>NC_047050.1:9609458-12091958 GCF_011762595.2 Tursiops truncatus | reverse complement strand
TTTATTGCAGGATCCTGTAGCATGGAGTGATGTTACTAGCTTTGATCTTTCTGATGCTGCTGCTTCTCCTGTCAAGTCCACACCAGTAAAACTAATGCGAATTCAGCACAACGAAGGAGCCATGGAATGTCAATTTAACGTCAGTCTTGTACTTGAAGGGAAAAAAAACAGTTGTAACAGTGCAGACAGTGAGGCTGTTCCTTTAACATCCCCAAGTGTGGCTAAGTTTAGCACTCCACCAACCATCCTCAGAAAGAAGAGAAGAATGCGAGTGGGTCAGTCCCCAGGCAGCAACCCTGGTGATGGCTCATTCAATGATGGTGGTAATACGGCACTAAAACACACACCGGTGAAAACACTACCATTTTCTCCTTCACAGGTAGTAGTGTCATTTTTATTTATGTTTCCAAATGCTGATGAGTTGGATTAAATTAGATCTTTAACATCCATACTAACAGTTCCTTGCTTTGATAACACATAAAAATGGATAATGTATTTAAATGTATACAGGAGAGTGCTGAGCTATGGTAAATCAGAAAAGTATCTCACAAAGTGTAGTAGTTGCATTTTATCTTACAATTTTTAGAGCGGAAAGGGATGTTTTAGATATGTAGTTCTACATCTTTATAGAACTCATCAGGAAATAGGCCCAGAAAGATAAAATGATTTGCCCAAAGTTATCTAATGGCAGAGCTGAGACTGGGAGCCAGTTTCCTGACTGACTGTTCAAGAGATATCAGGTATATATTCATAGACAACTGCTCCCTATAAGAATTTCATGTGTCAGTAGGTTGTTTAGGGATGTCAGGAACTATCTGCTTTCTCCTGTAGTTATATCCCTGGGGAGCAGATATTTATATCAAGGCAAACTGTACCTTTTATTTTATAATACTATCTTTCTTAATGAACACCATGTTCCAGGCTGTGTACTAAACATTTTTCTTATAGTATCTTAGTTAATGCTCTTTAAGAAAACCTTAGAGGTAGGTAAATGAAATTCAGAAGTTAGGCAATTTGTCCAAGGTCAGTTATGAAGAAAGAGATGAAGCTGGTGTTTGCTTAAAGTGTCTTGACAGAGGTTAAAAAGTCCAATAGGAGAAGAAGGAAGTTTAATGGCCAAATAAACTTGGAGGATGTTGGGATATTATTGGAGGTATGTTTTTGATGCTGGGAAGATGAGGATCTGGTAGTAAGTATACAGCCACTGTTTTCTCTGAAAATGGCACCCCCTCTGCTTCAGGGGATGCTATTTACATAGGCTACAATGCAGGTAGTGTGTCCACCCCCCACCCCAAGAGTTACAGAGTATCCTGAGGAAGGTGAACCAGGCTTGAGCAGACTAGCAATTTTCTATTTTTGGAGTTTTGTGTACCTGCAATTTTCATTGAACAGTAAATTGTAAGGTGGAAAATGGCTGAGAAGGTGAGGCATGATTATAAAGATTGTATATCCCATGGCAAAGAACTTGGATTTTATCCTATGATTTATGGGCATCAGAAGTGATAGAGCTATTATAGAATTCATTCCAGTTATAAGCAACCTTAAAGCGATTTCCATTTTTTTAATTTATTTTTTATTATTATTATTATTTTTTGGGTGCATCAGGTCTTAGTTGCAGCATGTGGGATCTTCACTGAGACATGCGGGATCTTCTTTCCTTGCAGAGTGCGGGCTTCTCTCTAGTTGTGGCGTGCAGGTTTTCTCTCTCTAGTTGTGATGCGCAGGCTCCAGAGCGCTTGGGCTCTGTAGTTTGCGGCATGCGGGCTCTCTAGCTGAGGCACGTGAGCTCAGTAGTTTTGGTGCCCGCGGCATGTGGGAACCTAGTTCCCTGACCAGGGATCGAACCCGTGTCCCCTGCATTGGAAGGCAGATTCTTTACCACTGGACCACCAGGAAAGTCCCTGGCAATTTCCACTTTTTCTTGCCATTGCTTCTACTCTGTTGGCTACAGAAATAAAGTAGTATTTCACAATTGTATGTAAGTTAAGATCCAATGAGTAAATTGTGTCATTTGGAAAACAGGCTCTATGATACTGATTTTGGCTGCTCAGAGGTTCTGAGCTGTGTTCTAAATAGGCAAATTTGCCAGACAGCTGTACTTCTTCTTAGCAAAGCACTGTTATTATATTCTGAGTTCTAAATATTCTTATAGAAAGGAACACTTAAGATCATTTATTAATAAAATCATAAAACATTTTTTTCAGTTACACTGTTGTACAAAGCTTACATTTAACACAGCAGCTATTTATGGTTTCTATAGATTCCTATTTGATAAGATGCACTGTTTGGAAATTTTTTTATTGTGTTTTGTTACTTTTGAATATTTGTTAAGCGGCTATTTTTTGAATACCTGTTACATCTTAAGCACTGTTCTGCGGAGGCAGTGATGAACAAAACAAAAATGCCTGCCCTCTTGGAGCTTAATTTTTATGGAGTAGAATGTAAATGTATTATTGATAATCCTTTCCTAAAAGGAATGGAGAAATAATTTGAAAATCTTATCAGTTTGATATTTGTGTAGGATTTTGACATTTTAGAAATTGTCTTTGAACTCTCTTCCTTTTTTAGTTTTTCAACACGTGTCCTGGAAATGAACAAATTAATATAGAAAATCCTTCATTCACATCAACCCCTATTTGTGGGCAGAAAGTTCTCATTACAACTCCTCTTCATAAGGAAACAACCCCCAAAGATCAAAAGGAAAATGTAGGGTAAGTACATATTAAATAATTATGTTAGAGAAAATGGGAAGCACAATTTGAAGAGCAGATTAGCTTTTTGTCCATTTATACATATATCATCATCCCTGTCCATATGGGATTTAGAATTTAAAAAAAATCATCACCTTATGTTTTATCCCTAGGAGACTGAAAACCAGCTAAATGTAGTATAAAACTTTGATCTTGAGCAAACAACATTTTTAGTACTTATTTCTGCATTAGTCTTTTTTCTATTTTAAGATGATTGATTGGAATAAGAATAGTTTAGGCAGGCACGCTTTAAAAGTCTTGGAATGTTTAAATAAAGCATGTGTATATACAAGAAAATATAGTGTGTGCTTTTATTGTGGCTTTGTCTTCCTTAACTCATATGAAATCAAATTTTGACTGTAATACAAATATCTAAATGATTGGATAGGTTTAGAACACCTACTATTAGAAGATCTATATTGGGTACCACACCAAGAACTCCCACTCCTTTTAAGAATGCGCTTGCTGCTCAGGAGAAAAAATATGGCCCTCTTAAAACTGTGGTATGTATACTCCTTTTATTTTTAAGAATTTTCCTAATTTTAATAAGACACAAATTTTGATTTTTATCCTTGATTTTTAACATTTTAAAAAATATGTTCAATGAACTGGATTAAAAAAAATGTTATCTCGATTTATAAGTTTGAATTTGTGTTAATCTTTTTCCTTGTAAGTAAACCTTTGCTTGGCTTCTTTTGAATTCAGACTTTCTTTGTATCGTCTAGAGAAGGCAAGTGAAGTTTCAGTAGAACTCATTGCTTAATACTAAAACCCACCTTTTAGTAGTTTCAGTAGCAGTTACCTACAGTAGAATAAAATAATTTTAATATTTTGATATACATAAGTACTTTCCTAATAATATTTATGAAACTGATTGATCATGATACCTCTTTAAGGCTCAGTTTCCTCTTCTATTCAGTGGATATCATAAAACACCCCAGCAGGTTATTTGTGAAGATAGAAATAAAGAGGCTGGTACTAAGTTTCAAGTAGTATGTGCTTAGTTGCTGCTATTATTATTTTAATAATAGTGGTAACAATAGTAGTACATGAACGGAGGTGGGAATTGTTACCTGTGTTAGCACACAGATAATTTTGAAGTACCTTAGGTGAACCATGGGCACTCTGATTCTAGGCAGATAAAGATTTCTGACAAATTACGTACATTAGAAATAAAATATGATTTTTAAAATATTGGTCACTTCTAGGGTACTTTAGTTATCTTCTTAGTCACATTTTGAGTAAATCAATTAATAAATTCTAGTTTACTTGATTTAATCAATTTTCTACCAAAGAGCATGTCTCACACTCAAATCTCCTAGTCTTTTCCTTTTTTTTGAAATACCGTTTTAGAGGGTACATAGTAGGATTGATCAAGTATTTTTGTCACTTAGTTCCATATGCTGCTATGAACAATTATATTCTCTTTAGAGTTCTGTAAACTTTTTAGTTTTTATGAATATATACATAATAAAAGTGGGATCACACTGTGTACTCTTTTGTAACCTTTTAAAATTTAACAAATTGTATATATTTATCCCATAATTTTTAATGTTTTTATATTAGTCCATTGTATGGAATTACCTAATTGATTTAATGTTTCAGCATTTTGTTATTCGTTTAAAAAATTCATCATTAATTTGATAAATATTGATTGAGTGCCTATTATGTGCCAGGCGCTGAGCTAGGCTTTTGGGGATGTAATGTTAAACATGTCAGGTATGCTTCCTGCCTTCAGAAGGGTGTGTAGCCTAATTGGGAATTCGACAAATAAGCAATAATTTGAAGACAGTTGAAAAATTCTGACAGTGCCTCAGGGTCATTTGGTCAACATATACATTGAGTAAAAATTATCATTTTAATAATAGTGCATAAGAAATTAGGTTTCAGATATCTAAGTCCCTGTCAGTTTGTTCATGTTTCGGAAGAATTTATCCATTGCCAAAACAGGTCATTTTCATCAGCAATTTAAGATAAAAAGAAAGTATTGATTTTGTAATTAAAATTTCTAAATTATCTGTAGGCTCATTTGTAGCGAGCTGACTTTTCATTCCTTCCGCTCCTCCTCCTCCAGTTGTTTACTGAGCACCTACTATGTGCTAACCACTGAGCTTTCTTGTGTATCTTACAGTGGGTCAAAGGCACTTCTTAGAGGTTGGCTTTCTAGGACACTTGTATTCTTTCTTTTTTTATTTTTAAACTGAAGTATAGTTGATTTACAATGTTACGTTAATTTCTGCTATATAGCTAAGTGATTCAGTTACACACACACACACACACACACACACACACACATATATACTTTCTTTTTCATATTTTTTTCCATTATGGTTTATCACAGGATATTGAATACAGTTCCCTATGCTATACCGTAGGACCTTGTTATTTATCCATTCTATATATGATAGTTTGCATCTCCTAGCCCCAAACTCCTAATCCTTCCCTCCCCCACCCCTCTTCCCCCTTGGCAACCACAAATCTGTTTTCTATGTCTGTGAGTCTGCTTCTGATTCATAGATAAGTTCATTTGTGTCTATTTTAGATTCCACATGTAAGTGATATCATGTGGTATTTGTCTTTGTCTGACTTACTTTACTTAGTATGATAATCTCTAAGTCCATCCATGTTGCTGCAAATGGTATTATTTCCTTCCTTTTTATGGCTTGAGTATTATTCCCTTGTACATGTGCACCACATCTTAGGACACTTGTATTCTTACAGGGGAAAAATAGATTCCAGGTTTCTTTTTAAGAGCACCTTATCTATATTCTTTGTGAAATGTAATGCTTAAAACAAGACCTCTTGGAGCAACACACAGAAATACTGACATAATTCCTGCATGTCTCAGGCTGTAGATGAGAGCACTTTAAAAAAATTCTGTTTCCATTTTTAAAGTCTTTGTAAGTGCTGTGAAATCTCATTTATATATGAATGCTACTCTCCCTAACTTTGTTGACTGGGAACATAAGCTGCTGGTCATTACATGCTGCCAGTTTGTTCTTTTGTTTAGTGGTGCTTTGATTACCTTTTTTTTTTTTTTAAACAGTTAGATGAATTATCTTTTGAGACTATTTCATCATTCAGCCCATATTCACGTTTTTTTGGTATCCTGCCTTCCCACACTCCAGTACACACATAGACACACACAGACACACATGCACATGCACACACTTCTTGAACACTGTGTCTCAGCTCTAAGCTTAAGGCTAGGTGTGCAGAGATGTATACACAGATGAAAAAGATGTGATCACTGCTCTCAAATAGCTCACATATTTAGTAGTAAGAGAAACATGTAAACTAGTAATTAGACACTATGCAATAAGTACAATAAAAATAGAAGAAGGAGAGCTACTGTAGTCCCAATTCGTTCTATGTTTCCTATTTTTATATAAAAATACTTGGGGAAATAATCGCTTTTCTGTTTAATTTTGAGGATCCTGATTGAAGCAGGAGCTGTAATAGGTTCCCCAAAAGGAAGACTTTTGTTTAGTGCCCTAGCGTGAAGAAAGTGGCACACTTCATTCAGTGCTTGCAATGTGCAGTATTATTTTTGCCAATAATATTTTGCAGTATTATTTTTGCCATAGCTATTTGAGAGCAGTGATCACATCTTTTTCATCTGTGTATGTATCTATAGGGACTGGGAGAAAGTTATGCCAATAATGAAAAAGTATAAAAGATGGGTTTCTATATATGGGGAGAAAAAGGAATTGCTATAAAAGGCTTTTTAAAAACCCTTTTAAAAATAATTTAGTCACAGCCACTTGCCTTCTTGGAAGAAGATATTCGGGAAGTTTTAAAAGAAGAAACTGGAACAGACATATTCCTCAAAGAGGAAGATGAACCAGCTTACAAAAGCTGCAAACAAGAGGTGATCTTTTAGTATTGTTGTTAATAAAAGTCTTACCATGTTCAAGTGACTTGACCATAATGTTCCTGTTGTAAATTATCCATTCTAGCATACTGCTTCTGTAAAGAAGGTCAGAAAATCACTAGTCTTAGATAATTGGGAAAAAGAAGAACCAGCCACTCAACTAGTAACTGAAGATCTTTCAGGCATGCAGGTTTGTAAAGAATTTTTCTTATATTAAGATGGTTGCTTTATGTCCTAGTGGTTCTTGTGTTTTACTCATTGTGTGGCTAATTCATTAGAGCTTCTTAGACGGTTTCCTTTAGTAGTATTCTGCCTAATTCAGAGAGAAACAATTAACTGTAGAGAATATCTTATTTACTTCCTTGCTTTTTATATTTGTTTGGTCTTGAGGGGAGTTAGCTCCCTTATGTATGATGTCAAAAAATGGTAGTTCTCAAAGCTTTAAATTTCAATATCTTTGGTTCATTTCTTAAATATTTAATTTTACTGCATTACTAGAAATTTCATCGGAACCAGAAGCTTTCTTGGAGGGAAATGAACAGGGCTTCCACTACCACTTACTCAGTAGTCCCTCTATTTGTCTCCACTTTTGAATTAGTTATTTTATTTTCCTCTTTCTTTTTTCTCTTAGTCAGAAAATATATTTACAACATCTTTATTAATGATACCATTATTGGAAATACATGACAATAGGTGCAACTTGACTCCTGAAAAACAAGATATAAATTCAACCAACAAAACATATACACTTAATAAAAAGAAACCAAACCCTAACACTTCCAAAGTTGTCACATTGGAAAAGAATCTTCAGGTATGAATTTATAAATTTCTTTCAGTGATTTTTGTTGTTGTTCATTCAATTATTACTTTGGACCTACTGATCATAAATTATACCTTTTCTTTTAAATTCAAAATTGACTATAATAGTAACTAGACATTCACCATTGTTTTGTCACTCAAACTAGATTTGGGTTTTTGAGAGACTCGCTCATCAGGGCACATATAAACTAAACAATTGGAATGGTAGCCAATGTTGTTTCCTGTTATTACAAGCTAACATAGTAAAGACAATTGGAATCACTCTTCTGGTGATTTCTTAAGCACTGTTTCATTTTTAAACTAAAAATATCTAAATCTACTTCTGGCACCTCTTCTGTAATAAATAATTGTAGCCCTAATTGCTACTTTTAAAGGGTAAGTGGTTGGAAGCAGTTTCAAACTTGATTTTGTTGGTATCGATATAATGGTTTCCAGTGAACTTTCTGGCTCAAAGTTGTAAAACAGAATCTTTTTTTCTGATGCTATGCAGCCATTACGTAACTGTAAATGAAGGCTGGAGAAATTTTTACTTTGTTATCTTAAGAATTCAACCAAGAGAATTTGAGAGGTCATTGAGAAGGAAGTTTTCTTCTTTACACTGCAGTGACTGCAGAGCTATCCTTCCTGACATTCAAGCATTCCTTGAAAACATCTTTGGCAATCAGATGTGGCCACCTCCTCTCTTTCTTGAGCCACTGCTCTTCATAGAGCCATGTAACACATTCTCTGAATCCCCATTTACCAGTGTTTAACACAGAACTTTTCAGGAAATTTTATTACATAGCAGGTCATACCTATAGAGTAGTAACCTTTACTCTATAATAAGGGAAGAAAACAAATGAAACAAACGTAAACTTGACTTTGTGTTATGATATATTTCCTAATTTGCAAGACATAAAGCATTCTTGGTTCATTTTTGACATTGCATTCTCTCTTTAAATCTTTTGCAAAACTTTGAAGCAGTAAAGACTGACATTTCTTTCCATGTTTAGACTGATTTGATTTGGGGGCAGTTGTGGGAACAGAAATTTTAAACTGCCTCCACAGTCCTATAGATAGCTAAAAAATTGACTTAAAAAACTTGATCATAAATATTTTAGTATGTATTTTTGAAACATCATTATTTAAAAAGAATCACAATGCTGTTATCAAAAACATTTTTTACAATAATTATTAAATATCCAATCAATTAATTGATTTTTTTAAAGTCTAATTGTGAAGTAGAATGGATAGTTATCTTAGTAATTTTCACATCACTATTAATATTGCCTTCCTAGTCTTGTGAATGGGAAACAGTGGTTTATGGGAAGACGGAAGACCAACTTATCATGACGGAACAAGCAAGAAGATATTTGAGCACTTATACAGCTACAGGCAGTACCTCAAGAGCTCTCATACTGTGATTGTTATTAAAACGGATGAAATGCCCCACTTCCTTATTAGATTCTATACCAAATTAGGCTGCAATGAATTTATTTGTTGATTAACTGTTTTTAAAGTTTTAATACAGCCCTAAAACGGTTTGCATCCTTTTTCATATTGGGCAAGCAGAAAGCTAGGCACTTAAGTAAGGGGTAGGCAATTTCACAGTTTATTTTTTAAGACGTAAGATTTTAAAAAATTGTTTTTAAAGAACAAGATGGGGAAATCATATTAGAATATTCCTGGGTATTCTAAAAGTAAATTCTCACATATTTTCTTCAAAAGATATATGTTGCTACTCTCCTGATGCTGCGGTTTTGTTATAGATAGGTTTTATGAGTATGTATGATTTCTGAAACTAGTCTCTGTATAGAAAGCACTCATGGTTTTATGAAGTACTTTTGCCTATCTGCTGATTTACTTAGGCTACCATTTACAAAGAAACACAGTGGAAAGGAATTTAAAAGAAAGAAAGTCGCACTACTAATTTTTGGTATTTTTCAAAAAACAGTAAAATTAACTACAGTGTTAAATGTATTTATTTGAGCATAGTACTAAAAACAAAAGGCATTGCAAAAAGGTTTTTTCCTTATTAGTAAAGAGTCAGTATTTTCTTCATAAATCTCAGAAGAGCTGAGAGTTTTGTTGAATGTATTGTACAGTGTGTAGGAGCAGGAAAACTTTGTAAATTGGAAAGAAGTCTGTTTTTATAATTTATTTTCATTTTTAAAGCTTAAATGTAGATATTTATACCTATACAGGGTGTCTAGAAGCCAATGTTGTTTCCTGTTATTACAAGCTAACATAGTAAAGAACAGTTTTGAGTTTTAAGTATGAAACAATAGTAAGTTATAGCTGCAAAGAATACAATATCTATACTGTATGTCACATCTACCTAAATATTGCACTATGTCCTTTAAATCATGTTGGTTATATAAAGTAGTTCTAAAAATGTACTAAATAATAATTTAATATTTTCTTTTTAAATTATATGGGGGGGTCATATAATTTAATCTGGTGATTTGTATATGTGTTTGAAATTTTTGCATTTTGTTTAAAAAATAATATGGTACTTGGTCCCTAAAAACAGTCTGCACTTAGACGTTTATTATATTTACTCAATGTTTCAGAAGTAGAGAACATTATCTTTTATTTATAAAAATATATGTCCTTTTATAAATGTTTTGTGTTTCTCTACAGGTTACAACAGTTGCTTCAGTTGCCTGTTTTAGGTGTTTGCACTTATTTTATTTCTTCTTGAAAGAATGTCTTTATTTGCTTTTGTGTAGAGATTTTATGTAATTTTTTTTGAGACATATAATGGTGTGCTGTCAACTTAAACACTGACAGGTAAATAGAATTGTACACTGTAGTTTTAATTATCTGTAATTGACACACTCTCTCCCTCTCCACTCCTGAAGTATGCTGCTATAGAAGATAGCAGAATCGGCTTGCTGCTATGAGAGAAGGAAAGAGCAACCACCACTTGCACTGTGTGAAAAGATAAAAAGCAAATGATGGCAAGTTCTCAAGTTAACTTAATGGAATCAACCATTACCAGGCAAATTCTTGCAAATATTAAAATGCTATGCCTTAAAACAAAAACAGCTTAAGATTCTCTGATGTTTTTATGTTGATAGAAATGGAAATACTATTTTAATGCCTAGCTTTTGAACAGTAGACCTAAAAGGGTTTTAAGCTATTTAAATCTACTTGCTCATTTTTGCATATTATATGTAGTGAGAAGTGAAGAAAATGTGTGGTACTAAGATTATGCCTTGTTGATACAAACAGATGAACCAATTTGAATCTTCGTAGCATGTTTGTTAAGTATGTTGATTGCTTCCTAATTAGTGAACTTCTCACAGAAACTTCACTTTGTAAAACCAGTGATTGTAGCAAAATCATACTGGATCATTTCAATTTCAGTTATCTTGAATAACATATAATGGTTCCTTTTTCTTTTTTTTTTTTTTTTTTATGTAGCCCTTAGCTGGTTTGGATGAACATAGTCTCCAATTACCAAAGTATAATATCTTGGAAGAGCTATATTTTTTTAAAGCATAATTTTTCTTGAGCATTAAATTATCCCACATGTAATGTATTGAAAATCAGCTTGGGCTTTTTGGACAGAGTACATATTTGGGTTGGTATTGGTTGAATCCTCTAGTTAACTGCTTTGTTGCTTTTCGCAAGAAGATTTCTTAATCTTAAACATGTCAGGCATCTTAAGTCACCTTTTATACTGTTATGTTCCTTTGAATTTCTTTCAGTATGTTATAAAAATGCCAGACATACATGTAGCAGCCATACTTGCATGGAAACTGACTACACATATATAATACCACATTTTGTTATAAGGTTTTCGCATTAATACAGCAATTACCCTGACTAAATTGAGTTTTTTGATGTATGAGAAAACTTCCCATTGTAAGAGAATCTTGCATACAATGTTGACTGTTAACATCCAAAATAAAACATCTGTGTACAAGCTGACATGGCATTGCTCATTTCACTTTGGTTTTGTATTTTATGGTATTGATCGAACCTTTAAGGACTTGACCCAACATTCTGTTCTTAAGACCATTTTTCTCCTTTAGAGCTCCCTTTGCAGGTGATTTTATCTGTTAACACAGCTTGACATCTTTACTCAAGAAATGGAAATACTTGAGCCTCATTTAGAGCCATATTTTCAACTGCCTTTTTTTTTTTTTTGCGGTACGTGGGCCTCTCACTGTTGTGGCCTCTCCCGTTGCAGACCACAGGCTCCGGACGCGCAGCCTCTACGGCCATGGCTTACGGGCCCAGCCGCTCCGTGGCATGTGGGATCTTCCCGGACCGGGGCACAAACCCGCGTCCCCTGCATCGGCAGGTGGACTCTCAACCACTGCGCCACCAGGGAAGCCCTCAACTGCCTTTAGATATGACTCTCCATATGACTCTTCTGTTGGTACCTTAAATGTAGTATGTTCTCTTTTTCCCAACTTGGACCTGCCCCTTCTTTGTTCTATCTCTTAGTGGTGTTATTTTCCCTTTGATCATCCACTGTGAAATCTCGTGCTTCTCCCTCACCCTGCACATTGAAATCTGTTGTAAAATCTCAGCCCACATAAAGGCACAGCTCTAATTCCATTCCTTCATCTTTTATTTAGATGATTGCACTAATCACTCTGATCTCCATTCTACAGAAATATGAAGAAATTGTTCTGTGACATCAGGGTGTCACCTGGGCAAAGCCAACTGGTCACCCAGTCAGGTTTGTGCAGTATTATATCACCTCGGTGAATTTGTCACCATCTAGATTTTACTTTTAGCCTTAGAGATCTGATGGATTAATGCACCAAAAATGAGTTTACCTCTCACTAGAATGCCTATATCAAGTGTGTGAGACTGACACATGAAACCAGAATGCTAATTTATTAATTTACAGTGTGAAATATAACTGCTGAGAGGAAATACAACTGCTTATATGTGAGTGTAAAGAAACTTATAAAAAACACACAGATTTGATCACATCTCTCCTATTCAAAGATCTTCCATAATTGTCTGTTGCCTAAATAACAAGACTTCTTCACTTCCTAATCTGGACCTGGCGACTTGGATCTTTCCGGAACATATATGTGCATGCTTCTATCTCCGTGCCTCTCCTCATGGCTGCTTGTCTTTGTCTCCCTACCTGTTAGAATCCTACTCAGCCTTCAAGGCACAGGTCTGTGAATCATTTCCTGATTATCCTGGTGTCTCCATAAAACTTTCCCACTAGACTTCATGTTTTGAAGAGTAGGGATTGCTATTTACAGCTCCTGTGTCTAGCGTGGTGCTTAGAAAATCTCAGTAAGTGTTAAATTGAAAGAATGTTATAAAAGGAGTCATGATGCTTAGGGAATATTAACTATACTTATTTTACACAACAGTTGTGAATAGCTTTGGTCTCTCAGTTATCTGCATAAAACCAGTGTTGCTTTATAGTCAGTAAGCTATTATTTTGTTAAAATCTTTTAGTTCATTTTATAACCATGTGATTTCCTGCCTGATTTATCCAGTTATAGAGTGGTAGGCTTGCCAGCCAATCAGACTTTTAATTGTAATTTAAAACAGATGGGAGGTTTTGAAGAGGTACTTCTCACTCTGTGACTCTGTGAGAAGTGAAAAGTTATTTTTAATTAAGTAGTGGAGGGTAAAAGGAACCAAGGGCAATTCCATCAGAACATTACACTTTCCCCTTCCCTGGCCGTTTTTGTTTGTTTGTTTGTCTTAATAAATGGATAATGTCAAGAAGATGTTTAAAAATATTGGTGGAAAATCAAGATAAAGTACACCAGGAAAAAAATTATTCATGGCTGACATGTTGGGAAGAGAGTGTTTTCAAAAACTTTTTAGCATCTTGGCATCAGTACATTAAAAGCTGTTGAGTTTGAGCAAACTCCATATTAAAAGCAGTGTACTATCCTGCCCTTATTTTTGAAGGTCTCAGATCCGGTATACTTATTCAAGTTCCAAGTACAGAATGTGCTAGATTTGAGTGGATTTTTCTTGCCAGCACAGGGAAAGAAGGAGGGAGATTGACTTTACTCTGGTTTTACTACTGTAATTTTGCCAACCATAGCTCAAAAGACTGGATCAGTTTCTGACATAATTTCCTAAGCCCCAGTACAGTTAGCACTTATTTATTTGTTCAACTAGCAACCAATACTTAACTGTGTGTTTACAGTACCTGGCACTAGGTACTGGGCATGCTGTGGTAAACAGGATAGCTTCCCTTGAGGAAGCTGATATTCTAGAAGAGATGCATAAATATGTAACAGAAATGGCATCTCTCCTCCTTTGGCCAAAAGTGAGATCAAGTAGCGAAGTTCCGCCCAGATAGTGTGGATTTCCTCCCTTACACTATGGAGAATTGTGCCCAGGGGTCTTCCACCTCCCAGGAAGTTCACAGACTGGAAGTCTGAGTACAAGTAACAGCTGCAACCATGTGCCAGTCACATATATGATCTCATTTAATCCTCCCAACAACTCTATTAGATAAACATTTTATAATCCACTTCTATGGATATGGAAACAGGCTTAGGTTAAGAGGCTTGTCCAAACTCAGTAAAATGCTGAGCCTGGATTCATTCAGTCATCTGAGATTTGGATTGATTCTTTAAAAATTAAGCATAGGGCACGAAAGAATACATATATGATTCTATTTCTCTAAAAGTATAAAAACAGGCAAAACTAATGTATACTATTAGAAGTCAGGTAGTGGTACCCTGGGTGGGAGGATTGTTGAAGGGAACCTTGAGGGGGGTGTCTGGAGTGCTGCAGTGCTCTATTTCTTGCTTTGGGTGCTGATTTGGGGGGGGGGGCGCACCACACAGCTTGTGGGACCTTAGTTCCCCAACGAGAGGTTGAACCCGGGCCCCGGCAGTGAAAGTACAGAGCCCTAACCACTGGACTGCCAGGGAATTCCCTGGGTGCTGATTTTATGGATGGTTTTATGTTTATACAAATTCAAGCTTTACTATTACATGTGCACTTTTCTGTGTTTATGTACATTACACTTCAATGACACGTTTTTAAAAATTAAGCCTAGGTTGGATAGTAGAGGAAAATACAAACGAATTATGCCTTGCACTATTCCGTTCATATGCTTACATGTAAGAGTCTACAATGCTAGCACTGTTATGGATGTCTCACCATTATTCTCTAGTATATGTTGGGCCCATTTCTTCTGGTAAATTTATGTTAAAGTGCTGCATGGAATAAGTGACTATTTCCTTGGGCTGAATATACCAAATATACCAAAAGTTGACCTGTAAGAGCTTCCTACACTCCACCGAATGAACTTTTGTCAGAGTCCTCCATAACAGTCCAGTTACATCTCTGAACCTTGCCGCCACCTTAAAGTTCAAGCTTTCACTCCTGCCCCACTGAAATTTCCATATTCTCCAATTATACGTCTCTCTAATGTGGTCCACTAGTTACTTTGTACTTTGTCAGCTACATTGCTTTATAGCACAATGTGTTATTACCTTGTTTATTTAGTGTTGATGTTCTCTCTCTCGCTCGGTGTTTTTTTTTTTTTTTTTTTTTTTTATTGCAGCGAGACTTGTGGGATCGTAGCTCCCCAACCAGGGACTGAACCCAGGTCCTCAGCAGTGAAAGCACTGAGTCCTAACCACTGAACCGCCAGGGAATTACCTAGTATTGACGTCCTCTTAACCAACATTCACTTAACTTACTCATCTGATTGACGGTTAGTAAGCTAACAGGTCTTCTCCAGGTTATTGAACACTTTTGCTCAATTAACAATGAGTGCAAATAATGTCAGATAAGAGGGCATCTACATTTTTAAAAGTTCAATAATTTATTTAACCCAGTATATCCAAAATATTATCATTTTAACACGTGATTAATATACATTTTTAGTGAGGTATTTTACATTCTTTTTTTCCCCATGCCAAATCTTTGAAATCCAATGTGCATTTTATACACATCTCAACTAAGACCAGCCACGTTTCAAGGGCTCAATAGCCACATGTGGTCAGTGGCTACCGCACTGGGCAGTGCAGTTCTAAATCACTAGGAATTTACAGAGAAAATGTTCTGTAATTCAGAAGAAACACTGCCTATTTCAGGCCACAGCAGAACAACTTCAGAAGTTATAGTCATTGTAATAATTCTTCCCACTCTCCCTTCCCTCTTCCCCTCCTTTCGGCCTAAGTCTTTTGGAGTTCATTAATTTAATCCCAGTTCTTCTCCTTACTGACCGAGGGGCTGGGGACATCTGCTACATTCTTAAACCTCCGTATGACTGACTGTCTCTCTCAGTGGATTGTAAGCTCCAAGGGAATGTGTCCAGAATTTAGCACACTGCCTGGAGCTGTGCAAAACGCAAAGGATGCAATAGCAAAAGCAAGCAGCCCAGGAGCATGCTTCCATCTGGGAGGGGAGACAGACAGAACTCTAAGTGCTGGGAAGGAGAGAAATACATCCTATGAGAGGCTGTGACAAAGGAAACTGATCCGTTTTCCTCAGGAGAAAGTTATGTTTGAAGTGAGATCTGCCAGATGGATAGGCAGGAGGTAGTTAGGTAAAGAAGATTGGGGAACAGCAGGTTAAGGTCCCATGGAGGGAGCTAGTGTTCCACATGCAAAAATCCTTAAGGCCAGAGGGGCTGAAGTGTTGAGATGAGTGGAGAAGGAGGACAGTGCAGAGAAGGCTCCTGAGGAAGAGGGCACAGAGCGGGGAGGACACACATGCCCTGGGAAGCAGACCCTGGTGGGGATTAGCAGGCGAGAGAGAAGTGAACTAGGGAGCCCTCTTGTAATCAACGCCTGAAGAAGGAAGGAAGCAGGACTGGGCAGAGGGAGGAGAAGGCCTTGGCCAGCTCCATGGGGACTTCTGAGGCTCGGATGGCCCTTCAAGTTGTTCCAAGTCAGGTGAGGAGCCCAAGTCTTTCTAGCCCTGGGTCTACCATTGGAAGTGGGCTCCCCGGGATGGGGGCCTGCCTTGGGCGAGCACTTAGCTCAGCAGAGGCAATTCTTTGACTTCAGTTTCTTTGTGGGGTAAGAGGCAGGGACTTCTGCTGAGAAAAAAATGGAGGAATGGTTGGTGTTAGAGGCACCGTCAGAGATCTGAGGAGAATAAAGGGTTTCTGAAACAATTCTTGAGAAGAATGGAGAAGGGATTTGATCAGGGAAACACAGCAGAACTGCCAAGCAGCATGGAGGACTTGTTTTAGGTTGGCAGGTGTGGTTTTTTGTTTGTTGATGTTGTTGTTTTGTTGTTTTGTTTTGGCTGTGTTGCATGGAGTGCCGGATCTTAGTTCCGCAACCAGGGATCGAACCCAGGCCCCAGCAGTGAAAGCGCCGAGTCCTAACCCCTGGACCGTGAGGGAAGTCCCAGGTTGGCAGGTGTGAGGTCAGGCCCTCTGCTAGGTCCGTAATGATGCTTTTGTGTTCATCCAGCCCCACTTGTCCCCTTGGATGGGTGCACAACCACAGGCAGGGCCCTGCACCGAGACACAGTGCTGTGTGTCTGCTCTGCCCTTGGTGCCCACCACAGGGGCCCGTTGATCACATGCAGCAGCAGAGGAAGCAGACAGCGTATCCATCTGCCAAATGTATGTGACAAAAAGACTGAGGGGCAAGGGACTGTGGAACGTTATCAAGAGAGGTAATTCACGGACTAGGCAGGGTAACCTCCACTGGAACTCACTTTGCCTCTTCTGACTTCCCACTGCACTTTATCTGTCCCTCACTGCTGGTTGTCATTACTTCTGGCATTTTTTTGTGGTATGCGGGCCTCTCACTGTTGTGGCCTCTCCCGTTGCGGAGCACAGGCTCTGGACGTGCAGGCTCAGCGGCCATGGCTCACGGGCCCAGCC
This sequence comes from Tursiops truncatus, assembly GCF_011762595.2. NCBI lineage: Eukaryota > Metazoa > Chordata > Mammalia > Artiodactyla > Delphinidae > Tursiops > Tursiops truncatus. The sequence goes on along the minus strand of NC_047050.1, from coordinate 12,074,722 downwards.
GCTCCGTGGCACGCGGGATCCTCCCGCACCGGGACACGAACCCGTGTACCCTGAATCGGCAGGCGGACTCTCAACCACTGCGCCACCAGGGAAGCCCACTTTTGTTTTTTTGTTGTAGTTTTTTATGTATGCCTTAGCTCCTCTTGCGGACTTGTAGCTCTCTGAAGAGTTCCAGCTCCCACTGGGCCCTCAACATATATTCTCTAAATGTTCCAGGATGTTGTGTTCCGGTTTTATTTTGACTCACCTACGCTGACTCCATTTATAACTTAACCAAGTATTTGTTAGGGGAGGAGGAGAGGAGCCTGGATCCTCAACCCATGTTCTTTTTTTTTTTTTTCTGGTTCATTTACTTTTTTTTTTTTAACATCTTTATTGGGGTATAATTTCTTTACAATGGTGTGTTAGTTTCTGCTTTATAACAAAGTGAATCAGCTATACATATACATATATCCCCATATCTCCTCCCTCTTGCGTCTCCCTCCCACGCTCCCTATCCCACCCCTCCAGGTGGTCACAAAGCACCGAGCTGATCTTCCTGTGCAGTGTGGCTGCTTCCCACTAGCTATCTCTTTTACATTTGGTAGTGTATATATGTCCAAGCCACTCTCTCACTTCGTCCCAGCTTACCCTTCCCCCTGTCCATGCCCTCGAGTCCTTTCTCTACATCTGTGTCTTTATGCCTGTCCTGCCCCTAGGTTCTTCAGAATCTTTTTTGGTTTATTTTTTGGATTCCATATATATGTATTACCATACAGTATTTGTTTTCTGACTTACTTCACTCTGTACAACAGACTCTAAGTCTATCCACCTCACTACAAATAACTTAATTTCGTTTCTTTTTATGGCTGAGTAATATTCCATAGTATATATGTGCCACATCTTCTTTATCCATTCATCTGTCGATGGACACCTAGGTTGCTTCCATGTCCTGGCTATTGTAAATAGAGCTGCAGTGAACATTGTGGTACATGACTCTTTATGAATTATGGTTTTCTCAGGGTATATGCCCAGTAGTGGGATTGCTGGGTCGCATGGTAGTTCTATTTTTAGTTTTTTAAGGAACCTCCATATTGTTCTCCATAGTGGCTGTATCAATTTACATTCCAACCAACAGTGCAAGAGAGTTCCCTTTTCTCCACACCCTCTCCAGCATTTATTGTTTGTAGAGTTTTTGATGATGTCCATTCTGACAGGTGTGAGGTGATACCTCATTGTAGTTTTGATTTGCATTTCTCTAATGATTAGTGATGTTGAGCATCCTTTCATGTGTGTGTTGGCAATCTGTATATCTTCTTTGGAGAAATGTCTATTTAGGTCTTCTGCCCATTTTTGGATTGGGTTGTTCATTTTTTTAATATTGAGGGGGCTGACCTGCTTGTAAATTTTGGAAATTAATCCTTTGTCAGTGCTCCATTTGCAAATATTTTCTCCCATTCTGAGGCTTGTCTTTTCGTCTTGTTTATGTTTTCCTTTGCTGTGCAAAAGCTTTGAAGTTTCATTAGGTCCCATTTGTTTATTTTTGTTTTTACTTCCATTTCTCTAGGAGGTGGGTCACAAAGGATCTTGCTGTGATTTATGTCATAGAGTGTTCTGCCTATGTTTTCCTCTTAAGAGTTTTATAGTGTCTTGCCTTACATTTAGGTCTTTAATCCATTTTGAGTTTATTTTTGTGTATGGTGTTAGGGAGTGTTCTAATTTCATTCTTTTACACATAGCTGTCCAGTTTTCCCAGCACCACTTATTGAAGAAGCTGTCTTTTCTCCATTGTATATTCTTGTCTCCTTCGTCAAAGATAAGGTGACCATATGTGCATGGGTTTATCTCTGGGTTTTCTATCCTGTTCCATTGATCTATATTTCTGTTTTTGTACCAGTACCATACTGTCTTGATTACTGTAGCTTTGTTGTATAGTTGAAGTCATGGAGCCTGATTCCTCCAGCTCTGCTTTTCTTTCTCAAGATTGCTTTGGCTATTCGGGGTCTTTTGTGTTTCCATACAAATTGTGAAATTTTTTGTTCTAGTTCTGTGAAAAATGCCACTGGTAGTTTGATAGGGATTGCCTTGAATCTGTAGATTGCTATGGGTAGTATAGTCATTTTCACAATGTTGATTCTTCCAATCCAAGAACATGGTATATCTCTCCATCTGTTTGTATCATCTTTAATTTCTTTCATCAGTGTCTTATAGTTTTCTGCATACAGGTCTTTTGTCTCCTTAGGTAGGTTTATTCCTAGGCATTTTATTCTTTTTGTTGCAGTGGTAAATGGGAGTGTTTCCTTAATTTCTCTTTCAGATTTTTCATCATTAGTGCATAGGAATGCAAGAGATTTCTGGGCATTAATTTTGTATCCTGCAACTTTACCAAATTCATTGATTAGCTCTAGTAGTTTTCTGGTAGCATCTTTAGGATTCTCTATGTATGGTATCATGTCATCTGCAAACAGTGACAGCTTTACTTCTTTTCCGATATTGATTCCTTTTATTTCTTTTCTTCTCCTACTGCTGTGATTAAAACTTCCAAAACGTGTTGAATAATAGTGGTGAGAGTGGGCAACCTTGTCTTATTCCTGATCTTAGAGGAACTGGTTTCAGTTTTTCACCATTGAGAACGATGTTTGCTGTGGGTTTGTCATATATGGCCTTTATTATGTTGAGGTAAGTTCCTTCTATGCCTACTTTCTGGAGGGTTTTTATCATAAATGCGTGTTGAATTTTGTCGAAAGCTTTTTCTGCATCTATTGAGATGATCATATGGTTTTCCTCCTTCAGTTTGTTAATATGGTTTATCACATTGACTGATTTGCATACATTGAAGAATCCTTGCATTCCTGGGATAAATCTCACTTGATCATGGTGTATAATCCTTTTAATGTGCTGCTGGTTTCTATTTGCTAGTATTTTGTTGAGGATTTTTGCATCTATGTTCATCAGTGATATTGGCCTGTAGTTTTCTTTCTTTGTGACATCTTTGTCTGGTTTTGGTATCAGGGTGATAGCAGCCTCGTAGAATGAGTTTGGGAGTGTTCCTACCTCTGCTATATTTTGGAAGAGTTTGAGAAGGATATGTGTTAGCTCTTCTCTAAATGTTTGATAGAATTCGCCTGTGAAGCCATCTGGTCCTGGGCTTTTGTCTGCTGGAATATTTTTAATCACAGTCTCAATTTCAGTGCTTGTGAATGGTCTGTTTATATTTTCTATTTCTTCCTGGTTCAATCTCGGAAGGTTGTGCTTTTCTAAGAATTTGTCCATTTCTTCCAGGTTGTCCATTTCATTGACATATAGTTGCTTGTAGTAATCTCTCATGATCTTTTGTATTTCTGCAGTGTCAGTTGTTACCTCTTTTTCATTTCCAATTCTATTGATTTGAGTCTTCTCCCTTTTTTTCTTGATGAGTCTGGCTAATGGTTTATCAATTTTTTTTATCTTCCCAAAGAACCAGATTTTAGTTTTATTGATCTTTGCTATTGTTTCTGTCATTTCATTTTCATTTATTTCTGGTCTGATCTTCATGATTTCTTTCCTTCTACTAACTTTGCGTTTTTTTTGTTCTTCTTTCTCTAATTGCTTTAGGTGTAAGGTTAGGTTGTTGATTTGAGATTTTTCTTGTTTCTTGAGGTAGGATTGTATTGCTATAAACTTGCCTCTTAGAACTGCTTTTTTTGCATCCCATAGGTTTTGGGTCATCGTGTTTTCATTATCATTTGTTTCTAGGTATTGTTTGATTTCCTCTTTGATCTCTTCAGTCATCTCTTGGTAATTAAGTAGTGTATTGTTTAGACTCCATTTGTTTGTATTTTTTACAGACTTTTTTCCTGTAATTGATATCTAGTCTCATAGCATTGTGGTCGGAAAAGATACTTGATACAATTTCAATTTTCTTAAATTTACCAGGACTTGATTTGTGACCCAAGATATGATCTATCCTGAAGAATGTTCCATGAGCACTTGAGAAGAAAATGTATTCTGTTGTTTTTGGACGGAATGTCCTATGAATATCAATTAGGTCCATCTTGATTAATGTATCATTTAAAGCTTGTGTTTCCTTATTTATTTTCATTTTGGATGATCTGTCCATTGGTGAAAGTGGGGTGTTAAAGTCCCCTACTCTGAATGTGTTACTGTTGATTTCCCCTTTTACGGCTGTTAGCATTTGCCTTATGTATTGTGGTGCTCCTATGTTGGGTGCATAAATATTTACAATTGTTATATCTTCTTCTTGGATTGATCCCTTGATCATTGTGTAGTGTCCTTCTTTGTCTCTTGTAATAGTCTTTATTTTAAAATCTGTTTTGTCTGATATGAGAATTGCTACTCTAGCGTTCTTTTGATTTCCATTTGCATGGAATATCTTTTCCCATCCCCTCACTTTCAGTCTGTATGTGTCCCTAGGTCTGAAGTGGGTCTCTTGTAGACAGCATATGTATGGGTCTTGTTTTTGTATCCATTCAGCCAGTCTATGTCATTTGGTTGGTGCATTTCATCCTTTTACCTGTAAGGTAATTATCGATATGTATGTTCCTATTACCATTTTCTTAGTTGTTTTGGGTTTGTTATTGTAGGTCTTTTCCTTCTCTTGTGTTTCCTGCCTAGAGAAGTGCCTTTAGCATTTGTTGTAAAGTTGGTTTGGTGGTGCTGAATTCTCTAGCTTTTGCTTGTCTGTAAAGGTTTTAATTTCTCCATCAAATCTGAATGAGATCCTTGCTGGGTAAAGTAATCTTGGCTGCAGGTTTTTCCCTTTCATCACTTTAAATATGTCCTGCCAGTCCCTTCTGGCTTGCAGAGTTTCTGCTGAGAGATCAGCTTTAACCTTATGGGGATTCCCTTTTATGTTATTTGTTGTTTTTCCCTTGCTGCTTTTAATATTTTTTCTTTGTATTTAATTTTTGATAGTTTGAATAATATGTGTCTTGGCATGTTTCTCCTTGGATATACCCTGTATGGGACTCTCTGTGCTTCCTGGACTTGATTGACTATTTCCTTTCCCATATTAGGGAAGTTTTCAACTATAATCTCTTCAAATATTTTCTCAGTCCCTTTCTTTTTCTCTTCTTCTGGGACCCCTATAGTTCAAAAGTTGGTGGGTTTAATGTTGTCCCAGAGGTCTCTGAGACTGTCCTCAATTCTTTTCATTCTGTTTTCTTTATTCTGCTCTGTGGTAGTTATTTTCACTCTTTTATCTTCCAGGTCACTTATATGTTCTTCTGCCTCAGTTATTCTGCTGTGGATTCCTTCTAGAGAATTTTTAATTTCATTTATTGTGTTGTTCATCATTGCTTGTTTGCTCTTTAGTTCTTCTAGGTGCTTGTTAAACATTTCTTCTATTTTCTCCATTCTATTTCCAAGATTTTGGATCATCTTTATTATCATTACTCTGAATTCTTTTTCAGGTAGACTGCCTATTTCCTCTTCATTTGTTTGGTCTGGTGTTTTTTTTCTTTCTTTTTTTTTTTTTGTGGTACGCGGGCCTCTCACTGTTGTGGCCTCTCCCGTTGTGGAGCACAGGCTCCGGACGCGCAGGCTCAGCGGCCATGGCTCACGGGCCCAGCCACTCCGCGGCACGTGAGATCCTCCCGGACCGGGGCACGAACCCGTGTCCCCTGCATCGGCAGATGGACTCTCAACCACTGCGCCACCAGGGAAGCCCTAGTCTGGTGGGTTTTTACCTTGCTCCTTCATCTGCTGTGTGTTTCTCTGTCTTCTCATTTTCCTTAACTTACTGTTTGGGGTCTCCTTTTTGAAGGCTGCAGTTCATAGTTCCCCTTGTTTTTGGTGTCTGTCCCCAGTGGCTAAGGTTGGTTCAGTGGGTTGTGTAGGCTTCCTGGTGGAGGGGGCTGGTGCCTGTGTACTGGTGGATGAGGCTGGATCTTGTCTTTCTGGTGCACAGGACCCTGTCTGGTGGTGTGTTTTGGGGTGTCTGTGACCTTATTATGATTTTAGGCAGCCTCTCTGCTAATGGGTGGGTTTATGTTCCTGTCTTGGTAGTTATTTGGCATGGGGTGTCCAGCACTGTAGCTTGCTGGTTGTTGAGTGGAGCTGGGTGTTAGAGTTGAGTTGGAGATCTCTGGGAGAGCTTTTGCCATTTGATATTACTTGGAGCCGGGAAGTCTCTGGTGGACCAATGTCCTGATCTCAGCTCTCCCACCTCAGGGGCACAGGCCTGACACCCAGCCGGAGCACCAAGACACTGTCAGCCACACGACTCAGAAGAAAAGGGAGAAAAAAAGAAAGAAAGAAAAAAGAAAATTAAATATATTAAAAAATTAAAAATTATTAAGAATAAAATTTTTTTAAGTAATAAAAAAAAAGGAGAGACAGAACCCTAGGACAGATGGTAAAAGCAAAGCTATACAGACAAAATCACACAAAGAAGCGTACACATACCCACTCACAAAAAGAGAAAAAGGAAAAAAATATCTGTATCTCTCTATATATATAAAAGAGGAAGAGAGCAACCAAATCAATTATCAAATCTACCAGTGATAATAAACTCTAAATACTAAACTAAGATAAACATAAAACCAGAAACAAATTAGATGCAAAAAGCAAACCCCAAGTCTACAGTTGCTCACAAAGTCCACCTCCTCAATTTGGGATGATTCGTTGTCTGTTCATGTATTCCTCAGATGCAGGGTACATCAAGTTGGTTGTGGAGGTTTAATCCGCTGCTCCTGAGGCTGCTGGGAGAGATTTCCCTTTCTCTTCTTTGTTCTCACAGCTCCCAGGGGCTCAGCTTTGGATTTGGCCCCGCCTCTGCGTGTAGGTCGCCTGAGGGCGTCTGTTCCTGCTCAGACAGGACAGGGTTAAAGGAGCAGCTGATTCAGGGGCTGCGGCTCACTCAGGTGCGGCGCGGGGGGTGGGGGGGGGGGTGGGGGGGGGTGGGCACGAAGTGCAGGGCGGGCCTGCGGCGGCAGAGTCCGGCGTGACGTTGCACCAGCCTGAGGCGCACCTTGCGTTCTTCCGGGTAAGTTGTCCCTGGATCACGGGACCCTGGCAGTGGCGGGCTGCACAGGCTCCCAGGAGGGGAGGTGTGGAGAGTGACCTGTGCTCGCACACAGGCTTCTTGGTGGCGGCAGCAGCAGCCTTAGCGTCTCATGCCTGTCTCTGGGGTCTGTGCTGATAGCCGCGGCTCGCGCCCGTCTCTGGAGTTCCTTTAAGCAGCGTTCTTAATCCCCTCTCCTCGCGCACCAGGAAACAAAGAGGGAAGAAAAAGTCTCTTGCCTCTTTGGCAGGTCCAGAGTTTCCCCCGGACTCCCTCCCGGCCAGCCGTGGCGCACTAACCCCCTGCAGGCTGTGTTCACGCCGCCAACCCCAGTCCTCTCCCTGCGCTCCGACCGAAGCCCGAGCCTCAGCTCCCAGCCCCCGCCCGCCCCGGCGGGGGAGCAGACAAGCCTCTCGGGCTGGTGAGTGCCGGTCGGCACCGATCCTCTCTGCGAGAATCTTTCCGCTTTGCCCTCCGCACCCCTGTTGCTGTGCTCTCCTCCACGGCGCCGAAGCTCCCCCCCTCCGCCACCTGCAGTCTCCGCCCGGAAGGGGCTTCTACTGTGTGGAAACCTTTCTTCTTTCACTGCTCCCTGCCACTGGTGCCGGTCCCATACCTGTTCTTTGTCTCTGTTTTTTCTTTTTTCTCTTGCCCTACCCAGGTACGTGGGGAGTTTCTTGTATTTTGGGAAGTCTGAGGTCTTCTGCCAGCGTTCAGTAGGTGTTCTGTAGGAGTTGTTCCACGAGTAGATGTATTTCTTATGTATTTGTGGGGAGGAAGTTCATCTCCACGTTTTACTCCTCCGCCATCTTGAGGGTCTCCCCTAAAGATTTTTCATTCCCTGTAGATTGTGCCAGCGAGGTGACAGTCTGGACAGATGATGACTGTAGATCAGCCCCCTCAACCCAGTGCTTTGACACTATGTAAGCTGGGTCACTTGGAACAGTCTGAGGTGGTCTGCCTCTTTCTTCAGTCTCTCCTTTCCCTCTGTGTACAGGGGCCGTTTTGGGAACCAACAATTATGATTACAAACTAAGTAGAATTATACGTATGTTTGGATGAGAAATCTGGGTTTCTAGAAAGGAAGTCTTCGTTTCAATCTCATGCCATTGTTACTGACCCTTTGGAGTCAGGCCGAACAAGGGTCCTCCTGACCAATGTTTTGCTCACCAATATAATGAGACCAAGTTTGGTTCAGAAGCAAAGGAAAGCGTTATTCTAGGATCCAAGAATGGAGAGTTTCAAGCTCCAGCTATATAGAGTATACCGTTCTCCCTGACAGGCCAGCAGCGGGGCTGCTTTAGAGGATTACATCCCATGTTCTTATTCATTCATTCTCTCAACAAATGTTGACCATAACCGTAAACTAGTAGGAACAGATCAGACCTGGTTCCAATCTTACCTGATTTAATGTTTAGTGGGGAGAAAGACACACTAAACAAACAATGATCCTAATGAGTTCATAACCACAAACCATGATGAACGTTCTGAAGGAAAGGAATGCCATGTTTTATGCATGTCTACAATGTCAACTAGATGGGTGGTCAGGCAGAGGTTTCCCCAGGGAAATGATGCTTGAGCAGAATCTCTCCCGAGAGAGAGAGATAAAATATAAGAATATGAACAGAATGAAGCTAAACTTATTTATTAGCTGGCGTTTGCTCTCCAGGCTCTATGTTGAACACACCTGCAGTCTGCACACCCCCTCAGCAGGGCAGGCTCTCTCGGCTTCTACTGCGTCCACTGAAACACCGCATTCTAAGATCAGAGGCCACAACTGCAGGATGTGTAGGGTGCATGCCTGAACATGACCTCAGCATCTTTCAAAGTTTCAGGAGGGCCCCTAGTTGGGGAGTGTTGGAAGAAGGGATGCCAGCTCTCAGGAAAGCTCTTTGACCTCTGGTTCTCAATTACCACCTCTAGCTACTTCTGGCCGAAACTTCCTCTCCAAACATGTGCAGTCTATTACTATAACTATATTGAATCTAGAAAAATCAAGCTCAACATATACTGTTGGGGCCTTATCAGTTATTGTAATTGTCAGAATACTGTGTTTACTATTATCATTAAGTCCCATAGGACTCTAGAATTTATTGAAATAGTATTTTTTTAAAAAACCTGAAATGGCTTGAGAGGCATATAAAAGCAGTTTTGGGGTGAATTCTTTCTTTAAAAACAATGTAATAATAAGTAAAGGGTTTCATTGGATTATGTTAACGGATTTTCCTTAGACAATTTTAACTTCTAGGTTGGTTGGCTTTTATTGGTTGGTTTTTATCACCCACCTGGCTCTTGCCCATAATCTTGTCATTCCTGCTCAAGGAATATTGAAACTGGGTCCCATAGAGTGAACAGAAGCTGGTGGCTAACAGGAATTCTTGAGATTGTCTTGCAGAGCAACAGATAGGGAAACAGCTTGTTAAAACCCTTCTGCTCTTAAACTGCCTTTGCTGATTAAGCTGGCTTTTGTTTTCTTCCTTCCTTCCTTCCTTCTTTCCTTCCTTCCTTCTTTCCTTCCTTCCTTCCTTTTTTTTCTCTCTTTAATTGCATGCCTTCCCAGCTTCACATAGCCCCACTGTTTTACAGGAAATTGGAGGGAGCTCTTGTCCAGTGCCAGCCGGCTGAGGCTGGTTGGGACCACTGACCCTAAAACTGGGCTTGTGCAGGTGTCCAGTGGATGGTCTTTTGACATCAGAGGACTGGAGAACTCTACCCTAAGATCATGTTAAGTGCCTCCATTTTTTAAAAAAAGTTTTATTTATCAATCAATTAATACACAGTATAGTCATTGCTTATAACATTATATATTGCTGTTTATTATATAGTTTTATTTATTTATTTATTTTGGCTGCACCAGTCTTAGTTGTGGCATGTAGGATCTTTCAACTGCGGCATGCGGACTTATTTGTGGCATGCAGACTCTTAGTTGTAGCATGCAGAATCTTAGTTGTGGCATGCAGACTCTTAGTTGCGGCATGCATGTGGGATCTAGTTCTCCAACCAGGGATCAAACCCGGGTCCCCTGCATTGGGAGCATGGAGTCTAACCCACTGGACCACCAGGGAAGTCCCAAGGGCCTCCTTTTTGAATATGAGAAGCATGTAACCCAGATATGCCTGTGCAGAACACATTATCTTACCTTTTCCCCTGCCCCCAGTCACCTTTTTCCACGCCTAAGTCCTCCCTGCTTATCCCTTAAATATCCCATATACCCATCGACTTCAGGGAGGTGGATATGAGACTTGTTCTTCCATCCCTGTACTTGGCTGCCTTGTGAGTAAATTCTTTCTGGGTTGTGAACCTTGGCATCTCAGCACTTGGCTTGCTGTGAGTTGGCCAACGGACCTGCTTTGGTAACAATATCAACTCGTCTTATTCAAGTCACTGTGCTCAACTATTTTGGCTCATAGAAGTTTGAAATAGAAAGATCTTAGGTCTCTCTCTGTAAAATGGGAATTAATACACTATACTCTGCTGTATTAATTTCCAATTGCTGCTGTAACAAATTACCACAAATTCAGTGGCTTAAAACAATGCAAGTTTATTATCTTACAGTTTGGAAGTCAGAAATTTGAAGTCAGTTTCAATGGGCTAAACTCAAGGTGTCAGAAAGCCTGCATTCCTTCTGGAGGCTATAGGGGAAAATCTATTTCCTTGTATTTTCTAGCTCTAAGAGGCTGCCTGCGTTCCTTGGCACTTAGCCCCTTCCTCCATCTTCAAAGTTAGGAGTGGTTGGTGGAACCTTCCTCATGCTACATCCCTCTGACATTCCTCTTTCTAGTCAAACCTCCCTCTGTCTCCTTTGTGATTACACTGGGTCCACCTGGGTAATCTAGGCTACTCTTCCCCATGTCAAGACCCTTAACTTAATTACATCTGCCAAGTCCTTTTTTTACCATGTAAGGGAACATGTTTACAGGTTCTAGGGATTTGCACATCGACATCTTGGGGGTCATTATTCAGCCTCTCATATTAGGCTACTCTAACAGTGTGAATTGTTGCATTTGTGGTAGATATGTAGTCCATGGGCAAATTTTTAATAATGGAGTAAATATAACACAAATGACATAATGCTCAGGAATTGTAGTCAATGAAAAGAAGCTATCCAGATAGCCCCTTGTAAGATGAATTTTATCTTTAAAGAATTTAAAAAATTTGTTTGGTCTTTATCTTAAATGCTCTTTTTTCTATTACGGTATTTTAGTTCCATTCTTAACATTTTTTTTTTTACAAAGTTGGATACACTCTCCTTATTAGGAATTCATCATGTTACATTGATGTAACTGGAAAGAAAAATCAGGTCAGCCTAACGTTTGAAGAATATGAAAGCCAAAATTCAAGATGTGGAGAAGAAACCTGGGTTGAAGCTTTCGGAAAATTTAATTTAAAATTTGAGGTCAATTCTCTAACAGAAGGCACCGTTATTAGATATTTACTTTCAGTATTTAAGGAAATTCACTTATAAGTATTTAATTATCTCCAAATATTAAAAAAAATATATACTTTTTAAATTATGAAAGCGAAAACTGTAGTCTCAGGAAAATCCTGGGAAGTGATAGTTATGCCTCACCACCCACTCTTTAAAATTAGTTAATTGGTTTCTTGTCTCCTCTCTCCAGCACGCAGAGGTGGTGTCTGGCCCGTCCTCCTGTCCCTTAGTCTGATCTGCTTGGAAGGTGGCACCCAGCCTCCCTGTTACGTTCATCCGTTCATCTCTCCTGCCCACCGTGTGGTCCTTGGGCTCCATTCCTTCCTCCTTTGTTATGTAGGTAAGGTAACTTGAGCTGAGGCTGGAGTAGTTGTAATTGCAGAAGCTTTTTTTTCATAAAGGCAGGACTAAAACCGAGGTAAATTGTTTAAAATGAGACACTTGGCATCTCTTGCCTGTTGAGGTATTAACACCATTCCCAGATTGTGTATTATTTTACAGGTACCTAATGAATCCCTGTTTGTCAGAGCCAGTAGGATATCAGGTAAAATGCAGCCACATGAAAATGATCGTTGGAGGGCTCTATGTTGTAAAACCTGGAAGAGATCACTTAGGGACAACTTTCAGAGGTCACCTTCAGATTTTAGCATTTTGGAAAAGTTGCCCCAGAAGAGGGTGCCTTTCTTGGTGAGGCTGCAGTAACAGGAAATAGTTCATTGAAACCTTTGTGGGTTACCTATAAGATAAAAAGGACTGTGGCGAAGTCCCAGTGGTATAAAGGAAAGCGTTTATGTGTTGTCTAAACTGGATTTCCCTGCAGTGATTTGTAAAAGCCAAATTGCTGAGGGCAGCGAGTCCCTCTGTTGAATACAGGCCACCAGAGAGGCCAGCCCTGGCAGTGTGCACCTCCAATGGGGCGTGAAACAGACACAGCTCCAGGCTTTTGTTCCATAAGCAGACCAGCTTGGGTAGGAAATTCATCTGAGACTGCTCTGAATTAGAAACTACAAAGTTATGAATGGCCCGTCTGCTCACAGGCCAGAGCCGTTGAATCTCTTGAGTCCTTTAACATTTTTCTAATTGCTTCAATGCATCCCCGCCCCCCCAGAAAAAGATTTTTTTTCAGGCATTGTTTTCAGAAGAAATAATTAAGGGGATGACCCAGATAAATTGTTGCTTTACCTACTTCCTCCTTTAACTGCAAATTGCTAGAGAAAACTCTATAAAAACTCACAAAATCTATTGGTCTAAAAATCCATTAAAGGTGACATAAGGAAGGCAGGCATAGATTGTTGAAAAATGACAATAATCTATGTAACTGGAAGGAAACTGGTCTCTATGAGGAACAGTGCAGGGTGTCCCATACATAGCCTCCACCTCCCAGTCATTGGAATTAGAGGAATAATAACCAGACTGTGTGGTCCCCACGGGTTCTAGCACTGATTTCTGCGTTATTTTCTTTGGTCCTCACAGCAACCTTCACAGGTAGCTATTATGATTCCACTTTGTAGATGAGCAAACTGAGGAACAGAGAAGTTCTGTGACCTGTCCAAGATCACACAGAGCGGGTGGACATACTATAAAGCAAATGAAGCTTAAACTTCAGGGTCCCCACTTGCATGGGTCCCTGTGAGCGGGGAAGTCACGTGGGGAGGTGGGATGTGGTAGCTGGGACAGGGGCGGGGGGAACAGATTGTAATCAGAGAACATTTCTGTATTAGCATTTCTGGTAAATTGTCTAAAGAGATCTCAGAAGAAAAGACTGAAATCTCGAGAAATGTGTTGTGATTTCCTTTTTCATTCCAAAGAAATATTCAATTCTGCTCTCAGTTTTGTATTCCTAAAGAGTGGCCCCCAAGCCTTGGGCCCCATAAGACCTACATCTGCCTTTGCAGGTAGGTGGTAAGTGGTAGAGCTGCATTTGAACTTGGGTCTTCTGATTCCAAGGCCTGTTCTATTTTCAGACTATGTAGATACAAACACAGAAAAGTATAAAGAGAACATCAGGTGAAAAAAAAGCTGGATATGAGAGCTATAATCGTAATAATGTAAAACTTGTGCCCCCAGCGGGGCCTCCACCCTTTGGCTCAGAAGCCCTGTGCTCTGTGTCCACAGCTCATCTTCCTTCTCAGAGACGGCATCGAATCCACGTCTGTTCCCTCACAGGACACGGGAAGGGCAGTGCACCAGCAGGTGGTTGATAAACATCAGGTAACCAATGTAAAGGAGTAAATGTGATTTATACTTTCATATTTGGTTTACTGTTCACTTTCTAAAGGAGAAAGTGTATGATGTCACCAGGGTGTCATAAATGAATCTGGGGGATAGATGTGATGATAAAATCTATACTTCCTGCAATGGCTGAGCTCTGTAGGTCTAGTGGGAACTTATTTGTGTGGTTTTGAGTCTTTTAATCAGTTTCTTTTGCTGTAACTTTTCACGATGTGGTGATAAAGATGAACGTTTTCCCAGGTTTGCTGATGGAGAAAGAGTGGCAAAGGGAATTATTTCCCTAGGCTATCATGCAAATTAAGGAGGTGGGGATGGATAGGATAAGAACATAGGATCTCTGGCATTCACTAGAATTGCAGCACCATATTTTATTGCCTGAATTCTAGCATTCAGTTTGGGATCGTTTTTATCAATTTTTGATCTAGGTAGAGAATTAGAAACAAATGTTTTTCTAATTCCATTGTCTACATGAAAGACAATATTGGTCTATTTGGGGTGAGGATATGCTCTTATTTGAGGAAAGTGGGTGGGCATAAGTTTTTAAGTAAAACAAAAAAGATTTTTTTAATTGAAGTACAGTTGATTTACAGTGTTGTGTTAATTTCTGCTGTACAGCAAAGTGATTCATTTATACATATATATATTCTCATTTATAAAACAAAATTTATTCACTTATCAAATAGTCATTTATTCTGAGAACATGTTCTTCTCATTTTGGGGGTGTTTAAATAGTAATCCTTCTTTTTAAAACAATGAGGATGTCTTTATTTGACAAAATATGCCAGACTTCAAATCTATGTCACTCCCCCAAATCCTCAATATTTTTGAAATCTTACAGGTCCATGAAATTTGAAAGTTTGAGAACCACTCCTGGGGCTCTTGGGTAAGAAATATCATCTCCATAGCTTTTTGCTGGAGGGTTCTAGAACGACTTTTACCCTCTTCTAGGCAATTCCTTGTATTTTTAAAAAAATAATTAACATTTATTTTTGGCTGTTTTGGGTCTTCGTTGCCGTGCGCGGGCTTCTCACTGCGGTAGCTTCTCTTGCTGCAGAGCACGGGCTCTAGGCGCGCGGGCTTCAGTAGTGGTTGCATGTGGGCTCAGTAGTTGTGGCTCACGGGCTCTAGAGCATAGGCTCAGTAGTTGTGGCACACGGGCTTAGTTGTTCCACAGCATGTGGGATCTTCCTGGACCAGGGCTTGAACCTGTGTCCCCTGCATTGGCAGGCGGATTCTTCACCACTGCACCACCAGGGAAGTCCTTCCTTGTATTGTTGATGTTCTTGAATGTGTTTGGTGGCCAGTGAACTAGGACATCAAGCTTGGTGAGAGGTTAGGATTTAGCCCTTGTTGCCATTAAGTTTTCTTGGCACATGGATATCAGACACTGCACTCAGCAGAGTAGCTGATTTCATAATATTAATGTAGAAGAACATGGTGGTGGTAGAAATCAGTGCAGCCACGATGATGTCTTTTTAGGTCCTGTGATGAAAGAGAAGTTAATTGGCAAATTTCAACCTTAATCCTCATATAGAATGTTGACTGTGACAAATATCAAAGAGGCTCACGGGAAATAAGGCTCATTGCCTTCCCCACAGCTGCATGCATTTTCCTCTCTTATAATGCAGAGAAAATGGCTCTGAGTGACAAGGCAGTGTGTCTGGTTACTAATAACCATAAAGGGTGAGTGGGTGGCTGAGGAGGTACAGCGCTTGAGGAGAGGGATGAGAGGGACCTGGGAGGCAGAACTTCTCTGAGGCACGTAATTAAATCATCAGTTGTCAGCCATTGCCTGTCTCCTACATTGTAAGGGGAGAACTGTCTTCTCAGTTATGATATTTTCCGCCCTTTGCATGAAAACATAAGATGGGGTGTGTCCTGGAAAAAATACAGACTATTATGCTTGAGAATATGATCATTATTTTATAATTCCCATTTATTAAGCACTGAGATGAAGTCATTTCCTGAGACAGATATAAATTAGTGCAAAATTCAAGGGGAGAGAGAGAGAGAGAGGTATATGGAGTATATATTTGGGGATGGAGTTGTGTGCATAAAGTAATTCATGTTAATAGGAAACTCAAGATATGAATGATTTCCATTATGTAAATAAAATTAATCCAATTATTGTAGTGTTGGTTACACAGTTCTGTGAATTTACTAAAAATCGTTGAACTGAACACTTAAAGTGAGCGAATTTTATGGTATATTAATTATACCTCAAAAAAGGTGTTAAAAATTCATCTAGTTTTGTTTGGAATGTATAATCAGTAAAACAGTAACAAAATAAGAGAGTAGGAGCAAAACATTTAAAAAACAATACAGCAGGACTTCCCTGGCCGTCCACTGGTTAAGACTCTACGCTTCTTCTGCAGGGGGTGCGGTTTCCATCCCTGGTCGGGGATCTAAGATCCCACATGCCCCGAGGCTTGGCCAAAAAAAAAGTGATGATAATAATAAAATAAAAATAATGTAGCCCAGTTCACACTCATATTTAATACTGAGGGCTATGCAGGGATGGTTAAAAGGGAGAATCTGATACTGAACCACATGAGAGTATGATAAAGGTTGAATTTTCAGTTTGCAGGTGGTTCTGAATGCTTTGACTCAAGTACCCACCCCCAGTCGGAACTCAGTGCCCACTGATGACTCCATTCGGTTGGCAAGGTGCCAACGGGAGTGTTTTCAAGGGACAGTGACTCAGGGGGCCTTTGTTGACTTGCTATAGTAGCTCTATATAATATAACTGGGAGACCAAATAATTGATCACCTAACCCAGGGACAGTGTGGAGCTTGAAATGTGGTGCTATTAATAATTACATGGGGACAATAATCATATGCAAGGTCCCTGTAGCTCTAATTGTGTCTGTTAATACAATACATATTTCTATGCAACTCTTGGTTGATTTTATATGCAGGGTTTGGAATCAGAAGACCTATGTTTACCTTTCTGAGCTTTGATTTCCTCAATTCTAAAACACAGACGCTTCCTCCTCCTTCGTTCCCCCACCTCTTTCTTCCCTTCCTCCCTTCCTTCCTTCAACACCTATTTATTGAGCTCCTACTATTTTGTTTTTTAAGTTCTGTACTAAGAATTCAGGAGATAAAGGACCTCCTAGTTTAATTTTAGAAACAGGCTTAGTGACAGCACCTCCCTCACCTTCCTGGAGGGTGCAGCCCTTAAGTCTTAAGTCAGAATAGGCTTTAGGCAGGGGTGGGAGAAGCTCCTTCCAGTAATGGGCTGAAGCACTTTGCAGAGCAGCTAGAGGCAAACACACAACAGTACCAGCTGATCTTTTGTAAAATGTACATCGATGTCCAAGCTCAGGCAGCTGCCACACATCCTAGAAATACCTCATCTCACCCTGGCCACACCTCCCAAACTGTCTGCACCTACGCTCTGCTTTCTTTCTCCTTGTGGAGGGTGAGCTGTCCCAGGAGCTGGACCGCTGGCCTCTCACCCGCCCTAGCTGGTTGCCCTTGCAAATCCTCCTTCTCTGCCCAGCATCCCTAGCTACTGGATCACTGACTCCCTCTTTACCTAAGGGTTCTCATCATCCTACAGCAATGTTGAAATGTTTCCCACTCTGAGAAAACAACCCTCCCTTGGTGGACACTGCCCTCCACATACTGCATTTCTCTGCAGAACTCCACTTCCTTGCCTTCCCTCTTATCTAATAAAATTCCATCTTGCCAACCCATGCCCAATTTGCTGTCCTAATCTCATTCTCTGACCTCTCAGGGACAAGTGATAGTGACTGAGCCACTTCTTTCTCTTGGCCTCTGGGAAACTTCTGGTTTTTCTCTCTTCTTACTGGCTGCCCCTTCTTGGATTCCTTTCCTGTCTTCTCCTCCTCTGTCCAGTTTCTAAACCCTGGAGTCCCCAGGCCTCTGTCCTGGACCTCCTTCTCTTTTCTATATTTCCCCTCATCTGGTCCATGGCTTTAAATAATATCTATAAGTAAATGAGAAAGCTGTCTCCAGCATTCATTTTTTAAATTTCTTTTTTTATTACACAATTAAGGACATGTGTAAAAATCAGAAAATATGATCAAATATAGGAAGATAAAATCAATCATAAACTCAATAGCCAGAAATAATCATTTAACCTCTTGGCATAGATACTTTTTCTACATACATATATATATGTGTGTGTGTATATATATATATATATATATTTTTATATATAACAAAACAGAATCACATTATACATATTACTTTGAAACTTGCTATTGATATTTAAGCGTGTTTTTGTGCATGTCCTTTGATGCCAACAGACACACAGGTCTCCAGCATCATCTGTAATCGCTATTTCCACGATCGATGAAACCCAACCCATTCTTAACTGTCAGAGTTGTTTCCAGATTTTTGCTGTTGTGCAGAAAGGTAGTGCTGCGGCTCCGTGGCAGCTGGGTCTTTGCGCCCTCGTAAATTGCAGTCCAGGCCGCGTTCGTTCCCGGGAGCTGAAACTGCTGAGTCAGAGGCGCGCGCGTGTGTTAATCCTTCGTGCCAGCGCCTGATGGGTCCCAGGGTTCGGACACCCGCTGACATCGCCTGTCGGTCCTCGGGCCGCGGGGCGCGCGGGGACCAGCCCCTCGCATGGGGAGGGCCTGAGGGACGGGACGACCGGTGGCCGCTGGCGGGGTGCGGCCGCCCCAAAGCACCCCAGGCTGCAGAAAGGGTGGGGCGGGGCGGCCGGGGGCCTTTGTGTGCGCCAGACACCAGATGGGACGCGAAGAGGGACGTGCGAGCAGGTCAGATGGCAGGCTTTCCACGGACCTGCTGCTGCTGCTGCTGCATCGGGTACAAGATATTTTGGCGGGAAGAGAAAATGCTTAAAACAAAACAAAAGTTTTCCCTGTGACAGGCCCTTTGGACAAATGTCTTTTTGACTCCATGTGTGCTTGGGGGCGGGGTTGCCGCTCAGAACCGGTCTCTTTCCTTCTGAGATAAAAGCCTTTTGCTCTGTCAGATGTGGACCCACAAATGAGGGGTGGGGGGCTGTCCATCTGGCATTTCAGGGAGCGGAGCGCGGAGCGGTGTTTGCACTCCGGTGAGCACGGCTGGCCCTTGTTAGGAGGACAGAATGCAAAGGATGTCAACGAGGGGTGGATTTGTACAGGGTCCAGGGGGCCTGCACGTGCAGAGAGAAAGGATGGTGGTGAGGAGGGAACCCCCAGAGAGAATCCCCCAATTTACATCTTAGCCCAGTGTTCATGGGCAGAGCAAGACCTGGCAGGTAGGAGATGTGGCAGCTCCTTGACCAAGTGTTGATTTGCAGAGTGTGTGTGTGTGTGTGTGTGTGTGTGTGTGTGTGTGTGGATGAGATGAGGGGAGGGTGGTGGGAGATGCAGAGGAAAGCAGAGCCTTCCTCTATCTGTTGCCATATGCCCCAGGGTCTCCACCATCTGGGGTGACCCTTTCTAACTATAGTAAACGTGACTTATCCAGGACTGCAGCTTGGGCATCGTTTAGATGAAGTGCTGAAGGCCCTGTTGTCTAGATCTGAATGGAGCGTTGAGTTCTAGAGCATCACTGTCCTGGACCAGTAGACATGAGGGAGGCTGTGTGAAAACCCCTCTCTCTCTTCTGAATATCTGCTCCACTGCTTTGCCCTCTTCAGGGCTAGGTGTTCCCTCCGGAGGCCCCTGTTGTGCTGGCAGTGGTGTCCCCAAGTCTAGCACGTTAGCACATCCCAGCACTTAAGCGGAGAGCTGTGCTCCCAGCGCAAATGTACTACGGGGACTCGAGGAGCTGGGAGAGGCCTGGGGTGAGTGTGAGAGAGGGCAGGCAGAGCAGGTGAGGGCCCAGCAGGTCCTACTGGGGGGTGGGGCAAAGAGAGAGGGTGCACCAGGGGACTCCCAAAGCCCCTGCCCACACGTGTGCCCAGGGAGAGCCTGCTTGGGTCCCAGCTTCCCACCTAACCCTGCATTTCTAAGAAGTAACCCTGGGTGATATGCATAGGTGTCCATCTGCATTGGGGTGGTGTGTCACGGGTCATCTAAAAAGAGAGTGAATTCTGTGTGGGACAGGACAGAACAAAGCCACGAGAGTCCCTTGGAGTTTCAGGAATTGTCGCCTGGAAGCAGGCTCTTCCAGAGCACTGTATGGCCAGCACGAGGAGTCAGGAGTCCTGGGTTTGAATCCCACATCCACTTGTTCATGGTGTGACCTTGGACCAACCCTCAGACTACTGATCCTGTTTCCTTATTGTTAATCAGGAGCGAATAATCCCCAGTTCACAGGGTCAGGGTGAAGGTGGAACAAGCTCTCTGAAGACCATGCAGATGACAGTGATATTTCCATCAATACTTATGATGGCCTCTTCCCCTACTGCAGTAGGCAGGCAAGATGAATACTGGTGTCCTTAGATTATTTTTTCCATTTATTTTTAATTCCCTGACTCTGAGAGGTTCAGTACAATAGCCATTAACTGCATGTGTCTGTTCATTACTTGAAATGTGGCTGGTTTGATTGATTTACAATGTTGTGTTAGTTTCAGGTGTACAGCAAAGCGATTCAGTTATATATATTATATATTCTTATATTATTCAGTTATATGTATTTGTTATATGTACATATTCTTTTCCATTATAGGTTATTATAAGATACTGAATATAGTTCCCTGTGCTAATAGTAAGTCCTTGTTGTTTATCTATTTTATCTATATCTATATATTTTAATATATATAGCAGTTTATATCTGTTAATCCCAAACTCCTAATTTATCCCTGCCCCCCTTTTCCCCTTTGGTGACCATAAATTTGTTTTCTATGTCTGTGAGTCTATTTCTCTTTCATAAATAAGTTCATTTGTATCATTTTTTTAGATTCCACATGTAAGTGATATATGATATTTATCTCACGTAGTATGATAATCTCTAGTTGCATCCATGTTGCTGCAAATGGCATTATTTCATTCTTTTTAATGACAGTAATATTCCACTGTATATATGTACCACATGTTCCTCATTCATCTGTTGATGGATGTTTAGGTTGCTTCCATGTCTTGGCTATTATAAGTAGTGCTGCTCTAAACATTGGGGTACATGTAGCTTTTTGAATTAGAGTTTTCATCTTTTCTGGAGTGGGATTGCTGGATCATATGGTGTGTGCTCTAAGTATAAAATGCATGCCAGATTTCAAAGACTTAGTACAAAAGAGAATGTGAAAGATTTCACTAATAATTTTTAAGTTGACTACATGATGATAATATTTTGGATACATTGGGCTAAATAAAAATATGAAAATTAATTTTCTGTTTATTTTTGCTTTTTTATGTATGGCTTCTAGAAAAATTAAAATTATATATATGGAATGCATTATATTAAATTGGACACTAACATAAATATCAGGAAGACTACAGTTGGCCCTCTGTATCTGCAGGTTCCGCATCTGTAGATTCAACCAACTATGGATTGAAAATATTAAGAAAAAAAAATTCCAGAAAGTTCCAGAAAGCAAAACTTGAATTTGTCTTACTCCAGCAACTATTCATATGGTGTTTACATTGTATTTCCAACTATTTACACAGCATTTACAGTGTATTTACAACTGTTTACATAGCATTTACATTGTATTAGGTATTGTAAGTAATGCAGAGATGATTTAAAGTATACAAGAGGATGTGTGTAGAGAATATATATAAATTTATGCCATTTTATATAAGGGTCTTGAGCATCCGCTGATTCTGGTATTCGTGGAGGGTTCTGGCACCAGCCTCCAGTGGACACTGAGGACAGCTTACCTTTCTTACTGTCCAGCCCTATCCTCCCTCATGAGCCTGGCTGGTTGGGTGACAGAATTCTCTGATCTGCCTTTTTGTTACTCTTTAGGAAACTCAGTCTTTCTGGCTTCAGTGTTTTCTTCTCTCTTTTTTTGTTTGTTTTGTTTTGTTTTATATTTTTTTTCTGGCTTCAGTGTTTTCTGACATTAGGTTGTTTTGAGGCTGTGAGTCTTGCCTTGTTTCTATAAATCAAGACCAAAGCAAAGCTCTGCCCTCAGGTTGACCCATGCTGTTTCAGAAATGGGGCTTTGGCTCCTGCACCTTACGTGTTAGCACAGGTGATTAGAGAAAGCCCAGGACAAAAGGAAAATCTGCCAAGACCTTCCTGTATTTCATGCCTTATTTAACTGGCCATTGCTTTTCTCCTTTATAAGTTTAAATCAAAGCAGAAGATGGTTAGGGCCCAAGGGAATGTTTTGATGTAGTGAGACTTGTGGCCACATGTTGGAGAAGGTGTCTTTCTTTCCCTCTCTGAGCACTTCATCAGGAGTGACTGTCCCCCGCATGTACAGTGATTCTCCACAAGAGTGCCTAGGGAGAATAACTCCTTCTCACCCCCTCTGGGAAGCAACCAAGGATGTCTCACTTAGTTCTCACCAAGGAAGTGATTTCACACCAACCTCTTTGTACTTTGGTCTAGGCCAGGCAGAATAAGTTCCGTTTTCTTAGCTTAAAATTTTCGTCTAGACAGTTTAAAATTCCATTACATTCTGTTTTTCAGAGTGAAAGCAGGGTCTCAGAACATTGGATGGGAGTCAGTCCAGGGGTTGGGATGTCCAGGCTGGGTCCCGCTGGTGGGACGCCTTCTTCTGCTGTCAGAGGTACTGCCGCCCTGGCACCTGGTGGGAGGACCCTCCCACTGGCCTGCGGCCCAGAGTAAGGCTGGAGCTGGCCCTTCCTGGACACAAAACAGCCTTGTGGACATGGTTGACAGAGAAGCCCTCACTTCTAAGGGTGGGAGGATGTGAGGGCCCCCTCTAGCTTTTATAATTTATATACTTTTAAAAGGCTCTCCTCTGGCTTGGCCAACTGCAACTGGACAAGTCATTCAGCCTCCCCATTAAAGAAGGGAATTGGCAAGATGGACTCGCCAGTTCCATCCAGTCCCCAAGTTTTGTGATGCTATTAGGAGAAAGAAGAAACAGCCGGCTCAGGGGAACCAGGTTCACGAGAAAAAGGACTGAACGTTTCTTCTTAGAACAGCACGTACCCAGAAACAAGTATAGGTGAAAGGAGATTACTGTCAAAAGGGGCTTCTTATTTGATAGCCCTCCTTTCTGATGATAAACATGCCCAATGACAATCATCACAGCCCTTGACTTTGATAAATCTCTTGCTTTCATACTTGCCGTTAGAGCACACCCGTGCTCCATGGCTGTCTTGCTGGACGCAGGGCTGGTACCGCTTCCCAAGCCTCAGGGCAGGCCTCAGTGGGGGCTGGAGTCTCATCCAGCCCCAGTTAACTTTGAGATGCTGAGCATCTGTTAACTACATGGTTGGCAGGAAGGCGAGGGTGGTACTGGTGTGGGGAGATAGAAGGACACGAAAGAAGAGGATAATAACTGTGTCTTCAACTGGGAATCTAGGAAGCAATAGGAGAGTCTCACAAATTCTTCCTCCCTCCTTCCCCAGAAAAGAGTGCCTGGTGTATAACTCCAAAGCACAGATATGGTGATGTCATTGCCCTACTCAAAAATCCTTGGTGGCTTCCTGCTGCCCACATTTGGGCATTTGGGGCCATCTATAACTACCCCCAAATCTTCTTTCCATCTTTCTCTCTCACACTCCTCCTCAGAGAAATCCTTCATCTTCCCACCTCCTTACTTTTTCTGGACTAGATACTCTTTCTCAAAAACTCTAATCCCAGAATTACCTCTTGAAATCGTCATCATCATTCAAGGCCCAGCTGGTTTTGGTGCCTCCTTCATGAAGCCTTCCTGGATTTCCTGAGCCAGGAATTTTCCCTCCCTTATCTGAGCATTCATAGCCTTTGGTTTGTATCTCTCTTTTGGTACAACTTGCTTTCTGTCTATTCTTATAATTATTTCTACACACCTTTGACTATGCCTATGTGGACCTTAGAGCATTTAGCCCATGCTGTGCCCTTAGTAGGTGCTCAACAAATGTTTCTAGATCCACATATGAAATAAAAGTGGCAAAAAAGCCCATGCATTGGTGCTGATGTAGCAGTGCAGGACAGCTGCCAGGCCAGGTGAAACAAAGATCTAAGAGCAAATGGCCTCAGACCACCTCAAAGCACAGAGGCTTTATTTTCCAGAACAGAATTTGCTGGTAGCTTGCCAGCCCTGTCTGCCTCCCAGAGGGGACCTATTTTTTCCCCCTTCTCTTTTCTTCTTTGAGCCCCACACACCTGCCTCCTTCTCATATTGAATAAAGGAAGAATTGGAAATACAAGAGGCACTTAAGGAAAAGAAGTACTAATTTTGAAGATTATGTTGTGGTTAGGTTAATCTCACGATATGAGGAGTTTAGTTTTGATCACTTTCTGCTTATCATTTACTTAAAAAAGACAACCATCATATTTAAAACAAACTTTAGGACCTTGGAGGTTCTAAGCCAGTGCCTTCCACACTTGGATGAGCATACACACCTCTGGAGGATCTCACTAAAATGCAGAATCGGACTTGGTAGGTCTGGGTAGAGTCTATCATTTCACATTTCTAACAAGCTCCCAGGTGATGCCTGTGCTCTGGTTCTGTGGAGCACACCTTAAGAAATACATGATTTTCAAATTATGTGCAGTAACTAAGTTTCTCAAATCACCTTTCTCACTTTAAGCCCCCATAATGGTGCTGTTCTTTTTTTTTTAATTTTATTTTATATTATAGTTGACTTACAATGTTGTGTTACTTTCAGGTGTACAGCAAAGTGATTCAGTTATACATATATCCATTCTTTTTCAGATTCTTTTCCCATATAGGTTATTAGAGAAGATTGAGTAGAGTTCCCTGTGATGTACAGTAGGTCCTTGTTGATGACCTATTTTATATATAGTAGTGTGTGTTTGTTAATCCCGAACTCCTAATTTATCCCTCCCCCTCCCACGTTTTCCCTTTGATAACCATAAGTTTGTTTTTGATGTCTGTGAGTCTGTTTCTGTTTTGTAAATAAGTTCATTTGTATCATTATTTTTTAGATTCCACATATAAATGCTACCATATGATATTTGGCTTTCTCTGTCTGATTTACTTCATTTAGTATGATAATCTCTAGGTCCATCCATGTTGCTGCAAATGGCATTATTTCATTCTTTTTCATGGCTGAGTAATATTCCATTGTATATATATACCACATCTTCTTTGTCCATTCCTCTCTCAATGGACATTTAGGTTGCTTCAATGTCTTGGCTGTGGTAAATTTTTTGGCGCTCTTCTTAAGGCCCATTTAGCAGACTTCATTTTGTTATAGCTGTGTATACGTTAGGAGCAATTGCTTTGAAGGTAGAAGCCATCTCTTCCTGTTATCTTCACATTTTCTTTTATAACCCTCATACTAGCAGCACACAGTAAGTCTTCACAAATGTTTGTTATATGAATAAGTGAGTGAATGAATGGGCAAAGCAAAACTATAAAACTGTATTCCAGGGCACAGTTGTGCCCCTCAGAGTAAGCTGAGTCCAAGAAAACAAATCAAGGTGTTCGATGGAAACTGACCTCTGTCAGGAGCTGACCTCATTGCTTAGGGAGAGGGACCGTTTTGAACTGACTGGACCATATGCCCTTTTGAATACCATAGGCTCCCAGTTATACTTTGGAATGTGCCACTAGGAAGGACACACCACATAACATATGGCAGTCACCATACACTGGGGTTTAGTGTTATGAACCTCTGGCAACTTCTCACTACAATCCTGTGTAATTATTCAAATGCTAATTATAGAACCCATGGAGTATCCAGGCTCTTAGCCTTTTCTGCTTATTTCTGCCTCCTTGTTTATTTTTGGTCACTTTTCAACATTTTGGCACTCTTCATCATGTCATGTGCAGAGCTGCTAGTGAGAGCTTTACTGTAACAGAGATCTCTTCAGAGCCCTTGTCTTCCTGGGCTTCACGTGCCTGCCCACTGCCAACCAGACTCAAGACCCCTGCTGAGCAGGGCCTCCTGGGCCCTTAGGTGCCCGCCCTGTGGCCTTTCTCCGCTTTATCTTTCAGCCTTTGCCACCATACTCTCCACTCCCTCCAAAAAGACTGTTTTCCAATCCCTGAGCACATGCTTAGTCTCCGTGTGTTTGCTTTTCCTGTTTGCTTTGCCTAAAATGCCTTCTCTCCACCTGGCAACCTCCCTTTCCCCGCCCTGTCCAATCGTACAATCCCACCTTCCCCTGGGGTCCTCCTGAAACTCCAGAAAGAACAAGTCAGTCTTCCGGGGGCCCTGCCTCTTTGCTGCTCCTCTGTTTCTTCATTCATCCCATTGCGTTATCGATGGAGCCCTACTCTGGCCCACCTACCTTCCCCTTTTGTCTCCAGCCCCACCGTGGGCACCCAACTCATGCTCGTTGAAGAAATGGAGTCCACGGGAAAGCACTTTAACCACCGCTATTCACAATAATCCCTCTTCCTTTCTCCTGGCCGTCCAGAAGGAATTCCCATCAATCCAGGACCTGCTTTGTGCCAGCCTCATTACCTCCTGTCTTATTTCTTCTTCACAACTTCTCTGCGTGGTAGGTGTTATTAACCTTATTGTGTTCACGGGAATGCTGTGGTTCAGGGAAGCTAAGTCACTTGCCCCAGAGCTTTCTGAAGGTTTTGTCTGCAGATGTGGGACCCATATGCTAAAAATTGGGGCTCTGGAAGCCTAAGTCCCATAAAGTATGTGCTGAAAGCCGGTGCCTCCTTAATAAAGCTGTTGGTTGGGTAGGAAGTCTGTCAGAGGCATCTGAGTCACTCATTCCTGAAACAAGACCTCAGTGTCGAATGGAATTCCCCCTCTTTCCTGTCCCTGTTTCCTTTATATGACTCAAGAGGAGGGCACGGTACGTAGGGAGCTCGCGGACTTGGTAGGTATGACTTTGAGGGTGGGGCAGCATTTTTCGAACCACAAGTAGCCAGATTATTTCCCCTTTCCAGAGGGGTTATTGTTGGTCATGCTCATGGAGCCATTATTTCAAAATATTTTCAAGAGGTTTTTTTCTTTTGCCGTTAATTTAAAGACAGGTGATTTCATGCTTGCATGTTTCCTTCTTTAGATAGATTGCACTTGTGGGTAATTGACGGCTCTAGGATTGATACAACACAAACACACCCAGTATCTGTGTGACCTTGGACAAATGATCGAACCTCTCTGAGCCTTCACTTCCTCATTTAGAAAATGAGGTTGCTGGGGGGACTACCTGAGAGCATGCATTTATGAAAACAGGTGCTGAGCCTACAGTAGCCGCTCACAAATATTTGCCGAACCTGAGGTCCCAGCACCTAGTTTTCCCCAACGCTTCTTTCTCATCAAAATCCTCCTCAGGCACTGAAGTGCTTAAGCAATTCTAGAAAGAGTTTGGATATAAATTACAAGCAAATAGTCAATGATATAACTGAATATTTAAATAAGGGTGTCCTTTGGGTTTCTGTTTCTTCTCCAGAAGAATGTGGGCCACAGTGAAGTGAAGGTAAAATAAAAATGAATGAAACTCATTCACTCACTGAGGATTGAGAGCCAACTGGACCACTAGCGTCAGAATCCCCTTTAATGCCCCATCCTAACCTAGGATGATCTCTAGCTGAGGAGTCCTAGAGTTTGGGTGAGTATCAAGAAAGGAGATGTAACTTAGTGAGCAACAAACTCATCAGGTGATTCTTATAAGGATTAAGAGTTGAGGATGACTCAGCTGCTTTTCTTAATTCAGTCAAACTAACAAAAGGTGCTGTGGAGAATCAGTCTCCCTGCTGTGGTCACGGTTTTTCCTTCAGGAGACCTCAGACCCATGTTTGGCATTTGTCACACCCCTTGTTGGTTTCTGTATACAAACCTTTTAAGCCTGAAGGTGGTGAACTGACATGTGTTTTGGAAGGAAGACCGTGGAGACGGTAGAATTGCAGCACTGGGGTTTTAAATCACAGCCTGTGATTAGAAACCAGCAAGAAGATTCATTCTGATATTGGTATTTGGCATTGATTTAGAAAACTCAGACATTCTGAGAGTCTCTACAGGGAATGCAAAATGAATGAATCAACTCGTTTGGGTGGAGCGCATTTAATCCAGGGAAATCGGTTTGTGTAAGTTACGACGTGCACTTTGGGGGCCGAACAGTCCTTCCACCTGTGTCTGCTTCCACTTCCTGTCCTTGGAGCAACAGGTGTACTAGCATCCCATTAAGTCGGGGAGGGCACATGGCATTTTGACACCGTTGTTTTTATGCAAGTACATTTGATACAGCCTTAAAAATGAAGCCTAAAAAAAAGCCTTAAAAAATCTCTTATGTTTTAGTTTTATTACCAAATGAAGTAAGACAAAGAGCTTCACCCATCCCCGCCCATTCAGTCCCAGAACATCACCTCCGTGCTAATCCTCCGGAGCTCCTCTGATGTAAAGATGGGACTAAGCTGGGCACCAGGGGTGTGTCAGGTCGTCAGGGTGGGCGGTAGCTAGTGGAAAATCACTAGTAATGACACAGCAGTTATGTGCCCTCAGGAAGGGCATTGTCATCCTGAGTGTCGTTTCTTGTCTGAGAATCTGGGAGTTCTCTGTCTCGTGTCCTCTAATTTTGCTCTTTGAGTTGCAACACCCATAATTATTACTTTCGATTAATAATAGATTGGCAAATACCTCTGCTTTGTGTAAGTTTCTTGATTATGTCAACTTAATTATTCTTTAGACACTAGAGGGGATGGAGGGAAAGGAAGTTATTTGGGACACAATGTAGTCCTTTTTCCTTAGGCTGTCCGGAAAATGTTCATTTTTGTTTTTAATAATTTCCTCAATACACATTTTATAGAGGTTTGTTCAATATTGTTAAATTCCCTTATGATGACAGTTTGGAGGGGACCCTCCTGTGAGACTCAGTTTGAATAGACTTTTCCAAAATATTTTTGCTGCCTTAAAAGTGGTTTTTGAAAAATGAGTAAAAGATACACACGGCAAAAGAAAAATCAAACGCACAACTATGGCAACGGTAGAATGATCAGTCTTTGCTGGGGCTTAGAGGGAAGGAGGGAGGAATGGGTGGGCAGAGGGGATGTTGAGGGCAGTGAAACTGTTCTGTGTGATACGATAAGGGCGAACACACGCGATATACATTTGTCAAAACCCACAGAATGTTCAACATCAAGGGAACCCTAATGTGCACTGTGGACTTTCGTAATCACTTATCAGTATTGGCTCATCAGTTGTAAGATGGGAACCCCACACCAGTGCACGATGTTAGTGATGGGGTGTGGTAGCTGAGGGAGTACATCCTGTACTTCCTGCCCATTTGTTCTGTAAACCTGAACCGCTCAAAAATAAATTTTAAAAAAAGACTTTAGAAAATAAGTAAAAGATGCATATGGTAAAAAATGTATAATGTATAAAATAGATGACTAATAAGAACCTACTATATAGCACAGGGAACTCTACTCAGTGCTCTGTGGTGATCTAAATGGGAAGGAAATCTAGAAAAGAGGGGATATATGTATACGTATAACTGATTCACTTTGCTGTACAGCAGAAACTAACACGTTGTAAAGCAACTATACTCCAATAAAAATTATTTAAAAAAAAATACAGAGTTTGTGAGGAGGGAGTTGTCCCCATTTCTGATCCTCAGTCCTCAGCATCCTGCCCCGGAGGCAGTGATGTTTGTCAGTTTAAAAAATATCCTTCCAGAGATACTCTCCTCGAGCACACGCACATGTAAATATGATCTCCTATCTTTTTAAATACAAATATTACATGTTATATATAATTTTCATTAAAAGGAAATAAAATATAAGACTAACACAGAACAGAAAACAATAGAGTAGGCAAAAATCCCCCATAAATGGTGGAGGCAGGAATGGAGCAAGGTCAGGGGTGCAAATGGGGTTTGGTGATACCCAAGAGAGGTGTTTGACAGGGTGGTTCTGAGGCAGTTCTGGCAAAATCGCTGCCCCCCAAAGCTGTATCGAAACAGCCTGCTCCTGTCTCTGATTAGACAGTACTGTGAAAGCTGTGTAATCTAAGGGTTGTTCTCTTCAAGACCTTGGCAAGCAGTCCATTCATTCCGGTGACATCATCTCTCAAATGTTTTTGGAACCTCTCCTCTGTAATTGGCCTTCAGAGTCGGCCAGACAGTTTGTTTTGTTGCATTTTTTAAAACTGAGAAAGGGGATCATCTGATGGCTCTGAGCCCGGGGGGTGTGAGCCCCGGGGACTGTGCACCTGAATTTGCTAATGTGGTCGTGCTGTTGTTTGCTTTTTGTTTAACAGAAAAAGCAAACAAACCAACACCCCCAGCCTGCTCCCACCACCTGCATTGCGGTAGGATAAACGTGGATGCAGGGGGCTGCTTTGCATCTGAGAAAAATGAATGCTAATACGGCAGCTTGATTTGTTTCTGACTTTTTTCCAGGTTAAGTTAAATGACATCCAAGGAGTGAAGACATTAGACCTGCGCTATCCAATACGATAGCTACAAGCCACGTGAGTTGAGTACTTGCCACTCAGTAATGTACTAAACACAATTTACTTATTTATTAGCTTATTGTTCATTGGCTCTCCTTGCCCTTACCTCACCTCACCCCACTAAAGTATAAGCTCTGTAAGCCAGGGATCTTTGATTTATCTACTTATGTATCTAAGTATTTGCACACAGTAGGTTCTCAATAAATGTTTGTTGAATGAATGAATGAAAGACCTCACCTTCATGCCTGAAAACCTTTCTCTCTGGTTGGGAAGGGAGCAAAGGTACACACAGGAAATGTGTCGAGAAGAACATAGGAGATACATACACACATACATATATATGTTTGCATGTGTACATACAGATTGTGTGGTATGGGTTATAAATGCTATTAGAATTCACAGAAAGGAAATAGTGAGGTCTGGAGACTTGAGCTGAAACGTGAGCATGGGACCTGGAGTCTGTGTGAGAATCAAGAAAGGAGGAGATGTTACTCAGTGAGACAGATGGTAAGTGAAGCTCCAAGAGGGTGCTTGTGAAGAGGAGGAGCTAAGGACTGAGACCTTGGTTTTAGGGGGACACCTACAGTTAGGGTGTGGAAGCAGGAAGAGAAACCAGCCAAGGAGTGACGAAAGAGAAAGTCAAGATAAGGGAACCCGGGAGTGCTCTGGGGCCAGAAGCCTAGGAAGCAAATTTGAAGAAAGGGAATGCAATCATGAGGATTCCGTGCAGGAGCCAGTATGGGATATAAACACACAGTGAAGGTAGGTGTTTTTTTTTTTTTTTTTTTTTTTTGCGGTACGCGGGCCTCTCACTGTTGCGGCCTCTCCCGTTGCAGAGCACAGGCTCCGGACGCACAGGCTCAGCGGCCATGGCCCACGGGCCCAGCCGCTCTGCGGCATGTGGGATCTTCCCGGACCGGGGCACGAACCCGTGTCCCCTGCGTCGGCAGGTGGACTCTCAACCACTGCGCCACCAGGGAAGCCCTGAAGGTAGGTTTTGACCTAAGGGGAGTTACTAGATGTTGTCGTCACTTGCTAGATTTTGAATTGCCAGGTGCAGTTATTGCAGTTTGGATAGTTGCCAGTAGGTGCTGCTTTGCTTAAGTTTGATTGGTTCATGAATAACCAGGAGACCATAGATGGATCGCCCTACCATCCAGTCTCTTAGCATTTACCTCTAAAATAGAAATCTCCTCTAAAATATGTATCTCCTTTGTAAAAATAAGCTATTATTAATTGCTGCTTATAAAGAAAGTGCTACATAATTTAGAGTAACTAAATATAGGTTAAATTCCATTGACATTAAGCTCAATTATATTATTAGTCTTTCCTCAGCTAAGTCTTGGCTTTTTTGTTTTCTCCTAATTTAAAGGAATTTTTCTAATTTAAAGGAATCATACTTATTAGAGTAAAACTATAGGTCTAGGTTTGCTTGAGACAGTCCCTGATTTTGCCTCTTATTCTGGCATCCTGTCTGGATTAGCCTTTGTCCCAGGTGTTCCTTTTTTTTTTTTTTTAATAAATTTATTTCTTTATTTTTGGCTGTGTTGGGTCTTCACTGCTGTGTGTGGGCTTTCTCTAGTTGCAGCAAGCGGGGGCTACTCTTCGTTGCGGTGTGTGGGCTTCTCATTCGGTGGCTTCTCTTGTTGCGGAGCACGGGCTCTAGGCGCGCAGGCTTCAGTAGTTGTGACATGAGGGCTCTAGAGAGCAGGTTCAGTAGTTGTGGCGCACAGGCTTAGCTGCTCTGCGACATGTGGAATCTTCCCGGACCAGGGCTCGAACCCATGTCCCCTGCACTGGCAGGCGGATTCTTAACCGCTGCGCCACCAGGGAAGTCCCCAGATGTTCCTTTTTAAAGGAGGTACTGTTTCTGCTAGTACAGAGATAAGCAGGGGTGGGTTTGGTAGATTTTACTCCTTGACCAATCGTATGTGAGACACAGTGCAGCAGCCAGAGTTCTCCCTTCAATGCATGGTTAAGTCTGAAACACAGTTAAGCATCAGCCCTCTTTTCTTGTAGCTTTCCAGATATAGCCTGACTCCTCTTCAAAGACAGTATGCAGCACGTTTGCTGATAAAATGAAGCGCCCTGGACAGGGGCAGCTGGGGATAACGAACGCCCTTTCTTCTCGGGTGCTGGCAGCTGATGCCTCTGGACCAGGTGCTGGGTGCTGCTGCTGACTTGG
Organism: Tursiops truncatus; assembly: GCF_011762595.2. Taxonomy (NCBI): domain Eukaryota; kingdom Metazoa; phylum Chordata; class Mammalia; order Artiodactyla; family Delphinidae; genus Tursiops; species Tursiops truncatus. The sequence continues at coordinate 12,042,518 of NC_047050.1, read as the reverse complement.
TAAACCAGTAAGTTGTGCTGTGACCCATCCTTTGGTCTGTGTGATGCTGTACCCTCAAAGTGCCAGTCTGCAATCCATGGGGCCAAGGTGAAATATGAGAAAATACAGGCTAATATAGGTGGACTTGAGATATGTTCAGGAAAGAGGCTAAGGAGTTCTACCTCAGAGCTCATAGGGAGTATCTGAAAGCTGCTGCTACATTGGTTGTGTCGTTCACCGTATTGTGTAAATCTGCATCTAGTGTTTACATTGCTTAGTGTGGTAGGCTGGATGATGTCCTCCTCCCCCTGAAGATGTTCGTATCCCAATCCCTGGAACCTGTGAATATATTACATTTGAAAATGTAGGTCAGTTATGGGTCTTGAAATGGAGAGATTATTCTGGATGATCTAGGTGGGCCTGGTGTACTCAAGGGTCCTTATATGAGGGACGCAGGAGCTCAGAGTCAGTAGTAGATGTTATCACCAAACCAAGAGTTTGGAGTGATGTGAGGAAGGGGTCATGAGCTAAGGAATACAAGTGGACTCAAGAAATTGAAAAAGGCAAGGAAATGGATTCTCCCTTCTGAGCCTCCAGAAGGAACCAGCTTAACTGACATTTTGGCTTTAGCCCAGTGAGACTGATTTTGGACTTCTGACCTCCAGAACTGTAAGACAATACATTCGTATTATTTTAAGTCACTAAGGTTGTGGTAATTTGTTATAGCAGCAATGGGACACTAGCCCATTTAGAATGCCTCTTTATTTTGCAATAAATCTTTCTGCCAGCAATCAGGTAGAAAAATGAAAAGTTCGTACTTAATGAAAAATTAGATGCTCAGATGTCTGTGTCTTAATGATAGTCGATAATGAAACTATAACATGAACAAAGCATTTGTTGACATTTATTGTCCACAGTGGGGGAACCATAGTGATATCACTGACTACAGAAAAAGCGGAAGACACACATCTGTTGAGGCTGCATCAGCATCTCCTTAAAAGTTTTGCTCAGCTGCAGAAGATGTATTTACATATTGCTCAGTGAAGCGTGACTTTTTATTTAGATCAAATACCATTTCTTCTAGATTAATTTCACTCATTTTCAATTACAAGTTTTCTTATATATATACTAAAAAGAGAAGCAATTGACATTAATCTGGCTTCATTGGTAGCAGAAGAAACTTTTTTTTTAATAAATAAGTCTTCTGATTACTTTTAGATTAAAATCAATTTTAAATGTTTAATCGAAGTAGTCAATGAAGGAAGGGCCAAAAAAATTTAATGTTGGAAGCTTTTAACAAACTGAAGCCATCAAAAACCAAGTTGCAAATAGGGAGATATTGAAAATTATCCCTAAAAAGGCAAAGGAGAAATTGAACAATTAAACATTGAGGGCTCAGATGTTGTACAAGATTTAATTTAAAAAATCTATACTCGTGCTTGTGCTTTGGAAGATCTTGATTTGTGGCACTCTGTTGACAAAACTCCTACTTTTAATTGTACAAATTTAGATTCTGAAGTGGAATAGAATGATATCTAGAAGGCTTACAATTTTGCAGCATCTGCATTTGGCAAAATATTAAAAAGAATCATAAATAGATACAACTTAGTTTGATCAGATTTATCTTACACAAGTATTTGTTAAAGAAATGTACTTTGGGGGCTCCCCTGGTGGCGCAGTGGTTGAGAGTCCGCCTGCTGATGCAGGGGACATGGGTTTGTGCCCTGGTCCGGGAAGGTTCCACATGCCGTGGAGCGGCTGGGCCCGTGAGCCATGGCCGCTGAGCCTGCGCGTCCGGAGCCTGTGCTCCGCAACGGGAGAGGCCACAACAGTGAGAGGCCCGCGTACCGCAAAAAAAAAAAAAAAAAAAAAAAAAAGCAAAAGAAATGTACTTTGGGGTCGGGGTTGTGTAAAATGGGTCAAGGAGATCAAAACTTACAAATTTCCAGTTATAAAATAAATAAGTCATGGGGATATAATGTATAGCATGGTGACTTTAGTTAACAATGCTGTATTGTATATTTAAAAGTTTCTGAAAGTAGATCATCACAAGAAAAAAAATGTGTAACTATGTGTGTTGATGAATGTTTAGATTTATTGTGATCTTTTCACAATATGTATATGTCAAATCATTATGTTGCACACTTGAAACTAATATAATGTTGTATGTCAATTATATCTCAGTTTAAAAAAAGAAAAAAAATGTACTTTGACCTAAGAAAAGAGACAGTACCTATAAAAGTATTTGGTCTGAATTATTTACATATTTCAATATAGAAAAATAAATTAGAATTGTGAATTAGAATTAGAATTTGTATGAATAAATTCTTCTATTTAGCATAATTTGTTCTCAGTTTACCAAGTACTTTAGCATCTGTAGAAAGAGTATTTTCCCAACTAAAAATATTGTGGTCTATAGAGAAATCAATTGAAGATATAAACAATTTAAAATTTATTAATCATATAATGCAACTTTGCAGAAAATTACAGGCAACTTCATTAAATAATTAAAATCTTCAAGACTGCAATAAAAAAATACATTCTTCAAAATATTTCAGTAAGATAGATATGACTAAGTAATGGATTAAAGTACATGAACACATACCAAGAATGTTTTTCTTTATTTTTAAACTTCAGATAATCCGTGTAAATATGTTTTTTTTCCTATTTTGCTTTAATATACATAGATATTGGCTACTTTTTTTTGAATTTAATTTTATTTATATTTTTATACAGGAGGTTCTTATTAGTCATCCATTTTATACACATCAGTGAATACATGTCAATCCCAATCACCCAATTCATCCCACACCCCACTCCCAACCCCCACCGCTTTCCCCCCTTAGTGTCCGTACGTTTGTTCTCTACATCTGTGTCTCCACTTTTGCCCTGTAGACTGGTTCATCTGTACCATTTTTCTAGGTTCCATATATATGCATTAATATATGACATTTGTTTTTCACTTTCTGACTTACTTCACTCTGTACGACAGTCTCTAGATCCATCCACATCTCTACAAATGACCCAATTTCGTTCCTTTTTATGGCTGAGTAATATTCCATTGTATATATGTACCATAACTTCTTTATCCATTCGTCTGTCGATGGGCATTTAGGTTGCTTCCATGACCTGGCTATTGTAAATAGTGCTGCAATGAACATTGGGGTGCATGTGTCTTTTTGAATTATAGTTTTCTCTGGGTATATGCCCAGTAGTGGGATTGTGGGGTCATCTGGTAATTCTATTTTTAGTTTTTTAAGGAACCTCCATACTGTTCTCCATAGTGGCTGTATCAATTTACATTCCCACCAACAGCGCAAGAGGGTTCCCTTTTCTCCACACCCTCTCCAGCATTTGTTGCTTGTAGATTTTCTGAGGATGCCCATTCTAACTGGTGTGAGGTGATACCTCACTGTAGTTTTGATTTGCATTTCTCTAATAATTAGTGATGTTGAGCATCTTTTCATGTGCTTCTTGGCCATCTGTATGCCTTCTTTGGAGAAATGTCTATTTAGGTCTTCTGCCCATTTTTGGATTGGGTTGTTTGTTTCCTTAATATTGAACTGCATGAGCTGTTTATATATTTTGGAGATTAATTATTTGTCCATCGATTCGTTTGCAAATATTTTCTCCCATTTTGAGGGTTGTCTTTTCATCTTGTTTATGGTTTCCTTTGCTGTGCAAAAGCTTTTAAGTTTCATTAGGTCCCATTTGTTTATTTTTGTTTTTATTTCCATTACTCTAGGAGGTGGATCAAAAAATATCTTGCTGTGATTTATGTCAAAGAGTGTTCTTCTCATGTTTTCCTCTAAGAGTTTTATAGTGTTTGGTCTTACATTTAGGTCTCTAATCCATTTTGAGTTTATTTTTGTGTATGGTGTTAGGGAGTGTTCTGATTTCATTCTTTTACATGTAGCTGTCCAGTTTTCCCAGCACCACTTATTGAAGAGACTGTCTTTTCTCCATCATATATCCTTGCCTCCTTTGTCATAGATTAGTTGACCATAGGTGTGTGGGTTTATCTCTGGGATTTCTATCTTGTTCCATTGATCTGTATTTCTGTTTTTGTGCCAGTGCCATATTGTCTTGATTACTGTAGCTTTGTTGTATAGTCTGAAGTCAGGGAGTCTGATTCCTCCAGCTCCGTTTTTTTCCCTCAAGATTGCTTTGGCTATTTGGGGTCTTTTGTGTCTCCATACAAATTTTAAGATATTTTGTTCTACTTCTGTAAAAAATGACATGGGTAATTTGATAGGGATTGCACTGAATCAGCAGATTGCTTTGGGTAGTATAGTCATTTTGACAATATTGATTCTTCCAATCCAAGAACATGGTATATCTCTCCATCTGTTGGTATCATCTTTAATTTCTTTCATCAGTGTCTTATAGTTTTCTGCATACAGGTCTTTGTCTCCCTAGGTAGGTTTATTCCTAGGTATTTTATTCTTTTTGTTGCAGTGGTAAATGGGAGTGTTTCCTTAATTTCTCTTTCAGATTTTTCATCATTAGTGTATAGGAATGCAAGAGATTTCTGTGCATTAATTTTGTATCCTGCAACTTTACCAAATTCATTGATTAGCTCTAGTAGTTTTCTGGTGGCATCTTTAGGATTCTCTATGTATAGTATCATGTCATCTGCAAACAGTGACAGTTTTACTACTTCTTTTCCAATTTGTTTTCCTTTTACTTCTTTTTCTTCTCTGATTGCTGTGGCTAAAACTTCCAAAACTACGTTGAATAATAGTGGTGAAAGTGGATATCCTTGTCTTGTTCCTGATCTTAGAGGAAATGCTTTCAGTTTTTCACCATTGAGAATGATGTTTGCTGTGGGTTTGTCATATATGGCCTTTATTATGTTGAGGTAGGTTCCCTCTAAGCCTACTTTCTGGAGAATTTTTATCATAAATGGGTGTTGAATTTTGTCAAAAGCTTTTTCTGCATCTATTGAGATGATCATATGGTTTTATTCTTCAATTTGTAATATGGTGTACCACACTGATTGATTTGTGTATATTGAAGAATCCTTGCATCCCTGGGATAAATCGCACTTTATCATGGTGTATGATCCTTTTAATGTGTTGTTGGATTCGGTTTGCTAGTATTTTGTTGAGGATTTTTGCATCTATATTCATCAGTGATATTGGCCTGTAATTTGCTTTTTTTGGTAGTATCTGTGTCTGGTTTTAGTTGTCAGGGTGATGGTGGCCTCATAGAATGGGTTTGGGAGTATTCCTTCCTCTGCTATTTTTTGGAAGAGTTTGAGAAGGATGGATGTTAGCTCTTCTCTAAATGTTTGAGAGAATTCACCTCTGAAGCCATCTGGTCCTGGACTTTTGTTTGTTGGAAGGTTTTTAATCACAGTTTCAATTTCATTACTTGTGATTCGTCTGTTCATATTTTCTATTTCTTCCTGGTTCAGTCTTGGAAGGTTATACCTTTCTAAGAATGTGTCCATTTCTTCCAGGTTGTCCATTTTATAGGCATAGTGTTGCTTGTAGTAGTCTCTTATGATGCTTTGTATTTCTGCCATGTCCGTTGTAATTTCTCCTTTTTCATTTCTGATTTTATTGATTTGAGTCCTCTCCCTCTTTTTCTTGATGAATCTGGCTAAAGGTTTATCAATTTGTTTATCTTCTCAAAGAACCAGCTTTTATTTTTATTGATCTTTGCTATTGTTTTCTTTGTTTCTATTTCATTTATTTCTGCTCTGATCTTGATAATTTCTTTCCTTCTGCCAGCTTTGGGTTTGGTTTGTTCTTCTTTCTCTAGTTCCTTGAGGTATAAGGTTAGATGGTTTATTTGAGATTTTTCTTGTTTCTTCAGGTAGGCTTGTAATGCTATAAACTTCCCTCTTAGAACTGCTTTTCCTGCATCCCATAGGTTTTGGATCATCGTGTTTTCATTGTCATTTGTCTCTAGGTAATTTTTGATTTCCTCTTTGAGTTCTTCAGTGATATTTGGTTATTTAGTAACGTATTGCTTAGCCTCCATGTGTTTGTGTTTTTTACGTTTTTTCCCCTGTAATTGATTTCTAATCTCATAGCGTTATGGTCAGAAAAGATGCTTGATATGATTTCAATTTTCTTAAATTTACTGAGGCTTGATTTGTGACCCAAGATGTGATCTATCCTGGAGAATGTTCCATGCACATTTGAGAAGAAAGTGTAATCTGCTGTTTTTGGATGGAATGTCATATAAATATCATTTAAATCTGTTTGGTCTGTTGTGTCATTTAAAGCTTGTGTTTCCTTATTAATTTTCTGTCTGGATGATCTGTCCATTGGTGTAATTGAGGTGTTAAAGTCCCTCACTGTTATTGTGTTACTGTCAATTTCCTCTTTTATAGCTGTTAGCAGTTGCCTTATGTATTAAGGTGCTCCTATGTTGGGTGCATATATATTTATAATTGTTATATCTTCTTCTTGGATTGATCCCTTGATCATTATGTAGTGTCCTTCCTTGTCCTTGTCCCATTCTTATTTAAAGTCTATTTTATCTGATATGAGTATTGCTACTCCAGCTTTCTTTTGTTTTCAATTTGTATGAAATATCTTTTTCCATCCCCTCACTTTCAGTCTGTATGTGTCCCTAGGTCTGAAGTGGGTCTCTTGTAGACAGCATATATATGGGTCTTGTTTTTATATCCATTCAGCAAGCCTGTGTGTTTTGGTTGGAGCATTGAATCCATTCACGTTTAAGGTAATAATTGGTATGTATGTTCCTATTACCATTTTCTTAACTATTATGGGCTTGTTTTTGTAGGTCCTTTTCTTCTCTTGTGTTTCCCACTTAGAGAAGTTCCTTTAGCATTTGTTGTAGCGCTGGTTTGGTGGTGCTGAATTCTCTTAGCTTTTGCTTGTCTGTAAAGCTTTTGCTTTCTCCGTCAAATCTGAATGAGATCCTTCCCGGGTAGAGTAATCTTGGTTGTAGTTTCTTCCCTTTCATCACTTTAAATATACCGTGCCACTCCCTTCTGACTTGTAGAGTTTCCGCTGAGAAATCAGCTGTTAACCGTATGGTAGTTCCTTTGTATGTTATTTGTCATTTTTCCCTTGTTGCTTTCAGTAATCTTTCTTTGTCTTTAATTTTTGTCAGTTTGATTACTGTGTCTTGGAATGTTTCTCCTTGGGTTTATCCTGTATGGGACTCTCTGCACTTCCTGGACTTGGGTGGCTATTTCCCTTCCCATGTTAGGGAAGTTTTTGACTATAATACTTCAAATATTTTCTCAGGTCCTTTCTCTCTCTTTTCTCCTTGTGGGACCCCTATAATGCAAATGTTGTTTCGTTTAATGTTGTCCCAGAGGTCTCTTAGGCTGTCTTTATTTCTTTTCATTCTTTTTTCTTTATTCTGTTCTGTGGCAGTGAATTCCACCATTCTGTCTTCCAGGTCCCTTATCCATTCTTCTGCCTCAGTTATTCTGCTATTGATTTCTTCTAGTGTATTTTTCATTTCAGTTATTGTATTGTTCATCTCTGTTTGTTTGTTCTTTGATTCTTCTAGGTCTTTGTTAAACATTTTTTGCATCTTCTCGATATTTGCCTCCATTCTTTTCCCGAGGTCTTGGATCATCCTCACTATCATTATTCTGAATTCTTCTTCTGGTAGGTTGCCTATCTCCCCTTCATTTATTTGTTTTTCTGGGGCTTTATCTTGTTACTTCATCTGGTACATAGTCCTCTGCCCTTTCATCTTGTCTAACTTTCTGTGAATGTGGTTTTCCTTCCACAGGCTGTTGAATTGTAATTCTTCTTGTTTCTGCTGTCTGCCCTCTGGTGGGTGAGGCTATCTAAGAGGCTTGTGCAAGCTTCCTGGTGGGAGGGACTGGTGGTGGTAGAGCTGGGTGTTGCTCTGGTGGGCAGAGCTCAGTAAAACTTTAATCCACTTGTCTGCTGATGGGTGGGGCTGGGTTCCATCCCTGTTGGTTGTTTGGCCTGAGGAGACCCAGCACTGCAGCCTTCCCAGCTCTCTGGTGGGGCTAATGGCAGACTCTGGGAGGGCTCACTTCAAGGAGTACTTCCCAGAACTTCTGCTGTCAGTGTCCTGGTCCCCATGGTGAGCCACAGCCACCCCGTGCCTCTGCAGGAGACCCTCCAACACTAGCAGGTAGGTCTGGTTCAGTCACCTATGGGGTCACTGCTTCTTCCCCTGGGTTCTGATGCTCACACTACTTTGTGTGTGCCCTCCAGGAGTGGAGTCTCTGTTTCCCCCAGTCCTGTAGAAGTCCTGCAATCAAATCCCGCTAGCCTTCGAAGTCTGATTCTCTAGGAATTCCTCCTCCCATTGCCAGACCCCCAGGTTGGAAAGCCTGACGTGGGGCTCAGAACCTTCACTCCAGTGGGTAGACTTCTGTGGTATAAGTGTTCTCCAGTTTGTGAGTCACCCACCCAGCAGTTATGGGATTTGATTTTATTGTGCCCCTCCTACCGTCTCATTAAGGCCTCTCCATTGTCTTTGGATGTGGGGTATTTTTTTTGGTGAGTTTCAGTGTTTTTCTGTTGATGATTATTCAGTGGTTAATTGTGATTCCGGTGCTCTTGCAAGAGTGAGTGAACGCACGTCCTTCTACTCTGCCAGCTTGAACCAATCTATTTTTCTCCAGTTTTATTGAGATGTAATTGACATAGAACATTGTATTAGTTTAATTTGTACAACACAATGATTTGATGTATGTATATATTGTGAAATGATCATCACAAATTTAGTTATCATCCATCATCTCACATAGAATTTTTTTCCTTGTGATGAGAACTTTGAAGATCTATTCTCTTACCTATATACTTGTATTCTATGAAAATACCACCTCAATAATAGTGTTGACTTCTTAAAAATGTACTGAGGTTGAAGGGGTGGGGTGGAGAATTACATTTTTAAAGGAATAGATTTGTTACTGAGTCTAAGCTTGTACTGTTTGCCATGCGAGAAGCCAGTAAATTGAGAAACGAGTTGTTGGGGCAAGGAATAGCTAGAAACTTTATTCAGAAAGCCAGCAGACCGAGAAAATGGGGGACTCGTGTCCCAAAGAACCATCTTGCCTAAGTTAGAATTCAGACTTCTTGTACACTAAGAAGAGAGGGAGTAAAGTCAGACATTTCCTGGTTCTGCTCAGCCTCCAGAGGGGGTGTGTTAATTTCTTCCTTCCTGCAGTCCTTCACAGGTGGGCCTGGTCAGGATATTTCCTGTGAGCTAAACAAAGGTATTTTATCTTAATGTTTATTAGCTGGGGGGTTTAGGCAGGGTTCCCAGAGATGGGCCATTATGTATAATTTAAGAGTATAGGCAACATCCCTTTAGTGATTAACTTGTAAAAGAATACAAAGGTTCTTCCTTATTGCAGTTTCTGTATTGCTTGATGTTTTTTTTAGCATGAGACTATATGCATGCATTGCTGGTTTGTTTTAAAATTAAATGAAAAGGTAAAAGTAATAAAATTTTAAGAGTAAGTTGCTGGCATGATAGCCTCCATATAAAGACCTTCCCCTATATAACCCCAACAGAACCAGCCAATCAGGAAACTAACATGGACACATGACTGCCATCTATTGGCACACTCCACTCCAGTCTCTCCAATTGTTCCAGTAGCGTCCTTTATCTCAAAAGGATCCAGCCCTCCTCCCTTCTGGGTCACTATGGCTCTGCCCTCTTACCCTGCATGGATGCCTGTCTTGCTTTGTCAGGGCAGACAACTTTAGGACTAAGTTGGTTAAGAAAGAAAAGGAAGGGAAGGAAAGAGGAAGATGTCTCTCTCTCCATCTATTTATCCATCTGTCTATCTATGTGTAAAATTTGTTGCTGTTTTGGTACAACACCTCCAAAGAGAGCCTCAAACCGTAACTGAAATATTTGAGTCAAGTTTGCCCCCTCCAGGTAGGTGCCCCGTCAGGGCCGGCCGGCAGTGTCTCTGTGTGGAGGAAGCAATGGCAATCGCCTCTAGTAGGGCTCCTGAGGGCAGTGTACAAATCGGACGTCTACATTCAGTGGTCTCCAAAGTCAGGTCTCCAGGCCTGTCACCGATGGCTTTGTGACTTCAGACAAGCCTCTCTCTCTATGTAGGGGTGAATGGAGTGGGGGAAAGGAAGAGCTACCTCACAGCGTTGTTTGGAGGGCTACGTGAGCCAAGGCACTTTAAGCACTTAGCACAGTGTCTGGCGCATGGTAAACACCCTGTAATGTTCGCGCTTGTTGATATAGCTGCATTTATCTTCATGTAAAGAAGTTCACTGCACCCCAGCTGGAGGGCCCAGGAAGATGTGTGGGTTTAGCTTGTGGCTTTGCATAGCCCCTGGCACACAGCTCTAGGCACCTAGCAGTGTGTTTATCCAGTTTCAAAGGCCAGGCTTGGCCTTCCGTCCTTGCTCTCCCCTGGCTGAAGGAGCAGGGGGTAAACAGCAAGAACAGCCAGGCATCCCTTCTCCTACTTCCTGCTTCCTTCCCCAATCTCTGCCTCTCACCACATCCTGAGGAAGAACAAAGCAGAAGATGGGGAAGTGAAACAGGACCAGGCTGAGCGGCTTCACGGGAGCGCCAGCTCGCAGGGGCTGCCGAGGCAGCACGCTGACACCCAGAGCCCCGCCAGGGTCCTAGGGAGCCCAGATGACAAAGAGCCTCGGCTTTGTTCTGGTTTCTTTATGTGTGGCAAGAGGGCAGGACCCTGAGGCTGGAACCCCTTCCCCTGGGAGGATGGTTTCTCCAGACAGCAGGGAAAAGTCTCCATCCCGCTTTCCAGCCAGCTTCTAAACTGGCCACCTGCTTGGTCTACACGGCAGTGCCTCTCTGGGGTTTTTCATGACAAGCTCAGTCCCCTGGGTTATTTGGGGATACGGGGTTTGTGTGAGAGACTGGGGGGGCGTGCTTTCCTGATGAGGTCACTGTTCCTTGAGTAACTATCTTGCTTTCCTTGGCCTGAGCAAGCGGCAGGAGTGCCTTGGAGCCGTGTTTGTTTGTGAAACATCAAATCCCTGCCTAGTTACGCCCAAGCGGGCCAGCTTGCTTCCAGACCCCGAGCCCTTGTACTTCTTTGGTCTTGAGTCCTGCGGGTACCGGTGTCTGTTCCCTGCCTTGGAAAAGAAGGGCTGGGGCAGGTGGGCCGGGGGCCAGCGTGCCTCGTCGGGGCCTGTGAGCTCCTGAGCCAGTGTGCGCTGTAGGTCTCATCTGAGGGGGAGTTTCGCTGGTGGGGATCGTTGGCAAGGGGCCAGGGCGGCATCTGGCAGTGAGCGCTCAGCTCCTGGAGCCAGAGGGCCGCTTGAATGTCGGCAAAGCCGAAGGAGCGGTCGCTGCTTCCACTTCCTGCCTGGGAGCCGAGGGCCCCTGGCTTGCCCTGGCCTGGCCGGGTGGGCGGCCGCCTGGAGAGGGGGTGAGGGTGGGTTGGTGGGGGCAGCAGGTAGCCTGGGGCCCCGCCGGCCTGGAGCCCACCAGCTGCCGACGGGCCCAGCCCGGGAGTCAGGCTCCAGGCTCTGAGAACGGTTCTGTTCTGGACCACTGACTGGCTCCTGAGCCCTCACTCCTGTCCCGAGCTTCCTGAGTCACTTCTCCCCGCCCCCAGCTCTGCTTCTTTCTGAATGGAGCGGATTGTCACAACACCATATGCTGGGAAAGCAATTCGCAACTCATAATGCCCTTCTATGCACCGGCTCTCTTCGAGCTTTCATCAGTCTGTGAGGGCCACTGGGCAGGTAACTGAATCCATGCGTCACAGAGGAGGGGCAGTGGAGGCTCAGAGAAATGTAAGCAGCTTGACCAGCAGGACACACACAACACACACACACACACACACACACACTGCAAGTCAGTGTGTGGCTGGGTCTAGAATCAGGATTCCTGCCACGAGCCTGGTGCACATCCCCAGCCCCTAGGTGATCATGGCGCACAGGCTGGCAAGTGGGCCCCCTGCAGTACCACCTGTGCTGGCCACTTCCTTTCTTCTTCCTGGAGGACGTGTGTTTTCCGGGCCTATCGTACTTCGACTCCAAAGAATTTAAAACACTGGTGGTGAGAAACAGGTCTCTAGACAAAGTGGAGAAAGTCGCCTGAATTTGCTTCTCCTTTCCAGGCCCTTTCTTCCCTCCCTGCCTCAGCATTTCACCTCCTCCTTTCACCTTACCCCCTGGTCCCTAAGAAACCCTCTTCTCCTTTCCTTCGTTCACCTACTCTAAGGCACAAATGACTGATAGGGTTCAAAGGGTTCCCCCTCCATACCTTAGCCCCCCTTACGATCATGCGGTCTATGCCTCAACTTACAAGACAGGCACATTCAAACACATTGTCTCCAGGAGGCAAGCACAGATTTTTAACAACTGGTGTTGCCTGGGCAAACGACCCATGAGAACCAACGCTGGCCCTAGCGCTGAGTGGGCCCTGGAGCCCCTGCACGCTAGAGCTGGGCGTTACCCCCAGCAGCTGGTCCAGGGGGCGGCGGTCTGCAAGGGTCCCGGCGAGGGCCTGGGTAACTGGGGCTGGGTGGGTGGTGCTTCAGGGAGCTCTGGGCGTTGACCTTTACCAGCTAGCGTGGCAGCACGGCCACACTTTCCCACGCGCACTGCCGTACTGCTGCGTACTGGCTGCATGTTCATGCCCACATTTCGTTGCATTTTTTCCAGGACATTCGGAGGAAGATACCACATTTTCTTTTTAACTACTCTGGAAACTGAGTCTCCATGAGGTTCAACAGCTCCTCAAGCTTTCATAGCCAGTGAGTGTTTCTGGAAGTTGGAGAAGTTCAGAGCATGGGGTACCCAAGATGGGAGGCCCTTCGTGGGATAAAGGAGGTCGGAGTCCTGGGTGGGCAGAGGACACCGGGAGGGCTCAGGCCCCACCAGAGGGCAAGGAGCAGGGGGAGGGAAAGGGGGGACAGGGACAGAAAGATGATGTGTGTGCTTATGCAGACTGGGAAGATGGCAGGGGTGGGGTGGGCAGACACTGAGAAACAGAACACGCTGCAGTTTTAGTGCGGCCAGAGCCAGTCCTGAGTGAAACAAAGAAACCATTTCCATCGTGTGCTTTGCTTCTTGCCCTGTATCTGAACGTGGTCGCCCAGAGAATGTGATCCCTTGGAGGACTGGCTATGGCGTTTGATTTTAGAAGTAGCTGTGTCTTGTTCATCGGGGGCTGCTGCTGCACTCCTGATGTCCTCGCCACCTCCTCTACCCCCCCAAAACCCTGAGCTCCGTGGAGTCTGTGAGCAAAAGCTGGGTGGTGTTAAGTGGGGCTTCTCCCTGAAGAATTCTGGGACCCAGGTGGTCAAAGAGTAGGAAATTCAACTTGTTCTTCTGCGGATCGAGTCCAAAACGTGGGTCAGCACTTGCCCGGAATTCCAGGTAGCCCTCCCTACTTGGGGCTGGATCCAGATCCCCCTGTCCTTCCTGGAAAAGCACAGGCACCTCTTAGGCCAACAGGCAAAGCCCTGGCTGTTTGGCTCCAGGGGAAGGGAGTTTATCTTCATGGCAACCTGTGTTCCTAGGGGCTAGCCCAGGGCTTGGGACTTACGAGGTTTCCAGGAACACAGGGGGTGGAAGGAGGGCCTATGGGTGAGGTGGTATGAGCCTCCGTACTTGTCTCTCCACAGGCCCAACGAGGGGCACAGACCCAGCTGCCCTGTCAATGATGGAGTCACACATCAGGTCTTTCTGTAGGTCAGTTCCACTCCCTGGGCAGCACATGCCTCTCCCAACAAAGGACATTCATAGGTATGAGTCTTGTCCCACATCCAAAGTGACACCCCCTGAGATCTCTGTCCCTCTGCACCGTGGCAACGCCTTCACCACAAACCTCTCAACAGAGGCTGACATTCTTATAAGAAATTGAAAACTAAATGGAACTGTAATCCTTAGGGGAGTTGTCTTTTCGTCTGTGCTTTTCCTTGCATGTCCCTAGGTCTCTGCCAACTTAGAGACAACGTGTCACGTGATACCTTTTCAAATCGGGCTCTGGCTGTCGCTGCTCTCCCTACCCACTGCCCATCTGCCTGATCTAGGGGCAGGGTGGAGGCCTGCCACAGAGAGCATCCAGTAAGAACTGAAATATGTGAGTGGACTTGGTCCTAACAGAGGTGACTTTATTACCCCAGATGTCTTGGAATTCCTGTTGCCTCTGGCTCAACAGGACTCCAGGCTCCTTCATTCCCGGACAGCCATCTGCAGCCAGCCTTGGCGTCCTTTGGCAAGTGGCTGTGATGTGAGTCACGGGGGCGGTCTCCAGACAGGCTGACCGTGAGGTGGGCACAGAGGGATGGTCACTGAGCCCCCTGGGGTTTGTGGTGGGGACTGAGGGCAGCATCCCAGGGAGGAGGGTGAACCCTGAGAGCACAGGTCAGGCCAGGCCAGACCTCAACAGAAGTGGCTCCAGTGCTGACTGCTGGGCAGGGCCCATAATATCAAAACCAGACATTGCCTTAGGATGGAAAGAACATGCTGGGTTCTTTCTCACAATCCTTTTCATTTAGGTAAAGGAGCAATGAGGTACAGATGCATAATTCTTTCCCTTTGTGAAAGCCTTCTCTCATTCAATGAAGGAGCCCCAGGCATACTCTTGTGCTGATTTATTAATGTCACAAACAAAGCAGACTTTATTTTTATTTGAACTGGCCAATGAAAATGTTCTATACAAGGCAAACACTTCATCATGAAAATTTTAAATTAAAAATAAATAAGTTCCAGCCTACATAGATCTCCAGCTGCCACATACAAATAGAGGACATCAGTTATAAAGTAAATAAGTTAAAATAAATAGTCATAGGATACTCCGATAGGTCCAGTGTGAATTACCTGTTTTCTCCCTACCTTTGTTCCGGGCCCCTTCACCCATACACTGTAAGACGATTACACAGTCCATTGGGACCTTCATTGAAAGAGCACTTGATGCCCAAATCTCCAAGTCATGTTCTGATGGGAGGACTGGGTGTTCGGAGTCTAAAACAATGGTTGAAGAGCAGAGGTCAGCAAGGTGAAAGCCCGGAAGCCCAGGCCCCTTATCCCCCATGCCTTCTTACATTTCACCTGGAGATGTGGAAGCAGGTAATTTAGAGATCAAAAAGCAACATGTGGTCACGGAGCAGCAGCATGTGAATAACAGTTGAGTCTGAGACCAGTGATGTGGCCCAGGTCTTCCTTGTAACCAAAAAATGGCAATTTCCAACCTGGTCTTAGACTAAAATTCACCATGGAGTCACTGGTTTTGTTAAGTGGGTTGGATTAATTTAAGCTTCTGAATTAGAAAACAAGCCTTCTGGGGGCAGAGTTGAGGCCACAGATGACAGATATGTGAGGCACATCCCACTAATCTGCTCCACAGGCAGGCATTACCAGTTGATCACTGCACTCCTTTATCTCAGATCCTAGCTCCACACAGCACTCTAGGCAGCCTGTGCCAATCAATTATGCTTAGCATTTGATATGAAAATTATTTACTAGCCTTGGTTCTTCTCTATGTTCTGAATATTCTTGTATGAAGGAGTAGATATAACACAGGCATTGGAGCCTGACACCCATATGGGTTAGGGTAATCCTAATAATCATTTAACTACTTTAAAGCCGTGTCTATTAAATGGGGAAGGCCACCTAACTCAGAGTTGACAGAAAGATCGGGATAATGTATGTAAAGTGCTCACTAACCCACCTGGCACATAGTAAGCATTTAATAAATGGTAACTATCATTATGTTATCATTTTAAGGCTACTGATGTTGATATAGAATTGATGATGACATTTCCATTAAAAGAAGGAAAGCATAATATGATATATTATGAAACCATATGAATGGTTTACATCATTTATATCATGTACTGGTTCTAACTTTGTCAAATCGTTTCCTTCAAATGTTGCCCCCAGAGACATATTCCTACCCCTCAAAACCATCCTCAAATCAGTTACTAGAGTAGGCAAAGCAAGGAGTCTGGTGCAGAAGCTGAGGACCTGGTATCTAGTTCCACTACCTGGTATCTAGTCGCATAACCTCTTAAGGCCCTTAGCTTCCCCATCTGTAGACTGGGAATAATTGTGCTTTCTTTAACAGGAATTTTGTGAATGTAAGAGGTAATGGATGGGAGAGCATTTTCAAAAGTTAAAATAATTATACCCAAGCAAGGTATTATTAATTCCACTAGACTGTGTCACTTCAGAAAATGTTAGCATTCAAAGATTTAAATCATGTTTTCCTATAGAAAAATCACATGTAAAAGAATACAGAGTTCATGCAATCATGCCAAGTGTCATCAGAACTGATCTTGACGATACACTCAAATGAATATTAGAACTACTAAGTAAATATATATAGCGCTTTGTCACTAAAAATCGTACCTCATCAAGATGAAATAAATATGGTGGCAGGAACAGTGAGAACCATTGTGCTTCCAAGTGCCTGAAACATCAAATTCTTACATTTATACTGGAAATTAGAACGACTCACAAGGAAGGCTGAGGAATTGCCTGCTTGCTTCCTTGGAGGTCTTTAAAATGGGTTGGGAAAGTTTGATTTTGGTGCCATTTTGCTTAAATATAGGGATATAAACTTGATGACCTCCCGAAGTCACTTTCAGACCAATGGCTTTATCGATTCTAAGAAGGAACAGTTTTCTTTTGCCTTCGAGGGAGGTTCCTTTCCCGTTTCCTGAGCCGGGGCGATTAGTTAGTACTGGAGGGTGATGTGCGTGGACCAGCTAGTAGCAGAGGTGAATGTCGCTCAGTTCCCATCTGGAAGTTTCCTCCCCTTGTGCAGTGAACTCGGGCCAGTGCAGGGCACCTGGGGAGGGTCACCTTTAGTCAGCCTCAAAGGCGCTGTTGGTAGCTCCCACGTATTCAGACTTCTTCTTGTGCCTGGTCCACATTTTCCGGAGGATGCTGGGGACGCCGCAGGAAGCACTTCCTGTCAGCGGTAGGGAGGCTTCTGCTCCCTGAGGGAGGGTAGGATACTCTTCAGTCATCTTCTTGAGGTGCCTGGATCTACAGAAAATGCACAGGTGGGTGAGGAGGGCGGTCACTGCGCTGAGCCTGTCCTTCTTTAATTGCTGCCCTCGATAAGAGGAGCCAGAGCCCTCGCTCCTCCTCTGCTCATACATCCTGTGACCACGGTGGAGGGTCGCTGTTGGGGCCCACGCAGGAATGACACCCCATCCCCCTGCCCCAGGGAGGTCCTTGCATGGGGAGAGGGAAGCAGGTGGCCCTGAGCACACTGGCTCATGGATCCCAAGTTCTGCTCTTGTTCCAAACTCTACCCTTCCTCACCCCAACCCGCCATCCCTCCACCTCTACACAAACGATCTTGCTGGAAAGAGCAGATGTCACAAAGCATCAGCTATTGAAAGCCCATGAGCCCTGGGGCTGAATCCTGCTCCCCACTTACTGTGTGACCTCAGGCAAGTGATTTGACCTCAGCTAGCCTCAGCTTCCTCATGTGCGAAATGGGGATAATTTCATCTAACTCAAGGGGCTTTTGTGAGGAGGAAAATAAGGTCACAAAGCATCTGGCACATGGTCCACATCAATAAATGTTCATTTTTCTCACTTGCTCTCCTTCAGTGAAAGAATGGCCTTCGTTTTCTTTTCAATAGCCAGGGTCCAGGAACAAATGGAAATGAGAACGTCTAAGCTTAGAGAGAAACGGGCCATTTAGAAGAACCCTTTGCGATGCAGCTGCGCGGATGGAAAGGGCGCCTCTCTTGAGGCACACGGTTCGCGTTTGCTGGTTACTGCAGCAGGCAGTAACAGCCATTGCTGCTCACAACAATTTGCTACTATAAACTTAATACAATCGAAAAGATACTTTTCTCTAACTAGGTCCCAATACGTTGAGTGGCTTGGCTTTTATCATTCATTCTAGATGGCTTTCTTTCACCTAAAAGGGCTTCACACTGGTCTGTTCCTCCTCTAACTCCCTCAGCTTTCAAGGTGTGCATACCTTGGGTTGATATTGTAGTGCATGGTCCCTCATATGTGAGCATCTATCACTTTGCCAAGCACGTGTCTTTCCGATTCCCAGACTGTAAGCTTCTTGAAAAATGATGCAACCGTTGGTGCTAAGCTCTTCACACATTATCTCATCCTATTCTCACAGTAATCTCTCAAGAGGTTATGATCGTCCCCATGTTTTGGGTTTTGTTTTGTTTTTAAAGAAACGAGGACACGGAGGTCTGAACAACTTGCCTGAAGTCATAGCAAGTCAGCAGCGGTGCCAGGCACGCAGGCAGATCTGAGTCAAGAACCCACACCCTTCATCATCCCCGAAGCCACTTTTCTGCTCTCTCCAGTCTGGAAGATGATGAAGGGGGCGTAAATGTACACGCTGAGTTGAGTTTAAGACTCTTATTGCCATCTTCTTTGTGCCATGTTGAAGGCAGTGAGGGCCTTCCTGGGGGGCTTATCACTCCTGCTACTCTAGCTGCTGGTTCTGGGTCAGAGTTAATAGTAACCTGCTTTTGGTTTGAAACATTTGTATCTTGTGTACTTTCTACCTGGGCAGGGGCCCTTAATCTAATTCGTGAGGCATTTCTGACACCAGCATGCCTTCAGGAGGCTCTGCATATGGCCTGTGATTACATTTGTCTAATTAACCAAAACCCCTCCCTCTTTAGACTTCTCCTAGTCTAAAGAGTGGGGTTAATGAAGTGGAAACCATCAAAAACACTTCGGCTTAATCCTAGGGGAAAAGTTGATGTGGCCACAGAAACCCGGGATTAGTGCCCTCATTAAAAGGTAATTTACAGCTGGCAGGGATTCTGTTTTAGCTTCTTGAGGGTCTGACAGACGGCCACCTGTTACTCTTTGGCCCAGGAGCAGGACAGGAGCGGGTGGGGAGCCCCGAGGCAGCCAGGCTGGAGGCACAGCACTTACCCTCTGGTCAGAACAGCTCCGTTCTCCGAGCCCAGAGCTGCCGCCTCCAGGACGGCGGGAGCTTTCACCGAGATCCGGGCCACCGGAGGCATCTAGGTTGTGAGAAGGGAGTGTGAGGATGGTGCCATGTCCCCAGCTCCGACAGTGGCTGGAGCCATTGGAAAGGGCATCAGCTAAACTGAACTACCATCAACCCAGGGCAATGGTCCTCATACTGCCGCAGGCACCAGGTGCCCCCGGGAGGGCTTGTTAATGCAATGCTGGGCCCACCCCAGCTTCTGATTCAGTAGGTCTCATGTAGGCCCGAGAATCTGCATTTCTAACAAGTTCCCAAGTGCTCTAGTCCCAGGATCCCACTTTGAGAACCACCTACGTAGAGAAACTTGAAAGCAAGCAACTCAGTCTTGCGAGGCCTCTGTCCCCCCTTGCACCCCTATGGTCTGTGTCCACTTTGTTGTCAAATCCTGCAGGTTCTGCAAGATCAGTGTCACCCTCTCCCTTTTCTCTGCGGCAGCCTCAGGACCAGTCGCTTGGGACAAGACCTCCTTTTTTCCCACAAGACCTGCCACACACCCTGGGCCCCTCCTGGATTCACTCACCCAGCTTTTCCTTCATTCTCTGGATCAAGCCTCATCTCTGCCTACCCTTCAAAGACCACTTCCTCCAGGAAGCCTCCCCTCAGGCTGGTGCCCCAGCTGATTTCTCTCTGTCTCCTGCATCCCCACAGCACTGAGTCCTTATGTGATATGTTTTGGCATCCCACCAATTCTCTCTTTACGGTTGTCTACTTGTTTCTTATGCCGGTGCAGTCTCCCCAGGAATGGCATGCGAACGACAGGGTCTGGGGCTTACCCTTTGGCGGCCCTCCTGAGCTCTCCTTAAAGGAGGTGGTGAGTGCTCAAGAAACATGTACCGAATTGAAAAATCACTGGTAGCTCAAGCAGGGCTAGGTCCCGAGTTTGGAGTTTGTTCAGTCAGTGGACCTCCGCTTTGCACCTCCACCCCATGCCCCAGGGAAGGCTTAAGATCACCACATTCCTAAAATTGCTGGAAAATTCCAGGTTGAGGACACCAGGAGTCACTGCCCCTTCTCTCCCGCACGGGCCAAAGGTTGTGGGGAGAGTCACTGTGCCACCTTGTGGCCTCTCGGGAGCTGTCCCTCCCCATTGTGCCAGCAGCCCAGAAACATGCTTCTTCCCGGGCCGTCCACCATCCTGTTTGCCCCAGCGCATGTTAGCGTCAAAATCAGATTTAGCTGTTCGAGCTCTGAATTGCTCTCTGCCCTGGGATGGGGGCTCCAAAGAGCTGCAGGACCCCAGCCCTACCGTCTCAGACCCAGAGGAAAGGGTCAGTCATGCTGCCGCTCTGTCCTCTGCACTACTGTCGCCCCCTCCTTTGTGACCACCTCCCCATCACCACCCTGTCCCATCCCACCTCGCTCTGGCCTCCCAGCTGCAGCTTCCTCTCTGCCAAGGACACTGAGTCCAGCCCGGGGGCTGGGGGCAAGTAATCCAAGGTAGTGAGCTGCCCTCTCCCCTTAGCCTCGGGCTGAGCTGAGGGCAGCAGTTCGAGCTGTCGCAGCCTGACCACCTTCACTCTGTGGTAACGGCCCAGCCATCCTCAGTTTCCCCTGCGTCCCAGGTTGGGACAGGGGGCCCCTGATTGTCCCATCCCTGCCCTTTGTGTGGTTTTCCTAGTACAGGGATGACCTAAATGAAATAATTGGCTTCGATTTCCTGCCCAGACCAGGAGCAAAGCGCTCGCGTCTCTGTCCAGTTTGTTCCGTAAGGACGAGCGGGTGACTCAGACACTCTCTCCAGTCTGTTCTAGTTCCATGAATCTCGAGAGCTGATGCCCGCGGAGCCCAGGATGCCCGAGCTGACCTCACCTCCAGCCACCACTCCACCCCTTCTGTGCTAACCCAGGGGACACCCACATTCATTCCCAGAGGATGATGAAGGAGATGTATTTTTTCAGGGTGACGCTGAGCTAGACCCAGACATGCACTACCGGATCCCCCTTCAGGGAAGGACAAGCCGCCTTGCCCTCCCCCTTGGGGAGGGCGGGGAGCAGGTGGCCCTCAGCTCCTTCCGGTGTCCTTGGCTACAGAGGGCCACCTCGCCCAAGGTCATGCCGTCCTGGGCAGCCTGCATGCCATGAAAGAGCGGGAAGAAAATATAAAGGATCGGTCAGCTGGGTCCAACTCGGGCAGCCCAGATGGACAGTCCTTGCCCCAGAGCTCCCAGTGGGAGGTGGCTCAGCAGTTCCTCTGAGGTGATGGTGTTTTGTGTTTTCACAGTGCTCGAGACCCTTGCATCTCTTTACCCCCGTAGCTGCCCCTGGGAATTGGTCAGACACCTCCACCTGGCAGGGGCCTGCCACAGACACTGCTTCTTTCCCCCCTGTTTGAGATGTCCGCTAGGTAATACCCTCTGTCCACCTAAGAGCTGAATTTCTGGCAAGAAAGAGAGAGGCGGCCAGTGGCGTGCCACCAGCTGGTAGGCTTTAGGAGCAAAGAACCCTCAGCTACACTTTTCTAATAATCCTCAGGCCTGGAACAAAGGACACTTTGTCTTCATGGCACGGACAGGACAAGAAGGTTAAAGCACAGCAGATACACTAACCAGGTTGATTTTACTTACCAAAGCTTTGCTGTATGCTCGATTCCCACACAGATTTGCTGATTTGGGTTCAGAAATCCCCACTGCAAAGGTGAACGGAGGGGACGTTACTCAGTGGTACTCTGGGTTCCAGCTCCCCCGGGTTCTGCATCAGTTATCCCTTAGCTAATCAATCACAAGCCAGGAATATTCTAAGGGCCTTTGTACTGAGCAGCAAAATCACGCACTAGGGTTGGGCAATGGGATAACTGTCCAGTGGGTCACCTGCACCCCTGGCGCTCTTGGGGAGGTTAGAACTAAGGTCTAATAAGATCACGTGTGTGGAGGTGTTCAGTACGGGGTCTGCCTGCAGTAGGGGACTCAGAAAATGTGCCCTCAGCTCCTCCTTTCTTCCTAAAGCGCCAGATCACAAGAGGTTATCAGGAGTTAAGTCTTTATAGCTGGGATCAGTCCTTTAACCTGCCGCTCCTGGACATGCCTCTGTGAAAATGAGCTCAAAGTCCTGCCTGCTGTGGGAAGTAAGCCTCATAATGTGGGAGAATTGGAGGTTATCGGAGTCCTGAGGCACTGGCCTGAGAGGTATGTGAGAACCTTCTTTCTATGCCTTTATTTGAGGCTTGACCCGCTGCTGGGAATCCAGATGTTGAGCTGAGGTAGCTGGTGATGGGCGGGGATGGGGTGGAGTGGGGCTCCACTGAAGGCTGGCCTTCAGTCGAGTCCCTCCTGGGGCAGATGTTCCTGGAGGAGCCCCATGCTATCACACTACAGCGTAGAGAAACACCAGCCCCCCACCCCGAGGAAAACATCTCAAGGCCAATAAAATGAAGTTACAGCCTACCAAGATCAGACCACGGTGTGCCGTGCTCTGGCGTCAGTGACGACAGTAGCTTATATTTTTGAGCATTTACTGTGTCAGTCGCTGTGCTGAGTGTAAGACTCATAAACATTGTCTCATTTAATCCTCACTACAACCCTCACAGGTAGACGTCATAATAGATGAGGAAACAGGCTTTAGAGATGCACGGCAATTACGATGAAGCTGGGTGAGGAAGATCTAGGGAATGGTAAGCTGACCTCTTTGGTGGTCTTGCAAGGCTGGGAAAACTTGACCGAGGGACCCCCTAACCCATTCTGGGAGGAGGTTGCTAGGTGGGGAGACCCAGGGAGGGCAATCTGCAGAGAGAACGTATCGGGGAAGGTCCGGAATATAATGAGTGGTCACAATTACACCACAGCTCAGGGCTGTTCTGTGCATGGATTGGCAGGGATAGGAGTGTCACAGGAGGTGGCCCTGGAGAGGTGAGCAGAGGACTGGGTCCTGGAGAACCTTGGGCGTGGTCTGGAGGGCATCTGGGGGTGGAGAGGACACAGTGTTTAAAGCAGAGGGATGCTGCTTTAGGCTACCCTCTGGTAGCCTGTGGAGCAAGAAGGACTGGTAGCTGACGACCAGGCTTGGCGGCTACACACAAGGGATGAAGGGAGTCTGACCCGGTAGCCTGAGGTTGGTACCAAGGAGAGATGAGACATACGGAGGAACTGACACTGGCAGTGGTTAGTGTGTGGAGCGGGGGTGGGGAGGACAAGGGGGTATTGGGATAAACATCCCAGCGGCTTGCTGGAAAGATGGATAGTGGCACCAGCTGAGAAAGCAAGAGAAAGATGGATAGTGGCACCAGCTGAGAAAGCAAGAGAGGTTTGAAGGTGGAAGATGAATTCCATTTGAACAAGTTGATTTTGAGATGTCCCAAGGACATCCTAGTGGAGACATTCCACCAGCCCAGGAGGTGGGTGTCCCCTTTTCCGGGCCCTTGAGGTTCACCTGCTCAAGGCTTCAGAGTCCCCACTCTTTCCAAGGTTCCTCAGAGCATATTTCTCCCACGTGAGAAGGCTACAGCACCCAGGAGCCTTCTCCTTTAGCTCAGAAAAGAAACACGTCTCCAGATTTGAGATCCCTGGAGACACATATCCTTCTGACTGGAGGATGGAAAACTCGTGCCCAAGGCTGGTGCCCAGCCTTTCCTGTGGGTCTGGCTTTGACTCAGAAACCCTCCCTCCCTCTCATCCCCTCTGGAATCTGTCAGATTGTGGGAGCTGAAGGAACTGAATCGATGCCCAGCTCAATCTTTTTTTTTTTCTTTTTTTTTCAAAAACCTGACTAGCACATTCCCTGCATGAGCTGACTGTCATATGTCGGGCAGAGTCTCTCCATTTCATAACTTGCTGTTCTCCCCTTCAGTCCAAGCTTCCACAAGCTACTTAGGGAGGAAAGTAGCCCCTAAAACCAGACAGCTGGAAAGACATTATTTTCTGGGGGAAAGACGCAATTAGCTGGCAAATCAGGAGACATGAGGTTTAATCTCAGTTCTGCTGCTGATGAGCAGTGCACTTTGGGTAAGTCAGTTTCCATGGTTTCAGTTTCCGCTTCTGTAGATCGGCAGGGGGTGCTTGCAGAGATCAGTGGGCCTCCACCTTCAGGGAGGTGGAAAGTCACCCTGGGAGCGGGCTTGTTAAAACAGATTGCTGGGCCCTACCCCAGAATTTGATTAAATAGGTCTTGGGTGGGACCCCAAATTTGCATTTCCAGCAAGTTCCCAGGTGGTTCTGCTGCTCCAGGGATGCCACCTGGAGAACCACCCATTAGATCTTCCCTAAATCCTTGCTAATCAGTATGTTGTCCTTGGACCAACATCATCAGCATCATCTGGAAGATTATTAGAAACAAAATCTGGGGCCCTACTTGGTCCTACTGAATTAGACTCTGCATAAAAACGAGATTCCCAGGTGATTCTTCTGCACATTAAAATTTGAGAAACATGGCTCTAAATTCATTTTGTGATTTTGTAGAGAAGATATTCTTTTTCTTTCTACGCACAGGCAACCACCACCCACCCACCCACTTATATATAGACAGAGGGAAAAAAATGATCTTCTCAATTTGCAAGGCACATTGTGGTTTCCCTAAGGCTTTCACTCTCCATAAAAATGTATATATGTAATCCCTTAACTAGAGAATATAGCTTGACTTATGGGTTCTTACACGTAGGATCTTAAAAACAGGATCAGGGTGTTAGTGACCAAAGAAACCTTAGAGATCCAATCTAACATCTATGAGGGAGGAAAGAGAGGAGATGGATGGATAAAGAGATACTCAATGGAGTCTACTTTCAGTTCTTCTAACATACAAAACTGTTGACACCCAACAGCTTTGAAAAGGATGTCCAAGACTTTTTGTGTATTTCTGGAGTTAAAAATAGGAATAACTTGAGGCTGTGGGCATAACAGAAATAACCTAAACCAGGAATTAAAGGCTAAATACGATCACAGACTTCAGCAGGCTAGACACAGATTCCTGTTTAACTGCTTGGGGTGGGAGCCATTTTTCAAAATAGTGTGGAAGGTAAGACTCTAATGCTTCCAGCTTTCAAAACAAATTTGTCTCTAAATTCTTTTTATAAATTGTTGAAATAGTTTAAGGCGTTCAAATTTAAAATGGTGGGATTTTAAGATGGCAGCTGATGAAGAGCCTGTATAATCTCACACACACACACACACACACACACACACACACACACACACACTGTAAAATAACGTAAGCTTCCTTCGCTTCATGCGTCATGTGTACACTGGTTTCCTCTCCCCCCAGCGTCTAATGATGTTTACCTCCTCCTGAATTCCGCAGGACTGCCTGTGGAGCTAGGCGGTAGATGAGAGCATCTTTGCTCATCACGCAGACCCAGCAGCGAGTGTTTTAAGGTAGAAGGAGTTTTGTGGTGCTGCAGTGGGGGCGGGGGGGGGGGGGCGCCCGAGCAGGTGCATTCAGAGCAGGACCGGCATGCACTGGGGAAGGCGGCGGCCCCACGTGCAGGTGCTCCGCCCACCGGGCATGATGGAGGACGCCAGGGAGGATCACGACGTGGCTAGAGCCCACACAAGCCAGTTCGTGGACACCGCGGCAGCTGCTCTAAGTGGACCACTGCCCCCCAGGGAGGTTCCGGGGACCCGGGCCGTGACGCACGTACCGGGCCTGGCGGGGGTCTTGGCGGGGTGGGCGCCCTGCGGCCGTGCGTTCTGGAAGTAGCTCGACCTGCGGGCCTCGCCGTCGCGGTGGTCGCTGCGGTGCTGCAGCAGCTCCAGGGGCCGGGACGTGTAGAGGTCGGACTCGATCACCACCTGCGGGGGGGAGGAAGGACCGTCAGCTTGTTCCTCCCCTAGAATCTCAGCCTCCACAGCTGAGGCCACGACTGCAGCTTTGCGGACGGACCTCGTGCTGACACGGAGCCTTCCTGACTCCAGCCATTGCTGGGAGCAGCGAGGAAACCTGGGGAGACTGGCCTGAAACGGCGAAGTGTTGTGTTTAACTTCAGCATGTCCAGTGGCACCATGGTGCAGGAAAATGAGGTTTCTGGGAACTCCTCACCAGCTGTCCCTTCACAGAGTCAGAAGACTGAGCCCTCAGGCCCCAGACTGGGGCCAGTTAACTGCCCAGGGCTGGACATAGTTTGACAATAGAACAGGCTATTTGAAATGAGGACAAGCCCTGGAAATCGGGCTCTTACAGTCTTTGTAGCTCAGTGGGTGCCCTTGTTCACGTAGAGGACAGCTTTCTGGATGCTCCAGCGGAGGGAAGACCTAGGCAGAGGGCTTGGGGCCCAGCTGATTCCCAGGTTGTAAAAAGGAAGAACCTGCTGGCCAGAGAAAGCAGGCACGGCTCCCGGACGCTCACGTTTCCTCTACTTTGTAGAGTGCCTGTCAGCTGGAGCTGAGAGATGAGTTTCCACGACCTGTGGCTCGGTAAGTGGAAACTGTGGCAAGCCAGAATGGAACGCTACACGCTAAGGTGTTTTCAATAATGATCCCCTGCTGAATAGTGGTTTTGGGAAAGTACATGAAGAGGAATACCCCTTTTGTCAGGGCCCACTGAAATGGGCCTTTAAAATGATAATAAAAATACTTAGATCATTGAAATAATTTAAATGTACAAATTTGAGACAAATAGTACCATATTTTATCTTAATATCGGGGGTGACAAAGGGAATCTTAGCAATTTGGGGCGCATATCGTGCATGTTTGAATGCATAGCCATGACACTGGGGTCGCGCATTCTGAATGTCTTCACTCCTTTGAAGCAGGTTAGAACTGCAGCTTCTCTGAGGTTTGTATTTACTCATTCTCTTGCTCACTCGTTCCTTCCTTCTACAGACATCCTGCGAGGGCACCTCTGTGCCAGATCCTGGTACTCAGTCTATCTGTGAGTGAGGTGGACCCATTTCAGCCTTTACAGTCGAGCCTTTGATGATTTCCCCTCCATTGTCCAATGTAACAATTGTGGAGGAAGCTGAAGCAAATAAGACTGAATTTTTAAGTATTATAATAGGGTTATATTTCAGTTCAGTGGAGAAAAATTGGACCTTTAATAAATATTGTTGGAATAAATGTCAGGCCACTGGGGGAAATGGATCCATGTCCACACTTCTCATACGAAAATGAATACCAGACAGACCAAAGATGCATGTTAAAAAACAAACAAACAAACAACAGCAGACACTAGAATAGAATATGGCTCAATATAACATTTGTTACATATAATAGGGAATTATTGCTATGTACATAAAACTCTTACAAATCAATAAAGAGGAAAAAAATAGAAAAATGGGGCCAAAACCCAGCTAATTGACAATAGACATGCAAATGGCCGGTTAACATGAAAGGTGCTGAACAACACTAATTAAATGCCAATTAAAACAAGTTGTTTTTTCTCCTATCAGATTGTCAATGATGAAGAAGATAAATTTCCATTTGGGGTCATGCGAACCTGAGTTCAAACCCCAGTTTTGGTACTTCGAGGCTATGTGGAAAGGGGTCATCCTCTTGACCACCCTTGCTGTACTGGGGCGGAGTCACTGCTGGTCATTCGCAGAGATTTCAGGAACACAGCAGGTTCTCTTTCCCTGTGCCACCTGTTTACCTACAGCATCAGGAAGCGGTCACGTCCGTCCCCAGCAGAGGAAGGGGAGCTGTCACTCTTTGCTTCAGTTTATCACAAATAGTCCTTTGCTTAAAAAAGTAATATATCCCACATTTGGTCTTATCTGGCTTAGGAAATTAACTTTTCTCAGGCCCGTTTTAGGACCCAGACTCATTCATTCTTTGCCTTTGGAGAAAGATGATGATAATTAAGGATCATTTAGGATTAGTGCCCTTTCTCTTCTGGGCACTGCAGCATGTGGGATTTTTTCCCCAATAATTAAAAATATTTTTCCTCCAGCTTTACTGAGATATAAATTTCCACATATGATTGTATACGTTTAAGGAGTACAATGTGTTGATTTGATATGTTTGTAAATTGCAAAATGATTAGAAGGTGGTGTTTCTGTTGGTTTTCTAGCAAGCCTTCAGTGCAGGCTGGGGGCAGCACCCGTCTGCCCTACGCCAGCTCACTGGGGGCTGTAAGGTGCAGTAGTGGGTGGTCTGGACTCACCACCCTGCACAGACAGTCCCCTCAGCTTTTCCATTTCCTTCCCTCCTCTTAGCACTGCACTCTGCCATGGTGTCGCCCAGAATACTGGAATTTCCTAGGTTAATGGCATTTTGGACACGTGTACCGTTTGGCCTCAGGGTTCCCCCTGGAATGTGGACCTCCAGGTCCAACGGGAGAGACCTGAGCCTCATTACTGACATTCAAGCCTTTGGCTGTCTACCTCTCATCACAGCTATTTTGAATTTTGTTTTCATTTTTTCAGCATTCCTCTAATGAGTAAGGACTGGTGTGTTTTCCGACCCATTTTGTAGAAGGAGGAAGTAAGGCAGGATGTGAAAGCCTGAGGAGTCCAGTGGGGAGGCCCAGCATTTCCTCCCCTGAAAAGAAAGCAAATATTTCCTTTTAGGAACAAGAAACTTCAGCCAGCCCTTCTCTGCACTGTGGGTGGGAGGAGGGAATGGGGAGGGAGACAGTGGAGCATTAGCTGCTCCGCCCCCTGTTGGATGTAGGTTTCCTGGGGTGGGAGTGAGGCTGCTTACTTCCCAGGTCCTGACTGAGGGCCCAGTGCCTCAGCAGGGTATCTTCTCGGCCCTGAAGGATGCCAGAGGAGAGGGCTCAGCTCGGAAGATTTCCCTTTCTTAGCTGGCCTCGCGCTTGCTTCTCATGCCCCACAGTTGTGGAGGCTCTGAGAGGGCTCAGGGCAGTGCGTCAGGCCCACGCCAGGGAACGCACAGCTGGGTGCATGGCTGTGGCCTCCCGAAAGCCTCCCGACAGCCTGGTTTTTTTCTGGTCTGTAGGATACGGTCCGGGCTGGATATTGCAGCTGGTCTTAGAACAAACTGGTCTGAGCACAGGCTCTTTAGCGCCCTGAGTACAAGGGTGAGATTGGGGAATGGGGAAGGGGTGAAGGGGAGACGTGTTTAATGTTGGATTTCCCTTTCCAAGTTCAACGAATTGCCTGCTGAAAGTAGGGGCTGTACTTGTGTAACAGATTCACTGTGATAAATTGATGCTTCCCTGCTGGGTTCAGATCAGAGACCTAGGGGGCTGGTAGGGAGTTAGAAAGACGGGGGAGACCTAGGTGATGAAGGATCATCATGATTTTGGTTGACGGCATCCAGAGTAAAGTTCTAGCCCAACTCCCTAATTTTACACACAGGGAAACTGAGGCCAGAGGAAGCCGGGTGTCTTCAAGGTCACAGAGCTGTAAGGGGCGCAGCCTGAACAAGGATCATGGTTTCATAACTTCTAAGGAAGTGCTCTTTGTCAGACCCATGGAAGTGCTGCCATCCAGGTAAGAACTTTCAAGTGCAAACTGATTGCTCAGTGCATTTTGAAAAATCAGATCACCAGATGGAAACATCAGATCACTGCTCCTCCACAAGGCTGGAATCCGGGAAGAATGTGACATTCGCACTCCCGTTCCTTCATCTTTCCTGATGATGGCGCTGCTGCTTATTTTGAAGGGGCTGTGGAAGCCCTAACTAACCCACGCTTTGGTGTAAATTTATTCCTTTAAGCTGCTCTTACGATGTCTGCGGCATCAGGATGATCAGGACGTCAGTAAAATTGCTTAAGAATCAGAGGGGATGGGGAGAAAAAGACTAGTGAAGCCGCCTAGAGAAGGAACACTGGGTGGCTGTAGAAGAAGAACATGTAACTTACGAGGGGTCCAGAGAGAGAGGAAAGTGCCGCGCTAAGGACGATTCGGAGAGGAAAGAGATACTTGTAAAGGAAGGAACCTGACATCCGTATGGTAGCCCGAGGGGTGAGAATAGAGACAAATAAGAATTTCGGGACAAAGTCCTAAATATTGGTACATTAGAGCAGCTGCAAAATATGAACGATTTTCTTGGGAACTCAGAGGGGAGCCAAGAGCCAGTTGGATGAAAAAAAGAAAAGGTCAGAGATAGTTCTTTCTTCTTTGGGACTCAGTTCCCCCGTCTTAGGTAGACTAAGACCTTTCCTGTCTTTTCTAATTTGAATGTTCTGTGCAGCTGGGTCTGAGTTTTATGAGCAAAGGATGAGTCATGCCGTTAGGGGAAATTAGAAATTCAGAGGAGAGCTCAAAGGCCAGGGAGCATTATTAAGCTGTCTTACCTGGAGGAAGAATGCGTATTTGAAGACAAGACCCTACCTTCTATTTTTTCTTTTTTTTCCATCAAAAGCAATTTTTATTTGTATTCATATACTTGAGTCATTTTTATTCCCCTTGGAGTAAAAATGTTTTAGGGAGGGAAAGTCATAAGCCATTCCCAGGAAAGCTGGGAGCTTGGTTCTGCAGAGCCTGGCTGAAGTCAGTGGATACTCCAGGAGGCGGTGCCCCATGTTTTGGGGGCTTTGTGAAGCTCATGCCCCTGTGGCTTCACGTCCACCGTAGAGAGTTGTCTCCTTTGTTTGGGTTCTAAATCCCTTGAGAAATTTCTTCCCTAGCACCTTATTTATCTCCTAGAGAGTATGATTTAGTTTCCATTTTTAAGCTTTTGTAATCACAGTTCTGTCCTTATAAAGCCAGTAGGTATTGGTATAAGTGGTGACTCAGACAGAAACACTGTTTAAGGTTAGAAATTCAAGGCAAGAACTTGATTGAAAACTAAATATTCCTAATTCCCAAAGGATCTTCCCAGAGTCATGAATGACTTGTGGCTCCTTCAGATCCAGAGTACAGATCTTCCTTGACTTACAGTGGGGTTACATCCTGATAAACACCCCTAAAATATCATAAGTTGAAAATGCATTTTATACAGCTAACCTACCAAACATCATAGCTTAGCTGAGCCTACCTTAAACGTGCTCAGAACACTTACATCAACCTATGGTTGGGCAAAATCTTCTCACACAAAGCCTATTTTATAATAAAGTGTTGAATATCTCATGTAATTGACTGAATACTGTACTGAAAGTGAGAAACAGAATGCTTGTCTGGGTCCAGGATGGTTCTAAGTGTATCCTTGTTTACCCTCGTGATCGTGTGGCTGGTGGGAGGCTGTGGCTTGCTGTGCTGCCCAGCATTACAAGAGAGTATGTTGTACCCCATAGCACTAGCCTGGGGAAAGATCAAAATTCAAAATTCCAAGTATGGTCTCTGAATGCATTTCGCTTTGGCATCATCGTAAAGACAAAAATCATGAAAGTCAGACTGTCATAAGTCAGGGACCAACTGTAATGCCAAACGCAAGTCTGTGCTCAAACTCTAAATTACCTACAAACAACCCCTCCCCTTTCCATTTTTGGTGACACCCACTGTTCCTTGAAAGTCAGCAGCATTTTCCTTCTAGACTGTGTGCCGAAGTTTTTAGGGATCATGAGAAATACAAGAATTTCTTGCACTACAGCAAAGAACCCATTAAAAGCCCTTTCTTTCTTAGTATAGAAATATTCTCAAAGTCATTTTAAAAAAAGGATAAACCACTGACAGAAAAATGAGCAAAAGACATGTCTTTTAACCCATAGGGAGAAAATATCAAAATCTATGGAAAGATGAAGAATGATATTAATTACTAAAGAAATGCAAATTAAAACAATGAGATGTTTTCACCTATCAGATTGTCAAAGATTAACAACATTTGATACCATATAGTGTTGGCTCAGGTGTTCTGGTAAAGGTAGTTTAAAACAGTTGCTAAGAATTTGGCAATAGCTATAAAATTTTTTCAATGCTCTTATCCTTTGAGCATTTTCTTTCTTTTTTAAAATTGACATATAACATTGTGTACGTTTAAGTATAAGGTGTTGATTTGATGACCCAGCATTTTCATATCTATGAATTTATCCTCAAAAACATTTGCATAAGAACATAAAAAATACGTTCAAGAATATTTCTTGTGGCATTGTTTAACTGGAGAAAATGGGGAAACCTCATTTATTGATGATTTGGTTAAATAATTAATCTAGAAAACATCAGATTTGGTTTGGGTAAAAAATTATAGTACATTCATTCATACAATGGCATACTATGCAGCCTCTAAAAAGAATGGGGAAGATCTGTATGTATTAATTGGCATGTAAAGATGCTCAAAATTTATATAGTGAAAAAAGCAAATTGCAAAACAGCATGTTATTGGGCAATAAAGCGTGATAATTATACATTGTTATATGAGAAATTTTCATTAAAAAAACTCCAGTGCTTATTGAATGTTCAGTATGTATCAGGCTCTGGACTAAGCAGTTTACATGTATTAAATCATTTGCTCCTTCCAGTGGTTATTGGGATGTGCTCTCTCACTCTCCCCATTTTTTTTTTTTTTTTTTTTTTTTTCAGTACGCGGGCCTCTCACTGCCGCGGCCTCTCCCGTTGGGGAGCACAGGCTCCAGACGCGCAGGCTCAGCGGCCATGGCTCACGGGCCCAGCCGCTCCGCGGCACGTGGGATCTTCCCCGGCTGGGGCACGAACCCGTGTTCCCTGCATCGGCAGGCGGACTCTCAACCACTGTGCCACCAGGGAAGCCCTCACTCTCCCCATTTTAATGCTAAGCAAGTCAAGTCCTGGAATGGTTAGGCAACGTGCCCAAGGTCATATAGCTAGAAATGGATAGAACTGGGATTTAAAAGTGGGAAATGGAAGAAACCAGGCAGTTTGACTCTAGTCTGCATACCTAACCACTATGTTCTATAGCTTCTCAGGATTTTCTGATATCATAGTTTACATCTTTTTAGTATTTGAAATTTTGTAATGGGCCCATCCTGTTTTGGGAATTTAAAAAGTAATAAATGTATATAAAACAACAAAGACTAAAACCAATCTCATTCCCAGGACACTTAAAAAAATTTTTTTTAAATGGAGAATAGGATTTTAAAAATTGAGATACTTAGAAAATCAAAATAGTGTTCTACAAAAACAATTGTGATAGAAACTCCAGTATAACCAGGAGGGAACAATTAGCAATTAAAATAAAACTTTTAAAGTGCAAAGATGTATTGACAGCTTATGTATAAAGAAATCTGTAAGTAAAATGAGAAATTCACAGGCTCTAAAGACATGTAAACTAATTTTAAGGTAATGCATGTGCTTATTAAAGAAGCAAAAAATAATACAAAGAAATGAAAGCCAGTGCTGGTGAGGCTGGAGGGAAATGGAAAAGCATTGTTGGAAGCCTAGCAGTTGTCCAGAATTCCGGGTAGTATGTGACGAAACTAGAAGCAGAAGCCATCTTTTACAAATCACTGTTTTGGGCTTCCCTGGTGGCGCAGTGGTTGAGAGTCCGCCTGCCGATGCAGGGGGCACGGGTTCCTGCCCCGGTCCGGGAAGATCCCACATGCCGCAGAGCGGCTGGGCCTGTGAGCCATGGCCGCTGAGCCTGCGCTTCCGCAGCCTGTGCTCCACAACAGGAGAGGCCACAACAGTGAGAGGACCGCGTGCCACAAAAAAAAAAAAATAAAAAAAATAAAAAAAATCACTGTTCTAGTCTCCACTCTAGCACAGGTGTAGGAATGCAAATGATGGATGGATGGATGGATGAAACTGTTCTTATCCTTTTACTTGTTAATTACACTTTGAGGCCTATGCACCATAGGATTAATCCAAAAAACAGTATTTTGTACAAATTCATTGCACTGCTATTTATAATAGTGAAAAAGTGGAACATTGCAAATGCCAACAATAGAACACCCAAGTCAGGGATGCTCTACCTACACTGTGGATTCTGTTTAAGGAAAAAAATGTGTATATAAAATGAAAATTATTCTCTGTGGGGAAAATGACAGAAGGGGGTCCAATTCAGGACTGTTTGTTGTCTGGTTGACATTTGTCAGTTGTTTTGGTTAAGTGGAGGATGGAGAATGCAACAGCAACATGGGCTACGGAAAACTTTTCCAGGCCGTGGAGAGTGTGGATGTAGGGGGGAGGTGGGGAGTGAAGAAGCTAGACACTGCTTTTTTAATGAAAGTCAACAAAAGGGATCAAAACTGAAGTTTTCTTACATTCTTGGTTAAGAGATGTTGAGAGCTCTTGACTCTTCTTCTGGCTGGACTGGGCACTGCAAAGAGAGAGAAAGGAATGGTTTTAGAGAACACCTGTGAGACTGGTGTAGCTGCAGTAGCAATACGGAGAGGGTTTGCACCTGGAGTGGGACAGGGCCCAGAGGAGGGGGGTTGGGAAGAAGAGGTGGGTGCGATTGCAATTTTATTTTTTTATTTTATTTTTTTAATAGATCTTTATTGGAGTATAATTGCTTCACAATACTGTGTTAGTTGTGTTAGTTGATGTTGCACAACAAAGCAAATCAGCCACATGCATACGCAGGTCCCCATATCCCCTCCCTCTTGAGCCTCCCTCACACCCTCCCTATCCCACCCCCCTAGGTGGTCGCAAAGCACTGAGCTGATCTCCCTGTGCTATGCGACTGCTTCCCACTACCTATCTATTTAACATTTGGTAGTGTATATATGTCCATGCCACTCTCACTTAGCCCCAGCTTCCCCTCCCACCCATGTCCTCAAGTCCATTTTCTATGTCTACCTCTTTATTCCTGCCCTGCAACTAGGTTCATCAGTACCTTTTTTTTTTAGATTCCATATATATGTGTTAGCATATGGTATTTGTTTTTCTCTTTCTGACTGACTTTACTCTGTATGACAGACTCTAGGTCCATCTGCCTCACTACAAATAACTCAATTTTGTTTCTTTTTATGCTGACTAATAGTCCATTGTATATATGTGCCACATCTTCTTTATCCATTCATCTGTCGATGGACACTTAGGTTGCTTCCATGTCCTGGCTATTGTAAATAGTGCTGCAATGAACATTGTGGTACATGACTCTTTTTGAATTATGGTTTCCTCAGGGTATATGCCCAGTAGTGGGATTGCTGGGTCATATGGTAGTTCTATTTGTAGTTTTTTAAGGAACCTCCATACTGGAGGTTTCCATAGTGGATGTATCAATTTACATTCCCACCAACAGTGCAGGAGGGTTCCCTTTTCTCCACACCCTCTCCAGCATTTATTGTTTGTAGATTTTCTGATGATGCCCATTCTGTCTGGCATGAGGTGATACCTCATTGTAGTTTTGATTTACATTTCTCTAATAATTAGTGATGTTGAGCATCTTTTCATGTGCCTCTTGGCCATCTGTATATCTTCCTTGGTGAAAGTCTATTTAAGTCTTCTGCCCATTTTTTAACTGGTTTGTTTTTCTTTTTGGATATTGAGCTCCATGAGCTGTTTGTATATTTTGGAGATTAATCCTTTGTTGTTTCATTTGCAAATATTTTCTCCCATTCTGAGGGTTGTCTTTTTGTCTTGTTTATGGTTTCCTTTGCTGTGCAAAAGCTTTTCAGTTTAATTAAGTCCCATTTGTTTATTTTTGTTTTTGTTTCCATTACTCTAGGAGGTGGGCAATTGCAATTTTAGATGTTACTTGGTCCAGTGCACCAAAGCTCATAGCAGCACTATTCATAATAGCTGAAAGGTGGAAACAACCCAAATGTCCATTAACAAATTAATGGACAAACTAAATGTAGTATAGACATACAATGGAATATCATTCAGCCTTAAAAAAGAATGACGTTCTGAAACATGCTGTGACATGGATGAACCTTGAAAACATTAAGCTAAGTGAAATAAGCCCGATACAAAGGGACAAATATTGTATGAGTCTGCTTATATGAGATACCTCAACTAGTCAAATTCATAGAGACACAAAGTAGAACAGAGGTTACCAGGGGCTGGAAGAAGGAGGGAATGGGGAGTTGTTATTTAATGGGTACAGAGTGTCAGTTTGGGAAGATGAAGAAATTCAGGAAATGGATAGTGGTGGTGGTGGCACAAGCATATGAATGTACTTAATGCCACAGAACTGAACACTTAAATAGTTCAATGGTAAATTTTATTTACCACAGTAAATAAAAAAAACTTGAAGAATCAATTAGCCATAAAAAAGTTACTTGGTTGGGAAAAAGGTGTGCATTTTGTTGAAAGTGGAGACACCCGGACATCTCTTTTGCACATTGATGCTAAAGTGATTTACTTGGAAGTGAAATCCCACCCTGCCACTGCCCTGCCTAGAATGGAAATGACTTCTTGTCACATCTCAGATTAGTGCTCAGGTGAGAGCTGTGTGATTTTCTGCAGAGCGCCTGCTGCCATGAAGCCAGGCGAGCAGAGGGCTGGTTAAGAGCCAGGGCTCCAGACTCCTTTCACTTGGGTGTAAATCCCAACTTGACCACTTGCCAGTTGTGTGACTTGGGCGAATGACTCATCCTTGCTAAGCTTCACTTTCCTCTCTGGTAAAACTCGCACCTACCTCAGAGGGCTGCGGTGAGAATTAAATGGTCTAATCGTTATCAAGCCCTTGGCCCGGCGCCTGGCAAAGAGTGAGTTCCCAGGAATTAGTGGTGGTTATTATTGATACAATTCTCCTCTTTCTCTGCAAGGTGAGGGCAGGTGGAAGGAAGAGGTGATAACTTCTAGAGACTGTAGCCTCCGTCAGGAGTTCTCTTTCTGGAGTTTTCTCCATTTCCTCCTGCTGTTCCCCGGCTCCCCTTGCCAACCCCGCCGCATTGTTGTTTATCCCCAAGAGAATTATTTTGAATGCTGTTCACCCTAGAATTAAACCCACTGGTGAGCTTCAGGAAGTGACTTCTGGTATAACTTCTTGGTAAAACCACAGATTTTATCGTTTATATTTACTGTGAATTGTGCCTATGAAATCTTTCCCTTAAAGGGCTCTCCTTCTCTCTAGGAAGTAAAAATACACACTTGTCCTCAGTTACAGACTTGATCTATGTCTTGTGCCTTAAAATACTTGAGAAACACCATAACACTTGCTGTTGCCATATTTTTGTGAGCTTTAAGATGGCTCAGCTAAAAAAAGTACGTAGATTTAGGTTGAACCCATTATATATGTATGTGTGTATGTTGGAAAACAGGGATATAATACGACGACGATAAATGTGATAATGGCTCGCACTGAGCTTTACTAGGTGACGACTTACTTCCTTCTCGCATTCACTCCTCACAGCAACTCTTTGGGGTCGGGTGTCTTCATTGGCTCTATCTATTTCTTAGGTAGATACTGAGGGTTAGGGTCACACAGTTGGTGGTGGAACAAGGCCTGCGCTCTTAAACACTAGGTTGCTGAATTTGTGCACAGGAGCGTGTGGGAAAGGGCATACCTGGGAGGACTCTAACCCTTGTTAGAGAAAATCAAACCAGCCTATATTTCTGCAGGCAGGAAACATGGGGATGGAATGAAGAGTTACCAGTCTCTCTCATAAGCAGTGACTTAGGAAGACCTGGCCCCGTCTTCGCCCACTGAGAGCCTTATGCCTGATGCTCTGGAGGAGGCGAGATGAGGCACAACAAGGCGTAGGAAGAGGCGGACTTCTCCACTTACAGTCTAAGATAAAACTGCGGATATTCCTTTTCTAGAGAACAGCTTCCTGAGCAGTGACATGTCCATGAATACTGATGACTGATTTAATACCAGGAGGTGGCCATGAATAAAAATGGCAGAAAAGAAATACAGGATTGAATATTTATCTTTGACTAAACATATTCATTGCTCAGAATATGGAATAAAAATAGAAATCACTTTGTAAGTGATGTATTTAATGGTGCTTACTGCCATGCCAGGTACTGTTCTAGATGCTTTATGTATTTTGTCTATATCTCATTTTTTCCCCCATAATAACCTTGGGAGGTAAGTTCTAGTTCTTCCTTTTTTATAAGAGTGGAAACTCAGGCCCAGAGAGGTTAAGTGCCTGTCCAAGGTCACACAGCGTATAAGTGGTGGTGGGTCTCTTGACTACTCTGCTAAGCAAATGGATTCAAAGGCCCTGTTTTGAATGATTTTCTTCAGGTGAAGTATGACGTTGCTCCTGAATCGTATAATAAGTTTTTAATTGAATAGGACCATTCAGCTTTGATGTTTTTCTCCCTTAAATGTTTTTAAATGTAAAAAAATTATAGAACATAGACATTTTAAGATTTTCATGTTTGCTTTCAATTTGTTTTCTTCTCATACAAGAGGAATAACAAATGAGAGGACAAGTTTTGGTCCCTTTTCTACTCTTCCCCAATTCTACTTTCCTCCCTCTCCAGGGCTACTATTATCACTAACTTTATCTGTGTCTTGCCAGCCTATGTTTTTTATGCTTTTCTCTAGATATGTATCCATAAACAATGTATAATACTGTACAAATTTAATAATTTCTAGCCTGCTTTTTTTTTTTCTCTCAACATGATGCTCTTGGGAGCTGTGTCCACACACATAGAGCCAGTTCTTTTCCCTGTTGACTACTGTGGAGTATTCCAGAGTCTGATGACACCACATTTTACCCCTTCCCCTCTTCAAGGACATTCAAGTTGTTTTCAGTTTTGCCCTTGGGGACCCAGTGGCCCTGTAAGCATCCACGTATAAGAGCATTTACAGGAGTGGAACTGCTGGGTCAGAGGGTCGGCTTTGACTTTTCAGGTACATTCCCGAGTCTCCAGAGGGTGTCCCAACTTCAGCACGTGGGCAGACTCCCAGCTTTTTCTTCTCTCCCTCTGACTGGCAATAGATGTCTAAAGCTTAATTTATGTTCTGCTGGCTTTCTCTTTGTGGCCAGGCTGAGTCTCTCCCTTCCCCCCAGGAGTGGCCGTGTCGATGGCTGACATGGGAAGAAGAAAGGGGTTGTCTGAACAGGGGGTCACAGCACCAGCAGCCATCCGGCCCTCTTCATTCAGTCTGACAATGAGATCAGGGGCTAAGCCGGGGTCCCAGGCTCTCCCAGCAATACAGGGGCTGCAGGGAGAGCACAGGGGCGGCAGGAGAGAGGGCCCAGCTCTGCAGGGGGCAAGGGAACTATCCAGGGACACAGAGCCCTTCCCGGGCCTTGACACCGTTCACCTCAGAGCAGCAGGGCTTGTACAAAGTCACACTCTTTGGCGGTGCCAGTGCCAGGTTAAGTTTGGGAGCATGGCCCTGGGGTCTGTGCAGAGGCCAGCCTGGGTCAGGGCATTCTTGGACCGCTTCATTGGACTTTAGGCCACTGCCAGAAATATGATCCCTCCTCATATTTCACGGCACAGTTAGAAATCATACTTTTGAGCCAGCTGCTTCTCATTTCAGAGCCCACTTGCTCACTGGAGAAGAGGAAAGAATCTGTCTGCCCTGGGAATTTTGTTTTCATGTCTGTTTCCTAAAACAATGGCTTGCTGTCACTTTTCGTTTGGCATACTGGGTTGCCAGTATCGAATTAAGTAAAACGAGGAGTAGTTAGCTGCCCTCATTTCCCCTTTGATGGACTGTTTCTCAATGATTGATGTTCATATGCCTCCTTTTCAGAAACAACCACAAACACGGTCAAAACAGAGAGACCATCCGACCTCAGAAACCTGGGGGTAGAAACCGTAATAAGGCAGCACATGACTGTCTTTACTCTCCTGCTTAGCCTGCCACGTTAAGGAAACAGTCGAGGGCAATTTTACTCACCCTTGGAAGGAATCACGGTGGTGAAAACTTCTATATTTTCATCACTGCAGCTGTAAATCTGATGCATCGTTTCAGCCTTCTCTCCCCAAAAGTGCCTGGGAACCGGAGGCCTCTCTCTGAACCCCTAGTCGCGAGGTTTCCTAATCCAGTCTGGCTCGGGGATCATTGTGCCGGTCCACAAAAGACAGGCTGGTGCTGTGATCTCATCTCATTCCAGAGTCTTCACTGCAACATTTTCTAATCCCATCTGTCTTTTTTTTTTTTTTTTTTTTTTATGAATCCTATTATTGCGAACCTTTGATGGAGCCTGGAGGTTTCAGTCCCCTCGCGGCCAGGATGTATTTAACATTTTTATTTTGCCGTGTCTGCTGCAGTGAATTTGGAAGTCTTTTGTGAAGTGGTGATGAAGTGAAATCGCCTACTCGGGTAGCGCCAAGCGTGGCTGGAGGATTTTACCGAAAAGGAAACGTGAATTTTGGTACCAGCAACTCCCCTTTTCATTTCAGAGATGAAGAGGCTTTTTTTTTTTTTTCCCCTCCCTCCAGAACTGGCTATTCAGTAATCTGTCATGTGTTAATTTGGCTTCCTTGAAAGTTTCTATTTTAAACAAAAGGACTGTTCTTCCAGAGCGTTCTCGCCTCATGCCAGTACATGACAAGGCTGACATTTCTAGAGAGCT
Organism: Tursiops truncatus; assembly: GCF_011762595.2. Classification (NCBI taxonomy): domain Eukaryota; kingdom Metazoa; phylum Chordata; class Mammalia; order Artiodactyla; family Delphinidae; genus Tursiops; species Tursiops truncatus. The sequence continues at coordinate 12,002,526 of NC_047050.1, read as the reverse complement.
GTGTGTTTAGCATCTCCTTGTACAAGCCTGCAGGTGCTTGCAGGAATGGGGGTAGCAAGCAGTGCCTGACGCTTGAGGTGCCCAGCTACAGGGAGATTGTATTTTTATTATCCTAAATGTCCTAATATATTGTATACTATCCTAAATATCCTACTGTCCTATATATATTCTATATTTTATCCTATATATTCTGTATACATACACAAAAATAAGGTATGGTTGAAGCGTAGGTGTATTATGTCAAACCCATGGCCTTTCATTACACCATTACAGATTTATTTCTTCATGTTGATAATGATGTAATATTTTAAAAATTTATTTTATTGAGGTATAGTTGATTTACTATGTGTTAATTTCTGCTCTACAGAAAAGTGATTCAGTTATACATATATACGTTCTTTTTCATATTCTTTTCCATATGGTTTATCACAGGATATTGAATATAGTTCCCTGTGCTTTACAGTAGGACCTTGTTGTTTATCCATTCTATATGTAATAGTTTGCGTCTGCTAATCCCAAATTCCCAATCCATTCCGTCCCCACTTTCTCTCCCCCTTGGCAACCACAAGTCTGTTCTCTATGTCTGCAGGTCTGTTTCTGTTTTGTAGATAAGTTCATTTGTGTCTTATTTTAGATTCCGCGTATAAGTGATATGGTATTTGTCTTTCTCTTTCTTACTTCACTTTATATGATAATCTCTACGTCCATCCATGCTGCTGCAAATTGCAATATTTCATTCTTTTTCATGACTGAGTAGTATTCCATTGTATTCCATCCACATCTTTATCCATTCATCTATCAGTGGACATTCAGGTTGTTTCCATGTCTTGGCTATTGTGAATAGTGCTGCTGTGAACACTGGGGTGCATGTATCTTTTTGAATTATAGTTTTGTCTGGATATATGCCCAGGAGTGGGATTGCTGGATCATATGGCAACTCTATTTTTAGTTTTTTGAGGAACCTGCATACTGTTTTCCATATGGCTGCACCAATTTATATTCCCACCAAGAATGTAAGAGGGTTTCTCCACACCCTCTCCAGCATTTGCTATTTGTAGAATTTTTAATGATGGCTGTTGTAACTGATGTGAGGTGATACCTCATTGTAGTTTTGATTTGCATTTCTCTAATAATTAGTGATGTTGAGCACCTTTTCATGTGTCTGTCGGCCAGATGGTGATGTAATACTAATAATGATAGTTGGCATTTATTAAATGCTTGCTAAGAGCCTGGAAGCCTGATATATAATATCATTTAATGTCTACAACCACTCAATGAGACTAGCTATTTTTGCCATTTTATAGGTGAGGAAACTGAGGCATAAAGAGATTGAATAATTTGCCCAAGATTAAAGTATGTAGTTCATGGCAGAATTAGAATTTAAACCGTAACTTGACTCCAAAGGCAATGTAATTAACCACTAAATTGTAGTCCGTTCTTTACCTCCAAAGCCATCCCCCCTACTTTGAACCAGGGAGAACCTGAGCCATACTCTCTTAGACTTGGATTTGGTGACCACTGATATTTCTGCTATAGACAAATCTGGGGCATTTACTCATTGGGTGGTTGTCAACATTACACCTGTGTCTCTGAGAATTGCACCCAGCCACAGAGGATGGCTCTGGGGAGCCATGTTTGTTCCACCTGAATTTGTCCCCTTGGCCACATTTGATTGAACCAGAGCGAACATATAGCCCAAACTGCTGCTTCCTGGAAACAAAATTTGGGCCTTGGCCTGAGGCCAGAGGGAAGGTACTGACTTTTAACATCTGAGGTGGCTTTCAAGGCCAGTGGGGGCAGAGTTAAGGGCAAGCCAGTGGACAGAAATGGAACTGTTGCTCTGGAAGGGGCCCGAGGCCCAGATGGAAACTCAGGGTAAAGAGTTTTAGCTGGGGGAGGGGAGCAGATCCTTTCACCCTGGCCTATACCAGGTGTGTCTGTGGTTCTGTTTGCACTCAGGTAAGGGCCAGTGGGAGGGGTGGGGGGTGAGGGGAGTGTTGGGAGAGCGAGGGGTGGGTGTGGAGAGATTGAAAAAGACAGAGGGGAGGGAGGGAGGGAGGGAGAATTGCCCAGGCTTGATAGTTTCCCATTTTCTGCCTTGTCTCTCTCAGGCCCCGTGGTCTTCCTGTCTCGTGGTCAATAAGATACCTCCATCTCCATCTGATAGATTTCCTTTGTGCTTAAGTTTAAGTAGGTTTTGGTCATTTTCAGCTAAGCAGAGTCGTGTCTAAAAGATATGTCTATAAGTTTTGTAACCTCCACAGTGATTACATTTTTAGATAATATAAAGTTTAGAGGAGTACCTAGTACAATAGAAAGTAAGATCCAAAATTATGTTGAAGACAGAAGTTATGTAACAGACTCTAGGTAATAAAAACTACAAGATGAAACTTAACAAAACTAAATGAAAACATCTCCCTTTACATTAAAAAAGTGAAGTACAGAATTGGGGTGACCTGGTTTAACAGCAATTTATTAAAAAGAAATCCTGGCTTTGGGTTAACACATGCTTAATAAGAGGCAATATTAAAGGGCAGAGGCTAAAAGATACAAATGTAGTTTCAAGGACCTGATACGAAATTGAAATTAAGAACCCTCTAGGGCACCCAGAATCCAGTCAGGATCACCTGGAATTAATCTCAAGGGGTCCATGCTGGATTAGGTTTTTTTCTAAGAAAGCCTAAACTTAATTAGAGTATATTGTACTATGTCTAATGAATAAGACTGAAACATGTAACTAAATGAGTTTATGTTAGGAAACACATCCAGAGATAAACAGTTCTTAAGAAATCATTTTTACCTGTTGGAAATATATTTTAAATAATAAAAATAATACCTGCTTATTACAACAAATTCAAAAATTGTAGATAGGTATACGGAAAAAGTGAAATCCACTTCCCCCATTCCAGCCTCACTTCCTAAAAGCAATCATTGTTTACAGATTGGTGGGTGTATTTGCAGACTTTTTTTCATGTATATATATGTATAATTAAAAAAAATAGAAATGGAACTCTACTACACGTACGCACGTACATGCACGCCCTCATTCATGTGGGGACATACATAGTTTCCATTCTTTAAATGTGCAGGAGACTACTACATTGTAAGAATTTATCCACTCCTTTCTTGATAGACCCAGAGCTTATTTCAAGTTTTTAAAATTAGAAACAGTGCTGCAAAGAGCATCCTTATATATGTATCTTTATATATGTCTTCTTCTAATATTTTTGTAGGTTACATTTCTAGTTGTGGGAGTATGGGTCACAGCTTATGCATATTTAAAAATTTGAGGGATTTTTTCAAAGTGCCTTCCAAAAATTCTCATCAGTTGACACTTTCACCAACAGGATATGAGAGACTTATTCCCTACACCCTTGGTGAAATTTGACATTATTAATTTTTTGCCAGAATGATCCTGTTTGGTTTCTGTATTCTGAGTCCAGAATATTGACTGCGATCGACAGTTAGGGTCCTCCTAGCTCAGGTACTTTACAATCCATGGAGGGGTGGGTGGCTGAGCCCTCATGCTGGAATACAAACTCTAAGTAGTAAGTATACACCACACCTCTGAGTACTGGTAGCCACCCCTGTCCAGGACCAGGCTAAGCCTCGGTTAACAGAGTCTTTCCTGCCCTAGGGGTCTTCTTCTCCCAGGTTAGGGGAATTCACTGCGGAGGGTTCTGCACTGTTAGTGTGTGGATGCCCACTTACTTCTGTTTTAAAATTTTGCTTCTACACTTACTCAGCAGCAGTCAGTCAACGTTAGTGGAAGACTTTCTTGCATGCTTGGCTACCTGCTTGGCTGGCTAACGGGAGAGGCTGAGTGGTGTTACCTCTGTGTTTCTCTCTCCAACCTGAGGGCTCTGGAGACCTACCCTGGCGGAGGTGCTAGAGGAAGCCCTCTCTGAAGACATTCCATTTAGGCCGGAGCCTAAGCACTGCTTCTGAGACTTTACTGTGATGGGTTTGCCAGGGGCTCTTGTTAAAATGCAGGCTCTGATTCCGCATACTGGGGGCGAGGCCTAAGAGACTGAGTTTCGAGGAGCTCCTGAGAGGCCCTCCGCGCTGGCTCCAAGGTGCACTTTGGGGTTCACGCATGGTGTTCATTTAAGGAGGGCAGATATCCTTGACCCGGATGCATTAGAATTTTGAGGAGCTCAGGTCCCCCACCAGACTACTTAAATATGATTCTCTAGGGCCCAGACATAGGTACTTATACATACCCCTGGTGATGATGATATGCAGCTGGGGTTTGGATGGAGCGACGTAGTTCTCAAGTTGTCCACAGACCGTAGCATCAGCATCACGCTTGTTAGACACGCAAATTCTCAGGCCCACCCTGCCTACTAAATCAGAAACGCTGGGGTACGGCCCAGCAATCTGTGTTTTACAAGCTCTTCCAGGGCTTCTGCTCTCGCTGAAGTCTAAGAACCTCTGATGAGCAGAAGAAAGAAGAGGGTTCTTGTCAGAGCCCTCCTCCAAGACTTGGATCCATGGTTCTTCATCCTGGTTGTTCTTAACCCAGACCTGCTAAGCAGCTTGATAAACATCCTCATTCCTGGGCCCCAGGCCCATTCTTTCTGATTCCAAAGATCCAGAATGGTGCCCAGGAGTATGTGGCTTTAAAATCACTTGAGGGATGCAGATTTAGTGGCTGAGCAGAGGTGGGGCGGACCTCCAACAGGAATGGTGGCCTCTGGCCTCCTGGCTGGCCCCATACAGCAGTCATTCACTCACTTCATGTTTACCACCCCATCATGAGCCAGACACCATGCAAGTGGCATCACTGTCGATCACCCGTTGTGTACCAGGCATTTTACACGTTAGCCTACTATACCCCTGGGAGGTGGGCCTACTATACCCCTGGGAGGTGGGCCTACTGCCATTTTACAGAAGAAAGCCCCTAACCCGGGTCAGTCATGGCTCTAAAACCTGGACTCCCCACCACCGCACCCAGCACCAATCTGCAGACTGGGGGGCACCAGGCTGTGGGCCTCTGAGAAACCTCTGTGTTTCATCTTCAGTGGCTTGTTTTGTGAAATTGGGGATACATTTGTAATTATAGCAGGTATAGCACATTCTCCTTTCAGTTCCTCAGAGAGAGAGAGAGGTGGTTTCGATTTCTAACTTATGCAAAGTGAGGCTCTTTGTGCGTGAAGAAGACTCTCCGTATCAGAGGGCGTGTGCTTTGGGGTGTAGGTGGTCAGATAAAATACAGGTTACCCTGTTAAGTTTTAATTTAAGAGAAATAACAAATAGTTTTTCTAGTATAAATATGTGCCAAACATTGCATGGGGCATACTTAAACTTATTTGTTTTTACTGAAATTAAAAATTTATTTGAATTACTGACATCCAGATCTAACTGTGTGTCCTGTACTTTTATTTGCTAAATCAGGCAAGCCTATTGGTGTGCTCCATCTCCTTGTGATGCTTCCATGTTAGAAGCTCGCATCTAGGGCTTGAGTTGGGGAAGAAGGCAAATTTCACCTGGTCTTCTTAGGTGAATAAGGTTCACCTAATTCCTGGTTCTGCAATAATCGAGATAATCAGATACAGGCTTGACCTAATAATATTTTAAAAATAGCACTTATGTGCCAAGCACTATGCTATGAGACCTTTGCTCACTATTTTATTTAATCCTCACAACCCTGTAAGTCGGCCCAGAACTAATATCCCCATTTTACGGATGAGAAAACTGAGGCTCAGAGATTGGTTGAAAAAACAGTTGATTGAGAAAACAGCTCAGAGATTGGTTGAAAGCAGAGTTTCTCAACATCTGGGGCCCGATAATTCCTTGTTGTGGGGACTGTCCTGTACATTATAGGATGTTTAGTGGTCTCCCTGGCCTTTAGAGATTAGCTGCTGGTAGCATTCCATCAGTCATAACCAAACTTGTCTCCAGACATAACCAGGTGTCACCTGAGGTACAAATTTGCCCCTGGTTGAGAACCACTGATGTAAGGTTTTGTAACTGTTAGATGCTGAGTCAGGATCAGAGACAAGCAGACTGCCCCAAAGCGTGTGCTTTTAGACACTGCAATGGTTTTATCCAGGGAAAAGTTCAGGAAGGAAGAGGAATCTATCATATCACATTTATTTGGAAGAAAATCATTTGAAAATGACAGAACTTTTTTTTAAAATATTTATTTATTTGGCTGTGTTGGGTCTTAGTTGCAGCATGCAGGATCTTTTGAAGCAGCATGCGGGATCTTTTGCAGCGGCATGCGGGATCTTTCGGTGCTTTGCACGGGCTCTTCATTGTGGCGTGCAGGGTTCTCTCTAGGTGTGGTGCGCAGGCTCCAGGGCACGCGTGGGCTCAGTAGTTGCAGCACACGGGCTTAGTTGCCCTGTGGCATGTGGGATCTTAGTTCCTTGACCAGGGATCGAACCCGTGTCATCTGCATTGGAAGGCGGATTCTTAACCACTGGATCACCAGAGAAGTCCCGAAAATGACAGAACTTTTGCTTGACCTATTATTGCAGCTTGATTTCCTCTGTTTGGCAGCTAGGTAGTGGTGACAGTGGTGATGGTAGCAGAGCATTGTGAATGTGCTAAATGCCACTGGAATGTACACTTTAAAATGGTTAATTTTATGTAATGTGAATTTTACCTCAATTTTAAAAAAAGCAAAAACAAAAGGAAACCCTGTATCCGTTAAGTCATCACTCCCCATTCTCCCTTCAGACTCTAGCAACCACTAATCTGCATTCTGTCTCTACGGATTTACCTATTCTGGTTTTTTCATATAAATGGAATCATACAATATATGACCTTTTGTGTCTGGCTTCTTTTGTTTAGCATACTCTTTTTGAAGTTCATCCATGTTTCATTCATTCATTTTTTTTCAACAGATATTTATTGAACAATTACTATGCGTCAAGCACTGGGGATGATTAAGTGTAAATTCATGGAGCTTATCTCCTATTGAGGGAGACAGATGATAATCAGATGCTATAGTCTGACTGTTTCTGCCTCGCCAAAATGCATATGTAGAAATCTTAATACCCAGTATGATGGTATGAGGAGGTGGGGCCTTTGGGAGGTTCTTAGGTCATGAGGGTGGAGCTCCCATGAGTGGGATTAGTGCCTTTGTAAAAGAGACTCCAGAGAGCTCCTTAGCCCCTTCCACCAGCGAGGACACAGCAAGAAGGCACCAGCTATGAAGCAGGAAGAGGGCTTTCACCAGAACATGGCTATGCTGGGGCCTTGATCTTGGCCTTCCCAGTCTCCAGAACTGTAAGAAATAAATTTCTATTGTTTATAAGGTACCCAGTTTGTGGTATATAGCAACCTGAATGGACTAAGACACCATGATGAATAAGTAAAATATACAATGTATTAAACAGTGATAGGGTAAAAAAGGAGAAAAAAATATAGTAAGGAAGAAAGATAGGAAGGATTGAGGTAGAGATTTAAAATTTTAAATGAGGTGGCCAGAGAAGACCTCATCAGAAAGGTGATGTTGAGCAAAGCCCGAGGGACGTGAGGAAGTTAGGCTACAAGTAACTGGGGGAAGAACGTCTCAGGCAAGGGAACAGCAAGTGCAAATACCCTGAGGCAGGAGTCTGCTTGTTTGCAGAATATTCTAGAGTCACTGGAATAGAGTGAACAAGGGGAGGATAGTAGGAGATAAGGTCCAAGAGGTAGCAGGAGGCTCCTTCATGAAGAGCCTTATAGTAGGTACCATATAATTGATGATCCAAACTAGGCTAATTTTTTTTTTTTTTTTTTTGGTGGTATGTGGGCCTCTCACTGTTGTGGCCTCTCCCGTTCCAGAGCACAGGCTCCGGACGCGCAGGCTTAGCGGCCATGGCTCACAGGCCCAGCCGCTCCGCGGCATGTGGGATCTTCCCAGACCAGGGCACGAACCTGTGTCCCCTGCATCGGCAGGCGGACTCCCAACCACTGCGCCACCAGGGAAGCTCCAGACTAGGCTAATTTTGAAAGTGAAAGCAATTGCTATTAAAATTATGCTGGGACATTAGGTATAAACTGAGATTGTCCTAGCCACGCTGGGTCATAGCAAGGAGCAAGGATTTAGCCTTTACTCTGAGTGGGATGGGAAGTCACCGGTGGGCTTTGAGCAGAGCTGCTCCATAACCTGACTTGAGAGCTTCATTCTGTTGAGAGGTGCTGAAGGGTGGCAAGGGCAGGAGCAGGAGAGGAGTTGGGAGGTCACTGCAGTACCACAGGTGAGAGATGATGGGGGCTTGGACCAGGGCAGTGGTGGAAGGGGCGGTGAGAGTTGATGGGGGCTTGGACCAGGACGGTGGTGGAAGGGGAGGCCAGTGTTGATGGGGGCTTGGACCAGGGCGGTGGTGGGAGGGGTGGTGAGAACTGGTCAAATTCTGGATATAATTTAAGGTAAAACCAGTAGGATTTCTGACCAGTAGGCTGTGGGTACGAGAGAAAGAGAGGAGTTAATAATGGCACCAGGGGAAGAGTGAAAGAGGAAGAGATTTGGGGGGTGAGGAGCTCCCATTGCAGGTCAAGTTCCCAGGAAGCCGACTCAGCTGAGATGTGTGTGCAGGAAGTTTGCTGGCCGGTGGTCGCAGGATCAGCCCCTGGGGTGGAAGTGAAGGAAGTGAGATGGAGCAGAGGGAGTTGCTGAGCTGCTTTGTGGTCCCAACAAGGGACTCAGCCAGCCGCAGGAAGGAGCCTCCAGAGTTATCCGAACTGGGGCAAGGTGGTTGGGCAGGCCTCCTAAGTGGCCTCCTACTCGACTAACACTGGACGGAGGCCGCCTTGGGAAGGGGTGTGATCTCGGGTGAGGCAGCCCTCCCCGGTGGAGGGCAGGCTCTGGGGGGGCCTCAGCTGTGAGCTGTCAGTCACCAGCACTCGGAAGGGGAGAGGAGTGTCTTGGTCCTGGAGAATCAGGGTGGCGACTCTGGCATTCGCTGTGGATCGGAAGCTAAGTTTTGGCCCTGTGAAGTTTGATATTCAAGGGGAGACGTTAACTGACTCTTGTCCCTTTTCTGCTGACACCAGGGGCCTGTACATTTTCTCAGTTCCTTCAAGGTGCCTCTCACCCATACTGTTCCCCAGCTCACGCTGAGCCACTACAGCAGCACCGTCCCATAGAAATAAAATGCAGCCACATATCTAATTAAAAATGTTGTAGTAGTCATACTTAAAAAGTTCAGAGAAATAAGGGAAATTACCTTTAATAATATATTTTATTTACCTAATAGATCTAAAATATATTCTAATCATATTGACTTTTTAAAATGCTAAGTGTTCCAAATCTCTGTGTATTTTAGTTATATTACAGCACATTTCAATTTGGACTAGTCACATTTCAAAGACTCTGTAGCCATGGTTCTAGAGGTTCTCCACCAGCCAAATCCCGCTACTGACTCTTGGCCTCTGCCCTTGACATGCTCAGTTTCAGCATCACTTCTACTGGAAGATTCCCAAGGCAGGTCAGGGGTCTGAACTCCACTGCAGCACTGTACTGAGTAGTGGTTGCTTGTTAATTGGTCTGCCTGCCCCCAGAAGGCCACGTGCCCTGTTCAATATGGTAACCCCAGTGCCCAGCGTAGTACTGGGCACAGAGTAGGTATTCAGTGATTATATCTTGCTTGAGTAAGTTAGAGCAATGTTCTATTTGCATAGGATTTAGAGGTGGGGAGGCTGATAGGTATGTGCATTTTTCTCTTTCTCCCCTTCCGGCCTTCCAACAATTTCAGGATTAATGGGGACACACCTAGAGCTTCCTCTGGGGAATCCAGCTGAATTTAAGGTAGTGTGCCCGGGGTGGGATTAAGAGGGACTTGCTTAGCAGAAATGAACTGAATGGGTCCTTTGCACAAGGCGCCGTCACTTGCCTTTGGTTGTTTCCCTTCCCATTGTTCTTTCCTTTTCTATTTCTTTGACAAAAAATTGCCGCCGAATTAAAGCACCTAAGACTGAACATCCGTGGAAAGAGGCCTCCAAACGCAGAAGTGATGGGGACAGTAGGTAACTCGCAGCAGAGGAAAATGAAAAGAGAGAGGGAGCGGTGGGGGGACTGCTAAGGCTTCCCGAGCACCGTGGGCTCCCGGCCTTAGCGCTTGGGCTGTGGGAGGCGTGGCTTCCTTAAAAACCACGGCAGGTGCTGCGCCATCTTCTCCCTCCGAGGTGTGTGGCTTTCCTGCTTGGTGGCCATGGCCGATCTGCCTTGTGAAATGCTCCAGCTACTGTGTGAGCACAATTCTTTTCTTTCTCTTTAAGAAAAGAAGAATTAGGCAAACATGCTTATGCTAAACAATGGAAGCTTCCATTTTCCAGTTATCTTCCAGTATTTCTTTTAACTTTAACTTCTGATAATTTAACATTTAACATTATGAATAATTGTAAACAAACATAAAAGTAAAGAATATAGTATAATGAACCCCCGGGTTCCCATCACTCAGCTTTACCAGTGATCAGCTCATGGCCAATCTTTTTGCACCTATACATCTTCCCACTCCCCCAACCAATGGGTTGTATCTTGAAACCCATTCCAAGTATTATATATTTCATTCACAAATATTTGAATGTGCATCTGAAAGTTTTTTCTTTTTCTTTGACTTAGGAAAATGATTTCTGGCTTCCCTTGTTACCTCTGGTCTCTCGGTGAGATCAGAATCGCAAATCAGGTCTTTAGGCTCAACGTTACGGTAAATTCTTGGGTATTTCAACGGCTGGCGAGTTAATGACAAGAGCAACCAGAGATGCTGTTAGCTCTTGATTTATGAAGCCACAGGTTCAGCCTGTGTGACGGATGCCATTAAAATCAGGCGTGGCGGCTTGCTCTGCCCAGCCCTCTCCAGGCCTGAACGCCCTCAACAGATGGGGAATTTCATGGCCACAAATGGAATTGTTTATCCTCTCATTGTTCCTGTGTCAGCAAACTAAATCCATTACCCACCAATAAAAAGATCAGCCGGCTGCCAGTTCAGCCGTGGAAGGAGCTGAAGCTATGTTGAGGAGATTTAGAGCGGATAAATTAGTAATAAGCCGTATAAAAATTAAGACCCAAGAGAAGAGTTTGAGTCTCTCATTCTAAAGCTGAGGTTTTAAGGGATTTGAAAGGGAAGGCCTAGTAACTCAATCTTTTCTTCAACAGAAAATATACTCCAGAGACACCTGATTATAAATATTGCATAGCTTTTATTGTGTGTTGATGGCTTTATTACTTCATTAAAAAAAATCAAAAGCACTCAGATTGGGCTTTGAAGAAGAAAGCAGTGTCAGATTCATAATGCAAAAGCTGCTAAGATGTCAATGGTGTTACTACCGGTAGGAAGATTTTCTTTTGTATGGCTAAATAACTGTCTGTTCTTTATAAAGTTGTTCCTTATTGGCTCAGCTGGGGGGTTCTCTCCATTGATCTGTAAGAGGAGGCTCCTAAGTTCTGTGGACCCCCCAAGCTGCCCTCCCAACATTCTCAGTGCACCAGGACTTTAAAAAGTGGGCCCTAGAACACTTTTTGCTTTTTGTCAGGTTTTTTTATATCAGGATATATTGGGCAAAAGATGTTAGTTCCAGCACTCACTGGTTATTGCAGAGGATCTGGGGCTCACAGGCTTTGTATTAATTCACTTGAAAAGTTGGAGGCAGATCAGGATTGACATATATACACTACCATGTGTAAAATAGATAGCTAGTGGGAAGCTGCTATAAAGCACGGGAAGCTCAGCTCGGTGCTCTGTGACGACCTAGATGGGGGTGGGTGGGAGGGAGGTCCAAGAAGGAGGGGAAATATATATACATAGAGATGATTCACTTCATTGTACAGCAGAAACTAACACAACGTTGTAAAGCAATTATGCTCCAATAAAAAAAAAGTAAAAAAAGAAAAGTAAAAAAAAAACAAGTTGGAGAATTTGGCTAATGAGAATTTTGTTCTCTCCTTTCCATTCTGTTGTGCAAATACTTACTGGAAACTTACTGCTGTACATGCACACTATTCTGCTAGGCAGTAAGCCTCTAGAGATAATTAAGACATAATTTTATCCTCTGTTACCAGATTAGAGGGGAAGATGGACAAGAAAATAAATGTGCACAGAGTAAGACGTTTTTGCAGCATAGTACAGGCATGCAGAGGATGTTATGGGAGTTCAGAGGAGACCTCAGAGGAGGGTTCTTTGACTCCCCCAGGGAGAAGGGTGTGACCACAGTGAAGGATCCATGGGGAGACAGGAGCGTGGGCGGGGAGGCAGCGGCAAGATCATGACAGTCCTGCCTGTCTGCTGCAGGGTGTGTGCCTCCTCGTAAAGGCCACGGGAAGCCACTGAAAGACTTTAAGGGAAAGCCATTGGCTTTCAGACAATCTGTGTTTTATCAAAACCATCCTGAGGGCAGGATGGAGAATGGATTTCAGGGGGTTAAGAAGTGGAGGCTGGGAAACCATTAAAAGGCGACTAGAGGGCATCCCAGGTGGCGCAGTGGTTGAGAATCTGCCTGCCAACGCAGGGGACATGGGTTCGAGCCCTGGTCCTGGAAGATCCCACATGCCACGGAGCAACTAAGCCCGTGCGCCACAACTACTGAGCCTGCGCTCTAGAGCCCGTGAGCCACAACTGCTGCAGCCCACGCCTAGATCCCGTGCTCCACAACAAGAGAAGCTACCGCAATGAGAAGCCCGCGCACTGCAACGAAGAGTAGCCCCCGCTCACCGCAACTAGAGAAAGCCCATGTGCAGAGCGACGACCCAACACAGCCAAAAATAAATATATTAACTAATTAATTAAAAAACAAAAAGGCGACTAGAGTGATCCAGGTGAGAGATGGTGGGCTTGAACGAGGTGTGTGTGTGTGTCTGTGTCTGCGTTTGGGGTGAAGAGGAAGATGTAATAACTCATAAGGTTGTTGAAATGTCAAAACTGTAAAATAAGTAAAGTGCTTAGAAGTTGTTACAGAATCGACACTCAATCAGTGTTAACTCGTGTTTCTCTTTTTCCTCTTTGGGAATGAATAATTCCCAGTGGTCATAGAATAGCACAGAGGAAAAACAGGAAGAGGAGTAAAAGGAGGGGGATAATTAGGGGATGGGAGGGGAGAAAGGACACAGTGGGGAGGGGAGAGCATCCTCCACAGTGTCTCCTCGAGTCTCTGCCCTGTAGGAAAGCTTACTTGCTGATGAGACTCTGAAGAAGGAGAGGTGAGCTTGGTGTTGGTGGTCTTGTGGGATGGTGGAGTTTTGGGAACACTGAGGTCAAAGTTACTTGGTAAGTAAAACCTGTCCTGGGCAGCAGTTGTGGCTTAACCTGGGTATTCCACAGAGCTGTGTGTGAAGGATTTGCTCTTCTTTCTGGATGACCAGATCCTGCTACTTTTTGGTTCTGATATTCCATGATGCTTCAGTCCCTTTCTTTATATTTGATAGTTTTCAGTGATTGTTACCCAGCACAATTATGCAAATTGACCAGGCTGGCTAGAGGCAGGTAGATATTTAGGTTTAAGGAATTCTTTCTACTTCTAGAAAGTATAAAGTACTAGAAAGAACTACCTTCTACATAAAATATGACCAACATTAGATCTGTCCAAGAAACCAGAATAATACCTCCCTCCCTCCCTCCCTCCCTCCCTCCCTCCCTTCTGCTTGGCCATTCACTCAACAAATATTATTGAGCTCCTCTAACATTGGAAAGATATCTCACTAACTGGGGCTATGGCTTCTTCAGGGCCCAAGCTGCAAATATGCTGATCTGTTTCCCCTTCTCAACTGTGAGCTCCTTCAGGCAAGGGACTGTCTCTCATCCAGCTTTGTATCCCTAAAACCTGGCACGGGAGTTGGCACTGGGTGGTTTTCAAGACCAAGATCTGTGTCTATGTCCAAATCACTTGCTGCTTCTTGCTAGTGGTGTGACCTTGTTCAATTATCCAACCTCTCTAAGGCTTTGTATTATCATCGGTAAAATGGGGGTGATAGTAATATCTGCCTCGTCAGGCTGTTTTGAGCATTAAATGGCATAATGCATGTAAAGCGCTTATAGTGCCTGGCACATAAGAGTTCAACCATATTATCAATATTAGGCTTACAGTAAATGTTATTGAACTAATGCCCTAGGACCCAGTCTGACTCTACTAATTTACATGTAAATTGGGCAAATCAATTTACCTCTTGGAGTCTCTATTTTTAAAAAGCTTATGTGACAAATGGAAATTGTAATACCTGCGTGGGTACGTTAACAGGATTATAATGGAAATGGAGAAGATCACTTTGTCCTTTGATTACAAAAATAACCTAACTCCAATAAATTATCTAAGCATGAACACCAGGAAGTAAGAAAAGCTACTATGTTATAATATTTTAAAAAGATGACACAGATTCTTTAACTTGATAAGAAGCATCTACAGAAACTCTACAGCCAACATCATAGTTAATATGAAAGACTCAATGCTTTCTCCCTAGGATCAGGCACAAGGGAAGGATGTCTGCTCTCACCACCCCCATTTAACGTAGTACTGGAAGTTCTAGCAATGCAATAAGGCAAGAAAATGAAATAAAAGGTATACATATTGGAAATGAAGAAATAAAACTGTCCCTATTTGCAGATGCCATAATTGTCTACATAGAAAATCGCAAGGAATCTACAAAAAACTTATAGAATTAATAAGTGAGCTCAGCAAGGTTGCAGAATACAAGGTAAGTATGCAAAAATCAATCACATTTCTGCATACTACCAATAAACACGTGGAAATGGAAATTAAAAACACAATACCATTTATAGTTGCTTCAAAGAAAATGAAGTATATAGCTATAAATATGACAAAACATGTTCAGGATATGTGTCCTGAAAATTACAAATGCTCATGAAAGAATTCAAAGATTTAGATAAATGGAGAGACATATTGTGTTTGTGGATTGGAAACTCAACATACTAAAGATGTCAGTTCTCCCCAAATTATCAATAGGTTTAATGCAATTCCTATCAAATCTCAGAAAGATTTTTTTGTTGACATAGACAAGTTTATTATAAAATTTATACTGAAAGGTGCAGAATCTAGAATAGCTACAACACATTTGAAAAAGAAGGATAAAATAGGAGGAATCATTTTATCCAGTGTTAAGGCCCACTAGATAGCTACAGTAACGAAAACAGTGTGGTATTGATGGAGAGATAGATAGATAGATCAATGGAACAGGTTAGAGAAACCAAAAGTAGACCCACATGAATAAGCCCAACTGATTTTTGACAAAGGTAAAAAAAATCGAGGAGAGATTGCTTTTTCAATAAATGGTGCTGGAGCACGTGGACAGGCATAGGGAAAAAAAGAACCTCAACCTAAGTTTCATAATTTATACAAAAATTAACTCAAAATGGATTACAGACTTAGATATAAAACTAAAACTTCTAGGAAAAAACTTAGGATGAAATCTTAGAGGTCTGTGGCTAGTCAGTGTTCTTAGACTTTACACAAAAAGCATGATGCATAAAAGGAAAATGTGATAAATTGGATCTCATTAAATTAAGGACTTTTGCAATATTTTGTAATAACTACAAATGGAGTATAACCTTTAAAAATTGTGGATCACTGTATTGTACACCTATAACTTATATAATATTGTACATCAACTATACTTCAATAAAAAAAGAAAATATATTGAAACTTTTGCTCTGTGAAAGACCCTGTAAGAAGATGAGAAGACAAGCAATCGACTGGGAAAAAATATTTGCAAACCACCTATCTGACAAAGGACTTACATGTAGAATATATAAAGAACTTTCAAAACTCAACAGTAAGAAAGTAAACAATCCAATTAGAAAACAGGCAAAATACATGAACAGACATTTCACCAAAGAGGATGTACAGATGGCAAATCAGTGCATGAAAAGATGTTCTACATCATTAGCCATTAGAGGAATGGAAATTAAAATCACAATGGAAGCTCACTACCTACCCACCAGGACAGCTAAAATAAAAAAATAGTGGGGGCTTCCCTGGTGGCACAGTGGTTGAGAGTCTGCCTGCCAATGCAGGGGACCCGGGTTCGTGCCCCGATCCGGGAAGATCCCACGTGCCGTGGAGCGGCTGGGCCCGTGAGCCATGGCCGCTGAGCCTGAGCGTCCAGAGCCTGTGCTCCACAACGGGAGAGGCCACAACAGTGAGAGGCCCGCGTACCGCAAAAATAAATAAATAAATAAATAATGGTAACACCAAATGATGATGAGAATGTGGAGAAACTCAAACATTTCTGGTGGGAATGTAAAATGGTGTAGCCCCCTGAAACAGTTTGTCAGTTCTTTACATAACTAACCAAGTCATACCACATGGCACTCTCGGCCATTTATTCCAGAGAAATGAAGACTTGTGTTCATGCAGAAACCTGTACACAACTGTTCAGAGCAGCTTGATTCATAATAGCCAAAAACTGGAATCAACCAAGATGTCCTTCAGGAGTGGTTAAACAAACCGTGGCCCATCCACACAATGAGATACTGCTCAGTAATAAAAAGGAAGGAGCTACTGGTATACACAGCAACCTGGATGAATCACTAAAGAATTATGCTGAGTGGAAAAATAGTCCATCTCGAAGAGTCCTAGCTTAAATTATACAAAATTATAGATAAAGGGAATAGATTAGCAGTTGTCAGGGATGGGGGAGGGAAGGAAGTGGCTATGGCTCTGAAAGGTAGCTCAGGGCATCCTTGTGATGGAAATGCTCTGTATGTGGACTGTGGTGGTGGTCACATAATCTGCACATGTGATAACATTTCATAGTGAGTGCATGTAAAAATGATGAAGTCTGAATAAGGTGGATGGATTGTATCACCGTCAGTTTCCTGGTTGTGCTATTATACTACAGTTGTGCAAGATGTTATGTTGGGGGAAATTGGGTAAAGGGTATGTGGGATCTCTATGTGTTATTGCTTTCAACTGAATGTGAATCTACAATTATTTCAAAATGAAAATTTAAAAGAAGATCTAGAGAAAGATGAAAGAAATGTTAGCTTATTTATCATGATTTTTTCGTTATTCTGTAATTAGTATCAGTCACTTCTTAATCTAGCTTCTTGTCTTGAGTGCCTGATCTCCAACACACATCTGTCTCTGGCACTCCAGCTGGTCCCTAATGATTTTTTTTTTTTAGCACCTTACTGGATTCGTTCCAAGTTCCACTGGGCACCATGTTGACTTCTCCAGCCTCAACTTACCACCTCTTGACTTGCACATGACACTCTGGCAATACCAAACTGTTACACTCTTTGCACACCCCGTGTTTTTACTCCATGCTATAGTTTATGCTGTTCATTCTACCTGGACCATCTTTCCAACTTCCTATCTCCCATCTAACTCTGCTTTCCTTCAGAATTCAACCCAGGAGTCCTCTCTTTCATGAAACCTTCCCTGACTTGGTTTTTTTTTTTTTTAATCACTATGCTTACTACATTGTTTTAAAATTATAACGCAACACCCCTTAACTTGGACCTGGTCTTGGTTTGGTGTTGCAATTTAGCAAAACCATCACCGCAAAATTTTAAAACAATCTGTTTCATCATCACCATCTACTAAGAAGCTCCAAAGGGAGTTCTATTCATAACACAGAACCAACCTTTAAAAACCAAACCAAACCTCTCTTCCCTATTTATCTTCTAACGCCTGGCTTGCAGCTGCCCCTAATCTCTTCCTCTCTCCTAAACTCCCGCAAGACTCTCTCTAAACAACTTGGGGCCTCCAGTCCTTTCCTTCTTGCCTTCTGATTTACAAGTATCTTTTTTCTGCCAGTGGCTTTTAGCCCTTTCTGATGTAAAATCCTCAAGGCTCCCCCTCTTTTGCTAGCAAACCCTAGTTGTTAGGGTTACCCAAACAAAACACCACAGGGTTTAAACAACAGGAAGCTCTGGAGGCTGGGAGCCCAAGATCAAGGCGCTGGCAGCTTTGGTTTCTCCTGAGGCCTCTCTCCTTGACCTGCAGATGGTGCCTTCTTGCTGTGTCCTCACATGTTCTTTCCTCTGTGTGCATATCTGGTGCTGCTTTTGTGTCCAAACTTCCTCTTCGTAAAAGGACACTAGTCAGATTGGATTAGGGTCCACCCTTTGGACTGCATTTAACCACACACCTCTTTACAGGCCCTGTCTCCAAATACAGTCACATGTGAAGTACTGGGGGTTGGGGCTTCAGCACATGATTTGGGGGAAAAACAATCCAGTCCATCATGCTGGGTATCCCAGTTTCCCCCAGAGAAGGCTGGGGGCCCAAGCTAGCAAAGCCAAAATTCCTTGTAGGAGCCAGAATGGGTAGAGGCTATGAGTGCTCACCCACTCACGGTGTTTCTGCTCCCACGGAACTTTCCGTGTTCCAGTCCCTTGAGTGGGGAGGCTGGGTCTCGTTTATGCAGCAGTTCCCATCCCAGTGCAGGGGCATAGTGGGCATTCAGGCGAAGCTTGAGAGCTGTTCCGTCTCTACCCCTCCACACACTTAGGGAATATCCTTTTCTTTGTACTCGATTTCAACTGTCAAGTCAAATTCTTAAATCCATAGACTTTGGTGGTTCGGTAGCATGACAGGGAACCAGCCCTCCCAGCCTCTGCCTGTTTCCGAGGAGAGCATCCGACACCCTTGCTCGCGGGCACATGATAGTTCAAGGAGGTCAGGAGGAAGAGCAGAGAAGCCTGGGGTGCCTCTGAGTGAGCTCAGGACGCCTGGCTTGTCTTTTCCTAACTGGATGTGAGTAGCCGTCCTTCTCTTGGTCCCTTGAAGCACAGCTCATTTTATTCTCATTCATATCCAAGGATTCTTTACCAATAATTACATGCAAAACTCTATATGTATTTACTCCTTCTATATCCACTTTCCAGGTAAAATGGAAACTTTTCCCAGAATAACTTTTTAAACAGGAGCGTAACGAGGAGAGTTTTTGTTTTCTTTTTTAAACAGAGATAAGACATAGTGGTCTTACCAGTCTGTTAACATCGTAGTTGGGAGTTTTATATTCTTTATACCAATTATACTGAAATGAAACTCAGAGCTCTGGTACATAGTGTATTTTTTAATAGTCCCATCGTGGTTGCTGCCAATACCGTGGCCTTCCAAAGCGCTACAGTCACTCGTGAGTGTTTACTTTCTGCTTGGGCTTTGACAAGCAGAACGTCCTCACACCCTGGAAAGGCCTCAGCCTGAAAAGAAAGTGGAAACAAGGGAGACAGGGGCTTCTTGGCAAGGCTGTCATGGCGGGGAAGAGGGGGCCCAGCGCCTGGGGCTGGGGGCCCTGGTCTGGTGGAGAGGTATGTCCTGTGGTCAGTGTCCTGGTCCTGTCCTGACCCTCACCATGGACCCATGGTCCTGCTACACGCTGGGTAGAACTAATTCCAGCTGGAATTTCCTAAATTTGAAGCATGAGAAAATTGCAATCCATGGGTCCAGTGGTTCTTAAAGTGTGTCAGAGTGGCAGCGTCACCTGGGAACTAGTTCAAAATGCAGATTCCTGCTCCCCAGCCAGACCTATTGAATCAGAAACTCTGGGGACCAGGCCCAGCAACCCACGTTTTAACAAGCCCTCCGGAAGTTTCTGTGCATACTGAAGGTTGGGACTGATGCTCTGTTTCTGCACCACCTATGCTGAGAGGCTGCCCAACTGGTCCAAGTGCAGTTTAATTTTCCGAAGTGAAACTTACCCAACCGATAATAGATCCATGGGTTCCAACCTGGGTTGACAGGATCTGAATTTCTGGGGGATGGGGGAAGAGCCTGGTGACCTCTGTCTTTAACTAGCATCCCAGGTCATTCTTGTCCTGAGGGAAGTTTGGAAGCCCTTGGTGCCCAGCTGACATCGTGTAGAGATCTGATGCCAGCTTAGTGTTCCGGGAGGGAGGAGAACTCACAAGTGCTGGGCAGACTGTAGGCCGAGCACTGTTCTAGGCACTTACCACACGTGACTCCCTGTAGGCATTTATAACAACCCTGTAAGGTGAAGACTGTGCTCAGAGAATCTGAGTGAATCACCCAAGTTACTCAGTCAGTGGCGATCAGGGCTGGCTTCACCCCAAGGCGGCTCTGTTACCTCTAACACCCATCCGTGTGGCCACCAGCTCGGCCAGCTTGACTCCCCTCTGACATGTCAAAGGCTTGTAGAATCTCCTTTTCTCTTCTCCTTCTCCCTCTTTTAATGAAATACAGTCCCCTATTCCACAAATACTTATGGCGTCCCTACTGTGTTCAAGGTACTGTGTCGTACACAAGCATCTACAGTGTGTAAATGGGATTCAGGGAAGTCTCTGACAACAGAAGGCATTCGACAGGCAGTGAACTTGGTGGTGGGAAGGTAGGGTCAGGAGAACCTTGGGCTTGAAAGCTGGCTCTGCCACTTATCAGCTGTGTGAAGTTAGGCTGTTTGTTTTTATTAACCTGAGTCTTAATTTCCTCATTTGTACAAAAATGATAATAGCATTGCTTCTCGTAGTAGGCAACTCCTTGACAAAGAGTCTGGCACAGGCTAAGGGCTCAATAAATTACCCAATAAATAAACTTATTATTGTCTTTAGTTTATTATTGTTGCCAGCTGTGGAAGATGCCCTAGCAAATAGGCCACTGTGTTTCATAAGATTTGATATTTTTATTTATAAGTTATCAATAGTTTGCTTAAAAAATACAATTAAATGTCATGTTTTTGTAATCATTCCCCAGCTCACCCCCACTCTCCAAACAAACCCCATCCCTGCCTCCCCCTCTCCCCCAAATCCATGTTCCCCTTTGTTCTCCTTTGGGAACTTGCTTCGTCAAGGTACTGAGTTATGTGCTGAGTATGCAGTGGTTAAACGAGATGTAAAAAAATGAAAGAAAATTAGCCTGTCCTTACTCAGGTGGCCACTCAGCTTGTTGGTACTATTTTGACATCTCATTAATGTATCTGTTGCTCTACATACATTCTTTTCTCTAACGCCCTGTTTGAGATAAAGCTCACCGTGGTCCGCAGTAATGTTGCCAAAGCCAAGGTGGGACCAATGCGCACACCTGCGCAGGTCTGGGAGGTTTCTGATTAGAGGAGCAGCTTAGAGCCTTGGAAGGGATATTGGTGGGTGATTCCTTGGCATTGCTTACCTCCCTCCCCATGTAGCAGTCTTTTCACTCAGAGCCCCAGACGATTCTAGAACACCATTATAGAAAAGGACATTTATATGTTGCTCTTTTGGTTTTCTTCTCCTTGGCCAGCAAAACTGAGGACCATGAATGTAGTAACACAGGCCCACAGGCTTGGAAGGGGAAGAAAATATAAGTGACACAAAAAAGTAGACTTGGTGGTTTACAGTTTCACTTAAGATGCAAAATTATAACACTGAAGTAAGTTGCATAATTTTGAGAATTTGAATCTGCTCATGTGCACTGTTAAGATATACCATCATAAAACAATAGTGAGGTATTTATAATCTGATAATGTGAGTCAAGAGCCATAAAAATGTCCATACTTTTTTTGTTGTTGTTGTTGTTGTTTTTTTTGCGGTACGCGGGCCTCTCATTGTTGTGGCCTCTCCCGTTGCGGAGCACAGGCTCCAGACACGTAGGCTCAGCGGCCATGGCTCATGGGCCCAGCCACTCCGTGGCATGTGGGATCTTCCCAGACCGGGGCACGAACCCGTGTCCCCTGCATCGGCAGGCGGACTCTCAACCACTGCGCCACCAGGGAAGCCCTAAAAATGTCCATACTTTAAAAATTCCATTCGGGGATTAATTAACCTAAGAAGTTAATTTAGAATATGAGAAAAGCCACATACAACTTTTCATTTATTCATTGCTGTGGCATTGGTAGGAGTAAAAATTTGAAAGCAATTTTGGTGCCCTATAATAAGAATAAATAAATTATTAAATTCCTATTCAATAAACTGTTGTCTGCCTTTTAAAGTAATGGTTATGAAGATTATGTGGCAACATAGAAAATACTTAAAATGGCATTCCTTAGGGGAAAAGACCTAGAGATTACACCACCCAAATGAAAAAGTTAGAAATATAGCAGATGATAACAGCTGTGTTTGGGTAATGGCATGATGGTAGTTTTTTTTTTCCTTTTTGCTCATGATTATTTTAATCAGTTAGAAAACCAATTAAAAGCACTCAAATAAAAAAGCCAGTTTTAAAGCCAGAAAGAATGAAATGGAGTTACTTTAAAGTTAGCTGTCCTAGATGTAGAGAACAAACGTACGGGCACCAAGGGGGGAAACCGGGGTGGTGGTGGTGGTGGGATGAACTGGGAGATTGGGATTGACATGTATACACTGATGTGTATAAAATGGATGACTAATAAGAACCTGCGGTATAAAAAAATAAAATAAAATTCAAAAAAGAAAAGGAGTGGGGAGCTGGGAAACACACACTCACACACACACACACACACACACACACACACACACACACACAAAGTTAGCTGTCCTGCACATAATTTCATGAGGGATTTCACATGGGCCAAAACTGCAAACAGTTATTGCAATTTGTGAAGGGTATGCATTTATTGTGAGAGTTGGGGTGGTTGGAAAGCATAATAGCATGAGAAACTAGACCCTCCCACCCCCAGCTGCCAGTAATTCAACCTAGGGCTTCAAGAGCCAATTTCTGCGCATTCAAAGTGCGACTTGTCCCTGGAGACTGCCTCCCGCAGGCCATTGTGATGGTGATGGCGGGATGTGGCCTGGCCTCCTCAACAGCTCCCAGAGGGCAAGGCATTTAATGGAAGAGCCCGGGCAGCTGTCTCAGCTCGGGGTTGCTGCTCATCAGAGACCCAGCAACCTGTGCAATGTTGACCTGGAGGTGAATAGCCCCCTTTCTCATACCCACTCCCCGGAGGCAACAGTCCCTGATTAGGGTAGTTTCTAATGCAAACAACCATTAATCTTTCTCAGGGTTAAAAGGCCAGAAAAGCAATTTTTGCTCTCTCTCTATTTTGATACTGTACTTTGTCTCTGTTTTACAAGAGCAGACTTACCTCACTGACCACTGGAAAATACCCTACAGCTGTGTCCACAGCTACACTAACAATGCCAAACCCAGCACAACCCTCCCTGTGCACAGGGGAGGGACAGGAGTGCAACACGCCAGCTATTTATTATGGCACTTGGCAAAAATCAGAGAAACATGACCTGCTTGAAACAAATTAGTAATTTTGTATCAAGAAATAAATTAGGGATGATGTATTTTAAGTGAAAATGCCACCATATATGATAATTTTATGAAAGTAATATTAAATAAACTTTTGAATACTATTCCTTTAATTTTCCTTTCCTTAGCAAGTACATTAATCCATATAAATGAAGCTGTGACCCCTAAGGACTGTTTGAGCTTTTAAGGAAATCAGTAGATAAATAGGATTTGACTTAGAAAAATGTACTTGTTTTCTCAGAAAACAATTATATATTTTTGCTACAGAAATGGACATAATCTCTCACACTCTTTTAATAGCTGGTAAAGTCAAGAAACACATCTTTTGTATATTCTCAAATTGTAAGGGCCAAAATGATGGGTATTAGGATAAAAAACACGAAGACTTCCTAAATCTGTTTCTTCATGCTTGACCTTTAAATCCTTCCTTTACAAAGTCATCATCAGTATGAATGCCAAACACTCCTCCTGGTGAGTCACAGTGAGACATCTGGTTACTGGTGGAAATGGCATCAAATATTTCAGAGAGATAAAGAATGCATTTTCCTATCTAAATTGATTTTACATTAAATTTCCCAAACTCAAAATCTCACAGTAAGGACAAGGTAGTACATAAAATCTAGTTATGGTATTTTCAGGCTTGGAGAGGAATTGGTTGAATAAAGTAAGACTCAGACAGACCAAGGGGCTGGAGTGGAATCCAGGGCCCTGGACCCCTGGACTCCCTAGTCTTATGCTGTTCTAATGATGCCACATCACCTTGCAAAATATATTACAAGAGGTCTCGAATTTACCTGGACTTTCTTTGAGGGGCTGGGGCACACATGTATTTTTGCTACGCCAAATGTATTTTGAGACATTGATCAACAACTTTTACTAAAGTTTCCCGAAGGATCTCAGATTGGCAGTTTCACTGTTCTCTGCCTTATTCACAAAGCTTCTGCTCTCAGAATCCATAATTCTCCTGAAAAGCTGGAGGGAATTTTAGCTAGATATAGTCTGATGGTAGAGATGAAATTCTGTCGGGACTCTCTTGTGCTTGCCTTTTGGGCACTTGGCATAAAGCATTTGAATGCTCTGTAGGAACTAAAACTATACCTTAATGATACTGTTCCTAAGTAAAAAAAAAAAAAAATATATATATATATATATATATATATATATATACACACACACACATAGTTATCTATAATGTATCTATATATGTGTATAAAATTATGGGGAGAACATATATTTTTAAGTTTTGTTACTTTTTAACAGTGGCTCTCTTCTAGATGGTGCAATGTGAACAAATATTTTCTTCTGTGTGTCTCTTTGTACTACCGGTTTTTGGTACTGAACATATCTTATGTGTGTAATTAGAAAGACTCCCAATAAACAATATTTAAATGTTACTTTTAAAATCCCAAGTAAACAAAGATGTTCACAGAGATAAAGTAGGGCCAGGCAGGTTGAATGGCACAGTAATGCCCTTCTCATGTTTTTTAAAATCCTGATGTAATTATATACTTTATATAATTATATACTATAATATGTAATTATGTACTATATATGCATACATCTTATGCCTAGTAATTACATATAATTATATATGTAATTATATACTCTACTTGATATACTTTCTGATGAAAACTTTAATGCAGTTTAAAATATGGATAAATCTGCAAGTACACTGAGATCTAGACTGCCAAAGCAGTGCACTCACCACTGGGAGGAAAAACGAGCCATAGACGTTTCAGCAGGCTGGGAATAACAGGAGGCAGATGACCCAGCTACCAGGATTCGACTTGCATCCTGAAGTCTGTAAACCGCAAAACAGCTTGCTTTTGAATTAATTTATTCTGAGCACCAGAACCATTTTCCAAAGAGGGAATTACCATGTAGGTTGTTTGTGTTTTTCTCAAAAGAACAATTGCTCCACCAGAGGATCCATCTCTAATATCTTACCCCTTTGGATTTGTTTTTACCTTTTAAATATTAGTTACTAGTAGTTTTATGAGTCTGACCTAAAACAGCAAAGTGATGTTTTTCTTTCTTTTCTCTTCCTCTTTTAGAATTAGAAAATATGTGCTTATTTTAACAAATGCAAACAATACAGATGTTTGTAAAATAAAAAGTGAAAGTATAAAATATAGAGTAAACATTTTCTCTTAATTTTCTATCCTCCAAATTCCATTTCTTCAGTGATCCCTTTTAAGTTTGATGTGTAACGTTCTTTCTAGATATATGTATATATAGACATATATTTATATATAATTTAAAAAGTAAAAATCAGACCATATTAATATATAACTGTCCTGCAACTTACTCTTTTTCACTTAGCAGTTTATCATGGACGTATTTCTAGTAGAGTTATTCTCATTAGTAGCACAAAAGCATTCCATTATTTAATATACTATGATTTATTTATCCATATATTAATGAATACTTAAGATCTTTCAAATTTTTTATTGTTAGAAAATGCGCTGCCAGAAACATCCTTGCCATATTTCTTTACACACTTGTGGTAGTATTTTATAGGATAAATTTCTAGATGTGGGGTTGATTACTGGGCATAGGATAACACACATTAATAGTTTTGGTAGATACTGAGTGTTTGCCCTTTTGATACCTGGAGCAGGGGTAGTCTGCAGGGTTTGGGGCAGGAACATGGACCTCTAAAGTCTGGCTGAGGGTCCAGCACGGTGGGCATTTGTCCAGTGTGTTCTATGGAAGTAGCTGGACTTGGAGCATCAGGGAATCTTCTACAGGATAAAATTATATCACATTCAAGCTGGTAACAGGGATGTTATCTGTGGAGGTGAAAAGACAAAGCTCTTGCTAGATCAACTTCTGTTTTCAGAATTACGATGGCCAATGGTAATTCTTTCAGTGAAAATGAAAATTAATACAGTTTCATTGACGCTTCAAACAGAGCAGACAGATCCTCTTCTGACTGAGGGCGTGGTGCAAGCTTGGTGACCCTTTCCTGAAACAGTAAACAAAAAGAGTTACTCAGGGCTTTGCAAAGACAGTTTGTAAAAGCTTCGAGGTATGTAAATTAACTCAGTCATGAGAAACAGTGACTTGACAATAGTCATAGCTTTAAAAATCATATTTCTTGTTTGCTTCTTACTAGCTGATTCCCAGCTCAGAAGTTTATCGAGTGATGCCTCTTTCCTGCAAAGTTTTCAAAGCCATTACTCTTGCCTGAGGTCCTGAGAATAGCCTTCTGCTCAAATGTACAGAACCAAACCAACCTTAGGAAAAACACCTCCTACAATGACCAAACCACGCCAGTCTGGTGCCCCTGCCAGGCTCTCCCTGTGTGGAGGGCACTGTCCCAGGCACGTGTGTAGCCAGGGAAGACAGAACGGGGTCATCCTTGGCTTCAAAGACCGTATATTTTGCAACTTGGACTTCATGTATATTACAAAGGACTTCACTAGGACATTAACTTTCAGGCTATGGGCAGCAAGTGACTTTTTAAAAAAAAAAAAAAAATTAAGGTTTTATCTCTACCTTCCCAAATGAATTCAGTGATTTCCTTACTTTCTCCAGCGATTATTGAGTCAAGTCAGCAAAGACACCAGCACCTCCTACTGCTATTGACACTCCCGTCAGTGGCTCCTTAATCCCCAAATTTCCAGGCCTAAATGAAATTAAGAAACGTGCCAGTGTTTTGGTTGCATGTTTGTGGGTCTCTGGGTCTGTTATCTGTGATGAGCACCTGTGTGGGACAACACTTGGTAGGAGAGCGAAGCTCTACGGGGCAGGGCTGTGCCCAGCGCCCCACGTGGCAAACAGGTGCTCAGTAGTTACTGGTTGGGTTAATAAAGATGATGGGAGGGGGGATATTGGCATCTCAAGGTTCACACATACGAGATAGGACTCCGACTCCCCCATCGTTCTCCCCATAGCAGCCAGAGTGATTTTTCTGCATTGCAAGTTTTATCACACCATTCCCTTGCTTAACACCCTCTGATGACGTCCCACTGCAATTAGAACAAAACCATGTCTTCTAACCCCAGCTCTGACTCTTCTCCCACCCGCTCATCTCACTTAGACCCCTGGTCCCCCTTCAGTCCCATGAAAATGTGAATCTTCACCCTATCTCAGGGCCTTTCCGCTCTGCTTGGAATGCTTCTCCCAGATCTTCACCTGGCTGACTCCACCTCCAATCAGAGGCCTTCTCTGACCACACTCACTGGAGTTCCCGCCACACTGTCCCATGTGAAATCACTATCCCATTACCCAGGTTTCCTTCAGACCACTAATCATTATCTGAAATGATTTCATTTGTATCTTATTTGTAGATTTGATTAGATGACCATTGTCTGTTTTCCTCACTAGAACGTAAGCTCCACAAGGGAGGGAAGGGACTTTATTTTCTAAACTGTATCACATACAATTCATGGTATATAGTAAGACATCAGTAAGTATTTGTCAGGTAAAAGGAAGAATAAAAAGAAGAAAGGATGTATACAAAAATTAACTTTAAACGCACCTAAATGTAAGAGCTAAAACCTTAAAACTCTTAGAAGAAAATGGGGAAATATTCATGACTTTGGGTTTGGCAATGATTTCTTGGATATGACACAACACAGGCAACAAAAGAAAAAATAGATAAACTGGACTACCTCAAAATTAAAAACTTTTATGCATCAAGGAATAGTAGTGAAAAGTTGTCTTTTCACTACTAAGAGAGTGAAAAGACAACTCAGAATGGGAGGAAATATTTGCAAATCATATATCTGATAAGGGATTAATATCCAAAATATACATATAATTGCTACAACTAAATAACAAAAAACCCCAAGCAACTCAACTCAAAAATAGGCAAAGGACGTGAATAAATGTTTCTTCAAAAAAGATATATAAATAGCTAATAAGCATGTGAAAAGATGCTCAATGTCATTAGTCATTAGGAAAGTGCAAGTTAAAACCACAAGTTACCACTGCATACCTATTAGAATGGCTGTCCAAAAAATGGAAAATAACAAGTGTTGGTGAAGATGTGGAGAAATTGGAACCCTCGTGCATTGTTGGTGGGAATGTAAAATGATGCAGCCACTATGGAGAATAGTTTGATAGTTTGTCAAAAAGTTAAACACAGAACTATCCTGTGATCCAACAATTCTATTCCTTAGGTATATACCCCAATGAAATGAAAGCAAGGACTAAAACAGATACTTGTTCATTGATGTTCACAGCAGCACTATTCACAATAGCCAAAGGGTGGAACCAACCCAAGTGTCCATCTGCAGATGAATGGATGAACAAAATGTGGCCTTTCCATACAATGCAATGTTATTCAGCCATAATAAGGAATGAAATTCTGACACATTTAGGACATTATGCTAAGTGAAGACACAAAAGGACAAATATTGTATGATTCCACTTACATGAAGTACCTAGAACAGGCAAAGTCACAGTGATAGAAAGTAGAACAGAGGTTACCAGAGGCTGGGGGAAGAGGACAGTGGGGAGTTGCTGTTTACCATTTAGCAATAGAGCAGGGCTTCTTTTGGGGATGATTTAAAAGTTCTGAAAATGAATAGTGATTATGGTTGCACAACCCTGTAAAATGTACTTAATGGCACTGAGTTGTACACTTAAAAATGATTAAAATAGTAAATTTTATGTCAGGTATGTTTTACCACAATTTAAAAAAAAAGAATGGCTGGACAGATGGGAGAAGGATGGGGGGCAATGCTGAAGAGGATGGGTGAAGCCAAGGTAAAGCTTCATATCCCAGCACAGACCCTAAAGCATTCTGAAAATCCATAGCAAGGCAGAGACTTGTTCACGGTGACTTATGCGCACGTTTGTGGCAGGGTGCAGAACGGAAGTTCGGTATTTGCTATGGCCCAAGTTGCCACATTATTCTGTTGATAATGTCAGAGCGTCTTATCTGATGAGCTCAAGCGCCCTTAAAACAACCCCGTTCATCTTGCATGAAGTAGTTCAGGACTCTCAGCTCAGGCCAAGCTGAGGTGAGTTTCTCTTTCACCTTTCTAACCCCCCAACGATTGTTTCAACAGGGGCAAGGACGTAAAGTTTGTGATATATCCTTGCACGTATCACTTGTGCCATACAAAAGCCAGCCTCTCAGGATTCAGATGTGTTCCGCACTGCTATTATTTATAGACACATAAGACCGAAGGACAACTGATTAACATGGGCAGTGAAATAAATTCAGACTACTACTTTTAGCACATTCATAAAATAACATTTTAGCAGGCCTGTCTGCCAGGGAGTGGAAGTGCTCATTTCGGTAGACAGCTCTCCTCAGTAATGAAATGTTTTGATGGGAAATGTAAATGTTTTTTTCCAGAGGTTTCAGAAATCCAGCTTGGAAGATTGATTTATTCGTGCCTGCTCCCCGAGCAGCCCGGCTATGGCAGTTGGAAACCTCTGTACACAGGGCTGCTATTTGCTGCCACCAGTATGGGCTGTGGTGTTTGGTTAAGAATACTGGCCTGGTTGTTCCAGAGAAAACCGATCCCCCTTTGCTGAACATAAAAGAAGCTTTATCAGATGTTGACTGCATGAAATATCCTTTCTGGTGATGTTCTTTGCAGGAAGAGTCTATCCCTCTCACTGCCTTAAATCCTGTAATACTAATAAGTGAAGATTTGTCTGCTGCATGTGTGAAATTCTGAAGTTGCCATAGCATTCCTGTAAAATGTTCACTAAAAAAAAAACGAAACAAAAACCCAACAGTAGTTCAACTGCAAAACAGACAAGCTTATTTCCAATATGCCTTCTAAAGTCCTATGAATATTCCCCCCTTCCCCATACCTGCATATAAATCTGTCATATTGACTTCAAAACTGAACTAGTGCCAGTGAATTAAAATTAACTGTGTTCCTCCTAATCGTGAAAACATGATCAAAGGAAAAAAAGGCAGCATCCACCTTGGGGCTGCTTTATGAACATAGCTTGAGGAAATCCTGGCTTCCTACTTTATAGACATGACTTGTATTAGAAAGAATCAATTTACCTTGCATCTTTTGTGAAACTAAGAAATTAGTTTTGTCTAATTAAGGTTCTGCTATCTGTGATTTCCCAGTATGACATGTGCACTGAGGCATTCAGAATGATACCTAATTAACTTGCTATTTTAGAGGATGGTCTCAAGTGTTAGTCTGGATCTGTTGCTGTTTGGAGCAGCTTTTGAAAGTGGAAGCCTGGGTACAGTAGAATTAAAACCGTCCACACCTGCCAGTGTGTGCTGATGGCTGGAAGATGCATTGCCACAGCAATTAAATGGCCAAGAATATCATCCAGTTTGATCTGAAACTCATGAATACCATTCTTGGAGGTTGATAAACACATCTGCCTGAACATTTTCCTGGGATACACAAGCAGAACCTTTCAGAGGACCCCCTGAAGAGTGGACACTCTTGCTGGGACCATGCTCTAAGAGCCAGAGGCTACATCAAAATCGTGGTGGCCGCTTGGTCTCTGGTATTCCTGGACAGGCTTTCATGGCTCCTTTTCATTGGCTGGGTCCTATTAAGTCTAAGGAAATTGCTCAAAAACAAGGACAGAAGATTTAAGAGGAGAGGGTTGCAGGAATGTGCTCCTTTAAATGTTCACTAGCCCGGGTTAGGTGCTATAGCAGATAGATGAGCAAAACAGACAGGCTCCTACCTTCATGGAACTTTAATAGGTTTTGAAAAAATGATTGCGATGGTCATAGTTTTTATTTAGTCCCTTCGACTTACAGGTTAGGACTGTGGGTTAGAACTAGTGTCTCTGCTATACTGTGAGACTCCTCTTTTTCTCATTCATTTATATTTTTGGATGCAACTGAGCCCACTGGGCCTGACCCTAAATCAGGGAAACTCATGGCCCGTGGGCCATGTTTTGTTTGTACATTGGGAAATCAAGGAATTCAACACAAACATCCCAACTGCTGATTTTTCTTAAAAATGCAAGTTCTACCAACACTGGGAACTGAATTTATGCTTGGTGATAATAAACTGTAGCTGAAAAGCTGCTCATCCAATGAGATGGGTCATGTGCTTTCCAGTTCACCAAAGTCCCCACCATTCCCTAGTGCCTTAAATTACTGTGTTCATTGCTATTATTTACCTTGCTCCTATGGACAGATAAGTCTGTGAATCCAATCCACACAAATATTATCTTATGTGAGTGGTGAGGTTTTCAACATTCTAAGTACTTGCTAAGTAGGGAAGAAGCCAGTTTGAGGCCTTTACTTAACTGAAGTGGGCTGAGGGAAAAGCACTGCCAATTGTGGTAAGCAGGATGCTGTGTGAGTGGATATTCTAGCTGTTAACTCTGTTCCAACGTCAGGGATAGATACATGAATGCCTTAATTTTGGGGAGAACTGCCTTATCCTCATAGTGTTTGTTTGTTGTTGTTGTTTTTAAAATAGAAGTATAGGGCTTCCCTGGTGGAGTAGTGGTTAAGAATCTGCCTGCCAGTGCAGGGCACACGGGTTCGAGCCCTGGTCCGGGAAGATCCCACGTGCCGTGGAGCAACTAAGCCCGTGCCCCACGACTACTGAGCCCATGCACCACAACTACTGAGCCTGCGCTCTAGAGCCCGTGCTCTGCAACAAGAGAGGCCACCACAATGAGAAGCCCGC
This sequence comes from Tursiops truncatus, assembly GCF_011762595.2. Classification (NCBI taxonomy): domain Eukaryota; kingdom Metazoa; phylum Chordata; class Mammalia; order Artiodactyla; family Delphinidae; genus Tursiops; species Tursiops truncatus. The sequence continues at coordinate 11,970,868 of NC_047050.1, read as the reverse complement.
GCACCGCAATGAAGAGTAGCCCCCATTTGCCGCAACTAGAGAAAGCCCACGCGCAGCAACAAAGACCCAACGCAGCCAAATAAATAAATTTTTAAAAAGTATAGTTGATTTACAATATTGTGTTAGTTTCAGGTGTATAGCAGTGATTCAGTTATATATATGTACTTTTTTCAGATAATTTTCCATTATAGGTTATTACAAGATATTGAATATAGTTTCCTGTGCTATACAGTAAATCCCTGTTGCTTATCTGTTTTATATAGAGTAGTTAGTATCTCTTAATCCCAAACTCCTAATTTATCCCTCCCCCTTTCCCTTTCCCCTTTGGTAACCATAAGTTTGTTTTCTATGTCTGAGTCTCTTTCTGTTTTGTATATAGACCCATTTGTAATGTTTTCTAGATTCCACATATAAGTGATATCATATATCTGTCTGTCTTTGTCTTACTTCACTTAGTATGATATTCTCTAGGTCCATCTACATTGCTGCAAATACAATATTTCATTCTTTTTTATGGCTGAGTAATATTCCATTGTATATATACCACATCTTCTTAAGCCAATCATCTGTTGATGGGCACTTGGGTTGCTTCCATGTCTTGGCTATTGTGAATAATGCTGCTATAAGCATTGCACGTATCTTTTCAAATTAGAATTTTTGTCTTTTCCGAATATCCTCATGGTGTTTAAGTGACCCTTGCCTTTCGCATTTTTTTTTTTTTTTTGCGGTACATGGGCCTCTCACTGTTGTGGCCTCTCCCGCTGCGGAGCACGGGCTCCGGACGTGCAGGCCCAGCGGTCATGGCCCATGGGCCCAGCTGCTATGTGGCACGCGGGATCCCCCCGGACCAGGGCACGAACCCGTGTCCCCTGCATCGGCAGGCGGACTCCCAACCACTGCGCCACCAGGGAAGCCCGCCTTTCGCATTTTGGACAGGAGGACTTAGTGAGTGCTCTGGGCCTGGTGAGCATGGTGTCATCTCCTGGCTCTGAGCTCTCTATTTTATGGTGAATTACAACAAACAGGGTCTTGGCCTGTTAGGCTGTGGTGCTATAACACAAGGGTATCTGATCCTAAATGGAAGAGAGGTCCAATGGGGGATAAACTCTTTTCATGAGAACCTTGAGAGGGGAAACTTTACATCTATTAGAATTCTACCATATAAATGATAGCTGCTCATTTTAAATTCTTTTTTTTTTCAGTTTAAATTCTTTAGGAGCATATAAATAAATGAAATAAGACTCAAAGTGACACAAATAAGTATACATATATATATGTATAAAATATATAATCTCCCAAATATGTTTAAAAAGTGATTTTGTAATCATCTTAATTTAAAAGCCATGTCTATTCTTCACAAAATAGTAGAATCTGTAACTCTTTATAATGGAAAATAATATTAGTGGCCCTTTTGGAATAGCTTCACATAGTTTTATAGGGGACTCTTAAAAGAGCAGAAATGGAGAAAAGGGAAATTCTGCTATACTCAAGATAAACTTGGTTGTTTTTGCCTTAAATTTTTATAAAGGATCCTTTCATTACATCGTCAAAGCTTCACGTAAGCCACAGTTTAATGGAAGAATATAAAGGCGAGGGAGCCTTGGCCCCTTCCCCCTGGGGAAGGGGTGAGCTGCTGCCTGGTGGGGAGAGACCTGGGTTGTCATCTTCTTCCCTAAGATGCCCCAAATGGACCGTGTCTCCCCTGGAGCCTGGTGCTTCTTAGAAGGCAGTGAGGATGGGCTGCGTCTCTTACCTGGGGCAGTGTTCCTTTCACTAATGCGGGGATGTCAGCCTTGGAGTAGCCAATGGCAGCTAGGCCATCATCCACATCCAGATCGAATAAGAATTTCCGCAGCGTGTCTGCCAAAACAGGCCCAGCATCTGGGATCCTGGCAGTGCGGGTGTCGGCTCCTGGAAGACACAAAGCACTGACTGTAGAGGGGAGGAAGCTGGCCCTGGGTGTGATTCAGTCACAAGGATAGCTGAATTCATAACCTGCTGCCGGCCCCTCACACTGAGGACAAGGGCACCGCTGTGCCCCCAGCCGGGAGGCCGGCTCAGCTGTCAGCCCCGCAGAAGACAGGCCATCCTGGGATCCCCCAGAGCCTCCATAGAGAAGTCGGAGAGCGGGGAGGAGGGGGCGCTAACTTGGCTCTCACATTTCCAGTGGGCTGCTCGCCCTCTGTGTGGTGGGAAGAAGAGAAATGGCCCAGAAAAGAGGCACAGGAAGGAGACCAAGAAAGAAGGCTGGTGTTTGGATGAGGAGGAATGAGCATCTGTAGGAGAAAACACAGCTTATGTAACTTTCAAGGCTTGGAATTTGCTGACATCTAGAGGTCTACACATTCAATGTCCTTTCTCAAGGTGACAGCTTAGGAGGAGAAGAAAAACCCTTTGCAAACACCTTGTGAGACAAGGATCTACAGAAGTTCAAAAAACTCCAACATTAACTGCCAAAAAGGAGGAAAATGACAAAAATGGATTAGGTGTGGCCAGGGAAGGAGTATGTTTCCTCTCTCTAGCTAGAAAACTGTTTTGGACTCTGTTGCCAAAGGGCAGGTCCCTCTAAATATATATTATGCAACCTGTCAGGCAGAATTAAGAATAAGGAGACTCTTAGAAAGCAGTATTTAACATGTAGATAATAATGATATCGGTGAATGAGGAAGAAGGTTGCCAGGGATTGGAGATTCGTAAGGGCAGAATTTAAACATAATTACTAATTAATACACAGAAGCATAGAGATGTCAATCTGGAAGAGCCAGGGGGTTCTGCCCTCAGGTAGGGTGGCAGTGAAAGTTCCCAGATGAAGGGAATCAACCCTAAACCCTTAGCACCCACGCCCCACGCCCCCATCTATTCTGGTTGGACACAGTCATCGCCGGGACGTGCCGCAATCAGAAGGTAGCATTATTTATTTATTATCCAAAATGCCTCATGCTGTAGTCCAAGTCCACTTTCTCTGTATAGGTCAAAAAGAGACTAGAAGGTATGGTTCACTCCATACTGAAGTATCTTATTAAATCAGTTTTAGCCTTTCTGTTCTCTGACAGAGACCTGTTTATGTTATCCAGGAAAAGGTATAAATAGAACCAGATACAGAGCTAGTTGGGAGAGCAGCTGGATGGAAGGTAAAACTTGCCCGACAAGGCCAGTCTGTATTACACAGCGGCAGCTCAAATATGGATTAAATGGAGGGTGACACATGATACGGGGTTTATGAGGTTCTTATGTTCCCGGAATTGCTGCCATCCAAAGCTCCAGGTTTTCCTGTGAAGTGTTTTAGAAAAAAAGAGAAGGTAGGAAAGAGAATACATTGGTATAAAGCTAAGACAATCTAAGATTACATAGGGAATCAAAATATTTAATGCCATTTGCAACAACTTGGATGGACCTAGAGATTGTCATACTGAGTGAAGTAAGTCAGATAGAGAAAGACAAATGTCATATTATATCATTTATATGTGGAATATAAAAAAAGGGCACAAATGAACTACAAAACAGAAATAGAGTTACAGATGTAGAAAACAAACTTATGGTTACCAAGTGGGAAGTGGGGGGAGGGATAAATTGGGAGATTGGGACTGACATATACACACTACTATATATAAAATGGATAACTAATAAGGACCTACTATATAGCACAGGGAGCTCTACTCAATACTCTGTAATGACCTAAATAAGAAAAGAATCTAAAAAAGAGTGGATATATGTATATGTATAACTGATTCACTTTGTTGTACACCTGAAACTAACACAACATTGTAAATCAACTATACTTCAGTAAAAATTAAAACAACAAAAATATTTAATGGCTAAATATGGAATAATATTAACCAAAGATTCCTATGCAAGAGGAAAGTACCGGTAGTTCCTCTGGCCTGGGTTTTGTCTAATAGAGGCCTTGCTTTCTCAGTAGTTTTGTTGGTGGCCTGGAATGTTAGGTTTAGGCTCTCTAAAGTTTTCCCGTTTACCATACATCTAGCCTACTATTTGGGCTCCTGCCTGTTTACGTATTTACAAAGGGTCTGAGTCCCAACATAGAGCTGAACAATATCCCCAGTCCAAAAGGGAAAAGGGATACAAGATCCTTGGAAAAGTAGGCACCATGTTTCTGGCCGTACATGCCGGGAAACCTAGCAGTGGGAGGTGGAGGTGAAGCAACACATTCGGAAGGATATCTGTGTCATTCCTACCTTCTTGGAACTACTCTCTCCAACGGCTCGAGCTAGAGGAGCATAATGCAGTTTTCTTTTTAGCTTTTCCCTTTCTAAAACAAGTAGGGGAAGAGATGTTTTAAAAGTTAATTGAATACTTAAGTTTCCTTAAAAGAATTCTTGTATTAGAAAAATACCAATATTTTACTTAACACTAAAGCGACCCTAAATGTAACTGTATTTCTTGTAAGATTTAAAAGGCACTGTGAGTATATTATTATAGACATTATTTATCCTAAAAAAAAGCAAACAAATTCTTCTTTGGGGAACTTTTTATAAAGTTTCTAGTTGTTTAGGTTCTCTATAACTGGGAACTTACTGTTACTTCCTGATTTAGATTCATTTTTAGTTCCTATTAAACAAAACAAAAACCATATATAACATGAATAGTATATAAACAGTTTCACTTTCCTGGGGGACGAAAACAGTGGAAATATTATTACTGTAAACTTAATGTAAGCAGCACTTGGTTCCATTTCATTGCTGATAGACTCTTAGAAGCACAAAATTACAGAATTTTAGTGCTAGATAGGAGTTTGAGCAGGTCACTGACATTTTATTATTAAATTATCCCAAGCAATATTTTTTGGTATTATTCTTTACGGTTTATCTTCAGAAGCATCCTAGGAAATGCTCCACATATGTGGGTCACAGAGTTATGATTAACGGTTCATACCCAATATTTCTGCCATCTCCAGGTGGTGCTCGGGAGACATCTGTGCCGTGAAAGTGAACACTGCTGGGGAGGTGAGTACCACAGAAAGGCCATGGGGCTGGGGAGAAAGGAAACATGGTGACCGACGTGGCAGAGCCAGTCTTCAACATGCGTATTCTAGATATTAAATTACTTTACCTTGTACTCCAGGCAATCAAGAATTGACAAATACGTTTATGGCAATTGAGAGGAGTCTAAGATGAAATTAAAGAAGTGATTATGATTTTACCACCAGTGGGTGATCCACATTATAATCCTTTGCTTTATATGTCTTCACTAAGCCTGAAATTGGGTAAGACATTCCATGGCTAGAAAAGAAAGAAAGTCCATATGTTGACATACAGATATCAGAAAGTCAAGTTAACAATACTCTATGGGAGAGCCCTTCACAGTCTCTTGACAATATTATTAACCCACAAAGTTAGACATTCTGTTTTCTTTGATTCCTATGGGGATACATTATTATGCAGTTGATATTTGGTGCTTTCATTCACAAAACTTCTGAAATGTTAAAATTCAGATGCTCACAGAATTGTATGCCGTTAAAAAGTATTGATGCTTAAGTTGCTGGCCAAGCACATTGGTTAAGCTTATGATCTTGAAGAAATCAAGAATTCACTTTGAAGTTTCTTTAATAATCTTCAGGGTATGCATTTCCTATCTTGCTCTGCACTGCCTTGGCAGTGTGTTCCTTCACAAACTGAAGATGTCGGTGGGAATTTTATGAGCCAAGATGTACTGCACTAGACATGCAAGCTTGTTCCGCCAGTGATCTGTCTTGCCAATGATTGATACCTTCTTTTAAATGCTACGTACTAATGGGAGTTGAATCATACGTGATTGTTTCAGCCTGAAAGGCTATCCAGAAAAGGCATTTTCGTTTTTATTTGTGGGGATTTTTTGGTTGGTTTTAATGGGAAAACTCTTTATCCTCTCGAATTGTTAGTGAACAAATAGGACAATATGATAATTTACTAGATGACCCAGAAGATACACATTGTGACAAGTTAATATATTTACAGTTAATATATTGAAAATGAAATGTTCTACAATAGTAAAATGGTCTGTAAGTCTATTAATGTGGGTTATTGGATGACTTTGTTTTTATTTGCTAAAAGATTTACATTTCATAGACAGATGAAGTATTTTGGTGAATTGTATGATTATCCAAAAAAAGGTGCCCCATGCCTGACATCTCTCATGAGGCAGATCAGAAGCTATCGGTTCTCTGAGTTGTTGGATACTTAGGGACGTGCTTTACTGTTTTCGGGCTTCATAGTATTCAGAAAAATATCGCTTAGCATGCTTCCGTGATGTGAAAGGGTTCATGTAACTTTCAAAGTACCTTTTTAACAATAGCCAATATTTTAGTTTGATTTCTTTTATTTTAACAGTTATATATATTCTTTGTAAAAAAGAAAAATGATCCATAACCCTATTTCCTCAAGATAGCCATTATAGAATATTTCCTTGTAGTCTTCTTACGCATATGTTTATGATCGTATTGTGCACTGTTTTTGACATTGCTTTTGTTACTTACTATTCTTTATAAACATTTCCCCATATTATTTTCTATTCTTCTAAAATAATATTTTAATAGCTATTTTATTCTTTGAGTACTAAACTTCAGTTAACCATTCCCAAACTGTTGGGAATTTAGGTTGTTCCTAAAAGTTTCAGTTATAAATAACTTTTAGGTGAATATCCTTATAAGGATATTCTTTGACCATACCATGATTATTTCTTTAGGCTACATTTCTACAAGTAACATCAGTGGGGCAAAGGGTATAAACATTTTCCAAGCTCTGGGCAGATTTTGTTCAGCTGCTTCTTAGAAAGGTGGTACCCATCTATGCTCCTCTCAGCAGCAGAGTTTGAGGGTGAACATTTCATTGCGCTCTCCTAGCAAAGGCCAATTCTTAATTCTCCGTGTTCACTGGTTTTCAAGTTTAAGGCAACATACCAATAAAGTTCTGATCAAAAGACTAATTCTGGCTATTGACAAATATTCTAATCCCCTTCTTTTTGAGAGAGATTAGGAGAAAAAAAATCCTGTCTTTGACGTTTTAAAAACCCATGACACATGATGAAGATGTGGAGAAATCAGAACCCTCATCCACTGTTGGTGGGAATGTAAAATGGTGCAGCCACTGTGGAAAACAGCCTGGCAGTGCCTCAGAATTTAAACAGAGTTACCATATGACCCAGCAATTCCACTCCTAGGTATATACTCAAGAGAAATAAAAACATATGTCCACCAGGTAAACTTGTACATGACTATTCAAGCAGCAATATTCATAGTAGCCAAAAAAGTGGACACAACACAAATGTCCATCATGTGATGAATGAATAAATAAAATGTGGTATATCAGTGCAATGGAAAATTGCTTGGCAGTAAAAAGGAAAGAAGTACTAATATGTGCATGGGATGAACCATGGAAACATGATGCTAAGTGAAAGAAGCCAGGCACAAAAGATCACATATTATATGATTCCATTTATATGAAATGTCTGGAATTTGCAAATCCATAGAGACAGAAAGTAGATTAGTAGTTGTTTAAGACCTGGGGGCATAGGAGGATTGGTGGGCGACAGCTAAGGGGTACAGGATTTCTTTTCAAGGTGATAAAATGTTCTAAATTTATTGTGGTAATGGTAGCACAACTTTGTGAATAGACTAAAAACCACTGAAAGTTTTAAATGGGTGAATTACATAGTATGTGAATAATTAATAGCTCAAAAAAGCTGTTACCAAAAAGAAAAAAAATCTATGACCCGATAAACTGCATTTGAATTAAGAAAATATTATGGGACACAAAGTTAAATATCTTCTTTCTATAGCATATTTAAAATCTGACCACATGTCCTAAATTATAAACATTAAAAAAATTTAAGGGCAATAGCTTTAGGTGAAGAAATAAAATCTCAAATTTGCTCACCACAGATGAACACCAGCATTTCCAAAGCCAATGCCAGCAAAAGCACTTGCCAAGTGCATATTAGACCTTGCTTCAAGATCGTCAGGATTTCTGACAGCCCTGTGGATGACATCAATACCTAACAATAACACATCTACATTGGCATTTCCTAGTGAATAAAGAGCCGCCTTAGGGAAAGATCTGGAAAAAAAAAGAAATGCTACCCGATAGGAAGAAAAATTAGGCAAGTTATTCAAATGACACCTTGTCTTCTAGACGAAAACCAAAGGGAAACATATTTTCTCATCAACAGTTTGAGCAAAGGCATAATAAATATGCTGTCAGGCTGCTCATGGGATAAAAGTGCCAGGGGAAGAAAGCACTGACCCTTGGACTATGAAAGCTGCTCAAGAAAAGCGCCCTGAGACTCATTCTTCTTCTTCACTTGTCAATGACCTTGATCGCGGCTGTGAGTGGACTCAGAGTAAACACATATTCAGAAGGCCCAGGGCCCAGGCTGGTTTGCTGCAGTGAGTCCCTGTCGCCTGGGGCTACTTACTGGCCAAATGAGCCGCCCAGACATCTTTCTCTCTGTGATACCACCCCAAATCGGACCCACTGGAGACCTCTTTTGGTATCTGTGGAAATTGCACATGTTATTTTAATACTTATTACTGTGGACGTGGGATGTTGTTGTAGGACAAGCCTTCACTTGCTCCATCCCTCCTCAGTGCCACTTTGGAAAAGCAAATTCTCAAAGGCCCGTTTCAGATGCAGCTCAGCCTTCCTGCTCCAGGGCTTGGAAACCCTGCCCCAGGGAGGAACCCTAAGACAGCCAAGGGCACCCCTTCCCGCGTGGTTTTTTGTGATCCTGCCTGGAGTAAGGGCTCTTGCTATGAAATAAAAGTGCCACAGCCCTTTTCCTCCTTTCATCTGGAGTAGTCAGGCACGTGTGTCTCTTTCCTAAACCCAGTGTTCGTTCCTTATTCCCAGATAACAAGGTGAGACAGCAGGTGAGGGAGCTTCAGCCTCTCTTCTGTCCATTTCGCCCCCTCACCTCCCACAGCGGCCATGCCAAGCCTTGTGTCCCCGTCAGACACCTGGCTGGCCATCATCTGCATCTGCTTCTACCCAGACAAATCCTCCCTGCTGGGCTCCGAGCTGGAGACAGTTCTGTGTCCCTCCCCTGCCTCTACTACAAAATGCTGTCCTAGGCCCCTCCCCCTCCAGGCCGAGGAGGCACCGCGCTCACATCTAGTCCTAACCTGCCCGTTCTTGCCCTCCGCTGTGTATAAATACAAAGGGGAGTTCGACTTTGCACAAGTCTTAATGTCTCAGGGATCAGTTTTCATCTCTAAGTATATCTGTGCTCTCTCTCAAGGGTCTATTATGGCTATTTCGTGCACAAACCTTCCCAAACCTTTTAGGAATCTTTCCAGGAGGGCTTTCATATCTCCCAGGACAGACGTCTCTACACATTTATTTCTTAAATTGAGTTCACGTGCGTTTGCTCATTGTCCACCCCGTGTGCCTCTGGACAGGGCCTGATGGGGCAGGGCCAACATCTGTCTCATCTGTGGTTCTCATTTCTGCCCTTGGTAGCCAGACCTCAAAGGACATCTCCCCTCCCCCCGGTTTGGTTTTGAGGCTTTGATGAATAAACCTTCTACCTGCATCCTTCATAAATTAGGGGCTCCTATGTTGTCCCCTCATGATCTTTGCCTTTTCAGATCAAAGGATCCAGTTTTCATCTGTCCTCATGGGGCTCCCTCCAGAGGTTGCTGGTCTCTGGTGCTTCTGTACGTACAGTGACTGATTGTTTTGGTGAGCGGGCTTGCTCAGGACATTTCAGGATCTGGTGCGCCACATTTCACGGGAAGGTGGAAGGTGGCTTTTCTGTTCCGTTTCCGTCCCCTCCGGGCGACATACCTCTTCAGGTACTTAGCAACGATCCTCAGCGCGTGGACTGCCCAAATGTCACTGATGGGGTTGCTGCCCTGGTAGGCTGGCCGAGTGATGGGATTTGCAGGGCAGGGGCTCCGCATGTGGTACGGGAGGGCAGTGTAGGACTCCAGGGCGTGACTAACAAGGAATATTTAAAACACACAGTTGAAAGCATCCTTTTCCTCCTTTCCTCCATTCAGATCCCAAACCATCTCAGAATGTTCGGGACTCACTCCCCTGTGGATATGCTCTGTAGTGCTGGTAAGCACAACTCATGTCACTAATCAGCCTCTTGTCCACGACAGTCATTGCTTATTATAGCAATTAACACAGGGAAGTTGACATTAACAGCACTACAGTGGTTTTGACCAGTATGTATAAGATTACATATGGTTCCTTTCTAGTGCCAGTATATCTTTATGATGTTGAATTTTTAAACATTTAAGTCATCAAGAAGAGCACTGAATCTGAAAAATGACTTCCTTCTAAAGTATATTTACCATTTTATACCTTGCATTGATCAGACACCATATTACCCATCCAAGAAGGGTCATAGTTACACTAGCCTCCTGTGAGAGTGCAGGGCAGTGGGTCGGCCCCCCCGATGTAAATTCTGGCACCAGACTTTCCCACTGTGGGCCTGAGGGGAGTCACCATCCTCCCTGTGATCCTAAGATGAGGATAAATCATTGTATGTCTTTCTTCATGGTGCTGCTGTGAAAATTAAGTTCACATATGTAAAGTACCAGCACTTTGTAAAACTTATCATTCACCATTATTTTTAATTCTTGGCCTGAACAAAAAATCTAATTCTTTCTTCTTACATGCTCTAAATTCAGGGTTGGCTGTTTTAAGAATAAAGCATCAGAGCTTCCTTTACCTACTGGCCTGCCATGAATTCTAGCTAATCGACTGCAGAAGATGAGAATAAACACAATCAGCTAGATCAACGATTTGTTGGGAACACAGTATAACATGAACTACTTTGTGCATGAGTTATAGTTTTCAGTCTTAGAATGGAGAATTTACTTCTACATGTGTGAAGCAGATAACATCTTTTGAAAAAGTATTAGAACTTCAAAAAGAATTAGTTGGTGGACAAAAGCTATGGGTTTGTGGTTCTAAACAGAAAATCTGGGCAAGGCAAGAAGGAGGTGTCCACGTGGGGTGGACGGGGTGCTGATGAGTCCACCAAGGTGCAGAGTTAAACCTCTGCCCTGCTGTGCATCTTGATTCTGGGCACAAGATCAGATCTGTCTTTAAGGGGCAGATTCACTGAGCTGAGCTCACAGAACTATGTGTAAAACCTGGAAGTCTGATTATTGATTTATAACAAGAAATATAACTGCTGAGGGGGACAGACACCTGAGTCTTCTAGGTATCCATTCTCCCTATTGGCAAGTCTGTGGATGCCCAATTCTGGTCAGAAAGCCCATGGAGCCCTAACGAGGGGAACTGCCTCTAAGGTTGAATACAAGGGTGTGTCCATCTTCAGAACAGGCTGCTGGGCCTCAGGGGCAGACTCCTCGGGCCACGTGCGCTCTCCCGTGGTCAGTCCTTGGAAGGGCCACTGCCATCACTCTCCTTTCTTCTGAGCCCACTCCCCGCTTTTACTGACAGCAAAGTCTTTGGGTCTGTGAGTCATTCATTTAAACATGACTGCTTTAGTCTGTTATATGTTTATTATGCAGTTCACAGCTAGGGAGCGTAATCTTATTTCCAAGTTATTAGAGGACAACTCTTCAGAGTACTGACAACATTGACCAGGATGGAGTTGGACACAGTTTTCTCCAGTCTCTTGGCGGGCAGTGTAATGCAGTAAGGAAAGCAGACCATGGACTTGGGTAGACCTGGATGTGAATCCTAACTCTGCTGCCTCCTGCTTCTGTGAATTTCACTCGACAGTTGTTAATTGAGTACCAATGATGTGACAGTCCCTGTGCCAAGGAGTAGGGATGGAGAAGCGCATGAGATGGTCCTGTCCTTGCCAAGCCCGCGGTGCAGTGAGGGAGACTGGGGTGTGAAAAGCGGTGTCTCCGAAGCAATGCACAGGCCCCCAGTGGGTAAGAGCAAAGGACAGAGTGGTTCTTAAGGAGAGGGGAGGGGAGGGGAGGGTCAGCAAAGGCTCCATCAATGACAGAATGCTCCAGTGCAAAGTGAAAGAAGAGTTCTCCAAGCAGATAAAGTGCTCAGCACTGGGGACATTCCAGGGACTTTGGCTTTCAGACAGTAGGTGTGGAAAGGCAATGACAGACTTGTAAGGTAGAGGGGTGTGTGTGTGTGTGTGTGTGTGTGTGTGTGTGTGTGTGTATAAATGCCCGTGTGTATGCACGGTGGTCATATTGCATTCTGGAAGCTTGTTGAGGCCAGTATGGAGGACAGACAGAAGGACTGTGGGATGGAAGCAGGGAGACTGATAAGGAGATTGGATACTGTCCAGGCAAGAGCTGGGGCAGGCCTGAGCTGAGGCGGGAGCAGATGGGAGAGATTGAGTTGGACAAGAGAGGGGCTCTGTGGCTCGGTGTGGGCACGTGGCGAGGGAGAAGTCCATACTGGGTCCTGCTGCTCGCTAAGGTCAGGGACCCAGGAGGGGAAGCAGTGAGGGGTGGAGGCATTGAGAGAATTGTAAGATTTCATCAACTTCAAGATGCCATGCTTTATAAGATGCACCATTAAAAAAAAAAAAGTACCACTGAGGAAGAAAACCATACTGCCATGCCACAGATATACAGATATGCCTTGATTTCAGAGATATTAAAATGAGGAGAAACGTGCATGTGCAAGTGGGTGGAATAGGGTCTTTTGGACCAGGTGAATGTGGAGCACCCGTGGGTCCCCGTGATGCCGCTGGAACGCAGGGCCCAAAGCTCGGGAGCGAGGCCTGTGGCAGAAACACTGATGAGGGAGCCGTCAGCACATGGCAGAGGAAGCCCGGGGAGCACGTGGTGTGACCCTGGGCAAGCTGCTCAACACCTCCAGCCCAGTTTTCTTTTCTGTGTGGCACAGAGCCGTGGTGAAGTGATGATGCGTGTGAAGTGCCGACAGTGAGCCCTTCCAGCTCCGGCGGTGGGCGCTGCCGCCCCTGCTGTGTGCCTGAGGCTGCAGCCCTGGCATCCCCTGGTTAGTGCAGCAGAGGCAGTGCTGTGGGTCTGAGATGCTGCCTGCCAGCTGCCGCTGCTCCCCTCCCTGTGTCCCCGTGGCTGCAGCTGTGGCTGGGCCGGTCCATCCCAAACAGCAGGTTTGTGGCTCACCTAGGACCTCACCTCATCTTTACAGCTTAGCTTTGTCACTCAGGAAAGGGGATAATGACAGCCAAAGCCAGCGCTGTTGTGGCGCACAATCAGTGAGTGCTTAACAAGGGCTTTCAGCAGTAAAATACTGTCCGTCGACCGAGTACCGGCAGAGCCCCTGCAGGTGGCATGGGTACCTACCAAAGCACATCGAAGCCACTGTTGGCGATCACCCGCTCAGGCATGTACAGGGTGTGCAGAGGATCGATCAGGCCCAGTGTAGGTTTGATGGCTCGCGAAGCAATACCTAAGGCAGGGATTTTCAACAGAGGCTATAGGTACGTACACAATTTTTAAAAATTTAAATAACTTTAGGGTAACAAATTATCCTAAAAAAAATAAAATATGAGGGCTTCCCTGGTGGCGCAGTGGTTGAGAATCTGCCTGCTAATGCAGGGGACATGGGTTCGAGCCCTGGTCTGGGAGGATCCCACATGCCGCGAAGCAGCTGGGCCCTTGAGCCACAACTACTGAGCCTGCGCGTCTGGAGCCTGTGCTCCGCAACAAGAGAGGCCGCGATAGTGAGAGGCCTGCGCACTGTGATGAAGAGTGGCCCCTGCTTGCCGCAACTAGAGAAAGCCCTCACACAGAAACGAAGACCCAACACAGCCAAATATAAATTAATAAATTAATTAATTAAAAAAAATATACCATAAGTCTCCAGATCTCATTAGCCTTTAAAAAAAATTAAAATATGAGATAAGATTCATTCTCATATAGGGAGGCAGCAAGGATTAGCGGGAAGAGATTTGGGGTCAGAAACCAGGTTTTTCAGCGGCCGAAGCCCCTTGCAGTTTACACGAGCCACTATACCCATGTCTTCCCAGCTCCAGGGAAGTAAATAAGCTCTCAGGGCTTATTTACTCATTAAACTCTGGAGAGCTGGTTTACTAGCAAACCACTGGTTTGGGTCCTTGCTCTGTGATTTGCTGCACGTCTTTGGTACGTGTCTGGGCCTTTCTGAGTTCTCTGTAAGATTAGACTCTAATAACACAGGGCTTCCATCCCTCCCGGAGCTGTTGTAAGGATCACAGTAGATAATACGACGGGAAAGTCTTTAAAAAAATTTAAGGTAGTATTTAAGTGTTGGTTTCTGTTATTATTATCTTTAACAATGTCAAAGGATAATGTAATTTAAAAAGAGAAGTTACCATATATGTGCAGTTCAATGCCAATCTATTCCACTACGAAGGCCTGGAAGAAGGATATTGAACCAGACTCAAGGTGAGGGACATTTCCCCTACATTAGCTGAGAGTCAGAGAAGAAGACAGGATAAAGATGACAAAGAAGGTAGAAAGCAGAATGGTGGTTACTTGGGAATGGGGCTGGAGGGATTGACTGGGAAGGAGCATGAGGGAACTTTCTGGAGAAGTGGGAATGTTTTGTATCTTGACTGGGGTGGTGGGTACTTGTGGTATATATTTGTCAAAACTCATCAAACTAGACTCTTAAAATGTATACATTTTATTATATAAAAATTACACCTCAATGAAATTGAGTTAGAATGTAAAAAAGATGTCTGAGAAAGGGAATAACCACTTATCACTGATCTATAGTCACTAACTTGGGCAGAAAAATGGCCAATTAAGATTCATGGCATTTCAATAAGCTTTTGTAGGTAATTCTCAAAAACGTGTTTATTAGACTGCTTCATATTTTTTATATGTATGTGGGAAATGAAGGAAAATGTGTCTATGTACATACCCTTTCCTTAACTCTGTAACTCCTTGAATTTTAAATATTAGGGTTAAAGAAAAGGGGGTGGAGTTGGTTGAAAGGTAAGAGAGAGAATTTAAAAAAATTTTTTATGGGCAAAAGTTCTTACCAGTCTTTACTTTCAAGCGTTCATAGTCAAAAATGGCAACTCCAGTAGTTTCGCTCCCAGTTCCTGAGGTAGTTGGGACTTGAACAAAAAAAATGTCAGTTTTAATAAAGCATCTAAATAAAGGTCAGTGGAGATAATTAAGTCTTAGGAAATAAGGAGCAAGGTTAGAGGAGAAAGCTTTGCTGCCCTTGTTTGCTCACCTGATGTCTGTATTTGTATTAACATGCATGTATGCTTAATGTGTATGACTGTGTCTACATTAACATGTGAGTAACAGGTCTGATGCCTGTGTTGGCATTAACATGCCAGCATCCGTGTTTAACATATGTGTGTGATGGCAGTGTCTGCATCAATACACATGCATGTTTGGCATGTATGGTGTCTATGTCTGCATTAACATGCATGTAAACCTAACGTACGTGCAGTTCATATGTATGCATGATGCCTGTATCTGTGTTAGCATGTATGTTTGATGTCCGTATTGACACTAACATGTATGTATGCCTAATATGTATGCATGATGTCCATGTCTGTATTACACGCATGTGTGTTTAATGTGTATGTGTGATGTCTGTTTCTGTATTAACAGGGAGGAGTTCTGGGAGCCTCGGGCTCCTCTAGCGTCAGAGCTTAAGCAGCTGCAGTTGGGAATTCAAAAGCAGGCCTCTCGGCATCTCTGGGAAGAAAACTCGTATTTGCCATCTCTAAAAGACATCTTTATTCCCTCTTGGCAGCAAGAACAGTAACACTCTGCTTTTGCTGGACTCTGCGGTTTTGTAGTTCTGTCAAGTTTCTAAACTTCACTAATCACCCCTCTGTGTGATGCTGACACAGTTTCACCAGAGGGTTCCATTTGCCAGACATCAATTATGCTGCCCCCTGCTGATCACTCATTCACGTCAAAGCAGTTCATCCGCTGTCAACTCACTCCTGCCCCATCACAGGGCCCGTTCACAGTGGGAGTAGGAGAGCGGGAGGAGAGAGAGGACAAGACTTTACACTGATATTTTCCTGGGGGTGGGTGTGGTGGGATGAATTGGGAGGTTGGGATTGACATGTATACATTAATATGTATAAAATAGATAACTAATAAGAACCTGCAGTATAAAAATAAATTAATTAAATTAAAAAAAATCCCTGATATTGTCCAGCTAGTACATTTTAGATGTAAGACTTTAGACAGTGATATGCTGACAGCCATAAAATGGGAGGGAAGACAAGACAGAAACGTCCCAAGGTCTGTGTGGAACAGACAAGCGATTCTAATTTGGATGTGCGTGTCTGTGCCCTGGCAGCCACAGAGCAGGTGTCGCCCAGAGTGACGAGGCCACGCTGGCCACATGTCCCAGGGCAGAGACAAAGCCCCAGGTCAGCTGAGGAGCCATTAGGTGGAAGAAAGGGTTGAGTCAACATCAGAAAAATAAAAGGGAACGTTCCCCTTAAACTTCACAGTGGCTGGCAAAGTGGGACAAAACCGAGAGGGGCTCAGAAGACAAACCTGCCCACAGGAGGATCTAATAATCTATAGACGATGACCTTCCCTCCTCTTCCACATAGTGACTTCATAGCTTAACTCTGCAAACTTTCTTACTAGTGACCCAAATTTTCTCTGTCTGTGCAATAATGAAAATCAGAATTTTAAGCATGAATGAATGGCTCTCTGTTTCAATCTCCAAACAAGGTACTATATGGAAATGAAGAAATCAGGAAACTTTGGAAAACATACACCCAAAAATTACTGGCTTGTGTCTTTCCTGAGGCCTTTTGCCAGTTGCAAAATAAAAGAGACAAACAGTCTTTACCTGCAATCAGAGGCTTAAGAGGCACAGTCACGGGCTTTCCCTTCCCAATGGGAGCATTGACGTAGTCCAGGAAATCAGAGTCAGGGCTGGATGCATACAGATTAGCGGCTTTGCAGGTGTCTATGGTGGAGCCGCCACCCATGGCCACGTAGGCATCAAAAGCTCCCCTTCTGGCAAATTCAATAGCTTCCATGAAGCTTGGAGAAGGGAAAATAAAGGCCATATGTCGGGTTTTTCAGAAATAAATTGCCGAGCCATTAAATAAGGCCTGGGGCAAGTTTCAATCAACATTGGTATGTGCTGACTTCTGCTTAAAGTAAATTTAAGGACAATCAAAGAATACCTTCTATCGGTTGGTTCCACCCTCACATTATCATAAACCTTAAAGTTTATGCCATTCTTCACCAAGGAATCCATCACTGTCTGTACAGGAGGGAGTTGGGAGAGGTTCTTGTCTGTCATCAAACAAACATTTTTAGCACCCATGTTTTGTAGGTCCTACAATAACAAAAATAATGTATAAGTTAGGTTTGATTACACTAGATACTTCTGGCAAACTTAACATTGAGTCCAAAACAAAAGACTCAACTGCTGTCAATTTGTACTTGTTTTAAAATATACAGGGACTTCCCTGGTGGTGCAGTGGATAAGGCTCCGCACTCCCAATGCAGGGGGCCTGGGTTTGATCCCTGGTCAGGGAACTAGATCCCACATGCGTGCTGCAACTAAGAGTTTGCATGCCACAACTAAGGAGCCCCTATGCTGTAACCCGGTGCAACCAAATAAATAAATAAATGTTTTTAAAAAAGCCTAAATAAAATCAAATCAGTGTAACGTTTATAGTAGAAGACTGTAGAAATCTTAAATACTTGCCATGCCCACTTCCTTTGTAACTCCTGCTCCGTATCTAATGTTTGAAACAGCCATCTGGAAATAAAAAGAGATTTAGGGGATGGGTGTTTAGAGAGTTGGTCATTTCACTTCTAAAACCCTGAAATGGTTCCCCATTGTCTAAAGAATAAAGTATATATTCCCCAGCATGGCATTCTAGGTCATCGCATCTGGCCTCACACTCATCGTACTTCTTTAAGCAAACGTTGGCTCCAGTCACACTGGAATTATGTATTTTTTCCCAAATATATCATAATCTCTCAATTGTTCCCTCAACTTGAAATGCTTGCCTCTTCTTGCCTCCACACTTAAATGAACAAATATCTTCTTATTTTCCAAGGTAAATGTTGTTATCTTTGTGTATTTTTAGTGCCTTCATTCACTCCTCCAACCATTCATCTATCCAACCACCCTTGCATGCGTGTATCCATCCATCCATCCATCCTCCCATCCAACCAACACTACTGAGTGTCTGCTATATTCCAGGCATGTGCTAGGCTCTGGTAACACAACTACGAACAAGAGAAACACGGCCTCATAAAGTTTACAGCTGAGAGAAGAGCTTTTATACCAATGCATGATGGGTCGCTTTCGGCCTGAAGACATGTTTTGTTTGATCGATGTTATGTTTAAATTTCTTCTTCTCTTTTTTTTTCTTGGTTTCGATAATGACTCTTATTATCTAATTAAAAATAAAAAGCAATGTGACCATCTGGGTTTCTATCTCTCTTGAATAATCGGGCAGCACCGGGCTGCATTCCAGTGTGGCTGCAATCACAGGGGGCTGAGGGCAGGCTGCACCCTTGAGATGGGCCTGTGCTCTCAGCAAACTCAGCACCATCCTCCCCCAGCCTGCTCCTGGAATGACTAACTGTCAGGCCTCTGGTCACATTTTAATTTATGACCCCTGAACTAGGAGGAGACAGGGATTTATACAAACAATTATGTAATTACAGTATGATAAAAATTCATCGGAATTAACTGTTCCGTTATTCTTGCTTCAACCGATTACTTGCACCTCTTTTGGGGTTGTTATAATTACGAAACTAAAGAAGATTTATCATACAAGTTGGAGAGTTCGTAGAACTGGGAATTTGCTCTATTTTAATGGCTGTACAGAAAACAGTATTCTACACATTACTTGTGTTATCAGAAGATTTATATTCCATTATCCTGACAAAGTACTTTGCTAAATAGGTGCTGATAAAATAATGTTAGGGAACATCTATTAATAACAGACTTCAAATGAGATAATAATGCATTAGCAAAATACTCTGACTGTATTTCTTTCAAGTCATTCATAAAAGAAAGAAAGAATGATTAAATCTACCTCAAAGGCATAATCTGTTGTTTTCCCAGAAGGTGAAAGTCCAGGAGCTAGAAATGTAAAAATTAGCATCAGAGTAGCCTCAAAAACAGAGCAAAAATACTGTCATTTGATAGTGAATTGGATTTTCAGCCGTGAATATAAACGTTTCCCTTGAAGCCTTACCTAAAATACATTTTTCAGGTTTCATTGTTGCCTATTAGATTAAAATTAAAACCTGCATTTTAAGAGAATGTAACGCTAGCTTGATGCAGAGTGTGTGAAAATAGAGTTACTTAAAATCTTTTCTCCGTTGAAATTAAAATATACTTTTGAAAACATAATGTGTAAAAATCCACTAGAAAAAAATCCTCTAGACTCTAGAGTTCAATTATTATTAGGGAACAACTCTTAGTAAATTCATTAATTGGAGTCCTGCTTACACTCCTTATAGCAACTGTGATAATTTGTTTAAATTAAGATTTTCTCTATGGGGGGTACTTATCACAGTGAGATATTTATATTTCTCAAGCTTATACATGTAAGCTATTTAGTTTTCTTTGGGAAATTTAAAAATTTTTATAAACTGATATTTCTTTACAAAATATCAGGTTTCGTTATGGCAAAAATGATTTTCTGTTATATTGGAACAATAAGAGGCCTCTACTTAGTGGGTTTTATCTTTGTTTTCATCTACTTATTTTTATCAGTCTTGACCAGTCATAAGATTGAAAAAAGTCTACAGAACAATTTTTACTACCTTTTTTTTTTTTTTTTTACAAGACAGATCACAACGGGACAAAAATCTACCTTTGGCAAGGGTATCCTTAATCATAATGCAAATTTCTTTGATCTCAACAGGCTTTAAAGAAATAATCTATTACTCCTGTTACTAAAATTTAGGAAAAGACATAAATTGGATCCTAGAAAACACTGAGATTATCTTTCTCTAAATTACTAATTTTATAGCCCCAAATAGGAAAATTACTGATTCTTTGTTGAAACCAATTAAGAACTGCAGAAAATCAGCTGAAGACAAAATTCTGCATGTGTCCATGAGGGCCTGGAAGGCACGGCACGCTTCTGCTTAGTGGATGGCTGTTAATGACTTGGGGGGGGAGGTCCCTTGGCTGGTCCTGAAGGATGAGTCACTCTCTAGGCAGGAAAAAGCCCTCAGTTAGTTACTCTATCTGTTCTAATCCCAACAGGCTTCTTTGTGAGTTTCTGCTTAGGATCCTGTGTGGGCAGGCCCCTCCCTTCCATCCCTTACCACTGTTTAGATTTGACCTTTTCTCCTAAGAGGTGAAATCTGTTTTTGTGTCAGTATAATTCATGTGACATTCTGAGGACACGTTGAAGCTACAATGAGCTGCCCACTGCTCTGTGGACAATGGAGCTGGTAAGAATGAAGATGTTTGTAGGAAGTGAAAACTTTTGTCATTTTTAATTATTAAGAAATAGAGTGTTATTTTAAAAACTGATCCAAGCAATTTTTTTCCTTCTGGGAACGACATTGTTCTTCAGACTCTTCTTTGGGGATGTATTAGAACCTTTCAGAGATTTCATCTTGATTAATTCTGTTTGATGAGCTCAGACAACCCTAAAATCCTATTTGTGTCACCACTTTTAGCTTTGGCAAATAATTCTGTTTAAAATGGAAAGACATTGTAAATAGCATTAAATATATATTTGAGCCAAAAACATAATCAGTAGCATACATTCAGCTGAGATAGTATAATTAGAACTTCATACTACCAATTTCAAGTGAAAATTTTCACCAATCTTCCTATCACATGCCTTGATTCTCTTACTTTACACTTTGCCCCAAATGTATTGCCAACAGTGGAAACTGAAATTGTGGCTAAATACAAAATGTATTATTACCTTGGGAGTAAGTATGAGAATGACTTGGGCACTGGCATCTAGGGAAACGAAAAGAAAAAGTAGCGTGAAACCAGAAAACCAGAATATAAGAAGCCTTAAAGTAACACACATTGCATTCTGGTCTTAAGAGGCTATCAGAGTAGTAGCTACAGCAAACACCCCACGACAGAAAAAGCCAGAAATCACCATGGACAAAAAGTTGACTCGGAGTCTTTCCAGCATTGTAGGATCGTTCTTCCACTTATTTCTCAAGCTATAGTTAAATGCGGGGAGCTGGGATGAGCGCTCTGGGGCTACAGGAAGGTTTAAGGGAGGGTGCCCGTCCCCGTCCCCGTCCCCACCGGCAGGCCAGGTGAGGCCCCCGGAGCAAGCGCTGGACTCCCTCCGGCATCGCCTGAGGGCCTCTCCGGCCGGGCACCCGAGGCCTCGCTGCGCGCTCTCCCAAAAGACTTCTGTCCGCTTCCTGGCTTCATCGGGTTGATTCCCGGCGGCCGCTGCCGCCTCGGGACCTACATGGACGCAGCCACTCGCAAACCCATTCTGGCGACTCCGGGGTACGTGAGGAACCGGCGCGGAGAGCTATAGGACTGAGGCCTTGGCTCTTTGCTGGCTGTCCACTGGAGACTGCCCTCAGTTCCTAGATGGCACCTGGAATTCCTGGGCCAGCAAGGCCACTTACTTCATCAGGTCAGCAAGGAGAGTCTCCAGAGCGAACCTGCTAGCAAGGTGGAATCTCATATAACGCAAGGCGTACACAGAGGAAGATCACGTGAAGGCACAGAGAGAAGACGGCCGTCTACAAGCCAAGGAGAGAGACCTCAGAGGAAACCAACCCCGCTGACACCTTGATCTCAGACTTCTAGCCTCCGGATTTGTGGAAAAATAAATTTCTATTGTTTAAGACCCCCAAAAAGATGGGGTCTCAGCTCTTCCTAGGTTAGGAGCTTTGGCCAAATTGACCCAGTGTTAACTACTCGCACCTCATCTCCCCATCCTTCTCCCGCGGAACTTTCCGTGTTATTTTCCCGTTGTCTTCAGGGTGTTTCGTCTTTCTTCCAGCAGGCTTTGGGCCGTTTCCTCCGGAAGCCCTTAGTGGGCCTGCAGGCCACCCTGGTCATCACCTCGCGCCTCCGTCCCTTCTCGGCTCCGCCTGCTCGGCCCCTCCCCGGCCCCACCCTCCGGGTCCGCATAATTACTGTCACACCTACTGTCACATCTGTCACCTTCTCGCCGAATCCCTCACCCCGGCTCAGTTCTCAGTCCGCTCCTCTACGGATTTCCCACGCCCTCCTCTTTCGAGACTTTCCCTCCCTTGACCTCCGTATTCCTTCCTGTCCTGGTCGCCTCCAATTTCTTGGACGGTCTCTTCTCCGGCTTCTCTTCCTGCTGTTCGCCATCCGACTGAGCCTCGCAAAAGGGTTTATGTTTCTCTCTCTTGCCCAGGGGACCCTATCCCGGTGAGTCCAGTAGGTACGTGCGTGCATACCACCCCCCTGCCTCCGGCCTGCAAACTTAGAATGAACACATCTGAGAGGGGACGGGGGAAGGAAGGAAAAGGGTTAAACTCACTGACGGTCAAGATCTCAAAAACTGAATTAAGTGAAAACGGGCGTGGGCGGGTGTGAGCGCCACCATGAGCCGAGGCTGCCATCTGGTGGACACGGCTGAGAACGCCACGTGGAATTGTTTCCCAAGAGCATCCCAGCGGGTCTGAGCCATTTGCCGGCTCCCGCAGGAAAACCGGCATTAGGCAAGGCCCTGGCGTTGTCCTTCACAAGGCACTACTTTCGAGGTCTTTCCCTGCTTTACGCCCCTCCAGGACAAAAAAAGAGACTCAAAGGGAAGGAAAAATCCAAACTTGAAGCTATCCAACACGAAGGACTGTGGGAGCACCCATCCCCCCTTCTCTTTTTATTATATATATTTCAAGTTTTCAGGCTACCTCACTCAATTCATCATTCCTACTCCTTAGTTGTGGTCTGAATCCCACCCCCTCTTGCTGTCTTGGGACCTCCATCTGTTCTGTATGTCCTAGCCTCTTCCCCCTTACTTGATCCTTGTCATCATATTTAAGAGTTTCATGCTTAAAACTCTCAACTTCTTAACCCCTCCGGCTTGCTTGCTCTCCTCTGGTTCTCTCCTCCTCGCCGACATCCACTGACTCCATTTCCTTTTCTCCCACGCATCCTTGGGCCCCTGAAATCCGCAGGGTTAGAGCGAGGCTCTTATCTACCCACCATCTGGCTCTGGCACCATTATTCTGGCTTCCCTCCTGGTATTATTAATAAACTGGCCACGCTCTTAGCAAAGGCCAACCTCTCCCCTGTGCACTAAACGTCAAGCATCACTACCAACAGTTCTTCCTTTCCTCTCCTGCGTCATCAAAATCTCCCTGCCCCCAAATCTGATCCATCAGTAGGAAAATGTTGACTTCCGCATATTATATCAACCATCATCCAACAACTTCCTCTTGTCCCCCTTCCCTTTCCCACTGTTGCCCCCACCTCCCCGCTTCCCTTCAGCCAACTACACCTGCTCTCTCCAATTTCTCTTCTCCCATTCTCTCTGGAATATCTTCCAATGAGCCTTTGCCCCATGTCTCCACTGACAAACTTACCAGGTCGCTAAGGCCCTCCCCTCGGTGCTAATACACCACTCAGTTCTCAGTTCAGACCTGTCATTTGCATCCTCCTGTTCACTCCCTCCTCCCTGGAAATACTTCCTTCCCTTGGTTTCCAGGACACAATTCCCTGGTTTTCTTCTTACTGCACTGCCTGCTCCTGGCCTAGTTTCTTTTCATGCTCTTGACTCTAAATGCTGGAGGGTCCCAGCGTTCAGCCCGTAGATCCTTCTCTTTTCTTACCACACTCACTGCCTGAGTGACCTCACCTGGTCTCATGGCCTTGCTCACCTTCTATGTTGATGACTCCCACTTTACTCTTTCTGTTTAGACTTCTCTCCTGAACTCCAGAATCCACTTCCTACTTGACATCGTCACTTGAATGTCTATTAGGCATCTCACATTGTCCCTAAGACTCAGCTCCTGGTCTTCCCCTCAAAGCCTCTTCCTTATCCCAGCTTAATGACAACTTCAACTTTGGTTGTTTAGGCCAAAAACCTTAGGGTCGTCCTTGGCCACCCCGACATGCCCACCGTGTCTCTGGCCTCATCTCCTTCTCGCTCAGTCTGATCCAGACACCTTGTTCTGAAACCATGCCAGGCATGCTCCACCTCCAGATACGTCCCCAGAGAGCCACGTGGTTTGCAACAGTTACTTCCCTGGTGAGTGTGCTGAGCTGAGCCCAAAAGCTGTTCCGGTCCTAATCCCTGGACCCTGTCTATATTACTTTGTGTGGCAAGAGGGACTCTGCAGATGTGTTAAGGATCTTGAGATGGAGAGATTATCCTGGATCATCTGAGTGGGCCCTAAAGGTAATCACAGTGTCCTTCTAAGAAAGAGGCAGAGGGAGATTTGACACAGAAGAAGGCAACGTGACCGCTGAAGTGAGATGCTACGTTGCTGGCTCTGAAGCTGGAGGAAGGGGCCACCAGCAAAGGAATGCAGGCGCTGTAGCTCTAGAAGTTGTTAAAAGCAAGGTAATGGACTCTGCCCTAGAGCCTCTGAAGGGAATGTGGCCCTGCCGACACCTTGATTTGGGCCCAGGAAAACTGATTTTGGACTTCTGAACTTCAGAACTGTAAGATAATAAATGTGTGTTGTTTTAAGCCACTAAGTTCATGGTAATGGGTTACAGCAGCCACAGGAAACTGTAAGTAGTTGAGGTTTTCTCTGTCTTTAAAATTGCATCCTCTCCTCCAACACCCCATCCCCCTTTGCTTTCTCTTTCTTTTTAGTACCTAGCTGCATCAAATATACTCTAAGTTTTACTTACTAGTTTATTGTTTATTATCTGCCCTGCCTGACCCCACCGGCCCCCCCACACCACCACACACACACTTAAGTCCCATGGATGTTAGGCTGCTTGGTTCCCTGCGGTACCCTGGGGATGAGAGCACTGCAAACTGTCCTTCCCTCCTTCCCTTCCTTCCTCTCACCTCTTTGGTCACCCCTCTATCCTTTAATGCTGGTTCCTTTTTCAGCAGTCAGAGTGCAAAGCATGTGCAAATCCAAGTGCCTAAAGGGGCCAGCAGGTAATGGAAATGAGGCCAGAGCAGCTGGCTGTCAGCACAGCTGCTGTGTGTGTGGACTGAGTGGTGGGCTGCCCTGGGGTGGAGGGACTTGTCTCTCAGGAAGCTGGAGTGCTGCCCTGTCCAAAGCAGGTGGGCACAGCTTCACCTCAGCTCTGGCAGACTTTCCCCAGGCAAAACGTGGGCCCAATGATACCATTTCCCAATTTTCCAAGATTTTTACCTGCAATCTCTCACTTTCTACATGGGATTAAAAAAAAAAAAATGCAAAGAACAAAGCACCACACAGTGCTGCTCCGCAGGACTTCATCCTCAGCCCTTTTCTTCTAGGAATACAGTTTGTCAAGGCCTTTGCTTCTACATCCATGGTGTCAACTGCTCTCTCTATATGGGTGTGTTTCCAACTCGCTCCCGAGCTCCAGAACAATGTATTCAATTACCTGCTCGGGGTCTTCACCTGGATGTACGTGAGGCATGTCCAACTCAAAATGATTATCATCTTCCTCCTAAAGTTTACAGTCCCTACGTTGGTAAATGGCCCCACTGTTTACCGATGCCCCAGCCAGAAACCTCCACTTCTCCTGTCTCACTAATCAGACACAAAATCCTGCTGATTCTAACCAATTTTTCTTACATCTCCATATCTCTTACATCTACCCTCTTGTACCAACTGCCGCTCCTTGGTGCCTTTTAGCTGGAGCCTGACAATTACCTCCAGTCTTTCCTCTCCACTGCCGCCAGAAAGCTTCAGCTTAATCCTAATCATGCCACCCTCCTTTGCATGCAGCTATTCCAAAAACACGTTCTACGTGACACTGGTTCCAAGGGATATGAATGGGGTTGCTTGATAAAGAGTTCTGTGATGACACAGGTTTAGAACAAAGAGTTTAAATACAGCTAAACTTTTTGTTTCTTTTCTTCCCTGCAGGAGCTCTCAGTGTCCTACGTGTGCTGACGTATATCCTGACTCCACAGGGTGATGCAGCAGTTGGTTAGTTTCGCAAACTTATCTGGCCATGGGATTCTTTTTTTCATGGGGCATCTTAAAGAGTATGTTTCACACTGAGGACTATTGCTTCAACAGCTTTCTGTTACCTACAGGACACAATTAAAATTCCTTAGCATAGGACTGAGAACAAGGATAGTGAAGCCAGAACACCTGGGTCCAGATTATGGGTGTGCCACTTGCTTAGTGTATGACACTGGGCAAATTAGTTTTCTCCATGCCTTTATTTCTTTATCTGTAATAGAAGGATAATAATACAGCTTGGCATAGCATTGTTGTAAGGATTAGAGTTATTAGTAGTAGTACATGTAAAGTGTGTAGGACAGCGCCCTGTGCTTGGTAAGTGCCCAGTAAATTTGGCTATTTTCTAATTCATGGTCTTTCGCCATCTGTTTTTTCTTTCCTCACGTCCTCCTATCATGGGAGGTCCAGTCTTTAGCTACTTTTAGATCCTGGAACTACGGCTTTTGTCTCTGGTTGCTCTTCCCTTTGCCTGAAATTCCTCTCTAGTCCCCTCCTTTCCCCCTATTTATCTCCACCTGTTAGCTCATTTTTCCCCCCTGTGTTCCCAGGCGGACTTGTGCACCTGCACATTCAACAAGTATTTATCAGGCAGCTACTATGTACCCGGCATTTCTGGAGGGCGAGTCAGACGTGTCATAACGTTTAATACCCTGACTGCCCTGTACATGCCAGGGAGTCAAGCTCCTGGTGATTTCTCTCATCCCTCTCTCTTCTACACCCTCTGTCCGCTGCATTCTGCAGAGGCCCGTTTCACTCCTGTCCGCTCATGCAATTCCCTGCTAGACTTTGCTGCAGAGTCTTTCGTCTTTGTATCCCCGGCACCTAGAATAGTTTTGGGCACATTACATACACCCGATACATATGTGTTGATTGTATACATGCATTTCTCTGGGTCACTGTTCCAAGCTCTCCGCTGCCTGCGTAGATCTGGGACCAGGCGCTCTCCTCTCTGGGCCTTACTTTCCTAAACTGCAGATCAGGCAGAGGAAAAGCAGCCTATCGCGCCGCGCTTGGCCGTTTGGCTGCTTAGCTGCTTGGCAGACAGCACCGTCCAGGCCGCCGCGCACTGCGGTACCCGGTCCCCAAATTCTCGAAAGTGACACGAGGAAGAACGTGCCGGCCCGGGCGAGTTGCTCCCCGGGGGCTGCGTGGGCTCGGCCGCACCCTCTGATCCCCTGCCCGCCAGCCCGCGCCGCCCGCACTCACGCTGCGCGTTGCAGTTGCCTCAGCAAGTGCGCTACCCTGTCGCGAGGAGCGGCCATGGCTGTGCGGAGTGCTTCTCTCCGCGGCCCCGCCCCCTCCGTCTCCGGCCAATCCCGGCCGCCGCCTCTCCTCCACCGGCCAATCCCGGCCGCCGCCTCTCCTCCGCCCACCCGCGCCGCGGTCTCCGGCCCCAGCGACAGCCCTTGGCAGAGGACCATTTTCCCACCAGTCGGAACTACGACTGCCCCAGCTGCAAAGTCTCACCATACACCTTTGAAATTGCCACACAGGTAACTGCTCCGTAGGGATTTGGGGTACTTTCCTATGTCTCTATATAAACTATGTCACAAGTTGGGGACGTGGGGAAAGGGAGAAACAAGGGCATTCTTTTTCCACTCTGACTGCTATTTTGGCTTCTCAGAGTATTTTCAGAATAAATTAAGACACTGCATTTAAATTTGTTTTAACGGTAAACAAGAACTTTGCGAAAAGCCCGAGGGTCTTTTTTTATTTTTACAAGGCCAGTATTGTGTCCAACTGCTAGATCAAGTCACAAAACAAAAGACAGAAAAATTCCCAAACAAAACAGTAACAAAAACAAAAAATCCCAGACAGTTGAGAAGAATTTAAAAGGTGTTAAATGGTCTATGAATGGTTTGGCTTTTGATGAAGTTGTTCAGGATACCATTAAATGGTTTTATCAGTAGTTGTTTCCACGGTTATGTGGGAAGGGAGGGCCAGGGTTTAGCAGCTCCAAGTTTCCAGGTCCCGGTGGAAACAATGATCAATGATGGCAGAGTTAACTTTATCACAAAGTATTTTAAGACAGTAACAACTGAACATCTGTGTTTTAGTAACCTATTATGAAATCTGAATTAATCTTTTCTTTCATAGCAATTTCTAAAAGTAACAAAGATGAGACAACAGTGAAAAAATGAGAGACAAACGATCTCAATTTTAATTTCCTATCAATTGTCAGACCAAAAAGCAAGAGTGGCTCCTCAGACCTATAACAGCAGCAAAAAAGCACTACCCCCCCATTCTAGATGTACTATGAACCCTTTTCAGGAGATATGTATTTTTATAAAGATGAGTTACTGACATCAATTAGGGAAAGAGACCCAGAATAGCTGTAAACATTTCACCTCCTAATCAAACCAGCTCAGGTAAATTTGACAAATGAATCAAAAGATAATGTTCCAAGTAAGGACTTTGTGAGTTTCTTTCTCTCTTCCCCAAACAGACCTACTTGAAGCTTTAAAAAAACTGGGGACATAAATGTTGATAAAGATTTAAGTATAAAATTAGGATTAATGAGGATTATTACTATTATTTAGTGAAGCCCCAATTTATCATTTACAGCAAATTAATGTTTTCAGTGTTGGAAGAGGCACCAGTTGTACTACACTTTCAATATTATATCTGATACCAAAAGAAGTATGAGCTTTTCTAATAAAAGTGGTCTCACTGAAATCATAATTTAGCTGCTATGTTTTCTAGAAAGTAAATGAAAGTAATCTGTGCCAGGTATCCAGGTCACAAGCTTCACTTAAGATTTGTACCAGTAGCCAAAAAGTTAAAAGCAACATTACATAAGACACTTTTATTAAATAACCTTTACAACCGTTCTGAAAATGTAACTTTTCTGTCCCTCTCCTTTGATAAATACACAAGCTTGTTATCAAAATAATGCAGATACCAATCTATTAAAAGTCTCTGAAATACGACCAGCTCTCTCCCTTACACCCCATCCAAAGTTTAAAGAGAGAGAGGAAAAAAATGGCTGTTTAAAAACAGAACTCACTCCTAGTTATCACAAATTCTTTCCAATTCGTATGTCCTTAAATACATCCTTTAATCTCCAGCAAAAGTTTTGGCTGTGGGAAATGCATTAATTTGTCGAATCAAACATTTACAACCATCTTCAGAGGAGGGCAAGCCTAGCCCTTTAACCTGAAGCTCGATGCAGGCAGCGGCCCCATCTTCTGTATCCCCCTACTGTACCTAGAACTTAACATTAAGTACAGTTCTCGGTTTACAAGCAGGTCCGAGGGTGAAATTTACTTCCTCCTCTTTCCTCCTTGGTGTTGCCCTCCTTTTCTCTTGCCACTCAAGCCAGGCCGCCCGGAATTCATCTTGCCTCCCAAGCCCCCTTTCCTCTTCCCTCCTTGGCTGGGCGGGCCCCCTTTCCTCTTACCCCCGGGACCCTGTCGGCCCCCCTTTCTCTTGCCCTTCTGACTCATTTTCCTCCTCTTAGCCGCCTCTTCCTGGTCCTCCTCCCTCATCTGCTTATTGGTGGCCCTCGTAACGTCCAACTGAGGCTTCTTGCTGTTCATTATTCGCAGCATCTCCAACTGGCTGTTTTTCTCGGCTGCAAAGTCCCCGAAAAGAGGCTGAAACTTTCTCTTCTTTCCAGAGCCCCGGGGCGCCTTCTCCTTGGGCAGGCGCTCCTGGAAGCGCCCCACAGAGGCGGTGGAGACCCTGGCCACCTGCACGGCGCGGCCAAGCTCCTCCTTACTCTGGTGTCCGGTAGGGTGCATGCCGGCCGCGCTAGGCAGCCGCAACTTGTGCGCGCGGGCCAGGTTACGCAGCCGGTTCAGCTCGTTCTTGGCCACCCGTTCCTTCTTAGCCTGAATCCGCTTGGCGAACTGGTCCTCCATGGGGTCGGCATTCCCGGGCACCTCGATCAACCATTCCTTGGTGTCGTCGCGGGCCCGCTGGTAGCCCCAGCGGCGGCGCCACTGGCCGCTCCCCTCGTCCCACACCAGATTGGTCTTCTTCTTGGGACGGATGCCCTTGAGGCGCGCAAACTGCTGCCAGCGCGTAAGCGGCCGCGGCCGGGGCACAGGCTTCTCGCGCGGCAGACGAGTGGTGGGCTCCGGCAGCCGCGCCACCAGCGCCTCCTCCACACGATCGGTGGGCAGCTGCCACAGCTGGTTGATGAGCAGCTGCGTGTTGTCCCGCGCCAGGGCCCGCAGCTCGGCCTCCTGCGTGGGTCCCGCGTGCCGCAGCCCGGTCGGAGGGTTCCGGTCCGAGGCAAGCAGGTTACCCAGGTCGAACTCCAGCTCCAGTTCCTTGTGCACCGTGATGCGCTGCAGTTTCTCTGCCTCGTCCCGCTCCGCCTTTGCCAGCAGCTCCTCCACGCTCTGACCCTCCATGGCTCCGGCTTGGCTCCCTCTCTCTGGAAGAGAGTTGCAATCACTTCTCTGCCAGCTAGGTTCAAGCCCCGGCGCTACTACCACGTGCGGTCGCCCAGACGCTCGTCCCGGAAGAGAAAACTCCGCTTCCGGGACACCCGGAAGGGACTCACAATGCCGGCGACCCAAGGGAAGGCCGGCAGAGGGCGGTGTTGGAGAGCAAATGGGATTAGAGGCGGCCCTTGGGCTCGAGACCGGATGTAGGCGGAGTAGGCGCGCGGAGCCCAGCCTGCGGTGCATGTTTTGGGGGCCGCAGATTAAGGGGGTCCCGGAGCAACTGTGTTACAGTTTAAGTGTAAGTCAGTTCTCAAGATGTTTAGCCAATCAGCTCTTCTTAGGACCTGACAAATTATTTTTCTCCAGAGCCCTGACTTGTTCATGGGGGTCCGGGTTGTGGGCCGAGAAAGACACTTCCCACAGATGTACGTAAAGCTACGTGTAGACGAGGGCTTGGTTTGTTTTGGGAGTGAGCGGACCTGGCAGTTAGACCGCCCTGAGTGGGTGAGCTGATATCTGGTCCCCGGAACCCTGGGCCGCATCCTCTGCTGGCTTGTGGCAAAAGAGCGCCGGGCTCTGCCGCGAGACTGCCTGGATTCCGACCTTGACTGCACTAGTGTTTGACCTTAAGCTGTTTAACTTATTTGGGCCTATTTTAAAACCTGTACGATGGGGATACTAATAGTACCTGCCTCTTAGGGCTGGCATGAAGATAAATGAGTTAATATGCTCCCAAGGGAGCTTACACAGAGGTCTGGAGCCTATGAGTGCTCAGTAAATGTGAGCTAAGTACCAATTATTATTTAATCTTCATAATGGCTCTGGGAGCTGTGCTGAAAAGGCAATCTTATACAGTGATTAAGCACCAGGTTCTTGAATCAAACTCCTAGAATAAGATCTGGGTTTATTGTATCCACATTGGACAGGTTGTTTAACTTAAGTCCTATTCATAAGTTGATAAATTTGAAGCCTTAGTTCCTGGTACCTAGTAAGCACCATATTCCAAAGGCAGGCTCAGTAAAATGACTTGTCTAAGATTTTACAACTAGGAAGTGTGGGAGCAGGAGTTATCTTAACTGTGATTTTAAGACTACGTACATATTATCTGCAATGTCTTCTAGGCTCTTCATGCTGGAAAAGTGTGGTCTGTAGACCAGCAGTATAGCATCACCTGGGAACTCGTTAGAGATGCAGAATCTCTGGCCTCATTACATCTGGCCTCAGATGTAATGGTTCAAAACCTTCATTTTAACAAAATATCGAGGTGATGAATATGTACAGTCCAGTGTAGGAGGCACTGATGATTGTGTGGTTTATAGGATTTGTTTTCCTTTAATGGGAAGTTGGGATTAGTGAAGAAGGGGTTAGCTGGAGAATTAATCCATAGAAATGGACATAATAGCCGTTAGTTAGGAAATAGATTCAGTTGAGTGTCAGCTAGAGAGGGCTTTAGATACAGCCCCACCTATCACACCTGCCCCCCTGAGTTTGGTCTCTTCTTGAGCTCATTGGCTTTCCTCAGCTCTCCTTTGTTCATTCACTCATCAAACATTTAGTGAGCACATTTTATGCCTCAGGAATTGGGCTCTAATATTCTTTCTTCCTCTTTTCTAAAAGCATTTTAAGATTTGCTGGGGTTTTTCTGAGCCTTTGTCTTAATGCTCAACACCAAGTTTTTAATACCAGTCATCCCATGGGGCCAAGGCTAGGTCAAAGGTAATGTTAGGTAACTTCCTTGACCCTTAAAGCATTTGGGATTTGCCATAGGAGAGTGTTAAGGACACTGCTATGGCTGTTCTGGGCTCGGCTTAGCTTCTGATTCATTCATTCATTTAACAAACATTTGAATGACTGCCATGTT
This sequence comes from Tursiops truncatus, assembly GCF_011762595.2. Taxonomy (NCBI): domain Eukaryota; kingdom Metazoa; phylum Chordata; class Mammalia; order Artiodactyla; family Delphinidae; genus Tursiops; species Tursiops truncatus. The sequence goes on along the minus strand of NC_047050.1, from coordinate 11,938,638 downwards.
TGAGACACTAGATACAAAGATTAACGAGACCTTATGGAACAGTGGGGAAGAAAGAAAGGTTAAGAGAAATTTACAATATGGCATGGTTGGGCCTTAAATAGGAAGTACAGCTGTGTAGAATTTAGCTCCTTTGTCAATCTTCTGAGTTAGGGAAAAAGAGCAGATGTCGATAGGCGTTGAATGGTATTCTCACTGGATGAAATGCTATTTGGTTCAAATCATATAGGTCAGCTCTTAACCGAACTTTAGTTGTTTTATGCTCAAGTGTTTCTTTATAATCCAAGTCGATTTTAATTCCTTGATGACCAGAGACTGATTTTTACTTCCACTTTGCTGAGTATAGTGCTGGATACATAATAGGTGTTCAGTACATGATTGCTTGAAAGAATAAGCCTAATTTCTAAATTAAAAAGGGATTAATGTTGGCTGTTAGATTCAAGGTGAGCAAAACTAGTAAGACTAGGATTGGGGCTTTAAAAAATACCTTATTGAGGCAGATAGGTATGTGGTAGTCTCCAGCTTGCATTTGTATCATCTTTATGCTGGGCAAGATTGTGCAGTGGTAAGAAAAAGAGAGCTTACCAGGGATGTGCAGATATATGTGAATATACTATAACAGTACGGCAAAGGGTTGTAAATATTGTCGTTTCCTTTTGTTGGTTTTTCCCTTTGTCTTTCTTCCTTTGTCCCATATTGCAGATAGATCCCCAGTTTGGTCATCAGACCCCACTTCTTTTCTCTTTATACCTGCTCTCTATGCCATTTCATCCACTCTCATTGTGTCAGCTGCCACTTCTGTGCAGATGATTCTTAGAGGTACATCTTTCTCCCTTTCCTTTTCAGAGCACTGGACTCAAATCTCCAACCACCTGCTGGGCTCTTCTACCATACTCTAAACTCAATGTGTCTAAGACTACATACCACATCATCTTCCTGAAAATTTGCTTCTTCCATCATCCATCCACCTTTTTTCCCCTCCAACAAATGTTTATAGAAGGTTTTTCATGGCCAAGGCACTGTGCTGGGCGTTGGGAATACAACGGTTAGTAAAAACAGGCTCAGTTGATGTAATCATCCATTCTAGTCTAGCAAGGCTTGAACCTATGATGTCATCCTTGGCTTTTCTCTTCCCATCTCTAAATTCAGTTGGTCTAAAAGTCCTATTAAATTTGTCTCTGTATTGTTCCTTTCTCATTCCCACTACCGTGACCTCACCCCTAGACTGGGACTCTTCTGTCTACTTCTCCCGGTACTCTCTCCACTCTGCTCCTGCCCCTGGCTTCCAGCTGCGTGCGGCCAGAGGAGGCACTGACAGAAGATCAGAGGATGTGAAGAGGGAGAGGTGAGGGCATGTTTGTCCCTAGCCCTCTGTGGTTATTACTGTGGGTTGGCTGGTTCCTCTGAAAGGCCATAGCTCCAATCAGGCAGCTCTCTCCATGCAGCCACCCTCTCCCAGCTACTCTAATTATTCCCCTGGTTCTTGCAGGCCTCGGAGTGGTTATGGCTTTTGCCATTGTAGTCCTATCCTTTGTGAATTTCCTTAAGCCATGTCTACATCCTTGTAGTATTGCCTTTGTTGATCTTAAATTACCCAGCCTGACTGCTACCTGTTTTCTGCCAGGACCTTGACTGATACCTGGGGACCTATCCCTGGAGCATCCTAAGAGTTTCCTTACTTCGTTCTCTCTTTGAGCTAGTCTAGAGGATTTATCTTCCACAGATCTGGCCAAATCACTCTTCTCCTCAAAAACTCCCTTCTCTGCCTTGTTCTTGGGCTTGCATATTTGTGATCTGGCCCCAAACTGCTCACGTGGGATGACACTTCTCCTTATGCTTCTTTTCCAGATATTTCTTACCCACTCCTATTTTCCATCTTAGCTATTTTCTAGAGCCTTAAGAACTTTTCTCAAGAAAGGCAAAAATGAGGGACAGGACAGAAGAAGCAACAATTATGTTTTTGTAGCAATGTAACCTATAGGGAGATTCCCCTCCCCCCAACCGTGGGCAAGAAGGTTAAACATGTGAAAGTACTACCTTTCAGGTTCCCTCAAAACACAACTAGTTTGGTCAGTTAAACATTTTTGTAAGCACTTTCTTTCTTCATTCTTTTGATTAACTTAGATTTACTTTCTAAACATTTCTCAGTTGCCCCTTTTTGGTAAAGGAAATCATTAGGGTTGATTCGACCATTCTTTAATCCTGCTGTGAACATAGTTAATTTGAGTATTTTGTCTAGGAAATCCAATGTTCCAGTAATTTGATAAAATAATAGAAAAAGACCCTTAAAACACTTACATTATTTCCACATGGTTCATTTTTAACTGACTTATAATTTAACTTGGAAGTACTTGAAGTGAAAATTTAATTTTGAAAATTTCTTAATCATAGATAAAAATCTGTGTATTTATGTGCTTCAGTTTTAGTCAGAAACCCATACACAAAATCTATTATTTCGTTTTAAAAAGGAAAAAGATGCAGCGCTAAGGTTTTGTGCGGTTAGTGGAGAAGCAGATTGAACATTGTACATTTGCCTAGAAGGAACTTTGGATTTGAGGGCAAAAAAAATGATGGTAGCATTTTAGAACTGACGTAAGTTGTTTTGTTCTCTGTAAAATACACAATGGTTGCACTTCAGAAAACGGCGTTTGCCAAAATCTTTTTTTTGTTTTTTGTTTTTTGTTTTTTGCGGTACACGGGCCTCTCCCTGCTGTGGCCTCTCCCGTTGCGGAGCACTCCGCTCTGTGGCATGTGAGATCTTCCCGGACCAGGGCACGAACCCGTGTCCCCTGCATCGGCAGGCAGACTCTCAAGCATTGTGCCACCAGGGAAGCCCTTGCCAAAATCTTAATCACCTGTGAGTTGAGCACGCGGCACTGGCTGATGGTGTTCATTCCTGAGACTTCATCATCAAATCCCAAGGGAATGAAATTGGCTTTAGATTTAGAGTTCAATATAAAAATGAAAGAGTGATATACAAAGGAGAGCCGAAGGTCCAGAATTTTACGGATATTTGTACTTAGAGTCCAATAACAGAAAAATTTAGATCCATTTATTAAATGATCATTTTCTATTCTGTTTTAACTTACAAAAGTAAAATTGCAATGAGTAAGAAATCTTTTTTTGTGTTTTTCTTAAGTCGATAAAATCTGAACAGTTTTTGTAAATGGCTTGAAAGTAGATTTACTCCCAATTAGGCAACCGAGTCCTGAATGCCTTTCCCCTAAAGAAAGCAACTGCATCACCACACGGCCTTCAATTTGTCTTCGCAGTTATAGACCATGTGTGAACATATGCCGATCTGCCAATCAAAATGTTCTTCTAAAAAAAAAAAAATGTTCTTCTAAATTTCCCACATGAGCAATATCAGGAATGAGCAGGGGGCTCTCCTGGTGGCTCAGTGGTTGAGAATCTGCCTGCCAAGGCAGGGGACACAGGTTCGAGCCCTGGTCCGGGAAGATCTTACATGCCACAGAGCAGCTAAGCCTGTGCGCCACAACTACTGAGCCTGCGCGCTACTGAAGCCCGCATGCCTAGAGCCCATGCTCTGTAACAAGAGAAGCCACGGCAATGAGAAGCCGGCGCACCGCAATGTAGGGTAGCCCCCGCTCTCTGCAACTAGAGAAAGCCGCGAAGACCCAACGCAGCCATAAATAAATAAATTTATTTTTAAGAAAAGAATGTGCAGGGAAGTTACCCCTATGCCAAATAAACATTAATTCTTGGCCCTCTTAACCAAAAATTGTTTCTAAACATTATTAACCCATTCTTTTTTAGAACATGTCTGTGAAAAATGAAAACAACAGGTGGAAAACCTAAAAAGCACGACCCTATATATGGTAAATTCTGTAGCGTACACTTTTCTTTTTCTAGGTCTTTTTACTTGCCAAAGGAAGAGAGCAAAGGAAACGATCTCTGAGTGGCAGGTAGGTGTGTGACTGCATCCTTGTCAGCATCCCAAGAGTGCACTGCCGTCTAAGCCAGCTCCCTGGGCATTTGGTGATCCAGAAGATCCAGTTGCTTGTGGTGTGTGTACTCTCCCCTAAGGCCTAAGTGGGAGTTATTATTTAGAATGTATAAATAATGTTCCTGGCATTTTCCAGTATTTATTTCAATTGCCTCATTATACAAGATAGTGTGAATTTCAGCTGGGGAGGAAGCTGCCTTCTTATGGTGGTTCCTAGATTCCCTTCTCTGGAAAGCCTGTGGATTTCAAAGGAATCCATGGTTTAGGTCTCAGCCTTCAGTTTTTTCATCTGGAAAATGAAGGATTTTGACTAGGTGGCCTTTACGATTCATCTGTATGATCCTTTTCTTTTGTTAAAAAGTTATGCTCTTCAGATACTCCAATATTACTTTCTTATAAAGTGCTTTCTCTCCTGGTTTTTGACTGATGTATCCATGTACAGACCTCCCCCTCTTCCTGAGTCATTTATCTCATTTCCTAGGCTGGTTGTATGACTCCACATGGTGAAACAGCTTCCTGTGTGCACAAGGAGACTGTGACTACAGATGTGCTAATCAGTTTTTAATAACGTGGAGGTTGATTATTGTGTTTTGTAGGTTATTCATGATGCTTTTCCTTTTTCTTTTTTTCTTGCTTACCGTTAAACTTCTTTGAGAATTGGAAGAAAGGGTAGAGAATGAGCAGAGTATAGATTATTTTACTATTTGTTAGTTGTTCTGGAAACATTCTTGTAGGTAAGAAGATAGAAGCTCTTTTTTTTTTTTTTTTTTTTGCGGTACGCGGGCCTCTCACTGTTGTGGCCTCTCCCGTTGCAGAGCACAGGCTCCAGACGCGTAGGCTCAGCGGCCATGGCTCACGGGCCTAGCCGCTCCGCGGCATATGGGATGTTCCCGGACCGGGGCACGAACCCATGTCCCCTGCATCGTCAGGCAGACTCTCAACCACTACGCCACCAAGGAAGCCCCGATAGAAGCTATATTTTAAAGTATTTATAAAGTCATGTCTGGGAATGAAAGATTATGGTGGATTGGCTTTATTTGTATCTTTTCTGGCCTGAGACCTAGAACTGATGATGTTCTTTGTTTATTATAATTACAGAAAAGTTTTAAAGAAAGCTTCAAAGTTAACTCCCTCAAATAATAAAATTGGGGCAATTTTGTGTTTCATAGTTTGGTGTTGCTTCAGAGAAAACTAGTCAGAAAATTTCAATACAAGGAAGGTAAAGTACAGGCATACCTCGGAGAGACTGCGGGTTTGGTTCTAGACCACTGCAATAAAGTGAATATGGCAATAAATCAAGTCACATGAATTTTTTTGGCTTCCCAATGCATATAAAAGTTATGTTTAGATAATACTTTAGTCTATTAAATGTGCAATAGCATTATGTCTAAAAAAACAGTGTGCATACCTTAATTAAAAACACTTTCTTGCTAAAAAATGCTAGCTATCATCTGATAACTCAGGTTTGCCTCAAACCTTTCAATTGGTGAAAAACAGAATCTGCGAAGCACGATAGAGCAAAACACAATAAAACAAGGTATTCCTATAGAATAAAATATAATAACATTGCTGGCATGTTTAGTAATTATCATTCTGAGAATGAGTCTTGGTGATTTCTGGCCTGATTACCTGGGGACAGATTCCCCAAGGGATCATCATCTCATCTGAAAAATGGGCTAACATTATTTCTCAGTTTTAGAGTTCTATGAGTGGGAGATAAGTTATTCAAACACGCGTTTGTGAAGAACTCTTAAGAAGATCGTCTTTTTTCCCCATCAGATTCTCTAAGACCTCTGTGACTCTCTACCCCTCCCCTACAAGGTTGAGAACTAGTGTACTGTAGAAGAGGGAGATAATGAAGGGAGTAACTGGTGGAGATTTTATGGAAGAATAACTTGGCCTTTGAGCCTGCATAGAATTTGAATAGATGGGAGGAGGAAGAGGGTCATTCCAGTAGATGGTAGCGATATGAATAAAGACATGTAGCCAGCATTTATGGAGCAAGTACAATGTATCAGGCAGTGCTTATTTTCATAAATCTTCACAGTGGGCCTAGGAGGTAGATATTACCAGTATCCTCATTTTATAGATGAGAAGACTGAAGATCATAAGGGTTAAGTAAATTGCCCAAAGTCATGCAGTTAGTAAATGGTAGAACCAGGATCCGCATCTTTGCAGTCTAATTCCAGCCCAGCTACGTAAGCACTACCCCATAGAGCTTCCTCTCTCTGGTCCATTAGCAGTTTGCTTGTCTAGAATAGATGATTTGTGTTGTAAGAAATAAGCTAGGTAAGAAGTAAGCTAATAAGCTTGGGTAGATAAGTAGAGCAGTACCAAATGTGGAGCACTTTTAGGATCAAGAGGAAGAATTTGGATTTTTTTTCAGTTTTTTAAAAATTGAGATATGGTTAATGTACAATATTATATAAGTTACAAGTATACAGCACATGATTCACAGTTTGTAAAGGTTATACTCCAGTTATGGTTATTCTAAAATATTGGCCATCTTCCCTGTGTTGTACCATATATCCTTGTAGCTTATTTATTTTATACATAATAGTTTGCACCTCTAAATTCCATACCCCTATCTTGTCCCTCCCCTGGTCCCTCTCCCTACTGGTAACCACTAGTTTGTTCTCTATGTGTGTTAGTCTGTTTCCTTTTTGTTATATCACTAGTTTGTTTTATTTTTTAGATTCCACGTGTGAGTGATATCACACATTATTTGTCTTTGTCTGACTTATTTCACTAAGCATAATACCCTCCAAGTCTATCCATGTTGTTGCAGATAGCAACATTTCATTCTTTTTATGGCTAAGTAATATTCCATTGTGTGTGTGTGTGTGTGTGTGTGTGTGTGTGTGTATTACATCTTCTTTATACATTCATCTGTTGATGGACACTTAGCTTGCTTCGATATCTTGACAATTGTAAATAATGCTGCTCTGAACATTGGGGTGCATATATTTTTTCAAATTAGTGTTTTCATTTTTTTGGAGATATTATCAGGAGTGGAATTGCTGGGTCATATGGTAGTTGTATTTTACTTTTTTGAGAAACCACTATACTGTTTTCCACAGTGACTGCACCAATTTACATTCCCACGAACAGTGCACAAGAGTTCCCTTTTCTCCACATCCTCTCCAACATTGTTATTTGTGGTCTTTTTGATGATGGCCATTCTGACAGGTGTGAGGTGATATCTCACTGAGGTTTTAATTTGCATTTCTTTGATGATTAACAGTGTTGAGTATCTTTTCATGTGCCTGTTAGCCATCTGTATGTCTTCTTTGGAAAAATGTCTATTCAGGTCTTCTGCCCATTTTTTAATTGGGCTGAGTTTTTTTTTCTTTTCTTTGATGTTGAGTTGTATGTGCTGTTTATATATATATATAATTTTTTAAACATCTTTATTGGAGTATAATTGCTTTACAATGCTTAGTTTCTGATTTATAACAAAGTGAATCAGCTGTACGTACATATATCCCCATATCTCCTCCCTCTTGCATCTCCCTCCCACCCTCCCTATCCCACCCCTCTAGGTGGTCACAAAGCACTGAGCTGATCTCTCTGTGCTATGCGGCTGCTTCCCACTAGCTATCTATTTTACATTTGGTAGTGTATATACGTCCATGCCACTCTCTCACTTCGTCCCAGCTTACCCTTCCCCCTCCCTGTGTCCTCAAGTCCATTCTTTACATCAGTGTCTTTACTCCTGTCCTGCCCTTAGGTTCTTCAGAACCATTTTCTTTTTTTTTTAGATTCCATATATATATGTTAGCATACGGTATTTGTTTTTCTCTTTCTGACTTACTTTACTCTGTATGACAGACTCTGGGTCTATCCACCTCACTAAAAATAACTCAATTTCGTTTCTTTTTATGGCTGAGTAATATTCCATTGTATATATGTGCCACATCTTCTTTATCCATTCATCTGTTGATGGACATTTAGGTTGCTTCCATGTCCTGGCTAATGTAAATAGAGCTGCAATGAACACTGTGGTACATGACTCTTTTTGAATTATGGTTTTCTCAGGGTATATGCCCAATAGTGGGATTGCTGGGTCGTATGGTAGTTCTAGTTTTAGTTTTTTAAGGAACCTCCATACTGTTCTCCATAGTGGCTGTATCAATTTACATTCCAACAAACAGTGCAAAAGAGTTCCCTTTTCTCCACACCCTCTCCAGCATTTATTATTTGTAGATTTTTTGATGATGTCCATTCTGACAGGTGTGAGGTGATACCTCATTGTAGTTTTGATTTGCATTTCTCTAATGATTAGTGATGTTGAGCATCCTTTCATGTGTTTGTTGGCAATCTGTATATCTTCTTTGGAGAAATGTCCATTTAGGTATTCTGCCCATTTTTGGATTGGAGTGTTTGGTTTTTTTAATATTGAGCTGCATGAGCTGCTTGTAAAGTTTGGAGATTAATCCTTTGTCAGTTGCTTCGTTTGCAAATATTTTCTACCATGTTTATATATTTTGGATATTAATGCCTTATCAGTCATATCATTAGCAAATATTTTCTCCCATTCAGTGGGTTGTCTTTTTGTTTTGTCAATGATTTCCTTTGCAGTGCAAAAGCTTTTAAGTCTAATTAGGTCCCATTTGTTTATTTTTCCTTTTATTTCCTTTGCTTTAGGAGACAGATCCAAAAAAATATTGCTACAATTTATGTCAGAGTGTTCTGCCTATGTTTTCTTCTGTGAGTTTCATGGTTTCCAGTCTTACATTTAGGTCTTTAATCCATTTTGAATTTAATTTTGTATATGGTATAAGAAACTGTTCTAATTTCATTCTTTTGCATGTAACTGTCCAGTTTTCCCTGCACCACTTATTGAAGAGACTGTCTTTTCTGCATTGTATATTCTTGCCTCCTTTGTCGTAGATTAATTGACCATAAGTGTGTGGATTTATTTTGGGACTCTCTCTTCTGTTCCATTGATCTTTATGTCTGTTTTTGTGCCAGTACCATACTGTTTTGATTACAGGAAGAATTTGGATATGATCCCAGAGGTAATATGGAGCCATGGAAGATTTTAGACCAGTGAAGACATAACCAAAATAGAATTTCTTAATTATATTTTTAAATCTTCCATGTTCTTACTGATATTCTATCTTATTGACCTATCAGTTAGTGAGATGTGTGTTGAAATCTTCTATCTTGATTATAGATTTATCAATGTGTAATTCTACCAAATTTCCATTCTGTATTTTGATGTTATGTTATTAAAGGGCATGGACATTTAGAATTACTAAATTCTCCTGATGAATTTTTTTTATCCTTTTATCACAACATAGTGACCATCTTTATCCTGAATAATGCTTTCAATAGTACTATAGCTCTTGTTACCATTTTTGGTTAGTATTCATCTGATTTATTTTTTTCCATTTTTTATTTCCAAACTCCATATGTCCTTTTGCCTTAGATATGTTTCTTGTAAACAGTATATAGCTGGATTTTGTTGGTGGTTTGTTTTTTTAAATCAAATCTGACAGTCTGTGACTTTTCATCAATACATTTAGACTAATTAATATATTGTGAGTACTGCTATATTGTATTTATTATCTTATTCTATGCTTTCTATTTACATGGTATTTTCTATACCTATTTTTCTCTGCTCCTGTATTGATTGATTAGCTTGATTTAGTTTTCTTTCCTTTTTTAAAAAATTGAGACATAGTTAACATGTTGTATTAGTTTTAGGTGTATAACATAATGATCCAGTAGTTGTATATATCATGAAATGATCACCACAATAAATCTAGTTAACATTTGTCACCACACATAGTTACAGTTTTTTTCCTTCTGATAAAAACTTTCAAGATACCCTCTTAGCAACTTTCAAATATACAATACAGTATTAACTATAGTCACCATGCTGTACATTACACCTGTTGGACTTATTTATTTTATAACTGGAAGTTTATACTTTTGACCACCCTCACCCATTTTACCCACCCTCCCCACTCCTCACCTCTGGCAGCTACCAGTCTGTTCTCTGTGTCTGTGAGTTTTGGGGGTTTTTGTTAATTTTTTTTTGTTTTTAAGATTCCACATATAAGTGAGCTTGTATGGTATTTGTCTTCCTATGTCTGACTTATTTTACTTAGCAATGCCCTCAAGCTCCATCCATGTTTTTCCATATGGCAAAATTTCATTCTTTTTGTGGCTGAATAATATTCCATTGTATATATATATATACACCACATTTAAAAAATCCATTTATCCATTGATGGACACTAAGTTGTTTTCTTATCGTGGCTAATGTAAATAATGCTGCAGTGAATGAGGGTACAAATAATCTTTTCAAGTTAGGGTTTCGTTTCCTTTGGATAAATACCCAGAAGTGGAATTGCTGGGTCATACGGTAGTTCTATTTTTAGTTTTTTGAGGAAACTTCATACTGTCTTCCATAGTGGCCGTGACAATTTACATTCCCACCAATAGTGCACAAGGGTTCCCTTTTCTCCACATTCTCACTGACACTTGTTATTTTTTGTCTTTTTGATAATAGATATTCTAACAGGTGTGAAGTGATATCTCATTGTGGTTGTGATTTGCATTTCCCTGAGAATTGTAGATATCCTTAACTTATTCCTAGTTTTCAGAGAAATCCTTCTATAATGTTTTATAATAAGAATGATGTCCTGTATAGGGTAATTAACTCTATACTCAACTCCTAATTTGCAGATATCTTTTCTAATGAGTCAGTGTTGAATATTATCAAGACTTTTCTGTATCAATTAAAATTATCATAAAGGTTTTTCCCTTTTAATATGGTAATATGGTAAATTATGTTTATATATTTCACAAATTTCACATTCTGAGATAAACCTGCTTGATCACGATATATTGTCTTTTTCTGTACTGCTAGATTTGGTTTGCTAACATTTTGTTTACATTTTTGCCTCTGTTCACGGGTGAGGTGGGCCTGTTACTTTTCCTCTGTACTGTCCTTGTCTGGTTTAGATATCAATGCTACAGTAACATTACTGGCTAAGTTGGGGAGTACTCCTCTTTTTCTCATCTCTGGTAGTGTTTGTATAAGATTGGAACACCTGATTACTTGAAAGTTTGGTAGAATTCACGTATAAAATCATGGAGGTTTAGCATTTTCTTTGTGAGGAGATTTTAAAGTTCTGATTTCATTTTTTTTAACATCTTTATGGAGTATAATTGCTTTACAATGGTGTGTTAGTTTCTGCTTTATAACAAAGTGAATCAGTTATACATATACATATGTTCCCATATCTCTTCCCTCTTGTGTCTCACTCCCTGCTGCCCTCCCTATCCCACCCCTCTAGGTGGTCACAAAGCACCGAGCTGATCTCCCTGTGCTATGCAGCTGCTTCCCACTAGCTATCTGTTTTACATTTGGTAGTGTATATATATCCATGCCACTCTCTCACTTTGTCATAGCTTACCCTTCCCCCTCCCCATATCCTCAAGTCCGTTCTCTAGTAGGTTTGTGTCTTTATTCCCGTCTTACCCCTAGGTTCTTCATGACCTGTTTTTTTCCCTTAGATTCCATATATATGTGTTAGCATACAGTATTTGTTTTTCTCTTTCTGACTTACTTCACCCTGTATGACAGACTCTAGGTCCATCCACCTCACTACAAATAACTCAATTTCGTTTCCTTTTATGGCTGAGGAGTATTCTATTGTATATATGTGCCACATCTTCTTTATCCATTCATCTGTTGATGGACACTTAGGTTGCTTCCATGTACTGGCTATTGTAAATAGCGCTGCAATGAACATTTTGGTACATGAATCTTTTTTTTTTTTTTTTTTTGTGGTATGCGGGCCTCTCACTGTTGTGGCCTCTCCTGTTGCGGAGCACAGGCTCCAGACGCGCAAGCTCAGTGGCCATGGCTCACGGGCCCAGCCACTCCGCGGCACGTGGGATCCTCCCAGACTGGGGCACGAACCCGTGTCCCCTGCATTGGCAGGCGGACTCTCAACCACTGCGCCACCAGGGAAGCCCTACATGACTCTGTTTGAATTATGGTTTTCTCAGGGTATATGCCTAGTAGTGGGATTGCTGGGTTGTATGGTAATTCTATTTTTTAGTTTTTTAAGGAACCTCCATATTGTTCTCCATAGTGGCTGTATCAATTTACATTCCCACCAACAGTGCAAGAGGGTTCCCTTTTCTCCACACCTTCTCCAGCATTTATTATTTGTAGATTTTTTGGTGATGGCCATTCTGACCGGTGTGAGATGATGTCTCATTGTAGTTTTGATTTGCATTTCTCTAATGATTAATGATGTTGAGCATTCTTTCATGTGTTTGTTGGCAGTCTGTATATCTTCTTTGGAGAAATGTCTATTTAGGTCTCCTGCCCAGTTTTGGATTGGGTTGTTTGTTTTTTTGATATTGAGCTGCATGAGCTGCTTGTAAATTTTGGAGATTAATCCTTTGTCAGTTGCTTCATTTGCAAATATTTTCTCCCATTCTGAGGGTTGTCCTTTGGTCTTGTTTATGGTTTCCTTTGCTATGCAAAAGCTTTTCAGTTTCATTAGGTCCCATTTGTTTATTTTTGTTTTTATTTCCATTTCTCTAGGAAGTGGGTCAAAAGGATCTTGCTGTGATTTATGTCATAGAGTGTTCTGCCTATGTTTTCCTCTAAGAGTTTGATAGTGTCTGGCCTTTCATTTAGGTCTTTAATACATTTTGAGTTTATTTTTGTGTATGGTGTTAGGGAGTGTTCTAATTTCATTCTTTTACATGTACCTGTCCAGTTTTCCCAGCACCACTTATTGAAGAGGCTGTCTTTTCTCCACTGTATATTCTTGCCTCCCTTATCAAAGATAAGGTGACCATATGTGCATGGGTTTATCTCTGGACTTTCTATCCTGTTCCATTGATCTATCTTTCTGTTTTTGTGCCAGTACCGTACTGTCTTGATTACTGTAGCTTTGTAGTATAGTCTGAAGTCAGGGAGCCTGATTCCTCCATCTCCATTTTTCGTTCTCAAGATTGCTTTGGCTATTCGGGGTCTTTTGTGTTTCCATACAAATTGTGAAATTTTTTGTTCTAGTTCTGTGAAAAATGCCAGTGGTAGTTTGATAGGGATTGCATTGAATCTGTAGATTGCTTTGGGTAGTAGAGTCATTTTCACAATGTTGATTCTTCCAATCCAAGAACATGGTATATCTCTCCATTTATTTGTATCATTTTTAATTTCTTTCATCAGTGTCTTACAATTTTCTGCATACAGGTCTTTTGTCTCCTTAGGTAGGTTTATTCCTAGATATTTTATTATTTTTGTTGCAATGGTAAATGGGAGTGTTTTCTTAATTTCACTTTCAGATTTTTTCATCATTAGTGTATAGGAATGCCAGAGATTTCTGTGCATTAATTTTGTATCCTGCTACATTACCAAATTCATTGATTAGCTCTAGTAGTTTTCTGGTAGCATCTTTAGGATTCTCTATGTATAGTATCATGGCATCTGCAAACAGTGACAGCTTTACTTCTTCTTTTGTGATTTGGATTGCTTTTATTTCTTTTTCTTCTCTGATTGCTGTGGCTAAAACTTCCAAAACTATGTTGAATAATAGTGGTGAGAGTGGGCAACCTTGTCTTGTTCCTGACCTTAGTGGAAATGGTTTCAGTTTTTCACCATTGAGGACGATGTTGGCTGTGGGTTTGTCATATATGGCCTGTATTTTGTTGAGGAAAGTTCCCTCTATGCCTACTTTCTGCAGGGTTTTTATCATCTGATTTCATTTCGAGATGGAGTCATTTGACTTCTCAAAACAGTTTTGGTAAGATACATATTTCTAGAAATTTGTCTATTTCTTTTAATTTTTCAAATTTATTGGCGTAACATTTTCATAATAGTCTCTCAGAAAATTCTCCTCTTTATCTGACGTTATGCCTATCACTTCACTCCTAATATTTTGTCTATTCTCTTTTTTTTCTTGATCAATCTTACCAGAGGATTTTCTATTTAATTAGTTTTTGCAGAGATCTAGTTTTTAACTTGATACTCTCCATTGTATCTTTATTTTCCATCTTATTAATTTCTGCTTTTTTATTCATCTTCCTTCAACTTAGATATTGTTATTCTTTTTTTTTTTTTTTCAGTACGTGGGCCTCTCGCTCTTGTGGCCTCTCCAGTTGCGGAGCACAGGCTCCAGACGCGCAGGCTCAGCGGCCATGGCTCACGGGCCTAGCTGCTCCATGGCATGTGGGATCTTCCTGGACTGGGCCATGAACCCGTGTCCCCTGCATTGGTAGGCGGACTCTCAACCACTGTGCCACCAGGGAAGCCCCGATATTGTTATTCTTTAAAAAAAGCTTCTGTAGTTCAACTTAAGTTCCTAATTTTCAGACTTTGTTTTTTATATGTAAGTATTTAAAGCTGTACCTTTCCCTTCAAGTAATACTTTCACCACTTCTCACAAAACTTATGGTACTTTGATTTTCACTCAGTTCTCTGTATTTTCCTGGAATAAATATTTTTTAAAGCTTTTTTAAAAAAATTAAATTATTTTATTTTATTTATTTTTGGCTGTGTTGCGTCTTCGTTGCTGTGCATGAGCTTTCTCTACTAGCGGTGAGCAGGGGCTACTCTTCATTGCGGTGGCTTTTCTTGTTGCGGAGCATGGGCTGTAGGCGCACAGGCTTCGGTAGTTGTGGCTCGCAGTCTCAGTAGTTGTGGCTCACAGGCTCAGTAGTTGTGGTTTGCGGGCTTAGTTGCTCTGCAGCATGTGGGATATTCCCAGACCAGGGCTTGAACCCGTGTCCCCTGCATTGGCAGGCGGATTCTTAACCACTGCACCATCAGGGAAGCCCTATAGCTGGACTTTAAAAGAATCCACTTCACAGTCTCATTTAACTGGCATGCTTAATTCATTAACATTCAATGGAATTTAGAATATTTTGGGGTTTGTTTTAACTGTCTTCAGGTTTTTGGGGTTTTCTGGTCCTTTTATTTTCCTCTCTTTTTCTCTGAATAGTTTGTTTTTATTCTTTAATTCTTTTTTTTCTCTCTAATTGTTTAGAAGTTAGACACTATTTTTTTTCTTTTCAAGGTTGCATCTGGATTTTTTCCATTTATACTTAACTTCATGAAGTCTAAGGTTAATCAGTATCTTAACACTCCCTGCCAAATAATAGAAGGTTGTGAACTTTGATCATCCTCCATCAAATTATTCACTATTCTTGGCCAGTATTTTGGTTGTATCTTTTTAAAACTCCTAAATTAGACATTATTTTAGTTATAGATAATATGTTTAAATTTCCCAATTTGTTTAGATGTTTACAAATATCTCTGTTCATTTTCCCTTCTTGTCTCTTAAAATTCTTTTAGGGTCATTTTCTGTCTTCCTGAAGTATATTCTTATAAGATTCGTTCATTAAGTTTTCCTGATAGCAAACTCTTACAGTTTTTGTTTATCTGAAAATGTCCTAATTAATGAAAGATAGTTTAGTTGAATATGCAGGTCTAGATTGATAGTTACCTACTCTCAGTACCTTGAAGATATTATTCACCCTTTTGGTTTCCATTCCTGCTCTTGAGAAGTGGGCTGTCTTTTGTATTACATAAACATAATACCTCCATGTATTTTGATATAACTATATATTTTACTAGATTTATGGATCACCACTGTTTCTTATACTTTATCATAACTTCCTCAGAAAAAGTGAGTAGGTGGTATACTGGGTTGACCAAAAGTTCATTCCGAATGAACTTTTTGGCCCACCCTATAACTTCCGAGTTCTTTTATGTTTGAAAATGCTCTTCTTTGACCTCTTTTGTGGTTTGTTCACTGCTGGGCCCACTCTTCGCTCCTTTAAAAATACTCATGTCAAGACATACTACGCCAAAGCCATGATAGCAAGTAATTCACAGGTTTGTTACTCACTCAGGTGTAGGCAAAGTGAGGGAAGTCTCAGAGGGAGGGGGCTCACCAGTGAGAAGACTCTCCAGCTTCCATATAGATGATGTTCTGGACAGGCATAGAATTCTTGGAGCACAATTCTTTTCTTTCAAAAGTCACTAAATAGTAACTCATGCTGAAATATATTTCTTCCCTTTAAATAAATCTGCCCAAGAGTTGTCATTACATTTTTTTTTTTTTTTTTTGCGGTATGCGGGCCTCTCACTGTTGTGGCCTCTCCCGTTGTGGAGTACAGGCTCCGGACGCGCAGGCTCAGCGGCCATGGCTCACGGGCCCAGCCGCTCCGCGGCATGTGGGAGCTTCCCGGACCGGGGCATGAACCCGTGTTCCCTGCATCGGCAGGGGGACTCTCAACCACTGCGCCACCAGGGAAGCCCTGTCATTACATTTTAATTAAAGTTCTCCTTAGGTTTTCTACCCCATTAAATCTGCCTCAGTAGGAGCCACCTGTTCAAATATGGGCTGTAAACTCTTTGCCTGCTCATGTCAGCTGGTGGGGTTGGATCCCATATGGAGCAGGATGTGGGGTCTCTTTGAGCAGCATGATTCTCAATTCTGGGGAGGTTCAGGGTCTGTAGCTCCGGTTCCCCGTCAGGCAATCTTAGCATTGTACCAGGCTTGGCTGGAGAAGCCATTTTCTCTGCAGTGGCTGAGTCCTCCTGGAGTTGTAAACAACATTCCAGAGGCTGCATCCTCCACTGGCTGCTTGGCTCAGTTTTCTTGGGAACCAAATGTCTCAGATGGGTGTGGGATTGCCTCTGTCTGTAACAGTGGGCCATGCACCACGCGCACACACACACACACATCCACACACCTCTTTCTCCCGTAGCTGTTTATTTTGCTTATTAAATGATATGGAATGAAGTATGACATGTGGGCATATTCATAATCCAGACCAAATCTACCTTCCTGTTCCCCTTTCCTGTTGCTTCTGCACACACAACGTGCTTCATATGCTGAATTACTCTTCTGTTTCCTGGACACATGATATACTTTCTCATTTCCAGATCTTCTAGCAGAAAGTGGGAGAAATAAGAATCAGAGTATTAGAAACAGATACCCAGGCTGACATCACTCCAGAATCTGTCTGCCAACTGCATTTTTAAAATGAATAAGGAAACTGAATCTGGTTCAGGGTCATATAGCTTGTTTTAGTTAATATTAGGGGGATATGGTGGGGTATGACGCTTGACAGGAAGCACTGAGACGGAGAGAAGAGTGTTGACAGGGAAGCCCTGCCAGTGAGATACAGGAGGAGAGGCCAGGTTCTTCCGAGAGTTGTGTGTTCATTTGTTCATTTAGTGCCTCTCAGTCTGAACTTCACCAGATGAATTAAGAGGTAACAAAATAGAAATGGGTGAGGAACATTTTAAATAGAGAGCAGCTTCATCAAAGGTCAGAAATGTGAAAGTGCATGATGTGTTTGGGAAAACAGAACAGTTCAGAATTGCTGAGACATTTGGAGGGCTAGCAGGAAATGAGGCTGTGGCGATCAGGTGGGCCAGACTGTGGAGGCATTTGCATATCACACTTTGTTCTGTATTCACCCAACATTTACTGAAGACTTCCTATGTCCCAGGAGCCATGCCAGCACTGGGGATAGATGAGTGAGAGACAGTGTTCCCGCTCTCCAGGAGCTACAGGCATTAAGGAGCTGATGGAATGGAGTGATTTAAGCCTGTAGATTGATGGAAAGTTCAGTCTAGTGGCAGTCAAGGGCAAAGGGACTGGAAACAAGGATTCCAGATAGGTAGGAAACTGCCTTAGTTCAAGGGAGAAATGATGCAAGCCTGGACTTTGGAGAGTGATGGCAGCTGGTAGAGCAGAGGTAATAGAGAGGCATGCACGGGCCAGGAGAAAGGTCAAGGAGGCAGGACCTGGAGAGGGAAGAACGCCAATAGCCTCTAGCTGCATCCATCCTTGTCTGGTCTAAAAATGGTGATGATGTTGCTACGTCTCAGCTCTTATTTCTGCTTCTTATGGGTTCTTGGAGAGAAAGAGTCTAACCGCCCATCTTGCTCCCCATGGCTTGAAGCATTGCATCTGTATTTCCAGTAAACACAGGATGTTGTTAGCCAGGTTTGAGTCCACAGTCAGCTAGTTCATCATAATTGACTTACTGGAAGTGCTCCTGTGGAGGAATTCAGTTATTTTCTTAGTTTTTACTAGAGCAGTTGGAGATCCCTTTGAGGAAATTCTGTGAATTATCTTATATAATTGTTATAAAAAGAATTGCTAAATGAGGCAATATTGTATAATTCTATGTATAAGTGTATATAGTTTGAAATATTTAGGGACGTAGTTTTTGTTGTCTTCATCATCTTTCAATAGCTATAAAAAAAGGGGGCACAGCAATTGCCATTTTAACAAAGGATGTTTTACCAAATATCCTTTCCCTTTTCTTTCCCTCCTCTTGGCATCTTGTTGAAATCTGTTTTCTCATAATATGCAACAAAAGGATTTATTCCCTTGGCAACATATTTAATACAGACGATTTAGCAGACACTATCGATACCTTGCAAATCATAATTTCTTCTAAGCAAATAAGTGTTGAGAACATTTTGTTACATTATATTTTTCTCCCTGTTTACAACTCCCAGGTTAGCCATATACATCAACTGCACACTGCAGCTCTTCTACCAAGCCTTCAGGACAGCATCTCATGTGTTTGCAGGCTTGGAAATGGACATATGATAGGATACTTTATTTTTCTCCTTTTCTGGTTTGCATCGATTATGAATCAACAGATACTTGGTGACTGCCTAATGCAACAGAACAAAAAGACAACAGGTTGCCTGCATTATAGGGACTGTTACTGTAATTGAAAGGACAAAATGCCACCATGGGAAGTCATATAAAAAGTGTGGCAGGGTTTCCCAGACATTGTAATGTACCCCTGGCACATGTATTTGCTCCCTTCCCATCATACTCCATACTGGTCCCAATATTTTTCATGACCACCTGCTTCCTACTTATGTGTAGAAAAAGAATGGAAATCATCTACCTCACAATTTTGGGAATAAGATCCAATGCCTCCCAGGAGGAAACAAGATCTGAATGAAGTACCATCTAAATAAAGTGGAGGATAAAAGTTTGAAAGGGTAGCTTAATGTTTATGCAGTCCTTGTCGACTGGTTTAGTAGTAACCAGTGGAAAATAAAAAATGATATAACTTACAAACTTGCTGCCTGCCGAGAGTCATAAGCTCATGAGTTTAATTAGGAAAAGTGAATGTTTCCTTATTTGATGCTACCGCTCCTTCCTGTTTACATTCAGAGAAGAGGAGTGACTTCCCCAGGGAACCTGTCCTCCAACTACTGTCTTTGGCTGGGGCCTCCCCTGTGCTCTCCTCCCACCAGCACCAGAGTCCAGGCCAGAGCGGGTGCTTAGGATAATGCCAGTGAGTCATCAGAGTTGGTACTTTCTGACTCTGCATCCTTTGCCTTTCCCACTCCTGGGTCCTGTCCTCTTTGGGTTACAAGTGTCAGGTCTGAGCCCATTTCAGAGATGTTATAGGCCAGGGACCTCAGTCTCAGGCTCTCTCATAAGCATGTAGTTGTGGTTCCTTATGATCTCTGATTCCTGTTCTGGTTTCTCAGTCTCCGTGCACTGTTGGTGAATTTCGGTGCACCTGTCAATCCAACTTAATAGTGTTTTGTACCAAAAAACTATAAAAATATAATATGATATCATTTTAGAATTGACACAAATGAAAGTGACAGCTATAATTTAAAACAAACCTTTTGTCAAGCAGAACCGAAGTCAGAAATGCATAGAATTTTGGAAAATAAAACCTAGAGAAACCACAAATTTGGGTTTTATGATTTAAAAATGACCTAAGTACTTTCTAAAGATTCTCTAATACCAGATTCACCATAGCATAATGAGTCAAGTGGCTTTTTCTTTTTCTTTTTTGATATAGGAGATTGAAAGTGTAGCTCCAGGATCTTCAACCTATAAGAACAGTTGATCTAGGTAGGAATGGTAACTCCAATACCCAAAAGGGTCAGGCAGGAAATGTACATGAGTGAAGCCCATAGCTGCCACACATTCTGACAAACTATCTGAAGAGATCTTTGGATTTATGGCTTCCCTGGTCCAGGCATTTCTAATATATTACTTAATTACTATAGGTTAATCTGGGCCTAAAATAATTAATCAAGAAACCTGTTAAGTGTGTTTGCACAATCTCCTGGAACTTGCATTAACCTGAAAGGTACCTGGCTAATCCTTTCAAGTGTCTGCTGTGTTTGTTTCTCTGAGTAACCAATTACTTTGTAAGGACTTTCCAGTTCATCAGACTATAGCATAGTCACATATGCTCTTAAACTTCAACAGCAAGCGAAAAATAGTAAAGGAAAAAAATTGAGATTACAGACAACTAAAAAACTATGATGGGAATACAGGATTCTAAGTGTTGACACCAGAGAATCAGGCATGGCTGAGAAACAGCAGCATCTGTCCTGAAGCATCATGCTTATTTGGACCAAAATTGTTATAACTCATAGCAAGAGAGATACATGGCAAAGGTGGATGATGAAGGTTGCTCTGGAGATGATGCAGGAAATGATTCAGGATATTGCCCAGAAATTTATTTTATTGAATATTGATAAATCCCATGCAACATGTGTCAGGCTATTATACAGTGAATTGGATATCAGGGATTCCTGGTGACTGTCCTTAGGCTATGACCATCATGTGTAACCCACATATGAAAGCGGAAATTTCCAAATGACACTCCATGCCACAGAGTTACACACAGAGTGAGTGTTTTTCAGATTTGAGTATGCATGTGAATCACTAAGTGTGCTAATTACAAAAGTCAGCTTTATTCTGATTCAGGGGATCTGCAGACCATATTTTGAGACACGATGCTTTAAAAATGAAGGAATGGAAAGCATTACAGAGGTTTTGACTTGTTTTCTTGATAACTGGTCTTGTTCACACTCTTTGGAAGCCATTCCTGCAGCTACAAAATGTTAGAACACCTTGAAGAAAAGAAAACATGTTTTATCATTGTCCAGAGCCGTTTTTTCATATATTTATGATGACTCCAAAGTTTATCTTCCTAATGCAGAACTTTTTTGAACTCCAAGTGTGTATATCCAGCTGCCTGCTGGACACCTGTACTTGAATGTATAGTATACTTCTCCCGCCTCACACAGCAACTAAAATCTTCCCTCTGAGCCTGGTTCACCTACGGCTTTTCCTATTTCAGTTAATGGCAACACCATTCTTCCAGTTACCCAGGCCAAAAACTTGGAGTCATCCAAGAAGTCATTTTCTTTTTTCCATATCCCATATCCAATTGGCTCACAAATCCTGCCCCCCACCTTCAAAGTATATGAGGAATCTGGTCATTTTCCCTACCCCTTGCTACATCCTGGTCCAAGGTTTTAACCATTTCTTCCCTGAATTACTGCAGATCTCCTTACTGGTCTCCTTGCTTTCATTCTTGTTCCCTTATAATCTGTTCTCAACACAGCAGTCAGAGTGTTCTTCTAAAATGAAAACCATATCCTGTCCTTCTTCTTTCCTGAGCCCCATGTCACTCAGAATAAGAGCCAGAAAACTGAGCTTGACCTGCAGGGTTTGCGATCTCTCTGACCTTTCCTTACACCTCTCCTCCACCTGCTCACTCTCTTCTGGGCTCGTCCTCCATGCTGTTCCTTGAAGCCACTGGCTTTCGCACTAGCTGTTCCCTCATTGTACTAGTTGCCTGCAATGCTCTTCTCCCACATATCTGAATGGCTTTCTTCCTCACCACCTTTACGTCTTTGCTCAAATGTTGCCTTCTCTGAGGGCCAACTCTTTCCCGCTTATTTATTTAAAACTTTGACCCACTTTCCCTCCTGCCCATCTTCTCACCATGAGACCCCAACCCTCTTTGCTCTGCTCTGGTTTTCCATAGCACCTCTACCCTGGTAACATACTGGATTAGTTTTCATTTTTTATATTGATTGACTGATTGATTGAATGTTAGTTGTTTACTTTTCTTTCTCCCACACTAGAATGTAAGTGCCCCAGGGAAGTGATTTTTATCTGTTTTGTTCACTGAGGTGTCCCAGGTGCTTAGAAAGGTGCTTGTCACATACTAGGTGCTCAATAAATATTTGCTTAGTGAACTCAGTGGAATATTTATGGAGTAGTTACTCAAAGTCAGGCACTGTTCTAAGTTCTAGGAATATGGCTGTGAATAGATAGGACAGCTCTGCCTTCTTGGAGCTGACGTTCCTAAGGAAACTAGGAGCAGAAAAGCAGAACTGCAGAGTGTGCAGCATTTTGTGTGGAGGACAGCACGATGGGGCTGATAAAGCAGCTACAGCAGTCAGAGGTGGTGGAGAACACCTAGTAATGGCCCTAAGCAAAAGACAGAGGGGATCCGAAAGGTGTGGTGTGCAGGAGAGCTAAAGCTTCCAGAAAATAGAGAGTGTATCACAGTGTGCGAAAGTACAGGAATTACAGAAAAGAAAAGTGGGCGTGAAGAAGAAAGAATATGCAGGGCGAGGGGGGAGGAAGGGACAGAAAGCTTATGTAAACAACACCTAACAGAATCTCCAAATAACAATGGCTTACCTCACAGTGGTTTATTCCACCACATAAAAGAAATCCATAGGAGGGAGCCAGGTGTGTATGGAAGCTTCAGGATCCCATCAGTGACTCAGCATCTGGTCTCCATCCTGATCACATGCCTTCTATCCTCAAAATCGCTTCCTGGAAGGAGGCAAAGGGAAGGGCAAAAGCGTGCATCTCCTGGCTGAGGAATCTTCTAGAAAATGACACAATACTTCTCACAGGCTAGAGCTTAGTTACCTAGCCATATCTAGCTAGCTATAAAAGAGTCTAACAAAACTGGTATTTTAACCCGGCCGTTGCCATCACAAACATCTATGCCACAGGAATAAATGGATAAACTACAGTTTGTTAGGAAAGGATCCAAAATTAAAACACAGAGCATAAAAGAGCCAGGCCAAGACCTTGATTTAATCATGCCTGGAAGGAAGTGTTGGTAGTTTAAAACTGTACTGTCTGCATAATTTGATATCATTAGTTCTTTATGTTTGTGTGTTGAGGGGTGATTAACAAGGAGGGAGATTTCAAAATCACAGAACTTACGTCCTCAGATGGTTAGAGTTTCCAATTGAAAAGGTGCTTCTGTAGTTATCTGATTAATGCTTCTGACATGGAACATTAACTATTTTAATGTCCTTTGAATAAAAGAAGTATAGGAAATTAAGACAACTGGTGTATCTTTCAGACCACATTTAGGAAATCTTTGTAAAGTGGATCAGGAGTCATTTGTTTTAAAATTTATTTTAAGATTAGTATTTTAAACAACAAAGGAATAAATGTACAAGATAAAAAAGGAATAAATGTACAGTGAAAAGTAAGTCATTTCCTACCCCAGGCCATTAGATCCCTTACCCTCCAGACTTCGAGTGCCTCTCCCTGGGAGCAACCGCTCTTACCAGTTTCTTGTATAAGAAGGAGCCATAAAAAACTGGTGATCCGGGCTTCCCTGGTGGCGCAGTGGTTGAGAGTCCGCCTGCCGATGCAGCGGACACGGGTTCATGCCCCGGTCCGGGAAGATCCCACATGCCGCGGAGCAAGATCCCATGGCCGCTGAGCCTGCGCGTCCGGAGCCTGTGCTCCGCAACGGGAGAGGCCACAACAGTGAGAGGCCCGCGTACCAGAAAAAAAAACAAAAACGAAAACTGGTGATCCATACGAAAACGAATGCTTGCTTCTTATTCGTATCAATGAAAACTTTGATTTGTAGGCATTAAAAGGCAGAGCGAGCTCAAATGATACTGCGTCTAGGAACCCTCTTCTTGATTAAGCCAGGCAGATGTTGTCACTGCCTCCCAAACTCCTGTATGTCTTTTTATAACTATCATTATTTTTTTATTGTGGCAAAATATAACATAAAATTTGCCATTTTAAATATTTTTAAGTGTATAGCTCAGTGGCATTAAGAACATTCACATTGTTGTAAAGCCATCAGCACTATCCATTTCCAGAACTTTCTCTTCATCCCAAACAGAAACTCTGTACCCATTAAACACTAACTCCATTCCTTCTCTCCCCAGGCCCTGGTAACCATCACTCTACTTTCTGTCTCAATGAATTTGCCTATTCTGGGTACCTCATGTCAGTGGAATCATACAATATTTGCCCTTTTGTGTCTGGCTTATTTCACTTACCATAATGTCTTCAAGATTCATCTATGTTGCATCATGTGTCAGAATTTCCTTCCTTTTTAAGGCTGAATAATATTCCATTGTATGAATATACCACATTTTGTTTATCCATTCATCTGTTGATGAACATTTGGGTTGTTTCTGCCTTTTGGCCATTGTGAATAATGCTGCTTTGAACATTGGTGTACAACTATCTGTTTGAGTTCATGCTTTTAATTCTTCTGTATCCTTCACGTCTTTTCACAACATACTGTGATTTACTGTAGTTGATGCATAGACGCACAGATGCTTTAAATTCCCCATTAGATTCTTGAGAGCAGGACTCATGGTTCTTTTTTCACTCACAAACTCACTCACTTGGTCATTCAACAATTATATATTGAGCACCTGCTGAGTACGGGCACTCTGCTAGACTTTGAGAGCACAGAGCGCAATGACATGTCCTCTGTCCTCTCGCAGCATAGGTCTAGTGAGGGACTTTTTTTTCTCTCATTGCATCTAGAACAATACCTTGCACATTGTCTATAGTCAACAAATATTTGTTAACTTGGTTGTCTTAGTGACTTTGTGTGTCCTTAGTGGTTCCTGAGAGTGTCATATCAGTGATTGGATGGCAGTAAAAATATTTGGAACAAATGTAAGCTCTGTGAGGTTAGGAACATGTCTTTCTTGTTCATTGTTGTATTTTTAGCAAATAGGATGGTGTCTACCACACAGTATGGGCTTGATAGTTTCATAAACGCTGATGACATAATTTGTTGTCATGAACTCTGACAAGTTGTAATGAACTCTGCCCATGTATTATAGATGGAAAAACTGAGGCATTTAAGAAAAGCCAGAAAAGTAGTGACCAAGTCAGAAATAGAACCTGGGTCTCACGCGTTATGCTGTAGATCACACTAGTGTATAAAATTAGAACTGATGTTCCAACTTTCTGCGAAAGATGTGAACCTTAATTAAGTGTAATCACACACAGTATGGAGAAGGTTTAAAGTCTATAAATTTCCTAAAAATGAAAATGAATCAGTTTCTAAAATAAGCTTGTTAAATGCTATTCTTAAATAAAAAAGATAGTAGCATATGGTGATGAATTGCTATTTCTGCTGTGAGGGCTGAGGTGTTATTGTGCTGCCCGCTTGGGAAGGCCTCACCAAGCTGTGTCTAGCTTTATATATTATTTGTCTGCTCATTCAGCTCAACCCCAGTCTTGGGGTTTATAAATGATATCCAATTCTTGACTGTCAATGAATTATTTAGGCCTTTTGGATCTTTTTGAGCAAAACTGGTTTGGAAACATTTAATCCTATGTTATATGAGTGAAAGTTCAAATCACTTTATTTCATTAGGAATTCTGGCTAAATTTTTCATGAGGGAGAAGGTTGAGGCCTTTAATTATTAAAACGTTTTTGGATTATTTGTGGATCTTAAAGCCAAGCTATTTTAAAAATTTTAGATATTTCAGTTTCAAAAAAGCCTCCAATATTTGAAATGTGAATTCATTTTACAGTAAAACCTAAGAAGAGCATAGATTGGAAACCCAAGGAGAGCATAGATTATATTCACACCCAGCCTCAGCTGATCGCACCCTGAAATTATCATTGGTTCACTGATGGCACAAGGAGTAGATGGCCTTAACCCACAAGGCAAACCATTTTGTATGTGTACATATAGAGAGTTTGACATTTTAAGAACAGTGAATTGAACAACTTGAAGAGAACAGAATGCTACAGTGCTGGCCCCAAGTTAAGGAGGACCTGTATACTGTTGGAAAAAGAATAAGCCTAAAGGTCAGCGTTATTGCCCTGTTGATGCTCAGACTTTCTAGATAATGAAATGTGTTTTTTGCCTTTGTGACAACAGGAAATGCTCCGAAGGCTCCTGGCTTACTATAATTTGTCATAAGAATGCAGCTATTCCATCAATTTTGTTGTCGTCGTCGTCGCCGTTGTCATTTGTACATTTCCCACAGCACACTTTTCTAGAGTCAGGAAAGGAAGATACAATGGCCAAGTGGTGGCCCATGATGTTTGGTCCTTCACTACCAACTTTAAGTGATTTGGGTGAAATATGTGCAAGTGTGTGTTGTGAAAGGAAGGGTCAGAGCAATAACTAGAGGGTATATGGTGAAATCGAAGAAATGAAAGTGGATTTTTGTCCAAAGTGGTTGTCTCGGCGACTGACTCAGTTGTGATGTGCTGGTTTCCTTGGTGCTGCCCTGTGCACACCCCAGAGAATGCTGGGGCTCTTCCTCCAGCAGGTCGCCCTTTCTCCCTACCCAACACGTGTAACCAAGGGCAGGCGCTGAAGGGGGAGCACCTCCTTGTCAGTGAGCTCCTCTCCTGGTCCTGCCAGACAACTGTCTGAGCCAGAGAGAGCAGAGGTCAGCAGTTCCCGTCCTTTTGGTCGCTTACGTGCATCCTTCAGAAGAGAGTTTGACATTTTGCAATACAGGTGGAGAGAGGCAGTCAGGATAGGGAGAACTGAGGCTGGAGGGAGGAGGGAAATAAGGGAAGACAAATCTAGGGTTGAATATTCTCCCCAACACCTGTGACAGTGAACAGAAAGTTAATGCCTTGGCAGTTCGAGCCACTGATAAAGAGCCTATTGAGGGCCCATGTACTATGCTACGTGCTTGGCAGCTAGAACATTATTAAATTCCTGCAACACCCCACGAAGTAGGCATTATCCTTTATCTCCACTTTACAGATAAGAAAACCAAGATCCACAGAGAAAGTAAGTTTTCTAAGATTATGCAACGGGAATCAGAATTCAAACTCAGGTGTGATGTGACTCTAAAACCACTCTGGCATTCTGTATCCCCCCAAAAAAGCATGCCCCTCCCCCAAGTCCGAACAGCTTCACAGAAAGTCCACATGTGGTCTGAAGACCAGCTCACGAGGAGTAGTCAACTGGCCAGCTGGGGCCCCAGGCCACTCTTGTGCCTCCAAAGAAGTTTGGCAGAAATAATGACTAGGTATGGATCCTCACTATCTGAATTTTCTTCACACTGCAGGAATTGCTTTAGAGAACATTGAGGTTCCTACTGGCCAGCAGACATTATGCCACTGTTAGAGGAGAGAAGTTTGCCGGACCTGTGTTTTGCCGGCTCCATGTATTCTTATGCTTGTCATCAAGTTGTTACTTTAATACCACAATCATACATAATGTTACAGCGAAGCACACCTGACATGCTCATTAAAACAAATACCAAGTTTGCCTAATCACAGTCAATAGAGAGATCCACGCATGGAGGCAGGTGGAAAACTAATGAGGTTTGTTCAAAAGCAGCAGCCACTCTCCCCATGCACACATGTTTCGGGAACTTTCGTGGGACTCCCAGCCTCCTCTCGCTTTCCTACACTCACTTCTCTTAGAAGAAGAGTCTAGACTGGTGTCATTAACTGGAAAATTGTAGAGGAGGATGGGAGGGAGCAGTATGATGAAAACTGAGGATGATAGTGAGAGAAAGTGACGTTATGGGAAAAAGGGAGCATCTCAGAGGGGGTGTTACCACATAGTACTGAGGACAAAGGAGGACCTTCAGGTGGGGCCATCACCTGATGTGATGATATGATGGTTTCATGTATTTGAGGAAGGGGACAATCCTCAGTGGAATGGCTTGAAGGTCCAGGGCCTGCAGTATGACTGATGTAGGTGACCTCATTTGATCATCTTGATCTCACCATGAGATAGGTGTTGTTACCCTGCTTTTTGCAGAGGAGGACCCCAAGGCTGCAAACAGTAAGCAACCTGCCTGAGCTCACGTAGCCAGGAAGTATCAAAATAGGGACTGGGGCTCAGAATTCCTGAGTCTAGAACCAAACAGGTGGACATTCTAATGGGTGTGCAGAACATTGTCCTGCTTTCGGGGGAGGGAGAGGCTCTTGCAGCAGCAAGCAGAGGCCCAGCTATGGAACTAGGATTTGGCGATAGGTCTTGAGTCTCTAGAAGGACCCCTGGTAGCAGTAAGCATCCCAAGATCCCATAACCAGAAGATCCTGGGGCCAAGGCAGGGAGAACGGGGAGTAAGACAGCAGTCAGCTTGATAAAGCACTGTGCTGGGCACTTTTTAACAATCCATTGAAGGTGGGATATAGCTTCATTTAAAAGGATTGGTTCAACATTGGGGCAGGGCTGGATCTACTACGGATAGTAGTGAAGTGGCCTCAGCCGCAGGGGCAGGGACATAAGCAGATCATCCTAGGACCAAGGAAAGGGGTGGAGGTAGGGGCTAAATGCCATACTACCACATCCAGCAATGAAATCAGCTGCTTTGTAAAACAGGCTGGATGCAGGTTCTGCAGTAGAGGAGAACCCTGTGTTAGAGAATAGTAGGAGGTTACATGACATTGAAGGTCCCTTCCAAATTGTAGCATCTATCATTTTATAAATAAAGTGCTGCTGGTAAGGTCTTTCTTTATCAGTGTGTTTATTGGGCACCTACAGGTGCCTTCCCAAACCGCTCCCCACCGCCAGCCACTCCATGGTTCCTGGGAGGCTCTCTCACTCTTCCTCCAAACTGGTCCCATAATGGCTGCATTATAACAGGGAACTGTTCCCTGATCGTAAACACAGCCATCTGTAAAAGGCTGATAGCCCCACCCCATCAGTCATGGCCACTGACCTCTCATCTTTGTGCAGACCATCACATCCTTAACAGAAACATCCCCTACCCAGTAAGTTTCACAGGGGCAAGGACCATGCCCATCTTGCTCACCACTGCATTCCCAGTGCCAGTCCCAGAGCCTGGAACGTAGTTGAATGACTGGACAGTGATGACTGACTGACTGACGACTGACTGACTGAATGAGCACAGTTACCGAAGAAGACTGGGGAGAGGAAGGTGGTGTTGTCCCCAGGATCATTTCATCGTATTCAGAGAGCTGATTGAACCAAACTTCGATGCCTCCGAAAAACATGATAGTTTCCCATTTGGCTCATATTGGGAGGAAGAATCATGCAGTCATATGTAGGAAGGACCCCCAGGGTAGTCCCCCCATAGGTTTAAACTGACCTACAGACTTTTTCTTTGTGCTCCAGCACATAGCATGGTCCCTTGGACATAGAATATGCTCTGCAAGTGTCTGTGATGGTGACTAAGTGCCCAAAGTGCTTGCAGTAAGGCAGTGTCATGTAGTTAGTGTTTTCCTTGACCAGACTCTGAGGACTAATAAGGCTCTGGGGATTGTTGGGATTGTGAATCGTGAAGGCTTGCCCTGTACTCAAATGCAGTATAAATTCTCCACCTAAGGGCACTGTGTTGGGGAGGGAGGGAACAGACCTGCACTGTAGCTATATTTACAGAGCAGTCTGGGTCTTTAACAGAACTCTGCTCAGAAGCCAATCTTTTTTTTTTTTTTCTTTTTAAACATGATTCATTGAAGTATTCTTTTTGTGACTCCCCTTTATCTAACATTCTTTTGGGATAAATTGTTACGTGTAAATAAAGTTTTAAAGACTTAACCCCCTCATTCTAATCTTGCTTCTGAGCTCACACACTTTCACCAGATCATCAGTGACCTCCAGTCACTAAATTCAATGTTGAGCTCTCCCTCCAAGAAAATACTTTCCTCCTTGGCTTCTCTAACAGTACATTCTGGTTTCCCCCTCAGTTATGTGGCTTCTCCCTCCCCAGTCTTGTTCACAGCTCCTGCTTCCACACTCTGAGGTTAAATTGTTGGAGATTCTGAGATCTTGGCTCTAGGACTTCTTTCCTAACTCTATACTTGCTCCCTACCATGGTTTCAATTGCCTGACACCCGTGACTCTCAAATTTATATCTCCAGCTCAAATCCCTTCTCTAAACTCCAGACCCCTCTACTGCCTTGACACCCCCATTTGGATATTTCAAAGCACCTCTAACTCAAGTTGTTCAAATTGAACTTGTAAACATTGAACAGTTTCTCTTAGACTGGTTCTCGTCCAGTGTTTTCTATTCCAGCCCATGGCGTCTCCAATTAGCTTGTTGTATGAGCTGTCAACTTTGGAACCATTCTTGACAAGTGCTTCTCTCTATCCTCTGCCACAAAATCCTGTTGATTTTACCTCCTGAGTATCTCTTAAATCCATTACCCTACTTCCATCTTCATTGCCATCATTCTAGTCTAAATACTTACCATCTATCACCTGGGCTGCTAAAGCTGTTTACTGACTGGTTTCCATGTCTCTGCTGTGATCTCCAATCTAAACTCCACAAGGAGCTTTCCAGAATACATCTCTGAGCACACTGAGACAGGTTGGGACCTGGGACCCTTTGCTGGGACCTGGGACCCTTTGCTGCAGTGCTGCAGTGCTTGCACCTGGACACACCTCTCCTAGAGCAACAAAATACAAAGAAACTGTATGAGACTAAAAATAACTGCGGGTATGCACAGTTGGGGCAAATTCTGGACCCAAAAGATACAAAGAGACCAAAAAACCCCAACTGCCACTTTTGAAGAGCCTGGAGCAAAAATAGGGTGTTGGGAGCAAAAGCACAGGTAGTGAGCCTGCCCCCTGCACACAACACCACCAGAGGGGTGGTCAAAACACCTAAGCCACCCCTCTGGCCTGAGCCCTGGACACACCCTTATCTTCACCCCATGTAAGGAACAAGCTTGCCCCACCTCTGGGAGTGAGCAAGCAGGGGAACATGTTGTTTGTTCTCACTCCGCACTGCTGCAGCAGGGGCCCCAATAAAGCCTTGCCTGAATTTCTTGTCTGGTCTGTAGTAAATTTCTATGGATTGGGGAAGGCCAAGAACCCTGGCTGGTAACAACATTACTCCCTTGCTTAAATACGTGAATTTTATCCTACTGCTCTTAAAGTAAATATCAGAATATTTGAGGAGACCTACAAGACATGGCCTGGCCCCTGCCTACCTGTCCAAACCTCATCCTGCCTTGTTTTACTTCTTCCTCTGTGTTTCAGCTACACTGACTGGAGTCACATGCTCTCCTATTTTGTTCAATCCTCGTATATACAGATGAGGCAATAGACTAAGGGATATTAAATGGTTTGCTTAAGGTCAAAGCAGACTCTTGTCTTCCAGGTCAGTGCTCCTTCTACCATGCAGCCTGGACCGCTTTAGTTCATGTGTGTTATCTTATTGTAATGTGACCAAGAGAGCCCTGCAGAAAAGAAGGAAACAAATAGTGTGTGACTGCTTATTCAACTCTAGTGAAACCATTAATTTTATTTAATTAAGTTCTTTCAAAAAAATCCAGAGTATAGTCAGAGTCTGGTAAAGCTAATAATAGTGTCTTTCTTTGGTTAAAAAGTCTTTAGAGGGCTTCCCTGGTGGCGCAGTGGTTGAGAGTCCGCCTGCCGATGCAGGGGACACAGGTTCGCGCCCTGGTCCGGGAAGACCCCACATGCCGCGGAGCGACTGGGCCCGTGAGCCATGGCCGCTGAGCCTGCGCGTCCGGAGCCTGTGCTCCGCAACGGGAGAGGCCACAACAGTGAGAGGCCCGCGTACCGCCAAGAAAAAAAAAAAAAAAAAAGCCTTTAGAACATCTTCAGTCCATGAAATTACATTTGAAAAATGGTCGTGTATTATCCTTGGCTAATGATAGACGGATAATGTGAAATAAAGATTAAAGGTCAGTTGTCAAATGTGACTATTAGCCAAAAAGTCGTTCAGATGTGTTTCCTGAAGCCTTTTGAGCCTGGACGTGGTTGACGAACAAAGTGGGTTAGAGCCGTGAATCATCAGAGCCTCCTGTCCGACCGTGTTTCCTAGGGTAGCAGCCTGGATATGTTCAAGTCCCGAGTTATCTGATGTTCCTTTGTTAAACTGCTTCGGAGTGTACTTTGTCACCCTATTATTGATGGGAGGCCGAAGTGACAGTGCTCAATTGTGAGCTTTGGGGACTATTAGGGAAAGTGCTTATTTCATGAATTAATTCCCTTCACTGACACAGAGACCTGGGTTAATGCTTTCACTCAGTTGGGAAGATATGGGCAGTCTATAACAATGATCCTGAGGTGGGAAATGATGAAGTGAGCATTGTCGGAGATGTAATGGATGTCATATTGTGAAGAGCTATGCTCAATTCGGTGAGTCCATGGTGAGGCATTGAAGAGAAAAGCTTTTTCAGCCTCTTTAACCTCTATGACTTT
Organism: Tursiops truncatus; assembly: GCF_011762595.2. NCBI lineage: Eukaryota > Metazoa > Chordata > Mammalia > Artiodactyla > Delphinidae > Tursiops > Tursiops truncatus. The sequence continues at coordinate 11,906,446 of NC_047050.1, read as the reverse complement.
TAAAAGTTCTAGAATTTTAAAAACGAGCATTAGAAATGACCCCTCCAAAGTACTTTTCAAGTTTACCAAAGATTACCATGGCAGCTAAGTTACTGCATGACTAAAGGAAGTATGTCTAATGACGTTTTTCAGCCTATGTACAAGTTCCCTGTTTATTAAAGAAGAAAGGCCAGGGGTTGAGACGATCATGCTCTTTGTTAAGGAGGAGAATGAACATTCTCCAGAGGAGGTGTATACTCTTAGCAATACGAAGGAAGTGTGTTAAAAGCCTGCACGTTCATCTTCATATAAGTGCCTGATGACATTAAAAGGATGAAATTGTTCAATGGGACACCATTGCTCCTTGCAAGCAAGTCAGAAAGGCAGCGTTTTAACTATAGGAACAGCTTTGAGATGATCTGGTGGTGGCTTCTTTTCTACATGCATTTTTGTGTTCACCTATGTTCTATGCACTGAATTTCATACCCTCCTGGGTGATTTTTTTTTATGATCTAAAAGTACAAGCAGGAGCCAAGGTCAAGCCTTGTTACACATTTTCAGAGGATGTTATATAATTGCCGCTCTGGGATTTCACTTCGAGTTTTATAGACTAGGTTTTCTGTTTATCATTTATGAGTATCTTCTTAGAAAACTCTTTGTTTCTTTGTAATGTACTACAAGCATTTATCACTAAAACACACTAACATTTGGTGAAGAAAAGAGCAACAAGGCTATATGAAATGGAAGTTTCTGTTTTATTTTTAAAATTAAAGTGTTTATAGCAAGTGCAGGTGTGTATTATTTCAACCTGGATTCATTCATTTATACACCCAGGTGATTTTTCTTTCTTGATTCCATTTGAAATTACCACAGCATTATGTACTTCTGGTACATTATGTACGACCAGATTCTTCTGGTTGGAAGGTACTTTTAAGGTAATCTGGTATTAAAGGATAAGTATTTCTGAGGCTCTCATGAATTTGCTGCACCTTAAGCATGAATCAGTGCCCAGCTGACAGTTCCATTAGCATTTGGTAGGTGTTCCACCTAGGAGTTTGTGATATTGGGAAAACTTTTTGGGAGAACCTCTGGGTCTGCACTTGTCCTTTTAGCTTTTGTTTCTAAGTTGGCCGGTTGATATCTTGCAAGAGAGAACAGAGAGGGAGAGAGGGAGGGAAGGAATGAGAGACAGAGTGAGAGAGAGAGAGAGAAATTAACTGTCCTTCCCTTCGTGTGCTAGCATCTCCCTGCAGAAAGTATAAAGTTTAAAGTTACTTGAGTCAGGACCGTGAGTGTGCAATCAGCCACTTGGAGTTAACGGAAACCTTAAAATTTGTCAGCATGACTACATGTAGTTCACAGTTTAAGCAGTGAGTAGTGTAAGATGAGCAGGAGGAGAGAAAGCCTATGGATTGGTGAGTTGATTATAGAATTAAACATAACGCATATGTATATCTCAGGGTATTCAAAGAATAGAAAACGGTATTTGGGGGCCTGATATTGGTATCAAGGCCTCAGTTTTTTTTTTCTCCTTCTAGAATTTGAGCCAAAGCATGGCATAGTATTGCTTATGCTTAACAGTTCTAAGATATGTTTGGTATAAGCAGGGGCAGGAATAAATAGCTAAGATGAGGCTATAGAATGATTTGCAGGTTTCTTCTGTCTGCCATTCTACCAGAGAAGACAGTGGAGAGTTAAGAGTGAGGACTGTGGAGTCAGGCTACTTGGCTCCAACCCTGGTGTCCTGGGCTGGGGTCTTTGGACAGAGTTTGGTATGCGTGGTAGTTAGAGGGACGGACCCCTGTGGACAGGAGAGGGAGGACGGTGTGGGCAGGGGGAGGAGTGGAACTGACTGCAGGTCCAGCAAAGCACCAGCCCACTCGATGGGGGGCCCTGGCATGACCCATTTCAGCTGTCCCTCACAGAGCCCCATCGGTCAGACCTTTCTACCCTGGCAGTGATCAGCCATTGGGTTTGGGCTGCCCTGGGGAGGGTGTGCTCTTGGCGAGGTGCTCTGGACACAGCTGAGGGGGACTCTGAGAAGCTGACCACTTGAGGCTGTCGCTGGTGGCGCTCCCAGAAGCTGAGACAAGTCCCTCCCTGAAGGCGGGTCCGGGTAGTACATCTCTGTGTCTACCACACCTGGCTCCCTTTTAGAAGCTATGTAACCTTGGACATGTTACTTAACCTCAACTGGGGACTCTGTCTCTTTATTTGTAAATGGGGATAATAACAGTACCTATACCTCATAAAGTCTTTGTGAAGGTTTAGAACTGTGCCTGGCATGTAGAAGGCATATAAGAAATGTCAGCTATTTTTCTCTTTAGGCAATCTTCCCCTCCCCGCCCAGTAGCCCACTGAATGGAGAAAAGTTGTAGTATTTTCAGACTTTGCAAGATATAGTTCACACTCTGGGGAGAAGGTCACGACAGACCTTTTGAAGAGAGATCATAACTGGGATACTTCACGTTCTCCCCTTGTCACTTGATATTATATGATCTACACTGCTAGCGGAGTGTGCTAATGACCTCCAAGTAATAGAATATTAACAAGTCCTAATAAGCTGGACATCATAGTCAGAGAGCTATTTAGAAGCGATTTCTAAATTACGTGATTTGTTCCTAATGCATGTGCATTCCCATCATAAAATAGTATTTAAAGATTGATAATTAAGGAACTTGGTCTTTAACCCTCTGATGATTCATAAATGCTCATTTCTACTGTTTTGTAAGAGTCTCAATGGAAGTTTAAGGCCAATTGGGGTTTTTCGGTTTCTGTAGCTTTGAATTTTTCAAGTTTTCTTTGAAAACCACTGAATATATCAAACAAAGCCCTTTAAATCCTATTCATGGCTGAACTTGAAAAGATTGTGCTCTCGTCCCAGAAGTGGCAAATTACCGATGCTGCTGCTGCTAGTATCAGCTGGGGAGAACTGTTGAAGAAAATGGCTGGGGAATGAGGAGATGGGAAAAGGAGAACCTGCTAGAAATAAAGGCCAATTACTTCTTTCCATCTCTTTGTTCACTGAAAAAGTATTAATCTAGCACCCACTGGGCCGTAAGCAGGATGTTGAGCGCTGGAATGAACAGAACATGAAGCTTCTTTTGAGAAGTTTATGGTCTATTAGGGGTTGTGTTTGGGGTGTGGGCGTGGTGGGTTGATCGACACAGTATTACAGGTACTGTCATAAAGACACAAGGTGACCCTGTGGTGGGAGGCCTGCAGTTAGGGGTTAGCCTTGGGAATGGCAAAGTAGGAAGTGATGTCAGAGATACTGCAGTTGAAGAACAAGAAGTACTTGCCCATCAGTCTGCTGAGGGAGTAAGACAGAGGACTCGTCGACTAGAGGTAGAGTTTTGAGCCTGGGTGGTGGGGAGAATGGGACTATCCTTAGAAAAAATAGGATATTTGGGGATGATGATAGATCTGTTTTCAGACGTGTTTGTTTGAAGTACATTGAAACATCCACATGGAAGCACCTGTCAGGCAGGTATGCAGGTTTGTAAGGGAATTCATAGATCAGAAAAGAAAATAAAACTAAGGTTGCAAAGATAAAGATGGAAACAAAGTATATATTCAGTTAAACAGTTTGAGATCAAATGTGCACTGTGTGTCCCAAAGTAAAACTTTCATAATTGTATTATTTTTTGCCTTGAATTTTATCCAACTGGAAGGGCTAAAATGAACCACATAATTTTATGCTTAAAGCTTCATTTGCTAGTGTACCTGATTTGCTTAATTTTTCTCTTTCCATGAGTGGCTAAGCTCAAAAAAGTATGAGGTCTTTTAAAATGTATATCTTTAAAAAATTATAAAATATCTCTTGCTTGTCAAAACTCAACTAATAGAGAACCACATACAGTAAAGAGTGAAAGGCTGCTCCCCCGAAGCCCCAGCCTGTCCTGCTGCCTAGATCTGATGATTGCTAGTGTTTGGTGTGGATCGTTCTGGTCTTTTAAATGCAAATATAAATATGTACCTGTGTATTTTATATAAATGAGTTCATACCAAATATACTGCCTTGCATCCTACTTCTGTGCACAGAATAATATCTTGTGGACCTTTTTTTTTGTTGAAACATCTTATCCTTTTTACTCACTGAATAATACATAGCTTCGCATAGATGAATTGTAATTCACTTAACCATTCCTCCATGGATGCATGTTTACTTTGCTGTTTTTCAGAATACAAAGTGTGCACGCAAACATCCTTCCATGTATCTACACACTTGTTCTAGTAAGTGTCCTAGAAGTGGCACCAGTAGGTCAAAGAGAATCCACATTTTAAATTTTGATACATTTGACAAGTTGCATTCAAAGAGGTTGTACCAATTTTTACCCCCTTAAAGGCTTTTTTTTTCCCAATAATTGCAGCTGATGTTTATTGAGTTCTTCCTGCATGCAAAGGAATTTGTGTACATTATTTCATTTAATCCTTAAAAGAGTCCTTTGAGGTAAGTGCTATTATCATCTTCCTGTTGAGGGATAGGGAACTGAGGCTCAGAGAGATTAAATATGATACTCAAAGTCACATAGGTAGTAAGCCGTAGAGCCAGTACTTGAAACCAGTTTGATACTGGAATTTGTACCCTTAAGCACTGTCCTGTCCTGCCTCTCTGACGAACAGAAGACCACAAATTTGTCGACTGCAGGGGCCTCAAGTGTTGTGCTTGATCCTCAAATTTGGTTCTGATCTTCTTGGATGCTTGAAAGAAAGGGAAATAGTTGTATAGAACTAATCTTAAAGGCTTCTTTTGAATCAGATTGTCATTTTCCTGTGCCTGTAACTCTCCAGCCATCTTGTCTTGCATCCTGCTTGAGAGAAACTGTGTCAAAGACCCTTTATGGAAGCACATCCCTAAAGACCCAAGTTCCTGAGGGACAAGTGCTCAGGCCACGTTGGCCGCACTGTCTTCAGCATCTGCTGACAGTGGCACAGACTGTGTTCATTATTCTGATGTGACAGGTTGTCTGGGCAAGAGGGACAGAGGAGAGGAATGTGGCTGAGACCCTACGGCTTTCCCTGTGAATATTTAAAAGCCATTTAAATAGATTTCTTTTTATCTTCTAATTTCCTATTGATGACAGCACTGAAACGACTTGTCTCATTTTTCAAATCAAAGCTTCCCTAAAGCAAAATGGCCTGGAGACTGAACAGCTCTTGAAGCTCTATTAATCATAAGGGTGGGAGAGGTAGGGAGCCCAATAAATTGTTCAGGGAGTGGAAAAGTACTTAAGACTCAAGATCACCTCTCCTTTCAGCCAATCTCTTCACACTGCTGCTTTGAGGCTGGTTTCTTGTGAAGAGTCTTTCTGTTTCTTTCCTCAGAAATGATTTCATAAGTACTTTCTTTCACCAATACACCTATCGCTTTCTCTCAAAGACCTTGGTGGAGTCAGACAGCTGTGCTCTAGGTCATCTGATGTGCCTGCCCTCAGAAGAGGTGACTCTGGGAAGGCATCTCGAAGTCCGGAGCCATGTCCACACTGGGGCCATCGTCTCCCTTAGCTTTAGGAACTGGAGTGACGTGGGTTGGAATCCTGCCTCAGCCTTTGTTACCTGTATGACACTGGGCAAGAGACTTAACTTCTCTCATTTTTGCTCATCTGAAAAGCGTTGGTGTCCCTACTGAGATAATGATGCCTGTCTCCCACAATTGTCTTCAGGATGAGTGCTAATCCGCTCTGTCTGTCATTGGTAAATCACGCACCAGCTCTGTCCTTTATGCAGCAGCTGCAGAATTTCCACAGAGCAGTGGCTGTGGTGATCATATGGTAGTGTTGTGCAAGTTTGGTAGGCCTTGGGGCTTCGAGGCTGCTTTCCAGGGCTCTGTAGCGAAGACGGAGAAAGCACAAGTTACTCATTTCAAAGCTTGGGGTGGGGGCTGTGTACCCTCCGCAGCCCCCCTTGGTCCATCCATTGCTCATCTACTTAAGCTCCAGAAAGCTTGGGCAAGTTACTTAACCTCTCTCTCAAATTATTTTACTTGTAAAAAGAAGTTAACAGTCTCTGCTGCATATAGTTGCTGCAAGGATGAATGAGAGCTTCATATCACCATTTTTCCATTTAGGTTCCTTTCACAATCTCACTTTAGTTTCCTTGTTTAGCTTCATAAGTGTTCACCTTCCCCAGTATAAACTCTGTGAAGCCAGAGATTTTGTCTGTTTTGCTCACTGCTCTATTGCCTAGCACATAGCAGATATTAAAGGCATATTTTGTTGAATGAATGAATATGGAATGCATAGAACAGTGCCCCAAACATGATAATCACCCCATAAATGTGAGTCCCTTTGAAAAATCATTAGCTACTGTCTATAAATTGAGGATAATAAAACACCTACCCCATAGAATAGGATAAAAGATCATATGAATGGTGTACCTGGCACAGCACACAGTAGGCCCTCAAAAAATGATAACTGGATTATGTGTGAGTGATTGTCAGTCATTTTAGCTAAAGTGTTTTGTGAAGAAAGCACTTACAGTAGTTATGTTCTCTCCAACTCTGTGTTTGAGCTCATCGATTTTTAAAAATTTAACTTCATCCCTGGGTGAGGGGTGAGGAAAAGAGGTACAGGGAGAGGCTTGAAGAGACAGTGGGTGTTAGGAGATGGTAGCCATTTTTAAATGAATTCAGCTCCTGCATGCAAAAAGTATTTAGTGAATTCTTAATTATGTTCTTAACATTGTGCTGGGCATGGAAGTAACTAGAAAGGAAGATGAGAATAGCTTCCTCTCACGGCCAATCAGGAACCAGCAGTCTTTCAAAACTGAAGTGCCAGTTTTCATGGGCAGCTGTTGGAGATGCCCCTTCTGGAAGGCTTAAAGTGACCTAGCAGTTTTCTCGTAGGAATATATACTCTAGATATCATCAGTGATACATAGAAAGATACAGACACACATACTCATGAATATTCATCACAACATTAAACAATATAAATCAATCTAAATGTGCTGGAAGAAAGGGTTGTTTAAATATTATGTTCAAATAGTGGAATTCTGTTTGGCCATTAAATATATTATGTACCAAACTGGTTTGCAGGGCAGAAATAGAGACACAGATGTACAGAACAAACATATGGATACCAAGGGGGGAAAGTGGCAGGGGTGGTGGTGGTGGTGGGATGAACTGAGAGATTGGGATTGACATATATACACTAATATGTATAAAATGGATAACTAAAAAGAACCTGCTGTATAAAAAAATAAATAAAATAAAATTCAAAAATTAAAAAAAAAGGTATTATGTACCAGTATCTTTGTTGACATGGAAAGATATTCACAATATATTAGAAAAAGTTTACAGTATAATCTAAATTTTGAAAGAGGATATTGAGAAATAATTGATACATAGAGATATAAAATAATTTTTTAAAATTATTTTAATTATTTTGTTTTATTCTAATTTTTTAGATATACATAAGTAATTTAAGCACATAGAAATCTGGAATGATATACACCCAAATATTAACAGCATCAGAGGGATGGTTTTATTGTCTTCTTAGTGGTTATTTGTATTTTCTAATTTTCCTAAATTTTTTTCCATTATGTAATACATTTAAAAAATTATTGTTTCAATAGCCAGGACATGGAAGCAAACTAAGTGTCCATCGACAGATGAATGGATAAAGAAGATGTGACACATGCATACAATGGAATATTACTCAGCCATAAAAAGAAACGAAATTGAGTTATTTGTAGTGAGGTGGATGGACCTAGAGACTGTCATACAGAGTGAAGTAAGACAGAAAGAGAAAAACAAATACTGTATGCTAACACATATATATGGAATCTAAAAAAAAAGTTCTGAAGAACCTAGGGGCAGGACAGGAATAAAGACGCACACGTAGAGAATGGACTTGAGGACATGGGGAGGGGGAAGGGTAAGCTGGGACGAAGTGAAAGAGTGGCATAGACATATATACACTACAAATGTAAAATAGATAGCTAGTGGGAAGCAGCTGCATAGCACAGGGAGATCAGCTTGGTGCTTTGTGACCACCTTAGAGGGGTGGGATAAGGAGGGTGGGAGGGAGATGCAAGAGGGAGGGGATATGGGGATATATGTATACGTATAGCTGATTCACTTTGTTATAAAGCAGAAACTAACACACCACTGTAAAGCAGTTATACTCCAATGAAGATGTTTTTTAAAAAATTATTGTTTCAAAATTTATCTCTAGAAGGTTACACAAGAAACTGCTAACATTTGTTTCCCCTAGGGAGGGGAGCTGGGTATCTGGGGAACAGGGGTATAGTATAAGTTTTCATTATATACTGTCTGGACTTTTGAATTTTATTTATTTATTTTATATTTTTTATTTTTATTGAAGTATAGGCGATTTACAATGCTGTGCCGATCTCTGCTATGCAGCAAACTGATTCAGTTATACACATAGAGGCATTCTTTTTTTTTAAATATTCTTTTCCATTATGGTTTATCCCAGGAGATTGGATATAGTTCCCTGTGCTGTACAGTAGGACCTTGTTAATCCATTCTAATGTAATAGTTTGCATCTACCAACCCCAAACTCCCAGTCCATCCCTCTCCTTCCCCCACCTCCCACTTGGCAGCCACAAATCTGATCTCTATGTCTGTGAGTCTATTTCTGTTTTGTACATAGGTTCATTTGTGCCATATTTTAGATTCCACATATAAGTGATATTGTATGGTGTTTTGGACTTTTGAATTTTAAAATATATGAATATAATACCTATTGAAAAAAATAATAAAAATTAAAAAACTATAAATGGTGGCTTGAGAAATGGTGGTGGGCCCCTTGACTAGACTCTCGATGTGGGTAAAGGAGATTGCTCAGATGAGTGGTGGCTCCTGCAGGTGGAAGATGGTGCCTGGGACCTGAGCAGCTGACTTAGGGAGGATATACATGCTCAGTGTGGATGAGGTGAAGAGACCAGGCAAACAGAGCAAATGCCTTGAGTAACACTGTAATGCTGACCGTGCTATTCTCCTCCTTCCCCCTGAAAAATCGCCCAGAACTTGGTTATCTCTGTAAGCCCAAGATATTTATCTAAAAAATTTATTCATTTTCTGTTTTAATACAAAATACTGCATGTTCATTGTAGAAAATGTATAAAATGCAGACAATGGAAAAAATTATTCGTAATCCAATTATAAAAATGTTCTAATATTTCTTTTTTTAATGTTGCTTCTGAAAGGTATAAAGATCAGGGTAGAGAGTTGTGGTCATTGAACAGACTCATTCATTCATTCATTCATTCATGCATGTATGTGTAACCCAATGTTCCTCCATCCTAACTAACCGGGGTCCATTGTTTGAGATCTCATTTACTTAGTAACACTGAGCCCTCCAACACCTAGACTGTCACCAGACTTTGTGACCCTGGGGCCCCTTCGGACTTATTCCTTCTTTGTCATGTATCATCAGTCATTTCCTTTCCACTGGATTATTTCCATCAGCATTCAAACATGTTCAAGTTTCTTTCATCTACCCACCACCTTCCTAAACCTGCTGTGCCTACATTTTCCATTTCAGTAAATGATGTCCACACCATTGCTCATGTCAAAGAGCTAGAAGTTCTTACTTCCTCTTTCTTTCTCCGTCTACATTCAATCCATCAACAAGTCCTGTGGACTTTATCTCCAAAATGTACCCCTGGTTCATCCACTTTTCTCCATCTTCACTGTTACCACTCTAGAGCAACGCACTGTGATTATTGGCCTAGAAATGGGAATAGCCTCCTAAACTGGTCTTCCTACAACCCATTCTCAGCAGCCAGTGAGACCTCTGACAAATCCAAATCCAATATCTCTTTCCTTTGTATAAAGCCCACCAAGGGCTTCTTCACATTTAGAAGATTACACCATTCCTTATCATGACCCAAAAGGCCCCTTCTAGGCTGAGCCTGTCCACATCCCTGAGCTTGCTCCATCTGTGTTCCCCCTTTAGCCACTCTGGCTTTTTCCTGTTCCTTGAACACTCCTATTTCTTTCGCTGCAAAGGAGGATTCACCAGGGCAGAGACCATGACTGTCTTCTTTATTACTGACTCCTAAGTGTCCATTCCAGCTCCTTGAGCATGGCAGGAACTCCATACAAATTTTTGGACAAGTAGATGAATTTATGAACTAGTGAGGATGATAAAAACAAGGGCACCAACTTCTAAAATGCAAAGCCAAATGTGGTAAGTTTCATAAGAGAGATTTGAACTAAGTGATCTGGGAGGTCATAGATGGGATACTTATTCTGGCTGAGGAGGTCAGTGAGGACTTATGGATGAAGAAATGTTTGAGCTGGACATCAAGGATACATAAGACCCTTCGGGCTAGAGAAAAGGTGTAGGGTCTGAAGAGAATGGCAAATAGTAATCCTGTTGAATCGGCACATAAGGTGTATGTAATGGACTTGTACAAGTTAAGGCTGGAAAGGTAATTCTAGATGTGATCATGGGGGATCCATAGTGCCAGGTTGAAGTGCTTAGACAGTTCATCTGACAAAGGAAACATCCCCCTACCCTCTGGGGATCAAAATGATCATAGCCATAGGAAGATAAATTGGTCCATGATCTTAGGTGGTCCACAGTGGAGATGAATGAAAGAAGAAGGAACAGATGTCAAGATTATCATTAAAATATCATCAATAGGAATTGATAACTGTTAGGAAGGGGCTGAGTATAGATGAGGAAGCAATGCAGATTTGAGCTTGGGTGACTCAGAGGATGGTGGTACCATTAATAGAAATAGAAAATCATGAAAAGAGGATTATTTTTTGAGGGGGAAGATGGTGAATTCGGTTTGTAACCTGTTGAGTTTAAGGTACAAATGGAACATGCTTTGTGTTGGAATTTGGGGCTAGAGGCAGGATTTGAGATGTAGTTTTCACTCATTCATTAATTTGTCCAGTGAATATTTATTGAGCATCTAGTATGTGCCGGGCACTGTATCAGTCACTGGGAATACAAAGATGAAAAGCGTAAACTCTGTCCCCGTGAGTTTCCTTTTGCTATATCCAGCTTTTTGACTCAGGACCAAGAGGAAGACTTTCCTCGATTGATATATAAATGTAAATGATCAAGATCAACAATATAACTTATAATGGGCATGAATATTTATATTTTTTAGTTCTGCTATGATTATAGGTTTGAATTAGAAGGAGTTTCATCATACAAACATAATTGCTTATAATCTATAACCTAAGGTTCAAGGAAATCCTGATGTGATTATCAGAAGAAATAGTTTGAGGATCTGTATGTGTGTTTGACTTTGACCCATGATTAGATCATCTCATCTATATCTCTAATGCAGTGAAATGGCAATGAAAGAGGAGCCAAAAATACCAACTCCAATGTGCTGGAATTTGGAAGCCTTCTGTTTCTCAGTGGGGCTCATCAAAGGGTGTAAATTCTGTGGACAGTTTTAATAAGGGTGTCAATCTGGAGCCATCCTCAGAAGGGAAACAATACCACCTACACTCAGCCTCGGAAGAAGCAGGGATGACTGTTTTATGAGATTTGTATTATTTTTCTGATGGGAGAGGATGGGGTTATGAAGGCAAGATGAGAGAAAATGTGGGAAGAAATCAGATGGTAGAAATTCAGGGCAAATGGAGAGAAGACTCTTAAGAAAAGGGGCTGTGAGTTTAATTATAATCATACACTTTCACTTCTTCATTACCCTATTTTATTTGCACAATATCATGCAAGTTTGAGCAATAGTTATCTTTCCCACTTTATATAAGGAAACTGAAGCTCAGAAAAGTTAAATGACTAAGGTTACAGGACTAAAAGCTAGAAAACTGGGGCTTGCCCCATGTTTTTGATTCAAGTCCAGGATTCTTTGCACTGTACTGAACTGTTGGGAGATGCTGTATGTTCTGGTGCTCTGTCCCACCACTATGCCTTTGTTCAGGCTTGCAACTGAGGTTAAATGTACTTCTTTACCTTTCCAAGGTTCAAACCCTACTTATCCTTACATGCCACCTTCTTTATGAAACTTTCTTAGATTCTATCAGTTAGTACCCAATAGCTTTTCCTTATGGCTCTCTTTCTCCTTGGATTGCATCGTACTCTCTCCCAGCATTATAATAGTTATTTATTTATATGCATATTTTATCTCTACTGGTAGACAGTAAACTCCTTCAGGATAAGCCCTGGATCTGAGTCATCATTATTTTTCCACAGTACTTAGTACAATGCTTTGTAGGCATTTAATATATATTGAATGAACGAGTGAGTGAGTGAATGAGTCTTCAGGTCCCATGATCCTTATCAGTTAGATAACCTCCTTGCCTCTCCAATTCAGGGCAGAACTGAGGTCACCTGGGTGTTGTAGAGGCAGATAGCCAGATGAAAAAAAGAGGGCAAGGTTTGCTTTACTTTTTGCAGGTAAAAGGAAGGTGTAGAAGTAGTGAATGGATGGGTTTAGAACTGAGATTCAATCTGTACGATTGTCTGAAGGTCTTAGGAAAAAACTTCCAATCGCTTAGCTCATGTGAATTGAAATAATTAGCACTCTGGGCTGTGTAGTTATGTTATTTGGCACAAAGAGAACAAAAATGTATTGTCAAGTGTGTTATAAGGAGGTCAAGAAAAACCAGGAATAAATTGAGACTGTGGCCTTTCCTAGACATTTTCACTTTGGACAGACACCACAATGGTCTGATGTCTGAATTATTTATTCTGGAGTCATGTGATTCTGTCCGCTGCTAGACTTCCCAGTGTGCTTGGAACAAGAGCAATTAATTCAGTGGCTCCATGACTCATTTCCCATAAACTACACTGAAAAAGTTTGGCATAGCAGTGAGAGAGAACTGGAGATTAAGGTTGAGGAAGCAAATGGAACTTCTGCTGTATCCCTGGATGAAATCATCCCTGTGCCAAAGAGGTATTAATCACTCTCTCAACCATTAAGGGGAAGAGGCCAGGAGAGCAGTTCAACCTTAACCTCTTCTGTGACTGCTTCAAAGAGGAATTAAAAACTATTCAACTTTAAAGCTTGGAACCAAGTAGTGTGAGTTTAAAAGATGAGATGATGATAAACATGCTTTAAAGAATCCATATGTATGTTGAGCAATACTTGCTCTGGCATTCTCTTTCACTGACAGGTTCCTAAAGAACTAATAATTTCCTAAAGAACTAACTAGTTTCCTTATTGCAATGAATGCAAAAAGTAGAAATCAGGAAATTCAGACTAAAGTGCATTGACCCTATTTTGGTTTGCCAACCAAAAAAAGGTAAACATCACCTACAGGGAGAAAATATGAGGCTGGCCTCAGACTTGTCCATGACAATATCAAATGCCAGAAAAAAGTGCAGTAATTTCTATGAAGAATTCCAATTTTATACCTAGCCAAGTTATTTTACAAATAAGTATAACAGAAAGACATTTCCAATATACATAGTCTCAGGGTATTAATGAGCTCTGCTTGGAAAAAAAATTTGATGTTGAAATATGGACAACTAAATGATACATCATAATTATAAAGAACTAGGAACAGGAAAGCCATGGTATGTACTGACTAGTGGTAAGCATTTAATGTATTTAAATAACCTACTAAGGCTTTAAAAAGTAGTCCATTTGTATGCAGAAAATTATAAGACACTGATGAAAGAAATTAAAGATGATACAAACAGATGGAGAGATATACCATGTTCTTGGATTGGAAGAATCAACATTGTGAAAATGACTCTACTACCCAAAGCAATCTACAGATTCAATGCAATCCCTATCAAACTACCACTGGCATTTTTCACAGAACTAGAACAAAAAAATTCACAATTTGCATGGAAACACAAAAGACCCCGAATAGCCAAAGCAATCTTGAGAAAGAAAAATGGAGCTGGAGGAATCAGGCTCCCTGACTTCAGACTATACTACAAAGCTACAGTAATCAAAACAGTATGGTACTGGCACAAAAACAGAAAGATAGATCAATGGAACAGGATAGAAAGCCCAGAGATAACCCCACACACATATGGTCACCTTATCTTTGATAAAGGAGGCAAGAATACACAGTGGAGAAAAGACAGTCTCTTCAATAAGTGGAGCTGGGAACACTGGACAGCTACATGTAAAAGAATGAAATTAGAACACTTCCTAACACCATACACAAAAATAAACTCGAAATGGATTAAAGACCTAAATGTAAGGCCAGACACTATCAAACTCTTAGAGGAAAATATAGGCTCTATGATATAAATCACAGCAAGATCCTTTTTGAACCACCTCCTAGAGAAATGGAAATAAAAACAAAAATAAACAAATGGGACCTAATGAAACTTAAAGGCTTTTGCACAGCAAAGGAAACTACAAACAAGACAAAAAGACAACCCTCAGAATGGGAGAAAATATTTGCAAATGAAGCAACTGACAAAGGATTAATCTCCAAAATTTACAAGCAGCTCATGCAGCTCAATATCAAACAAACAAACAACCCAATCCAAAAATAGGCAGAAGACCTAAATAGACATTTCTCCAAAGAAGATATGCAGATTGCCAAAAACCCATGAAAGAATGCTCAACATCATTAATCATTACAGAAATGCAAATCAAAACTATGAGATATCATCTCACATCAGTCAGAATGGCCATCACCAAAAAATCTACAAACAATAAATGCTGGAGAGGGTGTGGAGAAAAGGGAACCCTCTTGCACTGTTGGTGGGAATGTAAACTGACACAGCCACTATGGAGAACAGTATGGAGGTTCCTTAAAAATCTAAAAATAGAACTACCATACGACCCAGCAATCCCACTACTAGGCATATACCCTGAGAAAACCATAATTCAAAAAGAGTCATGTACCACAATGTTTATTGCAGCACTATTTACAATAGCCAGGACATGGAAGCAACCTAAGTATCCATCGACAGATGAATGGATAAAGAGGATGTGGCACATATATACAATGGAATATTACTCAGCCATTAATAGAAACTAAATTGAGTTACTTGTAGTGAGGTGGATGGACCTAGAGTCTGTCATACAGAGTGAAGTAAGTCAGACAGAGAAAAACAAATACCGTATGCTAACACATATATATGGAATCTAAAACAAACAAAAAAAATGGTCATGAAGAACCTAGGGTTAAGACGGGAATAAAGGTGCAGACCTACTAAAGAATGGACTTGCTAATACAGGAAGGGGGAAGGGTAAGCTGGGATGAAGTGACAGGGTGGCATGAACATATATACACTACCAAATGTAAAACGGATAGCTAGTGGGAAGCAGCTGCAGAGCACAGGGAAATCAACTCGGTGCTTTGTGACCACCTAGAGGGGTGGGAGGGAGGGAGATGCAAGAGGGAAGAGATATGGGGATATATGTATATGTGTATCTGATTCACTTTGTTATAAAGCAGAAACTAACACACCATTGTAAAGCAATTATACTTCAATAAAGATGTTAAAAAGAAAAAAGTAGTCCTTTCAAAGTGAAATGAAAGTAGCAATTGTTGACTTTCAAAAAGGAATTAGGCAGTGCTTATAATTATTTAATCAAGGGGTAGATGGGATCACTCAGTGAGTTAAGATAACATGAGGGACTTAGTTTATACTGTACTATAACAGATTCACAAAAGTTGTTAAATACATGAATAGGTAAGAAAATGATGGTCAATATTACATCTTGTGTTTCTAATTACTGACCTCCTGTTAAAATAATTCTACTTCTACTTTTAACCTTATATACTAGTTTTTTGGATTTTGAATATTTTGAAAGAAAAAAGAATGAGAACCAAAAAGAATGAGCAACAGAGGATAATAAAAGTTTCTACTTGCTAAAATTTCCTAGAATGATTTTGAACCTATCTTTAGTGCTGAGGCTGACTCTTAGAAGTTAACACTGTAACCAGATATGTTTTCACACAGCCACTTTTCTCAATCCCTTTTCTTCCTCTGTTGTGACACACTCCCCCACTGAAGTTTATATGCAGGGCACACACCCACGTGCATATCCAGGGTTGTGTACAATTTCTAACTGGGAGCTGTAAATCTACCCTTTTCCCCACTTCTCAAGAAAGTCTCTCGAAATGAAGTGCATCAGGGCGTTTTCAGCTGCAAGTAACACTCAACATCACTCATATAATAGGGGGATTTATTCTTTCACAAAACTAAATCCAGAGTTAGAGAGGATCCAGAATTGGTTAGTTCAGCAAGTCAACAACATCAAGACCAAGCTCTTTCCATCTTTCCACTCCACCGTCTTCAGTGTGTTTGCTTTTGTCTTCAGGTTTATCCTTTCATGGCCACAAGTTGTCTATGGCAGCTCCAAGCTTTATATTTTCATGTAGCTATGCCTAAAGGATAGAAAACAGGACATCCCTTTCTTGTGTCTCTTTTTGAGTGAAGAAGAATCTGATGGAACCTCCCTGACAAGACTTCTTCTCATGTCTCCTTGGCCTAAATTCTGTCATGGGTCAATTTCTTTTTTTTTAGGTTTATTTATTTAATTTATTTATTTTTGGCTGTGTTGGGTCTTCGTTGCTGCATGCGAGCTTTCTCTAGTTGCGGTGGACAGAGGCTGTTCTTCATTGCGGTGCGCGGGCTTCTCATTGCGGTGGCTTCTCTTGTTGCAGAGCACAGGCTTTAGGTGCACGGACTTCAGTAGTTGTGGCACGTGGGTTCAGCAGTTGTGGCCCGCGGGCTCTAGAGTGCCGGCTCAGTAGTTGTGGTGAGCGGGGCTTAGTTGCTCCACGGCATGGGAGATCTTCCCGGACCAGAGCTCAAAGACCGTGTTCCCTGCATTGGCAGGCAGATTCTCAACCACTGCGCCACCAGGGAAGTCCCCATGGGTCAATTTCTAAACCAAACATTTGTTGCAAGGGAAATGGCAGAGAGGTTCACCTTCTCTGAAGCTAGAGTTCTGTTAGCAGTCAGGAAGGGACAGGCAACCAACAGTGTCTATTAGAGTGAAAGTGACATTATAGGAGTAATTTTCAATTGGCTATAACATTTATATATAACCATATGAGAAAAGTGTTCTTTTAGCACTTAGTGCTAAAACTAGTAGGTGAAACTTTAAAGAAAAACAGGATATTTGCATAGCTTGAAAGTATTTCCCCAAAGATATTTAATTACATGTATTAATTACTGTGGTGTTTTTGACATATAGTCACAAATTCTGTCCGGAGGTAGAGCTTAATTCTCCTTTTGATTGTGAGTTTGACTTAGTAGCTTGCTTTTTTTTTTATTGTTTTATTTTTATTTATTTATTTATTTTACATCTTTATTGGAGTATAATTGCTTTACAATGTTGTGTTAGTTTCTGCTGTATAACAAAATGAATCAGCTATATGTATACATATATCCCCGTATCCCCTCCCTCTTGTGTCTCCCTCTCACCCTCCCTATCCCACCCCTCTAGGTGGTCACAAAGCACAGAGCTGATCTCCCTGTAGCAGCTTGCTTTTAAGGAATAGGGTATGGAAAGGGAAAAATAGTAACGTTACAGTGAAGAAACCTGAAAGATACTATCTTTCCCAAATAATCAAGGTTAGGCAAGATGGTATCCTGGATTGGATCCTGAAAAACAAAAAAAACCCTACAAAAGAACATTAATGGAAAAATCAGTGAAATTCAAATAAAGTCTACAGTTCAGTTAATAGAACTGTACCAATGTTAATGTCTTCGTTTTGTAAATGTAACTTGATTATGCAGGACATTAACATTAGGGGAAACTGAGTGACGGTATGCAGGAACTCCTTGTACTATCTTTGTAACTATTCTGTAAATCTAAAAGTATGTCAAGAATAAAAAGTTTTAAAACAATTTGGTTATCAGAAGAAAGGTTTATTATCAGGACTAATTGCTTTGAACATATCTTGTAATACATGATGGCACTCCAACATCTCATGATACCTTGTTTGGTTGAGAACAACTGTTCCTTTTGTTCATTCAATACATATTAATAGGCTAGGCATGTGCTAGGCATGATGGCAGGCAGCAGAACCAATGCTGAACTGAAAAGATACCACCCCTGTCCTTCTGCAATTCATATTCCGTTGACCCAAACTGGAAAGTAATGGTTTTTTTTCCTACCCAACACAATAGTGATTTGAAGAGAATCTTCAACTTTTAAAAAGAATTAATTTTTTTGAAGTATAGTTGATTTACAATATTTATTAGTTCTAAGTGTATAGCATACTGATTCAAGATTTTTATGGTTTATACTCCATTTAAGGTTATTATAAAATATTGGCTATATTCCCTGTGCTGTACAATATTTCCTTTTAGCTTATTTATTTTATGCATAGTAGTTTGTATCTCTTAATTCCCTACCCCTATCTTGCCCCTCCCCCTTCTCTCTCCCACTGGTAACCACTAGTTTGTTCTTTATATCTGTCTTTTCTGTTGTTATATTCAGAGAATCTTCAACTTTGAGATTTTTGATATGTTACATTCTCTATAGAGATTTTTTATTTTAAAAACTTGCCACTAATTTTATAAAATGTGGGGAATTTATGCTATTCATTTTTTGATACTAGCAAGTAAAATTAGAAAACTTTTTTAAAGGAGATATGAGTTAGGAGTTTTCCTTGTGCTGGAAAATAATGTTTTACTCCTTTGTCCAAGACTAAATATGAACCATTTCAGCTAAAGTATTTGTTAGATTTACCAGTGACTGAAGACAGGGTTGGGAGAGACTTTGATAAAAAGCCTTACACTGTTTGTCTTATTGCATTGGCAAATCTGAATATAATATATGTGATGAGTTTTTAAAAGGTGAATGCAGAATTTAATAAAGAGAGAGTAGAAAAAAAAGGCAAAATATCAGAATGCAAAATAAAAACACAACAGGCTAGCTTAAAAGGGACTCTGAAATGCACAGCCTTATTATAGTACTTTGCCTCATGCTTGCTGAATTTTTCTTGTAATTACCTGAATGAAGGATGATCATAAAATAAAATGAACAAGACTTTGTAGCTTTCCCAAGGCAATGTTGCAGCTATATCAGGATACGTGTAGGAGGTTGTAACAAGGCTGCTGGATGAATTTTAATTCAAAATTTATTTAAAAGTATCATGTTAATTCTTCACAAACAACAACCAGAATAACATAAAGCGATTTTCAAGTTTCATTTTTCGTTCTGAATATTTAAGAAAATTTTGAGTCACATACACAAAAAAAGAAAAATCACTGAAGACTTGTTTGTTTCAAAAAATAAAATTAATTGTGGTCAAGATTTATCCTATAGGATTCAGAAAATATTTTCTGGAGCCAAATGAGATAGAAGAGTTTGATTTCAGTTAATCTCAAGGAACATTGCTTTAATCAGTGAGATCTGTGATTTTTGTGTCTACTTTCATTCTTTTCACCATTGCATTTTTTTCCCCCAGAGTTAACTTTCACAGCTTTTACTTGTCCATATCTCTTCTTCCTTCTATTGGTGATATCACCCCAATATTTTTTATTAGGTGATTTTTTTTTTGACAAAAGTCAAATGTACAGATCTTAAGTGCACAATTCACTGAGTTTTGACAAATGCATACTTGTATAATTGCCATCCCAATCAAGATAAAGAACGGTTTCATCACCTCAGAAAGTTCCTTTGTTCACCCAGCAAGTCAACTCTCAACCCACATGTGTAACCAAGCAAGTGGTCTGGTTTCCTGCCTCACAATGGAAAGGCCATATGCTGAGGCGATAGTCTTTTGCAGAGAGAAAAGGCTTTATTGCTGGGTGGCCAAGCATGGAGACAGGAGGCGATGCTTAGATCTGTCTCCCTCATTGATTGACTATTGAGTAGGGTGTTTATCGTGGAAGTAGAGAGCAAGATGGAGAGGGGGCTTGGGAATGATTGGTGGAAAGTCAGTATAAGTTTCAATGTAAGTTTTAAGAGTCTTCTGCTCAGGGCAGGCATGTCTGTTCGTCATGCCTCTTCATGGGCCACGTGTGCAAATTCAGGGGAGGGGGTGTGTTCTGTATGCAACACACAGTGGATTTTTGGCCTGTGAGGTCTCAAGTTCACTATGAGTCATCCTAGTCCCTTAAAGCACCTGTGTAATGTTTAGTCAGGGTGCTGTCAGCAAGTTGTTTCCATATCTGCGGTTTCCCTGGTGTTCTGCCAAACTGGCTTGATGTTCTTGGTATATCATTTTGTTTCTACATTATGGACCTTGTAAGTTACAGGGTACAGTTTTACATGTACAGTGTTATGATTTCCATCACCATGGATTATTTTGCCTGTGTTTGAACATCATATACACGGAATCATTCAGTACTTAGTTCACAGTATCTGGCTTCTTTTGCTCAACATGTTTTTGAGATTCATTTACTTGCTGTGTGTATCAATTGTGTTATCGAACTGAACCTGGGTCTGCTTGCCAGCCTTGCAGCAAAGCCCATCTGCTGACACCAGGTTGTGGTGGAAAGTACAGCATTTACTGACAGGTACCAAGCATGGAGAGTGGGCAGCTTGGGCTCAAGAGACCCAAACTCCCTGATGGTTTTCAGGGAAGGGTTTTTAAAGGCAACATTTGGGGTGAGGGCTATAAGGTGTATAATTTTCTCCTGATGGGTTGGTGCTGAGGTAACAGGGTGATATTTCAGGAATCTTAATCATCAACCTTCTAGTTCTTACTAATCTGGGGTCTGCATGCTTGTGGTCAGCATGTAATCACCATCCTCCACCTGGGCAGGAGTCTTAGTTTCTACATCAAACTCAAAGATATGCATCAGATTGTTATGTATATTCCTTGAGGAGGAACTAGGACTCTATTTTATTGCTGAACTATTGTTTCTTGACTGGTTTTCCTTTGTTTCTGCACTCCCTCACTTCCCTAATTAGTAACTGCTTGTGTCTGCTCTTTGGAACTCAGGGAAGCTCTAGGAGACCAAAGCCTTCTCCTACAAATAAGAAACAGGGGACACAGAGGGGCTTTTGTACCCTGGAGGGTCCTGCAGTGTCCCTTGATTTCAGTCCCCTCTCTTCTTTGATACTCCTCAATCCTGAGGGGAATAGGGGAAGCACAAGAAAGGGAATAAAGTTTTGGATAGAGAGGTTAATCATAAACTTGACAGGGGAGCTTGATTTTAGGAGGACTCGGTTTCAATAGTTCATTCTTTTATATTGCTGAGTAGTATTCTATCTTCTGAGTAGTAGCCCCTTTTCTGTGGAGAGGCATTTGTATTATTTCCAGTTTATTGCCTAATATGAATAACATTGCTACAAACATTCTTGTACTAGTCTTTTTGTAGATGTATGTTTCAGTTCTTTTGAGTGAATACCTAGGAGTGAAATTCCTGAGTCATAGGGTAGATGTATGTTTAACTCTATAAGAAACTGACAAATAACTTTCCAAAGTGTTTGTCTCATTTTATAATTCTACCAGTAATATATGATATTTCAGTGTTCATGTTCCTGTCAATATTTTCCACTGTCATTGAAATTTTAGCCATTCTAGTAGATATGAAATGGTAACACATTGTAGTTTTAATTTGCATTTCCCTAATGACTAAAGAGATTGAGAACATTTTCATTGCTTATTGGCCATTTGTGTATATTTCTTTGTGAAGTGTCCATTTAAGTTCTTTGCTTTTTTATAATTTTTTGTCTTTTTGTTATGAATTTATGAGTTTTTATATATTAGTTCTTTGTTGGATATTTATATTTCTATAATATTAATATTGATATTAAAATATTTATTAATATAAATATATTTATATATTATATGTATAGTAACTGTTTTCTCCCAGCATTTTTATTATTCTCTGAGAATTCTAGATTCTAGGTATGTGACTAAGTAATTACAGATTGCTCTCTAGAATGGCAGTAGTCTATACTCCTATGAGGAGTGCATGTTCCTATAAACATTTTTCATTATTCAGTTTTCAACTTGTTACCAATCTACAAGGGTAGTGTAAGAATCCATTGTTGTTTTATTGTTCATTTCTCTGATTTCCAGTGAGTTGGAAATCTCTTCTATGCATGTTAGCCTTTTCAGTTTTCTCTTTTATAAATTGCTTATTCATATTGTCTGCCCATTTTGCCTATTGAGCTGATTGCCTTTATCTTATTGATTTGCGGGAGTTATCATATATTTTGTATATTAATCACTTGTCAGCTTAAGAAACTATCTTATTTTTAATTTTTCAACTTTATCCATGTCGTCCTCTGTTAAAAAATGATAGTTAATTTTGAGGTAATAAAAGCTATCACTTGTTTTGTTAGATCAAAAAGATATTTTCTTGTGTTTCCTTCTATTAACTTTATATTTTATCTTTCATATTTAGGTCTGTAATCCATTTGGAGTCTATCTTTGATTAGGGTATTAGGTAGAAATCCACTTTGATTTTTCTCCACATGATTAGCTATTTTCTTTTTTTAAGAAATAAATTTATTTATTTATTTATTTATTTATTTATTTTTGGCTGTGTTGGGTCTTTTTTGCTGCACGCGGGCTTTCTCTAGTTGCAGTGAGCGGGGGCTACTCTTTGTTGCAGTGCGTGGGCTTCTCATTGCGGTGGCTTCTCTTTGTTGCAGAGTACGGGCTCTAGGCACACAGTAGTTGTGGCACGCAGGCTCAGTAGTTGTGGCTCGTGGGCTCTAGAGCACAGGCTCAGTAGTTGTGGCACATGGGCTTAGTTGCTCAGTGGCATGTGGGATCTTCCAGGACCAGGGCTCAAACTGTTGTCCCCTGCGTTGGCAGGTGGATTGTCAACCACCGAGCTACCAGGGGAGTCTTCTATTTTCTTAAATGAGGAACTAAGTAATACGTCATTTCTCGATGATTTGTAGTACTACTTTTAATATATATTAGGTTCCTGACTCTGAGTTTCCTATTTCATTCCTTTGATTTTATATGTTTTTCTTGTACCAGAACAAGAACGTTTTTATTATGTGGCTTTGTTGTATGTCTTACTATTTAGTAAGCTCCCTTATTTATCCCTCCAATTTTAGGCTGACTTAGCAATTTCGGACTTTTAAATATACATATAAACTTGGAATAAGTTTAACAAGTTCCTCAAAAAAAATCCAAGTGGAACTTTCATTGGGATTGCATTAAATTTGTATATTCACTTGGCTATTAATGATATCTTTAGAATATTAAGTTGTCATTTTCAAGTATAGTGAAGTGACTTTACATTTATACAGTGAATCTTCTATTTTTTCAAATTAGAGTTTTAAGGTTTTCTCCACAGTGTTTTTGTGTATCCTTGTTAAATGAAATGCCAGATATTTTAGAGTTTTGTTGCTCTGCTCAATGGTATCTTATTTTTTATTATTTTTTCTAGTTGGCTATTGCTGTTGTGAGAAATACTGTTGATTTTTAAAAAATTAATTAATTTATTTATTTTTGACTGTGTTGGGTCTTTGTTGCTGCATGCAGACTTTCTCTAGTTTCGGTGAGCGGGGGCTACTCTTCGTTGTGGTGCATGGGCTTCTCATTGTGGTGGCTTCTCTTGTTGCAGAGCAGAACTCTAGGTGTGTGGGCTCAGTAGTTGTGGCTCGTGGGCTCTAGAGCACAGGCTCAGTAGTTGCAGTGCATGGGCTCACTAGTTGTGGCTCGTGGGCTCTAGAACGGAAGCTCAGTAGTTGTGGCACACAGGCTTAGTTGCTCCGTGGCATGTGGGATCTTCCTGGACCAGGGCTCAAACCCGTGTTCCCTGCATTGGCAGGCAGATTCTTAACCACTGCACCACCAGGGAAGTCCCAATACTGTTGATTTTTACTGATGATTTTGTGTTTGTTAATTTTGCTCTATTCTTTTAGTTCTCAAACACTCACTGTCTGTTAATACACTTATATTTTCTAGATTGATGATCTTATCATCTGCAAATAATATTTTTATTTCTTCCCATCCTATTCTTCCCATCCTATTATTTCCTTTTCTTTTATTTTAGAGTTAACCATAACCTCTAAAATCATATTGGAACTTTGCTTTTATTCCTTATCTTCAGAGGAATGTGTGTACTTTTGTTCCATTAAGTATATACTTGGGGGACTTCCCTGGTGGTACAGTGGGTAAGACTCCATGCTCCCAATGCAGGGACCCTGGTCAAGGAATGAGATCCCACATGCATGCCGCAACTAAGAGTTCTCATGCTACAACTAAGAAGTACATATGCCACAACTAAACACGCTGCAATGAAGATCCTGCGTGCTGCAACTAAGACCTGGCGCAGCCAAAATAAATAAATAAATATTTAAATATTTTTTAAAAAAAAGTATATGCTTTTTTTGGTTTAGCTATAGGCTAAACCAAGAAAAAGGTATTTTTCTTATCCTGTGTGCTCATTTTATATGGCTATGATAAGGTGACTTTTCTCTGTTATAAACCTAAACTTAAGTTTCATTGTTAAAAGTTATGTTCTCATAAAGGCTAGGATTTCTGTAATTCTTATAGAATACAGTTTTATACCGAAAAAAATACACTGTTGGATTCAATTATTTAATATTTTATTTAGTTTATGAGCAACTATGTGTAAAACTGAAACAGGCTTAAATTTCCCTCTTTTCTATTGTTCTTACCTGGTTTGAGTAAAAGATTATACTAGTGGTGTAAAATGAACTGGGAATCTTTTACTCTTTTCCTATTTTGGATCAACTTGTATAAGTTAGATTTTATAAGACAGTTTGGAACAACTTACCTGTAAAACCATCCGAGGCTGTGATTTTTTTAGATTCAATTTCTTTAATACTTACTGTCAGTTTAAACTTTGTCAATGTGCCTGTTGTATGTTTAGGTATTTTCTTTTTTTCTGTATTTTATTTATTCCATTTTGTCTGTTTTTCTCTTTGACCAGTGTTACCAAAACTCTATATTTATTATTTATTAATCTTAGGAAAAGTAATTCTTGGTTTGTTAATCTTCTATTTTTTTCTAAAATGATTCTTTTTTTCTATCTTTATTATCTGTTTCCTTCTTGTCTCTTTGGTTTTGCTCTGTAATGCTCAACATTTTCAGCTGAATCCTTAAGTCATCTTTTTTTTTTTTGCGGTACACAGGCCTCTCACTGTTGTGGCCTCTCCCGTTGTGGAGCACAGGCTCCGGACGTGCAGGCTCAGCGGCCATGGCTCACGGGCCTAGCCGTTCCGCCGCATGTGGGATCTTCCCAGACCAGGGCACGAATCCGTGTCCCCTGAATCGGCAGGCGGACTCTCAACCACTGCACCACCAGGGAAGACCAAGTCATCTATTTACGATATTTGTTTCCGGGTAAATATATTTAAAGCTATACATTTTCCTCAAGTATGGTTTAGCTGCCTTCCACAAAGTTTTGGCTTGCAATGTCTTCATTCTCATTCAGTTTTAAATAGTTCCTTATTTCTGTCTTAACTAAAGAGTCATTTAGTAATATTTTAGTCTCTAAGCATACGAGATTTGTTTTGAAAAGTTTATCTTTTTGTTATTGATCAAAATTTTTTTGGACTATGGTTAGAGAGCTGAGTTTGTATGATACTGATTATTTGAAGTTTATTGTTCTTTTTGTGGCCTCTCACATATTCAATTTCTGTTAATATTCTAAGAATGCAAGAAAAGACTAGTCACTTTTCTATAAATCTATGTGTTTTTTTCAGGGTTGATTTTGGGGTAGGGAGCCAGTAGCCCATGGAAATTCAACATCTTGAAAAGGTTACTTTCATTTTTAACTTTTTTTTTTTGCGATTCGCGGGCCTCTCACTGTTGTGGCCTCTCCCATTGTGGAGCACAGGCTCCGGACGCGCAGGCTCAGCGGCCATGGCTCACGGACCCAGCCGCTCCGCGGCACGTGGGATCTTCCCGGACTGGGGCGCGAACCCGTGTCCCCTGCATCGGCAGGCGGACTCTGAACCACTGCGCCACCAGGGAAGCCCTACTTTCATTTTTATACATTCAGATTACTGTTCAATTAGTAAAATGAGATTTTGGACCATTACAGAAAGATATTCTCAGTGAAGTCAACATATAGATTTAGACATTTCTCTATTGTCATAGAAATAGTGTATTTTATTTCCTCAATTTTCCTAAAGAGATGGGTTTTGGAAAGTTTAAAACTGAACATCCTGAGAGAACTCGGAAATAAGTACAAGATTTAGATTGTTGGACCCATCTTTTGGGAAGGACCTCCTTCCCATCTCTACATTTGCTTCTCACCTCTCCTCACCAGCCACACATAGCAGAAACTTGGCTGCATCCAGATGGCTTCTCTTATTTTAACATGAAGGACTTGTGCAAGTAGTAAAAATGGTGAGCAGTTACTTTCCAAGGATGGGGAGTCTGTGAACTAGGATACTCTTTGTTCAGCAGAACCTAAAATGAATTGGGGTATGCAGATTCAGGGGTAGAAGCTGGAGTTCTGCTGAAATGTTTCTGTAGTTGTGGAGGAAGGCCCTAGGATCAGAGGAAGTAAGATGCCTCAGAGATAGTTGGCTTTAAAGAGGGACTTTGGGAGAACTGAAATATCAAATGGAGTATTTTTACATTGAATCTCATAAGGTATATAATGTAACCTCCTTTGTCAGTTTCTCCTATGAAATCTTAAGTAAAATCTACATTGAAGAGAACATAAGAGCCAAAGAGGACTAGTGACAGTTATTTCATCATTGAAACTGTAGGGGAGGAGAAACTTTTCCTCTACTTTCTTATGTTCAGTGACTGAGGGCCTGTGAATTAAACTGACAAAAGACAGATTAACAGGAGAAAAGGCATACAAACTTTTTGATATTAATATTTTTACGTGCACAGGGGCTTCACAGAAAAGAATGGAAAAACCCAAAGAGGTGGTTAGACCTGGGGACTTATTTATCATTCTAACAAAGGGTGATAAAAATTGCAGAGAAGTAATTAGACAAAGGAAAAGGGAGTTTTTAGGAGTTAAATTGTGGGAAGGTCACTAAGAAATGTATGGGGGAAGCTAATAGTAGATAAGGGTTGTTTATGCAGATTCATCTTGGTGTTCTCTTCCTGGTATAGGACAGGGGGGTACCTTTATAAATGGAAATTTCCTTTATGAAAGGTAAGTTTATGTCCTGCTTTTAGTCAGATAGAGGAGGGCATAAAGCTCCTCCTGTGTCTGCTATTTCTCAGTTGCCTTCAGCTCAAAATAATCCTTATGCCAAAGTGGCATATTTTGGGGTGATCCGCTTCAATACATTTTATAATCAGTCTTTGTGTATCTTACAGATGTTCTCTTGGCTAGAGTTCCTTGAGGTTTTAGATCCTTGCCTTTTTTAAGTTCAAGACGATCTGCTACTTGAGGCTGTCTACCCTCCCAACAGAACAGGCCTCCCAAGATGTGTTACTTTGGCATATGGATTATTTTGAGCTAAAGGCAACAGAGACCCCGAGGGCTCGAGAGAAACTCCTCCCTTAATATAGTTAGCAGCATAGGTAAGACAACCTGAGATTATCTTTTAGATGTACGTACTCATGGACTTAAAGGTAAAATGATGTATAAAACTAAACTCTGCACACTGAATGAAACAAAACAGAAGGATGAGTTTATTGCAAGGCTTTCGACCTGCAAGCCAGGAAACTAAAGACTGTGGGAGCAATGAGGTCTTAGTTGCTCATAGGCCGAGGGATATTTATGTGAATAAATATGGAAGTTATTTGCCTTTTTCCACTGATTGGTTGCCTAGTGGTCTTCTTTCTTACTTGCTAAGGGTACGTAAATTAGGGGAACAAGGAAGTCCAGAGATGGCATGAACAGAATTGGCATTTGGGTATTGGCTGATGTCCTCTGCTGATTTCTGAGAAGAGTTGTAAATTCCTGTAAGGTTAGGTTAAGTTTCCTTTATGCATCTGCATTAACCTTCTCCGTTGTGTCCCTGGCATAAGTGACTTCGTTTTAGTTTGGATCTGCAATGTGGTATCTATAATTTATGTTTAATAATTCTGGTTAATCAGTATTTGTCTTCCCTGCTAGATTATAAGCTTCACAAGGGAGGAGAGTGCCTTTTTTATTCTCTACTGTATCCCTGACCCATAATAGATGCTCAATAATATTTCTTGACTGATTGAGTAAATTAATATGTAGGAACCACACAGATAAAAGTGCAGCATGAAGAGCAGTCAGATCACTCAGGGGCAGTAACCAGTGGGCCCCTACATGAGTGTTGGTTGGGGTAAAAGTTTGTAGTCACCGAAAGAAACACTGCCCACTTCAGAATTTTTGAATAGAGCTAATCCTATAAAATGAACAGAATTTCAATAGATATTTTTAATGCATTTACATAGCTAATTCAGTAAAATGTTTTCCTGATTTTCCATGGATTTCAGTAAAGAAGAAATTCTAGTATAGACATTATAATAAAAGGCAATTAGACCCTTTCTCTTCTTTTCTGTAAAAGCACAGATACATTTTCCAATTCATTTTTGCTGCAACTTCCCAAAGGAGAGACTCAAAGCTTGCCAAACTCAAATATTGTTAGAACTCAAACAGTTCCAAAACTCAAAGGAAGGCAAGTTTTTAATCACCTCCGGGATGTTCACCTCCAATAAGGATTTTTAGGACCAAGAAAGAATAAGCCCAAATATAGCTCTAAGATGTTGAGCTATCTACTTTTATACTTCCACTGGTGATAGGATTGTCGCTTTGTCAAATCCTGCTGCAGTTTGACCCTTCTCAGTGGGAACTTGGTGATTAATAATGCCCTTAATTGCTTTTCCTCCTGCCCTCGCAGCTGGTAGAAGTGAGGTACATCACAAAGAAACGCTGAACCGAGTTTTAAGGACAGAAAGGAAGCGGGGATGTAGCGCTGTAGGGCTCTGCTTCCTTCCTACGGCGTGGGAGGCTTCGGAGCCTCTCCCTCGTTAAGGGAAGCGGCTCTGCGCAGGCGCACTGAGCCATCGCGGGTAACGTTGTGATCGCTGTTCCAGCTCCTTCCTGACTGACAGGGAAGCCTTCCTAGAGCCCCAGGCTTTGGTCAAGGCTTCCCCTCTGCTACACAGGTCTAGGGTATGCGAGTTAATGAGCCAATGAACAGGGTCTCCTTGCTCACATCCTTTGCTGCTAATTAGTTGATGCAAGGGCTCAGGGACTCAAAATGCCTCCTTTCAATCACGGAGAACCATGGCTTTTCCTGAGCAGTGAATCAATGGCGAGTGTTCAATAGTAGCCAAGAGGATAGGGATGGTGTCCCGACGACTCAGGGCCTGTGATGGAATCTAACCAAATGGGGAAGCACCAGGGAGGGGAGAGGTGATAATGGACAGTGAATGTGACTTTGATTTAGAAACTGATTTTTATATCATTTGAGATAATTCAGTAACTTCCCAAAGAGACAGATAGGCTGCTGCGCCGGGGGTAGGAGCTTTAGCAGCAAGTTGAGCCACGTGAGAACATTTTAATTAAGGTCTTTTTACATTGTTTGGGGGAATTGCTTTGGCTAAGATGGTGGAATGGGGAGTGGGGAGCAAGGAAGAAAACTAAGTATAAAGAACTTTAACTTTATAGCCTCAACCCAAATACCCTAAAAGCAGCTGGGCAGGAGGAAACGCAAGGACAAGAAGGGGGATCCAGGCGGGATCAAACGTAACGTTCACTGGAATGGCAAGGACAGCGTCAGGCAGGGAAGAGGAGGCTCAAATTTCCCCATTCCCATGACATTTTCTTTCATTTACACCCAGAATGACTCTTTTCTGGTCTCAGAGGGGGCCTCCTTCAGAGGAGAAGTAATTAGTTTTTAAATATCCTTTTGAGATCTACCTAGGGAAAGCGCAAAGTAGAATGTAACGGTTTAGAGATGAGATCAACCAGCAACTCAGTTGGGGTCACTGGGCAGCCACTGAAAAACAGAATAATCCAGCAAGGAAAAGTGCTAGAAGAATGCCTGTAGGGAGAAACTCGAGGGGCAAAGGGATACATGGATATTGTCACGTCTTAGGCCTGTGCCTGGGTTAGTATTTCCTTTCCATAGTGTCCCAAACCACTTCCTTCTTTGCACAATGCCTTGATTGCATAGGGCCAGGCAGAATAAATCATCCGAAAGTACTTCTCATGTTCCTCCTCAAGTAATATTATAAGCTATATTAGTTTTGTTGAAAAATTTCAAACACCTCACAGCACCCAACCAAAGTGTTTAAGTAAGATCAGTTAAGCCTGGTCCACACTGTGCTATTGAAAACTTACCAAGAAACCTTTGACCCTTTAAGAAGATTAGCTCCTTTAAATCATTAACGACCAATCAATACTTGCTTATTTCTTAGTGAGGGGGCCAGTACTTAAGATGTGGGTTTATTCATGGCGTATGTTTCATATCATGGCTTGATTTA
This sequence comes from Tursiops truncatus, assembly GCF_011762595.2. Taxonomy (NCBI): domain Eukaryota; kingdom Metazoa; phylum Chordata; class Mammalia; order Artiodactyla; family Delphinidae; genus Tursiops; species Tursiops truncatus. The sequence continues at coordinate 11,876,292 of NC_047050.1, read as the reverse complement.
AAGACGGTATGTTTTAGTGATTAAGGGCCTGGACCTCAGAGCAGACTGGATGCAAGTCTGGCTCCACTGTTTCCCAGCTGTGTGATCTTGGGAAAATTACTGAACCTTTCTGTTCCTTGCTTTACTCATCTGTAAGATGGGAGTAGTTATAGTACTATGGTATAGGAGATTAAACAAAGATTAAATGAGGGCTTAGAATAGTACCTGGCACATGGCCAATCCCCAATAAGGGTTAAAGATTATTATTTGAGTTGTTTAGAATAATTTTACTGCTCTTGGGAACAGACATGATCCAACTTTAATTTGGCTGGCAGCTGTGACTTGTTTCTGTCAGTTGCACTGATGGGAGAGGTGTGAACACATGGATGAATCTTTCCTTAAGGACCATTTGTTTGGTCTGTAATAAAGTAATGTAACCCTTGGCTACATGTTAATAAAAACACTTATTGTGTGTCAGGTACCTTATATGCCCCATTTCATTAAATCTTCCATGAGGAAGTACTGTGATTATTCCCCACTTTACAGCTGAGGCACAGCGAGGTTAACGGAGAAAGTGCCAAAGGTCAAACAGCTGGTAAGTGGTGAGTCTGACTCCAGAGCCCGTGCTCTTAACCATGGTGCCGTACTGCCTCGACCTCTTCTGACACAAGCCCTTGCCCAGAAGTATGAGAGAATGGGCTCCCCTTGGCCCTCTGGGAAGCCAATAGCAAGGTCCCCACTTGCAAACAAAATGCTCACAATGTCACAGAAAGACCTTTTGCCATTTGATGGAGGAGAATCATATATTGGGCAGATGCAAGGACTAGATGGTTCCTAAGGTAACTTCAAAAATTCATGAAGACCTGAGGTGATCGGCAACAGAGTTCAATAATCCCAGCTCTTCAGGTAGTCATCAAGGTCACTTGCTCCTGGGCCGGGGGGTGGGCTACCACAGGACTCCTCGAGTCTCCTGCAATGTCTCTGCTACTTGGGATCCGCCGCTTCAGCTTCTCCAGAGGCGTTCATTCACTCTGTGCTCAGCTGGCCCTTCCAGCTCTTTCCACACATGATTCTCAAGCTAGTTTCTTTGAGAGAGTTTACGAATCCCCTCTGAGCAAGGCCCTGATTAGTAATGGCATTTGGTTTTTAGTGCTGCTGTGACAGATTACCACAAACTTAAACAACACAAATTTATTATCTTATAGTTCTGGAGCTTAGAAGTTCCAGCATGGGTCTCCCCTGCACAATGATCACGTTGTCGGTAGAATGGAGTTCAGTTCTGAAGCCTCTAGGAGGGAGTCTGCTTCCTTACCTTTTCCAGCATCCTTGGCCCATGGCCCCCTTTCTCTGTCTTCAAAGCCAGCAAGGGCCTGGAAAGCCTTCCTCAGATGGCCTCTCTCTGCACCTTCTTCTGTGGTCAAGTCTGTCTCTGACCATAACGGGAAAGGTTTTCTGCTTTAAGGATTCTTGTGATTAGACTGGGCCTGCCTGGACAATCTAGGAGAATTTCCTGAGCTTAAGGTTCTTCACTTTAATGACATCTGCAAAGCCCCTCTGCCACGTAAGGTACCATATTCATGGGTTCCAGGGATTAGGACTTTGGACATCTTTGGGAGGACATGATTCTGCCTGCCACAGGAATGAAACTGAAACTGGGTGTCTAGTCCCATCAGTTTAGAGTGCAAACAATGCCACCCCATGGTGTTTTTTCAAAATGCTACACCCAATATGTTCACTGCAGCTCTATTTACAATAGCCAGGACATGGAAGCAACCTAAGTGTGCATCAACAGATGAATGGATAAAGACGATGTGGCACATATATACAATGGAATATTACTCAGCCATAAAAAGAAACGAAATTGAGTTACTTGTAGTGAGGTGGATGGACCTAGAGACTGTCATACAGAGTGAAGTACAGCAGAAAGAGAAAACCAAATACCGTATGCTAACACATATATATGGAATCTAAGAGAAAAAAAAAGTCATGAAGAACCTAGGGGTAAGACGGGAATAAAGACACAGACTTACTAGAGAATGGACTTGAGGATATGGGGAGGGGGAAGGGTAAGCTGTGACAAAGTGAGAGAGTGGCATGGACATATATACACTATCAAACGTAAAATAGATAGCTAGTGGGAAGCAGCCACATAGCACAGGGAGATCAGCTCGGTGCTTTGTGACCACCTAGAGGGGTGGGAAAAGGAGGGTGGGAGGGAGACGCAAGAGGGAGAAGATATGGGGATGTATGTATACGTATAGCTGATTCACTTTGTTATAAAGCAGAAACTAACACACCATTGTAAAGCAATCATACTCCAATAAAGACGTTAAAAAAAAAAAAAAGCTACACCCAAGCAGCCACCTGCCTTTCTAGCAGGATGTCCTATATCTGAGGTGAGGGTGGGAAGGGGCCCTCTTATGATGAGTCCATGAGCCCCAGGGACTTAATCCAGGGGGTCAGCCTTGGTCAGTATTGCCTTTCAGGGAGGAAAGTGGTCAGGGCTGTAAGCACGGTTCCAGCCTGATGTTGTTGCTGCTTCTACCCGCTGCTGTCGCCCTGCCCCAACCCGGGCATCCTTTAGGCCCACTCAAGGGCTGTGCTGCAGAAAGTGCGGTGGTACAAAGATTGATAAATACAAAGCTCGCTGCCGCTGCCACTGCTGCTCTGGCGCAACTGACTTGGGGCAGGATGGGGAGGGGGAATGCTTCTCTCACCTGGGGGTGCCCCACGCACGAGAGCCCCAGGTTCTCAGTGATAACTTTCTTTACTGAAATGGCCTTTCCAGTCTGTTCTTGGAACAGCAGGCACTTCTGTGGGCTTAACTGCCTCCATGGCCTGGTGAGATCCCTTTTGACTGCCTGACCCCTGATCTCAGGGTGACCCTGAGGAGTACTGTTGGTTTACCTGCCCCTCAGCACAGGTCAGGTGACAGTTAAGGTAACTTTGAAGCAGGCAGAAAAGGAGGTGCGGTTCTCAGTTCCTTCCTCTTGGTCCCCACCAGAAGCCCCTGGGCCTTTTAAGCAAATGCACCAACCCTGTTGGCCCATCTTTAAGCTTGTGTCAGTGGGGTATGGGTCAGGGTGAGGGAGTTGGGCCCTGATGCCGGCACAATGACTGTTGAGTGATTCAAGGGCAATTGGGTGACTTGTCTGAGAAAAGCGAAGACTTTAATAAGGCAGCTGCATGTTGCTACCATCAGAAACCAAACAACAATTAACAATTTCCAAATGGCAGTTCTTTTAACAAAAAATAAAGTTCCATTTTGCTGGGCACCACACTAGGGCAACAATCTTCAAGCTCTTTTTGTCTTGGGACCCTGTTAAACTCTTAAAAATTATTAAGTCTCCCAGCTTGGTTGACATGGGTTGTATCTATTGATATTTTCCATATTAGAAATTAAAACAATTATGCATTAATTCATTTTTAAAAACTCATTACATTTTAATATAAGTAACACATTTTTATGAAAACCTAGTATACTTTCCAAATCAAAAAAATATTTGTGATAAGTTACCTTGTTTTACATTTTTGCTGATTGCTTTTATGTTTGGCTTAATAGAAGACAGTTGAGTATTTCATATCTGCTTCTGCCTTCTATCTGTTGTGATATCACACTTTGGAATGGCTACCCTGGGGTAATTTCAAATCATATGTGCAGTAATGCTTTAGAAATGACAAAGCACCATAAAAATGCTAGGAGTTTGCTGTTTCTATACAGAGATGCTGTAACAAGAAGTAACAGGAAATTCCTCCTCTGAGGTGCATCACACCTCTTTGACTTAAACACACCAGAACTCAGCCCACCCAGAAATGAGGTGTTTGTTCCTTCATACAGAGTTTCGGAAATAACAGTCTCCCAGAAACTTACATGAAAAAAGTCTAATATTTCACCAGATACCAAAGAAATCTCACCCCATGCCAGAAAAACTGTGGTTTTAAGAATTCTATAAGATACAGTTGGGAAAACTGTGTATGACTCTATACTACATTAAAAAAGTGTTTTTACATACATTTGTTTAAATCTAACCTGTATACTTTTGAGAGGTAGGAATTCTGAGGCTGAGAGAGATTAATGGGAAAAATGGCTTACCAAATGTCACACAGTTTCTGATAAGAGGTAAAACTGGGAATCCAGACCAGGTTTTCTGATTCTAAATTCAGTAGGTTTTTTCCTTACATTGCAATGTCTCTGGGTGGTTTATCTCATGCCCACGGGGCTGTAAAGAAGAGGGAAGTAGGAAAGATGTTTCTGATTTGGGGATGGAAAGTGGAAAGAATATAGGGAAAAGTTTAAACCATGTCTGCGGCCCACACAGCTGTAGGAAGTATTGCCTTGAGGGATCATAGTGTCTGGGGAGATGGAATGGGAAAATGTAGGACACTAGATCGTTGGCAGGGGGTAGAAGTTAAGGATCGTTAAGTCAAATTTTCTGTCCTTCACAATTTTATCCAACTCCATCTCTGACTATAATGGGATTTCTTCAGAAATCTCTGATGGAAAAAGAACCCAAAGATAGAAAATTAGTTCAACATTAGATACTATTATGTGACTGCCTCTTAAACAGAGTTGAAGATGCTATCCTTTTGCTGCAAGTGACACCCAAAGATCATGAGTGATTTATCCATCTAATTACCAGCCAAGCCCAGGATGGTAAAGGATAAGAAATGACTGTTAGTTTTTCATCTCTTTTCATAGGGCTCGCTGTTGTCTTCCTAAACAACCTTCAGAAACAAGCATTTTGCTTTTCTAATATGGCATAATCAGATGGACACACCCCAGTCACTGTCCTAAGTGACCTGTCTAGAGCACGAAATTGTGTGCAAAGTCTTCCTTTAGCTTCCTGTGGGTTCCATGATACCCACTTGCTTGAACTCCTTCCTACCTCTTGGAAGGATCCTTCTCAGTCTGTTCTGTAGGCTCCTCTTCCGGGCTGACCCTTAAATGATGATGTCACATGAGACCCTCTTCTCTTTTTTCACTGTCCTGAGTCAGTGCACCCACTCTCTTGGCTTCTATATCCACCTATTTGCTGATGATTCTGAAAGCTCTGTCTCAGGTCCAGATTTCTCTCTAGCTTTGGATCCATCTATCCATTTGCTTTTGGAAGTCCTACAGCTTTTGAAACCATTTGGTTTCGAAATGGAACTCATTCAAAATGTCCAAAATGGAATGCATTTTTACTGCTGTGCTCCAACTTATTTCTCCTCTGTGTTCTCCACCCAGCAAATGGCAACACTGCTTATCTAAGTGTATAAATCAGAGACTTAGGAGTTACACTGGACATCTCTTTCACCCTGCAAAGGAAAACTCTGTTTTTCTCCTCTACTCTCAGTACTTCTGATCCTAGATATGTGGGGTTTTTCCCATACCAAGCAATTCTCCAACTCTCAGTGGGTAATGACTGGGTGTCCCACACATTTAACTCAGTTCTGACACGATTTGGAGATAGAGTCAGATCCCACAGGGTAAGAGCTCAATCCCACAAGACTGCCCCCACTTTAGACCCCAGTCTCAAGACCAGATTCTCACCATACTTCTGACCTGTAAATCGGGACTTCCATGAGCCCCTTTTCAGGTCTGATAATTTGCTAGAATGGCTCACAGAAATGAGAAGAAAACTTGCTTACTTGATCTATTGATTTATTTATAAAAGGATACAACTCAGGAACAGGCAACTGGAAGAGATGCATGGGCAGGTATGGGGGAGGCAACATGTAGGTTCCATGCTCTCTCTGGCTATGCCACCCTCCCAGCATCTCCTTATGTTTTCTCTCCCAGAAGCTCATCAAATTATGTTCGAGAGATTTTATAGAACTTGATCTCCAGCAACTCCCTCCCCCTTCCCAGAGGTCAGTGGGTGGGGCTGAAAGTTCCAACCCTCTAATCTCTTGGTTTTTCTGTGACTCTAAGTCACATAACATAAGTCAGATGTGCTCTAAAAGGGCTCCCTATGAATAACAAAAGACAATCCTATCACTCAGGAAATTCCAAGGGTTTTAGGAGCTCTGTGCCAGGAACTGGGGGAAAGACCAAACATATATCTTTATACCACACACCCCTCATAGACAATCAATCACCAAGTTTAGGTCTGGTCACTATAGTATTAAGCTGGGCTTATTGCAGTGACTCCCAGGATGGAGACATGTGTCACTCTGCCTCTAGTCTCCCCCCACCAACCCATCCTTGTCTTTATGAAATGTAGACCTGATCATGCTACTTTACCTCCTAAAACTCAGCCAGTCCTCATTGCTCTTCGAGCATAGTGTTATTTTCCCATTTCACCTCTTGTCGCCCCCTTTGCTTGCATTCTACACACTAAGCCATACTGCATTTCTTTTGTCTCCTAGAACGAACCATGCTCTTTGTCTTGCTTCCTGATTTTACAAGTACAGTTTCCTCTCTTGGAACAATTTCCTCCTTTTATCTACCTCTGTGCCTGTCTAACTCAATTGTGAGGTTTAAGTCAAAGTATCAATCCTCAAGAAGTCTTTTTAACATCACCAGGGAGGGCTAAATACTGCTTCCATGTGCTCCGATAGCACGTGGAACTTCACCTTGACGCTTACCACAGTGTTCCAATTACCTGTTTACTTGTCTGAGCCTCTGTGTGTGGTGTAAGCTCAGTTAGGACAGAAACCGTGGTTACCTCGTTCGCGGATCTATCTCCAGCATCTAGCACTATTTTGGAGATACATTCTAAGTGACCTTGGGCAAGTTATTTAACCTCCTTGTGTCTTTCTGTTTACCAGACCGTAAAATGGGAGTTGAAATAGTACCTATCTCATGGGGTTACTCTGAGCAGTGTCTATATATTTAGAACTTACAGTGGAACATTCAGAGGTTGCCTCAATAATCATGTCTAAACAAATACTGTCATGTCACTTTGGAAACCTCCCACCTTGGCCCTCAAAGCCAATGGAAAGTCAGAGCCCAGTGATTAAAAGTTGGACTCTGGAGCCAGGTTGCCTGATTCAAATGTGAGTTCTTCCACTCACTGGCTGTGTGCCTCAGGCCAGTTATTTAACTGTTCAATGCCTTCTGGTTTACCCATCTCTATATAAAATGGGAATAGAAGTTGTATCTACCTCACAGGGTTGTTGTGCCCTTGCCACATAGTAAGGACATAGTAAATGACATTTTAAATAAAATTAAAAATACAGAGAGGAGGGGTGAGAGTGTGCAGACATTTGGCGCCATGTGATTACCAGTGACAGTTGATATGGAAGGACATCTCCCTGGGTTATGGCTCCCAGTCAAACTTCAAAGCGCACCAGCTTCAGCGGTTCACTTATTGCTGTCCACACTAGCCACAGACTAGTTTCCAAGAGACCCAGACTTCCTAACGGAAAGCAGCATGTGCTCTAGGGGGGGACAATGTCTGGGAAGGGGTTCATGAGCACTGGTGACTTTTGGGTCAGCATCCACGTAATTGCTGCAGTTTGCAACGCCATTGAACATGAATAAATGGCAGCAGGTGCAGAAGACAGGATAGGTTTGAAAGGGCCACCACAGGTGCAGATGTGAGCTTTGTGTCCAGTGTCTGACAGACTTTGGGATTGCTTCTGACAGTGAGAAGAACAACCGCCCTTTGCCTAAACTCTTGTCACACTAAGTCTGAAAGTAAATGCTGACGCATTTATGATAGCTCGGTTTATTTACCTTGGAAAGCACAAATGTCCATAATTAGTCCTGATTATTCAACATGTGGCTTCTCTTCTGTTCTCCTCCCTACTCTGGCTTTTGACTACAACCATTTTGACTACAGCCCAAACAAAGAGATTGGACTAGCTTGTGTTATGGATTGAATTGTGTTTCCCCCAAAAAGATGTTTTGGAGTCCTAACCCTCAGTACTTCAGAATGTGATTTTACTTGGAGATAGGATCTTTATAGAGGTAATCAAATTAAAATGAGGTTATTAGAGTAGGCTCTCATCCAGAATGACTGAAGTCCTTGTAAAAGGGAAATTTGGACACAGATAGACATACGTAGAGGGAATACCATGTAAGGAGACTGTGCATAAGTCAGGTAGAGAGGCCTGGATCAGCTCCTTCCTCACGGTCCTCGGAAGGAACCAACCCTGAAAAAACCTTGATCTTGAACTTCTAGCTTCCAGATCTCTGAGACAATGTATTTCTGTTGTGCAAGTTACCCAGTTTGTGGTACTTCATTATGACAACCCTAGGAAACTAATACTGGATCTAAATTCCTACCTAGATATTTATTGTTCCTGGTGTTACATGTATCTCCCTAGCTTTCCCCAGCTGGGTGTCTGGGTGAAGATAATCAATGGGTGTGCGTAACAGCAGTGCTATTTGGTTCTAGTCTCCATCAGCAGAATTGCTAGACTCGAGTCTCTTTGTCTACCGTTTTGGTAGTCATTAAAGAGCCCTTGCTGTAATGCTTGGTGTTCATTTCCATTCTGACCTGTGGCCTTAGCCATGCTATTGACCTAGCTGGGTCAAAGAAGTCCTATACAAAAGGAACCCATGATGACCAAACATTTATAAAATTTATAAAATTTATTTAACCATAGAACAATTTTGTCATATAATTGTTGGAACATGAAACATCCTTTCGGAATTACTGCCCACAGTGTTTTGATCTTCTGGAAATGAGTAAGGTAACTTTTCAAGGAGAAGTCCGGATTAGACACTGGATTGGGAGACAGAGGTCTTGAAATTCCCTTGGGATGGAAATTATAATCATAATCTAAGTCAGGTAACATTTTAGACCAGATAATTCTATCTGGGGCTGTCCTGTGCATTGTAGGCTATTGGGCAGCATCCCTGACCTCTACCCACTTAAGTAGCACATAACTACCACTCGTGATAATCTAAATGTGTAAATGTGTCCAGGCACTGCCAAATGTTTCTTGGGGAGCAAAATTGCTCCTGGTTGAGAACCAGTAATCTAAGGTCACTTTAAATTGTTCACAAGTTGACACTCATTTTCCATATTAAAAGTACCAAGCTAGAGAAGTGATCCATAAGATTAAATTGTGTGTGTGTGTGTGTGTGTGTGTGTGCATGTGCATGTGTGTGTGTGTGTCTTAGGGAGGGGAAAGGTAGAAAGATAGATGCCTCCGTGGAGTCACTTGCAAAGAGATGCAGAAGATGGGTACAAGACAACTTCAGGCCTCATTTACTCTGACTTTACTGGGACCTTAGTAACTTCCCCATTTTTGCTGATTTTGTTATTGCTTGGTTATTTCTCCATCTAACAAGTGTTAATAAAACTTTTATGGAAAAAAGAACCCATGTGTTATAGGGAATAAAAACTATAAGAGAAGGTGCACACATGAATGAGCTAGACTTAGTAGAATACTTGAACAAACCCAAGCTCTTTTCTGCTTGAGAATCTTTGCGTAAGGAAAGTACTCATTCTACCTGGAATTCATTATCCTAGGATCTTCTCAAGCATTGTCTTTAAGGAGAGACCTTTCCTGACTTCTCTATCTAAAGTAACCCTCTCTGAGCTAGAAATTTATTTTTTTAACCTCAATGGTTAATTTTGTCCTAATAAAGGGACCAACCTTTTTGGGGGGATTTTTAAAAATATACTTTCCTGCTAATCTTATCTTGTCTGTTGAATATATGGTAATTTCATCTATGTTACCAAGAAAGTGAGTATCATAAAGTTCAGTATGAGATAAAGAAAATCCTCTTAAACACATCTCAGGAGAAGAATATCAAGCAGGCCATCTAGTAATTTATATATTGTTGACAGGCTATAATAACAATTTCTGGTTGAGTCAAACACCCATTTTTCTTAAATTGTCAAGTATTAAACGTAAAACATTGTGTTTTTTAGAACCAGGCTCAGTGAATTTGTACAAATGATGAACTTGTCAGCTAATAGTGTTTTTGTGCGTATCATTTTATATCATTTTCACAGTAGTTGCTATGGGTATTTCAATATACCCATGTGACTTATCACAGTCTAATGGTATCAGCATTTTACTACTTTGAGTGAAGTGAGGAAAACTTACCTTCATTTAGATCCCTTTTTCAAGTTTTAAATATCATTGTCTTGAGTATCAGATAGTGTTATCATTTTTGTTTCAAACATCAGATATAATTCAGAAAACTCACAAGGAGAAGGGTGGCCTATTGTATTTGCTCATTATTTCTACTCTTTCTGTTGTTCTTTCTTCCTTCCTGAGGCTACAAGTTTCCTTCTTTTTACCATTTTCTTTCTTTTTGAAAAATTTTCTTTAGCTGTTCTTTAAGGGTAGGTCTGCCAGCAACAAATCATTTTAGTTTTCTTTCATCTGGGAATGTGTTTATTTCCCCCTCATTCCTGAAGGGTAGTTTTGCCAGATATAATTTCATGGTTGACAGTGTTTTCTCCCCCCCAGCTCTTGAAAAATGTTCTACTTGCTTCTTGCCACCATAGTTTCAGGTGAGAAATCTGAGAAATTTGCTATCATTCAAATTTGTTTTCATACTATAGGTAATGTCATTTCTCTCTGGCTGCTTTCAAGATTTTTTTCTTTGTTTTCAGTTTTCAGAAGTTTATTATGATGTGTTTGGTATAGGTTTCTTTGGTTTAGGCTATTTAAAATTCACTCAGTTTCTTGTATCTGTGGGTTTATTTTTTATGTTTACTTTTTACCAAATTTGGGAAGGTTTTAGCCATTATTTCTTGGAATACTCTTTTAGCCACTCTATTTCTTCTCTTATAGGACTCCAGTGATACTAATGTTGGATCTTTTGTTGCTACCCCATGAGTCCCTGAGTCTCTTCATTTCTTTTCAGCTTATTTTCTCTCTGTTGTTCATACTGAGTTAATTCTATGCAAACTGATTCTATCCTGAAATCTCCACTCTACTGTTGAATCCATCCAGTGAGTTTTTTTCATTTTGGTTATTGTATTTGTCAGATCTATAATTGACATTTGATTCTTTCTTATAACCTTCTGTTTCTTTGCTGAGATTCTTTGCTGAGATTTTATATTTATTTCAAGAGCATTTTTAATTGCTTGTTGAAGCATTCTTATGATGGCTGCTTCAAAATCCTTGCCAGATAATTCCAACATCTGATTCATCTAGGTGTTGGTATCTGTTGTCTTTCTCATTCACATTTTGATTTTCTTATTTCTTAATATGATAGGTGATTTTCATTGTATCCTGAATATCATGAATGTCAGAAGACTCTGGATCTTATTTAATTTTAAAAGACAGTCACCCTGTTCAGGTTTAGTATGTAAGTCCTGGCCTACTTTGGAAACTGGTTTCAATGTCATTTTAATTTCAGAGCCTTTGTGGTACTATTTTTTTTTTTAATTTACTTATGTATATTTACTTTTGGCTGTGTTGGGTCTTCGTTTCCGTGCGAGGGCTTTCTCTAGTTGTGGCAAGTGGGGGCCACTCTTCATCGCAGTGCGTGGGCCTCTCACTATCGCGGGCTCTCTTGTTGTGGAGCACAGGCTCCAGATGCGCAGGCTCAGTAGTTGTGGCTCACGGGCCCAGTTGCTCCGCGGCATGTGGGATCTTCCCGGACCAGGGCTCAAACCCGTGTCCCCTGCATTGGCAGGCAGATTCTCAACCACTGCACCACCAGGGAAGCCCTGTGGTACTATTTTGATCTGCTTGGTTTATCTGGTGCCTGTAGCTGTCCCAGAATCCTGCCAGTGCTGTCTGAGAGAGTAGAAGGAGTTTCCCTAGGCCTGTATAGAGGTCTGCTGGGTACAAAAGTACTTCCTGGATTGAGCACTTCTATCAGAATCCCTTGCTTCCTAACAGTTTGTTATCTTTTAGAGAGGGTTGTCAGTCCCAGGGGAGGGATGGAAAGCCCTTCTCCTGGCCACTTAAAGTCAGCAGGGCTCCAGATAGATTCTTCTTTCTGGTTCTACTGAGCTTGCTTAATCGAAAAGTTCTATAACCTAAACACCCTGATTATTTCCTTCATAGCACTTGTTGTCTAGAATTATATTTATTTATTGTTTTGTTTTTCTGTTACCTGTCTCTCACACTGAATATAACTTTGTGAGGGCAGAGATTATTGGGTTTTTTTGTTTTTGTTTTAAAATTTACTGCTGTATCCCAGCACCTAGACAAAGTAGGTTCTTAATAAATATTTGTTGAAGGAAAGAATAAATCTCCAGGGATAGAAAAGATAATGACAGCTATAAGGAGGAGATGAGAGCAGACTGAATTCTTAAAATATATTGTCTAGAGGACCCTCAAGATGGCAGAGGAGAAAGATGTGGAGATCACCTTCCTCCCCACAAACACATCAAAAATACATCTACATGTGGAACAACTCCTACAGAACACCTACTGAATGCTGGCAGAAGACCTCAGACTTCCCAAAAGGCAAGAAACTCCCCATGTACCTGAGTAGGGCAAAAGAAAAAAGAAACAACAGAGACAAAAGAATAGGGATGGGACCTGCACCTCTGGGAGGGAGCTGTGAAGGAGGAAAACTTTCCACACACTAGGAAGCCCGTTCACTGGTGGAGACGGAGAATGGGGTGGGGTAGGTGTGGGGAAAGCTTCGGAGCCACAGAGGAGAGTGGAGCAACAGGGGTGCAGAGGGCAAAGCGGAGAGATTCCCACACAGGGGATCGGTGCTGACCAGCACTCACCAGCCCAAGAGGCTTGTCTGCTCACCCACCGGGGCAGGTGGGGGCTGGGAGCTGAGGCTTGGTTATTGGAGGTCAGACCCCAGGGAGAGGACTGGGGTTGGCTGCATGAACACAGCCTGAAGGGGGCTAGTGAGCCACAGCTAACCCGGAGGGAATCCGGGGAAAAGTCTGGACCTGCTTAAGAGGCAAGAGACCACTGTTTTGGGGTGTGCGAGGAGAGGGGATTCAGAGCACCGCCTAAATTAGCTTCAGAGACAGGCGCGAGTTGTGGCTATCAGCGTGGGCACCAGAGACGGGCATGAAACGCTAATGCGGCTACTGCAGCCACTAAGAATCCTGTGTGCAAGCACAGGTCACTATCCACAGCTCCCCTCACAGGAGCCTGTGCAGCCCGCCACTGCCAGGGTCCCGTGATCCACGGACAACTTCCCTGGGAGAACACACGGCACACCTCAGGCTGTTGCAGCTTCACGCTGGCCTCTGCCGCCGCAGGCTCGCCCCGCAATCTGTACCCTCCCTCCCACCGGCCTGAGTGAGCCAGAGACCCCTAATCAGCCACTCCTTTAACCCCTTCCTGTCTGGGAGAAGAACAGATGCCAGAGGGCAACCTACAGGCAGAGGCGGGGCCAGATCCAAAGCTGAACCCCGGGAACTGTGAGAACAAAGATGAGAAAGGGAAATCTCTCCCAGCAGCCTCAGAAGCAGTGGATTAAATCCCCGCGATCAACTTGATGTACGCTGCATCTGTGGAATACCTGAATAGACAGCGAATCATCCCAAAATTGAGGAGGTGGACTTTGGGAGCAACTGTAGACTTGGGGTTTGCTGTATGCGACTGACTAGTTTCTGATTTATATCTTTATCTTAGTTTAGTTTTTAGCGTTTGTTATCATTGGTGCATTTGTTTATTGGTTTGGTTGCTCTCTTCTTTTTTTTTTATTACTTTTTGTATTTTTAAATTTTAATAATATTTTTAAATTGTTTTACTTTAATAACTTTATTTTATTTTACTTTATTTTACTTTACTTTATTTTATTTATTTATTTCTTTTCTCCCTTTCCTTCTGAGCCATGTGGCTGACAGGGTCTTGGTGCTTGGCTGGGTGTCAGGCCTGAGCCTCTGATGTGGGAGAGCTGAGTTCAGAACACTGGACCACCAGAGACCTCCTGGCCCCACATAATATCAATTGGCGAGAGCTCTCCCAGAGATCTCTGTCTGAATGTGAAGACCCAGCTCCACTCAATGATCAGCAACTTCCAGTGCTGGACACCCCATGCCAAATAACTAGCAAGACAGAAACACAACCCCACCCATTAGTAGAGAGGCTGCCTAAAATCATAATAAGGTCACAGACACCCCAAAACACACCACCAGACACAGCCCTGCCCACCAGAAAGACAAGATCCAGCCTCATCCACCAGAACACAGGCACCAGTCGCCTCCACCAGGAAGCCTGCACAACCCACTGAACCAACCTTAGCCAGTGGGGACAGACACCAAAAACAATGGGAGCTACGAACCTGCAGCCTGCAAAAAGGAGACCCCAAACACAGTAAGTTAAGCAAAATGAGACGACAGAGAAACACACAACGGATGAAGGAGCAAGGTTAAAACCCATCAGACCAAACAAATGAAGAGGAAATAGGCAGTCTACCTGAAAAAGAATTCAGAGTAATTATAGTAAAGATGATCCAAAATCTTGGAAACAGAATGGAGAAAATACAAGAAACATTTAACAAGGACCTAGAAGAACAAAAGAGCAAACAAACAATGATGAACAACACAATAAATGAAATTAAAAATTCTCAAGAAGGAATCAATAGCAGAATAACTGAGGCAGAAGAACGGATAAGTGACCTGGAAGGTAAAATAATGGAAATAACTACCACAGAGCAGAATAAATAAAAAAGAATGAAAAGAATTGAGGACAGTCTCAGAGACCTCTGGGACAACATTAAATGCACCAACATTCAAACTATAGGGGTCCCAGAAGAAGAAGAGGAAAAGAAAGGGACTGAGAAAATATTTGAAGAGATTATAGTTGAAAACTTCCCTAATATGGGAAAGGAAATAGTCAATCAAGCCCAGGAAGCACAGAAAGTCCCATACAGGATAAATCCAAGGAGAAACATGCCAAGACACATATTAATCAAACTATCAAAAATTAAATACAAAGAAAAAATATTAAAAGCAGCAAGGGAAAAGCAACAAATAACATACAAGGGAATCCCCATAAGGTTAACAGCTGATCTCTCAGCAGAAACTCTGCAAGCCAGAAGAGAGTGGCAGGACATATTTAAAGTGATGAAAGGGAAAAACCTACAACCAAGATTACTCTACCCAGCAAGGATCTCATTCAGATTTGACAGAGAAACTAAAGCCTTTACAGACAAGCAAAAGTTAAGAGAATTCAGCACCATGAAACCAACTTTACAACAAATGCTAAAGGAATGTCTCTAGGTAGGAAACACAAGAGAAGGAAAAGACCTACAATAACAAACCCAAAACAATTAAGAAAATGGTAATAGGAACATGCATATCGATAATTACCTTAAATGTAAATGGATTCAATGCTCCAACCAAAATACATAGACTGGCTGAATCGATACAAAAACAAGACCTGTATATATGCTGTGTACAAGAGATGCATTTCAGACCTAGGGACACATACAGACTGAAAGTGAGGGGATGGAAAAAGATATTCCATGCAAATGGAAATCAGAAGAAAGCTGGAGTAGCAAGTATCATATCAGACAAAATAAACTTTAAAATAAAGAGTATTACAAGAGACAAAGAAGGTCACTACATAATGATCAAGGGATCAATCCAAGAAGAAGATATAACAATTGTAAATATTTATGCACCCAACATAGGAGCCCCTCAACACATAAGACAAGTGCTAACGGGCATAAAAGGGAAATTGACAGTAACACACTCATAGTAGGGGACTTTAACACCCCACTTTCACCAATGGACAGATCATCCAAAATGAAAATAAATAAGGAAACACAAGCTTTAAATGATACATTAATCAAGATGGACCTAATTGATATTCATAGGACATTCCGTCCAAAAACAACAGAATACATTTTCTTCTCAAGTGCTCATGGAACATTCTTCAGGATAGATCATATCTTGGGTCACAAATCAAGTCCTGGTAAATTTAAGAAAATTGAAATTGTATCAAGTATCTTTTCCGACCACAGTGCTATGAGACTAGATGTCAATTACAGGAAAAAACCTGTAAAAAATACAAACACATGGAGGCTAAACAATACACTACTTAATAACCAAGAGATCCCTGAAGAAATCAAAGAGGAAATCAAAAAATACCTAGAAACAAATTACAATGAAAACATGATGACCCAAAACCTATGGGATGCAGCAAAAGCAGTTCTAAGAGGGAACTTTACAGCAATACAATCCTACCTCAAGAAACAAGAAACATCTCAAATAAACAACCTAACCTTACACCTAAAGCAGTTAGAGAAAGAAGAACAGAAAACCCCCAAAGTGAGCAGAGGAAAGAAATCATAAAGATAAGATCAGAAATAAATGAGAAAGAAATGAAGGAAACAATAGCTAAGATCAATAAAATTAAAAGCTGGTTCTTTGAGAAGATAAAAAAAATTGATAAACTGTTAGCCAGACTCATCAAGAAAAAAAGGGAGAATACTCAAATCAACAGAATTAGAAATGAAAAAGGAGAAGTAACAACTGACACTGCAGAAATACAAAGGATCATGAGAGATTACTACAAGCAACTATATGCCAATAAAATGGACAACCTGGAAGAAATGGACAAATTCTTAGAAAAGCACAACCCCCCGAGACTGAACCAGGAAGAAATAGAAAATATAAACAGATGAATCACAAGCACTGAAATTGAGACTGTGATTAATAATCTTCCAACAAACAGAAGCCCAGGACCAGGTGGATTCCCAGGCAAATTCTATCAAACATTTAGAGAAGAGCTAACACCTATCCTTCTCAAACTCAAACTATAGCAGAGGGAGGAACACTCCCAAACTCATTCTACAAGGCCGCCATCAACCTGATACCAAAATCAGACAAAGATGTTACAAAAAAAGAAAACTACAGACCAATATCACTGATGAACATAGATGCAAAAATCCTCAACAAAATACTAGCAAACAGAATCCAACAGCACATTAAAAGGATCATACACCATGATCAAGTGAGGTTTCCCGGGAATGCAAGGATTCTTCAATATACACAAATTAATCAATGTGATAGACCATATTAATAAATTGAAGGATAAAAACCATATGATCATCTCAATAGATGCAGAAAAAGCTTTTGACAAAATTCAACACCATTAATGATAAAAACTTTCCAGAAAGTAGGCATAGAGGGAACTTTCCTCAACATAATAAAGGCCATATATGACAAACCCACAGCCAACACTGTTCTCAATGGTGAAAAACTGAAATAATTTCCACTAAGATCAGGAACAAGACAAGGTTGCCCACTCTCACTACTATTATCCAACATGGTTTTGGAAGTTTTAGCCACAGCGATCAGAGAAGAAAAAGAAATAAAAGGAATCCAAATTGGAAAAGAAGACTTAAACCGTAACTGTTTGCAGACGACATGACACTATACCTAGAGAATCCCAAAGATGCTACCAGAAAACTACTAGAGCTAATCATTGAATCTGGTAAAGTAGCAGGATACAAAATTAATGCACAGAAATCTCTTGCATTCCTATACACTAATGATGAAAAATCTGAAAGAGAAATTAAGGAAACACTACCATTTACCACTGCAACGAAAAGAATAAAATACCTAGGAATAAACCTACCTAAGGAGACAAAAGACCTGTATGCAGAAAACTATAAGATACTGATGAAAGAAATTAAAGATGATACAAACAGATGGAGAGATGTACCATGTTCTTGAATTGGAAGAATCAACATTGTGAAAATGACTATACTACCCAAAGCAATCTACAGATTCAGTGCAATCCCTATCAAACTACCAATGGCATTTTTTCACAAAACTAGAACAAAACATTTCCTAATTTGTATGGAAACACAAAAGGCCCTGAATAGCCAAAGCAATCTTGAGAAAGAAAAATGGAGCTGGAGGAATCAGGCTCCCTGACTTCAGAGTCTACTACAAAGCTACAGTAATCAAGACAGTATGCTACTGGCACAAAAACAGAAATATAGATCAATGGAACAGGATGGAAAGCCCAGAGGTAACCCCACACACATATGGTCACCTTATCTTTGATAACGGAGACAAGAATATACAATGGAGAAAAGACAGCCTCTTCAAAAAGTGGTGCTTGGAAAACTGGACAGCTAAATGTAAAAGGTGAAAATAGAACACTCCCTAACACCATACACAAAAATAAACTTAAAATGAATTAAAGACATAAATGTAAGGCCAGACACTATAAAACTCTTTGAGGAAAACATAGGCAGAACACTCTCTGACATAAATCATAGCAAGATCCTTTTTGACCCACCTCCTAGAGAAATGGGAATAAAAACAAAAATAAACAAATGGGACCTAATGAAACTTAAAAGCTTTTGCACAGCAACAGAAACCATAAACAAGACGAAAAGCCAACCCTCAGAATGGGAGAAAATATTTGCTAATGAAGCAATTGACAAAGGATTAATCTCCATAATATACAAGCAGCTCATGCAGCTCAATATCAACAAACAACCAACCCAATCCAAAAATGGGCAGAGGACCTAAATAGACATTTCTCCAAAGAAGACATACAGATTGCCAACAATCTCATGAAAGGATGCTCAACGTCAGTAATCATTAGAGAAATGCAAATCAAAACTACAATGAGGTATCACCTCACACCTGTCAGAATGGCCATCACCAAAAAATCTACAAACAATAAATGCTGGAGAGGGTGTGGAGAAAAGGGAACCCTCTTGCACTGCTGGTGGCAATGTAAATTGATACAGCCACTATGGAGAAGAGTGTGGAGGTTCCTTAAAAAACTAAAAATAGAACTACCATATGACCCAGCAATCCCACTACTGGGCATATACCCTGAGAAAACCATAATTCAAAAAGAGTCATGTACCACAATGTTCTTTGCAGCTCTATTTACAATAGCCAGGACATGGAAGCAACCTAAGTGTCCATTGACAGATGAATGGATAAAGAAGATGTGGTACATATATACAATGGAATATTACTCAGCCATAAGAAGAAACGAAATTGAGTTATTTGTAGTGAGGTTGGTGGATCTAGAGTGTGTCATACAGGGTGAAGTAAGTCAGAGAGAGAAAAACAAATACCGTATGCTAACACATACATATGGAATATTAAAAAAAACCAAAAAAAATGGTTCTGAAGAACATAGGGGCAGGACAGGAATAAAGACGCACACGTAGAGAATGGACTTGAGGATATGGGGAAGGGGAAGGGTAAGCTGTGATAAAGTGAGAGAGTGGCATGGACATATATACACTACCAAATGTAAAATAGATAGCTAGTGGGAAGCAGCTGCATAGCACAGGAGATCTGCTCAGTGCTTTGTGACCGCCTAGAGGGGTTGGATAGGGAGGGTGGGAGGGAGATGCAAGAGGGAGGAGATATGGGGATATATGTACATGTATAGCTGATTCATTTTGTTATAAAGCAGAAACTAACACACCATTGTAAAGCAATTATACTCCAATAAAGTTGTTAGAAAAAAAAAAGGAAACTGTTGTAAAGCAGTAAGATGGTCACTCCCCTGGACCAGAGGGAGAAGGTGCTGGGGAATGTGGGGCAAGAAAGTCCTCTACCTGCCGTGGAGTCAGAGGATGCTCTCTGGGGAAGCTAGACCTCCAGCTGGGCCATGAAGAATGACAACTTTTCAGATGTCCAGCCAGGAAGAAGGTAACCCTGCTGGAAGGATGAGCCCATGTAAAATGGTCAAGGAGGCACGGTATGTTTGAAGATCTGCAAGAAGTTTAGTATTTTTGGCACAAAAACGTCAGAGGGACAAGAGATGGAAAAATAAATAGAAAGTGAAGTCTGGGACCTGACCGTGAAGGGTTTGCTGTGCAGGTAAGGTGTTTGCCTTCTATTTCCTGGAGTGCTGGTTTTCCAACTACAATGAGAATTATCTGGGGAACTTTTATATAAGTCCAATGCCTGGTCCCAGTCCGAAAGATTCTGACTCAGTAGGTGTGGGGTGAGGCCTGAACACCAATATTGTTTTCAAACTTTTTATCGGAATAAAATTTACATGCCTGTTCAACCTCTACTCCAGTCATACCTGGCTCCTGTCTGGTCTCCAAATGTGCTGTTCTTTTTTGTGTGTTTTTTGTTTGCTATGTCTCTTTTCTTTTACATATAATGCTCCTAGAAAGTCTTTATTTTTGACCCTGTTCCTCTAACTCTTAATTGGCCATCATGACTCAAACCTACCATCACTTACTTCAAGAGGTCCTCCCTGATCTTTCCTGGCAGAGTTATGAATCCTTCCCTGTATTTCCATAGCACCTTTATATAATTCTCAGTGGTTGGCGTCCAGTTGACTTAGTTTGGGTCTTGGGCAGAATACGATGACTGAGTTATTCCACCCAGCTTGCGTCCAATGGGGGAGGCAAAACTGGGTGCTGATATCAGAAGGGGGAATGGACGCTGGCCATCAAAACAGCAAATATACTTTTCAATATTGCATAAACTTGTATTGTTCCTGAAAGTATTTAAAGTGGCTGTCTTTCTATTAGACTCTGAGTTCCTTGAGGGCAAATACTACCTGATATTAATCTTTGAATACTTAGCTCCAAGTGAAGTTCCTGGCTTAGTAAGTGTTTGTTAAGTGAGTGGTTCTTGCCGTCAGTTTTGGAGATATGGGTTCATTCTAAAGTCTGTTCTGAATAGCATTCATCCTTTCTAAAGTGCTTCTACTTTATTCTCTCAGGCCCCCAGAGCTTTTGCATAATGGCTTTTGAAACTATCATCCCCAGAAAACATCTTTGAGAAACTCTAAATTAGCTCCTTTCCATTTGTCCTCCTGAGAAAGCGATGCTAGAATTTAAGGGTCAGTGATGGGAGGGAGGCAGACTAGGTAACTGGGATCCAAAGCCACTAATGCCATGGACAGGTGGCCTCTGTCCCTGACAGAATTCCACTTCGTGGTAAGGAGGAAAGCAGAAATTCCTGGACTCAGGGTGAGAGGAGCTCAACTCCTATTGAAGTGATTGGGTTGACAGAAGCCACTATGGAGGTAGAAAATATTGCTTTCATTCTGCCCTATCTGCTGAACTTTCTCTAAGGATCTCTTTTAACTTATATTTAAGAACTGAGGGGAGAAGAATAGCTGACAGTCAAGGAGTTTACATTTAAGTGCTAGTTTATAAGCAATTTTTCTAAGTCTTAGGTCATTTCAAATTTGCCATTTAATGGGTATCATAGCATCTCCCTGGAGAGAGGAGTGTGTTCCGTCACTCACTACTCCATTAGGAGCAGATTTGGATTTGGTTTTATGAACAGTAATGAGTTTTTCATAAGGTACACTTTGCTTCCACACAGGATGGTATGATTCATAAAATAAAGCTCTTATGCCTTAATTATCCTTTCCAGGAATAAACCCTATTTCCTGAAGGTGTAAGTCCTATTGTAAACAAGCTAGGTTCTCCTACATTTGACTGTTATCTTGTGTAGCCATATTAAATGCCACAAAATGCTTTAGAATGGGAGAATAAAGCAAAGAAAGAGAAGGAGGAGGAGAGAAGAGATGGCAGAGTAGCACCTGGTGGGACCCCTCAAAGAGAATGTCTCTGGCACCCAGATATCCACTGGGGCTCTGGGGCGGAAGGCAGAGCAGGTGGCTGAACGTTTTTTATTGAACTGACCATCCCTGCAGCAGTCTGTTCTGAGCAATCAAAGACTTCTCTCCAGTGCCGAAGGATGAAGGGCCTACCTCAGAGCTGCTGTCTCCTTCCCTCCTCACCTCCCTCTTGGTCAAAACTTATTTGGACAACTGGATAACTTAATTAACTCAGTAGAAATAACGAGCGCAGCAGTGGCCTGCTTGACGCCCAGTCCTTCCTTTTTTCCCTCTGTAGTAGCAGCATTTTTATTTTCCTTTGGAGTAGGGAGACAGGTGACCAAGAATCCTGCTTACCTACATTTCTCCCATCTGAGACCTCACAGCTGGCTTACAGGAAAGAGTCCAAACTCTTTGGCATGGGATACAACCAGGCAGTATAATCAAAGTGGTGTTTTGGGACTAATACGTTGGCATCAGAAAGTAAAGGCAAGGAGTAAACTAGCAGCCAATTAGAACAGCTTGGCAGGATATGGGCCAGCCTCACCCAGGAAGACATTGTGCCAGGACAATTATTTAGAGAGAATTTGGCCAAAGAATATAGTACACCGAGAGCCTATTAGGAGCCAAGCCTTGTACTAAGTGCTTTACATACGTTATCTCATTTGTGACAAAAGTAATTCCCTAAGAGCACCCGTGCTTTTCTGCTGTGGCACTTTTCACAGCCAGTAACTATACACTTATTTGTGTAGTTAGTTGTCTTGACATCTGGGTCCACCCTGTAAGTTTCCAGCTATGTGCCTGGTGCGTAGTAGATGCTTGAAAATTTTGTTGAATGAATAAATGACTGTGTCTTAGTTACAACTTGTGGAACATAGATTTGTGAGAAGAAACCTCATGGAATTCTAGGAAAACCTGAAAAACTAGTATTCAGGAAGGGGGTGCTAAGCAGGGCAGTTCTGGGAACCTCTACAGCTCAACCTTCACTTGAGAATTCGCCATTAATATTACAGCTGCCAATGGTTCTGCACTATGGCTCTCAGTTTAAATTCTTGAGGGGTAGATTCTGATTGGCCCAGCTTCAGTCGGGTGTCCACAAATGATCCAATCAGCTATGACCAAAAGGGCAGAGTCACATAGTAGGAACTGTCTGCAGGATGTGCCTTACAGAGATGTGTGTTGGATGTTTCCTTTAGGTATGAGTTATAGTACTGTTGGCTATGAGTTCAATATTAATGAATCAACAGTATACGTTAAATAAGGTGTCTTTGAATAGAAATACACATAAAACCAGGTTATGTGTTGATTGGTTGACAAAAATATTGTGACTAGAGACTAGCAGGGAACTAACCCTTTATTTTTTCTAGGAGCAATGGTTCAATATTTGCTAATTCAATATAACTACTGAAACAAATGAGAATAAACTGTCGTTGGAAATTTATACTTCTGTCAGCAATATATGAGTTTCCAATGAGCCACATTCTTGAAAATATATATTAATTTTTAAATGTTTTTTAAACAAATTAAAAAATTTTGCCCATCTGGTAGTAATAATATATATATGGTGATATGATAATAATATATATGGTGATGATTTTTCCCAATCTGTGACTTGCCTATTCATTTTTTCTAAATTGAAGTATAGTTGATCTACAATGTTGTGTTAGTTTCAGGTGTACAGCAAAGTGATTCAGAAATATCTTTTTCAGATTATTTTCCCTTAGAGGTTATTACAAAATATTGAGTATAGTTCCCTGTGCTATACAGTAGTGTGTGTATATTAATCCCAAACTCCTAATGCCTATTCATTTTTTAAATTTTTATTTATTTATTTATTTTTTTGCGGTACGCGGGCCTCTCATTGTTGCGGCCTCTCCCGTTGCGGAGCACAGGCTCCGGATGCGCAGGCTCAGCGGCCATGGCTCACGGGCCCATCCGCTCCGTACAACACGTGGGATCTTCCCTGACCGGGGCACGAACCCGCGTCCTCTGCAGCGGCAGGCGGACTCTCAACCACTGTGCCACCAGGGAAGCCCTGCCTATTCACTTTTATTAACTACATGTATGATTCTCTTCCTCCTCCCCCTCCCCCTCCTTCTCCTCCCATTCTTCCTCCTTCTTCTTCTTCTGCTTTTTCTTCAAGAAGGTCTAGGATCTCCTAAGTCCTTCACATTTTCATATATGTTTTAGAATAAACTTGTCAATTTTCACTAAAAATTCTTATGGGATCATAATTGTCATTGTGTTGAATCTATAGTTCAATGTGGAGAAAATTATCATCGTAACAATTTTGATGCCTCATTTTTAAACAACAAAAGAACCCTGTGGAGTTTGGTGTGCATAACAACAATAAAAAGTAAACATTTCAGTCACTGTGATGTTTTTCCATTGAAAACTAGCTCACCTCTACTCTCTTCCTCGTGTAGGAAATGTTCCCATCTTAAATGTACAAACAATATAGAGCCTCTCTTTACCCTCCTATTTGTTCTGAAAAGAATTTCCTTTTTCTTCACTGACTACATTGTTTGCCCATTAGAAAACCAAAAGAGAAAAAGCCAAACAGGAAAATAATTAAAAGAACAATTACTGCATGTTTTTGTATGAATATTATAGGTTAAGACTGAGAAAGTAATTTTTCTCTTAAATAGGTATTTTAGATTTGTTACTGCAAAAGACACCCCAAATCTTACCCATTCAGTAATATCAATTTCCTGCAACATTCCCTGGCATTCTGAAGGAATTTCTAAATAAGCATTGTTGTTTTCTTTTACAAACATACGTCTAATGATAGCAATTATTCTCTTATGAGGCTGCTATAAAACAGGAACTAGAGGGTATAGAAATTAGGGGCTGCACATGAGTCACTTCCTATAAGTTTCTATACTCCTTCAAAATAAAGATTCTCATAAGTCATAAATTCACTTTAAAGACAATAAATTCAGGTTACCTGTTAGAATTATACTGATCTATAGCCTTAGAGGGTTTTTTTTGTTTTTGTTTTTTTTAAATCTGAACTGGTCAGGGGCCAGGCACAGATCTCTGTCAGGTTGATAGTGAACATTACATTTTGGGGTTCATCCGTCTCCATGTGTTTGAACATTTAATTCAAAGATGACGCTTCAGACTCATCAGTAGCACCTGTGCTTTAAGTTACTTTTATGACTAATCAACCAGAGGGTAATTGAAATCCTGCTATGTTAGGTGCCAGGGGGCAGGAAAAGATGTACAGGATATGGTCTCTGCTGTTATAATCTTACAGCATACTTGGGCAGACAGGACCCAGTTGCCTGCAACATCCCGTAGAATATCAAAATGCACTCACAGTACAGACCCTTAGAGGAGAATTTACATTTGAAAACATGACAATCATAATACACACACAGTAAGTGCACAATAAGTTAGAAAAGGGAGATTCTCATTCTTTGCTTGGAGATTGCATTATCCTGTTTATTTTCAGCCCTTATCTGAAAGTATGTGTTTATGCATTTATTTGGTCTCTTACTTACATGTTTGTCTGTCTCCTCACAAGAATGTTAAGTTTCGTGAAGAGCTCAGGTTCAGTATCAGGAGAACAACTTGTAAATGATAGTTATACGCTGCAGGATACGTGATATATGAAAGGGATGCTCTGTGTGCTACTGGGTCACAGGGGAGCCAGGGGCCGGCTTCAGAGTTCAGAGAGAACTTCGCAGAAGAGGTGACATTTGCCCTGTGTGAGAAAACCCAAGGGTCCATTTACAAAAGTGGACTGATGGGTCAGAAGGGGTGCGTATTTAACATTTTGTTAGATATCACTAAATTGCCACCTTTACTTGTGAAGAATGAGCGGGCGTTTATCTGGCACGTAAAGGTGTAACGAAGGGATGATATTCCTGGCACAGGGAACAGCATGTGCAAGTGATCATGCAGTTTTGTGGGATGCGTGGTGGGGAGTAAGCCAGACTGTAAAAGAATTTAGGGCCAGGTTAAGAATTAGGTGAGCTGAGGGCATCGGGGCAGATCTCTCGGTGGAAGTAATCCACAGCAGTCTTTAAAATCTCAATAGGATGCAAGGCAGAGATGAGTAGGGACATGAATCCATTTCTGTGAATGGTATCTGCCCTCCCTGCCCCCCTCTCTCCCTCCCTTCTTCCCTCGTGTCCTGCCTGCCTGCCTTGCCTTCCTGCCTTCACACATTGACTGAGCACCAGTTCCATGCCAGGCGCTGTTCTGGGCACTGAAGAGAACAAGGTGAAGTCCTGCTCTCGTGATGCTTGCCTTCTAGTGGGGGAGACACACTGTCAACAAGAGAATGAAGGGAAGAAGGAAGGAAGGAAATTCAGGGGGTATGAGAACTGTGAGGGAAATAATTAAGTGAAGGAGAGTGCAGGGTGAGAGGGAGGTGGCCCCTGGCGACCTGGGAAGCAGATGCTGCACACCCACTTCCTGCCTAAGTCCTGCCCCTGCCCTGTTTGTTGCAGGTGTCACTGCCCACCCAGGGTGCTGGGATTTCTCTCCTCTCTGAACTCAACTTCTGGTTTCGTGGTACCTATCTCTTGCAACTTCTATTTTCACTCTTCCATCTCCCCTGTTTGATTGTAAGCTCCTTGAGGGCAGGGCTGAGTTTTTTCATGTTCGGATCCTACACTAGAGCACAGTGCCTAGAAGCACGTAACCCTGATTTAAAAAACAAAAAACAGAAAACTCCACTGTTGAAAAGTTAGGAAGTTTACATTTTCTGTTTTTTCTTTTCTCTTGTTTCTCAGGTTGTTTGCATGAAGCATGGTCACCGCTGCTGAGGAATCCTTTGGCTTGGGCTGAGTTGGTCCCTCCTGCGTCTTCAGTCCTTGCGGTGACATCCACGTTGTTCCACTCGTGATAAATGAAGGGCCTCTCGGGCTGTGCTCCTCGCCTCATAATGAGAATTACCAGCAGGCCTGGATGGATCCAAAGTAATGTGAGCCTGCTGTCCTGCAAATGTCTGTAATAATAAATGACAAGGAAGGCAGAGGTGTGATACATTCATTTCCTTATTATGAAATGTCCCTGTAGATTTTCAGTGCCCAAATTTAAACAAGAAAAGAAAGCAAGCTATCCTTTGGGGCCTTTGGTTGCATATCATGAAAGAGTGTCAGTTTGGAGTGAGACAATGACTTCTTTGGGATCAGAGGGCTTTCTAGAGATTACAGAGGTACCTCGTTTGGAGGTTTAATTGCAGACAGTTTCAATAAGGGTGATGCTAGGTTAAGCACGACCAGTTGATTTAAATGGGAAATGGATTATGATTAGAAATATGAGTTAGAGCCACCCTGAAAACCTTCAGAAAATTACAACTGTAGGTCTTCATAGGAGAAGTTACCTTTTTCCAACTTGACAGTAAAGGCTCTGTAGTATCAGATTCTAGAAATAAGGAATGTCAGAACCGGAAAGAGCACTAGTGATCCTGCCTCTTCCCCCTGTAGATGTGAAAGTCAGATCCAGAGCCATAAAAGGATTTACTGAAGACCCAAGGCCAGGCAGTCGTTGAGGCATGCTTATAGATTAGGTCTTTTGACTTGTTTGCGTTTCCCTCTGTTCTTGATATGTGATGATGAAAGAGCTTGGTGAACTGTAAAGTCTTATGTGATCTACTGGCATCCCATCATCTCCGTGTGCTGCCTCCAATCCTAATTTGAACTTCCTGGGCCTTAGCTTACTTGGTGACATTAGTTGATGTCCAAGTTCTCTTCTTTTCTAAAATTCCATTCCTTCATGGCTCTATTTTTAGAAAATAGAGGTAGTGGTTGAAAGAACCTTGGAATTCATCAAGAAACTCTTAAGTTTTGCCTCCACTGACCCTCCTCCTTCAGTCTCATCTCTTGCCGCATTGTGCCCATCCCATCCCCTGACCTACCAGTGCAGCTCCCCAAATGCCCCAGGATCAGAGCATCTGTGCGTGATGTGCCCCCTGCCATCTTTGCCCTGCTAAGTCCTATTTGTTCTTTAAGGCTCTGTTCGAGCATCAACTTCTCAGGAAGGCTTTCTTGTGTCCTCTTATAGGCTTCCCCAGCACCCAATGCCTCTTGCTACCATGGTTTATCACACTGTATGGTAACTATCTACCTAGATCTCACTCTATCTTTCCAGGCTGTGAACTCCTCAGCTCTGGATACCAGTGCCTGCACTGTGCCTGGAACGTAGGAGAGGCTCAGTAAATGTTTGTTTAATGCTGAGCGGTTTTCTCCAAGAGATGACTGGCAGTTCCATACTGATGGCTGTGTCTTGTCTTTTAATACTTTGACATCTGGGCATTGGCTGGTGTGCACCGCCAATTGGTGGCTTAGATGGAATAATGAAGGTGTTAAGATTCATCCCTTGGTGCCACTTTGCTGATGGAAGGAGCTCAAGGTGAATGACTTCTGAGCCTTCATCACAGGACAGCATGAAGCTAGTTGCTTGCCATCTAGCCAAACCCTATTTCAAGGTGGGAGCTCTGGAAAGAGATGTTGCAGACCCCAAAGAAGGTATAGCCTCTTCTGGGTTTACAAGACCTAGTGTACATCGGCAGCCTCTTTAGAGTTCTGGAGAGATGGGTGTAAGCCTTCTGCAGCTGGAGGATGGGAAGAGGTCAGCCGTTCTCTAAAATCCTCAGAGGTTTTCCTTTCTGAGTTTGCTGAGTGGTTTCTAATGTGTGTTAACTCAGGCTGCTGCTAATTGCTGCTGATTGCTGATGAATTGCTGGCAATAGCAAGCGACTGTCCTGGCAGCAGGAAAGGCTTGTCCCAAGATAACAGGAGTAGGGATAGAATGGTGTAGGTGGTGCTGAGCTGCCTACACCCAGAAGCCCAGAATGCCCAGGCAGCCCAACAAGCCACTTAGCAAGGGGAGCCAGGAGCAAAAGCTCTCTTGGGAGCCCAAGGCTACCAAGAGTGTGGAGACAGAGGGCATGATTCAGCAGGAGCTGGGACTCTGCTGTGTTAATGTTTATATTGAATGATGAATGGAAGTTGGCCACCAAGCTTAAGGAAAGTTGCTTCTCAACACCTCAGTGTGTCAGGATCCTTGAAGGAATCCAGGATAAAATAAGAGACGTAATGCCAAATGGAAACAAGGGAACTGAAGATTTTGATAACGTGATCAGAATTAATGGAGGGTGTGTGCATGATATGTAACAGGAAAGTAGTTCCGGACTACTGAGATTACCTAACCATTGCTGGCCTTCTTCTCTCTCCAGCAGAGTTATAAGGGAGGCTCTGCCCTGTCACCCCTGCTTTTCCTTCTCCCAGGCCTGGGGTGGGGATGTGGGAAGAGGCACATTCATTTCTTGAGCTCACTCACTGTGTTATAGTAGGCTTTAGGGATATAGCATGAAACTAGATGGAGTTTAAAGTGTTTTGGTCCTTCCTGATTTTTCTTTATTCCTCTGAAAATTTAATCCAGCTATTGACGCTGCCTGGATGCTATTTCTTCTTCTTTGGTTGGGGTGGTATGGCTGTGTGTGTGTGTGTGTGTGTGTGTGTGTGTGTGTGTGTGTCCCTGAGGCAGGTACTGATGTTCCAGCAGGGAGGCCAGGGCCAGGATCCTTTCTTGGTAACTTAGGGGTCAACAGCAGACATGAAGGGAAGGAAGGCTTGGCTCGGGGGCCTTTAGATCAAAGGGGCCTCTGAGACTTGGTTGGGCTGGCTCCTCTTTGTTGGAGGGAAGTCTGCACAACAAGCATACTCCATCAGTGATTGCGTCAGTTGGGACTGTAGCAGGAAATACATGGTACGCTGAAATGGTCACTTGGAGAGAGTTTTTTTTGTTGTTGTTTTGTTTTGGGTTTTTTTCTTTTTGCGGTACGTGGGCCTCTCACTGCTGTGGCCTCTCCCGTTGCGGAGCACAGGCTCCAGACGCACAGGCTCAGCGGCCATGGCTCACGGGCCCAGCCACTCCCTGGCATGTGGGATCTTCCCGGACCAGGGCACGAACCCGTGTCCCCTGCATCGGCAGGCGGACTCTCAACCACTGCGCCACCAGGGAAGCCCCTGGAGAAAGTTTAATGAATGGATTTTTTCAGAGACATGGACGGGGCCAAGGAAATCAGCAAAGGATGAAGCACCCAGAGAGTAGCAACAGTGGAGAGTGCCTTCTGATGATAATTGGCAATCCCATGGAGCTGCCACTTGGAAACTATATGTACCAGCTGAGGACTGAACATCTGACCATTGTGGTGCATCATTCCCTTATCACTGGAACATCTACAGGTATTATTAAACCCATTTTACAGATAAGACATGTTAAGGAATGTACCCAATGCCACACCTCCAGTAAGTGAGGAAACAGATTTGAGTACAGATCTGTCTGAATCTAAATGTCATGTCTTTTCTGGCTGCAAGCATTACATCTCTCATTCAAGGCAGTAAGAGGTGAAGGCAGGGG
Organism: Tursiops truncatus; assembly: GCF_011762595.2. NCBI lineage: Eukaryota > Metazoa > Chordata > Mammalia > Artiodactyla > Delphinidae > Tursiops > Tursiops truncatus. The sequence continues at coordinate 11,846,577 of NC_047050.1, read as the reverse complement.
TGGCGTCATCCTTACCTGTCCCTTTTATTATGAAAGCAAAAACTGCTGTGTCATCCCCAGAAGACTCCCACTTATTTCTTCCTGGCCAGAATTGTGTTATATGACCCCACCCCTCCAGTTGCAAAGCAGGCTGGGAAGGCAAGTATTTGGCTTTTCCATCCTGTATAGTGGAAAGTGATGAGGGAGCAGGAGTTGAGAATGATTCTTAGGTCCACCAACTAATGACTGACTTCTTTCTAGAGTTTTTGTGACACAGTCTTTCTTTAGATAATTTGACACATTCCATCTGGTTTTGATCAATTAATGCAAGATTCTTCACTTTCTGGTTATTTAAGGTGACAGCACATTTCTGATCTATTATGTATTGGTTTCTCCTGTCTCTGGGTTTCTGGGAGGCACTTCACACGAAAGCCGGTGGGTGCTAACAATAGTGCCTATGGTACCAGGATTAGAGATCAGTGGAAAGCCCTAAACACACTCCCTGGCGCATAGCAGATATTTGGCAAGTGGTCGCTATGATCATTATTCATCATTTCTGCCTTTGCACGATAGGGGAAGGTCTTAGAGGGAGGTGGCTGGCTATGCAGATGGTATTGACAAATGGAATTTGGATGTGCGAGCTGTGGTTTAAGACACCAGGATGATGCATTCCTGGCTAAGTGTGAAGAATGGACGGAGGGGCAGATTGCATTTGTTCGGGGGGTAGCTAACAGATGTCGAGCTTTACACTGAGCAGGGCCAGAGAAGAGAGAAAACCGTAGCCAGATAAATCGCTGAAATTGGTTCTACAGAGAATAGGAATTGTGAGTTAAAAGTGGGAAATTGTGATTTTGAGACAGTTGGGGAAGTGAACTGGAGATTGTAGTACTCTAGGCGTTGGGCTGACCTCGTTGTGTTGCAATCATGTCACGTTTACATTTGCTTTGCCTTGTCAACATAATCTGGAATAAGATAAGCACCATCCTAACCTTCCCAAAGGGGATGGAAGTAGATTCCAGACCTAGAGATGGCATTCAGTCTAGATGATGGCTTAGATGAAAAAGAGATGTTCCCAGGCACCTGCCTGAGGAGTCTATGGAAAATTATAACAGTATCACTTACATCGCATTTATCGTGTGCCAGGCACTGCTCTAATTACTTTGCTTAGATGGTTTCATTTAATCTTCACCATAGCTGTGTGCAGTAGATACTTTTATCATCCCTGTTTTACATCTGAGGAAACTGAAAAACAGGGAGAGAAGTGACTTGACTAAACTCACGTGGCTCGTAGTGGTTTAAACCTAGCCAGCCTGCTCTGGAGGCCAGGCTGAGTCCGCATGTCAATATAGGTCAATTAGGTTGGCTTAAATGAATTTCCTTCTAAATGGAAGGAAATTTAACTTTCCTTAAATGAATTGCCTACAAAACTGGCAATCAGAGCAAAGTGGTGTAATGTGCACTTGCTTTTGAAATAAGTCAATTCTATTATAGAAGATGAAGAAATTTGTAAAATATAGGTGAAACATTTTAAGGTGTGTTAGATATAGGCAAGCAGTTAGTAAGTAGGACATATGTGTTAAACATAGATGGGAAGGCGTAAAGTGACCAAAAGATATCTGATATTCATGAGGTCCTGGGTATTAAATATTCAGTCATATAAATGTATATGGGATATATGAGATACTAAATATAAAAAAAGGCATAAAGTATTCAGGTTACTAAATGAGCACATAATATTAATGAGGTCCTAATTCACATAGCCATTCTAGCCCCATGTATCCTCTGCCCAAGAAACACACATAAACCCAGGGCTGGTCATCAGCTAACTGGTGAGCTATAGCTGTGGTCAGAGGTACTTGTCCCTTTGTTTCTCCAATGGAGCCAATGTGTGATGGGCCCAGGGCAACTTCCATCCTTGGGCCCCCTTGCTCAAATCTCAATTTTGATCTTTGTAACTATGGCATCAGTAGGAAAGACATGTGTGTGTGTGTGTGTGTGTGTGTGTGTGTGTGTGTGAGAGAGAGAGAGAGAGAGAGAGAGAGAGAGAGAGAGAGAGAAGACAAATGAACACTGCTAACCCAGGATTCAAGCAGTGAGGTCCTTCCACCCTGGCTGCACCCTATCTTAAGTGTGTTAACTCATCCTGGTCTCTTTTCCCTTCTTTCTCACTATGTGTTACAAATGGATTTTCAACAAACCATCCTATGACCTCCTGGTAGTATTTTCGGCATTCTGGTAACCTGCAATGGCATCAGGATAATGCCCCACAGGACAGTGGTACACCCAGGCTGTTGGGACCTCAGCAAGACCCCTGATAATGGTACATGAGATCCTTGTGGGCAAATATAAGCTGGGAGGTACGACACACAGAAGGACTCCTGCCTGCTGGTGGGGGCAACATTCTGGCACCAGGGCCCTAGGAAGAGGTTCCTGGTGATGCTGCATCTCTCTGGTCTGTTCTGGTGATTAGGTGAAGACATACAAGTTAATTTAATCAAATTTAAAGAGGTGACAAATATTTGAAGGTCTTCATGTTGGAGAAGGGTTTCATCTGTTCTGATTTTCTGAGTTGAGCTGTGGGCTATCAGTTCCACTTGGGGCCAGATGCTGGGATGTGATGGGGAGGGAGAGTGTGGGGACTGGCCGTAGAATGTAACGAGGGGCCCTTGAGTCCACAGAGCACCGAGTGAGGTGATGTGGGGAAGGATGAGAACAGAGCTCAGCCCCAAGAGTTGTGCGTGGAAGGAGGGAAGTAAGAAAACTGGTCGTAGGTGAGGCATACCACAGAGCAGAAGGTAAACAAAACCCAGGTGCCCCAGTAGAGGGGATCAGTGGTTTTCCTGGGGAATGTGAAGGAAGCTGCTAACCCCCAGCATCCTGGGAACCAAATCCGTCTAGTATCTAGGATCTGCTATGCCCATGTTAAGCCTAGCTCACTACATAACCATTGATAAGTATAGGAATTGTGGATACTTCAGGCTTGTTCCAGCAATCCTGCCCTCACACTCTTCCTAATTAGTTCCTATCTCGCTTCTTTCAAACTCTGAATCAGTGTGACATGAGCCTTTGAGGTGGGACTTTGGAACCCGGCTTTCTCTAAAGAAGTAGTTTTCAAAAATTTTTGACCTTGATCCACAGTAAAAATGAAGTATGTATACGTGAACATGCACACATATATGAAGCCAAAATAAGAGTTCCATGAAATTTACCCTTACCACATTTGAGGAGCTCTAATGCGGTCCATTCCATTTCACTTAAAAAATGTTAGTCACAACACACTAAGTTGTTGTATATCCCACTAATGTATCATGACCCATAGTTGGAGAACATAGTGTTAGAAGGTTCAGGCTTGACTTCTGCTCTTTTGCTGTCAGGGCCTTGTGCTACCTTGGGAGCAACACTGCCTTTCCTGAGCCAATGGAACCCAATTCCGGACAACAACCAAATGCTTTAATTTCTTCCACAGAGATGGACCAGAAATGAATGGGCATTTACTGGGGAACCCAAAGACGTATTATGACCTAAATAATTTGCATATATCTCTTCATGTAATTCTCACAGTCATCCTATCCATTTGATATTTTCATTCTCCTTTCACAAACGAAGCAAATGAGATCAAAGAAGCTGTGTGATTCATCAGTGGTCACAAAGGTAATAAGTGGGATAATTGGCACTTGAACCAAAGACTGTTTGACTGCAGCTTCAGGACCAGGTACCTTTCTTCTGTATCAGTGAGATTACTGCCCCCAGCTCTCTCCTATATATAACAACTCTGGAGCTTGAATTCCCTTTCCATTGTCCCTTGTGAATCCCAAACCCTCTCTTTGCTATATGTGCTACTGGAATAACTTGAGAATAAAGATCTTATGTAGCAAGTTTTTTTGTCTTGTACATGTGTGTTTGGTGATTATCCTCAGCCTCATGAGTATCTTTATCCTTGTCTTATCCTCACAAGTATTTCTAAGCAATATTTTGACAGATGCAAGGGCTGGCGTGGTAGAAGCAGCTGTCTGTTATGTTGTCTCCAATGACATATGACAATCTTCCTCCTTAATTAGGAACAGGATGTATGCATGATTTAAATCCTCAAGCTATAACTCTCCAACAGGTGAAGTCTCAGTTGTTACTATTTGAAATATCCTCTATAAAGCCTAAAATTAGTACAACAGAATGTGAATTGCAAAATGGCAGACACATCAGGTTCTGCCTGATATGATAAAAATAATAAAATTTCTTATTACCCTATAACTTGTTTATATATGAAATAAATGCGCCAATATATGGCACCTAGAGATGCCTAGAATAGAATTTTAAAGCTTCAGTGATCTTTGTTGAAGTTTGAGGTCAATGTCTTTGTGCTTGAAGGATATTTTCAAATGGGTTGGGGGTGGTAGTGCTAAAAGGGACATGAATCATGCATGAATAAATAGAAAAAGATCCTAGAATTATTTTGAGAGAATGGAAACTTGGTCACTTAAAAATATATTAATTATAAAATGAATACACATTTATTGTAGACAATTTTGAAACAAAAATGTATAAAGTAGAAAATAATATACTCTTAATACCCAGAGTAAAGTTAACTGTTAAAATTTTAGGTATATTTCACTCCAGTTTTTTTTTTAATACATCTCAAATAAACACAGATGTTCATATGTTTACAAAATTGGGATCAAGCTCATTATACTGAAACATAGTTTCATATCTCTGCTTTTCTTTAAAAAAATTAAATTAATAAAGAACTTTCCCATATGCCACTATATATTCTTTGGAAATACATATTTTTAAATCTATTTATTCCCTTCTTGGGCATTCTGGGTTTTTTTAGGGTATTAAAAGTATAGTCAAACATTGCTTTGTTTTTATATCCAAAATTGTGAAATCCCTACATACAGGAAAAGCAATACAAGAAGTCAGAAAACATTGAAAACATAAACGGTTCATGTAAAAGCAATTTTAACAACAATATTGCCTTCTTGCAGTGGTTTGGCTTATGAGGGCTAATTTTGTTTTGTTTTGTTTTTTGAGAGCATAGGTATTAGTTTATTCTACATATATTTGATTTTATACCACACACTTCCTCCAAACTCCTCCTTTCTGTCCTCTGATTGGAATGCTACCCATGTCCCTTTGTTGATTGATGTTAGCTTATGGTGCTGATCAATGAAATCACTGGTGTCAACTTCAGAAAGAACGCCTTTTATTAATTACATTCTTTGACTAATATATTTCTCTTTAAATGTCACGCTTCCATGGTAAGAGGTTTTCAGTAAGAACTAAAGTGTTTCAATAAGCTACAATTTTTAAAGAAGTTTATTTCATAAAGAAAGGAATTTGGAAGTAAAAAGCCCCTGTTTTTTCCTATATGACTATTCACCTCATAGCTCAACAAAGCAAAAGCGACCAGAGGTCATTCTGGCCTGGGTTTGGTCTCGGTTGGGCAGGGACACTCCTGCTCTGGACCCCAGGACCACCTGTGGTGGTTGCCCTTTAATTGTTCACTGTGACTGCAGCTTTTGGTCATTCTGTTTCCACACAGTGTTGCCCATAGAGATGTAATTTCCTCTCTGTGTTATGTTGACTATTAAACTAATTGTAGCAGTGAGTGATTTTCAAACTGTGTTCCACAAGGCAGGAAGGCAGAGATCTCCCAAGTTACCTGGGAGGTTGTTAAATATGCTGGTTCTGGACATTAATTCTGGATTAATTCTGGAGATTCTGACTCAGCAAGTCTGGGATGGGGTCCACATTTTGAGAACCACCTCCTGGGAGGGGGCTGGATAGCGGTAGCTTTATCAACCCTTCCCTCTGTTCTACTACAATAGAAGTTTTTTTAAAAAGTCTGAAAACAGCTTTTCTAAAGAATGCTGTGCTTACTCCACCCTAGTATGAGCATCAGAAAAGCAATGACTTTCAGAAGCTTACAAGAGGTGACTCTGCAACACAGGGTGGTTACCAGCTGCTTCACTTCTGGGAAAACTGTAAGATGCTCTGTCCACTACTTCTGCCTTCCTTCTGTCCTTCCTTCTGCCCTGACTTCTCAGCAATTAAATCGGCATTCTCTGTGATGTACAGCGTGATGCTGGTGGGTGTTTTCAGGAAAAATGAGAAATGGGGCATAAATAGTCACTTAGCTTTTACAAGAGCATAAAAATATAAAAGTAATGTGCTGCACAATTTTTGGTGTGGAGGGCTCATCCTACACTGACATATGAATATGCTGTTTCTTCTAAGTGGGTTGTTGAGAATAGGAGGGTAAGTTATTTAAAACAGTGTGTGCATTATGTGGTCAACAACTTTATGTTTTAAATAATTCAGTATAGACATGTAAGTGTATGTGTATGAATTGTTTGGAATTCATTCACATTTGGGCAGTCAGTTAACCTAGGCTGCATGCATGTTTCTAGGAATAGTTTGTTGATATTTAACCAAACGACATACTTTGCAAACAGCCCCTCAACCCTTCCAGCCATCTTTATCTTGGATTAAAATAGGACTAGACATTTGTTAAACGTTACTAATGGGTTCTCCTTGGTGAAATTAATAGTTTGCTATTTTGTACAATGGCTTTTAGAATTTTTTTGCTGAAATTATTGGTCTTTAATATATATGGATTGATCAAAGTATTTTAGAGAAACTCTCCCATTTTGCATGAAAGGGTATAAGAAGCTAGGAAGCCTGTCTCCCTCACGTGTGGGGTTGGTGCCTGAGACTTGAATACAGTATGTTCTTGTGTTCCCACAATTTAGAAGATTCTGGTCATTTGAGGTTGACTGAGAGGTTAACTGAATTTGGCTCTAGAATTCATGATTTTCTTGAATATTATTTTAATGCAAGGTGTGTGGTTAGAGCATTTAAGAAGATGAGCCTGGGGGGGAAAAAAAGAAGAAAAAAGGGAATGGCAGTCCAGTGGTTAAGAATCTGTGCTTCCACTGCAGGGGGCAAAGGTTCAATCCCTGACCAGGGAACTAAGATCCTGCATGCCCCGTGGTCTGGCCAAAAAAAAAGACAGAGCCTGGGACTTCATCTAGCTAAGAAAACAGGTTGCCTTTGTGCTATCTGCCAATAAGTGCTTGTATTAGTGGCAGAATTTAATCTGAGAACTGCTTTATCTATAACCTGCCACAAAATTCAAGCATTTATTAATAATCTGATACAAATTTACTTTCATATAAGAACATTTATAATATCAAGATTACAACTGAAAACTTTTGAATTATTAAAAGGAACCATTCCACATTACAAAAAAACTCTTCTTTGCCTTAAATTGAAACCCAATTTTGTGATGAAAGGAATCAGAGTAAATACAGGTTCAATTTAAATTTTGTGATAACTACTATGTATTTATCTGACAATAAATATATTTATCTGATAATAAATATATTTATCTGACAATATAATGGCTAGTTGACTATTTGTCTTCTCAAAACATCTGTGCTGGTAGTCTTTCTATTGTTTGTTTTTTTTCTTTCTATTGTTTTAAATATTCTTCATTAAATAGCTATGGAAGAAGCACTTTCACTTCTGGGAAGATGGAGTAGACGTACTTTTCCCCATTTCATGTGCTAAGTACAACCCCAAACCCTGGACAATATATATAAAACAAACATAAGAAGATTCTGAAAGATGAAAAGAAGAAAGCAGACCAGCTAGGAACCTCAGGACACAAGGAACAACATGATGGTAAATTTCCTGGGTTTTCTTTTTGTCTCATAAATCCCAGACTTGGAGCTTAATAAAACTGTAACCTGGAAACACCAAGTGCAGACAGAAAGAACCCCAACACAAGCCTGCTCTCTCTAGCCAAAGGACCAGGAAAGGGGCAGCTTAGGAAGACAGAAAACGGTTAGACAATAACCGCTCCACTCCAGCCAGACACCACAGAAGAACCAAGGCCCGCCTCCACCAACACCAGGAAAGATGCCTACCCTCTCCACACTGGAACAAGGAAACCCCTCACCTGGACTGGTGTCAGAGGAGACCGCATGGAGTGTTAAGATTTTCACCCCTGTCCAGTGGTGATGAGACCACCTCCCTGGCCCCCATGGTGTCCGTAGAAGTACAAGTTATCTATATATAATGCAATACCCAGAGAAATCACTAAAAATACTGTACAAAGAGATACATTCAAAAATAACATAGATTTATTATAACCCATAGGAAGATAGGAAAAAGGAAGCAAATGAAAAACAGAGAGAACAAACAGAAAATATAAAATATAAATATAAAATGGCAGGCTTAATTCTCAACATATTAATAATTGCATTAAATGTGAATGTTTTACATATATCAACTATAAAACTGTCACTGGCAGGGTTTATTTAAAAAACATAACTCAACTGTACGTGATCTATAAGGAACTCACTTCAAATATAACAATGTAGAAAGGTTGAAAGTAAAAAGATGAAAAAGATATATTATGCAACCATTAATCAAAATAAATCAGAAGTGGCTATGTTAATATCAAGTAAGCTTTACAGCAAAGAAAATTAGTCAGAAAGGGACATTATTTAATGGCAAAAGGTCAGTATACCAAGAAGAGATAGTCATCCTAAATGTGCATGCATCAAACAGTAGAGCTGCAAAATATGTGAAGCAAAAACGGATAGAACTGAAAGTAGAAATGGACAAATTCCTCATTATAGTTGGAGATTTCCATACTCCTCTAATAACACTGATAGAACAACTAAACAATCAGCAAGGATATAGAAGAACACAACAACATTATCAGCCGACAAACTTTAATTGGCATTTATAGAAAGATTCACCCAACCACAGCAGAGTACATATTCTTTTCAAGTGCCCATGGAACATAAAAACAGGACATATCTTGGGCCACGAAACTTTAAGAGAATAGAAGTCATATGGTATGTACTTTCTGGCCACAGTGGAATTAATCTAGAAATCACTAACAGAAGGATCACAGCAAAATCTCCATGTACCTGGAAACTAAACAATACATTTCTAGGTAATCCATGGTTTTGATTATATTGAAGTAAAAAGAAATTGAACTGAATGAAAATGAATATACAGCATATCAAAATGTGTGGGACTCAGCTAAAGCACTACTGAAAAGAAAACTTATAGCATTAAAATACTTTTATTTAAAAAGAGGAAAAGTAATCTAAGTTCTTACTTCAAGAATCTAGAAAAAGAAGAGCAAAATAAGTGAAAAGCAAGCATAGGGAAGGAAATAATAAGAGAACAGAGATCAATGAAATTAAAAACAAAAGTAGAGGAAATCAGTGGAACAAAAAGTTGGTTTTTTCTAAAATTTTTAAATGTTTAAAAAATTTTATTTTATATTGGACTATCATCGATTACAATGTTGTGTTAGTTTCAGGTGTACAGCAAAGTGATTCAGTTATACATATACAAGTATCTATTCTTTTTCAAATTCTTCCCATTTAGGTTATTAAAGAATATTGATTCTTTGAAAAGACTGCACGCCTCAGTGAAGATCCCGTGTGCCACCACTAAGACCCGACACAGCCAAGAAAATTAAAATAAATAATAAATAAGTAATAAAAAAATAATAGTTTAAACCCTCCCAAAATAAATCTCCAGGCCCAGAAGTTTTCACTGGAGAATATTAACAAATGTTTAAAGAAGAACTAACGCCGATTCTACACAATCTCTTCAAAATAGAAGAAAAGGAAGCATTTCCAATTCATTTTATGAGACCAGTATTTCTTGATACTAAAAACCAGATAAAGACAGTACAAAAAAACAAAAAGAAAACTATAGACCAATATCCACATGAATATAGACACAAAAGTTTTTGCAAAATATTGGCAAATAGAATTTGGCATTCTATAAAAAGAATTATACACCACGACCAAATGGGGTTTTCTCCAGAGATGCAAGACTGGTTCAACATTTGAAAATCATATAATGTAATTCACCGTATTAACAGGCTAAAGAAGAAAAATCATATGATAATAGATGCAATCACATATCAATAGATGCAAAAATTTTTTGAAAATTTTAACATTTTTGATTTTAAAAAAACCTCTCAGAAAAACAGGACTAGTGGGGAATTTCCTCAACTTGATAAAGTGAATCTATAAAAATCCTAAACCTAACATCAAATTTAATGGTGAAAGACTGTACACTTTCCCCCTAAAGCTGGGAACAAGGCAAGTATATCAGCTCTCACCACTCTTATTTAGTATAGTTTTGTAAATTCTAGTCAGTGTAACAAAGCAAGAAAAGGAAATAAAAGGCATACAGATTGGAAACGAAGAAATTTATCTGTCCTTATATGCAGATGACATAATTGTCTCTGTAAAAAATCCCAAGGAATCAACAAAAAGGAATCCCTCCCAAAAACAAATGAACAAATCTCAACTCCTAGAACAATTAAGTGAATCCAGCATAAAATTGAATTATTTTTCTGTATATGAGTAATGAACATGTGGACACTGAAATTAAAAGTACAATACCATTTACAATTGCTCAAATAAAAAATAGGCAGAAATCTAACAAAACATAAATAAGACTTGTATTCCACAGACTACAAAATACTGAATAAAAAAGTCAGAGATCTAAATAAAGATACATATCATGTTCATGGTTTGGAAGACTCAGCATAGTAAAGATGTCAGTTCTCTCTGAATGAAATGTTTAATGCCATTCCTATTAAAATTCTAGTAAAATTTTTATAGATATAGATAGATACGATTATCCTAAAATTTATATGGAAAGGCAAGGGAACTATTTTGAAAGAGAGGAATAAAGTGGGAGGAATCATTACCCAGTATCAAGACTAATTGTAAAACAATAGTAATCAAGATTGTTTGGTATTCATGGAGAGTTAGACACGTAGATCAATGGAATAGAATAGAGAACTCAATAATACAGATACTTGCAACTGATTTTGACCCAAGTACAAAAGCAATTCAATACAGGAAGGATAGGCTTTATAAAAAATGGTCCTGGAGCAACTGGACATCCAGAAACAACAAAATAAATCTTGCCTAAACCTCATAACTTATACAAAATTTAACTCAAAATTGATCATGGACTTAAATGTAAAATGCAAAATTATAAACCTCTTAGGAAAAGCACAGGAGAAAACTCAATTTGGGATCTAGGGCTAGGCAAAGAGTTCTTAAGGGGGACACCAAAGGCACAATTCATAAAAGGAAACTTGATAAATCAGACTGGATAAAAATTTTAAACTTTTGCTTTGTGGAAGACTTTGTTAAGAGGATAAAAGAAAAGCTGCAGATTAGGAGAACATACTTGCAAACCACAGATCTGACAAAGAACTAGTACCTAGAATATATTAAGACTCTCAAAACTCAACAGTAAAAGAGCAAATAATCCAATTATTTAGTCAAAAGACATAAGGAGACATTTTAAAACCAAAGAGGATGTACATATGCAAATGAACACATGAAAAGATGTTCAACATCATTACCCATTAGGGAAATACAAATTAAAGTAGAATGAGATATAACACACCTTTAAGAATGGCTGAAAAAATACATATGATAATACCAAATGCTGATGAGGATGCAAAGAAACTGGATCACTGATACATTGCTGATAAGAATGTAAAACGGCACACAGCCTCCCTGGAAAACAGTTTGGCCATTTCTGTCTATGCAATTATTGTTATGTTTTTATAACATCAATAGCTAGTGCCTATAAGAGCTTCCAGAGCTGACTCATCCTTCTTTTGATTGACTTATTCTTTTTAAAAATAGCAGTTGGGTTTCCCTGATGGCGCAGTGGTTGAGAGTCCGCCTGACGGTGCAGGGGACACGGGTTCGTGCTCCAGTCCGGGAAGATCCCACATGCCGCGGAGCGGCTGGGCCCGTGAGCCATGGCTGCTGAGCCTGTGCGTCCGGAGCCTGTGCTCCGCAACGGGAGAGGCCACAGGAGTGAGAGGCCCGCGAACCGCAAGAAAAAAAGCAGTTACTTTCAATGAAGCTATGGTCAAATCCACAAGCCTGGGAGCCATCTTGTCTCTGACGCATTTGGCTATCTTTTACTCTTGTGCATTGATTTTAAGCCATGCTATTGCCCATAATTTCTAAGTTCTTGGATGAACATCATTACAACTTTGAAATTTTGACAACTTTAAAAAATAGCTGTCACTGTTACTGTTTTTCTCCAGGACATTGACTTTGAACCCATTTAGGACTCCTGTTGAGGTTTCCCATGACTTTCCCTGAGTAATATTGGGAAAAAGCCAAAGTTGATTCTCAGTTTCTCACCTCTGCATCCTGTGCTCCAGCTGTGAAGCCACAGGGAATGCATTGTTGGGCAAGAATGCACCTGTAACGTGAAGTATTTCTGGAAACCCCACTGTGTTCTCAGCCTCACACCCAGTGAGGAGAACTTGCTCCATGTGATTAGACAAGTGGAGTGTGGCACAGAGAACTAAAGTTCCTCTGTGGTGTATTAGAGTGTCTGGGTCCAGAGGGTCCTTCAGGTTTTGCCTGGTCGGCAGACTCCAAATCCAGTAGTGGTTCCAGGGGTTTCTTTGTCCATTGAAGTGACTACGGAGTGACTTCCTCATGGAACCCACAGTGTCACCTTCATGAGGCAGCCTTCCTTGGGATTTAACCAGATGTTGATCAAAACCAAGCCTATAGCATCCAAAGCCCAAAATGAGGCTGCCCTGCCCATTAACAGTGCATTTCTAGCAGGAGGATAGTGGTTTGGAGGCAAGGGAAGGTATTTACTATGTGCTGGCTGCCTGACTGCTTTTCAGCCGTGGCGGTCTGGGCTCTTGCTAATTTGTCTGACTGTCCTCATGTCTTAAGCTAAAGGAGTAAGAAGTACCATGTGCTGGGTTGGAAAGGTCAGCCTTGCCAGAAAGAGCTTCTATCCTTGTTAACATCTTGGTTTCCTTAATCTCTGCTGTTTCTCTGCAATTTTTGTTCACTGGATCTTTGGTTCAGTAATTCTTTTGTTTACTGACATTTGGAAGGTAGAAACAGAAGAAAAGATTTTAAACGTTGAATTCCCACTGTTTGGGGTCTAGCACATGATTTTCTTCCCCCTTCAGATTGGAAATATTTGGATAAGACTAAATTTTAATTGTTTCTTTAGTAGATTATCCTTGATATTTTATTTTATCATTATTCAAATCCGCTCTAAGTTTGTATGTATCAAGATTGTTTCGTATTACAGGATTCTTCAGGCACAAGTGAAGCTTATGTAGCCAATTGTATTCCACGTTCACAATGCACACATAGACAGTCCATCATTTTTGATGATAAAAGCTCCTTAGGATGTGGAGTGGCATAGCTGTTCATAACAGAAAGTTTCAATTGGTGGAAAATTAACTTCATTTTTGAGGCAATAAAACATCAATGACAAAAGCACTAGCAATGCCACAATCCCTTGTAGGATTTTATATTTGAACAGTAATGAAAAGAAAAACAGGAATGAGAACTTGCCCCTCCCGAGAGCTTACTTTTTTCCTCTCTACATTCCCTGGCCGGAAGCCTCAATTTTTCAATGGTGAGTTTTCAGAAGGGCATCGTTTTGCATTTCCTGGACAATCTATCACACAGTGACTCACAGAGCTGGGGTGTGCAGGGCGGGCACATCAGGTTGCTCTGACTGAGAACAAGATGACATGATGTCATAGTCAGCTCCGTGTAATGCGTCATCCACACAAGATCACCAAGCAGCTCTTACCTTGATTCTGAATCTCAGAAGATACTGCGAAATGCTGGAGGGAAAAACCTGTCTTATGGGATTGTCTGCCGCAGGCATAAAATAAAAATCAATTTGATCCTTTGGAGGTACCTCTACTCCCAAAGGATCCCAATGTACTCAGCTCCTGCCCCAGGAGTATTAGTCACACATCTCTGAAACATCTCCTCTGTGCTAGCAAAGGCAGTTCCCTCGGAGGCAGCCCTCTCTGCAACAGGTTTTATTTTGAGTGGGATATTAAATAGTACTTCTAATTAAAATGACAGGAGAAATTGTAGGGAGGCAAAATGTAATTTCCCATGTTGGAATCTGACCAAAACATAGTGGTTAATAATCCTTCTTTTTTAAAGGACTATATGACTTAAGGGGAAAAGAACCCTCTTCATTGCAGAAGACACAGTGTGAGTTCACAGGGACTTGGATAGGATGAAAGGGTCAGAGGAAACAGGTCAGAACAGCTGGAGGAAGGGTGGACAGTACCCAATAACTAGGAGATCAAATCAACCAGTAGGTTTAAGTGGATGAGAAAGCTATCAGGTCATCATCTGTATGAAACTACGTGCCTGGTGTTTTAGAAATGTTGTTAGAATTGAACTGGCCATCAAATGTCAAGGTACAATTTCCTCCTGAAACTCTTGAGTGTCCAACATCTTGAAGAGGGAGGGTGCTTGAGAGACCACCTGCTCTGTCTTCTGCATTCAGGTTGAATTGTTTAAAAGCATCTCAGAAAGTTGAGAAGCTACCCTACTTTAAAAAAATATTCCGGGGAAGGAATATCAGAGAACCAAAGGTAACATATCTAAGTTAGAAACCTCAAGTTTCACCTAAAAGTGGGCTCTTCTTTTTCCTCCGTTAGAGGAAATGAAAAGTAGCTCTTCACTGTGTGAAAGCCATTCCCACACTTGAAAGACAGTGTTACACAGCTCTTTTTGCTAAACTCAATAATCCTATTTCCTTAAAAGTTTTTCTAAGTTTTATTTCCCAATTCTGTCTCTGACGGTTAGAGGGTCTGATACTAAATGGGAGAGCCCTCGAAACCTGCCAGAACTTCACTTATTTAAAGCATTTTAACTATTATTATTTTATATTCATTTGGAAGAATCTACAGAGCCCTTCACTGAGGAGATGGCAGGGAGCTGACGAGCTGACAGGAAAGGAGAGAACCACTGAAATCTTTGAACTGTCTGTATAGCCCACGAACCGGTGACACGTTGTAAACTAATGATGGAAGCCAATGATGTTGTAAAGCAACTTTGATTGAATTGAGCTTCCAGGTGGGGCCTGGCAGAAGGGCCTCAGAGCAAGGCATGACGGGAGACTCGTGGGCGCCGTGATTGTCTAGTCGTCGGCTGGGAGGTTTCAAGGCGGTGCTCCTGTTTTCCTTGCAGTCCTGGTACCAAGTGGCGGACCCACAGGTACGCTTCTTGGGAGTGGTTAGGGTCCAGTGCCTTCATTCCACTGATTTGGGTTTACAAGGGTGGTGTTCCAGAGGCCATTTCCTCCTTTGCAGCCTGTCTGTAATCCACGTAAGTTGCACTAGGTGGACGGCGCTGTTTGGCTTCAGCTTCTTTCTCTTATGTGTGGGAAACACTGTGTTAAAGGTAACACCACATGTGAATTTGGCCAATTCTTTTTTTTTTTTTTTTTTGCGGTACCCGGGCCTCTCACTGTCGCGGCCTTTCCCGTTGCGGAGCACAGGCTCCGGACGCGCAGGCTCAGCGGCCATGGCTCACGGGCCCAGCCGCTCCGCGGTATGTGGGATCTTCCCGGACCGCGGCATCGGCAGGCGGACTCTCAACCACTGCGCCACCAGGGAAGCTCTTGGCCAATTCTTAAACTAATTAAAATAGTAAAGTTATTTGTCTAAATAACATAGAGTCATAGCAAATTAAAAGCCAAATACCACAATATGATAAAATATAATTTTCAGTAACCTTGAACTCACTTCAATTTCTTCTTAGGCTAACCCTGATTCTAAGAAAATATTTTAAAAGCATTCATTCAACAAATACGCTTTGAGACACCCTTTAATACCAAGTATTGTGCTAGGCATCGGATATGCAATAATAAATAAGACAAAGTTGATTCCTTTCCACAGAGAGATGATAGTCTGCCGGAATACAATCTTCTCATGGATTAAAAACCTCTCCTGGAATTGCAGTTCTTTCAGGATATATAAGGTGCCTGGTGTCTGGCTCTAGTTCCTGAGAGTTTCAGAGCAGGAAATGTCAAAATTAAAAATGCACCAGGTGAAGGCAGGCATTCAACGTACTGTTTCTAGTTCTCAGAAGAAAAGTGTCGTTTGATCCTTTGTTTCCCTGTGGTAAAGCAGAAGGAAGAAAGGAGAAATGGGGGGGTCATGTCCACAGCATAAGTCCCATGATTTTTTTCCCAGAGGGATTCCAGGAGCTTCTCAGTCGCTTCAGCTGTCTGTCATCTTCCATCAGATGAACAGCTTCTAACCTGCTTCAGTTTCCCCTCATCTTCCTTCAGATGCACAGGTTAGTTTCATATATTAATTCTCTTAACTATGTCTTCTGATTTTTATCAGAATCACCTATGTCTGTGATTTTTATAGTGCGGCGTCTGAGACAGTTTACTTATATTTTCAAATAAGTATTTATAATCAAATAGGTTCATTAAAAATTGTACGTGTTCATTAAATTGGGAAAACATAGGTATGTAGAAAGAAAAAGTCTATAATCCCACCACCTAAACATATTCGCCATTTATATTTTGGTGAACTGTCTCCCAGGCCATATTTTTTCTTTGTATAACTGTTATTTTAAAATGTGAAATCATAACATATGCACACTTTGTTCCCTTAGACTTCTGACTGAGCATTATATCCTAAGCATTTTCCATAGTATGACATTCCTTCAGAATCCTTGTTTAATTATGTCCTGATATTCCATTGAGTGGAGTCATCTTATTTTAACTGTGTTGTCTCCTACATAGACTTCTAGTTTTTCAAAGTTATAAACAATGCTAAGATGAATTGCTGTGCAGATTATTTTCATCTAAAACTGGGAAGGTATCAGTTTATATCGAAATAACTCATCAAAATCTCTTGAGTAAGACATTGGGTTTTAAAACAGAACTCTAAACTTTCCAAACACCCACTGTGAGCCCCTGTCTGGTGCCCGCTCTCCTGTGTGAGGAGGGGAGTCTTGCTGTTCCTGTTGCTTTCTCCTTTTTCCTGGGAAGAGAACCATGTCCTTTTCCCCATCCAGCCTTGCTTGAATGGAGCCTCCGTCAGTCAGGTTTACGAATGACTAGAGCGTCTTTCTGGAAATGGTTCAATCAGCCCTTGCGTTGCTGCTTCTAAGTAAAGCACAGACTTTGGCAACTGTCTGATAAATTTGCCTCGAGCTTTCTAGAAACAATTTAGGTCTGAATGATGTCGTTTGGTTGGAGTCAGGGATGCTGTAACTTGCCGATAACTGGGTGTGTTTTTCAGGAGAAGGGGCCAGGCCCTCTCCTTAGCAGACGTATGGAGGAGTGGAGTGGGCCAACTGGCAGGACAGTGGGCGTGGAAGCTCCAGAGATGTGGCCTGGAAGTAGGGTCACAGAGTCCAGGACAAGATTGGTGAGGGCTGGCCAGTAATGGCTCATGTGAAGTCAGCTCGCGGCGTGGCCACCAGTGATGGATTTAGACATGCTCGTGTGCTTGGTCAAATGTCTGGGTGAGCATATGAATTGGAAAGGGAGTCTCATGCAGCATATTATTTCTATTTTGGTTGGTATTTCCTAAGATGGACAGTTGGAACATTAAGGATTTTGTGGGCCAATTACATGCTTTTGAGCTATATAATGCCACGTAATTCATATGATATATGACATGGAAAGTAAGATATACGTGATTGCTTTAGATAATTTTGCCATTTGATTACGATATTGTAAGTTTTGAGCTTGAGAGTTCAGGCAACACCCGAGACCATTGAAACATCAATGTTGATGAAACATCACTGCCATGCCGCCCGCCTGCGAGCATCCAGGGCTTCTTTGTACCACAGCACCACACGCAGGAGCTGCTCCAGGTCGGGGAGGCAAAGAACAGTGTGTGCGCGCATGTGGGTGTGGGTGTGGGTGTGGGTGTGGGTGTGGGTGTGTGGTGGCGTGTGCTACTCTGGGATGAACACCCAGCAGCAGGCCCTCCTGACAGATTCCTAGAACAAGCCATTGCTGCTACTCTGTGGGCCCAACGTGCCGATGGGTGTGACTCTGCAGACCTGTGCACATCTGTCACTGGAGCTGCCCTGGAGGTATCTGGATTTGGTCAAGGGTGAGGGAGTATTGCTTGGCCCTATGTAATCCATAATATTACCAGTGAGGGCCTCCTAGGGGGAAATGTCTTCTCTTGCCATTTGCATGATTCCTCTCACCCAGGAAGCAGTGGGCAGCAGTTGGGCACCAGAGTAGCTGATTCTCAAATGCCAACCCATTTCAACTCTCTGATTTTTCGGGGATGGTGCTAGGGCCCTGGGAAGGGATGTGGAATTACACCGAGCCAGGCAGGCTGGGCTGCCCCCGGTAGCCTCTGCTGCAGGCAGGGGGGGTCACACCATTCACCTGCTCTCTGATCCTGTGGGAAGAGGCTCTCCAGTCCTAATCGTTTTCCACATGCACAGCTGTCGTGCCTCAGAGGGACCAAGAAATAAAAGGGGTTTGAAGAGAGGTGCAGGCAGCTACACGTGTGTATAATTGAAATTTACTTTACAATACTTCTCCCCATAAGGGTTTAATTGCTCACAGATAATTAAACCATATAGAGGTCTTGAGAGCCTTACAAGAGGAGACTAGATAATCCCCAGCAACACACCCACTGTCATTCCTGAGGCATCTTCCCATCCTGGCTCTGTACAGTGGGATAAATGGATGATGCTGTTCTGTCCTGGTGCTGAAGGAATGTAAAGAATCTGGGGTATTATTCACGGTGCAAAGTAAGTTCTTGTCTTAGAGAAGTGCCCAAAGCTGTAATGTCCACTCAGTTCAATTTTAGTGGGGAGCTGAGGCGCTCTACCAGGTCAAAGGGAGAAGAGCCTTTTCTCCAAGCTGACTTTTCTAGTTTAGCTGCTTACATGAGCCAAACGCACCAGGATTGACTCAACTCCCCATATCTAAACCATATAGTTACGCTGGACCTGACATTTTAGTTCTCACCAGACCATTCCCAAATTTACCCTGAAATACATTCTGTGAAACCCTGAGGAGAAATATTTTGTTTGTTTCTTTGTTTTTTTTACATCTTTATTGGAGTATAATTGCTTTACAGTGTTGTGTTAGTTACTGCTGTATAACAAAGTGAATCAGCTATACATGTACATATATCCCCATATCCCCTCCCTCTCGTGTCTCCCTCCCACCCTCCCTATCCCACCCCTCTAGGTGGTCACAAAGCACCGAGCTGATCTCCCTGTGCTATGCGGCTGCTTCCCACTAGCTATCTGTTTTACATTTGGTAGTGTATATATGTCCATGCCACTCTCTCACCTCGTCCCAGCTTCCCCTCCCCTCTCCCCATGTCCTCAAATCCATTCTCTACATCTGCGTCTTTATTCCTGTCCTGCCCTTAGGTTCATCAGAATCATTTTTTTTTTAGATTTCATATATATGTGTTAGCATACAGTATTTGTTTTTCTCTTTCTGACTTACTTCACTCTGTATGACAGACTCTAGGTCCACCCACCTCACTACAAATAACTCAATTTTGTTTCTTTTTATGGCTGAGTAATATTCCATTGTATATATGTGCCACATCTTCTTTATCCATTCATCTGTTGATGGACACTTAGGTTGCTTCCATGTCCTGGCTACTGTAAGTAGAGCTGCAATGAAGATTGTGGTACATGACTCTTTTTGAATTATGGTTTTCTCAGGGTATATGCCCAGTAGTGGGATTGCTGGGTCGTATGGTAGTTCTATTTGTAGTTTTTTAAGGAACCTCCATACTGTTCTCCATAGTGGCTGTGTCAGTTTACATTCCCACCAACAGTGCAAGAGGGTTCCCTTTTCTCCACACCCTCTCCAGCATTTATTGTTTCTAGGTTTTTTGATGATGGCCATTCTGACCGGTGTGAGGTGATACCTCATTGTAGTTTTGATTTACGTTTCTCTAATGATTAATGATGTTGAGCATCCTTTCATATGTTTGTTGGCAGTCTGTATATCTTCTTTGGAGAAATGTCTATTTAGGTCTTCTGCCCATTTTTGGATTGGGTTGTTTGTTTTTTTGTTATTGAGCTGCATGAGCTGCTTGTATAGTATGGAGATTAATCCTTTGTCAGTTGCTTCATTTGCAAATATTTTCTCCCATTCTGAGGGTTGTCTTTTCATCTTGTTTATGGTTTCCTTTGCTGTGCAAAAGCTTTGAAGTTTTATTAGGTCCCATTTGTTGATTTTTATTTTTATTTCCATTTCTCTAGGAGGTGGGTCAAAAAGGATCTTGCTGTGATTTATGCCATAGAGTGTTCTGCCTATGTTTTCCTCAAAGAGTTTTATAGTGTCTGGCCTTATATTTAGGTCTTTAATCCATTTTGAGTTTATTTTTGTGTATGGTGTTAGGAAGTGTTCTATTTTCATCTTTTACATGTAGCTGTCCAGTTTTCCCAGCACCACTTATTGAAGAGGCTGTCTTTTCTCCACTGTATATTCTTGCCTCCTTTTTCAAAGATAAGGTGACTATATGTGTGTGGGGTTATCTCTGGGCTTTCTGTCCTGTTCCATTGATCTATATTTCTGTTTTTGTGCCAGTAGCATACTGTCTTGATTACTGTAGCTTTGTAGTAGACTCTGAAGTCAGGGAGCCTGATTCCTCCAGCTCCATTTTTCTTTCTCAAGATTGCTTTAGCTATTCAGGGTCTTTTGTGTTTCCATACAAATTGTAAAATTTTTTGTTCCAGTTCTGTGAAAAATGCACTTGGTAGTTTGATAGGGATTGCATTGAACTTGTAGATTGCTTTTGGTAGTATAGTCATTTTCACAATGTTGATTCTTTGTGTCCAAGAACATGGTATATCTCTCCATCTGTTTGTATCATCTTTGATTTTTTTCATCAGTGTCTTATAGAATTCTGCATACGGGTCTTCTGTCTCAAGGAGAAATTATTGATGGATGGAGTCAGGCTGTGGGCTGATGAGGGCCCACGATAGGATGGGAGAACTTGCCTTGAGGAACAGAGTGAAAATGGGTGATGACTGTGATGTCACAAATATCACAGAGGAGTAGTTGTTGTTTTTTTACTTGTGCTTTTTGGGTTTATAAGGGAGGAGGAGTGATGTCTAGAAGCAGCAATAGGGAGCAGGAAGAATACCCATGTGTCTTCATGGTGTGTGGGAAGCGAGTGAATGAGCAACCTCCTCTGAAAGGCCTCAGGGGAAGGTGATATCAGCTTACTCAGTGCATATGTGTTGTGCACATACAGTGCCATCGTGATCTGGGGAGAGAGGCATGATGCTGTACTGAGATCAGCTCCCTTCTTTTCTTTTTTTTTTTTTTTACATCTTTATTGGAGTATAATTGCTTTACAGTGGTGTGTTAGTTTCTGCTTTATAACAAAGTGAATCAGTTATACATATACATATGTTCCCATATCTCTTCCCTCTTGCATCTCCCTCCCTCCCACCCTCCCTATCCCACCCCTCCAGGCGGGATCAGCTCCCTTCTGATCCAGCTTTCAACCAAGTCAAGGAGGGTCAGTCAGGTAAAGTCAGAGCTCTGTGGGGTTTGAGGGTGTCCAGTCATCCACTTACAATGGACAGGGGTCCAGGGTTGGAGGGGAGAGTGTTGGAGGGAGGGAGCAGAGAGGGTCTAAGTGAGAGACCCAGGAAGCCGCTCTCTTGTCTCTGTTTCTTCTGCAGCTGCTTCCTGCTCCTTTTCTCTACACTGGCTTTCTCTACTGCTCGGTCCACTTGGCAGAAAATGGCTGTATTCAAAGCCCCTGGGTCTTTATATCTCCTCTGTTTCAGGGGCCAGCCCAGACTGAAACTGGATACTTCTAGCCCTGACTCCAAAGTTCCAACTCTGGCCCAACTTAGGCCACCCGTAGCCGGGAGGGTGGGTCACAGAGTACAGATACGCCTGGCACGCCTAGCTTGGCAAGGGGGCTTGTTGAGAACTAGGTGGACAGCCTACAGGGTGTCTTCCGCAGGGCACTTTTCAGGGGTCTGAGGGTTGGGGAGGATGTCGAGTGTGAGTCCTTCTGTCTGGAGTTTGTATGGGGGCAAATGCTGCCGTTGGTCTCCCCGGTACGTTGCTGCTATTCCCTGAAGTCTCCTTCAGACAACTCCAAAGACAGAAAAGTGCCAGAATGTCCTCGGCCTAAGTGGGTTAACCTTAGTAATACACAGCCTTACCCCCCTGCTCTAGCACTGAAAGGAATCTACGTTGGTTTTCCTTCTCCTGAGCAGGTCGACACTAACAGGCAGCATGTTTGTATTCATAAGGAAAATGCAGTATATCTTTGATCCAGATGAAAAATAAATTTACACCTAAGATGACAAAGTAACATTTTATTAATTTCCCTCCAGCAGCGAAGCTTCATAGCTGCACAGTTCTCTTCTTGCAGCAAAGGAGTCCCCCTTGCCTTGAGACACGCTCTTTGGTCCTCCAAAGGCAACGTCAGAGCTAGTACAGATGCTGGTGTCCCTGAGTTACTGGGCCTGCATCACTCTCCTCATTTCCTGGTGCTGACAGCGAGATCAGCCCTGTTATTGATGATGGCAGGTGTGGCCTTTGGTGTCTGATGAATGGAGCCTGGGCCGAGGTTTATGGATTGTATTTTTAATGGGATACAGTCAAAACTCAAAGAACCCTTGGGTCCTTGGCTTGACACTCCCTGCTTGGACAGACCCTGTCAACAAGAGGGGTCTATTTTTAGAGAAGATGGAAGAGGGCTCCCAGGGGCAGAGGGAATAAATCAAACTTAATATCCTGTATTTATTTACTCATTCATTTATAAGTTCAGGTTTTCAACATGATGTCATCCTCTCGATGCACAGTAGTGATCCATTGAACCCTACCCTCAGGGAGCTTTCCATCGAGTAACGAGCAGTTTCCATTGGCACAAGTGCTTCGATGGGGAGTAGAGGCATTAGGAGAGAATTTAGGAAACGTACTGACCGCACCTCTGGGGAGGTGAGACGTCTCCAGGAGGAGGTGGTGAGTAAGCAGTGATGTGAGGATGAGCAGGTGTCGGGGTATTGTTCTAGGCACAGGGCACAGCTTCTTTGGGGACAGGAGAGCAGGGTGTCTAAGAGGATCTCTGGAAGCCAGGAGCACAGGAGTGCAGGTGGCCTGGGGCTGGAGCATGAGCCATGCTGTGCTGGCCAAGATGCCTGGACTTGCTCCCAGAGGGACTGGGAGCTGCTGGAAGGCTTTAAGCAGTGGAGGGGGATGAAGGCTCTTCTCCTGCCTTAGCACCTCCAGCTCCTCCTGCAGGGTCAACAATGCTTTAGTTAAATATCACAAGTCCACCTTTGTAAATATTCCCGGAACAACACTCATTTTAACGATACTCAATTAGAAGTGAATTAAAATGAAGAAAATTCACGTTTCGTCCTGTCTCCAGGGTCAGCCAAGGTCCTTTCTCAGCTTCCTCTCTTCCTTTACTCAGTTCCTGCAAACCCTTGTGACTCAAGCCCCTTGTTAAATATCACAAGTCCACCTTTGTAAACATTCCCAGAAGAATACTCATTTTATCCACGTGGAGGAATTAGAAGTGAATTAAAAGGAAGAAAATTCACGTATTTGGTCCTGTCTTCAGGGTCAGCCAGAGTCCTTTCTCAGCTTCCTCTCTTCCTTTACTCAGTTCCTGCAAACGCTTGTGACTCAAGCCCTGGACTCCTGTCCAGCAGGGCCTCTGGCCTTGGCACAGTGAATGGCCGCTGTAGGAGCCCGTGACACGTTTTTGTCTCTGTTAGCCTGACGGAAGCTGAGTTACTTGCCCTGTGAGGCGTGCAGGAACCTGTATCATTTCTGCACAGTCTGTAGAAAGTGTGGGGACAGGAATCCAAGGCACAGCTCTTACAGTGAGGCTGCACGAGGATGCCCATGGGACCCAGTCTGCTGGAGCTTTACTGGGGTTCAGGGAGGTTATTTTCATCTCTTTCGTGCTGCTTCATTCTGTGCTTCCACTCAGGTTGCCTTCTTGCCTCGTCCCACTGTTTGTGTCAACTGGGGGGCAGCAGGGGCTGGGGGAGACAATTGAGGAAGATTCCAGTTATGTCAGTAAGATATGACATAAGTGTATGTGCTCTATGCTGGAAGTGCAAGAGGACAAAGTTAAGTTCCATTCAATTCAAAGTTTTATTTCTGGATTTCCCTGGTGGCACAGTGGTTAAGAATCTGCCTGCCAATGCAGGGGACACGAGGTTGATCCCTTGTCTGGGAAGATCCCACATGCTGCGGAGCAACTAAGCCCGTGCACCACAACTACTGAGCCTGAGCTCTAGGGCCCATGTGCCGCAACTACTGAGCCTGCGTACCACACCTACTGAAGCCTGCGCATCTAGAGCCCGTGCTCCACAACAAGAGAAGCCACTGCAATGAGAAGCCCACACACCACAATGAACAGTAGCCCCTGCTCGCAGCAACTAGAGAAAGCCCATGTGCCTCAACAAAGACACAATGCAGCCAAAAATAAGTAATTAATTTTTTTAAAAGATATACAATGTGATGATTTGATGATTACCGCAATGAGATTGATTAACATATCCATCACCTCACATAATTACAATATGCTTATGTGAGGTGAGAACACTTAAGATCTTCTCTTAGCAACTTTCAAGTATGTAATACAGTGTTATTAACTATAGTCACCATACTATATATTAGATACCTAGAGCTTATTCATCTTATAACTGGAAGTTTATACCCTTGGATCAACATCTCCTCAATTCCCCCACACCCTAGCCCCTGGCAATGCCCATTCTAATCTCTGTTTCTATGAGTTTGGCTTTTTTTTAGATCCCACATATAAGTGATATTGTACAGTATTTGTCTTTCTCTGTCTGACTTATTTCACTTAGCATAATGCCTTCAAAGTCCATCCATTTTGTCACAAATGGCAGGATTTCCTTCTTTTTCATGGCTGAATAATACTCCATTGTGTATGTATGTGTGTGTGTGTGTAGATGTGTGTATATATATATCTTCTTTATCCATTCATCTGTTGGTGGACACTTAGGTTGTTTCCATGTCTTGGCTATTTTGAATAACGTTTTGAATAATGCTGTAGTGAACATGGGAAGGGGGGAGCAGATATCCCTTAGAGATAATGATTTTATTTCCTTAAGATATATACCCAGAAGTGGGATTGCTGAGTAATATGGTGGCTCTGTTTTTAATTTTTTGAGGAACCTCCATATTATTTTCTATAGTGGCTGCACCAATTTATGTTCCCACCAACAGTGCACAAGGATTCCCTTTCTTCCACATCCTCACCAACACTTGTTATCGCTTGTCTTTTTGCTAAAAACTATTCTAATACATGTGAGTTGATATCTCATTGAGGTTTTGATTTTTATTTCCCTGATGATTAGTGATGTTGAGCGTCTTTTCAAGTACCTGTTGGCCATTTGTATGTCTTCTTTGGAAAAATGTCTATTCAGGTTCTTTGCCCATTTCTTAATCAGATTATTTGGGGGTTTTTTGCTATTGGGTTGTGTGAGTTCCTTATGTATTTTGAATATTAACTCCTATGTCATATATGGTTTTCAGATATTTTCTCCCATTCTGTAGGTTGTGTCTTCATTTTGTTGATTGTTTCTTTTGCTGTGCAGAAGCTTTTTAGTTTCATGTAGTCCCACTTGTTTATTTTTGCTTTTGTTGCTTGTGCTTTTGGTATCATATCCAAAATATTGTTGCCACTGCCGATGTAAAGGAACTTTTCCCCTGTATTTTCTTCTAGGAGTTTTATAGTTTCAGGTCTTTTATTTAAATCTTTAATCCATTTCAAGTGAATTTTTGTGAGTGATGTAAGATAGAGGTCTAGTTTCATTCTTTTGCAAATGTCCAGTTTTCCCAGCACTGTTCATTGAAAAGACTATCTTCTCCCCAGTGAGTATTCTTGGTTCCCATTTCAAATATCAGTTGACAGTATATGCATGGGTTTATTTCTGGGCTCTTAATTCTGTTCCATTGGTCTACATATATGTTTTTAATGCCAGTCATGTACTGTTTTGATTACTATAGCTTTGTAATATAGTTTGAAATCAGGAAGTGTAATGCCTCCAGCTTTGTTATTCTTTCTCAAGATTGCTTTGGCTGTTCTGGGTCTTTTGTGTATCCATATGAATTTTAGGATTATTTTTTCTATTTCTGTGAAAGATGTCATTGGGATTATCATAGGGATTGCATTGCATCTCTAGATGGCTTTGGGTAGTAGACATTTTAACAATATTCTTCTGACCCACTAACATGGGATAGCTTTCCATTTATTTGTGTCTTCTTCAGTTTCTTTCATCAGTGTCATAGCTTTCAGTGAACAGATTTCTAATTCTCCAGGTTACATTTATTCCTACGTATTTTGTTGTTTTTGATGCTATTGTTTATTTCTCTTTTAAATATTTCAGTGTTAATATATAGACATGCCACTGATTTTTGTGTGTTAATATTATATCCTGGAGTGTTACTGAATTTGCTTATTAGTTCTAAGAGATTTTTGGTGGAATCTTTGGGTTTCCTATATATAAAATTATATCATCTTCAAACAGAGACAATTTTAGTTCTTTTCCTAAGTAAATGCCTTTTCTTTCTTTTTTTCTTGCCTAAGTGCTCCAGCTAGGACTACTCTGAAGGCTTCATGGTATTTAGCAGGTGCTCAATAAATGATCACAGTTATTATCAATGAAATGATACATAATAAAAAGCTAGCCATTATTATCAAAATGACCAGTGGTAGAAAGCAAAGGCTATAAGGATGGGGAAATCATACCCTCAAGAACGTTAAAGAATCTCTGCCGAATGGAAGTGGTGGGATTCTTCCTCAATGGGCACCTTTCCACCTGTGCTGTGTTGTTCCTCTCAACCTGATTGTGTACTTTGCTTTCATCATGAAGGATCTTAGCACATCGGAAGGAAGTGTGTAAGGCAAATTGGGATTATCCTGCCACAAACGCACCAGAACACACTGGGAACAAGTGAATCCACCGCAACATTCATTGACTGGGCTCCCTTGGGTGCACAGCTGCACAGAGACGACAGCCCTGTTTCACAGTTCTTTAAGTTGGGATGAAAAGGTCAACACAGGTGTGCCAGTTACTGAAGGACAGTTGTGGCCTTACTTCCAAATGAATCTTCAGCATTATTACCATTGCTGAGGTAGAAGATAGTGGTTTTATTTTAAAACTTGGTTTGAGAAGGCCAGGGGCTACAGACAGTAGCAAAGGGCCTGGCACCAAGCAGTGCTCCTGGCTGCTCCAGTCGCAACAGGGGGGTGGAGGGGGGCAGCTCCAAGTGGCCTTTGACACGCAGGAAGCGCGAGCGCAAAGAAGCGGTGACAGCACCAGCCTTGCGACTTCCCACCCACTGGAAGAGAAGTGAGTCTGCTGCTGCTCTTCCACCTCAAGGATCTTCATCTAGAAGAAGAGGTTCACAGGGTTCAGAGAAAGGCCAGTTAGGAAAACAACCAGAAAAAATTCCTTCTGCATTTTGGCAACCATTCACGCGCAGAGCTTGAAAGGTGACATTCAGGGCGAAGGTTTGGGGCCCTGAAATTTCACCCCGTGGGTCCCTGTCTTTGCTGAACTTTCCAGCTGTTGGGACCAGGCTGGTGTGAGACAAATGGACTAAATCTGCCAGCTCACCTAGTTGTCCTTGATGCGAGAGTCTGGACAGAGGTCACTGAAGCCTGCTGACCATGTGTTCCCTTGCAATCCTGCAGTGAAGGCAGGTAACGGGGCCAGCAGCACAGCTTGCAAAATCCATGACCATCTGCGTTCATTCATCAGCAAACGTCTGATGCCCACGATGTTCCCAGCACTGGGCTGAGAAGGCTCTGGGGCTATGGAGATGAAACTCTGGATTCCTTCTCTCAGAGTCATGGTCAGGTGGGGGACACAGATGAGTGGACTTGATAATGTGGTGTGACGAGCACCACGCAGGACACCAGAGAAGCACAGAGGAAGGGCACCCAGCCCAGCCTCAGCCAGGAGGCGACAATCAATGTGTGGCTTTAAGGAGTTGAATCGTGTCCCCCCAAAAAGATATATGGGAGTCTTAACCTCCAGTATCTCAGAATGTGGCCTTATTTGGATTTAGAGTCTTTACAGAGATAAGTTTAAAATGAGGGTTATCAGAGTGGCGTGGGCCTAATCCCAAAGTGTCCTTATTAAAAGGGGAAGATTTAGGGCTTCCCTGGTGGCGCAGTGGTTGAGAGTCCACCTGCCGATGCAGGGGACACGGGTTCGTGCCCTGGTCCGGAAGATCCCACATGCTGCGGAGCGGCTGGGCCTGTGAGCCATGGCCGCTGAGCCTGCGCGTCCGGAGCCTGTGCTCCTCAACGGGAGAGGCCACAACAGTAGGAGGCCTGCGTACCACAAAAAAAAGGGGGGAAGATTTAGACACAAAGGCAGACACCCACACAGGGTAATGCCATGAGAAGATTGGAATTATGCTGCCACAAGCCAAGGAACCACCAAAAGCCCAGAGAGAGGCCTGGAGCGGGTCCTCCCCAGCACCTCCAGAGGGAACATGGCCCTTCAGACACCTTGATTTTGGACTTCCGGGCTCCACAACTGTGAGACCATAAACTTCCATTCTGTTACTGCAGGAACTAGGAAACTAATACAAGGACTCAGGGGTTATACAGGTGGAGAAAGAGGGGAAGGGAGCCCCCAGCACAGGAGAGTAGGTAGGAACACAATGCGATGTTTGTTGGTACAATCAGGGCACAAGAACAGGCAAGGCAGGGCAGGGCTGTGGTGGGAGTTCAGAGGGGAGAGGGCTGCCCTGTGTTAGGTTGGGGGGTGGCATTTGGGGACCCATCTTAGAGATCTGAGCTAATTTGCCCGTCTGGGCCTAAAAACTCCCAAATCCAAATGCCCATTTTCCCCCTGATCTTATTACTTTATCTGTACTTCATCACTGTAGTTATGAGATGTCAGTGAACAGGAACCCTGGGTTTCAGGTCTGGAGCCCTCACGTGGGGTCTGCCTTTGCCCCAGACGGATCATGCTGTTGGCGTCATTTTGTTTAGTACCCCTCTCCCTGCCTCAGTTTCCCCACCTCAGTCCCAGCCACAGTCACCATCAAATCAGATTGTGGAGGGTTCAAGTGAGACAATACGGGAGAACGCTTTGACCTCTCGGAAGGAAAATACCTCGCAACTGTACATTTTATTACATTATCAGCATTATTAATAAGATCTTCCCTGCTGGAAAGGCCACATTTTTCGACTCTCTGCTGGGAAGTCATGCTCAGTATTTGATTTCTCTCCATTCAAACCTCACCTTTTCCCAGATTGGTTCTCCTTTAAGTCTCACTTTCAGACCCAGATTGCTTTAGGCCAGTTTTTCCATTGGTGGTTTTCTGTCACCTTCTTTTCAAGGGACCCTTGTAGCACTTGATATGCTTCCCCCGAAGACCACACGCCCTTCCTCCGCCTGAGCTGAGGCCTGGCCTCTCTCCCAACAGCTTCTGCTACACTCAGGAAGGAAGCACTCATCTTCCCATCTCATAATGAGGTAAATGACATCATACTCAGCTCAAGCCCTGTAAGCCAACCACTCCTAGTGAGAGGGCAGAGCTGGATTCCTCGTTTGAAGATGATCGGAAGGTTAAAGGAAAAGGCTTTATTACTATTAATATCAAGTAACATTCGCCAGATGCCCAACAGGGCACAAGGTTCTGTACAGCATGGAGAGTGGCACAGCCTTGTCATTACCCAGAAATCTGGGGCCATTGACCGAACAAGAGAAAAAATCACCGTCTGGATTCCGATCATCAGGAAGCCTGAAGATTGGATATCGTGACTCTGCCAAACCTGGCTCTGCAACAGCTCCCCAACCTGGAAGTACAGTCTGCAAGGTGGGGTCCAGGAATCTGTATTTTTCAGAAGCTCCCTGGCTCTGGGGAGAGGACGGCGGCTGTAATGCTCCAGGAGGTACCATCACAGACTGTGCTCTTAGGGATTGGAGGAATTTGATCTCTCTCACGCATCTGCCCCCAGGCTCACTCTTATTCATTTGTTCGTTCATTCATTCATTCAACAAGTATTTTGTCGAGGGCTGGCTCTGGGCCAGGTGCTGTGCCACGTGACCTGGTCGACACACCCGCTGAGCAGGAAGGACACATCTGCCCTCCCAGGAACCAAGGATTCTCGGCTGGATGAGCGAAGGCCTGAGTTCTGCAGAAGAGAGATCAGAGTCCTCGTGGCCGGGAGCGTGGGGGACTGTGGAAATTGGGGAAGAGCATGCAACTCCTCCCTTCTGCCTTTCTCTCTTCCTGCCTTTCTGCCACATGTATTTATGGAGGCAACACTTAAGGATGTGGAGACAGCTTGCCCTGCGTCCACATGACATACACGGGCAGTAAGATGCTGGGCCAGGTCCTTCCATGACATGGAGCCTCCTAGTGTGGAGAGCGTGGCAAGGGGGCCTGGATGTGCAGTGTGAAGTCAATGTCTGGACACGGTGACAGCTTGATGAGGTAATGGGACAAGGCGCCCTGTCTCACAGAGCTCCCATTCTGGTGGGAAGAGGAAATATAAACAAATAAACAATGAGGACAATATAAATTCACATGGTAATACTGCCATGAAAAAAAATCTGGCAATGAGATGGACAGTGACCCTTTGTGGGTTTGGGGCGTTGGGGGTGACTCCACTGAGGAGGTGCTTGAGGACTCAGCTGAGACCTGACAGCCACCTTGCAAAGATCTCGAGTGAGGGGCATCCCAGGCTGAGAGGACAGTGGGGCGAGCTCAGCCCTTTAGGTCATGGGGAGCTCTGTATGCAGTGAGCAAAGGGAGAGGGTGGGAGGTCAGCTCAAGAGGCAGGCAGGGACCCGTCCCCTGCAGGGTCCAGTGAGGACTTGGGATTTTATTTTAACTGAGATGGAAAACGATGAGAGGGCTTTAGGCAAGGAAGATACATGATTTAGTTTACGTAGTAAAAATATCCCCCTCCCCTTGTGCAATTAACATGTCACCAGCACCCACCCAAACCTGAAGTTGGGTTGGTTTCAGACAAAATTTCAGGTTTGTTCTTTTTTTTTTTTTTTACATCTTTATTGGAGTATAATTGCTTTACAGTGGTGTGTTGGTTTCTGCTTTATAACAAAGTGAATCAGCTATATGTATACATATGTCCCCATATCTCTTCCCTCTTGCATCTCCCTCCCACCCTCCCTATCCCACCCCTCTAGGTGGTCACAAAGCACCGAGCTGATCTCCCTGTGATATGCGGCCGCTTCCCACTAGCTATCTACCTTACGTTTGGTTTGGCCTGAAACTGGTGACACTGGACCTTGAAAAGCCAGCGAGATTGGAGGTAGACTCTTCTTCCTCATCACTCTGAAAACACTGCCCAAGTCTCATCCCCTGCCATTTCCTGAGACAGGGCACTGGGTACAAGACTCCCCTTTTCTGCCCCTCCGTGCCGTGAGGGTTACCTGTGGCTGTCAGGTCACTGATTCTGCCTTCCTGCCCGAGCTGTGCTGTGTCACAGGGTTAGGTCTCTAAGCCCCAGTTTCTTCCCCCACTTGTGTCCAGGACAGCCGGAGCTCATTCACCACTCTGGGGCTCGGTGAGGCAGTTTGGTGCCGTGTGGCCGTAGAGGTACGGGGCTTTCCTCCGTGACTCACCTGGCCCTCCGCATGGGTCGGGCTGGGATGCAGGGCTTCTGGCAGATGCTACAGCGCTTCTATTGGGAAAGGGAGGGAAGGGAACTTTCTTCTCGGTGTTTTCTTGATTTTCCTGGGACATTCAAGCAAACCCCTGAGAAGTAGGCTTGCTGGTTTATTGATGGTATGCCTACCTTATTCCAAACATGCTTTAAGATCTCTAACAGATATACGTAAGATATAGATTAGAAAGAATTAAGAAAGAAAGAGGCAAAACCAGAGTGGAGACAAAACGGAGTAGAAATGAGGCCAGTTCAAAATGTAGACTGTAATATCTTTACACTTGCTTGTGGGTGGGTGACAATTTTGCTTCTCTCACAAGCCACATAAAGGACAGCCCTGCCCCTGTGCCATTGGGGCTAACGTCAGTCTCCACGGCTGACAGATTCATGAGGGGCAGAGGTGTGGCAGGTCCCCAAACGTCCCCAGGGATGATGCAGACAGGCAGGCGGGCAGGTGTTCATGGGGCCAGCCTTCCAGAAGGGGCAGGACTGAAGCAGAGAAAAGATCCTGTGCTTTGGGGTGAGATGCATCTCAGTTTTAATCCCACTGCTCTGCTAGCTAATGCTGTGTGATGTCAAGCAAGTTTCTTAACCTTTCTGAACCTTGGTTTGGTTTCTGCATCATAAAATGGGGCCAATAATGCTTTCCTTGTGAGGACTAAACGATCTATGGAAACTGTTAGAATGTACTCTGTGAATAAAGCCGTTAGCACTGTCACCACCAAGATGAGCATGTCGATTGGACGATCGGCAAATATTTATTGAAAGCCCACTATGTGAATATCTATGCTGTCTTATTTATACCCACCATATCCCTGGAAGGAAGGCATTATTACTCATTATTACTCTTATTTTAAGGTAAGGAAATATAGATTCAGAGAAGGCAAGGAATTTGCCTAGGATGCCCAGTGCCCATCTACTTGCCTTTAAGAGATTAAAAACAGTACTTCAAGAGAACTATAGTAATATTAATTGTAAAAATAATAGGTAACACTTATTGACACCTTTTTGTGTTAGGCATTGTGCTTATACATTTTACATAAGTTATCTGACTTAACCTTTAAAACAGTTCTCTGGGGTAGGTATTGTCGTTATGCTTGTTTTTACCAGTGAAGACACTGAAGCTTATAGAATTTCCTTAGCAAGGTGAGAATCCAGAGCTCCCAAGACAAGCACAGGAGGGTGTTCATCTGTTTGTCCTACAAGTGGTCATCAAGTAGCTGCTGTCTCCCCGACACTGTGTTAGGCCCTGAGGATTCCATGATGCACAGGACAGACGGGGTCACTGCCTTCATGGAGCCTGGGAGTCTTGCAGGGGAGACAGACAGTCACATGCAGCAGGGCGCAGCTTGGATCTTGGTCTCTCGTCTCTGTTATGGGGTTCCTCCTCCTACACTACACTGCACGGGAGCTCCAGGTTACCTCCCAGCCTGCTAGGCCAGTCTTAGGCCATTGTTATTTTTATAAAAGCCGGATGGAGTTTCATCAGAGCAATGGCCTCATTTTCTGGACTGGAGTTGTTGTTTGTTTTAATTTTTTTTTTTAGCTATAGAACTCTTCCTTTAAACAGAACCTCCTATACGAGCCCAACTTTGAAACAGAACAAAGCTGGGTACTTTCTGGTTGAAGGTCGGGGGTGGGTATCACCTCTCATCTCCGATGCCTCTGGGAGGCCACCTCCCCAGACTGAGGAGAGCTTGCTTTGAAACTACTGGTCTGGATCATCGTACTTGAGACTTAGGAGGGGAAAACATGCATCCAGGCATTTTCACTCAAGGAAAGGTCCAGTTGTGGGAAGATTTTGTTCTTTTGATTCTCTTTCTCCCTTTGGTTTCACTTTCTTTCACATTATTCTTGCTCGCTAGCATCTTTACCTGAAGGCTGACAGGGAAGGCCAATGCCATTAGTTAACAGCTGGAACAAGGCTTATTTGGGAGGAAGCTGGAAATGGGAATAAGACATGGAGATTTTCCATAGGTTCGGTTTATCTGAGCTCTGACAATGCAATGACCACAGAGAATCAGGGGCTCTTGCAAAGTTCAGGATGTTTTTTTCCCTGTTCAGTCATTTGTTGTTCTGTTACTTTTCCCTATTTGTTTTTAGTGTTTTTAGTATAAAATCCCCTCACCCCGAGGTCCAGTCACCTGAACATCACAAAGCTAATAGGAGAATTTTTCCTCCCCTTGCTCTGCAAACATGTGCAATGGTCCATGTGATTATGTGTACATAGTCACATAAATAGAGATGCACACAAATACAGATGTGTGTGTGTGTGTATGTGTGTAGGTGAGGAAAAACTTTTCTTCTACCCTCTTAGGTTCAATGTTTTCAGGACTGTGAATTAAACTGACAAAAGACAGATGAGCGAGAGAAAAGACAGATTTTTATTCACGTATAGATGTGGGAGTTCACAGAAAAATGTAACTCAAGGGGCTGGTTAGAACTTGGGGCTTTATTTACCGTCTTAATCAGAGAAGGTAAGAGGGAGAAGGGCACTTACGGAAAAATAAATGACTTCTTAATAGGGAAGGGAAGAGCAAGGGGCACTTAAGAAAACAAATGACCTAAAACAAACAAACAAAAACCACTAATGACTTTTTGGAAAGATGAATGGACCCTTAGGAGAATAGACAAGAGGTACGATAGGGTTCTGTTTTGGATTTGGGTTTTTTTTTTTTTTAATGATATCTGTTTGGATGTGGTGATAACAGTCTTTCTTGGTTGCCTCCGGAGAGGGGATTTATGACGGTTGAGTTCAGAGTTCTTTCGGAAGGCTCTGCTTTTAGGCAGATTAAGGATTCCAGGAACACAAATGCCTTCAGCTCAAAATAATTTTTATGCCACGGTGGCATATTCTGGACCCTTTCATGGACTGTATGCTCCCATGATCCGTGCCTGTGTCCCATTAGGCACGGAGACCACAGCTGAGGAGAGGGCAGCTGCACATGACGGTGTCCTTTGCACGTTTCTTTTCTTGGTCGGAGATTTAGGCCCCCTCTGAGCAGAGGTCATCATCTCGGTAAGTGTGGGATTCCCATGCTTCCTGGGACATGGGTGAGCTGGAAAATCCACACTTCTCGCATTTACATATATCACCTTCTGTTCATTCCACGGAGACTTCTTGATTGCTTTTGCCAGATGCCAGGCATGGTTCTAGCAGCTGGGCATATAAGAAGGAAAAAAACACATCCCCACTTTTAAGGAGCTCACAGCCTAGTGGGGAGACAGTCATGAAACTCCTAATTAAATACTGTGGATAAATATTAGGATAGAGAAGGGCCCACGATGCTTTTGGGAGTAGCGGAGAGAATTCTCAACTCTGCCGGGGGTGGGAAAGAGCAGTGAGAGATGACTTCACAGGGGAAATGGCTTTTGAACTGAGTTTGGAAGACTAGGTGGGAGATCCCCGGGATACAAGGACACTGCAGGCAGAGGGAATGTGTGCAAAGGCAAGGGGCATGCAACCCTGTGGTGTGTGTGGGAACCGCTCATGCTGCCATGGTTAGCGCGTAGGACAGTTACTGGGGTTGGGTGTTAAGGGGAGCGCAGATGATGGAGCTAGAGGGCTGTCTGGGGCAGGCCGGGAAGGGCCCCAGAGCACGCTAGGGGGACAGTGGAGAGTAGGTGGGAGGCGGGGGCCCTGTGGGCGAGGAGCCCACACAGCAGACGCGGAAGTAGAGTTGTGAGAACAGATTAAGATGAATCCTGTGAACAGGCATATCTGCAGAGGGCCCTTCACTACCCACCTGGCTGGGCCAAGGCGAGGCTGAAAGTTGAACGGCCTCTGATGGCAGGTTGGAAGCTGAGCATGCTCTGGAATATCTTCTTGGGTAATTGTGACAGCACATGCGTAGCCAGGAAGGAATTATACATATGTATTTCCCAGTGGCTACTGCTAAGCCAAAGGGAAAAGGACATTTGCATTTTTTAAAGAATTGATTGAGATTCTAAAGCTACCCTGGAAGGTTAATAGTAAAAATGCACAGCTTGAAAGACTTGGCTTTTTGGCATGAGAGTGCAGACCAGATTGACTCTAACTGAGACACAGTTTTTAATTAAGTGTTTATAATGAGACATTTATAGCCACTCAAGAGGCCTTTTTGGTCCTTTGGGGAGGAGAGATGAAGGAGGAGACGTCTGTGATTCTAGTAGAAATTAATATATAAACAGACCTCAATGTGTGTTTGGAAAGAATCAAATAGGAGGAAGCACTTTGTGAGGTGAAACTTGTCACACAAATTAAAACTGAATACAGTGGGGGAAAACTTAGGAAAAATACATAGATGAGTATTTTTCACTCCAAAGCATTTGCTACTGGAAACCAGCATTAATACCGATGAGGAAATTAGATAACACTTTCAAGTTAATTAATTTACATTGATTTTGATTTAACAAGCATCATGTGAAGTAAATACCAAATGTTTCCTCAAATCAATGCAACTGGATATTAACTGCCATGAGATAGATGAATCCCTATTTCATATGGAAACATTAAGCTCAATCGGTGACTTGATACTGAGTCCACCATAACAGGCCAGGCCAGTGAGACAGGGATTTGACTAAAGCTAGCCTCAGTGATGTTATTAATAGCAGGGGTGAACTGTCAAATGGTAGCTGAATTTGCTCCTTCTTGCTTCCTGCCTCTGAGCACAGGCTTTCAAGCTCCAAGACTGCTGGGGCTTCTGGATATGTCTTTCTGAGAGGAGGCCTTGGTGTCTAATATTTGTGCTTTCTTTTGTATTTGGCGTGAATATCTAACTATTTAGGAATCCAGAGAGTAATTCAGTGTTGGCTCTGTTCTTCCCAACTCGTATTTGGCTGTCTTTATGAAGACCTCACTAATAGTCCTACTTCAGACATAATAGGAATTCTGGAATTTCTACTAATACTGGAAAACCGAGCTCAGACATTTATGGAACCTTCCCTGACCTCCCAAAACATAGCTAGAGTCTCCCTTTCTCTATGTCCCCCTCATAGTTCTTCACATGTCCCTGCTTTACAGCAGTAATCATATTGCCTTGTAATTACTTATCTCTGTCTCTCCCACGAGACTGTTTTCTTGAGAGACTGTGCCTTTCTCATCTTTGCGTTCCCAGAACTGTACTTAATGCCCCTCAAATGCCCTTTGATGAATATATGAAGAAATGGAAGTCAGTGTTTAACAGGCAAAAATGTTTCCACCTTTCGGTTTGTGTTGGAACTGTGTTCCTTCCCTTTCTGATGATCCCCATGTGTGCATGCCCGCCTCTACCCGTGGGGATATTTCCTTTCATGTCTACCTCTCTTTTCTTTACATTGGTGCCTGCACTGCAAATTCCTGAATTTCTTGGAAGAAAGCATTCTGTGTAGAAAAAGAGTGTGGATTTCTTATAGGTGGGAACGAGGGGAAGGGCCCAAATTTGCTATCTCCCTGAAATAACAGGTATTTATCCAAAATTCAATTTGCTTTATTTTTCATTGTTATGGGATGTCACGTGATATTTATGTTTACTTTAAAATGAACTCCACTGAAGAATGTCCTCCAGAATTAGGATACACATTGTATTTGGATTCAAAGTAGCTTATAAAGGTAGAACTCTTCACTGATGAACCTATAGTTTCTTTTTTTTTTTTCCTCTGGTATTCACTACCAAGGTAGTAGTAATGATCTGAGGAGAGTTCTGGGTGAATTTTTCAGGCAATTTTGCATGAGAATACTTTTTCTTATCAAATGATGTCTTTTTACTTTTGTCTCTATACCTTGAAGAATTGAGAACATATTTTCGTAAAGATTTCTGATGCAGTGACTTCCTTTTCTAGTTTAAACTCTCCCTTTACTTCCTCTGGAGAAGAGCTTGGTCTTTTCTTATGGAAATTTTATATTAAGTCCTTTCTTTTCCCATATTTAAAGAATAGCCCTGAGAGAAAGAGCTTAGGAAAGTCAAATTAACCAGATTTTTTCCCAGCTAGAACAATTGTGTGATTTGCATCCTGTGTGTCCTTATAGCATTCATTGACCATGCAGCAATTCTGATAAGATAAAGAACTAAACTAAACTCTACATTATTTTAAATAAAAATGTCTGCCTCACTCATGGCAGACAAGTTTGGTTACTTATGCAAAATTTAATTATTTATTACATTGGTAATCTGCCTGTAAGATTGATGTACTAATAGTTAAATACAAATTAAAAATAAAATACAAAAATATAACAGATATAAACAGATCACAATAGTGTCATTGCTTAATAACCCTGTCTCTATCTTGCCATTCCACCTTGTCATTATAATAATTTGTGATTTTTGTCTTTTCACCTCTACCTAAATTGCATGTTCTTTGAGAGAGTAACGTTTTAATTCTTTAAAAAATTAGTTCGGTCTAAACACCCAGAGCATTGTGCTAAAAATTATATGTATTATATATATATATATATATATATATATATATATATATATACATATACACACACACATATATATATATAGTGTTTTTATATATGTACTATATATATATATATATATATACTACTCTCTTTTATAATGAGTCCTTACATTAAAGAGCTGATGAAAGAATGATGATTTTCTTTTCCTTCCTTCCATCCTTCTGTGCATCCTTTCATCCTTCCCTCCCTCCTTTTTTTCTTCCTTTTTTAAATTATGGGATTGTGTTAGAAAAGAACCAGTTTATTAAAGGATATGATAAAGGATACAGATGAACAGCCAGATGAAAAGCTA
Source organism: Tursiops truncatus (assembly GCF_011762595.2). Taxonomy (NCBI): domain Eukaryota; kingdom Metazoa; phylum Chordata; class Mammalia; order Artiodactyla; family Delphinidae; genus Tursiops; species Tursiops truncatus. The sequence continues at coordinate 11,808,363 of NC_047050.1, read as the reverse complement.
TGTAGGGCGAGGTCTGGGAGGATCCTGAGCACAGGCACTTCTGTCCCTGTGGAGTTGGGATGCGTCACCTTCCCAGTATGTGAATGTGTTCACTGACCTGGAAGCTCTTCGAACCCCACACTATTGGGATTTTTATGGAGGCTTCTTCCCATAGGCATGATCAGTTATTAACTCTATTTCCAGACCCTTTTCCCTATCTGGATAATGGGGAGTAGGGCTGAAATTTTCTAGTTTCTAATCACGGCTTAGACTTTCAGTGACCAGCCCTCATCCAGGAGCTCACTCAGAGTCACCTCATTAGTACAAAAGATACTCCTATTGCACAGGAAATTACAAGGTTTTCAGGAGCTCTGTGTCAGGAACTGGGGTCAAAGCCCAAATATTAGGACAAAAGATGCCCCTAGTGCTCTTATCACTTAGGAATTTACAAGGGTTTAAGAACTCTGCGTCAGGGGACTTCCCTGGTGGTCCAATGGTAAAGGATCCACCTTACAAGGCAGGGGACGGGGGTTCGATGCCTGGTCAGGGAACTAAGATCCCACATGCCACGGGGCAACTAAACCCACCCGCCACAACTACTGAGCTCGTGCCCCTCAACTAGAGCCCGTGTGCCGCAAGCTCCAGAGCCCACGTGCTCTGGCACCCGTGCGTCACAACTGCAGAGCCCATGCACCCTGGAGTCTGTGCGCCACAACTAGAGAACAGAAAACCCACACAACACAGCTAGAGAGAAGCCTGCGCACCACAACGAAGAGCCCGCATGCCAGAGCAAAATATCCCACATGCCTCAGGGAAGATCCCGCGTGCCATAACTAAGCCCTAAAGCAGCCAAAAATAAAATAAATAAAATAATAAATAAATCTTTAAAAAAAAAAAAGAACTCTGTGTCAGGAATAAGGATGAAGACCAAATATATATATTTCTTTTATAAATCATAATATCACAGGTGTATAATTCACATCATGGTAATTTTGTTTAGTTCAACAAATCTTGTTAACTGTCATTGACTTGGGTGCTATATTATCAGGCTTTCAGTTTTCATTTTGCTAATTTTTATGTTCTATTATCTTTCACTTAATAATGCAATTGTATTAGCTCAAATAAAATATATGTTCTCTTTATTATTTATAAAAAAGGAGGAGCTAGAATGTGCCATAGCATTTATTATAAGCATTTCCCCAATTAATATTTAGTGACTATTTTATTGAACTTACAGTGTGATAAACACTCCCATTTTATGACAGTTCTTGTATAAAGATTATTTTGTATTTCCCAAAGTAAGATAAATTTATATTCTTATAAAAAAGAATAATTACTATGAAATCAAAACTTGGATAGGATTTAAACATGAATTCCTTGTTTGCCTCCCCAAATCACTACTTTCATCACATTCTCTCCAGCTTGAGAATTTACAGTCAGGGTAGAACTCAGTTTTGAAGGGTGTAAAGCTTACATAATTTTGATATTTCTCATTAAGAAAAAGAATGCAAAATTAAAAATAGAAAATTGGGTACAGAATTAGTTATACCAAGAAATCACAGCAAACTACAGATTTTATAAGAGCTGATGAGAACAAATTTCACAAAATTAAATGCCTGACACATTGCCATAGAAGTTTTCCCCTACATTTTTGGCTGTAAATTCTTTACCATCTCTCCTATGACAACAATTTTGCAATATTTTCTATAGCGAGAATGGAAAGACAACTCAGTCTTCTCTTCATAGCAGTTGGTTATAACATGTTATTGTTATTACTGATAGTTCAGAAAAGTTTCTTTCAGCTTCACAACTTAGTGTCATATCATGTAAATTTTTAGAACTGTGGACAAATATGGGAAGCCTTTATCAATTTTCTGCGAGCTGTCACAGACACGCTTGCTCTTTGTAATATATCTTTCTGCTCTGCACCATAAACTTAGGAGTTTCATGTACTGTTTTAAGGAAGTTGGATATACATGAGATAGGGGAACTGTTCAAAGCATGGATGTGGTGTTGATGACTGTGTTGGAATCCAGCACTACCATTTACTGGGTGTTCTCAATGCTTGGTTAGTCAACTGTTCAGATAAAGATTAGACTGCTCAAGGGCTCTCAAGCCAGTTTTTAAACATTTAAATAAACTTTTAATCTTAGAATTGTTTGAGTTACTGTTTCAAGCCACTTTTCACATGTGTTATCTCATTTAGTTCTCTTAATTTTGTGGGATGAGTATCTTGAGATTTAAAGGGATATGAGGATCTTACCGAAAGTGACAGAACATGTCTGTTTTGGGCTCCATGCTGAAGACATAATAACATCTATGTTAACAGCTTTTATACAACAACATTTACTAGGGGGCAGTAGCAATAGTTATAAGATCATTATGTAATTAACCAAAAGCAAGTATCTTAAAAAAAAAATCCTTTTTCTTTTCATCAATCCATTATAGTTGCATCAACTTCTCTTTATGAGTTTAGTGAGTTTCCTTGGCAGTTCACTTCTCTGTCTAGACTATAAAGTGTTTGTTAAAGTCCTCATAGGACAACCCATAGGAGAACCCCAGTTCTCCTAGAATGACTCGCTTTGGGCACAGCAGAACGCTGAGGGGCTCCGTTGACCTCTTGAAGATTGGTTCCATTAAGTGACCACTAAGGACAAGAAGGTACCTTTGCAACTGACCATGGGTTTGATCATCTACTAATACAATAACTTTCTCTTGATAGACCTACAGTAACTAATTGGTGAAGGCAAATTAGTTTGAATGGAGGGAAATATATTATTAGAATAAATCATCACATACAGAGAATGGCAAATGTCTGTTCTCTCTGTTACCTAAAATGATATTAATACTATTAGAATAAAGAGTGAGAGGGAAGAAAAGTTAGCAGAACCATTTGTTCCAGTTTTTTAAAATTTCTATCATTAAAAAAAAAGTCACTGTACTAAGATGTCTTGGCCTTCAGCAGTACAACACATGGAATGAGTAAAGACTTTGGATTAAGATAGAACTTGATTCAAATGCTGGTTCCATTGCAACTCACTTATGATATTGGGTGAAGTGTTACAACTGTTAGAAACCTCAGTGTTCTCATCAGTGAAGTAGTGAATAGGTGCAAGCTTGCAGGATTGCTGTTATTGTAGAGAACGTGTGCAAAGTGCCTAGTATACTACCTGGTACATGGCACTCATGTGACAAAATTAGCTATTATTATTATTCACATTAAGTTGGAGGCCTTCTTCCTTGTTAAAAATAAATAAAAGGGACCTATCAGTGCCTCACTGTAGTTTCAATGGACAGGCAAATTAAAGCAATCTACTGGTTTTTCTGGTAAAATAAGAGGCATATGGGGTGAGAATGCAAAGATATAATAAAAACTGTATTGAGCAAGTGTTTACCTATAACATAGTATGACGGTTAATTTTATGTATCAACTTGACTAGACCACAGTACCCAGATACTTGGTCAAACACCAATCAGGCTATTGCTGTGAAAGTACTTTTTTGACGAGATTAACGTGCAGATCAGTAGACTCTGAATAAAGCAGTTACTTCTATAATGTGGGGAGGCCTCATCTAGGCAGTTGACGGCCTTAAGAGAAAAAGACTGAGGTCCCCAAAGGATGGGGAAATTCTGCCTCCAGACTGAGGTTGGACTCAAGCTGCAATATCAACCTTGGGTCTCTAGTCTACCAGCCTACCCTGCAGATGTGGACTTGCCTTCCTCCACTGCAGATGTGGGACTTACCAGCCTCCACAGTTGCATGAACCAATTCCTTAAAATAAATCTTTCTTCATCTTTCTCACTCATTTTCATTCATCCCCCTCCCTCTCCACACCCACCTTCTTTCTCTCTCTTTATCTATTATTGGTTCTGTTTCTCTCTAGAATCCTGACTAATACGCTCAAATGAAATATTGATTTGATTTGTGGTGACATTATGGGTGACAAATTCGGTTGGAGCCCTGCCTCTCTTTGGCTTATTTCTCTTCTCCTTTTTACCCTCAGTTTGACTTTCAGGTTTTTAGGGGACAGATACCTATACAGCTTTGCTCAGTAATTGCTCTCTATGTTATGGATGGTCAATAAAAGTCAGAAAATAGCAAATGTTGGGTAATTTATAACCATTTACAAAGTATATTTGTACACATTATTTAATACTTACACCAACTCTGTGGTATAAGTAAAAGTATCCCTGTTTTACAGATGGAAGAATAACAATTAAAACAGTACTGAGTATTTATCAAGTTCTTCTGGGCTAAGCATGTCGCAGAAATAATCTCAGGTACACCTCGTGGTGACCCATGGCATGGGTGCCCTTACTACCCTTAATTTACAGGTGAGCACACTGGCCTGAACTTGAACTTTGATCAACTGATTCAAAAGGAGCCTGTACTTTTTTCCCCCATGGAAAGGTGCATTTTCGACCTCCCCTATTCCCAGGCACACAAGACACTCTCAGAGCCCTTTCACAGCATGGGTCTCTGTGCTAGTGCCGTATTTCTGGAACTCAGCTAAAAGTCTGGTATTCAATTAGGACATAGATCAAATGACAAGGCTGCAGAAACAGTGCCTTTCCTCTCCTGAGCTAAAGATTCTCATTTACAGCTATTAATATTGAAAGGGATGAGACATATCTTTAAATCGGTCATCAATTTCCCCTTGTCTTCACGGTGGAACTGCATGACAATTCTGGGGACAGGTCAAGGCACCTGAGGAAGTAAGAGGAAGCAGAGGACTAGAGGACTTAGGAGCTGTGAGACTCTAGCTTCTTATCCTTCTCCCTCGTTTGATAGACGAGGAAGCTGAGGGAAGTCACCTGCTCAGGGTACATTAGACTGGAGCAGCTAAACATTGATGTGCACGGGAAATCACTTGGAATCTTTTAAAGTGCAGGTTCTGATTCTGTAAGACTAGGTTGGCGCTGATGCTTCTGGCCCAGGGGCTGTGCCGTGAGTCAGAAGGGAGAGGGAAGCACTATGATGGCGAGGAGAGTAGAAGCGGAAGAAGGAAAGGAGGTCTTAATAGGTCCCGTAACGGGTGGTGATGGCACAGTCTGGTCTCTACAGTGTTCGTTAATACTCAGATGCTCTCTCTCAGCCACTGCTTTATAGACGATGACACGATTTCAAATGCCACCATGGGGGTTAAGAATTTTAACAGGCTAGAACAATAGGCTGATTTTTAATATGCTTAAAGTGAAGCAGAATGAATAAAATCCAAAAAACTCATGCCAATACAGAACGGGGGAGATACGGTTTAATAGCTGCCTGTATGAAAAAGCCTAGAGGCTTTATCTGCTTATAAGTCTACTGAGTCAATAGCATGAGCTGTGCTTTCAACAACAGAAGTATAGTGTGTCGGGGAAAGGGAGGTGATGGTTTCCTGCCACACTGCACACGTCATAACATGCCTAGACTGCTCAGTTTAGTGGGTGTCACATTAAAGGGGATGTTAGGAACCTGAGTGCATCTGTGTGAGCATGTCTGGGGACATCTGGAGAGGATGCAGTTGAGGAATGGTGGAAGAAATGGGGTGTTTAACCTGGAGATTAAAAAGCCATCCAGAATTATGTGGAGCCTGACTCAGGTATTTGAAGGGGCCTCATGTGTATGATAATATTCGGCTCGTTCTGTGTTGACTAGAATCAGTAAAAGTTAAAACTAGAGACAGATTCCAACACAATCTAAGGCATTGGTGGGGAGACTGAGGAAGGGAACCAGGCTTGGAGTTGAATTCCAGCTGTGTGACATCAGGTAAATCACTTAGTCACTCTGTCTCAGGCTCCCCATTTTTAAAATGGGGGGAAAAAAGCCTCCCTGGTGATAATAAGGAGTCAATGAGATAATATGTAAAAATCCGTGGCCACATATGGCAAAGAGTTCTGACTCAATCACTTTTTTTTTTTTTTTCCGGTACGTGGGCCTCTCACTGCTGTGGCCTCTCCCATTGCGGAGCACAGGCTCCGGACGCGCAGGCTCAGCGGCCATGGCTCACGGGCCCAGCCGCTCCGCGGCATGTGGGATCTTCCCAGACCAGGGCACGAACCCGTGTCCCCTGCATCGGCAGGCGGACTCTCAACCACTGCGCCACCAGGGAAGCCCTCAATCACTTTTTAAAAACAAAATGAACTACCTCAGGAAGCAGTGAGTTCCTTGTCACTGGAGGTGTGCAAGACAAGGACAATGAATCTCTTGGGAATTTGGGATGAGAACCTTGCACAGAGGTTTGCTGCCACACAGGAGGTTGACGTACAACAAACATGATTTATAGGGTCCCTTCCAATTTTAAGAGTCCAGGCAGTTTAGCATCACCACTGTCTTTCCCTGGTTATTAAAAATGCAGGTGGAAAAAATTGCTTCATTCAATTGTAATACTATTCACCTCTCAACCCAAGATAGGGAGGCGGAAATGGGCTTTATTTTGAGCATTTCATTTCCTACTCCCAGACTGAATCATCTTCCTTTGAGTTCTAAAATGGTATTATTTCATTTTTGAGGCTATCAGGGCGTATGTACCATACAGAAAAGCTTCCTATGTAGTATGATTTGAGGAGAGCAAAGGAAGACTCAATTGCACCAAATTATTTTTCCATTGGTCCTGTTGCGTATCTTAAAATTGCTCTATTATTGTCATTCCCTCATATAGAGCTATCAAAATGTGAATGTTATCTAGAGTGACTAATGCCTCAAGCCATTATCAGTCATTAACATCTTGGCCAGACTAGCTTGGTCCTTAGTGTGTTACTGTGTGCTCGTGAAAATGCACCGTTCAGTTCTGCTGGAGGGAGTGGTGTGGACTGGCAGCCCCAGCTGCTAGCCCCCTCCGCCATGTTTGCACCGGGCCACGACACGTGGTCTGACCACAGTGAGGTTAGTAATGCAGGTCTGTTCCTGAGAGATGGCAGGTTTCCTCCAACCAGTGACTTTGACTCCAGCGCTCCTCAGTCAGCCCGGCTGAACTTTTTAGGAGCTGTGCTGCAGTCCCAGGCTCTTCCTACCCAATCCCCTCCCTTCCCCTCTCATTCACAGGTAGCAAACCTGCATTGTGGTCTGAAGGCCCTTCCTGTCTTCTGCTTCTCCCGTTTACCTTCACAGGCATTTACCTCCACAAATCTCCTGCATGTCCAGCCCTTGGAGGACCCAGACTAACACAAGTGGTGCTAGGGGTGGTCTGAGAAAGCTGGGGGTAAGATGGGGTTGTGAGACGGGCTTACTCACAGCCTGGAAGGCAAAGAGGACACCATCCTGCGTGATATTTAGGGCATGGGTGATCCCCGGCACAGGTTGGAGGCCCAGGTGCTAAACTTCAGCAGGGGGGTGATGTGGGAAAAGCCCCAGTGAGGGGAACCCCCTTGTGGGAGCAATGATTTCGCACTTGAGGGAGTTGTCTACAAAGGCAGGGGAGTCAACAGGTTACTATTTAGTTGTCCCAATGCCGCGCTGAGAATGAGAGGGGTACCACTCTGTGAGAAACTGAGGACCTTTGACAAGCAGTTAAAGGCTGACTGTGGGAGCCAGAGGCTCTCTCTGAAAGCTTAAAAAGAGACCCAGCCGAGCCGTGTCTTTAGAGAGAATTGCAGAGCTCAGAGAGTTCGAATGATCAGCTGAGGCAGGTCTGTCAGGCTAGGGTCAGGGCCTTGGTTGAGAAAACCTGGGACCCTGAAACATGGCAGGGAGACATCTGGACGAATGTCTCTGAAGACTTCCCTGAACCCTCCAAGTTTCCCTAGTACGAGCTAGCACTTCCCCTGTGCTGGGAGGTGCTGTGCAGAGGTCTCATCTCCACAAGACAACAGGAGCTGCTCCCCCTTGCTCATGTGGCTGCCAGGCACCCTACGCTCTCTTCTTCTTCCCACCTACCTAATCTCACCCATCTTCCTACTTCCTCCTTGAAGTCTTTCTGACTTGGTCCAGATCACACTAGCACATTCTTTGCTTAATGCCGTTAGAACTTGCGTCTCTACCCTCACTGGGCACAGACAGTATTTTGCCTTGTATTCTGCTCTGGGCACATAACTTACCTCGCTTGAGGAGAAATGTAAGGCAGTGGAGGTGGTAGATGTGGCATGATATGAGGGGCCAGGATGACTGGGATTCCATTATCTACTAGCTGTATGAGCAAGTGACTTAGTTTTTCTAAGCCCCATTTTCCTTATCTAGAAAATGGGAATCTACAGTTTACCTCATACATTTGTCATGAAGATTTAGAGGTGAATATGCAAAGCACCAGGTACATAGGGGAAAAAAAGTTTATAATGTATTTATTATCTTATTTATCTTTTTATCTCTCAGAGAACCTAACAGGAAGGACACACTATGTACTTCATAAATATTTGAAATAAAATTGAATTGTGTATTTGCAATGTTTTTTTAAGGTAAAGATTGTAATGAAATGTGCTTCTCATACTTTCCTGGGCACATGCCTCCCTTGGAAAATCTAATTTGGAAGATCTGAAGTAGCAAATTTTAACATGTCCTCAGGGCATTCTGATATTCATACCACTTGGGAAAATTGCTGTAATCTCAAAGGATGCTATAAACCCTCAACTGTTATGTCATAAAAAGAAAGGACTTTTACCAGCCTCTTAATAATTGATTCATATTGTTGCCCAATTGATTTGGGCAAACTGACCACCATTAACAGGTGGGTATATGTGGTTAAGTAACATTGCCATTTAGCTACCACTGGGTCAGAGCCATTAGCTGCGTGAGTGGGTACTGTGTCTCTAAGTGGGCTCCAGATGTATTTTCTTAATTGAATAAAATCCAAAATTTCAATTAATTTCAAACTGCATAATGTGGTAATTAGAAGCCTAGTTACTTCTAATGCCCTGAATGGAGACCCCAGGGTTGTCTCTCAACAGTCCAGGGGCCTGAGCAGATAATTACAAGCACTTCACTGTGATAATTGCCAACCCCAGAGAGCTCCATGGAGAGAATATCTGTGGAACCAAAGCCTTTGCAAAGCTAAAGCACTGCTCCAACTCAGGCATTGTTATCGATAAGCAGATTTTGTCTTTTATGAAGCTGGGGTTATTAGAAAAGAGGTTCTTTTACATGTCATTACTTTCATTTCATTCACCAGTCCACAATGAAATGATTTTAATGAGGCATGGACTGGGCTGAGGTGAAGATGAAAATAGAGCAAGGGCCAACTGGGAAGAGAAAAGAACACTCTTCTATTGTGCAAGGACAATTTGAAGATTTCCTAGTGGAAGGATTTGCAGTTTTAATAGCAGACTTGAAATTTAAGCTCAGTCTATTTCCAGGCAGCAAAGGAAGTATCTTTAGAGATAATATATCTTAACATTCTGATAGGTTCAAAACTAATAGACAATAACACCTGGAATGTTTGCCAGGGTGTAACCCAAGCAAAGTAATTCCAGAAAAGCAAGTAGTACTCCATCTGCTCAAGTCTCAAAATCAAGTCCAGAAATCCAAGAGATTGGTTTTCGAACGTCCTTGGAACAGGAACTGAAAGATCAGCCCACAAAGCAAGGATGTGTGTGTATGAGTTGCACACACTACCTCATAGCAGACACTGTTTGACATCACTCCTTACCAAAAACCTTCCTTCATTTCTCAGTCTTAAAGTAAATGGTGTTGTCTCCAATAGACACTATATTATACTACCTGAAAAAAGGGAGGGCCTCTCCCAAACCATTGAATAAATGTTGGAGAACAAAAACCCCCAGAGATGTCACTGTCTGACTTTATAGAAAGTGCTTTGAAATATTGATGATATTGATGCCACACTCTTCAGATGGTTGTACATTTGAGATTTGTTGTTACTGAGTTGTCTTGTTTATAATGAGGACAGTCATACAAGTGTGAGTGGAGGTGGCCTGCAAGTTGAGATATTACATCATGAGGACTCAAGTTGGGAGCAGGTTCTATGATGTGTCACTTTTCCAGACTGATATGTGAGGTCAAGACCCTTAGGTAGTGAGTTCACCTAGCCGCCTACCCAGACCGCCACATCTTATGGTGTGTTCATGTAATAAAAGAATTAGATTTTTCTGTGTGTTTTTTTTTTTAAAAAAGATTTGAAAATAAGGGTAACCCAGTGTTGCTGATAGAAGTAAAGAGAAAGTTGAGGTTGAAGACAGTTATAGTTCCTAACTAGAAAACAGAAGTTTGGGGTAAATCAGGCAGTGGAATGTGAAATTCAGCAGTGACCCGGTTCTATGAATATAAGCAATTCACCATATATTCTCTACAAAAAGAAGAAAAAAGTACTTTGTGAAACAGTTTCAGCTGGTGTCTCAGCTAGTACAAAAATTGCTCATCAAGTGAGAGATAAAATTTTAGTGGAAATTGAAAAGACAATTTGTGGTATAATGATATGCACAAGAAGCCTATGTCTAGAGAAAACTGATTTGGGTGAAATCTAGAAATTTCCATAATTAAGATCTTGGGGACTTGTGAAAAACTAAATGGTTATCTTATCTTTCAAATGGATTAGGTATCTGAAGAAGTTGACATCTATCTATCTATCTAATCTATCTAGTATATCATCCATGTATCCATGCAGTCATTCTTTTCTAAAAAATAGGAGTGCTGCGTGTCAGGCATTGCGCTAGGAGGGCGGTTATAGCCTTTAAGGGATATGGACTCCTGAAGGCGGAAGTCTAAGACATCACCATGGAAGAACACCTATTTATGGATTTAGGGCCCACTGGTATAGGATTAGAAAGATGTAACCCTTACGGTTCACCTCTTCTTATCCATTCTCCACTCACTCTACTCTTCTACGTCAAGCAATTTGATGGGTAGGTAAATCCACTCAACCTTATCAGTCTCTAATAATCCTTGATTAATTGGCCCTACAAAGTGTATCTCTTGGGCATCTTGCCAACAAAATGTACAGCACCTATACAGGTATGAAAGCAAGAGTTCTTCCCTTGGTTTTCTGTGACTTCCCATGGTTTACGGTGATTTGAGAACAAGTATTAAGGGCTCTTTCTTGTTGCTGAATGTGCTTCCTACATGGATGGGAGAACCACCACAGACGCTGACGGTTAAGGTGGTTTCTGAAGGAGGACCCAGGATCTGGCTCTAGCTTTCTCTCTTTCAGGGTCTCAAGTGCCTCACTTTATTCCACTCTTTTGTTCCCTTTTCTGCATGAATACAATAACAGCAAACCCATTATGACACGGTTATTAAAGGGCCTTTCCTGTATTAACTCATTTATTGGTTACAACCCCCTAAGGAGGTAGATGCTATTATTATCTCCATTTTACAGATGAGGAAAAGGGACCCAGAGAGATTAAGTAACTGTTCTAAATTGCACAGCTCCTAAACTGCAGATCGTAGATTCAAACCCGCAAGGTCTGGACCTGAAGACTCTAGCCATACTGCCTCTCACACCAAAGTTAACTCAGTGCGAGAAATATCCCTCATCTATCATATCCTCACTCACTGTTGCCTGTGACAAGAGAGTCAAAGAGGTCTTCCTCCCAGTGGACCTTCTGTCAACTGTCCTTCTCCATCTCATTTGATTAGTTCATATGGAGAAAGGGCAAAAATCAGTAAGCGCTTTAGAGCGTATCTAGTGGGAACTAGGAAAATTCTAAAACCATTTCCAAGTATGCTCTGGTTATGGCCCTGGCTTCACATCAGTTGGACACAATAAAGATAATCAAGATAATAAAAGGTCCTCAAAAGCAGACACTAAGTGTTCTGTTAGAAATATGACTCCCTCGCTCTGCGGCCAGTAGGTAATGAGTTGCATCTGGTGAGCAGAAGCAAGGAAAGTTTTGGCTTTTAGTTTTGGCTTTTAGGACTTCCAGTTTCCCCATTCCTCCCAGACAACTACTGGGAAGAAGGGAAGATGTGATGGAGGGTCTGCGGGAATCCTAGACTTGTGCCAGGCCACTCCTCCGTGACCAAACATCCCCAAGTGCCTTTCACTCTCTCCCTTTAAAGCAGTAATAAAATATATCAGAAATAAAAATCAAAGTTCTCATCTTAGCCTCACAAAATGGGTGAGCCAGCACCGTGTAACCTTGACCTTTTTTCTGTGAAACATTTTTTGAAACTATTTTAGGTTGTTGAAGGAACATTCCACTTGAAGAAAGGGTTGAAACAGTCGTGGCTGGGCTGAGGGGACAAAAATCCATGAGACTGAGCTCAGGTTCCAGGGGCTTCATTGACCTGTTTCTGCCAGGTTTGCAAAATAGGGCAGCATCCCTCACCCTTCGAGTGGTTGGATGGCAGTCAGGGCCACCCATGACGGGCATCCTTCCCGAGTCTGGACTTTGTTTCTCTGCCCATCTGCCCAGGTGACCACTATGAGGGAGCATGGTGGCCAGGCTGCTCTGAGCAGCACGGGTGCAGAAGGCCTTCTCCCCCTGAACATATGATTTCGGCCTTTCCCTCCTTTCCCCATTCCTTTGGAACCTCAAAGGGTTCATTTGGATTGAGGGGGAAATACAATCCCAAAGTGGACTCATGTGGATGGGCTCATGACTGTTTCTGTCCCAACTGTGCTGGATCTGATCTAATCACATGCCTTGGGCCACTGAGAGTATATGGTGCATAGCATAGATTTGTAGAACCAGGTCACAGCTGAATCTCACATTCCCAAGCTTGATTTACCCCAAATTTCTGTTTTCTAGTTCAGAACTTTTAACTTCCTTTGACTTCAGTGTTCTCTCTGCTTCTGTCAGCAAGGAAAGCCCATTGTTCCCTTTTTCTTGTTTGCTTTATTTTCTCTTTTTTCCCCAGTTACAACAGTTTCTTTTGAAATAATTCAACTTTGGACTGAACTAAAAAGAAAAGATATCTACTTACATGTCTGCATCTTCCATTAGAGCGTGCTTTCCCTAATCGACACAGTGACACATTGCAGAACCCAAGAAATGTCCATTAAGTGAGCAGATAAACACTCGGGCCACTGTGCTGCACTGGGAGCTAGTTGCATCACCCCCATTTTCTCCAATGACTGTAGTAAACTCGATTCTTGGTGCCATCTCCCGAAGTGTGAAGCCTGTGCTTTACCATGAACTAACTATGTGACCCAGGGCAGGTTGCCTCTGTGCCCTCATTTATTAACATGAGCCTAATATTAGGACCTACTTCACTGGACTGTTGGAAAGATTACATGAGACAAGCCATGTGAAATGTTACGGCATTGTCTGGCTCGCAGTACCTGTTACTTCTGGTTCAATACCCGGGCTTCCCGCAGGACCACTGATTGAGTTCATCTTCTCTGTTGACGGACACCGATGCTCAGCACACTTGCAGAGCAGAAATGACTGGTCTGTCCTTTATGTAGCGTAGACTGAGGCCTCGGGCTGCTGTGTCAAACTGATGACTCCTGTTCCACTTACTATTAGTCTGTGACAAAATACTCCAAATTTAGTAGCATAAAATAGCAACCACTTAATTATGGTCACATATTCTATGGGGCAGGAATTCAGAGTACAGTGGGATGGCTTGTCTATTCTACAACCCCGGGGCCCCAGCTGGGAAGACTCGATTGGCTGGGGGCTGGCATCACCAAAGGCTTTGTCACTCACATGTTTGGTGTCTGAGCTGGTGTGTTAGTTTCCGAGGGTTGCTGTAACAAAGTACTACAAATGGGGTGGTTTAAAACAACAGAAATGTATTCTCTCACAGTTCTGGAGTCTAGAAGTCTAAAATCAAGGTGTCGGTAAGGCCATCCTCCCTCTAAAACCTCCGGGGTAGGATCCTTCTTTGTATCTCCCAGCTTCTGGTAGCCGTTGGCTTGTGGCAGCATAACTCAATCCCTGCCTCTGTCTGCCCATGGCTGTCTTCCTTGAGTGTCTGTGTCTTTGCATGGTGCTCTCATCTCTGATAAGGAGATGTTAAGGGCCCATCCTACTCCAATATGACTTCATGTTAACTAATTACATCTGCAATGACTCTTTTTCCAAATAAGGTCACATTCTGGGGTACTAGGGGTTAGACTCCAACATATCTTTAGGGGAGACATGATTCAGCCCCATAGAAGCTGGGATGACTCAAAGGCTGGACTCACTGGCACTTGTTGACTAAAGCACCTACTACGTGGCCTCTCCACTTGGCCTGGGCGTCTCACAGCATGGTGGCTAGATTCTGAAAGTGGGCATTCCAAGAGCACCAGCTGGGAACCGCGTGGCCACTCACAACCCAGCCCTGAAGTCACACAGCATCACTTCTGCTCTGCTCAATTGTCAAACCGGTCTCGATCCACCCAGACTCTGCCTCTTGATGGTAACATGGCAAAGAACCTGGGGCCATGTTTTGCCCCCATCCCACCACACACACAGTCTGGGGATAGTTTTTCTGCATTTGCTTTTGTGACTTCCATATGAAAATACAGAGCACGGGGTCTCCTCTGAGGAAAAAGAAAGGCTCTTCTCCCCCACACCCCCATAAAACATTTTCAGTGTTGTCTTGAAGACGGGATACTAGGCGGAACTAGTAGATCTATATCTATTAATTTAAAAATCACCAAAGAATTTTAATTGGGGTAGAGTTGCTTTACAATGTTGTGTTCATTTCTACTGTACAGTGAAGTGAATCAGCTCTATGTATATGTATATCCCCTCTTTTTTTTGGATTTCCTTCCCATTTAGGTCACCACAGAACATTGAGTAGAGTTCCCTGTGCTCTACAGCGGGTTCTCATGAGTTATCTAGTTTACATATAGTAGTGTATATATGTCAGTCCCCATCTCCCAATTCATCCCACCCCCCTTTCCCCCCCTTGGTGTCCATACATCTGTTTTTTACGTCTGTCTCTCTTTCTGCTGTGCAAATCAGTTCATCTGTACCATTTTTCTAGATCCCACATGTATGCGTAAAAATCACCAAAGAATTTTAAAGAAGAAAAAACTATCCCGGGATAAAGGATTTTTTGAAAAAAAATATTTATATGACCTGAAAGTAGATGACATGACTGAGGTGATTACGAGCTGTTGTCAGGAGGCAGGAGTGAACGCCAAGATGCCACAGCAGGAAGAATCAAGGCCGTGGCATAAGCTGCGTTGTTGAGGCTTGATTTTAGAGAGAACGAACTGCCAAACTGTTGTGGAGAGATGATGTGAATGTCAAATCATGCTATTTTTTTCTAGTAGATTCTTAAGGACACTCAGCATATACTTTCTTATTGAGCTTTCTCGAATGGGGCCTGGAAAGATGTAAAAATACATGACCACCTGCTGTGGGGCAAGATATGACTAAAAACTATGACCTGCTACCTATGTTTCCCACCAACATGTATCAAGATGTTCAGAGAAGCGCTATTGGAAATAGCCGCCTACTGGAAGCCAGCAAAATGCCCATTGGCCGCAGCATGGATCCGGTGTGGTGTATTCACAGTGGGTACTCTCTAGTGATGAGAATAATCTGCAGCTACACCCAGCAGTATGGAGGAATCTCCCAAACAGTGGTGAGGGAAATAATACGGATATAAAAAAGAACATACCGTATGATCTCAGTTGTATAGAGTACTAACCCAGCAAAACTAACCTGTGCTGTCGTAAGGCCAGATAATAGTTACTCTTGGGAGAAGAGTGATGGGAGGGATGAGGCAAAGGGCTTCTGACAGTGATTTCTATTTCTTGAGATCTGGGGGCTGGTTGCATCGTGCATTCGGTTTGTGAGGGTTTATGCTTCCGATAAGTGCACTTTTTTGGATGTATGTTTTGTTGCAGTAAAAAATTAAAAGTGAAGTGCTTACACTTAAATAATTACCAAGCTATGACAGAAGAATGAGGAGTGTTTTTAAAAATTTTATTGTGGGAAGAACATGTAACGTAAGATCTACCCTCGATAAATTTTTAAGTGTACAATACAGTATTTTTTATTGAAGTATAGTTGATTTACAATATTAGTTTCAGGTGAACAGCATAGTGGTTCAGTATTTTTACAGATTATTCTCCATTAAAAGTTATTACAAGATAATGGCTATATTTCCCTGTGCTGTATAACATATCCTTATTGCTTATAACATATCCTTATTTATGTTATACATAGTAGTTTATATCTCTTAATCCCATACCCCTATCTTGCCCCTGCCCACTTCCCTCTCCCCACTGGTAAACACTAGTTTGTTTTCTGTATCCGTGCGTCTCTCTTTTGCTATATACATTCATTTTATTTTTCTAGATTCTACATATAAGTGATATCACACGATATTTGTCTTTCTCTGTCTGATTTATTTCACTCAGCATAATATTCTCTAGGCCCATCCATATTGCTGCAGATGGCCATATTTCATTCTTTTTATGGCTGAGTAATATTCCATTGTGTGTGTACATATATATACATCTTCTTTATCCCTTTGTCTGTTGATGGACACTTGGGTTGCTTCCCTATCTGGGCTGTGGTAAATACTGCTGCTATGAGCATTGGGGTTGGATGTATCTTTTCTGATTAGCATTTTTGTTTTTTTTCTGGATATGTATACCCAGGTGTGGAATTGCTAGATCGTATGGTAGTTCTGTTGTTAGTTTTTTAAGGAACTTCTCATACTGTTTTCCATAGTGGCTGCACCAATTTACTTTGCCATCAACAGTGTGCAAGTGTTCCCTTTTCTCCACATCCCTGCCAATATTTGTTATTTGTAGACTTTTTGATGATAGCCATTCTGACAGGGGTGAGGTAATACCTCACTGTTGTTTTGATTTGCATCTTTTCATATGCCTGTTAGCCATATATGTGTCTTCTTTGAGAAAATGTCTCACCGTTGTGGCCTCTCCTGTTGCGGAGCAACAGGCTCCGGACGCGCAGGCTCAGCGGCCATGGCTCACAGGCACAGCCGCTCCACGGCATGTGGGATCCTCCCAGACCGGGGCACGAACCCGCGTCCCCTGCATCGGCAGGCAGACTCTCAACCACTGCACCACCAGGGAAGCCCTTCTGCCCATTTTTTTGATTAGGTTTTTTTAAAAATTGAGTTGTATGAGCTGTTTAAATATTTTAGATATTAACCCCTTGTCAGTTGCATCATTTGCAAACATTTTCTCCCATTCCTTAGGTTGCCTTTTTATTTTTGTTGATGGTTTCCTTTGCTGTGCAAAAGCTTTTAAGTTTAATTAGGTCCCATTTGTTTATTTTTGCTTTAATTTCTTTTGCCTTGGGAGACAGATGCAAAAAAATATTGTTACAATTTTTGTCATAGAGTGTTCTGCCTATATTCTCTTCTAGGACTTTGATGGTTTCAGGTCTTGCATTTAGGTCTTTAACCCATTTTGAGTTTTATTTTTGTATGTGGTTTGAGTATTATTAGAGAAGAGTGAGTATTATCAGAGTATTACTAGGTAACACACAAGAACTCACACTGAGACTTACAGTGGTCATATTTCAAATGCTGACTTTCTTGACCTTTCTGATGACGTTTGAATTCAGCAATATATTTTCATTTTCATTTCAGTAAAACAGGTACTGCTGCTTAAATCTCCAGAAAGGTTGTTTAACTCTGGTCCTTGTGTAAAGGGACAATCAAGCAATATAAGGTCCATTGGAGGCAGAAAATTGCTTACTCGTTCCTTTGAAGGGACCAAAGACCACAGAACAGGAGAACCATTGGCTGCATCAGCTGGGGAGGAGAGGGACTAAGGAGGATGACAAAAATGCCCAGACGAAATATGGGCTTTGCTGGAGTCCGCATTCACTTCCTTGCCCTTCAGATCCAGGGCTCTCTCTGACCAGGATCTTGCAGGATTCCAGTTTTCATTCCACCTTCTATCCTTCACTTGATTACCCATGTCCTATGTCTCCAGGATATTCATATGGAATTCTGTGAAAACTCTCTCCTTTGGGTGTCTTTCTTGCTTTGCTTCCTCTACTGGGACTAACGGCCACCTGTCTGGAGTTCTTGGTCTTCTGTGACAAACCACCCTCAGTTGGTTTCCATGAGGCTCATTTGCTCAAGGGCTTTAGAGTCTTTTGGGGATGCAGACCAGGCTTCCAGACTCTCTCGCCCTGCATACTAGTCGTACATTTAGGATGCTTCTGGTACACGGTGTGTTTCCCATGCAGGGACAGGGAAGGAACGGGGTTCTTTGGTTATTTTGTCAAGTTGGCGGCTGCTCCCTTGGAGAAGACTCTTGTCACTTGTGCTGATTAAAAAGAGAGTTGCCTGGGCTTCCCTGGTAGCGCAGTGGTTGAGAGTCTGCCTGCCGATGCAGGGGACACGGGTTCGTGCCCTGGTCCGGGAAGATCCCACATGCCGCTGAGCAGCTGGGCCCGTGAGCCATGGCCGCAGGGCCTGTGCGTCCGGAGCCTGTGCTCCGCAACGGGAGAGGCCACAACGGTGAGAGGCCCACGTACCGCAAAAAAAAAAAAAAAAAAAGAGAGAGTTGCCTAATGAAGGGGGAAAGCAGTCATGGGCCAGGGCTTGAGCTGGGCAGTTCCATGCTGCAGCCTTGGAAAATTCTCTCCAGGGCACCATGTGCACATCACCAATCAGGAAAGTTTCCCTTTGGTTTAAGAGGTACTCCTCTTCCCTGGTCTTGATGAGGTGAGCAGCACGTTTAATTTCAGCTGCTGGGGCCTTCTGCAAGCCATCCCAGCTCTACTATTCCTCAGCTGTGTTTGCTCTTCTGCTGTTGGGGAGCAGCATTTTCACTGGGTATAAACCGTGAGACACTGTCTGAGCAAGCAGGTTGGTTACTAAGGAAACTGATGCGGACAGCTTGTGAGTCTCTGATGAGAGAAAAGAGATGTCTTCACATCAGAATAGTTTAACTCTCAATGTAGCACTGGTTGAAATTCAGAGAGCAAGAGAGAAATTTAATTGTCAGGCTGTGGTGCATAGTGTCAAAGTTACTTAGATTATGAGAACTATGTCTTTTCAACAGTTTAAAGGCCACAGCTCTCATCCTTTCTTTTTCTTTTATGAGAAGCCCAGGCAGGATCCAGAAACCCCAGCCTATAACTCATAGTTCTGTCAAACACTCAGCAGAGAAACAAAAAGTATTTGACTGTAATATTAGCTATGGGCTGTTCCCTTGAGTCATATGATTCTGTTAGCTCAGTTCATTCCTGTCAGGGTAATAGATGTATCAGATATTTAGAGTTAGAAGGGTCCAGAGAGATAACCCAGTCCCATGTTCTCATTTTTAAAAAGTAAAACTTTTTTTTTTTAAGGCCGTACTGCGTGGCATGTGAGATCTTAGTTCCCTGACCAGGGATCGAACTTGTGCCCCTGCAGTGGAAGCATGGAGTCCTAACCACTGGACCTCCAGGGAATTCCAAAACAAAAATTTTTAAATTAAAAACAAAGAATCCTAGGCCCAGAGAAATTAAGCAACTTGTCTGAAGTATTCTGTCAGTGACAGAGCTGGGACTGCAATTCAATCCTGCAGCTCCCAGCTTACTAAGGACCCTATTCACTGTACCACTCTGAAGACTCACTTCCTATAGAAATCTTTCAAAGTCAAAATGGCTTCTTGCCTGAGAGGTACACGTCTCTAGGATAAGGGCCATCTGGGAGACAATCAAGAAAAAAGATGAATCAAATCTCTTTTGCCCCATGCCTTCCTTTCTTCACAAATGTATGAATGTTGAGTCATTTTCAGCCTCCTTTGGGGGACTGAGACTGAACACCAAGGATCTCTAAGGAGCCTGCTCCAATCTGTAATAGCTCTGGGGTTGTGTGCTGAGCCTTCCTGGCTTAAGGGTCCCTAGTGTGGTATTAGGGAGATCTGTTGATGGGAGCTATTGTGATTTAAGCCCAGGCATTCAATTCTTTGTGGGACCCCCAGTTTCACCCCAAAACTGTACCATGATTCCGAAATACCCAAGGGAGTAAAAATGCTTCCCTTAAGTCCTTCTGATGTTGGAAGACCTACTACAGAGGCGGAGCTTTCAGAGGCTTTCTCCTGGGGTTTAAATTTATGTCTAGCACACTTTGGACATTAGGAGACTGTCGTGTTCACCCAGATAAATCGCCCTCTCCATGGCAGTATTTATCCTCAGAAGGCATTCATAGTAAGTCCCAGAGGAAATTCTGCTACCTTCTGCTCAGCGTTTTGCCAGGCAAGGTTTGCAGCAAGAGTGGTGGAGGAGAAGGAAGTCATAGGCAACACAGTGCAGATCATGGCACAGTTAAATGAGCTGACAGTTCCGAGCTTCTGAGCCGATCTCCATGACTGGTGCAGCTGTCAGAACTAGAGGCGCCAGCGCTGGGCATCCTGGGGATGCTTTAGAAAGATGTGAGATTTCAGACATCCAGTCTCTTCTCTTTGCTTGTACATATTCCCAGTGTCTATCTCCCATTCATATTCAATAAGTATTCCTACCACACTTGCTGAAACAGGCTGATGAATAAGCGTTTATTAAGCCCCTACTTCTGTGTCAAGCACTTGCACATACATTGGCTCAGCTGCACTCTAAATACTGTTGTGTGTTAGGTTCTCTTGCTGACAGACCCTGAAATTGTGGTTCACGTAAGTTAGGTGAACTGTTCAAAATACACAGAGACACAGAGCTGCACCTCAACCCTGGGGCTTCTGATTTGGGTTCTGGGTAGTTTCTACTCTATCTGCCCATTCTAATAGTGTGCCCTCAACCACTGAAATTGTTGACAGGATAAAATGTGTGGTTATTTTACCAAAAAGAACCCACCAAAGTCGAAATCTTTGGTTCGGTCAGCATTCTAATGTAACTATACTCAGCATGTAAACCATAGTGACTTGATATAATGGATGATAAATGCAGTGCCACTGATAGTTTACCTAGAAATAGATCACGCATCTTTTTGACAACAGGTTTACCTTCATTGTTTGGTCCATTTAAAAATGATTTTTTATTGTTTACTGGCTTCATATCAGTTTAAAAGAGAAGCCATCTAGGTAGCAGATCGAAGTCAGCCTGGACCACTGAGGGTCATGACCCTAAGGACCGAAATGCAGGCAACAGTAAACAAGCACAACAACATCAACGGCAAAACCTGCCAGTGGGAAAAAAGCAGAGAGCACACACAAGCCACCCTGCAGAAACAAGTTCCTTAAGAGCCATACAGTCCTAGATCTGGGAGCCATCACAGCTGAGAGGATAAGCTCTGGAATCTGAAAAAGCTGGTTCAGAACTAGGCTATGCCTGTCATGTACAAGCTACAAGCAATGGAGAAATGAGCGAAACCGGAACTAAATCTCAGTTTCCTTCTCTGCAAAGTGGTGTGTGTGTGGAGCACAGTTGAGTATAATAATTTCTCCCTCATAGGGTCATTGCGGGGCGTAAATGCCCCTTAGCACAAGTGGGGCACATGGGAAGTACACTGTAAGTGGCAGCCATCGTTATTAAATATGATGCATGATGATAAGCAAAACAACATAGCTTTCTGCTTTTTCACTCAATAAATTAAATTTCTATCAGGCAAGCAAAGGAGTTTCCTGGATTAAACATCTGACAAGAGCTTAGATACGTTGACCTTCATAATTCCTTCCAAGCCTGAGGGTCTTGATTTTATAAGGCCTTTTAAGGGGGTTGCATGCTAATTCTAAGCAAGATCTGGTGTCATGTTATTTTCAACTAGGTGGAATATTAATGAATAGATAAATAAAATATAGCTAAGAAAGAAACCCACAGATTGAACACTTGCACTCATCTCCACTCCTGTGTAAAACCTCATAGTAAAGGAATTCAAAATGCATGAACCTATATATAAGAACAAGAGAAGGGGAGAGGTGATGAGAGAGAAAAAGTTTTGGCAACTGAAAAGCAAATAGAAGGGCAGTAACATGCTTAGTGGATTAGGGACAGCTGAAAGCTTCGTGTCTGTGGAGGGGAAAAGCCAACAAGAAGGAATGAGGGAAAAACTAATTTTGAAATGGAACCTTGGAAAGGCTTAGAACAGGAAACTCCTGGAACCACTGAAGGCAGGGATATTGAGAAGAGCTGAAAGCAGGAGGCTTGATTGAAAGTTTGCAGAGGGAGAACTGGGACCCCGGGTCTCCCCCTTCCCACTCAGCCAGGCGGCTACCCGAGTCTCACCTCCCTCCCAGCTTCTCTGTGATCACCTCTGGCCATCTCCTAAGAATTTTTCTGAACTTGCTACAGCCTTAAGTTCACGTTACCCCAAAGCATGGATACAGAACCTTCTCTTCATTCTCCAATGCTTACTAACACAACAACATGAGGTAATGATGTTCAGCGAGTATTACTACAGAGAAAAGAAGAACCTAAAACAAGATACCATATATGTCTCTTGTTGATTCTGTTGTCCTGTCCCTTTGAACATGGTAGACAGTCCCCCACTGGTTCTCTCGCTCCTTTGGCCCTAGCTTCCTGCCACTGAAACAAGACCTACTCTTCTCCATGCTTGGAAGTCTCCTTGATCTTCTCTTCCTACAGTCAAAGTGAAGGAAACTCTGTTGGTAACATAATAAACAATATCATAGTTGACACTAAAATGGATGCATCTTTGCCCAATCTGAGTAGAGAGTTTGTCATTGTTAGAGTAATGAACATCCTCCGTGTGAAGCATCTGTGGTTGGAGCCCTCCTTCTGTTCAGGGCTTCTGCAAGACCAACGAGTAGGTACTTCTCTCTAAGCATGACTAAAGACTCACCAAAATGAACTGCCAAGAACAAATGGAGGAGGACCTGCCCACAAGAATATATTCTAAATTCTACCCAAAAAGCAGATGCTGCTGACAACTCTCAAGAGCCGTTTTTTTTTTTTTCTTCAACCCCAGATATATCAAGATTGAGACACATCTCTAATCAAAGAGAGATTGCTGGGATTGATCTCTCTCTAAAGCATCATTTGGTTTCCCATTACGTTTCCTTTCTGATTTCCCTCAACAGTGTTTGCTGCTCCCTTATAGGTGTTCTCCTTCTTGTATGTTTATACAAATAGCAATGAGATTTCTAGCTCTACCACAGCTTACAATTGTTGTTTGTTAGTGGGACTGTCTATCCTGGAAAGCTGTGAGCTATTTGAGGGCAAAGACTGTTTTATCCATCTTTATATTCCTGGCACATAGTAGGCACTCGGTAATGCTGCTGCAGAATTGAATTGGCTGTGGTGAAAGACAAAATGCTTCTCCTCAGTCAGCATTTGTTTTCTAGGATCCTTTCCAATATGCTTCCAACTCAAACATGTGATTTAAGAGATAGGCAGAAAGTGAATTGAACTGAATGTTTTGCAAAAAACCTTGCCTGTAAAGGTGGAAAAAAAAAAGTCAGCCACCTTCCCAAGATAGCTATTGTGTCCCACATCTTGAAAGCAGTGAAGTGATGCATGCTGTGATCAGAGAGGACCCTCAGAAAATAAATAAAAATCCAACTCTAGTAATGCAGCCATAAGCTAGGAGGGAAGTGACGAAGGATGTCATTATCATCTTGATATTTTTAGAAGTTCTCTGGTGACAGGTCAGATTTTTGAGAATTGGAAAATGGTAAAAATAATCTTGTTATTCCACAAAGGAGGCTCTATATATATCAGGCCGGTTTTGAGCACTGCTCGAGAATGTTGAGAAAATATTTTTAAGTGTTAGTGAAATGATAGGCTTTGGGGGCAGACCCAGCCTTGCTTTATAAAACATTTATTTTGGAGGGGGGTTGAGAGATTTTCATGATGTTGGCATCATAAAATAACCAGCAGTGGATGCAGGTTTTTTTTTTTTTTATTTGGGCTATAGTTGCTTTACAGTTTTTGATTGGGTTGTTTGTTTTTTTGATATTGAGCTGTATGAGCTGTTTATATATTTTGGAGATTAATCCCTTGTCAGTTGCTTCGTTTGCAAATATTTTCTCCCATTCTGAGAGTTGTCTTTTTATCTCATTTTTTGTTTACTTTGCTGTGCAAAAGCTTTTAAGTTTCATTAGGTCCCATTTGTTTATTTTTGATTTTATTTTCGTTACTCTAGGAGGTGGGCCAAAAAAGATCTTGCTGTGATTTATGTCAGAGAGTGTTCTTCCTATGTTTTCCTCTAAGAGTTTTATACTGTCCAGTCTTACATTTAGGTCTTTAATACATTTTGAGTTTATTTTTGTGTGAGGTGTTAGGGAGTGTTCTAATTTCATTTTTTTTGATATGTTTTCTTTATATTTAATTTTTGACAGTTTGATTAATATGTGTCTTGGCGTATTTCTCCTTGGATTTATCCTGTATGGGACTCTCTGTGCTTCCTGGACTTGATTAACTATTTCCTTTCCCATATTAGGGAAGTTTTCAACTATAATCTCTTCAAATATTTTCTCAGTCCCTTTCTTTTTCTCTTCTTCTTCTGGAACCCTATAATTCGAATGTTGGTGCGCTTAATGTTGTCCCAGAGGTCTCTGAGACTGTCCTCAGTTCTTTTCATTCTTTTTTCTTTATTCTGCTCTGCAGTAGTTATTTCCACTATTTTATCTTCCAGGTGACTTATCTGTTCTTCTGCCTCCGTTATTCTGCTATTGATCCCATCTAGAGTATTTTTCATTTCATTTATTGTGTTGTTCATCATTGTTTGTTTCATCTTTTGATCTTCTAGGTTCTTGTTAAATGTTTCTTGCATTTTGTCTGTTCTATTTCCAAGATTTTGGATCATCTTTACTATCATTATTCTGAATTCTTTTCAGGTAGACTGCCTATTTCCTCTTCATTTATTAGGTCTGGTGGGATTTTATCTTGCTCCTTCATCGGCTGTGTGTTTTTCTATCTTCTCATTTTCTTATCTTACTGTGTTTGGTGTCTCCTTTTTGCAGGCTGCAGGTTCATAGTTCCTGTTGTTTTTGGTGTCTGTCCCCAGTGGCTAAGGTTGGTTCAGTGGGTTGTGTAGGCTTCCTGGTGGAGGGGACTAGTGCCTGTGTTGTGGTGGATGAGGCTGGATCTTGTCTTTCTGGTGGGCAGGTCCACGTCTGGTGGTGTGTTTTGGGGTGTCTGTGGACTTATTATGATTTTAAGCAGCCTCTCTGCTAATGGGTGGGGTTGTGTTCCTGTCTTGCTAGTTGTTTGGCATAGGATGTTCAGCACTGTAACTTGCTGGTCGTTGAGTGAAGCTGGGTGCTGGTGTTGAGATGGAGATCTCTGGGAAATTTTCGCCATTTGATATTATGTGGAGCTGGGAGGTCTCTTGTGGACCAGTGTCCTGAAGTTGGCTCTCCCACCTCAGAGGCACAGCACTGACTCCTGGTTGCAGCACCAAGAGCCTTTTTTTTTTGAATCTTTGAATTTTATTTTATTTATTTTTTTATACAGCAGGTTCTTATTAGTTATCCATTTTATACATATTAGTGTATGTATGTCAATCCCAATCTCCCAATTCATCACACCACCACCCCCCTCTAATTTCATTCTTTTACATGTTTTTATTTTCCAAATTTTCAAGAGAAGGGTCCACATGGTAGAATTTCATGAGATACATAGAAAACTGAAAGTTGCTTTTGAAGTTATTAAGTGCCTGGAGAGTCCTCTTGGGCCCCACCAGATGACCTTGCCACCCACATCTAAGGCACCTTCATTTTTCCTTACGTCGAGGCTCAGGATTCGGGAGGATTCCTTTTGCAGTTTCCATTTGCAGCTATTCCTGAGTTGCCCCATAACCATGTATCTACAAGGGCTCAGGGCTCTGGATTTCAGTAGAAATTACCCACTGTTTATCTGGGATGTTTGCTTCTTTAAATACCCGGCCATCTGACTCTCCAATTGTTTAGGATTAGTCGTAATTAGGACAGAGAAAATGTTATAAATAGTTTATTGCATATCCATTCAAGAAATTTAGGCTAAGTTTACATATCCCAGCCACTAAAAGAGCAGCCTATGTGTTTATTTAAAACATGTTGTTCCTGTTTCATTTGGAATATACGAGTCTAATGTGACAAACAATTCTTTAAGACTTATCACGTCAGTTGTTCTTTACCTCATACTTATCTCACTACCTTCTTGTTTCTTGTTTTTCTTAAGTCTTGAATTTGAGCTTTGAATGTATTCCCTTTATGTCTTTTTTGAATGTTTTGAAATATGAACTAAAAATATCAAGGGAAATTTTCACACTCATTTCTTTGGAGTGAGGAGGTGATCACTATCCACACTCTGAGCTTATTTTACTGAATCATGTAATTTTTGTAAATCAGGTCTTACTATGACCAAGGAGACCTGAGTACAAAACTGAAATAATATTAAAAGGTAATGCCAAGAAATATGTAGGGGCCAAGAGAAAAACATTCTAATATTGCTACAGTAAAGCACCGTGGACAGTAGGACTTTTAAGTGGCTGATGTCATTCATAGTGAGCCCCAGGAGAGCTCTGGCACCATGCATGGATGACATCAGGGGTCGCTGCTTTGGAGTGATTTGAGGAGTTCTGAGTTATTCGCTTCAAAGTGACAAGCACATTAGTATCCTTGCCACGTGTTCTCCATCTGTCAAGCACTTAGACTTAGGCACTGAAGGCCTCCTGGAGAATGCAAACATGCTATTGGGACGGAAAGTGCATCAATACATAGCATCCCGTGTCATTGTTATCAGGTTAATTGGCCCATCTCCTAAGTGTGGCTCGGAGCGAAAGGGTTGAAGGAGGAGGGGCTCTGGAGAGGCAACGTTGTTTTGGCCCAAATGGAGGGAGCCCTGTGGAGCCTGTCTCTGGGCAGCCAGTGTTGGGGGAGGGGAAAGGAGCACACCTAGAAAAGAAAGGAGGAGGGGTCAGGTGAAAACCACAGGGAACGTAATGAGTTTACAAACGTGCTATGAAGCTGCAGTTTGGCAGGGCCACTTGGATTAAGTCATATTCTCAGTGGAAACTTGCATCTGCTCTCTCAGGTTTCCCGTGGTGTTTCCCTGGGTCAAGGACTCTGTTGTGATATTAACATGAAATGTACCCTCTTTAGAAGTTCTGCAGCCTTGTGGCACTAAGAAAGAGTCTGATGCAGGTAAATTGAGTGGCCCAGCGCTCCCTGGGGGATGGGTGTTGGGAGGTTCTCTGTGGCAAGCATGAGTAGAGTCCCAGCCAGAATCTTCCTGGAGTTCCCCACTCCTGACACTTGTCCTGGAAGCAGTCTCTTCACTGCAGCATCGGAAAGAAATGCAGGAGTATCTCACCATGACTTGGGACTTGCCAAAAAATGTCAAGAGTGAGCATGGGTCAAACATCAGGAAAAATGCTGCAGTTGGGAGTCCAAAGGATCATAGCTGGTGCCCTTTGGATGCTATATATTGTGTTGGTGCCAATCACTTAGGGTAGGGGTTGCCAGGTCCTTTGATGAGCCTTGGTGAAGTGTGCTCACAGATCACCTATGTTCACGAGCCCAAATAAAGAGGGAGGCTATAATTTGCAGCTTCCTCCTTCAGATTCCCAAAGGAGCTGACCTGTAATCACAGGGCTGTGCATTTATATATAAACAGCTCCCTGGAGGATTGGCTCTTGGGCAGAGAAGTTTTCTTACTCTCCTCTTTCTGCACAGTGAGAGGCAAAGTGGTGGGAAAGAAAAGAACGTGGAGTGATGAGGCCATACGTCCAGTAGCTTTCTACCAATTTAAAGCTCATGTCATTCAGGACAATTAATTTCATCTCATTGATGATTTTAATAATTACTTCCTAGAGCTGTCAAGCAGATAAAATAAGGTCAGGAGTGAAAATCTGACATTTATCAAAATAATGTTTGTGAGATTCCCGGTGGCGTGGACTGGCTCCTGATCAGATAGTCAGCCTTTCTGAAGGGAAAACTCCCCAGGGCTCCTTCTGAGTAGACTAAGCTTTGGGAGCTTATTCCCTTGGATTTTAGATATAAAAAGAAGCTTAGAAATCATCTTGTTCAGTCATTATACTTTATTTTGTATTTATTATCAAAGAAATGCCTGCCTGTAGTTTTACAATAAAATATTTATGATGAAAAACAAGTTTCCTACCCCCACAGCACCTCAGATCCCACTCACTAGAAGATAATATCTTTCTGCGCCACGCGGCATGCAGGATCTTAGTTCCCTGACCAGGAACCTTTTTTTTTTTTTGGTTTTTTTTTAGATTCCATGTATATGTGTTAGTATACGGTGTTTGTTTTTCTCTTTCTGACTTACTTCACTCTGTATGACAAACTCTAGGTCCATCCACCACACTACAAATAACTCAATTTCATTTCTTTTTATGGCCAAGTAATATTCCATTTTATATATGTGCCACATCTTCTTTATCCATTCATCTGTTGATGGACACCTAGGTTGCTGCCATGCCCTGGCTATTGTAAATAGTGCTGCAATGAACATTGTGGTACATGACTCTTTTTGAATTATGGTTTTCTCAGGGTATATGCCCAGTAGTGGGATTGCTGGGTCATATGGTAGTTCTATTTTTAGTTTTTTAGGGAACCTCCATACTGTTCTCGAGACTGTTATTATTCACAATGCCAAGATCTTGAGAATCTATTTGTATTGAAACAATATAGAGCTATATTTATGCATTAATGTAATGGAATTTATTGAATGCTGGTTATATCGCTACTTATGATGCTGTATCATCCATCATGCCACTCATGAATATTGGCTTCCAATGTCTCCCTCAAAGGTTGTTGCTGTATTTCATTGATGATGATCACGAGTGCAAGTCTTATCCAGAGTATGCAGGCAAATGTGAACAGTAATTTGTTTTCTGGTTTTGTTGAATTTTCCATTCCACTTGGAATGTTATAACATAAATATAGAACAATACATCTTCCAACTCTGTCTTCTTTTGAATTCTGTATGCAGTAATCACTACATTCCTAGAGTGTGATTATTTTAATGTTAACTACACCCTGCTTTCCATTCTCTGCCACCAGAGGAGAGGACTGTAGGAGAAATGAGAAGAGTGGCCTCACTGGTAATGGGCATGTCTGTCCCTCATCAGGATGGCTTCAGCTGACCTGGCAAAGTATGGCGTCCTCACGTCAATGGAGGCAGGGGAGAACATCATTGGGATCACACAGAATAAAGGATGCCTGATGTCACCCTGGGTTGCCCTTGGGTGCTAAATTCAGAGGCAGCACCACAAAACAAAGCCAGGCAAGCGCTGAGACATGCAGCTCAGGCCAAGGGTCCTCAATATTGAATCTTCAACTTGTTCTGTGTTTGATGTCTGAGAGTCACTTAAAATCATCACCAGTGCCACTCTGGCAGCCCAATCTCATGTGGTTCTGTGAAAGAAACATGACACCAGGCAGCAGGATTAATCCACTTGCCAGGATGCCCTCCTAGAACCAAGGTCAGCCCAGAACCTCAAGAAACCCCATGACATGAGTCCCAGAACTCCTTGGGGAATCTAGACAAACTCGTGTGCAGGGCAGATGGTATGAGAGCACCAGGGGTGGTGGGGGAACAAGGGGGACTGGGGCACACAGGGATCCTGGTCCAAGTGTGGGTGCCCCACCAGGAGGTTATGCTGGCCCTGGAAGGTCTCAGACACTGGAGGAGGCCATAGGAAGTTTCAAAGAAGATGCTCTGGAGACCAGCTCCCATGCAGAATCAGGTCTGAGCTTGGTTTGCCCTACCCAGCACTGCTAAGTCCCAGGCCCAGGAGGAGACTTAGAACTTCAAGGAAGGTACCCCCAAAGGCCAGGAGTCTCAGGGCAGTATTGCTTGCAAGAGTGAAATGTAATGTTTCTCAGTTTATGCATTTGTAAAGCCACCTTCATCCTTCATTACTGGGTTGAGTATGAAATTCAAGGTTGATAATCATTTTAACACAGGAATTTAAAAGGCTTTGTTCTACTGTCGTCTCAGATCCATCGTAGCTGATGACGAGAGGTCTGATGCTGGTTGGAGTTCTCTTTTACGGGTACCTTTTAAATTTCTCTCTTTCCTGCTGAAGCATCCTAGTATCTTCTCTTTATTACTGATGTACTGAGCTTTTTTAACGCTGGGTCTAGATGTGTATGCGTGCGCATGTACATGCTTGTATGTGACTTAGGTAAAACTCCTTGCCTTGGGCACTTGATTGATATCTTAATTTGTATACTCATGTCCTTTGACCCTTGGAAAATCCTCTGTCATATTTCTTTGATTTCTTCTTTGTTTTTTCTTTGTGTCACTCTATAGATTAGGTGTGGGGCCTCTTGGATTGATACTCTATATATCTTTCCTTTTACTTTTTTACATCTCTTTGTTCTACTACCTGGTCTTTCCTTTTATTTTTTTACATCTCTTTGTTCTACTACCTGGTCATATAATAGACTTTACATACAATCTATTTGAATTTCAGAGTCACATTTTTATTTTATAATAGTTCTTCTTTGTTAGCTATTTGTATTTTGTTGATGCAATGACTTTTTTACTTTCTAGTAATATTAATCAGAGAATTTTTAAAGGCTAAATTGTTTCTAAATCATGTCTGTTCCTTTCAGAGTTACGTATTCTGCTTGCGTATCTTTGTCTCTCTCTTTTGTGTTGTAGAGTTTCCTCAAAGTCCAGTGCTCTTTGGCTGTTCCATCATATGGAAGAACCAGATAATAAGCTGATCTTGAGCTGTGGGCAGTTGGGGAGGGGCAGTTGAAGGGGAAGTTGGCAGTGCTTACAGACTGGCAGTTCCTTTTAATGTGATATGAGGAAGTAGGCAACAATCCTAGGGACCCATAATTGGCAGGTTGGAGGTCTTTTCTGTATGGGCATTCCATTTCTTTGGAAAAGAATCCTCTCATTACTTGTATAGTGGGTTTATTAGTTTTCTAGGGCTTCCATAACAAAATACCACAGACTGTGTGGCTTAAACAGCAACAGAAACTTATTTTCTTATAGTTCTGGAGGCTGGAAATCCAAGATCAAGGTGTTGGCAGGTTTGGTTTCTCCCATGCCTCTCTCCTTGGCTAGCATATGGTCAGCTTCTCATCGTATTCTCTCATGGTGTTTTCTGTGTGTGTGTGTGTGTGTGTGTGTGTGTGTGTGTGTGTGTGCGCGTATCCCTGGTGTCTCTTTTTCTTCTTATAAGGGCAACAGTCCTATTGGATTAGGGCCCACCCTAATGGTCTCATTTTAAGTTAATTAACTCTTTTAGGATCCTATCTCCAAATATAATCACATGCTGATGGACTGGGGATTAGCACTTCAGCATATAAATTTTGGGAGGACATAATTTAATCCACAGATGGATATCTGTCAGTCTGCCAATAAGGACAGTGTTTGAAAGTGTGAGATTAACTCTTGGGTCTAGAGCAGAATTTCTTAACTTTGGCACTTTGACATTTGGGGCTGTGTCATTCTTTGTGTGAGGCCCGTCCTGTGCATCGAAGGATGTTTATCAGCATCTACCCACGAGGTGGTGCCAGTCCTGACAACCAAAAAAGTCTTAAACATTGAGAAACGTCCCCTGGGGGTAGGGCAAAACACCCCACGAGTTGAGAGGCAAGCTGTGAATTTCTCCAATCCTTTATTACAACTGATGTTCCAGAGTCCCTGGTCTTTCCAAGGTTTAATATGCAGATGGCTGTATTTCTTTCTTTGTTACTATATCCTGTGGCTTCCTCTACCTCCTTTGATTAGTCACCACCCCAACCTATATTTTCCATCTTCTGGAAATTTGTTGATGTCCTGCATCCACAGTGGGTTCTCATTGTTAAAGAGTTTAACCTTTTTCCTTCTTTAATATTTTAGGAGATCTTAGGACAGAAAGTAGATGAGTATAGATGGACGATGCACTGTATTTAAGTAAAGACTCTCCACCTCTCCCAGATTATAAATGAGAAAACCAAGACTCTGAGGGAAGAAGTAATTATCACACAGCTGCATCTAATAATAGTAAAAAGACAGGATCGGAATCCAGTTCAATTAGCTCCCTGTCCAGTGCAGTTTCCACTAACCCAACTCTGCTGTTTCAGCATAATTTATTAGTAAACACACTGCCATTCTCTTCAGAGACATCTCTCTTTAAAGGAGAAAGTCCTCAACAAATTATTGGATTTTTAAAAATAATAAACTCTAGTAACAGCAAAAGCTTTTGGGAGGAACACGTTACCCCAAAATTTTCTTAAAAAGAAATTGAAGTCCGGTATCAGTAAACAACTCCATTTAGAACTGGGAGGGTTGAGAGTAGATGGCTGCTAGCTGCATCCTCTATTGAATGATTACAGATAAAACATTAGTGTCATTCATTCATTCTTCCATTCATTTATTCTTTTAGTTGTTTCCCCAAACTCTCTAGCTGAGGATAAGCTTTACAATAGTGTGTGTGTGTGTGTGTGTGTGTGTGTGTGTGTGTGTGTGTATGTGACTCAAGTGCCTTACCCGTGTGTGTGTTGTGGGTGTGTGTGTTGTGGGTGTGTGTGATGTCTGTGCCTTTCCATGTGGCATGTGTATGTGTGCACATGCATTGGGTGCACTAAATTTGGGTTTGCTCAAAAAGGAAGAAACTGAATTTTATGGGAATAGTCCAAGGTACACACAGTGCTTTGTCTAAGGACAACACACGCTCCTTCAGTGTTGCGGATTTTCATCCTTTGCATCCATAAAGCAGTCTGAGGTCTCTTCTAACACCTTGACAGATGGTGATTTGACCCCAATCCCCCATCACCCCAGTGGGGCTGACAGTACTGGCAGCCTGCTGCCTGGAGGGCTCCTACTGCCCATCAAAGTCAGCTCTTATGAGGCTTTCAAAACACATACGTGTGTCAGGTGAGCAACAGCTGTACCGCTGGGCCCAGACCCTCTAATCCCACTCCCAGGAGGGGCTGAGGACTCGGCCCTGTGGAACCACGACCTTGACCAGCTGAAGGCAGTGAATCCTGGGCTGCAGAGCAGGCAGGATGCTGTGGACTGTGAGTCTCCAGGGATCCAAGAAAGGGACAGATGACTGGAGACCAATCTGCAGGGGAAAGTACAGCCTGGGAAGAAGGCGGGCAGAGTTCTGTCATCCTTCTGCTACCACGTGGGCTAATTTGTCAATTCTTCAAATGATATAAATTCTAGGATAGAACGGATTCCTCCATATTCTTTTTCAATATCCCCCGTAAGGCCCAGCAGACAGTGGCCGAATCCTAGCTGATTGATTTGAATGTTCTGTTCTCTGTTTCAATAGTGCTTGCATGGGGATTTCATTCATTCGTGTATTCAACACATATTTATCAAGTGCCTATTTTGTTCCAAGCGTTGTTTTAACTCTGAGTTACAACAGTGAACAAAACAAACACTTCTGCTCTTGTGGAGAGACAACAATACATCCAATAATTAAGTGAGATAGATGGAATGTGAGTCCTCAGGAGGACAAGTAGAAAGGGCGATTTCAAGTCGGTGGGGAGAATGGGTGAAAAGTTTAGATAGGGGCTTCAGAGAAGGCCTGCGTGAAGATCCATGTGGAGACCCGGAAGATTCCCTCCACTAAGAGATGAGGGGCGCTTTCTGTTGGGATCACTTCATAGTAGACCCAGCACATCGCTTACAAAGGGTGTGTTTTTGTTGGGTTGGTTTTGGTGAAACATCTTTCTTCACCTCTCAGAGAAATCGACGTTCTCTTGCTTCTGTCTCAGCCAGTCCCCTCACTCTGTGCCGAGTTCCCCCCTTCTCATCTCCTCCAGATGCTTTCACTCACCAGCACAGGGCTCTCACCTCTCTGCAAGCTCAGGTTGAAACTTGCTTTAGGGTCTAAGTCCTTCTTTTTTTTTCTTTTAATTTTTATTTA
Organism: Tursiops truncatus; assembly: GCF_011762595.2. Taxonomy (NCBI): domain Eukaryota; kingdom Metazoa; phylum Chordata; class Mammalia; order Artiodactyla; family Delphinidae; genus Tursiops; species Tursiops truncatus. The sequence continues at coordinate 11,774,870 of NC_047050.1, read as the reverse complement.
TTTTTAATTAATTTTTATTGGAGTGTGGTGGCTTTACAATGTTGTGTTAGCCTCCGCTGCACAACAAAATGAATCAGCCACACACATACAGATATCCCCTCCCTTTTGGACGTCCCTCCCATTTAGGTCACCATAGTGCATTAGGTAGAGTTCCCTGTGCTACACAGTATGTTCCCCTCAGTTGTCTATTTTATACATAGTCCTTCTTAATAAATAATTAAACACCCGTCCTGAACATTGCATGTACCTCTTCCTACCACTTCATTCTTTTTTTTCTCTTTTACAGCAAAATGTTTTGGAAAACTGGTCCCGATACACTGTCTTGACTTTGGCTTCTCAACCCATTGCTAGATGGCTTTCCTTTAAAACATTGAATTATACTTGGGAGCGTTACTGGGCAGATTATAAAGCTCGTTGCTTAGCCTCAAACCACCTTTCTAGACGCTGCTTTGGGATCCTAGGGCCAGGAGTCTGCAAACTCTCCCTCTCCGTCTGGTTTCCACTGGGTCTTGCTGAGAGGGGACACTAGAGTGAGACTGGCACGTGGCGGGGGGGGGACCAGAAGGGCTTGCTCGTTCCCGTTGGCTTGTTGTTTGTCAGCATCTCCCCAGCAACAGCCCCACATGCTAGATGCAGTCGTTGGTTCCAGTTTCCTGCTTCTACCAGTACCCCCAGTGCCACCTTGCGACCCCCTCCTCAGAGGTCCCAGCTCCTGCTCTGCTGGGTCTATCCTCCAGGCTTCTAAGGCATCAGCTCCAGCTGAGTGGGACTCCCTCCCCTGAGTCCCAGCCCCCTGAGGCCCCTCTCGGAGCTGCAGAGGTGGCAGCACCCAGCTCCAGGGGCGGGGTCTCTCCTCCCAGAGGTTGGATCCCCGTGACTCCCACCTCTGCCCTTGGTTCCCTGGCTCTAGGGGAGGCCATTGCGTCCGTAGTTAAAGTCTTTGCTTTCTCAGTGTTCCCGTTTGCTTTTTCAGCTCTCTAACCCCTGTTTACCCAGTTCTTTATATTAAATTTTCTCTGTTGAAATAACTAGTGTGGTTTCTCTTCTGCTGACTAGACCCTGATGGATACAGTCACCAAAAGCTTCCAGGTTGTCAAATCCAATGGTTTGCTCTCAACCTTTATATCGTGGCACTTTTGTGTAGCATTCTGCTTTTCTGACTACCTCTCCTTCAAGAGCGCTCCTTCCCCCCTCCCAGCCCCTGGCCTCACGATACCATTTTTTCTTGATTCTCTTCTTGCTCTGAACTGGTCCTTCTCAGTCTCCCCCGAGATCTCCAGCCACCCCTTATCCTGGCCTTCCTCAGCTCTCTCTGCTGTCTCCTCCTGCCCCACCTGGGCCATTCCGAGCCATAGCTTCTACCTCTTGCTGAGGATTCCAGTTCTCCAGCTCTGCCCAGCCTTTCCTGCAGGCTCATACTCCCACATGCATATTCCTACCTGAATATTCCCTGGCTCTTCAATCTCAGTATTTCCCAAATCAATCTTGTCATCTTCTCATCCCAGACTCTCCTGCTATGTTCACCATCTGCCCCCATCGCCCAAGACAAAATGATGAGATTGGTCTGGACTTCCCCCTCTGCCCCGCATCCTGCCTTTTCTCACATTTAACATTTCTTGAGGCCATGGCTTCCATCTCCAGCCCCCTGCCGTAGTTCAGACAATGAGAGCGAACACTTAGCACTTACTGTTCCAGAGCCATACTGAGGACTTTGCATACAACTTATTTAATCCTCACAACAGTAACTCTATGAGGCGAGTCCTATTCGTAGCCTCATTTCACAAATGAAGAAACGGAGGCACAAAAGGTTATATGACCTACCCAGTGACACAACTAGTAAGTCACAGAGCTGGGATTTGAATTCGAGAAGGCAGGCTCTTAACCATGCTGTTTGACAGCCTGTCAAGCACCTTGGACTGGTCCCAGCTTGCCTGAATTGGTTTAAATGTCTCTCACTGGTGTCTTCTCTCCAGCGTTGGGCCTTGCCCACGGCAGGCACCCAAAGTGTTTATTATCATCATCATTTTACATGCTATCCATCAAGTCCAACTAGCCTGAGTGTTTTTTCTAAAATACAAATCTTCCCTTGTCATCTCCCTGTTAAAGCCTCACTGACTCTCCGTCAGCCCAGGATCACATCTCATGTTCAGAGTACTTCAGGAGCTGGCCCTTATCCACCTCCCTAGCTTTATCCTCGAGCACTTTCCTCTCTGCACATCTTCACTCAGTACAGGAAACCACCTACCACCTGTTGTTCCTGGAATACCGGAAACATCCTTCCAGCTTTGCTTCTTTCCACCTGAGGCCGCCCTGTCTGGAGTGACCACCCTTCCTCTGCTTGTTGACCGTTCCCGTTCTCCCTTCCAGTCGCATCTCAGGTATTGCCCCCTCTGGGGAGCTCTTCACAAACCCTCTCGCCCCCCATCAGAATGGACTCCCTTCTCTGTATGCACAGAGCATTCACCATACGTGTCGTTGTTGCTAACATGTCCTCCTCGGCTGGCAGTGGAGACTGCAAGGGCAGCAGGGGGTTTTAATTGTTCATTTTTATCTCCAGCACCAGCCCCGGGGGTGGGACATAGTAGATGCTTAGGAAATACCTTGGGGACTAGTAAAGAAATGTTTTCAGTAGTCTCTGGCCAGTTGAGTTCAGTGGTTAGAACCTGAATGGGGGCCTCACTTGGGACACAAGTGTATCAGCTGAGGGACGCAACCCCAGGGTAGTCACAGAAACAGAAGTCATCTGTGTCAGGCTGAAGTTGGCAGGGTGGCCTTAACTGCCTGATGGTCCCTAGGATAATATAAGAAAACTTTGACAAAACACTGTGACCTGCTCTTGGCTCTGAGAATTCTACCAAATGGTGGGGAAGTAAGAAGCAAGACTCACAGCAAAGGCAGCGGCTCATCAGCTCCCTGTGTCTTGTCTCATGGTGTAAGAAAAAAGAATCATGCAAATGTCGTATAATTGTTTGTCTTCATTATGTGAGCTTGTTCCTCACTTCATTATGCATAGAATTTGCAAGTTGCTTTCTGCCTTTCTCCCATTTCAAAAAGCTGATTTGAAATTTCAGGAAAGGTACATATTAACGGGACTCCATATAGCAAATATTAATTTAGAAATTGGTGTGAAGCATAAACATCAACTTATAACATCCATTATAGAATGAGAAACCATGCATATGTTTTCAAGGACCAGAGATACAGGGAGGTTGGAAACTATTTTGAGGACCTGGGTAAGCACGCTCATTCGTAGATTGTCCAAATTGCTCTGGGAATGGCAGCAAAGGATGGACAGAATGGGATGTTCAGCATGGTTTATACAGAAGAGGTGTGAGAATTAAAATTAAGGAGGAAAAACCAAGAGCAAACAGCAGAATGACTGTGGATAATGCCCGGGTAAGTTTCCAGGGCTGTTCCCACCGAACCCAGGCATTTTAGTTAGTGTTCTCGTGGGTGACACGTGCCTTAACAGCGTGGTATTCCTCACAGTCACACCTGATGCTAGTGCTGAGGAAGGAGACGTCGCGGGACATGGCATAAATAGGGTGCCTATTCCTTCAAAATTGCTCGTCAGTGCCCCACCCCTCCCCAGAGCTCCTGGGAGGCCTGAGGGAGATAGAGGAATGGGAGAGAGAGGGGGAGCTCTTTGGGGATCCCAGGACCCCTCCATATATCAGCTGGAAGACATCAGCCAAGTTTCCTGCCCATTCTGAGCCTCCGCTTCTTCATCTATAGAATGTGCATATAATATCTACTTCCTCTTAGGGTTCCAGTGAGGATTAGAGATAAGGAAGGTAATGCTTCTAGAAGAAGTGTAAACAAGGGAGACCGTTATTAGGGATGGCGGTCCCTGTGACACCATGTTATAGGATCAGGATCCACCCCCATGATTAGACGCAGAAGTGGGACAGGAGGGAAACAATAGCTCTTTGGGAGAAATCCAGATGACCCAGCTTCAGGGGGTTTGGTGAAGAGCCTACTCTTTCCGCATCTCCTCCACAAAAAAAAAGCCCTATGAAAAGTTCAAGTGCGCAGGGAGATGGCTTTTCAGAAAGCACTGAAGGATCCAAATAAATATATTTATGCATTTTCTAAATTTAGACCAGTGGAGAGACATATCATTTGTGCTTGAAAGGTGTAAACATTAAGGAAAGGTAAAAGGAAGCTGAAGGGCTTCAAAAGAAACTATATCTTATAGTATCTGGTAGAACAGGATGGAATTATCAGATGAAGTCTGGAAGAGGCTAGTGCATGGCTGGCCTCTGGGAAGGCATGGAGGCAGCTGTACCTGTGCTGATCCCATCTCCTCCCTCTGGGTGGGAAAAGGGGGCAGTCCTCCAGGGATTGGTCAGGGAGAGAGATAAGACGAATAAAAGGGATTTTAAAAGGTATTATGTATGATTATTTTCTATTGCCTGATCTTATAGCAGAGACTAAGAATGGAACAATAGTAAGACTCCCCAGGAGCAATTAGGGTGTGGAGACAAAAATGAATTCTCAGTCAGCTTGATGTGAGTGGTTATCCAGGTCTGTTTGGAGACTGACAGGCCCATAGTAACCTGGGGCGGTGGAGGCTCCCACCGGGAAGTGAGGGACTTAGTGATCTCGGAATGGAAAAGAGAAGTATATACTCTTGTGTTTTTATCTTAATCATCAATGTTAATTGTTGTTTTTAACCCCTCAAGATGCAAAATTCCCCGTTGAGTGCACCTATTTGCAGTTAAACCAATAAATGATCAGGTTGAAATTAGTAGTTTCAACACAGAAATAATCCTTAAGTGAACAGACATTTATTAAGTAGTAAATAGTAGTAACAGATATTTCTCAAGTCAAATGGCGCTATTCCTAAGTAAAAATGTACCTTTGTTTGAAAAGGCAAGGAGGAACCTGAAATGCATATTACTAAGTGAAAGAAGCCTGTCTGAAAAGGCTACAAATTGTATAATTCCAGCCTTGTGTCATTCCGGAAAAGGCAAAACTATAGGAACAGTAAAAAGATCAGTGGTTGCCAGGGGTTGGGAGGAGGGAGGGAAGAAAAGATGAATAGCTGGAGCCCAGGGGATTTTTAGGACAGTGAAACGATTCTTCGTGCTACAGTCACAGTGGATACATGACATTGTGCACTTGTCAAAACTCACAGAATGTACACCACAGAGTGAACCCTAATGTAAACTATGGACTTTAGTTAATCACAGTGTATCAATATTGGTTCATCAGTTGTTAACAAATGCACCACACCAGTAAAAGATGTTAATAGTAAAAATAATAACAGAGGAAATCTAAGGTGAGGAGGGTTGAGGGAGAAAGGGTGTAAGAGAATTCCTTGTACTTTCTGCTCAATTTTGCTATAAACCTAAAACTGCTCTTAGGGGATGAAGTCTAATGATTAAAAAAAATTTTTCTTTAGATCAGCTGGATGGTGAAAAGGCTCTGGTATTAGAAGAAGAAAAACTTAGTGGTTATACTTATTTTATGTCAGTAATAAACATGTATCAAGCCTAATAAGTACTGGACACAATCCTGGGCTCTGAGGAGCTGAGATTGGATGGAAATACTGTCTTCAGCTGAAACAGCAGCCGATCATTAGCCCAACAACAACAATGACCAATGTTTTTTGAATGCTTTTTATATTCTATCTCATTTCATCCCACAACTCTAAAAGGACCAAATAGAGAAACTGGCATTTTAGAATGAGCTGACAAATAAGGAAATGAGTTTAGGAAATTTAAATAAAGCTCCAAGGTCACCCAGCTAGGAAGTAATAGAGTAAAAACTGTATTGAGGTAATTTGACAGCTGCCATACTCAGAAATCTGGTGTATCCCCTCAGGAAGGGAGAGCCAGATAACATTCTTTATTCTGTTTGCAGTGCTGCTTTCTTAGTGAACTCTTCATGTAAAGATATTAGAACAAATTCTATTATAAAAAGGAATCAGATATGGTGGTCTGCCTTAAAAATCTGCATAACTTTTTATATAAGAAATCTAGGGGCTTCCCTGGTGGTGCAGTGGTTATGAATCCACCTGCCAGTGCAGGGGACACAGGTTCAAGCCCTGGTCCGGGAAGATCCCACATGCCATGGAGCAACTAAGCCCGTGCACCACAACTACTGAGCCTGCACTCTAGAGGCCGTGAGCCACAACTACTGAGCCCACGTGCCACAACTACTGAAGCCCACGCGACTGGAGCCCATGCTCCGCAACAAGAGCAGTCACCGCAATGAGAAGCCCGCGCACCGCAACGAAGAGTTGCCCCCGCTCGCTGCAACTAGAAAAGGCCGCGCACAGCAACGAAGAGCCAACGTGGCCAAAAATAAATTTAAAAAATAAATGTATTTAAAAAAAAGAAAAATCTATCGGATTATATAATTTTATTTCTCTTTGAAAATTAAAAAAAGTTCCTTCATTGCAATTATTGTTGCTGCTGGGAAGATAAAGGTACATAAGCACAATGCAGAACTTTACAGCTATTAAGAATTAAGTACAAAGAAAATAAGTTGGAAAATGAAGTGAAGCTCAAAGATGTATCTATATTTAACTTTATATGAATAGGAACATTAAACTTCACTGCAGCTTGAGGCTGTTAAATCTTTTCCATTATCCTGAGAACACTGTTGTTCAGATCACTTCCAAATTTTATGCAAAAGAGAGCAGTGAATGTGGCAAATCAGATCCTTTCTTTTCCACACATAGGTTTCATATAACCATCCTTTCAAGGGTTCATTGACTTAGAGTTATGAGACCACCTTGAACTGATGTAGCCTTTCTCTTAAGTAGGACACACATAGTCAATCTCCAACAAACAGCAAACACCGTGTGTAAGCAGTGTATTAGGAGTTACACACTACAAAGAAGTGGGAAATAAGCTCACAGCAAGCTGGGAGACAGATACATAAGCACACACACACATGAAAAATTAACTGAGGATCTCATAATGGAAGCTAACATCACATTTTCCACAGGTGGATGACAGAAGCCTCGGGAGATGAAAAGAGCCCGCAGCAAGGTTCACAAAAGGTCTGAAACCACAGCCAGAAACAACATCTTTGAAATCCACGGCTCCTGAATATTGGCTATCTGTCTCTGTCCATCCCTGCAACTCTCATTACCTACGGCCTCTTGAATAATCAAATTTTCTTTCTGAAAAACTCGACATCACCAACTGCAATCAGCTTTGTCTAGGAAACTTCTGCCTTTTCACACCCAAAGAAGGTCCTCCTTTCCAAGGCAGGCCCACAGGTTTCCCTGGGCTAAAGTACTGTAGAGACCAACTCCTTCCCCAGGGAGTGTGCAAACAGTTTCATGAGTAGCAAGGGAGGGCTCAGCAGCTCCTTGCTGTATGGTGACCCTTCTCCAGGCAGGTGATCCTCAGAAACACTGGAAATAGACTTATATCCTTACTCAGAAACCCTCTCTTCAAGGGTGAAACGTGTCCGTCGAAATTTTTCTCCCACAAGTAGTAAAAAATTACTCTAGCTTTAATCATGGACTTAAATATGGATGGCAAAGAAAGTGTAGCTGAACTCCTCATAAAATGCCTTGGCTTATTGCATCTCCCAACTTGTCCCACAACAAACATGCTCTATGGTCAGATAAGTCTGGGAGATGCTAAAATCTTGGGGATCTACACTGCAGAATAAAATTTTTAAAACACTAGAAAATTCTGCAGTAAAATAATGTGTTTACCTTTTCTTTAAACATCCCCTCATTTTTCTCCCTTTGTAACACTGATACCATTCCTAGGAGGGCTCTTTGGGAAAACTTTCCTTAGAGTCAAGAAATGTTCATGAATATAAATACCTAATTAGGATGCTTGGTCGATGGATTTCTTCCTTATGACAAACTATTGTAAGATGATTAGTTCCTGCAAATTGCCCTTCATGACAGAAAGTTCACACACATCCTCTCACTGCCCTCCATCCATTATCTGGAGCCTAAAACAGAAAATTTGATGTATTATGATGTAAATAGAAAGGTCAGTCATGTCTATCAAGACAAGAGCTTGTTAGAGAAGCAGAAACCTGACCCCTTTCCAATGCTCTGAGTCATCTCCCCAGGGTCAGTTACTGCCTAACTTCTGGAAAAATAAAGGGACAGGTAACAAAGTCCTTGCCATTTTCTGAGGAAAGGAGGTGGGGCACCCAATGATGGTTTCTGGCTGCTGAACGAAGTATTGACTGATGGGGAACTGAAAGGAAGCCTTGTCATCACCAATCCCTGAACAGGAGTGTGGTTGTCCACAGTTAGTGCCCTGGGCTCCTGGAGCAATCCACAGGAGACCCTGCCATTGCCTGTACAGCTCCCGCCATCACTGGCATGTGAGGCTCATTCTATAGAGGACCAGTGGTAATGACCCAAAGACCATAACTTATTTGTCCACCGTCTCATCCTTCCAGTTTACTCTCCCCGCTGTATTCAGAGAGGTCTTTCCAAAATGCATTTATGTTTACCTCCCCTCCCTCTGAGACCCCATTTAAATGGTAGCATAAACCCCAAATGATGAAGAGAACAGGGTAAGGACTTTAAGCAGGTGAAAGGGATTAATAAACTCCTGAAATAAGGAGAGCAGAAAAGATGAAGTGGTGTCTGAGGAAGGAAGGCAGAGGAAGCAGCTGTAAAGGGTCAGCTGAGAAGGGAGAGCAGACGACATGCAGTGGTTACTGAGGAGAAAGGGACGGAGGCCGTTGCAAAAGACACACAAAGAGGCAGGCAGCTGAGGAAAGAGCCACCTGCAGAGCCCAGGAGAGGCTCAGAGGCTAGAAACTCCAAGTATCACCAAAGGCAGGAATGAGAAAAAGGGGTCAGAAACAGGGAGGATGCTTGAAGGTTGGCATATGGAAGAGTCAACCCCTCCACCAGCCTTTCTCATCCCATGGGAGAATGTTGAACATTCACATGTCTACCTGGTAGGCGAAAAGCAAATAAAAACCAAACATTTGCAAAATATATTGTTATTGGCTGAATTGTGTCACCCCAACATTCATATGTTAGAGTTTTAACCTCCACTACCTCAGAATGTGATTGTATTTAGAGACAGGGCCCTTAAGGAGGTAATTAAGGTAAAATGAGGTCAGATGGGTGGCCCTAATCTAATATGACTGGTGTCTTTAGAAAGAAGAGGACACACACATGCACAGAGGAAAGACCATGTGAAGGCACAGTGAGAAGACAGTCCTTTGAAAACCAAGGAGAAAGGCCTCAGAAGAAATCAACCTTAATCTTGGACTTCTAGCCTCCAGTGGTGTGACAGTATAAATTTTTGTTGTTTAAACCACCCAGTCTGTGACATTTTGGTATGGTAGCTCTAACACGCTAATACATATATTTTCCTTATCTGAAACTGAACAGCACCAGAGAAAAGTTCTCTGTAATGTGACATGTTATGGGTATCTCCAAAGTAATGACTGTTTCACTATCGGAACACCCTAAAAGGAAGGCTACTTGGTGACAAGGTCCTTGTCCTTTACAAAGAGTTCCCAGTCAGCTTTGTATTGCCTAATTCTTCAATATGAAAGTGCAGCTCTTTTTACATAGGGTTACCTTAAGAGATTTAAGGAGAGTCTCCAACATAAACTAGAGAAACCAAGATAAATGTTTTTAAATGACCATGGATGTAATAGATAATTTGGGGAAAGAAAGCTTAGAAAATTTCTAGTTAATATATATATATATTTTTTCTTTTTTAGAGGGAAATGATCCTCTGTTTATTTTTGAATTTTATTTAATTAACTTTTTTATACAGCAGGTTCTTATTATCTATTTAATACATATTAGTGTATACATGTCAATCCCAATGTCCCAATTCATCCCACCACCACCCCCCCACCCCCCAACCCCCCTGCCGCTTTCCCCTCTTGGGTCCATACGTTTGTTATCTACATCTGTGTCTCTAATTCTGCTCTGCAAACTGGTTCATCTGTACCATTTCTCTAGGTTACACATATATGGGTTAATATAAGTTATTTGTTTTTCTCTTCCTGACTTACTTCACTCTGTATGACAGTCTCTAGATCCATCCACATCTCTACAAATGACCCAGTTTCGTTCCTTCTTATGGCTGAGTAATATTCCACTGTATATATGTACCACATGTTCTTTAACTATTTGTCTGTCGATGGGCATTGAGGTTGCTTCCGTGAACTGGCTATTGTAAATAGAGCCGCAGTGAACATTGGGGTGCATGTCTCTTTTTGAATTATGGTTTTCTCAGGGTATATGCCCAGTAGTGGGATTGCTGGGTCATATGGTAGTTCTATTTTGAGTTTTATTAAGGAACCTCCTTACTGTTCTCCATAGTGGCTGCATCAATTTACATTCCCACCAACAGTGCAAGAGGGTACCCTTTTCTCCACACCCTCTCCAGCATTTGCAGTTTGTAGATTTTCTGATGATGCCCATTCTAACTGGTGTGAGATGATACCTCATTGTAGTTTTGATTTGCATTTCTCTAATAATTAGTGATGTTGAGCAGCTGTTCATGTGCTTCTTGGCCATCTGTATGTCTTCTTTGGAGAAATGTCTATTTAGGTCTTCTGCCCATTTTTGAATTGGGTTGTTTGCTTTTTTAAATATTGAGCTGCGTGAGCTGTTTATATATTTTGGAGATTAATCCTTTGTGCATTGATTCGTTTGCAAATATTTTCTCACATTTTGAGGGTTGTCTTTTCGTCTTGTTTATGGTTTCCTTTGCTGTGCAAAAGCTTTTAAGTTTCATTAGGTCCCATTTGTTTATTTTTGTTTTTATTTCCATTACTCTAGGAGGTGGATCAAAAAATATCTTGCTGTGATTTATGTCAAAGAGTGTTCTTCCCATGTTTTCCTCTAAGAGTTTTATAGTGTCTGGTCTTATATTTAGGTCTCTAATCCATTTTGAGTTTATTTTTGTGTATGGTGTTAGGGAGTGTTCTAATTTCATTCTTTTACATGTAGCTGTCCAGTTTTCCCAGCACCACTTATTGAAGAGACTGTCTTTTCTCCATTGTATATCTTTGCCTCTTTTGTCATAGATTAGTTGACCATAGGTGTGTGGGTTTATCTCTGGGCTTTCTATCTTGTTCCATTGACCTATGTTTCTGTTTTTGTGCCCATACCATATTGTCTTGATTCCTGTAGCTTTGTAGTATAGTCTGAAGTCAGGGAGTCTGATTCCTCCAGCTCCATTTTTTTCCCTCAAGACTGCTTTGGCTATTCGGGGTCTTTGGTGTCTCCTTACAAATTTTAAGATTTTTTGTTCTAGTTCTGTAAAAAAATGCTATAGTAATTTGATAGGGATTGCATTGAATCTGTAGAAGCTTTGGGTAGTATAGTCATTTTTACAGTATTCATTCTTCCTATCCAAGAACATGGTATATCTCTCCAGCTGTTGGTATCATCTTTAATTTCTTTCATCAGTGTCTTATAGTTTTCTGCATACTGGCCTTTTGTCTCCCTAGGTAGGTTTATTCCTCACTATTTTATTCTTTTTGTTGCAATGATAAATGGGAGTGTTTCCTTCAATTCTCTTTCAGATTTTTCATCATTAGTGTATAGGAATGCAAGAGATTTCTGTGCATTAATTTTGTATCCTGCTACTTTACCAAATTCATTGATGAGCTCTAGTAGTTTTCTGGTGGTATCTTTAGGAGGCTCTATGTATAGTATCATGTCATCTGCAAGCAGTGACAGTTTTACTTCTTTTCCAATTTGTATTCCTTTTATTTCTTTTTCTTCTCTGATTGCCACGGCTAAGACTTCCAAAACTATGTTGAATAATAGTGTGAGAGTGGACATCCTTGTCTTGTTCCTGATCTTAGAGGAAATGCTTTCAGTTTTTCACCATTGAGAATGATGTTTGCTGTGGGTTTGTCCTATATGGCCTTCATTAGGTTGAGGTAGGTTCCCTCTATGCCCACTTTCTGGAGAGTTTTTATCATAAATCGGTGTTGAATTTTGTCAAAAGCTTTTTCTGCATCTATTGAGATGATCATATGGTTTTTATTCTTCAATTTGTTAATATGGTGTATCACATTGATTGATTTTCGTATATTGAAGAATCCTTGCATCCCTGGGATAAATTCCAGTTGATCATGGTGTATGATCCTTTTAATGTGTTATTGGATTCTGTTTGCTAGTATTTTGTTGAGGATTTCTGCATCTATATTCATCAGTGATATTGGTCTGTAATTATCCTTTTTAGTATCTTTGTCTGGTTTTGGTATCAGGGTGATGGTGGCCATCATAGAATGAGTTTGGGAGTGTTCCTTCCTCTGCAATTTTTTGGAAGAGTTTGAAAAGGATGGGTGTTAGCTCTCTCTAAATGTTTGATAGAATTCACCTGTGAAGCCATCTGGTCCTGGACTTTTGTTTGTTGGAAGATTTTTTTTTTTTTTTTGCTATATGCGGGCCTCTCACTGTTGGGGCCTCTCCCGTTGCGGAGCACAGGCTCCGGACACGCAGGCTCAGCGGCCATGGCTCACGGGCCCAGCTGCTCTGCGGCACGTGGGATCTTCCCGGACCAGGGCACAAACCTGTGTCCCCTGCATCGGCAGGCAGACTCTCAACCACTGTGCCACCAGGGAAGCCCTGTTTGTTGGAAGATTTTTAATCACAGTTTCAATTTCAGTGCTTGTGATTGGTCTGTTCATATTTTCTATTTCTTCCTGGTTCAGTCTTGGAAGGTTATGCCTTTCTAAGAATTGGTCCGTTTCTTCCAGGTTGTCCATTTTATTGGCATAGAGTTGCTTGTAGTAGTCTCTTAGGATGCTTTGTATTTCTGCAGTGTCTGTTGTAACTTCTCCTTTTTCATTTCTAATTTTATTGATTTGAGTCCTCTCCCTCTTTTTCTTGATGAGTCTGCCTAATGGTTTATCAATTTTGTTTATCTTCTCAAAGAACCAGCTTTTAGTTTTATTGATCTTTGCTATTGTTGTCTTTGTTTCTATTTCATTTATTTCTGCTCTGATCTTTATGATTTCTTTCCTTCTGCTAACTTTGGGTTTTGTTTGTTCTTCTTTCTCTAGTTCCTTTAGGTGTAAAGTTAGATTATTTATTTGAGATTTTTCTTGTTTCTTGTGGTAGGCTTGTATAGCTATAAACTTCCCTCTTAGAACTGTTTTTGCTGCATCCCATAGGTTTTGGATTGTTGTGTTCTCGTTATCATTTGTCTCTAGGTATTTTTTGATTTCCTCTTTGATTTCTGCAGTGATCTCTTGGTTATTTAGTAACGTATTGTTTAGCCTCTATGTGTTTGTGTTTTTTACATTTTTTTCCCTGTAATTGATTTCTAATCTCATAGCATAGTGGTCAGAAAAGATGCTTGATATGATTTCAGTTTTCTTAAATTTACCAAGGCTTGATTTGTGACCCAAGATGTGATCTTTCCTGGAGAATGTTCCATGCACACTAGAGAAGAAAGTGTAATATGCTGTTTTTGGATGTCCTATAAATATCAATTAAATCTATCTGGTCTACTGTGTCATTTAAAGCTTGTATTTCCTTATTAATTTTCTGTTTGGATGATCTGTCCATTGGTGTAAGTGAGTTGTTAAAGTCCCCTACTATTACTGTGTTACTGTCAATTTCCTCTTTTATAGCTGTTAGCAGTTGCCTTATGTATTGAGGTGCTCCTATGTTGGGTGCATATATATTTATAATTGTTATATCTTCTTCTTGGATTGATCACTATGTAGTGTCCTTCCTTGTCTCTTGTAACATTCTTTATTTTTAAGTCTATTTTATCTGATATGAGTTTTGCTACTCCAGCTTTCTTTTGATTTCCATTTGCATGGAATATCTTTTTCCATCCCCTCACTTTCTGTCTGTATGTGTCCCTAGGTCTGAAGTGGGTCTCTTGTAGACAGCATATATATGGGTCTTGTTTTTGTATCCATTCAGCGAGCCTGTGTCTTTTGGTTGTAGCATTTAATCCATTCATGTTTAAGGTAATTATAGATATGTCTGTTCCTATTACCATTTTCTTAATTGTTTTGGGCTTGTTTTTGTAGGTCCTTTTCTTCTCTTGTGTTTCCCACTTAGAGAAGTTCCTTTAGCATTTGTTGTAGAGCTGGTTTGGTGGTGCTGAATTCTCTTAGCTTTTGTTTGTTTGTAAAGCTTTTGATTTCTCCATCAAATCTGAATGAGATCCTTGCCAGGTAGAGTAATCTTGGTTGTAAGGTCTTCCCTCTCATCACTTTAAATATGTCATGCCACTGCCTTCTGGCTTGTAGAATTTTTGCTGAGAAATCAGCTGTTAACCTTATGGGAGTTCCCTTATATGTTATTTGTTGTTTTTCCCTTGTTGCTTTCAATAATTTTTCTTTGTCTTTAATTTTTGTCAGTTTGATTCCTATGTGTCTCAGCATGTTTCTCCTTGGGTTTATCCTGCCTGGGACTCTCTGTGCTTCCTGGACTTGGGTGGCTCTTTCCTTTCCCATGTTAGGGAAGTTTTCAATTATAATCTCTTCAAATATTTTCTTGGGTCCTCTCTCTCTCTCTTCTCCTTCTGGGACCCCTATAATGCTAATGTTCTTGTGTTTAATATTGTCCCAGAGGTCCCTTAGGCTGTCTTCATTTCTTTTCATTCTTTTTTCTTTATTCTGTTCTGCAGTAGTGAATTCCACCATTGTGTCTTCCAGGTCACTTATCCGTTCTTCTGCCTCAGTTATTCTGCTATTGATTCCTTCTAGTGTAGTTTTCATTTCAGTTATTGTATTGTTCATCTCTGTTTGCTTGTTCTTTAATTCTTCTAGGTGTTTGTTCTTTAATTCTTCTAGGTCTATGTTAAACATTTCTTGCATCTTCTCGATCTTTGCCTCCATTCTTTTTCTGAGGTCCTGGATCATCTTCACTATCATTATTCTGAATTCTTTTTCTGGAAGGTTATCTATCTCCACTTCATTGAGTTTTTTTTTCTGGGGTTGTATCTTGTTCCTTCATCTGGTACATATCCCTCTCCCTTTTCATCTTGTCTGTCTTTCTGTGAATGTGGTTTTTGTTCCACAGGCTGCAGGATTGTAGTTCTTCTTGCTTCTGCTGTCTGCCCTCTGGTGGATGAGGCTAAGAGGCTTGTGCAAGTTTCTTGATGGAAGGGACTGGTGGTGGGTCAAGCTGGGTGTTGCTGTGGTGGGCAAAGCTCAGTAAAACTTTAATGCACTTGTCTGCTGTTGGGTGGGGCTGAGTTCCCTCCTTGTTGGTTGTTTGGCCTGAGGCGACCCAACACTGGAGCCTACCTAGGCTCTTTGGTGGGGCTAGTGGTGGACTCTGGGAGGGCTCATGCCAAGGAGTACTTCCCAGAACTTCTCCTGCCAGTGTCCTTGTCCCCATGGTGAGCCATAGCCACCCCCCGCCTCTGCAGGAGACTCTCCAACACCAGCAGGTAGGTCTGGTTCAGTCTCCTATGAGGTCACCACTCCTTCCCCTGGGTCCAGTACGCACACTGCTTTTTGTGTGCCCTCCAAGAGTGGAGTCTCCATTTCCCCCAGTCCTGTCGAAGTCCTGCAGTCAAATCCCACCAGCCTTCAAAGTCTGATTCTCTAGGAGTTCCTCCTCCTGTTACGGGACCCCCAGGTTGGGAAGCCTGACGTGGGGCTTAAAACCTTTACTCTAGTGGGTGGACTTCTGTGGTATAAGTGTTCTCCAGTTTGTGAGTCACCCACCCAGCAGTTATGGGATTTGATTTTATTGTGATTGTACCCCTCCTAGTGTCTCACTGTGGCTTCTCCTTTGTCTTTGGATGTGGGGTATCTTTTTTGGTGAGTTCCAGTGTCTTCCTGTCAATGATTGTTCAGCAGTTAGTTGTCTATAGTTAATATTCTTAAAGAAATTAAAGAAAATATTATACCACAAAGCAAATATAGGAACTATGAATAAAGGATGGGGAAAAAAAACCTAAAAGCCTGTAAGTTGAATATATGGTTATAAAATAAAACTAATTGAAGAGCTAGAGGATATTTAAGAGCCCTTCCAGAACATAGAAGACAAAACAAATTGTCCTAAAAAGGAGAGGAAAATAATAAACACAGAAGGGCAATGGAGGAGGAACATCTCAAAATAGAAGTCCCAGAAAGAAAAAACACAGAGAAAATGTAGGAAATTATCATAGAGATGATGTAAGAGTCGGGATTGTGAGGGCAGCAGCTGTACCACAACCAAGCTGGATGAGCACACTGTGCCCTGCCTTCTCTGCACAGCTACTGCAGCCCCACCACAGCTGGTGGGCAAGTGCAGCCCACACAAGGGACACTCCTTGAAGCACCTGGCCTCCAGGAGATTTTGTGATTCTGGGCCCCACTGATCATCTCCTAGACAAGACCACTCCTTCAAGGCTGGGATAGGTAGCTGTTTCACCTAATACATATACACAAACAGAAAGAGTGAGGCAAAATGAGACAGGGGTATATATTCCAAGCCAAACAACAAGATAAATCCCTAGAAAATGACCTTAATGAGGTGGATATAAGCAACCTACCACATAAAGAGTTCAAAGTCATGGTCATAAAACTGCTCACCTCAGGAGAAGAATGGATGAACACAATGAGAACTTCAATAAAGAGATAGAAAATATAAGAAAGTACCAAATAGAAGTTATAAGTGAACTGAAAAATACACTTGAGAGGGTTCAAGAGAAGACTGGATGAAGTAGAAGTACGAAGCAGTGAGCTGGAAGACCAAGCAATGGAAACCACTCAGACAGAGCAGCAAAATTTTTAAAAAAAATTTTTAAGTGAATATACCTTAAGGGCCTCTAGGACAACATCAAGTGAAATAACAGTCGCATTATAGGGATCCCTGAAGGAGAAGAGAGAGAGAAAAGGCCAGAAAAGTTTTGAATAAATAATGGCTGAAAACTTTCCTCATCTGGGGAAGGAATCAGACATCCAGGTCCAGAAAGCCCAGAGAATTCCAAATAAGATGAACTCAATGAGAGCCACACCAAGACACATTATAATTAAGGTGGTAAAAGTTAAAGATAAAGAGAGAATCTTAAAAGCAGTAAGAGAAAAACAACTTATTACATACAAAACCCCATAAGGCTATCAGCAGATTTTTCAGCAGAAAGTTTACAGGCCAGAAGGGAGTGACATGACATATATAAAGTGCTGAAAGGAAAAAAATATTCTCCAGGATAGATCACATGTTAGGCCACAAAACAAGTTTCAATAAATTCAAGAAGATTGAAATCATATCAAGCATCTTTTCTAACCACAATGGTATGAAACTAGAAAACACAAGAAGAGAAATGGAAAAGCCACCCAAAAAAGTGGAGATTAAACAACATACTACTGAATAACCAATGGGTCATCAAAGAAATCAAAGGAGAATTTTTTTTTAAATCCCACAGAAATATGACATACCAAATCTATGGGATGCAACACAAGTGGTTCTAAGGGAAATTCATAGCAATACAGGCCTACCTCAAGAAACAAGAAAAAGCAATCTAACTTTACACCTAAAGGAGCTAGAAAAAGGAGAGCTACAAAGCCTAAAGTTAGTAGAAGGAAAGAAGGAAATGATAAAGATCAGAATGGCAGTAAATGAAATAGAGACTAAAAAGACAACAGAAAAGATCAATGAAACTAAGAGCTGGTTCTTTGAGATAATAAACAAAATCAATAATCCTTTAGCTAGACTAACCAAGAAAAAAAGAGGGCTCAAATAAATAAAATCATAAGTGAAGGAGGAGTAATTATGACTGACACCACAGAAATACAAAGGATCATAAGAGAATACTACAATTATACATGAAAAAATTGGACAACCCAGAAGTGGACAAATTCCTAAAAAATATACAATCTACCTAGACTGAATCATGAAGAAATGGAAAACCTGAATAGATCAATTACTAGTAAGAAGACTAGATCAGTAATCAAAAAAACTCCTAACAAGCAAAAGTCCAGAACCAGACACTTCACTGGTGAATTCTACAAAACATTCAAAGAAGATGAAATACCTCTCCATCTCAAACTTCTGAAAAAATTGAAGAGGAAGGAATGCTTCCAAACACATTTTATGAGACCAGCATTCCAAACTCATTTTATGAGGGCAGCATCACCCTGATACCAAAACCAGACAAGGACACTAAAAAAAAGAAAAGAAAAGTAGAGGCCAGTATCCCTGATGAGCATAGATACAAACATCCTCAACAAAATATTATCAAAACAAATTCAACAATGCATTAAAAGGATCATACACCAGGATAAAGTGGGATTTATTCCTGGGATGCAAGGATGTTTGAACATTCACAAATCAATCAATGTGATACAGCACATCAGTGAATTGAAAAATAAAAGTCATATAATCCTCTCAAAAGATGCAGAAAAACCATTGATAAAATTCAAAATTTATATATGATAAAAACTTTCAACGAAGTGGGTAAAGAGGGAATGTACCTGAACACAATAAAGGCTGTGTGTGACAAACCCAGAGCTAACATTACACTCAAGAGTGAAAGCTGAAAGCTTTTCCTCTAAGATCAGGAAAACGACAAGGATGCCCACACTTGCCACATTTATTCAACATAGTATTGAAAGTCCTAGTTACAGCAACTAGACAAGAAAAAGAAATAAAAGGCATCCAAATTGGAAAGGAAGAAGTAACACTGTCACTTTTTGCAGATGACATGTAACTATATATAGAAAACTCTAAAGACCCCACCCCCCAAAAAAAAAACTGTTAAAACTAATAAATGAAGTTGCAGGATTCAAAATCAATATGTAGAATTCTGTGGTGTCTCTATATACTACTAACACACTATCAGAAAAAGAAATTAATAAAACAATCCCATGACAATTCCATCAAAAAGAATAAAATACATTAGAATACATTTAAGCAAGGAGGTGAAATACCTGTACCTTGAAAACTATAAGACACTGATGAAAGAAATTGAGGAAGACACAAATAGATGGAAAGATATTCCGTGCTTGTGGATTGGAAGAATTATTAAAATGCCCATAGTACCCAAAGCAATCTACATATTTAATACAACCCCTTTCAAATTTCCAATGACATATTTTACAAGTGATTCTAAAATTTATATGGAATCATGGAAGATTCTGACTAGCTGAAACAATCTTGAGAGAGAAGAACAAAGCAGAAGTATCATTCTCCCTGATTTCAAACTATAGTTGCAAAGCTACAGTAATCCAAACAGTATGGTACTGGCACAAAAACAGACTCATACATCAATGGAACATAATAGAGAGCCCAGAAACAAACCCACACATATATGGACAATTAATTTATGACAAAGGTGCCAAAAACTTACAATGGAGAAAGGAGGATCTCTTCAATAAATGGTGTTGGGAAAACTGGACAGCCACAAGCAAAGGAATGAAACTAGACCACTATCTTAAACCATACACAAAAATTAACTCAAAATGGATTAAAGACTTGAATGTAAGACCTGAAACCATAGAATTCCTAGCAGAAAATTTAGACAGTAATCTTACTGAGATGCTGGTCTTAGCAGTGTTTTTGTGGATCTAACTCCAAAGGCAAGGGAAACAAGAGCAAAAATAAACAAATGGGACTACATCAAACTAAAAAGCTTCTGTACAGCAATGTAAACCATCATCCAAACAAAGAGGCCATCTATTGAATGGGAGAAGATATTTGCAAGTAATATATCTGATAATGGGTTAATATCCAAAATATATAAAGAACTCATACAACTCAACAACAAAATAACAACCCAATTTTAAAATGGGCAGAAAATCTGAATAGACATTTTTCCAAAGAATCCATTACAGATGGCCAACAGGTACATGAAAAGATGCTCAACATCACTAATTAGTAGAGAAATACAAATCAAGACCGTAATGAGATATCACCTCATACCTGTTAAAATGGCTATTATCAAAAAGTCAAGAAATAACAAGTGGTGGAAAGGATGTGGAGAAAAGGGAACCCTCATACATGGTTGGTGAGATTGTAAATTGGTTCAGCCACTATGGAAAGCAATATGGAGATTTCTCAAAAAATTAAGAATAGGACTACCATATGATTCAGGTACTATACTTCTAGGTATTTACACAAAGAAAACAAAAACGCTAATTTAAAAAAGATATATGCACTTCTATGTTTATTGTAACATTATTTACAATAGCCAAGATATGGAAACAATCTATGTATGTACTGATAGATAAATGGATAAAGAAGATGTGGTATACACACACACACACACACACACACACACATACACACACATCCCCCCCAAATACTACTCAGCCATAACGAAGAATGAAATCTTGCCATTTGTGACAATGTGGATGGTCTTTGAAGGTATTATGCTAAGTGAAATAAGCGAGACGGAAAAAGACAAATACCATATAATTTCACTCATGTGGAATGTGAATAAACGAACAAACAAAATAAAACAGAACTCACAGATATAGAGAACAGATTGGTGGCTATCAGAGTGGAAGGGGCTTGCGGGTGGGCAAAAGGAGTAAAGGAAGTCAACTGTACGGTGAGGGGTGGTAACTAGACTTTTGGGGGTGGTCACTTATAACGTATATAGATATTGAGTTATGTTGTACACCTGAAACAATAATAATGATAATAATAATGGTAATAATAATAAAAGAAGGATGAGGAGAGAAGTGGAGAGATGGGAAAAGACAATCCTAACTAAATAACATTAGTAGCTTGATCCAGCCATGTCCGTAGCTAGATACATTCCAGAACGTCCCAGCTATATAAGCCAATAAATTCTGTTCTTGTTTTAAAAAAAAGAAAAGAAATGAGAATCAGAATGACATTGAATTTTTTTATCAGCAACCCTCAATGGTAAAACACAAGGGAACAATACTTTCAAAGTTCTGGAGGAAGATTATGTTAAACCTGGAATTGCATACCCTTGCTGAAGTATCACTCAATTATCTTGGTTAAATAAAAACCTTTTCAGAAATTCAAGAACTCGCACTATTTTTTATTGCTGAGGAATATTCCATTGTATGACACCACCAATTGGAAGTGTTTCCAATTTGAGGCCATGAAGAATAAAGCAGCTATAAACATTTTTCTGCAAAAAAAAAAAAAGCAATTCAAGAACTCAGAAAATTTACCTGCCATACATCTTTTCTTAGAAAGTTATCTGTGGTTGTGCTCTAGCAAAATCAATGCAGAAATCAAGAAGGAATAAATCATACGACTCTGGATAGTGAATTCAATCAATAAACAGAAAAGAGAAGTCCCAGGAAGCGAGCTGTGCACCAGACCAGTCCGAAAGCAGCAGGTTAGAGTACTCAAGTAGAGGGGTCTTAATAATAGGGGAAGGGGGGCTTCCCTGGTGGCACAGTGGTTGAGAGTCCGCCTGCCAATGCAGGGGTCACGGGTTCGTGCCCCGGTCCGAGAGGATCCCACATGCCACGGAGTGGCTGGACCCATGAGCCATGGCCACTGAGCCTGTGTGTCCGGAGCCTGTGCTCCACAATGGGAGAGGCCACAACAGTGAGAGAAGCCTGTGTACCACCAAAAAAAAAAAAAAAAACCAAAGAAAACCGGGAAGGGCTTTGATAGATTGCTGTCGTAATTGAAATCTGAAAGAAATTGGGAAGAAAAGTAAGACAGTAATTCTGGGAAAAACCAAACTGGGAATATAAAAGTAATTGGTAATTGTAGAAAAACAAAAACAAGAAAGGAAATATATCAGAGTCTATGACTTTGTTCTGCAGTGAACACTTTTTACATAGTCAATAATTACAAACTATATTGATTTTTAACTTTTAGATCAATCTATAGTCCACACACAGAGTGCTTTAACTATAGCTATGTAAGTATTAACACTGACAATTTAAAAGTACAGTTGAGAGATCCTGGGATATCAAGGTGCAGGAGGGTGTGTGAAAAGCTGAAAGGATACTAACATTCTCATTTTACAATCCAGAGAGTTAAGAGATATTGTTTATATAGGAAGGATCAGGAGACTCTTTGAATGTATTACTTAAAGGTGCAAGGGTAAGATGTAGAAGAAAAATTGAAAAGCAGATCATTAGGATAGTGATCAACAATGAAGAATGAACAGAAAGGGGTACATTTTGACGGAATGCCATGCAGTCAATCAAACAGATGTCATTTAGATATAGGAAAATGTTTGAGATATTATTTTAAGTGGAAAAAAGTAGATTATAAATTTTTAGTTATAAAATGTTATCTAGTAATTTCTATATGGTAGGTTTGTAGATTTTTAAAAATACTCCATTCATTGTCTACGGTTCATCCTTTCAAAAGGTTTATTGGGTATCTACCATGTTTCAGCACTGTGCTAGGGGCTGGAGTAACAAAAATGGCAGTTTATAAAGAAAATCAAGTCTCTGCCACACATTTGACAGTCCACCAAGGAAGATACATATTGTATCAGTAAGGATGTAAAAATGTGAGCTTTATGATGGAGGACATTCATGATGTTAGGAGAACATAGAGCATAGGTCCCAAACCTGATCTAGGAATCTGGGAAAGATTCCTCCGAGCAATTACTTTTAAGTTAAGAGGAGGGGGAGGCAGAGGAGTTGTTGTTAGGCAGAAATTCACAATTAGGAACACAGTCTGATCCCAATTACATAAAATACATGAGCTCAGGAAAAATTCTCAAGGGAAACAACAAAATATTAATGGAGATTATATTCTGGAATGTGAGGAATTTTGTATTCCTCTTTATACTTTTCCAATTTTTCTAAGTTTTCTGTAAGGAGGATGAATGGCTTTGATAATCAGAAGAGATTAATAAAAGTTACTGTTACTAGTGAAGCAGTTAGATATTTGTGCTGTTTGAGGTCCTCTCCGTAGCCCTACCTATGGAAGTTACAAACGATTGCCAAACCACCTATCCACCCTTGGCGCTGTTAAAGGCTGTCATTGGAGATGGTAGATTCATTTCAACAAATGTTTCAGTTAGCAAACCTGGCTTACATCTTCATTTGCCATGAACTTTGCTAGTAGAAGTATATGCTGGGATCTCCTCAAAAGTCAGGGAGATGCAGATGGCAGGAATATGCCCAGCAGGTACCTATTATTTCTAATATTTCTTTATTCATTGGACTTCTGTGCCATCTTTTTAAATTTAACTATACCCTGTATTATGTTCTTATTCAAAAATGCGGGTGAAAGCATGAAGTAATCCTTGTTTTGTGCCCGTATTTCTTGGATTGTGTTTTTAGGTTCTAAAAGCATTTAAATTGGTTCTCCAGTGAATCCTTTCAAGAAGTTATTCCTACATGTAAGATTGAACCTGTCAGTGGTGATTTTTACAGACTTGGGTATTTAGTTTGCTGTACATATAAGTCCTGTTGCAATATGTTATTTCTTCAATCACACATTTGTATCATTATTTTGAGAACCGCATATATACTTTATCAAAAGATCTCTTTTTTTCCAAAGTAAACTAAGGTGGAAAATCAAATTAATGCAACGTAAGTTGGCAATGCCTTTAAAACTCTCATGTTATAATGATGAGATTCAGCTGACAGGTGAATTGCAGTGTGTGCACAGAGATCAGGTGCTAGGGCATCAGCATGCACGGAGAATCCCTGTGATCTTACGCGTTAGGAGATTTATCAATATACAAAAGTCGGAGAAAAGGTAACTCAGGATGGGTGTGTGAACATGTTGCTTTACCTAAATTCAACTTCTCACTTCAATTTGTTTCTGTGTCTCTCTGCTGGAAAAGGCGGTTCAAAGGGTATTGTTATATTATGGAAATACTACAGCTGGTAGTCAAAAGAACTGGATTCTAATTCTGACTTTTATCACTAACTAGCTGAGAGACTTCAGGTCAGTCCCTTAACCTCTCTGGTTCTCATTAAAACTAAATGATCTCTTCCAGTCATTTCTAATGTGAATGCTAAGTGATTTGATGAGATCTAACTTTTGGCTAAATTGTGGCGAGTAGGGGCTACTCTGCACAGTTCCTCCTCTGCTGAGATCTAGGCCTTTTGTTCTTCACCCCTAGTCAGAGCCACTTTGCCCAACCAACTGCCTACTCTAGGAAAATCTCACAGCAAGGATTCAGCAGTGATGAGGGAGCCATACTAAAACAACATCCTCCATATGGCCCAAGAGGAGAGAGATCTGAAAAGGTTTGGGGTTAGTCAAAGCCTAGAGTAAGTTGTATCTTCTCTGGAGGAACCTCCCACGTCTCCCCAGCTAAACCCATGGTCTTATCCCTTTCCTAGTTCTTCTGTATCCGTTAACCTCAACTTCCCCTTTCAAATCTACTTTCACCTCCAGGTTGGTATCCAAGCTGAGATATGCCAATGGGGACAGAAGAGGGTTCTTTTCTTACTAACATAAAACACAGTTTTCCTCTAAAATCTCAACCAATTTCATAATTATGATCTTCTATTGACAACTCACATCTTCCCCAGAAGACACATTTCTTTCTCTGTTCTCTTATGTCAAAACTACATTCCATAGTGCAATGGTCCAACTATGGGCTGACTTCTCTGGAAACTGCCAGAATTTCTCTTTCTACCTTCCTTTTGTTTCTAAGAGCAGTTGTGGATTATTATAGACCCAAAAATAGGAGTTGAAATAAGCATTGCATCATTTGTCATGCTAGCTACAAAGGAAGTAGCTACAAAGGAAGTAGCAGAGGTAACCAGGAATGAGGAAAAGGAAATTTCTGATAAACAGCTCTGATGGTTATATAGAAGCTGAACTGAATCATAGACACCAGAGTTTGGAATTGAATTTTGAATTGGAGAATTAGAGGTAACTGCCTCCCACCTATATGATAGTATCGATTTATTTTGAAATTTGAGTGTGGTTTTATAGGCATTCCATTCTGTGGTACTGCCAGAGAACATTTATTTATTTATTAGTCTCCCATGCAGCACATTTGAATTTGGAAAAAGAAATAATTAAAACAACAACCTGGGTGCTCCTGATGTGGATAGTATCATGGATATTAATAGTATTTGGAACTAAAATGAATTAGGTTATCTTTATCATCAGTGAAAACATGTAACTGACAAATTCAGCCCTGTAATCAAGCAGTTTAAGCCTTTCCCATTATAGAATAGGAAGTTAGAAGGAATGCTCCTGTCATTGGGCTTGCATTGAGTAAACTAGATAAAGATCGTTTAACTCACTCACCTCTCACTGGTACTTTCTCTAATTTGGAGACAGAAAAGTCCAAAATTAATTTCAGATTCTGAGAGAAGAGACAAAGGAGGAACAGTGAGTTTCTGGGAGAACTTAAAATCTTTCCTGACTAAACCTGGTTTGTGCCTCTTCATCATGGGAGTAGCTCTTGCATCATTTTAAAAACTTGGGCAGTGTTTCAAGAGACTTATTGGTCTTGCCTCTGCAGACTCGTAATTCCTTCATCTGTTCTTGGGAGGAAAAAGCAGTTAGAGGCTTAAAAGCTGGACGTCTCTGCACTCCCATCTCCTTGTTCTTCATTCTTATCCGGGCAGAAAGGTAATGGGACACTTTAGCAAAGGGATATTTTCCAATACTGAGGTGTTGCCTGACACAGCTGGTCAGAGAAGTTAGGTGGGAGAGGGGAGGGGAGGATCCAGAGCCCCCCCATAACTGGTTACTGCTTTTCCCACAAGACCGTGTGTTGATAGACCTCCCCTCCTTCACTCTTTCCCTTCCTCTCCCCTCTCAGTCACTGTCTCTTTCCTGACCTTCAGTTTGGCCTTTCCTAGTAAGAGGTCAGTATGTTTTCACACTTGGGAAATCTCATTCAAGAATTTTTGTCAATGGACAAGTCATAAGAAGCCCTTCCATTTTAGGGCTCATTGACGTCACCAAGGAGGCGATAAATATCTGTTGATATAATTGGATGTGAGATTCAGTGTTGAGAGAGCAAAAATTCTGCCCCTCGTTCCCCGGCAGGGCCCTGTGATTTATGCAGGAGCAGAGGCAGCACGCAATCGAGCTGTCAAGAGAGCGTCAGCTTATTAGGCAAATGCTGCGTGGTTTCTGAAGAGGGTCGACGCTATAAAATCCCACTCCGGGCTCTGGTGTGGAGAAACTCGGAGCCCAAGTCCGTTGAGAGACTGAAGAGAAAGAGAAGAGGGAAAGAAGAAGAGAGTGGGGAAAGAAAGGAGAAGGGAAGAAAACCCCTGAGAAAGCCCCGGAGCCGTTCCTCTGCAGAGCGGCGCAGCGCTCCGCTCACCTGCAGAAGCGCCTCAGAAGGTAGGGAGCGCCTAGACGGAAACGCGCCTCCAACTTTGCACTGCCTGAGCTGCCACGGTGTGCGCCGCGCAGCCAGCTGTCCCTAGGCGTGCTTGTGTGTGTGTGTGTGTGTGTGTGCGTGTGTGTGTGTGCGCGCGTGTGTGTGTTTACCGACTGTGCCTCAGGATTCCGATAGTAGCTGGGATGTGGCTAAAGCGAACTTAGACGGCTGCTCATCGTTACCCGAACTGGCAGTTATCCCTCGCTGGCTGCGTAAATGAGCCCCCCATCCATCCCAACCGCCGAGAGAAGGATGCAAGGGCAGGGATGGAAAACGACGAGGAGGAGGCAGCAGTTCTCAGTTCGGAGGAAAACGCTGAAACATCCGGAAAGGGTGGGGTGGGGGGTGGGGGGAGATGTGTAGAACAGGTGAGATCTTACATTTGTAGGTCTTCTCTAGGGCTCGGGGGATTGGTTTGGGGGACCGTTACAAAGGGCACTCAGGGACCGTCCCTTCGTGAGTCTCGTAAGAAGAGTCAGTCCGGCCTGACGAGGGGCTGAGCTTTGGCGCCGAGCCCCGCAGGCGTCCCTTTTCCTGCTCCCCGTCTCGGCCTGCCTCCAACTCTGGAAGTCCGAGTTTGCGCGCTTCAGCACCGCGGACAGCGCCCGCCCGAGCCCCCGAGCCAGGTCTGTGGGTGTCGTCCTGTAGGAAGCCCCCCATCCCCCGAGTGCACCTCCCAGTTGAGCGCAACTCTGATCAACTCTTGCTTTCTCTCTTTCTCTCTCTCGTTCCGCCCTCTGCCCACCTGGGTGCCGCACCTAGCGCCCCTAACATGCGGCTGCCGCTGCTCGTGTCCACGGGCGTCCTGCTGGTGGCTCTCCTGCCCTGCCCGCCATGCAGGGCCCTCCTTAGCCGGGGGCCCGTCCCGGGGGCCCGGCAGGCCTCGCAGCACCCCCAGCCCCTGGATTTCTTCCAGCCTTCGCCGCAGTCTCAGCAGCCGCAGGCTCGGCCCGGCCTGCTCCGCATGGGGGAGGAGTACTTCCTCCGCCTGGGTAGCCTCAATAAGAGCCCCGCTGCTCCGCTCTCGGCCGCCTCCTCGCCTCCTGCCGGCAGCAGCGGCAGCCGCCTTTCGCCGGACGAGGTGGCCGCCAACTTTTTCCGCGCGTTGCTGCAGCAGCTGCTGCTGCCCCGGCGCCCGCTCGACAGCCCTGCGAGTCCGGTGGAACGCGGCGCCGAAAACGCCCTCGGCGGCCGCCAGGAGGCACCGGAGAGGGAGAGGCGAGCCGAGGAACCTCCCATCTCCCTGGATCTCACCTTCCACCTCCTCCGAGAAGTCTTGGAAATGGCCAGGGCTGAGCAGTTAGCGCAGCAAGCTCACAGCAACAGGAAACTGATGGAGATTATTGGGAAATGAAACGGTGCGTTTGGCCAGAAAGATTCTGCATTTAACACAAAAAGTAAAAATAAAAAATAATGCAGTATTCTGTACCACAGCGTTGCTCTGATACCATTTGTTTATTTTTATATAGCTTGAGACGTAGAGGATGTACAGCAAGAGCGCCCATACTCCTTAGCATGCACAAAGTGTATTCACGTGCAGTAACAGCAACATCCTGTAATTTGTACCGTGTACTTATAGTTTCTATTTCCAGGTGTCTTTAACAGTGTTTTAAAGAGAGTATAGACCCAGGAGGAAATGTTTTGAAGAAGCAGACAGAAGTCACCCAATTGATTTTGTTGTGGTTTGAGCCAAAAAGAATGTCATTCTCTTGGGTGGGTGAGACAAAATCTGTAAGCTCTTTGAACCAACTTTTCCTTGTAAACGTTTCAGTAATAAAACAGCTTTCCAATCCTTGGTCAATTTGGTTGTGTAAGAGAATGTTGAATATTTATATTTCTAATAAAAGCTGCAAAGGTAATCATGACTTTATTTTTCCTCTTCAGTGCTCACAGGGGAATATACCCTGAGCTCCTTACTTCCTCCAAATTGACTTCAGCACAAGAGAAAACAAAACTCCTTGCATTTTATTTTCTACTAAAAACACAAACCTATGTCAGTGGCTTACACTGCAACCACCTTGGACTCATCTCTGCACCTCAGATTACTCCTCTGAGGTTAAGTTAAATAATTTGGAGAGTTGTTTCCAGTTCTAAGGCTTGGTAATTCTATAGATGGAAGATTGATTCGTAATGGAAATAACATCTAACCCTGATTACCTGTAAGATGTGAAATAATTGGGGACAGTGGGGAAGGAGGAAAAGAAAAGAGGACAAGGGCTGTGGTGGGGCTTTCCTCCAATTAGGGGCCAAAATGCTGCATTGTTTTCCCACGAGAAAGGCTTACTTTATCAAACGATTACTTTGGTAACATTAATTCTCTTTTTTTCTAAGCTATTTTCCACTGCTGTCTTCTAGTAGGAGAAACTTAATAGCCCCTCCACTTAAAAGAACTAAATGTAGTTGCTGTAAAATGGCCCTTGGGAGCATTTTTTTATAAAGCACATTTTGACTTTAATAACTTCACAAATACCTCATGTATGTCTATGCCAACCCTAATCACTTTAATTCTTAGGAATACAGACTATCTCTATGCACTTCTAAAATCAAACAGCACACCTAATTAGTTTTACAATGCACTCGCCTTTGGTAGTTTAGTTATAACTTTAAAAATTCAGTCGAATGTTTAATACTTCAAAATCAATTTGGATGGATGAGAATGCTTCTTCTCTTGAGACCCTTTAAATTCACTTGATTAGTGGATCAATAAGATGATATGAAACATAATAAATCATTGTAAGACTAAGTTGTTAAAAACAGCATTTATTTAAGAGTTCATACAGAGTAAAGTTAAACTTATGTTTCGAAGGAGGCAAAATTATGGTGGAACAAATAAAGCATGATTTAAATACATATATATATATTTGTACATGTATAATGTGTATTGTGTGTGTGTATATATATATTTAAATACATGCAGTTATTCTACGGTTCAGCAGATTGGTGCCTCAGTGGATACATAAGAAAATAGACAGTTCCTGTTGAAAAGTCTTCTTTAGTTAAAGTGCCTGATATCTGCATATCTAAAACTAAGATTAGAAAAGTGTCACAAGAAGTGTCCTTGGCCTTTAGCCTTCTGGACTATGAAAGTATCACCAGAGTCAAAGAACATTTCTGGATATCCATTCAGCGACATCTGTTGTGGAAAAGAGGAAAGCTTTGTGAAGCATCTCATATCTTTGGTCAATGATTTACCTTTTGTCCATATATTGATAAATCAGTCACTTCTGAATTAACACTGAATTTCACTGACCACCTGCACTGTTAAAGAGGAAAGAGAATAAGAGCTACTATGATTTCACAACAAAAGACAGTGCCTATTAGAGATGAGAGAGTAGTGCCCACATTTTTCAACACCTGCCACTTGTTACTGAAACACACACACACACACACATATCACACCTACAAACCCTTCATAATGTTTCCCACACAATAAAAGATTTGCGTAAGATCAAGTTCCTTTTTTCCCAATGCTTTCTGCAGCTGTTTTCTCAAAGCATTGTTTTCCCTCAATGTGTTAGCTAAGTCATCTGGAATTAAAGGATATTTTTGGTAGAAATCCCGTTCAGAGGTCCCTTTCATCACCTACTAGTTTTATCTAGGTTCCCTGCTGCCTGTGTGAATCTCAGCCAAGCAGACAGAGGTGCAGCAGTTGGAATGAACATCATTCATTCAGGGAGTTCAACCAGGAAAAGGAGAAGACATGGCGAGCTGGCTGAGAATCAGCTCCATTCCCACTCCCTGAAGCTGCGGCCTGTCCCTGGAGGGGAGTGTCCTCAAATCCAGTCTGCAACAGAAGAAAATCTGCATCAGAGGAAAAAGAGGCCAGTCCTTTTTGAGTTGATCCAGTCACTTTTCTATTGAGGAGAAAGGATAATAATAATTATATAGGACATAATTATTGTTAGGAGTGGAAAGTAAGCTCAGGTTATCTTGGCCATGACCAAGAGCCATGAAAGGAATTCACACTCATGATCTAAAAAGGGGCAACAGCAATGCATGCCCCTTGGGAAACAGTACAGGCTATTCTACTTTGTTTTAAAGTCCACTTGTACATGATTTACTGAGATGAAAATAACATTAAAACTAGTAGGAATTTGGGTTTAGAAAAATCTGCAAAATAAATAAAATCCTGATTTAAATGACTTCACTACATCACATGACATAATCTCTCCACTGCTAAAGTAAGAATTTCTACCAGCATGTGAAGAATATATATATATATATATATATATATATATATATGTGTGTGTGTGTGTAATTTTTGCAAAACTGCAGGCTTAGTTTTGAGCAAATCATGAATAAAAGGACTTTTTTCTCCAAGCAATAAAATCTAATTACATAGACATTCCTAAATAGATATCTATCTTTTATAGATACCAGACAGATACAAGTTATGATTTTGAAGTCATTGATCTATCTAATCTCCTAAGTGAAATTTATTTATGATGCCTTGAGTTTAAAAAATAATCACTCAGTGGAATGAGGGACAATCATAAAGAAGTCTTGCTGAAATGCAACTTGATGTAAAAATGCAGACTGCTTACATTGAAGGTACCATGACAAACAGTTCTTCCTCAGAGAACTACCAAACACAGACTAACATTCTGATGACTTCACTGGTAAAGTTATCCCATGGGATTAGAATGCCACTGATACCAAAGCAATGAGGTAGGCACATGCATTCAACCCAGAAGCCCTGGGTGATGTTATGAAGCTGCTGTATGAATGGACAATACCTGGCACAGGCAAAGCAGAACTTCAGCAAGTATGTTGTTTTGTTGCCACTCAAACTAGTTTCAAGAGAAAAAAGAGTACTTGTCCTGCATTTTACCAGATTTTACCCTAAGCATATACTGGGTGCTGATGTTTCAAGTTCACTAAAATTTTCCCAAGTCCTTATGGCTTTAGGATTATCCTTCCCCCTGCCATCTCATGCCCTGATAGAGAGTTAAGAAGGGCCATGGAATCATATTAGCCACAGTAGAATAAAACTAAAGCAGGTAGATTTCTATAAAGGAATAGTTGAGACATCAAGTGTGATAGGGCTTTTTTTTTTTTTTTTTAAAGAAGATGTTGGGGGTAGGAGTTTATTTACTTATTTATTTTTGCTGTGTTGGGTCTTCGTTTCTGTGCGAGGGCTTTCTCTAGTTGCGGCGAGCGGGGGCCCCTCTTCATCGCGGTGCGCGGGCCTCTCACTGTCGCGGCCTCTCTTGTTGCGGAGCACAGGCTCCTGACGCGCAGGCTCAGTAACTGTGGCTCACGGGCCCAGTTGCTCCGCAGCATGTGGGGGTCTTCCCGGACCAGGGCTCGAACCTGTGTCCCCTGCATTAGCAGGCAGATTCTCAACCACTGTGCCACCAGGGAAGCCCGATTGGGCTTTTTTTAAAAGGCTGTTACTAGATTCTGTTGGTAATGGGTTAGCCACTTCAATGTCCTTGAAGTTGACATGGAATAAACATCGTCCTGACAGAAGCCGGTGCCTATGCACTTGTGCTGAACTCTTCTCTTCCCCGTCATAGTCACCTTACTCTCGCGAATCCTGAAAAAACCCAAGTGATCTAGGCATATCATTAATGTGTAAAGTACTTTTCTCTGGCCATTCTGTATGAGTGAAGAGTGAATTCTGCCTAGATGAACAGACCATCAGGCTTCATTTTGTAGCCTCTTTTCCTTGAAGGCAATTTCTAATCTAGAGGAAACTTCCATGACAGTTGTTCTGAAATATCTGAAGGGTGAAACTAGAGTTGGGTGAGGTATTTTCTGCAGAGGGACGGAATCTTTGTGACACTGCTGGTGGCTTGCAAGCCATTTGCGACTGCTTTTGGAATCTGTATATATTTTAGTGCTTTTTTTTAATACTCGAAATTAAAATCTATCTTCCATTTTCAATGTTTTAGCTGTTAATACCCTACAGCCTTCAAAACTTGGTATTAAATAGTTTGGGTTCGCTACTTTTACACTCTCATGTTTTCAGTCAGTTATTGGATTCCAAACAATATGGACCAATGCTATCTTTCAGAGAAGAAAGGCTGCTTCCAGAGCAGGGGGCTAAGAGCGGAGATTATCCTGAGTATCTATAGGTGATTATACCGTCTCCCTGGTTTTACTTATGTGAACTTGAGGACCACACCGCCGCGAACCATCTCAGCAAGGAAGTTTTATGCAAAGAGGCTTAGCCTGGTTTTGAATTCCAGTTTAACAACTTATTAGCTGTATGACTCCGGCAAGTCACTTAACGTCTCTGAGCCTTAGTTTTCTCTTTTGTGAAATAGAGGTGACACCCTATCTCACAAGGTTGTTGTAGGGCTGAATAAATAAAGTAATGCACCCAAAGCACTTTGCACACGACTCACTTATATTAACTGCTTCATAAATGTCCGTTTCCTCCCTCCCTCCTTTCCTTTTCCTCCCTTCCTTCCTTCCTTCCTTCCTCCCTCCCTCCTTCCCTCCTTTCCTTCCTCCCTCCCTCCCTCCCTCCCTCCCTTCTTCCCTCCCTTCCTTCCTTCCTTCCTTCCTTTCCTTCCTTCCTCCCTCCCTCCTTCGCTGCTTCCCTCCCTTCCCTCCTTCTTCCCTCCCTCCCTTCCTTCCCTCCCTTCCTTCCTTCCTTTTCTTCTCATATTAGCAAAGAGGCTCCTCTGCCACACAGAAACACCTGGGGACTGTTTGTGAGGAACGATATACAACAGCCAAGACGCCCCAGTAAAGAAAGACAATAGTATTTGTGATGCTCATCTTCCCATCATGTATAAGTTTTAGTTCCTTTGGCATGCTGTAATCATGGTTACTCATCACCCAGTCCAGTGTGCCTCCACGTGGCCCAACTTTATATATGGCTCTCTCATAAAGGAGGAATGAGTTAAAAATTTAGAAATCTTTCTATAAGCACAGCCCATTCAATCATAAGCAGACATTGTCCCTACAGCCTTCCCCAAGAGCACTGTATATATGTATTCCTTTAAATAGTTTTCCAAATGCTGGCTCTCCTTCATCACAGGAAGTGCTGTTTCTTGGGAATAATGATGTCTCATTGAAGCTGAACAAAGGACAGAGAATGATAAGCACTGATCTCCTCTACCTGCTTTTGAGTTTGCCCTGCATTCCAGTCTATTCTGAGATGTGTGCCAAGGGGAAGAAAGGATTGTTAGTCCGATATTATTTCTAAACTTTACGCACTTTCCTCAGGTAACAAATGAACAAACTTACAACCATCATTTAACACTGCTCTATCAGCATGGGGCTTCAGATACGTTGAGAAATGTGAGTTTTAGTCATAAAGTAAAACCAGGAAATGGAACAGAGAGGCAGCATTTTCCATCTCAACTGGGAGACCCAGTTCAGTCAAGATCCACAGGAGACTAGCTGAAGGGAATGATATACCTTTGCTTAAAGGAAAGACCATTTTTCTCACATGAACTTGACCAGAAATCCTGGGTATCCATGAACCAGACTCACTCAGAAACACACAAAATCTTTTCTTTTCCTTTGATTTATTTCCTGTCACTATCAAATGCTGTTTGAAAGGAAAAAAAAAAATAGTGTCAGATTCTGATGCTAGGCTATCCTTTCCCTGCCCTGAAGAGCAGGTGGTGAGAGTTGCTCCTGCTTAGGGCTGAGTGATGTGTGTAAGCATCATCCTTGTTATGTCATCGGGAACCATTTCTTGCTGATGGGGATAAAGTAGCATGAATTCTGCCAGAGGCTTGTGGATGTCTTTCTCTGTGTATAGGACAGTTCCAGGTTCTGGCCTGAACTGTGTTTGCTTGGTGTTTGTTTCAAGTGTTTGCTTGGCCTGAACTGTGCATGGTATTTTGAAAAAGGCTTGAATGAGTTGCAAACATTAAAAAATTAGGAGCAAGGGTGTGGAGAAATAGAAACTCTTGTGCACTGTTGGTGGGAATGTAAACCAGTGTAAAATAGCATAGTGATTCCTCAAAAAACTAAACATAGAATTACCGTATGATTCTGCAATTCAGTAAGAATTGAAAACAGGAACTCACACAGATATCTGTACAACCATGTTTCCAGTGGCGCTAGTCACAATAGGTGAAAGCAACCCAGGTATCCATCAACGGGTAAATAGGTAAACAAAATGTGGCGTATACATATAATGGGATATTACTCCATCCGAAAAAGGAAGGAAATTCTGACACATGCTACAACATGGATGAACCTTGAGGACATTATGCTAAGTGAAATAAGGCAGACACTAAAAGACAAATTCAGTACAATCCCACTTACATGAGATATCTAAAGCCGTCAAATTCATAGAAACAGAAAGTAGAATGGTGGTTGCCAGGGGTTAGGGGGCGGGGGCAATGGGAAGGTATTGCTTAATGGGTATAGAGTTTCCATTTTGCAAGATGAAAAAGTTCTGGAGATTGGTTGCATAATAGTGGGAATTTACTCAGTGCTACTGAACTGAACACTTAAAAATGGTGGTTAAGATGGTCATTTTTATGCTATGTGTTTTTAACCACAATTTTAAAAACAATATTTTTAATTAGGAGATTTCCCATTAAAATCTGGATTAGCAGGTCCTCTTGGCAAAGCAGAAATTTAGCAACCCAGAACCTACAGGAAGGGCTGAGCAGCACGGTCACTTGGGGCTGGGATGCACTCTCCCACAGCTTTCCACAGTGCTCACCACTCCCTTTTGCCTCCCCTGCTGCAAGGCTGTTTTCAGCGGTCATTTGCCACTGCGCTTATACAGTTGCTATGCTCTAAGTAAGTTAAGAGGAAAGCAAACAATATCATGTATTATATTTGTGCTTCTATCAACATTTTTTCTTTCACCTCACCTGCTTTTTCATTAATCGTACCTTCTTGGTCTCTAAAGGCACACAAGCTTGTTGCTCTTAACAGAAGGTTAGTTTTTAGTAGGAAGGTGTCAAAGAAAAGAGAAGATAATACTCAATGGAGTCTTTGGCTTGACTTTTATGCTGAATGGGATGAATATTTTTAAAAATCCAACATGCTTCTTGTGGCAATATTCTTGACAATCAAAGCGTGAAACTGCCTTCGGCGTTTCACTGAGGCCAAATGTGTCCCTGGACACTTAGCGCAGGGGATATAACTGGGTGCCGTTTTGGAGGAAATGCTCTTGTTTGGGCTTGGGGGCAACACCAGTAGCCCCCTTTACCTAAATGCGGCCCGGCCCACTTGATTCACTGACTGAACAAAACGAAACAGACGCTTTCCTGATATTCACTCTGGCATAAGACAGGGTAGCCACATTTATAAGAGGAATTATTTTTTGCTAGCCTAAAATAAAAGAGTGAGCTGTGCCAGGTCATTGTGATGAGTAACCAGTGCCCTCAGGCGGCCTCTAAGCTTCCCAGGGCCTCTGTAAGGTGCCAGCCTCAGCCCTTCCCCAAGTGAGCATCTGTGTACACCACCCACGATTCTGATCCATTACAATGTAACTGTCCTGCGTTCCATTCCCTCAGGCTTATCCAAGTGATAGTAACTGATTGGATAAACTGAATTGCAACTGAGACGTTAATGGGCGCTGATGGCTCGAGGTCCACCCCTTCCAGATACCATTTTACCTAGAAATGGCCCTGCCTCACCCTGAGGGCCGGGCTGTTGTGGACGTGTCAGCCACATGCCCAGCACGCAAGGAGGTGCTGGGGGCAGTGAGGAAACTGTGTCCAGCCCCACACCTGGGCCCCCCCACTCCTCTCTGCCGCCGTGAATGCCAATGACAAATTCAACCTGACGGAAGGATCTGGTTACCATGCATGTTAAATGCCAGTGTTTCTAGGTCAATCCAAAAGAAGCCTTGAGCCTCCACAGTGAAAGCCATTTGCCTTAAAGGAATGTGGGTGAGAAGGGTAAGGCTAGACTTGAGGCCACTGAGTGGGCGACCACCAATGTCTGTCCCGCACCTGCTGGGCTGGGTCAGCAAATCAGAGCCAGATGCTGGAAACAGGTGTAAGGAGGAATGCCGAGGTCAAGGGTAGAACGTTTATTCAGAAAGATTCAACCCAAGCATTGGCCTGCTCCCTGCTTAGCCTTCCTGAACCCCAGGCCCTTGGATAACTTAAGCATTATGGATTCCAGACTGGAAAAGAGAGTACAGCCAAGACGCTGGGCCAGTCATCAATGCCTGAGAAGTGACTGGGGCGTGGTCTGTGACTCACAGCCAAGGGTGTAAGCCCTGGAAACTCAGTTGGGAAGGTCCATCATGGGCAATCCTTTCACAGGAATGCAGTCATCTCTGCTCAGTGGCAGAGAAGTCAAGGTATGTTAGGAAGGCAGCACAGAGCTGTGACAATACAGCACGTTCTCCGCAGACGCCAGAGGAAGGAGAAAAGAGGTACCCCTTGCCCCACCAAATGAGCCCTGGAAGGAAAACATTCACTAAAGAGCATTTTTTGCCCTTGGGAAAATTTACAGTTCTGCACACTGAGGGATGGAAGGGATGGATAAAGGGAGTTGATCTCGGGGCTTCGTTGCCATTAGCTGTCTCCCTCTTGCTAAGTTAGGGAAGATCAGAAACCAGGACTATGAAACGAGAAGAAATTAAACTCACTCACTTTTTCTTAACCTGGAGGAAGATGTGTGGTATGCTCTCTTTGGTCTGTTTCAAACATGGTGTCTAGGAATTGATGGGGTCGGTGGGGAGCAGGAAGGAGAAGTGAAAACGCTGATATCACAGTTCTGCAAAAACCTACAGGCAGGGCTTCCCTGGTGGCGCAGTGGTTGAGAGTCCGCCTGCCGATGCAGGGGACACGGGTTCATGCCCCGGTCCGTGAAGATCCCTCATGCTGCGGAGCGGCTGGGCCCGTGAGCCATGGCCACTGAGCCTGCACGTCCGGAGCCTGTGCTCCGCAACGGGAGAGGCCACAGCAGTGAGAGGCCCGCGTACCGCAAAAAAATAAAAAAATAAACCTACAGGCAGCCCTCTTCTCAGGCATAGACCTGACATTGTGTGTCCAGCACAGAGTGTGTGTGTTCTCAGCCTTTCTGAAAGGAGAACAGAATTACAAAGGATGCTAATTAGATCATTAATTCCTCACAAACGGGACTTCTTTGCCTTGTTTGGGGGGAAACAGGCAAACAGGTTTTCAAGAGCCGTGGGAGGCTGATGGTATTGCTGTGCCCAATTCATGGACAGGAAAGCATGGGATGGTTGAGCAATTGGCTCAGAGTAACGCTGTGGGCTATGCTGAGACCATAAACCCAAGGAGAAAAGAGGCAGCGAGTGCTGCTGAGCATGCGAGACTCAGGGCGCAGGCTGACATCACCCCAGGAAGTCAGAGACAGGGAGGCAGGTGGGTCAGCAGCCTGGGGTGCAGCTGAAGGACTGGTGCACTCATTTGCAAGGTATGCGCACATCACTGCAGGCAGTGGAGGCCAAGAACCGACTTCTCTATGCCCATGTGTCATGAGTGGTGAGTCAATGCAGAGAACGCTTGGTCACACTATTTTTGCCTCAATCCCATCAACCCAGGTAAAGTGGGGATTCACCCACTTATCCTAGATGTGGGCACGGCCTCCATTCTGCTGCACGCACACACTCCGTGGTGGTGGACAAGGGGTCACCGGGCACCAAGCTCCCAGCTGCTCCATGATTTGGAGCAGGTCACTCATCCCCTATAATCTTCCACTAAAAAATGAGGAGGTTTAACAATTCTTACTGTGCAGGGTTGTTGTGAGGTTTGAGTGAGAGAATCTGTCAAAGACCTTGCCCATTAGTTACAGTCATTACCACGTGGCACTGGTTTCTCACGATGGTGGATTCCTTCTTTGCTTTGTTGGTTGTAGTGGGGAAAAGGCCTGGAAATCACTGAGATTCATAAATAAAGACAGAAAAAAATCCACAGGATGTACAACACTAACAAGAGTCTTAGAATCAGAATAATAAACATTTAAAAAATACGGGAAGCAAAACCCAACTAGCTATGTCATAACAGCTCCCCCAGAGAGCTCTCCCCAGTGCCTGCGTTACTGTTTTCAGGAATCGTAGAGCTGTAGGCGCAGGTTGCCAGGGGAAATGAATTCATTACGCTGCTCACAAACAATTTACATTACATTTCTTTAAAACAGATACATCCAGTTTAGCTTCCTATTAAAGTGACTTTTACTAAGGAAGCTATTTGATCCTGAGAAATATAGCCTACAGTTTCAGTATAGAATTGTTTTTTGTGGCCCTTCTAGCAAAGTCTCCAAATTGACAGTTATTAGGATGTCACTTTCCCAGCAGGAAAAAAAAAAAAAAAACCCAGAAAGAGAAAATTGCAGTTGCAGGATACAAATGAAAAAGCATTAATAATATTCATATAATAGTCTCATTAAAACTGACTTTTTTTTGCGGTACGCGGGCCTCTCGCACTGCTGTGGCCTCTCCCGTTGCGGAGCACAGGCTCCGGACGCGCAGGCTCAGCGGCCATGGCTCACGGGCCCAGCCGCTCCGCGGCATGTGAGATCCTCCCGGACCGGGGCACGAACCCGTGTCCCCTGCATCGGCAGGCGGACTCTCAACCAGTGCGCCACCAGGGAAGCCCAAAACTGACTTCTTTAAATAAAAACCTTACTTCAAAATTTTTTCTATGTAAAAATGCCTGCATTTCATTATCAGAACTTCTTATAATTTCCGGGACTATTAAGTACTGGACAATGTTATGCCGTAAATGTAGGCTAGTCCTCAGTGCTGATTGGTTGTCTC
The DNA here is from genome assembly GCF_011762595.2 of Tursiops truncatus. Classification (NCBI taxonomy): domain Eukaryota; kingdom Metazoa; phylum Chordata; class Mammalia; order Artiodactyla; family Delphinidae; genus Tursiops; species Tursiops truncatus. The sequence goes on along the minus strand of NC_047050.1, from coordinate 11,736,041 downwards.
TCTATTTTTACCAAGTGAAATTCCAGCATAGTCAGGGTTCCTGGCTTATCAGCGATTCGATTCATAAGCTTGAATCTCCTAATTTGTAAAACACAAGCAACTGCTCTCAGTAGGGGTTTCTATTTGAAAATAATTTGACACCCTGAATCCCTCAATTCAATTTAGAGAACATAGTTAAATTTTCATTCATTTCAGTTTGTTTTGGAAAATTAAATAGATCATTTCAAAGAACACAGGACCTATAGTCACACTCATGGGAAATCATATTCTTGGTCTCCTGCTTTATTTTTTAAAACGTTCTGTGATACCTTGTGAAATTAATCTTGCTCAGAAAAGAAGCTTTCTGGACCTATGGCCTCAGGCATCTCTCGCCTCTCAGTCCCTAGTGGCAGCTGGAGTTGATATTTGCCCTTCAGCTCGGAGTGAATGATTTGGTCTCAAAGGTTATTTGCATGAAAATTATTTTATCTTTTTGTGTGTGACAGCTCGTGGGGACCCAGAGCTCCACACACCTGCTTTTCCTTGGAACGTTGGCTATTGTTCATCCCAGTTTAAGAAAATATTAATATTTTCAAGGGGACTGAATCTTGGATTCATGAGAAATTTGCTAAGATCTCGGGTCTGGGGTCACATGTATTGGTTTCTGAGACTCTAGGAAATAAACTCTGGGCTTTAAGAATCTTGGCTAGAGCCGTGTGTCTTTCTTTCCTCCTTCCTGCCTTCCTTCCTTCTTTCCTTCTTTCTTCTAAGAAATGTTTTCTATTTTCCCGTGGGAACACCTTTATAACCTCACAGGACAACATTTATAGAACCTGGGCTGGGAACTAAGATGGCCATGGGCTGGTTTTCCTTGGAGGTACTTCCCGCGCTGGACTCCACACATCCCTTTTGCTATTTTAGAGTGAAGAGCCCAAAGGTGTGGGTAACCCACATTGTCCCTGATGTTCTGTCTCTGAGCTCATGATATATTCGATAGGAAGCATCTGGGAACACTCAAGACAGGAGGAAGGACCATCTGCACCTTCTTGTCAACACTTGGGTTGGGAACCTTGGACCTTCTCAGCCAAGAGGACAAGCCCAGGGTTGGAAGTCCCTGGCCCGCGACAGGGTGGCCTCTGCAGTTCTGTGGAAAGTGGTGTAGCCAGGACAAGGAGTGAACGGGGCAGAGGCATGTCATTAAAATGTACAGACATATTAGCTCATAAAGCAATTTACATCTAAACTAAAAATAGGGCCCCACAGACCGGTGAAAACGAATCATCAGGCTGCAAAGTTCAGCCTTGTCACTTAAAAGCATCAGGGACCTCAGCCATCGCGGCCCTTGCTATGCTTGGCCCTGTGCGTGGCTGTGAAAGGAAGGGGAGGCCGGTGTGTTGGATTTAGGCCGTGAGGTCTTCCGTGGCCAGCCGTTTGGAACGTCTTAAGGATCGTCAGCATCTTCCTCCTCCAGGCTCTCCCCATCGGCCCTCTAACTTTTCCACCCAACCTTAAAAAACGGTATTGATCTATGAGGGCGAGGACCTCTCTGTATCCATTCAAGCAGGCAGACACAAAAAGAGTTGTTTTTTGTTTTAACACTTATCTTGGGATAAATTCTTCAAGAAAATATAACAATGCTAATATAGGCACCTAAACAGAGTTTCAGAATACATGAGGCAAAGCTGATAGAACTGCAGGGATGAAGAGGCAAATCCACAATGAGAGTCATAGATCTCAAAAGTCCCCTCTCAGCAATTGCTCAAAGAAGTAAGCAGGAAATTGGTGAGGATGGAGTGGAGCTGAACCACACTCTCCGACCCGGTGGACACTTACAGAACGCTCCGCCCAACAACAACAGAAAATACAAGGTTTTCAACTGCACGTGGAACGTTCACCAAGTTAGCTCATACTTGGGGCCATACAACAGATCTTAATACATTTGAAAGGATTGGAATCATATAACAAATATTCTCTCTCCACAATGGAATCCAACCAGAAATCAAACGGAAAGCAATCTGGAATGTCTCCATACAATGAAATACTGCTCAGGAATAAAAAGAAATGAGCCACTGATACAGGCAACCGCACGGATGACTCAAGAGCGTTATGCAGAGTGAAGAACGCCAGTCACAGGAGTCTATGTATTGGATGTTTCACTTATACAATCTCCTAGAACTGGCAAAACTATAATGACAAGCAAAACAGCAGCTGGGATGCAGGAAGGAGATCAACCGCAGAGGCACGTGAGGGAACTTCTTGGAGTGACAGAAATACCCTACAGCTTTACTGTGATAGTGGCTACACGATGCTACGTACTTGTCAAAACGTATTGACCCGTACACTTAGAATAGGTACATTTAAAAATTCACATCATCTGTCATCTCTTCATTCATCTACTATCCCGTGACTGCCTTTACTGTGTACATTCTAAGTCTTTGCTCTACTGGGCAATGAGGCCTAAGTACCTTTAGGTGGACTTAGACATGGACTTTGTGGAGTTTATGGCATCTCAAGGGGTAATCACGGCTGTGTAAACGTTCAGCTCAGTGGGTGCCTAGGAGGAGATTTGGAAACAGTTTGGGAATTAGGGGTTTATGTAAGAGCTTCAAGGCAAGAAATACATTTTGAGAAATGCAATGGGCTATCTATTTCACTGAAAATCTATTATTATTATTGTCGCCCAGAATGATTTGTGTCAGGCCTAAGTCCATAACCCTCCCAATGAAAACATCCTGAAACAATTTATAAAATTCTCAGTACTAGATTGTTCACTCTCTAATGTTGTATAAATAGATGAATCCTTTCATCGAGTAGTTGCTTCCTTTTCCTCATGAGAAAACTAAGGCTCAAAGAAATTAAATGTCCAGAGTCAGATGCAGAAGGCACAGGACAGGAACCTAAGTCCTGTGTCTTGATTTCATTGATCTTTCCTGAGCCCCAAGCCTTAGCAGAGTTTCTATCCAACTTGTTTGTCTATTTTCAGACTTGAAGAATGGAATGTGGAAGGTGGATATTCTATCCTTGCAACTACAAATAGCTACGATATGGTGAAGGCTTTTAGGGTCTCTGACAACTACAGCTTCATGCTCTGGTGAACTAGATAAGTTGTGGTTCTTTACAGAGGTAGACGTGGCAGAGATTTTAATGTCAACAACCCCATCTCCAAAGCAACTGACTTTCTGCAGGTGTGTGTGTGGGGGGGGTGGAAGTGGGGCTGGGGTCCTCCGACCTTGAGGCAGCTGCCAAGTTAATCTACCAAATAGGGAGACATTTCTCTGGAAATCCCTGTTCCCTGTACAGCTCTCATCAAATGGTTTGCATAAATTCTTCCAACCAAAGCCACTAAGCCTCACTGGGAAAGGAGGAAGGGGAACACGGAGGGGCTTTCAATTGTTGCTGCTCCCACTTCTGGAAAAATCTAATGGCCACACATATGCCCAACAAAATACCCAGTTATCCATGAGGGTGGGCGTAGTCCCTGTGTTAACACTTGGGTGTGATTTGCATGTAAGTAGGTAGGAAGAGAAGGGCAGCAGAGGAAGCAGGTTGGACAAGGAAATCACCCAGGAGATGGGGCTCACAGAGACTGCTTTCCAAGGGCAGCCGACCTCATCACAGTGTGCTTCCCATCTTATTATTGCCCTGTCTTCTGAGGTTGACTAGGGTGTGGTGCAATTTTTAAAAAAATAAATTTTAAAATTAATACATGAAGTAGATCAAACTCTCTTTGCATTGACTGAGCATACAGCAGCCCTGGTCTAGAAGGGTGGGAACTTAGAGGGCCATTTTGCAGCTAAAGACCAGTTCATGGGATTTCCCTGGTGGTCCAGTGGTTAAGACTCCACACTTCCACTGCAGGGGGCACGGGTTCGATTCCTAGTCTCCTGACTGGGGGAACTAAGATCTCACACACCTTGCAGTGCGGCCAAAAAAAAACAACCACCAAAAACAGTTCATGTATATGGGCTTTGCACAGTGTGATATAGGGCTGAATCCAAACCTTGTTGAGAAATTAGTTTTTCTTTGAGAATGAAGGTGGGGAAGGCAACATGTACCTCTTCTCAAACAAAAAGCAGGATCCCGGTTCACTACCAGTGCCGAGTCAACGTCTGTTTTTTTGCCATGGCCAATTTCTGACGCATAATCTGCCTACGTAATTAGGTGAAGAGAGAAGGTATGTGATAAAGTAGGGTTAACACAGCATCAGAAATCACAGGCAGCAAAAGCAAGGGCAGGCTGTGCGAATGGCCATGAGGAAAGCACCTGGAAACATTTGCCTTCTTAGAAGGTGTGCAGTTCCACGGATGGGGCTGAAGTGAGTTTACAGATCCGCCAGACCCTTAGATGCTTCTGAAATTCTAAGGCAACCTTGTTTCCTGACAGGGGACCGTATGGTTAAGAGAGGTAAGGCTACCGGTGAATCAAGAACTTTTGTGTCACATCCTACATGTTCACAGAAAGACTAATGATGACGTGTGAAGTTCTAACAAGCTAACACTGCGTTGGACAAATATTAATCTAGTGAGCTGGGTTCTGAGGTAGTGAAGGTGAATCAAACCTGCGAAACCTTCACAGAGGTGGGGAATTTGACCTCTGTCCATCTGTCCATACCCTCTTTGAGGCAGGGATCAAAGAGTGGTCCTGCATCATGAATAGGTTTCCTTCGCTACGTGAAAGGCCCTTTCTCAAACACCAGGAATGACACAAGCAAGGTTCTTTGAAATAAGGAGGTCAGTTCACCCTATCCACCCCGCCCCACCTGCCTCAGCCTCATGACAGGCATGTGAATGACACAGCATCCATGACATGGGCTCAGTGGATGGCAGACAAGAAGCGTGACTCTCCCCCTGCAGCCTCAGAGAAGCATTACACAGATATGTGGCGACAAAGCCCCAAACCTGAATTCTCAGAATGTCAACTGAACTCTTCAGACAATTATTCAGATCCAGTTATTCAGGATATTCCAATGATGCATGGAGTTTGCTCTCTCCCCATTTGCCCCACTGAGTCCATGGCCAATACTTCCTCCCCTGCTTTTCACCACAAATAATGACAGGAGGAGGAGTTACGCATCTGAGCGTACGATAAGGACACTCAGAACATTCTAGGGTACGCAGGTTTCTGGCTGACTATTAGACACTGGGGCGGGTCCTACTCACACACAGTTATAGACATGACAGGGACCCATGGAGAGCCGACTGCCATTGCTGAGCAGACAGCTAATGAGGCAGAAAGGAGCTATGATTGGAGCTTCCAGAGGAGTCAATGTCAACCAGGGAAAAGTCAGCAAGCCAGAAATAGCTGAGTCGTTTCGGCACTAGTCACCCCGAATCACTTCTGAGCTACAGGCACAGGGAGCTGGGTCTCGGGTCCAGCAAGGTCATTTACTCAGAAGCACATGGGGTTTGAATCTTTAAATACGATTCATTAAAGCTGATAATTTTCAAAAGGCTGCGAAAGGAGAAGGATGTCAGTCCCTAAGCAAACCTTCTAACAGTAAAATCAAGAAAAGCCTTGACCATGAGAACGTGTATCAAAAATAATGTGCTGTCTGCTGGCTTTATGACTCTTCTTTGGTTCTGATTCTTTACGGCCAGTAGATGAACGTTGGCCTCTGGCTCCTTATGCACTCAGATCTCACCTGGCTGAAATGTCCCTGATGTTGCTGTCCCCGTGGCACCCTTCTCTCAGGGCTCCCCTCTCCCAGGAGAGACACTGTAGAGTCTCAGGGTTCAGAAAGAACTAGAAGTCGCCTGGCCCACCTGCCCATCAATGCAGTTACCTGGCCACCTCCTGGGCACCTGTCTGGTGAGGCAGAGGAAATGCTGCTACATAATCGATGGAAACCCTGCGTATTCCTGAATCAGGCCTTTGCTGGTCCTCGATCTACCTGGAGAGCAGTGAGTCCTCACAGCATTACGGACATCTTTTGAAACTGGCCTCCCCTAATGGCTATTCTGGAGGGTCCCCTCCCACTGGATTACTGAATAATTGCCCACGGAGTCTCTGTTCTGAGTCGGGATCCCCCTCCATGCAGGATTAGATGATGGAGTGACTCTCCTCAGGGAGGTGCCTCAGGGCCACGAGTGCTAAGAACTTGGTTCTTTCTAGGTGGCTGAGCCTCAGAGTCGGGGAGAAATCCATCCCTGGGCCTACGGAAGAGGAACACGTATGGAAGAGCTACGCGAGATGTTAGTCAAGGGAAAAGAAAATATTTCCTACCCATTAGAGTAAAAATCAAGCACTGAATCTGACGCCAGATGTAGTGAAGTACAAGAAAAGCCAAGAGTGCTAGGCAGATTGCTAACTCCTGCGAGAGAACAAGAGGACAGCTTCACTGATATTATCACAAATAATATTTTTCAACATCATTTAGATAGATTTTTCATTTTCATTTGGGGCGTTCTCCTGTTTCGGGTTATTATCGTATTACTGTTTTCAGAAAACAGCTCCTCCTGACTCAACTTCCACTAAATATGTAAGGAATCCCATAAACTTTCTAGAAATAAAGTTCCCATCAATTTTCTAGAGAAGTTTCTATTCCATTTTTTTAAACCTAAAAACAACCACAAAAGGTTTCCTTACACCAAACGTTTAGTTTTGTCATTTTTCATCTGTGAAAATGAATACATGGCACAAAAGCATGTTCATCTGTGAATTTTCCAAAAATCATTTCCAATTGTTACCTCATGGAAATCGAGGTTCACTTGAGCAGATAGTCAAGAGACTAATTTTATGATTTCTGAAAAAAATGCTATTTGTTGTTCGTAATCACCTGATGACCCAGGAGCACAGAACGCAAGCATATTTCTCTGCCAGCCCCGTGTCTGGGCAACACGCACACGTCACGTAAGAATACTCATGGGTATGGAGTAACCATGAACATTCTTCTGTGTGAAGAAACTGTGCCAGATTTCTTCTATGGAATCTTTGAGCCATGCAAACATCTAACCCAGCGTTAGGGAGAAGACGTGGACTTCAAACTTGCATTATAAAAAGAAAACAAGAGGTATTTAATGACCCTTTAAAAAATTCCAAAGGAAGAAAACCTGTGCTTTTCTTCCCCCAGGAGCACATGCTTAGGAAGCCCCAGTTTAATTAAGCCAAGACTAACTTTGCCCAGCTGTCACTGGCACACTCCCAGAACCCGTGAATCAGGTTATTTTTTCCAGAGTGGACACAGAACTCAATTGAAACGTGTTCCTTGGGGGTTGTTGGGAACGACACAAAAGCAGGTGATTAGTCTTTGGAAGCTCAAGGAGGATGCAGAAAAGGCCGAGCAAGGTCAGGTGGCCTTTGCAGAGGGGAGCTAGGGACACCAGCCAGTCACTGCAGACGAGCCACTTGCACCTGCAGGCCTAAGGGCCGGGCTCACTTGCATCCCTCCCCTGGGAAGCCAGGTGTGAGGTCGCCACGCAGGAGCAGAGTGAAGTCAAATTTGTGTTTCTTGTGTTTCATGTAAGGCTTAGAGAAACAAGCCAACATGCCGCGGCGGGGCGGGGAGGATGAGTTGTTTCTGTTTTTCCCAAGGCCCTGGGTTCTCTCTGCCCCTTTGGAAGCCCTTCCTTCTTGCTGTCATCCCGGCTGGACCCTGGGGCGGCACGGGGGGGTAGCATTCAGACACCAGAGCATCGACACTAACCTGAGAAGTAGCCGCAGGTGAGCTAGTTTCCTTACCACTCACTGCTGCCCTCTCACTGGCTGCGGCTTCTGCCCCTTCTGCCTTCCGCACATTCGGATCCTCAGAACCTGAAGGCCCTACGTGCCCCAGACCTTCGCTCCCTGGGGTGGAAGGTGGGTTTGTGGTGGTTTTCCGCGTTTGGCCTTTATACCAACTAGGGTAAAACAAGGGATCCGCAGTGTCCGTTGCTGCAGGGACTGGAGTTTCAGACTCTGTGGTCTGCTGAGAGCCAGTGGGTACAACCTCCCCCTTCATAGGACAGATACATTCAAAAGTAAAAAAAAAAAAAAAAGAAGAAGAAAAAAAAAGGCAGTTGATTTTAGTTCCCTTGCGGTTTGAAAACTCATAGGTCTCTGCGCAGTGCCCGATCTAGTGCAGGTTTCAGCTCACCCCACCCTCCGCAAGCACTAAAGGCAAGAAGGCAGCTAGCGGCCCTCTGTCTCGGCATCTGCACGTGCCCCCTCTTCTTTTCTGGGCTTGTCTTTCAATATAGATGGTGGCCTGGGCAGGCAGAGAGCAGAAGCCTGAAACAAAGGTTGCTGATAGAATATCAGATATGGGAGAAAGGGCAAATTATTGACAGGCATTCATTTATTTTTATGTTATATGTGGGCCCCCAAAACCTCTTTTCTAAAACCAAAAATTGATCAAACCCAACTCTCATTTAGTTACCATACCACTTTCGATTTCAGTGCAATTGGTATACCCAGAATTTCAAGATTCTAGGAACTATAAATAGTATTTTAGCCCAGTTTCCTGTGGAGACAGAGAGCATAGGATATAATTCCATCTCTGAGTTCCCTCTCTGAGGTTTTATTGCTATAGATAATTCCGATCCACTTTGAAACCAGGACTTGTTTTTCTTTTTAATGCATCTTCATTGTCTACAAACTCAACAGGCTGGGATCTGTCTGCTAAAGGTGTCATGCAGTCAGTACAGAGGCTTGAACACCAAACAGTGACATCTTAGAATCATAACGTCAGTCAATCAAGTACAGTATCTGGGATGAGCTAATTTCCTAAGAAATTTTTAAAAACAATTCTGTCAACACATAATCTCATCAAATGACAAATACACAGAAAACTAAGCTTCATCTATTTGCTCATGGAACAAAAGCTATAGTTCTGTTTCAGGGTAAGCAACAGGGACATACACTAGCACGGGTTCTCTGTGTAGTTCCTTTATTACCTACAGAAAATTCAAAGTTCCGAAAGTATAACCATTTTTATTTCTCAACCTATATCCTACATCTGTACTCAATCCTCATGATATCAGCTCTCTGTGAACTACCGTGTTACACACACACACACAAGTTCCAAAGAGTGCATCAGCTTTGAGGGTGTCATTGGTGAGAAAATCATGTGAAACTAAGTCTTGCCAACCAGTTATAACCACAGAGAACCTGCTGAATCACCTAGAGGACTTTCTCCCTGACACTGCCACTGCCCTGAAATCTTTTGTCTTCCACATACTAGTGTCTGGCATAGAGTTTCCTTTCCTTGAGGTAGAATAAATTGTTCAGGCTGTTCAGCAAGGAAGCACGCATGCGTGGCCTGTAAGAAGGCGCTCAGGAACGGTTACCTGTGTCACCGGGGCATCCGCAGCGGGTGGCAGGGCTGGGGGAGGCTCTGGGGCAGCCTGGAGCTCTGAGGTGGGCGGACGGGACTCCAGACCTTTCTCTGGGGTTTCATCTCCTCCTGATGACTCTGTTCGAACATTTTCCGCCTCTTCCACTTCTACTACCTCTTCTCCCTCTCCCTCCCCTTCTTCTCCTCCTTCTTCATCTTCATCTTCTGGTAAGGCAATGCATTTTCATATCGTTATGATTACCACTGCGGCCACGAAAAACACTACTGACCACTATTTATAGCTCAGATTAAGGTCAGGGCTGGGGAAATCCTGTCCATCAGACACTTAACTGTAGCCCGAGTACGCCACGGGCGGGGGCGGGGGCGGGGGCTCGCGCTTCTAATTAAATGTGGACAAATGTGAGAAAGGTTCCAGTCATCACCATCCTCCTTGTTCCCCTCGCCAGTACAGAGCCCTGTCCTCACCACCGTGCACCATCCACCTGACCCCCGGAGGCTGTCCCCATTTTTATCATGCTCTGTCACATTCGCAAACTCCCGGAGGGCTGGGACCGTCACTTATTTACCTCTGTCAAATTAAATGGAAACACAACTCTCTTCCCTGTGTCAGAAAACACCGGCCCTGTTTAATTTATCACATTCTTTGTTCAGTGAATGCTGACTTTTGCCACAGTTAACGCCACGACTCTTTTCTTAACCAACTGATCTTAGTATTTCCTCAGGCGATATTAATGAGAGACGATATTAAGGATTTTTCTAAAAAGATTCATCCTGAAGATTTGCTTCTAAAGTTCTATCTGTGGGCACTGATACAAGTTTGTGGCATTATAGTGGTCGAGCCAAGGAATCTCATCATCTAAATGGGCTCCTCTTTTCAACTCTTTCATCAGGATCAATTTCCAAGCGTGGCATTTCTAGGCCAAATGATAGGGATGTGTTTAAAACTCATTGAGTGCATCTGATCACATAGCCTCAGTTTTACTTCCAGGTGTGACTTACTCTATGACCCATTGCTTTCCTTGCCCTCTAGAGTTTAACTGAAAGTGCTACAATGTCTAATCCAAGTGTCTACTATGTTTTATTTATATCTCATCCTTAACCTTGCACCTGATGACACTTCACATTATTATCATTATGGCTCACACCTTGTGTAGGGTTGAAGTTGAGATATTACCATCACCATCGATTATTAAATATTTGACAACCCAGAGTTAAATACCTAATGCCAGAATTATAATAAGCACTGTGATATGCAAAGCTAAATAAACACCATCAACAAACTATATGATTCTGTCATGAAATCGAGCTTCACGCTGGATTATGATCCTTGTAAAGTTGTCGACGTCCATTGAGGAGATGATCCTGAATCCCCCTTTCCTCCCACTGAACCCATGTGACGCTTTCACACACCTGCAATTTTGGCCAAATGGTCACAAGAATAACAAACCTCTGTAAAAATCAATTTCGCGTATTACTTTTTCTTCTCTACTGAGGTTGACTGCAAAGTGGTTCATGTTCTCATAACCATGTTCTATTTTCTCCATCTGAAATGCCTTCGATGCTTCAGAAATTCTGCAACAAAGACAAGTTGCCACTTTCTGTCACTGTGTAAAGTTTGATAGCCTTGGGTAAAAATGAAAAGTATACTTTTTTTCATGAAATGAAAACTACTTACTTTTGTAACAGGGTTTTGGCATTCTGTGGAAGCAAACGAAAGACAAGCCTACTTAAATTCATTTCATCAAAGACGGTGTTGAGATTTAATTCTTTCCTTTGCTGACTCTGAACATCTCATAGCTTAGTTTCTAAGTGCTGTAAAGAACTGCTGTTTTATACCAGAACCCTTTCATATTTAAGCAATGCCATGGTCCCCTAAATATATGCTTATGAAATAGTTTTAACAGATGGAGATATAAGCACATATATTTTGGTTGAGAAGATAGATCAAAATGAGATGTACAGAAAATAGCGAAAATGTGATGACAGCTTTTCAGGATCATCTCCCCACTGTCTTGGTTTGTTTCCTCAGGGGCCAAAGGGGTACTTACCTGCAGAAACACTGCCATTTCCGGCTCGTCCATGAACTGTATTCCTGACTCAACCAACTTTGACACGTTCTCCAAATGGTCAGAGTACTTTCTGATGAGAGCACGGACATGTTCCAGCTTCTCCTCTTGGGTTCGGGTGATGACTTGGGTCATTTCGTTCTTCCTCTCCTCCAAGATGCCATACAGGTAATCAAACTTCTCACAAAGTTCCTGTTTCTGTTTTCTGCAGCATTCCTGTTAGTTGGGTTAGCTAATGTTAGAAAGTGTTCAAAAGAGTGTCTATCTGGAGAAATCACCTGGACATTTCGGGAGAAAAGAAAATTTACTTGCGTAGGATATTGTTTTCTTTTCCCTTAGCCTGTCCCTTAGGTATACATACCCACTGTGTTGATGTGTTGAAAATCCCACTTTTATCATATTTGATACTTAGACCATCCCAAATCAATCAAATTGGCTAAATAGATGGATGATTTTTTGTTTTTTGGGCCGCATCACATGGTTTGTGGGATCTTAGTTCCCCGACCAGGGATTGAACCTGGGCCACGGCAGTGAAAGCGCCGCATCCTAACCACTGAACCACCGGGGAATTCCCTGGATGATTTTTCAGTCTTCTGTTCTTTACAAGTGGAGAATTTCACAGATATTAGGACAGATTTGGTTTTAAATTATATATTTTCTTTGGAATGAGTATATGTGTGTATTTGGAAAAAACCGTGGTACTTCCTGATTAGTACCCTTCAGACTCTCTCTGCTCCATCTACATTGCTATTGTCCTAGTTTCAGTCCTGGAGCTGAAGGATGTCGATTCTGGAGCTCCCCAATGGCCTCTGTATCTGGGGTTCCCTCCTTCAAGTCAGCTCACACACTGTAGCCAAATTCGTTTTCCTGGCGTACAGTGCTTCTTCTTTACTATGACTCCCCACTGCTCAAAGAATAACATTTAACTTCATAACTAGCTTTCAAGCCTGTCCATGACCTGTTTCCACCTTTCCTTCATAATATTCTACTATCCTCCATCACATATCCTGTGTCCAGCAAAAAATGAACCACTCGCTTTCTTTGCTCGTGCTCTCCCCTCTGTTTAGAATGTTTTTCCCCAATTCACAGTTGCAAACTCTAAGCAATCTTAAAAGACACTGTTGACATACCGCTTCTTCCATAAAGAATCTCGATGACTGAATGTCATCTTTTAATCCTCTGAAATCCTATAATGGTTACTATGTATGGCATATATCTGTAGCCACCAGGTCCTCTATGTATCCAGTACTGTCCAAGAGAGGGAAATACTGGATCTAGTCTTTGATTCCTGGAGAGAAGGTTTGCATGTGAGGTCAGGCTTCTGCACTTGCATTGTGTGGCTGAAGCATCTCCCATTCCATCCAGCTCCCTTTACTCTGAATCCATGTTTAAGCCCTAATTAACTTTCCAGTTGGCCTTGTCATTGGCCTTTTGGTTTTCCAAGTTCCAGTAAACTTGGTGTGTGTGTGTGTAGGCCAATTTCCTTGGACCTGACCATCTCTGGGTCCAAGACCTTTACAACTTAGAGGAGGTTTTGAGCCATAATGATCCAACCTAGGTGTCCTGCCTGGTAGGGGCTTCTTGTGAATCCAGCCATTTATCTTTGACATCTCCGACCTTTTTGTTTGTTTGTTTGTTTGTTTTTTGTGGTACGCGGGCCTCTCCTGCTGTGGCCTCTACCGTTGCGGAGCACAGGCTCCGGACGCGCAGGCTCAGCGGCCATGGCTCACGGGCCCAGCCGCTCCACGGCATGTGGGATCTTCCCAGACCGGGGCACGAACCCGTGTCCCCTGCATCGGCAGGCGGACTCTCAACCACTGCGCCACCAGGGAAGCCCTGACATCTCTGACCTTTGTATGACCCTTATTACATGTTTTTTCATTTTAGTAAACATTGGTGTCTGACGTCATGTGTCACTTTCTTCCTTTCTTAAATATCTAAACTATGGTCTCCTTGAGGATAGAATCTGGGTCTGCCTAGGACACATACCACTTTGGATAGTAGATGCTCAGTAAATCTCCATTGAATAGATTTTTTTTAATGATGTCTTATCTTCCCGCAATTTATCTACTATTCTCAGAGTAAGCAGGGGAGGATGACCCAAACCAAATTGTTGATTATGAAGATACTCCTCAAATGTGCAAGAAATACATCCCTCACCCTATTGCCTCCTTTGGACGCAGTCAATTCTCATCACAGTTTCCAACCAATTATAATTATAATGCACAAAGGAGAGCCAGTGGTTCAAATTATTTTATTAGTGAATAATAGCTATTGCTGTCATCCACCCATCCGTTCATTCATTTAACAAACAGTTCTTAAGTGGGACATTTGTGTCAACCACTATCCAGGACTCTGGTGATCCAACAATGAATTAAACATAGTTCTTGTTCTCAAGGAGCTCACAGTTTACTTAATGGGAAAGACTATGGGCCAGTAGTAATAGTAATACGACCTAGTAGCCTGAAAAATCAAACTATGTTAGAGATTCATACCAGGTTTTATAGAAGCATAGAGGTGGGGCCTTAATCAACCCTCTGTGTGGGCGGGGACCATTTGAGGGGAGCAGGGAGGGGTTGCCTCAGAAAACACTTCTTAGAGGAAGTGGTGCCCGAGTTTGGCCATAAAGGATGAGTAAGAGCAGAGGAAGTACAGGGAGGTGATGAAAATGCTTGTGGTCTCGGCAGTTGTCAAAGTAATAAGACAAGGGCCCACGCAGCATGTCCAGACATGGAAATTGCTGGACTTGCCAAATTTCCATCCATTTTTTAGCCATTTAGCTTGAGATTTGGACCATTATGAGGCCTAGGAACTGTAGCCTCTTAGTATCTTCCCAATCAAAATTTCTTCCATTGTAGTACTTACTGTTCTAAGCTTACAGGCAACCATGTGCCCACTGCATTTCTCAAATATGCCTTTGATGTCCACAAGCTCTGCTGTTTTCTGTGATCATACATTGGTTTCTAGCTTATTTTTCTAAAACAAATTGTGCACTTGAAACATTTATAATGAATACTATATTAAGATGTATTATTGGTAGAATATCTTTGTTTCATAAAAGTTTTCTTCTATATGATTTAATATGTGTGACCATTCAAGCCTATGAAAGCCAATGATTTGCAGTGAGAGCGATGTGAAGTCAAGTGTCACAGCTAGTGTATTCTCTTAAGTCAAATAAAAATTAGATCACTTATTTCAGCCATCTAAAATTTACTCAGTGGTTTAAACAGGAAAACTACTTTATTCTTATATTATTTTGAATTCCAAGTATTATTTTATTTCTACTCTGCTTTTTTAATGATTTGTACTATATTGAACTTTAATAAAATTACTGTCCTTTTAATAGCAACTGTTATTTGCTCATACCTTACAGTGTAGGAAATACTACCCCATGCGTAGTATATGCTTAATTATTATTACATGACTACATAGTGTGTAAAGCACTTATAATATTACCTGGCACACAGTAGGCACTATGTCAGTGTTTGTTAAATTTAGATTCAATTTTCCTTAATTTGAGCCATTCAACTGTAGAATTTTCAAGCTGCACAGACTACCAGAAGTAACTGCTCCAAACTAACCATTTCACCTGTGTGGAGACTGAAATGCGGCAGCGTTAAGTCACTTTCTCAAGCCATTTACCGTTGGTGCCTGGTATAGAGCCAAGGTCTCTGAACTCCTGGGTCGTTGCCACTCCCACCACACAGTTGTGATATACTCTAAAGTAACTTGGAAAAAAAAATGTGTGACCTGCTTATGTACTGAATATATACCTTTTAGCAAATCTACCGTGCTGAAAGTAGGCTTTTAAAGGCAAGACTCCTCACATTGTTTCAGAAATATATTCATTATAATTCTTTCAACAAAGTTCACTAAGTGCTTACTGTGTATCAGGCATTATAAGATCTCAGAGCTGGCCATACTTTCCCAGTGTTCAGGGGGATGGTAGAAAAATGATCGTATTTTCTAATTTCTAACAGAAAAAAACACTTGTGTTTTTTCTCTTGCTGAACTTGCCTTTAATATAATTCTATGCAAAATATGGAAGAGTTGGACAACTCTGTTTCTAAAAGAGGAAAAATGCATGCTCCTTTTCTGGAATTATGAAATGGGTACTTTGGTACTTTCAAACTTTTAGAAATTCACTTAAGATGTTCAGGTTAACCTAATGTCAGATTAAAATGAAAAAATAGAAATACTCCATGAAATTGAAATTCTTCTATTTTTTACGCATACTCTTTGAGGTAGAAGCGATACACAAGATACTAACATGGTCACCCTTCAATCATTCTAGGCTAGGAGACCTTCAGAATTGCGGTGAAAGTCAGTGAATTTCAAACAGCTTAGTTTATCAACTTGTCCTCTGAGGTAATTAGGGAACAGGTGTATATGCTATAAGAAAAAAACAAAAACAAAAAAACACACTCTCAGAGGCCAACTTGCTACTGACAGTGACTGATTACTCTGATATCAGTACCTACTGTGCCTTTGTAAGTGTGGACCTGAAATGCTTTTAACAGAGTCTTTCTAGCAACATAAAAATGGAATGGAAAAAACGTGGACCTCTGCATCATCAAAACCTCTTCAGAGAGTACACTTTAAAGGATGATTGTTGCCTGCAAAAGCATGATAGCAACCATGTTTATCTCTTCTGCACAAAAACTTCCTCACCTCAAAGATTTCTCCTTGCTTTTATCATACCTTTCATTTATTTGAGTAAAAAGGCATGTATCTTTAAGCCCAGTTCCAGGCTGTGTACCTCCCCCCATTTCTCTGTATACTAATTGAATCAACATCTATACATTCTGAACTTTCAAGTTTATTTTTTCAAATATTGTCCATTTTATTCCTTTTGATGCCTGTAGTTCCTATGTCCCCTCTCTGTGGGGTGTGGTGTTGGATGTGTGTGTGTGTGTGTATGCGCACACGTGTTTCTGCATGAGTGTGTTTAGCAATTGAAGTAACTTCCATCATAAATGCAGTGGTGTTGGCCTCCGAGTATACTGTGATGCAGAGCCTCTGACTGCAACATGACCTTCCTCCTGGGGCTGCCAAGACAGTTATGTTTATATTTATTTATGTAGAAGAACAAATTAAACTTGCCTGTAATACTTTAATGGAAATAAAACCCATCCCATCTCTAGGGAGAACCCAGTATGGAGGCAATATACCAAAAAGGGGTGATTTTATAAAAGGAAGACTAGTTTGCCCACATTGAAATGGTAAAATGATGACAGGTAGAATATTTGTTTCTAACCTATGCCATAATATCTGGATGAAAAGAAAAACATTGAGTAGACATTTGGTTGTTTCCTTAGAAGTGAGTAGATAACCTTCAATATTTACCTTAAAAACATTGTTTAGATGTTGCCTTTATAGAAATGTTAAAATTGACAGATTCTAATTTTTAGCCATCCTTATATTTTAGTGGCAATAAGAAAAAATAAGATACATGACTGCAAAGAGAAGTTTTCATGGAAAAAAATCAGCAATAGATGATCATATACTAAAGAGTAGATAACCTGCCAAGCAAAGCACCGTTATGAGGTTTTATCATTAGATTTTCAGTGGTTCACCCTCTCCCCAGGCACTTATTACTCTTTGAAAACAATCTTGTTATTTGTTTGCCTTATTGTCTAACTCCTCTACTGGAATAAAACCTTCTTAAGGGAAGGAACATTTTCTGTTTATCTCAGCTTTATCTATTTCCCAGCATTACATGTGCAGAATATGGCATATTCTGCATATATGTTTGAACGATTGGATGAATGAATGATATATGAATTGTATTTAGGAATAGTCAGCCCTCACTCACAAGTTCCTACTTTGTTCTGTTCCCAAGACATAGGTATTTAAGTGGATACTCCAAACCTCTTCTTCTTTCAACACTCAAAAGAAAACAGCAAAAAATAGCTAGGCAACTTCAGGGAAGACATTTAACTCAGGACAGTTTTTTTTTTAATGTGTACAAGAAGGGATGGGGTTGGATGATTGCTAAGGTCCCTTCCCACTCTACAGTTTCAAGGCTCTACAACTTCAGGTAAATGTGGAGTTATTTGGAGCCTTTAGACTATAAAGTGCCTCTTTGTATATGTAAAATGCCTTTTTCCACTCATGGCGAGTTTCAGAGTGGTCATCACAGCACTGAGATGTGAATTACACATCCTAGCCCAGCAATGTCAGTCCCAGGTTTGGAATGTGCCAAGGCCACCACAGGAAACCTAAGACAATTGTGGCCACTGCTCTTACCATGTAAGGAGCATAGCTCTGTGACCAAAATAGAGCTGAAGATAAGCTCTGAGTCCCATCACTTGTCAGTGAGCAACTGTGGCTTTACTCGGCCCATTCATATCTACACCACATTCCTCAACTTTTGAGACACCCTTGTTCAAAACAGCAGCTCTGGGTCTGGAAGGGCCCACTCAGCTTCATTTGACATATGGTACTTCAAAATTCCCTTCACTAAACCAAACAGGGTTTCCTTCCCTTTCCCCTCAACACCCCTCTCCCCCACCCAAAATCAGACAGTAGATTAATAATATTAAAGAAAGAACTATATTAAGGTAGGAAGATTCTCCTGAGGAATTCAAGTCCAACCCTTCATTGGTAAAGCCCAATTCCAATCACGAGCACATGACAGAAGCCCCATGAGCGCAGACTAGGGTGAGAACCCAGGTCTCTGACAGGCTGCCCTAGAAAAGGGGCAGACAAATTAGAAAAATATCATCCCTCAAGGCACACAGACTGGAGTTCAGCCCCTCCCCCATCCACTCAGTGTCTCTGTGCAGGGCTTAGTGGAAGAACTCTATTCAATGGCCATGGGTCTCAGGACTCCCAAACTTTTGCTCTTTTCCACCAAGTTGCATTACCACCCACTTCGTGTTAGAAGAATAACTGTTATAACTTATGGCATTTCAATTCTTATTCCTGGGTTTCTTGGTATTAGGGGTTCTCTGGACTAGTCCAGATCATTTAGAATATCCTTGAGAAATCCTCTGAAGGCTGAGGGTCAGGTGAGCCTGCGCTGACTTGAGCCCCATGGTGCAGCGAAAGCATAAGACCAGACCAAGGCAAGCTGAGCAGCTGTTTCATTCACTCCCGTCTGCTGTTGGATAATCAGCATGTTTCCTGGAAGGGGCTCAGCCTCCCTTTGTTGCCAGTATCTCGAGTTATCACAAAGCCTCAAAGAACAGAGCTAATATCTGCTTCCATTCATTTTCGATCTTTCCCACTGCAGGGAGTTGCTTCACCCTGCCATCATAATTGACCAAGACCTTGAGGTCTTATTCCGACACCATTTAAAAGATGCTCCAGATGCTCCAGCGGTTCAAACAATTATTAGCATCATTAGATTAAGTGTACTCTTTCCAAGCTGAGAGTGACAGCAACACAAGGT
This sequence comes from Tursiops truncatus, assembly GCF_011762595.2. Lineage (NCBI taxonomy): Eukaryota > Metazoa > Chordata > Mammalia > Artiodactyla > Delphinidae > Tursiops > Tursiops truncatus. The sequence continues at coordinate 11,717,329 of NC_047050.1, read as the reverse complement.
GACACTTACGGAGCCCCCAGCATGTGCCTCTTAGTCATCACCGCAGCACTGTGAAGGTTTATTAACCCCCCTGTACCACTGAGGGAGTTGAGGGACGGGGAGAGGAAGTAACTTGACCAAGGTCATATCATTAAGTAGCAGAGCCGAAATTCAAACTCTGAAATCTGTTCTTTAAGCATATGTCATAATTCTGACATGCTTTATAGGATGATTCTTACTCTAGTCATACTTCATATTTGTAACTGCATGGACAATGTCTCAAAGCTGTTTGGTTAAAATCATTGATTTGGAAATATAATGGATTTGTTGTCATTGCAAAATCATTGGAGGGTTTTATTAAAGGTGCCGTTTTTCAGATACTGGAAATGCTCAAGATCAAATAGTTATGATTCAGCTTCAGCTGTTTCCCCTAGACGGACATCCACGCAGAACAACATTATTTCTAGGCCGATCTGCCTCGGGACAGCTAGTGTGAGTAGCCTTCTCTCTTGGGTTTCCAGTGACCTAGGATAAGCGCCATTTGGAAAGACTACAAGAGGGAGGTTACGTTTTCTAGGGATGAGGAATGAACGTCAAGCACGTTTTTCTGGAAGCAGAGAGCTCCCGAGGCAGTGCAATTCTCCACCCCCGACCAGCAGTCCCCCTACTCTGTCCCAACGCATCCCAGAACAGCTCCAGGCCTGGAGAGGCAAGTGTAGCTTTAGATCTTGCTGGGCTCGTCTAGAACAGCCCAGAAGGCCCTCCAACAACCTGCAATCACAAGCTCTGAGAACGTTTCAGGCTGAGCCACCTCGGTCAGGAGGGCTAAGAAGACTGCAGGTTCCTCCATCCCCCATCAGCCCACAGCAAAGAGGGAATGCCACTCCTCCCCAGCTCAGTTCAAATTCCCTTTTGTGACTGCGGTCCGGTCCGTCTCAAAGCCACTCTCATCATCAATGCAAACTCACATCAACTGCACACATTGTGTTTAAAGGATCACAAGGAGTCCCCAGCGTGACTTATCCTAAGCTCAGCAGCTCTCCAGGGCTGATCCTGGGCCGGCTGCCTGCCCAGGCCAGCCCTGCAAGACATTACATGATTAGGGACAAAATTAGACATTTGCAAGGGCAGGTGTCAGGGCCCCGAGTGGGAGGCCATGTAATTAGGGAAGGATAGTGCCCACCCCAGGGGCTGCTCCATTTCCTGTCCCTATGGAGCTCTTCACCAATCAGAAAAGAGAATTCTTCAGAAACAGCTCCCCACCCCCTGGCTGGGAGCCGCCGATGGCTTCTCGGAAAATGTTTCCAGGCAGGTGATGAGCAGAGCCACAAAGGGAAACAACCACCCCAGGCAGGACAGGAGACACAGGAGCTCTGTGACCCTGACCCCTGGTACAGAGTTCACCTGCTTGGCAAGGTAGACCCCAGTGTGCTTCACTGCCCTGCCCTGGTGCTTGGCCTGCTGATAGGACCCTGGCTCTGCGGGAGGCCCCATAAGCGATTCCAGGTGCACGATGGGGCCATTTATAGCTGTGTCTCTGTCCTCAGGGCCTCTTCAAATGGAGGGTGTTTGCATCAAGTAGGAATCATAAAATCAGAGACCTCTGGGGGGCTCTGAGCCAATCCCTATGTTTCCAGGTGAGCCACTTAAACTGACCTGAAAGAACTGTGCTTATCTGAGCCCTATTCATTCATGTATCCTTTCTTTTATTGGTTATTTTAAAAATCTCAGGCTTCCTTTAGAAAAATGTGAAATACAGGCATATATAAGGAAGGCCCTGAAAATCACCTGTCATCCCACTATTCCCTGCTCTTACACTTTTGGTTTCTGGCATGTTTTCCCCCTATGAATACAGACATTCTGTCCTGTTTATATACCACGTCTTCATCTTATTTCCTTAAGTTAAAATCCCAGGGGTGAATGAAATGCGTAAAGGGGATGGACTCCTCCTGACAATTTGCTGACTCATCTTGAAGCCTCCTGGGGGAAAATTACACAGCTTCCTCTGGGGAACTGTGAAAATACTCGTAAAAGTGTGTACATTGGACCAATGTTTTTATCAGTAACAATAGGGGTTGTAATCCTGACCTTCACTCTCAGGAAGTTCTTTCTGATATCTACAGTTAATCCCTTCTGCGGGCTTAACTTCAAACCTGTTCCTTCTTGTCTTGTTCTCAATGAAAGAACAAACAGCTGCTTCCCACTGTGCCCCTGACAGGCCTCCAGGAAGAAAACCTGTTGTCAAGTCTCTCCTCGCCCTCTGTGTCCTCCGGTGCTGCCTAAACGGAGCAGAGCCCTTTGCATTTGCTCAAGGCCCAGCGTGCCGCACAGGACTTTTGTCGTTTGTGTTCTCCAGCCTCAACGTCCCCGACAGAAAGCCTGTCCCCTGACAGAGGACTCTGATGAAGGTGCGAGCAGAGACCAGCATAGAGATGACCTCACTTGTCCACAAGGAACACATTCCTATTTATACACTCGAGACTCAGTGTGGTGCCACACTGAGTGCTGATTCATGGCCTAATGATTAAGTTGTATTTGGCCTTTACTGTGAATACGTAAAAAGGAAAAAAGTTTATATTGTCCATTTCAGAATCTCTTTGATCTCTTCAAGAGAAAACTGTCCTTCTATAAATGGATTCCAGATCCAGCATGAATCTTTTCAGGAATGTGAGTGTGGGGAAGAGAGGAGACTGACTTTAATGATGTGTGAATCTAAAATGAGATGATTTTGGCCAACATCTTGAAGTCATCATCTAGGAACTGGCCTTTGGCTTTTGATAGAATTTGCCTTTCAAGCGATAAAATGGTAAGATTAGAGCATTTATCAGGCACTCACCATATGCCAGGCGCTAGGCTAAGCACTGTGTTGATGCTTACTTAACTCCTCACGGTTAACTCTATAAAACGGGTACTTTGCCCTGTTTTTCCAGGAGAAAACTGAAGGAATGAATGTACTTGTGAATGGATCTTAAAACATAACGTTTAGTTTAAAAAAAGTAAGAAGCAGAATGAGAAGAACAACAAAATACCATCTATAAAATTAAAAGACATGCATATAAAACAACACACATTTTGTAGGAATACAGGTAAATGGAACATTAAACATGTTAGAGTAGTTATTTACAGAGAAAAGGAGTGGGAAATGGGGATAAAAGGACATAAATAGATAACAAGAGGGGCCGTGTCCACAGCAATAAAGACAACATGCCGTTAACTGAGCAGTACAGGCTTCTGAGGTCCAACTAAAGCACAACCCCAAAGCTTAGAGCAGGGAGTAGTAATAAACTGCTCCAGGTTAAACAGCCAAAGACCTGGACTCAAACCCAGGTGGCTTGCACCTGCCCCCAGGCAGCAGGGCTGAACTAACCCGTGGACCTTCAATTCTTGGAAAGACATCTGCCACGTGGCAAAACCCCTTTGGCTTCCGCATTTATACAGTTTGTATTTGATCTTGAGAAAAAGTGGATTCCCAATATTTCTGACATGCCAAACCTAAGTGTGAGCCATTTGTTCATCAAGTTTTTAATTGAGTGTTTATTATGTGCCGGGCACTGGGCCAGACAGAGGGCCAGCGGAGATGAAGGAGCCGGGACTCTGGCCTCAGTGAGCTCCCAGATACTGACCCCCTCTCTCCCTGCAGGCAGGCAGCAACTCCACTGTTAGAGCTTAGATATGCAGCTGGAATCTGCACATGACTTTCTAAAGCACCAACTAGCATTTCTTAAGACCGTTTAGATTTCCACAAAGAAACTGTGCTATGATGGTGGAAAACACTCATTGTCACTACTGGAAACTGATTTTTCTTGTAGCTAATCTTTCAAAACGGGTTGCCCAAGAAAGAACGCCTGTAACGACCACCTTGATAAATGTGGTAAGATCTGCCTTGTTGCCTCATGTGGTAACTTCTCTTTTCTGTGCCAGGAGGTAAATATTTTAGAGACACATCAGGAAGGAGGTCATCCTATATGGAAAGACTGAAATGTTGGAACGGGGATTTCTAGGGTGGCGTTGAGGAAGCCACAAAACCCCAGGGGTTCAGGCACGGTTTACACTCCCTTGAGGCCACCTGACTCACCTCGATCGTTTTGCAGGTGTCCTCCAGCTGGCTGATCACTCCCTGGACCCGATCATTGCTTCCCACAAGGACAGCAATGCCGTCGCTGAGCTCAGACTAATGGAGAGAAAAGAGGGGTGCAAGATTTTAGGGGCTTTCTAGTCCACACTGACTGAGTTCATCTTAGTAGTGTCCTCATGGGTTCTTAATTTAGGGTCCATGGAACCCCCAAAGGAGGAACAGTGAGGCTGGGAGGCCTGAGAACCTCCTGATCTTGTAAATAAAATTCTGAATGGATGTGTGTATAAATGCATTTGTCTGGGAAGAAGTTTCATAGTTTTCATCAAATTCTTAGTAGAGACTGTGACCCTGCTAAAAACATTAAGAACACCGAATCATAGGCCATAGAGAATAGCACATTCAGGGTAAAGAATTCTAAGCATTGTTTATTGAATGAAGACCAAAATGTGACATCAGGGGCCCAAAATGAATTATTTGTCTAGTGCAGCTCAGGATCAGTTTTACTAGAGAAATATTCATTTATTCAACGTATACCTATTACGCATCCTCTACACGCTAGATGCAAACAAATACTCATATTCTAGACTAAGTCATTACAAACTTAAAACTGTAACGTTCAACTGTTTCCAGGAAAAAAATTTCAACTTGAAATTCCTCTCAGGACTCTTTGGACCCCGAAGCGATTCCGTTGTTCTTACTTACCCCCTTGCGAGGCTGGCCTCTGGAGCACAAGAAACACTGAATGAGTGGGACTCAGGAAACCTACGTGCTTGGTCCAACTCGGCCTTCAACTTCTCTATGATGTTGGGCAAAACATGTAATCAATTTGGACCTTCATTGTCTCACATATAAAGTGAGAAGAGTGGTTGTAAAACATTTTAAAGCTGCAGAACCCTTTCTTCAAATGGAAGCTAATAAATAATCCCAATAGGTAAAAAGTTTGCTTTGGCCAAACCGGAGCGGGATGGAAGCTCTGCCAGCCTGCCTCTGTCCATCCCGCATGGGCCTCAGGGCTCTGAGGGGAATGGTGTGACACAGGTACCATTCAGTTCTAACACGTATGACTTGAGGTGGGGCAGGTAAAAGGGAAACGGGGGATAAGTCTTAAGTGGATTGAGAAATAAATAAATGTTATGGATATCTTGCTAAATCCTGCTTCTTTAGCAGTTAGTACTCACTGGTTGCAACTGGTGTTGCCCAAAGTTTGGTTTCCAAATTTAATTCCAACTCTGTACTGTATTTGGTGTAAAACACTGACCAAATGTGGAACCTCTGATTCTTACAGAAAGAAGCTGAGATGTGGAGCTTCTCAAATTCTAGATGCCAAGACTTGGTTGCAGCTCTCTGAGCACACAACCCCACAGTTTATTTACATCAAATGGATAAGCTTCTACTTGCCTGTGGCTGAAACCGGATTGGCAGGTGAGTGATAAGCTGGGACACCCTGTATTTGGTCAGAATGAGGGGTCTGAGGCCCTGGGGTGAGGGCATGGATGGTGCCCTCAGTGCTGGCCTAGGTTGAAAGGCTAGGAGGCCAGCTTAACCCAGGCTGGAGGGCCAGGCCAAGGGAACGTGTAACGCAATGTCATTCATTGTAATTCTACCAACTAGGAGTGCGCGAGAAAAGGCCTTGAGGAAGGCCAAAGGAATCTTTGGTTGGTGAATGAAGAAAAATGTTCTGAGTGGAGTAAAAAGTTATCCTTTTATTACCTATAGTCTGAACCTCAAATAACGTTTGAGCAGCTTGAGCTCGGACCGAGTCCCATAACAATGCACATCTTCAACAACCTCCAACGGGTGCAAACACAGCGACCCTTCCCCTCCTGACCCCTTCCTGACTCTCTGCATCTCTTCCCTCCCCCACCTTCCCCACCAGCCTGCAGGGCATTAAGCACGTGGAGGGTGCGCAGCATCCCTTCCGGCTCTATGCTCCGCGCCCTCCCAGCCTCAGGGCCCTGTGGCCCTGTGCATTGGGCATCTCTCCTTGGGGGGCAGCGAGTCAATGACGCAGGCACTTGGAAGGGGCTTCGGAGGAGGGGCGGAAAGGCCTCTGTTACCTTCTGCCTCTGGAACACGTGAGTGAGGGGAGCCACCTGGCAGTCCTTGTGCGCCCCGAAGACCTTGCACAGAGAGCAGGTGGGCACTTCGCAGTTCAGACAGTAGATGTTGATGCGCTCATCTTCGTGCTCCTCACACAGGGGCTGGTCGGACTTCTTTTCTGGTCTGGGAGGAGATATGTGGATAAGCGTTAGCTCCGGTTGCGGCAGAGCTGAGCCGGGTGGCCCCACGGGGTGATCAGCATTGCATCCTACCCGGCAAGACCCTGTACCCCCAGCAACCCTACCCCAGCAGACTTCCAGAGCCCCTTTCATGCGCTCAGAGCCCTCCAAATTCTCTACGGGTTTATCAACAGTGTCCTGACAAATTTCCAACCAGACTGGGGGTAAGGACATGGAGACTGTGACCTGTAGCATTTGCCAGTTTCTCTGGTATGAATATTCCCCCCATTGGCCGATTTCAAGGTTTAAAAACGGGCTAGTGCAATTCCTGAAAGCCGAACGCCGGATTCTTTCTTAGGAGCTGCTTCAGCACCATCTCTACATGCTCACAAGTCCCTCAAGAGAGACTTTACAATTACGGGTAAAGAGGGGCAGGTTGCCGATAAACAAAATGTCAAGTTTGCACCAGCTTTGGGGAGGCCCATTTGCCCCACCGCTGCAGCCTCTGGCCCCGGCAAAAGGAGTGAGCGTGGAGGTGGGCTGGGGGAGCCCAAATCTCTGATTATCCATCTCGGCGCTGGTTGGAAGTAGTTGTGTGTAAGTGCTTTTTGGATTTGTTTGGGTCTCCTCCTGCCATTAGCCCAGAAAATTAAATGTACGTGACTTCCTGCGGACTCAGCAGTGGTTAAGAGTGGGTCGTATGTGCTCAGTGAGTGTAAGCAATTACACTGAATACTTTAGGCAATAAGAAAAGTGCAAAATGTTGTTCTGGGACATGGTGGTACCCTGGAAGTCCAAATCTCACAGATAATCCGCAAGTTTCAGTTTTCCCAAACCAAACCAACCAAAACTTCTCAAAGCTGCCCAGGTCATAATGGAGCATTGGGTTTGAGATTTGCACTTCAGGGGTACCACCATGGCTAAGCGATGAAGAAGCATGAGAGAGGTAGTGACAAATTATTGTTGCTTAAGGATAACCTCTTAGCTGCGAAATCACCTGGAGAGCCCAGGTTCACGTCACGTGGTAGGGCCTGGTATATTTCCCTAACCATCATCGTGGTTTAGGTGTTAGAATACGTCAAGATCAAAATTATGTCACCTTGTGATGCTATAGGCTCCCTCTGGAGATCATGGGGGGAAGGGTGGTTTTAGCCTACTTATACAAAATCTGGAATTTTGATATGTTCTATTCAAAGACTGAGGCTGTTAATAGTTTTCAGAATTGTTTGGAAAATTTAAATACAAATCCAAAATCTTTCCTCACTTTCCCAAACATATGATTATTTAGAAGCATCTCAGATTTGGAACTGAATTTTTATTTTATTGAAGTATAGTTGATTTACAATATTGTGTTAGTTTCAGGTGTACAGCAAAGTGATTCAGTTATACATATATATATTTCCAGATTATTTTCCATTATAGGTTTTTACAAGATATTGAATATAATTCCCTGCTCTATGCAGGAAATCCTTGTAGCTTATCTATTTTTTTAATATAGTAGTTTGTTTAATCCCATACTCCTAATTTATCCCTCTCCCCCTTCCCTTTCCCCTTTAGTAACCATAAATTTTTCTATGTCTGTTGTGAGTCTTTTTACGTTTTGTATATAGATTCATTTGTATTATATTTTAGATTCTACATATAAGTGATATCATATAATATTTGTCTTTCTCTGTCTGACTTACTTCACTAAGTATAATATTCTCTAGGTCCATCCATGTTGCTGCAAATGGCAATATTTCATTCTTTTGTATGGCTGAATAATATTCCATTATATATATTATGGTCTATTTCCTCCACTGGAATGTGAGCTCTATGAGGGCAGGGGCCATGATCTGTCTCCTTTTTTGCTGGGTTCCCAGTGCCAAGAACAGTGCCTTGCACAGAGTAGGTGCTCAGTACATATTTGTTGAATGAATGAGAAGTAAAAGGGAATTTGCCAGATTCGTGGACAGTGTTCCCTGTGCTCTAACATAAAATCGCTCATCTGGAGAAGGCGTGTGAACTATGGGGAAAGCTTAGTCACTTGGCTCTCCTGAGTGGCAAAGGAAAAGACCAGACAACATCCTGAAGACTCCACTTATAAATGACAAAGGCCTCCAGCGGTTATCTAGAGACTAGGAGTGGTGATTCAAAGGCTTCTCTACCTCTAAAACCTTCCCTCCCCTGTACCTCCACCTCGTAATACATGTCAAGTAAGTGTCCAGAGCACATTAACTGGGAGATGGCACAGCTGATGCTACTGCAGCCCCTCTCCCCCAGGCATTTCCCGAGGGTAGCCTGCATCCCACGTGCTGCTCTGATGTTAGCAGCTCTGACCAGGGACGATATTGTAGAGCTCAGATATTTGCAGGGGATGCAATACTGAAAAATGTGGAAACAGCCATGGGCTCTTCATTTAGTTGTTGATTGTGATTACTTTTTCATGATGCAATACAGACCAAGGACTGCCTGCAATATTCCTTATTAGGTTGTTGTTGTTCAGGTGGCAACACAGGCCGAGAGGCATCCCCCACTTACAAATGGGTGTAGAATGAAAACCTTCAGACACCTTACGCCACATAACACACTTGGGACAAATGTGGCATGTAGAATAAAGACGCAAAGGCGACTTCATGAGGTGAGGGTGTCCGAGCTCTCAGTTGTGGTTCAGGTCTCAGTACCAAATGCTGGCTGTGGCCCCCAGCCGTTCCGTGCAGGCTAGTCTCAGGGAGTCTGTAGCCTGTTCGCTCTGCTCTCTGGGGTTTCGGGGACCATCTTCAAGCTTCCTGAAGGATGGGCATCTGGTGCTGATGATGCATTTCAGGCAGTACTTTGGGTTTTTTTAAACATCTTTATTGGAGTCTCATTGCTTTACATTGTTGTGTTAGTTGCTGTTGTATAACAAAGTGAATCAGCTATACGTATACAAATATCCCCATATCCCCTCCCTCTTGTGTCTCCCTCCCTCCCACCCTCCCTATCCCACCCCTCTAGGTGGTCACAAAACACTGAGCTGATCTCCCTGTGCTATGCGGCTGCTTCCCACTAGCCATCCGTTTTACATTTGGTAGTGTATATATGTCAATGCCACTCTCTCACTTCGTCTCAGCTTACCCTTCCCCCTCCCCGTGTCCTCAAGTCCATTCTCTACGTCTGCATCTTTATTCCTGTCCTGCCCCTATCAGAGCCTTTTTTTTTTTTAAGATTCCATATATATGTGTTAGCATACGGTATTTGTTTTTCTCTTTCTGACTTACTTCACTCTGTATGACAGACTCTAGGTCCATCCACCTCACTCCAAATAACTCAATTTTGTTTCTTTTTATGGCTGAGCAATATTCCATTGTATATATGTGCCACATCTTCTTTATCCATTCATCTGTTGATGGACACTTAGGTTGCTTCCATGTTCAGGCAGTACTTTTACAGTCAAACTGATCTCAAAGTTTAATCCCAACTCAGTTTCTCCAAGTGGTGGCCGTATGGCCTTAGGCGAGGTCCTTCAACTCTTTCAGGCTCAGCTTTTACTCATATCTGAAAATTGGACTAGGAGTCTTCTAATTAAATATGACAAAATGAACGCATTTATTTATTTGTTTCCTGCTGAAATCCCACTAAAATGAGAGTAAGGGAATAAAAAGGTATAAATCAATAAGGACAAAAAATGAGCAAGATAACAGCAGAGGAGAGATGCAACCAAATGTTGGGAACAGCTGGACGAAGGGACGTGACCTGTTTGAAATGCATCTTGGTTCTGCTGGGAGCCTGCAGGGTAAAGGCGCACAGGACAAGCTGCTCAAGCTTTACAGGCTCCCCCTGCAAAGGCCCTGGGACTGCAGAGGCCAGGCACCCAGGAGTGCGGGCGGGCGGGGGGGGACTGGAAAGAGGAGGACTTTTTGCACACTTTAGGGATTACTTGAGGATGTGCTCCACAAAAACAGTAGAGTAAACCAACAAAGAGGACGACAAAGGATCCAGGAAACAAGGGCTTCAACCCAGGGGAGAGTCAAAGAAAAGTAGAAGGTAAAGCCAACCGCGCGGGGGCTCAGCCCTAATTGTCTGCAGTGAAGTCAATAGATAATGTCTAAAACTGAAAAACCAAAGAATAGGAGCCTGCTAGTAGCATACACACATCACTGGGTGATAAGTGGCAGAAGAACAGCTGAAAGAATTAAACGTGGCTGACTCTGGGGAGTGCGACTTGGGGGCAAAGAGGGAGTAGGGCAGGGAATGCAGCTCTCTTTCGAGGCCTTGTAGTGTGATTGGAATGTTTAAAATTATGCATATGCATAGGAATTACTTTGAATAAAATATTTAAAATACCCATGAGAATTAAAGAATTACACATGATTCATGTGTATAACACCCTGAACAGTGGCTGACGCGTATTCAACACATATTGGTTTGACTTGCTGTATTTTAAAGTTAATTATTATGTTCTTTTTTTTTTTTTTTTGGTCGTGGGACATGTGGAATCTTAGCTCCCCGACCAGAGATTGAACCGTGACCCCTGCAGTGGAAGCGCGGAGCCCTAGCCACTGGACCACCAGGGAAGTCCCGTTATGTTCATTATTAATGTTAGTGAAATTAGTTCCTTCTCGCATCGCCCCCCCACCCCCCCGCAAGCTCTGGCTAGCTCAGCACCAGGCAGAATTCTAGATAAGAAGGCCAGGTTTTACTGAGACCTACAATCTCTAGCCATTCTGCGGGAGGCCAGAGTTGACCAGCCCCTGCCCTTTCTGCTTCCACCTTAATGTGGGCCAGGGTTCATCTCACTCCGTATTTCAAAGTTAGTCCAGAGTCACCTCACATACCCTGAGGCTTAGGATTCTGGACTGGTAAATCTGCCAGCCCTCAGGGAACAGCTGGGTTTATGTCCAAACACGTGCCCGAGCTCTCTGTACAATTTGCTACCAATTAAAAATGTCCCAAAGGCAAGTCTCAGGTTCGAGAAACAGCAGCATAAGAAGAATTTGATCATCACAAAAACACCAGTAGGCTACTCCGCTGTGAGCTTCATTGTTGGAGATTGGTTCATTGCTTTGAATCTGTTCACCTAGGCACTAGCTGTGGCGGACGCATCGCATAGACTTTAAAGCCAGGATGTGTCGTGTAGTGTTACGCTACAGATTTCAACGTCTCCTCTTCTCGGGATTACATAACAATGATTGTTATTAGTTCACATCATTCAAGTTCTCACTGTGGCAAGTAGCAAAACAGAAAATTGTGGCAATAAATAGAACGTGTAAGAAGATTTATGGTGTTGCTTAAACATCTGGTACTTACGGAGCAACTGCTCTGTGTGAGGCACTGTCGCAGGCACTGAATCAGTTGTTATATAAACAGCCTTAGTAATTAGTTGGTTATTAATTGGCTGGTTAACTTTTTTAAGAGACAGTGTATCTATTTGCATCTTAAAATAATGAAATAAAATGAGATCAGATCTTAATTACAGTAGCGGTACTTTCCTTCTTCTCAAGAGATTTTGGAAGCGAGGGAAATGGCCCACTCTGTATCTCTGCAATATGTCATCAGCAATTCTTCTTCCCAGTGCCATCTATATCCTGGCCCTATCTAATTTAGTTTTGACTCTTAAGCAGAAATGAATAGCCATAGCAATTGTAATAATTATATGTTCGATTTATAGAACAGCTTTCCTTCTAAGAGCACAAGGCTCTTCGAGCCCTGCAGATGTCCCGTGAATCCGTGTCTCCTACTAGGAAGCACAGTGAGATCATTTCTAGATGGTCTCAGTATTGCTGTCAAGCGCTATGGACTTGACTGCCTTGTGTACAGTTGAAAAAGGGCTCCTCGACACCAGCACTTCTAGGAATGAACTCCCCCTGTGTTGTCTCTAGGAAAGGAACTCTGTAGCCAGTGTGATTTGATGAATAAGAAGCCCTTTTCAAAAAACTAAAAAATGACTGATGTATATGCTGCATGTCAATCAGCAGGTGCGTGCCAGCAGTATTCAGGAAGAATAACCTAGAGAATAGGGAAACATAACCTGAGCTCCATCCTTTTTTTTCCTCCCCTGTCTCTAAATTCTAAGTTGCTAAATCCCAGGAGTCTACCTTGCTTTGCTACTTCCCAGAGTCACTACCATGACTAACTATGTCAGAGGATTTTGTTTTTATTATTATCCTCTAGATAATGTTTACATGAGACTGTCTGAACTAAGAACAGGCCGATGTGGGGAGATGCCATTTCTGTTCATTTTCTGTAGAGTTTTGCACGCTAGTTTTTCTGCTGTGTAGAATCTGGAGCTATAAAGAAGCTGTGTAGTGCAGAAACGTCTACAAGGGATGTAATACAAGGCTGGGGGTAGGGCAGCATTATGCCTCTTTCAATATCACCATCTGGACTGGATTAGTGTTAATGAGTTACTTCATTCTGAAATTGATACAAAAGCATGGGCCCCAGCTTCCTTCTCTCCTCCCAAGAGCAACTCTCACTCCCATTGGGAAGGACTGACTTGGAAAAACATTTTCCTATAAAACAATTAGCCCCTGATTGGTAAACAAGCATTCAGTATAGCGACCCACTGAAACAAACAAACAAATAATGAAGACAAGCTTCAGATGTGTCTGACACACAGGAGAACCCTACCTGGTGGACTCCTGCTTGTAGATGTCAATGATATTTTCCACCAGCAGGTTCCTCTGAAGCCCGTAGATCCCATGTCTGTCCAAAACCACTTCGTGTCTGCAGGATGGGCAACGGAATCGGCCCCCCGAGGCCACAGTGCTACCTCCTCTTGTGGGCAAGTACGGGTTAGAGGCCTGTTCCCGCCAAGCAAGAAAAGAGGAATTGAGCAACGCCACAGGTAGCTTTTCAGAGGCTTCCCTTCACTCTCTGTTACACTAGGAACAACATCAACTCCTGCTTTCAGCTTGCTGTGAGATCGTCCCTTAGGGCATTATCGGCAAGCATGTACCGTCTTCAGCATGAGGTGCTTCTCCGCCCGGCATTTCCATAACCAAAAGTTCCAGCCAGAAACTCCAACATTAATGTCTTGGGCAGTAATTCATTTACAATTTTGAGACAGGTCCAGTTTTTTTTAAACAGGTATGATTCTTGGTATTGAAATAAAATTGGATTTGAGAGTAAGAAGGAGGCTGACAGCAAAGTACAAAGCAAATCACTTTAAAAACTTTTTTTCTTTTTTTTTAACAAATGCAACCTTATACAACTTTCTAAAGAAATTACCTCAAAGTTAAGTGCTTGAGTCGGAGAAGAGGGAATCTTTTCCACCCCCTCCATTCCAAACAAACCTACCTGGAAAATGTCACTGGCACATTTCCTACACAGGTTATGCTGGCAGGGGAGAATGACCACGGGTTTCGTGAACATCTCTAAACAGATGGGACAGATGAGTTGCTTCTCCAAGTTATCCATGGTCTGCTGCTCTTTGGAAAAAGACTTGTAATTCAAAGATGCGCTCATCTCCTGGCCGTCCCTGTGTGCTCTGCCAGGGAAAGGGTGCTTCGAATGGTTTCTGCAAGTGATTCCTGGAAATAATTCCAAAGATTGTGTGATCAAGTGTCCTTTACGTTTCTTTCCGTGGAGGACATTGTTTCAGGCCCAGGTTCAGAGTGGGGCTGGAGCTGTTTTTAGCAGCCGAGGGTCACATGACAGCAGACAGACTTGTCCGTATAAGCCAGTGACAGGAGGATGGATTCTGACAGGTGACAGAGAACAGGGGCCAACATTTCCACCCCAGGGAGTGAAGAGAGTGGGTGGGAAGGAGGATTACAAACCCCATTTAGACGGGGTTGTGAGGAGAGGGAGGTGAAGCTGACAGTTGTCGACAACAAATGCAAATGTTGGTGCCCAGTCGCTGAGCTATGCCCCCTGTGAGCAATCAGCAAGGGCTTGGTGATGGGCTTCTCCAGGACCAGGGAGAACATAGTCCAAGAGTCTCACTGTATAACGAATGCCATTTCTGTCTTGAGCATTTAGGAAGCAAGTCACCAAAAGTAGCATGATCATACTATCCTAGGTGAAAACAAACGAAGCATGTCTGCTTGGCATATCATTATCCTGGCTTCACAAGGGTAATCAACTAAAAAGACTTGCTTAGTGTTAAATATTTCATCTTTGTGAGGGTTGTGAAATGGGAAAAATTTCAACTTAAAAACTGATTTCAAATCTTTTCACCACAAAAGTATCCACAAAATTTTTAAAAACTCCAAACACCAGTTGATCCAATTTTTTTAAAAAAAAGTTGTATAATAAAGCTCTAGTATGCTCTTTTCTCTCTCTTTTTCCTAATCCTCCTTCATCATATACACCACCACCCCTACACACACCTAGAAACACACAGAAAATTTGGCAACCTTTAAACATTTTAGTTTGCGCCAACAATCAGTAATGAGGTAGTAACTGGCACATGGGGTGGCAGACCCATTATTTTATTTTGCCATATAGTGGGGGACAAATATCAGTGCCATTTTCAGTGGAAGTGAAAATGGAATCCTGCTTCCACACCTGGGTTTTATCTGGTCTGAAATATCTGTGCCCCTCTGCATTTGTCTGTATTTCCCAAGTTGATTTTTTAAATGACAGTTTCCCCGGTCATTTCTGAGAATTCTTGGTCTGCCCTTGAGTCATCAACTTCAATTCTGATATTGGCCAGGATTTTGTGAAACAACTGTTTCATCTATGTGTTTTATTTAAAGATTTAAAACCAGATCAAAAATGAAATAAGAAACACATGTCTATTTTTTTATGTGATGAATTTGCAGCTTTATTTCTCCTTGATTTAAAACACCCCATACAATGAACACATTTTGTTAACACAGCCCCAGGGTGCACTTAATTACCAGTAAGGAGTAGATCGTTGTGACTGGTTATGTGTGCCCTTAGTGCTGTGTGCACTGAGAGTTTATTGAGAATCTAATAAGCTCTATTAACTAATAATAAGTTATACGTATTCATAAACATTTCAGGGATCTTTGGAGAATTTTGTTATTCCTTTCAATGTCTGTTTAGCAACTACAGTGAAGAAGGGAATTGGTGACATTGTTTTACTGAGTTAATTCAGTTCACCTAGCCTAGACAGTTAACTGTGTTTATTGTACATGGGCTATGGAGGTCTGAGCAAAATAAGAGAGCTGTTTTCTAAGAAAGATGAAGTTTCTACTGTAAAAGACCTTGCAACCTAAGGAAAAGCACTTAAACTAATACTATACACTATAGCCAAGCCTATCCTTTTAAGAGGAATTCATTCTTTCAAAAAATATTTGTTGAGTGTTTATCATGTGTCTTGAAAGACGAACAAGATACAGGCTATTGTCCTCAAGGAGCTCAGTCTAATAAATAGTAGAGATAAGACATGAATATACAGAAACACAGTACAAAACAAAATGGGATAAAGAACTTCAGGGACTTCCCTTGTGGTCCAGTGGTTAAGACTCTGCGCTTCCAGTGAGCGCGGGTTTGATCCCTGGTCAGGAAACTAAGATCCCCATTCCGTGCGGCACGGCCAAAAAAAAATATATATATATATACAGAGAATTCTAGAGTTGGAGGAATCAGGAGGGCTTCATGGGTGGGGTGGCATTTGCGCTGATCCACTGAGGAACCTAGACACCAATGGGCATGTCGTTCTGTGGGCAGTGGGGCGTAGGTGGGGCTTCCAAGAGAAGGCATAGAAGCAGGCAGGAGTGCCAGGAAAGCTCAGAGCGTGTGGTGCTTTGGGCTGGAGTGCAGAGCATGCTTCTGGCACATTGGCAGCCCATGAATACTGGGCTGAAGAGTTTTTACCACTTAATAAATTAGGCAACAGGAAGTCGTTGAGAGTGTCTCACAGGGACCTTTCCCTGAGAGCTGTGCATTGGTGAAATTAATCTCAGTGCTGGTTGGGATAGGTCAGTGTGAAGGTGACCTGGCTAAAGACCAGATGGGAGGTGTTGCCTAGGTGAGAGGTCATGACGCCCTGGCCCTGGGTGACGAATGGCAGTGGGGAAGGAAAGGAGGAAATGGACTCTGGTGGCTATGAGGGTAGAATCCTCAGGGGTGACTCA
The DNA here is from genome assembly GCF_011762595.2 of Tursiops truncatus. NCBI lineage: Eukaryota > Metazoa > Chordata > Mammalia > Artiodactyla > Delphinidae > Tursiops > Tursiops truncatus. The sequence continues at coordinate 11,701,046 of NC_047050.1, read as the reverse complement.
GGTGCCTGAGCCAGAGCAACCAAGATGATGCAGTGAGAGGCTGCACAGGGAGTCAGGAGGTCCAGCTCCCATGTCCACCTCACCTGGTGATCCTGGGAAAGTGACCTCACCTAGTTGGATTTCAGTTCTTTTATCTGTGAGTGGGCTTCATAACCTAACTTAGCAGTATTTGTAGGAAAAAACACTCTGAAACTGCATGAACATTGAGAATCCCCAGTTGAATTATTTGATGGAGAGTTGAACCCTACCCTCTCCTTTTATTCTCTGCTCCTTCTTGCTCTCTGCCTTTCATTTTGTCTTAGAACTGCCCCTGGAAGCTACAGAGGAAACTAGCAAGAAGCCCACAGGAAGAAGAGCCAGGTTGATGGATAAGAACCACCTTCCCTTCTTCATCATCTTTCCTCCATTCCTGCTCCCCCCGCTCTCAGAGACCAGCCATCTATGGGGTGGGCGTGTGAGTTGGGAGTGGGACACGGGGGTAGCACTCTGGTTCCTAGGGAGGAACCAGAAAATTTTAGTCTGCTCCCAAATCATTCAGAGTCTGAGAGATGGCAGAAATTCTGGAAATGAATCAGAATTGAAGTCAGCTTCAAGGCTCTGGAATCTGCAGTGGACCTGGGCCTCCACAGAGATGCGAAAACCAGCTTAGTCTCCTGAAGGTACCCTGGACTCTCTAGGGGTGGTGCATGACTTCCTCCCCTCTCCTACCCACACCCTAGCACAGGGGGTTGAAACCAATCAGGGGTAATTACACAGGAAGTTGCCATAGTTTGAAGCACCGATTTCCCCCCATTCTTGAGTCCTACCACACTGTGGTACGGGTGTGTTTAGACACATTGAGAAGCTGAAGCAAAACCACCATGGCTCTCACCTCCTCCAGAAGTTTCCCACATCCCCCAGATAAGTCAAAGGAAGCAAGAACCTGAGTTTACGCCCACGGTGGACTTGACACTGAGGGGTGACAACAGAAAGAGAAGACTCTTGACCTTTTTCAACCTCTAGCTACCAGGCCAAATGAACCCAGACTTCAGGGTCCAGCGAAATGTAGATCTCAGTGTGTTTTTAATCTCAGGGAGGGAGAAAATGAGGTTCTAAAATCCCTTACTTTAGTACTACACCACCACAACAAACATCATAAATATTTGCAGAGTACCAATCATTTCTTAGGATAGCTCTCTAGAGTAGATATTATTATCTCCATTGAGCCAACTGTGGCTCAGGGAAGTTAAGTAGTTGCGCAGAATGATACCTTTTGACTCATCCACTAAGCTACCCCACCCCATACTCTACAGCACATTGTCCATTAGAATTTTCTGCAATGATGTAAATGTTCTACATCTGTGCTGGCCAACCTCTAGCCACAGGTAGCTATTGAGTACTTGAAATGTGTATAGTGCAACTCAGGAACTGAAAATTTTTTCCCATTATTTATTTATTTATGGCAGCGTTGGGTCTTCATTGCTGCACGTGGGCTCTCTCCGGTTGCAGCGAGTGGGGGCTACTCTTCGTTGCGGTACACGGGTTTCTCATTGCGGTGGCCCCTCCTGTTGCAGAGCATGGGCTCCAGGTGCGCAGGCTTCAGTAGTTGTGGCACGTGAGCTCAGCAGTTGCGGCTCACGGGCTCCAGAGCGCAGGCTCAGCAGTTATGGCGCACGGGCTCAGCCGCTCTGCAGCAAGTGGGATCTTCCTGGACCAGGGCTCGAATCTGTGTCCACTGCATTGGCAGGCAGATTCCCAACCACTGTACCACCAGGGAAGTCTGTGAATTTTTAATTTTATTTAATTTAAACATATGTTTAAATAACCGTATGGGGCTGGAGGTCACCATATTGGACACAAGTCCTAGAACATAAGATATTAAAAAACCTTTGCGGGGGGGAAAAAAAACCTTGGGGGAAAATTGAAATGTATATGAAGGATTCTCTGGCAGGAACTGGGTTCCTCTCTTTTGGTGGGTTTTGTACTTTCTGGTTAGGGTGATATGAAACTCCTCTAACCCCAGAATAGTTAGAAAAGCAACATCAACTCTAGATTCCAACTTGCAAAACAAGACAGAGCACTCTGGGGAATAGGAGGCATTAGAAAGTTCCCAGAGAATCAGTGTCAGAATAAGTATACTTCCCAAGGATTCCAGAATGTCCTTAGCATTTCATTTACCCATGTTCTTTTTGTCTCTTTAACATACATAATTGCAAATCCAGGTACTTGAAAATAGTCTAGGCTTAGCTCCAGGAGCTAGCTAGCCATTCATCAAACAAAACAGATGGAAAGTGGAGCTAAAGGGAAGTAAAAAATAGATATAGTTTGAAGCAAAGCAGTGAGGCAGAGTGCAGCCCTGGAGGAAGAGAAAGCAAGAGGAACTGGAAAGCTGATCTTGATTTCAGCTCATTCTCTAAGGTAGAGGAAGGAGAATTCTTCCTTCTTTTACCCACCAGAAGTGAGAAAGTTGGCGTTTGACAAAATCGTTAAAACAAGGAGAGAAACACTAGACTGTGTGGTTATGGAGGCAGACAGTAGGGGTTGCTGGAGAAGAAGGTTTAGTTAGACTGGAACACTAGGTCATGAGTGGACTCAGACTTTCAGGTCAACTCCAGCTCCAGTTAAGTCTCCTGAAAATCACTTTAATCCCATGCCAAAACAAAAGCCAATTCTTAATAGTTCACAGACCAGGTCCTCTTAAACTAAGACAATGAGGTTGTTAGTTTTTCCCTGCAATATTGATCCATTCATCTGTCCATCCATCCGTCCGTCTTCTTACACCAAGGACTCTTGACATCTACAAAATGCTTAACATTTTCCTTCGGTTTACATTGTCAATCTTTTCAGTTTAGCTGTTTTTCTGGCAATAGGCAGCTTGAATATGTGATTTTAAATTTTTTAGTGAAAAGAAACATTTTACAAAAGCTAAACTAAAAATGAAATTAACTAACTTGAAAAGTACTTAACAGAAGCTAAGTGGCATTTCTTTCATTAGATAGTTTGCAAACTTCTGGCTGAAAGCTTTTTTACTTCTTGATAATTAATCCTTCTCCAAATCTGTTGTTTATAAATTTTACTTCATCATACATATCTCTAAGGAAATGTTAGAAAACTAACATATTGTACTTTCCTCTGAACATTTCTTGGCATAGTTCACATGCCAGAAATAAACAGTGACAATCCCTAAAAGTAGCAAATACTTTAGTGTAAGGCCTTCCAAATGGCCATGTCTGAACTCCTTACCTTGGCTCCAAGATCAAGGACACTTGGCTCCACCCTCAATGCACACAATCTAGTCTTACCTCCCCTCCACCCCAGCCTACTAACTGATGTCTCTGAATTTACTCTTGCCTTCTGCAATCTGCTTCTCATGTGTCACACTCTATTTAAATCCCATTAATGGTCATATTACCCCTAGGGATAAAGACATTAATCCTCACTGTGATCCCTAAGGCCTGGCATGATTTGTCCCCACCTACCTCTCTGACCTAACTGTACAATAGAAATAAGATGTGAGTAACAAATATGAGCCATATATAAGATTTTAAATTTCTAGTAGCCACATTAAAAAACAGAAACCAATGAAATTAATTTTATTAATATACTTTATTTAACCCCAAACCATATAAACTATTATCATTTCAACATATAATCAGTATTTTAAATAATGAGATAGTTTTATTTCTTCCCTTCCAATCTGGAAGTCTTTTACTTCATTTTTCTTGCCATATTGCACTGGCTAGAGACCCCAGAATGGTCTTCCTTACTTCTTTCCTGATCTTAAGAGGAAAGCATTCATATTACTAAGTTTAATGTTAGCTGTGTGTTTTTCATTGATGCCCTTTATCAGGTTGGGGAAGTTCCCTTCTCCCTACCTTCCAAGTTTGCTGACAGTTTGAAAAATCAGGACTGGATGTTGAGTTTTGTCAAATGCTTTTTCTGCATCTACTGAAATGATCGTGTAGTTTTTCTTCTTTAGTACTGTACTTTAGTACTGTACTTTTTTTTCTTTAGTACTGTACTTTAGTACTGACGAATTACCTTGAATTTTGAATGTTGAACTAATCTTGTATTCTTGGAAAAGACCCATTTGGTCATGATGTATTTTCCTTTTTATATATTGTTGGATTTAACTGGCTAAAATTTTGTTGAAAAATTTTGCATCTATGTTCATGAAGGATATTGGTCTGTAGTTTTCTTGTAATGTCTTTGCTTAGTTTTGGGATCAAGATAATGAGGGCTTCATGGAATAAGTTAGACAGTACTCCCTCCTCTTCAATTTTCTGGAAGTTTGTGTACAATTGGTGTGATTTCTTCCTTAAATGTTTGGTAAAATAACCACTGCAGGCATCTGGGCCTGGTGTTTTCTTTATGAGAGAAATAAATGAGTTAACACGTGTGAAGTAACTAGAACTGTGCTTGGCTTGTCAGAGGTGCTGAATAAATGTTAGCTTTTAATTTTTTAGAATTCATCTATATTTTCAATTAAAGTAATAAATGGTTATTACAGAACTTAAAAATATTTTTAAATTTTAAGGAAGAAGAAATCACAGTAATCCTACTAGCCAAAGGTCACTAGTATTAACATTTTAATACATTCTTCAGTGTTTCCTACAGGTAATTCATGCTTGTTTATATTGTTATTGTTTATATTGCTCTGTGCCTACTTTATTCACTTAATATTCAATTATTAACATTTCCCAAGTCAGTAGAAGTTCTTAATAAATAAAATTTCAAAGGCTATACTATTACATGGTCATACCATAATTCACTTAACCATCATTTTGTATTTTTAGAATTGTTCTACTTTCCCTGCAGAGGAGATCCAAGTACCTCTTTCCTGCACTTTCATATATATTTATATAAACACTCGTATAAACTCTAGAATATTCCCTCCAGGCCTTCCCTCTATGGTGTGCTAATAACATACACTGATAACAGCTAATGTTCATTGTGTGTTTACTATATGCCAGGCACTGTAAGAAGGGTTTTACATTAAAAGTAGGTACCATTATTATCATCCCTATTTTACAGATGAGGAAACTGAAGTACCAAGATGTCAAGCAACTTGCCCAAGGTCACCCAGATAGGGAATGGTAAAGACAAGAAAGTCTATCAGGTTTCGCAGCCCACATGACTAACCATTAGGCAACAGTGCCTCTCAGCTTATATCTATAGACTTCTTATATGAATTCCATTCCATACCTGAGTTGCTGATCCTGAGATATTGTTTGAGTTCTTGCCCAGCTCACTTGTCCCAAACATGTGTTCTCCACCTGGATTTGGGGTGCAGTTGCTAACAATTCCTTTACTTATTACCCGTTTCTTGCTCTTGTAGTTATTATAGTTCCTCCAGCCCGCCAGCTAGAACACCCATCATCCCAACCAGAAATTGGGACATATCATCTGATAAAAGGATTCTTTTTCCTACTTTGTAAATTTGTTTTTACCAAAAAAAAGATGTATTTTAAGTGAATCATTATACATTCAATAAAGAGACTTTATTGAAAAGAATTTAAAATAGAAGCTGCCCTAGAAAATGAAAGACACGCCAATAAAAAACAACAGGTTGTACACATTGGTAACAAAAATATACAGGTTGTTTAGAATCCTAAAACGGAAATAAGATAAAAGTATTTTCACTTCTCAACTGTAATCCTCATAAAAGGTGTTATCTCTGCCTTTGTCTAGGTTTATATTTTGTGTTGACAACTGCAATATCGTTTCAACAGCTTTTTCATGGCTATATTCTAGAAAATTAGGATAGAGAGACTTCATTACCAGAAAAGACTTTGTGTGTGTTCTGCTAAATTGAATTTTTCAATGAGTGTGGGATTTGTGTTTGCTTTTGTCATGTCTTTTAACTAAACAGAACACACTCAAGAGCAGCCCGAGCTAGAACTTTTCTCCAGTTGATTCCCTCTCTGTGGTGGTCTCTAATGAACTCTCCAAAGTTACTCCCCAGGAGGAAAATGGCGTTAGAATCCTCCTCCAACAAGAAGCCTCTGGGTCCAGGGTCTTTTCCACTTCCTCACCTGTCCTCAGGTACCCGCCTTGCTTTATCATATCCATCTTGGATCTGCCAGGAGCCAGGCACCCCACTGTATGCAGATGAGATGGACCAGAATAGTCCCCGCCTCCTCAGCTCAACGTAAGTTTAAAGTAGCAGCGTCCTTCTCCAAGTTTTGTTTTTTCTTTTTCTGTCAGGTCCCTTTAATTATGCGCAGTTTAGACTCAGATGGGTCCCTGTAAGTGCAGCCATCAATCACAAATCACTAAAGACTCAGAGTGCCGACAGACGTGGTTGCAATCTGTCTCCATTTTTGGAGAGAAAACTAATTTCGTGAACTTCACAAAGTAAATGGGTCTAAACTTTTAAAATTAGAAAAATTATCCCCTCAAGTACCCTCGTCTGGGAAGTTTTAATAGCGGTAACCTCAAGCTCGCCCAACTACTTTCAACTCTTGTTCGAGTTGAATGAGAATCAAAAGAAAAAGGACCACTGGAGATCAGGAGAAAAACTGGAGGATGCGGGCATCGATCCCGCTACCTCTCGCATGCTAAGCGAGCGCTCTACCATTTGAGCTAATCCCCCACCGCTGGCCACGGCTGCTTATCTCTTCCTCTAGAGAGAGAACAGAGCCTTTAGAAGCGAAGATAAATATTCTTGACCACATTCTTGTCCCTGTTTCATGGTTAAGGCCAAAGTAACAACAACGACAAAAAAAAAAAGCCTCTCTCCTTCGAGCCGGAATCGAACCAGCGACCTAAGGATGGCTATGGACACCAATCTACAGTCCTCCGCTCTACCAGCTGAGCTATCGAAGGGAGTGAGGGGACAGGCTCTCAACCCATCTTCATAACTTTTAGTCATTTTTCTAGGCTTTGTGTGCTTTCTACCGCGTTGCCTTCGTGATTCCCAGGTTCCTTGGGCACGAGATCCTCCTTGCGGACCTCCCAGCTCCTCACGGCAGCCGCCCCGAGCGTTCGCATCGCCGACCTTGCATGGGCTCTGAGGACTAGGTCAGGGGCCTGGCCCCGGGGAGCCGGCCGTTGGCCCGGGACGCGGCTTAGCCGTGTCGGCACTCAGGAGTTCGGGAAACGCCAAAGACGCTTTAGAAACAAGCGAAGGCCGTGACCCGGCAGCCTCCCCGCTGAGCGCAGACTCAGTGCCCTGCTCGCTCAGAACTCGGACCGCATGTCCCCGTTTCCGGGATTCGCAAAAGATTCACACCGAGGAAGCTACGGGTTTGGACCTGTTGTTTGGAAAGTAATGTATTATCAGAGAAATCCTTATGCAGAAAGGACCATAAATCATAGGAAGCTCGACAAAAACGTCCTTGTCTCCTTCGAGCCGGAGTCGAACCAGCGACCTAAGGATGCCTCTTAAGGGTATTAACTACAGTCCTCCGCTCTACCAGCTGAGCTATCGAAGGGACGTGCAGAGCCCGTGCCCCCGCCCCCTGAGATTCAATACCTAGGAACCAGAGCGCGCTCAACCCTTACCCAGAGATGAAACTGAGCATGCGTAATGGAGGGAGTGGGGCGCGAAGGGAGTACGTGCCCGAATGTTGTTTTACGCGTGCGCAGAAAGACTACCCGGCGGTGGCTCGCGGAGCCTGACTGCGGTAGGAGTGAGTTCCTGACTGCGGTAGGAGTGAGTTCCGAACTTTCGTGTCAAGACTCAAGACTCCTCCGCGTGTCTGTCGCACTTTTTCTTTACTCCCGGTGTTACGGGAGTTACTGTCGGGTGTGGTTTCCCTATTCTGTAACCTTTATGTCTCCTCACCCCTCGTGTGAGGGGTCCGTGGTGCAGGGTGATGCGTCCGACTACGAATCAGAGGACCGTAGGTACGATTCCTTCCAGTCTTGGCGTTCTTGTCCCCTTAGTTTTCAAAATCAGAGACTTTTACTACTTTGGGGTTCTCCCAAGCACAAATGCCGAGAGTTTACCACACCTCGAGGGCGGAGAGCCACCAGGCTTGGTTTCCGATGCCGCCTGTCGAACTTTCGAGATGTTGAGAGGTTCGCGAACACTAATAACGGGACGCCGGTAGCCGGGAGAGGAGGACGGCGCGGGGCAGAGCCGAGGAAAGGAGGGGCGGTTCCCGCGGGCTCCAGGTAGGAAGTGGGGAGGGAGCCCCAAGGTCAAGCCCCGCAGTTCCCAGGACAAAGCTGGTTAATGTCGCGGGGCTGCGTCTACCGCGGCTCAGCTCGTCAGGTCTTGGAAGGTATTTGAAGACGTTGCAGTCACCCAGTTACTAAACCACGCCAGCCATGCCCGACAATGCAGAGGGAGCAAAGTTATTTACAAGGTTCTTTGGAGCCCGCTCCCATTTTACATTTCATTTAACAAACCCCTTCTTGGTTGTCAGCAGAGCAGAAAAACCGTCTAATGATTTGGGTTCTGCCCTCAAGGGCCTTTCAACCAAGAGGGCATAATGTTGGTTTGAGCAAACTGAGTTTTTATTTTGAAGTTATTGATCTTATTTGTGGAAAGGGGTTTAGAATTAGTTCTTAAGTCTCCCCAAGTAAGGTAACAGCTCCCCAAAGTTTTAATACAATGTGAGGATGAGTTAAGGAAGAGAAAATGCGAGGTTAGGGAAAAGGGCTAGTCATTAAGTGGGAAAGCGGCTTCCTTAAGGCCACACAAACATGGTTAAAAGGAGTTAAAAATTTAGAGGGTGGGGCAAGCACAGGCTATTTGAACGAAATGGTGAGCTTTATTTTTGTTTCATTTTGCCATTTTTCGCACGTAACAAGCCGGTAGCTCTTTAAAGTTATATAGTGTCTCCGAGAGTTAAAAAAAATACTATTTCTGTGAGAGGCGGGGGAGATGTGTTGCACCCCTCCCCCGAAGTTTATGGAAAGAACCTTGTAAATTAGGCTAAGAGGAAAGGGCCTTCATTTTATTCGCACTGTCTTATTTTATAGGGTGGCAAGTCACGCGTTTATTATCTGCAGAGGTCACTGTCGTGGCCATCACTGCACTGTGGCGGAATCCTGGCCCCTTGGTGTAACCCCTTCCTGATGCACCCTCTTCCAAAACAGCCAGCCAGATAAGAGTGACGCGTTCCAGGAGGGCCAAGATGTTTCTTGATTTCTGGCCCTCTTACTTGTGATAGAAATCCACACAGAGCTAATGTAAGCAAGTGGCATATATTACGGTGATACAGGAGTGTCCCGCGGAAACCATGGAGGAGTGGTAACTAAGCCTCCTTGTGGTTTTCCCCAGCGCCTCTCAGCTTCTCTCTCTGCTTCTCTAGTGCACACAGTTGGAAACATGGTGCTGCACCCCTCCATCCCCACTACCCTAAAAATTCCTGACCTTTATCCCTTAGTCTATTGCCGAAAATTGAATATTTAGCCCCTCCGCCTGGCCCCAAATTTATATGTTGAAAACCTAATGCCCAACTGATGGTATTAGGAGGTGGAGCCTATGGGAAGTGATTAAGTCGTGATGTCACAGCCCTCATGAATGGAATTAGTGCCCTTATGAAAGAGGCCTCAGAGAGATGCCTCCTCTCTTCCAGTCATGTGAGCATACGGTGAGAAGGGTTGGACACATATGATTGCATCCCTCTTTCCTAGGATGCCAGTGAAAGATAATAAAGATATACAAGAAGAAAAAGTCTTCTGCCACATGGAAAACAAAGTAGGTACAATCAGCAAACCTGAGCTTTAAAATAATTTCTGGGATTGTGGAAAGCAAGTGAGATTGAATAGATACATGGCCCAAAATGGAGAAAATCACAGCTCAGAATACACGTTCTAGAAGCTTGCAGAAACAACCATTTTCCCTATGGAGCTCCGAAGAGGCTTCAGGCACAGAGGCAGCAGCTCAGAGGTAGGAGGCCCACAACAATGTGCAGCTGCTGCAGCCTTTGCCCCAGCTGGAGCTACCTGGAGAACTGCTTAAGCAGAGTAGATTTGCCTGGGGAGAGCCTATGGGGTGAGTATAGGGCTGGGGAGAGAGGCAGAGTAGAGCCTAATAATAAGAGACCTGGAGAGAAAGAAAGGCTGCCCCACCCCACTCGCAATTAAGTTGGCAGTTTGGAGCATCTTGGGCCAGCACCATAGAAATGAAAAACCCTGCTAATCCCCAGGACCCAGGCATTTTACAAACCCCAATCAACGTAGTCCTTGATTCATGAATATGAACATATGTCTACCAGACATTTGAGAGGAAACAAAAACAACTTAAAGTCCAAGATGAACAAACAAAATAACTGATCCAGGAGGAAACAGATGATGCAAGGAATAATACAAAACCACTTTTTAAAATGCTAATTGATATTCTCAGGGACGCCAGAACAAGGTGGTATTAAAAGGAGCGAGGAGAGAAAAGTTGACTTCTTGAAAACTAAGAGTGATTGCTAACGTGAAAAATAACACTGATTATGGCAAAAGATCAAATTTCGAGTTATAGAAGATAGAATGGAAAATATCTCCCAGGACACCAGAATAGAGAGAGCAGAAAATATACGCCTAAAAGCATGGCAGATAGACCCAGAAGACACAATGGCTATCTAGTCAGAGTTCCAGAAAGGGAAAACAGGGACAATGTAAGGAAAGGAATGTAAGAAAGACATTAGTTATTGAAAGGGCCATCCAAGTAGGATGAATGAAAAACAGCTGTGTGTGGACACAGCCTAGTGGAATTTTAAAGCATTGAGGATAAAGATGAAACCCCCAAAGCTTTCATAGATGGGGAAAAAACAAACAAAAAAACAGGCTAGCTACAAAGGAATTAGAATCAGATTATGATCAGATTTCTTATCAGAAATACTGGATGCTAGAATACAGTAGAGCAAGGCCTTCAAAGTTCTGTGGGGAAATAATTTTGAACCTAGAATTGTATAACCAATCAAAGTAGCAATCACATATGAGGACAAATAGATAATTCACACACAGTCTCAAAGTTTAAATCCCGTGATTCCTTTCTGAAACAAATTTTTAAAAAAAATATCACTTGAGGTTCTTATAATGATTGGTTTCTCCAGGAAGCAGAAGCTGACACAGAATTAGAGTACAAAAGTTTACTGGACGGTAACATCCGTGAACAGAAAAGGGGAAGACACAGTATTGGGTGGGGGTAGCCATCAGACAGTGACGCAGACCTGACAAAGTCTCTGCCAGCCCCCTTGGTAGCTGCAGAGCAGATTTCCCTTTAGTGGAGTCCTGAGTGGGGCAGAAATGGCTAGGCCCTTATACAGCCTCCTTGTCAGAAGCTGACAACCTTGGCCAGGAAACTGAGGTGAATCCTGAAGAAGTTAACACCAGGAGGCTCTCAGTTAACCATCCTTCTTGCAGCTGGGCAGTGAGTCCTTTCTGGAAAGGCAATCTAGGAGCAAATACTCTGTGTCTGCCACAGATGTACTTCATCAAAACAAGAATCCAAGAAAGAGGAGTACCCAGGATTTAAAAAGAAAAAAGGGACCAACTCAGGAACTCAACGTAAATCCCAGATTAACAGTGATGCAACAAGCCAAGAAAGCAATCAGGACGAATTAGGAAAAAACAGAAGAGGTCAGAGGGCTCAAGGAAGATGATCTTTGAAGAAGAAAATGGATTCTTTCACAGTGAACGTGACGAAGGACCAGGAAGAGCTTAGGGATGTGATAAAGGCATGTTGATTTTCTCAGAAAGCAAACCAAAACTAGGAATTTCTAAAAAAGTACATAGAGCTTCATAAAAAACTCATGGTCCAAATATACGGCAAACTGAAAACTGGCATGATTTTGAGAAATTGATGACCTGTGTTGTGGGCTAACGTATGCCCCCCCCAACTTATATTGAACCTCGAACTTTCAGAATGTGACTATACTTGGAGATAGGGCCTTTAAAGAGACAATTAAAATGGGGTTGTTAGCGTGGGTCCTCATCCACTTTGACTAGTGTCCTTATAAGATGAGGATATAGGGAGAGGGAGAGACACCAGACACACAGACAACCACGTGAACACACGGCAAGAAGGCACGCACCTGCAAGCCCGGGAGAGAGGCCTCAGAAGAAACCAGGCCTGCTGACATCTTTATCTTGGACCTCTTGCCTCCACAACGGTGAGAAAACAAACTGTTGTTTAAGCCACCCAGTCTGTGGTATTTTGTTATGGTAACCCTAGCAAACGAATACAGGCACGGTGAGGAAAGAGAAGTTTGCTTTCTTTTCTGCATCCATTGGTATGGTTTCCATGTTTGTTTGACCACATGCAAACACTTGTGGGGCAGAGAGTCCCATAGTTGTCATCTAATACAGCATTTAATAACAGTTGCATTTATTTATTTGTTTATTTGGTAGTGTTTGTAAATGCTTGGCATTCTCGTTATTAGCAATACAGTGTTTTTGCATTCTTTTTTTTGAATTTTTGAAGTTATTTTATTATTTTTTATACAGCAGGTTGTTATTGGTTATCTATTTTATACATATTAGTGATTACATGTCAATCCCACTCTCCCAATTCATCCCACCACCACCACCCCCAACACTTGCCCCCTCTTTCCCCCCTTGGTGTCCATACGTTTGTTCTCTACATCTGTGTCTCTGTTTCTGCCGTGCAAACCGGTTCATCTGTACCATTTTCCTAGGTTCCACATACATGCGTTAATATACAATATTTGTTTTTCTATTTCTGACTTACTTCACTCTGTATGACAGTCTCTAGATCCATCCACGTCTCTACAAATGACCCAGTTTCGTTCCTTCTTATGGCTGAGTAATATTCCATTGTATATATGTACCACATCTTCTTTATCCATTCATCTGTCAATGGGCATTTAGGTTGCTTGCATGACCTGGCTATTGTAAATAGTGCTGCAGTGAACACTGGGGTGCATGTGTCTTTTTTTTTTTTTTTTTTTTGCGGTACGCGGGCCTCTCACCGCTGTGGCCTCTCCCGTTGCGGAGCACAGGCTCCGGACACGCAGGCTCAGCGGCCATGGCTCACAGGCCCAGCCGCTCCGTGGCATGTGGGATCCTCCCGGACTGGGTCACGAACCCGTGTTCCATGCATCGGCAGGCGGACTCTCAACCACTGCGCCACCAGGGAAGCCCCATGTGTCTTTTTGAATTATGGTTTTCTCAGGGTATATGCCCGGTAGTGGGATTGCTGGGTCATATGATAATTCTATTTTTAGATTTTTAAGGAACCTCCATACTGTTCTCCATAGTGGCTGTATCAATTTACATTCCCACCAGTAGTGCAAGAGGGGTCCCTTTTCTCCACACCCTCTCCAGCATTTGTTGTTTGTAGATTTCCTTATGTGCCCATTCTAACTGGTGCAAGGTGATACCTCATTGTAGTTTTGATTTGCATTTCTCTAATGATTAGTGATGTTGAGCAGCTTTTCATGTGCTTCTTGGCCATCTGTATATCTTCTTTGGAGAAATGTCTATTTAGGTCTTCTGCCCATTTTTGAATTGGGTTGTTTTTTTTTTAATATTGAGCTGCATGAGCTGTTTATATATTTTGGAGATTAATCCTTTGTCTGTTGACTCATTTGCAAATATTTTCTCCCATTCTGAGGGTTGTCTTTTCATCTTGTTTATAGTTTCCTTTGCTGTACAAAAGCTTTTAAGTTTCATTAGGTCCCATTTGTTTATTTTTTTTTCCCATTACTCTAGGAGATGGGTCAAGAAAGATCTTGCTGTGATTTATGTCCAAGAGCGTTCTTCTTATGTTTTCCTCTAAGAGTTTTATAGTGTCTGGTCTTACATTTAGGTCTTTAATCCATTTTGAGTTCATTTTTGTGTATGGTGTTAGGGAGTGTTCTGATTTCATGCTTTTACATGTAGCTGTCCAGTTTTCCCAGCACCACTTATTGAAGAGACTGTCTTTTTTCCATTGTATATCCTTGCCTCTTTTGTCATAGATTAGTTGACCATAGGTGTGTGGGTTTATCTCTGGGCTTTCTATCCTGTTCCATTGATCTATATTTCTGTTTTTGTGCCTGTACCATATTGTCTTGATTACTGTAGCTTTGTAGTATAGTCTGAAGTCAGGGAGTCTGATTCCTCCAGCTCTGTTTTTCTTTCTCAAGATTGCTTTTGCTATTTGGGGTCTTTTGTGTCTCCATACAAATTATAAGATTTTTTGTTTTAGTTCTGTAAAAAATGCCGCGGGTAATTTTATAGGGATTGCATTCAATCTTTAGTTTGCTTTGGGTAGTATTGTCATTTTCACAACATTGATGCTTCCAATCCAAGAACATGGTATATCTCTCCATCTGTTTGTGTCATCTTTGATTTCTTTCATCAGTGTCTTACAAGTTTTTAAAAAATTTTATTTATTTATTTTGGCTGCGTTGGGTCTTTGTTGCTGCGCGTGGGCCCTCTCCAGTTGCGGCGAGCAGTGGCCACTCTTCGCTGTGGTGCACGGGCTTTTCATCATGGTGGCCTCTCTTGTTGCGGAGCATGGCTCTAGGCACACGGCTCTAGGTACAGTAGCTGTGGTGCACGGGCCTAGTTGCTCCACAGCATCCTCCCGGACCAGGGCTCGAACCTGTGTCCCCTGCATTGGCAGGTGGACTTAACCACTGTGTCACCAGGGAAGCCTGTCTTATAGTTTTCTGAGTACAGGTCTTTTACCTCCTGAGGTAGGTTTATTCTTAGGTATTTTATTCTTTTTGTTACAATGGTAATGGCTTTGTTTCCCAAATTTCTCTTTCTGATCTTCCGTTGTGAGTGTATAGGAATGCAAGAGATTTCTGTGCATTAATTTTGTATCCTGCAACTTTACCAGATTCACTGATTAGCTCTAGTAGTTTTCTGGTGGCATCTTTAGGATTCTTTATGTATAGTATAATGTCATCTGGAAACAGTGACAGTTTTACTTCTTTTCCAATTTGTATTCCTTTTATTTCTTTTTCTTCTCTAATTGCCATGGCTAGGACTTCCAAAACTATGTTGAATAATAGTGGCGAGAGTGGACATCCTTGTCTTGTTCCTGATCTTAGAGGAAATGCTTTCAGTTTTTCACCATTGTGTTTGTCCTATATGGCCTTTATTATGTTGTGGTAGATTCCCTCTGTGCCCACTTTCTGGAGAGTTTTTATCACAAATGGGTGTTGAATTTTGTCAAAAGGTTTTTCTGCATCTATTGAGATGATCATATGGTTTTTATTCTTCAATTTGTTAAAATGGTGTATCACATTGATTAATTTGCATATATTGAAGAATCCTTGCATCCCTGGGATAAATCCCACTTGATCACGGTATATAATCCTTTTACTGTGTTGTTGAATTTGTTTGCTATATTTTGTTGAGGATATTTGTATCTATATTCATCAGTGATATTGGTCTGTAATATTCTTTTTTTGTAGTATCTTTGGTTTTGGTGTCAGGGTGATGGTGGCCTCATATAATGAGTTTGTGAGTGTTCCTTCTTCTGCAATTTTTGGAAGAGTTTGAAAAGGATGAGTGTTAGCTGTTCTCTAAATGTTTGATAGAATTCACCTGTGAAGCCATCTGGTCCTCGACGTTTGTTTGTTGGAAGATTTTTAATCACAGTTTCAATTTCAGTGCTTGTGATTGGTCTGTTCATATTTCTTCCTGGTTCAGTCTTGGAAGGTTATACCTTTCTAAGAATTTGTCCATTTCTTCCAGGTTGTCCATTTTATTGGCATAGAGTTGCTTGTAGTAGTCTCTTAGGATGCTTTGTATTTCTGCAGTGTCTGTTGTAACTTCTCCTTTTTCATTTCTAATTTTATTGATTTGAGTCCTCTCCCTCTTTTTCTTGATGAGTCTGGCTAAAGGTTTATCAGTTTTGTTTATCTTCTCAAAGAACTAGCTTTTAGTTTTATTGATCTTTGCTATTGTTTTCTTTGTTTCTATTTCATTTATTTCTACTGTGATCTTTATGATTTCTTTCCTTCTACTAACTTTGGGTTTTGTTTCTTCTTCTTTCTCTATTTCCTTTAGGTGTAAGGTAGATGGTTCATTTCAGATTTTTCTTGTTTCTTGAGGTAGGCTTGTATTGCTATAAACTTCCCTCTTAGGACTGCTTTTCCTGCATCCCATAGGTTTTGGATCATCGTGTTTTCATTGTAATTTGTCTGTAGGTGTTTTTTGATTTCCTCTTTGATTTCTTCGGTGATCTCTTCGTTATTTAGTAACGTATTGTTTAGCCTCCATGTGTTTGTGTGTTTTACGTTTTTTTCCCCATAATTGATTTCTAATCTCATAGAAAAGATGTGGTCAGAAAAGATGCTTGATTTGATTTCAGTTTTCTTAAATTTACCAAGGCTTGATTTGTGACCCAAGATGTGATCTATCCTGGAGAATGTTCCGTGTGCACTTGAGAAGAAAGTGTAATATGCTGTTTTACGATGGAATGTCCTATAAATATCAATTAAATCTATCTGGTCTATTGTGTCATTTAAAGCTTGTGTTTCCTTACTAATTTTCTCTCTGGATGATCTGTCCATTGGTGTAAGTGAGGTGTTAAACTCCCTCACTGTTATTGTGTTACTGTTTATTTCCTCTTTTGTAGCTAGCTGTTAGCAGTTGCCTTATGTATTGAAGTGCTCTTATGTTTGGTGCATATATATTTATAATTGTTTTCTCTTCTTCTTGGATTGATCCCTTGATCATTATGTAGTGTCCTTCCTTGTCTCTTGTAACATTCATTATTTTAATGTCTATTTTACCTGACATGAGTATTGCTACTCCAGCTTTCTTTTGATTTCCTTATGCATGGAATATCTTTTTCCATCCCCTCACTTTCAGTCTGTATGTGTCCCTAGGTCTGAAGTGGGTCTCTTGTAGACAGCATATATATGGGTCTTGTTTTTGTATGCATTCAGCAAGCCTGTGTCTTTTGGTTGTAGCATTTAATCCATTCACGTTTAAGGTAATTATCGATATGTAAGTTCCTATTACCATTTTCTTAATTTTTACGGGTTTGTTTTTGTAGGTACTTTTTTTCTCTTGTGTTTCCCACTTAGAGAAGTTCCTTTAGCATTTGTTGTAGAGCTGGTTTGGGGGTGCTGAATTCTCTTAGATCTTGCTTGTCTGTAAAGCTTTTGATTTCTCTGTTGAATGTGAATGAGATCCTTGCCAGGTAGAGTAATCTTGGTTGTAGGGTCTTCCCCTTCATCACTTTAAATATATCGTCCCACTCCCTTCTGGCTTGTAGAGTTTCTGCTGAGAAGTCAGCTGTTAATCTTATGGGAGTTCCCTTGTATGTTATTTGTCATTTTTCCCTTGTTGCTTTCAATAATTTTTCTTTGTCTTTAATATTTGTCAGTTTGATTACTACGTGTCTTGGCGTGTTTCTCCTTGGGTTTATTCTGCCTGGGACTCTCTGAACTTCCTGGACTTGGGTGGCTATTTCCTTTCCCATGTTAGGGAAGTTTTCGACTATAATCTCTTCACATATTTTCTTGGGTCATTTCTCTCTCTCCTCTCCTTCTGGGACCCCTATAATGTGAATGTTATTTTGTTTAATGTTGTCCCAGAGGTCTCTTAGGCTGTCTTCATTTCTTTTCATTCTTTATTCAGTTCCATGGCAGTGAATTCCACCATTGTGTCTTCCAGGTCACTTATCTGTTCTTCTGCCTCAGTTATTCTGCTATTGATTCCTTCTAGTGTATTTTTCATTTCAATTATTGTATTGTTCATCTCTCTTTGTTTGTTCTTTGATTCTTCTAGGTGCTTGTTCTTTAATTTTTCTAGGTCTTTGTTAAATATTTCTTGCATCTTTTTGGTCTTTGCCTCCATTCTTATTCCGAGGTCCTGGATCATCTTCACTATCATTATTCTGAATTCTTTTTCTGGAAGGTTGCCTGTCTCCACTTCATTTAGTTGTTTTTCTGGGGTTTTATATTGTTCCTTCATCTGGTACATAGCCCTCTGCCTTTTCATCTTGTCTATCTTTCTGTGAATGTGGTTTTTGTTCCACAGGCTGCGGAATTGTAGTTCTTCTTGCTTCTGCTGTCTGCCCTCTGGTGGATGAGGCTATCTACGAGGCTTGTAACAGTTGCTTTAAATGAAGGAGCTGATGCCCAAAGATGTGAAATGGCTTACCTTCAGTAACAAAGTTGAACAACGACAGGTGAGAGTTCAGATCTCCTGAGTCACTAGCCAGGACTCCTTGCTTGGCACTACTTGTCGCCAATTGGACACTTGAGTTAGAGGGACTGGATGCTGGACTGCTCCCTGGTAGAAGGGAGGTTGAAAGGCAGTTTCTGATGTCAGGCAAGGTTCAGTGATGACCAGGATTCTGGGAGTAGGAAAGTGTTGGTTTATTCAAGGGGACTGTCTTTTCATCTCTTGAACCCAAAGATCAAGTTCCTGAAATTTGTTAACAATGGAGCTCCATGAAAATGCTGCCAAGATGCCCTGAGATCTGAAGGAAAAAGCCGTTGTTCAGCTTGGAGGAATACCTTACACACATCAACATGAGAGGGCTTTCACGCTCTTCCTTTCAGTTAAGGAGACCTTTTGCAGATCACAAGGCTCTACCAAGAAAGGTTAAGTAATTTCCTCAGACTGACCCTCCAAATTGGGGGAGGAGGGATGAATTCAGGTTTGCTGATTCCTCATCCATGGCTTTCTGTAAATATTTACTGTGTCCAGGAAGGTTATTTGTGAGAAAGCACAGAGATGATGTTTCCAAAGTCAGAAAGGGAACCATGCTGGAGAACTCCAGGGGAGCTACAGTTGATTCTTGTTATGCCTGCTAGTTAGGTTCTATAGAAGTCACCGCAAACAGTGATTTAGCGAATACGGAACCATTGCTTCTGGGGGAAATACAGGGTTAAGTTCCCTTAAGCCTCTGTTCACAACGTTTTCATCATTAAGTGATCAGTACACGACCTTGTTTTATGCATGTTTCTGTAAGGACACCTTATTTAATGCATACTGCTGATCCAGTAACATGGAACTCATGCCCAGCAGCACTGTTACTCATATCTGAAAGAAGCTTATCTAACATACAGATTTTTTCCATGAGGCACATCGTAATTTCTTGCACTTAGGAACACTAGGCAGCACTGTGCTTTTAAACATTTTAAATAGTGAAATTACCAACAAAAAGCACAAAAGTGCAAAACAAAGTGGCACTTGTTTACAGTAAGAAAGCTGAAACGAAAAGAACGTCGTCTTGTCGGTCTCAGCTGGGAGCAGGCACTCTGGGCAGCTGGCATGTTTTGCTGTTCTGTATATCTCTGTGAATGACCACAAAAGCACCCTGAGTATTGATTTTGGGGTTACAAATAAATATTAGCAGGTAGGCAAATTTGCAAATGTGGAATCTGTGATCGTGAGAATTGACTATGTTATTAAGTCACACTAAATCCTGAATTATATGCCGAATCACTACCTCGAAAGCTCTTAATGAGACTAACCCCCAGCTCCCCACCTCCATTAAGCAGGTTAACAGGAGCCATTTGTACTACAGGGAGACAGCAAGACTGACCCATCCACTTCCCAGGGCTCCATAAGCCTCTGCAAACTCCCTTGCAGTCTTTCACACTCAGGGAAAGTAGAGCTCTCATCTTGTTCACACAGTGTCTTCCCCAAAGGTATGATTTGGGGGGTGGGGGAGGGAGGGGGAGGCTGTTGCAGGGAGATTTTCTTCACAGAGATTCATATTCCTTTAACAGCCTTTTATTTACTCTCTACTACGTGTTAGGTATTGTTCTAGTGCTGGAGACGTAGCAGTAAACAAAACAGACAAATCCCTCCTCTGATGGAGCACACATTCTGCAGGGGCAGACAATAAATTGACCGTAAATAACATATAGAGTAGGTTCAACAGTGGTGAGTGCCAGAGGGAGAAATAAAGCGCAGGTAGATCCAGAGTTTGGAGGGTACTGTGCTTCTGACAGTGGAAAATTGACGTAGGAGAAAAGCAAAATAAATTGCTACAGTATATATACGTATACACACACACACATTTATTTTAAATGGTTGCAGATAAAATTCCTTTAGAAAAAGTTAAAGTTTGCTAAGTTGTATTTCCTTTGTACTATGAAGAAATAATAAAGGATTGCTAATTTAATAGTCTGACATAAGTAACGGTATATTTTTACTAATAGATATTTCATAATTTGTACCTTATTTTGTACAGTGGAGAAATTGAGTATAATTTCACTTTTATTATGAATAGATAACATTTGAAGTCATGAAAAGATCGTACATCTCATTGTATGAGTGGTATTGAAATGCCTTATTTTTATATATAATAGCAAAGGTTCTCATTCCAATCTTATGGAATCAGAATAATGGAACAGGATATATTAACTTGGATTTACAGACCTTTGTATTCACTTTTAGTGGGGAGGGGACAAGTTAGAATATACTGAGGGTAAACTCTGTTTTGACATTAAATAAGTATTGTTTCTGACTTTACAGAATTCACATATGTCTTAGGGCACCAGGGTGGTGTAGTAATTAAGCAGATAGATGGGAGAGCTAGACTACCTGAGTCCAAATGCTGGTTCTTCTGTTATTAATGGCACGATTTAATGTCTCCAACTTTCCCATCTGTGAAATGGGAAATGATAGTACCTACCTCATAGGGCTGCTGTGAGGATTAAATGAGTCAATCTGTATTAAGCGCTACACTAAGAATAGGGTCTGGCACATAGGAAGCACCATACATATGTTTGTTTGTTATTAAAAAACATATTAAGTTTTTTTAACACTATCTACACATCCTAGAAAATTGTGGCAGGAACTTTATCAGAATTTAAAAGTCACAGCTGTTTACCAATACCGACTACTCTAGAATCACTTTTTATTTTTTTTATTTTTATTTTTTTTTCTTTATTGGAGTATAATTGCTTTACAATGGTATGTTAGTTTCAGCTTCACAACAAAATGAATCAGTTATATATACACATATGTTCCCATATCTCTTCCCGCTTGCGTCTCCCTCCCTCCCACCCTCCCTATCCCACCCCTCCAGGCGGTCACAAAGCACCGAGCTGATCTCCCTGTGCTATGCGGCTGCTTCCCACTAGCTATCTACCTTACGTTTAGTAGTGTATATATGTCCATGCCTCTTTATCGCTTTGTCACCGTTTACCCTTCCCCCTCCCCATAGCCTCAAGTCCATTCTCTAGTAAGTCTGTGTCTTTATTCCTGTTTCACCCCTAGGTTTTTCATGACATTTTTTTTTTTCTTAAATTCCATATATATGTGTTAGCATACGGTATTTGTCTCTCTCTTTCTGACTTACTTCACTCTGTATGACAGACTCTAGGTCTATCCACCTCATTACAAATAGCTCAATTTCATCTCTTTTTATGGCTGAGTAATATTCCATTGTATATATGTGCCACATCTTCTTTATCCTAGAATCACTTTTTAAATTAAAAAAAAAAAAAATCCACCTTGAGATGGAGGCAGGGGAGAAGTGAGAGGTGGCCCGGCGGGGTGTCGGCGCTGGCGGGGGCGGGCAGCGCGAGAGTGAGCCCGTGGCTGAGTGAGTTTATCCCTGCGGGCGGTGAGAGGCCTGGAGCCTAACCTGGAGGAAAAGGGTCGCGGCGCCAGCTAGCAGCGGCCCCCCTCGCGGTCCCCGGGCTCGGCGGCGCGGTAGCGGCCCAGTTGTGAGGAGGCGGGGAAGCGAGTGTCCGGCGCCAGCCACGGACGGCATGGACGTGGGCCCGGACCCTGGGCTGGTGCAGAAGTTCAGCTGCCTGGGCACCGCCGACAAGGACGTGCTCGTCTCTGAGTTCCAGCGGTTGCTCGGCTTCCAGCTCAACCCGGCCGGCTGTGCTTTCCTCCTGGACATGACCAGCTGGAACCTACAAGGAGCAATTGGCGCCTATTATGACTTTGAGAGCCCAAACATCAGTGTGCCGTCTGTGTCCTTTGTTGAAGATGTCACCATAGGAGAACGGGAGTCGATATCCCCTTATGCTCAATATATAAAAACATGGCGCATCCAAAATTCTGGGGCAGAGGCCTGGCCTCCAGGGGTTTGTCTTAAATATGTCAGGGGAGACCAACTTGGACATGTGAACATGGTGTTGGTGAGATTGCTAAACCCCCAGGAGATTGCAGATGTCAGCGTCCAGATGTGCAGCCCCAGCAGAGCAGGAATGGATCAGGGACAGTGGCGGATGTGCACTGCTACAGGACTCTACTATGGAGATGTCATCTGGGTCATTCTCAGTGTGGAGGCGGGTGGACTTCTAGGAGTAGCACAGCAGCTGTCATCTTTTGAAACGGAGTTCCACACACAGCCACATCGCAAGGTAGAAGGAAACTTCACCCTGTTTGCCTCTCCCCGAAAGAACCGACAGTCAGATGAAAACAAAAGACCCTGGGCGTTCCGGGTTCCACTCAATCAGCAAAAGCACACGGGCTCCCGCGCCTGACCAAACCGAGCAAGATGAGAGTAGACTCCCCCAGAACTCTGTAAATCTGTCCCCCAGCAGTCACGCAAACAACTTATCAGTCATGACTTACAGTAAGGGGCTCCGCGGGCCTTACCCCTTCAGTCAGTCTTAAACGGGTGTCACCAAGAAGAAAAATTAACGAAAGACACAAGGCTTGACTCTGGGAGGGGAGGGCAAGGGGTTCCTCTGGATTGCAGACCACATCGCAGGGACCTGTGGCTCTGACCCCCATCCTGGAAGAAGAAGAAGAATCAGAAAGACTAGTTTTGAGTAAACTCAGCGTGTTTACTCACGCTGAGTGCGTGAGTAAACTCAGCGTGTGCGTGTGTGTGTGTGTGTGTGTGTGTGAATGCTGAGTGGTGGGAGTGGTGTTAAGGCCACCAAGAAGAAATCCTCGCAGCCACTTTGGGTTTTGTTTATTAGGCGTCAGTCTAACAAGTCATTAGGGCGCTCGGGAAGGAAAAAAATGTTTAAAATGAGGGGAAAAAAGCCATCTTTTAAACAAAAATTATTTTGCCTACAGACAGCTTGTAGTTTTGAGCACATGTTAATTGTTTCCCCTCTTTCCCCACTTTTATTTTTTTAGATAAGGGATAACATTCTGTGTATAGACTAGCTGCTTGCTCTGGAAGCAATTCAGGTTCAAAGCTGGCACGGGCTGCTTGGGGGCTCTGTGGGTAGGTGCTCTAGGAGGACGCCTGCGTGCCACCTGATTCCACAAGACTCTGACCCCATTTGTTTTTAGTGGCATCAGCCTATGGGTTATCACGCTTTTCCTCTTCTTTTCTCTTTGATCTTCTGTTGATTTACACCTTTGACGTTTGTATTCGTCAACCCTGTGGCTTGTTAGCATCAGAACCTCTTGACCAAACTTCCCTGTGTGGCCAGCAGAGGAAGCCTGGAGGACAGATGTCAGGTGACGGGGGAGTTTGTGAGGCCGCGAGGTGACCTCCTGCACACACTCGTGACAATTCAAATTGCTTTCCTTCCACGTTTCTCTTGGCGAGAGAAACGCCATCCCGCTTACTGCTCTTTCGGGTTCTTGGTACACAGCGGCTCGCCATCCACTCTGGGAACAGTGCCTCTGTGCTGTGTATATGTGCGTGCTGCGTGCACACACACACGGGTGTTGGTGCAGCTCACCAGCGAGTGTGCAGCCGGCGAATGTGAAGGTGTCCCGTGCTTCTCTGTTGTCACACAACTCCCTTCCCTGCGTTTCCCTCCAGTTGTCCTTTGTGGTGTTTTCGCAGCCTGTTAGCGGAGGCTTAGCTGTTAAGGTATGAAAATGGAGCCCCAGATGGGGAATTTGCCGTGGGGAAGGCCCACACTTACTGACTGCGTGATCTTGGAGACCACATTTTGCTGGGAATGAAAGGACCCCCTCCCTGGGCAGGATGCTCAGCTATTGGGAGGTGGCGGGCAAGGCACAGCCCAGCCGGAGCACAGGTTGGTTGGCTGGCTGCTCCCTGGGACAGGTGGCCCCACTGGCATCCCGCGCCTTCTGAACAGGTTGAGATGTGGATATCTCCACAGGAAGCTCAAACCAGGCCAGAACAGCTGTGTGCCAAAGATACAGGAGTATGCAAAGTCCCTCTTCTCTTCTCCCCCCGTCCTTCCCTCGAGTCTTGGTTCGTTTGGTAGCCGGGCATACGGATCTAGGGTGCCATTGCTGGGTCACCTGCCTGTTGCCACACCCCCATCCCCCCCACCCCCCGGCTGTGAGACAGCAGGGAGTCCAGCTCGCTGATTGGCCGCAGGGGTCATGTGGCCTGGGTGTGGCTGAGAGTCTGTCTGGCTCTGTCTGGGTGTCTGAGTTCCCAAAACGCCTGTTGTTTGTTCCTCCTCGTCCACTTCTGAGACGGTTATGTGTTTCAAGCTTGACTGTGAGAGAAAAGCTTGTATGAAATTCTCCCTTTGCCTCCCCCCCTCACCCCAAATAAAAGGGGGCGTAAACATTGGTCCACTGGAGAAGCCCCGGGGGAGGGTGGAGCCTGCCTGCTGAAAGGGCAGTGCCGCTGGGGCTGGGGCCAACTAGAGCGCACACTGGAGCACCTACTTTCTGTGCACACACAGAGCACCCCATTCCCAGCAGAGCAGAGGGGAGTCCCTGCCAGGTGCCCAGGTCACCACAGGTCCAAGCCAGGGGCTCACGATGGCTTTTTGTTTGAGGGCCCTATTGGGCCCAGACTGGTGCCACTGTTGCTGCCAACCTCCGGGGACACCGCCACCCTGGAGCCCACACATGCCCAAGCATTCTGCTCACTGGATAGCCCTCAAAGCATCACATCTCCAGCTGCCCCTGCAGGATCATGGGAGGCTTTACACCCGCTGGTCTCTGGGCTTCCTCATCTCCCCCACACTAGGTGCCCCTTCCCCTTTTTCCAGGGGGGCTGCCCGCCGTTATGCAGCAGTGGCTTCACGGGTCCCCGTCAGTGGGTCTGGGCCTGCCACAAGGATTCTGCTCCTCCCCTTGCTTTTAGGCAGTCTCACCTGGCAAGGTAATTGTCCCAAGCACGTTGGCTTCTCTCCCAAGAACAAACCCTTTCTGTGCACATCTTTGGAGTGGTGCGCTCCTTGCAGAGGCCAGAGCGAGCGCCAGCCGCGGAGTAGGGGCGGAAGGAGTCCGTGGTCCTCCCAGGGCCTGGCGGCCCTTAGTACCATTCGTCCTGCCTCTTCTCGCTAGTGTGGGCTCTGAGCAAGTCCTCAGAGCCCCTCTTTTCCACTGCCTAGTGGGCCAGCAGAGGCTACCCTCTCAGCCCCAGCAGTCTGTTCCTCTTGGACTCCTTACCAAGTGGCAGGCTGCCTCTGGGCAGGACCACCAGTGTCTGGCACCCGTGAGGTGAGGCAGGCAGCATCCTTAAGGACCTGAGGCCAGCAGGGGAGGCAGAGGGGCTCAGGCTTGGGAGGAACCAGTCTGTTTGCATGGAGTGAGGTGTGCACGTGTGCACGCATGCACGCGTGCCTGCTTTTCTTTTTTTGCCATGGGGACAGTTGAATTGGGGGCATTTTTCTACAAGAAACAGCCTTCTCTTCCCCCCGCAAGGACTGGCTGTTACCGAATGTCCATCAGAGGCACTTCCAGCCAGGAGAGAACCTCACCAAGACAGCTGGTGTGGCCCAGGTGGGAAGTGGGCATAAGGATAAACCCCTCCCCAGATTCACTGTGAGCCCCAGCGGGAGAGGGTGGTGGTGTTGCCAGGGCCCAGCACTGCAAGCTGACCGCCCGCCCCACCCTGCCTCGCCTTTTCTCTGTCTCCTTGGGTGAATGCTGGAGCTGCTGCCCTCTCCTTCTGGACAGTGGTGTGGCAGCAAGCAAGCTGGCTGGCTGTTTGTGGTGGGGCCTCCTGGTGCCTGGGAGGCGACAAAGATGAGGCAGTTTCTCCTGACTGTATACATGAATATTTGTATGATTAACACAGACTAAAAAAAACCCTGAAGAAAAAAAAAAATCCAACTTCTCACTCACTTGATTAACGTTGCAGTTATTGGTCAGGCAAGAGAAGTGGCAGGTAGCCCTACGAAAGGCACCCGGGCTTCCCAAGGAAGCAGGTGCTGCAGGTAGCAGGGGAAGGAGGAGGGCACAGAGGAAGCCTTCAGGAATTTGCTCTTGAGGAATTTGAGGATTTTGAGTCTTCGAGGATTTACTTGAGGAAGTCACTGGGAATTAAGTAAGGGCCACTCCCTAGAGGAATCTTCTTGAGCAGCAAAGGGCAGTTGAAGAGAAAGGTAGATAATAAAAGGAGTGACAGGAGTGACAGTTCTTTTGAAAATAAAAGAACCCTGGGAAGGATCTGGGCAGGGAGGCGTAGAAGGTTCATTTTCAGGGACAAATGTAGTTGGAAATATAAGATCATTGTGGAGAGGTAATATAGTGCAGCTGTTAACATCATGGACTTGAGGACCAGTCTGCTCTACCCCTCACTAACTGGGTGATCATGTCCAAGTTACTTCACCTTTCTGTTTTAGACTGTCTGAAAACTGGGGAATAATAATGCTGATAGTACTTGTCCCACAGGTTGTTGTGAGCATTAAGTGAATATGTAAATATTAAATATATAAAGCTAATATAAAGCTCTTAGGACAGTGTCAGGTCCTGAGCACGGGGACTGTTGGTTATTATTGTTCGTGCAACAGATTTTTAATTTATGAAGAAATGAATCATGTTTTTTCAAATACAAATGCACCTGTGATCCTAAAACCCAACACTTTCCTCCACCTTTCAAATCCTTTAGCTTGGGGGATGGGATGTGCTGAGAAGAGGTAAGAGAGAGAACTAAGAAAAGCAGGAGATAAGCAGGGAAAGGAATCATTTGAAAATCTATTAAAGCTTTACCCTCTTATTCAGAATAACATGTATCTTTCAGGTTTTGGTAGCTGAAAATTAAATTTCCTAGTATGCTATATATGGAGTTAAAAAAATAAATTCCATGCTAAATACAATAAACTTTTGAAATGAAGGCATTTTATAGAAAATTGTTATGCTAATAAGTTAATCAGTATATAGGCAATACTTTTCATTGCTTGGTGGCTTTCATTTTTTACTTTCATAAAGCTAATCTAGGTTAGCTTTAAAATATCGCTTTTTGCAATTATAATAATTCTGAAAATATCAGTTTAGTAAATAGTGTGTATACATGCCCAAATAGATCATTCTAAAAAAATTAGAGAAAATTTTGGAATTTCATTCCCAAAGTGAATATCTGTACTAAAAAATTTCCCCCAATTATTCTTCATCAGAAAAGAAAGCGTGTCGTAGATGAAAGGAGATGAATCTGGAGATGAATCTGGACATCTCAGGAGTGGAGATATTTGGGTACCAGAGCAGATTACTCAGAAGTAAGAAGAAAAAACCCTCCCAGGTAAGATGCTTCTTCCTGGCCCTGGGAACAGGGATGTGTCTGGGGGTTCTCAGGCGTTGGAGAAGCTGATAATCAGATTTTCAGCTATGAGAAAGCTCCGTTGGCAGCCCAGCTGTGAGCAGAGTGTGTTAACCGCTGTCCTGTAACTGCTGATATGATTCTGGGAATTTAGTTTTGCTTCTTGGGGACAGCCCTGGAATAGCATGAAAATTCCAGAAAATTGTATCACATTTTGGCACTGAGCATGTTTAAGTCCCCTTTTGGAGCAAGACTTTTCTCAGAAGTGGTATATATTGTGAGAATTAATCAACAGGTATTTATTAGTCTCTTCATTTTTAGCACTGTGCAAAGCACAGATGTAAATGCTGACTCTAGGATGTAGTTCCGGAAATCGCTGCTAACTTGAGCCACCTACAATTTGCAAATGGCTTTGTTTTACAGAAACTGGTTATACGTGACTGAATCTAAATTTCTGGCCCTTTGTGGTCTAGAACTGCTCAGGAATAATATGAAGATGACTGTTACTTAGGTGCTTAGGAGGGCTGAAGGCTGGAAGAAGAGGGGTTTTGGAGAGGAGGACTTGTGTTTCTTGAATAAAGGTCTTTCTCTGCTTGGAGAAGGACTGTTGCCTGGAAATGGACATTCGCCTTCTTATCAGTGAGGAGTAAGGGATGGCTGGCTGATGAAATTAAAAAAAAAGATAACTCTGAAACTGAGCCAGAGGTTTGATTGGGTGCCAAGCTAACGTATTAATTTTTCTATTAATTAAGTTAATTAATTTTGCTATTAATATGCTAAGCCTCCCTAAAAACTAAGGATTCTAGCAGCTTCTGCATTTCTAGCAGGTAGGAATTTCTTTATTCTATGACACAGGTTAAACATTTACTCATTTAACAAATATGCCCCAACTGTCTACCATGTGTCAGGCACTCTTTTAAGCAATAGGAATTCAGGGCACAAAACAGACAAAAATCTTAGGCCCTGTGGTGTGGGAGAAAGATAAAAAGGTACTAAGGAGAAAAAGCAGAGAAGGAAAATAGGAAGCGTGAGGTGGAGGGTGTTAACAGCCCTAGGCAGGGTGGTCTAGAAAGCCTGCAAAGAATGACATTTGGGAAAAGATCTGGGGGAAGTCTCTTGATGGTGTGTTCTAAATTAAACTTTGGCTTAGAGCTGCAGTTTAACAGGATAGCAAGAAATTTCACTTCAGCCGGTTGTTGAGAGTCCTTCCCCTTCTTCAGATTATTAGGGGTCTGCAAGGGTTTATGTCTTTGGCCCCTGGTTGCTCCTGAGGTCTCAGTGTCCAACCCTGTGTGGTTACTTTGAGGGGCCAGATGTGGGCCCAAGAATCTTAATGTCTACAAAGTCCTGACTTAATTTTGTCACCGAGGCATCCAAGTGCTATCTCACCAGAGCCTCTCCTCTGTGGGGACACAAGTCTAGGCTACTCTGGGAACTGCCCCCCCGAACTCTCCAACCTGTTTTTAGTCTAGAGGCCCCTCATGATGGGGGTACGTCTCTTCCTAAAATTTCAGCACACATCTTTTTTTTCTTTCTTTTTTATCTGGCCGTGCCGCATGGCTTGTGGGGTCTTAGTTCCTCGACCAGGGATTGAGCCTGGGCATAAGAGCGTGGAGTCCTAACCACTGGACCACCAGGGAGTTCCCAGCACGCACCTTTCCAACAGCCCAAACAAAAGCATACATAGGTGGTTGTTTTCCATGTGTCTGACTACCTTTGTTTTTAACGTCTGAGGCTAGGGCAGCAAGGGAGTGACCTTTTAAAGATAAATCAGGAGGGCTTCCCTGGTGGCGCGGTGGTTGGGAGTCCGCCTGTCGATGCAGGGGACACGGGTTCGTGCCCTGGTCCGGGAAGATTCCCACATGCTGCGGAGCGGCTGGGCCCGTGAGCCATGGCCGCTGAGCCTGCGCGTCTGGAGCCTGTGCTCCACAGCAGGAGAGGCCACAACGGTGAGAGGCCCGTGTACCGCAAAAAAAAAAAAAAAAAAAAAAATCAGGAGAGCACTCATTCCTTCGAGTGAGATTCCTACAGTACTAAGGACAGACCAAAATTAATGTCTAATAAATTACCTTACCATTCATTCAAATGATTTGGTCTCTAAAATTATTTCTATTTGTCAGTATACTCAGAGAACTGAATGAAAAATACTTTTGCTCTCCCTTTGCCTATTAGCGTTATGATTATTCGTGCTTGAAGTTGGAGGAGGGAAGACATTCCTTTACTAATATCCTGTTACCCAGGCTATTTCCTGTCTCTCCCTTCTGCACCCTACACCAGTTGGGGTAGATTGCCAAAAGTTCAGTTTATCTAAAAATTCCAGTAAATGTGAAAGCAGAGGGTTGACAATGGTGAGCAGAGAGATTAGGAGACTAAAACAGGGAAATGAAGGTCAAATGTAAGAAAGGTGGAAGTGGGAGAGGAGGACAGGGAAGGAGATGGAGTGTTGAGAAACGGAAGGGAAGGGACAAAGCAGAAAGTAAAATTAAAGAGACAGGATGAGGGAGTGAAACAAAAGAGGAATATAGAATAAGGAGTCAAAAGGACAAGGAAGAAACAAGTGAGGAGCACTGATTCAGTGTTGAACTCATACAGCTCTGGAGGTCAGAAGTTTGACATGGGTGTCAGTGGGCTGAAATCAATGTTTTGCTAGGCTGTGTTTCCTTCTGGAGGCTCTAGAGGAGAATCCATTTCCTTGAGTTTTCCAGCTGTCGGAGGCTGCCTGCACACCTTGGCTTATGGCCCTTTTCCTCTTCCATCTGTAAAGCATATCTCTAGTCATTCTCTGATTGTCAGTTGTATCTCTCTTACCATTCTTCTGTTGTCACCTCTCTCTCTCCATAGTCAGGAAAGGCTCTCCATTTGTAAGGACCAGAGTGATTAGATAGGGCCCACTTGGATAATCCAGGATAATCTCCCTATCTTAAGGTCATTAATAATCACATCCATAAAATCTGTTTTGCCATGAAAGGCCTGAGAATTAGGATGTGCACATCTTGGGGGACCATTATTGTGCCTGTCAGAGAGATCAGGTAGCCTTAATTGGAACCCTTTCTGTAGGTCAGAAGATCAGCCAGTGCATTGCCAGGTAAGTGTGTTTCCAGACCAGGCCATGTCAAATGTGTTTTAGTCTACATACCATTTGAAATGTAGAAATAGAATGTCACTTATGCTCAAAGAAATAAAATGTGTGTATTGTGGTAAATAAAAATGCATATATATTTTTATGTTCTGATGTAAGACAGCAAAACGATAAATAAATGGTTGACCTATGAAACCTTATACGAAATCCCCTTCTCTGATAGCCTGGAGACCAGGATTAGGTAGTGAGCCACTGAAGTGGCAGCTTATTTAACCCTGCATGAACTGGAGCCATGCAGCCATTGCTGAGGATCACAGTCAGCATGTCCTTTCTTTCCTTGATGCTTCTTCACTAAGATGCTTGTGGACTCATAATAATAGCAGGTGATTCCAGATGGCAACTCCACAAGATGCTTACGTGGCCCCTCCTCAGATGGAGAGTGGATCCTTGTTTCTATGTAGCTAACGGGCATTCTGTAGAATTCATTCCCTCACTCAGAGACATCCATGTGCATGCATTTGCCACAACCGTGGTAACTAGAAACTAGCCCTATGTGGGAAACATTGGCCAGAATGCCTCCAGGAATTCCACCATCTGATTCTGATTCTAATTCCTGCCCTATTCTCATCGCGACCACTCTTGTACCAGCTCTCTGGGAAAGCTGGGAGTGGAAGTAAAAAATTCCGCGTCAGAAAGAAAACAGAGGTCTGGGAGAGAAAGAGAAGATGAGCTTGGTGACTTGTAAGTTCCTGTTCAAAAACAGGACTGATGTTTTGGTTAGAGGCCTCAGGAAGGAAATGTAGTGGCTCAAATTATCCCCAGATGGGGCTGTTTATCTCATTGTTCCCTTCAAATGGAAAGTAGCACTCAATTGTTGAGTAGAGTTCTGAGCACTTACTGGTCACTGGCACTGTTAGTATTGGGTATTTTCATGGGTCTTGTTGGATGAGAGCGTTTATATACATAAAGAGTCACATTACATTTGTCTATGTGTATCAACACATACAAACTCATGTGAAACCATCTTATACTTGTTAAATACTTGACTTTTCAGAGTTCTTTCACTTCAACTATTTCACCTGATCTTGGCAGCAATTAGGAATATGAACAGAGAAGATATGAAAACAGAGTCAGAGAGATTAGCCATATTATTCTCATCTCACTTGGTCACAGGGCTAGTTTGTGAGCACTTAGATTAGAACCAGGTTCTTAATTTTCAAACCAGGGCTCTTTCTACTTAATTATGTCGATTTAAAAAAAGAATTCCAGTAACTCAAGAGTTAGAGCAGAGTTTTAGTTATGTCAGAACTATCAGCTATAACACCAATTCCCACTTACAATGTATATTTAACTTTAATTAACGGTAATTTTGTGGTGAGGCAGAATAAGAAACAAAGAAAAAAAGGAAACGGCATTTCATGCAGTGTTACATAAAAACATAACAAGATCTTGAAAAATGCAATATTACATAAAGAACTAAGGAAGACCTGGAAAAAAACAAACACTTGCTGCTTACTATTTTAGAAATAGCATATGGTTTCTTCCACGTGATGAATATAAGGTTCAAACAAGTAAATGCAGAGATGACCTCTGAGCATAAATGTTCAACGTGCAAAGAGCAGAGCATTTTCTGGTCAGTGTTATTAATCCCACTGAAGATGGGGTGAGTGATATGCCGTTAAATTTAAATTTAGGCTGTAGAATTTAGAACTCTGTCCTTTACCTCATGTGTTTCTTTTTCTTAGTCTGGCTAATCTAAGCCTGTTGGACAAAAATTATTTTAATTTAAAATTGTTAAACACATTGTTTGGGGCTGGTTTGGGCCCAGAATTACTTTCTGGATCATTTATAACATTTAACCAGGCTGAAATTTTGTTTTTTGTTTTTGTTTTTATGCCAATCTACAAGTACACACAAAACTTCTTCCTTCCTGGTTTTGTCAGTTTTCAGTAAGT
This sequence comes from Tursiops truncatus, assembly GCF_011762595.2. NCBI lineage: Eukaryota > Metazoa > Chordata > Mammalia > Artiodactyla > Delphinidae > Tursiops > Tursiops truncatus. The sequence goes on along the minus strand of NC_047050.1, from coordinate 11,668,807 downwards.
GACAATTTGTAATCTTTCAAAAATATACTTTAAAATAATACGATTTGTCTTTACCTAATAATTTCTTCTTGCCTTTGAAATATTTCTGTAGCCATATTGAATATGACAGGAAAAATCTCCACACACACAAAATATTCCTCCTAAATTCTCATGTATGTTTTGCTGTTGATATTTAAAGGCAGATATGAATACTACATTTAGTTAAATAGATGAAAAGTGGCTTTGGTTTTGAAATACTACTTTAGTCTATAAGGAACGAGATCTGGCTCACATAAAGGGCAGGCTCATAAGCCTGTCCAATGCCACTGTCTTACCTCATACAAGGAGCATAAAACAACTCTTCAGGCCTTTATTCATTAAAATGGAATGTGTGTTTCCATTAGGAGTTCTACTCAAAGAGTGAATCTGCATACTGAGAAAATTATGTAGCAATCATCTTTCCTTAACCTAAAAGTAAAATACAAATGTGGAAAAGTTCACAGCATTTCATGTCCCCTACCATCCCCCATCAAGACCACCTGGAGACATGACTGAACCAAGAGGAGGTACTGTGGACCCTCAATGGGCTCACTATTAAGAGTCTGTACAATAACTTCGAGGTCCTTCTCTGATTAGCTGTGTTTTCTCATTTGCGTTTGTAGGCTGGAGGACAACTGGAAAGTCCATATCTAAAAATAAACAAAGAAAACCAGTAAACACCCTCTTATGTAACATTTCATTTAATGGGGCAAGTGGTAGATATTTTTGCTGAAATGATGATTAGCAAATCATTTCAATTCCTAAGATACTAAGGATCCTACCCTTTAAAGGACTTCAAAAGGGAGGAGACACTCACTGTCTTTATTCTTCATTTAAGTTCTATTAGTTACAGAATTATAAAACCAAAGCACTAAGCCCAGATTTCACTTTGAGGCAATTTCTAAAACTGATAAACTTGAGCTTTAGTTTTCACCATTTTGTGGGGATGAGGACAGGGCTGCCATCCATGTCATATAGATTGCAGTGTGTATCTATATGAAAAATACCTCTAGAATCGTGCAGTGGACAATTGCATACATGGCTCTGGTTGGGAGAGAGGCCAAGACCCAGAGTTTGCTTGGGTGAAGAGTCTAATAGGAAGGTCTCCACATAAAGCTAGTACCCCAAATGGTTATGTGCTATCTAAATCACCATAGCCTTAAATCTGCAAGGAATTTTGCTAGTCTTGAGTTTTGACGAGGAAGTGAAGACCTCCCTTAAAAATGTCTGTTAGCAAGCTAATGAGCACACAATGTGGCAGGTCAAATTTACAATACCTGTGTGTTCTAAGAAACCTCAGGCTGATAATTTAGTTTAAAATGGTCCAGTGCAAAAGCACAGAGCAGAAGTGAATGGCCCCAACCTTCAACCCAGCCCTCAAAGAATCCCCCACAAACTGCAAGAAACATAAACTCATAGTAAAAAAACAGAGAGATGGGAGAGATAGGGAGAAATAGAGAGAGAGGGAGAGAGATGGGGGGAGGGGGAACATTACACATAGGAACAATGCACACTGAGTGAGAGCCAGTAGAAACAACAGAAAGCCAGTCAGACCCAGAAAGACTTCAAATCCTGCACTTACCAGACACAGAATAAGAAAGAATTAGATTTGTTTTTCAAGTGATCAAATGGATTTTGAAATTAATAATAATAAAAAATCTCTTTTAGACATTAACACATCTGAAATTTTTAAAACTTGATGAATGGGGTTTAACAGCTAAAGGGAGAATTAATGGAATAGAAGACAGATTTGAGGAGGTTAATCAGAATGTGGCACAGGGAAACAAAGATATAAAATAGGAAAGAGGCTAAAGGACATGAAGAATAGAGTGATATTCTGACTTATATTTAATAAGACTTTCGTAAAGAAATGAAAAGAAAAGAAGAGTAGAGGTAATATTTGATGATTTAATGGCTGAGAATTTCCTGGAATTGATACAAGACACCAATCCACAGATTCAAGAACCAACTAGGATAAATTAAAGAGAAATTCATATTTAAACATCTTAGTGATATTGAAGAACACTAAGGATAACGGTTCTTAAAGCAATCTCACTTTCCAATAGCAGATATGGAAGCCAGAAAACTATGAAATTATGTTTACAATATACTATAAGAAGATATCAACCTAAATTTGTTGATAAACCCTCTTATTGCTACATTTATTTTTTTAAGCATGATTTACAGGTATTTTCAGACAGTAAAAACAGAAGTTGTGCCACCAGCAGACGTAATTTAAAAGTTATAATTCAGACAGAAAGAAGTGTTATCACATGGAAAAATTTGTGGTGTATATAGAAATGATTAGTAGATATATAAGTAAAACTAAACAATTATTTATTATATAAAGCAATAATAATTTATGAGACTTAAAATTGAGATAAAATTATGACAATGGTATGTAAATCAGAAAGGAGATGATCAGAATTAAAGAGTTATAAAGTTCTTGTATTGTTCAGGAGAGGATAAAGATAAGAATTAACTTTCAACTTTGGTAACTTAAGTATGCTTGATAACTTTTTAAGGCAGCCCTAAAAAAATAGAACAGAGAATATAATTTCCAAACTGGAGGAGAGAAAGAAATGGAATGTGAAAAAAAATTCTATCAGTACAGAAGAAGGAAAAAAAGGAAAGAAAGTAGAAACAAAAAATATGCCAACTTAAAGTGATAATTATAATAATAAAATATTAACAGAAAGCATGTATACAGTACTTATTATGTGTCTAGCACTGTTCTCAGTGCTTTATGTATCTTAACTCAATAATAGCACTACAAGGTAGGGTAATTATGATAGCTATTTTACAGATAAGCTGAGGGACAGAATGTTTTAAGTAACTAGCCTGCATTACACAGGTAGTAAGGAATAGAGCTAGTATTAAAACCTGGGCAGTATTTCTCAGAATCTGTTTTCTTAAAGGCTGTGCTATACTGTCTCTCAAAAAGAGTAAGTTCATAGAAAAAAACATATATCATTAGTTATAAAAAATACAAACGGACTCTATTTAAAAGAAAAAACATGGCCAGACTGAATAAATCCCCCCAGCAATATGCTGTTTTCAAAAGACACATCAAAAAACATAAGGACAAAAAAACATAGAGAATAAAAGGATGGAAACATATTTACTGCACAAACACTAAGGAAAAGAAAGCTAATATAACTGTATTTTAAAAACAAAGTATGAGACAAAAAGCATTGCTAGAGCTAGAGGGTAACTACATAATAATAAAATATTCAATTAACCAAGTAGCCATAAAAATTCTAAACTTATATATGCTAATAACATAGCTTCAAAATATAGGAAGCAAAAATTGACAGAACTTTATAGAGAAATAGAAAAATCTATCAGCACAGTGGAAGAATTGAATGCTTCTCTCAGTAACTGACGGATAAAGCAAGCAAAAAATCTTTAAGGTTATAAAGGATTTGAAAAGTATAATGTTGTGAACTGAATCGTGTCCCTGCCCCCCACCCCATTCATATGTTGAAGTTCTAATCCCCAGTCTGTCAGAATGTGACCATATTTGGAGAGGAGGTCTTTAAAGAGGTAATTATGTTAAAATGAGGTCCTCAGAGTGGGCCTTAGTCCAGTATGACTTGTGTACTTAGGACACAGTCATACATAGAAGGAAGGCCTTGTGAAGACACAAGGTGAAAATGACCATCTACATGCCAAGAAGAGCGGCCTTAAGGAAACCAGTCCTGTGACACCTTGATCTTAGGTTTCTAACCTCCAGAATTGCCAGAGAATCAATTTGTTTTTCACATCACCCAGTCTGTGGTACTTTGTTACAGCAGCCCTAGAAAACTAATACATACAACAAATTAGCTTTATTTAATAGTCATACATGGAACAGTGAACCTAACAAATGCAAAATGTACTGTTTTGAAGCAATGTGGAACATATGTAAAATCAATTAAGTTCTAGGCTATAAGCAAGCCTCAAGACATTTCAAAATATTGTTTCATGCTGTCCACATTTTCTGATAATACTGCAGTTCAGTTAGACACAAACAATAATAAAGAACGAGAAAAGACCCCACAGGTTTACAAATTAAGACACATATAGACCTAACTTATAGATTAAAGAAAAAATCATAATGGAAATAAGAAAATGTTTCAAACTTAGATTATAAGAACATATGTGTACGTGTGTGTATGTAAAGCCAAACTGGTACTTACAGAAAAATTTATAGCCTTAATAGCTTAATATCAGAAAAGAAGATGGACTGAAAATTAAGAAGTATAAAAATTAAGTTAGAAAATTAACAACAATAAATTAAGAGAAATAATAAAAAATAGAAATTAAGTAGAGAGAATATACAGGAGAATCAATAAAACTGACAACATTTATTTGAGAAGAATAAAATTTTCAAATATCTGGTGAGAATGGCTAAAAAAGGAAAGCAGAAATAACCAATATAAGGAATGAAAAATGGGACAAAAATGCAGATACTATAGATGTGTAAAAGGTAACAAGAGGAAATTTTGAAGAACTAATTGTTTTAATAAAGAAGAAGGGAAACCTAAATGGCCTATAAAATATATTGAATCCATAATTTAAAATTTGTATAAAAACACATTAGCCCAGAAAGGTCTACACAGTCCTGTAGAAAGAAATAAATCCAGTAATACACAAACTTTTCAAGAGTTAAAGAGGAACACTGCTAATTTATTTTATGAGGCATAATCTTGGTATAGAACCCATAAGGAAAGTTTGAGGTGGGAAAATGATAGGCCAGTCTCACCCATTAACATAGATGCAAACATCTAAAACAAAATATTAGCAAACACATTTCATAAAAAAATAAAATAGTTAATGCATTATGACTGCTTTGGGTTTATCTCAGGAATTCAAGATTGTTTTAACGTTGGGCAACAATTCATATAGTTCTTCACGTGAACAGTTTAAAGGAGAAAAATCATTACCATCTCAATTGGTGAAGAAAAAAGTATTCTAACAAAATAGTAATAGAAGACAACTTTCTTAACCTGATCAAAAGCCTACAGCAAACTTCACAATCATTATGCAATCTTGAAAGCATCTTCTCTTCAACATTTTACTGGCAGTCTCAACAAACACAGAAAGGCAAGGAAAAGGCTAAAAAAATGATAAGGGAAGGGAAGGAAGAATCAAAACTATCACTATTCACAAATGTTATAGATAGGTATGTAGAAACCCTAAAGAATTTACAGATAAATAATTAGAAATAGAGAGTTTAGCTAGTTTCTTGGATTCGAAATCAATGTTAAAAAAAAGTACATTCCTATATACTAAGAAACAAGTCAACAACTAATCTATGATAATTTATTTATAATTGTATAAAAGTGGATAAAGTATTATGAATAAATGCAACCAAAGATATAAAAGAGATATCTTTATTGAAAGGCAACGAAGAAAACCTAAATAAATGGAGAGGTATACCATGTCACATATTAGAGGACTCACATTCTTTAAAGATGTCAATTCTTCCTAATTTATCCACAGTCACTGCAATTCTAATCAAGATCCCAAATATTTTGCTTAAAGAAGTTTTGGTACAGGACTTAACAAAGCTTATTCTAAAATTTATATAGAAAAGCAAAAGGCCAAGGATATGTGAGAGTGTCCTGAAGAACAAATTAGGAAGAGTTGCCTGAACAGTGTTATGAATTATGGGCCTGGTGTTGCATATAGATAGACAAAATGACCAACGGACCAGAACAGAAAGCCCAGAAACTGTTCCATATATCTATTAAAACTTAATGTATGTCAAAACCAAGACTAGAAATCAGTGTGCTGGGACAATTTGTTTTCTATATGGAAAAAAATGAAGTTGGAACGCTACATCATACCACTTGCAGAAATCAATTCCTGGTTATTAAACACATAAACATGAGTAGCAAAACTATAAAACTTTGAGAAGACCATATAGGAGAACACCTTTATATCCTTGGGATAGGGAAAGATTTCTTAATCAAAACACAGAAATCACTAAGCATAAAGGCAAATATTGACATTTTGACTACATTAAAATCAAGAACTTTGGCTTATCAAAAGACACCGTAAAGAGTGAAACACCAGGCCACAAATTGGGAAAATACATTTTAAACAAACATGATCAACAGAGTCAATACCCACGCCCCAAAAAAGAGTCAGTAAGAAAAAAGCAAATGATATATTAAAAACCTACAAAAGACTTGAATAGGCATTTCAAAGAAAGAGAAACCCAAACAACCAGTAAGATTCTGAAAGGATTCAAGGAGAAGAAAATTAAAATCACAAAGGTATACCATTTCCCATCCACCAGACTGGCACACATTTATAGTCTAGTGAGGGCAAGGATGTGAAGCAGTAGGAACTCTCATTAGCTAATGGAAATTAGTGCAGCAACTTTGTAGAACAACTTGGTGTTATCTAATAACTTGTAGATATGCACATCTTTTGACTAAGGTATTCCACTCCTGTGTATATATTGGGTTGGTCAAAAAGTTCATTCAGTTAATGAATACGTTGTTCAATAAAGTTCTTGGTGAAAATGAAAAATGTGTCTTTTATTTTTACTTAAAGCTGAACAAACTTTTTGGCCAACCCAGTACCTGGAAAACTCTACTCATGAACCAGGAGACATTCATAACAAGAATATTTGTAATAGCCCTGTTTGTAATGGCAAAAAAGTGGATTTGGATACCCAAATATCCACTAGCAGTAGAATGGATAAATAAATTTTCTGGGATATTCTCATAGAAGAATATTATACAACAGTGAAAATGAATGAAAGACAATCACAGTACGAATGAAGTTCAGAAATATGATGTTGAGTGAAAAAAAAAGAAGTTGAAGGATAATTGTTGAGTATGAGTTCATTGATTTAAAGTTCAGAAATGTAAAACCAAGCAATAAACTTGATTAGGAACATAAATATATATAGTTGTAATACTAAAAAGAATAATAAGAAAATGATTACATTATGATAGCCAAGAAGTGGGTGGAAACAACCTAAGTGTTCATTGATGGATGAGTGGATAAAGAAAATGTGGTGTATATATACAATGGACTAGTTTTCAGCCATAAAAAAAAGAGGGAAATCCTGCTATTTGTGACAACATGGATGGATTTTGAGTGCATTATGCTAAATGAAGTAAGTCAAGTAGAGAAAGACAAATACTGTATGATCTCACTTATACATGAATCTAAAAAAACAAAAACAACCCAAACTCGTAGAAAAAGAGATCAGATTTGTGGTTACCAGAGGCAGAGAGTGAGGAGACAAGGAATTGCATAAATGTGGTTAAAAGGTACAAACTTCCAGTTCTAAGACAAATAAATACTGGGGTTGTAATATACAATATGGTGACTACAGTTAACACTGCTCTGTGGCATATTTGAAAGTTGCTAACAGAGTAGATCCTAAAACTTCTCATCACAAGGAAAAGAACATTTTTTTCTTTTTCTGTGTGTCTATATGAGATGATAGATATTAACTAAACTTACTGTGGTGATCATTTCACAATATATGTAAGGCAAGTCATGCTGCACACTTTAGACTTATACAGTGCTGTATGTCAATTAAATATCTCAATAAAACAGAAATTTAAAAAAGGAAAATGATTACAGATGATTTAGGGTAACAGTTACCTCTAAATAGGGAGCAACAAGCAAAGAACCTAAAGGTAATGGCACATAATGTTCATTTGTATGTTTCTGATAAGTAAAAACAATAAGGGATAAAGTAGTTAAGTGAATTACCCCCAGAATCTCTACTGGTAACTAATAGAGTCGGGGCTTGAAATGGGACTGACTTCAAAGCCCTTTTCTGTCTTAGCCACTAATAGTGTACTGCTCTCAAGGTAGCTGCATAAAAGACTGATAATCAACTTTCCCATTTCCCCACACTTTGTGAATACTGATGCTTTGTGGTATCCTCTACTCCCTGCCATGGGTGAATTTTCAGGAAACAAAGAACCTTCTCCTTCTCTGAAGAAAGGGTGTTTAGTTTCTTTCTGTAGTCAAATCCCCTCTCTCCTCTACTACAGATATTTTTTAATTGAAGTGAGATTCACATAACATAAAAGTAACCATTTAAAGTGAAAAATTTGGGGCTTCCCTGGTGGCGCAGTGGTTAAGAATCCCCCTGCCAATGCAGGCGACACGGGTTCGAGCCCTGGTCCGGGAAAATCCCACATGCCACGGAGCAACTAAGCCCACGCGCCACAACTACTGAGCCTGCGCACCACAACTACCGAGCCCATGTGCCACAGCTACTGAAGCTGGCTCACGTAGAGCTTGTGCTCTGCAACAAGAGAAGCCACCGCAATAAGAAGCCCACACACCACAACAAAGAGTAGCCCCCACTCGCCATACTAGAGAAAGCCTGCGTGCAGCAACGAAGACCCAACACAGCCAAAAATAAATAAAATTAAATTTAAATAAATAAATAAAGTGAACAATTTAGTACATTCACAGTGTACTAAATATATAATTCACTGCCTCTATCTAGTTGCAGAACATTTCTCCAAAAGGAGACCCATTAGGCAGTTGTTCCCTGTTCCTCTTTTCCCCCCAGGCCCTGGCAACCACCAGTATGCTTTCTGCCTCTATGAATGTACCTAATCTAGATAATTCATGTAAATGGAATCATACAGTGTTTGTCCTTTTGTGTCTGGCTTCTTTCACTTAGCATAATGTTTCCAGGTTCATCCGCCGTGTTGTATGTATCAGTACTTCATTCCTTTTTATGGCTGAATAATATTTCACCTCTACCTTTTTGCGTTTTCTTCCTCAGAACCTCCTGGGTTTCTCTCAACTCCCTTTCCCCTCATCCTAGTTAAAATCCTACTGCTTTTGCTCTTATCTAACCAACTGTCCAGGATTCCAGCTGCTTTCCATCTATCACATTTCACTTTGATGGTCTGAGCCCTTGACTGGGTATATCCCAGTTTGGGGTTATTTGCAAATATGCTCTCTGCATAACTTCCTCTTCATTCAGTTCCTTGATCAAACTGTTCACTTGAACAGCCTAATGTGACTATCCCTGCCTTGCCTGGCATCGAGAGCTCCATTCACCATTATCCACAGGATGCTGGGAGGTGCTGTGCCAGATGCTGTGCTGGTGTCAAGATCCCTCCCTTCTAGGGTTCTCCTTCCCCATAATCTCCCACCCCTAACTCCTCATTCTTTACGTTTTCAGCTTTAAATGTCACCTCCTCTGGGAAGCTGTCCTCACTTGCATCTGGGTCAGGCCCGCCTAGTGTTCACTGTCACAGCCCCTGTGCTTCTCCTTTGGCAGACTTATCATACCTGTAAGTTAGCTAGCTCATTGTGTGACTTATTTGTGGAGTACTTGTCTTCCCATCTCCTCTGCGATACTGTAAGGTCCAAGACAGCAGGGACCGCGTCTTTCTTTTCTCTAGCCCCTAGCGTACTGTTGGGCAAATATTAAGTGCTCAATAAATGTTTTCTGTGAAAAGACTGTCTAGTAAATTTGCTCACTGAACCTTAGCAGGCAAAACCTGAAGAAACCTTGGGTCCCCTTGGAGCAGCTTCCGGGGCAGCGTTCTGAGCTGACTCACTTGTCCTGCTGTCCCGGCCCAGGGCCTTGATGGTGCTTACTTGTCATTTTCATATAAAGAAGCAGCAAAGGACTTTGGACTAGTTGCAAGAATTATTTTCCATGAATTATTTTTAGAAATCAGTTCCTTTTGACTGGGGGGAAGGGGATAGGAAGGAGATTGAGTGGGATTGGTGAAAAGAGGAAGGATGAATTTAATCTCTTCCTTGGTGCCCTTTTCCTGGGCAATAAAGTGTGATGAATGCTGAACAGCAAATGTAATAAATGTCTCAATATCTTGGCTGGGAGCGAGTCTAATTAGAAGCCATATGGCCTCTTCAGCTCAGTGGCTGTGAATTTATTTGGGTTTCATCCAGGTGAGTAGCAAGAACAGTTAAGCAGTCAACAGATTTTCCTGTGCCCTGAATCTCACAGTTTTAGATCCAAGGTCAACCCACTAGAAAATCTTCTCCCTTAAACACTCTATTTCCTCTCCTTCAAAAAAGTGGGGAAATCATGACTCTGCAAGAAAATTTTTGGGTTTAACTGGGAGTTTTCAGTCCACTGCTTGCAGCTTGGAAAAAAAAATTGAACTTATCTCTTGTATTTTTGGTTTGCTTTGCCAGGGTATTTAGAGATAACAGGTTTCCATTTATGCTCATTTCTATACCTTCTTCCTTCCTTTTCTTTTTTCTTCATTTTTCTCTTTCTTTTCCTTCCTTCCTTCCTTCCTTCCTTCCTTCCTTCCGGCCTTCCTTTCCCTCCCTTTCCCTCCCTCCCTCCCTCCCTTCCTTCCTTCCCTCCCTCCCTCCTTCCTTCCTTCCTTCCTTCCTCTCTTTCTTTCTCTCTCTCTCTCTCTCTCTCTCTCTCTCTCTCTCACACACACACACACACACATACACACACACACACGGTCCCAGGGAATGGTGTTCTATCTCAAGATGTTCTGTAAAGCCCTCTTGACTAGTAGAATTCTGACTGCATTGTGGCCTTTATCTAACAGAGCAGTATAAGGTCTAAATGAGCTTGTTTTAAATATAACACTCAAAATTTCACAAAGTGGAACTTCTAATTTGTGAATATTTGAAAGGAAGGGAAATAACCTGGTATCCGTCACCTTTATCTTTCAAGCTTCAAATTTTCCAAGACAAAAAAGGGGGTGTGGACAACCCCCCAAGACACTGTCTCTCTTCTATTTGCTCCTAATTGATTCATAAGAATAATAGAATTCCCCTGTGTTCCTAGAATGCCACTGGGATTATATTTTTATTCTGAGAAAGAGATGGGAATCAGTTTACAAGTTCTAAAATTACCAGGGAATATTGAAGATGCCACTGTTTTGAACTTCCCTCCTTTATTTCTTAAGGGTAGAAGTTAGATTACATTCTTTCACATACTTGAAAGAGACACAATAACCCAAGCAAATCTCTCCTCTCTACTAGCAAATCCCACCCTGTACCACTACTCTTGAACAGAAACTGTGTTTCTGTGGCTTGCAGCAACTCTGTGTATAATTATTGCTAGCCATACTGGCATAACAGTGGCTTTAGAGATAACTCCTATAGCTCACTATCCCAATTTAATTGCTTAGGGGACATGAAAATCCATGCCAGACATGGTGTCACACATTATGAATGTGTCCAGTGGGCTCTGATCCTGGAAGTATTGGGTGATGGAGGGACAACAAGGTTTGAAGTGTGTAGTCAGAATTGGTCTGTGGAAAAATTTCTTCCAAATTTACATCTTATATATGAAATAAACTAGATAGGAGTTTTCTTAAACCTGATAACAATCCTTAAAAAGTTAGGCAACATTAAGACTGAAACTTTTCTAATCTACCAATAATAAAAAACAAATTTTGAAGAAACATGCTAGAGGAAGGACAGTAATTTTTCTGTTCTCCCTAAGGAAGTGATATTAATGAAATTATTATTAAGTGAAGAGGCAATCAAAGAATACACACCCAGAAAGCACAGGGGGAAAGTATTATAAAGGTGTGTCAGGCAGTTAATTAAACTGTTGCTGTTTTTCAAATTTTATGATATTTAAGACATTTATCAGTTTTTAAGCTTTGCAATTTTTTTGTAATTTCTTTTTTTCATTATAAATAAGTATTCACTTTCAGATCTAATTTTGTATCTGTAATTTGATATTCTTTATCCCTAAAAGGACTGTCCAAATTGTGTAAGTTTCTGGCCCTTGAAAACCTTGATTAACTCTGCATAGGAGCTTTGAAATATTTAGGAATAGGATAGAGTTTTTCCTTTTGGTTAAGACTAACAGTAACACAGCCAAATGGGTTCGTGACTTACTAAGTCTGGAATCTGCCCTCTGCAATGGAATTGGTAACTCTGGGGTGTCAGAACTGAGAACAGTGAACGGCATGTAGATTTATCACCAACAACTCTGCAGGAAGGAAATCTGGGTGGAATTTGGCACTGAGTATGAATTTCTGTTCCAGAAAAGAAATCTTCTGCAAAGAAGGTCTGCTGAAATGCCCTGGTGGAGCTTTTATCTAATTTAAAAAGGAAAGACTTTGAGGCTTTTCAGAAAAGTGTGGAACACTGGATTTGAGGTATCTAGGTTCAGTTCACCTAGACTTGGTTCCCGCACTATAAAGGAAAAGTTAAGATAAGCTTGGCACAGTGGATGCCGATGACAGCACTCTCCTATCTAACTGCCCCTTCCTATCCTCTGTCAGTGACTGGACTGGGTTGATGGATATTATGGGAGATCCTATGAACAATGGGCCCAGCGACCCCTGACATGATCTAATAACAGTTTATCTCCCTCAAAAGAGCAGATGAGATGAATGCACTGGGCTCATCGTTCTCACTTTTTTTTTTTGCTGTACGCGGGCCTCTCACTGCGGCGGCCTCTCCCGTTGCGGAGCACAGGCTCCGGACGCGCAGTCTCCGGACGCGCAGTCTCCGGACGCGCAGGCTCAGCGGCCGTGGCTCACGGGCCCAGCTGCTCCACGGCATATGGGATCTTCCTGGACCGGGGCACGAACCCGTGTCCCCTTCATTGGCAGGCGGACTCTCAACCACTGTGCCACCAGGGAAGCCCCCGGGCTCATCATTCTTAAGCAATTTATGCCGAAGTCACTGACTCTTCCCTGAAGAAGAGTTTATACGTGTGTATCTCTGTTTAACCCATTTACGAGTAATACAGCTTGCTTGCTGTTTTTGGTGTGTATGCCCTGTTAGAAGATTTGTCATCTTATATCCCAAATGAAGCAAAAGAAAGTTGTAATTGTATTTCACGATGGGCCTACAATTTGGCTCCAGGGGCAGTAATACAAAATGGTGAGAACAAACCCCCTGTTTGCCAGACTGGCCACCCAGTGGTCCCCCTGGGAAGGAATCACAGCTTGCAGGAAAATCCCTTCTGTCCTCTCTGATCTCCCAATCCTAAAATGGTCTGAGACTAAGTACAGTTCACATGATTGAAGACTCCTTTCTTTAAGCTGGACTCGGGGTGGGTAATAACTGGGTATTACTTAGTACCACATTTGATAGGGAATTTGAAAGTATCTGGAAGCCTTTAAACAGTCTCTCCTCTGTCTGATGTCCTGGAATTTCTGCTTCATTGTGATCAAAGGAATCAGAGTATAGTACACAGAAGTGCACCATGCCTGATTTCCGCAGTTCTGACAGCAGCGGGTCACAGTCTGAATTGTTTATTTGGCTGTCCAGGCTTCTTTGTGACTTAGCGATGAAGTCTGTTACCCAGAATAATGATGCATTCTGCAGGAGAAAATGACAGTAGGATTATGGCTGCAAGACAGAAAGGATGATGGCAGGTTTGACTCCAGTTTGTTTAAACAAAGGCATTTCCCAGAGAATATGAAGTATTCCTGATGATGTGAATTCCGTGAGATTGTTGTCTTTCCTTACATTTTTTCGTTATCATTGCTGGGTCTAGTGAGCTTGAAGAATCGAGTAATCTGTCACGGCCATGCATACACATTGACAGGCATGTGCAGGTGGTTTAACAAAGCAAACAGTCCCGTTTATATCAGACAGTATTCTTGAGGCTGGTTTGAGGCTAGCTCTGAATGTGTGGTTTTGGAAGGAAGCTGCGTTTCTGGGGAAGAAAGACTACCCTCCCCCAGTTTTACCCAGAACTCATCATCAAGTAATCAAAAGGAAGAAAAGTCAAGGGCTGTCGACTTCTCTTGATGTCCATTCCCTTCTATCTGAATAGAGATCCTAAAGTAACAGGCTGACATGCTTCTCCTGGGAGAAATTTCTGCCTTGGTTCTCCTACCTCCTACCCCTGGGCACTCCCACCCAAACCTCCCTGAACCCACAGTTCACTCTTTCGTAATGAGACTGTGAATTGTGCTAGCTTTGCCTTGTGATCATAAGCTCAGATGTGAGTTCATCCGGTTTTACATATGTCATGACTTCTTTCTGACAGTGTTAGGTTCTGCTTTTCTCTGTGGCTGGTAAAGGTAACTGTCCTTTCACCCTCTCCAAAAGAGGTACCAAAGGTAAAAGTCTACGGCACTCCCCCCATTTGGTCGTTGTATCGCTCTCACTTTAGCGACAGCCATCGCCATGGGACCTGGTGCTTGGCCAGGCCTATGAAGAGACACCCCCTACTCTGTTCTCATCTTGCTGTACCTTTTTCTATGTCAGTCTTGATCTGCTCCTCAAGATCCTCTGGGGACACATAGAAGTCCTCTTCTGGCATCGATGACTTAGGCCGGCAGCGTCCACAGCAGCAGTTGCAACAGCAGCAGAGACAGCAGCAGAAATAGCAGCCGGTCAAGAGGCCAATGATGACAAACAAAGTCTAGGGGAACCAGAGGCAAAGCAAAACAGGGGTGAGGGGTAGTGGGGTGTAGGAGACCCCAGAAATCAAGTGTGGACCCATGTACCTCCAGAGACCTGAAGGCATCACAGTTCACCCCAGAGACCACATATTCACCCTCATCCTTATTCCATGGAGGACTATCTTTTTAGTTTCCTTGGAAACAAATGCCTCACAGAGTTTCGCCTGACAAGTTAAGCCAGGAACAAGTGACTTGCAGCCAAATAATGAAGTATGACATTTTCTTCTTTATTCTTAAGCCGTGGTGATCATTATTAAGAGCAGAGCAAACAAACAAACCAACAGACATAACCTCTACAGGTCACATGGGCTAACCAAAGGCACTGAGTCATTCTCACCAAGAAGAGCTAGGGATAGCCAGTCCTGACACCACCGCATTCCTCTCAGTCACCACGTCCTGCAGTCTCTCTCCTCACCATCTCTGCCCCCTCCCCATTGCCTCTCTCTTGATTGGTAGGGCTTTAGAATGGATCCCCTTATCTCTGCTCTGGACACTTCAGTAGCCTCCTAACTGACCTATCTGCTTCCACTCTTGCCCCTAGCCCACTCTGCACATTGCTGCTGGAGGTTTCTGACATGTTCTCTTGAACCCATGCAGCGACTCTCCTGCCTCTTAGAAAAGGCTGGAGCTCCTTATTAATGGTCATCTGGCCTCTTCCAGTGCCTTCCCTGCACCAACATGGCCCTGTTCCTGCCATCCTTGCAGAGCTTTGCTCTCCCTATGGAACCATCTGCCTAGACACCCACTGTCCCATTCCCTAGTCATCTAGAAAATACCCACTCCGTGTTTAAGATTATCTCAAAGATCCTCTGTCTGACATCTTTCCTGATTCCCATGTCCTCCAGAACAATTACTCCCTCCTTTGTGCCCCAACTGCATGCCATACAAATGTCCACCATAGTCTTATTTTGTTGACACTTTAAGACAGTGATGAGTTTATAATTCTGTCTCAGACTGTGAACTTCTTCAAGGCTAAACTATATGTTAGTTGTCTTTCAATCCCTCCTCTACCTAAGGATTTAGTACCTGGAGTGTGGTACACAGGAAATGCCTACTGAATTAATGAAGGTATTAATTGATTAGTAGATAAACAAATGATTTGTTCCTCCTAGTGAACAGCACCAGGATATAAAAGGTTTCCTCACTCAGTTTGCCATAGCTAAAGATTAAAAGATTAAACTCTCCCAATCCAATTTGAAGTGAAAACAATCCCATTTTTGTTAACTGTGCAAAATACGTTTATGATTTTATTAAAAGCATGTTATTTGAAATAGAAAGTGATTTTATACACCCTCACACCTATAATCTTTTTGCTATGGATTCTCTACATCTTCAGAGTCATACATTTCTTAAATTACTCTGAAAAGTATAAAAACACTTCCTCCTCACCAACTGCCTCTAAGACCCTCCTGTGCAGTGTTCCTGAGCCAGTGCCCCAACAAGCACCCCCTTTTTTTTACCTACTTTTGACCTTTTTTGCTTTCACTATTCCATTCCCATATTTTTTCTCCTCTCTGAAAATTTCCTTTGATACATGTATTGTTTTGTTCTTTAGTTATTCCAACTAGATTATTTGCCTGTTGCAGAAATAACCTTGCCTTATCCTTGCAGTGCTTAGTGCAGTACAAGGCATAAGTAGGTGTCCATTGTTTTTAAAACATTTTCAAATTGGTACACTGATTCATACATGTAATGCATGCTTAATACATGATCACTGTGTGCCAGGCCACTCTAAAGGGCACGGGGCAGTTAGGCTTTGGCACAAGCAGAAGGGGAAGGTAGATTTCTTTGTGGCCTTATTTTTAAAGAGCCACATCAGGAATTATTTTATGTATATCTCTTACACTACTGAACAGCTTCTGCTTGTCTATATGAATTTTGATCAATTTTGTCAACTTCCTGGGCAAGGAAATCTATTCTCCTTTTTATGCAGGTAGGCCCCAATATGCAGTCAGATGCTAGTGTGTAAATTATCTAGAACTCCAGATGTACCTTCCCATGGAAATAGTGTCATACCTGGGGGTTAGTTTCCCACAGAAGCCTGTATTTTACATAAACATTCAAACTATCATCATAAATGACATTGACAATATGTACACTCTCATTCTAAGTTCCACATCCTCTAGGCAGAAACTTGTCTCCCTCCCAAGTCTTGAGTGATAAAAAAAGGAGGTTTCAGTGGGATTCCCAGTTATCCCCAAGAAAAGGAATTCTGAGGACTGCAGAAGGCAAATGAGGCTTTAGGCTGCAGACTCTCTCTCCCCATGCCTATGAACAAAAACATATTCTCTCTTGTCCTGCGTATATAAAACTATTCAATTTAGCAAGATTTATTTTAGCGGAAGAAAGTAGCAGAGTACTACTGAACATGACATCTGCCTCTGGAGATCTGCTGTTTCTTTATTAATTACAACTCATATGAATGTGAGTTCATCTGATTTCACAAAATGTGTGAACTGTGAACTTACTACATGTATGTGAACTGTCCAAAAAAGATGCAGATGGACCATATGTATGATTTATATGTAAATATACTTTTATCAGAAGATAAGGATATTAATACTCATAAACAAATATAAAACTATCACCAAGCATGCATATACTAGGGATTCTTAGGAAATCCCACAAAATTTACTGTCAAAAGTCAATCCCGGTCGCAATAAGTCCTTAAAAATCTTGCCTTTTTCTTGACTAGATATCCTTTTTCTCTCTCTCTCTTCCTCTCTCTCACCAACTCAGTGTGCTGCCCTATTTAATTCTTACCTTTTTCCCCTCATTTCCTTCTCCACTACTTCCCAGCAGGCTCCATGTGAACCTATGACCTAATTACCATGTATTCTCCACAGTACTGTGTTTGCTGATGTAGCCTATGCTATAGATAGGAAAGTACATGGCTAAATTTGTCCCATAATAATTTTTAAACAGTTGTCACACTAATAAATTATTTTAGGTTTTCAGCAATGAGTCAGTTCTTAATTTGTCATTATGGGGGTAGGGAGGGCAGTCAGAATTAACCTGAAGCTTCAAATTCAAATCTAATTAATGTCTAGAAGTATTTTAAGCCATGCTGTATTTTATAATTACTTGGTGAGCTAAAGCAAAAACGATCCTTAAATAACAGCTCCTTTTATCTGTAAGAGTTTAGTAATATAGCAAGGTTAGACTTTCTTTGAGATGGAGTCTAAAAGAGTGAATAATATCATGATCTTCTAAGAAATTGTTTTCAAGAGAAACAAAGCATCCAATTCACCTTTGCCCACCAGCTTGACAGCATGAAGTAGGTATTAACATTTTCCTCTCCAAATTGCTCGGCCACATAGAGTCCCAGTGATCCGTACTTGTCGTATATGTTTCTTTTTGACGTGTCAGTTAGTATTGCGTGGGCGTTGTTGATTTCTTTAAACCTCTCAGCAGCACCTGCGTCATCTGGATTCTTGTCTGGATGGTGTTTCAAGGCCAATTTTCTTTTAAAATTAAAAAAAAAAGTGAGGAAAAGTGTTACTTGACAGGTGTTACAACGACATTTTAGAAGGGCATTATTCATTTGTACATCTTTTATACGTGTAAATACCATGAAATGTTACATTTCATACTAATGTTGATTCAACTAAGCAAGTTTCCATTAAATGTTGCCTCGTGTTTCTAATGTGCAGGCACCATAGTATTGTTTCTCCCCTCACATCCTCAAAGGAATTCTCAATAGCTGCATAGCTGTTGAGTCTTAGACATTTTGCCATTGGCAAATATGTGAAGTTTATTTTTACCTGGAAGCTCATCAGTAGCCCACCTCAACATGCAGAGGCCTTTAAGAGTTCCAGCAATAGGACCAGTTTATACCACAATTTCATCTAGAACTGGAAGACTTTTCCAGAATTAACAAAACTTCACACCACATATTCTAAAAGTTAAAACTCAACTGTCAAAAAAAAATCTCTGATTTAAACACCCTTGAATAAATATTATGACCCTTTCACAATTTTTTTACAAATCCTAACTCCCTTTTGTTTTTATGGACAAATACCATGACTTACCTTGTATTCAAATGTGTATTTGACCTCTTTTCAAATAGGTCTTCCCATTTCAAATAATCTATAGAAATTTACTTGTGAGTACAAGGCCCTCTCTCCTCTGTGGATCATAAAGCAATTCCATAAGGCTATGAGTGTGTGTTGTGTTGCATTGTGTGTGTATTGGGGGCAGAGGGGTGATTTGTGAGTGTTCTTTATTCTTCAGTTATAATCAAGTATTAAAAATGTAAAATGGGGCTTCCCTGGTGGCGCAGTTGTTGAGAGTCCGCCTCCCGATGCAGGGGACATGGGTTCGTGCCCCAATCCGGGAAGATCCCGCATCCCGCATGCCGCGGAGCGGCTGGGCCCGTGAGCCATGGCTGCTGAGCCTGCACGTCCGGAGCCTGTGCTCCACAACGGGAGCGGCCACAACAGTGAGAGGCCTGCGTACCACAAAAACAAACAAACAAAAAAAACTTTTATAATGTTTACTACATGCCAGGACTATTGTAAGCCTGTTATAAATATTAATTCATTAATCTTCACTGCAGCTCTATGAGACTGGTATTATAATAATCCCATTTTACAGTTAGGAAATTTAGCCACTGAGAGGTTAAGTAATTTGTCCAACATCATACAGCTAATAATTAGAACCAGGCTTTGAACACAGGCAATCTGACCCTGAGCATTATGCTGCCTTCTACATATTTTTGAATTAGAAAAGTAAGACATTGCAAGGACTTTGGCTTTTGGTCTAGGTGATGTGGGAAGCTCCTGGAGTGTTTTGAGAAGAAAAGTGGTATGATCTGATTTTAGTTTAGAAGGATCACTCAGTCTTGGAGAGGACAAAGGCAAAAGCAGGAGACTCTTTTAGGGGAAGTTCATGGTGGTTTGGACCAGTGTGGTAGTGGATGATTAGTTGGAAGTGGTTGGATTCTGGTACACTTTGAGGGCTAGCTGATGGATTGGTTGTGGGATGTGAAAGAAAAAGGAATGAGGGGTGGCACCGAAGTTTTGGCTTGAGCAACTGGAATTTTGGAGTTACTATTTAAAGAGTTGGCAAGAGATTTTTTTTTGGTAGTAGGAAATGATTTGCTAGGATTCACAGTTCTATTTTGAACACCTGTGAGATGCATATGAGACTTACAAGTGTGACGGAGGTAGAGAGATATATGAGCCTGAGTTCAAATGAGAGTTACTCTGGGAGATGTACATTTGGGAGTTCTCAGCAGGTAGATGGTATTTAGAGCCATGGAACTGGAAAAGATTCCCAAGTGAGTTAGATCCAACATAAGTCCAAGGGCTGAGCTTTGGGAAGGAAGAACTACAGAGGAGATGAAGAAAGAAAGACCAGTGATGCAGAAGGAAAAATCCGGAGAATATGGGGTGATGGGATCCAAGTGAACAAAGTATTTCAAGGAAGAGGGTGGTCACCTGTGTCAAGTACTATTGACAGGTCATGTACAATGACAACTAAGAAGTGATTACTGGGTTTAGTGTTACAGAAATCTTTGGTGACCTTGACACGTGCACACACATACACACATAACACATCTACACATGCATATATGCACATACACACACAGACAATTGTATATATGTCTTTATATAGGGAAAATAAAGCATAACAATAAGTAGAAATAAAGAGAAAAATGAAAGGTTATAACCATGCTTAACTGTGATTATAGCTGAGATTATAGGTGCTTCTTTGTTTATTCTTGTTATAAAAAAAATATACATACTACTTGTGCAGTTTCCTTCCCTAAGTATTTTTAAGCTCCAGTTAAAAATTTTATGCTCCTTTAATAACTGAAAGTTTAGAGTTTGTTCCCTTAAATGACCCACTACCAAATTAGAGGGGGGGAGGAAGGAAGAAAGAAGTCCTCAAACTTTAATAATACAACAATCATTATCAGAAAGTCTCAAGTGGATTCTTTAAGCACATTAATTTTAATGGCTCAATATTCCTGGAATTCTCACTCTGTGCCCTGGAATACAATTGCAGCATTTTCCCCTACCAGTTCCAGAGATCATGTCCAGGCCAACCAAATGCAGAGGCTCTTACTTCTGCCCTGAAAGAAAAAAATCCCTGGAAAATGCCTCTTTACATATATTTCTTTATTTCTAGGGTTCAGTTGTAGACCGATGCACACACTACCCAAGACTTATCCGGAGAAACGTGTCATTTTAAGCTGCTTGGATCTTTGTCAACTTTCAAGGGCAGACACACTCAACTATTTATCACATTCCTCTAACAATGGAGCTGGCAAATTCAGAGGGCTGGAGCATCTCCATTTGTAACAAATCCAATTCCTGGTAATCAGCAGCACTCTGACTCCTCATGGCAGATGCTCTTGGCCCTGAGGAATCCTCAGGAAATGTGGCTAGCAGAGGCAGCTGCCAAAGTTACACAATTGCTCAAGGAGGTAGTTGATCGATGACTCACCCCCTTGGTGGTGTCTGTACGGCAGGAAAACACGTATGGAATTTAGGGTGAAAGGAGAGTTGCTTGGAGTACATTTAAATATAACATTGCCTATTCACTTTAAAGATCTTCCTTATAATTTCTCATTTTATACTTAAAAGTGATGCAATGTTCAACCAGAACATGAGCCTTTAATTCCAAATCTTTCTATACTCTTAGTCACGGTTAATCTGGTATGGCTACAACTAATATTAGAAATAGCATCAATACCTGTAATTTCCACTTCAAAATCCAATAACAGCCTTCAACTGAGTGGCAGATAGGATCAACATGGATTTATAGTTGTAACTACCAAAGGCTCCTAAGATCTACCTATTTTGAGGCAGTGGAATAATTCTAAGAATTGTAATGCCCAATTCTCTTTCTCACACCATCTAACACTCAGGTAAGATCTACCTACTATTCTCTACCAGTCTGTGAATCACCTAAGACCCAGTTCTGACCATGTTGCCCCAGCTCAAGACCAAATCTATCTCCATGGGGTTGGAATGTCAGAGGAGACCTTCTTGTTTGGAAAGGCTGGCCCTGAACCTCAGGGGACTAAGTTCCATCATGACATAGCTGTATCTATAGCTGCCTTTCCCCACTCAACACATTTTTAGCTGCCTTCTCCAATTACCTTTCGTTGCTTCCTATTTCAAAGATTTCCCCATTGCTGTGTGACTTTCTGCTAAACTCCCTCAGCCACAAAGTTTATTGCCCCTCCCAAGTCCCAGAAGAAAGCTACCTGCTACCTAAAATGAAAGAGTAGAAGAGGGAGGGTGAGGCACTGGTTTCTTCCTATATGCTAGAACCGTTAAAAGTGCCCTCATGGCAGAGGCAGCATCATCAACAGCAAAGGTAGCAAAAAAAAAAAAGAAAAAAATCTGAGCTCATATTAGATATAGACTGTTATTTCTAGGAAAAAAAACTGACTATAACGGGAAGAAGACTGGTGGTAGATAGGAAAATGAACTGCTATAAACCAGTTTTCAGGTGAAAACAAACCCTAGACTAGTAACCCTACGTGTTTGGCAAGTATTGCAACTATGGAACTTAATAGTATGTCTTCATAGTAGAAGTTCAGTGGAACTCTTGTGCCCTCTTGGACTCCGGCAACACCCAAGTGAAAGTATAAGAAACCAGTATATGAGTTCCAATGCACGTCTCCCTGACATTTAGTATTGACAGACATTTTAATGTTTGATGGTCTGGTAGCTTGTGTGTGTGCGTGTGTGTGTGTGTGTGTGTGTGTGTGTGTGTGTGTGTGTATCCCTTTGTGGTTTAATTTGTATTCTAATTACTAATGAGGCTGATATATATGTCATTTGGATATCCTCTATTTAAGTGTATGTTGGTCTTTCACCAGTTTTTAGTTTCATGTTTAAAATGAATCTGTAGGATTTAAAATATAGTATTCTATATATGAATTCTTTGTCAGTTTATGTATTGCATATGTATTCTCTGTTTCTAAGGCTTTTTTGTTGTTGTTAGTTTCCTTATGGAAGCTTTTGGAGAACAGAAATTCTTTTTTAAATTGTTTTTTTTTAAATTTATTGGAATATAGTTGATTTACAAAGTTGTGTTAGTTTCAGGTGTACAGCAAAGTGATTCAGTTATACATATACATATATTCATTCTTTTTCAGATTATTTTCTCATATAGGTTATCACAGAATACTGAGTAGAATTCCTTGTGCTATACAATAGGTCCTTGCTGGTTATCTACCTTATATGCAGTAGTGTGTGTATGTTAATCCCAAGCTCCTGATTTATCCCTCCCCGCTATGTTTCCCCTTTGGTAACCATAAGTTTGTTTTCAATATTGGTAGGTCTGTTTCTGTTTTGTAAATAAGTTCATTTGTATCATTTTTTAAATTAGATTCCACATATGAGTGATACCTTATATTTGTCTTTTTCTGTCTGACTTCACTTAGCATGATAATCTCAAGGTCCATCCATGTTGCTGCAAATGGTATTATTTCTTTCTTTTTTATGGCTGAGTAATATTCCATTGTATATATATGTACCACATCTTCTTTATCCATTCCTCTGTCGATGGACATTTAGGTTGCTTCAATGTCCTGGCTATTGCAGATAGTGCTGCAATGAACATTGGGGTGCATGTATCTTTTCAAATTATGGTTTTCTCTGGATATATGCCTAGCAGTGGGATTGCTGGATCATAGGTGGCCCTATTTTTAGTTTTTTAAGGAACCTCCATACTGTTCTCCATAATGGTTGTACCAATTTATGTTCCCACCAACAGTGTAGGAGGGTTCCCTTTTCTCCACACCTTTTCCAACATTTATTATTTGTAGACTTTTTGATGATGGCCATTCTGACCGGTGTGAGGTGGTACTTCATTGTAGTTTTGATTTGCATTTCTCTGATAATTAGCGATGTCGAGCATCTTTTCATGTGCTTTTGGCCATCTGTATGTCCAGAAATTCTTAATTTTAATTAGTTTAATTAATCAATCTTTTCCTAAATTAGGGAAGATATTGTCTTATAAACTCTTTAAAATCTTTATAGATTTGCCTTTCACATAGAAGTCAATGACCCATTTGTAGTTGATTTTTTAATGCGGTAGAAAGTAAGCATACAATTTCATTTTTAAAATATGGATATCCAATTATCCTAGCATCATTTATTAAAAAGATAAAATCCTTTCCCTGTATTTTAAATAGGATCTCTATTCTGCTCCATTGGTCTATTTGGCTACTTCTGGGCTAATAAAGTCTTGAATATTATACCTTTAAAATATGTCTTAGTATCTTAAAGAGCAAGTTCTTCCATATTGTTGTTCTTCAGGAGTTCTGTGGCTGTTCTGGGCCCTCTGTATTTCCACATACATTATAGAACTAGTTTGTTAGTTTACACACACACACACACAGACACACACACACACTCTCTCTCTCTACTGGGATTTTTATTACAATTGCATTTGACTCTATAGATTAATTTTGTATGGTATGTCTACTTATTTAGAACTCAAAGTTTATCGTTTTACCATTTAGGTTCTGCATATATTTTATTAGCTTTATTTCTAGGAACTTATTTTTGTGTGGTTTTGTTTTTTTTGTTGTTTTTTTGTTTTTGTTTTTGTTTTTGTTTTTGTGGTATGCGGGCCTCTCACTGCCGTGGCCCCTCCCGTTGCGGAGCACAGGCTCCGGACGCGCAGGCTCAGCGGCCATGGCCCACGGGCCCAGCCGCTCCGCGGCACGTGGGCTCCTCCCGGACCGGGGCACGAACCCGCGTCCCCTGCATCGGCAGGCGGACTCTCAACCACTGCGCCACCAGGGAAGCCCTTTGTGTGGTTTTGATATTAAAATATTTTTCTTAATTTATTGCAGATGTAAAAGATTTTTATATATTGATTTTTTATCCTACAAACTTAAGCTCATGTATTAATTTTAATAAATTATAGGTTCTTTTGCATTTTCTACATATACAATCATATAATCTGCAAATAATGAATTTTTTTTCATTTCAATTCTTATATCATTTTATGTTTTTCCTTATTGTCCTGGCTAAGACCTCCAGTATGATGTCAAGTAAGAGTGACTAAAGCAGACACTTTTCTTTCCTTCTCCTTTTACTAATTCACTAAGAATGAATGAATATTGAATTTCAATCAAATGTTTTTTCTTCATCTGTTGAGAAGATACATTTTTTCTTTTTTAATCTGTTAATGTGATTGATTTCTTAGTGTTAAATGACACTTGTGTTCCTGGGATAAACTCAACTTAATTATGTATTATTTTACTTATTGCTGGACTCAGTTTTCTAATACGTGCATTTAATTCTGTAAATTTCCCTCTAAGTACTACTTTAACTACATTCCACAAGTTTTAATATGAAACATTCAGTTTTAGGTATTTTCTAATTTTAATTGTGGTTTATTTTACCCAGGAGTTATTTTAAATTGTGCGTCTGAATTTTCAAACATATGGGGATTTTCTAGCCATCTTTTTGTTTTTGCTCTCACTACAGTGCAGCTTGATTGCACGGCCGTGAGAGAACATATTCTATATGATTTAAATCCTTCAAAATTTGAGATTTGCTTTATGGCTCATTATATGTTCAGTTTTTATACATGTTCCATGTGTACTTTAAAGAATATGTATTCTGTACCTGTTGGGTGCTTTGTTCATATATAAGAACAATAAATTTTCTTTGCTAAATTTTTTTGTTCAAATCTTCTGTATTCTTTGCCATTTTATTGTTCTACAAGCAAGGTATGTTAAAATCTCCCACTATTACTGTAGGTTTGCGTATTTCTCCTTATAGTTCTGTCACTTTTTGCTTTCTGTAGTTTAGGCCATGTTCTTTAGAAGTATACAGATTCACAACTGTTATATATTCCTGGTGAATTGAACTTTTATCATTATGAAATACACCTCTTTTTGCTAGTAATACTTTTCATCTTTACTTTGATATTAATAAAGCTACACCAGCTTTCTTTGGGTAGGCTTATACATAGACTATATTTTTCTCTCCTTTTATTTTCTAATTTTCTATATCCTTATATATTAGATGTGTCTTTTGTAAACATATAGTTTTGGATTATTTTATTCACAGTGACAATCTTTTTCTTTTAATTGAAGCATTTAGTCTATGTTTACTCTTAATCTAATTGTTGATTTATTACAGGTTAAATCTACCGCTTCATTATATTCTTCTGTCCCATCTAAAGTATTTTTCTTTTCCTCTCCTTTCTTGCCTTCTGTTAGATTGATTATTTTTCATTATTATACTTTTTCCCCTCTGTTGCTTTGGAAAATGCACAATCTTTTATTATTCCTTTTGGGGTTCCCCTAGAAATTAGAAAATCCCTGACTTATCAAAGTCTAAAGTCAATGTACTTTTGTCTTTCTCCAAGACAATATAAAAATCTTAGAACACTAACACTATTACTGTCTTCCCAACTTGTGTTATTGGTAGCATGTACTTTAATTCTGTAAATCTTTTAAGCCCTCAAAAAATATTATTTAATACAATTAGTATATAACTGTCCCTCAGTATCCATGGGAAATTGGTTCTAGTATCCTCTGTGGATACCCAGATATGTAGATGCTCAAGTCTGATAGCTGGCCCTCCATATCTGTGGTTCCACATCTGAAGATTCAACCAATCATGGATTGTGTAGTACTGTGGTATTGGGGGAAAAAATCCACATATAAGTAGACCCGTGCAGTTCAAACTCCTGTTGTTCAAGGGTCAACCGTATGATGATATTTCATACAATTAGTATTTGTGTACATTTCCTCACATATTTTCCAATTTTGTTGCCATTAGTTATTTCCTGCATCACTGACCATACATCTGGGATCATTTTCCTTCTGTCTATGAACACTCTTTAGTATCTCTGTTAGTGTAGATCTGCTGATTATTAATTCTTACGGTTTTTGTTTAGCTTAAAAATGTCTTTATTTCACCTTCATTTTTGAAGAGTATTTTCCCTGGTTATAAAATTGTAGGCTATCAGTTATTTTCTTTCATCCGTTTTCTTTCATCCAGATTTCAGTTCATTGTCTTCTGGATTTCATTATCTCTTGAAAAACTCTGCTGTAAGTCTAATTTTTGTTCTTTTCCATAGGGGCTTTCCATCTTTGGTTTTCAGCAGTTTTTCTGTGATGTGCTTAAATATAGACTTTTATTTCTTCTGGTTGGCTTTTATTGGGCTTCTGGTATATATGGATTGATATCATTCATGAACCTCGAAAATTCACATACATTATGTTTTCAAATAGCTTTCCCCTTATCCTCTGTCTACGCTTCTTTTCAGACTCCAGTTGCACTTATCTAAGACCTTCTTAATAGATCCTCTATGTATTTTATCTTATTGTTTTGTTTTTTGTCCTCTGTAATTCTTTCTGGTTATTTTCTTCTGGTCTGTTGTCCAGTCAGCTCTCTGACCTGTTAAACCTTGCCTTTGAATTCTTGAATTTCATTGTTGTATTTTTTTTTAGTTGTATAATTTATGTTTATTTAAAACATTTGGAATGTCCCTTTTCATAATTTTGACTTCTCTGTGAAAATTCTCAATCTTGTATTTTATCTTCTTGATCATAGATGTTTTAATGTCTTTATCTGATAATTCTAATACCTGAGTTTTCTGAAGTTCTGTTTCCGTTGTCTCCTTTCAGCTGATTCTTGTTCTTATTGTCTTAACTTGTGTCCTTGATTATCTCTGGTATGACAGATATTTAAAACTTATAAAGAATAATCGGAGTACTAAGAAGATGTTATACCAGAGAGAATTTTTATGTCCTACTTTCAGATGTCTGGAGATATTTACAAAACTGGGATCATGTTAATCCAATATTAGGAATTGAGATTTTCTCAGTCACCCAGATGGCTCAAAGTTCAGTTACAGTCCATACAAGGGTGGTGTTTCCATTATCTGTTTCTTTGTAACAAGCTACAGTAAAATTTAGTAGCTTAAACCAACAAGCAGTTTATTTATTTGCCTACCACGTTGTAATTGGGTAGGACTTTGTGGGGACAGTTTGTCTTTGCTCTGTTTGCCTTTGACTGGAACTGCTCAACTTGAGCTGAAGGATCTGCTTCCAAGATGCCTTCACTGACCTGCTGGTAAGTTGGTGCTGGCTGTGGCTGGAAGCGTAGCGAGGGCTGTTGGCTGGGCACTCTGTTCTCCTCCACATGGCTTCTCCACGTGGCTAGGTGAGATGCCTCACAATGTGATGGTCTCAGGGTAGTCATATTTCTTAAATGTTGTCAAAAGTAGATTGCAAAAGTAGAACCTGCTAGGCCTTTTTAAGATTTAGGTAAATCATCATTTCTGTCATATTCTGTTAGTTAAATCAGGTCAGAAAGCCAGCCCAAATTCTAGAAGACTAAACAGGATATGAATACCAGGAGATATGGTTTATGGAGGACTACCAAAGTAATTGTTAACCACAGATGGTTTACTTCCATTTTTGCCCTTTCTCCTGGGGTGCAGCACTTTGGAGTCTAAAGAGAATTGCAGGATTTCCATTCTTATGGGGCCAGGGTCCTGGTTTTTTCCCCCTTCTCTGAAGGCTGAGTCCTGCTCAGCCTCTTAGCTTCTCTTCTCCCGTATCATGACCTAGTAAGCAGCAATTCTTTACTCTCAAATGCTTTTAAGATGTACATATATAAATATAATTTTCCTTTCAGTTTTTCTAGTTTTTAGCAGAAGAGAGAACTGGTACTTTACCTAGCCAGTGATAACCAGAAACTCATGATTCAGAAATTCCTGGTTATCTTTCATGTTTATATTCTCTTCTTTCAACTATATGTTAATTTCACAAAGAGCTTTTTACCACTGTTATATGAATGAGCCAGAGAGTGCCTCTGTGTATTGACCCCACATTGTTTATTTCTTTACTGCAGACTGAGACCCATTAGCTCAAAAGCCCGCCAGTGTCAAACTCAAATTTTCATACATTCAGTTATTTTTATTTTTTGACCACACCATGCGGCTTGTGGGATCTTAGTTCCCTGACCAGGAATTGAAACCAGGCCATCGGCAGTGAAAGAGCAGAGTCCTAACCACTGGACTGCCAGGGAATTCCCTCAGTTATTTTTCAAATAACCCAAACAAGCAGATTGCTAGCCATTCAGAGCCTGTCTACTTTACATATCTGCAAGACTCACCCCACATCTGCTGGCCATTGGCAAGACAGAGCCTTGTGGCTAGAAGACTCCAAGCTGCTATGGCCCTTTGGAACTCTCTGACTCAGAGACTCCGCACTGTGCTCCTGAGTGACACCACCTAGGTACCTAAGCCCCCTTTCCAACCTTCCTCTCACCTGGGTGTTCCCTTGACCTCCTGCCTTTTTGATGATAACCCCCATGCCATAAGCCTGTGGATGGTCTCATGCTGTGAGGAACTTCCCCTCTCATGCAACCCTGTTCAAGCACCATCCAGTAAAGCCTGCTGTGTTGCTGGCTCTTACGGTCATGTCTTTTCCGTTGACCAGCCGCCAAATCTCTCAACCCCCCACAGCCATTTCGTACGTTGGTACTGAGTACAGTTTCCCTCCTCCTAAGACACTTTAATACAGTAAGGTGCTGAGAAAAAGCTAGAATGAGAATGTAAGTGGGACTCAAGGAAGCAGGAGCCCCTGGGCCAGGATTAGTGTAGAGTCAAGGGACAGAACAGCAAGGTCAGGGCACCATTTGACGTCACATTGCAAGTAATGATGCCCATACTACCCCTACTGTGTAATTATTTCTGAAACACCTGCTGCCATAATGCACGATTCAAGTACTTTGACTACCAAGGCTTCATCCAGGGTCCTCTGAAGGCCACATTACACAGTCCTGTGATTTCCTCACACGTACAGATGGAATATCTGAGCAGCTCGCCCCAGAAATTGTTAAAGTTTTCTCTGGTTTTCTGGGATCCACAGTCACATTCAAGATTCAAGACAGATTGCATGAGGTAACGATGGGAACCATAACTGATGGTCTGTTTCAGAGAACAGTCCTTTCTCTCATATAGAATGACATCGAGAGTCCAGTGCTGACCCCTAGTGGCAGTTGAGACAGTGATCCCATCGTGCTTCAATGATCCCTTGCCAGATTTTTTTTTTTTTTTTTTTTTTTTTTTTGCGGTACGCGGGCCTCTCACTGTTGTGGCCTCTCCCGTTGCGGAGCACAGGCTCCGGGCGCGCAGGCTCATCGGCCATGGCTCACGGGCCCAGCCGCTCCGCGGGATGTGGGATCTTCCCAGACCGGGGCACGAACCCGTGTCCCCTGCATCGGCAGGCCGACTCTCAACCACTGCGCCACCAGGGAAGCCCCCTTGCCAGATTTTTACTAGAATTTTTACTTCATGAGGCGTTATGCTTGTTTTTTATTTTTTTAATATGACTTAAAAATACTTAAACTTCTGAAAAGTTCAAATGCCAATTGATAGAGCTTTGTTTTAGGTCATTTTCTGATCACTACAATTCTTTTCTGTGGCTAATTTTAAGAGCAGCTCTTTACCCTCCCTAATAAAATAGGATAGACTATAATATTTGTGCAAACACAGTAGATAAAATGTGGCCAATATTAGAAGTATTTGTCTATACCAGTCATAAGAGTACTACTTTAGGGGATGGAGACCTGAAGTTCGGACACCAGTAGGCCTCTGACAGCCTTCAGCAGGCCACTAAGATTGTGTGCTATATTTAATCCTTTTCCCCACAGCCTACGGCTCACCCAGAATCTGAGAGCTGCATATAATACAAAATCGCAGTATCTGGCCCAGGTTCCCATCAAAAGTTTCTGTGCCTCTAACCTTAGTACATTTCCTGGGGAAATTTTTACGTTCTTGTTTTTTCAAAGCCGGCAATCTCTGTTGAACTCTGAGCATCAAGGGATCGTAAGACCAGGATGTAGGAGAAATGGCTTTACAAACCTTGTCTCCTTCTTCCAACAGCAGCTCCAGCCACTGGTTCTTGTCAAAGCCCTCAGCAGGCACTTGCTGTCTGTAAGCCTTCCTCCTGCTGGCTTCCTAGCTCAGGCTCAGTAATAGTGTATCATGTCAACGCTACAAGCAGGTCCTGGTAATTACCTGTAGCAGGCCCAGCCACTGGCCCTTGTCGGGCTCCCAATGATCACTTTCTTGTCCTCCCTAAACCCATTTTCCCCCCTAAACCAATATTTTAAAACTACCAGGATCTATTCTTCTAGCCTGTCAATTTCACTGACTCAATTTCCTTGACTCTTTGGACTCAACCTCACGGTCATACTGTAGGAGTGCTACTCAAACCAATTTGTTCACTTCCTTAAAAGTTCTGATTTCCTGTCATACCTCCAAGGAGATGACTCTAGCTATCCACTACTTCCACTCCCATTTCTGGGAGAGCAGTATTGCTGGAGAAGATTGCAAAGCTATGCAAGTCAGGGGCAATAAAGACAAACAGCTTCCCCCCTCTCCACAAGAAACCTCATTTCCTACTTCAAACGGGGTTCAAAGTTCATTAGAAAGAAACTCCTTCACACCCTTTTACTTCTGTACTTCTGCATAATTGCACTCATCTTTCCCTCCTCCTGTTATTTAAGGGAAGAAGAACCTCTCCTTTTTAAAATTAAATTTGCCAGTGTGTTCTAGACTCTATTGGTGCACTTTCCTAAATCCTGGTCCATCAGTCATCAATCTCTACCCCCAACTCCAGTATCTTCAATAATGTCTTCATTAGCTCCTTCTCCTCAGCAAGCAAACATGCTCATTGTTTGTTTGTTTGTTTTTATAAATTTATTTTATTTATTTACTTTTGGCTGTGTTGGGTCTTTGTTGCGGTGCACAGGCTTCTTATTGCGGTGGCTTCTCTTGTTGCGGAGCACGGGCTCTAGGCATGTGGGCTTCAGTAGTTGTGACTCGCCGGCCCTAGAGTGCAGGCTCAGTAGTTGTGGTGCACGGGCTTAGTTGCTCCGTGGCATGTGGGATCTTCCCGGACCAGGGCTCGGACCCATGTCCCCTGCATTGGCAGGCAGATTCTTAACCACTGCGCCACCAGGGAAGCCCATGCTAATTGTTTTTTAAAAAGGGAAACTATTTTTTTTTTGTCCTCCCCTCCCCTTCAAATTATTGAAATGTTAATTATCTCCTCCTTCCCTTCCCCATACACTTCTTCAAAGTGTAGTTTACACAGGAAGGTTGTATTCTCAATATCCATTCACTCTTCAGCTCACTGTAATCTGACTTCTACTTCTAGGTCTCTGCTGAACTTGCTCTCCGTTCCACAACATCCTAACTGAAAAATCCAGTGGCCCATTTGCACCTTCATTCTACTTGGCCTTTCTGCAAGGTTTATTGGCCACTCCTTCTTTTTTCTTGGCTTCTAGGATGTTTTCCTGATTCTTCCCCTGCCCTGGCTGGGAGGCTAGGCAAGGTAGTACAAACATGTGGGTCCCTTAGGGCCAAGGTTGGCAGGAGTGTGTCTTATCCAAAGTGACCAGTGCACCAAAAGCAAGCGGTTATTCAAACACCGAGTAAGGATAGAGCAGACAAAGAACTGGGAAAGCAAGAGCAGGAACTGGAGTGTAGAGTGAACACATCAGAGACAGGATTTGATTCACTCCCTACAAGCCAGAGGATGGCCACTTCTCATAAAAGGACCAAGAACAGAGTGGATAATCCGACTGTGTTACTACAGTCATCTATGCTTATCATTTCTCCTCTGCCCACCAGTTAAATCAGTGGTTTTCAACATCTGGTATTAAAAATCATCTGTGAAGGGGTGTTCTTTTTAAAAACTCACATGTCGTGTCATATATATGTCTTTCCTTTCTTTCTTTTTCTTTCTCTAGAACTTTTCTACATTGCAAACTGAAGCTTTGTATCTGTTAAGCAACTAACCATTTCCTCCTTCCCTCAGTCCCTGGAAACCACAATTCTATGTTGTTTCTTTAAGTGTGACTACTTTAGATAGAAATTCGTTTTGTTTTGTTTAATGTATACGTGAATTGCTAGCTTCAAAGCTATTTAACACTTTCTTAACAGCTTTGTTGGAATGCTATTATACTATTAATTATTTGATGCTTTTTTTTCCCTATGGTAAATAGCTAAGCACATTGTACAATATTAATGGCAAAGCATTATACACATACAACATCAAGTTATGACAATTTGATCTCTATTAAAAACATTTATAGCCTATTCTTTTTGCTTTTTTTATTTTGTATTTTCCTCCAGGACTTATTTATTTTATAACTGGAAGTTTGTACCTTTTGACCAGCTTCACCCATTTCACTCAGCCCCAGCCTCCACCTCTGGCAACCACCAGTCTGTTCTCTGTATCTATGAGTTTGGGGTTTTTTTAGTTTCTACGTATGAGTGAGATTACACATTATTTGTCTTTTTCTGAGTTTTTCACTTAGCATAATGCCCTCAAGGTCTATTCATGTTGTCAAAAATGGCAGGA
Organism: Tursiops truncatus; assembly: GCF_011762595.2. Taxonomy (NCBI): domain Eukaryota; kingdom Metazoa; phylum Chordata; class Mammalia; order Artiodactyla; family Delphinidae; genus Tursiops; species Tursiops truncatus. The sequence goes on along the minus strand of NC_047050.1, from coordinate 11,636,038 downwards.
TTTCCTTCTTTTTATGGCTGAATAGTATTCCATTGAATATATATCACATTTTCTTTGTCCATTTATCCATTGATGGACACTTAGGTTGTTTCCATGTCTTGACCATTATAAATAGCGCTACAGTTAACATGGGTACAGATATCTTTTCAAGTTAGTGTTTTTGTTTTCTTTAGATAAATACCAAGGAGTGGAATTGCATGGTAGTTCTATTTTTAATTTTAAGAATTTCCATACTGTTTTCCATAGTGGGTGCACCAACTTATATTCCTACCAACGGTGCACACAGGTTCCCTTTTCTCCACATCCTCACCAACAGTTGTTATTTCTTGTCTTTTTTTGTGTGTGTGCTGTACGCGGGCCTCTCACTGCTGTGGCCTCTCCCGTTGCGGAGCACAGGCTCCGGAGCAGGCTCAGCGGCCATGGCTCACGGGGCCAGCCGCTCCGCGGCATGTGGGATCCTCCCAGGCCTGGGCACAAACCTGTGTCCCCTGCATCGGCAGGCGGACTCTCAACCACTGTGCCACCAGGGAAGCCCTTTCTTGTCTTTTTGCTAATAGTCCTTCTAACAGGTGTGAGGTGGTATCTCATGGTGGTTTTGCTTTGCATTTCCCTGATTATTAGTGATGCTGAGCATCTTTTCATGTGCCTGTTGGCCATCTGCATTTCCTCTTTGGAAAAATGTCTATTCAGTTCTTCCACCCATTTTTCGGTCGGGTTGTTTGTTTTTTTGATGTTGAGTTGTATATGTATTCAGTTGTTTTTTAAATAAGATAGGAAAAAAGAGGAATTACAAACAAACAGATTAATTCTGTCTTTTATAGTTACCTATGAAGTTACTTTTACTGGTGTCCACTAATTCTTCATGTGGGTTCAAGTTAGTGCCTAATGTATTTGCATTTCAGCCTGAGGACTCCTTTTAGAATTTCTTATAGGGAAAGTTTGCTAATGACTCATTTATTTATTTCTCTAGAAATGTGTTGATTTCTCTTTCATTTTTGAGGGATAATTTTGGTAAATATGAAATTATTGGTTGACATATATTTTCTTTCACACTTTGAATATATCATCCTACTGCCTGCCTTAGGGCCTCATAGTTTCTAATGAGAAATCAGTTGTTGATCTTACTGAGGACCCTTTATACATGATGAGTCGCTTTTCCCTTGCTGCTTTCAACATACCTTTTGGCTTTGAACAGTTGTTTATGATGTGTCTCAGTGAAGATTTTCTTGAGTTTATCTTACTTAGAGATCATGGAGCTTCTTGGATGTGTAGATTAATATTTTTCATCAAACTTGGAAAGTTTTCAGCCTTTATTTCTTCAAATATTCTTTTCTCCCCTTTCTCTCTCTTTCTCCTCTCCTCTGGGACTCTTATTATGTATGTGTTGGTATGCATGATGGTGTATGCAGTGAAATTGACCTATCTTCAATTTCACTGTTTCTTTCTTCTGCCCACTCAAATCTACTATTGAGCCCGCTAATGAAATTTCCATTTTAGTTACTGTATTTTCAACTCCAGAATTTCTATTTTGGTTCCTTTATATAATTTTTATTATTTTGTTAATATTATGTATGTGATGAGATATCATTTTTATCCTTTAGTTCTTCAGGCATGATTTTCTTTAGCCTTTGACATATTTAGCTTATTTAAAGTCTTTGTCTAATATGTCCATATTTGGAGCTTTCTTGGGGACAGTTTCTGTTGATTTTTTTTCCTCCCTGCATGTGGGTCTTTCTTGTTTCTTTGCATGGCTCATAGTATTTTTTTTGAACACTGGACATTTGAATAGTATAATCTGGCAACTCTACATTTCAGAATCTCCTCTTTCCCTGTGGTTTTCAGTTGTTGCTTGTTGTAGTTGTTGTTTGTTTAGTGACTTTTCTGACCTAATTTTATAAAGTCTGTATTCTTTTTTTTTTAATATTTATTTATTTGTCTGCACCAGGTCTTAGTTGTGGTACATGGGATCATCATTGCTGTGTGCTAAGAGCCTGCATGCCGCAATTAAAGTCTGTATTCTTAGTCATGTGTGGCCACTGAAGTCTCTGTTCCATTAGCTTAATGACTAGCTAAAGATTAGACAGATTTTCTCACACATTTGGAGCCCAAAATCACCCAGTCTTTGCAGATGGGCTCTGTGTGTATGGTAGGGCACACCTTCAGCACTCAGCTAGGCAGTTTACAACTCTGCCTTAGCCTTTACTTCCTGCCTGCACAGCTCTTCAAGGTCAGCCAGAAGTGAGAGCTTAGGGCTTTCTCAGGTCTTTCGTGAGCGTGTGCAGACCCCTGGGCATGGTAGTAGCTTCTAGATTCCCAGGAATAGGTCAGAGCTTTTCAAAGCCCTTCTTCCCCAAAGTCTCTCATTCCCCAGCCTTTTCTTCCAAGTTTCTTTAGTGAGTCTACTGTTGCCCCAACTGTTATTTGTTACCTCAGGCAGCAATGACTAAAAATTTGCCTATAAATGTTTTAAGCACATGCCCCCCCCCCCTTTCATAGCAACTTTATAGCACTGGATAACTTTTGATGTAGGTGGGATAAAACAAGCCTTTTAAGCAGGTCTTCCAGGGAGCTACCAGACAGATCATCTGATGACAATTATTTGCAGATAAAGTCTTTTCTGCTTCTTCTGGTACCACTGGTACCAGGAATGCAGACAGCTATTTTCACGGTTACAACTGAGCTGAGGAGCAGGGTATGGGACTAGGACAGTTTAAAATGCCATGAAGTTCAATGTTCTTACCATGATTCAACTTTAAAAAAAAGTGCACCCCAGTTGCCACAAGCTTCTGTATAGTTTTCCTGGTTCTGAAAGGTTGATTCTGATAGTTCTGATAGTTCTAAAAATCTTTTAGATTTTTAGTTTCTTTTATGGTGGAGGAGACTTTTAGAGTTCCTCATTCTACCATTTTCATTGATATCATCACCTATCCATAGTTTAATATCTATATCAATTCCAGTAAAATGTATAAAGTTTATAGAAAACATTTCTTTGAAAGTATTCTTTTATTATTTATGCTTTTCTTTGAAGAATACTGATGGACATAAAGCAGATTTAAGGAATGTTTTGATACCTAACAGATGTAACAATATTCAATGAGATAAACAGTGTTAGTGTTGTTTAAATTTATGTCCACATAATTTCTTTCAACCACTGTATTAGGTTATTTGGCTTGATGGCCATTGCTAAAGCACCCAGAAAAAAAAGGATTGCTTTTTCTTACTGATTTATTCATTTATAATTTTCATGCATGCATTTATTTACCAGTTATTTACTAAGTACCTAGTCCATCAGGTATAGCTATAGGTTCAGGGTATCTGGCACATAAAATGTGCCGAATGATGCCATGATTTTATCAATAGATGACTTAAGAAGCAGTTGGACTTAACAGTATTGCCAGAGAGAGGTGCCTTACATTACCTTAGGACCTATATGGACTTCCTTGCAACTCTGACTCATTTAACCATCTAGAACTTTGCTAGTAAATACCAAAAGCTACTCCTATCCAGTATAAGAGTAAACATCACATTAGCTGGGATGTGCAGTCATCTCCTGGGTGTGCTGACAGTGGACCCACTTCCCCACACTGTCTAGAACTTACAGCTCTGTGCTAATTCTGGATTCCTCTCACTACTGCTGTCTTTAAATCTCAACCTGGGCCTAAGAACCCTAAATTTCATCCCCAACCTTCCTTCTCAGACCCTGATCTTTGCTCCATCCTTCAGTGTGGCCTGTCACTCAGATTCAGGCCTTTATATCCTTTGGATTCATGGTAGCTATTCTAAAACCAGAGATGTAATGGTTAAGAGTGGTAGGCTCTGGAGTAAGGCAACCCAAATGCTGGTATTGACTCCACTACTTACTGCTGGGTGACTTCGGACAGCTACTTATCCTACCTTCCTAAGCCTCAGTTTTCTCGAGTGTAAAATGAAGATAATAATAGTATCTACAGTACAGAGATGTGAGAATTGAATTGAATAATGAATATAAATCACTGAGCATAGTGCCTGGCACATAGTAAGCATTCCATATATGCTGGTTACTTTTATTATTCTTGTTATTAATGACTCATTGTGGCTCTTGTGATTGTCCTTCTGGCTTTTGTTCGATTGGTATAATTTGTACTATATAAATTGTCCTAAAATTAAGACTGCATTAACTTTCTTGGGGAAGACTTCTCTAATCCCTAGTCCAGATCAGCTTTGTTATATACTCTCATGAAGCCATCCTTTTTCCTTCAGAACATTTTATCGCATCAGTAATTATACACTCATTTTGTTCATCATTTGATTGTTTTTTGTCTCCTCCGTTGGACCTCAAGTTACATGAGATCAGTGACAATGGTTTGCTTAGAATTGTATCCCCAGAACCTAGAATAATGCCTGGGATAGGAATGAATAATGGCAGGAAGCATTCACTTTCATTTAAATGATTAATATGAATTCTATGCTCAAGTTAATCTATTCCCCTCACTACAATTTCCCTTGTTTTGCTTGTCTTCTTCTAGTATGTATCTTTTAAACCTTACTAAATCTAACTTTTTATAAGGTAAGCTCTTTAAATGGTACAAAGTTTGTGGTTACAGATGGGTATAGATAGACGTAGATATATAGATAGATATGTATATTCATCTTTCATAGTCTAATGTATTGATAATAGGTATCTAGTAGTAAATAGGTCTTGAGTAAATGAGCGAGTGGAAAAAAAAAGTCATTGATCCTAATGATTCCAGTGCCCAGGAATAACTGAAGGAGAAGCTGCATGAAGAACTAAGAGGATCAAGTGGAAGGTTTGCCATAGGAGACGGGAGGTGATGCACTGACCTGGAAGATAACGCTGACATAGCCTCATATACTCTTCTTTTTAGTGGAAGGTTTTAGAACTCAGGAAACAAATTAGTGCTTGATAGAGATTAATTTCAATTTATTTTGTGAGCTTGAATCATCACTTTGCCTTGTAAGTATTTACAATTCTTATTAGCTATGCATTCCCCTGACATTTAAACTTTATTCATAAGCAGCCTCCGTTAGGACCTGTAATTGCTAATAAAGATGGGCAAAAGCACCACAGATGGGGGTTGCCACAGATCACTATGGAAATGACACTCTTTCCTGCTCCTTGTGAAAACAGCATTGCCGCACTTCGGTCTACTCTGAGGCAACTCATCTCTTCAGAGGTGGAAGATAATTTCCAGAAAGTTCCATGTGAAACTGAATGAAATAGAAAAATCAGTTGAGTCCCTGCTACCCTGTGAACCAAGATATTTGGTACCTTGTCAACAAGGAGAAATTAAGCTCATCCATGGGCACAGAGACCCAGGTGCTAATATACAGAACAGTTCACTTTGATTTTGTGGTTCTCTGAGGACCTAAGGAAGAGCTCGATCTGTATCTGATTTCTTATCCAGCCGGCCAGTGTTATGTTAGGCTCCTGCACCACGTACACCGGGGGAACCAGTCAGCCTTCCTTTCAGCCATCTTAAATTTGTTTTTATCTAACTTCAAAAACGGACACATCCGTGTAAATAAAAACTATTATTTAGGTTGCATATGAGATTTTGAATACTCAAGACTTAGATTCTCTAAATTGCATAACCGGCTCTATTTTCTACAGTTTTCCCTTCCTTATCCCCTAACTACTTCTCACTTGAAGGCTCCACAGCCATGTAAAATGTACTGTGTCCCTACTGAAACTATGGTCTTTCCTTGCTGATCTGTTCCTCTGTATGTACTGGGTCAGTATATGACTCTCTCTTCAGCTAGGTGACCAAATATTTGAGAAATGGTCCTAAAGAAGCTGAGAATATAATCAAGGAGAAAACCCACAGGCAAAAATCTATTTGCTGACCAGTTCATTCTTGCATTTGGTAAATATTGGCTTGGTGCTAGGACTGGAAGTGCAATGGAAGACAAAGCATACTGCCTGCCCTCAAGGAGTTGATGGAGTGGGAAAGGCAAGAAAGAGGGAATTACAACCTATGAGGATTTCATACTCTGATGGGACAGCACAGTGGGCCGTGGAGCGTGTAGAGAGCTTCCAGGAAGGTCCCAACACGCCCCTCTCCTCAAGCCCACCTCAGTGGTTCCTTGGTTCCTTGTAATCACTTTGGGTATGATGTTTGGGTTTCTTCTTTTTTTGTTCTCTTCTTTCTTGCCTCTCTCCTTCCCTCCCCTTCTCTCTCTCTCTCTCAATTAGATTCTAACTTTCTGCTTATATGCTCCTTAAAATCATTTTGAGAAATTGTTCCTTCCACAATCTTAACTTTGTATCTAAAAGTTTGTTGATAAACGTGAATAGATGTGAATTTCCTGGCAGCCCACTGGTTAGGACTTTTCACTTCCACTGCAGGGGGCATGGGTTCGTTGGATCCCTGGTCGGGGAACTAAGTTCCTGCATGCTGTGGGGAGCAGCAAAAAAAAAAAGTGAATAGATGCAAAGGGTGCAATTGTCAGCATATTACAAACTTGACATGTTAAAATATAAGTTGTTACACTCTTTTAAACGTGTTCAGTGGAATTTAAATGTCACAGAATCTAAATACCCCCCATACACACACTCTCTTACACACAAACATACACACACTCTCTTACACACACATATACACACGGACACGCCCTCTCACATACATGCGCACACACACAGACATTCCTTAGAGAGTCTCTTTGCACCCATGCCCCAACCAGGTTTGAAGAATACCATTCTTTAAGGCTGTATTTCTCACTCCTTATGTATCCTTTGTGGCAGCCAGTACCCATGTGCCAGACCTTGGCTAAACACTTCACATGTATCATCTCATTTAATCCTCAGCAACCCTCTGAGGTCAGTACCATTATCTGCATTTTACTGTGAGAAAAATGAGGCTAAGAGAAGGGGTTTGAATCCAGGTCTTTCTGACTCCATATCCTGCACTCTTGACTGTTACTATATACTTAGAGTTCACTGCAGTCAAGGGACTTTAGTGTTAAAATCTGTGTGGAACACCTCAAAGAGAATATGTAACGTCCAGCACCATTCCTAGCACTGCTTTGCTTTTCTCCATATCATTTACCAGCATCTGGTAGACTGTATATTTTACTTCTCTGTTTATTATTAAGCCTCCCTCATTTCCCCAGCCTAGAATATAGGCTACAGGAGTGCTGAGATTTTGTCTGTTTTGTTCACTGCTATTTTCTCAGTGCCTAAAACCATGCCCAACATATAGTAGGTGCTCAATAAATATCTGTTGGGTAATAAACAAGAGTTGCTGCTATAAAGCCATTACGATTGTAGGAGACTCTAAACATACCAGTGGTTGCTAAGTGATCTGATCAGCCTTCCTGGCTTCTGCAATAATTAGATAGCAGTATGAGGTATAGACCAACAATCTACTGATTTTGGAGTGAAGGATTCTTATGTGACAGTCAATATCAAGAAAAGAAGGCTCTAATCACACACCTAAAGTGCTTGCTGAGCACAGGTTAATGACAAACTGCATTTACGTAATTCGGGTTTTTAAGGAGAACATAGTCAGGTAGCCTTGTTGTAGGGCTATGGTAGGGATGCACCTTGTAGCCATCACAGCCTGCCCTGCACGGCCGGGAGTTTGAACAAATCAGGGCATGCTTGAGAGCATGGTGATGGCAGCCTCCCAGAAATCCCCCAGGGCTAGAGAGCCTTCCAGAAGGAGTCTAAGCCATATACCCTGCTGGAGCAGTCACAGTTGGGTGAGTCTGACAAACTGGTAGGGCAGCCTGACAGAAGCCTCCCTGGGGGTGGGCTGGGAACTGCAGAGTGTTTTGGGAAAGGATGCTGTCTTAGGGAAGAAAGAGCCAGACATGATAAACATGACCCTTTATCAAGGGAACAAATGTTTATCTGTCAGAGGGGGTGGAGATTCTAGGTATAGCCTCATTACTGCTAGTCTCTGACTCACCCTTGAGCACGTATCTGGGTCCTATAGAAAAAGAGATCTGCAAGAAAATCTGGAAGCTTTTCTACCAAACTTTGACATTCACTGGGGGCTCTAAGAGAGTATCACAAAAACGAGGGAGCCATTCCCTACATCCATCCCCCCACCTCCCAAGGGCACAGCCCAGCAGGCATTTATGACTCCTTTGAGCCTCAAGAGAAATAGCAGAGGCAGCTTCTTGGCCTGGAGGAGTAGTCAGAAGACTTGAGCACTGAGGAGTTAGCAAGGAGCACCTGCTATGCCTGCCAGGCCTGGGAGAGTAGCACAGAACAGCAGCAGAGCAGCTGTACCCAGCTGAGAACCAGGGACCTGCAGCAGCAGAGCCTAACATGCCCCAAGTTGTACCTAGCAGTGGCCGTGGACATGCTCACTGAGTGAATGGCAAAGCAGATATCATCAACAGGGTGGAAACTTGGTTTGGTGGAGCAATCCTGCTACGTGGGAATGAACTGATTCCTGGGTCCTGGGAGACTCTCCCAGGGGAGCCTCCTAGAAGGACTTGGGTGGTGGAGACTTTACAGGGAACCTAAGCTCTCGAGTCACTTGAAAGGGGCCAAAGACTGGTATTGGGGGCTATGTAGAAAATAATCTTTGAGGGTCTTATTTCAGCAACCTACCATGTCCCCAGTTGTCCCACCATTCACTAGCATTTCTCTCTTCCTCTCCTCCTCTGCCAGCTTCCTAACTCAAAATTTCTGTTGGCTCAGAGAGACTGCTTTAATTAGGTGAGACGGGAAAGCTTGCCTGTTTAAAGCTACAGCAAATATGTGAAAGATGGGTAACCTCTTAGCCATTCCAAGTGTATCTGAACTTTAAAAGCTTAACTCAAGTGAGTCTCCTTCAGACAGCATGAAAAGGGGGAGTAAAGACTCTTAGGCAGTGGGAGAATAGGGGAAAAATATTTGTTCATCTTGTGAAGAAACATTGGTAGGATTAAGCGACATGACCCAGCTATGAGAGAATTGAATTAAATAAGGCTTAGACTTCAAACTCCTTGGAATTATTATGCTCTGTAATATGGGAGGCAGATTTATTCCATAATGAAGCCCCTGGCTAAGACTCACACCACGAGTCTCACTCTGTGCTATGGCACTTTTGACATGGAGGAAAAACTCGCTTTATGCTAGATAAATGGTTTTTGAACAGTAGCACCAAATGGCAGGATAATTTTAGACTTCTAAGGATGAGAGTATCTGTCCATTCATAATAGTACCTGGTATTTTCACTGTGATTTTCCACAAAGGGCTCCAAGCGCTTTGAAAAAGTGATCTCCTTTCTCTTTACAAAATCTCAATGAGGCAAGTGCTTCAGTACATTATGAATTGACACAGTAGAAACCTTCCTCCAGTCATCCTCCCTGCTGTCCTTTGAAATAGCTGGGGACTCCAATTTATCAGCTGACTAATGAAGTGTGGTTGTACTTGTAATGTAGGAAAAACAATGATATAGGAAGACACGATGGTTTATTGACCGAAAGGTTCTATGATAAGGGTTTATAAATAGACATAGGAAGGCACTGAGATAGGTCTGTGAGGCTGTTTATGGTATTTTCTCTTAAAAAATAAAGGACTAGAGATATTCACAATTTCCTTCCCAACTCTGTACCCCTCTTAGAGAACATAGCCACTTTTCCTTCCCATAGGGTTGGATCCTACAGTCCTTGCTGAGTGGTAGTGGGGATTTGCGATTCCAGATCTCTAGTTAGAGCCAGGTAGACGTGGGCGAGCATCTGACCCAGCTGGGCCCACTAGATACTTGCTCAGGAATTTAGAATTGGTACCTAGCAAAACTGGAAAGTGGACAGGAACACCAAGATAGTTCCCCTCTTCCCACCTCTAGCTACCTTTCTGGGACCATGGGAAACTTTCTGTTTGCCTCTCGGAGAAGCTCTAAGTTGGTTTAAAAAGGAAGCCTTGATGGAAAACAACCTAACTATCTATCAATAGAGAAATGATTAAATCATGAGACGGCTCTGCCATGGAAAGCTATAGAGCAATGTGAAAAAATGGAAACTTTTTATGAACTGATCATTTCCTAGAATGACCTCCAAGATATATTAAGAGAAGAATGCAACTCGCAACGTAGGAGTGATAGTACACCACCATTTGTATAACAAGAAAGGAAAAATATAACTCATACTTAGACCATTTACATTTAATATAATTATTAATATGTTAGGGCCTAAGTCTGTCATTTATTTGTTTTCTGCTTGTTTCCTCTGTTTCTCATTTCTCCATTTCCCATTTCTTGTCTTCCTGGGGGTTATTTGAGCATTTTCAAGGACTCCATCTTGATTTACTTCTAGTTTTTTGGAGTGTATTACTTTGTGTATTCTTTTTAGTGGTTATCACAGTCTACAGATAACAGTGTTTGACCAATTTGAGTCAAGTACAGAAAGCTCACTCCCATTTAGGTCCCATTATTCTCTCCACTTTTAAACATCATTGTCTTGAGTATCAGATGATATTATAATTTTTATACCAGTCATCATATATTATTTAGAAAACTCATGAGGAGAAGGATAGTCAATTGTATTTACCCATATTTCTGTGTTCTTCATTGTTCTTTCTTCCTTTCTGATGATCCAAGATTGCTTCCTTCATCATTTTCTTTCTTTTGAAGAACATCCTTTAGCCATTCTTTGAGTAGATCTGCTAGTGATTAATTCTTTTAGTTTTCCTTAATCTGAGAATGTCTTTCTTTCCCCATAATTCCTGAAGTATACTTTCACCAGATATAGAATTCACAGTTCTTTTAGCACTTGAAAAATATTGTATCACTCCTTTCTGGCCACTATTACTTCAGGTGAGAAATCTGCTGTCATTTGAATTACTGTCCCCATATAAGCATTGTGTTGTTTCTCCGTCTGCTTTTATTTTCTTTGTCTTTAGTTTTCAGAGGTTTAATTATGATGTGTCTTAGTATGGACTTGTTTAGATTTATACTATTTGAGATTCACTCGGCTTCTTTTTTTTTAATTAATTAATTTATTTATTTTTGGCTGTGTTGGGTCTTCGTTGCTGCGTGCAGGCTTTCTCTAGTTGTGGCAAGAGGGGGCTACTCTTCGTTGCAGTGTGTGGGCTTCTCATTGTGGTGGCTTCTTTTGCTGTGGAGCATGGGCTCTAGGCATGCGGGATTCAGTAGTTGTGGCTCGTGGGCTCTAGAGTGCAGGCTCAGTAGTTGTGGCGCACGGGCTTAGTTGCTCCGCAGCATGTGGGATCTTCCTGAACCAGGGCTCAAACCCATGTCCCCTGCATTGGCAGGTGGATTCTTAACCACTGCATCACCAGGGAAGCCCTCGCTCAGCTTCTTGATTTGTAGGTTTACATGTTTTGCCAAATTGGGGAAATTTTCGGTGGTTATTTCTTTGAATACTCTTCAGTCTCACTCTCTTTCTTCTCCCCTTCTAGGACACGAATGCTGTAAGTGTTAGATCTTTCATTATGGCCTCACAGTTTCCTGTGACTGTTTGTTTTCAGTTTATGTTCTCTTGTTGTTCAGATTGCATACGTTGTATCGATCTGTCCTGAGGAGGACACTGACTCTTTCCTCTGTCATCTCTACTCTACTAGTGAGCTCATCCAGTTAGTTATATTATTTCTCTCATTTTTCAGTTCTTTCATTTCCTTTTGGTTCTTCTTTACAATTTCTATTTCTTTGCTGAAATTTCCATTTTTTTCACTTGGTTCAAGAGAATTTGTAATTGCTTGTTGAATCTTTTTTATGATGGTTACTTTAAAATACTCAGATAATTCCAATAACTGGTTCACCTCTGTGTGGGAGTCAGATGATAATCTCTTCTCGTGCAAGTTGGGATTTCCTTCATTCTTTGTATAAAATGCGTGATTTTAATGTGGACATTTTGGCTATTATGTTAGGAGACTCTGGGTCCTATTTAAATTTTTCTTTTAATAGACAGTCAGTCAGTTTGGGTTTAGCATGCAGGTCCTAGCCTACTTTTGTGGTCAGTGGTTCCAGTGACAATCTAGTTTTCAGAAACTCCATGGTGCTATTTTGGTCTGCTTGGTTTGTCTCCTGCTTCTGGGGCCGCTACTGGTGCTTGTTGGTACTAGTTGAGGAAGTGAAAGGAGCCTTCCCAGGCTGGATGTCTGGTGCCTTTAGGTGGCGGAAGGGAATCTCCAGGCTGCAGGGACAAAAACATTTCCTGGGCTGGGTGTTTGTTGTGGCAGAATCCCCCTTGTTAATTTCCCCTGTAAAGTGGGATCTCTGGGTGGGAGAGGGGAGTCTCAGGCTGGTGGGAAAGTCCTCTGGCTGGCTCTTGTTAGGCGGACATTCAGTTGGTCCTCTTTGCTGTTTCTGCTGGGATTACCTAGAGTTGTTGGCAGGACTTCAGTTCAATTTAGAGGAAGAATAAGACTACCTGGCTGCCTTCCATTGCTAGAGTGGGTGTTGGGAAAGGCCAGGCCTGGATTACCTTTTCTTGGGTGTGGAGTTGTAAGATGCCTTGTCACTGTGTTGCTCCTTTGGTCCTGTGATCCCTAACCAATTCATTTCTTCTTCCATCTACCTTTTGAAGGTTCTCTTTTTTTGTCTCTTGTGTTATTTCCAAGGGTTTTCGTCATGCTTATTAGCAGGCAGGATCTGTGAGAGACAAGCCTGTACCATCTTGCCTAGACCAGAAGGTCTCTTTATATGTTTATATAGCATAAGATCTCTCTAGAAGGGTACACAGGAATTTCTTTCCCTGGGGAGGGAACCTGGGGGATATGAGGTAGGAGGGAGAATTTTTTTGTATACGTGTTTATGTGTTCTCATTTTAATCAGGTGAATGTATTATCTATTCAAAAATAAAATAAAATATTAAAAAAAAAGAGGTCTTCTAGCTCAGCCTTGTTTTCAAGAGCACAACCAAGGGTTACAACAGAGGTCAAGCACCGTATGGATTCAACAGTTGGTAATTTTATTAAACTTCACTGACTTTTAATTTCACTATATTGTCACTGCTTTGATCCAGATCCCTGAATATAAGAATAATATTCTCAGTGGATTTTCAGCCTGCTCATACATTTTGAATAACTTGCAGAATACAAATGTGTAATTTAGTTAGAAGTAGATGCTTTGGGCAGCATACTAGTACCCTAATCAGCTGAAAAAATAATATTTGTATGACATTAAAACAAAATTAATAGGAAGACACTGATTACATGAAAAGACTTTAGGTTGTAATTATTAAACTTGCAAACTACTCAGCATAATTAGTGTCTTAATTAGGATATGACTTGAAATTTTAGCTTACAAAATAAATAAAGGCAATGAAAAGTCACATTTGTAAAGTAAAGCGGGCTTTAGAACTTATAGTTAGACATCACTTTTCTTCTCATTTTGGGGATCGTCTTTGTGTAGGGTATTATGCTTACAGTGCATATACGTTGATTCCCAGTCCCACCCCAGCACAGCGTCTCAGCCCAAAGCCTTAAAGGTCAAGTTTAGTGACCCTTCACCAAGGACATCTACCCACAGGGGACTGAACAGCTCCCAGCCACGCTCCTGGGTAGCTCTAGGGCACAACGAAACAGCAAAGACTTTTTCTTCTCCAGCACCTTAAGTGAAATATAAACTAGAAGATTGATATTGACTTTGATCAAAATCTACCATTTTCACAGAACTATTTGGATTCAAATGGAAATTTTCACCACTGTCATTTATTCTTCAGCACATGCTTCTTGAAGACGTTTCAGGTCCCATAGTTTACCACATGGTGAAGGTTCCAATTCAAAGCCAAAGAATTTTCCATCAGTAGATAAAAATGGAGAATTCAATAAATTTTGGTGGGCTAGTGATTTGGGAAAAAAATTAATCTGGAATCCTACCTTCATTCCTCATGTCAAACTCCAAATGGATCAAAGATTTAATATAAAAGCAAAATCATAAATGTACTAGAAGAAGATAATGGTTGATATTTTTATAATATTATAGTTGGGAGAGGCTTTCTAACCACAACAGATAAAACAAAAGCCATAAAGGAAATGACTAACAAATTTGCCTACCTAAAAATATTAAACTTCCATACAACAAAAAACAAACAAAAATAAGTTTAAAAACCGAATTCAAGGCCAAATCAAGAAGTAACTGATTCAAATCTGAAACTTTCATTTGTAGTTTGATTCATTTTTCTTCTAAAGGCACAGCTTTATTCCTCAATAAGTTAGGAAGTAATTGGAAATATGCATCATCATTTATGTACAAGGATATTAAGTATAGTGAAAATTAAAAGAATTTACATGTTAAAAAGTAGCTCATAAAGTAATTAAGTTACAGAATAGCCATAGGCTGCAGGCATTAAAAAGCACAATATTAAACAGCACCAAAATATTTTCATGATAGGATCTTGTTAAAAAGAAAGCTAGTTAGTTGGTGGGAATGTAAATTGGTGCAGCCACTATGGAAAACAGTGTGGAGGTTTCTCAAAAAACTAAAAATAGAACTGCCGTATGACCCAGCAGTTCCACTCCTGGGTATATATCCGAAAATGCAAAACTCCTAATTTGAACACATACATGCGCCCAATATAGGGATGGGGGAGTGGGAGGTACAAACTACTGGGTGTAAGATAGGCTCAAGGATGTATTGTACAACAAGGGGAATGCAGCCAATATTTAGTAATAACTGTAAATGGAAATTAGCCTTTAAAAATTGTATAAAAATTTAAAAAGAGAGAAAAATTATATTTTCCTAAAATATGAAATGCAAGAGGTTGGAAAAAAAATTTAATGAAAAAATACAACAAACTAGTGAATGTAACATAAAAGAAGCAGACTCACAGGTATAGAGAGCAAACTGGTGGTTACCAGTGGCAGGGGAGGGACAAACTACTGGGTGTAAGACAGGCTCAAGGGCATGCTGTACAACACAGGGAAGAGAGCCCGTATTTTGTAGTAACTGTACATGGAAAGTAACCTTTAAAAATTGTATAAAAATAAATAAAATTGGGACAAGACAAAAAAAAAAGACAGCTAGTTAGAGAATATAGATAAATCCAATTTGAGTGTAAAATGTCTTCTCTAGATTTTTTTTAAAAGACTGGAAGAAAAAATATCAATGATAATTATCACTAGAGGTAGAATTATGGATAAATGTTGTTATCTTCATTTTTAGTGATTTCCAAGTTTTGCACAATAAGTAAATTATTTTTTTACTTAATCCTTTTAAAAATTCCTTGGTGCTTTGAAGAAAAAGATATTCCCATTTTTCCCAAAAGTAGCTAACCTGGAATTAGATCAGATATGAAAGATCAAAACTGAAGACTTGAAAAGCATAGCACAATACAGCAATTACAAAGAAGCTCCCCTTTATTTATTTTTTTAAATCCCTCTACCAGATTTGGTGATGCTATCTCATGTGGGTTAAATGACAACTCCTGGTCATTTGCAGTGTTTGTCTGTATGTCTGTCTCTCTCTAACAATGCAGGCCTAGAACACAGGCTACCCTTTCCTAAGGCCCAGCATCACAAGAGAGTTCTTTCATAAAATCAGTGTGATGCCTGTCCATTCCCAACTGCTTATGCTGTAGAATAGGGAATGGAACATTCCAGGTCTGAGACCTGATTACCAGGTCTCAGCAGGAAGCTTATGTCTTTAATTGGAGGCACTCGCCAATCACAAAATAACTATCACTAGCAGTACAGGAAATATCATCATTGAACCTCCTCTGTACCTGTAGGTTTTCTTAATTTCTTCATTTGATGCTCCCTTATGCA
Source organism: Tursiops truncatus (assembly GCF_011762595.2). NCBI lineage: Eukaryota > Metazoa > Chordata > Mammalia > Artiodactyla > Delphinidae > Tursiops > Tursiops truncatus. Next base: position 11,620,374 of record NC_047050.1, on the reverse strand, counting down.
GACCAAGAATTTCATATAGAGCTTCTCCAGATGTTGACATAGTCCGCTGTCTTTGGTTAGGTGTGTTACATGCCATTTTCTCAAGCTGCAAAACCAGAGGGGAAATAGCCGTGAGGGTTATGCATACTGGATCCCACTCTCTCAAGGGAAGATAGTTCATTTCTGACCTTTTGTAAACTGACAGTCTGAAGTACATCTTTGTGTTAGCTGCAAAAGGAGGGGAGAAAAAGTTTAGGAAAGCCAACACGAGAGCTTCAAGTCAGTCAGGGTTTTAAAGGCTACAGGCAGCCATGCAAATGGAATATGGCTTTGTCCACATGGGTAAATAGAAGCAAAATGTTATCTAAATATCCAGCTAACTCGTAATTGTTAAAAGTCAGTCCACCCAAGTCAGGCATATATAGATTTTTTTGGTCAGAATTTGCATAACTCCTTTTTTGTATCTTTTCCAAATGTAGCCAGCAATGGAAATAATCATCTATTTTACGTTGACTCTATTGGCCTAGCCGTTGTTAGAGTATGAGTTTTTGAAAGCAAACAAACAAAACGCAAAAAAACAACTTTCTGTAAGTATCAAAAAAAAAAAAAATCCTGGTCTCATCTAAGAGCCTGGTTAGAACTTCTCTGCAGCTGTGGGATACCAAGTCCCCCAACAGTGCTCATGGGTTTGGCACACGAGATAGCACAGCACAGAAAGGGCTGTGCTGTCCCAAGTCCCAAGGAGCCATCTTCCTGCTGTGTTCTGGCTCTAGGGGGGAAGCACGGAGAAGCAAGCACACTGGGGACATTCCTGCGTCCACACTCAGCCTCGCCAAGCCTTAATGTCTCACTTGTAATATGAGGATAATAAAGCCCACATCATAAGGATACCTTAAGAATTTAGAAATAATGTGTGTAATGTACCCAGGACATAGTAACTTCAAAGAACTATTTTTATTAAAGGAGGCACAGTGTGTAAGTCAGAGAGTGCACTGTAGTCAGACCCTCTGGGTTGGCATATTGGCCTTGCCATGACCAGCTGCATGACCATCCCTATCTATAAATTGGAGACAAAAAAGTGTCTAAACTCATAGAGCTGTTGAAGAATTAAATAAGTTAATATATTAAAAAACAGAAACAAATACCAATGTTCATAGCAGTATTATTTGTAAAAGCCAGATAAATGAAAATGTGGTATGTACATACAACGAAATGTTACTCAGCTATAAAAAGAAATGGAATTCTGATACATGCTACAATAAGATGAACCTTGAAAACGTTATCTAAGTGAAGTAAGCCAGTCACAAAAGGACAAATATTGTATCTGATCCCTGTTATATGAGTACCTTGACTAGGCGTATTCATAGAGACAGAAAGTAGAACACGGACTACCAGAGGTGGGGGGGTGAGGGGGAAGTGGGGAATGGGGAGTTATTGCTTAATGGGTACAAATTTCTCTTGGGGATGATGAAAAAGTTCTGGGAGTAGATAGTGGTGATGGTTAAATATCACTGTGATTTTACTTCATGTCATTGAATTGTACAGTTAAAAAAGTAATCTTTATGTTGTATTTTATCACAAAAACAAAACAAGAAAAAATAAATAAGTAAAATTACTTAGATTGCAAGCTCCTCTGACCAGAAGTTCCTTGAAAATTACTGTCTATCTCTGGGCTTTGGGCTTTGGGCAGCAAGTGCTGTATGCATGTATATACCAGGGCTCAGGAGATGGCATCAGGGTTGTGGTGATACTCATGTTCAACACAAGGAATCCCTGGTGACAACAGTGGCAGCGGCAGACCCAAATGGGCACATCCCAGTGGTAGATGGGCTGGGTTGAAGCCAACCTTCGAGCTCTGCTTCCACCAGACTAATGACTGAACCGCCACAGGCAAGAGCAGAGCCTTCTGGATGTCATTTGGTGGGTCAGGGTGGTCTTAGAGGCCCCTGAGACCGCAACATAGCACAGTGAGTGCTTGTGGTCCTAAGTAATTCGATTAAGAAGGACAACGTGCCGGGCTTCCCTGGTGGCACAGTGTTTGAGAGTCCGCCTGCAGATGCAGGGGACACGGGTTCGTGCCCCGGTCTGGGAGGATGACACATGCCGCAGAGCGGCTGGGCCTGTGAGCCATGGCTGCTGAGCCTGCGCGTCCGGAGCCTGCGCTCTGCAATGGGAGAGGCCACAACAGTGAGAGGCCCACGTATCGCAAAAAAAAAAAAAAAAAAAAAGGACAATGTGAAGAACTTCAAAATGTTTTTGTGAGCATTTAGCTTCTTGAGGGGAGAAAAGGAAGCCAGTGCTGGAGAAAGTCAGACCCCAAGCAAAAGTCCTGCAGCCCTGAAGACACTGGGGGAAAAAACTGACTTAACAGAGGACAACACCCCAAGAACAAAGGCTCCTCTTTTGGCATGACTGTGTTGCCCCCTCCTCAGTTAGCCTTCCATGAAGGTGGAGCTTCTGGAGGCCAGAGGGGCCCTAGTTCCAAATGTCTGGTTCACACAAGGACAAGAGGAGGAGGAATCCTAATTTTGCTTGCCACAAAACAAAATCCAGCAGATGTCCATACTGACTGGCAGCCACTCAGTAAATCGTAGCACTTATTTTCACTACTGCTCTACCTTACCTCTCTTACCTACCATCACAATTTCCCTAGCAAGTAAGTAATTCAAGACTTGGGGCTGGGTCATTCATCCCTGGGTTCCAGTTCTGCAGCTCAGCCCTCTCTTGGAACCACAGCCCAACCGAATATTCACAACTGAAGGAAAAGTTGCCCAAGTAACTGACAGCCTCCCTACTTCTTTTCGGTCCCCCTCTCCTGCTGCCACCACACACATATGCTCATGATACTGATGCTCTGCCCTACACTTCCACCTAACTGTTCCCAGGAATGGAGGCGACTGGTGGGTAGGTTTCTCACTAGTCACACTAAATGCCATGAATGAATGGGATTTGGAAAGTAGGGATTTCTGTGTGGCTTGGTAGACAAGGAATAGGACCACAGTCATCCTACTTGTCTCAGAGATTTTAAGATCTCGCTGGGTAGCAAGATCCCCAAAGTCACTAACTAAGAATATATCAACACTGGGGCTTCCCTGGTGGCGCAGTGGTTGAGAGTCTGCCTGCCGATGCAGGGGACACGGGTTCGTGCCCCGGTCCAGGAGGATCCCACATGCCGCGGAGCGGCTGGGCCCATGAGCCATGGCCACTGAGCCTGCGCATCCGGAGCCTATGCTCTGCAATGGGAGAGGCCACAGCAGTGAGAGGCCCTCGTACCGCAAAAAAAAAAAAAAAAAAAAAAAAGAATATATCAACATAATGATTCAAATCCTAGGACCGTAGAATATGGAGTTAGAGGTCATCTAAGCCAACTTAACAAATGCCTTTTGGGGCATTCTGACCAGAGATCACTGTAGCAGACAACTTTACTATTAGCCTATTAGCTCTCCTTTCTCCTCCTACTGCTCTGCAGCACAGGCAGGTGAGACCTGCCTCAGTCTTACGTGATCTCAGTTGAATAGACCAGGAGTGTGTACCTTACCCAAGCCAAGTCAACCAGGTCAACCAGAGTCCTCCCCTAAGATTTTTTTGTTTTGTTTTGGTTGTAGAACAATCTCTCAGATGGTAAAACTTGTAAAATGTAAAATTTGGGTATTGTTGGCTGGCCTGAAATGAGAGAGATTGAAACAGACCTGCAGAAGAAGAGAAGTGGCAGGAGATGGACAGAGAGCCTTGGTGGGGTTCAGTCCCCTGGTTCCAGTTGTTTTCGGGTACACTTGCAACGCATTCCCTCCCACAGTTTGTCCATCAACCCTTCCTTGGGTTGAGCCAGTAAAATTCCTCCCTGTACACAAATGCATATACATTGTTTTCTTTTGAGCATGCCTTAGCTATAAATAGATTCTGGTCACTGTCAACCAATACTCCTTAGTGTCATGTACCTCAGTCAAACATCAGTAGCTGTTCCCTGAGCACCTTTAAGCCAGGCTTAGCCCCTGTGGATTTTTCTTAAATCACTGCAACCTACTCTACCTTTAAATTGAAAGTAGCTTGCAGGTACTTGAGAATGAATACTTCAGGGACATAACAATGGTATATATATATATATACATACATACACTAAGGTATTCAAACCAAACAGATTCAGATATAGTGTATAGACATTGCTAGTATGGATAAAAGAAGCAGTGATAAATCTGGGTCAAGACATTTTCAGAAGGGAAGTTTGTAGAGAGCTAGTCAAGAGAACTAAGAAGAAATAAAAATATGAAAAATAGTTACCTTTATTGCTCTCTATATTCAAAAGAAAGTTTCAGTTTGAGGGAATAAAATGTATTCACTCTTCATCGTCTATCTCATGAAATAAGAGAGAGGCCATGGCTTGCATAAATCAACAGATTGTCCTAAAATCAATTTCAACAAGGCACAAACATGCACAGTTTCCCAATTTTGACTGGGACTTTATTTTTCCAAGACTGCCCCCTAAAGTTATTCCAGGTGAGGAACAAGAGAGGGAGGTCACTTGGCTGGAGGAGTCCTGGTCACCAGGCTGGAGGAGTCCTGGAAACAATCTGGGGTTCCCCCTTCCCTGCCCCACAGCCATCCCTTTATATACGCCTCTCCCCAATGGAAAAAGAAGGCAGATTCCATGTCTCAAATAGTTCTGGACATAGAAACTCACGCCCAAGAAGACATGGTAACTGGCTATTCCTTTGGTTTATGTATTTTTTCATATCATCCTTTATTTAGAAATCTAATCACACTGTAATCTATTCCTGCTAAGTGAAATCCAGTAGCTGACTTTCTTTATGTTGTGGATTGAATAATATTCAGAATAGGTTGTTACAGAGTTCGGAATTTGTTTATTTTCTGTTTCATCTTCTTTGCCCTATTCCCAAGAGATCAAAATATTTCTTTTTAGACGACAACATCAACGTCTCTTATTTGAGGTACTTAAAAAAAGTTACATCAACATTGGAACACAAGAAAAAGATAGTTGGTCAATAGCTGGTCAGTGTTGTTAGTAGTTGGCTGACTCTATAAACTGAACCATAAAGGAACCCAAAGACTGCAGGGTTGCTTTCTGTGTGTCAAGCAACAACCTGCTATTTTTCTGTGCCCTTGCTGAGCTGGAAACCAGACTCTTCATATATTATTAATGCAGATGACATTTAGTGTCAAATTCAATAGAGTAATACATTGAAACCCTTAGTTGTTTATTGTGTGAAAATAAAGACATTATGCCAAGAACATACTAACTACAGAGCAATAGTCAAAACATCTCCTAAAAACTCTCCTTAAACTTAAATAATGGAGTCATACCCTTGTTTAATTCCTTATATAAAATATAATCTTCATGAGTTCTTCCTCTGTAGCCTTTTGAATGCTAATATTCCTATTCAAAACTCAAGTCTTTATTATTTATTCATAGTCTCTCATCTGTACTATCCTATCGAGAAAAAGCTGTTATGCAAAGTTATTAAGTAATTTAATTTTGATCATGATAAGTGCATGACACTTAATCATCTGAACTTAAATTACTTTCTAGCTGCATTACAATCCATTAATATCATAATATCTTAAACCACTGACCACTAAAGTCACTACCAAGCCACATACAGCTTACCTGTCTCTTGATAAAGATATAATTGAAAGAACGTTCAGCACTCCAATGGTGACAGACATCCAATTCAAAATAAACACATATTTTAAAGGTTCCAATTCCAGGAGCCCTACAAATGCTGTTCTAAATTTTTCGTGTTGACATGAAATGTTTCCTTCAGAGTAAAAGAAGCTTCACCTCTGTCTATTATGTGAATTCTGAAAATGGAAAAAAAATCGAACTATGCCTTTCTTGGCAGGGTCCCTTCACGGCTGAGAAAATGAATGTGAGCAGGGGAGATTAGATCATTAAACAGCAAAAACACTTCTGATGGCTGTGATTGGAGGAGCCAACATGTTTCACCATTTTTTAATTACTTCTATAATTCCTCTATAGAAATCTGTTTATTGGAGCAAGATCTCCTTATTCAAGGGGCGTTGTATCTTAAAGCTAAACACACATCCAAAATGCTAACCTATGTTTCAAAGTAATAATTCTCCCTAGTGTGGTTACAGTTTGCTATTGAAAAATAATTACCTCTTGACTGCACTGGTACTTCTATAAACAGCAACCTGAAGATGAGACAACTTGGGAATCTTACAAATAACCCATAGTACCTGTTCCTTTAACTCCGATTCTGTGTTTTCAAACAGGAATAACTTGCTGTTTTCGGCTGGTCTGGAAATAGATGTGCAAAGAAATAAAGAAAGGCAACAACAAGGAATTGTTTCATACCTGTTCCGCTCTTTCAGAGTAAACGGCTGCTCCTTTCCGTTGTTCCCATGCGAGCTTAAGCGGGTCAATGGCGTCGAGTTACTTTTGATTTGTTACTCTATCAGCCAATTGGTTATCCCTCTGGAAAACATAACAAAGAGAGAATAAAACATGCATGACCACAAAGCTTGCCATTACAAGGCATCCAGTGATACCAAAATACATGCTACCTCTAATTCAATCATTAGTCAACTGTACAAGGCATCCAGTGATACCAAAATACATGCTACCTCATATTCGATCATTAGTCAACTGTACAAGGCATCCAGTGATACCAAAATACATGCTACCTCTAATTCGATCATTAGTCAACTGTTGCTTGGCTCAGCCAGATGCTGCTATGGAATTGCTTCCAGGTTTCCACCAGAACTTTCAATCAAGAAAATGTGCTATCTCCTGACATGCAGAGTGGGTTCTTTTTTTTTTTTATTGAGATATAGTTGACATATTTAATTCGTTTCAGGTGTACAATGTAATGATTCAATATTTGTATATATTGCTAAAAGATCACCACGGTAAGTCTAGGTAACATCCATCACCATACATAGTTACAAATTTTTTTTCTCGTGATGAAAACTTTTAAGATCTACTCTCTTAGCAACTTTCAAATATGCCATACGGTGTTATTAACTATAGTCACCATGCTGTACATGACATCTCCATGGCTTATTTTATAGCTAGAAGTTTGTACCTTTTGACCCCCTTCACCCACTTCACCCACCCATTACCACGACCACGCCCCCCCACCCCCCTCTGCTTATGGCGCCCCCCAATCTGTTCTCTGTATCTGTGAGCTCAGGTTTGTTTGTTTTCTTTTAATTTCACATGTAAGTGAGATTATATAGTGTTTGTCTGAATTATTTCACTTAGCATGATACCCTCAAGGTCCATCCATGTTGTCATAAATGGCAAGATTGCCTTCTTTTTTATGGCTAAGTGATATATACCACATTTTCTTTATCCGTTCATCCATTGATATACACTTAGGTTGTTTCCATATCTTGGCTATTGCAAATAATGCTGCAGTGAACATGGGGGTGCAGGTATCTATTCGAGTTAATGTTTTCTTTGGATAAATACCCAGAAGAGAAATTGCTGAAATATATGGTAGTTCTGTTTTCAATTTTTTGAGGAACCTCGGTAGTGTTTGCCATAGTGGATGCACCAATTTATATTCTTACAAACAGTGCGCAAGAGGCTCCATTTTCTCCACATTTTCGTCAGCATGTGTTATTTGTAGACTTTTTGATGATAGCCATTTGGACAGGTGTGAAGTGATATCTTACTGTGGTTGTGACTTGTATTTCCCTGATGATTAGTGTTGTTGAGCGCCTTTTCATGGCCCTGTTGGCCATCTACATGTCTTCTTTGGAAAAATACCTATTCAGATCCTCTATCCATTTTTTATTTGGGTTGCTTGCTTTTTTGCTATTGATTTGTATGAATTCTTTATATATTTTAGTTATTAGCCCGTTATTGGTTATATGATTTGCAAATACTTTCCCCCATTTTGTAGGTTGCCTTTTCACTTTGTTGATGGTGTCCTTTGCTGTGCAGAAGGTTTTTAGTTTGACATATTCCCACTTGTCTATTTGTGCTTTAGTTGCCTTTGCTTTTAATGTCAAATCCAAAATATCACCAACACCGATGTCAAGGTGCTTACCACCTACATTTTCTTCTAGGACTTTTATGGTTTCAGGTCTTACCTTCAAGTTTTTAAACCATTTTGAGTTGATTTTTCTGTACGGTGTAAGATAATGGTCCAGTTTCATTCTTTTGCATGTGGTTGTCCAGTTTTCCCAACACATTTATTGAAGAGACTGTCCTTTCCCCAGTGTATATTCTTGGCTCCTTTGTCATAGATTAATTGACCATACGAGCGTGGCTTTATTTCTGGGCTCTGTGTTCTGTTGCATTGATCTGTGTGTCTGTTTTTATGCCAATACCCTACTGTTTTGATTATTATAGCATTTATATTAATAATATAGTTTGATATCAGGGAGTGTGATGCCTCCAGCTTTGTTGTTCTTTCTCAAGTTTGCTTTAGCTATTCAGAGTCAAAGTGGGTTCTTTTTAATTTTATTTTCCTTTGGTCTAAGCCTAGTACTAATCAGTTGCTTTAAAATTACTGGAAGGACCATATAACATTAATAAGGGTGAAACTCTAATTTCTCACTACATTAATTCACCTGTTTTTATAGCTGAACATTTTACCCTAATCTTAGTTAAAAGGCACTGATTCACAGTGGTGACTGAGGTGGTTTTAAGAATTAGGGATTTCTTGGGACTTCCTTGGTGGTCCAGTGGTTAAGACTCCACGCTTCCATTGCAGGGGGCATGGGTTCAATCCCTGGTCAGGGAACTAAGATCCTGCATGCCAAATGGCACAGACAAAAATAATTAGGGATTTCTTGTTAAAACAATGGTCAAAGTCTCATATAAAATAGAAGGTCACAAGAGAGAATAGTTCCCTATGATTTTGAGTAAGATCGTACAGACTGAAAAAGTCTTAAGTCAAATGAGACAGGTATTACTCCTGAATTTTGCAAAATGTGGTCTGGCTCCTGAAGTTGAAGGTAGTGTTTAAGTTTGCTGCTTAGTATGACAGGTAGCAAATCCTAGTGCTATTTTGTATAAACATTTCAGAGCACTCTCACCTCTAGATATCGTTGTTTTTCTTCAGATACAAAGGCTATTTCTCATAGATCCTGATTTCCAGCCAGAGTTTAGAAAGCAGCCCATCATCATGCAGATAAATGGGGCAGGGGTGGGGGGAACTAAAGACATGTAAAGCTAAATACCCAAGTTCCATCATCCCTTTAGCTTAAGGACAAACGTCCTTTTTTTTTTTAAATTGAAGTATAGTTAATTTACAGTGTTGTGTTAGTTTCAAGTGTACAGAATAGTGATTCAGTTATATATTTATGTGTATATATATATATATATATATATACATACATATATGCATGTATGTATTCTTTTTCAGATTCTTTTCCATTATAGGTTATTACAAGATATTGAGTATAGTTTCCTATGCTATACAGTAGGTCCTTGTTGTCTATCTGTTTTCTATATAGTAGTGTGTATATGTTAATCCCAGACTCCTAATTTATCTCTCCCCCACCCACCCTGCTATCCCCTTTGGTAACCATAAGTTTGTTTTCTGTGTGAGTCTATTTCCATTTCATAAATAAGTTTGTTTGTATCAGTTTTTTAGATTCCACATATAAGTGATATCATATAATATTTGTCTTTCGTTGTCTGACTTACTTAATATGATCATCACTAGGTCCATCCATGTTGCTGCAAATGACATTATTTTATTCATTTTTATGGCTGAGTAATATTCCATTATATATATCTATATATCTATATCTATATAAGTATGTATATAGATATATGCTACATCTTCTTTATCCATTCATATGTCAATGGACATTTAGGTTGTTTCCATGTCTTGACTATTGTAAATAGCGCTGCTGTGAACATTGGGGTGCATGTATCTTTTCAAATTAGAGTTTTCTTTGGATATATGCCCAGGAGTGGGATTGCAGGCTCGTATGGTAACTTTATTTTTAGTTTTTTAAGGAACCTCTGTACTGTTCTCCATAGTGGCTGCACCAATTTACATTCCCACCTACAGTGTAGGAGGGTTTCCTTTTCTCCACACCCTCTCCAGCATTTATTGTTTGTAGATTTTTAATGATGGCCGTTATGACTGGTGTGAAGTGATACCTCATTATAGTTTTGATTTGCATTTCTCTAGTAATTGGCAATATTGAGCATCTTTTCATTTGCCTGTTGGCCATCTGAATGTCTTCTTTGGAGAAGTGTGTATTTAGGTTTTCTGCCCATTTTGTGATTGGGTTGTTTGTTTTTTGATATTAAGCTGTATGAACTTTTTGTATATTTTGGAAATTAAGCCCTTGTCAGTAGCATTGTTTGCAAATATTTTCTCCCAACCCGTAGGTTGTCTTTTTGTTTTGCTTAGGTTTCCTTTCCTGTGCAAAAGCTCTTAAGTTTAATTAGAAGGGCAGTGTCCTTTGATGAAATGAAAATAGTTGCTATATTAATATGGTGAGATTATGGGTGATGTTTTTTAAAATTGAGGTTTAAAGCCTCAAATTCAGTTTAATATATAGTTTTAGTAAAATCCATTATTTTTACACAATTAACCACTCTCTTCTTAAATCATTACTTTTTAATTTTTTAATATTGGCTAAACCATGAGTTTATAGTTTTTTTAAGTATTGCAAAACTCTTAGGTGAAGTAAAACTACAGCTGTTTCTCAGAGAGAAAACATAGTTTCTTATTCATCTAGTCATTCAACAGTCGGTTACCTACTAGGTCTAGGCATTGGGCTAAATGCTAGAAATATCCTGGTAAACAAAACCAAACACAGACTCTGGGTTTGTGGTTTACAGAGTTACAACCTACCAATAGGACAGATATTAATCAAATGATCGCTCAAATAAGTATAAAATAAGACTTTGGAGAGATGTAAGACTATGTAAATCAGTGGAGCAGGGGAAGATCAGAAAACGCTTCCCTGAACAAAAATAACCAAGCAGATAACTGAAAAGAACTAGATGAAGGGATTGTTTGTAGAAGCAAATATATTCTAGGCAGGTGGAAGAGTACATTCAATGGCCCTGGGCACTTAAATTGAAGAAATAAAAGATTCATGCTGATGTGTGCTCTAATACATAGGATGTCAGCACATGCCTATACACATATGGCTTCTGACATATAATCTAAAGATACAGCCAGAGATTAATGGAACCATATTCCACTAAAACAGGTTAGGCTTTCTAGAAATGGTGCGCTTCAAATGATATTTGTAAAGGGACATAACTCATGGTAAGCACATAAATAACTCCTTGATGCAAAATGCACCAAATGTACTATAAAAGCATTGCCAATGTAATCATTGAAGTTTGAAGAGGGGAACCTAGAAAATATTCCAAGATTGAACCAATGTGGCCTTTCTAGAAAATTGGAGAGAGAAGTCTGTGTGTGTGTGTGTGTGTGTGTGTGTGTGTGTGTGTGTGTGTGTGTGTTTGGGGGTGGGGGCATTGCATGCAAATTTTCCCTGTGTATTCTATTTATGGGGTCTTCACTATTCCCTTAGGTGCTCCTAGAGACCTTTTATATACCTCTCTGAATTACCACATGGGGTTAGGGTTATTATAATAAATGACTAGTACCAATACATCATCATAGAATCTGCAGCAGGTACTAGATGAATTTGAATATTTGACTAAAATAATCTAAGAATCATAAACATTAGGTTACATAGTGTCTAATGTAAACTTCATATATCAGCAGGTGCAAGCACCACTCATTTTGAACATGTGATGTCCAAGGGCACATAGTTCCAACAAATAAATCCTAATCTAAACAACCCAATGCAGTGAACAAAGGCATTATTATCGCTATCACTGTTACTATTATTACCCTTCTACATTATTATTATTATTATTATTGCTATATATGGAATTCAGGCCACCCACTTTATAAATTTCATGGGACGAGTCATCTGGGTAAGCTTCATTCTGTTAAGTGAATTTAGAAAGGAAAAAGATAAGTTATTGCCTTGACTGTGTAAAATTAAGAGGCTGTTGGCGACCACTCCAGCAGCACCTCAAACAAAGTTACGGAACAATTCTGGCAATTCTTCTATAAAATCAAGTGTTTATGTTTCAGAATGCAAATTGGTTAATTCCTATTATGTTGCCTAATTTTCCAAAGTTAAAAAATGTCCCTTTTAAAAAGAGGTTACAAAGGGGATGGAATTTTAATGTGCCTAAATCTGTAAATATGAAGAAAGCATAGAATCATAGAAGGCTAAGGGAGATGGTAACCACAAATCAAAAACCTACATAGATATACAAAAGCTAGAGAGAAAGGAAAACAAGCATACCACTAAAGAAAATTATTAAACAACCAAAGAAGAAACTAAAAGAAGAAAAGAACAGAGAAGAACTATCAAAACAACCAGAAAGAAGCAACAAACTGGCAATAAGTACATACCTATCCATAATCATTTTGAATGTCAATGGACTAAGTGTTTCAATCAAAAGACATAGGGTGGCCGATTGAAAAAAGAAACAAAAAAACAAGATCCATCTTACAAGAGACTCACTTCAGAATTAGACACACACAGACTGAAAGTGAGAGGATGGAAAAAGATATTTCATGCAAATGGAAGTGACAAGAAAGCAGAGGTAGCAATACTCATATCAGAAAAAAAAACGACTTTAAAAGAAAGTCTAGGGGCTTCCCTGGTGGCTCAGTGGTTGAGAGTCTGCCTGCCGATGCAGGGGACGCGGGTTCGTGCCCCGGTCCGGGAAGATCCCACATGCTTCGGAGCAGCTGGGCCCATGAGCTGTGACTGCTGGGCCTGTGTGTCTGGAGCCTGTGCTCTGCAATGGGAGAGGCCACAGTGAGAGACCTGCGTACTGCAAAAAAAAAAAAAAAAAGAATATAACAAAAGATAAAGAGCATTATATAATGATAAAGGGATCAATACAAGAAGAGAATATAACATTCATCACATATATGTACCTAATACAGAAGCACCTAAATATATAAAGAAAATATTAACAGACGTAAAAGGAGAAACTGACAAAAATACAGTAATAGTAGGGGACTTTAACACTCCACTTGCATCAATGCACAGATCATCCAGGCAGAAAATCAGTAAGGAAACAGTGGTCTTAAATGATGTTAGACCAGTTGGATTTAATAGCTATCTATAAAACATTCCATCTAAAAACAGCAGAATACACATTCTTTTTAAGTACATGTGGAACACTCTCCATGATGGATCACATGATAGGCCACCAAATAAGTCTCAACAGATTTTAGAGGATAGAAATTATATTGAGCAGTTTTTCTGACCACAACTGTATGAAACTAGCAATCAATTGCAAGACGAGAAATGGGAAAAGCATGGAGACTAAACAACATGCTACTAAAAAAAGAGTGAGTCAGTGAAGACAGCAAAGAGGAAATAAATCAGAAAATACCTTGAGACAAATGAAAATGGAAACACAACTTTCCAAAATCTATGGGATGCAGCAAAAGCAGTTCTAAGCAGGAAGTTTATAGCGATACAGGCCTACCTCAAGAAACAAGAAAAATCTCAAACAACCTAACTTACCATCTAAAGGAATTAAAAAAAGAAAAACAAAGTCAGCAGAAGGAAGGAAATACTAAAGATCAGAGAGGAAATAAAATAGAGACCAAAAAAACAATAGAAAAGATCAGTGAAACCAAGTTGTTTTGTTTTTGAAAATATAAACAAAATTGATAAACATTTAGCCAGGCTCATCAAGAAAAGAGAGAGGACCCAAATAAACAAAATAAGAAATGAAAGAGGAAAAATAGCAACAGATACCATAGGGATACAAAATATCATAGGAGAATACTGTGAACAGTTATATTTCAACAAATTGGAACACCTAGAAGAAATAGACAAATTCTAGAAACATACAACTCTCTAAGACTGAATCAGAAAGAAATAGACAATCTGAACAGACTGATCAATAGTAGCTAAATTGAGTTTGTAATCTGAAAACTCCCGGGAAACAAAAGTCCAGGACCAGAGAGCTTCACGGGGGAATTTTTAAAAACATATAAAGAAGAGCTAATGGGCTTCCCTGGTGGTGCAGTGGTTGAGAGTCTGCCTGCCAATGCAGGGGGCGCTGGTTCGTGCCCCGGTCCGGGAGGATCCCGCATACTGCGGAGCAGCTGGGCCCGTGAGCCGTGGCCGCTGGGCCTGCACGTCCAGAGCCTGTGCTCCACAATGGGAGAGGCCACAGCAGTGAGAGGCCCGCGTACCACAAAAAAAAAAAAAGAAGAAGAAGAGCTAAGACCTGTCCTGCTCAAACTATTCCAAAAAAATGAAGAGGATGAAGAGCACTCCCAAATTCATTCTACTAGGCCACCATTACCCTGATACCAAAACCAGACAAAGACATTACAAAAAAAGAAAATTACAAGCCAATATCTCTGATGAATGTAGATGCAAAAATTCTCAACAAAATATTAGTAAGCTGAATTCAACAATAAATAAAAAGGATCATACACAATGATCAAGTGGGATTTATTCCAGGGATGCAAGGGTGGTCCAATATTCACAAACCGGTCAGTGTGATACACCACATTAAGAACAGGAAGGGTAAAAAAATCATGTGATCATCTCAATAGATGCAGAAAAAGCATTTGACAAAATTCAACATCCATTCATGATAAAAACTCTCATCAAAGTGGGTATAGAGGGAACATATCTCAACATAATAAAGACCATTTTTGACAAACCCATGGCTGACATCATACTCAACAGTGAAAAGCTGAAAGCCTTTCTTCTGAAGTCAGGAACAAGACAAGGATGCCCACTCTCACCACTTCTGTTTATCATATTATTGGAAATGCTAGCCACAGCCATCAGACAAGAAAAAGAAATAAAAGGCATTCAAATTGGAAGGGAAGAACTAAAATTGTGACTTTTTGCAGATGACATGATACTATTTCTAGAAAACCCTAAAGTCTCCACCAAAAAACTCTTAAAACTAATAAATGAATTAGTAAAATTGCAGGATATAAGATTGATATACATAAATCTGTTGCTTTTCTAAACATTAATATGAACTATCAGAAAGAGAAAGCAAGAAAACAATCCTGTTTAAAATCACATCAAAAAGAATAAAATACCTGGGGATAAACTTAGCCAAGTAGATGAAAGATCTATACTCTGAAAACTGTAAAACACTGCTGAAGGAAATTGAAGATGATACAAAGAAAATGGAAAGATATCCTCCCATGTTCTTTGGTTGGAAGAATTAATATTGTTAAAATGGCCATACTACCTAAAGCAATCTACAGAAACAATGCACTCTCTATCAAAATGCCAATAACATTTTTCATAGAAGTAGAACAAATAATCCTAAAAGTTATATGAAACTACAAATGACCCTGAATTGCCAAAGCAATCTTGAGAAAAAAGAACAAAGCTGGAGGTATCAAGCTCCCTGACTTCAGACTGTACGATAAAGCTACAGTAAGCAAAACAGCATGGTACTGGCACAAAAACAAATATATTGATCAATGGGACAGAATAGAGAGCCAAGAAATAAACTCACGAACTTATGGTCTACGACAAAGGAGGCAAGAATATACAATGGAGAAAAGACAGTCTCTTCAATAAGTGGTGCTGGGAAAACTGGACAGCTACATATAAAAGAATGAAATTAGAACATTCTCTGACATCATACACAAAAATAAACTCAAAATGGATTAAAGACCTAAATGTAAGACCAAATACTATAAAACTCCTAGAGGAAAATATAGGCAGAACACTCCTTGACATAAATCGCAGCAATATCTTTTTGGATCTGTCTCTTAAGACAAAAGAAACAGAAGCAAAAATAAACAAATGGGACCTAACTAAACTTAAAATCTTTTGCACAGCAAAGGAAATCATTGACAAAACAAAAAGACAACCTACAGAATGGGAGAATTTATTTGCAAATGGTGTGTCTGACAAGGGGTTAATATCCAAACAAACAAACAACCCAATGAAAAATATGGGTAGAAGAACTGAATAGACATTTTTCCAAAGAAGATATACAGATGGCCAACAGACACTTAAAAAAATGCTCAACATTGCTAATCATCAGAGAAATGCAATTAAAACCACAGTGAGATACCACCTCACACCTGTGCAACTGGCTATCATCAAAAAGTCTACAAGTAAGAAATTTGGGCAAGGATATGGAGAAAAGGGAACCCTCCTACATTGTTGGTGGGAATGTAAATTGGTGCAGCCACTACGGAAAACAGAACAGAGGTTCCTCAAAAGACTAAGAATAGAACTGCCATATGATCCAGCAATCCCACTGCTAGGTATATATCCAGAGAAAACAAAAACACTAATTCTAAAAAAATACATGCACCCCAATGTCAGAGCAGCATTATTCATAATAGCCAAGATACACACACACACACACACACACACACACAATGGAATATTACTCAGCTGTAAAAAAAAGAATGAAATTCCGCCATTTGCAGCAACATGGATGGACCTAGAGGGTGTTATGCTTAGTGAAGTAAGTCAGATAGAGAAAGACAAGTGTTATCACTTGTATGTGGAATCTAAAGAAATAAAACAAATGAATGAATATGACAAAACAGGAACAGACTCACAGATATAGAGAACAAACTAGTGGTTACCAGTAGGGAGAGGAAAGGGAGGATGGGGCAAGATAGGGGTATGGAATTAAGAGATACAAACTACTATGTATAAAATAAGTAAGCAACAAGGACATTGTACAGTACAAGGAAATATGGCCATTAATTGTAATAACTTTAAATGGAGTATAATCTATAAAACACTGAATTACTATGCTATATACCTGAAGTTAATATAATATTGTAAATCAACTATACTTCAGTTTTAAAAAGAATCATAGAAGACTAAGGGGCAAGAACTAGATAGGAGCTCTTTCTAGAATCATTTGGAAAGATTTTAAGATTTCTGATGTCTAGACCCCACCCATGTTGTCCAAAAGCAACATCTCTCAGATTTATCCCAAAGCAAAATCTTGCAGAGTGGGCCTGGCTCAGGCACTTTTAGGGCTCCAGGTGTTTCTATGCCCACATTAAGAGCCAGTGCTGACTAGTTTCCTTATTCACTGGACCTGACAGCTTTAGTTAAGTAACACGGAAAGCACTTGTCGACCAAGCAACTCTCTAGAGGAATTTTCCATTGCCTGGATTTCCTAAGAAAACACTTAAGCAAAGATAATGGCATCTGTGTGATTCAACAGAAAATAAAATTTGGCTTTGCATAGTTTAAATCAAGAAGGAGTATCCCAAAACAACATTCCTGTAGACTCTGGGAAAGTCACTTTAAACCTGTGTCTTCTCTGTAAAAGAGTAATAAAATATGAACCCTTTTTATCTCTCAGACCTTTTATCAAATACCTAGTATAGGTGTGCCAAGAAGGATACTAGGTACTTTTATAAACACAAATCTAATGATTATTTTCTAGGGTTGGGGGTTGAGCAATTTTTAAGATGGTCCTCTCTCTCTCTGCCCCCTAAAATTGAAACAGAGTATGCTGGAAGAATGGGCAATCCTGGTAGATTTCATCCCAAATCTGTAATTCATCAGTAGGTAGAATGAGCTATGTGATGAATATACCGCAAGCATTATACTGGGGGTTGTGAGGGTTTCAGAGGTGGTGCTGGTGGTGCTGGTGATGATAGTAACTAGCATGTTAACTAGATTCCCTCATTGGAACCCTACAAAATTATAAGGTGGGTACTTTCATATCCTTATTTTACAGAGGAGGAATATAAGGTTGGAGAGGCTGAATGAATTGCCCAAAGCAGCTGGACCCAGGCATTGAAACCAGGCTGACTGATTTCACAGCCCAAGCTGTAACTCACCAGGGAGCTTTGCTTCAGGAGTTCACAGTCTAATTCCAGGGGGTTGTTGCCTGCTATATTCCCTTGCTTATCAATCTGTGAATGAGCCAGATGGAACATATTTTAAAGCTCAAGAAAAATATTGTAGTAATGGCTTTAAACAAGGAACTACCAATAAGCACTTTCATTAATGAGGTCCAGTAAGTAGTTCAGTGTCAAGGACAGTATTTATTTGGTTAAGTAAAGCTCTGAATCTGAGACCTGTATTACTGAAAAAATATTGACTGCGTCTTGTCCGCTGCTAGGAAACATAACATGTACTTCACAGATGTGAAATTTAAACACCTTGTTGCTTACTTACAGTAAGCAATTGCCGTGATAAACCAAGGAGACTTCAAGTCCAACAGAAGTGTTTATTTGACAAAATGTCTGTAAGCAGAGCGTTGATCCTTGATTTTGCCGATTGTTGTTCCCCATTCACCTTAGCTCAAGATGTCTCTTATGTTAATTAGCTTAAAAAGATAGAAGATAAAAACAAAGACATAAACTTTTGCTCAAGGCAAAATTTCTTTTCAGTAAGGTTTCCAATACAGTGATTGTTCTACAAATTGTCATCTAAATGTGGCTAAACGGACTACAAAACCAGCAGAGTACATAGAAACCAAAATAGTTGTCATTCCTGTTTTGGGGGGCATTTAAGTGCTAGTTTAATAGGACTGGCCTAAAGGCATATCTTTAACTCTAATAAAGCCCACCTTCAAATGAAGCCTCACCCAGCCCAGGTAACAGACATGTGTTTGAAAGTGAAGGAAATACTGAAGGATTCCCTCTAGAGATGAATAACTGCACTTAAACCACCCTTGGTAATTTCCTAATAAGTTTTTTCACAAGTGAAATACATTATCTGACACTCAGTGTCCATTTTAAGAAAGAGATAACTGACTACCTGTGGTCATATCACTTCCCCCAAGCATGAACATCAATAATGAGGGGCAGAAAGCTGGAACTGGGATCCAGTCTAAGTGCTCTGCTTCCAAATCTGTGCCTTTAAATCCTTGTTAATTTCAAAGGCTGAATTGAGAGATAGAATCACAAATGGCGGAGAATCCTCTCTTGTTAGTGCACGTGGCCAGGCCCCTACAACAATCACAGGACTGGGAAGCAGCACAGTCCCCTGTTGTGCGCCAAACACATCATGGCCTTGCACCAATTTCTAGTGTCCACACTGGGTTTTCCAGTGGTACATTTCAACTTACTCACTGGGATAGTGGCAATGACTTTGTGCCCTCTATTGTAGATACACATTTTCCCCTCATTTTGCTGAAGTTTTCTCTTTCAGATGAACAACTAGAGCCCACTAAATTGTAATCAACCCATTAGCACAGCTTTTTGGTCTGCAAAGCCTTCTTCTATCTTGTGTAGTAAGTGGTGCTTTATTATTGACAACATATCATTGCTAAGAACAGTCTCTGTCTCTGCTGAATGCCTCTGGAAGGTGCCCAGAACTGAACAGCTAAAGCTGAACCGCCTCTCCCAGTGGGTAAAGGTAGACAGGCTCCTTTCTGAATGAGTTATGTAGTCAGGTGCATATTTTTCCACAACTGCACACACACACCCATGGTTTCTAGGCCTGCAGAATTAGATGGGCCCTGATGCTGGTCTCCCTGCTGCCCACCTAGATGGGCACTTGTGCAGCTTAAGCTCTCCTCACAGGCCTCAGACTCCAAAGCTGAGCTCAGTTGCCCCTTCCCAGGGCCCTCACCACCACTGTCAGGCCTCCCATGGGCATCCCCAACTGCTCTACTGCAGCTGCTCCCAGACTCTTCTGTGAGGCATACACAGCTTTCCATAATGCTCCAGAAACCATGAACATTCTGCCAAACCGTCCTCACAATCAGAGGTCACTGGTGGGAGCTGGTCCAAGACCACAGACACGCAGACTGGTCAGCGGGCCACCGTCACCAAAGCCCCACGAGCCTCCCAGGTGTTAACCTTAGGACCTCTGCAATCCCTCATCCCTCCTCATGGGGTCTCCTCTCTCAGGCTTCTCAGTTCTCTCAGGGCCAGATACTAAGTAGAACTCATGAAACCAGTTTTAAATGAATGGCCCTGGAAGTAACAAGCTGGGTCCCTGCACAAGTTAGCTCTTACCTGGGACACAGTCCAAACCCTCCCAAAGAGCTGACTGGAACTAGACAGTCTCAGGATGGGGTGGGAGGGTGAGTGACAAGTGCTTCCCCACAAAGGAAGCTGTAACCCTACCCAGCACCCTTCGGTGGGTGTACTAGCCCCAGGGCTTGGACATCCGGAAAATGGTCTCAAAAGCCTTCTGTGTAACTTTCTTAGAGAGCCGAGCAAAAGAGTCAAATGAGCAATATTCAGCATTTGGTCTCACATTAAAAAAGCGAGGCAGAGCAGCTCTATCTGTGTGCCTGTATCGCCCTCTGGTGTTCAAAAAGTTATGAACTATAAACAGTTTCAACTTCAAAAGATTCCTCACCCCAAATCACCCTTTCTTTTCAGTATCCCTGACGCCTCTCCCTCAGCCACCTGAGATTGTGAGAGTCACCAAGAAAAATACTCATGGAAACATCAGGGTGGGGCAAGCCGTGTCTAGAGGGGATGCCGCCCTTCTGCCATGTTCTTCTGAAGCTGAAGTTTTGCAGGAGTGTGGAGTAGCTAGTCAGCCAGGGGATTTAAATCATAACCCTATAAAAACCTGTTTTGAAGTTTCTGTCTGAAGGGGGACACTTTAGGGCAATTGTTGAAATTCTGAGGTCTCAGACCCACTTGCTGGGCCAGGACAGAAGACCCACGAGATCCAGGCAGCAAATTCACAGTCAATCAATGCCTGCTGCTTGCTGCCGGGGAAGGCAAAGGCCAAGAGACGTTCCCTCTCTCTCTGGCACATTGCATAGGTCCCCAGATGGCAGGTCTTAGTCAGGTTTTCCTTGGCCAACAGGGTGGGGAAAGTGTTTTATTTAAAGGCAGACGCACATTCCAGTCCGCAGTGGCCCCCCCAGCGTCACACTCAGCAACCTTGACCCACGCGCGAGGCGTCTGAGTT
Source organism: Tursiops truncatus (assembly GCF_011762595.2). Classification (NCBI taxonomy): domain Eukaryota; kingdom Metazoa; phylum Chordata; class Mammalia; order Artiodactyla; family Delphinidae; genus Tursiops; species Tursiops truncatus. The sequence continues at coordinate 11,599,515 of NC_047050.1, read as the reverse complement.
TACAACTTCTGGTTACCACCTAGAAGAGGAGGCAACACGCCTACACTTAAAAGCATAATCCACAATACAAGGCAGCTAACAAGGAGTAGCAGATGACTGCACGGAACATACGTCCGGAGGACGTAGGAGAGAAGGTTCCCTGGGAGCCAGAGCACAGGGAATAGGGACCTTCCCTCACCGCTCACACTGGGGAGCTTCCACTTGCCTTGTGCCCAAACTTGACGGCATGGCAGGTGTATAGTTTTCTAGCAATGCTGAACAAGGTAGCACAAACTGGGTGACTTACAACAATGTAAGCCTATTGTCTCACAGTTCTGGAGGTCGGAAGTCTGAAATCAAGGTGTTGTTGGCTAGGTGGGCTCCTTCTGGTAGCTCTGAGGGAACATATTTCACGACATCGTCTTAGCTTCCGGTGTTGCTGGCAATCCTTGGCATACCTCAGTCTCTGCCTCTGTCACCATGGCGGTCCCCCTGTGTCTGCCTTCACATGGTGTTTTCCTGTGTGTGTGTGTCTGTCTCTGCAGCTCCTCTTATAGACTACTGTCATATTGGATGGAGGACCCACCCTACTCCAGGATGCCCTCATCTTAACTTACATCTTAATTACATATGCAGAAACCCTACTTTCAATAAGGTCACATTCACAGGTACTGGGGATTAGGACATATCTCTTTTAGTGTCACAGTTAAACTCACAAAAGGACCGTAAAGTTGGGCAGATTTGGAGGTTATATTTAGGCCTATTCAGTGGTGTGCTGGAAAAGGTTTAACAACCAGATTTCTAGGGGAGAAAAAGCCCTAGTATGTAGTGTTTGCAGATTTCCATGGTGTAACTATCCCCTCCTGGGCCTACTTCAATCTACCAACATAATACCTGGCTTGCAAAAATTCCAGAAAATTTAACAATGCGTGGCCCTCATCCACTGGTACTAACCGGCTCCCGCATGCTGTTGAGCCTATTATAGTTTAAAATGTCAACGGCTGAAAGGAGTTATACATTATAATTTGTTTTATATGTTTACACATTGAGACCAAGGTGCCCCTACAACTTTTTATTATCTGTACACAAAATGACTGACTTGTGTATACTGCATATCAACTTTTACATCTGAGTACGCCTTTAGCCATTCTGTTTTCCGGGCCTCCCTTACCCCAAAGCAGCATCAGCATTCTCCCAGCCCTCCCAGACACTCTGCCCGCGACCTTTGGTGTCCCTACCATCCACAGGTCCTGTTCTCCCCATGGCCATCCCCGCGTCTGTCAACTCACCCATATCCTCTCAGGACCCTGGCACTCAACTCTCTCCACACCAAGTCCTGTCACTGACTTGGGGCCCTTCAGCTCCCCTGTGGTCCTCCCAGACAGCACCCTCTCCCTTATGGCTCCTCGCCCTATTCAGATACCTGGATGTCCTGAGCTCGCAAACCTTAACTCCAGCCTCACCCACCACTGCCTACCTCGCCAGCTAACGCCCCTGTGTTCATGGTACTTACATCTCACTAATACTTCCCAGCTCCCCAAATGTATCGGCCTCGTTCCTTTCTTCAACCCTTTCCCTGTTCAGCTTAGACTCCGACATCACCACTGTAATTATAGTATTCCCATGTCCATACTCCTAATTCCTTCCACCACCGCAGCCAACGTTCAATTGTACAGCCGCTGGTAAGGCAGATGTTGCCACCACAGACCCATGGTCTCCAGTCCCAGCTGCAACCCTGCCCCATACCCCCTGCATGTCCCAGGGGAACCCTAATCCTTTCACCATTCTCCACCAGTCTCCTCCTAAACTCCTACCTCACTTCCATCAAAAGACATTATGTCCTACACGGGAAAAAATATATAGAGTACTCTGTTGTTAGCAAAGTATTTTCACATAGGTTCATTTGACCTACACAGCAACTGGGACGGATAGGCAGGGAAAGTGTTCTTACTCCCATTTTACAAACCAGGAGACTCCTCTGAGCCTCAGACAGTTACGAGCAGAGCCTGGGTAGGAGCACAGGTCTCCCGGTTCCAAGAATCCCACGTCACACAGTGAAGTGGATATTCGTCCAAGGGCACCAAGGAATCCTTGGCAGCCAGGACGAGCACCCATGTCTCTGAGCACCGTCCACATTCTGTCTCCACCTCTAGAGCATGCTGCCTTCTCAGCAATGGCTCTGTTGCTCCCAAAGCACCTGAAATTCATTTACCCTTTATGTTTAACATTTTTTTAAGTCAAGTGATCTTGAAAACAATAAGCAGTTTTATTTTACTTTATTTTGAGAGTTGTTCCCACCAATGATTGTTTCTCTGTTAAGTATTTATCTGATGGTGTTCTCTGAGCCTTGGCTGACACAAGCCCAGTTGCCCTCAGCTCCTGTCAGCAGGTTCACAGGCTCTGGAAGCAACACCAGCAATGAGATGTAGGGAGCCAGACCAGAGATCTAATCTAGAAACCTCATCCCATGGGGCCCGAATGCATGCCTGTTGACCTGCCGTGGAGAATCCTCTGGGTAGATCCCCACAGACTTACAGTCGAGCTGAGTTTCTGTGAACACATGATATAATCCAAAGCCACTTCTATTGGGAATGGGGGCCAGAGTGAGTCATTCACTGCAATTCCAGGCAGGTAGGAGTCTCAGCTCTTTCCAGGGCCTTCCGGCGAAGCGTGAGACTAAAGGGAATCTGCTTCTGTTAATAAGAAGGGTCCACCCTATCCCACTTTCTCTAGCAACACCTTGCTTCGTTTGTGCTGCACCTACATCATTGTACATTATTGTATACGGAGGCAGACGTGCAAAAGGGGTGCCGACGTCCCTTGTCATCTGGTGCAGCCTGCGTATCTGCCCCTCGGACACCGCCTCGGAGGTACGCTGTTCTTCAGCCTGCCTCCGCTGGTTGGGACTGGCAGGCTGCCCTGTCCCCAGCCCATCAGAACTGGTATCTGTGGGCAACCCCAGAAGCACTGGACTGGGAGGCGGATGGCTTGGCTCCTAAGTGTGAACTTGGGTAAGACGCACGCCCCCGGGTCTCCAATCCCTCCTCTCTAGGACAAGAGGTTTGCCGTGGCCCAGCTAACTCGGCAGTACTGGCAGGACTGCTTATGTTGTCACGACAAAGGGGATTCCCAGGAAGCAACCCAGACAGCGCTACGGGGAGAGGGGACAGAGGAGTCTCCTCTACACAAGATTGATTTAGGGGCCCCCAGCAAGTTTACCACTGGACAGCATTTCCTGGAAGTGCTGGTGAAGGTAGAAAGTGAGGGGCAGCAACACGTCAGGCCGTGAGGGGCAAAGCAAATGAAGGGAAAGCCCGGGCCTGTTCCGCGGGTGAGTCAGCACATGGCACACACCTGTAGAATTATTGATTCATGCGTATTTTATGCTGGCTTTGGGCAGATTGGGGGCAGGGGTAGAACAGGATTGGATTGGCCCACGGGGACATTTAAGGCAATGGAGGGTACTCTTGGCGGTTCTGAGGACAGTAGTTTAAGAGAGATGTCTCCCAGTCCCGGCCCTCGGCAGCCCATGGTGACCTGTCAGCCGTCTCCCTACCACAGCAGAGGGGTGGGGTGGGGAGAACACAGGGTCATTGTGAACGTTAGATAATATTATCTGTACAAAGCACAAGCATGAAACTTCCAGTGAAGAGTAGCATCTGTTAACGTTCTGTGGAGGACCTCAAAGGTAAAGGAAAGCAGAGCCGTCCTAGCAGCTCCACACTGCACTCAAGTCTGACATGTACAGACCTGTGAAGACAAAAATGGGACCCCTCCCCACTGCTGCACAGAGCTTCAACCAATAGCAAATACCTTCAGACCTGTCCCACCCCAAGCCTCAGGACCAGAGGGAATGCGGCACCAGCACTGAGGGGCAGGGGCCACACAGCTTAAGAATTCAGATGGAGTCATTTAGACCTAGGTTAGAATGCTGGTTCTGCCATTTACTAGCTGTGCCCCCTTAGACAAGTTACTTCACCTCTCTGAACCTCAGGTTCCTCATCTCTAAAATGGACAAACATTTATTGAATAAACATCTATTGAGCAAATGGGATTAAGCCTACTTTCCATATGGGTCTTTGTGGCAATTAAATGAGAAAATTCCTGAGCCTGTTGGTGACATGATAGGTATGATGGTTAATTTTATGTGTCAACTTGACTGGGCCATGGATTGTCTAGATATTTGGTCAAACATTATTCTGAATGTGTCTGTGAGGGTGTTTTTGGATGAGATTAACATTTGAATCAATAGACTGAGGAAGACAGATTGCCCTCCCCATGCGGGTGGGCCAATCCAATCACTTGAAGACATGAATAAAACAAAAGGGCTGCAAGTAAGAGGAAATTTCCTCCTGCCAGACTGCCTTGGGCTGGGACATCAGTTTTTTTCCTGCCTTCAGACTTTAACTGAAACTTTGGCATTTCCTGGGTCTCTAGCCTGCTGGTATTTGGACTCCTGGGTCTCCAAAATGCTGAATGCGGGTCTTGGGACTTGTCAGCCTCTGTAATTGCATGAGCCAAGTCCTTATAATAAATAATATGCAGATATATAGATAGATATCTTTCCTATTGGTTCTGTTTAACTGGATAACCCTAATACAGCAGGTGCCCCCCCCCAGAAAAGGTTGTTTTTATGATTTCTATTTCTGTTATTTCAGAATTTGGCAAGAAATGTTGCCTATACATAAAGCTGAGTAAATTTATGTTATTTAAGGGACGGGGAAATGCCAGGAGGGTTTAAATAGCACTTGTTATTCATGTGCTATTCAGAAGATGTAATTTGATCATCTAAAACAAGCACTTATAACAACACGTGTGTATGTGTATATCAAGATACTACACACACATTATGTATTATAGTATATATTATATATGTGTATATATTTTATGTTCATTATTTATTAAATTATATATGTAATTTTGACTATATTATTACCTTAAACTCTGGGAAAAACATTTTAGATTTGAATTGATAATTATTTTCTGTTTGTATGGCTTTCTAAAATTAAAAAATTATATAATTTAGGGCTTCCCTGGTGGCGCAGTGGTTGAGAGTCCGCCTGCCGATGCAGGGGACACGGGTTCGTGCCCGGGTCCGGGAAGATCACACATGCCGCAGAGCGGCTGGGCCCGTGAGCCATGGCCGCTGAGCCTGCGCATCTGGAGCCTGTGCTCCGCAACGGGAGAGGCCACAACAGTGAGAGGCCCGCGTACCGCAAAAAAAAAAAAAAAAATTATATAATTTATACTAATATAATATTGGTACTGAGGAATCTTAACTAAGATGAAATCATTGAACTGCAAACTTGACTTTCATCTAAAGAGGGTAAAGAAAGCCCTCAATGGCTTCCTCTCTCTGCAGCTTGCAGAGGTAGTGAAGGACCCCAGAAAAAGACAAGCAGGGACCTAGAGAAAACTGTCACAGCGAGATTCGAGGCACGGGAGAGAGGACACTGGTGGCCAAGGAAGATGGACCAAGTCCACTTTGGCTGGTCAGGCTGCAGATGTGCTGCTTCCTGATGACATGAGGGACCTTAAAATGATTCATAAGGAGAGGAAAGATGCAGAGGAAACTCAGTGTTCAGTGACTTTGTTCCAGGTGGGAATAAAGGTCACAGGGCTCCAGGGGGTATTTTAATCTCCTCTTGTACAGGCTATAGCTGAGACAGGAAGATGTAGGAAGCAGACAGCTAGTTCGGGATGGTGTCAAAGGACATTTTTTGGTTTTCTGATGATGACCAGACAATAGGACACCCTGTAAGGAATGCCAGGAAGCCTTTGAGGGCCATCAATGACCTGGCAGGCAGGAGACCTGTCTCCTCATTAAGGCTTTCCACTGAAATCCAAGTTGGGGAGGAAGAAAGGGTCTGATTACAGTTTACAATATGAAGGGCAATAGAGGATAAAATGCCCAACAATTCTTTGAAAAAAAATGGGAAGGAAGACTATCAAGAATAATACTTACAGGCACAGATGTCTGTTCATCAGGATTTATTAAATACCTGTGTGACCTGGGGACTCTAGCAAATGAATGAGATCCAAGGCCTGTATCCACTGCAGTGTCCTCTAAAAGCAAAGTGTCTGAAGAGCCCTTGACCAGCCTTGTTGAAAATGTCAGCTCTGAGAAGAAAAATCCCTGTTACTCTGAGCTTAACTCTGATTGGCAATGGGGCTCTGACATTTTAGAGTTTATGATGCCCTTGGTGCGGCTGTTTAAACACAGGATTTTCAAAGTACATTTCACAAATTTAGAGAGGCTCGTCTGATCTTTTGCTCAAGGAATATGAGTCTGATACGCCAAGCTGATGCTGCCATCACAGATGACTCCACGGTGAGAGAGATTAAGGGTGCGCTAGATTCGTGCGGCTGCAGAGGGAGTTCTCTTACTGCAGATTCGAAAAGAGCTGTGTGAAAAGGTGGAAGGGGAGAGTGGCCCGGTGTGGGACCACGAGTGGTTTAAAGCAGCCAGCACGTCACGAGCTGAGGGTGGTGGACAAGGAAAAGGACAGGCAGGAGCACTTTAAAACCGAGTTTGACTTCAGTGTTAATCAACAGGGGGTTTGTGAGATCACTGTAGGAGCACAGCCATTGTAGACATTGAAGCGAATGAAGCAGAGCTCCCCAAGCTGGTATAAAAATGGTTTAACAATATACAGTTTCCCAGTTTAAAAAAAGTAGGGCATATGCATAGTAACCTCATTTTAAAAAGTGGATCTATGTGTGTGCATAGATACATACATACACAGAAAGCATGCGCATGATACGTACTCAGACACATTTGTGTATGCAGAGAACATTTCTGGAGAGATGTAAAACTTGCAGAAGCTCCATGGAGGAAAAGTACTGGGGACTGAGGTGGGAGGGAGCATCGTTTTTCATAGCATAACATTTTACACTGTTTAATATAACTTTTTGATTAAAACACTCCTTTTTTTTTTTTTTTAATTAAACTATGTTTGGGGCAGAATCACCAGTGCTGAGAGGAGCCCACTGCTTTGAGCAGCTGTGTGCTGTCAGCCTTCAACACCCCACGTCAGTGGCGTTGCCTTCTAGTCTGTCTGCGATCAGTGTTTCCCTTTCTGGCCATCCTGCACACCATTTTCAGTTTTCCCTTTCAGAAATGTAGGTTTACCTAAGCCAAGAGATCCTTGTTGTCTCCTGTTCCTACAGGATCAAGTCCAGTCTCCTCCATGTGAGGCATTGTCATTAAGTGATACTGCAACTAGTACAGTGTCATTTCTGGGCCTGTATGGCTGACTTCCTTCACTTCCCCTCCTCCATTTGATCCATGTGTGGTCAACCAGCCAGGCCTCATCACTTCTCCTTTCTAAAGCTCCCTGAAGTCTACTGCCTTCCTCTCTTCCCACTGTCACTAATCTAGAACAAGTTCATCACATCCTTGTTTTACCTGGCCAGCCTCCTAACTGATAGCCCTTTCTCCAGTCTCTCTCCACTCCCATCTGTTCTCTGGACACTACATTCTTTTAAAATGCAAGTAGTGTCCTATCACTGCCCTGCTTATAACCCTTTAAAGTGGTCCACTGATCGTAAGCTGAAATCCCCACTCCTTATCAGGGCCAGCCTCTGCATCTTTCTCCAGGGCCATGTCCTCCCAACCCCTTCCTCTCAACTCAGACTCTATTTCCACCAACTTCTGTGCACTGGTCAGTTCCTTGAGTACCATGTCCTGTTTCCTCTGAGTCTTTGACATGCTAGTCCCTGTCTTAAAACAGTCTTCTATTCCCTTCTCACTGGTCTTTCAACCACACCTGGTTCACTCCTTCAGCATAAAGGGTCATAAATAATAAGAGTGTCATGAGAAGATCATAAATGACGGAGGAAGAAAGTGATCAGCCCTTTGAGAAGGAATAATGCAGGAGTTCAACTGTCAGAAGAGACCTGCATGAGAAAGACCACAGCAGCAGGAAAGTGCTGGGCAGCCTGGAGAATGGGAAATAGAGGGATGCGTCTGGTGCATCTGGTGGGGAGGACTGGGTGAATGGGTGGCAGAGGAGAGGAGTGGCCACACGAGGCTAGAGACTGTGAGGGACCTTGAAAGTCAAGATAAGGAGTTCAGTCCTCATTTTTTTTTTTTTTTTTTTTTTGTGGTACGCGGGCCTCTCACCACTGTGGCCTCTCCCGTTGTGGAGCACAGGCTCCGGACACGCAGGCTCAGCGGCCATGGCTCATGGGCCCATCTGCTCCGTGGCACGTGGGATCTTCCCAGACCGGGGCACGAACACGCGTCCCCTGCATCAGCAGGCGGACTCCCAACCACTGCGCCACCAGGGAAGCCCCAGTCCTCATTTTTTTTAAACAATGGGGAAACTTGAACTGTTTTAAAACTGGCAAGTGACAAACTCTAGTATTTATTTTAGAAAGATGTGACCAACAGAGTGCAGAGGAATGAAGTTGGGGAGATGAGTGATCCTAGGGAAACATGATGAGAGCCTGGCCCAGGGCAGCAGTGGGCAGAACTGGCAGGAAGTGATGGATTCGAAAGAGATGTGGAGCTATAACCTCCCGGGCCTGCTGACCAAACGCCAGGGAGGAGAGAACTGGGAATCATGGAGGACTCGAGATTCTGGCCAGAATAGCTGGGAATATGGTGAGGTCATTGGCGGAGACCGGCATCACAAAAGGAGATCAGATTTGGAGGAAGATAATGAATTAGATTTAGAGCATGCTGACTTAGGGTGTAAGGTCAGGAAGCCCACACATCCATAATTAAAATCAGACACAACCCTGGTTATAGCATGTAGGGCCTCTTACAGAAACCACCTGTTAGGGTGGGCTTCATCCTTCCTGGCAGCATGTTGCTATGACTCCAGCTTTCCCCATCCCAAAGAAGCCATGTGAATTGTTCGCATTGTATGCAAAGGAGTTGTAAAAGCACAGGGAGAAGGGAGATAAGGTCTGTGAGTGGGACAAGGCCCATTGTGTTGGGGCCAAAATTTGCACCAGAAAATTGTTTTCCTCCTCAAGCTTGTGTCAGCCACTCTTCTGTTTCTCTTCAAGATTCCTCCCAAGTCCTAATTCTGCCGTGATGAGCAACCAAAACACTGGAGACAGCTTTGCTTCTGCCCTGCACTGAGCCCCTGGGACGCTTTGAAGTCCACGAGAACATTTTTCACATAGTTACGCAGTTCCTTCTTTGCATCTGAACTCTTCACACGTGTATATCTTGTCTCCTCACCTAAATCCTTAATTCTTAAAGAGCCCAATTTATGCCAAACATTTTATTTTGTTATTGCCACAGTGCCTGGTACATGTTAAGTTTTCAAAAACTACAAATTCGATTGAAACTGACACTGAATTCATTTGGGGTCGGAAGGAGAAAGATAACCACTGTCTTGAAAGGACAGGATACAAGAGGCAATATGTTGGTTATACGAGTCAGTTCCTAACATACAAAGAACATTCTAACATGAAAGGAGTGTTTTCCCCTCTACTAATAAAAATGACTTTGCCTTCTAAATATGCTTGAAAGGAGCAGAATACTGGCGTTCTAACTCCAAGGGATCTTTTCAACTGGCTAAAAAGTCTGTTTTTCTTGGACCACCTTTTGTTTATAAGCGGTATTGGTAAGATAAGTATAGAACTTGTCTTTTACAGTTAGTTATACTAAGTTGTACTAGACAGTGCTCAAATGGCAAGACTGAGGATTAAGTCTTTCACTTCCTTTTGGTTCTTTTTAGTTAGAGGTCTACTTGTGTGGCCATCATGATGTTGGGCGAATTAAAAGAAGGGTATTCATGGCTCAGCCCGTGACATCATTCCCTGGGCAGAAGAGGTGAGGCAGCCTCCAGTGTCGCCAGTGGCCAGCTTGTGCACTTGTCATGATGCAGGGTGATGTTTGTCGGGGAGGTGGAGAGAAGACGTAGGAAGCTGGTTTTGTGTTATTACTTGACCAGTACCAGTAGGCCTCTGATCACAGCACCCTCTCCAGCTGTCCTGCCACCAGCGCCTGGCACTCTACTATCAACACCACTATTTAGTGGAACCTCCCATTACGATCACCCTTCACCCTACACAGGGGCACTGGAACAATGGGACCTAACACTCACAGCTTTCAGCAGGGGGCAGTTATGAGTAGGAAAGGAAATGGCTCAAAAGTGGATCCAAGTCTTGGGAGCAGCACAGAGCATGCCTCTGGATCTGCAGAGACAAGGGCGAAAGGCCCTGGGGGGCTTCTTCACACTCCTGCCAAGGGCTAGATTCCCTCTCTTTTTAGAGCATACCCTTCCCCTTCTGAGGTTCCCCCAAGTGTGAGGTAAACAGCAGGAGAGCTCCTCCTTGGCCCTGGTGGCAGCAACGCCTGTTGGCTCTGGGCCACATTCCTTTCCAGACTTCACAGACCTCCGATCACAAAGGGCTCATTGCACAATTCTTAGGAAAGTGGGCATGGGGGCTGGGCCGAGATGGAGGGGCGTGTCCGGCATGTGTCAGAGGTCCAGGTGTAGCTGTTTGCCAAGGCACCCCGGGTGGCGGCAGCAAGAGAGAAGATCAGATGTCTCGGGATCTCTGGTGAGGCGGCTTTTACTTTTTTTTTTTTCCCTCCCACGGCTGTTAATAAGGCTTGTCAGGATGCATCTTCTCAGGTGGAAAACATTTCAGAAGTACACTTGGCCTACCTGTGTTTCAGCTTACTGGAGAGAGTTGAGAATTCAAAACCCACAATGAAGAATCTGAAGCTAAAGCTCCTTTTATCCCTCCATTTTTCATAGTCAGCCTTCTGCGGTTTTATGTGGTAGTACGTGCACGATTACTCAATATATTACACAACTTTTGAAATTAATATGGAAGCTGAAAGGTATTACCACAGCTTTGTTTAAGCCCTATGCCATGATGGAATGTTCTTTCCTGTTGGTAATCATTTCATAATTCTCTTTTATTAAAGACAATCTATTTGGAAAACCAGAAACATATGGAAGATCCTTGTAGGATATACACATTTCAGTGGATTAAAAAACAATCTAGGCTCCTAGAAAATATTAATCAGACCTTTGGAGCTGATGACTATGCAAATGAGGTCTATGCTTATATCCGACAATTCTTCATTTTCTTTCAGATCTGGGGACTTCAGGCTGATGTTAATACATTTGCAATGAATTCAATTGGAAAAAGCTCTGAGTATCTCTATCCAGGGGGTGCCTGGGCTCAAACTTACAGATGAATTAGAGATGCAAGACGTAGACAGCTCTACATAAAACAAACCCTGGACAAACTGAAGACTGCTCCTAAGTTATTGATAGCTCTAAATAAAATGTTAATTCGTGGTTTAAGTCGGGAAAGGCTCACATAGGGGACAAATTGTGTGTAATAAAGATAGGTCAGTTACCACAGATGGTGTAAAGCCTCACACCTACCAGATGAAGTGTTTACTCATATGCGCATTTACAGAGTACGCAAACGCATAAACAAAGCGATCTACCTAAACTAGAAAAGGCCACAGGAAGTCTGTATATTTATTGTAAAGCAAAAAGCTCATTAATTGTATAAATGCCTCTTTTTATTTTTTTTAATGGACTGCTACTAATCAGGCGTCAGGGCAGAGTCGCCTGTCAGTTTCCCTGGATTCATTTTCATTGTATTCTCAGCCTTTTGGTTGGGGTCTTGGGTGCTTTTTCCTGACCTTGATCAAAGCTTGTCTTGTTTGGAGCTGTGAAGGCTGGGAAAGCTTTGGTGAATAGTGTCACCTACCTAGAGTACCTGAATTTACCAATAACCACACCAAGGTGATCAAATGAGATTTCCTTATCTTAGAATATTCTGACTTGGAAATTAAAATAGTTCAAGTCTGAACCAATAAATTCCTTCGGAGTGAATTAGAGGCAGGGAGGACTGGAGAGGTCACCAGGCTAAGAGTGAGAGGACTTAAGCTTTAGTCTCAAGCTAGCACTAACTAGCACAGTGGCCTAGGTCAAGACACCTAACCTCTCTGTGCTGGGTTCCTCCTCTGGAAATGAGGACGTTGGAATGGTCGATCTCTTAGTTCTCCTCCAACTCTGAACGCCTGTGGTATGTGACTAACACAATGGTCAGAGAACATGATAGTCAATAAATATAAATGTAGACAAGTTAGGACATTCTGTGTTTTGTGGATATTATTTTAGGTTAAACCTAAACGTAGTTTTCAATGACTATAAAATGAATAAAGTCTAAAAACTGGACCAATGAGCTTTTAATTTCCAAGGACTTCAGAGGTTGGGTCATAATCTAATTTTGAAAATCATAGTGGCTTCTCTAGACGGAAGCTGAATATGTACTAGAGTCAACGTGCAGGTACATTTTGTCTTTATCTGAACCTCTGAATTTATTTACATGCTTTGGATTATTACTACTTTTATAGAGTGAGTTTTGGCCTTGCGGCTGAGATATATTTATTCCCAATGGGTTGGAGGCTAAAGAGTGTTAAAATTGTGTCTTGTGGATAGACGCTGGGTCTTCCCCACCTTGTCTATTGCTCTTGGGGTCCTCTGTGGGCAGCTGATCTACCTGTGAGAACACTGGACTGCTGCTTCCACTGGGGCGCATGGCAGTAAACTTGGATCTTGCAGGCGAATCTCAGCGTGCCTGCCTGAGCAGTCCTGTACTTGGCTCTGGGGTCGCAGTGCGCTCAGGGAGGCCAGTGCCGATGAGTCAGGGCCTGGCACCCACCCCCGCGCTCCGCCCTACTGGTAAACAGAGCAGCTATTTGCCGTCATTCAGAGCCTCTCAGGGCCTTGAGACTCCAGCAAGAAGCAAATATTTTAGAAGCCAAAACCCTAAGGCAAGGTAAACAAAACAGAACTGTCCGCATCCCCAGCGATGACTTCACTGGTGTGAGTTCTTTAGGGGGAGGAGCTGTAGGTGGTTTCAACTGAACTGTTTTACTTACTTCTCAACCAGAAGGCCCTTCTCTTTCACTGTTTATAGGGGGTGGCCTTTTGCCTTTTAAGCCTTGAAATTTCAAAACCAGACTTTAGAATCAGTATCGGTTGCTAACCCATTAATAAGCTTTTTCTCTTCGTTTTATTGTATTACTTTTGTTTGCATTTTTATACTATCTTCTATTAAAATACTTCTTTCAGTTAACTTTTTTTTTAATATATATATATATTTTTTTAATTAATTAATTAATTTATTTTTGGCTGTGTTGGGTCTTCGTTTCTGTGCGAGGGCTTTCTCTAGTTGCGGGAAGCGGGGGCCACTCTTCATCGCAGTGCGCGGGCCTCTCACTATCGCGGCCTCTCCTGTTGCGGAGCACAGGCTCCAGACGCGCAGGCTCAGTAGTTGTGGCTCACGGGCCTAGTTGCTCCGTGGCATGTGGGATCCTCCCAGACCAGGGCTCGAACCTGTGTCCCCTGCACTAGCAGGCAGATTCTCAGCCACTGCACCACCAGGGAAGCCCCAGTTAACTTATTTTTTATTTAGCTTACTCTTCCCTATCATTCTGGGGAGAAGCTATTAAAAGGAAAACACCTAGATAAAATAATAAACATCATTAGGCAACAATTGTAGACTATTAGAAAGTAATTTTACACTGACCTCTTGTGGCTCCCTCCTGAGCCTCTTTTGCGCCCCCCAGTGGTGGGGGGAGGACAGCGAGGGGCTAACCGTCTTGGAAATGCCCTGTGGTTCGGCTTCATGGCAGTAAGTCTGGCTGTTGGGAGCATGTGCCCCAGCTCTGCTTCTGGTGGGACCGCCTGTGGCCTTTCGTCTGCTCATCTGGATTCTTTACATTACCCTAAAGTAACTGGTGCATAGTCTCTGTGCTTATGCTGTCATCCCTAAGCCCGGAGACACGCCCATCTCGTGGTCCTCTCCTCGTGTTCCTTTAGACACAGTAATTTCTCTTCTGAGCTCAGCAGATGTCACGTACCTGAACCGGAGTCATGGCTGGCTGATTCCTTCTAGCTCCATCAGGTAGCGTCCACCTCTAATACATCAGTAGCCAAACCTCCTGTTACTTTCTCCTTCTCAGCCAGGGTTGAGCCTGGGCTGGATATTGTGATGTCACAGAGTAGAATCCTTGCTCCTCCCAAAGGCCCAGCTAAGACCCTCCAGCTGCAACCCTTCCTCTCCTGCCCATGGCAGGAGGTTGGGAAGGTCCACCCCCAATTTCTAAACTGGCCCACGGAATTATAGAATCTTACTGCGGGCAGAGACACGGGAGACCTCGTGACTAAATTCCGGTCTGACTCACTTATTTTGCAGCTGGGAAACTGAGGCTGCGGGGGTTGAGTGGCAGAGTTAAATCTCAAGCCCAGGTGCCTTCGGTGTCGCCCCTCTCACCCTTCTGCACACACTGTATTCACCCCGGGCTCCACACTCTGGATTTTGTCAGCATCTGATAAGCAGCTCATGGGATGATTCTTACCTGAATCCACCCACAAAAAGACACCATTCGAATAACTTGCATTATGGAAAGAGAACAGTGTCTCATGAAAATCATTAGCTTTTCCAACAATCTATAGGTGCCAGAAATAGCAACTTCTCGTCCTAGCCTGAACTCAGAAGTCCTGAGCTACCAGACCAGTCCTAGATTAACAAGTGAGTTCTGGGTAACCGATGTTTTCAGTGAGATTTGATGGTCAGGAGCAAAGCTCAGCTCAAAAGCCCAAGATTAGTGTTGCTGCAGTGCCAAATCAGGTCCTAGTGTTTGCTGAGGAGGGAACGGGAAGGGACAAGCAGTAAAGAAATAGATTCTCACTGGAATTTAGTTCTTTCCTCTTTCATACCCTTCACTTTTTCTAGATACTGTCCCCATGTGGTATTTTAAAATTATCTGCATTGCATGAGACAACTTGTATCTGTGAAGCCAGAGAATTGTGCTTTTGGAATCTCTCGAGAGGGGAATATAGATTGCACTTATGTAACACCAACAACTAACATTTCATGTCGTGCTTCAGCATTTACAAGCCACTTTCACATATATCATTTCACTTAATCTTCACAGCTCAGTGAGGTAAATAGTGTATTATTTTTAGGACAATTTTATGGGTAAGAAAATTATAGCTTAGAGAGGTTGTGACTTGCGCAAGATCACAAAGCTAATTAAATGGAAAGGGTAACATTAACGACAAACCAGATCTTCCAACCAAGCATTTTGCCCACCACCCGCGTCCCCAAAGGGTGGGAAGAATCGTTGCTTTGGTCCCTGAACACACCTGAAGGCAATTGCATTAAGCAGTCCTTTGAGTAACAAGGAAGAAAGTATTCCCATGGATCATAAATACCACTTTGCTAACCTCCTAAATGTCTTCATAAAAACTTAGAGAAATGGTTAATTTCAAACTTTAAAATAATATAATCATTGCCCTTCCACCAGACAGTTTCACATCTGTGAATTCTCGTAAGGGAATCATCACGGATATGAACAATATTTAGCTCAAGAGGTTCTTTGAGGGAGTTCCCTGGCGGTCCAGCGGTTAGGACTCTGCGCTTTCACTGCCAAGGGTGCAGGTTCAGTCCCTGGTCAGGGAACTAAGAATCCCACAGGCCGCACAGCCTGGCCAAAAAAAAGGAGGTTCTTTGAAGCATTGTATATAACAGAAAACAAATTAAAAGCTCAACACTAGAAAAGTGGTAAAAAGGATTATGTTTAACTCAAGAAAATAGTGTTGTAGGTGAGGTTTTCCCAATCTTTAATCATTCATGTGCTATCTTTGGAATATTGCCATCTGTGCTAATATCTACTTAACATCTTTCTTTAAATTAACTCACATATTTTACTGAGATAAGAATATTT
Source organism: Tursiops truncatus (assembly GCF_011762595.2). Lineage (NCBI taxonomy): Eukaryota > Metazoa > Chordata > Mammalia > Artiodactyla > Delphinidae > Tursiops > Tursiops truncatus. Next base: position 11,583,803 of record NC_047050.1, on the reverse strand, counting down.
AAAGGTAACTTTTTATCACTACATAAGTGGAAGTACAGTATAATTACCTTCAGTATCAGATAGTTATAAAAACAAATATAAAGAAAACATAGTAAGGCTATTAATGCATTGATTTGGTCCTAAAACCTAGCAAAAAAACCCAAAAAAAACACCAACTGATTTAACCAAATCACAATTAATACCCTTTATTTCTGTCACACACCTAACCTTTCTGCACTAAAAATCTCTTTTCTCACTGATGTACAGCAGGCCCAGTAAGAAAAATGAAGTACAGGTCTGATTCCAAAGCGCAGTTATGCATATTTATACATACCTTGCATACTAAATAACCATTAACTTCCAAAAGTGGCCTTTGCTGTACCTCAGAAAAGAGCACATCTGTCACGTTGACAGTCGGCTGGCACAGTAGTCAGAGGGCCAGTGCTCGTAATTGCCACTATAGCTCTCTGTGCAGTTTTCACTCACAGTTCTCAGAAACTGTGCCTGGGAGCATTTTAGAAATCTAAAATTTTTTGGTTGTTGCTGTTAATTGGGGGTTGGAAGTACCACTGCCTTTGCTGGGGAGGAGCCGGAGGTGTTAGACAGCTGTGATGCCAGGCATGTTCTCACCAGGAATTTTGACCAGGAATTGACCGGTAATTCCAAGTGACTTCAAATGTCTTTCAGAAAATCCAAGCTGGTGAAAAGTCTACTGAGCCAGACCTAAAGAGTACTATATTCATAATTACCTAATCCAGACCTAAATCCATTTCACACGTAAATGCAAACTTTTTGCCCAGCTTTAATATATGATAAATAAATAAATATATATATATATATATATATATATATATATATATATATGCTGATTTTTCCAGAAATGCAGCTACTTTGTACATCAGGGAAGACTGTTGTTTATTGTGTTCAGAATTCTACCAAAAGTTGTTCACAATTTTGGAAAATCAGTGTCGCCAATGGCCATGCAGCTCACAGTGTTTGAGTCGCCATGAAACTCACCTGTGTCTATCTGCACTCCCAGCTTCACATTCTCAGTGAATCTCCCATTATGTCCATCATGGTAGTACATCCATCATTAAGACCAACCACTTAATTCACTGAAATGTATATTCTTTTATACAAATTATTCTCTCTTGTTTCCCCTTTTTATCCAGGGTAAGGCATTATATTGATTTTTATTAAATTACATAGATAGGTAGGCTATCTCTGACTGTCATTTTGGGATTGGACAAGGTGACTTAAAACTTTGTCATTGAAAGGGACTACTGGCACTGGTAGGGTGAGCTCATCACTCCCACACTTGTCAAGTCCAGGAAGTTATCTGAAACATTCATGGGCATGACTAAGGGTCACACATTACTGAGGTAATCCACACATTCTTCATAAAGTCGATTATCAAGGTCTACTTTCTTTAGCCTTAGTATAAGCAACAGTATCTTCAAAATTACAGGCTCAATGTACTAGTTATATTTTTCAGTTACAAACAAAAAAATGTGACCATTAAAAATGTTTAAAATGTGTTCATGTAGCACCAAAAAATCATTTCATGCATCAACTGTGGCACATATTACATATCATGCTTTAGGTGAGACAAGATGCTCCATTTTAATGATATGGAAGAATGCCCACAAGATAGTAGGGAGCAAAAAAGATCAGTTGCAAAAAAGTGGGGACCATTTTTAATAAATACACGTATTGGGAGGATTGAAAGAGCTACACCAAAATATTCACAGTGGTTATATGAGAATGGGGGACTGTGTGTGACTCACTTCTTTTGCTTGGCTACCTTTTCTAAATGTTTTAGAATGGACATGTATTGTTCCTAAATTTAAAAAAAAATAAAAGGCTCTTTGAAATACAAATACTTAGGAGATAAATTTGGAGAGAGATACGGGACATTTATATTCATATACACATCTCTGTAGTGTTTGACTTCTTTAACAAGCATTATTACTCTTGCTATTAAAAAATCGAATACAGTAGAAAATAAAACATAAAAATGTTGAAAGGAATACACTTGTAAATATAATGAATGAGTATCAATTTTTTTCTCAGTTGAACCAGAAATGTTATAATAGATTTTTATATCACAACTAGCTAAATAAGCTAGTGAGGCCAGTATACAACATGCATCTTTCTTTTTCTTCTCTGGTAGCAAAAATATTCATTACCATATTCTTCCTACCACACAAAGTGGAAAGACCTATAGAGCAAGCAGGGATACATTAGAAGAAACATAAAATGAACCAACAGTTTTCCTAATTTCATTGCTATTTTTAGTAGTGTCCGTGGATTAAATAAAAATTCCCCAAATTTCTCTTAAAGGTCACCTTGCCTAGAACAGACTGTTCTCGTGGCAGGATATGCAAAGGTGGAGCTCCCTTTTCCCAAAGTGATCTTTCTTCAGTTATCATCTCAGAAAAAAAAATAATAATAATAATTTAAAAAATTAAGTCCTCACTTGTGTTTTATCTTGGCTGAGCATATACTTAATACTTTACGTTCTGCAGATGTATGGGTTACATCCCTTCTCCTGTAGCATAGGCTTCTGCGATGAAACACCACACCTGTGGAAGAGGTGGGCAGAGCCTCACAGCGGGGCCCACAGAGGTTTCCGTCCCTCTAACGGTGGGATGAGGGAAGCCTGCAGTGAGGGGATACCTTCATGAGCAGGCGTTTTCAGGCTAAATGAATGTTATAGATGCTTGGAAGTCAGAGCTCAAAGTTGTGGAGGGGAATTTTGTGGGAAAAAAAATATTAATGAATTTTGTCAACACTTAAATCCACTTCAAGCCAGAATTTCTCAAATTGTGCTTTATAGATCACCTATACCAGAATCTTAAAAAAAATTAATGCAGGTTTCCATACAACTCCCAGAATTTAGTGCCACTCAGGGGCTGGGTTAGGGACCTCTGTTTAGGCAAACCCTCCAAGGGCTTCTGCTGCACAGAAATATTTAAGAATTGCTGTAGGTCAAAGGCTCCCACATTTTAGAGCAGAATATCAGAGGATCTTGAGAGCTTACAAAAACACAGATCACTGGCCCTACCCTACAGATTCTGGTTCTGGGGCCTGAGGGAGGCCCAAGACTTTATATTTTTAACAAGTTCCCAGATGACGAAGGGGCTGACGGTCAGGACTACACTTTGAGAATCCCTGTGCTCTGCCCAAGAAAGTAGGAAATTCTAAAGGCGCTTTCAAAGACCTAGGAATTGTGGTTTGGGACCTTGAGTCTTTACCTCTTAAAGACTCAGAAAAGGATTTGTATACCAAGGAATTTTGTTCTTTGTTTATTTTATTTTGTTTAATTAGAATTTTTTTCCACAAATAATTTTAATTTTCCCACTAAAATGCTTGCAGTTTTCGTCCATCCATTCAGGATTCTCCAAGGTTAAACAAAATCACTTTTCCTTTATTTTGTACCTGTTATATGTGAAAATGTTGTAGATGAACACAACTGATCTCTGACTTCAAAGATGCCTGCATTAATTTGATTTCGATGACCTGTTGAACACCAGTGTTAGCATACAACAGTTACCAGGAGCTAAAGCTACAAAATAGGTAAGGGATGTGACCAGACTGTGTGCTAGAGATTTTAATTAAGCCTTAGTGACTCTGAAGCTAGACTTTTCTTTAAAGGATGTTATGAGAATTCAACATAATCTTGAAAAAGTAAATCTAAATCCAGGCCTTTTTCCAAGCCAAAGTACTTATATTTATTAGCAATGTAAGCATGCCTGGAGGATGAGAAAGATATATGTTGTTAGTGTTTACCCCCAGGAGACCCACCTCATGTGCTCATAAACATCATCATATTTTCTCTAAACAAAGATAGTACTTTACACCTCAACATAATTCATTTTTACGTAGTGCTAATGACATTAGTAAAAGAAAATGTCAGCCAAGCTGCAGTAAAACATTTCCACACTAATAAAGTACTGTAGTTGAGTCAAACGCTTTAAAATTACTGGCTTTGAAAGGTTAAAATAATAAGTGATCACAGATCCAAGAAATACAATGCTCATGTCATTAGCAGAGACATTTTCTACCAGATCATAATTAAAGTCTCAGGGACTTTAGATCCTGTAAGGTGATCCTTATAGGACCGCCTTTGCTAGGTGGCTCCTCTCTGAAGAACAGAAAGTTATATACAGGACCAATAACGCAACCATCTTAGGAAATTTTTTAAATTTTATATTTTGCTTTGTAATGTATTTGTTACATTACATGTACACATGTATGTCCAAATTATTTCATTTGGACATAACGACCTGGTCTTTTTTTTTTTTTCTTAAATATTTATTTATTTGGCTGCACTGGGTCTTAGTTGTGGCTCCGGGCTCCTTAGTTGTGGCATGCGAACTCTTAGTTGCTGCATGCATGTGGGATCTAGTTCCCTGACCAGGGATCGAACCCAGGCCCCCTGCATTGGGAGCGTGGAGTCTTATCCACCGCACCACCAGGGAAGTCCCATGACCCAGTCTTTTGGAAATGCTTTAAACCAAACATAAGACACACTATGAAGATCTACATTCCCAAAGACTGGAGCTGATATTGGTCTAATTTTCCCAGCAAGCCACCTTTTCAGAAAATTTTTCCACTTCTTACACCCATGACAGAAGCAGACACAATCATGTCTCAGGAGTAAGGGAACATATATATCATTTATTGAGCTCTGTGAGTAGGTACTTGACATACATTATATTTTGTCCTCACCACTCTCTTGTGAGGTAGGTATATTATTATTGCCATTTAATCTATAAGGACATAGTTCAGAGAAGTAAAATTCTCCTTGAGCTTCGTAGTAGTGAGTGGAGACAAGATTGAACCTGAGGAACATCTGACCCCAGAGGTTGTGTGCTCTTGCCCCCTGGATCATCCTAACATGAGTTATATTACTTACACCTTCTTCTACATTGGAGAAGGTAGTATGTTTGGGCTTAAAAGCTGAGCTAGAGTTCCCAGGAGAAGCACAAATAAACAAGAGGCAGTAAAAGGTCTGAACAAAGACCTTTGGTATCAACTCTTTCTGTTAACAAAAACATGAGAGCAAGATTTGCTTCAAATAATCCGAAGTTAGTGGTTACACACGTGTACTTTGTGCCAAGAAATTGTTCCTAGGTCAGTTAAAATTTTGGAACTGAACTGTTTCTAGTTCACTTGAAATTTTGTAAGTTATATATTAAATGCATTAAGGGAATGAATTATTTAGCAAAAACATGAAGTCAATCCCTTTGTTGAAAGAAAGAATATTTACATCCTAGTTTACCTCCTTCGTAAAGTTGGGATTTCCACTTCATAATTCATCCACTTCCACAAATGTTAATTTCAAACCTGTGGTACACAAGGCACTGTGCCAGGTGCTACAGGGGATGAGTTGAACAAAGACATTGTCCTCAGAGCTTAGAGCCTAATGGTGCATAAGTTAAATAGCAAAAAAAAATTCTACCAGAAAGCAATGTATAAGTATCGTAAGAGAATTATTATCAAAGTGCCATGAGATATTAAAGGAGAGAGAACCAACATCTAGGTCTGGCAGTCAGGGAAAGCTTCATGAAGAGGAAGGCATATGAAATGACTGAAAGGATGGGTACTTTTTTGATAAGTAAGATGAGAGAGGTGAGAAGGAATTTCTGAGTACAGCTGGGTTAGAGCTTATCAATTATCAATAATTCTAATCAAGTCAAATTCTTAGTGCTATAAAATGCAATCAGGATATGCATTTATTTGTAATCCACTCCAAAGGCTTTGAGAGAACATATGATTAAACCACACATATAGCAGGATAGTTAAAGATTATATGGGAATGCCTATACTTTCTGCTTAATTTTTCTATAAACCTAACACTGATCAAAAAAATTAGTCTATTATTTTTAAAAATAAAGGTAGATTCTGTTATACTACTGTTAAATTTTTGTTTTGTTTTGTTTTAAGGAAAAATCCTCAACACTTGCATGCCTGACATTGTCACAGGTGGCTTCCATTATCTTATGGATGATCCAATCCAACACTCCATCCTCCTCAACTTCAGGGTTCTTCAGCTCAACTTTGCTGGCTCCACTCACATCCATGGAGTCCCCCAGATCTTGTTATCACCCAGTTCTAAAGTTTTTAATTCCAGTCTCTCTCTGATCATCTCCTCCTGTCGTTCCAAACTGACCACTAACTATTAAACTGCTCTTTGAAACTCACAGAAGCCTACATTCCACTGACCATACCAATTTTCCCAATTTACCCTGTTGAGCTTAGGATGCCATCATCCCATCAACCACCCTCTTGTGCACACCTCAGATGCTTTGCTCCAGTGTCCTGTTGAACTCTTCCAGCAACAGCTCAACCCTTGGTAAATCTGCCTCTTCTCCCCTTTCTTTACCCCAAATAGTTATCCCAGCTGAAGAAACTCATAACACCATGCAGACTGCTCCCACTAAAAATGGTCTGCAATCTCAATCATGCCCTCAACACAAGGCAGCTCTTCCACTGTCCACTGAACAGTCATTGTCAACCTTCTTCAATCTCCTGAAGCCCTCTCTCTGACCTATTTCCCTCTCACTCTTAGCAGTGAGACTTATCTCCTCTGCAAAGAACTGAGAAGTCATCGTGTTATTTCTCCCAACTCGAGCCCCACACCACTCTGAACGCATCCACATCTGTACCCTCTCTTAACCCTTCCTTCAGCTCAGTTGAAAACGCATCCCCCTCCAGACCAACGCTAATACCTCTCTTTGTGCCCTGAGCCCTATTCAGGCTCTCAGGGGGTACTTTAAGGAACTTTCTCCTTTAATTATCCCCTTTAGCTAATTTTTACCTCTCTCTCTCTCTCTCTCTCTCTGCTGACTCTCTCTTCTCAGCATAAGAACATTCTCAAGTCTCTTCTATTTATAAAAACACAAACCCTCCCTTAAATCCAGACCCTTTCCCCGACACAGCTACTTTCAGTTCTCTTTCCTCCTTTTCCAAACCAAGCTAATGGAAAGAATAATCTACGTTACCTTTCAAGCCACAGTACCAATGTCCAAAGCAAGACAGGGAGGATACAAAAGTACCCAGGCTTGATATTGTGTTATACATAATGACTCCCTTCATGACGTCACTCCCAAATTCTCCTAGGACTTCCTTCAAGCTAGTGGACAAGCTACTCATGCCCCTGCCTGAAAGACTGTTTACAGTATTTTCACATGATTTTTCTCATTCTAGTGCCATTGCCAGGACATCTGGTAGGAGAGTATGTGCAGTCAGAGTCAGATGGACATGGACTCTTGTTTACCCCCCATCTGTGTTTCTGTCTTACCTCAGTTTGGGCATCACAGAGATATAAACGTTCAGCAGTTTCCCCCTCCTCATGAGATCTTAGTATAATCTGCATGTTCCCTTGAAACCCACTGAACTCACAACGTTTTATATCTAATGCGCTACCTCTGATTACCTTCCCTTTCCCTTTCGAACGGATTCCCCTCTGGATTTCTGCTCTGCTTAATACCCAGGTGGCATTCAGAAATCTAAAGGAACTTACCTCCACAGTGACCTAATCTTTCCTCTGGTGGTTAAACTTCTATCCAAGTTTAACTACTACTTGATCCTAAGATTATAGCGATAGGAAACACCTAAGGGCTAATAACAGCTTTTTAGGAGAGGAAAGAAGGAAAAGACCACCATGTAAATCAAGACACCAATTGAATGTGTTCCAATTTAAGAGACATTTAAATGTGGAAAGAGTAGCTGCTTTTTGGAATATAGAAAATCCAGTATTTGTTTTCACTTCTTACTATGCAAGACACTATGAAGGGATATAAAGTGATACAGAGCCGGTCACATATGGTACCTGCCCAAAGAACTCCCCAACTGAATAGGGAGACAGAAATCACATACAATTCAAATGCAAGCCAAGTATTCCAGCTGAGTTGTTAAGATCACCATTTTTGGAGTTAAATCCTGTCCTTGAAGCTACTATGTTCCAGAAAGGGGAGGTGCATAACAAACCATCAGGATTCTGGGGAATGATAAAGAGTGTTACCACTTCAGTACCAGGAAGTGAAAATCTTACTCTTATTCAACAGGAAGTGGATGCTTTGGAAGAACTAAGCAGGCAGCTTTTTCTGGAAACAGCTGATCTCTATGCTACCAAGGAGAGAATAGAATACTCCCAAAACTTTCAAGGGGAAATATTTTAATTTTCTGGGTTACTTGTTCTCTGTTTACTATGTTTGGAAAATTTTCATGGCAACCATTAATATCGTTTTTGGCCGAGTTGGGAAAACTGATCCAGTCACAAGAGGCATTGAGATCACTGTGAGTTATCTGGGGATCCCATTTGATGTGAAGTTCTGGTCCCAGCACATTTCCTTCATTCTGATTGGAATAATCATTGTCACGCCTATTAGAGGGGTGCTGATCGCTCTTACCAGGTTCTTCTATGCCATATCCAACAGTAAGTCCTCCAATGTCATTGTCCTGCTATTAGCACAGGTAATGGGCACGTACTTCGTCTCCTCTGTGCTGCTGATCCGAATGAGCATGCATCTGGAGTACCGCACCGTAGTCACCGAAGTTCTTGGAGAGCTGCAGTTCAACTTCTGTCACCGTTGGTTTGATGTCATCTTCCTGGTCAGTGCTCTCTCCAGCATACTCTTCCTCTATTTGGCCCATAGACAGGCACCAGAGAAGCATATGGCACCTTGAACTCATGCCTCTGGTGTCAGAATTTGGATATAAGAGGGAAAAAATGCAGGGGACCGGGGCCTAACATTTTTTTAAACAAACAAAATGCTGTGGTAGCATATTCTACCTCCAGCTTACACCTTCCTCCTCAGATGATACTGTGATCATGAGTAGCATCAGCTAGAAATGAGAGAGAGAAATGACTCAAGCTAGTCCTCAGCCAGGAGCACCCTGTTTGGGTTTGAGGCTGGTACAGTTTGCTGGGTGGTGGGGCTGCAAAGAGCCAAGAAACTCAGGGGAGAAAATAGACTGGAATTCTGGGGTGAGAGAGCTCTAAGGTAGCTGGGCCAAACACATGAGCCTCCGTTTAAGTCAAGGATCACGTGGAGAAGGTTATGACGTTCCCTTGAGATTGACTCTCATCAAAATCAGAGATTGTTAACAACAACAACAAAAAAAAGAACTCAGTTAAATCCTGAGTTCAAATCTTTGCCCAGTTTCCCCATCTATAAAGTGGGAATAATGATACCTGCTTTGTAGGAGTGCTGCAAAGAAGAAATGAGATGGATGGCGAATGTAGAGTTCAGCGTGGATGAAGCATATTGGAAGTTCTCAAGGATAAGTCAGTGGGATTTGGGTTATTATTAGCTTTATCATTATTGTGGAGGGATAAACCAGCTATGGTATGGATTTAAAGGAAGAAGAGCTCACATATGCTCGGGAGACTCAAGAAAGACTTCATTCAGTAGGTGGGCTTTGAAGAGCCTTGGAGAATGTGTGATATTTCTTTAGGACAATATGGAGGAGCTGTATCTCTCAGCCATCCCGGCATAGGGACCCAGAGCCTGCCCGTGTAACCACCTTAAGAGTCATGGGCAGAGATGAAACTTTGTATATGTTAAAATTTACAATACTTGTTTATGATTGTACCTGGTCTATTCATTTATTTAATAAATTCCTATTTATATCTTTGATTTGAAACAGGCGATACTTGTTAAAGTGCTGTAATATCCATAGTAGTCCAAAAAGCAAGTAAAGGGTATTCTGAATACGTGCTATTGTAAAGTAATTTCAGAAGAGCATACTTGTTACTAATGACAGGCAGTGTATTATGTACCCCTTGGCTTGTCATCCTGTCTATGGAGTACATGTTGTAAAGGAAGAAAAGTGGGTAATTATATTTCACATGAACATCAAATTGAGCGTTCCTTCCTTGTAGTTTTGTAAAGTAGAATTGTGGCAAGATTGTCCCTAGTTAATGCCAGGAAAAGTGAAAAATAAATGTCTTTTTAAAAATGTCTCTTATATAAACAAGTAAAACCTGTTAAAGTGGTTTGCAATCATTAAACATAGGTCAGTTCCCATTAAAACAAACTCCATGGATAAATCTGAATTATTTTATGTTGGTATTTTGTTATATGAAATATTGCTTAGCATGAAATTAAATATGTAAAGTTTGCATTGGAGCAAAATAAATGTCAAAATTATTATTAATTTATCCATTGTTGGCAGACTCAAATTATTTTGCAATAAAAGAGTTTTAATTCTTCCTATATTCATCTTAATGGGTGCAAGTTTATGGCTCAACAAATGAACAAGTGAATTTTTAATGTTTTTATATAAATAGAGGAGTTAATTTTTATCTCAGATGCTTATTTTAATAATTGCCTTCAAGGTACTAGAAAAATGCAGTTGCGATTTTGTTATAATTTGTGTGTTCTTCATAAAAATGATCTAACAGGTTCTAAAAATATCCATAAATAGATAGATAAATAAATAAACAAAAACAAAAACATTAAGCGGTTCTAAGATTCATTAACATTCTATATCTCAGTCTCATTCCCAAGGAATTTCTTTGTAATAGGACCTTGTTTGGAACTATAGTTATTGTCTGGGTTTTAATAGTATAGCTAATTATTAAAGTTAGATAAAAAATTCTGGACTCGAGTCATTTGAGGACATTTCTGATATACCTTGTGGATGTGATGTTTCGAATACTCTAACCTGATTTTGGAAATAGAGCTGATTGTTGTCTAGAGAAGTACTACAACTTTCTCCTCCACCTACTCTCTCACCTTTAGTAGGCTCAGATCCCAACTAGAGCCATTCCTCAGTTCTTTGGGCACCTTTGCCAGATGTATTAATCAAGTTTTGCCATGCACCAAAACATTCTCAGTGGTTTACGATAACAAAACTTTTACATCTTGCCTACAGGTTGGCTGGGCAGCTGTGGCAGCCGTACTCTGAGCTGTGAGTCAGGTTCAGGTACGTTCTGTGGGTCTTTCATTCTGGGGTACCATAATCCTAGATTATTTGGGACACCACATACCATAGTGGAACAGAGACAGGCTTCCAAAAATAAATAGCCCATTGCAGAAGGGGAAGCAGTCACAGATCTGTAGCAATTCTAAAATCTCACTGGGCAAACATTGCCAAGTTCCCAACCTGGAGGTAGGGAATGTTCCTTGCTCAGGCTCCAGTTCTCTTCCCTGGGAATAGCTCTTCTCTCCATTGTTCTCATGGCTCTTGGCCCCACCTTGGGGGAGGTAGTTTTCCATTACCCCTTTTGGTCACGTCTGAAGAAGTATATGTCCTCCCTGGCAGCTGAGCTGCTTCCTCATCCTACTATCTGCCTGTAGAATGTTGGGGACCCTAAGGTCCTTTTTTTAAATAAAATCTTAATTGAAAATAGTGTTAGATTTACACAAAAGTTGCTGAGAGAGTACAGAGTTCCCATATACCCAACACCATGTTTCTCTTATTAGTAACATCTTACAGTAATATGGTACATTTGTCACAATTAATGAACCAATATTGATACATTATTATTATCCTAAGATCTTTCATTATGGCTCAAAGAGTCACAATCTCATTTAGGGAAAAAAACAAAAAAATCACAGTCTTTTTTAATCCCGGCAAGGCTGCTTTGGGACTTAAATGTCTCTCAGAAACTATTAAAATTTTTTGTGTGTGGATTCAAGTTAGCTCCATGAGACAACAGCCATATCCACGTCATTTTCAAGTCATGCCTCCCTCTCTCTAGACTTAATTACAGGTAGTTTGAGTTTATCAAGTTTTGTGAAACCTAGTCCTTATTTCTTTTCTACAAGTTATTTTGTCCAGATGAAAGAATTTACTGGGTGCCACCTTAATCCATTCAAAGGTCTTACAAAGAGTACGATGGTGACTTTTATTTGCTCCTTGTCCTGAGACTGGGTCTCATTCGTATCTTAATCAGCCTTTGTGGCTTTAAACATTTCTCAATTTTTCTTGTTCTATTTGGAGATGAGACACAGTTCTATTTTAAAATTTGCAAGTCTTGGAATTTATGGAGTCACTCTTCACTCTTTCATTCCTGCTTGCAAGCAGGTCAGTTCCTTCTTGAAAGACCTCATGAAAAGCAGCAACCGTATCTTGAAATCTCTTCACCCAAAACCACGCATTCGTGAGTTACATTTTCTGCCTTCAGTTTACCTCAGGTGACAGTTCTACCAGATATTTACTGCTTCATAAGATGGATCATCATTTTTCCAGTTTCCAACACTTTCTTGCTGTCTGCTGTTTAGTCCCAAGACCAAAGACACATATTTTATGCTTTTATCTCAGCAGCATCACATTTTCAACGACTAGTTTCTATGTTAGTCAGCTTTTACTGCAATAATGCTGTGTAATAAACAACCCCCAGATCTCCATGACTTATAAAACAGAGGCATCTGGCTCATGGATCTTAGGTTGCCTGCAGTGGTTCTGCTCCGGCCTGCAGGCGGTTCAGGTCTGCTTCTCTGCCCCTACTCTAGGGCCTAAGCAGAAGGAAAAGGCTCTTTTTATGGCAAAGGGCAGGAAGGCAAAAGGCTAAACGAAACCACACAAGCACAGTTTAAGTCTCTGCTCACATTTTAGTGACCAAAGCAAGTCACACCGTCAGACCTACTGTCAGTAGAGGGAGGAGAGGAGAGAGCAAATAGTTATATGACAATAATATACACTCTACCTCACCGGACAAAAGTCTGGCCTCCAGTATTCATCGTTCAGGGGGTCCCTAAAATGGAGGGGGGCTGGAAGGCGAAGGGTAAAAATATGGTTAGGAAAAGATTTTTTTACATCTACTGCCACTCAAAGCTTTAATCCCTGTTTTCCTCCCTCTTAAATAGCTCCTTTCCCTAAAAGACCAGCCAGAGCTGGGCTGCGTCAGTAACTAATTTTTTTTTTTTAACATCTTTATTGGGGTATAATTGCTTTACAATGGTGTGTTAGTTTCTGCTTTATAACAAAGTGAATCAGTTATACATATACATATGTCCCCATATCTCTTCCCTCTTGCGTCTCCCTCCCTCCCACTCTCCCTATCCCACCCTTCTAGCTGGTCACAAAGCACCGAGCTGATCTCCCTGTGCTATGCGGCTGTTTCCCACTAGCTATCTACCTTACGTTTGGTAGTGTATATATGTCCATGCCTCTCTCTCGCTTTGTCACAGCTTACCCTTCCCCCTCCCCATATCCTCAAGTCCGTTCTCTAGTAGGTCTGTGTCTTTATTCCTGTCTTTTTAAGGAATTTACAATGTGCTGCCAGGTCTCTAAGTTCTTCCCTGGCCTTGGGCAGAGAGGAGGACTGAGGGCAGAGTGGCTCTACCTTGGTCCTGGCCATGGCATCCAATTCCTCAACACCAAAGCCAAGGATGCTGGCCCCGCAGATGTACCTTTGCACATGTCCCTCCTGGGGTATTGGACAGCAGGCCTAGCCACACTTGTAATCCCTACATTTTTCTCAGCGCCCTCCTCTCTTCATCCCCACTGGCTCCAGTTCTTCTAGGCCATCGTCACCTCTGGCCCGGCTTCCTACAACAGCCTTTGAGCCCGGCTTTACCTCCAGCCTGCCCATCTCCAAATGCTCTCCATTCACAGTGATCCAGAGTAATCTCTCCAGGGCGAAAATTTGATCTTGCGGCTCTCTCAGCTTAAATCCTCCGATGTTTTTACATTTTGTCTCTAGTAAATAAAAGATGGCTTTCCACGTGTGCCACGCCCCCAACCTGTCCCAAAATATCCAGCTTTGGTAAAGGATCAAGTTTCTCCCATGCACTCAGACTCCCACACCTGCAGGCCCCTGGATGCCAGGGAAATGGCCCCGGTCACCCTGCTGGATGGACCTCCTGCACAGGAGGAGGCCTGAGAGCCTCAGGGCCCCACAAGCTTCCCCTCGCCCCAGCCTAGCTGCCATGCACCACTCCTGACCTCCCCCAAGGGCGAAATGACTACTGACAGGAATGGGATCACACTGCTGGGTACATGGTGTCAGCGCCACAAATTGTGACACTTATGTCTGTGCCCATTTGATTCTGTCTCTGTGGTATCAGGAAGTAAGTAAAGAAAGAGCTGCTGGGAAGTCAGTGGAGAAAGGGAAAAAGTTAACATTTCAGGAAATTTGAAAAAAATTCTCTTCTTTAGGGTTCCAGAAACTAGAAGAAAACAATTCCTGTCTGAGGTAGGAGTAGATGACCCCATGAGGCACCTTCTTAAGATTCTCCGGCAGCATTACTGGGAGGTGGAAGACGTCCTTTAGTATTCCTTCCATTTCTGTACATGAGGAAGTGAAGAGATCAAAGCATGGTCACCAAGTTGACAGCACTGTCAGGAATAATCCATAAAAGTCACGTTTACTCATTAACAGATCCCTCTTCCCTGGACAGAATTACTGTTCTCTTTGGAGATTATTTTCATCAAGGCTTTTTTTTTGTTTTCAAGTCATAAACACATCAAATGAGGTCAAGCAAAGCAGTGTGGTTATTGTAAGGATTCTAGGTCATCTTATAAAACTCAGGGTCAAAAAAGTGGGTCTTGTAACTCAAATGAGGAACTGGCTACTACAGTAAAACTTGAAGCCAGATATGAGCAGTATGTGTTGGTATTCATGTTTTCCTGTAATTATTAATGCCAGTAGCCCCGGAGACCAAATGCTGGACTTGTCCAATACCAGCTGTATCCAGCTTCTCTTTCTCCCTGAAACTGACCCTCCCACCACTTTCTATGCAGGGAACCAGCATATACTTGTCCCCTACACAGGGCAGCCGCCGGTGGAACCAGATGAAGGCATATGATCCAGAGCAGTTTACCCAGTGCTGGCCAGAAACCCACGAGGTGGAGCAGTGCAGAGGTCTCGCTCCAGTAGTATCAATGGTAGTTAGCCGAGGCAATTAGTTTAGGTTCCTTTGGATTGTGGGGAATATGGAAAGGTTGGCCAGTGAGTAATAAAGGTGAATGGAACCAATTTACAGAGGGACACAGATAACTTAGCTAAGAGACCATGTTGGCTCAGAGAGCTGGAGAGAGTCATTGGCCTCTAGAAATGTCTTTCCCAGTTGTAGTTTATAGGTGTCAGTGTTAGTTTGCTAGGGCTGCTATAACAAAGTACCACAGGCTAAGTGGCTTAAACAACAGGTATTTATTTTGTCACAATTCTGGAGGCTAGAAGTCTGATATCAAGGTGTTGGCAGGGTTGGTTTCTCCTTGGCTCATAGATAGCTGTCTTCTCCCTGTGTCTTCATAGTGTTCTCCTTCTGTGCGTGTCTGTGTTCTAATCTCCTCTTTTTATAAGGATGCCAGTCAGATTGGTTTAGGGCCCATGTAATGACTTCATTTTAACCTAATTACCTCTTTAAAGACCCTATCTCCAAATACAACCACATTCTGAGGTACTGGGGGTTAGGACTTCAACATATAAGTTTGAGGGGCCCAATTCAGTCCGTAACAATGCCACCTCCCCTTTTGTAAGAGTCTTGTGTAAGTCTATGCAATCAAAAGAACCTAACAAACTGTATTAGGATCCTCTGTTGTAAGCAGCAGAAAACTCAGTTCAAACAGCCTTAAGGAAAAAGGGAATTTATTGGCTCAAGTAACTGAGGAGTCAGGAGTGTCGTTATCTTTAAGTATGTCTGAATCCAGAACTCAGATAATGTCATTTGATTTGTCGGGGTCCTGGCAGGAATAGATGGCTCCATCCAATTAGGTTTTTTTTTTTTTTTTCAGGCAAGGCTTTACTGGGGCCCCTGCTGCAGCAGCAGGGAGCGAGAACAAACAACAGGTTCTCTTGCTTGCTCACTCCCTGAGTGGGCGGCAAGCTTGTTCCTTATATGGGGTGAGGGTAGGGGTGTGTCCAGGGGTCAGGCCAGAGGGTGGCTTAGGTGTTTTGCCCACCCCTTGGTGGTGTTGTGTGCAGGTTTTAAAAAGAGGACTACTTACAAAGATGAGAGCAGGATTTAGGGAAATTACAAGGGGTATTGAAGTACCAGAGCAAGTAACAGTTAATAGTGGGACATCGTTACCATCTCTAGGCCTAAAGGAGTAATAAAGCAAGTATGGATCCTGGAACCTGAAGACAGTGAGCTATGTGAACAGGTCCCCTGACAGAAGCCATAGGCTTCAGCAGAGAGACAGCTAACCTGAGGGGACCCCACGGAAAGGGACTGGGAAATAAATGACCTAATGTCTCTGATCCCCTGACAGCATTGCCACCTCGAAGCCAAAGGGGAAGAGAGGTAGATCGCGTCCATTTAGTCAGCTGGTAGAGAGCAGGAGAGAGATCTGGGGGCAAGTGGAAAATACCCAACAGCACTTGGTCTCCCTCTTCATCTTCTATGTTGGTGTCTTTCTAGGCAGGGTCTTAGCTCATCACCCTTACAACTTGCAATCTGTGGGAAGAAAGCTTCTCTTGCGCAAGTTTTTCCAACAGGAGCCCAGAAGTTAGTCTTGTTAGCCTGGCTTATATCACCAAACTCATCTCTATTTCAGTCTATATTTATGCCCATCTCTAAATCAATTACTGTGGCCAAAGGACAACTGATCAGGTCATGATCACCTGAATACCCTTGGAGCTGGGAGGATGGGATCAATCCCATAGAAACACATAGTGTGGAATGGCGGAGAGTGGTTCCCCCAAGGAAAATTCAGGTGTTGTTAACAGAAGAGGGGGGAATACATAGAGGCTGGACAGGCAAGGACATCGTATGTACACGGCATTACCTGGACTACTGGCAGTGCAGCCCTGGATAAAAATGGAATGACTGATTGCCTTGATTGGATGCAGTATGTTTTGAGAACTATTCATTGCACATAGTTGGAGGTCAGTAAACATTTGCAAAAATCTGTTGGATTATAAATGTTTATAACCTATGTACAGAATTATTTTGCAATTGACTAGGAGACATTTCTGAATCCAGAGGACATTTTTTCCACTTCCAATCTCTATAGCAATCCTTATATGAATATTGACCTATGATTATTAACATCTTGTTTGTAAAAATCTATATTTACACCCCAAACACTGCCTCTTTCAGTGTTCTGAATTATTTGTAAACCCTGTTTATTTTCTTTCATTAGACCACAGTCCTGTGAATTTCTGGCTTGTTTGCACACATCACCAAGTATTTTTTTAGACTCATTTAGCAAAAGATCATCATGAAAGAGGCAATAAACTAAAGTAAGATTAGTGAGCAATTTAAATTTAACTGTTAATAAGGCTTCTCTGTTTCTGTCCATTAAAGATAACTGTCAGTGTTGCTAAGAGCTATTTATTAAACTGATAAAAATGAGTATTGTCTTTAAAAAGTCAAGCTGCTGTTATCTGATCTCAAAGGTGAGCTTGTAAAATTAATTCTTCTAGTGTTTGCTTGTCATTCAAGCATGACGTTAATTCTGTCCACACCCACTGGTTTTTTTGTTCAGCTCCAGCAGGTTTTTGGCAGTAGTTCTGTCAATGGCTCTTTGGATAAGAAGCCCTGCCAGCAGCGTTTAAGCAGCATTTTGCAGGGAGTGGGAGCAGGGATTCAGATTGGGCTGACGTTGAAAATCAGAGAATTTCCAAAGTATAAGAATCACTATTTTTAGAGTTTTAATGCCATCGAAGGGTTCAGATAGGAAACCTTTCCATTTATGTCTCCTATATTCTGAGAGCAGTGATTTTAGTGATTTAGTCCTTAAATATTTATGCAGTAGACAAGAGAAGCATGGACCCCACCTTAATGGGACTTAATCTCCTGTAGGGGGTTCCCCAAATACATGGATGATGGGGGTTGCCATGGTGTCTGCAGGTAAATTCATGCAGGGTGGTACACCTGCTGCCCATTCATCCTTGCACAGGACATGCCAGGGAGAACAGGAGAGAAAGCCTGAAGTTATGAAGCAGCCACCTTTCTATGATCTGCGGCAACAAAGACAAGCAACAATATAAAGAGCTCCCCAAATCTCACACATCCAATTTTGGAATACATGACAAACAGCAAGAGCAGAAGATTTAACTTCTCTCTCATCTCTTACATAGACATTTCATCTCTCTAAATCCCTGCATCTTTTACTAAGCCTTTCTTATCGTTCCAGCTCAGAGTGATCTTATTGTCCCCTTTCTCTCAAAGCCTGTGGTTCGTAGACTTGATTATATACTCCCTCATAGTAGTATTGGATTTTTAGATGTCCCCCCCATGCTCCTTGAGGGCAGGGACCAGATTGAATGCTTTTTTACATCCCATATGGCCTGTATTCTGGGGTAGAACAGGAGCTGTATAATCACTGACTAAAATAACAGAAATGCTTTGCTCAGGTTAATGTTAAACTTGGTTTGCATTCTCAGGCCATAAACCACCCAGTAATTAGAGGGTCATTTGTATAGAAGCAGCCTTGAATGTAACAGTAATGAAAAAGATCTTGTCTGGTGGCTGGAAGAAGTAGAGCGACCTAATAAAAATCTAATAAACTGGGTCAAAACTAACCCAGAGAACATCAAAGCTGAAAGAGTTTGTACAAAAATCATTTGGTTCACAGTCCCTCATTGTACAGAAAGGAAACTAGGGCCCTTAGAGGCTGTGGCTTGCTCAAGGTTACATTGAATTAGTGATAGAGGCCAGACCAGTAACTACAGTTCTTGACCAAGTTACTGGGTGAAGAGTCAAGTTGGGAGTCAGCTAGACTCAACTTTGTGTTTTCCAAGCCATCATGATAGTAACTGGCATTTTGCAACTCCATTTTGTTGTTCCTGGCACTGTGTCAGGTGCTTCTTACACAGTAACACACTACTTCATTTAATCTTCACAACCCATCTGAAGGACGTACTGTATCAGCCAGGGTTCCTCTTGAGAAACAAAACCAGTAGGAGACAGATATCAAGAAATATGTTTATTAGAGAAATGCAAATCAAAACTACAATGAGCTATCACCTCACACCTGTCAGAATGGCCATCATCAAAAAGTCTACAAAAAACAAGTGTTGGTGAGTGTGTGGAGAAAAGGGAACCCTCCTACACTGTTGGTGGGAACGTAAGTTAGTGCAACCACTATGGAGAACAGTGTGGAGGTTCCTCAAAAAACTAAAACTAGAAATACCATATGATCCAGCAATTCCACTCCTGGGCATATATCCAAAGAAAATGAAAACACTAGTTCGAAAAGATACATGCACCCCAGTGTTCAGAGCAGCATTATTTACAGTAGCCAAGATATGGAAGCAAATCAAATGCCCATCAACAGATGAATGGATAAAGAAGATGTGGCATATATATATAATATATAATATATATATATTATATATATATATATATATATATATAATATATGGAACTCAGCCATAAAGAAGAATGAATTTCTGCCATTTGCAGCAGTGCGGATTGACCTAGAGAAGATTATGCTTAGTGAAATAAGTCAGACAGAGAAAGACAAATACTCTGTGATATCACTTATATGTGGAATCTAAAAAATAATACAAATGAATGTATACACAAAACAGAAACAGACTCACAGTTACAGAGAACAAACTAGTTACCAAAGGGGAGAGGGAAGGGGGGAGGGGCACATTAGGGGTATGGGATTAAGAGATATAAACTACTATGTATAAAATAGATAAGCAACAAGGATATGTTGTATAGCACAGGGAATTATAGCCGTTATCTTGTAATAAATTTTAATGGAGTATAATCTGTAAAAGTACTGAACCACTACGCTCTACACCTGAAACTATACTTCAATTTAAAAGAGAGAGATTTGTTGTGATTGGTTTACAGGATTTGGGGAGCTGACTAGGAGAATCCAAAATCCATAAGGAAGGGTAGCCTGGGGTTTGGGGCACAGAGTGAAGCTGCTATCCACAGGTAGAATTTCTTCTTCTTCAAGGAAGCCTCAGCCCTACTTTTAAGTCCTTTCAGTACCTTCTTGGGAGTGTGTCTGATTCACCCCCATGTCTCTCTCTTGCTTTGACTTGTATATGCTAGAAGTTTGGTTCACTTTCTTAGCCAGGCAAAAGAGGACAAATTGGTTGATTCTGGCTCTTGCTCTGTTACGTTTAGCCTGCCTCATCTGAATTCATATCTCTTTTCTGAAAAAGAAATATTTCTGCCTTCATGAAATAATTGTAAGAAATGGCCTTGTATGTGGACACTTTGTGAGCATATTCCCCAAAAGTCACTGTCCTGCTGCTTCCTAGAATGTTGAAGGTTGTCTACAAGGGCAATAGAATTGGACTTGTTGGGATTCTTTTGTCTCCCATGACTTGAGTAGGGCAAAAGGGAGTTGATTACCCCTTTTGTGTTCTCAGGATAAGAGCAGTCACAGCCCCAGGTCCAATAACCAAGTGGCACCGCCTGATATTACAGCTTATCTATCCAAACTTGAAACCAACCATCTTAGAAGACCTTCAATGGCCTTGACATTAACATCACCAAATGAAAACATTTTTCTCCCATTGGAAAGTCACACTGCATGTTTTTCTCTTCTACCAACCTGTACTTCGTAGTAGGGGAGCAGATATTTATCGAAGGCCTCACCTGTCTCAACCTGCTGTCCCTGAACACATCTCATGATAGCATCTCTGCACCTCATCCAGGTGCAGCTGGGGAAAAATATACTATAAGTCTCAAATATACTAGGTGTCTCTAACGTGTGGTCCCACACACTCAAGCCTTTTGCCATGTATCTTCTCTCCCCTATCCCATTCCTGCTGTCACTGTTCCAAACCTCTCACTATGTCCCTCTACCCAGCTCCTGCCTCCATACCTTACTCTCAGCAGATGACCTTGCCAACTGCCTTGCAGAGAACTTGAAGGCTAGCAGACAGAAACTCCCTCAACTTCCTGGCTGATCACCTCCTGCTTTCCCACTAAAACCTTCCTGTATCTGCCACTTTCCTTCCTTCCTCCACTCTCAGAAGAAGGGGTATTCCTTCTTCTCATTCAAGGTGAATCCCTCCGTCTATTCTCCCCCTCACCCACCCTCCTTCTCTATCATTTCCTTTCTGGACTTTAGACTCTCTTTCATAAGATCCTACCCAAGAGCCTTTAAAGAGGTCCAAGTCTTGCCCGTCAGGAAGGAAAGGAGGGAGGGAGAGGGGAAGAAGAGAGAAGGGGACCGACTCCTCTAGCTGCTGTCTTGCCTCCTGCCCTCAGACAGGCTTCCCAGGATGGTTGTCCTCATGTCTCAAGTTTCTCATCTTTCCCTCTCTATGAACACACTGCAGTTTGCCTTTTGCGTCCACCATTTCACTAAAGATGCTTTTGCTAAGGTTACCAGTGACCTCCCAATGCCAAATCCAATGGATGCTTTCCATTTCTTATCAAACTTGATGATTATGGGACACACACTTGACACTGTCTCCTTAAGAAATGCTTCCTAATTTCCAGGACACCACACACTCCTCGTTCTCTTCCACCTCCTGACAGATTCTCACCAGAACACTTCGTTGACTTTCTCCTACAATCTGCTCCCTAAGTTTCTGTCCTGACTCTTATTTTCTTCTCATTCTATACCTCTTCCAGTGATGTCCGGGCCTCACCAGGACCTTTAATGGCTCCTTTCTTCCGGTGTCAGAGATCACTAGAACCTATACAAGTTGCTGCAGCAGTTCCCTGCAGCCTAGGGCATTTCTCTAGACAACACTGTTCATCCACTGCTTAGAACCTTCTTCTCTTGTTTGGTTTCCATCCCACTTCCTGGAACAGGATCCTTGCTCTCTGCTAAGTCTCTTTGCATGCATGACTTATTTAGATGATCAGCTTGGTTTTTGAGTCTACTGTAACAAGAACAAAATTATTAATGCATGAGTCCTTCCAACCTTTCCCCTCTTCCTGGCCTCTAAAAGGATCCTGACTTTGCAAGTTTTATTTCTTCTCCTCCCTCACCCCCAGAGAAGCCTCTCTTGCCTTACAGACTCATCTTTGGGGAAGTGGGAGGGAGATAGGAACAGGAGATGTGCAGACTGGGGTGGAGGCTTTTTAGGACATGTATGAGGGTTGGAGGAGCAGTTTGTGATGAGAGGGACATAAATGGGAAAGAGACAGGGCTTTTAAGAGGTATTGCTATGGTCTATGTTCATTCAAAATGTTAAAGAAATGAAAGCAAATAACGAATAATTTTGATGGTACTTGTGGGTTTTGGCAGATTATGATGGCGGCTTTGCTCTAAAAATGGACCACAGGGTTTCTCAAGCTTACAACTCCTCGCCCAAGACTGCAAACTGAAGCACGGATTCCCCCTTGGACACCAGCCCCACAACTCAGACTTCCTCATTTTCCTTGAGGCCACCCTGTGTGGGAGAAAAGACCCAAGTGCTCATCTGGTCTTACATGTGAGGCTCTGGCCTCCAGACCTGAATTTCCAGGTCAGTTCTCTCTTCTGAGCGCCAGACCAGTACATTAAACTGCTTACAAGACATTTCATCTAGACATTTCACAGAACCCTCACAGTCACCTTGTCCCTAAGTTGCCCCTTTATCTTCATCATCCCTTCTTCTTAATGTCCCTCCTCTTAGGTCCCTCAGTGAGACATGAACCTCAACTTCGTCACCCACTACAGAAACCCGGGTGTCATCCTTCCTTCGCTAAGCGCTCTCATCCGGATGGTCCCCAGTCCTCTGCTGCTACTTAAATGTATCGACATGCTGAGCCACTTGATGCTTCCTAAGCTCTTGAAGTTTCAGAGTTTCTCACATCATGCCATTGAGCATTCCGTTGTGTTTGCATTCAATGTCTTTCTATTCCCTACCTCAGCTCTTCTGTTGAACCTTAGAGGATACTTAAACTTCATCTCTTTTTCGAAGCCTTCCTTGATTGCCCTACATGGACTGAACATTTTCTCCTTTATACTACCTTGAACTTACGGTATTAAGGCAGGTATCACAATGTATTGCAATTATTTTATTTATTCAACTGTCTCTGCTCCTAGACAATGAAATCCTTGACAGAAAACATTGTATCTTATTACCCAGCATGGTGTCTAGTTTCTAGTAATAGCTCAATAAATAATCACTTAATAATTGTGCAAATGAATTAAAAATAAGTTTATGAGGCAGTCAGGAATCCAAATTAAAGACAGAAAAGATAGGCTTCATGGAGTTAAGTAATTTGCCCAAAGTTACGCAGCTACTAAGTGAGGGAACAGAATTTGATCTTGGTCTGTTACTACAGCCCATACCTTTTGTTTACAATAATTACACCACCTCTTAGCTGGTCAAAGCCCTTCTTATACTTTAGAAAATTTTGTGTAAATTTTCTTTGCTGATAGTGATAATGTTTATCTCTCTATGGTGACATCTTTAGGGCATTTTCTTTTTTTTTAAATAAATTTATTTATTCATTTATTTATTTTTGGCTGCGTTGGGTCTTTGTTGCTACCCATGGGCTTTCTCTAGTTGCGACAAGCGGGGGCTACTCTTTGTTGCGGTGCGCGGGCTTCTCATTGCAGTGGCTTCTCTTGCTACGGAGCACAGGCTCTAGGCGTGCGGGCTTCAGTAGTTGTGGCACGTGGGCTCAGTAGTTGTGGCTCACAGGCTCTAGAGCACAGGCTCAGCAGTTATGGCGCATGGGCTTAGTTGCTCCGTGGCATGTGGGATCTTCCCAGACCTGGGCTCGAACCTGTGTCCCCTGCACTGACAGGAGGATTCTTAACCACTGTGCCACCAGGGAAGTCCTAGGGCATTTTCTTGGAGGTATCCTGGGGATACAAGAATTATTTCAACCATTCTGTTTTCATTGCATATTTTTATGCTCATCTTTGAAGGTTTCCTCAAAAATTCAAGCTTTTAAAGCCATTTTTTCTACATTTATTTCACAAATTCTAGGTGGTGATATTGTTGGAAAGTAGGTTGGAGTTGGAGTCCCCCAGTTCTACCCGTTGTCACTCATGGAACGACAGCCATCTGTACCAAGGGCACCCTGAAGCAAAGGTAGGTGGAAGAGTTTATTTTGAAGAAAATTAAAGGATACGGTAGTGCTAGTTGTTTGTGGGGAAGTGTTTTGTGTTCAGTAAATCCTCACTATTACTCGGCCGAGGACCTCCCTATGGATTTCTAAGAAGTCAAGTCGAACAGCCACTGATACCCCGCGAATGTTCTTCTTTGGGATTCATTTCTGTAATTGCTGCCTATGGCAGTGTAGCATGTGATGTCTGGACATATTATCTCAGGAAAGAAAAAAGAAACATTTGGAAGTCCACACTATTTTAAAAAACTAACAAACAAACAGTTGTTTCTCCCCAACTGGAGGCTGGAGAGTATGTGAATCAAATTGGGGGCTGTTTTGTTTGCTCCTTCACAATATCTCTTTTATTTCATCTGACAAGTATGTAGGGTAATATGAGGTCATTTCTAGTCATTAAAAAAATTGTACCACTTTCCTAAGTAGTTCAGAGCCCCTGAGTTCTTTATAAGTGGAATCCAGGAGCGATGCGGCAGTAACCACGGATCAGAGTCATTACTGAATTTTCAAACACGCATCATCCCCTTCCTCCAAGCCTTCTTACAAAACTTTCATTGCCAAATAGGCATTAATCTTTCCAGTACTCAAGGAGGTGGGTGAAAGTGTACACTTTATCAGCATAAATGTATGGAACTATTTAGGGAGAACAGACAGCAGCTCACTTGCAGATGGAGTATGTAGGGAGAAACATAACGGAGATTCTAGTTAATTTGTTCCACTGTCATTTTCTAAGGACTTTCTAAGCATCAGACACTGTGCTGTGTTAGGGACGCAGAGATTAAACAAACAAACCTGGTCTGTCCTCTCAAAGCACCTCCAGAAGAGTAGGCAGTTGTGGCAGCTACACACTCACTGCTGAGGACCACGATGGCTACAAGCGCTGAAACCCCAGAGGCGCACAGAGGAGCACCTTGGTGGGATGGGGATGAAGGAAGACTGCCCAGAGCTGGCACCTGGGCTGAGTCTTGAAGACAAATAGGAGCTGGGCCAAGAAGAATATTAAAGGCAGAGGAAGCAGCCCTGCCTGTAATAAATGAAGGAGAGAAGACAAGGCTCTTTCAGGCAATTGTAAACATGTCAGAGTGGATGAAGTAGAAATGTGAAGGCTGGGAGTGCTAATCCTGTGAAGGGTGTGGTAAGGGGTGGGATGCAGATCAGGTAGAACAAAAGTGTGAGCAGGAAAACAGCAGAGGGGCTTCCATGAAACTGCTTCCGCAGCTGGCTCTCCAGCTAGAGTTGAGCCGAATGTCTCTGGTTCACAAAGCCTTTTTCTAGACAGGCCCACTTCTCAGAAACAGCCCTGAGAGAGTCATTGCCCCAGAGGTCACAGAGCCTGTTCTCTGGAGCTCAGGGACTCTAGGAGGCAGAGAAAGGAGCCCCCTCCCACCCCCCATCCCAGGAAACACTTACGGAGGAGCCTCTGGCTCCCAAATGGGAATGGGCTTCCTAAGAATCCAAACACTGCAGGTCTTTGCTCTATCAAGGTTAGCCATCATCAGCAATTCCAGAAAAATGTTGCCCCAAGCTATGGAAGAACAACCCGCCTGCACTGCTGTGTGATTGTGTACCCACAGGGCAGGGACCAAGTACACAGTCTCTCCCAGCCCGTTGCTTCTGGTAATTGCTTAGTAAATCCTCACAAACGTATTGACTCTTCTTTTGTTTAATAGTAATTGATGCTCAATAAATACTTGCAAATAATAATTACAGTTGGGCTCTGTGGTAAGGGAAAAACAAAGGAAAAGGAAAAGAGAGAAAAAGTTAATGTACAAAAAGAATGTGGAAGAAGTAATCAATATTAATTCATTGAGTACGTACTAAATCACAAGTCTTCATCGTAGCCCTTTTGTATATTATGTCATTTAATATTTACAATGACCTATGATATACATATTATTATTATCTCTATTTAAAAGGTGAGAAGACTGAGACTCAGAGAAGTTGAGTAACTTTCCTAAGGCCAGGGGAGTGGTTTTCTGATTCCAGACCAGGGATCTTTTTTGCTAAATCCAGCTTCTGGTGAGAGAGGGAGAGGCCTTGGGGCTTCACTGTAAAGCTTTAGTAACAGTTCAGACGTGAGTAAGAACAGCAGGAGATTCTGCCTTATGTTTCAGTAACTAAAGAATAAAGTTTAAATCTTGCTTGGGAGGCTTAAAAAAAAAATCTAAGAATCCAACCACCGTTCAATGCCCCACACAATTTTCTCTGGGCATTCTGCATCACCACTGTCCCTCCACAGCCTCAATTATTCTGATCTTTGTTTATAATCCTTTTATATCCATTCTGATGACAAGTGTATGTATACGTTCTTGGTGCTCTGCCTTAGCAGGGAAGCCAAAGTTTAGGATCTGATATCTAAAATGTGTCATGACAAATGCCCACGTTTGATGTATATTTTCCCATGGTATCATCTTGGAACTGCCCATTAGACACGAGAAAAAAACTTTTCAATAGAGTTATCCATGATTGAGTAGTAGGTGGCTTTAAAAGCATTAATTCATGGGCTTCCCTGGTGGCACAGTGGTTGAGAGTCTGCCTGCCGATGCAGGGGACACAGGTTCGTGCCCCGGTCCGGGAAGATCCCACATGCCGCGGAGCGGCTGGGCCCGTGAGCCATGGCCGCTGAGCCTGCGCATCTGGAGCCTGTTCTCCGCAACGGGAGAGGCCACAACAGCGAGAGGCCCGCGTACCGCAAAAAAAAAAAAAAAAAAAAAAAAGCATTAATTCATAAATGCGCTTTGACTATCACGTTGTCAAAAGCCCTGCTTAGAGGATCCACTTAAAGATTAAGGGGAGATTGGCTCAAGATGGCAGAGTAGAAAGACGTGCTCTCACTCCCTCTTGGGAGAGCACTGGAATCACTACTAACTGCTGAAAAATCATCGACAGGAAGACACTGGAACTCACCAGAAAAGATACCCCAAAGGAGAAGCCACAATGAGACAGTAAGAGGGGCACAATCACAATAAAATCAAATCCCATAACTGCTGGGTGGGTGACTCACAAACTGGAGAACACTTATACCACAGATGTCCACCCACTGGAGTGAAGGTTCTGAGCCCCACGTCAGGCTTCCCAACCTGGGGGTCTGGCAATGGGAGGAGGAATTCCTAGAGAATCAGACTTTGAAGGCTAGTGGGATTTGATTGCAGAACTTCGACAGGACTGGGGGAAACAGAGACTCCACTCTTGGAGGGCACACACAAAGTAGTGTGCGCATAGGGACCCAGGGAAAGGAGCAGTGACCCCAAGGGAGACTGAACCAGACCTACCTGCTAGTGTTGGAGGGTCTCCTGCAGAGGCGGGGGCTGGCTGTGTCTCACTGTGAGGACAAGGACACTGGCAGCAGAAGTTCTGGGAAGTACTCCTTGGTGTGAGCCCTCCCAGAGTCTACCATTAGCCCCACCAAAGAGCTTGGGTAGGCTCCAGTGTTGGGTGGCCTCAGGCCAAACAACCAACAGGGAGGGAACCCAGCCCCACCCCATCAGCAGACAAGCGGATTAAACTTTTACTGAGCTCTGCCCACCAGGGCTACAGCCAGCTCTACCCACCACCAGTCCCTCCCATCCGGAAACTTGCTCAAGCCTCCTAGATAGCCTCATCCACCAGAGGGCAGACAGCAGAAGCAAGAAGAACTACAATCCTGCAGCCTGTGGAACAAAAACCACATTCACAGAATGATAGACAAAATGAAAAGGCAGAGGGCTATGTACCAGATGAAGGAACAAGATAAAACCGCAGAAAAACAACTAAATGAAGTGGAGATAGGCAACCTTCCAGAAAAAGATTTCAGAATAATGATAGTGAAGATGATCCAGGACATCGGAAAAAGAATGGAGGCAAAGATCAAGAAGATGCAAGAAATGTTTAACAAAGACCTAGAAGAATTACAGAACAAGCACCTAGAAGAATCAAAGAACAAACAAAGAGAGACGAACAATACAATAACTGAAATGAAAACTACACTAGAAGGAATCAATAGCAGAATAACTGAGGCAGAAGAACGGATAAGTGACCTGGAAGACACAATGGTGGAATTCACTGCTGTGGAACAGAATAAAGAAAAAAGAATGAAAAGAAATGAAGACAGCCTAAGAGACCTCTGGGACAACATTAAACACAACAGCATTCACATTATAGGGGTCCCAGAAGTAGAAGAGAGAGAGACAGGACCCGAAAAAATATTTGAAGAGATTATAGTCGAAAACTTCCCTAACATGGGAAAGAAAATAGCCACCAAGTGCAGGAAGCATAGAGAGTCCCATACAGGATAAACCCAAGGAGAAACACGCTGAGACACGTAGTAATCAAGTTGGCAAAAATTAAAGACAAAGAAAAATTATTGAAAGCAGCAAGTGATAAACAACAAATAACATACAAGGGAACTCCCATAAGGTTAACAGCTGATTTCTCAGCAGAAACTCTACAAGCCAGAAGGGAGTGGCATGACATATATAAAGTGATGAAAGGGAAGAACCTACAACCAAGATTACTCTACCCTGCAAGGATCTCATTCAGATTCAAGGGAGAAATCAAAAGCTTTACAGACAAGCAATGCTAAGAGAATTCAGCACCACCAAACCAGCTCTGCAACAAATGCTAAAGGACCTTCTCTAAGTGGGAAACATAAGAGATGAAAAGGACCTACAATAACAAACCCCAAACAATTAAGAAAATGGTAATAGGAACATACATATCAATAATGACCTTAAACGTGAATGGATTAAATGCTGCAACCAAAAGACACAGGCTCGCTGAATGGATACAAAAACAAGACCCATATATATGCTGTCTACAAGAGACCCACTTCAGACCTAGTAACACATACAGACTGAAAGTGAGGGGATGGAAACAGATATTCCATGCAAAAGGAAATCAAAAGAAAGCTGGAGTAGTCAATACTCATATCAGATAAAATAGACTTTAAAATAAAGAATGTTACAAGAGACAAGGAAGGACACTACATAATGATCAAGGGATCAATCCAAGAAGAAGATATAACAATTATAAATATGTATGCACGCAACATAGGAACACCTCATTACATAAGGTAAGTGCTAACAGCAGTTTAACACAATAACACAATAACAGTAACACAATAATAGTGGGGGACTTTAACACTTCACTTACACCAATGCACACATCACCCATTTAATTGATATTTATAGGACATTCCATCCCAAAACAGCAGATTACACTTTCTCCTCAAGTGCGCATGGAACATTCTCCAGGAGAGATTACATCTTGGGTCACAAATGAAGCCTCAGTAAATTTAAGAAAATTGAAATCATATCAAGCATCTTTTCTGACCACAACACTATGAGATTAGAAATCAATTACAGGGAAAAAATGTAAAAAACACAAATACATGGAGGCTAAACAATATGTTACTAAATAACCAAGAGATCACTGAAGAAATCAAAGAGGAAGTAAAAAAAATACCTAGAGACAAATGACAATGAAAACACGACAATCCAAAACCTATGGGATGCGGTAGAAGTAGTTCTAAGAGGGAAGTTTATAGCAATACAAGCCTACCTCAAGAAACAACAAACATCTCAAACAATCTAACGTTACACCTAAAGGAACTAGAGAAAAAAGAACAAACAAAACCCAAAGTTAGCAGAAGGAAAGAAATCATAAAGATCAGAGCAGAAAAAATGAAATAGAAACAAAGAAAACAACAGCAAAGATCAATAAAACTAAAAGCTGGTTCTTTGAGAAGATAAACAAAATTGATAAACCATTAGCCAGACTCATCAAGAAAAAGAGGGAGAGGACTCAAATCAATAAAATTACAAATGAAAGAGGAGAAGTTACAACAGACACCGCAGAAATAGAGAGCATTCTAAGAGACTACTACAAGCAACTCTATGCCAATAAAATGGACAACCTGGAAGAAATGGACAAATTCTTAGAAAGGTATAACCTTCCAAGACTGAACCAGGAAGAAATAGAAAATATAAACAGACCAATCACAAGTAATGAAATTGAAACCGTGATTAAAAATCTGTCAACAAACAAAAGTCCAGAACCAGATGGCTTCACAGGTGAATTCTCTCAAACATTTAGAGAGAGCTAACACCCATCCTTCTCAAACTCTTCCAAAAAATTGCAGAGGAAGGAACACTCCCAAACTCATTCTATGAGGCCACCATCACCCTGATACCAAAACCAGACAAAGATACTACAAAAAAAGAAAATTACAGACCAATATCACTGATGAATATAGATGCAAAAATCCTCAACAAAATACTAGCAAACAGAATCTAACAACACATTAAAAGGATCATACACCAGGATCAAGTTGGATTTATCCCAGGGATGCAAGGATTATTCAATATACACAAATCAATCAGTGTGATACACCATATTAACAAATCAAAGAATAAAAACCATATAGATGCAGAAAAAGCTTTTGACAAAATTCAACACCCATTTATGATAAAAACCCTCCAGAAAGTGGGCATAGAGGGCACCTACCTCAACATAATAAAGGCCACATATGACAAACCCACAGCAAACATCATTCTCAATGGTGAAAAACTGAAAGCATTTCCTCTAAGATCAGGAACAAGACAAGGATGTCCACTCTCGCCACTATTATTCAACATAGTTTTGGAAGTTCTAGCCATGGCAATCAGAGAAGAAAAAGAAATAAAAGGAATACAAATTGGAAAAGAAGTAAAACTGTCACTATTTGCAGATAACATGATACTATACATAGAGAATCCTAAAGATACCACCAGAAAACTACTAGAGCTAATCAATGAATTTGGTAAAGTTACAGGATGCAAAATTATTGCACAGAAATCTCTTGCATTCCTATACCCTAATGACGAAAGATCGGAAAGTGATATTAAGGAAACAATCCCATTACCATCGCAACAAAAATAATCAAATACATAGGAATAAACCTACCTAAGGAGGTAAAAGACCTGTACTCAGAAAACTTTAAGACACTGATGAAAGAAATGGAAGATGACACAAAAAGATGGAGAGACATACCATGTTCTTGGATTGGAGGAATCAATATTGTGAAAATGACTATACTGCCCAAAGCAATCTATAGATTCAATGCAATCCCTGTCAAATTACCAGTGGCATTTTTTACAGAACTAAAACAAAAAATCTTAAAATTTGTATGGAGACACAAAAGACCCTGAATAGTAAAAGCAGTCTTGAGGAAGAAAAACAGAGCTGGAGGAATCAGACTCCCTGACTTCAGACTGTACTACAAAGCCTCAGTAATGAAGACAATATGGTACTGGCACAAAAACACAAAGATAGATCAATGGCACAGGATAGAAAGCCCAGAGATAAACCCATGCACCTATGGTCAACTAATCTATGACAAAAGAGGCAAGGATATACAATGGAGAAAAAACAGTCTCTTCAAAAAGTGGTGCTGGGAAAACTGGACCGCTACATGTAAAAGAATGAAATTAGAACACTCCCTAACACCATACACAAAAATAAACTCAAAATGGATTAGAGACCTAAAGGTAAGACCAGACACTATAAAACTCTTAGAGGAAAACATAGGAAGAACACTTTTTGACATAAATTACAGCAAGACCTTTTTTGATCCACCTCCTAGAGTAATGGAAATAAAAACAAAAATAAACAAATGGGACCTAATGAAACTTAAAATCTTTTGCAAATCAAAGGAAACTACAAACAAGATGAAAAGACAACCCTCAGAGTGGGAAAAAATATTTGCAAACGAATCAACGGACAGAGGAATAATCTCCAAAATATGTAAACAGCTCATGCAGCTCAATATTAAAAAAACAAACAACCCAATCAAAAAATGGGCAGGAGACGTAAATAGACATTTCTCCAAAGAGGACATACAGATGGCCAAGGAGCACATGAAAAGCTGCTCAACATCACTAATTATTAGAGAAATGCAAATCAAAACTACAATGAGGTATCACCTTACACCAGTTAGAATGGGCATCATCAGAAAATCTACAAACAACAAATGCTGGAGAGGGTGTGGAGAAAAGGGAACCCTCTTGCACTGTTGGTGGGAATGTAAATTGATACAGCCACTATGGAGAACAGTATGGAGGGTCCTTAAAAAACTCAAAATAGAACTACCATATGACCCAGCAATCCCAGTATTGGGCATATACCCAGAGAAAACCATAATTCAAAAAGGCACATGCACTCCAGTGTTCATTGCAGCACTATTTACAGTAGCCAGGTCATGGAAGGAACCTAAATGCCCATCAACAGAGAAATGGATAAAGAAGACGTGGTACATATATACAATAGCATATTACTCAGCCATAAAAAGGAATGAAATTGGGTCATTTGTAGAGACGTGGATGAATCTAGAGACTGTCATACAGAGTAAAGTAAGTCAGAAAGAGAAAAATAAATATTGTATATTAACGCATATATATGGAACCTAGAAAAATGGTACAGATGAACCAGTTTGCACAGCAGAAATAGAGATGCAAATGTAGAGAACAAACGTATGGACACCAAGCGGGGAAAGCGGTGGGTGGGAGTGGTGGTGGGATGAATTGGGAGATTGGGAATGACATGTATACACTAATATGTATAAAATAGATAACTAATAAGAACCTGCTGTGTAAAAAAATTAATTAATTAATTAATAATAATAATAATAAAGATTAAACATGAGTGTGCTTGAAGAGGTCTGCTTTTGCTATACGTAACATGGCTCTGTACTTTTATGATTCATTGTGTGGGTCTAGGAGGCAGACGTTCTGTCTTATTTGTTTGTTTATTTTTGGCTGTGTTGGGTCTTCGTTGCTGCACGCGGGCTTTCTTTAGTTGCAGCGAGTGGGGGCTACTCTGCTGCGGTGCGCGGGCTTCTCATTGCAGTGGCTTTTCTTGTTGCGGAGCATGGGCTCTAGGCGCTCGGGCTTCAGTAGCTGTGGCTCGCGGGCTCTAGATCTCAGGGTCAGTAGTTGTGGTGCACGGGCTTAGTTGCTCCACGGCATGTGGGATCTTCCGGGACCAGGGCTCGAACCCATGTCTCCTGCATTGGCAGGCGGATTCTTAACCGCTCACCACCAGGGAAACCCTGTCTTATTTACCCTGCAGATAAATATTACCGAGTAAGCAGTAACATATTTTAGAGTAGATTAATGGGAATCAAAAGGGTAAATAAGAGGAAAATGTACCCCAGTATCAGAGGTTTGTAAACATACATTTAGTCTGTAGTTAAATGCAGTAAAATTAAATGCAGTAGGCTGTTTGCTTTCATAATTTCTTATACGGTCCAACAATAATGGTTACTCCATTGAAATGAAGTACTGATCAAGATTGTAGTTTCAAGCATCAGATTTAAAAGTGCGTATTTCAGTGTCTGCCTTCAGTCATTCATTCATTAAAATAGTTACTGAGCACCTGCCTTATACCAGGAACCATTCCAGGGAGTGAGGATACAGTAGTGAAGAAAAGAAAGGTGTTCCCTCATGAAGCTTATACAGTTCCAGTGGGAGGAGACAGAAACGGACCCATGAATGTAGGATGTCAGGTGAAGAGAAAATGAAGCCAGGCAAAGGATCTAGAGGTGATGGGGTGGTGTTATTTCAGATGGGGAGTCAGGAAAAGGCCTCCTTGCTGTGGTGACATTTGAGCAGAGACGTGGAAGAAGAAAACTCATGAGCCTTGCAGTGACTGAGGGAAGAAAATTCCAGGCAGAGGCAATAGCACATACAAAGGCCTTAGAGTGGGAGGCTGCTTGATGTGTTTGAGAGACGTTGAGGACGCCAGCATGAAATATTATACTTAGGATTTAAATCTCACTTAATTATAAATAGATAAACTTTCATTTTTAAAATGTCCTAATAAGCTGATGATTAAGCAGAAACACGTTTTGTTTCAATCCATATTAAAAATCTTTGTCAGTTTCCTACTCGGGATAAATAATACATTTTCGGCTTACTTTCATTTTTTATTCTTCTGTTCATGTCTCTTCTGTGCCAAGCACGTGTGGGCACTGTTGGGCGCTGGGCAAGCAGCACTCAACTTCACAGGCACATTCCAGCTTTGACCAAGCTTACAGTGTTGAAGAACTTGCACTCCTGGAGATCTTCCTTTTCACGATTCAGTGTGGAAAGGCTTAGGAGCCAGGATCGGGATCAACTAGGAAGAGGGATGGGGAGGGCTGCGGGGGGAGGCAAAGACCAGATGGTAGAGGCTCAGAAAGGTCTTGTAGGCAAACAGGTTCCAGCCTCTGAGAGAAGAAGGGAGAAATCAGGTGAGGAGCCTTGGGGGCCATGGAGTCAGTGACCCACCAGGCAAAGGGTTTAGGCACCAGGGGGCAGGAGTCCTGGCCAAGCAACTCAGTCAGTTACAGCCAAGCGCCTAAAGCAAGAAATGAGCCGAAATGGCCTGATAGGACTCAAGGTTTGACATGGAGGGTTTCCAAGCATTTTTGTCAGGGCCGAGGAACAAGAACTCAGTTTTTCTACAAGTTGAAATGGTGAAGGCAGGGGTTTGACTGCATTGTTCACCAGAGTTTGAGTTGATGCATGTTTCTGGAGTTGAATTGCCCAGTTTCTGACTGATTACCTTAAGTGGACCCATCTGCTTCCCAGCACTGGTGTCCTCCGGACCCCAATGAGTCTCCTGACCAGCCCCTGTCACCGTTATTACTCACATCTGCGCCCTCTTTCCCAGACGTCCCTGCTTCCCCAGGCCCCTGCCTGACAAGGACGCTCATTGTAGAAAGTGCCAGAGCAAAAACAATGGCATTTTCAATAACTCTCTGATGTCAATTAGACTATTTTACATGTCTGTTTTTTTCTGGAAAAAAATCCAGAAAACTTAGCCTTTAATTTTAATTCACATATAAGCAAGATTGTTTGTTGCTATTGTTTGTTCTCTGAGATGTTTTTTCTTTGGTAGCTGTTGCCCTATGTACATTTTTTAAACAGACACACACTTTCTTCCCCATACATGGATGCATACATCTATATCTTTTACATAATCAGTACATCATGTAACTCCATATACAATTATATCTGGTATACATTCATAACCATCATTCTCTATAAAGTGAAAACAGTGTTCAAAATATAAACCAAAGTAGAATGTAAACGCTGGTCTCTGGGCTTTATATAACACAAGGTAAAGGAAATCTGGTAGCTGGCATTCATAAAATTAGTTTAAGTGTTCGAGTCCTACTGTGTGTTTCTTGGTTGCCTTAGCATCCCAGTGTACAGATAAACTCTGACATGGTGAAAACCATGGAAAGAAGGTCAAATACTCAAAGCTATACTATTATAAGGATGATTGCAATCACCTTGTTATAGCTCCTTCAAAAACTTTTTGAACAATATTTTAATTTTCTGGGTTGAGTTTTTCTTTTTAACATTTTTTTCTAAAAAAAATAAAAAGGTATTCCTACTCCATGCAGAAAATTTGATAAACATATTTATTCCCTCTACCTCTGAAAATCAAGTCCTCTTAATCTCAAGGTGAATGACTGTATGCACGGAGATCACCGTTTGCTCAACTTATGCTTCAGATAACTCTGTAGCAACAGGCGTGATCAGACCAAAACAGGCCTTGCAAAGACAGCATTCTGAAATGTCTGTCCTGATTTTGTCAATTCCGGCACAGCATCTCAACTGTGTTGGTTAGTTCCTGTCTACCCAGATTAGTTATCTTTCTGTAGCAGTTGATAGAGAGGATCTTTAAGTCAGGGACCTGACAAAGGAATCTGTTGGAATGACAGCACCCTTTAGAAAGAGAACTACTCCTAACACACCAGAGGCAGCATTATTCTTAATGTCCAGCATCTTGTGGGCTACGTGTTACCTGCCTGTTATATGTTTCCATTGCACGCCCTGCTGCCTCTACCTCACACTCAACATCTAAGCTTGAACTAATCAGGGATTTCCCTGGCGGTCCAGGGGTTAAGACTCCGTGCTTCCACTGCAGGGGGCACGGGTTGGATCCCTGGTCGGGAAGTAAGATTCCCACATGCTGCGTGGCGCAGCCAAAAAATAAAAATTAAAAAAAGAAAAACAACAACCCTGAACTAATCAACTTCTTCCTAAAACCAGCTCACTTCTTGATTTCCTGCTTCTGTTATGCATTTTCCCAGTTACCCAGGCTTAAAGCTGTGAAGTCATCTTTGATGCTCCCTCTTCTTGGTCCTCTATTAGTCAACAAGCCCTGATCATTCATACTTTATAATCTCTCCCATAGTTGTACTTTTTAATCAATACCACTGCCATCATTCCGACTCACGTCCTGTTACTTCATGGAAGGACCACTGCAGTGGTCTCCTTGCCCCCTCCTTCAGGCTCACCCTCTTCCAATACATTCTATGCTCTGGCCAGATTATTGGTGATCAAAGACTGGTTTAATCATGTCACTTTTCTACTCACAAATTTCCAGTGAGTCTCTATTGCTAAAGGGATAAATCCCAAACTCCTTGATTTGGTGGGTAGAGTCCTGATGCCAAGCTATCTCCCTAATCTCATTTCTTAATTCTCACCTACCCTCAGCTCCAGTGAAATGCCATCTACTTGACCTTTCTTCAACATACCCTGTACATCCCACCCCCTTGTCAGTGCCCAAGCCATTTCTTTCACTTGGTTGACTAACTTGGTTGTCATTCCTCACTTCCTTTTTCCTCTGGTCATCTTCCACTATAGGAGCTGGAAACACTAAATATCCCTTTCCCAACCTCCCTTGCAGCTTGGGTCAGTCATGTGTCACAGTGGAACATTTTGAATGTCATCATATTTGTTGTACTGCTGTTCTGTTTTACTGCTAGAAAATTTATAGTAATTAGTGTAGAAATGTGGATTCAGTGAAATGTCATGATGGGGGCTTAGTGCCAAAAGAGGAATAGTGCTACAGTTTCCAGTTTATTCGGCT
The DNA here is from genome assembly GCF_011762595.2 of Tursiops truncatus. Classification (NCBI taxonomy): domain Eukaryota; kingdom Metazoa; phylum Chordata; class Mammalia; order Artiodactyla; family Delphinidae; genus Tursiops; species Tursiops truncatus. The sequence goes on along the minus strand of NC_047050.1, from coordinate 11,547,042 downwards.
AAATTAAAGATTTTCATCTAAGAAACATAGCACCTATTCTTGAGAAGTTAAATTTTTTCCTTCTCTCTCTTTCTCTTTCTGTCTCTCTCCCTCTCTGTCTCTTCCTCCTTCTTTAATTTGATAGAAAAAAGATGAAAGAGGTGGGATTGCTTATTTGACATCTGGAAGTAACAGAAAGGTTTAAGTCCTCTCCTTTACCTCTTCTGATAAAAAAAAATGGTGGCTTTATTTGATAACTATTTAGAAGCTACATTTTATTTGATTGATTACTATGGCCTGGCACAGATGTGCTGTTAACTAGTAGTCATAAAACTCAAAGACTTCTTGTTTACCTGAATTGCAGCAGATCCCTTTCACAGGGATATTACAGTTTTTTGTTTTTTGTTTTTCTAATGTGCTTAGGGGGTTACCAAGTCAAATTGTCCAACCCATAAACTGTTGAACTTTAGTCCACAAAGTAGTAACTGTAGAAACCAAAAGGGTCATTTAGAAAGGCTGTGTACAGTTAAAGACACCTGTGGTTAACACCAAAAAAGAAAGAAGGAAAGCCCATCAATCCTCAGTCCACTCAATGAACAGTTTCACTTCTGTTTCTTAACAGAAAAGTGTAAACCGATTTTGAGGTAAGATATCTGAACAAAAGAGTTATAACGTAGCAACAGCTGCAGAGGTCAGATCAAGCTCTCCCTTCCGACAGGCAAGTGATGTTTGATGCCTTTGCACATCTGACCAATTTGACTTCATAATCAATACTTTTGTCAGAGTTCTCATAGAAATAGTATCCCCTAAGGAATTTCAACTCTGGCATGTACGAGGCACGTCAGTTTCTAAAAGGAAGTACAGTCACATTTGCTCTACAGGCCTCACCGCGTGCTTAGCCGCGGCAGAGGGAGGAGCTAGTGTTGCAGGCACATGCTTTTCCCCCAAGTCTTTATTGGAGTATAACTGCTTTACAAGGGTGTGCTAGTTTCTGCTGTACAACAAAGTGAATCAGCTGTACGTATACATATATCCCCGTATCCCCTCCCTCTGCGTCTCCCTCCTACCCTCCCTATCCCACCCCTCTAGGTCGTCACAAAGCACCGAGCTGATCTCCCTGTAGGCACATGCTTTTAAAGGCCAAACTCTAATCCTAAATATATCCCAATGTGTCTAAGAAGAGTGACTATATTTATAAGGAACAAATGAAGAACCAAGAGCAGAAAGGAAGAATGAGAGGAAGGAGAAGGCGACTGGGAGAATGTAAAGTAGAAGGGAGGGCACAAAACAGGCACCAAATCCCCATTCCTTCCACTGCTCCCAGGGTTCTTTCAAATGTACAGGCCCCAGGTTTGCGGTTGGGAGGGTGACATAGAGAAAGAAGTCTGATGGAAAGCTGCCCTTGATGAATATTTAAATAGCTCTCTGATAGCGACAGAAGACCAGGGGATGGAAAGCTTCCTGTCTGCAGGTGGGAAGGGGGATGCTCTGATGGAGGTGGTGAGATTCGAGCAGGGTCTTGAATGATGAGTAGGATTGTGACAGATGGAGATGCACCCCAGGCCACAGTGTGCGTGGGAGCCACCATGACTGAATAGGAAAGCCAGACTCAGGTCATACACCAGGCTGAGAATTTCACACTTTTTGGCCGCCTGAAATGTAGTCAGTGAGGTGTCTGCCACATGAGCAGGAGGGAGAATGATTTGAGCGAAGGCCCTGGTTTCTGGGCAAAGCCCGCTCCTGCCCTTTCTCCACAGGTCTCAGCCTGAGCCCCTGTCATGGCAGAGAGCTTGCCATGCCCCTCCCCCTCCTCGATTTCCCCATCCTCAGCCGCGCTTCCATGTTCTCCCTGCAGTGGCACCTGTTCTTCTTTTTGGCGCAGGACCCTTCCCTCTTTCTGGGACTGGCTCCCTTTTCTGGGGACTTCTTCCTCTCTCCAACCCAAGCCTCTAAGCAGAGGATCTAATGGGGTCAGCCAGTCAGAGCACCCTGAAGCCCTGGAAGCAGCTGCTCTGTTAGGACCCGTCAGTGGGTGTGAACCTCAAACCAGTCCTGAAGCTTCTCACACTGAACGTAGGGATTTCGTCTCTCTTTGGTGTTGAAGGTACAAGGGTAGAAGCCGCTGACGGACGAAACTGATGTAAGGGAATAAAAAGCTGAAGCAGAGGGGGCTTCCCTGGTGGCGCAGTGGTTGAGAGTCCGCCTGCCGATGCAGGAGACACGGGTTCGTGCCCCGGTCTGGGAAGATCCCACATGCCACGGAGCGGCTGGGCCCGTGAGCCATGGCCGCTGAGCCTGCGCGTCCAGAGCCTGTGCTCCGCAACGGGAGAGGCCACAGCAGGGAGAGGCCCGCGTACCGCCAAGAAAAAAAAAAAAAAGCTGAAGCAGGGAGAAAGGTGGCGATGAGAACTCAAGATGGCAGCGCTTAAATCGTGGTTCAGCTTTCCTGAGGTTCAAACAAGCTTGTTCGTTTTCCTCAGAGACTCCTTTTTGGTCTCCTTTGTTAGATCAGGATAGGGTCCCGTCACCTGCAGTCAGAAGGGTTCTGACTGAAGATGTCTGTGTGGCTAACCTCCATTTTCTCAGCAGCCTTTCTATCCATGTCCACACCCTGCTCTGTGCCCCCAGAGGCTGGCTGTGTGGACTGCATCCCCCTCCCGCTTCCAGTGGGAGTCACCAGCAGGAGGTAGAGGGAGACTGGCTGCTTCTTCGCCTGCTTCTGTTCTATCCAGGCCCCCGCAGTTTGTCCGCAAGCTTTTCCAGGACGCACAGCCCCCATCAGGAGCCTCTCCGCAGAGCAGTCTCCCTTCCCTCGCCCCTTCCCATCGAAGTGTAGAAATGGCTTCCTGCTCTGACCGGCCTAAAGTAAGCCGTGTCCTTTGCTGCTCTCTCTAAACCCTACCCGCATCTTTGCAAACAGTCCTTTTAGTAAAAGTACCTCAGTTACTGTGCTAGAGAGGGTCCTTTCCCTCAGGACTCTGACTGCTCCAAGTTCCCAGGGGACTGGTGGAGGTGTGAATCTTTCCCAGACCGGGACTCTTAAGATCTAAATCATAAACAAACTGCTAACCAGCTTGGATTATTCAGTTTTGGAACAGTAATTCTCAGTCTTCCATTATCAACTACTTTAGCCTGTAGGAGGCATGCCTTAGCCCTAGGTCGCCAAGTCCATGGCCAAGGCTCAGACATTCCCCAACCCCATGTCCTCATATAAGTTCACGAATGAGAGTCCATCAGTCACAGCTCTGTCCACGGGGCCCAGGTGTAGCATCAGAATCCTTCTCAGCACAGCCAGCTCTCAGCAGTCGGTATCAGTCCACTCAGGCCTTTCCAGCATTAACCTCAAAGCAGAACCAGTCTGTCGATCCTGCACTTTGCCCTGACACCTGCCATGCCCAGGACACAGCCTCACAACACAGGGACAGCCAGGAATCCCAAGGCCACACCTGGATCCCACTTCCAACTGAGAATCCTTAGACCAGAGCTAAGATAGGGATCATTTACCCTACAAGGGCCCAATCTTGATTTTCTGGGAGCAATTCTTGGAGGCAGACTCCTGGCTCAGGCCTTTAATCACTGCCTGAGTGGCTTGGTCACCCAGGTCATTTATGCTACCTTAATCAACCTTATCAAGACATGGATTACATGGGTGAGACATCAGGACCTTCAGTGAACATTAGGGAACTTGATGATGAGCTTTGCAGTTGTCTAGCCAGTCACAAAATTTCATAGTCAACAACCCCAAACTCCTATACAGCTTTGAAAAAAGAGTTTTTTTCTTTATCTCCATTTCCTTTCTGCAGAAGAGGTATCTCACACATGATACTGAATGATACTCACCCAAGCATGGCACACCTCCACTGCTTTGTTAGTTTCCCAGGAACGTTATAACAAGTACCATCGATTGGGTGGGTTAAAACAACAGAAATTTATTCTCTCAGTTCTGGAGGCTAGAAGTTAACGTCAGTGTCAGTAGGGCCGTGTTCCCTCCGAAGCCTCTGAGTAGAGGATCTTTCCTTTCCTCTTCCCAGCTTCTGGTGGCCTAGGTATTCGTTGGTTTGTGGCAATAGAACTCCGGCCTTTGTAGTGCTTCATTAATAGATTTTATGGAGAATTACAGCCAAGGCAAAAAGACAATCTGAGAGCAAGTGCAGTTTTCAGAGGACAAAGTGATGAAATTCCTTTGGTAATCCACTCACTATTTATTGGGAACTATATCACAGGAAATAAGACATTTTGAGGGTGGGTACCAGTCCTTTCAAATCTTCAGAGAAGCAGAAACTTCAAAAAAGCCTGAATCTGCTTTTTTGTTTTCATGAGTCATTCTTTAAGGAGGAAAAATCTCAGAACTGTCATTAAAAAAAAACTGTTTTGGGGGCTTCCCTGGTGGCGCAGTGGTTGAGAGTCCGCCTGTCAATGCAGGGGACGTGGGTTCGTGCCCCGGTCCGGGAAGATCCCACATGCCGCGGAGCGGCTGGGCCCGTGAGCCATGGCTGCTGAGCCTGCGCGTCCGGAGCCTGTGCTCCGCAGGGGGAGAGGCCGCAACAGTGAGAGGCCCGCCCACGTACTGCAAAAAAAAAAAACAACTGTTTTCTCCATAAGAATGGGAGGCAAACCAACTAGCACACACACAACCTGGCATGAGGCCTGCCTTCTGCATTGTGGACAGTGCCCGGTAAATTTCTCGTAGAGTTACAAAAAGAAAGAAAGAAATCACCTCCTTGAACCATTACAGCAAAGCTCTTTGTGATGTGTTTTAATCCATACCTGGAAGGTGTGAATTAAACTAGAAGATATTAAGTGTATCCAATAGCTTTCAATTTGTGCCATCCTGATTCTGCCTTCGATCTTTCTCAACGGATAAATTCTTATCAGCAGAACACTGTACTGATCTGCACTTTCCTTTGATAGAATCTCTAGTGGCCATGAGGGTAACCATTGCTGGCTTGTTTGCGCTTGTCTTAGAGGCTAGGTGGAGGAAATTGGACATAATAATTAATTCAGATTCATTGCCCAGGGGTGCGTCAAGAAACCCGAACTTGAATCTCAGGTTGCAAAAAACGCAATTCAAAGAGAACATGATAGTCCTTTTCTCCTGGCGTTTTGCTGATAGAATTGTAAAGCTAAACGGAAGATTACCCCCTACTGTATTACTTTCACTTCAAACATCCTGCAGTCTAAGAAGCAGCAAAACTACAAGTAAAATGATATCACCAATGCCCTTCCTTGATTTAAAATACTACAAGCACGAGTCCAGTGTGAACTTTTTATATAATCTTTGAAAAACGAAAACTGGATCCTTCTACTGGTTGCTCCTACGTGAAAAACGCACTGTACGGTGGGACTGCTGGGTTTTTTCTTCCAAAAGCAATTTTATAATGGAAAAACACAGTGACCTTAACCTCATGAAAAGCTGAAAAACACAGACCCACTTTATGTTGAACATCAACAAAAATACCTAACTACCAGGCTTATTTCCTGGCCAGTGTATTTGATGTGTTTATGAAGCCTTGTAAAGTATTACAGCAGCTATGACTCTATGGAAAGTCTCCTTGGGCAGGTTGGTTGGTACATGACCTCAGCCTTATTTAGAGTTGTCATCAGCTCCTTGTAGGATAGTGGCTTTTTACAGTGGTCTATGATCCAATTGTGCTTTCCAGGGCGCAGTCACCGGCATCTGTATGATTGTTTCTTGGACTTTTGGTGATGCTTGTTAAATAGTTGGATAAGAAAATGTTTCCACTTGACTGCAAGCAACAAAATATCATCTCTTCTCTATACTCTATTTTTTAAGTATAAAAGCAATGTATATTCTTTTCTAATTTGGAAACACAGAGAAAAGGTTTTTTTTTTAAATCTTTTATCATCTCATCACTTCTTACATCCGCTGTTAATATCCTGGTTATAACCTCACCACTTATCTGTATGTATTGGTTCTTATGTGGCGAAGTTGGATGATTATACAAGGTATACAACTTTGTGTTCTACTTTTTTTGAAAGGTTGTGTCTTCACCTTTGTTCATTTTTAGAGTCATTTTTAACAACTTCAAGCTATTATATAAAGTGTTGGCACCATAGCTTACTTAGCCAGTAGCTGTTCCGTTTGCCCCCCACCGCCAACTCCAACACACACATTTTCTTCTGATTTTATAAACAACTTTGTAATGATCATCTCTGTGCGAAAAGAATAGCAAATTCCAAAAAATACAGTGGATCAAAAAGTATTAATATTTATAACTCTTGGGTCAGCGTGTCAAATTACTTTCCCAAAGGGTTCTGTTCTTTTATACAGACACTAGTTATGTGCAGAGTACCCAGTTAGTTTATCACACACCCTTCTTGCCTTTGGATTTTGTGATATTTTTAATGACTTCTCTGATTTAATTGATGGCTATGATAGTCCCCGCAGAGTTCTTTTCTTCATAATTTGGTTCACTACTTGTATTTCTTCTCTGATAAACAAACTGTCTTTTTGTGATCTTTCCCACATCTCTATCAGTGTCTTAATGTTTCTCTTATGTAGTTGTGAGAGCTCATACTATTTAATATTTTGGTCTGCTATTCGCTATAAATATTTGTTTCACTTTTAAACTCATACACCCATATTTTAAATTTTTTAACCAAATATGTGTATTTTCCCTTCATTGACTTCTTTTAAAGAAGAAGTTGCTTTTAAACTTAGGAAACCTTTCTCCATGTATAAAATGGACAAATTCAATTCCATTTTCTTTCAGATTTTCTGTTTAACTCTTTATATGGAATTAGTATCCATAATGATGTATTGCTCTAAGCTGTTTTCTCAATAGTTAGCTAATACTCTTATTTATTTGCTGAATATTTATAATGTGTGGCACAGAAGTAATTCTTACATTTGAGGGTCAATGTGTTCTGTTTTATTGAGCCATCAGTTTAAGACTTACAGCTGAAATTATTGTAGCTTTACAATATACGGGCACAACCCATATGTCTCCAGAGGTAACATTTTCTTTCATTAGAATGCCTCTTGGACTGTACTACACAGACATCATTGAACATACTTATTTTTGGTACAATATTTTTTTCACCACTGGTTACATAGGAAACTTTGATGTTTTTCCATAAAACTCAATACCACATTTTAAGCAAAACTATGGATAGAATAAGACTTGAGTTAATAAATAATAATAAAAATACATAATAAGTCTTGAGTGAAATAAAATTAGCAGAATAGAGTCATATCGATATAATAATGTGTAGACCATTTTGAAAATCACACTAAGTGACAGCAACGGGGATTACATCTAGGATATTACATACAAAGCAAAAGTTTGTTAATAACCATTCAGTTTGGTGAGAAAGTGATGTTTTAAACATATTATGTACTAACCTAATGTATCTGATATACAGGTATTTTACTTTGTTCTGGTTTTATGTTAGGAAAATTAGTTGGGTGTTTTATGTTAATGTACCAACCATTTAATTTTTCCCATAAAAATAGTGGGAAATAGGCTCTCAGTCAGCACCTTTGGGGCAGTAAGTCTGATTATCAAGAACAAATTATTGACTTAACTGGGAGGTCCCTGTTCTTTATTATCTTGCAGGACCAGAACTTCCCTACCAATATTTCTCTTTTCTATAATATTTTTTCTTTTCTTTTTTAATTTTTTAAAAACTGAACCATTGAGAGTAAGCTGTCTACATGCTGCCCCCAAACCTCCAAATACTTTAGTACATAATTCCTATAAACAAAGACATTTCCCACTTAACACGCCCCCCAAAGAAAGATCAAAATTGGTAAATTAACACTGATGCACTGCTACCATCTAAGCCATTAGACTCCACCCAAATTTTGTCCGTTGTCCCCAAATTGCTATTTATAGTAAAAGAATCCAGTCCAGAATCATGTGTTATATTTTTTTGTCATGTCTCTTTAGTCTCCTTCAAACTGTAATAGTCTCTTGATGTTTCCTTGTCTTTCATGACCTTGACACTTTTGAAGAACGTCCCTCAATTGGAGTTTGCCTGATTTTTCTTATAATTGGTTTCAGCTTTTGAATTTTGGGCAGGAATGTTACAGTGTTGGTATATTTTCATTGTTTCTGCCACAGAGAAATACTAAAAGTTAGTTTATTGGTTTCATCTTCACGTTTATAAAGAAAATAAATAAATAAATTACGTAAAACTGGACAGAACTACCAGTACTTCTCCACCTTGTTCTTGGTTGACAATAAATCAAATAGAAGGTTAATATACCAGTTAGCTAGTGCTATGTAACAAACCACTTCAAAACTTACAATTTAAAACAACAACCATTTTTTAGTTCATGATTCTTCACATTGGCAATTTAGACTGGGTCCAACTGGGTGGGTTCTTCTGGTCCAGGCTGGGCTCAGATGATCTCAGCTGGGCTGCTCATAAGTATACAGTCAACTGGGTGGAGCCTGGGGAGGGGGGGCGGTCAGTTGGGATGACTCATTTATTCAACTTCTAAACTTTCCAAGAGAAAGAACAGAAGCACATAAGCCTCTTGGGGCCTAGGCTCAGAACTAAGACATCACTTCTGCCACATCTATCAACAGAAATCATAATGTCAGATTCAAATTTTGTAAATATAACTAACAAATTCTATGAATGGGGAGAGCAAGTGCTTTGGGTTAAATAGTGAATTCAAAATAGAAGTTGTTCTGGTTACCTATGGCTGTATAATAAGCTACCCTAAACTTAGTGACTTAAAACAACCAGTTTATTTTGCTCATGATGTTTATATATTATGAATTCTAGAAGGGTTTATTTCTGATCCGTGAGGTATCTGTGGTGGCTGAGACTGGATGATCTACCTCTAAGATGACTCTTTCACTCATATGTGGCACATCAGTTCTCTATGACCTCTCTCTCCCCACACATGATGTCTTATCCTCCAAGGCCTCTCCAACATGGTTGGGCTTCTCACAGCACGGTGGTATCAGGATAGCCATCCCTCTCAAGTGGCTGACTTCAAAGAAACAGAAAGTGAAAGGTGCCAATTTCATACACCTGAAACCAGCACAACATTGTACGTCAACTATACTCCAATAGAAATTAAAAGAAAAAAAAAAACTTGCCTATTTCCTAAAACCTGGATTCAGAAACTGGTGCAACTTCACTTTAGCCATATTCAACTGACCAGAACAGTCACAGAATCTAACCAGATTCAAGGGGAGGGACCCAAACTCCCCACTCATCAGTGGGAGGAGTGTCAAAGAATTGGTGGCCACAGTCTGCTCTGTGGTCACAAAGTATTATATTCTTCCCACATGCAAAATGCACTATCCCCCTTCCACAGTCCCCAGAAGTCTCACCCCATTGTGTCGTTAGGTTTAAATTGCAGATCTCAGGGAGAGGTGCAGATAAGCCTCCTTATATTTGGTTCCTCAGGTATATATCCTCTCAATCTGAAGTCCTCCTCTGAATAAGAAAGTAAGTTTCCTTCATACACACACACACACACACGTGCGTGTGCGTGCACGGACACGCACATGCATACACACACACACACACACACACACACAATGCTGGGGCAGTCATGTGTAGACATGCCCTTTCAAAAATGGGGAAGACAGGGGACACAAAGCAGTCACTGTTCCATAGCAATATGACATCCAGGTAGGCACATGTTGCCAGTTTCTTGATGAAGCTCTAGACCTGCAGCCTTGGTATGATTCTCTGTGGTTCTTGGCTTTTGACCTTTGGGCTCTTGGTTCTGCCCTCTAAGACAGTCTTCATTTTCCATAAAATATAGCCTATGTTTTCTGCTGAGTAAGTTTCTCAGCCTGAGTCCTTCCTGTATTAGTTTAGGGGTCCAAAGCCCTCTTTTTAATTTGATATTGTCTCTGACCCTTTCACTCCAAGGTGGTTTAATTCCTTTAAAAACATTGTGGGATTCCTGTATATCAAACTATAATCCATTCTGTTAGATCAAAGTCTTACCCACAAATCCTTTTGAGATAGGCTTTTCTCTGCCTTTGGCCTTTTGGAAATCTGCTTAAGGATGGTACAGTAGCCTTAAGATTACTAGAATCTATTGCTTAATAGAGAAGGATGATAAGGCACTTAAAATCTTTTGTCTAGCCGATAGGGCATCAACTTCAACGTTTCTGAGATCTTATCACAGGGATTTATGCTTGCAGCTTTGACCTGAGTCTTGCTTTTACTTTGTTTCACTGCCCTGGTTTTTACTTTTACCTGGAGGCTATTTCTTGCGCTAAAAGTATGTTCTTAGCTGGAAAGCAGATCAGAAATAGTGCTGTTTTGAAGCCAACAAGTCCTGGGTTCTATATATTTCCTCTAAATTCTGCTAAAAAATTGAATAACATCTTTAGCTAATTTCTCCCTATCTATACTTTACTGTATGCAGATACAAGAACTGTTTGGCACTCTTAACATTCTGCCTGGAAATCTACTTATTGAGATCCGCTAGTTTATTAGGTACATTTTATATTTTCCAAAATACGTCAGGTGACAGTTTTATTAAACCTTCTACAACCAAAAAATAGAGGTTTCCCTCTTGCCAGACCTCAATAATAACCTCCTGTCCTTCTCCATTAACACTGTTTTTCAATCTCTGCCCACTGCTCAGTCCCCAAATCAATGCCACATGTTTTCGGTTTTTGTAATGAGGGGCACCTATATCTGTTCCTGTTTTCTATTGCTGCATTACAAACTACCACAAAATTCAGTATCCCAAACAACTATTTTATTTGCTCAAAATTTGGAGGTTCAGAATTTGGATGACCTCAGCTGGGCAACTTGTGTGTCTGATCTGTTTGTGGTCAGCTGGGGTCACTGGGGCTGGGTATCCACTTCCAAGATGGTCATATGTCTCACTCATGTCTAGCATCTCGGTGCTCCTTGGTCTCTCTCTTGGGCCACATAGTGTCTCATTCTCCAGGTCCTCTTCACAGGGCTTTGACTTCTCACAACATGGGGCTCTCAGGGTAGCCACACTTCTACCTGGAGGATGGCTTCCAAGAGTGAGTGTTCCAAATGACAGGAAGTGGAAGGCATCAACCTCCTAAGGCCTGGACCCAAAAACTGTCAGAGTGTCATCTTCACCATATTCTGTCCTTTAGAGCAGTCACAGCACCCACCTAGGTTCAAGTGGAGGAAACATAGACTCCACTTTCAGTGGGAGAAGTGCCAAAGATTTTGTGACCATCTTTAATCCACCATAGAGGTGAATCTTTTGTTCTCCTTACTTTAACAGGGCAGGGAATTCCGAACCAGAAGATAAGCCAATATGATTGAATCCCAAGTCTAGCCTCCTTAACGGGTGTATTATTATCTTGTGTCACTTTCCTTCCCTGATTCTCTGTTGCTTCATTTATAAATACAGTAGGATATGAATATTCCATAATTTAAGATTCATGGCTACATTTATATTAGGATCACCTGAAGGTTCGTAACATGAAATAATTTGTCATTTGGCTGAGGTACCCATTTAAATTATGCTTGCTGTGAGGCTGCTGTGCTTAGTCAGCTTACCAACATCCGCAGACAACTCAATAGAGCTTTGTTTTCTTCCTGATGTCACGTAAGCAATTATGTTCATGGTTTATTTAAAATTTATTTTCGTAGGGAAAATCGTTCAATAAAAAGAGATGTAGCTCTTAAACAAAAGTTTTGGATAAAAGAATAGAAGAATGCTTAATTGATTGTGTCTCTAATACTATAACAGGAATGCGTATACCATCAAATTCAATATTCCATTTATTAATTTAAAATACATAATGCAGAGTCTACTTCTCTACTATATCTTCAACTTTGGGATTCCCAAGATCTCTACATGTATCTATTGTGAAAAACAAGAGAGTCTACTGCAATGATAATATCTATTTCACAGAGTTGCTAAAATAATAGATGAGATACTCTGTATAAAAGAAATCAGTTGGGGACTTCCCTGGTGGCACAATGGTTGAGAGTCCACCTGCCAATGCAGGGGACACGGGTTTGAGCCCTGGTCCGGGAAGATCCCACATGCCACGGAGCAACTAAGCCCGTGCGCCACAACTACTGAGCCTGTGCTCTAGAGCCCTCAAGCCACAACTACTGAGTCCATGCACGACAAGTACTGAGACCTGTGCACCTAGAGCCTGTGCGCCACAACAAGAGAAGCCACCTCAATGAGAAGCCCGCGCACCACAACGAAGAGTAGCCCCCACTTGCCACAACTAGAGGAAGCCCGCTCACAGCAACGAAGACCTAACGCAGCCAAAAATAAATAAAATTAAATCTTTTTTTTAAAAAAAGTAATCAGTTGACTTAAAACTATTGTTTCACTAGAACGTGGGCTCCTGGGGATAAGGACCCTAGTGTATTTTTATCTTTAAGTCGCTAGTACATAGCACAATACCTGACACATTTTTCTGACTACAATTGACAGAAATCCAATTCACATAAGTGCAAGCAAAAATGGGAATTCGTTGCCTCACTATATCAAAGAAAGTGTGATAAAACTGTGGGAAGAGTAGTTGGTTCAAAGGAATAGCTGGAAGTATTCCTCAAATCTACCAGGAGCTATATCTTTCATTTCTTTTCTCTTTGCAAATTGGTTACATTCATCTTCCAAGTCTTGCATCATACAACTTTCGACCTTTCTTTTACCAAGCCCAACAGTCTTGGATTTTATTTGTCAATCTTAGGTCAGGTGACAATCTCTGTAGCAATCAAATATGTTGACTTTTAAACTCCAGTTGAGGAGTTTTATAATTGGTCCACTCATAAATCAATTCACTGTGGTCAGGGGGTCATGTAAATGCATAGTGAGATTCCAAGGTAGTCACAAGGAAGAGGCAATACAAGTTTTAAGATGAAAAGAAGCTGTAGAGGTGGTTTCCTCAGCAAACAGTCCCACAAATTTCTAATAATCTTGGCATTTGATAAAAAGTTGCTTACCAAGTGTCTGTTATTTCATGTTATAGTCCAAAAATATACTCTAAATGTCGTAGCTGTGTCGAGGGCCATTACGGCCTTAGCTGTGGTTGCACAATCAGACAAGACATTATCACAATTACCACATGAGTAGCTCCCTCTGCCACAGAACCTGCTACGTTGGGTTCTAATCTCTGTCTTAGCTCTGTCTCCATGCTAGGAAGTCAGCAAGCCATGGTAAAAGATGAGGCATTGGGGATTCTTCTCTGATACGCTGGCAAGGAAAAGGTGACTGGCTTACACCGTCAGAATTTCAGTGGCCTGTCAACTAAAAACTACAAAGTTCTGGAGACTATGACCCACTGTGGGCATGGAAATGCCACTGCCATGCAAGGAAGAACTATAAACTGCAGTCCGATTCTGCTGTTTCAGCAACAAACTGTTCAACGGCCACTTACTTGAGAAACATTTTGAAACCCCTGATAACCCTGCTCTCTGGGAAGGATCCCCGCATCCATTCTCTGTGGTCACTGGCTCTGTCTTTCAGAAATATTTATTCCATTAACACTGAGTGAGCATCTGCCAAGCCCTGAAGAACAAGCTATGCATAAATAAAGAATTTTAATGCAAAGCGATAGGTTTAATGACAGATATGCAAGGCCTTGGGGTGGGTCAAATGAGAACATCTAATCATCCTGGAAGACAGCACTGACTTCGTTGAGGTGGCACTTGAATTAAGCAACCAGTAGGTGTTAACCAGGCAAACAGGAAGGGAGGGGATTCTAGCAAAATATGAATAAAGGGAAGCATCATGGTATGAGCAAGAAACTCGAAATATTTGGGTGTTCCTGAAGTGTAAAACAAAAGGAAGTGAGTGACAAGAAATGAGGCTGCGGAAGAAAATGGGAGCTTCGTAATGAAGAGCCTTGGCTACCATGTTAAACGAGCTTAAATTTCAGCTTGGAGGGAGTGGGAAGCCTTTGGAGCCGTTCAGGGGGGAATAGAACAGTCCCATTTACATTTATAGTGATCAACCTGGCTGGTGTCTGGAGGATGGATACGGCAGTTCCTAATGATGACTGACACCAGGTTTGATTTGTTTCACGGTAATTCATGTGGTGTCATGGCCACATAGAGAGCAACACCTGTAAGGGGTTATATTCTGGAATCAGCCCCGTAGCCAGTGTACTTAAATGTAATTCCAAATTTATTCCTTAAATAATCCCAAAGAGAATCTACTTGTTTATCCATAATTTCTCATTCCCTTTGTTTTCAGTATTTCTACCATCCCTCAGTTGCTCTAGTATTTTCTCTTCATGCCCTAATAGTCTCTCTCCACTAAAATTTGGGAAAGTATGATATACATTCAGCAGTCATTTTGAACTCTGAAATCCCACTGCGTAAGTGTAGTAGGGATCAACTCAGGAGCAGAGAATGTACTTTTTTTTTTTTTTTTTGCGGTACACAGGCCTCTCACTGTTGTGGCCTCTCCTGTTGCAGAGCACAGGCTCTGGATGCGCAGGCTCAGCGGCCATGGCTCACGGGCCCAGCCGCTCCGCGGCATGTGGGATCCTCCCGGACCGGGGCACGAACCCGTGTCCCCTGCATCGGCAGGCGGACTCTCAACCACTGTGCCACCAGGGAAGCCTCAGAGAATGTACTTTGACCCTGTGTTCTAATATCCTCCTTGACCACATCTGGAGTGAACATTGGAGAATATGCCTTCCTTAGGGTCTAGCCTCCTACCCACCCAAAGATGGGAACCCAAGGATCTTTTTAAGTCTCGAAAGTCACAGACGTTTAAAGTTCTGGCTCATGGTTTTTTGGTGGTTAAATTTAAGACTTAGTGGGATATATAGATACATCCTAACAGGCCACGGCCTAGTCTATCCAACATGGTAGTCACTAGCCATCTCTGGCTGAGTCTTGAAATGTGGCTAGTCTGAAATGAGATGTAAGTGTAAAATACACACCACATTTCAAAGACTTAATATGGAAAAGAAATGTAAAATTCTCATGAATAATTTTTAATATTGATTACCTATGGAAATGATATTTCTGATATATTGGGTTAAATGAACTATGTCATTAAAATTAATTTTAGTTTTTTCTTCTTACCATTTTTTTTAAGATTTATTTATTACTTATTTATTTTATTTATTTTAGGTTGCATCGGGTCTTAGTTGTGGCACATGAGATCTTTCGTTGCAGTGCGCAGCCTCTTCATTGTGGTGCACGGGCTTCTCTCTAGTTGTGGCGTGCAGGTTTTCTCTTCTTTAGTTGTGGCATGTGGGCTCCAGGGCACATGGGCTCTGTAGTTTGCAGCACGTGGGCTCTCTAGTTGAGACACGTGAGCTCAGTAGTTGCGGCGCACAGGCTTAGTTGCCCCGCGCATGTGGGATCTTAGTTCCCTGACCAGGGATCAAACCCAAGTCCCCTGCATTGTAAAGCAGATTGTTTACCACTGGACCACCAGGGAAATTGCACTTTTTACTTTTTTAACGTGACTACTAAAAAATTTAAATTTACATATATGGCTTGCATTATATTTCTATTAGACGGTGCTGATAATTAGATGGTAAGTCAGCAGAAAAAAAGGAAATGTGCCAACGTGCAAACTAGTTCTTAAAGTTTCCACCTAGAATAACACATATAACTTCTCATATTTCTTTGTCCAAAACAAATCACATGTGCATGCTAACTTTTTTACGGGAATGGAAATATTATCAAACCAAATGCACTCAGGGGACACACAGTCTCCAGCACTAAGGACAATCACACCTCCTTCCCTTAGGCAAGTTCATTAATGCCACTTACGAGACAGACTTAATATTAAATATCAGTGAAGCGGCTTCCCTGGTGGCGCAGTGGTTGAGAGTCCGCCTGCCGATGCAGGGGACACAGGTTCATGCCCCGGTACGGGAAGATCCCACATGCTGCGGAGCGGCTGGGCCCGTGAGCCGTGGCCGCTGAGCCTGCGCGTCCGGAGCCTGTGCTCCGCAGCGGGAGAGGCCACAACAGTGAGGGGCCCGCATACCGCAAAAAAAAAAAAATCAATGAAGGCTGGAACCCATCAGTTTCTAATTCCCACCATTGCCTTACTCTTTGCACGTGGGGGCTGAATGCACATTCCCCAAGAAGCTCTCAATGATCAGCTAACATGAAGCAGTGTTCCTAGGACGGGAATAAGAAACACTTCTAAGAATCAGTGTCAACCCTGCTTAGGTGTAGCGATACACATCAATGCTGACCACCCGGGCAAAGCTGCAGGAGGCAGACCCTCTTGGTGGGAAGCAATCGGAGATGGAGCAGATACTGCTGAGACAAAATGTCGTGAAATACATAAATAACGATGCAAGCACCAGCATGCACGTATTTAGAGCAGTCATGAAACAAAAAGCAGTGTGCACGCGTGCATGACATGTCAGCAGAGGCACTGTAGGGGTGCTCGCTTAGCAGAAAGACAGGCAGGAAGCTGCAGCTGGCAGAGCAAAGAACATGCAGAGGCCGCGGATCTGGGCTGCACGGCAGCCTTGCAACTTGATGAGGCGCCAGGGGCCTGGATGCACACACAGATGAAGCATCGGGCAAAGCTGTGCATCAGACCACCAGTCTGAGCAGCACAGTGATGCCTGGTCAGGGGAAGTAGTGGGGTAAGAACCAGTTCGGAAGGTAAGAAACAAGCGGCCTTACGCACTGCAGAGAAAGGCCAGGAAAGCGGCCTGACGCTGCACCGGAAGGAAAGGGGCAGGGCAGAATGAACAAAGTAGAGGTGCAAAACACCGAGAGGAAACCTCAGTGTTGTGGGTAATCTACAGCTACAACCAGGACACTTCCTGTTTGCTTCTTTCTGGTACAGGAATTCGTTCCTGGCTCAGTCTGGGAACTATTGGTGGGAAAGGGTAAGAGGGTGAATCTGCCAGGAGTAGGGAGTATTCACAGAGAGGTAAGAGAAGATCCTGACCATTTCACATATAAAGAACAGATAATTACACAGTGGAGTGTTTGGAGCTCACACACCACACAGAAAGAGATGTGATGTCTTTACAGGTGCATGTTGGCTTCATGACCCACTTTCAGCGGAACATATGCTCATCCTGAGTGGTCATGGTTGGCCCAGAGCCAGTCGAGTTATCTCGCTTCAGCCTTGCATGCGACCCGTGCTACACACTGACAAGCTGACGGCCAGGGCAAAGCCGAGCAATCTGGTAGCATGATTCACCCCAAGGCTAACAGAGGTACAGCAGACAGTCCCTCAAGACTTGGCCAGTGGGGTAACCTCCTTTCTGAGAGCTCATGCTGCAGTTTGTTAGTTGGTTTAGTTGCTTGGCTGGGTGGTGATGGTAGTGTTGTTTGAGGTTTCTTCCTTCCTTCCTTTCTTTTCTGAGCATGAAGACCATTTGTCTATCTTAGGAGTTGGGAGAGGAGACTTATCTGAAAGAGTAGAAGACAGAAGTGTTGGGACAGGCTTAAGGCCTGGGCTTTCTGAGAGGATGACCAGAACTGGCTCACTTGTTCAGAGGCCATTAGGCTCCTTAGTGAGAGGGAAGAAGGGCACCGTATCTTTTGCTTATGGGGGCTAAAGAAGGAAGGACTAGGAATTGTGGAGAAGACTTGAGGGGAGGGACTGGGGCCAAGGAACCTCTCCCTCCTATTTTCCTACCACACACTCTCCTGAGGACCTCATCTATTCCCATGGCTTTTTTATATATATATATATGTATTGGAGTACAGTTGATTAACAATGTTGTATTAGTTTCAGGTGTACAGCAAAGTGGTTATACATATACATGTTCCTATTCTTTTTCAAATTCTTTTCCCATTTAGGTTATTACAGAATACTGAGCAGAGTTCCCAGTGCTATACAGTAGGTCCTTGTTGGTTATCTCTTTTAAATACAGCAGTGTGTACATGTCAATCCCAAACTCCCAATCTACCCCTCCCCCCGACCCTTCCCCTCTGGTAACCAACCATAAGTTCATTCTCTAAGTCAGTGACTCTGTTTCTGTTTTGTAAATAAGTTCATTTGTATCATTTTTTTCGATTCCACATATAAGCAATATCATATGATATTTGTCTTTCTCTCTGACTTACTTCACTTAGTCAGATAATCTCCAGGTCTATCCATGTTGCTGCAAATGGCATTATTTCATTCTTTTTAATGGCTAAGTAATGTTCCATTGTATATATGTATCGTATCTTTTTTTATCCATTCATCTGTCGATGGGCATTTAGGTTGCTTCCATGTCTTGGCTATTGTAAACAGTGCTGCAGTGAACATTGGGGTGCATTTATGTTTTTCTCTGGATATATGCCCAGGAGTGGGATTGCTGGATCATATGGTAGCTCTATTTTTAGTTTCTTAAAGAACCTCCATACTATTCTCCATGGTAGCTGCACCAATTTACATTCCCACCAACAGTGTAGGAGGGTTCCCTTTTCTCCACACACTCTCCAGCATTTATTGTTTGTAGAATTTTTGATGATGGCCATTCTGGCTGGTGTGAGGTGATATCTCATAGATTTGATTTGCATTTCTCTAATATTTAGTGATGTTGAGCATCTTTTCATGTGCCTCTTGGTCATCTGTATGTCTTCTTTGGAAAAATGTCTGTTTAGGTCTTCTGCTCAGTGTTTGACTTGGTTGTTTGTTTTTTTGATATTGAGCTGCATGAGCTGTTTGTAAATTTTGGTGATTAATCCCTTGTCGGTCACATCATTTGCAAATATTTTCTCCCATTTTGTGTGTTGTCTTTTCATTTTGTTTATGGTTTCCTTTGCTGTGCAAAAGCTTTTGAGTTTAATTAGGTCCCATTTGTTTATTTTTGTTTTTATTTCCATTACTCTGGGAGAAGGATTGAAAAAGATATTGCTGCAATTTATGTCAAAGAGTGTTCTCCCTATGCTTTACTCTAAGAGTTTTATAGTATCCAGTCTACATTTAAGTCTTTAATCCATTTTGAGTTTATTTTTGTCTATGGTATTAAAGAAAGTTCTGATTTCATTTTTTAACCTATAGCTGTCCAGTTTTCCCAGCACCACTTATTGAAGAGACTGTCTTTTCTCCATTGTATATTCCTGCCTCCTTTGTTGTAGATTAATTGACCATAAGTGTGTGGGTTTATCTCTGGGGTTTCTGTCCTGTTCCATTGATCTATATTTCTGTTTTTGTGCCAGTACCATACTGTTTTGATGACTGTGGCTTTGTAGTATTGTCTGAAGTCAGGGAGCCTGATTCCTCCAGCTCCATTTTTTTAAAATTTTTGTTTTGTTTTGTTTTTTCCTGGAGATGGCTTTGGCTATTCAGGGTTTTTTGTGTCTCCATACAAATTTTAAGATTTTTTTTGTTCTAGTTCTGTGAAAAATGCCATTGGGAATTTGATAGGGATTGTACTGAATCTATAGATTGCCTTGGGTAGTATAGTCATTTTGACAATATTGATTCTTCCAATCCAAGAACATGGTGTATCTTTCCATCTGTTTGTGTCATCTTTGATTCCTTTCATCAGTGTCTTATAGTTTTTGGAGTACAGATTTTTTGCCTCCTTAGGTAGGTTTATTCCTAGGTATTTTTTTTTGATGCAATGGTAAATGAGATTGTTTCTTTAATTTCTCTTTCTGATCTTCCATTGTTAGTGTATAGAAATGCAACAGATCTCTGTGTATCCCATGGCTTTAAATGCCATCTGTATGCTAATGACCCCCCAAATCCCTGCCTCCAGATCAGACCTCCCCTTCCAGGTTCCAGGTGTGTATTCTGGCTTCCCACTGGACTCCTCCTTCTGTCTGTCTCACACACAGATGAAACTTAATTCCAAAACCTGAATGGATTTCCACTCACTCTCACGACTGCATTTTCCCCTCAGATTTCCCCATCTTAGTTAATGGCACCATCATGGGCCGGTCTTTCAAGCAAGAAATCGAAGTCATACTCGCTTCCTCTTTGTCTCACTTCTCAGATAGAATCCAACAGGAAGTCGTGTTGATTCAACCACCAATAGATGGAGAAGGCCTCGGTTCCTCCCGAAGGCCCCTGCGCTCGGCGGCAGCCTCCTCACTGGTTCCCCCGCTTGCTTTCGCTTCTGCATCCTACAACCCATTCTTCATGCACTTTGAAGCAAGGATGACCTGGAATTTCAATTATTTCATGTTATTCTCCCATTTCAGTGGCTTTATTTTTCACATAGAATTATATGCAAGCTCTCTACGGCCTTCCGTCCTGCCACTGACCGTACCTCACTTCTCATCTTGTACTATTCTGCCCCTTGCTCACTGTCCTTCAGCAACCCTGATTTTCTTTCTGTTTCTTTCCTACCTCAGGGAGTTTGCATATGCTGTTCTTTCTGGCTGGGACACCCTCCCTTCCTTCAACTGCTTGCATGATTACTGTCTCCTCATTTCTTTTGTCCTACCTCACATTACCTCCTCAGACAGGCCTTCCCTGAGTGGTCACCCTCCCCTGTTATTCTGTCTCTGCCTCTTGCTCTTTTCGTTCAAAGCACATTTCACAATTTGTAATAATGCTTTAATTCAGTGTTTTACTGTCTGAACCACTAGCACCTCGCTTGGGCCTTGCATATAGAAGACACTCAATATGTTTCACTGTTACTGTTTGTTCCATGTATCTTAGACCTAATCCTACCATCATAGTTATGTGAAAATTCACTTGGTTGGCCAGGGTGTTTCTGTCCAATAGACTGGAGGTATGGCTTCTGTAAGGGACACCAAGAAGATATCCAGAAAGTGTGCTGCACTAAATGGGTTAACATATCAGAGAAAATTGCCCCATTACATGAGTGGGAATATTTTTCAGTCTGTGCTTCACGATCTCATCCATCAGCCATTCACTCATCATGTAAACAAGAAATCCCCTACGTGTGCATTAGATCTTGCCCAATACACATCTGATCACAGCATGAGGACAGCCTGCTGAGAACAGAGCAGGAATGCATAAACTCTAGAGGTCGACTGGAACCCTGGCAAGGGAGGGAGGGGAAGAATTCCTAAGTTGTCCTTTGGTGCTGGTCGAGGACACACTGGTACACCATGAGCTTGAGTCAGAGTAAACTAAGTAGCTCTATTTCACAGTAATTAGACTTCACCAGTGTCTGCGTCCCATGCATCAGATTGGAACAGAATTTATAAGACTGGCCTTCTTACAGGGACAGCTTGAAGGAAGACAGTCCAAAGCATCAAGGGATGCTGAAGAAGCATTACCCGGGGCAAGGTAAGAGCGTGTGCCAAAGTGTAGAAGTAAAACCATATTAAGAGGAGAGGTGGGAATAACCAAGAGTTAGGAAAGACGGGAACGTGAGTCAAGTAGAACTAATAAACAGGAGCCGACCTTGGAAGGCACAGGACGGTCAGGCTGGGAAGTTCCTCCTAGAGTTGCCTCTACATCCTGCTGCAACAGACCCACTTTTGTCCCTCCAGTTTGGTAGGGTGCCAGAAATTCCACCTGCTCTGCTCTGCTTGAGAACTATGTGCCTGAACGGCCATAAAATTCCCCTGCAGTTTTAAGAATTTAAGGAGTTGCATCAGATTGCTGGCAAAGCACTCAGACAGAAACACGGGTCAGGAGGGAAAGGGAAGAGGCAAGATGTGCCAGGACGGAGTGTGCCGTAGAATAGCTACTTGAGTACCAGGTGTAGAGGTGGGGAGTGTCTGCCCTCAGGACCGGTAACTCAATCCGTGCCTCTACGCGGTGACTCATCTAAGCTCATCCCACAACACGGCAGTGGGAAGTTATAGAGATCACAAGGTTCTAGGGAGCCCTGCTCTTGTATCACTTTGGGTACCCCAGGTTTTTATATAAATGTCCAAGAGGCTAGGATTTATAGAGAAAGAGAACTCTATTTGTTTGTCTGCCTTCGGTTGCAGGAACAGGAAGGCAAAAATACAATTTATTCACTTAAAAAGCGGAAAGGTTTCAGGGCAAAACACTTCAGGCATGAATGAATTCAGTAGTTCAAACCTCCCCACCAAAAGCCAGCCTCTTTCTTTCTCCCTCAGGTCTGGCTTCATTCTCAGAACGAATCGTGTCCAGGCTCTCTTCCTGTCTCTTTCTAAGAGGAGAAAGAGCTTCTTTTCTCAGTAATTCCAACAAAGATCTCAGGACTGGCTCTGTTTGTACTGATTTAGTCATATGCCTATCTCCAAACTAATCGCAATGACTAGGGGAATACACTGGTTGGCCAAGACGTGGGCAGTGTGGGAAAGAAGTTTAGCTCCACCTGGACCACCTGCACTAAGGGTAAGAGAAATTTCCCAAATAAAAATAAAAATATTAGGAATTCCCTGGCGGTCCAGTGGTTAGGACTCCATGTTTCCACTGCTGAGGGCCCGGGTTCAATCCCTGGTTGAGGAACTAAGATCTCACAAGCCGTGCGGTGCAGCCAAAAAAATAAAATAAAAACTAAAATATTGTTAAAATAATATGGTAAGAATGAGGAATGGAGGCCAGAAGAGCAAACGCAAGACACCAAGGGGACTGGGATAAACTAAGTTGGGTGTGAGTACATAGAGCCAAAGTCAAGATTTAACCAGGAGAGTCATGGTGCTGAGCTGAGTGAAATTGGAATGTGAATTGAATGAAAGGGGCCAGGAGAGGACCCAAGTACAGTGAGCAGAAGGGTTGGTAACTGGGATTATTAAGGGCAAGGTTCAGCCCAGTTTCACTAGAAAACAGAGCCTAGAGCAACACTTAATTGCTAATGCTTCATGGGGAGGTGCAATGTCAAGGCTGCAAAAATGAGGGAGAAAGGAAATGAGGCTAGAAGCAAACAGGATGGTGTCACTCCTTCATGAAGAGACACAGAGGACCTCTGCTATAAAGGGGCCATTTCCTTTACACTGTACTGGAACACCATACCGTGGAACAGTCCATTGTGGGGAGGGACAGAGAAGAAATGGATCTGCCATCACCACCGATCAAAGTGTGTGCCCATGGAGTTAACTCCCCCAAACCCCTGTGATGTTGCCTGTCCTGTTCAGTAGGGGAAGCCAGCCTTATGTAACCTGTGACATGGTGTTTCATCCGAGTGCATGTGAGGAAGTAGTGGGAGGTACCAACGACTCTGGGCATTGGCCTCAGGCAGTAGAACAACCTGGAACTGAGCAGATCAGGCAGGGAGCTAATTGCTGCAAAAACAGCTGAGGAGAAGCAAGGGGCAGAGGGCCCAAGAGCTGGGTGAGGCCAGGGGAATCTGAGGTGGCACATAGGATGTATTCGGTACAGGGTTCATACTTTGAATTAGGATTTTTTTAACTGCTACTAGCCTAGCTTGGCACATTGTAGGCCCTCCACAAGTGTGGATAAATGAATGTTAATATGTGCTAGGCATTATGTTAGGTCCTTGGGATACAATAGCAACGAAAGCATAGATTTCAGGCAGATAAATTCTACAGAACAGGTCAGGGATCAGTTATTTCATTTTTAGGGGAACCTAGCTGTGCTGAGGACAGGACTTTTTAAAGATGTAGTCTTGACATGGGTTCCATGCTGTAATCTCTGAAACATTCCCATATTTTCTCATGTGGCCCACGTGGTCTGTGCCTCCTGTCTCTAGAACCTGTGAGTTTAATAAGCTTTGTTTTTTTTTGTTGTTTGTTTGTTTTGGTTTTCCTGAGTCTTTCCTGTGTCTTCTCTTCTGGCTGCACCTGACTGACCATTTCATAAAAGAATACAAAACAAACACCAAGTTACACACAAGGCATTATATAATGAGAACATGTTATATCTGTATCTGTGGATATATCTATGTCTATGGATACATCCATATATACACTATATATTGATCTGACATTGCAGATGGCATGTCACTCATGATTTCAGGGGATATAATTATTAAAATGTTAAACTGTAGCCACTCATCCCTATAACAATTATAACTAACAATTCTATAGCATTTACATGTCTCAAGCCCTGTTCTGAGTATTTTGCTGATGTTAGCTCATTTAATTCTCACAACAATTCTATGAGATAGTGCATAGCCCGCCAAGAGATCTTCTTAGGGTCAGCCAAACTCTCAGGCTCACCAAGTGACGACGGACCACCAGCCTATTCAGGGTATAGGAGAGGAACCAAAGCTCACCAGCAGGGCACTTCAGACATTTCTCTTCAGTGGCAATTCTTGAAACGGTGCAACAGCCTGGGGTCAGGAAATAGGACCCACATGGGATAAGTGTAGGATCTGCCTGGCTTAGAAGCCTCATTCTTCACCAGAGCCAATACCTCCTGTAGGGTTCCCCCCTCTTTTAATTAATAGACATTATATTTTAGAGCAGTTTTAGGTTTCAGAAAAATTGAGAGGAAAGTACAGAGAGTTCCCATATACTCCTTCAGCCCTCGATACACAGTTTCCCTTATTATTAACATCTTTTATTAGTGTGATACATTTGTTACACTTGATGAATGAATGAAGATATATTGTTATTAACTAACATCCTAGTATATTATTAGGGTTCACTCTTGGTGTACATTCTGTGGGTTTTGACAAATGTGTAATGTCACATATCCACCACGATAGCATCATACAGAATAGTTTTACTGTCTTAAAACCCCCATGTATTCTACCTCTTCATCCTCTTCTTTCCTCAGACCCCTGGCAACCACTGATCTTTCTACTCTCTCCATAGTTTTTGCCTTTTTCGTAGTGTAATGCCTTTTTGGTCTTTCATTTAGCAATATGTTTTTAACATCCCTCGATGTCTTTTCCTGGTTTGATAGCTCATTTCTTTTTAAAAAAAATAATTAATTAATTAGTTTGTTTCTTTATTTATTTATTTTTGGCTGCATTGGGTCTTTTGTGCTGCACACGGGCTTTCTCTAGTTGCAGCGAGCAGGGGCTACTCTTCATTGCAGTGTGCGGGCTTCTCACTGCAGTGGCTTCTCTTGTTGCGGAGCACGGGCTCTAGGCGCGTGGGTTTCAGTAGTTGTGGCACGTGGGCTCAGTAGTTGTGGCTCGAGGGCTCTAGAGCACAGGCTCAGTAGTTGTGGCACACGGGCTTAGTTGCTCCGTGGCATGTGGGATCTTCCCAGACCAGGGCTCGAACCTGTGTCCCCTGAATTAGCAGGCGGATTCTTAACCACTGTGCCACCAGGGAAGTCCCTGATAGCTCATTTCTTTTTATTGCTGAATAATATTTCATTATATGGATGTACCACAGTTTGTCTACCCATTCATCTATTGAAGGCCATCTTGGTTGCTTCCAAGTTCTGGCAATTACGAATAAAAGCTCCTGTAAACATTTGTGTATAGGTTTTTGTGTGGACCTAAGTTTTCAGCTTATTTGGGCAAATACCAAGGAGCGTGATTCCTGGATCATATGTTAATATTTCCTGTAGGATTTTTATAGGCATAACTACAAGGATCCTGAAAGATACAAGCCTAGTTTTAAGGGTCACCGTACTCAGGGAAGCCCAAAGCATGGCATCCCCATAAATGCCCATTGGGCATTTATAGATTTTTTCTAATTCCTCCCAGTCCAGATGCAATTTGCCACTCAGGGTTCATTTTTACCATAAACAACGATGTCTAATAACATGGTTGACATTTCTACTTTTCCCAGATTACTGCAAGAACAGAGCTGGATAGTCAACCAATGTTTAAGTCTCACAGAGGGATAATAGGTTTTGTTAAACCCTTTGCTCACAGATGTGTATTTTTATTTCCCCCATTTTTCAAATGAAGAAGCTGAAGCACAGAGGATGCCCAGGATCACATAGCTAGTAAAAAGTGGAACCAAGGGGCTTCCCTGGTGGCGCAGTGGTTGAGAGTTCGCCTGCCGATGCAGGGGACACGGGTTCGTGCCCCGATCCGGGAAGATCCCACATGCCGCAGAGCGGCTGGACCTGTGAGCCATGGCCGCTGAGCCTGTGCGTCCGGAGCCTGTGCTCCGCAACAGGAGAGGCCACAACACTGAGAGGCCCGCGTACCACACACACACACAAAAAAAAGTGGAACCAAGAATCAGACCCAGGCATTTGGCTCCAGAGTCTGTGCTCATAAATGCTATATTATACTGCCTCAAGCATTATTTGCCTTTCTTATAAATGGAGGTAGTGTTTATGTAAATAAGTCATGGGTTAATACCCCTAGAATATTAGATGATAAGCCTGTGACCACTAAAGTTGCTGTAATGCTGATTTTATCTAAGAGCCTCTCTCTTTCTGTGCTCTGGGGGAAATTTTTTCAAAACCTCTAATTTTCAGGGGGTGGGGAAGTCCCCGGGATTTCTGGGGACTCTCACCAACTTAAGGCCTCCAGATCTCCTCTGACTCAGGCCCCGGCACCAGAACTTACTGTCTCTATTTTATTTCCCACAAAAACCATGGTGCAGAATTTGGCCCCTTTACTGGTTTTCATAAGAAGTACAGTTGCCTCAAGCTTCTGTGGTTTTGTAAACTATCCTGCATGTGCATGAGGTCACTGAGAAGAGGCACCTTGCTTAGTTCACAGTATTCCAGCAAACATGGCATTTGCTCATGTTCATTTCCCTTCTTTTCCTTTCTCTCCTTTCTCCCTCTGCCTCACCACAATTGCAAATAAATCTCTCTTTTTTTACTCTCTTCTTTCCTCAGAAGACTTCAGAGCTCCTATACCCTGCAGGGAAGTACTATTTCTTATGAATACAGGCTTCCAGATGCTGTATTCATAAGAAAGGTGAGCCTTGCCCAAGAAGAACCCGTGTACACTTGTTATATAATATTTTTTCCATCTCATTACCTTGTGATCAAGGTAGCTGATCAGCAGTCCATTATAATAAGCCTTCAGCGACTATATTTGGTAACCGTGTTGCAATGACCAAAATATCACCAGAAATGTGTCACTAAAGATCTTTGTTTAGTCTGTTACATTCTTTTTTTTTCCAAATGCGTCTGCACTGAGAGCATCATTCTTTCTTTTTTTTAATTGGAGTATAGTTGCTTTACAATATTGCATTAGTTTATACTGTACAGCAAAGTGAATCAGCTATACATATACATATATCCCCTCTTTTTTGGATTTCCTTCTCATTTAGGTCACCACAGAGCATTAAGTAGAGTTCCATGTGCTATACAGTAGGTTCTCATTAGTTATCTATTGTATACATAGTATCAATAGTGTATATATGTCAGTCCCAATCTCCCAATTCATCCCATCCCCTCTCCTTTCCCCCTTGGTATCCATGCGTTTGTTCTCTATGTCTATGTCTCTATTTCTGTTTTGTAAATAAGATCGTCTATACCAATTTTTTTCAGATTCCACATATATATGTTAATATACAATATTTGTTTTTCTCTTTCTGACTTACTACACTCTGTGTGACAGTCTCTAGGTCCATCCGTGTCTCTACAAATGACCCAATTTCGTTCCTTTTTATGGCTGAATAATATTCCATTGTATATGTGTGCCACATCTTCTTTATCCATTCCTCTGTTGATGGACATTTAGGTTGCTTCCATGTCCTTCCTATTGTAAATAGTGCTGCAATGAACATTGGGGTGCATGTGTCTTTTTGAATATTACATTCTTTTTTTTTTTTTATTTTTTTATTTTTTTATTTTTTTAACATCTTTATTAGGGTATAATTACTTTACAATGGTGTGTTAGTTTCTGCCCCATAACAAAGTGAATCAGCTATACATATACATATGTTCCCACATCTCTTCCCTCCTGCGTCTCCCCCCCCCCCACCCTCCCCATCCCACCCCTCCAGGCTGTCACAGAGCACCGAGCCAATATCCCTGTGCCATGCGGCTGCTTCCCACCAGCTATCTACCTTACTACGTTTGTTAGTGTGTATATGTCCATGACTCTCTCCCGCCCCGCCACAGCTCACCCTTCCCCCTCCCCATAACCTCAAGTCCGTTCTCTAGGAGGTCTGCGTCTTTATTCCTGCCCTACCCCTAGGCTCTTCATGACATTTTTTTTTCTTAAATTCCATATATATGTGTCAGCATACTGTATTTGTCCTTTTCCTTCTGACCCACTTCACTGTGTATGACAGACTCTAGGTCTATCCACCTCATTACAAATAGCTCAATTTCGTTTCTTTTTATGGCTGAGTAATATTCCATTGTATATATGTGCCACATCTTCTTTATCCATTCATCCGATGATGGGCACTTAGGTTGTTTCCATCTCCGGGCTATTGTAAATAGAGCTGCGATGAACATTTTGGTACATGACTCTTTTTGAATTTCGGTTTTCTCAGGGTATATGCCCAGTAGTGGGATTGCTGGGTCATATGGTAGTTCTATTTGTAGTTTTTTAAGGAACCTCCATACTGTTCTCCATAGTGGCTGAACCAATTCACATTCCCACCAGCAGTGCCCACTCTCACCCCTCTTATTCAACATAGTTTTGGAAGTTTTAGCCACAGCAATCAGAGAAGAGAAGGAAATAAAAGGAATCCAAATCGGAAAAGAAGAAGTAAAGCTGTCACTGTTTGCAGATGACATGATCCTATACATAGAGAATCCTAAAGATGCTACCAGAAAACTACTAGAGCTAATCAATGAATTTGGTAAAGTAGCAGGATACAAAATTAATGCACAGAAATCTCTGGCATTCCTATATACTAATGATGAAAAATCTGAAAGTGAAATCAAGAAAACACTCCCATTTACCATTGCAACAAAAAGAATAAAATATCTAGGAATAAACCTACCTAAGGAGACAAAAGACCTGTATGCAGAAAACTATAAGACACTGATGAAAGAAATTAAAGATGATACAAATAGATGGAGACATATACCATGTTCTTGGATTGGAAGAATCAACATTGTGAAAATGACTCTACTACCCAAAGCAATCTATAGATTCAATGCAATCCCTATCAAACTACCACTGGCATTTTTCACAGAACTAGAACAAAAAATTTCGCAATTTGTATGGAAACACAAAAGACCCCGAATAGCCAAAGCAATCTTGAGAACAAAAAAAGGAACTGGAGGAATCAGGCTCCCTGACTTCAGACTATACTACAAAGCTACAGTTATCAAGACAGTATGGTACTGGCACAAAAACAGAAAGATAGATCAATGGAACAGGATAGAAAGCCCAGAGATAAACCCAGGCACATATGGACACCTTATCTTTGATAAAGGTGGCAGGAATGTACAGTGGAAAAAGGACAGCCTCTTCAATAAATGGTGCTGGGAAAACTGGACAGGTACATGTAAAAGAATGAAATTAGAACACTCCCTAACACCATACACAAAAATAAGCTCAAAATGGATTAAAGACCTAAATATAAGGCCAGAAACTATCAAACTATTAGAGGAAAACATAGGCAGAACACTCTATGACATAAATCACAGAATATTACATTCTTGTTTTCTACTTTTTATTTTCCTTTTAGTATAACCAACAAAATAGTAGAGAGAGCAGAAGCAGTTTATTTCTCATTCAGAGATTGTATGAGATTTTCTCATAAATCTCAAGCCGTACAACCCAGGAATCATTGATATCCAGTTGTTCTCCTCTGTGTCATCATATCTCCATTAGTTTTGACCGAAAGGGGGCTTTTTGTGCAACGCCTGTCTTTGTTAGCGTTTAGCCAAAGTCGTGGTTGGCAAATTAACAACAGATTGAAACATTTCATCTTTCATTCTTGAACTAATATTTTCAGATTTGCCCTGTGATGTAATTTAGGTCAGAGCTATCAATTTCCTGTGAGATAGTGTATTCACTAGGTTTTAGTTCAATTCAACTCTATATATATTTCGAATGCCTAGTATTTACAAAGTACCATGAGAGATGATGGGAGAGATGCCAAGGTGAGCAGGGCTCTGTCACCAGCCTCGAGAAAGCCAAGTGGAACAGGTAAGGCATGAACCCAGTAACTGCAACATAAGGTAGAACATAATGGCTGTAAGAAAGAAGAAGGTGCAAATGCTGTGCTGTGGGATTTTAAGAGGACAGACCAGTCACATCCAGTTGGGAAGATCAGGAGATGGCTTTAGAGGAGGTCTCTGAAGTCTAAGTGCAATTTTGAGAGATTGGGATGATGGGGAAAGTATGAAAGATAGGAGGCCCACAAAGGCAAGAGTCTGGAAGTGTAAGGGGTAGAATCAGAGATCAGCAAAGTGCTTTTTTTTTTGGCAGGAACACAAGATGCTGAGAGAGGACTTTGGGTAACAGAGCTGGAAAGGTAGGGCATATTTCAAGAAGCTGAAAATCTGCCTTAAAATAGTAAAAATAGTTGAGGCTAGAAAACCTTCCAGTCTTGAAATTATAAGCAGTTTCAATCTCTTGGGTAGAAACTAGAATTTACCTTTGGGGCCAAACTGCTAAATCAGTTTTTTTAAACATAACTTCATTGGGCCTTTTAATTTTGTAGATATGAGGGCAAGTAAGTACTCACTGTTTTTCCTAAAGGACAAAATGCGATGAAGTAACCCAAATGCAAATGCTTTGAACAGTCTATTTAGTAACGTAAATTGGGTGTATCTTAAGCTCAGTTATGCTCCTGCAGAGTTATAATTTTTTTCTCAATCTAGATTTAGAATTTCTTATGTCTGAAAATTGCTGGTTGTTCTTGGGTGATGTGCTGATGGATGCTTGCCCAAGCATTTGTTTACGGGAGATCAGGAATGAAAACCCGGCTGTAGTAGGGGTGTGTGAAGGACCATTCTACTCTTCACCACATGCTGGAGGAAAGGCTGTAAAGGAATTGTATTTGGCTTGTGGTAATGCTTCCAGGCTGGATTCTTGGTGGCCCACATGTGGTGTTACATAAACTAGGCAGCCTAATATTAATAAATGTGGTCTGGGAGGGTGGGACCTGCTGAGGTAGGTGAGCCTAATACTTAAAAGTGTGGTGCCCTGTAAGGGGATGATTCTCCTCAGTATTACTCATCCTGGGAAGACAATCCTCCTAAATCAGGAAGTGAGGGCATTGAGGACAGTGTTTTTCTCTCTCTAGGCCCAGGTGCATTGCTGGGTCTGGACTCCCTAGAAGGGACATTATGGGAGCATTTGTGGCAGAGTGAGTCAAGCCTTCCATTTGGAGGCAGGAGTTACTTTATTTAACGACTCTGAGGTCATGTTTTGTGGACGCTAAGAGTAGTAAATTTTCAGTAGCAGTTTGACATTATTCTCTGTGTTATGCTTGTGTTACCCTCAAGCATTGAATGAAGTTTTGTTAAAAAGCTCTAGCCTGGGGCTTCCCTGGTGGCACAGTGGTTGAGAGTCCGCCTGCTGATGCAGGAGACGCGGGTTCGTGCCCCGGTCCGGGAAGATCCCACATGCCGTGGAGCGGCTGGGCCCGTGAGCCGTGGCCGCTGAGCCTGCGCGTCCGGAGCCTGTGCTCCGCAACGGGAGAGACCACAACAGTGAGAGGCCCACGTACCGCAAAAAAAAAAACAAAAAAAACCTTAATAGTAGTAATAAAGTGAATGTGTGCATGTGTGTGTATGTGTGAATATAGAAGGGGAGCAAGAGGAAAAGTAGATGAGACACTGAAAAGCAGTAATTTCACAACTGAGCACTCAATGCATAATAATTTATTATTGGAAGTGTGACTTTAGATGTATCAAATAGTACATCATGGTAAGGTCTGGGACATACAGGTGGCTTTATTTTGTAATCATATCTTGGTAAGGCTTGAGATATACACATCATATGTTTAAAATACTTAATGCTACATTTATAAGCACTTTGATAAGCGTGCATACCACATAATGATGTATCCCTTTTCCTGTTACCTGTAATATTGATTTAGAGCTAAAGCTTTCTAATTGCTTTGTTTTATGTTATGATAGAGAACAGGTGTACTGATGGGCATGATTGGTTCGCTTGCTACTCTGAAAATATATTGACTTAACTCATTTTTGCATCCTTAACATCTAGTAATGTTCCTAATAATGGTGGTTAATGAGTGAATTAACTAAATGAATTGAATAGCTGTATAAACAGCACTTAAAGGAGGCAATGAATTTCTACCACTTTATGAGATATACAGCATGGACAAAGGGAGATAAAAAGTGGACAAACCTTCCTGATGAGATCGGTGGACAGACCTCTCTTTCCATTTGTTTGCCATGGTATTCTCTTTAACCCAGATTCACATCTGGCTTTTTTTTTTTAAGTTTCATGTGTACAACATTACATTTCTACTTCTGTCTACACTACAGTGTGCTCACCACGAAAAATTTAGTTTCCTATCATCACCATACAGTTGATCTCCTTTATCCATTTCTCCCTCCACTCCCACCCCACATGTGACCTTTATCTGGTTCCGCTATGACTTGGAGAAGCTCCAGCTTTATTCCTTCCTATCTGGGTATCTCAGCAAATGGCTCTCCTGAGTTCAGCATTGTTTCTGGCATTTGCTAAGTTCATCTGTTTGATGCATTCAACCCTTGAGTAGGGAAGGTGTTGGTTTCTGCCAACCAGTTCCCTCCCTGGGGACTAATAAGTTAGGGACCACATTAAGTTGAATGTCAAGCCCATTCCAAAGTACTGACCCCAAACACAGTATTCCTGGCTGGCAAGAGAGAGCTATCAAAGCATACTGGCTGAGCATGTATTCCTGTGTGTGTGTGTGTGTGTGTGAGGGAGGGAGAGAATAGGCAAGGAGGAAGAAATTGGTAGATATTAGTAAAAGCCAAAATAGAGTATATGTCTATTTTAAAGAATAAAACCATCATTTTTGCTTTTTTCTCCGTTTTTGAGATTGCTATGTATATACGCATAATTCAAAATTCTTAAAGTATTAGGGAACATTTATTAACTTATTCTTCTCCCAGTATTCTGACAATATTAAAATTATATTTTAAATGTGATTTCATGAATAACTAAAAGAATGAGTCTTTAGGCCTAGAAGTGTTCAGTGTTCAAAGTTTTAAGGGCATGACCCCAATATATTATGGATTTAAAGATGGCCATCCATTTAATAAAGAATAAGATTAAAGGCAATAAGAGAAGTAATTTGTGTTTAGAGACAAAGAATATAGGAGGCATAAGTTCACATCTGGCAGTCGGTGAAAAGTTAATGGCCCTGAAAGAAAAGGGCCGTTTTCCATTTTGCGTGGTGTTCTCTGCACAGGTGATGATCATTATATTATAAAAACTAAGACAAAGGCTCTCTTTAAGCCTTGGATAGAGAGGATATTATGAGAACCCCTGACTGCCAGAAACACAGAGATCATTGTGCCACTATCTATAATTCCTAGGCAAGAAGATAGGTGTTGGATAAGGCAAAAGGCCTCCTAATTTTCAGACATAGGAAGACTGTTTTTTTTTTTTTTGCGGTACGCGGGCCTCTCACTGTTGTGGCCTCTCCCGTTGCGGAGCACAGGCTCCGGACGCACAGGCTCAGCGTCCATGGCTCATGGGCCCAGCCGCTCCGCGGCATGTGGGATCTTCCCGGACCGGGGCACGAACCTGTGTCCCCTGCATCGGCAGGTGGACTCTCAACCACTGCGCCACCAGGGAAGCCCCAGGAAGACGTTTTTTAATGCGTTTACTTAACAAAACTTTATTGAGAACCTTCTTAGGTAACAAGTACTGTGCTAAACACTGGGGGTAAAAAGAGAGAAATAAGACATGGTTTCTAGAGAAGGGAGACGCTTAGCAGATAACACAAACATTTGGGAAGTGCATTATTGATTTGCACAGGATATCATCAGGTGATCAGAGCTGTAGTTATGAGCGTGGGCTTACAAATTAGACAGGTGTGTGGTTGATACTGGCTGTCTCATACAAGCCGTGTGGATCTGGAAAAGCAATTAAATAGCCCTGGCCCTCATTCTCCATCTGGGAGTAAAATCTACCTCCTAGGCTTGTAATAGAAATGTAATGAAATAATGTAAAGAAAGCACTTAATACCATGCCTGGCACAGAGTAGCCACTCAATAAAACAGCAATGATTGGGGTTATTATTATATCTGGAAACTGTGTATTGGTAATGTTAATCCTGGGCAAGATTCAAAAACTGTAAAATATTTTTTTTCCTAATAAAGAAAGATGTGACCACTGAGAGCTATACAACGGGTTCACTAACAAATCAGCTATGATTAACCTCATTGCTTTTTTGGCATAGTTACCCCGACACCTAGTTACTAACAAGTCAGATAAAGAAAGAGGTAAGTAGGCATAACGTTAGTGGGTTTAGCAAGACACCTGGCCGTCTCCCATCCCACACCATTAGGCATTTGGGAAAACTAGGTTAGGCCTGGTGATGGTACAGTGAAGTGGACTTGCCCGTGGCTGACGGTGCTTATTACCAAAGGGTGATGTAAACCTGAAGGAAGTGTGTAGGGCCGTTGTTCTTGCCCTTCCAGTTCAAAACTTTTATGAACAAATTAGAAAAGAGCTTTAAGGGCAGTCTGATAAAATATAACTTCTCATTAGATGAAATAAGCAATATGTTTCATGATGGATTCAGGACCCAAAAGGAGCTCTCTCCACAGACCAGAAAAACAGACCTAAGCTCCTTGAATTTTATTGTCTATGTGTAGTCTTTAAAGTCGTTTTGATCATTGTGGACTACATGGTCTGAATTTACAGAGAAACAGTAAAGCTTAAGTGCTCTACTCCAGACTGAAAGCAAGGAAAATGTTAAAGTACTCATCTTACAATATATTAGAGATGTATTCCTTCTGCAGAAAGAGAGGCGTAGTTCTGACAATCATACTGTGTCACTAGTTTGTACTAAATACATATGCAATATGATATAATAAGAATTTAACCCAGTTTCTTAATGTCCTGGTTTTATCATTTTGGTAAATAGCTAAAACTAACTTGTGGTGACAAAATACAAGCTTTCTCTCTCAATTTTTTGATAAGTTTCCAAATTATACACAGATGTTAGCCTCAAAATTAAAATAAAATGATTGCCCCTAAAACAATTACTCAGACTTTCCCTTTAGTGTTTAAAAAAATCAGCATGGATGTTTGCATAGCATTATGCCTTAAAGAACAATTTATTTGGCTTCTGTTTTCATGGAGTCAGGTTATGTTGAGTTGAAAATATATGTTGTCTCAATGGAAAATATACTTAAGCAGGGCTGATGCTTTCTACAGTCTTTCTACTCCCTGGAACTTGAATAACAGCCTTTCCAGGTTTGAAAAAGCCAAGTGAATCTGTACAATAATCTATGCATGACTATCAAAGGAAACGTATTTCTGGAATACGCTAGTCCCTCTTTGCATTGAGGTTAACTCTGTAAAGGAAAGTAACTATCGAGGCAGCAGCCCGGAGCCTCTGGGTTCAGAGAGCCAGCAGTGATCAGCTTTGATGTGCTCACACGAAACCTGTATTGGAAGAGTGTCCCTTCGAAATTCATGTCTTTCCCAGAATCTCAGAATATGACCTTATCTGGAAAAAGCATCTTTACAGATACAATTAGTTAAGATGAGATCATATTGGAGTAGGGTGTGCTCTGAATCCAATCTAACTGATGTCCTAATAAGAAGGGGGGAACAGACAGGCATACAGGGGGAAGACAGTATGAAGACACAGAGACACACGGGAGAGAGCCAAGTGATGACAGAGGTAGAGACTGGAGTGATGTATCTACAAGCCAAGGAATGCCGAGGATTGCAGGCAATACTGGAAGCTGGGCATGGACCACATTCTCCCCCAGAGCCCTGGAGAGAACATGGCTCCGCCAACATCTTTTGTTTTTAATTAATTAATTTATTTATTTATTTTTGGCTGCGTTGGGTCTTGGTTGGTGCGCGCCGGCTTTCTCTAGCTGTGGCGAGCGGGGGCTACTCTTTGTTGCAGTGCGCGGGCTTCTCATTGCGGTGGCGTCTCTTGTTGCAGAGCACGGGCTCTAGGCGTGCGGGCTTCAGTAGTTGTGGCACATGGGCTCAGTTGTTGTGGCTCACGGGCTCTAGAACGCAGACTCAGTAGTGGTGCACGGGCTTAGTTGCTCCACGGCATGTGGGGTCTTCCCAGACCTGGGCTCAAACCCATGTCCCCTGCATTGGCAGGCGGATTCTTAAGCACTGTGCCACCAGGGAAGCCCTCTGCCAACATCTTAATCTTAGACTTCCGGCTTCCAGAACTGTGAGAGAATAAATTTCTTTTGTCTTACATCACCCTTTGTGATACTTCGTTACAGCAGCCCTAGGAAACATGTAAAATCTGAGGTGCCTAGGGAGAATGAATTTATCATGGGATTCGTGAAAAATGCATATTTGGGGTGCCTCAAGGGTTTCATAGATTTCTGTTGAGGCTTCACAGAACATCAGATATGGCCTCCTGACTTACCTTCCTTTGACTGGCCTTGCCCTGCGACAATCTGTTTTCCCCTTGGCCACCAGGGTGATCTTCCCAAAGCCTACATCTCATCCCCTCATGCCTCTGCATAAAACACAGCAATTGTTTTCCCCGTTGCCTTCAGGATAAATCCCCAGTTTCCCAGAGTGGGGTCTTCCTGATCTGTACCCAGCTTATCTCACCTGGTGCCAACCCTCCCCCCTATAACTTCTCCAGCCACCCGACCTGTTCAGGGACTCCTGCTGTTTCTCCCATCTGGCCTTTGTGCCTTTATTCCCTCTGCCTGGAGCACTTTCCTCTGGTGCGTCCAGTACCCCTTCTCCCAGTTCATGCTGCCCGTTCTTGGCTTGGACCTCTCTTCCCAGGAGGCTTTCGCTGTCCCTCCCATGTGCTCCCTGTGCACTCTGCTTCACCCAGCATTGCTCTTCCCTCTGCGTTGCCCTTGCTTGTTTATTTGTGTAGCAAGGACTTTTACTCTTCACCACTCAGGTGCAAGAAATGTCACATTCCATTCTTACTAAAATCAACTAAACGCGCTTCTCATTCTCATCCTCTTGAATCAGGAAAAGTCAGGCTCTGAGCTTCCCCCCTGTCCCACACCCCCGTGAAGTCAGCCAAGGTTTCTGAATTCATGCAATACCAGAAAACTGGTTCTCCAGCCGTATGATGCTGCAGTTGACCGGCGGGGTGCCGGCTGTCTGGTGGACTCAGGGACCACCCCTCACCCCAGCAATGCTCTCCACTGGTGGCAGGAGGACCCTCCTAGCCACTCAGAGCCTCAGCATGGATTGGCCAGTCTGGATGGACTCCCCACTAAGGCAGAGTTCACCCCACCTTATACACCCCACCATAGAGAGCAATCCTCAAACTCCTTACTTTTTTTTTTTTTCCAAACTCCTTACTTTTATTTACATCTAGGGAAACCTCTACTGCCCCTCTGCCCCATGCGCTGCGTGTGTGTGCATGCACACACACTCTCACACACACACTCACACACACACACACACACACACACACACACACACACACACACACAGCTAAGCATTCCTGTCTTTTCCACTTAAGTCTCTTTCCTCTGCCCTGAGTCAAACCAGAATTTTCTTCCTCAGTCCACTAGAAGCAGGTAAGGTGTGTGTGCCAACCAGTTGGGTACTGGTTCGCTGGCAAACTCAGGGCCACCCTTACAACCACATAGGGTAGGATGGGAAAAAGGTAACTGGGCTTTACAAGCACAATGCAGGGCTCTCCATCTAGGCAGAAATAGAAAAAGATCTTGATTCGCATTGCTCCACACTCAAAACAAAAGCAATATAAAAACCAAAATGCCAGTCAGTTTTTAAAAAGCACTCCACCTATTACAGTTTTTCCTTTCCACTGAGAGGAGAGGGAGAGTGCCATGTTCACCATGACAGTGTACTTGCTCTGTGGGAGGTGTTTTAACCATTACACGGTACTGCTAGATAGTAGACTATCTTTAGAAAATGGGCATGCTTACTAATAATAGCCTAGAGTAGGGGTAAAAAGCTTAGAATCAGACAAATCTGGATTTGAACACTTGCCCTGCTACGTATAAGCTTGTGACTTTGATGTACCTAGAATATTTGACAACCTGAGTAAGCCGTTATTTTTAACATCCTCTCTGCTGTACAACAAAGCTTTTTCAGTAATATTTATGTGATAATTGGTAAATGGTCATTATTTTCTTGATGAATTCTTTAGTTTTAAAACAATTAACAGTTTTTTAAAAGTACATTTCGAAGCTAACGATATCCAAATTCAGCCAAATATTTAATAAGTGAACAGATTATACCTCAGAGTTGGCAGTTGTTTTATTACTTTAAATTTTAAAGAAAAACAAAATGTCCAAACTGTTCGCATAGAATGACAGCATTAAAGTGACTCAAGTTCTGTTCTTTGTATTTACAATCATGTGCTATCATTGTTTATTTTAAATTTAGTATTTAAACACAGGAATAGGTGGTTCCACAGGGGTTCAAGATATGAATTGCACTCAAAGCAAAGCTCAAACAATTTCAACCCATCACTAATTTCTCTAAATAGATAGAGGAAGACTCTATAACTCTTGTTCTCAGATCACTTCCATGTAGAATCCAGTGTTTATTAAAGGAAAAGTAAGTTTTAAAGTGTGCTAGTTTAAAAAAAAAGTGCTAGTTTTGAGGCATATACTCTATTATTAAAATTCCGTAATACCCACAACAATTGCTTAAAATGTGGCCAGCAAAAGATTTTTTTCTGGAAGGAGTATTTTATCCCTGGCATTATCTAGAATTGCTGGTATATAATGATTTAAACACACACATGCACGTGCACACATGCATGCAGACACACACACACACACACACACACACACACACACACACACGTTCATAGGAAAGTATTCATAATGGCCAAAAAGTGGAAGCAGCCCACGAGTACACTGATGGATGAATAGATAAACAAAATACGGTATATATATACAATGGGATATCATTCAGCCTTTTAAAAAGGGAGGAAATTCTGACATATGCTACAACGTGGATAAACCTTGAAGACATTCTGCTAAGTGAAATGAGCCAGTCACAAAAGGACCCTGTGATCCCACTTGTATGTGGTACTTGGAGTTGTCAAAGCTATTGAGACAAAAAGTAGACCGGTGGTTACCAGGGACTGGAAGGAGGGGGGAATGAGGAGTTATTGTTGAATTCGTTCAAATTTTCAGTTTTGCAAGATGAAAAGAGTTCTGGGGATGGATGCTGGTGATGGCGGCACAACACTATAAATAGACTTAGTGCCACTGAGCTGTACACTTAAAAATAGGCAAGATGGTAAATTTATGTGACGTACATTTTACCACAAAGCTTTTAAATGCCAAAAAAAAAGAGAGCCTGACTTTTCGTCAGTTTTGTTATTATATTTAAATCTCGGCAGCCAGTGCACCTCCTCATTGCCTGAACTCAGGGCAGATCACATCCACGTCCACCCCTTGGCGTTCTCCTGGACTTTTAGCACGTTTCTTAACTTCTTCGAGTCTTAGTTTCCTTGTCTGCAAGGTGGAGATAATAATTTCTTCAAGGAGCTGTTGAAAGAATTAAATAACTGCCTTTGGCTCATAGTAAATGCTTAGTAGTGCTAGCGCCATATTCGTATTTAAATGATTT
This sequence comes from Tursiops truncatus, assembly GCF_011762595.2. NCBI lineage: Eukaryota > Metazoa > Chordata > Mammalia > Artiodactyla > Delphinidae > Tursiops > Tursiops truncatus. Next base: position 11,507,800 of record NC_047050.1, on the reverse strand, counting down.
TTAGATGCCAGGGAAGTGACAGAAGTAATGTTGGCAGAACTAGAAACTGGCAGCATGATAAATGGGTCCTTTTTTAAGGAGGGAGGGTAACAAAGTGCAGTGTGCAGTTTTGCCCTACTGTTTCACTTTACTGAATATGAGTTCCTCTAACGGTCCAGGCCCATCCCACTGCCTCTACTGACCACCCAAACCCAAGCAAGCATCCTGCCCATCTTTGAAATTAACAGGAGTCAGCCTCACAGATTTAAGGTGCTCCTTTCAGCTAAACAGTACCTGAAGGGTATAATGGGGTGCCAGGCCCAGCAACATTATCAGCATCTTCTTGATCTGCTCAAGGTCTTTTGGCAAAGATTGGGAAACTGGAAGTGCACATAGAGTGGTATCAACAATGTTTAGCTGTCATTAGGGCGTCCTCTCTTGTAAAGTTAATTTATAATGATAATTTATAGAATACTCTTCTGTATGGAATTTATTAATTCTCAGAGGCAGCTTCTGCTTCTGCAGCATGCAGGAAGCCGTACTTGTTCCTGCAGAAACAGGATCTCATTGACCACATCTGACATGACAACACAGGGAGGAAACCCAGTGTCTTTGGTAAGTGTATGAGACCAGCTGCTGCTACAAGAGTTAAAAAAAAAAAAAAGTAGGAACGAATACACAAGCCAGTATAATTTACAGAGCACATGCCGTACAAAATAGTGACTGCAGTGTCCTCAGTTCCAAAATTAAGGACTAGAAACTGTTTTTTAAAAAAGGAAAAAAGAAAGAACAGCAGAAGGCCCAAAATGGAGTCATTTGCCCCCAACGATACCAAACTGAGACTTAATTGCAGTTTGAATCCCTCCCAGAAATGACAATCTGAAATTTCCTGGTCCACACTGCTGGGGTAATCGGCAGGATAAAGACCCCTGCTGTTCCTTTCCTCCCAAAGAAGGAGGCCAGGCCTGAAACAACCCTTTCTTTTCTTTTGCTAATACCGTCTTGCCCCACCCTCCTTCTGCCCATAAAAAGCTTCCATTTTGCACAACCTCTCTGAGCGTCTCTCGACAGGCATACCTTGATCTAGTGCACTTCCACTTCGCAGATACTGCATTTTTTTACAGGTTGAAGGTTTGCGGCAACCTTGCGTTGAGCAAGTCTGTCGGCGCCATTTTTCCAACAGCATTTCCTCACTTCTTGTCTCTGTGTCACATTTTGGTAATTCTCAAATTACTTCCAACTTTTTCATTATTACTGTATTTGTTATGGTGATCAGTGATCTTTAATGTTACTTTTGCAAAAGGATTGCAATTCACTGAATGCTCAGATGATGGTTAGCATTTTTTAGCAATAAGGTATTTTTTAATTAAGCTATGGACATTGTTCTTTAGATATAATGCTATTGTATACTTAATAGACTACAGTAAAGTATAGAAAACTTTTATATGCCCTGGGAAACAAAAAGTCATGATTTGCTTTATTGCGATATTCGCTTTGTTGTGGTGGTCTGGAACCAAACACGAAATACTTTGAGGTACGCCTGTATTTGCTATATGGGGTGCTGCCTGATTCATGAATCATTGAATAAGGCCAATTAGATCTTCAGACTTTCTCGGTTCAATTCTGTTTTTTAACAAAACTTATATCCTCGGGCTTCCCTGGTGGCGCAGTGGTTGAGAGTCCGCCTGCCGATGCAGGGGACACGGGTTCGTGCCCCGGTCCGGGAAGATCCCACATGCCACGGAGCGGCTGGGCATGTGAGCCATGGCTGCTGAGCCTGCGCATCCGGAGCCTGTGCTCCGCAACGGGAGAGGCCACAGCAGTGAGAGGCCCGCGTACAGCAAAAATAAAGAAAAAAGAAAAAAAAAAACCATATCCTCTTTATTCGGGATTTTTTAAAATTAATTATGGAAAACAATTTTTCCCCATCCCTGCATAATGGGCAAGCTATTTTGAACATAAGTTTTATCATCAGTGACAGCTACTGATGGGGATTCCGAGAACCAACAACAGTAATGTCACCAGAATTTAGTAGGAACATTATTTTTTTCTATAGAGTGAATTAAAAAAAAAACAAAACTGAGCCTTGTTTTTCCAAAGGAAGTAAAAACAAGTGATGTAAAGACAAGTGATATAAAGAAAATTATCTTCAGTCTTATTTGACACGCTATAAACAAGTATCCACAGTGAATCTAGGCAGCCATTTCTGAATTGAAGGACGTTTTAAAAAGGCTGCCGTTTGCATAACAAAATGCGTTTCAGCACAGCACTACCACCACCACACATCTTTTCCCCTGAATCCTGGGATGGGTGTAGAAGGAGATGTTCTGAAGTATCACTCGAGTTTATAGAAGAGACAGAAATCACATAGCCTTAATTAGGCAGAGGATTCTTAGTAACAAGAGGAACGAAAGGAAGGAAGGGGAAAAGAAAGTAGAAAGAAAGGAAGAGACAAAAAGTGAGGGGGAATGAGAGAGGGAGGGAGGAAGGGAGAATGGTAAAAAGAAACAGAGCAGGAGGGGAAGGGAAGGAGGGAGGGAGAAAGGGAGAGAAAGAAAGGGAGGAGGAAGATAGGTCAGAATGTACATTTCTCCAGGTGGTTTGTAGCACGTGAAAGTAAGGAGCATTGTGTTCCCGATGGGGGCGGGGGCCCAGCCACACTCTCTTCCACACTGGGGTCTGGTGCCCCAGCTGGAGAAAGCAGAGACAGCCCAGGCCAGACGCCAGACTCGGAAGGCAAGGATGTTAACAGAGCTGAGAGAGGGCACAGGTAAGGGCCCAGGACAGATGGGATCTGTGGCCACGTGGAAGGCCTGCAGGAGGCACAGACCGTGGCACGGAGGCCTGCGCCCAAGATGTGGCTGGAGACCCATCCCAAATCCCTGCTGCCCTGAGGACGCTGTGTGGTGAGACATCACCTCTGGAAGCCAAAGGGCTGAGCGACCTGTTCCCAGTGTGTCTGCCTTGCCATCAGGGAAGCAGTTTTGTTGTGAATTCTTCTGTCCTCTCACACAATAGGGCTTTGGAACTGAGATTACTCTTGAAAGTGTCGGGTAAATGTTTTAAAATTAAAATAAAGCCACTTGACAAAGGAAGCTTTGCTGAAGTAATGGAGATTTTAGGAAGGAGTGCATTAGAGGGTTCTTGACTACTTGGGAAGCAGATTGTCACCAAGGAATAGGTGACTCATTATCAAAGACAGAGACACTGTTGCCTACTTCAAGGGGCACGTCTACCAACAAACGTCAAACTCACGAAAACCCGTTGGTGAATGCCTTCTCCTGCAGCTCCACATAAGGGAGATGCCATAAAGAACAACCAAGTAAGCCCGCCCTTCCTCCTGACGAAACAGGACTTTATTCTACTGATAATCAATTTAGATACGTAAAAAGGAAAGTACTCCACAGAGGACAGTGAATTGAATGATACTTCAGCAATTTTGACGTAGCCAAGATAAATAAATTGAAGTTCTATTGAACAAGGAAGGATATTGATACAACCTAAACTCACTTGTTCTACAGAAAATATCAAATGCTCCCTTTTCTGGAGGGTCTTGGAGCCTCTCACCAAGAGACCATGGGCCCAAAGCCATGTGTTCAGGTATCCTCTGAGCAGTGTAAATTCAGCTCCATTGTCAGAGTAATCAAACCTGCTGAATGGGACAGGTTTGCCCAAATTCAAGGCCATGTTTCTCTTTATCGTTAGAAAAAATGGTTTTAAGTAGAATGTCATGAGGGGACTAGAGTGGCTGGGATCTTAGAGCAAGATCCCTTCTGATAACCAGAGTGCACCACGAGTTCTTGGAAGCTGCTGCTCCCTTCATATTTGGCATTAACCAGCTTATTGTCCTTGTGTAGACAAGTGCTCTGGGCTGCGTAACCACTGAATTGCTACATAAAGCCTCTATTCATCCAGAATGAAAATGTGTCAACAAGTAGCCTTTGAAGTCCAAGAGGGGCCTTTGTGCAGAGAAAGGACTATTTACAGCTACTTTAATTTTAAATTAATATTTAGTTATTAACATTACAAAATTTAAAACCTAATTCCCTTACATTTTAAGTGTAATTTACAAGTCATATTCTTCTATTTATAATTCTGATAAAATATGAATCATTTTTACTCATTCTTTTATTAATATTTGATTAAATCAAACTAAACAAGCTAAATTCCTTTTAATAATCATTCCCATTTACAAATTCCCCAAGTTATTTCATCACTTCCTTAAATATTTCAACTACATTTGCAAATTTCACATATTTACTGTTCTCTTTTAAGATATTAAGGTAAACTAAATAATCGTTACAAGCAAAACAATTCATGAGCTAATTTAATGCTAATTTAGTGAATCTCAAATTATCCTAAAAATTTAAGAACTATTCATAAAATTAGCCAAATTATTATGCCTATTAAGTTAAAATTACAAGTCTGAAATCAATAATGCAGGTAAAGGTGAAAGCACATGGGTGATGTGTCAGATTCCTTCAGCATTACACTTTAAACAACAAATATAGATTACCCCAATGATTACTTATTCCTGTACCTTACACAAAAGTATTATTTGTGGGTTGGTTCAATTTATTATATTTAAATTTAATTCTAAAACTCCATGTGGTTGGAAGGACACTTAGCTGGACAGAAGTGAAGTTGTAACATCCTGGGCAAGTTGAGGTGACTATGCTGACCATTAGACCCTGAGACAGCTACTTATCAGGTGAGAGTCCAGGCAGGACACAGCCCTGAGGATACATGTTTGCAAACAGAAGCTGTATAAGACAGGATTCTAATACTTGCTCCCTAACTTTGTTTTACCTTTCTTCTTTCAGCTTTATTATTTTTAATTTGTATTTGTATTATTTTTTATTTATTACATGTTGAGTTTGGTAGATGGAATTCTACAAACCACCTGCCACCCTCCCCTTGTTAACCCTAGCTGAATTAAACTAATCCTTTTATTGCATGATTGAATCTGCATTCTTTTTAGATCTTTCTCAGACAACAGCTTTCCAGCCCTCTTAATGTCATCTTAATGTCATGGATCATGAATTCTCTCAGTCCTCTGTCTGGCTCTGTGGATACAAATCTAAAGTCATAAAACTGCAAAATGTTATACTAATCACTTGTATATTCTAATCTTTGAACACCTGCAGGTGGATTGTTAGGCTAAGAGAGTTGTCCTGCACCATTTATTAGCTACATGAACTTGGGGTGTGTCACATAATGGACTGATGACCCAGATGCCACTTAGTCTTCCCCCTTGTTTTTTTCAACTACAGAGACTCCAGAGCTAAGATATTTCTTTCAAACTCTTTTGAAGATGACAGTGGTCATGAAAACAGTTCTTGTCAATGAAGAGAAAGTGGAATTTACAAGGAAGATATTCTGCGGGAAGGTTTTCGTTGTCCTGTTGTTGTTTAACAGCAACATTACTAACAGGAATGGCACATTTTTTTACCAAGGATGAACCCATACTGACACATCATAATCACCCAAAGATCACAGTTTACCTTAAGGTTTATTCTTGGTGTTGCACATTCTGTGAGTTTGGACAAATGTACAATGACATATGTCCATCATTATGATATCATACAGACCAGTTTCACTGCCCTAAAAATCCTCTATGCTCTGCCTATTTGTCTCTCCACTTTCATCCACCCAACCCTGGAAACCACCGATCTTTTTACTGTCTTCCTAGTTTTTCATTTTCTGGAATGTCTTATAGTTACAGCCATACAGTATGCAGCCTTTCAGATTGGCTTCTTTCACTAGGGATATGCCCTTAAGATTCCTCCTCCATGTCTTTTCATGGCTTGATAACTCATTTCTTTTTAGCACTAAATAATATTCCATTGCCTGGATGTACCAAAGTTAATTATCCATTAACCTACTGAAGGACATTTTGGTTCCAAGTTTTGGCAATTATGAATAAAGCTGCTAAAAAAATCCATGTGCAGGTTTTGGTGTGGTATAAGTTTTCTTTTTTTTAAATGGCATCTCATTTTATTTATTTATTTTTAATTGGAGTATAATTGCTTTACAATGTTGTGTTAGTTTCTGCTGTACAACAAAGTGAATCAGCTATACATATACATATAGCCCCTCCCTCTTGAGCCTCCCTCCCACCCCACCCCCCAATCCCACCCCTCTAGGTGGTCACAGAGCACCGAGCTTGTCTCCCTGTGCTATGCAGCAGCTTCCCACTAGCTACCTATTTTACACATGGTAGTGTATATATGTCAATGCTACTCTCTCAATTAGTCCCACCCTCTCCTTACCACCCTGCGTCCACAAGTCCGTTCTCTACATCTGCGTCTCTATTCCTGCCCTGAAAATAGGTTCATCAGTACCATTTTTCTAGATTCCACATATATGTGTTAATATACTTTATTTGTTTTTCTCTTTCTGACTTACTTCACTCTGTATGACAGACTCTAGGTCCATCCACATCACTACAAATGACCCGACTGTGTTCCTTTTTATGGCTGAGTAATATTCCATTGCATATATGTACCACAACTTCTTTATCCATTCAACTGTTGATGGACACTTAGGTTGCTTCCATGTCCTGGCTATTGTAAATAGTGCTGCAATGAACATTGGGGTACATGTATCTTTTTGAATTATGGTTTTCTCAGGGTATATGCCCAGTAGTGGGATGGCTGGGTCATATGTTTTTTTAAGGGACCTCCATACTGTATCAGTTTACATTCCCACCAACAGTGCAAGAGGGTTCTCTTTTCTCCACACCTTCTCCAGCATTTGTTTGTAGATTTTTTGATGATGGCCATTCTGACCAGTGTGAGGTGATACCTCATTGTGGTTTTTATTTGCATTTCTCTAATGATTAGTGATGTTGAGCATCCTTTCATGTGTTTGTTGGCCATCTGTATGTCTTCTTCGGAGAAATGTCTATTTAGGTCTTCACCCATTTTTGGATTGGGTTGTTTGTGTTTCTGATATTGAGCTACATGAGCTGCTTTTATATTTTGGAGATTAATCCTTTGTCAGTTGCTTCATTTGCAAATATTTTCTCCCATTCTGAGGGTTGTCTTTTCATCTTGTTTATGGTTTCCTTTGCTGTGCAAAAGCTTTTAAGTGTAATTAGGTCCGATTGATTTATTTTTATTTTTATTTTATTACTGTAGGAGCTGGTTCAAAAAGAATCTTGCTGTGATTTATGTCCAAGAATGTTCTGCCTGTGTTTTCAATTCCTTTGGGTAAATACCAAAGAGCACCATTGCTATATTATATGGTAAGAATATGTTTAGTTTTATGAGAAACTGCCAGACTGTCTTCCAAAGTGGCTGTACCCATGAGTGATGGGTACAGCATTCCCATGAGTGATGGGTACAGCATTCCCATGAGTGATGGGTATAGCATTCCCATGAGTGATGGGTACAGCATTCCCATGAGTGATGGGTATAGCATTCCCATGAGTGATGTATGAGTGTTCCTGTTGTTCCACATCCTCACCAGCATTTGACCTTGTCAGTGTTCTAGATTTTGACCATTGTAATAGTTGTGTAGTGATATATCATTGTTGTTTTAATTTGCATTTCCCTGATGACCTGCAATGTGAGGCATCTTTTCATATGTTTATTTGCCATCCTTATATCTTCTTTGATAAGGTGTCTGTTAAGGTCTTTTGTCCATTTTTCAATTGGGTTATTTGTTTTCTTATTGTTGAGTTTTAAGAGTTATTTTTATATTTTGGATAATAGTCCTTTATCAGATGTATCCTTTGCAAATATGTTCTCCCATTCTGTGGCTTGTCTTCTCATTCTCTTAACATCATCTTTCACAGAGCAGGAGTTTTTAATGTTAATGAAGTCTAGCTTATCAATTATTTCTTTCATGGATTGTGCCTTTGGTATTCTTTCTTTCTTTTTTTTAATATTTATTTATTTATTTGGCTATGCCGGGTCTTAGTTGCAGCTCGCAGGATCTTCTTTGCCACGTACAGGATCTTTAGTTGCAGCATGTGGGATCTTTTAGTTGCAGCATGCAGGATCTTTTAGTTGCAGCATGTGGGATCTAGTTCCCTGACCAGGGATTGAACCTGGGCCCCCTGCATTGGGAGTGTGGAGTCTTAACCAATGGACCACCAGGGAAGTCCCTGGTATTCTTTCTAAGAAAGGCATCACTATACGCCAAATTATCTAGGTTTTCTCCTCTATGTTATCTTCTGGGAGCTTTATAGTTTTGCATTTTACAGTTGGGTCTATGATCCATTTTGAGTTACTTTTTAGGAAAGTTATAAAGTCTGTGTTTAGATTCTTTTTTTTTTTTTGCATGTGGATGTCTACTTCCACCTTTTTTAAAAGATTTAAAATTATATAAAATAATATTTAGAACTATATTATTGAATTTATAAAATATATAGGTATAATATGTAAAATAATAACAATAGCACAAAAGTAGGGAAGAAGGACTAGAGTTAAATAGGAGTGACATTTCTATATCTCACTGGAATAGTTAGTGTCAATCTGTAATAGATTCTGATAAGATGCATATGATAAGCCCTAGAGCAACCACTAAGAAAATAACCCCAAAAATCATGAAAAAAATAATTAAAGGAATTAAAATATTGCACTAGAAAATATTCACTTAATGCAAAAGAAAGCAGTAAAGGAAAAATATAGGAGCAAAAGAGACTTGAGACATATAGGAAACAAAAAGTGAAATGGCAGGCATAAATTCAGCCATGTCAGTCATAACATTAAATGTGACTGGATTAAATAATCCAACCCAAAAGTCAGAGATTATGAAACTGGATTTAAAAAACCAGATCCAACTTTTTGCTGCCTACAGCACACTTTAGATTCAAAGATACAAATAGATGGAAAGTGAAAGAGTAGAAGAAGATATATCAATGGGTCAAAGAAAACTCAGCAGGGAAATAAGAAGATGCACTGAGATGAATGAAAATGAAGATACAGCATACCATAACTTAAGGGATGCAGCTAAACAGTGCTTAGAGGGAACTTTACAACTATAAATTCCTATATTCAAGAAGAAGGAAGATCTCAAGTCAATAATCTAACCTTCTACCTTAAGACACTGGATAAAGAACAAACTAAACTTAAAGCAAACAAATGGAATGCAGTAATAAAAATTAGAGCAAAAATTAATGAAATAGAGAATAGAAATCAGTAGAGAAAATTCAATGAAACACAAAGCTGGTTCTTTGAAAATGTCTGCAAAATTGACAAATCTTTAGCAAGATAGACCAAGAAATAAGTAGAGACTCAAATTACTAGAATCAGAAATGAAAGAGAGGACATTACTACTAACCATAGAAAAATAAAATGGATTATAAAGAAATACTGTGAACAATTGAACATCAGATACTGTAAGATGAAATGAAAAACTTTCTAGAAAAACACAAACTACTAAGACTAGCTCAAGAAGTAATAGACAATCTGAACAGGCCTTTAACAAGTAAAAGATTGAATCAAAACTACTCAGAAAGAAGAACCCAGGCCCTGACTTCACTGCTGAATTCTACCAATGCAAAATTAATACCAATTCTTATGAACACTTCCCCAAAATAATTACTCTCTTTTGAACAATTATGTTGTTTTTAATTTTAAATATGATAACTAATGTTATAATAGGCATCCATATGCATAAAAGATGAAAAGACCCTTATCATTTCTGGTGCTTTCCTCAGGATAAATATAAAAATCTGGAGAGGAAATATTTTGCAGTATTAACAATCTTATCTCTGAGTGGGGGAATTATGGGTGATTTTTATTTTTTCTACCATTTTCTGTACTGTATTACTTTTATAATCAGAAGAAAATTTAAAGTATAGCTTTTATATTATTTACATTTACATGAACTTGGAAAGAATTAACTAGTTGAATATAATATATATCCAGAAATAAATGATACTACTAAGAAATGTTTAGGTCTTCCACTGTTGATGTGAATAAAGAATCTACCTTATTGCAGAGACCATTAAAGCATATAGAAGTTGCAAATGAGAAAGGAAGCCATGATGACTAAGCTCCTGGTATGACACTAGCACAGTGCTAAGTTTTGTAAGACGTATGAATGTCTGATAAAAGGGCCGATATCTAGCAGGACCTTTTTACTTCAGTAATTTATCATTGAGACATGGAAAGAAGAATAAGAAACAAACAAAAATATATATAAAATCATTCCAAATGGCACACGGTTAGATTATATATTGCTTGAAGTCTTGGACTATACCTGACCCTTCTTCGTATCTCCCATACACTTAGGAGGTACTCAATCGTATTTGTTGATTTTTCTTATCAAGTGCTCAATAGCATGTAGGCTCAAAATCTTCTACCAATGTAAGACTGTATTGCAGTTTTGTGCAAAGAGACTTTAATATATAATTCATTATAACTATAACATATTTATGTAAATATATCCATGACCATTAATTATTTAATGATCCCATTGCATGTTAGTCTCTGGTAACAAAATGAGAAATTGCCCCACATTCCAAGGAATATTTCATCAGCATATAAACACTCCTTCTGTAAATGTCTCTCTAGATTTTTGCTCCATTTTCTGATCCTTCCAGAGACAGTCAGCAAAGGTATGTGTGATCAGGAACCCATTTGCAAAAGGTCAATTGACCAGAGAGCATCAGTAGTGCCGCTGACTGGGAGAGGCCATACTAGCTCAGGGTGGGGGAATAGTTGGAACAGCAGTAAGATTTGAAAAATGGTTTAGGCCAACCCAACTGCTCTGGAGGCAACTCGCAGCCCTAGGACTTAAGAAACATCCCAGAAAAAAGAAGCATTGAGAACTTTTCATTTGGATGGGAGCTATTGATCAAGAGGACTTAGAGATAAATTCTTAGTTTGGCCTTGCTTAGGATCCCCAGGCTAGTGACTTGTAGAAACATGATAAATATGATGAATTCTAAACCCCTCAGCCTGTCATACAAGACCCTTTAACAAACTGGCTTCCAACTTCCTCACGAGTTCTGTCTCCCAGCTCTCACCAACCTCGGTAGTGACACTTCTCACAAAGGGGCAGTCTAGTGTGGTCATAAAGATCATGCTCGGGCTTCCCTGGTGGCGCAGTGGTTGAGAGTCGGCCTGCCGATGCAGGGGACGCGGGTTTGTGCCCCGGTCCAGGAACATCCCACATGCCGCGGGGCGGCTGGGCCCGTGAGCCATGGCCGCTGAGCCTGCGCGTCCGGAGCCTGTGCTCTGCAACAGGAGAGGCCACAGCGGTGAGAGGCCCGCGTACGGCAAAAAAGAAAAAAAAAAAAATCATGCTCTGTGGGGCTGCACAGCCTGGGCCTCCTGTCCCCTCTCTGTTGCTTCCTAGCTGAGGGACCTTGGGCAAGTTGCTAACCCTCTCTATGCCTCAGTTTCCTCATATGTGTAGTGAGGAGCATGTTAATAATCACTGTATCTTCCTCACAGGATTAACGCGAGTGCAGATTAGATGAATTCACTAGAATTCACTAGATGAATCAATTCTTGCACATTGCCCCACTTTTTTTACTTGTAGTTTGCTCTGTCTAGAATTCTGTCCACCTTGCTCCCTCCATCTGTTTCCCTTCTTCGACAGCCAGGTGCTCAACGGCCTTTAAATTTCAACCAAAGACTCCCCTCTCTCAAATCCTCCTGCGTTCTACCAAAGTATTCATTTCTCCTCTGGGCCTCCAAAGTATTTATTCATTACTTTTGTCCTCTTTGCATAAAAAAGAATAGCTATAGTACATCTGTGATGGAGGCATGAGGGCTCAGAAGAGAGAGGCTCAAAGAGCTTCTATCGTCGTATTGCAAAGGAAGACACTATGCTTAATTGTGAACTTGAAGCAACTAAAGATGGAGAGAATAAGAGTTTTCTGCAGTTTGGCATAAAGTCCTGATTACTTCCTTCTTAAAGACATTTCCAGTGCCTTCTGCTCACATGGAGAATAGGAAACAGAAACTTAAATTTTATCTCTGAATCTAGGAAACATCTGTAACCCCAAACCACATTATACTAGGAGGGAAATCAGATGGAAGAATGATAAATGACTTAGCAGAACACAGGGAGGTCAAATCTAAGTGCCTGCGGAGGTGATACTGGCCAGAAGCAAGCCAGTTTGATTCACAGGATCCCAGTATGGCTCAGAAAGCAGAGACACCAGCACCCTGAAAGGTGAGGATGTTAAGAAGAAGATCATTGAGAAGTCTGTAAAAGGAAAAATTGAGTTGTCACATCTTCATTCCTACCTCTCTCAGCCTGGTGACCATCCCTCTGGAGAAATTTGTACTAGAGAGGATACTAACAAAGAGATTGGTCAAGCGAACAAGAGTAAAACCAGGATTTTAAGCAAAAGTCTGCATATTAACGCTCAAGAGCCCTGCCAGCACCCTCCCTTTGCCCATTCTAAACGTGAGCATCCAGGTTTTTACCTTCTGGTAGGGGACTGGAAGATTCTTCCATGGAGAAACTGACCACACGCACCAGAGGAAAGTCCTTTAGCTATTGACATAGGGGGTCCACAATGAGAAAGCATGCTGGCCATACCCCCACACCAGGGTTTCTTAATTAAGCACTACTGACATTTTGGACCAGATAATTCTTTGCTGGGGGAGCAGGAGTAGAGGGGACACTGCTGTCAAATGTCCCTAGGTGGTGGGGCGGGTGGTATAGAGAACTACTGACTGACAATGACGCTTATCAGTCTGCAAGCCACTCCCTACAGAGAGTTTCTAATCTACTTTTCTGGTGTGTCACCAGTTCTTTGAGCATAGCCTCTGACACAAAAGATAGAGACCAAAAGAAATCATAACCTGTAATTAATATCCCCAGAGAGATAAGGGAAGATGTTTCATATTTAAACAAGAAAAATATGTTATATAAAAGGAACAGAGAATAAGAACTCTTCTTTTGTTTTGTTTTGTTTTGTTTGGGGTTTTCTTGGCCGTGCTGCACAGCCTGCAGGATCCTAGTTCCCTGACCAGGGACTGAACCCGGGCCTCAGCAGTGAAAGCACAGAGTCCCAACCACTGGACCACCAGAGAGTTCCCAGAATAAGCTCTTGAAAATAAAAGTATCATCAAAATTTTTTTTAATTTGATAGAAGTGTTAGAAGGAAAAGTTAAACAAATCTCACCAAAAGTAAAACAAGCAGACAAAGCTTGAACATAAAACGTAAGAATATTAGAGTACCAGTCCTAGAAGACTGGTACCACATCAAACTAATAAGCGTTCCAGGAGGAAAAGAAAACCAAGTGGGGAAAGTTACCAAATAGTTTGAGAAAATTGTCCAAAACTGAAGGATAAGAATTTCCAGATATTAGTGGCTAAATGCCTAGTAAAATAGATTTTAAGAAAATACCCGTATCAACTTCACTATATTGAATTGTGGGGGGAAAAAAAGAAGATCCTAAAACCTTCCAGAGAGATGAAAAAACACAGACATACAAAAGACTGGGAATCAGAATGGCATCAAACTTTTCCGTAGCAACATTAAAATTAGAAGACAATGGATCAATGCATTTAAAAATCTTTTGGTAAATGATTTGTATCCCTGGATTTTATACCCAATCAAATTATCAGTCAAGATGTTTAGGATAAGTGTGGCACAGAAAGGTTAGTCATAGATTAAAAGAAAAACTAGGAAAGTTAAGGAAAGTTGATTATCAACTGGAAAAATAGAAAAGGAAAGGTAATCATAGTACATTTTTCTGATTCAGCATTGAATATTTTCATAGTCAAAGCAGGAAAACATTGAATATAGGATGAGCAAAACAAAAACAAAGCTAAGCTAAACTGAAAGCCCCTGTGTTGTACAAAATCAAGAGGATGGAGAGTGGAGAGGAAAAGGGTGTGAGAAAGATTAAAATTCTCATCTGCCACAAAAAAAAAAAAATAACAGAGGACCTCCATTTCTGGTAATATGGTGGCTACATGCTGAAAACAATTGAGAGTCCTGGATAAAAGGTAAAACATCATCTTTTTAAAAGCATTAGTGAGCTGATAAAAGAAGAAAAGAACTCTCAGGCCAAGTGTTCCTTCTCCGTAAGGCTGGGACTTCAAAAGTCTACACCCTCAGAGCACAGATGAACTGTAAATAAACCTGTACTCTCCATCCCCCCAGGGACTGTGAGGAGACTTGCACAGCAGCACGGGCATATCCCTCAGGTCCCAGCAGGAAGCAGCACGACTCAACTAAGGAATTAAAGAGAATATTTCGTCTGTGTATAGAGGTGTGAGCAGGGTTTAGGGAAACCAACAGAAGATGGGGAAGAACCCTGGTGCTAGCAATTGCAGGGAGCTCTTACCACCTCTAGGCGTGAACGGTGGGGTTGCCAGAATCCAGAGAAAGTGCTGTTTGAAGAGGGTTGCCAGAGAACACAGCCACTCCTAGCCCCCGGCAAGGAGCAAGCCAGGGATCCCACTTTCTTCTCACCCTCTGATGTCCTACAGGTTCTTCTCTGTTCAGGCCCGAGACTTCCACTGTGAGCATTTTTAAGGCAGGTTCTGACCTTCAGTGAAGCAGGGTTCTTTACTTACTGCTCTGAGCCCACATCAGACCCTTTCTCATGGCCGGCCATACAGCTCACAGAGGAGGCTGTCATTGAAGTCAGCTGTCTCCCAGGTCCAGAATCAAATTCGGTACACACTTTAACTTCACGTTTCATCATTCCTTTAGGGAAGTTCCTATCTGAGACATGCTTGTTAACATGCAGCTCTTTTGTAGAGAAGAGATTATTGATGTATAGAAATTGAAGTTGATCAGCTCTGGTTTTCAGATTTGTCCTTTTACCTAGAATTGCTTTGCTTACTTGCCACCAACTAGTTATCTCTTGCAAAATGATCGTTGGTTGTGATCATTATAACTTATGTAATACATACAGCATCCTATGAAGACATTTTGAATGACTTATTTCTTAAGGAACTCACAATGAGAGACATGATTGTGGAAAAACTTAATTGCACTTCAGTGTGAGAAATGCTATAATAGACGCATAGAATGAAGGGTCTTCATTTTGATATCATAGGCCCCAAATACTCTATAACTGCTTAGCTGCATAGAGTCTAAGTGTAAAAGATAAAAAAACTAGTTCTTTCAAGATGTTAAAATATCTTTTACCTGTTCTTGTACTTAAAGGGGAGAATCAAAAGAAAAGCTAATTCTTTGTAATTTGTCCTTTTTTTCTCACTGAAAATGGATAGAGAGGTGATGTAAATGTAAATGTGGTTATAAAAAGTTACAATTATGAATAATTGCTACTGTCAGTTATGGATCCTGATAAATCGCTGGTATATAGAATCATTAAGATAATTGGCAATGGAACGTTATAAAATCAGATACTGCTTCCCTAGGAGATTATTATGGGGAAATAGCATCAGAATAGAGAAAATGAAGCTGATTTTATTTGGGCTTTTACTGTCTTTCACTGAGTAATGTATTCTTCATAAAACTGCATAGTATGGGTCAATTTCTAGAAGGTTTACTTTGACGGGGAAAGGATAGCAAAACTCTGGGAAAAAGAATGTAAGTCCAGAACCAGAAAGCGTCTTCACATTTTAAAGAGTTGTTTCGTATTTCTTATATCTACACCAAGGACGACGAAAATATAAAATGAATTGTGGAGAAGGGAGATGAGGAACATTAGTTATGATCTTGGCAACAGCTGTAGGAATGGAGATTATGGGTCATTTCACTGGGCTTCCCACTTTAAGTCTGGTTTATTTTACAGATTATATCCAGCCCTCATCTCGAAGAGCCAGTTATCAGTAGAGCATATCTCAGTGGTGCAAGTTGTAGACTGTATCGGGCATTTGTGGTGCCTTGCGCACATGCACCAGTTCATCTGATGAGAGTTTAAGCTACAGTTTTACTGAGATACTAATTTTGTCAAAATTACAAGTTTTGTTTTGTTTTCAAATGACTCTACTGCCAGTGAGGGTGTTGCGAAATAGGTTAATGTTCACGATTTCAGTTAAAAGATGATGTTACCAGCACAAGTAACAAAAGAAAAAGTAGATAAATTGGACATCCTCCACATTAAAATTTTTGTGCCTCAAAAGACACCATCAAGGAAGTGTAAAGACAGCCCACAAACTGAGAGAACATTTTTGCAAATCATATACCTAATGAAGCACTTGTGCCTGGAATATATTAAGAACGCTTACAATTCAGTAATATAAAGACAAATATCTCAATTAAAAATGGGCAAAAGGGCTTCCCTGGTGGCGCAGTGGTTGAGAGTCCACCTGCCGATGCAGGGGACACCGGTTCGTGCCCCGGTCCGGGAGGATCACACATGCCATGGAGTGGCTGGGCCCTTGAGCCATGGCTGCTGAGCCTGCACGTCCAGAGCCTGTGCTCTGCAATGGGAGAGGCCACAACAGTGAGAGGCCCGTGTACCGCAAACAAACAAACAAAAATAAAATAAAATAAAATAAAAATAAAAAAATAAAAATGGGCAAAGGGTCTGAATGGACATCACTCCAAAGAAAATAGTTACATGGCAAACAAAGCACGAGAAGAGGTGCTCAGCATCATTAGTCATCAGGGAAATGCAAATTCAAACCACAGTGAGCTACTACTTCACACCCTATAATCAAAAAGGATGGCTATAATAATAAAAAGAAAAAGACAGCTAATAATAGGTGTTGGCAAAGATGTGGAGAAATTGGAACCCTTGTACATTGCTGTTGGAAATGTAAAATGGTGTAGCCACTTTGGAAAACAGCCTGATAGTTTCTCAAAGTGCTAAACGTAAACCTAGCAACCCCACTCTCAGATATGTACCCAAGTGAAATGAAAACTTATGTTCATGGGAATTCCCTGGCAGTCCAGTGGTTAGGACTCTGCGCTTCCACTGCAGGGGGCCAGGGTTCGATCCCTAGATGGGGAACTAAGATCCCACAAGCCATGTGGCAACACAGCCAAAACAAAAAAAAAGAAAAGAAAGAAAACTTATGTTCACACAGAACTAGTACTCAGATGTTTAGAGCAGCATTATTCAAATAGCCAAAAATGTCCATCAGTTAGTGAATAGATTTTTAAAACTCCTGCATGTCCATACAATGGAATATTATTCAGCAATCAAAATAAGTGAAATATTAGTAGTAGGTACAAGGTGGATGAACCCAGAAAACATAATGCTTAGTGAAAGAAGCCAATCCAAAGGACAACATATTGTATGATTCCAAGTATGTGACATGTCCAGAAGAGGCAAATCCATAGAAACATGAAGTAGATTAGTGATTGCCTAGGGCTGGGGAGGCGGGAGGGAAACAGGAAGTGTTTGCTAATAGGTAGAGGTTTGGGGGAAAGAGGGGATGAAAATGTTCTAAAATTGATTGTGATGATGGAAGCACAACTCTGAATATACTAAAAGCCATTGAACTATAAACTGTAAATGGGTGAGTGGTATGGTATGTGAATTATATAGTATATCAATAAAGCTGTGATTCAATAATAGGGTAAAACTAAGGTGTGGGGAATATGGGAACTCTCTGCACTATCTTCCCAATTTTTCTGTACATCTAAAACTATTCTAAAACACAACATTTATTTAAAAAATCAGGATGTCACCATCCCCAGCTATCGCTTAAAATTATGGAAGTTCAGTATGGGGAGATCAGTAAACTGTTGAAGAAATATTGGCTTTGGTGTGTCGGTCAAAGTTCAATCAGAGAGGCAGAACTGCTAGGAGATATGAATATATACAAAAGAGGATCGGCTACAGCAGACCTTATGTAACTGTGAAGCTGCGTAATAAATCTCTGTAAGGCTGTTGCCTCTGCTTCTGATGCTGAAGATTGATGCGGGCAAATTGGAAGGGAAGATTGACATAAGTCTGGGGAAAGCAGATACAAGCTAGAACCCACAAACATGAGCTGGAGCCCAGGAGCGTGCACTGAAACTTGTGTCAGATGTTGTTACTTCTAACCTTCATGGTGTTGGTGTGCTGTAGAAGCCAGTGGAAAGCTGAGCTGACACTCTTTCCCCAACTTGGAGGCAACAAGGTGGTGCCAGCCGATGCCCCATTTTCATCAAAAAAGGTGTGAGTAGGGCTTGTTAAGCTGAGCAAGCAAACTCACCTGTCCCACGATACACCTCAAAGGGAGGCTGCTGCTTTAAAAGAAGATTAAAGAGAATCTGGACTCTTAATATAATATCCCAAATGTTCAGGATAGGATAGAATTGAAAATTGCTTATTTTATAAATAACCATGAAAATTATAACTTACATAAGAAAAAACAAAAAGATGCCAACACTCTTTATGCAGTACTGTTTACTGCATTTGTTTATCCATTCTAGCCCTGTTAGACTCATCTGACAAGGATTTTAAAGCAGCCATTGCAAAAATACTTCAAAAAGTAGTTACAGGGCTTCCCTGGTGGCTCAGTGGTTGAGAGTCCGCCTGCCGATGCAGGGGACACGGGTTCGTGCCCCAGTCCGGGAAGATCCCACATGCCGTGGAGCGGCTGGGCCCATGAGCCATGGCCGCTGAGCCTGCGCGTCCGGAGCCTGTGCTCCGCAACGGGAGAGGCCACAACAGTGAGAGGCCCGCGTACCGCAAAAAAAAAAACAAAAAAAAACGTGGTTACAAATTCTCCTGAAACACATGAAAATATAGAAAATCTAGCAAAAAAAAGTTATAAAAAACCAAAAATTTTGAACTGAAAAATACAATTCAGAAATAAAAAGCTCAGTGGATGGGTTCAATAGTAGAGTGATGACAGATAATGGAATTAGTACCTTGAAAACAGATTAATAAAATTTATCCTATCTGAAAAAAACAGAGAGAAAACAAACTGAAAACAACAACAACAGTATCAGGAACCTATGGTACAATAACAAAAGAGCTAACATTTGACTCATTGAAATCCCAGAATGAGAGAAAAGAGAGAGTGAGACTAAAATAATATTTGAAAAAAAAAGGGCTGAAAATTTCTCCAAAAATTTTTGGGGAAATATAAACCTACAGATTCATGAAGCTAAGAAAACCCCAAGTAGGATAAAACCAAATACACTGACATGAAGTAAATCATAATTAATCTTCTGAAAACTAAAAACAACAGGAAAAAATCTCGAAAGCAGCCAGAGAGAAATGATGCAATATTTACAGGGGTACACCAATGCGAATGGCAGCAGATTTTGCATCTGAAACCGTGGAGGTCAGAAAAAAGTGGCACATTTTTCCAGGCCTGATAGAAAAGGCCTGTAAGCCATGAATTTTATATCTGTCAAAAATATCCTTCTGAAATGAAAGGGAAATTAAGACATTCTCAGACAAAGGAAAACTAAAGAATTTCTTTGCTAAAAAAACCCCTACCCTTAAAGAATAGCCGTAGGAAGTTTCTGTAAACAGCAAAGGAATGATAGCACAAGAAGTCTTGGAACTTCAGAGAGAAATGAAAGAACATCAGAAGGGATAAAGATAGGGGTAAATATAATAGACTATCCTCATACATTTCTTTTGTAAAAAATGCACTTTATTAAAGGATATAATTCAGTGATTTTTAGTATATTCACAAAGTTGTATAATCATCATCACTATCTAAATCCAGATTATTTTCATCACCCCTTACCCATTAACTCTCTATCCCCAACCTCCCACCTCTCAGCTGCTGGCAACCACTAATCTATTGATACTTTCTGTCTCTATGGATTTGCCTATTCCAGGCATTTCATGTCAGTTAGATAATATGATACATGTCCTTTTGTGAATGGCTTCTTTCATGGACAATAATGTTTTCAAAATACAGTCAGCCCTTTGGATAACCAGGTTTCACATCGGTGGATTTAACTAACCGTGGATCGAAGTTTTAGTCCGACTGTGGACTATTTTACATTCCCACAAGCAATGTAGAGGGTTCTAATTTCTTCACATTCTTGAAAACTCTTGTTATCATCTGACTTTTTGATTATAGCCATCCTACTTGGGATCTCATTGTGGTTTTGATTTGCATTTCTCTGATGATTAATGATGTTGAGCATCTTTCCCTTTGCTTGTTGGCCACTTGTGTATCTTCTTTGGAGAAATATTTGTTTTTGTATATGGTGCAAGGTAAGGGTCCCATTTCATTCTTTTGCATGTGGATATCCAGTTGTCCCAGCACCATTTGTTGAAAAGACTATATTTCCCCCATTGAAAACAATGGGTACCGTTGTTGAAAATCAATTAACCATAAGTGTCAGGGTTTATTTCTGGACTCTCAATCTATTCATTGTAATCCTTATGCCTCATGTTTCTCTTAAATCATTTTGATGGTGAAAGTAGAAAGCATAACACTGTCTAATGTGGTGCTTATTTTATTGTAACACTTAGGACAACCATATTTTAAAAGTGGAGAGGAAGCTTCAATAGAAGTAAGTTTTCTATACTTCACTCAAATTGGGAAAACATCGATACCAGTAGATTGTGAGAAATTACATGTGTATATGTAATACCTAGAGCAACCACTAAGAAAACTATATAAAGTGATACACTAAAACAAAACAAAATAAAACAAACGGTAAATAAATCAAGATGGAATCTGAGAAATATTCAAGTAACCCACAGGGGGGTAAAAATAGAAACAGTGGAATGAGAAACAGGAAACAGATAAAAAAGAAATTGTAAAATGGTAGACTTAAACCCTAACATATAAATAATTACTTTAAATGTAAATGGCCTGACTATTATCACTTTAAGGACAGATTGGCAGAGTGGATTAAAAAACATGATCTGACAGTAGGCTGTCTACAAGAAACTCACCTCAAATACAATTTCATAAGTAGGTTGGAGATAAAAGGATGGAGAAAGATGCTTATATCATGTAAGCATTATTTTTTTTTAAAGTAGTAGTGGCTGTATTAATATCAAGTAGACTTTGGAGAAAAGAAAATGGCTAGAGACAAAGAGAGACATTTTATAATGACAAAGGAATCAATCTACCAGGAAGACATAATGATTCTAAATGTAACAGCACCAAACAACAGAGCATCAAAATACATAAAACAAAGGTATTCAGTTGTCCTGTACCCACTCCAGGAAAGAGGCTGGCTGGTGGGCTAGAACAATTTGTGTAATTACATTGGGTTTAGGACAAAGTCTTACATGGCTTATCACAGCTGGTATGCAGGGAATCAGAAGACAAGAAAAGATACCACACTTAAGAGAGAGCTCCAAGGACCAAAGCCAAAGGCACATGTCTAGAGTAGTGGCCACAGGAAGAAAGGCTTTAGAGAAGGGAGTCAAAGACTCAGAGAGCTGGGAACAAAGAGCATAGAATTGTAGGTTGAAACACACAAGCAGTAGTATGAGGGATTTCTTGCTACAGTCGCACAAGTGCCATGCTCAGATTGCATGTTGCATGAAATCCATGGCTACTTCTAAAAGGCCTAGGATAATGAATTGGAAGATTGGGATTGACATATATACACTAATATGTATAAAATAGATGAGTAATAAGAACCTGCTGTATAAAAAAATAAAATAAAATTCAAAAAAAGGCCTAGGACATCATTAAAACTTGCAGATGAATGAATTATGAACTAAACTTTTCCCAAAATAATAAAAACGTCACTGACATTGATTGAGCACTTTTGTCAGGCAACAGTAACATATATGCATTATCTCGTAATTTTCACAATGGTCCTATAGTATTAGTTTTTGTTTGCTGCTGCAACAAGTTGCCATAACCTCGATGGCTTACAAGGACAAAAATTTATTATCTTCCAGTTTTGTAGGTCAGAAATGTGACATGGGTCTCACTGGAATAAAGTTAAGGCATTGGCAGGGCTATGTTCCTTCCTGTACATTCTCGGTAGGATCTGTTTTCTTGCATTTTCAAGCGTCTACAAGCTACCCACATTCCTTGGCTTGTGTATCTCTACCCATCTTCAAAGCTAGTAAAGGTAATCCAAGTCCTTCTCACATCATATCAACTCTGACCTCTTCTGCTTCACCCTTTCACTTATAAGGACACTTGTGATTATATTGGGTCCACCCAGATAATCCAGAATAATCTCCCTATTTTAAGGTCACCTGACTGGCAACCGAAGTTCCATCTGCAACCTTAATCCCCCTTTACCATGTAAGGTAACATCATCATAGGTTCCAAGCATTAGGCTAGGGACATCTTCAGAGGCTCTTATTCTGCCTACCATACCTATGAAGTGGGCTCTATAATTCATAATTTAACATCTGAAGCAGTGATTTCCAGCCAGGGGTGATGTGCAATGTCTGGAGACATTTTTGATTGTCATGACTGGGGGGAACTTCTACTGTCAACTAGTGAGTAGAGATGCCAAACATTCTACAATGCCCAGAACATTCCCCCACAATAAAGAATTATCAAAATGTCAGTAGAACCAATGATGAGAAACCCTGGTCTAAAGAAACTGAGAGTCGGAGAGAATAAGTGTCTTGACCACAGTCACAGCTAAGTTTCAGAGCCATGATCTGAACCCAGGTCCACCTGACACTCTCCAACTTTGCCACATGCAGTACTATGCCATCAATTGTCCTGTGACAAGCAAAACTGAATGGCCCCTCCATGGGTGTATTCATACACAATGATATGAGGACTTCTTTAGTCTCTTAACTCTGAACATACAAATGTCCAGCTCCAGCTAACCGGTGCCTTGGTGATTTGGACAATGCAGTCTTGTTCAGTAGTTGAAGCAGGTGTACTTGTTTCATGGAAGCGTTCACTGAATATAGTTCACTCAGGCCTTAGAGTAATAAAACCAATATGAGAAGTAGCATGCTTTCTCAGTGCTACAGGTAGGAAAGGAATTGGTCTCATAAGATGAAATATCACGTCAATCTTTTGCTTCTTTTTACCCATCTCCCTAGTTTGTGTTGCTTCACTTACCAGAATGTCGGTTGCTGACAACATTCAGAAATATGTGTTTCTATGAGGATGGATAAATACCAGAGTCTGTGCATTCTCAGTACACACTAAGTGTGAACCTTGGAAAGTCCTATCCCAGCATATTTATATAGATGAACCATGTATGAAAGTAACGCATGACATTTATCATCCAGCATGTGAAGAAAGTATTGCTTTAGCATAATGCAACAAAAATTAGATTGTCAGTCACAGATTTTTTAAATGATAACATATTTAGCTGTTCTCAGTAATCACATCATTAACAACCCGTTGCATCTGAACATTAACATTGCATAAGCCATTACATCATTAAATAACACTGAAAATAATTATAGCAAGATTATTATTTTCTATAGTCACGTGTTCCCTGAAGCTCCAAGAATTCATTCGAACATAATTATGGCATCTAAACTGTACAAATATCAGCATGAACTTAAAAGACTTTAATTAGAGAACACCTTTAGCTTTCATTGGGTAAACGGTTACCTTCCAACATCAATAACAGCAATTTACGTAATTGCATATTTGTGTACAGGGTTTAGTTGGTCTAAATTATTTAACAGTTTGAATCAATTTTACTGCCTTACAGAGGTTCAAACCCAGACTATCACAGCGCCACCAAAAAAGAAAATAGCATCAGCCAAATGTAACATGACGTGTATGTGAAGGAAGTTGCAGACCTTTAAGAAGTGGTCACTAATGATCTAAGGCTCCACAAAAATCAATCACCCTCTGCTTACCCTGAGTGGTACTGATTAGAAAATTAATCCATTTTCCAAGAAGCTCCAAGAAGCTAGTGATTTTCTCAAGGTCACCCAGCTCCCAAAATCAGATCTAAGACCAAGTCTCAGGTCTTCCAATTCCAAGCTACTTAAAATAACAGATCACCTCTTCCTCATTCCTGTTCCACCCTGAGGGGCTTGCTGAGTGTCTGGCACAGAGTCAGGTATCTGCTGGATTGAGTCCTCAGTCTAATACTCCATTTACTCACCACACAAATGTCTTGTTTTATGTGCAGAGCTGATATTCAGCTAAATTCCCAGGCTATTGATCCCACCTCTGGACTGGCCAGTCATCCAAGAACTAAACGGAATTTATTGACCTTCTAGACCCTGCAGGGTTACAGTCAGTATCCATTCTGATTGTCAGGTGTCCCTGCCGTAACTACTGTTAAAAGCTGTGAACATCACCCTGGTTTATAGCTAACAAACTTCAAACTTGACTTTAAGTAAGTTACCTCACCTCTCCTCTCATCTTAAAATGAGGGCGAAAATAATAATGGCTCTATTCTTAGGATCGTAAGGATTATATGAGATCATTTGCTTAAGGTACTTAACACAGTGCTTGGCATACAATAAATTCTTAATAAATGTTAGCTGTCATTAGCTTGCTAGCAAAAAATTAGTTTCTTAAAATGAAAGAAGCCAGTGCACACTATTTAAGATGCTCAAAATGCCCAGATTCAATATTCAATACATTTAACATTTTAAATGATTTTTTATGTAATAAGAGTAAGAATAATTATAACTGTAGAATTACACTTGGGTAGAACCTTTACTAAATAACGTTTACAAAGTGCTTTCTTACACATTATTGAATTTATACCATGAACTAAAAAATAGTGGCTAGCCTTAGAGATCCTGTGAAAGATAACTTCATCTTAGTCAAAAGGGGAGTTATACATGATTTTAATTTGAGGAACACTGAAGAAAGCTTAGTGCACAATATATTTCTCCAGTCCAAATGCCACAGTGTCTGAATTCCATTACTGTAGTAAAGATAATAGCTTTATTTTTGCCAGCTCCTCCTTTAAAATGCCATTACTTCTTGAACTGCTGATAGCTCAGGCCATATAAATATATATATATATATTTTTTAGGTTTTTATCATATATATATTTTTTTTTTTTTAGGGTTTTTTTTTTGTTTGTTTTTTTTTTGCGGTACGCGGGCCTCTCACTGTTGTGGCCTCTCCCGTTGCAGAGCACAGGCTCCGGATGCGCAGGCTTAGCGGCCATAGCTCACGGGCCCAGCCACTCCGTGGCACGTGGGATCCTCCCGGACCGGGGCACGAACCCGTGTCCCCTGCATCGGCAGGCAGACTCTCAACCACTGCGCCACCAGGTAAGCCCTATATTTTAGGCTTTTATCATGCCTACTGCCCAAAATGACTCTGGACTTCTTAATACAATATAAAACAGGACAATTAGGAATAAGAACAGAAGTCATTTAAAAAGAGCAGAAAAGTACAGAATGCCAAACTTTGAAGAGTTAAAGTTGGGCACTGAAATTTATTTTAATATCTTGGAAATTATGGCAGAAGTTGGAAGCATCTTGTGTAACATGATCTATGTTTCCTGACCCCAAAAAACAAACAAAAAAACAAAACACCAAACACATTTGTCTGCAAACACAAGTAGTACCAGAAAGATTGCCGCACCTGCTCTAGTTTGAATGTGAATCTCTTAGAATTGACTCCTCCTCTTAAGGGCAAGAGGTCAAGTGTGGAATTGAGACCCTGCTCATCTAGGTAGGATTCTCCTGTCACGGTTGACTGAAAATCTGCCTGCCTTTGTCTCGTTAACTTTTGTCCTTCCTATGCATGTCATATAAAACCACAAGATTGACCAAAGTTAGTCTCAGCTATTAAAATAAAAGAAAATGTATTACAGTTAATTTAACATGTATACATTTATTATTTATCATCAATCACACTAAAATATAAGACAAATTCTAAGTAGAGTACAAATGATTCTAGCAATACCACGTGTATAAAACTTTACAGTGTACAAAAATGTTTTCACAGACATTATTGATATGCACTGATTAATTCAACAAATAGTTATTGAAAATTAATTATGTGTTAGGTATTTGTGCCCGGAGAGAATAGTATAAAATATAAACATGGTTCTTGCCTTCTCAGAACTCACAGTTTAGTGGAGGAAGTTATACCTTGAAGAAATTACTAACCAAATAAGTAACAAATTACATTTGTGATAAGTACCATGATGGAGAGTCTCCAACAGGGGAGCCAGACCTAGACGAGGGCGCTGGGGAGAGTTTCCCTGAGGAAGTGAAAGGAAGGTTGAGACCTGAAGAATGCATGAATCAACGTTAGCAAAGAGACCTGTGAGCATCAGAAGCCAAGGAAATAGCTGTGCAACAGGCCTGAGTTTGGAAGGGGTGCAGCCTATTCTAGGCAGTGATGAGAGAACACCGGGGTTGCTGGGCATCCAGATCCCAGAGACAAGTCACGTAAGAAGAGCGAGAATCGGCAGGGAGACTCGGGCTCACATCACGCTGAGCTCTGAAGACTGCCATCTTCTGAGAATCTGATCATAGGACCTCATAAATGAATACATACCGGTGGATAGTGCGGGGCAAGGCCAGGCAGTGAGGCCTGGGTGGGTTCCACGTGGTTTCATTTAGTCACATTAAGGAGAGTTGAATGCCCCATATCAATCGAGCTGGCCACAAACTACAGCAGCTAACAGCTGTAGCAGAGTTACCTTGGCTCTCTAAGTATCTAAATGACTTCAGAGAGTCAGGGTATTGGCGGTTAACAGTCAAGCTTCCTCACCTTGATTCCAGTTCTGACTCATGGCTTTATGACTGTGGGCAAACCTTTAGCCGCTCTGAGCTTCAGCTTTTTTGTTGACAGAATGAAGATAATTTTTGCCTCACCTGGTTATTGTGAGGATTAACAAAGGAAAGGACTTTGCAATGATAAAAATAAATGCTCAGTGTTTATAGTTTTATGATTCTGACTCATGCCATGTTTTCCTTAGTGAAAGTCTTAAGTAATATTTTATTCTAGAAGGTTTTAGAATGCCTTCTTTCATATGCTTAAAAGATAGCTTGGTGTAATAGAAAAAGCTTTGGCCTTGGAAACACCTGAAGTCAAATGCCAGTCCTGGCACTTCCTAGCTGGATGACAATGGGAAGATTGAGCCTCAGTTTTTTCATCTGCTAATTGGGAGCAATAGATTATACCTCTGTTGTTATTGTAGGTATTAAATGATATAGCATTGGTGATGCTCATACTATAGTGCCTATTACATAGCAAATCTGCAGTAAATGTCTGTGCCGTACTTCTAGCTCTCTTTCTCCAAGAAGAAAAAAATTTCTGTGTTGCATTTAAGAAAGCAGGGTAGACTAGTGCTTCACAGACATCAAATATGCATAGGAAACACTTGGGGATCTGCTAAAATGCAGATTCTGATTTGGTAGGTCTAGGATGATACCCAAGATTAGGCATTTCTAACAAGCTCCCAGGTGATGCTGTCCCAGCTGGTCCGCAGATCACAGTTTCAGTATCAAGGGTCTAGATGATCTTCCTAGTTTACTAATATCATCAAACTGCTGTCCATATCAGAATAAGTTAGCTAATATTGGGATGTGTCTTAGTAGGCTTCCATGCTTCCTGGAAAAAAATTTAGGGCTTCTTATTGTTTGATTTCATTTACTTTTCTTGATCCAGAAATAAGAAACATATGCCTAGAAAATTTAGGTGAGATAGAAAAATCTAATAAGAATCATTTTTAATATAGAGGTTTGATGATCACTCATTTGAGGGTCTCTCAGGCATGCTAAGAAAAACTAAAGATGAGCAAAAGCATGCCCGTGGCAAGGAAAAACAAAGTTTGTCTTGCTTTTCAACTAAAACAGTGATTATGGAAGCCAAGAAATTACTCTAAATATGGCAGAGAAGGCAACAAAGGATAAAATTCTTCTTTTGTTTTTATTGTGGTAAAATATATGTAACCTAAAATTTACCATTTCAATCATTTGCGGCCATGGCCCACGGGTGCAGCTGCTCCACGGCATGTGGGATCCTCCCAGACCGGGGCACGAACCCTCGTCCCCCGGCATCGGCAGGCAGACTCCCAACCACTGCGCCACCAGGGAAGCCCCGCATTTCGATCATTTTTAAGTATAAATTCACTGGCGTTAAGTACATTCACATTGTTGTGCAACCATTCACCACTATTTATCTCCAGAACTTTTTCATCATCCCAAACAGAAACTCTGTCCTCATTAAATAATAATTCCCATGCTCCCTGTCTTAGCCCCGATAACCACTATTTTACTTTCTGACTCCATAATTTTGACTCTTTGGGGCTCCTCACACAAGTGGAGGCATACTATATTTATCCTTTTGTGTCTGGCTTATTTCACTTAGCATAAAGTCTTTAAGGTTCATCCATGTTGTAGCACGTATCACAATTTTATTTCTTTTTAAAGCTGAACAACATCCCAATTGTCTGTCTGTATTTGCCACACTTTGTGTATTCCATTCACGTATTGATGAACTTTGGAGTTGTTTCTACCTTTTGGCTATTGTGTATAATGTAGCTATGAGCGCTGATGTACAAATATCTTTTTAAGTCCCAGCTTTCAATTCTCATGGGTATATGCCCAGAATGGGATTTCTGGGTCATATAGTAATTCTATTTCTAATTTTTTGAGGAATCACCACACTGTTTTCCACATAGGCTGCAACATTTTACATTTCCATCAGGAATGCCTGTCTCTTCTGAAAAGAAGAAAAATCATGTTTTTCAATAAGGAATCATTTTTTAAAAGATGCCACGGGGGGACTTTCCTGGTGGTGCAGTGGTTAAGAATCCACCTGCCAATGCAGGGGACACGGGTTTGAGCCCTGGTTCGGGAAGATCCCACATGCCATGGGGCAACTAAACCCATGCGCCACAACTACTGAGCCTGCGCTCTAGAGCCCGAGAGCCACAACTACTGAGCCCACATGCCACAACTACCGAAGCCTGCGTGCCTAGAGCCCGTGCTCTGCAACAAGAGAAGCCACCACAATGAGAAGCCCATGCACCATGACGAAGAGTAGCCCCCTCTTGCCACAACTAGAGAAAGCCCGTGTGCAGAAACGAAAACCCAACGCAGCCAAAAAAAAAAAAAGAAGATGCCATGTGACGGCAACTCCCTCCTAAAATGCACTACCTTTTAGGGCCTCTGATGAGACAAATGAGCCGACTTTGCTGACTTTACTTACTTATTATTTACCACATATTTTCCCCAGAACTTTATTTTCTTTTTGTTTCTCCTGGTTCTTCAAAGGACCTCCTTTAGACAGGGAAGATAGTGTGCTGTAGCAGAAAGAACAAGGCATTTTGAGTGGTGTCTCAGAAAGAACAGGGATTTGGGGCTGTAAGATCTGGGTTCTAATCCTGACTCTGCCCCATACTGGGTGTGTGACTTTAAATAAGTCACTACACCACTCTAAATCATTTTCCTCAAGTGTAAACTAGGAACAATAGAAATGCCTTCCCCATTGATGTGGAGGCCAAATGAGGCATGTCATTGATTTTCATGGAAGAAAGTGAACCCCAAGGCAATACCTCCCAGCCAACACACACACACACACACACACACACACACACACACACACAGTAAACTTCAACAGAGCAGCTCAGCTTTTATTTTACATATTAGTTTTCCCTGTGAGACTGATTTGAAGAAACAGCTCTAACAGAAACTGAAAAACGTTGAAATATGTAGACCTTTCTCTCTCATTTTTTTCTTTTTAAGTAGTTTTAACTGTTTTTGCTCTCTCCTGGCCATCTTCATACATGCAGGTCTCTTCTCTAGTGGAGAGAAAGTGGAACAAGGCAACGCTTCTTTTAACCCCTTCCACTCCTCCCAGATAATTTACTATTTTTCTACTTTCTTCATTGCTAAATTCTTATAAGGAGTGACCCTACTTTCTGCTTCTATTTTCTCTCCACTACTCTCCTTTTACTCCCTTATTATATGAATTCCGGCCCGAGGATTCCATTGCAACTATGTACTTAAGCTCAACTTCTCACTGAATTCCATCCCCATTCTCTTAGCAGCTTTTGAAATAGTTTACTCCCCGCTCTCTTCCTCAAAACCCCTTTCTTCCTGGTGTTCAGAGATGCAGTGAGATTCTGGCATACCCCCTTTTTCCCAGGCAGCTGCTTCCTGGACTCCTCCTGTCCGAGGACAGTGGTGGGTCCCCGAGGACCAGCTGTCAGCCCTCTGCTCCTGTCCCCCGCAAGCCCTCCCTCAGAAATCTTGTCCAGCTTCACGGCGTCAGCTGTCACACTATGAAGACCCAAGGTGTAACTAGGACCACTCCTCAGCTCCAGTTCCCTGGCTTCGGTGACCTGCTGGACTTTTCATTTCACATGTCTGGCCCTGACAATTGCTGATTAAACCATTTATCTAGACCCAAAATGCCTCCCCCTCCGCACTTCCTGTTTATGTTATGGCATGGGCAGCCTCACCGTTCTGAGATTTAACATCACCCTCATGCTTGCTAATTCCTTGTCTTCATCTCTCTACTCCCATATCTGATCCGCCACAAACTTCCACTGACTCTTACCCCTCGATGCTTCAGAAACCTCTTCCCCCTTCTTCACCCCTTCCTCTGGCGTTCTAGTCCAGACCCTTTAACAGGGCCATGGCAGTCATCTGCAGAGACTTACCTTCAGAGTCCGCCTTGCATCAGCTTCTCCCGTGCACCATTTCTTTACTTTTGCCAATCTCCTATTCAAAACCTTTCATTTCTCCCTTTCACCTCTAAGACGCAATTCAGACTCCTTAATCTGGCACGCTGTGCCTTCTACAACCCGACCTCAACTTACTTTTCTGAACCTATTTTCTGTCTCCCTTACTTTAAGTTGTATCTGACTTTAGTCAAATATATGACCTCACTGACTTCAGTTCCAAGAAGTGAGAGTTCTAAGAAGAGAGAGTGTTATAAGTTTATTATTATTATTATTATTATTTTTTGTGGTACGTGGGCCTCTCACTGGTGTGGCCTCTCCCGTTGCGGAGCACAGGCTCCGGACGCGCAGGCTCAGCGGCCATGGCTCACGCGCCCAGCCGCTCCGCGGCACGTGGGATCTTCCCAGACCGGGGCACGACCCCGTGTCCCCTGCATTGGCAGGCGAACTCTCAACCACTGCGCCACCAGGGAAGCCCTATAAGTTTATTTTAAATAAAAGGCCCAACGCTGGTCTAGTTGGCTACGGTCTAGGAGTTAGGGTCATGCTCAGGTTTGCCTTCTCTGAGTCTGGATAGAGGACTTTTCTACCTTGGAAGTACAGGCAAGGAGAAAATTATTGCTAGTACTGAGAAAATGCTAAGCCAGTACCAGCACCAAGAAAAGGGTGGGGACAGGCTTTACCCGCTCCCCCTGACCCACCCTAATCGTCATACATCTTCCTGTAATGTGTGTGGACATAAATGGTCACTTGGAGCTTCCTCAGTCTTTTGCAAACGTAGTCTCTGGTCCCCTCCCCCACTGCGACAGGCTGCAGCCCAGAAGCCCCTGCCTTCTGAGATATCCGAGACCAGTCACTGAAGGTCTGTACAGGGATGGTTCCTTTGTTGGACATTTGACTTGGCCAGAATGACAGCTAAATTAAGTTTATTTGCATATTTTGTTTTGAGGCTACAAAATATGATAATTGTACTAAAAATATTAGAAACTAAAATTTGATATCCCATACATACAGGATTGGTCCAATATTTTGCCCTCTTGACTCTCTGATCAATTATTAGGACGAACAACAGACCCTACTGGGTATACGAAGCCAGAAGGACACTAGTTATGACAACTCACTTTTATTTACCTCTTTACCAAGATATTTTGGATTCTATGTTGTCCTAAATAAAAGCTCATGTCAAGTTTATTTATGTCATAGAATAAATATTAAACTTTAGCATAAATATGAAGAACTATTTTAAGAGAATGGAGGAAATGTAGTGATTCCAATGAACAGGTGAAGAACTTGATATTGAAATGAATCTGTCAACAAAGTAAGAAACAACATGGAAGTGTCTTCACATTGTGTAAGAGATAGAAATTCTGTTATCTAAAGAGATGTTGTAGAGCAACTAAGTTAAACAGTCTTATTTTTCTTTTTTATAGCTTTATTGAGATATACTTCATATAACATAAAATTTACCCATTTAAAGTTTATAGTTCAGTGGTTCTTAGTATATTCACAGAGTTGCGCAACCATTACAAGAATCTAATCATAAAACATTTTTGTGGGTTAAAAGAAGCCTGACAACCTAGCCCCTGACAACCATTAATCTACTTTCTGTCTCTGATATGCCTATTCCAGACATTTCCGGACATGCATGGAATCATACAATATGTTTTCAGGGTTCGTCCATGTTATAGCTCGTGTCAGTATCTTGTTTCTTTTTATGGTTGAATAATACTCTGTTGTGTGGAGATGCCACATTCTGTTTGTCCAGTTGATCGATAGTTAGGTTGTTTCTACTTCTTGGCAATAATTACCAATGCTGCTAAGAACATTTATTTTGGTGTGGACATGTTTTCATTTCTCTTGTATGTATACCTAGTTGTAGAATTGCTAGGTCATATTCTAACACATTATATGCTATATGATATACATACATATATATAAAGAATATATTAAACACTATATCTAAAATGTATTAAATATATTAACTTTATGTTTAATATTTTTAGGAACTGCTAGACCATTTTTCAAAGTGGCTGCACCATATTACATTCCCATCAGCAGTATGCTAGGTTTCCAATTTCTCTTCATTCTTGCCAACACTTGTTACTGCCTGTATTTTTTGTTTTAACTATCCTAATGAGTTTAAAGTAGTATCTCATTGTGGTTTTGAATCATTCTTATTTTTAGCAAGAGGAAGCAAGTCTTGAGTCTTGTGCTTTGTTTCCCAGCTAGTCATGGGCAAAATCTGATCTATAGAGCTGTGTTGTCTTAGAGAAAGGTATGAGAAGATACCTAACTAATTGTTAGTTTTAGTTACTAGAAGGTAGCGATTTAGGAAAGGAAGCGGGGAAAGACTGTTAACTTTTTTCTTTATGTTCATCTGTTGTTAAAATGAGCATTTTACCTATATGTTTTGCTTTAATAATTAAAACAAAACTATAAGAAAACAAAATGAGAAAATCGGTGTCTTCTGATTTCCAGTTCTGTAGTTAATCCTTTGGGGGTTTGGGTTAAAATCTTTTTTGTGTATAAGGATTACCTATATGTGTATATAAGTTACATAATCTAGTTATTAGATAAAACATTTAATAATAGACATATATAAAAACTTACTTAAAATACTGGCAGGGTCAAACTTGGCCAAATAGAATCTGAGTATTCTGTGGCAAGTGTTACACAACGGCTAATGATTTGCTGGAATGTTTGAATAAAAGTGTTACACTATCAGTATTTTTAGATTATGGAGTATTTGCCTGGAAGAAATTTGTTTTTTTGTGAGTAAAATGCAGTAGAGGTGTAATGGTTCATATTCTCCTCACAATCCTTGAACAGTTTAATAAACAGAAAAGACTTTTGACTTGATAAGCACCAAGTTGTGCCGTTGGCAGATTTGCTGCCATGCTTCTGGGACTGATTTTTCTGACCTGGTATAACAGTCTACAGAAAGCCATTCATACTGGCTTAGCAGTTCACAAACCTCTATTGAGTCATTCTTCCAACACAAAGAACACGATAGATTTAACTAATTGCAAATACTTAATGGCAATAAAACCAACATGTAGATTAAAGGTAGTTCCTCAAGTGGATAAAATTTGTGAATTTTTTTTTAAAATGAAGCTTAATGCAACTTCTGTATATCTTCTCAAAACTTTTTTGATAAAATATTTTTTTTTCCTGAAGTCTTGGCCCAGAGGCCAGTGACCTTGGTAACTGTTTCTTTTTTTTTTTTTAATATTTATTTATTTATTTGGTTGCACCGGGTCTTAGTTGTGGCTTGCAGACTCTTAGTTGTGGCATGCATGTGGGATCTAGTTCCCCGACCCCGGATCAAACCTGGACTCCCTGCATTGGGAGCGCAGAGTCCCATCCACTGCACCACCAGGGAAGTCCCTGATGTAATATTTTTTATACATCCATGTTGCATTAGGATGTGTGGAAAACATGACAGATGCAATCTGTTTCCCATAATTGGATTTTCTAAATGCTTTGTTGTGCTCCATCACAGTTTGAGCAAAACTGTCTAGTAGTTCTTTTAGCAGAGCTCAAGCAAAAGAGAGAGAAAAGCAGACAGAGCAGGATCTTAAAAGAGTCTCAATCCAGTTATTATCATTAATCAACTACATACTGCCTGTAAGATTTATACTGGAGAATTAAAACCTGATAATAAATACTCCAGAAAAAAGGATCTAACTCCAGAATGAAAAGATAAAAATTCAAGCAGCAGCAGAAGTAGAAGACAGTTTCTTTGTGCTTTTCCTGGAATACCATTACCCTTCATTATGAAGGTCGGTCAATTGGAAACCAAGAGTGAATAGCACTTTTGAGGGCTTTGGGTACATGTCTGGGATAGATAGGATCAGAAACTCCCAGATCTCAAAAAGATAACAAGGAATGAAAATTCCAGACACAAGAATCTACCGCCAACAATGTGCCTTTGCTTGCCCCGGAAATTCAGACCTTTGGAATGAAGAGCAAGAACTAACTAATCATCCTAACAAGAATTTATAGAGGCAGCACCAAGAAAACTGGTTCGAAGACACTGTAATAACCTGTAGCTTGACATGTCACTGACACTTAGTTACACTTTCTAAGGAGCTGAATTTGTACATACACTTGAAATGAAAAGTAGGCTCCCCTGGACAGAACCCTGCTTAAGTAGGTAGGAAAGACAATTCAATTCAGTAATCCACTGAGTACCTTCCATATATGTTTTGGGCTTGTGTTGTTTAGAGAAAATTCCTCTAATATAAATGGAAGAATTCATAAAAAATTCTGGTGACAAAAACACCCTCAAAACTAAGTTTTTAAAAAAATGTTTAACATTAATATTCCTCCAGTGCTAAGCAACTAATAGTATATTTTGGAATAGGAGAGAAGTGAAGCTCAAAAAATACAGTAAAAATTTAAATATAGAAGCAAGTCACATACTTTCCCTTATGTAATCTCATCTAAACCTATGACCATCATATCCACCAAGAGAAAATATGTTTTTATTTTTAAAAAAAGATACGTCTTGCTCCTTACCTAGCTTATAGCACCTTGACTATTTTTATTTTTACTATTTTTCTTACTAACTTCATTTCTTATTTGATTAGCTCATTGTGTCAGATGCCAGGGATCAGCTTGACTTAGATCATCTCATTTCATTCAGAGGCAGATTCAGGTTTTGTACAGATGCAAGCTTACATAATTGGGGGCCCTTCTTTAAATAGAAGAATACAAAATTATGGGGCTTCCCTGGTGGTCCAGCAGTTAAGACTCCACACTCCGAATGCAGGGGGCCCAGGTTTGATCCCTGGTCAGGGAACTAGATCCTGCATGCTGCATCTAAAGATCACGTGTGCCGCATCTAAAGATCACACGTGCCACAACTAAGACCAGGCGCAGCCAAATAAATAAATAAATATTTTAAAAAATTAAGTTAACTGTTTAAAAAAAAACAAAGAATACAAAATTATGAATGCAAAATGAGGTTAAAAATTAGAATGATAATACAAATTACAATAAGTTAAAAACATTCTAATGCTGACAAATAACCATTAATAATAAAAACTCCAGGAAAATTACATGATATTTTTATTAATTAACTTCCTGACATACCATTATATTACTTTTCTTATACATTTTTTTGGTTTAATGCACTTCGGTAGCTTCTTTATACAACAGCTGTTTTGTAATATCATCTTCTATAAAGAGAATAGAAAAGTAATTCAGTCTTTCTTGTGGTCTAGTTGACCAAAATTTGTTTTACATATTGAGACTTGGGATGCATAAATCATCACAACCTCATACACAGACATACTTGCTGTTTTTAGTACTGCTGCAAGTTTGTACCCTAAAATCAAAAGAATTTTGATCAATTCTATTTCACACAATTCTCATCATAAAAGAAAGACATATATGGTGTGTTGATAATTGTACATCATCATATATATTCCAACTGGAAAGCCATGGTTATGCCTAGGCTTCTATGCAAACTGAATCCTCTACTCAGTTTTATACATCTGATGATTGGAAGAATTTCCCACACACTAGCTTAGGACATTTCAAACACGTTTCTCCACCACTTGCCTACACAATCCTGGTAAGAGGTGTGATAGGACCCATTCATGGTGTATGAACGCGGCTCTGCCCCTTTATGTCATGGCGCCAGGTAGCTCAGCATAATGGGAGTTACAAGTTTTCCTGGAAGCTATTCCTTCACCAGGACACCTAGCTATAACTTAACTTACCACAGAAATGACTGCAAACCACATAAAGATACCCTATGAGACCTAAACTTAACAGTATCACCAACTTAACTTCCACTTACCAGGATCCTGTAATGTCCACAGCCACTCCAGCACACCTAACACAAGGACAGACACTACAGGGGGCAAGTCAAAGGGGCGAGAGAGTACTGTCAACTGAGGGTGGCTTAAATATCTTCATTTTACAAATTTTGCCAAAACATATGGCACGTGAACACATTGCTTAGGCCTTTCCCAAAGCCTTGGAAAGACTGGTGTAAAAAGAGGACCTGAAGCTTCAGCATCCCCTACTTTAATCCATCTGCTCCTGATCCCATCTTTTTTTAATACATTTATTTATTTTTGGCTGTGTTGGGTCTTCATTGCTGCACGCGGGCTTTCTCTAGTTGCGGTGAGTGGGGGCCACTCTTCGTTGTGGTGCGTGGGCTTCTCATTGCCGTGGCTTCTCTTGTTGCGGAGCATGGGCTCTAGGTGTGCGGGCTCAGTAGTTGTGACTCGCGGGCTCTAGAGCACAGGCTCAGTAGTTGTGGCGCACGGGCTTAGTTGCTCCGCAGCATGTGGGATCTTCCCAGACCAGGACTTGAACCCATGTCCCCTGCATTGGCAGGTGGATTCTTAACCACTGTGCCACCAGGGAAGTCCTCCTGATCCCATCTTATCTCACTTCTGGAATGCTCACCCGGCGAGCCACACATGGAGAAGCACATACATCTCTACACAGAAATAAATCATGATTTAAAAGAAGTTAGTCTGCTTCTCCAGAAGAAAGAAGTTCACTTCCTATTATAGCGAATAAACTTGACAACTAACTGAAGCCATATTTCTCTGAGACTTCAGGAATTTTCAGTAGAATTTTCTAGGGACGATGAAGGGAAATTACCTAGTTGAGAGAATAAGGACCAAATACCATGGAAATGAAGCCCAGGCTCAATCAGGGAGAATCCTCTGAGTGCCCGCCCAGCCAGCCTGCCTAGACCGCTAGCCCATGGCTGTCCTCACGGGTGTGAGCCAGGCAGGGCACCAGGTATGGCCTGGAAGAAAAGAGGCCCCACTAGGGGAAATGGGGAACATCAAAGAGGAACGGGGCTATCTCCAGAGTTAATGCCTGGGGCAGATTTTACCAGGCGCCCTAAAAGAAATCTAGATGCAGAACCCGAGGCCATCCCAGCAGGTCGGCACAACCGGAAGGAAAACCAGCAGTGTTGAGAAAAGCGTTTTAGCTCCCTACAAAAAACTTCCCTTCCAGATTAGATCAAGACCTATTTGTACCTGAAAGCAGGAGTGATTAGATGATTTCTTACAGCGTTTGTCATCAATCTATGATATCATATGAAAAAAGGATGAAAATTTATTCTCAGGGGAGGATGAATGCCAAACGTGTGAATTTGAAAACTATTCTTTTAATGCTCTATAAATCTTATAGGCTCTTTAAGCCTTTCAGTATTTAAGATGTTATAATTTTCCCACTTGAGAAAACAGAAAAGAAGCAGTGAGATGATTTTAAATGTGCTTTGAAAATACCATAGAAAAATCACCGAAATGTTATTCTCTAATGTATTTTCTTTAGGTTCTTCTCAATTAATTTTTCCATTTCTATTTGAATAGGAATATGACAGAATTTTCACAAGTATGATTAAGTATATGTAAAATCTGAATTCATAACAGACCATTAAGCTAGGAAAACCAACACTTCTTTTGCAGCAATCTCTCTAGATAAATATTACAGCTTTAATGATCCTTAGAACACTAAATTAGAAAAATCATGGGACTTCAACTGTACCTAATATTTTCATTTCCTAGGAGATTCGACCTCCTGACAAGTTAAAGCTTTCCTTTCCTTTTATTTCTCCTTTGTCATTGTGACACTCTCGACAATTTTCTCATGTTCATTGTCCTGGTGATGTCACATCTTCCATGGCAACGCTTTGTCAGTCTATTGTAAATAAGCTACAAAATTCTTGGTTGTATTTAAAAAAAAATTATATAGTTCCTTAAAATGTCAGATATTATATCTGTTTATTTTCCCCAAAAATTGACTGAAATATTGGGGGTGGGGTACTTTAAAATATGAGCAGAAAATGAAATTTAGGCCAAACTGGGCAGGTCAGATAACATGCTAGAGATTTGAGTAATCAGTGCTAAGATTATGTAACAACAACGCTTTCCTCTCTGGCCCTTCTCATTTGATGTTTATGAACCCAGGCTTAGTTAAATGTCACCCAAGGAGGTAAACGGCAACAATGACTTTTGAAAAATGAGCTTTTGAATAATGCCATTATTTTAAGAAAGAGGATCTGAAATTGCAACCACACACATATATATTTACCTATCAACAGGACTTGAAGGAAACATGCAAAAATGAAAAGAATTGGAGCGTCAGGGGTAAGAGAGTAATTTTTTTTTTCAAAAAAGTTTTTAATCTCATTGTTCTCTCAGCATCTCTATAATAATGATTTGAACCATGGGTGCATCGTTTGGTTTAAAAGAAGAGAATCATGTAGTCTGGCTTTGCTGCCTGCGACCTCTCAACCTGGTGCGTCTGGAAGCCAACAAGGCAGTAGCTGTGCTCTCAAAGGGAAGCCTAAATCTGGGAATTTATTTCCATACCCCACTGCGAGGGAAGCAGTAACAGAAATCATTTTATAAGCTTAACACCTCTCAAGACAAAGGGCTAGACAATAAACAGCTGAGTCCTCTCCCCCAACCTGCTCCAGAGGTTTCTTTTTATTTCTTAGCTCTGAAAGAGAAAGCTTGCCCCACTCCTAGTGACAGCTAGCTATGACAGAAGCCATGTGGACCTTAATTCCAAGTTTTAGAGAGTCATCTACAAATTCAAGGATTTTGTGAGACTTTGGTAAAATAATAAATTATCAGTTTCATTCTTTAATGGTTAGAAAAGAGAGGACAGCACTGAAGTAAAAATGGCATCATACCACCTTAATAAAGCATTTGTCTAATTCTGAATTTAAAAACAGCATTCCTCTAAATGCTTAATTGTTATAATGAAGAGTTAAGACTTGAGACAGGGTAATGATATCTGTGTTTAAAACATATTTAATGAATTAGAGAACCTTGACATCACAAAAGATTCAGAGTTGGGTGTATAGCTTGCCTTTCAAGTCTTGTCTGTTTCTGGAACACTTCTGATGATTTTATCTCTTGTTAAGATGATATACTTAGAGCAGCAGTGCTTTTGAGTTTCCTTTTTCTTATTCTTTCCATCTTCTCTCCTTTTTCTGTCCCACTGTCTTCCTTCCTTCCTTCCTTTCTATCTTTGTATCTATCTATCTATCTGTCTGTCTACCTACCGACCTATTTATCATGGTTTTCCCAAGTATCTCTTCTCTATCTGTTTTCCTGAGGGACCAGAAAATTGGATTCATGCTATGGCTTTGTTAGCAGTTAAAGTCTGTGACAGGGAGAAATTTTCATTAAAGCTGGGACTTGTCAGATCTGACTTTATCCTGTATGGATTCTTTTTTTTTAATTGAGATATAATTGACATATAATATTGTATTAGTTTCAGGTGTACAACATAGTCATTCAGTATTTGTATACATTGCAAAATGATCACAATGAGTCTGTTTAACACTGGTCACCTTAAATAGTTACATTTTTTTCTTGTGATAAGAACTTTCAAGGTCTACTCCTGGGAGTTCCCTGGCGGTCCAATGGTTAGGACTCTGCCCTTCCACTGCAGGGGGCATGGGTTCGATCCCTGGTTGGGGAACTAAGATCCTGCATGTGGTGCAATGTGGCTCCCCCCCGCAAAAAAAGTCTACTCTCTTAGCTACTGTCAAATATGCAGTACAGTATTATTAACTGTAATACTGTAGTCACCATGCTGTACGTTACATTCCCATGACTTATTTATTTTATAACTGGAAATGTGTACCTTTCAACCTGTTCACCTAGTTCATCTGCCTTCCACCCCCTGCCTCTGCCAACCACCAGTCTGTTCTCTTTATCTATGATCTATGATCCCCCCCTTTTTTTTTTCAGATTTCACATATAAGTGAGATCATATGGTGTTTGTCTTTATCTGACATTTTCACTTAGCATAATGCCCTCTACGTCCATCCGTGTTGTCACAAATGGGAAGATTTCCTTCTTTTTATGGCTGAGTAATATTCCATTGTGTGCATACACACACGTGTGCGCGCGCACACACACACACACACACACACACACCCCACATCTTCTTTATCCATTTATATGTTGGTAGACACTTATGTTGTTTCCATGTCTTGGCTATTGTAAGTAATATTGCAGTGAACATGGGGGTGCAGATATCTTTTTGAATTAGTGTTTTTACTTTCTTTGGATAAACACCCAGAAATGGAATTGCTGGGTCATATGGTAGTTCTACTTTTAATTTTTTGAGGAACCTGCATACTGTTTTCCATAGTAATTACTCTTGTAGAGACTAGATCTCCCAAAGATCTTCTAAGGTAGGATGCCAGGCCAGAACTTCTCTGCAAAACCATATATAAGGACAAATACACAAAAGAGTTTTGAGTTCCATGTAAGAAAAATATCACATAAATAATAGACTGAAATTTCTCTTAGCAGCCTTTGATACTCAGTATTCCAGTCTAAGCCATCTATTTCCTTTCTCTTTTACTTTAATAAGTAACAAAAAGAAAGCTAAATAGTCCTAAGATCTCTATCATTATTCTACATGCTCTAATTTTTGAGTTGATATAAACTAGTAAGAAAACTGTAAGCTTTTTAAAATTGATAGAAGATATGGAAGAAAACTTGGGGGAGGGTCTGTAGGAAAGGGCCTCAGGAAAAGAAAAAAATAGAGAAAATTAGATGAGGAAATAAATCATCTACAGGGTAAGGAAAAGGAAATTGTCTAAAAGGGAGAAATAATGAGAAGTTGATGACAGAAAAATTGAAGGCTGATCACCCCTTATAGGAAAGAAGTTGCTTCTGGCATGATGCTGAAAAAGCAGTAACTCTGCTCATAAGAGTCAACAGATTCTCTTTCATAGAATTATAGTCGACCCTCAGTATCCGCAAGGGTTTAGTTCCAGGACCCGCCTGATGCCAAAATCCTCAGATGCTCAAGTCCCTTATATCAAATGGCTGTATTATAGTCAGCCCTCATATCTGCTGGCTTCTCATCCAGGGATTCCAGATATGGAGGGCCAACTGTATCTTGTTGTAACTCGAAATATCCCAACTTTTGATGAGTGAGAATTTGCTTTTCCTTGGGATAATAACTTTTTTAAGGCTGATTAATAGAATGGACAATTTCAATGGCTCTTCATTTTCTACTAAAATAATTAATTTTATGACACTGAATTCTATTTCAAAAGCAATAAGCCCAAATGATTCAAATACCATCTTCAATGCATAATAATTTTTTAATGGCATTTCTGCCAAAAATACTTAACTGGCTAAAATGTAAATGAAATCAGGAAAGTAAAACTCACAAAATCAAAACAAAGTACATTCTGGAAGTAGAGACAGAAATAATAACCTTTCCCACCAAACCAAAACAAAACCAAACCCTCTTTGAAAGAAACTTTATGTTGAAGTCCACCAAAACATGGATCTGGAAAATCAGCAGTTGGAATGGAATCCCAAGGGTTGAGAGGAGATTATTCTTGAGAATTTTGCTGTGCCATTTCTAGAAGGTTTCATTTGGAAAGACAGTGTCTAAAGTACACCAATCTTCACTGCTTTACTCGAATTTAGACCTAAAGGCAATCTGATGAAAACAGACTGATCTGCCACAATAATCTTAATGACTGTTATCAGCAATACCACAACTCTCTCCTTGAAGCAAAAAGGAAACCAGTTTGGCTTGCAATGTAGGTCTTATGGATATCTTCGGGTCAGAGCTGGACACTGCAAGGTCACAATGTGGTAGCCAGACATGTGTTTCTAAGCAGCGTAGCTTAGAAGGACAACCAGTATTGTTAAGAGTGTTTTATGTCTAATTTTTAAAATGTTAGAGAATGCCCTGTGTGGTCTTGGGCAGTTCACTAACCCTCTTTGAGGCTTGTTTTCTCATCTGTAAAATGTGAGTAAAAATACCTACTTCATTGGGTGGTTGTGAGAAATAAATGAGATAGTATTTACGAAGCACTTAACAAAGTACCGAGTACATAGAAATGACTGCAGTAAATGGGTAACTTCATTATGTAATAATCAAACTTGACCTATCCAGCCTTGCAGAGACTGTCCTCTGATAATAGTTTTTGAGCAGATGACCGCTGTAAGTGAGGAAGGGAATTCCAGAGAGAAGAACCAGGATTTTGCTGGGAAAGCAAAAGATCTGATTGGAATAACATAGCAGAGGCAGCTATACTTGGGCAAGAGCAAGA
The DNA here is from genome assembly GCF_011762595.2 of Tursiops truncatus. Classification (NCBI taxonomy): domain Eukaryota; kingdom Metazoa; phylum Chordata; class Mammalia; order Artiodactyla; family Delphinidae; genus Tursiops; species Tursiops truncatus. Next base: position 11,465,396 of record NC_047050.1, on the reverse strand, counting down.
AAAAGATGGAAGGAAAAACTCATCATGAATATTTCCAGAACTCACAGTTTTTGCTAAGAGACGCTGGACATACTCTGGATTTTGATTATAGATTTCGGGGAATTCTTAAAGCTGGAGGGGAACTTAAAGAGATCATCTCTCCAAACTTATTTTACAGATGAGGAAACTGAGGGCTAGACACATGAAAAACTCTTCTGAAACTACATGATCAGTTACTGACCACGGTGGGTTTCAGAACTGCCGACTTCGATCCTAGTGTTTTCTCCGTGACTTAATACCCTTTGTCACATAAAAGCGAGCAGGACTTCATGAGAGGTTTGGACAGGTGCATTTGGGTCGTTTGCACCCAAAGGCAGTGGTGTCATTAGCATAAGGAGAACAGAGAAAGAAATTTGGGCAGGGAAGATGATCATTTCCACCGTAGAGTTAGTGAGTTTAAGGTTTAAAGAGGCAGCTTGGTGCAGAAATCTCACAGGCAGTCAGAAATAAGGGGCTGAAACTTGAGAGAACCAGAGGACTGAAGATGGGAATGGAGATTTGGGAGTCACATTCATAGAGGAGAGAGAGAGTTGGAGCAGTGGCGAGATGGCCGTGGTGGAGGGCTATGTGTATCTGGGTGTGTGAATCCACACTCTTGTCAGCAGTGTAGACTGACAAGAGAATAGGGTCCAGGAGAGATCTTTGGAGAACATCTATATTTAGACGTCCAGAGAGATCATTTATGTACACAGTAAATAAAATCATACCACACAGAAATGGGAGTGCCTTAAGAGAAGTACACGAGAGAGAGGCTTGGACATATATACACTAACAAACGTAAGGTGGATAGCTAGTGGGAAGCAGCCGCATAGCACAGGGAGATCGGCTCGGTGCTTTGTGACCGCCTGGAGGGGTGGGATAGGGAGGGGGGGAGGGAGGGAGACGCAAGAGGGAAGAGATATGGGAACATATGTATATGTATAACTGATTCACTTTGTTATAAAGCAGAAACTAACACACCATTGTAAAGCAATCATACCCCAATAAAGATGTAAAAAAAAAAAAAGAATAAATAGAATCCTTTCAAAAAAAAAAAAGAGAGAGAAGTACAGATGGTCTTACAGGACCTCCTAAGAGAGAGATTGCTTCCAGCTGAGAATTCAGGAAAGGCTTCATTGAAGATGGATATTTAAACTGCATCAGATGATATGTGGGATTCGAAGTTGGAGAACCTGGGTGGGAAGGAACGGGTCCTCAATTCAGAGAGAATAGCGTGAGCAAAGAGTGTAGACAAAAGGGCAGGGCACTTGTGGCAGCAGAAGTTTAGACATGCTAGAGTGAGGGCTGTGAGGATACCAGTAACTCCAAAGACTCCAAGTCACGTGCGTTGTGCAGAAGCCAGAGCATTCTCTCCCCTCACTGCCATCTCTGGCCACTTGTTTTCCAGAACAATTGGCATGTTTTTGGGGGGGTTTTTTTCTTTCTCTTGCGGTACGCGGGCCCCTCACCGCTGCGGCCCCTCACCGCTGCGGCCCCTCCCGCCGCGGAGCACAGGCCCCGGACGCGCAGGCCCAGCGGCCACAGCTCACGGGCCCAGGCGCTCCGTGGCACGCGGGACCCCCACCCGGACCGGGGCACGAACCCACGTCCCCTGCATGGGCAGGCGGACTCTCAACCACTGCGCCACCAGGGAAGCCCCTGAAACTCTACACTGATTAAGGAAAACATTTATTCCAGTTATCTCTTTCATGAGACTGAACTTTGTCTAAAGTAAAAGCAACTTGTTTCTTGTGATTCCAGAGGTATTTTTATTCATTTATTTAATTTATTTATTTTTGGCTGTGTTGGGTCTTGGTTGCTGCGCGCAGGCTTCCTCTAGTTGTGGCAAGAGGGGGCCACTCTTCGTTGCAGTACGCGGGCTTCTCACTGCGGTGGCTTCTCTTGTTGCGGAGCACGGGCTCTAGGCGCGCGGACTTCAGTAGTTGTGGCACGTGGGCTCAGTAGTTGTGGCTCGCGGGCTCTAGAGCGCAGGCTCAGTAGTTGTGGCCCACGGGCTTAGTTGCTCCGTGGCATGTGGGATCTTCCCGGACCAGGGCTCGAGTCCTTGTCCCCGGCAATGGCAGGCGGATTCTTAACCACTGTGCCACCAGGGAAGTCCTGTTGCCCATTTTTAAACTGAGTTGTTTGTCCTGGGAAAATTTTTTTAAAGCTTTGACCTTGGATCATTTCATTTCCTAGAGTTAATGACCATTATTACTAATTATATTCACTTATTTCCAAATGAACAAATTTTACTTTAAACTTAACTGAATTTTGAATACTGACTCCTTTCACTCTGAGAATTGTGAAGTTATACTAATTCTTAGACAATGTGAGATTTCTAAATACTATAAGTAGAAGAATTATTTTGGTTGCATTTAAAAATTGATTCGATACTGCTAATATATACATAATATTTTGCTATACCTTGTAAATTTTTAATTATATAAGTTGTTTACCTAAAAAAAATTAATGCTGAGATTTTTCAATAGCAATTTCATTTTTATCCTTCAATTTTACAGTTATTTTGTTTTTGAGCTGTGAATAAGATATTCTAAATGGATGTTAACTGGTTTATTCAGAAACTCTGGCTAGCATCTGCTCTAAAGAAGTTCATGGGTGGACTTTCCGGTGGTCCAGTGGTTAGGACTCTGCACTTTCATTGCCAAGGGCCCAGGTTCAATTCCTCGTCGGGGAACTAAGATCCCACAAGCTGCATGGCGTGGCCAAAAAAAACGAAGTTCGGTGGATGTGGAAGAACCCCATGATTCTGTGATTTTTAGCTTGAAAAGGGGATAATGTTTGTTGGCTCAGATGGTTATCTGTAAATAACCACCATCTCTCTTTCAGGCTGTTTAAAAGCTATTCAACTGATCTCCTTGCTTCCACTTTTTATCAAGAAACCATTGTCTACAGAGCACCCAGAGAGACCTTTAAAACATATAAATCAGAGACTGTCACTTCTCTGATTAAACAAAACAAAACAATAAAACATTCCAGTGGCTTCCCGTCACGCTTAGAATAATATCCAAATCCTTAACCAGGCCTATCAGAGCCTACATTGATTTGGTCTCATCTCCCTTCCCTGCTTCTCAATCACTGTATTCCCTCGACATCGGCCTTACTCATGTGCTGGGCGTTTGTACCGTTTCCCTCTATCAAGAAAGTTCTTCTATACCCACTGATCCTTGCCTAGTTTACTTCCTTACTTCATTCAGGACTCAGATGTCATCTTCTCAATGATACCTTCCATAAACTTCTAAATAGCACTTTCTAGTACACTTCCCTGTTTTATATTTCTTCACAGCACCTAAAACTCGCTTGTTACGTGATGCTATGTGTTTATTTGTTTACCACTCTTCTCCATTAGAGTTCTCACTTCATTCAGACAGGGACCTTTCTCAGTCTTATTTTATCTCTAGTGACTAGAGGAGGGCTTAACGCATAGTAGTCACTCAACGACTATTTAATGAATAAACAAATGAATGAAAAAACTGGAATTGAAAAAATTTTAAAGGACTCTTTCCCTCACCCCAGGTATTATAATTTTGATAAAAGCCCTGAATATTTTTTTTTTGGACATCTTGCTTTATTTATTTATTTATTTATTTGGCTGCATCAGGTCTTAGTTGCAGCACACGGGCTCTTTGTTGCAACGTGTGGGCTTCTCTCTAGTTGTGGCATGCAGGCCCAGTAGCTGCAGCACGCGGGCCGTAGAGCACACGGGCATAGTTGTCCCGCAGCATGTGGGATCTTAGTTTCCCCCACCAGGGATTGAACCTGTGTCCCCTGCACTGGAAGGCGGATTCTTAACCACTGGACCACCAGGGAAGTCCCAGCCCTGAATATTTGTTTCCTAGGACTGCCGTTCAAAGTTTCACAAACTGGGTGGCTAATGGTAAATTTTATGTTATGCTGTATAATCTGGGTGGCTTAAAACAAGAGAAATTTATTCTCTCACAGTGCTGGAGACCAGAAGTTCAAAATCAAGGTGTCTGCAGGGTTGACTCCTTCTCAGTGCTCTGAGGGAGACTCTGTTCCATGTCTCCCTGCTAGTCTCTGGTGACAGCCAGTGATCCTTGGCTTGTAGATGCCTCTGTCCAGTCTCTGCCTCCACCTTCACATGGCTGTCTTCTTATGAAAACACCCGTCATAATGGATTATGGGCCCATCCTAATTCACTATGACCTCATCTTAATTTAACTAACTATATCTCTAATGACCTTATTTCCAAATAAGGTCACATTCTGAGATACTGCGGGTTAGGATCTCAATGTATCTTTTTTTGGGGGGGTGTGAAGAGGTGGGGAGGAACTGACATAATTCAACCCATAACACCCTGTAACCAACTGCTTTAAGATCTTCAATATCTCATTATTTTTAAGAAGATATTGGACCCTAAGACAAGACACTGGAATTAAAAGTGTAGGAAATGTAAATAACACCAGTGGTTTCTTTAAATCTGTTACTATTTCATACAAAAATGACAGTTAACAAGTTCAGAGATACTTATTAGTTGGATAAAATGTTTAAGTAAGCAATTTTCAGGTCCACTTTAAAAGAGTTTGCTGTTTTGGGGACTTCCCTGGTGGCACAGTGGTTAAGAATCCGCCTGCCAATGCAGGGGACACAGGTTCGAGCCCTGGTCTGGGATGATCCCACATGCTGCAGAGCAACTAAGCCCATGCACCACAACTACTGAGCTTGCACGCTAGAGCCACACCTACTGAGCCCGCGTGCCGCAACTATTGAAGCCTGCACACCTAGATCCTATGCCCCACAACAAGAGAAGCCACCACAGTGAGAAGCCCGCGCACCGCAACGAACAGTAGCCCCTGCTCACTGCAACTAGAGAAAAGCCCATGGACAGCCATGAAGAGCCAATGCAGCCAAAAATTTTAAAAAAGTATTTTTTTTAATTAAAAAAAAGAGTTTGCTGTTTTGAATAATGTTCACTCTGTTCAACATTTTATATTATTATTGTGCAGGGTGTGAAGGAAGAGGGCCCTATCCTTTATAACTATTCTTCTCCAGAGATAGCAGGAGAGAAGGGTATTTTAAAAAACAGAAAGTAAATCTCAGGCAGGCGTACACTTAAATATTTATAACTAGAGACCAAAATTCGTGCTTCACATTTGCCAGTTCTCCCACGTCCCTTAATTGAACAGATGGGTTTTATACTGTGCCCTAAAAAAACAAACAAAAAAAACCCAGCTAACTTGATTAGTTTTTTTTTAACCTCAAGTGTGGAAATGTACTTAGAAGAATTGACCCTCTGTCAAACTTCTCCTGCTCCAATTCAGATACACAGAAGTTGAGTAACACGATTGTATTAGTTTCCTTAGGCTGCCGTAACGAATTACCATAAACTGGGTGACTTAGAAAAGCAGAGACATATTCTCTCATAGTTCTGGAGGCTTGAAGTCCAAAAGCAAGATGTTGGCAACGCCATGCTCCCTCTGAAGGCTCTAGAAGAGAATTTGTTTCATTCCTTTCCTTAGCTTCTCTTGGTCGCTGGCAGTCCTTGATGTTCCTTGGCTTGTAGACTTAACACTCCAATCTCAGTCTCTGTCTTCACATGGCTTTCTTCCCTGTGTTTATGTGGGCCTCCAAATCCCCCTCTTCTTATAAGGACACCAGTTGTCGGGTGTCAGGCCCACCCTAATCCCATATGACCTTATCTTAACTTGATTACATCTGCAAAGACCCTATTTCCAAATAAGGTCATAAGTACCAGAAGTTAGGACTTAAACATATCTTTTGGGGAACACAGTTGAACTCACTATAATTATTTTAATTTTTTAAAAATAAATTTATTTATTTATTTATTTATATTTGGCTGCATTGGGTCTTTGTTGCTGCACACGGGCTTTCTCTAGTTGAGGTGAGCAGGGGCTACTCTTCCTTGCAGAGCACAGGCTTCTCATTGCAGTGGCTTCTCTTGTTGCAGAGCACGGGCTCTAGGCATGTGGGCTTTAGAAGTTGTGGCACGTGGGCTCGGTAGTTGTGGCTCACGGGCTTAGTTGCTTAGCGGCATGTGGGATCTTCCCGGACCAGGGCTCAAACCCGTGTCCCCTGCATCGGCAGGCAGATTCTTAACCACTGGGTCACCAGGGAAGCCCTATTTTAATTTTTTAATGAGAAAAATAATACATAGTTTTTAGAGTTCAATAGTTCTACTATATTATAATAAACCTAGGAGCGTCTTGTTCCATCTCAGTATTCTACCAGTTCCTGCTCTGCTGAGGCAAGAATGTTCACTGTTTTAAATTGCTCTTAACAATATTTAGCTCCATATTCTTAACTCACATCCCAATTTTAGATATTATCTATTAATAGATATTATTGGGGTTTTTTTTTTGGAGGGAGGATTCTCTCTATTGTTTCTGTTTCTTCTTGTTTGTTTTTCTGTTTTTTTCTATTGTCTCTCATTTTATGATATTTATTCAAATTCTGGTAATGCTTGATTGTTCTTTCACATTTAAGAATGAGACACTGATAATGCTATTTGTAACTCCATGTATATGGGTAGGACTTACCTTAGATTTATGTGTGGACCCACTTATTTGGTTGGAAGAATCCAAACTGATAGAACCTGTAAAACTTTTGCCTTCGATAGGTTCACTTTCTAAAAGAGAAATCTTCCAACCCCTTGCCTCAAGGATATTAACTTGGCTGTCAACAAGTAGACAGATTCTCATTTATTCCACTGCTTTCCATATGGTACTCTAACCCCACTCTCAGTTCTGCCTGGTGAACCCATGTCCAGAGCCTGTTTGGTTCAATCTATCCAATCTTCTGCTGAGGTGAAGGAGAGCACGAGGTTGTGGAGGAGATCTGGGCTTCTAACCACTTGTTTTAAAGAACTTCAATTGACCTGTCTCTTTTTCAGCCCACTTACATCCTTGCCTTCCAAAACAGCTAGGGCCTCTAATTTCTGCAATTATTCTGGGTCTTTGCAGCAGGAATTGGCTGGATATAGACCTCCCCATTTGTAAGCTTAGGTTTTAGCTTTCTGTTCTGCCGAGACATGTACAACTTGTCCATTCCCTTTCTATTTCTAGAAGACAAACTTGTCAGTTTTCATTTCCCCTTCTTTTCTCTTTGTCTTTCTGGGTTTATGCCTTATTTTCTTCCTTCAGTGTCATTTAGTTAGGGTTTGGGGAGGGAACAATGATGGATGCATGTTTGTAATCTGCTGTGTTTAGCCAGATGTCCTCTGACTGATTATTCATTAGTGTACCACCAAGAAAGGTGCTTGTCAATTAGTGTTGAGCTACTAAATAGTCTAGAGCAACCAACCCGCAGGTGAAAATTTCCTTCAATTGTCTTTTATTTCATTAAACATTCATCATTGCATTTTAAACATTTTATTTTTATTCATAGTTTATATTTTTAACAAATTAATTTTTGTTACAAAATGACATGTTTATCTTAGAAAACTTGGCAAATAGACTTGATCAAGAAAACATTTTAAAAGAAAAGGAAAAACCATAATCCGACCACTTCTAACATTTGGGGGATGTACCTTGGGGACTATTTGGAGGGAATATACGGAGCTTACTTTATAAGCATTATTAAGTAGAGAAATTGAATTAATAATTTTAAATCCTCCATAAAGAAAAATCCAGGTCCAGATAGTTTCACTGGTGAATCCTATCAGATATTTATGTAAAAAAATGATACCACTTGTATGCAAAATCTTTCAGAAAATAGAAGAGTAAAAGGTTTATTTCCCAGCTCATTTTATGAGACCAACATTACCTTAAACCCAAAGCCAAACAACGTTAAAAAAAAAAAAAAAAGAAAGAAAACTATAAGCCAGAGAGAGCAGAGCATATATTATTTTTAACATTTTAACCTACCTGGGGCTGCCTGAAGGACTGGTCTCTGCTTTGTCTAACTTGGATTTCAAGCAGGAAGAAGCAGTAAATGCTGCTCAGGAAAATTAAAGGGAGACTGGCCCACAGATACTTGGAGTAAGAGATTATGGGTAGAGGCCCCAAAAAGAGACACTTTGGGATATTAAGACGATTAAAAGCAGCTGTAAACACAGGGAAATCAAAAACGTCAAACACAGCCCCAAGCAAGATGCACGCGCAGTAAAGACCTTATGATTTCTCCTTGGACTGATCCCAAAGCTTAGAACCGAGGGTCAGGTAATTAGTGACACGTTTCCCTGGCACAGGACCAGTCTACAAAGTCTGAGATAGGTGGCTATTTTTTAAATGTCCAGTGATCAACAATTAAATGTCACAAGACATAAAAAGAAAGAGGAAAACATGACCCACTCAAAGGAAGAAAATGAAGTGGCAGAAACCAGCCCTGAAAAAAACACAGGCATCATACTTAACAAACAAAGACTTTAAAACAACTGTTTTTAAATACATGCAAGTTGCTGAGGGACAACACAGACAAACAACTAAAGGAAATCAGGAAAATGATATATGAACAAAATGAAAAGATCCATGAAGAGGTAGAAATTATAAAATGAAACCGATAGAAATTCTGAAATTGAAAAATGCAGTAACTGAATTGAAAAAAATAACCAGAAGTGTTCCATAGCAGACTTGAGCAGGGAGAAGAAAGAATCAGCGAACTTCAAGATAGGATATTTGAAGTCATCAAGTCTCAGAAGCAGAAAGAAAAAAGGTTGAAGAAAAGTGAACAGAGTCTAAGGGAATTATGGAACTAAGGGAATCAAGTGAACCAATACCTGTATTACAGGAGTCCTTGAAGTAGAAGAGAGAGAAAGAGGCAGAGAGGTTACTTGAAGAAATAATGGCAGAAAACTTTTCAAGTTTGTGGAAACCTGAATCTACAAATCCAAGATCAATGGACTCCACTAGGATAAAGGAGACCCACACTGAGACACATTATAGTCAAACCATTGAAAGACAAAGACAAAGAGAAAATTTTGAAAGCAACAAGAGAAAAGTGATTCCTGATATATTAATACAAGAGATCTTCATTAAGATTATCCACCAATTTCTCAAAAGAAGGCTTGAAGTCCAGAAGGCAGTAAGATGATGTTTAAGGTGCTGAAAGAAAGAAAAAAAAAAACTGCCAACCCAAAATTCTACATTTGGCAAAATCGTCCTTCAAAATTTAGAGAGGAATTAAAACCTTCCAAGATAAGTGAAAGCCGAGGGAGTTCATTCCACTAGACTTGTCCTATAAGAAACGCTAAAAGCAGTCCTTCAAATTGAAGTGAAAGGACACTAGACAATAACTTGAAGCCATATGAAGATATAAAGATCTCCAGTAAAGGTAAATACATGGACAAATATAAAAAACAGTATTATTGTAATTTTGGTTTGTAACTACACTTCCCATTTTTGACAGGATTTTGAAAACAAATACCTAAAAAAATAAGTATTAATATATGTTAACTGGTACACAATACATAAAGCTAAAACTTGTGACATCAATAACATAAAGTGGGAGGAGAGCTGTACAAGAGTGGAGTTTTTATAGTGATGGCAGTTAAGTTGGTATCAATTCAAAATTAATTGTTACAATTTTAGGATGATATATGTAATCCCCCTTGTAACCACAAAGAAAATATCTAATGAGAATGGAATCCAAACATGCCACTATGTAGAAATCAATTAAACACAAAGGAAGGCAGTTTTAGAGGAAATGGGGGTCCAAAGAACCATAAGACATAGGGAAAACAAATAACATGACAAAGTAAGTTCTTTCCTATCAATAATTACTATAAATGTAAGTGGATTGAAATTCCCAAACAAAAGGTATAGATTTGCAGAATAGACTTTAAAAAACATGATCCAACTATATGATATCTACAAGACAATCACTTTAGCTCTAAGAGAACGCACAGGTTGAAAGTGAAAGGATAGGAGAAGATATTCTATGCAAATAATAAAAGAGAGCTGGGTGGCTATATCAATATCAGACAAAATCGTTTTTTTATTGAAGTACAGTTGATTTACAGCATTTCACGTGTACAGCAAAGTGATTCATTTTCAGATTCTTTTCCATTGTAGCTTATTACAAGATATTGACTATAGTTCCTTGTGCTGTACAGTAGGTCCTTGTTGTTTATCTATTGGGTTGGCCAAAAATTTTGTTCGGGTTTTTCATGTTACAGAAAAACCCGAACGAACTTTTTGGCCAACCCAATGTTTTATATTTAATAGTGTATATCTGTTAATCCCAAATTCCTAATTTATCCCTGCCCCCTCCTTTCCCCTTTGGCAACCACAAGTTTGTTTTCTGTGTCTGTGAGTCTATTTCTATTTTGTAAATAAGTTACTTTGTATCATTTTTTAGATTCCACATATAAATATCATTTAATATTTGTCTTTGTCTGATTTACTTCACTCAATGTGATAATCTCTGGGTCCATTCATGTTGCTGCAAATGGCATTATTTCATTCTTTTTTTATGGCTGAGCAGTATTCCATTGTTTGTGTATACCACATCTTCCTTATCCATTCATCTGTCAATGCACATTTAGGTTGCTGCCACATCTTGGGCTACTGTAAATAGTGATGCTATGAACATTGGGGTGCATGTATCTTTTTGAACTAGAGTTTTCATCTTTTCTAGATATATGCCCAGATATATAATCCCAGGAGTGGGATTGCTGGATCATACAGTAGTTCTATTTTTTGTTTTTTTTTTTTAAGAAAATTAATACTGTTCTCCATAGTGGCTGCAGCAATTTACATTCCCACCAACAGTGTAGGAGGATTCCCTTTTCTCCACACCCTCTCCAGCATTTCTTATTTGTAGATTTTTTGGTGATGGTAGACAAAATAGTCTTTAGGACAAAAACTGTTATGAGACAAAGAACATGATATCACTATTAAAGAGACAATTCACCAAGAGGATATAACAATTACAAACATATATCCATCAGACATCAGAGATCCAAGTTAGATGAAGTAAAATTAACAGAACTGAAGGGGGAAATAGACAGTTCCACAGTAATACAAGGAGACTTCAATACCCCATTTTCTTTTCTTTTTTAAGAAATTTTTAATTGAAGTATACTTGATTTACAATATTGTGTTAGTTTCTGATGTTCAGCAAAGTGATTCAGATATATACATATCTTTTTAAATATTCTTTTCTATTACGGTTTATTATAGGATATTGAATATATGTCCCTGTACTGTACAGGACCTTGTTGTTTATCTATTTTATATATAGTAGTTTGTATCTGCTAATCCCAAACTCCTAATTTATCCCTCCCCCACCCCCTTTCCCCCTAGCCATGAGTTTGTTTTCTATGTCTGTGAGTCTGTTTGTGTTTCATAGATAAGTTCATTTGTATCATATTTAAGATTCTACATATAAGTGATATCATATGGTATTTACCTTTCTCTTTCTGGCTTAATTTAGTATGATAATCTCTAGGTCCGTCCATGTTGCTGCAAATGGCATTACTTCATTATTTTTTATGGCCGAGTAGTAGTCCATTGTATATATATATATACCACATCTTTATCCATTCATCTGTCAAAGGACATTTAGGTTGCTTCCGTGTCTTGGCTCTTGTAAATAACGCTGCATGAACATTGGAATACCCCATTTTCAATAATGGATAGACAACTAGATAGAAGATTAATATGGAAATAGATGGCTTTAACAACAATATAGATGAATTGGACCTAACAGACATACATAACACACAGAACACTCCACCAAACAGCAGTAGAACATACATTTTTCTCAAGTGCACATGAAACATTCTCAAGGATAGATCAAATGCTAGACTACAAAACAAATCTTAATAAATGTAAAAGGATTGATATTATACAAAAGAATCTTCTCCAGCCCTTGTGAAATGAAGTCAGAAATCAACAGCAAAAAACCCGGAAAATTCAGAAATATGTGGAAATTGACACATCCTTAAATGTCAATGGTCAAAAAATAAATCACAAAGGATATTAGAATCTTGAGACCATTCAATGGGGAAAGGGCAGTCTTTTTTAACAAATGGTGCTGGGTAAACTAGATATCCACATACAAAAGAATGTGATTGGACTCTTACCATACACCATATACAAAAATTAACTCCAAATGGATTAAAGACCTAAACATAAATTGTAAAACTCTTGGAAGAAAACATAGAGGAAAGCTTCATGACTTTGGATTTGCAATGGTTTTTGGCTATGACACCAAAAGCACAAGCATTAAAAGAAAAAATAGATAAATTAGGCTCTATCAAAATTCAAAACTTTTGAGCATCAAAGTACACTATCAGGAGAATAAAAAGATCACCCAAAGAATGGAAGAAAATAATTGCAAATTACATATCGTTAAGGAATTAATATCTGGAACATATAAAGAACTACTAAAACAACTACAAATAACTCAATTCAAAAATGAAGAAAGGATTTGAATATACTTTCCTCCAAAGAAGATATGCAAATGATCAAATAGCACATGAAAAAATGCTCAACATCACTAATCATTAGGGAAATGCCAACCAAAACTATGAGATACCACTTCACATCCACTAGGATGGCTATTATCAAAAAACAAATTCCAAGTGTCGGAAAGGATGTGGAGAAATTGGAACAATTGTGTATCCCTGGTGGGGATGTAAAATGGTACAGCTGATGTGGAAAACAGTATGGAAGTTCCCCCAAAATTTTAAATATAGAATTACCATATTATCCAGCAACTCCACTTCTGGATATATGTTTTAAAAGTGAAAGCAGGGGGCTTCCCTGGTGGCTCAGTGGTTAAGAATCCGCCTGCCAATGCAGAGAACACAGGTTCAAGCCCTGGTTGAGGAAGATCCCACATGCCACAGAGCAACTAAGCCCATGTGCCACAACTACTGAGCATGTGCTCTAGAGTCCGGGAGCCACAACTACTGAAGCCCGTGTGCCTAGAGCCTGTGCTCCGCCACAAGAGAAGCCACCACAATGAGAAGCCCAGGCACCGCAACAAAGAGTAGCCCCCGCTGGCGGCAACTAGAGAAAGCCTGCGCGCAGCAACGAAGACCCAACGCAGCCAAAAATAAATAAATAAAATTTAAAAATAAAGTAAAATAAAATAGAAAGCAGGGACTCAAACATATTTATACGCCCATGTTCATAGTAGTAATATTCAGAGTAGCCAAAAGGTGGAAACAACCCAAATGTCCATTGACAGATGGATAAATTACATATAGATATATGAATATTATATATGAATATATATGAATATTATTCAGTCTGAAAAAAGAATGTAATTCTGTTATATGCTACAACATGGATGAACCTTGAAGACACTGTGCTAAGAGAAATAAGGTGGATACAATCAGATAAATACTGTATGACTCCACTTATATAAGGTACCTAAAGTAGTGAAATTCATAGAGATGGAAAGTACAATACTGGTTACCAGGGGCTGGGCAGGAGGAAATGGTGAATTATTGTTTAATGAGTACAGTTTCATATTGGGATGATGAAAAGTTCTGGTGGTGGTTATGCTGCACAATGTGAATGTAGTTAATGCTACTGACTTCTACACTTAAAAGTGATTAAAATGGTAAAAATTATGTTATTTATATTTACGACAATAAAAAAAATGAAAGGCTGGGTGGAGCTCAGAGCAAGAGAAGAGTATGTAAGGAATCCATACTGCCATATAAGCTTCTCTGTCACTTAGGCCATATGACCCAGCAGATATGCTGCTGTGATAGGTTAGGGATACCATATAAAGCCTTTGGTGATCCTCTATAATTGAATCAGTACAAAGCTATGTCACCTTCTCTACATAACTGTTCCCCTTTTGAGAAATTATTCTTGCTTCCGCTGGGCCCTAGTAGAAGCAAAATGCTTGATCACGAACTATCAAATTACCTTGTGACCTGAGCAACCCAAAGTGTACTAAATGTATTCTGATACACCAAACCATAAAGTTGGTCGTGCCTAGCAGCACTCCATCAAGTGGAAGTGGTATACCTGAGATCAGGCTCAAGCAGGTCTTCTGAGGTGCAGGTCAATTTTATAATCTAGTGGCCCAGATGCCCATCATTCCTATTACTACTACAATGTCTCCTCCCTCTCAACTTTCATCTAAGGTATCATGGGGAGCCCCCTATCTACTGTTGAGTGATAGAAGAAAAAGATTTTATTTGGGACTGTCTTACAGATAGTTCTGTATTCTGTGGTGCAGAAAGTGGATAGCTCCAGCACTATGACCACTCTTCGGGGGTAGTCCTGAAGGTAGTGAAGAGAAATAGTCCCAGTGGGAGAACTTGGAGCAGTACGCCTGGTTGTTCATTTTTTCTGAAGAGGGATAGCTAGATCTGCAGATCATACTAATGGGCAGTGTCTGACCATTTGGCTGTATGGTCTGGAACTTGGAAGGAACGTAATTAGACAACTGGTGATAAGGAGGTCTGGGAAAGGTGTATATGTGGATAGACTGAATGAGCAGGGTGTGAATATATTTGTGTCTCATGTGATTCCTAAGAGGAATCTCATTAGAGTATGATCATAATAATCAGGTGGATGAGATGATACATTCTGTGTGTGTCAGTCAGCCTTTTCCTCCATCAACCCCTGGCCTTGCCCAACAGGCTCATGAACAACATGGCCATGGTGGCAGGATGAGGGTTAGATGTGGCTTTAGCAGGATTGATTTCCACTCAACAAGGCCAATCTGGCTACAGCTATTGCTTAAGTGCTCAAGTTGCCTACAGCAGAGTGTAAGACTAAGCTTCCATTTCCTGGAGGTATCACTTAGCCATCAGGTACATTGCATTAAGCCTCTTCCATTATGAAGAAGCAGCCCTTTTTTTCTCCCAGAATACATACTTATTCTGGAAATGAGTTTCCTTCCCCGGTTGCAATGCTTCTATCAAAACCACCATGCATGGACTTACACCATCACACTATTCCACCCAGTGTTACTTTTAACCAAGAAACTCATTTTATAGCAAATAAAGCAATGCGTTCCTGCTCATAGAATTTACTGGTCTTATTATGTTGCCTATTACCCTGAAGTAGCTGGCTTAATAGGATGGTCAAATGGCCTTTCTCTTCATTGTGACAAAATTACAATTTTAACCATTTAAAAATGTACAATTCAATGGCATTAAGGACATTCACAATGCTGTGCAACCATCACCTCTATCTAGCTCCAGAACCTTTTCAGTTCTCCAAAAGGAAACCCCATGCCCATTAAGCAGCCTCCCCATTCCTCCCTCTCCCCAGCCCCTGGCGAGCACTAATTAGATTTATGTCTCTATGGTTTTGCCTGTTCTGGATATTTTATATAAATGGAGTCATACAATATTTAGCATTTTGTATCTGGCTTCTTTCACTTAGCATGTTTTAAGGTTCATTGGAATGGCCTTTTGAAGACTCAATAATCCGTCGTACCAACTGGGTGGCAATACCTCATGTAGCGAGGATAATATTCTCCGGGTTTTGGCGTATGTTCTAAATCTAAACGTATATCCATGATCCAGGAATCAAGGAGTGGGACTGGCAGTAGATGCTCTTACTTTTACCCCTAGTGCAAAATTTTGCTTCCCATTCCTGCAACTTTGGGCTCTCCTGGTCCAGAGCCCAAAGAGGTCTTCGTTCTCAAAGAAGAATGTCTCCACCAGGGTACACAGCAAGAGTTCAATTAAACTGGAAGTTGAGACTGCCACTTGGCCATTTGGGGAGCCTTGTGCTACTTAACCAACATGCAAAGAAAGGGGTTACTCTACTGCCTGGGATGATTGACCCTGGCTACTAAGCAGATTTTGAGCTGCTGCTACACAATGGGAAAAGGGAGGAATATGGCTGGAATGCAGGAGAGTCCTTGGGGGTGCCTTTTACTACTTAGTATTCCAATGCTCCGTGTTATGACAGTGGAGAACTACAACCAAGAATACTTTTACTGATAGCAGTAGAACCTCTGCTGGCCCAGAGCCTTTAGGAATGAAGGTTTGGGTCACTCCACAAGGCAAGTGGAGTGACCCATATCATTTTCAGCTGAGATGCTTGCTGAAGGCAAACGGGATATGAGACAGGTAATGGGAGCAAGAAAATAGTTACAAATAGTAATTATGATCATGTTTTCAGTTGCAGCTACAAGGACTATAACAGTTCTGAGCATTTTTCCTAATTTTGATATGAATTTATCTGTGTATTTATTTATTTTATCTTTATTACATCTGTGTATTTATTAACCAATTATTTTCTTTTACTCCTCTCTCATTCCCCTATGATGTGTTAATAGTAGGTAAACTTATATCTTAGTATATAAGTTACAGAATAGCCAAGGTATATACTGTGACTCGTCAAGAAGAGGAATTAACATCACTCAAAGACTCCATCCTCTTGGGGAAGGAGGGAGCTGTTTTGGGTTATATGAAAGAGAGTTGCATCATATGGACAGAGGCATGATTTTGCTATCGTCTTCATTTGAAAATTAAATACGATTAAAAGAGTGTGTATGGATGTCAAGTTGGCAAGTGTTGGACTGGGGTGGTTATGTTCTGACAGCTTAGCTAAGTTGGAACTACATTTCCCAGAATTCTCTTCCTTTTATAGTTTTGGTTATGGTTGGCCACAATAGAAATTTGCAAAAGAATTAAAAAGTGGAAGTGAAGCACCAGCCATTACACTTGAAAGGTCCCTGCAGGGTCCCAGGCACCACTGTGATTTTGCACATGATCCACTAGCTCTCCTCACTGGCAAGGGGGCAGCTCCTCCAGCTTCTCTGACCTCTGGAGGAGGAACATGTGTGGCAAATCAATCTTGCTCTCCCTCTGTCTCGCTCTCTCTCCCTGGCTCTGTATATACTTTATAGGTTCTGCTTTTCTGAAGAACCCTAGTACACTCTCCAATACAGTAAAGAACACTGAAAACAGCTGAAGTTCTGGTCTTGAGCAACCACCCGGTGTGGTGGAAATGCATGGCTCTGAAATCATACAGAACAGAGTTCAGTGGCACAAATGATTTATGGCTTCGAAACCTGATTCCCCATCTGTAGAGTTGGGATCAAGTTTTTACTTTTGCAGCTGTTGCACAGGGCTAAGTTAAACACTATATAGAATACCTATCACAGTTCACAGTGGGTGCATAGTAAATGTTAGCTCCCCTCTCTGCTGAGGGAGAGCTGAGTCTTGTTAAATGATTTCATCAAGTCTCTTAGATGTTATTAAATATGACAGAGTTACTTGGCATATACTGTCTGATATCACACCGATACTGCTTTCTGGGTGTTTAGAAGAACACAGAATTCAGACATTATTTGAGGTAAGTTCTGCCATTTATCTGTGGAAGATCTAAGGCAAGTCATGTTTCCCTGAGCCTCCTTTCAATTTAGAAACTATTACCTCATGGGTTTTTTGTCAGATGTAAATACGAGGGAGAACTCAGCTTAATCACAAGTATACAGAGGATGCTCACATCTGCTAGACGTCGTGGGAGTAATTAGGGTTTCAGAGATGACTTGGGTCAGCTGTTGGGAGACAGGCTGGGACCTGAGACCCTCTGCTGCAGTATTTACACCTGGACCAACAGCTCCTCAAGCAAGAGGATACAAAGAAACAATAAGGGACTAAAAATAAATGCATGCATACACAGCTGGGGCAAATTATGAACAACAAGATACAAAAAGACCAAAAACCCACCTGACACTTCTGAGGTGTCCGGAGCAAAAGCATGGTACTGTGCAGGATCCCTCCACACAACACCATCAAAGGGGTGGGTAGACTACCTAAGCCACCCCCCAGCACGACCCCAGGATCCTCCCCTCCCTCACCCCATCTAAGGGACCAGCTCAGGACCTCCCCCCCTCCCCCCGCCCGCCCAGTTAGCAAGGGAACCTGTTATTTGTTTTCACTCCCTCCTGCAGTAGCAAGAGGCCCAATAAAGCCTTGCTTGAGCTTCCCGTCTGGCCTCTTAGTAATGAGTACAAGAACCCCGGTTGGTAACAGTTGCACTGAAGGGAAGCTTACCATCTAGTGAAGACAAAAATCCATGAAACCACATTGGAAGTGATATCCTTTTAATAGTAGAAAGCAGACAAGTAGAAAAATGCCCACGAGAAGGTAGAAAGTTTTAAGTGATATAAAAGAAACAGATGTCATGGAAAGACGATAAAAGGTCTTGTAGACGTCTGTTGATTTATGGGATCAACAGCACATGTTACCTGATCTCATCGGTACTGGCTATGCAGTACTTTCAGAGACCTGCCACCTTGCCAGTGGCTGGTCATAGCACAGAAGTGGAAGCTTGGGTGACCTGAAAGCAGAGCCAAATCAGTTTTGCCAGCAGGGGAAAGCTTGTTCAGGCTGATGCCCCAGAGGCTGGAATGTACTTGAAACAAAGGGTTGCAGCTGAAAAGCTTTGATGGTTTGGGAGGAAATGTAACAAAATGAACCTGCAGTTTACAAACCATGTCAAGAGTTATTTTCTCCTGCCTTCTACAAATCAAAGCCAAGAAACGAAAACACTTTTGGTAAAAGGGCATGCAGTCTCCTTTCCCGCTCTGGCTTCTCATTTTCATCCTCCCCTTCTCATATTTTCCAGTGCATACTCTCACTTCTTTCTCAGTCTCGGTGTTCCCTCCCCCACCCCTCGCCCCCTCCCCACGCCCGCGCTCTCGGCTCCGCTCTTGGCCCCTCCGCCTGGGACGGCCCCGGGGCCGCACCTGCCAGGGGAGCGCCCAGCCCGACCCCGCCGGGGGACTGGCAGTGACGTAGCGGGGAGGACGGTGTCCGCGCGGCCCGCTGACGTCACTGCCGCAGCGGTCCCGAGCGAAGCCCAAGAATGGGAATTCGAGGAGGGAAACACGGCGGTGACCCCGCGGTCGCGGCTGAGCGCAGCGAGTGGGCCGCGTGCTTTGGGTTTTTGGAGCCGAAAAGCCGGAACCGCGCCTCTAGTGTAGGCTGAGCCCACCCCACACCCTCAGCGCGCCCGAACGCCAGAGTTTAGCGATAAGGGGAATGTCCCCAGACGGTGGGGCCTCGTGCGCACGCGCCTTGGCTGGGGGGCCTGCAAGACGAGGATTGGTGGGGGAGGAGGGCAGCGTGAAGCGGGAGAGGATTATGACTGAGCTCCAAGGTGCGGCACAGGAGGAGGGCGGCTCAACCCCTCCGCTGCTAGCCGGTCTCCCTGGACGCTGCGGCGGCGCGGGGCCTGCGGCGCAGCGTCGTGACGTCACGGTGGCGGCGGCGGTGGTTGGCCCAGGGTCCGCGGCTGCAAAGTGTGAATTACGCCGGGCTCGCGCTGGCGGCGGAGTGAAGTCAGGCTCCGGGGGAGGGGAGGGGAGGGGCAGGACCGCGGCGGCGGCGGCCGGAGCTGGTGGCTGCACCCGAGCCCCGCGCGCCCTGAGTCTCGCCGCTGGCTCCAGTAGTCTTTTCTTGCACCGCTTTGCTCTGTCCTTGCTCCGCTCCTGCGCCGCTGGCCCCGGACCCTCTCCTCTCGGCCGAAGAGCCTGGCGGCGCCGGGGTTCCCCCGCCGACTTGGCTCGTGCTGCCCCCGCTTGCACCCCGGAGCCGGGAGCGCGCTGCTCTTCGTAACCGTCGCTGCGGCCGCCGCAGCGCCTTACCGCCGGCAACCCGGGTGGAGTGTTGGGGTGGGGGAGGCGTGAGCGCGGCTTCCCCGCCAGGGGTCGACGCCCGCCCGCCCTGCCCCCGCCTCGGCCCGGCGCCCCCGAGCCGCGGCCCCTTCCCAGCGCAGGGGCCGGCGGCCGCGGCAGGGCGGGCGCCGCGCGGGGGCAGGGCGGGCGTATTCAATGGAAGTATGTTACCAGCTGCCGGTGCTGCCCCTGGACAGGCCGGTCCCCCAGCACGTCCTCAGCCGCCGAGGGGCCATCAGCTTCAGCTCCAGCTCCGCGCTCTTCGGCTGCCCCAATCCCCGGCAGCTATCACAGGTAAGCGCCGCCGCCGCCGCAGCCACTGGGGGCCCACGCCTGGGGGCCTCTCTGTTGTTACCCCCCTCCCACCTGGCTTCACCTCCGCGACCCCTACTCCCCAGTCCTCGCCGTTCACCCCAGATCCACTACTGCCCATTGTTCGGGGATTCCTAGTCTGGCCCCTCGATTCGGGAGCCTTTTCCTTGACCCTCGGGGCTTCAGCCCCCCGGCCTGCTCAAGCCTGGACCCGGGTGGGCTCTGGGAGCCCTGCAGACCCTTCCCAGGCCCGCCCCCCTCCGTGCTCAGCGGCTTAAGACTCAGGAATGACTTCGTTTTCCTCCCTTTCTCGACGTCTCGGTCTGGAAGTTGGGACTCTCTTCGTCGGCGGTGGCCCTGGGCACACCTGGCCACCCTCACGCCCACACACCTGTGCTGGGTGCGCGCCTCGCCTCCCGCAGCTCCCGCGCGCCCTGCGGTGCTCGGACGGTCCTGCGGCCCTCCGAACAATAGGCCGATTCCCGGTTGCTCTTCTCCCCGACTCCTTCGATGATGTGAATGGACCCTAAGTGGTATCGGTCTCCAGAGTGCTTCCTCGAAGCTTCGGTTTTCGTAAAGTTGATAGCCAGGAACCAGTTTTGTTTTTAATTTGATAAGGAGGTTTTAAGAGAAAAACTACTGTTGGAGCACTCCCAGGAAGACTTTGTTTTGAATGGGCCAATACCGGTTGCTCCTGAGAATTTCGTGTTTTGTTTTTTTCTGTGGTGATGCTGTTGGCCAGCTTCTACTTCTGGCTGATTTTGATTGCCGGATTTAAAATAGGGAGGTTAAAAGAATTTTGTTTTGTTTACATTTGAACTGAGTGAGTGCCCTCCATTTCTGCTGCCAGAACGTCACATGTTCACGATCACTTTTTAGATCACGTATATTTATTTTTCCTGTTGATTAATATTAGCGTCTTTTATGGGGGTATATGTTTTTCTCCTATTATATTGTAAATATCTTGAGCCCGGTCTGTATTTCTTTTGGGTTTTACTGGTAATGTGGATAGCACCCGATAGAGATTTACTTACAGTAGGTGTGTCCAGTAAATATTTGCCATTTGCTTCTTTGCCTAAATTGTTTGTAGAGACAGAGCAGTAGCCTATATTTGGGTTTCTCTGTGAATTGTTTTTATTTAAAATCAGACTTCTTTAGCAGGACAGGGTGGTATGCTAATGAGGTCAGAGTCAACTTGTAAAGATTACTATAATATTAAGTGACATCTAAAAATAATGCTACATAATTACTTTTAAAGTTAGGTCCGTGATCTGCCTTTACAGTACTGCTTAAAGCATTTTCAGGTTCCACATTTAATACTGAAGAGATACTAATGCATTAAAAAGGTTTTTAATGGTAGTAACTTTTTCATTTCTTATATCAGCAGCACATGACTAATACCCATTTCCGGTTCAGTCTAAATAATCAAGGCAATCAGTACTCATTTGTAAAATTATAAAATGTGAATAAAGTTACTTGTGCTCCCCAAGGAGAAAATGAATGAGATGGGAGATTCCAAGGGAGTTAAAACAAGTAAGGCTGATGCCAGGGAGTTTACCTGATGTCTTAATTAATCCACAGAGACCAACTTTAAGCTCCATTCCTTCTTGACTCATTTCCTAGCCTTAGATTTAAATGGGTAATGGAATTTTAAAAATATGATTGGCAGATAAAGCAAATATTGTATAGCCACACCATACTTACTATTAAAACTTAAAAGAAATTTTTTGTACCCCAAAGTGAAGTGTATAGGAACTTCTGAAAACTTGGACAGAAGTTTTCCTGAACTAACACTTTTTTCAAATTAGCGGTGCACAGTATTAAAATGACAGTAAACTTACCATGATGCTGAATGGGTATATTTATCATTATCAAGACTTTGATTATCATTTAATACTAAAACATATGTCATAGTGATTTCTTTAGGGCCAGATGGGAATTTGTAATAGACTGAAAAAGAGATAGAAAATCTTGGAATCTTATTCAGAGCTGTATAAAGTAAATATTTGGTTAAATCAAAAGCTTTCTTTACTCTTGAATCTTCAGTTTCTAAGTCTTAAGTTAAAGGAATTATAAAAAGTTTGGGTGGTTTTGTAGTTTCATTTAAAAGACTTTAAGAAATCTGTTTTTCTTTTTCTTTTTTTTTTTCCTTAGGCACTAGTAGAACAGTTATTTATATTAGAGTACTTGTATTTTAAAATATGTTCTCAACTAGCAGTCTTTTCCATTTTCATTGTAATATGGGAGCCCAGTTCTTAGTAGGGACTTAGTAATATTGGTTGAATGAGTGAATGGCTAATGAAGTTTTAAGTTTTATCTCTGACTGAGCATCAGTTGAAAATAGGACATCAACGAAAGGACTTTCATCCAGGTAAAGCGGTAACTCTTTTATCCAAGACTTGGCTCTCCAGACTTTAACAGATTCAGGAAGTAAGCGAACACTCTGAGCGACCAAAGTAGATTTGGAGATCCTCTCAAAGCCAGTGTGTTTTAGGCAAAATTCTGACGAACTTGTTTTCCAAGTAGCAGCAAATTTGAAGGGGGATGGGAGGCTGCTAGAGTCAGGTTCATACTGATAGCAGCAAAAGTTGACAGCTGACGCACCCAAAGCTCGGGGTCAGAAGAAACGCTCTTCAAAGCCAAAAACTTGTAAAAAGGACATAAAGTTTGGCATCTTGAGTGTTATACAACACAGTTATGTTTTTGACATTAGTCAAAATAACATTTAATGGAGTCTGTTTTTAAAAGTTGAAAGATTTGTGCTGTTTTAAAAAAAAAAAAACCTCCATGCCAAACATTTTAAGTGTTGATGTTTAAATGGACAAGCCCGAGTTATCTGGAAGATTCATTTATGTGGAGCACCTAGTCTCCCAAGGATGCCAGGTAAATGAAGCATTAACTTTTTGTTTTAAATCAGGTCATGTACTACTTTCTCAAATGGTTAATACAATTTTTTTAATTATTGGAAAAATAAGGATAATAGAAGATGGTTGTTGATTGTTTTCACCATTTTGGGGATATCTGTTGTTGATAGTTGAGTATAAAAACATTTATCTTGCAAAATACGTTTCTTATTTGGAAAAAAATATTGTGAGAGCAGAAATTATCTTGTTCACCACTGTGGCCACAGTGCTTTGCATAGGTAGGTGCTTATTAAGCATGGAAGTTGAGCTAGTGTATTGATAGCATGCCAAAACACCGCACCTGGGATGATTTCAGTCAGATTTTCTATACAATGGAAACAAATCTTATTTGGGTTAGAAAGCTGAGGTTTAATTTTTAAAATTTAACATAAATCTATGATACGTATTATTATTGAACAAAATTTGGGGATCTAACATGTAAACATATGCTTTTAATACCATAATAATCTAAATTTGATTTCTAATTTAGCATCTGTATCTTTTTTTTTAAATAGATTTGATTTTTTAGAGCAGATTTAGATTCACAGCACTATTGAGTGGAACATGCAGAGATTTCTCTCACCCGGAACATGCGTAGCTTCCCCATCATCAGTATCTCCTACATGAGCAGTACATGAACCTCCCTAACACATCAGTATCACCCAGAGTCCATAGTTTACCACAGGGTTCATTCTTGGTGTCTTTTTTTTTTTAATCCAGAAACTATTCCACAAATATTTACTGAACACCTCTGTGAACAAGGCTCCTTGTGTTAGGTGCTGAGAAAATGTAAAGAATTAGTAGTTTAAAAAAAAAATCACTTGTGAGCCTGCCAACCTAACCAAGTTTTTCTTTGAAGCATTGCCTTCCTTATTCATAAACATTTTTCACCTGTATTCACAGTCCACATCTCTGGTGTCTTTGGTAACGTTCTAAGAATATAACAAATTATCGAGGTCCTGTATGTGCCAGAACAGTTCAGAGCCCCTTGGATAAAAGTTGGTTGGTTTCTCCTTGAAAAAGCTTTTACAGGATTGTGGTGGGGAAAATGGTATGCTTATATATGACATAATTTTTGTACTGGGGTTATCAAGCTCTAATGAGACTACAAGAAGGTATACCTAAATTTCCTGGGTAAATCAGGAGAAGCCTCACGTGGTAGTTGAGCCTTAGGCTAAGGCCTGAAGGTTAAGAAGATGTTTCTCAGTAAATGGGTGCATGTAGGGGAGGAGGAGAGGGGAGGCGCAGGTAGCTATGTAGATCAAAAAGCACCATCAAAAGAAGTTTTTGCGATGATGGAAATGTTCTCTGCAGTACCTAAGATAATAGTCACTAGCCATATAGCTAGGTGAGCCCTTGAAATATGACTAGTTTTGACTGAGGGATTGAATTTTAAATACAGTTTTGTTTAAATAGCTCCATATGGCTAGTGGCTACTGTATTGGCAGAGCAGGTGTGTAGTGTGCTTAATGATGGTTAGTAGTGATGTCATGTTGATCTGTCCGTAGCACGTTCTCCGGATGCGGAACATGAGAGCTACTTTCAGGTTGTTGCTGTTGGCTGCAAAACTTCATTTAATACCTTCATGCAAATTTGATAAAGTCCTTAGAGTGGAAGCACTAGATTGGGTCGACAGGTAGGAAGGAATACTTTCTGGCTTTCTAGAATTCTCTTTTCTTTTACAGTGCAAAGATGAATGAGCATATCTCTTTCATCTCCAATCACATAGTATTAAATTGTAATACTTATATGTTAAATAACCATTTTATAAATATTTTATAAACATTTATATAAACGTTTTACTGCTTCAGTAGATGTGCTGTGGTACACCGAGTTTGTTTTCACTTGCAGTAAGGGTGTACAGTTTCTCGACTGTTTTTTGTACATTTGCATTACCTCTTCTGTGACATTTCATTTGCATATCCTGTGCTTATTTATGGAGGCTCTTATATATCTAATATCAGTTTGTAAATTGCATCATTTCAAATATTGTTAGCATAGTTGTTGCCTTTTCACAAGCCTGCGTTCAGAAGCCAGTACAGGGGTTGTGTGAACAGTGGTGAACAGGGGAGTGATTCTGTTCCTGACACCTTCCTCCCTGCCCACTCCCAAGACACTCCTTTGGTTGGGACCTTGGTTTCATTTTTCTATTTTCAGAAATACTTCGTATTTTGATTTAAATTCAGTACTACCGTATTTTGGCTTATACTTCAGAACAAATATGTATTTATACTATATTTCAAAAAACATGCTCAAACATAATATTAATGTAAATTTATAGTGTATTTGGACTGCAGATTTGATTGTGGAGTAGGGTGTTCAAATTACTGGTTTATAAGTTGTCATCAGGAATACGTGTAGTCTGTGGGATGTGAATTGAGAGGTTTTAGACCTATGTCCAGATTTTGGTGCTTTGTTGCAATGCCTAGAGTTCTGTCAGTTGTACATACTGTCTACTCAAAAAAATTTTTTTAAACACAAATGTCCTGTGAGAGGTAAAATATTAAGCTCTTTGCAGGAGTTAGGAAGATTAGGGCGCCCACTTTGGGTGGAAAGAGGGAGAGGGATGTACTGTCCATTCTGTTCGAGGCAGTTTGATAAGACTTCTGCTAACACTTCAGTGTAAATTTCAACTCTTCCTTTCCTCTTCCCTCCTTCCCTCCCTTCCTCTCTTTATTCCTTTTTTCTTTTTTCAGAAAGGATTACAGCAGTTTTAAAGAATTGACTTCTTTTCTGGGGATGGATATAGAGACAGGCTTGGAAGAAGAGAGCTGAAGAAAGAGAAACGACAGAGTTTAGCTTAACTCAGTTTTTGTCTGGGATCATTAATAGTCATAAAAACACCTAGGAAATTTAGATGATAAAGAACCCTCATTGCATGCAGATCTTCTTAATGAATTTAATTTTTTTCTTTTTCTGTACTAAAGACTGTGTGTATCACATTTGTTGTGTGGCTATAAAATCTTTCTAATTTTGTTAGAAGTCTCTTGACTCAGTATCTTTAGTGGAAGTTTTTTGGACATTCTTACATTCCCTTTGGCCACTCCAGAAAACTTCAACAATTAATCTTTAATCTTCTAATTTAAAAACAACTCAAAATATTTTTTTCTGGCTACAGATTGCTCATATCTTATGATTATTTTGAATTGAGAGAAAATTAAGTGTATATTCTCTTCCATATTTAAATGGCCTGTTCTTGCCTGAAAATAAGGTAGACCGTTAATTTTTACATTGTTGCCAAATATGCCTTTCAAAAGGTTATTCACAAGTAAATGATACTTTTTGCATGGTTGCATTCAGGTGTAAGTGTTCATGCGGTCAGTATGTGGGGAAAGGAATAAAAGCTATATTTGTAGATGAGCCTTCTAAGCTTGTGGGGCTTCATTTTGGCTGCTGGCAGGAAGCCTTCTGAAGGGATCTATGCCGCTGATCCTGTGGCTGTCATCAGAGAATCTCTTGCTTATAATTTTGAGTAGGAATTTTGGATTATTGCTCCATGCCTCCACCTGCTGGTAGGGATGGCTCTTCGTTTTCTGAAGATGATGGCTAGAGGGAGGAGAGGGCAAAGGCAGGGCATAATTTGGGGAAGAAAAATTATTAATCAGATAACTAACTTTCGGCAAAACCTACTCTGTTTCTCGAAGTTTTGAGTAGACCAAACTCTAGCTCAGGACCATGTAAAGTACTTGGTAAACAGTGCTTCATAAAGATGCAGTAGTCTTGCTTCAATATTAATTATAATTATTGGTTTCCATTTATTGAGGACCTTCTACATGCCAGATACTGTAATTGATGTTTTTAATCTTTACAAAAGATTGCTTTATGAGATAATTGGCAGTACTCTCATTTTCACCAAGGAGTGAGTAAACTGAGCTTGGAGACATTAAATCCCACTTTTACCAAGAAGTAAGTAAACTGAGCTTACGGGCAAGTTAAATCGCTTGTCTGAGGCATCAGGCAAGGTCTTGGAGAAGAGCCTGTCATGTTCCACACTCTTACTTTCAAACTGGTCTCCCTCATTGGAGAAGGTGAGTGGAATATAGTTAGACTTTTAGGTTTACGGATTATAGATTTTGTTGGTTCATGGATCTTGATAAAGAAAACAAATTTGATGATTTGAGACGATTATTTGAAATGATAACCTTCGCTCTGGTCTTTTCAAACCATATCTGGAATATTTTATTCTAGATGCCATGTTCTAGGAGGAGATGATTAAGCTAACTCAGACTCTGAAGATAGTGACCAGGGTCATGAGGTGATTTGAAAACTGTATCGTTTGACAGGTGACTGAAGAAATTGGAGACATTTAGTCTGGAGAAAAAAGACTCAGGTTTTGGGCCAGCGGGGGTGGGAATGGAGGTGGGGAATGCTTGGTGAGAGATGGTGGAGCATTGCTGTCTCCCAGTATTTGAAGGATTGCTGTGTGAATGAGAGGGAGGAGAAGAGGATTAATTTAGGTTTTGATTGGTTGTATGTTCTTGACTGCTATACCCTTTTCCTACTTTGTGAGGTCAGTTGCTAATACACAGGAAGAGATCCAAGCTTAAAGTTGTCACTTGTCCAAGGCCACACAACTAGGTACTGGAAATGGATTAAACTCTGGGTCATTCTGACCCTAAAGCCCATGCATTCTCTTCTACTTCCTCTTACTGCGTGGAAAAAGGATGTTACCTCAGAGGGTAGATAAGTACCAATAGGTAGAAACAATAGAAATAGAAAGGGAGATCTTGTGTTTAAGCACACTAGTAATAAAAGAAATGCAGGTTAAAAGAATGATACTGATTTTTGCTTTCAGATTGGCAAATTTAAAAAAAATAAGTGTATAGCTTGAAGATTATACTCACGTAATGCTGGTAGGAGTCTAATTGTTTTACGTTTTCTGAAAAGTAATTTGGCAATTGAATAAAATAATTAATACTTTTGCCTGATAATTTACTTTTGGGTATCTGTCCTGAGCAGATAACTAGAAATGTAGATGAAGATTAATGATCTTCAAGGATATTCATCATGTATTTCTCACTGAAAAATTGAAAACAAATAATTTATAAATGGTTTACTATAGTATTTCTTATTGTGAGTATATGGTATTTATTTTTATATTGTGTGACCACTAAAATGCATTGAAGAATTTAAAGTATGTATAGTGTAAATAGTTCACAAATGGCTAAATAAATTTTAGTATTTTCTACTATTTCTGTATTGTGTGCCCACTAAAATACTTGGAAGAATTTGAAGAATATTTAATTGCATGAAGAATTGCTTACAACATTAAGCTAGCAAACAAACAAAAAAAATCCTCAGGGTATTTACAGATTTATCCCGATTTTGTTTAAAAATAAATCACAAAATATATACATATTCACATACTGTGCATGATTGCAGAAGGAAAAAAAAGCCAATATATATCCCAAAATGCTAACAGAAGCCATCTGTGGATGCTGAAATTATAAGGAATTTTTAACTTTTTGTTTAAAATTTTGTGTAATTTTACGTGTTCTTCTTTTAACATGAATCTCCGTTTTAACTACAATAATCCTAGAAAAAGTCAAACAAGTTGTATTTGGGCCCAGATCTCTGACAGAGATGTCCAGAGAGTACACTGCCTCATAAGATTAAAAATTCCCGAAAGATACTTGGATGAGGTTCTTGTCAAGGGGTTTGACTTTTCTGGTTCTGTCTGACCTCATGATTCTATAATTCTTGGCGTAACTCAGCTGTATACATGACAGGTATTTTTGTATAGCTCTGATAATGATAAAGTAGCTTCACTCTCCATGGGAGATGTTGGGAAGTAAATTTAAGTATAGTTATTGTTTTAAAGGAGAGCTGTTTGATGATAGCGCGTGAAGAGATCTTGAACAGTGGCAGTGGTGGAAGGAATAGAGATAGGAGGTCAGGAGTTAGGTCCTCGGAACTGATTTGATTTGAGAGGTTAAAAACAAACAAACAAAAAACTTCACCTTTTAAATTTAGGAGACCAGGTAGATCATGAAGCTAGTAATAAAAATACAAAAGGAAGAAGAGGCAGGTTTTATTTTTTTTTCTTTTCCTCTTTTGTGTATGTGTGTGGAGGATTGGGGGAGGGTGGTGGAGTACATTATAAGTTTACTTTTTAAATATGTTGAGTTCAAGTGTCTGGGAGCCCTCCAGTTGGGATGTCCAGTAGGCAGTATCTTAGGACGAAGGTTAAGACTAATGACATATTTTGACTTCTACTACAAGGGTTTTCAAACATTTTTTGCTCACATATCCCTTTGAAAAACTAGGGGAGAAAACCCACAAAAAACTGGATACCTTCTTACATATCTAGAATTTTTCTTCCAAGTGTATTTGTAAATGATGTAGATTTTGATGTATTATTTAAATCACAGTTTTAAATACATCCAGGGGAATTTTTAAAATTTGATATGCCCATCATCTGTTTTAATAAAATGTGAGCAAGCTCTTAATTTTAACAGAATCTTTACATTCCTTATTTTTCTCTTTGAACTCATTTCTGTTTGACAGTCTCTACATATTCTTATCCTAATGTATTCTTTTATATTTGAAAGCGTTTTATCAATCACAGTGTCATACTTTTCTACAACAAAAGTAAATTCATTCATTAATTTAGTAGATGGAAATAGAAAGTACTTAAGCAGCGTCACCCAGTTCTTCTGAGTTCTATGCAAAAACAGTTATAATTTAAAACATTTGAAATTTCCTGTGTCTGTAAGGCTGTGTCAGATATATTTTGGATTGAGTTACCAATACAATGATAACCAGTAGACAATCAAAACAACATGTGAGTTATTAAATTTAATAAGTATTAAATAGTAAAAATTTCATTGGAAATGCATTTTGTTTATTTTAAATCATTTAGAAATCTATTTTATCCATTTATAAGTATTATTAGAAAAGATGAGGTTCTGCACCGATTCTCTTCCTTTTTTACTTTAAAGTATTGAGAAATCTTGTCCACAAATTTAGTAGATGGTAATAAAAAGTGCTTTATTTTAGCAGTATCACCCATTCTTTTGAGTTGACAGCAAAGTGATCCACAATCAAAAATACTTTTAAGGCTTTCTCGAGTAGCAAATGGATTTGGTTCTCCTTCCATTTTCATGGAAATAGGAGCTGGTGACCATTTGATTTGAAAAAAATTTGATACCCAGTCTGGAGAGCAATTACCTTTTTCAGCATTAATATTTGAAACTCTCCTTTTGGCTCCTCAGCTGTTGTTAGGCCCCAGCTCCACAGTAAGTTTCAGGACTTGTAGAGATTTATGTAGGGCAGAAGAGGAGAGGTGAAAGGGGAGAGGAGGTAAATGAAAACTGACGTGTCAGTAGAATAGTTTTAGAAAATTGTACATATGGAAGTTGAAGACCTAGAAATCAATTCCCTTGAAACTTTCCATGCCCAGGTGCTCCTCAGGGTATGTATGCATGACCCAGTTTGTAGACCACTGTTTACTGTATTTCACCTTATTACCTTGTTGCTGTATTTTACTGTTCTCCATAGGCATACAGAAATAATACCTTACGCATCAGGTGCTTTTTTTTTTTCCTGATTTTGTTTGCTCATAATCCTGGATCTCCATACTTAATCATTTTAGGCCTTCTTTAGGAATGGAATCAGAATATTACTGCTTGAAAGAGACCTTATAAGTAATTTATCTTCAACAGTTTGAAGATTTGGTTGTCGAGACTCAGAAAGGTCAGGATTTCTCCAAGATCACACAATTAGAAAGTGGAAAAATTAAAGCTGTAAACTTAGTTCTTCCAACTTTTAATCTGTTGCTTTTCTCACTATACCCCTACTTCCTTATAAAAGGATTGATTTATAGGATTTCCATAAGTAGCAGTCTTTCTTTACTGAACATTATTCCTTTGAGTAGCATTTGCTGATAGACCAGTGATTATTTGAACAAGTTAAAGGACAAACACACTCAATTTTTAAAATGTCTGAGTTACTTCTGCTTAAAATATAGTCAGATAAAGCAAAACCATTACTGAAAGTATATTGGGCCTGTTAGGAAGATATTTGTTAAAATGTGATTTATGTATAACTCAGCAGGAATAACCTTTTAAAAAGGAACACATATTTCACCTGTATTTTAAAAATTAACTTAAGAATAAAACTTTTTTTTCCACTTTAGGGAATAAAAGAATTTTAGCAAATAAAAGCATATTCTTGATATACAAAGAGCTCACTCTCTAAACCTTTTATGTGTTTACTATGTATGAAAGGGTGAGTGGTAGAATTTTTTTTTTTTTACTTCATTTTACTTTTTGCTTGAATTCTTCATAGTGCACGTATATTTTAAGAAAAACAATGAAGTTATTGTGAAAAGCGAACTTTTTTTTAAGAGCAGTTTTAGTTTCACAGTAAAATTAAGAGGAATGTCAAGAGATTTTCCATGTATCTCCTGTCCCTACACATGCTTAGCCTCCGCCATGATCAACTTCCCCCCCAACAAAGTGGTACACTTGTTACAATTGATGAACCTAAATTGATATAATCATGCAAATTCCATACTATGTATATATATTAGGGTTCACTCTTGGTGTTATACAGTCTGTGAGCTTGGACAAATGTATAATGAAATGTATCCATCAGTATAGTGTCATACAGAGAATTTTCACTACCCTAAAAATCCTCTGTGCTCCACCTAATTATCCCTACCCCTCAGTTCCCAACAACCACTGAACGTTTTTACTCTCTCTCTAGTTTTCCCTTCTCCAGAATGTCACATAATTGGATTCATACAGTCCTCTGCCTTCAGGATGGCATCTTTCACTTCGGAATGTGCATTTAAGGTTCCTCCTTGTTTTTTCATGGCTTGGTAACTCATTTCTTTTTAGCACTGAATACTATTTCATTGTCTGGATGTATCACAGTTTATTTATCCTTCATCTACTGAAGGACATCTTAACTGGCTTCCAGGTTTTGGCACCGTGAATAATGCTGCTACAAACATCTGCTGGATTTTTGTGTGGACATAAGTTTTCAACTCCTTTGGGTAAATACCAAAGGAGTGTGATTGTAGGATCATATGGGTAAAAGTATATTTAGTTTTGTAAGAAAACACCAAACTATCTTCAAAGTGGCTGTACCTCTTTGCGTTCCCACCAGCAGTGAATGAAAATTCCTGTTGTTCCACATCATCACCAACATTTAGTATTCTCAGTGGTCTGGATTTTAGCCATTCTAATAAGTGTGTAGTGATAGCTCATTGTTTTAATTTGCATTTCCCTGATGACATCTTTTCACATGCTTTTTGCTATCTGTATACCTTCTTCAGTGAAGTGTCTCTTAAAGGTCTTTGGCCCATTTTTAATTGAGTTGTTTTCTTATTGTTGAATTTTAAGAGTTCTTTATGTATTTTGGATAATAGGCCTTTATTAGATGTCTCCTTTGCAAATATTTTCTCCCAGTGCATGTCTTGTCTTCTCATTCTCTTGACATTGTCTTTTGTAGAGCAGAAGTTTCAGCTTATCAGTTTCAATTTTTTTTTTTTTTTTGGTGGACTGTGTCTTTGGTGCTGTATCTAAAAAGTCATCACCATACCCAAGGTCATCTAGATTTTTTCCTGTGTTTTCTTCTAAGAGTTCTATAGTTTCGTATTTTATATTCAGGTCTATGATTCGTTTTGGGTTAATTTTTAAAAATTTATTGGAGTATAGTTGTTTTTCAGTGTTGTGTTAGTTTCACCTGTACACCAAAGTGAATCAGCTATACGTGTACACATATCTCCTCTTTTTTGAGTTTCCTTCCCATTTAGGTCACCACAGAGCATCAAATAGAGTTCCCTGAGCTATACAGTAGGTTCTTATTAGTTATCTACGTTTTGGGTTAATTTTTGTGAAGAGTGTAAAGTCTGTATCTAGATTCATTTTCGCATGAGGATGTCCTGTTGTTCCAGCACCATTTGTTAAAGAGACTATCTTTGCTCCAGACTATCTTTGTTCTGTTGTCAAAGATCAATTAACTGTACTTCTGTGGCTCTATTTCTGGGCTCTCCATTCTGTTCCATTGATCTATTTGTCTGTTCTTTCATCAGTACCACACTCTCTAGATTATTGTAGCTTCATAGTAAGTCTGGAAGTCGGGTAGTGTTAGCCCTCTGACTTTGGTCTTCTTCTTCAATATTGAGTTGGCTATTCTCAGATTTTTGCCTCTCCATATAAACTTTAGGAGCAGTTTGTTGATATCCCCCAAGATAACTTGCTGGGGGAATTTCCTGGCAGTCCAGTGGTTAGGACTCTGTGTTCTCACTGCTGAGGGCCTGGGTTTGATTCCTGGTTGGGGAACTAAGATCCCACATGCCTCATGGCGCAGCCCCCCCACCCCCCCAAAAAAAAGATAACTTGCTGGGATTTTTGATTGGGATTCCATTGAATCTGTAGATCATGTTGTGAAGAACTGACATTTTGACAATATTGAGTCTTCCTATCCATGAACGTGGAATGTCTCTCCATTTATTTAGTTGTTAGATTTGGTTCATCCAAGTTTTGTAGTTTTCCTCCTATATATCTTGTACAC
The DNA here is from genome assembly GCF_011762595.2 of Tursiops truncatus. NCBI lineage: Eukaryota > Metazoa > Chordata > Mammalia > Artiodactyla > Delphinidae > Tursiops > Tursiops truncatus. The sequence goes on along the minus strand of NC_047050.1, from coordinate 11,432,082 downwards.
ATTTATACCTAAATATTTCATTTTGTGGGGTGCTAATGTAAATGGAATTGTGTTTTTAATTTTAAATTGCAGTTGTTCATTGCTGGTATATAGGAAAGCGATTGACTTTGTATATTACCCTTGTATCCAGCAACCTAGCTGTAATAACTCATTAGTTCCAGGAGGTTTTTTGTCTGTTTTTTTCCGATTTTTCTACATAAATGATCATGCGATCTGTGAACAAAGAGAGTTTTATGTCTTCCTTTCTAATCGATATACCTTTTATTTCCTTTTATTGTCTTATTGCATTAGCAAGGATTTCCAATATGATGTTGAAAAGGAGTGGTGAGTGGCCTTAGTCCTTGAAGGATTCTTTACTTTTAACAGGGCAATGTAATAATATTTATAGGAAAAAAATTAAGACTACTCAGCAGAAGGTTAGCAGAAGACTCACTCAGTTCCAGGAAGAAATACAAATGTAGGAAAACAGGTTCAGCTTTGCTAGTAATAAATGCAAAATAAAATAAATTTTAAAAATTTGGGGGGTGGGGAAACATTTTCTTACTGGCAAAGACTGGCAAAACCCAATCTTAGCAGGGTGTGAGAAAACGGTCTTTTTTGTTTGTTTGTTTTAATTAATTAATTTATTTAATTTTGGCTGCATTGTGTCTTCCTTGCTGCACACTGGCTTTCTCTAGTTGCGGTGAGCGGGGGCTACTTTTCGTTGTGGTGCCTGGGCTTCTCCTTGCAGTGGCTTTTCTTGTTGCGGAGCACAGGCTCTAGGCACGTGGGCTTCAGTAGTTGTGGCACTTGGGCTCAGTAGTTGTGGCTCACGGGCTCTAGAGCGCAGGCTCAGTATTTGTGGCTCATGGCTTAGTTGCTCAGCGGCATGTGGGATCTTCTCGAACCTGGGCTAGAACCCGTGTCTTCTGCATTGGCAGGCAGATTCCCAGCCACTGTGCCACCCAGGGAAGTCCCGAAAATAGGTATTCTTATAAATGGAGCTGGGAGCATCATTTGGTTCAATCTTTTGGGAATACAGCAGGTCTTTACAAATCAAAATTTTAAATGTGAATATTACCCTTTCTGCAGTCCTGTAATTTATCCAAAGGGACAGTTAGAACAATTTGCTAAGATACATGTGCATAGATTTTTGGCAACAATTTGCAGTATTGATATTGATGGGTGTTTAGGTTATTTCAGTGCTCATCATTGGATATTGTTAAAATATGGTGTTTTAATTCAGCGTAAAAGTCTATATCCAGTAAAATGATGCCACAGATCCATATTTGTCTTGGAAAGGTATACGTAACAGTTTGAATGGGGAAAATTTTAGCTGAAAAGTGGCATGTATATATTAGCCTGTTGATTTAACTTTCTATGTAATATCTGCATTTGTCAATAAAAACATGGAGGATATTGTATACACCAGTATATGAATGCATACAAGTCTGGAAGGTCGCTCAGCAAAATGTTAACAGTGGCTATCTTTGGGTACTGGGGTTTCTGGTAACTTTTACTATTTTTGTACTTTTGTGGTTTGTTGTATTTTTTTTTTTTTTTGTAATCAGAGAAATCAGTTTTTTTAAAAAAACAACATTAAAAAGTAACACGCTGTCAGGTGGAATATCATTTAAGTAGAAATAAAGTTATGAAGAAACTTAGGTCTAGTTAGAAAATAATTTATTATAGGATGGTCAGAAACGAGTTATTCACTGGCACATCGTAGGTATTCAGAGTGGTTTATTAAAATGGAATTATAGTGGGGGAATGATGTATGGAGGAATGCACTGCTTTTTTTTTTTTTTTTTTGGCAGTATGTGGGCTTCTCATTGTTGTGGCCTCTCCCGTTGCGGAGCACAGGCTCCGGACGTGCAGGCTCAGCGGCCATGGCTCACGGGCCCAGCCGCTCCGCGGCATGTGGGATCTTCCCGGACCGGGGCATGAACCCGTGTCCCCTGCACCGGCAGGCGGACTCTCAACCACTGCGCCACCAGGGAAGCCCTGCACTGCATTTTTAATGGAAAAATGAAGTGAGTTTGGAGGCAGATAGTTTACAAAAAATATTATGCCTATTTCAGAGCTGAGAAGGTAAGCTTTCTGCTATAATATTTATGACCTGGAATCATAGAACATCAATGTTAGAAGAGTCTGTGGAAGTCAGCCCCCTCAACATCCAGATAAGTAAACTGAAACCAAGGAGGTTAAAGGACACACCGGGCAATCCAGAAGTCTCTTCTGTTGAACATCGTGATTTTGGCTGCTCAGTTTTTGCTTGAACATTTTTGGAATGAGAAGATTACCACTTTATAAGGCAGTCCATTTTGGTGTTGAAAGGTGTAATGAATGGGTTGAATAGTGTCCACCAAAAATTCATGTCTACTTGGAACCTCAGAATGTGACCTTATTTGGAATGAGGATCTTTGCAAATGCAATCAAGATGAGGTCATATGGGTTAGGGCAAGCCCTAAGTCCAGTGACTGAAGTCTGTCTAAGCAGAGGAGAGGACACACAGAGCCTCTGACATACACACAAGAAAGAAGGCCATTTGAAGAGGGAGCAGAGATTGGAGCGATGCAGCTACAAGCCAGGAACTCCAAAGATTGCAGGGATACACCAGAAACTACTGAGATGCAAGGAAGGATTCTTCCCTAACACCTTCATTCCGAGGCAGCACAGCCCTGCCGACACCTTGATTTTGGACTTCTGGCCTCCAGAACTGAGAGAGAATAATCTGTTGTTTTAAGCCACCCAGCTGGTGGTACTTTGTTACAGCAGCCCTAGGAAACTAATACAAATGGGTTTGAATATTTTAAATGTGTTTGTTCGCTCTTGCAGTCAGCAGATGTTTACGGAGCACTCTTTACGTGCCAGGCACTTGGCTAGGTATATCAGAGATAAGTGAGACGTGCTTCCTGCCTCCATTCCTAGAGTGTGTCCATCAGGAAGGACAGCCATGTAAGTACGTGACTGCAGTACTGGACTAGGATTGTGTGTGGAGTTCAGTGGTGGCACAGTGGAGCTGGGAGAACCAGGGACGGTTTTACAAGAGACCTTTATGGTGGGTTTGAACGAAAGAGCTGAAATCAACCTCTGTGGGAATTCTGCTTGATTCTGCCACCGCTAGTGCTATCACTCCTACCTAGTTCAAGGTATGTAGCATGCTGTTACTAGAATTCTCTCACCACAGATCAGTCGAAGTAATTTTTATTTTTATTTTCTTATTTTGCCTGCACTGCATGGCTTGCGGGATCTCAGTTCCCTGACCAGGGATTGAACCTGGGCCTCTGCAGTGAAAGTGCCGAATCCTAACCACTAGACCATCAGGGAACTCCCCGAAGTAATTTTTAAAATGCAACCAGATCGGGCTTCCCTGGTGGCGCAGTGGTTGGGAGTCCGCCTGCCGATGCAGGGGACGCAGGTTCGTGCCCCGGTCCGGGAGGATCCCACATGCCGCGGAGCGGCTGGGCCCGTGAGCCATGGCCGCTGAGCCTGCGCGTCCGGAGCCTGTGCTCCGCAACGGGAGAGGCCGCAACAGTGAGAGGCCCGCGTACCGCAAAAAAAGAAAAAAAAAAATGCAACCAGATCATGCTTCTCTACTGAAAACATCAATGGGTTCTTATCACAATGAAAATAAAATCCAAACTCCTTTTCATCATACAGCCCCATAAAATCTGATCCCTCCTAACTTCAGTCGCATCTCTTTATACAGTGGTCTTCTTGCTGTCTGTGAACACTGTCAGGTTTGTTCCCATCTTGGACTTTGCACCTGCTCTGCCCTCAGACCCAGGATCTTCCGTGGCTCCTCTTCCTTCAAGTCTCGGCTCCCTCTTTGCAGAGGAGCCTTCCCTGACCACCCTATTTAAAAGCCCCCCTCCCCCATCTATCTATTACCTTGTTTTATTTACAGCACATACCACTAACTGGATTTGTCTATTTCTGCCTCGCTTCCAGCCTGCATCCCTGCCACCATAGAATGTGTGGTCTGGAAGCAGGGATCTTGTTTATACTGTTCGCTGCTTATACTGTTCACTGCTGTGTCCCTAGTGTACAACACATAGGAAGTGTTAAGTACAGAAGAAAGAAGAAAAACTTACTCTTTTAGTCTCACGCTTATGTCAGATCATATGTCAGCATGACTCTCTTTGGGATGAATCCCAAACTGTATTCTTATAATTTCATTTTATAGTCCCAGCCTATTCCCTCCCCCCGAAAATTGCACCTTCATCTTCATATCCTTTCTGAGCTGCCCTCTGTGGTATTGGAGCTATCTTAATTTCTAAAATTGTGTAATCTTATTTAAGGATGCATTGAGTTTTAGAAAAGTTGCCCAAAGTAACACAGCCGTGAATGGTGTTGCTAGGATTTGAACTTAGATCTCTCCCTGACTAGAGCGCCTTTCTGGTTGTTCTCCTATGAGGGTTTTGGTGAGTGGGAGGTAAAAATCCAGAATTAAAATAGGAGCCTTGTCCATTTGGACTAGAAATAGCAAACACTTATTATTTGTTTCTATAAAAAGAGCTCCGCGATATTTGTTGAAAGGAATTCTAAAAAGTAACTTTAATTTTTTTTCGACTAAAGTTAATTTGCTTGTTATAAAGAAGAAAGTAAACATCATCAGTAGTCTACCACCCAGAGACAGCTGCTGTTAACATTTTAGAACATTTTTATCCAATATTTTTCTGTGCAGAAATAAAATAATGTTATGTCATTTTCCTACATAAATCTTTCTCTGAATTTTGAAATAATTTCCTAATGTAATTATTAGATCAAAGCATATTGCCAAATTTTTTTCCAGAAAGGTGACCCCAATTTACATTTCCGTGAGCAGCACACGAGTGCCTTTTCATACCTTTTCAATATTTTTGGTTTCCACTTCTTGGATTTTTCTTGATATTAAACTTGGAATATATGTTTATTAGTTACCTACTAACTATCCTGGAATTGTCTATATCCATTGCCTATTTTTCTATTGGCAGCTTAGTATATTTTAAATCAGTTTTTAAATTTTACATTGATAATGAAAATGTTGTCATATTTGTGGCAAACTTCCACCTTTTTGACTTATTTTTATTTTTTTAAATTTTATTTATTTATTTTTGGCTGCATTGGGTCTTCATTGCTGTGCACAGGCTTTCTCTAGTTGTGGTGAGCAGGGGCTACTCTTTGTTGCGGCGCGTGGGCTTCTCATTGCGGTGGCTTCTCCTGTTGCGGAGCACGGGCTCTAGGCGCACGGCCTTCAGTAGTTGTGGCATGTAGGCTCAGTAGTTGTGGCTTGCGGGCTCTAGAGCGCAGGCTCAGTAGTTTTGGCTTAGCTGCTCTGCGGTATGTGGGATTCTCCTGGACCAGGGCTCGAACCCATGTCCCCTGCATTGGCAGGCAGATTCCTAACCTCTGTGGACCACCAGGGAAGTCCCTTGACTTATTTTTAATAAAATGATGTTCTACCTGTACTGCTAAGCCTTTATCTAGTAAGTCTTATCTCTTTAATGATGTAGTCATCAGAGGGAATTTTTGTTAATAAAAGTTTTCAGCATTTTAAATTCTTCCACACAAACTTTTTGTCTTCAGCGTACTAATTTGATAAAGATCTTTTTCATTTTAATAAGTTGTATGGATTAATTGTCAATAACAAATTATAGGTAATTATCTCTTTGTATTTTAAATATATTGTAAAAGGAAGGTTACATAAGTACTTTTCCAGAATAGAACCAAGAATGTGAAATTGGAGGAAAAATTTTATACTTGGAAAATATATTGAAAATGAATGACTTGAGAACTTCTGAATGTACTTTCTAAGCATTCTCACCACTAAAGCAATTGGCATGTAACCTATCCCCCTCCTGCAAACATTTTTAATTTTGTGATAGTAACTCAAATTTTGTACTAAGAAAAATGGAACGTAGGACCCATTTTACATGGCTTTTCTAAAATCTCTAAAATTTTAGAGAGAATTTATGTCTTACAAACATTTAAGAGGATTTTTTAATGGCTTATAACATTAACATAAAAGAGGACAATTTGAAGATAAAAGCAAAAACATAGATTACCTGCAGTGTGTAGAACCAACATTTTCATTTTTCTTTCATCACAGTGAAAATACTCCAAAATCATTTTCAGAGAAAAACTTTCCAGAAGTGACTTCAAGAATTTTTTGTGGTTGGCCTCAGTTCATTTCCATTTGAGGTGTAGTTTTAATAACTTTTTCAAGGCTTTCCACATTTATTTCCACATCAGTGGTGTTTTTTAATTTCCTTTTTGTCGTTTTTTTGTTTGGTTGGTTAAGTCTCTTAGAGCAGGATTCAAGAGGGCTGCGCCAGAAAAGCCATTGAGGATGTAAAAATAAAATTTTAGAATGTTTATTTTTAACCTTATTGTTTCAGTTCCTAATTTTATTTATGTTACATGGAGTACATAAAATTATATGTATCTAATTCATAAATAAATGCATTCCAAGTTTGGAGACTACTATCAGAGAATCTGTTGATTGTAATGTATTTCTCACACGCACGTGTGTGCATGCACACACACACACACACACACACACACACACACACACACAGGTCATGCAGGAACATACACAACATTTCAAAGCGTTCTTGGAGTCCGTCCATCATACCTCTAGAATACTCGCGTTCCTGTTTAACCATAACCTGCCTTGCCTCCTGAGTGCACTTAGCCGCAGCTCTTTGTCTACTGATTTATTTAATTTTTAAAATTTTTTCCTTAAAGACAATTTCATGAGGTCCATGGTATTTGGATTATAGAAATTTGCTAGGCAAACAGATTTTTTTTTTTTTTTTGCGGTACGCGGACCTCTCACTGTTGTAGCCTCTCCCATTGCGGAACACAGGCTCCGGACACGCAGGCTCAGCGGTCATGGCTCACGGGCCCAGCCGCCCCACGGCATGTGGGATCCTCCCGGACCGGGGCACGAACCCGTGTCCCCTGCATCGGCAGGTGGACTCTCAACCACTGTGCCACCAGGGAAGCCCTAATTTATTTAATGTTATTAACCAACTCTGATTTCCATCCTTAAGGTTCCAGCCGAGGGTTAACTCTTAGAAGAGCCACCTTGTGTACCTATCTGTCCTGATTTCAGTTTGGTTAAACTATGAGCTCCTTAAGAGTGGTCACTGTTTATTTAGCTCTGTTCAGCCCAGTGCTTCATACAAAGTAGATATTTAGCAAATGAAAAGAGTGCGTCAAACCTTTATAAAGTCCTGTCAGTGACCCATCCTACAGAGTCCAGCTTCCTGCTCTCCCCACACTCCCTCCTATTTCCCCCTTCCCACGATGCCACCTCATACGCTGCTGCGGCAACAGTCATTTCTGTCTTAAAGGGTCTTATGCCATCTCAAGGTGGCCGCTCTTAATTCTTTGACGACTGAAGGATTTCTGGAAGGCCTCAAAGTGGTAGTAGTATTCAGATCCCCTCATATAAAGCTAGTAAATGACATGGTCAGGATCAGGGATAGGCTTTCAACCTTGAGGACTTTATAAAAGGTCTCTATGGCTTCCCTCATGGTGCAGTGGTTAAGAGTCCGCCTGTTAATGCAGGGGACACGGGTTCGAGCCCTGGTCTGGGAAGATCCCACATGCCACGGAGCAGCTAAGCCTTTGTGCCACAACTACTGAACCTGTGCTGTAGAGCCCGCGAGCCACAACTACTGAGCCCCCATGCTACAACTACTGAAGCCCACATGCCTAGATCCCGTGCTCCACAACAAGAGAAGCCATGGAAATGAGAAGCCCGCGCACCACAACAAAGAGTAGCCCCCGCTCGCTGCAATTAGAGAAAGCCAGTGCGTAGCAACAAAGACCCAACACAGCCAATAAATAAATAAATAAAATAAATTACCAAAAAAAAAAGTATCTGGATTTCTCCTGGGGGGCTTTGGTTGTCTTAATGGATTATAGACCCTTGTTGTTGAGTAACCAGGTGATGACTATAGGTAGCCCTTTTCTTCAGTACACTGTGGGATGTAGCCCCAGGTCAACACACCCTCTTTATTTTTTTTTTTAAATAAATTTATTTATTTATTTGTTTTTGGCTGCGTTGGGTCTTCGTTGCTGCGCGTGGGCTTCCTCTAGTTGCGACGAGCGGGGGCTACTCTTCATTCCGGTGCGCGGGCTTCTCATTGCGGTGGCTTCTCTTGTTGCGGAGCACAGGCTCCAGGTGCACGGGCTTCAGTAGTTGTGGCGCACGGGCCCAGTCGCTCCGCGGCATGTGCGATCTTCCCAGACCAGGGCCCGAACCCCTGTACCCTGCATTGGCAGGCGGATTCCCAACCACTGCACCACCAGGGAAGCCCACCTTCTTTATTCTTTAGCATATAAGTGTGTAGCTAGAGAACGCTTAGCCAAAAGAAAATGGTTATAAAATTTTTCTTGTTAGAAACTAGACTGGTTGGTTCAGGTATAACACCAGTGATGCCCAATAGAAATACAGTGTGAGCCATGTATGTCGTTTAAAACTTTCCTGTAGCCACATTTAAAACAGTAAAATGAAACAGGTGAAATTAGTTTTAATGTATGTTATTTAACCAACTCTATCCTAAATATTGTTAATTTAACATGTAATCAATACAAAAAAGATGTTAGTGGTAAATTTTATGTATTTTTGGAGCACACATCTCGGTTCTGACCAGCACCATTTCAAGCACTCCGTAGCCACAGTGGCTGCTGATTCACTGGACAGCGTGGCTCTAGAAATAATGATATTTTATAGTACATCTTGTTAGAGGGTGTCAAGGCCACCTCTTTTTTCTATAATTAGACACATTTGTTGTTACATTTTATGGGGTTCTGTACATTTCCCTTATTCAAACCTTGTTTACTTATTAGGCTTGGAAATACCAAGATACCAGTATAAGTTAGCTGCATTTTTAGAGAGATTGTATATAGTAGTCCCCCCACTTGTCTGCGGGGAATATGTCCCAAGACCCACAGGAGATGCCTGAAACTCTGGATGGTACCAAACCCTGTACATACTCTGTTTTTTCCTGTACACACGTGTGATAAAGTTTAACTTAAAAATTAGGCACAGTGGGCTTCCCTGGTGGCACAGTGGTTGAGAATCTGCCTGCTAACGCAGGGGACACGGGTTCGAGCCCTGGTCTGGGAGGATCCCACATGCCGCAGAGCAACTAGGCCTGTGAGCCACAGCTACTGAGCCTGCGCGTCTGGAGCCTGTGCTCCGCAACAAGAGAGGCTGCGATAGTGAGAGGCCCGCGCACCATGATGAAGAGTGGCCCCCGCTTGCCACAACTAGAGAAAGCCCTCGCACAGAAACGAAGACCCAACACAGCCATAAATAAATAAATTTAAAAAAATATTAGGCACAGTAAGAGATTAACAACAATAATAAAATAGAACAATTACAGAACAATTATGTAGAACAATTATAATAGAACAATTATAATAATACACTGTAGTAAAAGTTAAGTGGATGTATCTCTCTCAAAATCTTAGTGTACAAATCTAATGCCTTTTCCATCTTAACTAAGCACTTAAAATGCACTGTGGCCATAACTTTTGCAGTTTGAGGTGTGACAGCAAAACTAGCACAAATTTCTTTTTCCTTCACAATCTCGCAGATAGAAGAGTTGTTCTTACCACAGGTCTTAGCAACCCCACATACAATTTTTTTTTTCTTAAGTCAAGAACTTTCACCTCTTCACTTAAAGGAAGCACTGTACGGCCTCTCTTTGGCATATGAGTCACCAGCATCACTACTTTTGCACTTGGAAGCTTTATTAAGTGAATAATTATTAAGTAAGATAAGGGTTACTTGAATACAAGCATTGAGATACGGTGTTGTTCTGATAACTGAGATGGCTACTAAGTAACTAATGGGCAGGATACGCTGGACAAAGGGATGGTTCATGTCCCAGGTGGGACAGTTCGAGATTTCATCATGCTGTTCAGAGGGGTGCACATTTTAAAACTTGTGTATTGTTTATTTCTGGAATTTTCCATTTAATATTTTTCGAACTGCGGTTAACCGGGGGTAACTGAAGCCGTGGAGTGCGGAACCTGAACTAAGAGGGGACTGCTGACTACTGTAGTTAGAAAAATGAGAGGACGACAGAGTTTTTAGCAGCTCTGTTTTGCTTTCTTTGGGCTTGGCTGTTTCAGTTTCTTAGTTCTGGGGTGTAGGGACTTCAGTCTTAAAAGCTATGCTTTTCATAGTGGGGCCAGCTCTTGTCCTTCTCCAGAAAGATTTTTTTAGGTTGAGGGAAGTTGCTGGTGAGAAAAGGCATAAAGCTTCTTGTTGGTTCAGGTTCTGTATATCCCCTTGCACGCATGGAGACTAGACTTTGTTTCTTCTAAGAAATACAAATGTGAAAGATGAAGCAAAAGGGGTTTTTTTGTTGTTTTTGTGTGTGTTTTGTTTGTTTTTTACAAAGTAGAAATAGTTTAGTTATGTGAAGCCAGTCTTGTTTGGGTAAGGCTGTTAGCTAGTACCCTAGAGGAACATGGGTAAATAATTCTGCATTGTTAAAAAAAGAACACAATGGCAGGATTGCAGACCAGGTACCTTGGATGTGAACATTGGCCAGAGGATCCATGCTTTATACCACTATGAAAGTGGATAGGATAAAAATCCTTTAAATCTGGGGCTTCCCTGGCAGTCCAGTGGTTACTACTCCACGCTTTCAGTGCACGGGGCACGGGTTGGATCCCTGATCAGGGAACTAAGATCCCACATTTGTCACGGCTGAAAAATTAAAAATAAATAAAAAATAGGGAAAATTTATTTTTTAAAAAATCCTTTAAATCTGTTTTGAAACCATTTTTAAGACAGTCTTAAAACAGAATGGAAAATGTCTCAAAGCAGATTTAATTCAACAATTTCAACTTTTTAAATTATCAGACTAACTTAATATTATTGAAAGTTTGAAAGGAATAATCACCCATAATCCTGCCATTATAGCATTATTATTTTTATGCAGTTGCCATGTTTTTATATGTATTTTAAGGTAGTTGTGATGAACGGGTACATTTAATTTTGTAGCTTTTTAGAATATGTTACTTTTTAAAATGTGGATTTGTAATGTTACTCAGTAATAAGATACCTTTTTATTTAGTTGTCATACAGTAGCCTGAAAATAGATACAGGCTGGTGAAGTGATTCCATTCCTTGAAGTAATACAGGGATTTCATTTGTCATGGTTGTCTGTGAGTTGCTGCCAGTCTGTGGGGATGGGGAAGAGAGGAATGTCAGGGCAGTTTACATCGAGGAGGTGGGCAGGAAGCTGTGGTATCTCTTCTACTCTTGTCGCATTGGTGAGAACTACGTGGCTCCACTTAGCCGCACAGGAGGCTGGAAGGGAGAAATAACACAGTAGGAACGTGCTGTGCACAGCTTTCTCCACATTGTGGGCTTCCCTAGGGTGGTTTTTATAGAACTGGGATTACTGGTCCAAAGAGTACGAACATTTGAATAGAATATTTATTTCTACATTACTTTTGTAAAGCAGCCATTTCATTACTCTGGAGACTGACCAAAGGCCAATTGCATAAAGCTTTGAAAAGTGTAATGCTGTCGAACTTGGAGTAAGAAAAATGGGAATCTCTGGCATTCTTGGCTGGGGCTACGCACATTCCACCCTACTCTCTCCCAGCTCGGTTGGCATGAGGTTCTGCCAGCAAGAAGCAGGCTGTGAAGACCTCACCTTGAAGAGGGCTCAGCTCTTTGGAGTGGCGGGTGTTGTTGCTCAGTGGCATTTTCTGTGGATGTGGATTTCAGAGGTGCATGGGAGGGCCAGTGGCTCCGCTTATATAGCAGACTGCAGTACTGTTTGGGGCACACGTATTCCTGGATGAGGCTGAGCATAAGCACAGAGAAGATCTGAGCAGGCCCACGGTATTCATATACTTTAGACTGACCCTGGAGTTCTGTGCATGCACCTGGGAGATGTGAAAGGGCCTGAGGAAAGATAAACCTGGGGCAAACTGGAAAACAGACTGAATTTCCCAGGAGCTCCCCTACCCACGCACATACCCATCAGCAGAGGTGGGAGCCTCACTGGCTAAAGGTGTTTGAGCATAACCTCTGTCCAGTCACAAGTTGACCGTGAAATTATGCAAAGCTGCAACCCCTCAGGAAGTCAGGCTTAAAAATAAAGATACATTTAAACCAAGACTGAGCAGAGACATCAGTGGTGGCATATCACAGGGAGACAGAGTTCACATATTTAGCCCAGACGTGATACCAGACAGAAACTAAAGTAAGACAGCAACAATACCTATTAGGGGGAAAAGAATCAGAATTCAGAGTTGCTGTATTATATACAATCCATAGGTTTAACAACAAAATTACAAGCCACGGAAGGAAACAGGAAAAAAGTGTGACTAGTGCACAGGAAAAAGGAGTGGTCAAAAAAAGTGTCTCTGGGCTTCCCTGGTGGCGCAGTGGTTGAGAGTCCACCTGCCGATGCAGGGGACACGGGTTTGTGCCCCGGTCCGGGAAGATCCCACATGCCGCGGAGCGGCTAGGCCCGTGAGCCATGGCCGCTGAGCCTGCGCGTCTGGAGCCTGTGCTCCGCAACGGGAGAGGCCACAGCAGTGAGAGGCCTGCGTACGACCAAAAAAAAAAAAAAAAAAAAAAGTTAAAATGGAAATTCTAGACTTGAAGACTACAATACTTGAAATGAAAAATTCACTAGAGGGTCTCAACAGCAGTTTTGAGATGCTAATAAAAAGAATCAATGAATTTAAAGACAGACCAGTAGATATGATTCAATCTGAAAAACAGAAAAATGATTGGAGGAAAATGAACAGAGCCTCAGGGTCAAGCATACAACATAGGCGTAATGGGAGTCTCAGAAGGAGAGAGAAAGGTGCGGGAAATAGCCTTGTGGGAAGCTTTCCAAATTTGATGAAAACCTTTAAACTTCACATCCAGAAGCTCAGTGAATCTTAGTAGGATAAATATGAGACCTGTGCCTAGACACAACATAGACAATCTTGTTGAAAGACAAGAGAAAACCTTGAGATCAGCAAGAGGAAAAGCACTCATTGCATACAGAGGATCATCAGTGGCTGCCTTCTCGTCAGAAACACTCGGGGCAGTGGGACAGCACACCTGAAGCGCTGAAAGAGAAAAAGCTGTCTGTGAATAATTCTATATTTAGCAAAGCTATCATTCAGAAACGAGGGTGAAATACATTCCTGTGCAGAGACTGAGAGAATTTGTGGCAAGCAGACCTGCCTTACAAGAAATATGAGAAGTTCTTAAGGTTGTCAGGAAATGACACCAGATGGTAACTCAGCTCCACAGGATGAAATGAAGACACTGGAAATCTAAATATGTAGGTTAATATGAAAACTTGAAATACATTTTTTCCCATTTCTTAACTTTTTAAAAAGGCATTGAATTGTATCTAAAAACAAATTAAGTACCTGTAACATTTCATCCCACCCCCCCACCTCCACCATGTTATAATTCATTCATCCCAGTTGTACACAAATTGTTCCCAGCTGTTTGCCTTTTGGTCTGTACGATCTCAAAAGTTTTGGTTTCAGGACCCCTTTCCACTCTAAAAACTTGTTGAAGACTCCAAAGAGCTTTTGTTTATAGGGGTTTCGTCTATTGATATGTTTTTGTATTAGAAAATAAAATAGAAGAATTCAAATACTGTTCATTTAAAAATAACTGTAATACCAATTGCATGTTAACATAATGTTTTTTAATGGAAAAAAATCTATATTTTCCAAAGCAAAGAAAGTTAATGAGGAGAGTGGCATTGATTTACACTTTGCAAATCTCATTAGTTTGGGCTTAATAGCAGACAGTCTGCTTGGAACTTGTTGCTTTGGCTGAAGTACATGAAGAAAAGCTGGCCCCGCTCGTTGGAAAAGAGAGGGGTACTGTCGTAGCCTGTCCTTGTAATTGCGGATAGTTTTCTTTGATATGAACCAGAACTCAAGAAATGGTAGTTTCTGAGAAGTTAGTTGCAATGTGGGATCTAAAACATTATCAGTGAATTTTTTGATTCATTGTTACATTAAACTTCGTTCCATTAAAACTCATTCCTGTTTAAAGGATAATGGAATAAAAAGTTTGCTCTCTGAAGTAATACATTTGGAAAAAAACTATTAGGGTAATCAAGTATTGCATAAGAATGTCTTTTGAAAGGCTTTTCATTAACTAGCATTTGAGATTTCTAAGTTAGGACTTAGTTTAAACTCCTGGGAGCTGGAATCACAGATTTTCTCTATCATTACTAGGGACTTGATTTAAAGCTTAGTTACAGCATCATCATCACCACCATCATTATTGTAAAAGTAATACCTCCTTGTGGTAAAATTAAAAAATTCAGAAGGGTATAGAATGCAGTTAAGGAAACCTTTCCTTCCCAGTTCCCCAGAGGTAAGTAGTGTTTATAGTTTCTTGAAGGTTTTTTTGCAAATTTGGTCACATAAACACCTTGATATGTATTACAAGTATACATAGGAAAATCTTTTTTAAACACATGGGATCATAATAAACGTTGTTCCGTAAATACACAAATCTTGAGCATCTTTGTATCAGTATAGTAGGTATGTCATTCTCTTAGAGACTGCCTAGTATGTATGTTACTAGATTGGTTATTGGAAGAAAAAAATTTAGTAATAAAGTACCACTTTTAAAATTTGTTCCCACTTAAGTATTGTTCCTGATGCATTATTAATATTTTTATTGGTCAGATACAATAAAATCAGCTGCAAAATGAAATTGCTTATCTTGCAAAAAGTATGCAGGTTTTCATAAAATTCATGGGTGTGACATTAAAAAATTCAACGCTATTGACAGACTGCCAGCTGAAGATCTAAGATGATAACATACTGGATGTCTTTATTTTTATTTTTTTAACATCTTTATTGGAGTATGATTGCTTTACAATGGTGTGTTGGTTTCTGCTTTATAACAAAGTGAATCAGCTATACATATACATGTATCCCCATATCTCCTCCCTCTTGCATCTCGCTCCTACCCTCCCTATCCCACTCCTCTAGGTGGACACAGAGCACTGAGCTGATCTCCCTGTGCTGTGTGGCTGCTTCCCACTAGCTATCTGTTTTACATTTGGTAGGGTATATAAGTCCATGCCACTCTCTCACTTTGTCCCAGCTTACCCTTCCCCCTCCCCCTCCACGTGTCCTCAAGTCCATTCTCTACGTCTGCGTCTTTATTCCTGTCCTGCCCCTAGGTTCTTCAGAACCTTATTTTCTTTTTTTTTTTTAGATTCCATATATATGTGTTAGCATATGGTATTTGTTTTTCTCTTTCTGACTTACTTCACTCTGTATGACAGACTCTAGGTCCATCCACCTTACTACAAATAACTCAATTTCGTTTCTTTTTATGGCTGAGTAATATTCCATTGTATATATGTGCCACATCTTTATCCCTTCATCTGTCGATGGACACTTAGGTTGCTTCCATGTCCTGGCTATTGTAAATAGAGCTGCAATGAACATTGTGGTACATGACTCTTTTTGAATTACTGTTTTCTCAGGGTATGTGCCCAGTAGTGGGATTACTGGGTCATAATAACATGCTAGCTGTTTTTTAAGGGAGCCTGATTCGATTGCAGTGACTTTTGATGCAAATGATTAGAGAGAGACCCTTAGGAAAAATGGATGAAGCCATTCAGTACTTTTGAAAAGATGATCATTGTGATTGAGAAAAAAACATGAAGGTTGTATTATATTATGTTATCATACAATTTTGTTGAAAAGCTTACACTAAAAGGTAAAGTCAACACGATTCTGTTTTTTATTCTTAGAATTTGTGCATAGTTAAAATTATAACTTACATCTTGTTAACTATAACTTAAACTTGTTTTTATATTTGTTATTTTTCAAGTCAAAATCTTGAAAATCAGTTATTATTTTCAATTTTATAATTACATTTTGGTGCTTAGCTTGAGAGAGTTCACTAAGTGGCCTTTCCCCAGTATCAGTCATCTCCAGAAGACTAGGAACTCATGAATTGCAGTGCATGGATGTACTTTAACTTAGGTCCCTGTCAATTAAGATATTTAGGCTAGCGAATTCCCTGGCAGTCCAGTGGTTAGGACTCAGTGCTTTCACTGCAGGGGCCTGGGTTCAGTCCCTGGTGGGGGAACTAAGATCCCGCAGGCCACGTTGGTGCACCCAAAAAAAAAAAAGATATTTAGGCTAACAGTATTTTTTTGTGCCTCTTATAAACAGTGCTGCAGTGAATGTCCTGTGCACATATCTTTACATTCCAACGTATGTCCATGGTATACATTTCTGTGAGGGGAATAACTTGGGTCGAAAGCTACATGCATTTACAATTTTGCTAGCTCCAAAAGGGTTGCATCAATTGACATTCTCACTGCAAAACTGTGTATACTTCACAGTGTATTCCTTGTTGCCCAGATCTTTTCTTAAGTTAGCATAGTGAGAGTTTGTACAATGAGTTCAAATAGTGAAAGATGAGGTGTTACTGAACTCTTTTTAGTTCCTGAGATTTGGATGGCCAGAGTCGGGACAGCCTGGACAGTGAAGGGTCCATCTGAAAACTGATCATCCTCTGGTCCCTGAGTTAGATGGTTAGAGAGTTTGAATAATGCAGAATTCCAGCTGTTTCTTTCTTCTGTCATCTCCACACCCTCACTGGCAGTGAGGTATCATCAATGTTTTTGTCCTTGATAGCGTGATGGGTTAAAATAAAAAGGTGTCTCATTAGGTCTGTTTCGCTTCTCTTTAGTTATAAGTGATACTATGCATATTTTTATTTGAATGGCATTTATATTTTAAAATAATATGTAAAATATCTTCTTGTATCATAAGAGTGATTTTCCACCATTAGGGAAATAAATTCGTTTTATAATATTACTAACATTTTATCGAATTTCTTTTTACTTTTTATGGTAATTTTTTGTGTGTGGTAGTTTTATTTAGTGAAATGTATAATTTTTCCCCTTTTAAGGCTTCTGGTTCTATGTCATAGAGTATTATCTGCTGTGCCTCAAGATAATAGGTCTTTCATGTATTCTCCTACAGTCTTTTACATTATTCTTTCGATAATTCTATTAACACAGTTTTTTGTTTTTTGTTTTTTTGCGGTACGCGGGCCTCTCACTGTTGTGGCCTCTCCCATTGCGGAGCACAGGCTCCGGACGCGCAGGCTCAGCGGCCATGGCTCACGGACCTAGCCGCTCCGTGGCATGTGGGATCTTCCCGGACCGGGACACGAACCCGCATCCCCTGCATCGGCAGGCGGACTCTCAACCACTGCACCACCAGGGAAGCCCCCACAGTTTGTTTTTCATGTTTTGATCTTTGCTCCATCTGTGGAATTTATTGTGGTGTAAGGAGTAAGGCAGAAATCCAGCTTTTTTCCTCTCCTTACTATCCAGTTTCCCCTAAATTGTTTATCAACTTACACACCTTTTCCCCCATGTATTTGAAATGCCGCCTTTATCGTGTGTGAAGTTGTTGTGTCTGTTTGGTCTATCGCTGGGCTCTATTGTGTTTCAGTGAGCGTATTCATGTGCCAGGATTAAACTGTTTTAATTACAGCTTAATAATATTTTAAAATATGTAATAGGACTATTCTCCCCTCTTTTCTCTCTTACCTGATTATGCATGCATGGTTATTATCCTAGAAGAATTTATCATTAGTCAAAAACTCCCCTCTCACTACCCGTAAAATATCCTGTGGGTGTTTTTACTGGGATTGTTGGAATTTGTTGTTTGGGCAAACTGGCATTATTAGAATTAATGCAGATAAAGTGGTTAGAGCAGCGCCTGGCAGAGAGTAAACAGTCAGAAGAGACCAGCTGCTGCGCTGGATGTACTTTCCGCGCTTTCAGTGTATTCACTCCCTCCCTCTTGCTCTGCGCTTCAGGGGGCTGACCTTTATGGATGGCCTCATCAGGGCTGTCTTGCCACTGGCTTCTTGTTGGACTTGGCAGGACTGGTAGGAGATGGGAGGGTGGGAGGGAAGAGAGGTTAGGGTGTATTTCCCAGCCTGTCACCCTCTTAGCACCGTTTGTCTCCCGAAGGCTCACCTTCTGCCTGATGTTTCCTTGCCCATAGTCAGAGTCCTCCCTAGGGTCTGGAAGTAACGGTGGTAACAGCTTCCTGCTGCTGTTGCTACCCTCTGGGAGCTTCACCCTGCCCAGTCCTTAGTAAATAGTTCTTTCATGAATTTCTCCTCAGTTACTCCTTGAAGTGTGTCATCAGTTTTCCTGCCAGGAGCCTGACTGATACAGCTGCTCTCATCCTAATACTGAATCTTTCTATTCTAGTCTTTTTTGAGATCCCTCAATAGAGATGAAAACCAGAGTCCATTATCATTTTTGTTGTTTATACTCAGGTTTACTTCTCTTTGGTTGCAATTGTAAATGGAATCTTTTCTCTCATTATGGTTTCTGTTTGTAAATAGACAAACTATTGATTTTTGTATGTTAATTTTGTCGTCAGCTGCATAGTGAGTTTTCTAGTAGCTTTTCAGTACCTTTTCTTGTTTATTTCATAATCACTTGCAAATAATGATATTTGCCCTTTTATCTTTACTTCGTTGGGAGTATTTATTTGGGAATGGTTGTTTATTTTATTCAAATGCATTTTGGGGCATTTGAGATGCTTAAAGTTTTTCACCTTTGATCTACTAATTTGGTAAATTATCCTAAATTATCTAAAATTAACTTACTGTTATATTCTTAGAATGGTTCTTACTTGGTTAAGGTATATTATTCTTTTAATGGTTCTACTTGCTAGTATTTTGTTATAGGACTTTTGTAGCAATATCCCTTACAGAAAATTATCTATAGCTTTCTCTCCCCATCCAGTATCATGTTGCAGTAATAGTACTCTATTGGTATCATTCTTGTATTTTTTGAGGCAAGTCAAAAACAGTAAGGCAGCAAAGAAAAGAAAATTTTTTTTTAATACAAAGATTTTTAAAGCAGTGAGGAAGTTAACTGGTTACCAGGGAAACTAGCATCATACATTGCTAGTTATAAGGATGTCTTTTGTATCAGAGTGGAACAGAATACAATTGTTACAAGACTTATGATGTGTCTGTAATGAAGTGGTGGCACATAATACCATCTTTCACTTAATAGTTCTTTCATCTACTTTGTCTCATACTGTGAAGAGAAATGGGTAGGTATTAGCCCCATTTAACAAATGTGAAGGTTTAGCTTCAGAGAGGTTGCTTCTTGCCAGAGGCATAAGGCTAATAAGGTTGACCTCTAGACCTAGAAACCAAATCTTTTGACTCATGGCCAATGCTCCTTTACTTCATTATCTTTAAGAATAGAGTTAATGCAGTTTCACGGGTCATATCACGTACGTATTTCAAAATGGGAGAGATTTTGGCTTAGATTTTATTTTCAAAATGATTATGTGAATTCAGCACTCTTCTTATAATGCATATTATAATTCATTTTCTGTCTGCAACATCTTCTTGGGGGTAGTGTCAGAGAACAAGGTTATAACTTTGTACTATAGGTAGTAGCACAGAATCATCCGATTTAAAAACTGGAACTATCTTCCTACCTGCAGAGAATTATATAGGCTCTACCTGGATACAAATGAAATAAAAATAGTGTCTTCTTGTGTTCATGAACAAAAAACACTAAATTTCTTCCTTTTAAAAGCATAAATTGTGTTTTTCTTTATTACTAAGGTAATACATGTTCATGATGGAAAATTTAGGGAAAAAAATAGTCATGCAAAAAATATAAGAATCATCTGTAATTCTACCACCCAGAGATGACAGTGTGAACATATTGGTGTCGAGCTCAACAATCCTAGTATCTGTCTATCTAAATATATTCTCTCTTTCTGTCTCTTACTGTGCATAATGTTTTATAATCTTTTTAAATTTACATTATCAGTAATTTTTCATATGGAGTATTTTATAGCAGTATTTCAGATACTTGAGGTTTTTTTTTTTCTAAATAAAACCTTATTAGAAACCCAAATATATGCAGTATTCCATTGGTAAATGCTAATTTATAGCTTCATTATGGGAGTAAAAAGGTTGGTTTAATGAACAGAAAATTTGAAATTGGGTTGTATCCAGTGGCGTGCTGGGAAGTGTTTATAACGACTGGATCTCTGAGTTGTGGTGTTTGCCAGTTTCTGTAGTGTCCTTACTCTTAGCATGGTTGATATGAAGCTCTCGATGTAAAATCAATGAACGAGATGTTGGGACAAGTGCAGAACTGGCTGTCTTGAGCCAGTGTGCGCCGACTCCAGCTCACCACTCGTTATACAGATAGAGTGTTGTTAGTTGCAGGTAGCAAAAAAACGAATTCCAGTTTCTGCAAACAAAAGACTTACCAAGAAGACTCAAGAGTGGCTCCAGGGCGGCGGCGGATCCCGGTGGGCGACGGGAGTCGGCACCTCTGGTTCCTGCCCCTGGTCCTGAGGTGGTGGTGGACGGGCGTTCCGGGATGGCCTTCATGGAGAAGCCGCCAGCCGGCAAGGTCCTGCTGGACGACACGGTGCCGCTGACAGCAGCCATCGAGGCGAGCCAGAGCCTGCAGTCCCACACGGAATATATCATTCGGGTACAAAGAGGAGTTTCTGTAGAAAATAGCTGGCAGATGGTTAGGAGATACAGCGACTTTGATTTGTGGAACAGCAGCTTGCAGATTGCAGGCCTAAGTCTACCTCTTCCTCCCCCAAAATTGATTGGTAACATGGATCATGAGTTCATAGCTGAGAGGCAGAAAGGTCTTCAGCGCTCTCTCAACGCTATCACCACAAATCATATCTTGTTTAATTGTGAGCTGGTTAAGAAGTTTTTAGATCCAAACAACTATTCTGCAAGCTATACTGAGATTGCCTTACAACAGGTTTCCGTGTTCTTCCGATCAGAACCAAAGTGGGAGGTGGTGGAACCATTGAAAGACATAGGTTGGAGGATAAGGAAGAAACATTTCTTGGTGAAGATTAAAAATCAGCCAAAGGAACGGCTAGTGTTAAGCTGGGCTGGCCTTGGTCCTGACAAGTATCTGTCAGATAAAGATTTTCAGTGTCTAATCAAACTTCTGCCGTCTTGTTTGCACCCTTACATCTATCGTGTTACCTTTGCCACAGCTAACGAATCCTCAGCATTGCTAATTAGAATGTTTAATGAAAAAGGAACTTTGAAGGACCTGATCTACAAGGCAAAACCAAAAGAGCCATTCCTAAGGAAGTACTGCAGCCCTAAGAAGATTCAAGGCCTTGAACTTCAGCAAATAAAAACATATGGGTGGCAAATATTAGAGGTACTAAAGTTTCTCCACGACAAGGGATTCCCTTATGGGCATCTTCATGCTTCCAACGTGATGCTGGAAGGGGACGCTTGCCAGCTGCTGGACCTTGAGAATTCCTTGTTGGGCCTTCCTTCCTTCTACTGATCTTATTTCTCACAATTCAGGAAAATCAACACATTGGAGGGTGTGGACGTTCACTGCTTTGGCCACTTACTGTATGAAATGACTTACGGACGACCGCCAGACTCAGTGCCTGTACACTCCTTCCCTCCTGCACCGTCTGTGGCTGTGGTGGCCATGTTGGAGTCTATGCTGTCTTGTGAAGCCTGTAAAAATGGCATGCCCACCGTCTCCCTGCTCTTACAGATGCCATTATTCAGTGATGTTCTGCTAACTACTTCCAAAAAGCCACAGTTTAAGATCCCCACAAAGTTAAAAGAGGCATTGAGAATTGCCAAAGAATGTATAGAAAAGAGGCTAATTGAAGAACAGAAACAGATCCACCAGCATCGAAGACTGACGAGAGCTCAGTCTCACCATGGATCCGAAGAAGAAAGAAAAAAGAGGAAGATCTTAGCTTGGAAGAAGTCAAAACGATCTGCTGTTGAAAATAGTGAAGAGCATTCAGCAAAATACAGCAACTCCAGTAATTCAGCAGGATCTGGGGCCAGCTCACCTCTCACATCCCCGTCATCGCCGACTCCACCCTCCACACCAGGGATGTCCGCGTTACCCCCACCTCCTCCACCTGCGCCTCCGCCACCAGCAGCTCCCTTGCCTCCTGTGAGCACAGAGGCACCCACACAGCTTCCGCCCCAGGCTGTGAATGGCGTGAGCCGAGGGGCCTTACTCAGCTCCAACCAGAATTTCCAAAAAGGAACTTGGAGGAAAGCCGAAACCTGTGATCATAACGCTCCCAAGATCGGCTAAAGCTTTGTGTTTACACTTGGAGGGAAAAGTTGTTTTGTTTTTCCTTCCACCTCCAACCCCTAAAGTACCCTCTATCTGGATGAATAATTGCTGAGCCAGTACAGTCACATACGACTTCGCAGATGCTCATGTAAGAGGCTTTTCAAGAGGGAAATAGTCTTCAGGTAGAATAAAGTCAGGCTGGCATTGCTGCCTTAAGAAATAGTTTGCTCCTTTGTTACGCTTGTGAAGGAGTCTTGCTCTTCCTCTAATGGTCATCTTTTGGTGGCAGCAGCATATTGGAATCAGTTATTTCCACCAACAGAAGGAAGTGGACAAAAAAACAAAAACAATGACAATATACAGTCACAGCGGTGAATGGCCTTCATGTTGCAGTCCCTCCTATACCATCAGACAGCTCCTAGAAACGTTCCTCTCATGGTTCATTTCTCTATTCTAAAGCATTTTCTGGTTATTTCTTAGATAACTCCCATTTTTGCTACCTTAATTTCATCCTAGACATTATTAACACTGTAGCCCAAAGCATAGTTATGTCGCTGAGAGTCAGAGAAGCAACTAAGTTCTTCATTTTCCCTTCAAGTAGAATGGGAAAAGTTCGTAACAGTCTCTTAAGTTCAAACAGGAACTCCATTGTGGTTATAGAACTCAGGGCTGCTAAAGGAACTACTCTAGATTCTTAGTTCCTTTTAGTATGTATCGAATGGACAAAAAAATGTTGACATCAGAAAAAGCTCTTGCCAATTAGAGGATCTTCTTAATCCTCAGCAATTAAGTCAAGTTTGGCATTTGTGGGGGTGGGTTATTATGCAATACAAGTACATCTGGCAAAATCAGTTCTGATTTTCCAAAGATTTATCCAAATATATCATCTTTTTAATGTTACTCATTTATTAGAAAGATCCTTTATCCTATGATTTGCTTAAACCCTTAAATAAATTACACTTTAAAGGATTATAAATAATCCATCTAAAAATTCAAGTTACACACATCAGTGTTGATTACTATGCAGAGAGAATGTCATTGTGTATAGTTTCATGTAATCTGTGATAAATGTTCAGCTGTATTTTTATTAAAATAAACCATGTCTAGAAAATGAAAAAAAAAAAAAGAGTGGCTCCAGATTTGGTTAATTCAGCAGCTCAGTATGACCATTACTGACCCAGGTCCTTTCTGTCTTTCTGTTCTGCTAGCTTCAGTATGTTGGAGTTGTGCTCATGCCATGGCTGCACAGTGGCTTTAGTAGTTCCATGTATTCAGACATAACAGCTTCCAGAGGAAGAAATGGGCTATCTTCCCTTTTGTCTCATTTTAAGTTTAAAGAAACCCATCCCATGAGGCACCCCGCCGCAGACTTTGCGTCACACCTGTTTTACGTGGCCATGTCTAACTCAGTCTCTGGCAAGAGAGATGGACCCATTATGACTGGTTTGGACCAGTCAGGGCCCACTCTTCAGGGCTGAGGCTGCCCGCACTTCCCTGAAGCACATGGCTGCCCAGACACCTGAACAAAATGTTGCTTTAGGAAGGAGGGAAGGAGGGGTGGATATTGAACATACAACCAACAGTGTTGTCTGCACAGGATTGTGGATGGCCCTTCCAATCATATTATCAGCTTCGGTATTTATTTTTCTATTTTATTTTGACTGTGTGATAAAATTTTTCATTCATCGAGAAAAATTGCAAATATTAACAGTATTCTTCTCAACTCATTCTGTGAGGCCAGCATTACCCTGATACCAAAACCCAACAAAGACATCTCAGGAAAAGGAGACCACAGACCAATATATCGTATGAATGTGGACACAGAAATCCTAAACAAAATACAAACTGAATCCAGCAACATATATAAAGAATTATACAGCCTGACCAAGTGGGATTATCTCAGGAATGCAGGGTGGTTTGATGTTCAAAATTCAATTAACGTAATAACCGTATCAATAATAATACACCCAGAGAACTAGGAATAGAAGTGAACTTCCTCAACCTGATAAAGGGTATTTATGAAAACCCATAGCTAACATCATACTTGATGGTGAAACTTTCCCCATAAGATCTGGAACAAGGCAGGATGTCCAGTCATGCTACTTCTATTCAACATTGTGCTAGAGGTTCTAGCCGGGTCAATTAGGCAAGAAGAAGAAAAGGCATCCAGATCAGAAAGGAAGAAGAAAAACTATTCACAGATGACATGATCCTCTTTTTAGAAAATACTAAGGAATTATTAGAACTAGTAAATTAGTTCAGCAAGGTTGCAAGATACAAGGTTAATATATAGAAATCAGTTGTTTCTATACTCTAGAACAACTGAAAATGAAATTAAAACAATTCCATTTACAGTAACATTAAAAAAAAATCCTGAGGTTGTTTGTTTTTTTAATATTGAGTTGTATGAGTTCTTTATATATTTTGGATATTACCCTTATGGGACATATCATTTGCAAATACCTTCTCCCATTCAGTAGGTTGCCTTTCCGTTTTGTTGATGGTTTCCTTTCCTGTGCAAAAGCTTTTTAGGTTGATGTGGTCCCATTTGTTTATGTTTGCCTTTGTTGCCTTTGCCTGAGGACACAGATCCAAAAAAATATTGCTAAGACCAATGTCACATCACATACTTGTCTGTTTTCTTCTAGCAGTTTTATGGTTTTAGGTCTTACATTTAAGTCTTTAACCCATTTTGAGTTTATTTTTGTATATGGTGTAAAAAAAATGGTCCAGTTTTATCCTTTTGCATGCAGATGTTCAGTTTTCCCACTATCATTTGTTGAAGATGCTATCTTTTCCCCATTGTATATTCTTGCCTCCTTTATCGTGGATTAATTGAACACACGTGCATGGGTTTATTTGGGGGATCTCTATTCTGTTGCATTGATCTGTGTGTCTGTGTTTGTGCTGATACCATACTGTTTTGATTACTGTAGCTTTGTAGTGTAGTTTGAAGTCAGGGAGCATAGTACCTCCAGCTTTGTTCTTTTCTCTCAAGATTGCTTTGGCTATTTGGGGTCTTTTGTGGTTCCACACCAATTTTAGGATTATTTGTTCTAGTTCTGTGAAAGAGGCCATTAGTATTTTTATAGGGATTGCATTGACTTTGTAGATTGCTTTGGGTAGTATGGGTATTTTAACAACGTTAGTTCTTCCAGTCCACAAGCATGGTATATCTTTCCATTTATTTGTGTTGTCTTCAGTTTCTTTCATCAATGTCTTATAGCTTCAGAGCACAGGTCTTTTACCCCATTGGATAAATTTATTCTTAGGTCTTGTTTTTTTGATACAAACAATCTGGCTGACAAATGGAAAGAGGACGCAAATAGGCATTTTTCCGAAGGAGAGGTACAGATGGCCAACAGGCACATGAAAAAGATGCTCAACATCACTAATCATGAGGGAAATGCAAATCAAAACCACAGTGAGATATCACCTCCTGCCTGTCAGAATGGCTTTCATCAGAAAGACAAGAAATAGCAAGGGTTAGTGAGGATGTGGAGAAAAGGAAACTCTTAAGCGATTTATTTAAGGGTCTGTGGGAATGTAAATTGGTGCAGCCGCTATGGAGAACAGTGTGGGGGTTCCCCAAAAAGTTAAAAATAGAACTACCAGGGGCTTCTCCGGTGGTCCAGTGGTCAAGACTCCACACTCCCAATGCCAGGGGCCCGGGTTCGATCCCTGGTCGGGGAACTAGATCCCGCATGCAGCAACTAAGAGCTTGCATGCCACAACTAAGAGCCTGCATGTTGCAACTGAAGATCCCACGTGTGCAACTAAGACCCAGAGCAGCCAAATAAATAAATAAATACTAAAAAAAAAAAAAAAAAAAAAAAATAGAACTACCATATGATCCAGCAATTCTACTTCCAGGTATTTATCCAAAGAAAACAAAAACAATAATTTGAAAAGATATATGCACAGAAATATTCATTGCAGCATTATTTACAATAGCCAAGATATGGAAACAACCTAAGTGTCCATCAACAGATGAATGGATAAAGAAAACATGGTGTTTATTTTTATACATAGATACATATATATATGTTGTGTGTATGTGCTGCACAGTGGAATATTACTCAGTGCTGAAAAGGAATGAAATCTTGCCATTTGTGACAGCATGGATGAACCTAGAGGGTATTATGCTAAGTGAAATAAGCCATACAAACAAAGATAGATACTGTATGTTTTCACTTATATATGGGAGTCTAAAAAACAAAACAAATTAACAAATATGAAACAGACTAACAGATAAAGAGAACCAATGAATTGGGTGGGGCGATAAGCAAAATAGGTAAAGGGGATTAAGAGGTACAAAGTACCAGGTATAAAATAAATAAGTCACAGGATATAATGTATAGCACAAAGAATATAGTTAATATTTTAATAACTTTGATGTGTAATGTATAAAAATACCAAATTACTCTGTTGTACACCTGAAACTAATATAATATTGTAAGCCAACGATACTTCAATTTAAAAAAAAAAGAATGAAATACTTAAGAATAAATTTAACAAAAGAAGTGCAAAACATCCTCTGAAAACTATAAAACATTTAAAGAAATCAAAAATCCAAATAAATGGGAAAATACCCTATGTTCATGGATCAAAAGATGAAATACTGATAAGGTGGCAGTACTCCTCAAGTTGATCTATAGTTTTAGCCCAGAATCTCAGCTTATTTCTCTATAGAAATTGATAAGCTGACTTGAAAATTTATATGGAATTGCAAGAGAACCAGGATAACAATAAACAATCTTTCAAAAAGAGAGAACAATATAGGACTCACACTTCCTGATTTCAAAACTTACTACTACAAAGGAACAGCAGTCAGGACAGTGTGGTACTGGCACTTAAGCTTGCAGTACTTACCTTTCATACTTATAGACATATAGATCAATGGAATGAATTGAGAGTTGAGATAGAAATCCATGTGTCTTTGATCAACTGAGTTTTGAGAAAAGTGCCAAAACCATTCAATGCGGAAAGAGTACCTTTTCAGTAAACTGTGGTAGAACAACTGGATAGCTAGCCGCATGCAAAAGGATGAAGCTGATCCTTATAAGTTAAAATGGATCAAAGATCTCATTTTAGGAACCAAAACTATAAAGCTTAGAAGAAAACATAGGGTGAATGTTTATGACTTTGGATTTGGAAAGGATTCTTTGATCTGAAAAATGCATGAGCAACAAAAGAAAAAAATAGGTACATTAGATTTCATCAAAGTTAAAAATTATTGTACTTCACAGTACACTATCAAGAAAGTGCAAAGACAACCCACATAGTGGGAGAAAATCATATACCTAATAAGGGAGTCATTTCTAGGATAGAAAAGGAACTCGAGGGACTTCCCTGGTGGCATAGTGGTTGGGAGTCTGCCTGCCAGTGCAGGGGACACAGGTTCGAGCCATGGTCCGGGAGGATCCCACATGCCACGGAGCAACTGGGCCTGTGCGCCACAACTGCTGAGCCTGTGCTCTAGAGCCTGCAAGCCACAGCTACTGAGTACACGTGCCACAACTACTGGAGCCCGTGCTCCGCAGCAGGGGGGGCCACCACAATGAGAGGCCCACGCGCCACGGCGAGGGGTGGCCCCTGCTTGCTGCAACTAGAGAAGGCCCGCGTGCAGCAATGAAGACCCAACACAGACATAAATAAATTAAAAAAAGAAAAGATAATGCAATTAAAAAATGGACCAAGGGTCTGAATAGTCATTTCTCCAAAGAAGATATACAAATGGCCAAAAAAACACATGAAAGATGCTCCAACATCTTTTCCATCAGGGAAATGCAAATCAGAACCACAATGGGAGATGACTAGAATTAAAAAATCAAGATAATAAGTCTTAGCAAGGGTGTGGAGGAATCAGAACCCTCGTGCACTGCTGGTGGGAATGTGAAATGGCACGGCCTCTTGGGATAGCAGTTTGACAGTTCCTCAAGATGCTAAACGTAGAGTTACCACATGACCCAGCAGTCTCACTTCTAGGTATATACCTAAGAGAAAGGAAAACCGGGCCCCACAGAAATTTGTACATGAATGTTTATATCAGTAACAGCATTATTAAATAACCAAATGGTAGAAATACCCTGAATGTTCATCAACTGATAAACAGACGAAAAGTGTTATGTCCATAATGGAATATTATTAAACAATAAAAAGGAATAAATTTCTGATACATGCTACAACTTGGGTGAACCTCGAAAACATGCCGAGACACAAAATAAGCCAGACACAAAAGGTCACATTGGGTGTGATTCCATTGGATTGCTGTAAGGATAGAAACAAGATAGGTCGTTGCTGTGGGCTGGGGGAGGGAGAATGAGGACTGACTGCTCATAAGTATGGGGCTTCCTGTGGGAAGAGAAAAATATTAACAGTGGTGATGGTTGCACATATGTGCGGCTACACTGAAAACCATTGTACTGTGTATTTAAATGGGGGAATTGTATTATTTGTGAACTGTATCTCAAGAAAGCTGTTTTAAAAATCTTAACAGCATTTTATTTAGAGATTTCCTTGCAGTTTCAGAATATTTTTAAATTAATGATCCAGAATTTTGAAGGAAAAATAGTTGGAAATGTTAGTCTCAATGTATTGTCAGCAATAATATCTAAAATTTTGTCCATCTTGTTTGTCATAAATGTAAAGTCAGAAAAGTAAGCCAAAGTTGTACTAAGCATTAAAATAATAATATACAACCCCAGTGTGTTCTTACACGTTCATCTGTCAGTATAAAGCTGCTTCGTTTTAATGAAAATATATGCTGAACAGATGCATCTGAGCTGTGCCTGGCATTTGCTTATGGAGCCTGGTTCCTTTGGTGGAGCACAGTTTTACACAAGGAGCCACGCACAGGCACAAATGGAAAAAGAGGTTAATTCAGAGCCCAAACTTTTCTAATCAGTAACACGTGTATGAAACAGTCATATCCATATACAGAGACGCCAGAGGATGGCCTAATTTAAGATATATGTGAAAAGATGTTACTCTGGGAGCATAAATTAATATTTTGGTAGGAGTCCCCAAAGAGTTAACATTTAAATGTTTGAATATGTGCATTTTTTGAGAAATGACTCACATACCATAAAATTCACCCTTTTAAAATGTACAGTGTGCTTTTTAGTGTATTCACAAAGTTTTGCAATATTGTACACCTTCACTACGATCTAATTTCAGAACATTTTCATCACCTAAAAAAGAAACTCTACCCACAGTCATTCCTCACTCCTCCCTCCCAGCCCCTGCAACTAGTCATCTGCTTTCTCTCTGTATTTACATATGGAATATGTGCATTGTTTTTACTACAAATTTGAAATAGTTAAAAGTATCCAAGAATTAAATCTTTTTGAAGACAGAACATTTATGTTTTATAGCATTCACTTTAAATGATTGTAGGTAGTCCATATTTCACTTTAGTAATCAACCAGTCAGTCCATTACGGTAATTTCCTTAAGATTATTTCCTAGAAGTGGTATGACTAGTTAAAATATTAGGTGTAGATTAAAGCCTTTTGATAAACATTGCCAAACTACCTTCTAGAAAGCTTATATCAATTTATACTCAAACAGTAATGTAAGAAAGACTCATGTAAGTTGTAAAGTATAATAATACAAGTAACTAAATTTGTATATAGGGAGAGAGGTTCATAACTGCCTTTCAATTAAATGTTTACTTGTCTAATTTTGAAAATTGTTTTCTCCTCAACACTTCAGAAACTTTTCAGTGAACAGGAGTCATAATTTTTAAATCAATTTTACTTGAAACATTACCTGAAATTAGGAATGCAGCTGCATAGTACCAGTTTGTATTCCAGGTTCAAAACAAGAAACTCTTTAAATATATCTTATTCATCAGTTGTAAATTGCCTGTACTTTATGTAACTGGCTCTTAATTGTTCACACAATAAATCCTTCAGCTGTATCAAATTACATATTTCAGTTTTTTTTTTTTTTTTAATGCTTCCTCAGTAAATCTTGAAATAAGCCATTTGGATGGCCCAAATGACTGTTTATTTTTCTCTTTATACAACTACATGTTGGAGGTGTTAAAACCGATGTGGCTTTCCCAAGTGGAAGGGAATTTATTCCAGATAAAGGAAATGAGTTGGGTATAGGTGTGGCAGTTGTCATGTCCAGGCTGTGATCAGGAAATTTTGTGAGCAAATTATTTGGTTGGAATTGGGGTACATAAAGGGTGAAAATGAGATAATAAGGTTAAATTTGTGCCATAAAAGGCAAATATTAACTGGTTTTCTGTATCTTCTTGTTAATAAAAAAAATGCTGCTAATAGGGTATAGGGGAGGATGTATGATAAGGTGCTGTGTATGCAGTTTGATGAGAGGGTTAAAGATTTTGTGCTCTTTGGAGTGTCACCCCTTTTAACCTTGATCATATAGGTTTTTCTTATCATATCAGTTTTTCGCATATCAGCTTTTCCCCCTCAGTTTTATCAGGGT
Source organism: Tursiops truncatus (assembly GCF_011762595.2). Lineage (NCBI taxonomy): Eukaryota > Metazoa > Chordata > Mammalia > Artiodactyla > Delphinidae > Tursiops > Tursiops truncatus. The sequence continues at coordinate 11,401,490 of NC_047050.1, read as the reverse complement.
TTTTTTTTTTTTTAAGCGATGTGATGGTGTGCTGAAGGGGGCACATCTCTTTCAGAAGTGTGTGTATTTGGGTGAGGATGAGGAGGAAGGGGGAAGGGCATGCATACACGCACACCTGGCCTAATTGATAATGGCAAATCCCAGAAGAATCTCGGATTTGGGCAAGGGATTCATGAATCCACATGTATTTGCAATAGTAAACTTAAAAAAACAGACTCATACATATATATATATTATTACTTTTCAAATATAAGTAGATATACCTGTGATTAAATAAAATTCATTTACACATAACTACTGAACTCTCAGTGTTAGATCATTTTGTATTTTCTCGATCAGTGCATATGTTTTGTATTCTTTTATGAGATGGTCAGTCACATTAGTCAGCCACAGAGGAGACATGGGAAAAGCTCACGAAGAAACAAGGTGTATTATGCTCACGGGTCCTAGAGACAGGAGCCCTGGTACGCCACACAGGGCCACGTGGGAGAACTCCAGGGTGGTCAGAAGACAGAAGACAGGAGTGAAGGGAAAGTTAGGCCATGGCCTTTATGCAGGTTTCCTAGAGAAAGGCAAGGCGGGGCAGAGTGAATCGTTCAGAATTGGTTACTTTGAATCATTTTGCAGGCTTTGGGCTACAGGAGTGGTCCCTAGTTGCCTGGTACCTGACCCTGGGATGATTAGTTGTTTTGAGATGCAAGGGTCTGATGGAGGTCCGGCTCTGGATTGGCTGGTTTGCATAATCAAAGACATGCTTCTGGCTATCTTTAAGAGTTGGCTATCCCATGGAGGGGCAAGTCTCCCCAGTCAGAAAGGTTTTTAAGATGTCGAAACAGCATTATAGGGCTTCCCTGGTGGCGCAGTGGTTGAGGGTCCGCCTGCAGATGCAGGGGATGCGGGTTTGTGCCCCGGTCTGGGAAGATCCCACATGCCACAGAGCGGCTGGGCCCGTGAGCCATGGCCGCTGAGCCTGCGCGTCCGGAGCCTGTGCTGCGCAACCGGAGAGGCCACAACAGTGAGAGGCCTGCGTACCGCAAAAAAAAAAAAAAGAAAAAAAGAAAAAAAAACAGCATTATATGCAGATAATAATGGTATAAAATTACACACAGTGCAGGATGTCAGAAGAGTAACCCGTATCGTGTGGGGTGCACGGACTATTGGACACTTAGGAGGTTAACCACCGCCTATGCCCGCCATGTCTGATCTCCTAAAGGGGTAGAATTGTGACTTAGACCCTGAATTACTTGGGCAAATTTATGATTGTTACGTGCCTGCCTGTTTTTGATGCCACTGACTGAAAATAGACTATTACCATTGGGTAATGACTGACAAAAATTTGATAAGGGGAGCATTATGGTCAAGCTTTTACCATGAGCAAAACCAATGAGTAAGTTAATGAGTTTTTTTTTTTTCTTAATTTCATGGCTGTCTTACATTGTAACTTAGAGAACCTGGTAATTTAAGTAGGAGCTAGGTTGATTGTCTGCTCTGTAGAGAGGGGAAAGCCATTTTATAGAATTTGATTTGAGTCTTTGATGTGCATGAATATATTAAAGCACTGGTTAGAGGGTGTTAAATGATTTTTAAAGGCTTATAAGTTTTAGTTAATGACCCTTCCCTGGGACTGTGTTGGAGAATTGGGTAAGAACACCTCGGTGACGTTCCTGGATTATCTTTAAGCATACCTTAGCTGTCTACTTTCCCATTATCCAGCTGGAGGAAGCCAAGGCTTTTAGAATGTAACTTTTGTATCAAGACTCCATGATAGGAAGGGTAGACCTCAGATTTGAACCCATGATCACGTACGTGATCCAAAGTCTCTGCTCTCCTGGTTCAATTATGAGAAGATAGTTGTTGGCATGAATTTCAAACTTAAGAGAATTCCAGACTTTGAGGAAAATTAGATGAAAATATTTTTCCTCTGTACTTTTTAAATTGTACTAAAATACGCCTAACGTAAAATTTATTATTTTAACCATTTTTAGATGTACAAACCATCATTTCTGTCCATTTGCCCAGCTTTCTCATTGGCCGCACAGAAACTGTGTACCCATTGAACAGTAATTGCTAGTCCCTTCTTTCCCAGCCTCTGGAAACCTCTATTGTGCTTTTTTTTTTTTTTTTTCCTAAATAAGAATTTTTTAATTCAATAATTTTATTATACTTTATTTTATTTTTACTGTATCTTCTTTCTTTCTGTCTTTTTTCCTTCTTTCCCTCCTTCCTCCCTCCCTCCCTCCCTCCCTCCCTCCCTCCTTTCTTTCCTTCTTTCCTTCTTTGCTTCTTTCTTTCTTTCTTCCTTCCTTCCTTCCCTCCTTTCCTTCTTTCTTTCCTCATACTTCTACTAATTCCCTCTACTTTTTCTCCCTTTTATTGTGCTTTTTGTGTCTATGAAGAAAATTTCTTTGTAATGAGAGAATTTGTTGATGTTAGATGATATAAATTAAGTTTTAAATTTCTTTGTAGAGTGTTGATTATAAAGGCATTTCTTTTGAACAAAGAAGTACCATGTACTCAATGTAAGTTAAAAGTTATTTTTGCCCTTTTAATTCTTTGCCTATTCTATTTTAAACAAAATATTATAATTACATATGCGAAGTACAGAAGCCTTGGTGTTCTCATTTTATTAAATGTAAACCAATGGTGTTAATTTAAGAGAACATAGTTCTTTTTTCTGAACCTTTTACCAAGTTGCTTTTTATACATTGTTCCAGTTCCAGCTCCTTAAGGTAGCATCAGTCTTAATTGCCTTTGCAATTAAGTTCATCGAAATGGTGGCAAATTCAAAAGAGGACAGTCTTTTCGCTAGCCTGCGTAAATTTGTATCATGTTCTCCTAGCTGATGGATGTCAAATTGCACATGATTTGATTCAAGCTATTTTTTTAAATGAGCACAGAATGTTATTATTATTGCTCATTGTATTCCATTAGCAATAGTTACTGGGAGGTGCTCTGTACTTTGTCCAGACCCTGGGCTTTGGGCTTCTTTTGTTCGATATACTCAGGAGGTTGTGGAAAACGCAGAGTTCAGGTTCACCCACTTTACTTTGACGTTGCAGTGAGAGCCAGCTTCAGTACTCTGCCCGCCTTCATGCATACCTGCCTTTACTTAGTTTTTGCCTGAGTGTTCCTTATTTTATTACCAGCTCATGGATTCATTTCAGTAGGTATTTTCCAGCATTTTCAGTTGTTTTCAGTGGTAGGGTCCATTCTCTAAACTAGTCTGCTGTTGGTAATGATCCTATGATCAAATGACTCTTGTGATCTCAGAGACTTAAACCGAATCATTACAGCCACCAGGTAAATAACGATAGGAATAGGAACACAGGTTTTGTCTTGATGATTAGCTATAATTTATTCTTGGCTGCTTCTTCCAAATCAGTGTCTGTTACAGAACTGGATGGCAGAATTTTTAATATTATCTGCTATATCTTGCTTTCATTTTGTAAAGGAACTAAGGGAGCCTAGATTGGAGGAAGGGGCTGAACCAAAAGTTCCTTCTCTGGCCTAGGTCTGGAAGAAACTATTTACAAGCCCTACAGGGGATGCAGTTTGAAATTTGTTGAGCGTTGGCCTTCTTGTCACTTGCTTTTTGTATTACAGTTAAAGCTGTTTCTTATTGGCTTTAATGTTACAGAGGTGTAAGAGGGAATGTTATTTATATTTATGTGTGAGAGAAAATAAACGCGTGGGGATGGGCTGTTTAGTTTGAATAGTTACCATTGGCGAGTTTTGGTCTTTTGCCCTCCCAGTCCTTTCCTGTTTGTAAGCCTGAAGATTTTGGTTTTAACCGTCTTATCTTCTCTCCTTGAGTCATCTTGCCACATGGTCTTCAGTGCTTGGGAGGGGATTACTCCCAAATCCCTTCCTCAGCTCACCACAAGCCAGACTCCTGGATGGACATTTCCACTTAGTTGTCCTTGGGGCACTGAGCCCTCTCCTGAAACAGGGCACATTAGTCTCCTGAATCCTGTCACCTTTCTCTGTTCCTGTGACCGCTCCCCTAATCTCAGCCATCGTCTTATTCTGGATTAAGGCAGTAGCCTTCTTACAGAGCTCCTGAAGATGGAAGTCTTCCACTGTATTAATCCATTCCATCCACTGGCACCCAAAGTATGTTTTCCAAAATATAATTTATGCATCACTCTCCTAAATAAAACCTTTCAGTGGGTTCCTTTTGTCCTTTGTACACAATTCAGACTGTCAGTATTGTTGACAGTCCTTATTCTCTAGTCTCAATCCCTTACCACTCCCACCTTCACTTTACACTGTAACCTGTACTAAACTTCCTTTGTGGGTGGGAGGGAATAGATTTTGCTCCTCTTTTTGAAATTAAACTTTATGGAGGTATAATTTATACAATGTGATGAGTTTTAACAAATGGGTACACCTATGCAGCTGCTCTCCCAATCAAGATACTGTGCTCTTCCCTCACCCCCAGAAGCTCCCTTGGGCTCCTACCCCAGACCACCACTACTGATTCGTTTTGCTTGTTCTCGAACTTCATATAAATGGAATCATACAAAATGTAGTCTTTTTTTCCTGATTTTTTTTTCACTTAGCACAGTGTTGTTTTTTTTGTTTGTTTGTTTTTTGCGGTACGCAGGCCTCTCACTGTTGTGGCCTCTCCCGTTGCGGAGCACAGGCTCCAGATGCACAGGCTCAGCAACCATGGCTCACGGGTGGAGCCGCTCCGTGGCATGTGGGATCTTCCCGGACCGGGGCACGAACCCGTGTCCCCTGCATCGGCAGGCGGACTCTCAACCACTGCGCCACCAGGGAAGCCCTAGCACAGTGTTTTTTGAGGTTTATCCATGTCATTGCACATATCAGTAGTTTCATTTTATTGCTGAGCAGTATTCCATTGTATGGATATACCACAGTTTATTTATCCGTTAATTAGTTGTTGGATGCATGTGTTGTTACTAGCTTTGACTAGTGGCACACCTCATTTTATTGCACTTTGCAGGTATTGTATTTTTTACAAACTGAAGATTTGTGGCAACCCTGCATTGTCAAATGATGGTTATCATTTTTTTTTTAGCAATAAAGTATTTTTAAATTAAAGTATGTACATTGGTTTTTTGGACATAATGCTATTACACACTGAATAGACCACAGTATAGTGTAAACATAATTTTATATGCACTGGGAAACCAAAAAATTCATGGGACTTGCTTTTTTGTAACATTTGCTTTATTGCAGTGGTCTGGAACTGAACATTTAATATCTCTGAGGGATGCCTGTATGAATGAAGCTATGAAATTCATGTTCAGGTCATTTTGGGGACATATGTTTCATTTGCAGAGTTCTAATTGCTCCACAGCCCAACACTAGATATTGCCAGTCTTTTTAATTTTAGCTGTTCTTGTTGGGTGTGTAGTGGTATCTTGTGGTTTTAATTTTCATTAAATTTAATTTTCATTTAATTTTCATTTCTCCAGTGATTAAACATGTTGAGCATCTTTTCGTGGGTATATTAGCTATGCATATATCTTCGTATATCTTCTTTTGTGACTGTTCAAGTTTTTAGCCTATATTTTAAATTGAATTAGTTGTGATTAAGATATGAGTTGTCATTAATATATGTATAATACATTCTGGATCAAATCCTTGGTCAGATATTTATATTGCAAATATCTGAGTCTGTGGTTTGCATTTTCATATCTTAACACTGTCTTTGAAGAGAAGTTTTTAATTATAATTAAGCATAATTAACATTTTTATGACTAGTGTTTTTGTATCTAGAAATCTTTACTTAACCCCAAATCATGAATATATTCTCATACTTTTTCTTAGAAATTTTATTGTTTTAGCCTTTATTTTTAGATATAATGATCTGTGTTAATTTTTTGTATAGCATGAGATTGCACGTTGAGATTTTTTTTTCATAAGTTTATATAGTTTTTCCAGTGCCATTTGTTGAAAAGATTACATTTTCCCTTGAATTACTTGGGCACCTTTGTCAAATATCGATTGACCACATAAGTGTGGGTCTGTTTTTGAACTCTCTGTTGAGCTCTGATGCTCTGCGTCTGCCTTTATGTAAAAACCACATTGTCTGTAGCTTTAAATTAAGTCTTGAAATCAGGTAGTACAAGTCCTCCAGTCTTCTCTTTTCTTTCCAAAACATTTTTGGCTATTCTAGATCTTCAGTGTTTCCATATAGATCTTAGAATTCGCTTGTCAGTTTCTTAAAAAAAAAAAAGCTGGAATTTTAATTGGGATTCTGTTGGATTTATAGATTAACTTGAGAAAAATTGGAAACGATATTGAGCCTTCCAATCCGTAAACATGTGTATTAGTTTCTTAGGGCTGCCAAAACAAAGTATTACAAACTGGATGGCTTGTAGTACAGAAATTTCTTTTCGTGGTTCTAGAAGTTAGAAGTCAGAAGTTAAGGTGTCAGCAGGGCCATGTTCTCTCTGAAGGCTCTTGGGGAGGAATCCTTCCTTGTCTCTTCTAGCTCCTTGTGGTTGCCGGCCATCCTTGTTATTCCTTGGCTTGTAGATGCATTACTCCAGTCTCTGCCTTTGTGTGGTTGTGTGTCTGTGTCCAGATTTCTCTCTTTTTATAAGGACATGAGTTATACTGGATTTCAAGCCCACTCTAACCCAGTATACTGTTATCTTAAACTTGATTACATCTGCAAGGAACCAAGTAAAGTCACATTCATAGGTACTGGGCGTTATGACCTTGACAAATCTTTTGGGGAAAACACAATTCAGTCTTGTAACAACATGATATATTTCTCCATTTATTTAGGTCTTTAATTTCTCCTAAAAATGTTTTATAATTTTCATTGTACAGATCTTGCTCATATTCTATTAAATTTGTCTTTAAGTATTGATGTTTGTGGATGCTATTGGAAGTAGTATTTTTTTCATTTCATTTTTCAATCATTTTTTACGAGTATAGAGAAATGCAGTTGATTTTTATATATCAAATTTGTGTCCTGTGACATTGCTAACTTTTTATTAGTTCCAGAAATTCTTTTGTAGGGTTTTTATGATTTTCTATATAGATGATAATATTGTCTGCAAATAAAAGTTTTTCTGCTTTCTTTCCAATTTGTATGCTGTATGTTTCTTTTTCTTGCCTTAATGCAGTGGCTCTGACTTTAAATACCATATTAAAGATGTAAAGCAGACATCCTTGGTTTCTTTTGTGATCTTAGGGCAAAAGCATTTAATTTTTAAGTATGATGATGGCTGTAGGTTTTTTAATAGATGTCCTTTATCAGATGAGGGAGTTTCCTTTTATGCCTAGTTTAGTAAGAGTGTTTAGCATAAATGAGTTGAATTTTGTTCAGTGCCTTTTCTTTATCAGTTGAAATGATTATATGATTCTTTTTTAATTCTAATATGTTGAATTACATTTATTGCTTTTTTTGAACAGAAAACCAATTTTGGATTCTTGGGATAATCTCCACTTAGTCATAATGCATTTCCTTTTTATATATTGTTGGATTTGATTTATTAATATTTTCTTATACATCTGTGTGTCTATGTTTATGAGTGATTTTGTAATGTCTTTGGTTTTGGTATCAGTTGTTTTTTTTTAGTAATTTTATTGTGATGTATCTTGGTGTGGCTTTCTTTGTGTTTCTCCTATTTGGGGTTCACTGAGCTTCTTTGATATCTGGATTAATAGTTGTCATCAAATCTGGAAAATGTTTAGGTAATTTCTGTTGATCTCTTCTATAGCATTTAGTCTGCCGTTAAGCCCAACTGCAAATTTTTAATTTAGATGTTATGTTTTTTAGCTATAAGTGATCCTTTTTTTTAAGTTTCAGTTTCTTTTTTCAGTGTGCATGTTTTCTTTAAAATCTTTGGATATATTTACAGTAGCATTGTAAAAGTCCTTAATTTACCAACTCCATCATCTTGTTCATTTCTGGGTTTTTATTGACTCCCCACCATCACCCCGTTTGGGGTCACATTTTCTTGTTTATTCTCCTAATTCGTTATTTTTCACTTGTCATCTTTAAAAGAGTGTTGAGTTTTGATCTGATAAGCGATTTAGTTAGTTGTGGATCAGCCTGATCCTTTTAGGCATATTTTAAGCATCATTAGTGGGGGTCCAGAACAATGCTGTCCAGTAGAACGTTCTGCATTGATGGGCTACATTTGCCCTTCTCCTGCGCTCTGGCGTTTCTTGGGTCGCTATGGAATGTCCCAGGTATTGTGTGAGAGCTCTTCACTGTGGTTGGTGGGGACCAGATGTTTCCCAGCTCCCCTGTAGTTCTTTTCCCAGCCTCATGGTATCTCATTCTACACATGGCTAGCTTAGTATTTAGCCAGAGACTCAAGGAGACCCATTTTCAGGCTTCTGGAGCCCGTTATCTTCACGGCTCTTCCTGTCTGGTACTCAGCCCTGCAAAATCCAAGTATTGTACCCTCCCTGAACTCCAGTCTCTGAGTCCTCAACTTTGTGAGACTTCTTGCTCTGCAGGGTTACTCTGCTCTGCCTTGGGGTTTGGTAACTGCTTTCAAGAAACCTAGGCAATTACAGGTCTCACCTTATTTGTTTTCTTCCCCCTTCTCTCAGGGATCAAAGTCCTATCCTACTTGTCTAACATCTGAAAGCAGTGTTTCTCATAGATAGCCTAGTTCTCTAGTTGTTCATGATGGGAGTTCTAGTCCACTACTAGTTGTCCTATCATTTATTGAACCTTGTTTATATTTTTATAAACAAGCCGTGATTTTGCTTACCTCGGGTTTTTGCAAATACTGCTTTTTCTGTGCTTGGAATTCTTTCCCCCACCTCTTGTGTGACAAACTCTTATGAAATCATTTAAGAGTCAGATTATGTGTCACTTTTCCCCAGTGGTCTTCCTAGCTACGACTGAATCCTGGGTTAAGTGTCATACTTGGCACTCAGAGCATCTTACATTTGCTTGTAATCGTGGTTATTTGTTACGATTGTTTGTAGTCCCCACAAAAATCTGAGCTGTGTGAAGGCAAGGACTGTGTCCATTTGTGTTATATCCTTCATGCCCAGCACAGTGGAGATCTCAAAATCTCTTTGTGCGTCTCCTTTCCCTTGCAGTACTATATGTGGAGATGAAACAGTACTATTCGGTGTGCCTCAAGTATACTTCAGAAATTTTTGGGGCTTCTACTCTCATTGGTTTGGAGAGGGAAACAATTGTTGACAGTTGGCGTTTCCTTTTTAAATTTGACCAATCTCTGAGAGATTAGTATTTTTCTTCTTTAGTATTTATGTTATAAATATTTTGATATATATTTACCCACAAGTAGTGGTCAGTTCGTAGTAGTATTTTTAGTGTGAAGTTTTTTTCCTTACCTACAAATAGTTCTCATTTAAAAATTACCTTTTGAGATAAATACCAGTAACCACTTAGATGTTAGTAACTCTGAGGAAATCAGTGTGGCTGGGTCTGTGGGGTGTGGTGGCAGCTTTCTTAGAAAGGCTTCTTTGATTATGAAATCGAGTCGGGTATAGTATTGTGGGATCTTAGAACTGGCAGAGACCTTGAAGGTCATTTTTTCTAGCCTGCTCCACAACCGCCTTGACAGAGGCTAGTTTGAGGCGGCAGCTTTCAACTTCCATGGTTCTAACTGTAGAAAGTTCTTAGAAAGTAATATTGAATCAAATTCTGTTTTCCACAAACTTGTGCCCATTGGTCTACTTCCACCTTTCATAATTTCACAGAATAAAGCTGAACTCCTTGGCTTATTTTATCTTATAGCAGTTTATATATTATCCTTATCTGCATTTAAAGATGTTATGTATGTATGCATCTTCCAACGTAATACTGAGAACTGAATTCAGTCTTATCCATGTGGCCTGTACTGAGAACAGTGGAGGAGCCTGGATTTGGATACTTATCTGACTCTCAGTGCTTCCTAAGATTGCCTTTACTTACTGTCTCTTATTAATTTACAGTTTAAACATTCTGGCCTTCTTTTTTTTTTTTTTAAGGAAACTTGTAAACTCCATTTCCATTGTTCCATATGCATGCAGTTTATTTTATTTTAAAATTCATACTTCATTCTCTCTTTATTTTGTAATTAAGCACGGTGGTTTATACTTTGTGTTTTATATGCAGATATGATATGCATTAGTCCGATCTGCATCCCAATAAATAAACTGTGGAACAAGACAAAGTCAAATGTAGAGTTCTGTCAGCGACCTCTAGAATTCTTCCACCAGCTTGACATCCGGTACTTGAACTCTGGTTATGTTTGTTCAGTCAGCTAGGAGTCAGCCTAACATTGCTCTCTTTTGTTCTCAAGGATGCCTCCAGAGACTCTGTGTGCAGCCTTGCTGAAATTAAAGTGTCCGGGGTCTGTGACATTCCGCTGCTCTTATATACTAGCAGCCTAAGTCCAAACTCTACAGTTGTCAAATCTACACCACTGATTTTTTTTTTTTCCTTCTGGAAATTGTGACCATTTCTACTTTTCCATAATTTTTTTTTTTCCGACAAAAGGTCTCACATATTTAGTACTGAGCCAAAGCACTAGTGCAGAAGCACAAACAGAAAAATCATTTTCCCAATAAAACACATCCAGCTGTTCAGATAGTAGTGATGTTCTCAGTGATATGGTAAGATGGAAGTGACCTTGACACAGCATAAATATGTGTGCCACTTCATACGCAAGGCTCCTTATAGACCCAGCTTGGTTCTGCTCCAATGTCTTCTCTTGGAGTTGTACCTGATCTTATTACCAGTTTTCATTCGAATCCATTGGGGAATGGTACGATTCTGCTTTCGTTTCTTGGCTGGGAATCACTTGATCCTGAAAGTCTTGTGAAAAGACATGGCGAGGAGCAAATTCCCATAATTTTTTTTTTTTTTTTACATCTTTATTGGAGTATAATTGCTTTACAATGGTGTGTTAGTTTCTGCTTTATAACAAAGTGAATCAGTTGTACATATACATATGTTCCCATATCTCTTCCCTCTTGCGTCTCCCTCCCTCCCACCCTCCCTATCCCACCCCTCTAGGTGGTCACACAGCACCGAGCTGATCTCCCTGTGCTATGCGGCTGCTTCCCACTAGCTATCTATTTTACATTTGGTAGTGTATATATGTCCATGCCACTCTCTCACTTTGTCACAGCTTACCCTTCCCCCTCCCCATATCCTCAAGTCCATTCTCTAGTAGGTCTGTGTCTTTATTCCTGTCTCACCCCTAGGTTCTTCATGACATTTTCTTTTTCTTAAATTCTATATATATGTGTTAGCATACGGTATTTGTTTTTCTCTTTCTGACTTACTTCACTCTGTATGACAGACTCTAGGTCTATCCACCTCATTAAAAATAGCTCAATTTCATTTCTTTTTATGGCTGAGTAATATTCCATTGTATATATGTGCCACATCTTCTTTATCCATTCATCCAATGATGGACACTTAGGTTGTTTCCATCTCCGGGCTATTGTAAAAAGAGCTGCAATGAACATTTTGGTACATGACTCTTTCTGAATTACGGTTTTCTCAGGGTATATGCCCAGTAGTGGGATTGCTGGGTCATATGGTAGTTCTGTTTGTAGTTTTTTAAGGAACCTCCATACTGTTCTCCATAGTGACTGTACCAATTCACATTCCCACCAGCAGTGCAAGAGTGTTCCCTTTTCTCCATACCGGCTCCAGCATTTATTGTTCTAGATTTTTTGATGATGGCCATTCTGACTGGTGTGAGATACTGTGAACAGTCATTCAATAAGCAAATCTCTGAGTTCTTTTAATATCATAAAATGTAGTTTTCTGGACCAGAAGACTTGAATGTTTGTAAAAGGTCAGGGTGTTTTTATTATTGAATACTTCATACCAAGACTAATCACATGTTCATTGCCGTTAATTACTGTCCAACAGAAAACTTAATTCAGAACTCTAAATCAGTATGACACAAAGGTCTTAATTAAGTGGTAAAATTCCCATGTTACCATAGTTTTAAAATAATTTTTGTTACTTATCAAGGATTAATTTTTTTGGTCAGTTTCATATCTCTTGAAATTCATAACATTTGAAAAATAATAAGTTCCGATATGTGGTTTTTAGTAATAGAAATAAAAAACCCGCCCGGATTTACTATTTGGTATTAAAATTGGTTGGAATTCAAAATGATAAAAGCACAGTTGGAAGGTTTAGACTATAGTATTCACATTTTTCTATTATAAATTTGGTTATAATTTCCAACAGACATTACATTTGTATAAAGAACTCTGGGATAGGCTCTTCTTGTCAACAGGATTCCAAAATTATAGACACTGATGTCAATGCAGTTGAGGTTAGCCTAATTTGGTCAAGAGAAGGACATGCTGAGTCTCTATATGGATAGCTAAAGGCTATTGCCAAGATTGACAGGTGTCCTGTGAGTGGCAGAGAGCCCCAGGGATAAAATTTGTACTTGGATTACTTCTCTTAAGACACAGTGATCAAAGCTGTACCTTTTCCTTCTATTGATCATACTCCTAAAATAGTGAGATTTGCTTTTAATACCCTGACTGTTCAGATATTACTTTTATAAGCCCCAGCAAGGTAAAGAGTTTTATACCTTTTTCTTATAGTTTTAAATTCTGTTTTCATAAAGCTTAGCTGTCTCCTATGCACTAATTTTTCTAGTATAATCAAGTGATTTTTTTTGTTGCTCTGTCATGTTTCACTAAGGCTTTGAGACAGGTGAGAAAAGATAACGTAAAAGAATACATTTGTTATTATTGTAAAAGAGGCAACTATTTCTTTATGGGATAATAAATTATTTTATATTTAGAAAGATTAATTTTAAGATAATTTTCTAAGAAATAGACATAATATTGTAAAGGAGTGTTAATACAACTTGATGACAGCTTTTGTTTCTATTTCGTCTTATTGAAAATTTTTTATTAAGAGAAGTCTTATACTTTATCAAGATAAATTAGTGATAAATACTTCATATCTCAGAATAGGAAAAAGTTTTAAAGCCATTAGGTCCGTGCCATTAAGAAAGGTGAGTGCACTGTTTTAAGAAAAACTTGTATTGCCTGAGTTTTTTGTGAGATTTGAGTGATGTAAATCTGTCATCAGCAATGAAGGAGCTATGATTTTAGGCATAAACTTAGTAGCTGTTTCTATTCAAATAGGAAATTTCTGATCTGGAAGGACTGTGTCTTGATTATCTCTGCATTTTAGTGTCAGACATACAGTAGGTATTTAAGAAGGAGGATGCTGGGGAACCATTTTAGGGAGCCAGCCTATATTCACTGGTGTGAAAAATGACCTTAGCCGTACCAGGCCTCAGGAGAGGTTCCCAGGGCACTGGGCAAGCACAGCACACGTTGCCCTCATGAGCCATGTGATTTCAGTTAAGCCCAGAGTTGGGGTGGAGCTGGAGTGGTTAGGTCATGATCATTGTTAGGTCTTAATTATTTAATTTGGACTTGGCTAAATGTTATTGAGAGCCTGCTATGAGTGAGGTATTCTTTTACAGATGTTATTTAACTCCTGTGAAGGGAGGAAAGCAAGGCCCTTACAGGTGGTGATTCACCCAGGTTCACTCAGCTCTTGGCAGTACAGCTGGGAAATAAACCCAGGCTCTTGACTCCCAGTGGAGTTTTGAGATGGTGGGATAATCTCAACAGAAGTTCATTTAAATGAGAGAATTTTTAGGACTGCCTTTCTTTTTTCCCTGTGTGTCTCAGTTCTGATTCTTTCCCTCTTCCCTTGTTCAATCCTTCACTTGTATTTATTTACTTCTTTTTGGCTCCGCCCTGCCGCATGTGGGATCTAGTTCCCCGACCAGGGGTCGAACCCGCGCCTCCTGCCATGGAAGCACGAAGTCTTAACCACTGGACCACCAGGGAAGTCCCAGTCCTCCACTTTTAGACGAAAAGCAAGTTGAGATTCTTGACCTCACCACCGTTAACCAAAAGGGCATTTATCAAAACGTACCAAAAATAATAGGATCTTGTTTGCTTCGTAGAACTCAACTTTTCGAGCAGCTGACTGGCTGGGAGCTGTGAGGATAGGAAGTATTTCTGGGCTGGGCATCAAGGTGGTAGGCTAATTTGGAGAGTGCAGCCCAGGCTAGTGCAGCCGATAATGAATGATGACCACCAGCGGTTCTCCTGAGGGTGGAGCTGATTACATTTGGCTGCTCTGACCTGTTCCTGGGCATCCTTTGAGTTTGCCGGCTGGAACCTTACTGCCCAGAGAGTAATCCAAGACCCTGACAATCTCATGCCACACCTAGTTTCATGACAGACTAAAAAAGTTATCTCCGTTTGTGCAAGGATTAGCATTACAGCTTGTTAGTTCAGTAGAAAGAAGAGGTGTGTGTGTGTGTGTGTGTGTGTGTGTGTGTGTATATATAATGTATAAGGTGTAGTGGGAAATGTGTGGCCATATGTTATGTATAGCTTCAATTCAGAAAAATTGTGATGTGCATCTGTAATTTGAGTTTATGCCTCATTTTGACAGGTGGAGAATTAACTTTTTTTAAAAAAATAAACTCTTCCTACTGAGGATTGGATAATGAAAACAGCATTGGTATTTGAACTATTTGGGCTGTTTTCAAATATTTTAGAACCGTCATGTGGGTACCGCCACTAGGCAGATGCCTTTGTCTCACCACGAACTGCAGCCCATGACGTAGTCCTGTCGCATCCGGAGTGTTTCCCAGCCCGTCCACGTCTCCCCCCAGCACAGTCCGTGAGCGCCTCTCCTGGGCCTCCGCTGTGGCCTCCTGACCGCCCCCCAACCCCTACCCCAATGAGCTGCCCTTGACCAAAACCTGCTGAAGTCTCCAGCAGGGTGGGGTTGGCTTTTAGGATGCAGACGAAGCCCCTTCTCGGGGCCTCCACTGTGGGGTCCCACAGCCTGCACTGCAGCCTCCTCTGCTCTTCTTCCCGAATCTTCTGCTTGTCTTTGTTGTGCGTTGTCATGTCTGTGAGGATCATTCTTCCCATCCTCTTCGTGTTCTCGCCCTTGCAGTTCAGCTCAGGGACATTTCAGGGCCTCTGGGAAGAAGCCCCTGACCTCCTAACCAGGTCAGACCCGGGGCTTTGTTGGCGGTTCCCGTCGCAGCTCCGTCGTACTTGTTTCCGTTGCAGTTTTGTATTTATTTGCAGACTTCGATTAACGTAGACTGACTAAACTGTAAGTTTCGGGAGGGCAGGAGCCCTTTCCGTTTTCACTCAAAGATTATACCCCTGGCGTCCAGCAAAGGGCCTGGTACCTAGTTGCAGCTTAATGAATACTCGCATGAAAGTTTCATGAAAGGCTTTTTCTCTGCTGGCTGCTGTGAGAGATCATGAAGATTAGAATAGAGACCCACTTTGCTTTCACCGAGCTCACTCACAGCTGAAAGAAGAATGAGACGTGTAACACAAATATTATCATGTAAGCTAGACTGCAAGTCGGGCTTAGAAATAGTGTACTTTTAATTGCTTGAAAAATGCAGATAGACTGGCCTTTGTCAATAAATCCATAATGAGTGAATTATAATGTTAAATAGCACAACATTATCTATGAAAGCCCCTAGCATTCATAAAGTAATCCTAGCTCTAAAGGAAATAGAGTTGACCAATTCAGTATTTAAAGTTGAAAAAATAGAGTAAAATGCATTAATATTTTTAAATGCCAGGACGTTATACCTGTGACACTGGTCTACGTGGAGGAAATGAGGAAATTTTTAGTACTGCCAAACATTTTTTGCAAGTTATTTGAAAGCATTCCTGGTGTTAAGGTCGGGGATGTGCTTGGGGCCAGCTGGAGACCTCGTTTGCCTACATTTTGTGAGACTGTTAGGTCAGCGCTCACGAAGGTGTTTCCTCCCCTCTTCCAGCTTTACTGACTCTCCTTCCCCAGCCCTGGGCTGTGGCATTAACCACGCGCTGGTAGGAAGGCCGGCTGGCAGCATTTTCTCAGAGAGTCAGGTGACCCTTGTTTGAAGGCAGCTGCGTGAGGTTCAAGGCAGGCAGTGTCCCCTCTCTTCTGCCTCGGGACAGCTGGTTATTGTCAGATCCTAACAAATCTTCCTTGCTCATTGCCCTCTGGGAGAGGAGGGAGGCTATGCAGGGGGCTTTTCATTGATCCAATGGGAATTACATTGATCTGGTGTCTGGCCTTGGTTCTTATCAAGTGGATCGCCTCTAAGGTAGGCCATCTTTATTTTTAGGATTGTGACATTAATCATTAGTTCATATATGGGTAGGAGTGAACTTGCTAGTCCAATTTCTTCTCCTTTTGCTTCAGTGTTATTTCTCTGATTAAAAGAGCTACACGTTTTACCTGTCAGCTGAGAAGCTTGAGATTACTGCATGTGATTTTTATTCTTCTCCCACCTATTCCTCCTGAAGGGCTTTTTATGGTATCATTCCTTGGTATCGAGGTAGCTTTCCTCAGGATCATTCCTTTAAAGAAGTTTTTACACTTAAAGAAGTTCAACTTTTAAGATTATGGAATTAAACAGTTTAGACATTTGGTGTACGTATTTTAAACATTCTCTTCTGGAGATAGCAAATTTACTGTTGCTTATAAATTGAAAGTATAATTATTGAGGATTTCTAAACAATTAAAAACTTTTTAAAAACTAAATACCACTGTCTCTCATGTTCTCACTTAAGGTCTTCCTGCTGCGGAAATATATGCCTTACTTTATTTAATATGTTGAAAAGAGTAAGATTATTATATATCTGTTGTTTTTAAATTTGGATTCCAAATATCGGGCTTAAGAAATGCTTGCTATAGTATTTCATCAGCTGAATCTAGCATTCCGTATTAAGTTGTCTTCATTATTCCCTATTAAAATTATGCTGTGATTTAAAAAAAAAAAAGAAAGACATGCTTGCTAGAATGCTAGCCATTTGCCATCCGAATGAGAGTCCAAAGTAGGAAATACTTAAGATTATACTATTTGAAATTATTTTTCTATACTTGTATAAAAATGATGGTCTTTCATCCACCAGGCAGCTTTTGTCTTCCTTTATTAAGAAATTGAAAAGTGTGAATAGTAACTTAAAATGTATAAGGCCATCATTGTTTGCTAATAAGCAACACAAAAGCTTCTTTTATATTTCTTCTTCAAGCGAGGTTTGAATCCCGGATAATGTAATGTTTTTCACATTTAAGCATATTGTTTTAAGCATAATTGTCTTTTTCTTGAAGCAGTCCTGTTTTCTTAGTGAATACGATTGAAGAAATCTCTTAAAAACAGTGCACTCAGATTTTTTAAATCTTGTGTTTTGTAAGTTAAGAATTAATTTTGTTTCACTCACACCAATTTACTAATTGTTTTTAAAGGATTAGCTTGCCAAGTTACTGAATGAAGGTCAAGTTAATGTTAATAATGCATTAGTTGAATTGTGGATGTTTTCAGAGATTTTTTTACTTTTGTTATAACCACCAAAAATTTTAAATTAAGTTTTTAAACAAAAAGAATGCTAGTTTTAAGAGTGTGATTTTTTTTTTTTTTTTAATATATTGTTTGCATAGGGAAGAGGACTGGGAAGGATAGTGTTCAATGGATGGATTCGTACTTGGATAGGCACTCAGGTGTGAACGCTTTCCTAGCATACGTAAGATGAATACGGTCTGAAAAAGCTCACTTTACTGCATCAGAGAAAACTGCTTTCAGAACTTTGGGCTTCATCTTTTGTAGCGTGTTACCGTTTTTGTAACGTTACCCAAAAATGTATTT
Source organism: Tursiops truncatus (assembly GCF_011762595.2). NCBI lineage: Eukaryota > Metazoa > Chordata > Mammalia > Artiodactyla > Delphinidae > Tursiops > Tursiops truncatus. Next base: position 11,383,839 of record NC_047050.1, on the reverse strand, counting down.
AGTGCTGTTGTGTTTAAGCCCCGTGACCTGTTTACTAATCTCCAACACCCGGCGTATAAGACCTGCCTCACAGAGGTCTTGTGCGGGTAAGCAAGGTTTTGTATGAAAGCGCCTGGAGCATTTTCTGGCAGAGTAGGAGCTCAGCAAGGAGTTAATACATCATTACTTCACCATCTAAGGGAAATACACACGCCTTTGCACAATAGATTATTTTACTGGAAAATCCAAACAAGATAAAAACCATAGCACTTAAGATATCTTTGCTCAGTTTTAAAACATGTCTGTCTTGGGAATTCCCTGGCGGTCCAGTGGTTAGGACTCGGCGCTTCCACAGCCGAGGGCGCGGGTTTAATCCCTAGTTGGGGAACTAAGATCTCATAAGCTGCGCCAAAACAAACCAAAAAAACATGTCTGTCTTTAAAAGTTATGTATTAACCAATATCAGGAACAACTTTTACGCCTTTTGTCATTTACCTTGTCAGATCTTTTGCGGAAGAGCCGCGATTCACCCCGATGCAAGCTTGAGTGTCTTACCAGGGCACTCAGAACGCCTGTCTGTGTGGTGGCGGATCCTTTGGAACCTTAGAGTTTAACTTGTTTGTGCTGCGGCTGTCAGTTTCTGATTAGCTGGGCCTCACCCGTGGTTTGACTGACACTAGTTTGCTTTAGGAGCTGTTCCCAGGATGGCTAAATTAGAAAAGTCACGAGTAGAAGCTTCTCAGTTGTTTCCATTCACTGGTGAGGTGAGGTGGGAATGTGGATGACAGCCCCGAGTGTTTTATGACTGACACTGTGACACGGGAATTTGATTAAATTTGTTTTACTGTCTTTATTAAAAACAATTTTACTAGTATATGGCTTTAAAAATGATAGTCTTGTTTTTACAAAGATATATGTTAAGTCTGTGCTGCAGTCTTGGTGTATAAAGCACATATAATTATTTTTTAAAGTAACATTCTAACATGGAAATCAAAATTTTAATGTTATAATTTATAGTATATTTATCCAAAAAGAGTTACTTTAGATTATTTTACCTAGACTGTTTACAGTTTAATAATATTTACTTAAATCTTGGTCTGTGAGGCAACACATGAGTAAATTATCACTCAGAATGTACTCATTGTTGGATCCACCTTTTTTTTAAGTCCATTCTTAAAAAATTTTTCTGTTATCTCATTTGGATTTGTTTCATGAGACTTGTGTCTTGCAGGTTAGGATAGCATTTAAGCTAAGTATTTGTGGACCAGGCTTCCTTAAATTAGTAATGAATAAAATAACTTGAATATTTTGCACATCCCAAAGTAATTTGTTAAAATATATTAAAATTAAATTCTACCTTTTTGCCAAGTTTTTGTAATGGTTAACTAATACAGACCCTAAGTTAGTGCCTCTATAACTAAGTCTAAAGTGATTACCTTAAAATAAATTTAGTGTCATAGTTAATCTAGATTATGTTCATTACCCAGCTTCTTACTTATACTATTTTAACAGCTGATGTTAGTCTTTCTCAATCCTTAAAGTGATAAATGAGACTTTACCTTTCTAATTAGTGGCTCTTTTAGTAAATACCCTTCCCCTCATTAAAAAAAAAAAAAAAAAAAAAAAAAAAAAAAAGGCAACCCTTCTCCTGAAGAGAACTGTTAGAGATAACAGGTTAAAATGTGTTTTAACAAGCTATTTACCCAATTTGATTGGATAATAGTGGGTTGATAGGTCCTGACCATGACAAACTATTACATAATTATATCTGTGGTTTCATGAATATGATTTGGCCGATAGAAATATTTATCTCCACATATGTGCTCTCCAGACTACTGGGTTTTCCTCTAATATGGTGGTATTAAGGGGAGTCTTGAAATCTAATAAGATAAATATCTTGGGGTAGAGATGGGAACAGCAGGTGTGAGTCGTGCCTTTTAATACCAAGTGATTACAGTGGCTGTTTGCTCCAGAATAAGTCATTTACCATGAAACACTGCAGGAGGCTCAGGGTCTTCTGTTGCTGGAAGACACTAACTTTATTAAGCATGATGCTGCCAGGAGTGTGTTCTGTATGATTTAGTCCCTTGGGTTTTGAGATCATCCATTTCTTTGTAGATTTCTTTGTAGTACATTCTTACTGTAGCTTTAAATTTTAGTTCGATGTATTTTGTGAATATATAATAACTACACGTGCTACAAAATTCAAACGATATTCGTTGAAAAGTCCTCTTCCTACCCTTGTATCTGTCCTTCAGCTTCCCTGGAGGCAGCCAGTGTTGAAAATTTAGAATTTTATTTTTGCTTGTGACTTGTGTTCCTTTTATATTTCCTGAACTGGTGGGGTTTTTTGTTTGTTTGTTTAAGGATACATTAAGTCATAGCAGTTTAATTGATGTTTTTCTTTTAAATGATAAGCACGGAGGAGATAATAACAAATGATTTGGGGAGCTATTTTGCATACTAAATCCAAATGAGGGCTTTAAATACAGTAACTTTTCTTTATAATAACAGTAAAAAAAACATGATTATTTTTCCTTGAGATTTCTAGGTATATGTTGAAGAGTTGTAAATTTCATGCCAGGGGTTTGTGAGGAAAGAAGATCATTAGTATGTAAAAATACCATCTCATTTCTTTAATATGTATTTTGTTAATGAAGTCAGGCATTTTTTCTTGTGTTTATTAGTTTATTATTTCTCTTTCTGTGAGTAGTGTGTTTATGTCCTACCTGGTTTTCTACACTATTATTCATTTTGTAATTGATTTGTAAGACACTTCTTTTTTCTCCCTTCATTTTTAGGTGTAGCAGGGAAAAATTAGCCCTTTGTCGTATCTGTTGAACTCATTTTTCTTCATTTGGAGTTTGTCTTTTGCCTATGTTTATGGTATATTTTGCCATACATAATTTAACTTTTATGTGGCCAAATTGATTTGTTTTTCATGATTTCTGGATTTTATAGAACAGTTAGAAAGGCCTTTCCTAGTTAAGATTTCTTTTTGAGTCGTTATTTAAATTTAAAAAACTTTATTGACGTATAGTTGATTTACAATGTTGTGTTAGTTTCAGGTGTACAGCAAAGTGATTCAGTTATACATATATATATATATTCTTTTTCAGATCCTTTTCCATTATAGGTTATTATAAGATATTGAATATAGTTCCCTGTGCTATGCAGTAGGTCCTTGTTGTTATTTGAGATTTTTTTTAATACAGTTACGTTTTCTTCTAATATTTTCATGCTGTTGTTTTACATTAAAATTTCTGTTCCATGTGTAATTTATTTTGGAGTAGGAAGGTAATAATACAGCCTTATGTTTTTCCAGATAACAGCCACTTAATCTAGCATTTTAAATCAAATCATTAACTTGATTTTTTTTTTTTTTTTTTTTTTTTTGGCCGTGTACACACAGCTTGTTGGACCTTAGTTCCCTGACCAGGAATTGAACCCCAGCCCTCGGCAGTGAAAGTGCTGAGTCCTAACCACTGGGCCGCCAGGGAATTTCCTCTCCACAGATTTTAGATCCTTTATTTAGCATATACAAAATTTCTGTGTATTCTTGGATTTGATTCCAGATTCTCTGTAGTGTCTCTAAAGTGTCACTACTTTATAATAGCTCATGACACTAGTTCTATTTATTACTGTTTTTTAAGAATTTGCTTGCCTGTTTATTCAGCTAATATTATTGATTACATTAGAATGTGCTGGGCACTATTCTAAATGTTGGGATTTATTCTATATCTGGGGACAAGGACACAGTGGTGAATAAGTCAGACATGGTTCTTGCTCTTGTGGAGCTTTTGTTTTAGAACAAGCTAACAAGAGTAGGTCAGCTAGGTGTGCTGTACAGAGCATGAACGTAGGGACTCTGGGGAGGGTGACTCTCTGGTGGCTTCAGGTTTGGTAGTCTGGGACTGCCTCTCTGAAGAGATGACATTTTGTCTGGAACCTGAGAGGTAAGAAGGGAACGATGATGCAGTGATCCTGGACAGAACAGCAGGTATCAAGGCTGTGCGTGTGGCGTGGTTGAGGGAGGGCAAGGCGGCCAGGGTGGCTGGCTCTTAGTGGTAGAAAGAGGGCGGTAGGACAAGAGGACTGAGGGGTAGGCAGATCATGGAGAGTTAGGTGTTTGGAGTTTATTCCAAGTCTAGTGGGGGCCATTGGAGGACTTCTGAGCAGTAGCTGGAATGTTCACTCTTGCTTCTGCGTGAATGGACTGGGGGCCAAGAGATGCAGCAGGAAAACCAGTCAGCAGGGCAGAACATTGCAGGAGGCCAGGTGAGAGATGCTATTGCCTGAGACAGAACGAAGAAGTGGAGATCGAGGAAGGGAGATGGGTGTGAAGGTGGAGTTGGCAGAACTTGCTGAGGGTGTTTCAGGTCTTACAGAGGTGTTTTTTGGTTTCTTGCTTTTGGTTTTTTTCGGTAATTATATTTAAAATATTTGCAATACTCGTTATTTTTTATAAATGGCTTTATTGAGGTATAGTTCATGTACCATACGATTCACCCATTTAAAGTGGGTTGTTTTTTTTTTAATTTCAGTGCTTTTTGGTATAGTCACAGAGTTGTGCAGTCATCACCACAGTTAATTTGAGAACACTTTCATCATTGCAGGTAGAAACCCTGCAGGTAGAAAGCCCATTAGCATTCACTCTCCAGTTCCCACCAACTCTCCCAACTCTAGGCAACCACCAGTCTGCTTTCTGACTCTGTGGATTTGCCTGTTTGGATATTTCATATAATTGGAAACATATGCTTTGTGGTCCTTTGTGACTGGCTCCTTTCACTCCATATACTGTTCTCAGGATTCAACCATGTTGTAACATGTATCAGTACTTCAGTCCTTTTTATGTCTGGATAACAACACTAGATATTGAATACTGAATAATATTGTACGGCTATACCACATTAGTTGGTAGACATTTGGATTGTTTCCAGTTGGGGGCCATTATGAGTAATGTTGCAAGATACTTTTTATACCTGTTTATTTTTAAGCTCAAAATATATTTTTAAATCTGTTCTCTTTCAGTGCACCCCATTTTTTGTTTTACTCAGATTTCTCTGAGTACACTAATTACATTTTTTAAATTCTCTTATTTCTTGTAGCTTCTGGGCCATTTGGTTTTTCATTTTGTTCCATTTATTTCTAGCTAAAGAGTTTCTTCAAATGTCTGATGATTCTTGTTTGCTTATTCATTCATGTTTAAGTGAAGGGAATAGTGAAGTAGTTGAACTGTGTCTCTCCATCAATTCCGACTACCTCTGCAGAGGCTCTCTCTTCAAGTGGGCTTGTATGATGTACTCTGACATTAAATTTCCACCTACTGTGTTCCTCACTCTGTATCCACTTCTCCAACAATGCTTAATCATATTGTATTATAATTATTTGTCTTCCTCACAACTAGAGATTTCAAGAGCAAATGCTGTATTTAATTTCATTTTGTATATCCCAACTTCTCTTGCACAGTGCGTCACAAAAAATAATAAATACATGTTTGTTGAATTGAATTTTATATCACATTTTAAATTATCATGCATTAAAATGTGTGTTTTTTTTTTTTTTCTAGAGGCGTGGAGCTATCTCCTATGACAGCTCTGATCAGACTGCGTTGTACATTCGTATGCTAGGTAAGAATTATTTATTTTGCACCAATATCAGTTAATTTTGTTATCTGCTGTGAATTCAAGATCGAGATATCTTTCATTAGGTAGCTTTTCATCACTGTTTGCAGCAGAAATGGCCTATTACTTTGAAGTTGAGTCTAGAAGCCAAAATTAATATGATGTGAATAAAGAGGGGCATCTTAGAGTTTGGGTAATTGAGAAATCTCTGGCTTAATAACTGGGACTCTGTGATTAGTATACAATTTTAAGTTGCATCCTGATTATTCTTCATAAAAAGAGTCTTAGATTTGTACAGTTGCTGAATACTAAACGGTAACACGAACAAAGACGAGACCGTGAATTACCTGATCGCATAGTCTTGTCACTGGATGTGTTTGTTCTCAGTTGGCAGGTGAGAAGGCCATTTGTCTTCTCCTAGTCTGAGTTCTTAAATCTTTAATGTATTACTCAAGTCCAGAGGGTAAAATGAATTTGATGTGTGTATATATACATGTATAATTGATATATATATATATATATACACACATACATATATGTGTGTAGTTTCTCTCTTTCCCTCTCTTTGCCAGATTTTTCTCTTCATCCACGCACTCCTTGATCCCTTGTACTTTAATTCATACTATTAAAAACATACTATAAAGATTCCAGTAGGCACCTTTACTCATCTTTTCTTACTGTCTTTTCTTCATGACTGCTCTCCTTATACTCAGAATTCCTCGCTCAATTTCTATGATATTTAGTCATCCTTCTTCTTCACCTGCTTCTGGGGTGGTGATTTGGTTTGGGGTTTTTTGTTTGTTTGTTTGTGCCTCTTTCATTAACTCCTTTTCATAGTCTTAGGCCTGTGTGTTCTCCAGTGTCCTGTTTTTGCTCTTCCCTTTTTCTCGCTTTAAGTTACCTTGTGTATCTTACCTGCCTAGTCCCATTCCACTCTAGCACATATTTCCCCCCAGGAATGTTGAGCCTTTCCTTCTTTACTGTCTCCATCTCTCTCTGTAGACATGTCAGGATTCTACTCTCCTTAAAACAGAGTTTTAGACTCCTGTCTTCTTCACTCTGTAGAGCATCTCCACATGGTTATGGGTACCTCACATTTGACATATGTGTTAAAAGATTTGTGTTCCCCAGGTCTGTGATTTTGCATTCTTTCACCGTCTCAGAAAATGGAACTCCATTCTTCTGGTTGTCAGGTCAGGAACCTTGGCGTCATTCTTGACTCTTATTTCTTATTTCCTCTGTGTTTACTTCATCACCACATCCTCTTGGCTGATACCTTCAAAGTGTATCCAGGATTTCCCCACCACAATGCTGTTACCATCCCTAACTGAACCACAGTTACCCGGTTTTTGATCGGTAGCTGTCGTCACATAGTTGTACATTAGATCTCCAGAACTTCCCTGCGTAACTGAAACTTTTCACCCCCTTGACCAGCATCTCCCCATATCCCCCTCCCCGCAGGCCATAGCTGTTGCCTCGTTGAATGCACTCACTCCTTGAGTGTCTCCCTGCGTCTGCCTGTGCGTCTCTACTTGATTCTAGTCTATGCAGCCAGAGTGAACCTTTTCAGACCTAAGTCCATCTCACCCCTCTGTTCTGAATCTTCCGATAGTTTTCTGTCTTGGAGTAACAGCCAAAGCTATTACAATGGCCCGTTGAAGGTCCAGTGTGATGTGGCCCTACTGTTTCTCTGACCACACCTCCTACCAGTTCCCCTCATTCACCTCACTCCAGCCATGCGGGCCTTTTTGCTTGACCTTGAACGTGACAAGCATGCTCCCGTCTCAGGGTATTCATACTTGCTCTCCCTACGTCTGGACCCATCTTCATCCAGGTGGCCGTGTGGCTCACTGCTTTGCTGCCTCCAGGCCTCTGCTCAGATGCCTCCCGTTCGCTGAGGTCTCTGACCACAGCCATGAATCACTCCTCCCCGACTCCTCCTCCCTGTTCTTTCCTTGCTTTAGTTTTCTGCGTGGTGCTTTTTACCATCTTCCATAGAATGAAATTATTTGTTTGTTTTATTATTTGTGTCACTCCATGAAAGGGTGCGCTTCACGAAGACAGGGACTTTATATATTCTGCTCACTGCTGTGTTACCTGACATGTAGTGAGTGCTCAGTAAACATCCAATAGAGAGTGAAGGCATCGCCACATGAGAGAAGGGATTAATCGTTGCGGGATGGACTCATGGTGGATGACAGGCACCTTGAAACAAAGAATAAGCAGGAGAGCCTTCCAGGCAAGCGGAATTGCGAGGGCACAGGAATAGGGACTGGAGACTTAAAGGTTATAAACTCGGAGTCTGTGGAAGTGTAGTGGGAAAGGTGCTGCCTTTGGAGCCCGCAGAGCTAGGTTTAAACCCTGGCACACCTTTACACTAGCTTTGTGGCATATGCATGCTCTTAAACATCTAAAAATCTCAGTTTCTGCATCTGAAAATGGGGGTTAAGATTCCTATCTCTCAGATTTGGTTAGAGAATTAAATGAAATAATGTCTGCAAGGCAGAAAAAGAGCACCTGGCAGAAGATTGCAGTGGTTATGTTGCTGTATGGAGAAGTAGATCCAAAAGTCATATGAATATAGGAAGAAACAATACTGAGCTTATAAACAACAAAGTTTAAGACCCAACTAAAGACCTTGACTATACCCACTGTCAATGAGGAAAAAGAAGATTGACCAAATTAAACATTTCAGGCAAAATCTTTAACATTTTAATTTTCTGTACATGTAAAAAATTACAAGCTGCTTGAGAATAGGTAATATATTTTCTATTTCTTTATATCCCTTATAGTATAGTGTTAGGCACAGAGTAGATGCTTAATAAATATTTGCTTCTCATTGTGGCTTTTTAAAGTTTTGTGCTGAGGATTTTTTTTAACTCCATGTGAGTAATAAGATATGAGGTTGGATTATCATATACATGGATCATCTTTCAGAAGGTGACTCTAAAATAGAGATTATAATTATTAGAGGGGTAGTTTAAAAAAAAACCTCATCTAGCCTTATAACTCAGTGCCAGAAATTTGTAAACCCTTTCAAATAAATCAGCTCTTAACTACTTATTCCATTTATATCATTAGTAGCCTGAGTTATGGGTTTGATCCCACATAGACCTTTATTGCACGTGGGAGCTTCCTGAACGGCAGCCTTCTAAACCTATGTTTTATTCCTGATTCTGTCCAGGAGATGTACGCGTAAGAAGTCGAGCAGGATTTGAATCAGAAAGGAGAGGTTCTCATCCATATATTGATTTTCGTATTTTTCACGGTAAGTGTTAGCAGATACAGTATTTCTCTCAGACTTCCAGTAAAAGATCTTCATAAAATTATGTAATTTTCCAAGGGAAAGCGAATCCAAGGAAAAACATATTATGTTTAAAATGTTTTTAAAATACTGGGTCATGATAAATGACACTTTATTTCTAAATAATACTTGTAAATGTTTAGAGGCAAGGAGAATTGGAAAGTATCAAAATATGAAAGCTGGTATGGTTTTTCTTCTTTCTTATTTAAATGTGAAATTACTTTGGTACATTTTTTTCTTTTTAAAAACTATATGTTCAAAAAGTTGTTTTATTCTAAATGTTCTGTCTTCACGACTCTAGATAAAATGTTTTTGTGCAGGTGACATTATATAAAGGTATCTCATAGTTAACAAGGTATATATCCCTTGGATTTATTTAAAAACACATGTACCCCTGAAAGATGTTTGGTAGAATGCGTATTTCGAAAACAAATATTGTTTGGTTCCGGCGCATAATGGGAGAAAAAGGGAAAAAACAGGACTTCTAAAACTCTTAAATAGTAACCATGTTAAATCTGTTTTTGGAGGCGTCCCTCTTTTGGTAATGTTGGATAAATTATTTGGATTAACAATACAATTGAAAAAATTAGAAAAACTAGACACAGTAGAAAAGACGTGTATTTGAGTGTATCAGAGTGCTGTTGAGGCAAGGACGAGGCAGGCATTTCAGGCTACTTTTCCCCTTAGTGGCATCTGCTGATGCTGGGAAAAGTGAGTGAGAAGCTGAGCAGAGCTTTTGTTGGACACTTGAGGCCAGAAAAACAAAAACAGGTGTTTGTAGTTCACCAAGGTTGGGGAATTGTCCTGGTAAACTCTCTATGCTTCAGTCAGAGACCCAAAGTGCTTTATATTAGAAAAAAATCCCAGCTTTCAACTCTCGCAAATAATGATTAGATTAAGGTGGTCTGTGATTTTAGTGCCTCTAAGCCACCTGCTTAGAAGTAAGTGTTAATCTTCTTCGGAGGAAGGAGACTCTTTTGGATTTGGTTTGCCGATATTTTATTGAGAATTTCTGCATTTATATGCATGAGAGAGAATGGTCTGTAGTTTTCTTTTTTTATAATGTCTGGTTAGAGTGAGCTAGGACGTGTTACCTGTGCTTCTAGCCTCTGAAAGAGATTTTAGAGGATTGGTATAATTTCTTCCTTAAAGAACTCACCAGTGAACCCCTCTAGGCCTGATGTTTCCTGTTTTGGAAGGTTGCTGATTATTGATTCAATTTCTTTAATAGAGATGGGCCTTTTCAGGTTGGCACCTTCTTCTTGTGTGAGTTCTGGCAGACATTTACTGTGGGATTAACCTGGTCAAGCTCCTGGAGGTAAATCTCACAAAATTCTGCTCCCCCCTCCCACCCCATGACTGGATTTCCCTGGAGTTTTTAACTCTCAGAAAAGCCTCCAGAAGTTCATCGATTATAGTTCAGGTTTCTCTGCCCCGGCACCGGTTCCCAAGGAGGTTTCCATTTGTGAGTCTCTGTGCCAGTAAGTTGTCTCTCTTTGCCTGTCTCTCCAGTCTTGGGGCAGTGAGTTGCCCTGTGTCCTCACGTCTTCAGTGGATCCTAGAACAGTTGTTGATTTTGCAGTCTGTTCAGCTTTTTATATGTTGTTAGGACAGAATGGCAACTTCTAAGCTCCTTATATGCAGATCCAGAAACCAGAAGTCCTATTATGTTGTTTCTGAATGAAATGATAAATAAGTATTTTGAATTTTTGGTTTAATTTCTATTACGGAAAATATCCGTAGATACAACGCACATAAACTAAAGCTCTTTGGGGCAGTGAATAATTTTAAGAGTGTGGAAGAGTTCTGGGGTCAACATGTTGGAGAAAGCTACACAAGAGTTACCCCTAAAAGCATGAGGTCCAGAGATTTTACAGGCAAATTATTCAGTGTCTTTAAGAGACTGATAATTAGTTTCACAGCACTTTAAATTCTTTCAGATTACACAAAAAGAAGTCATTCAGAGCTATTTTTATAGAGCAAATATAACTTTCAAGAGGCAAATGTAATACTCTAAGTGTAAATGTCTATAAAAAAATCTTTGGAAAAAATATTAGCAAAAGGAATACCAACAGCATAAAAGAATAATACTCCAGGATTAGTGGGTTTGTCTGGGGAAGGAAGCGAGAGTGATTCCAATATGTCGTTTTTTTCTGTAACAACGCATTAGACCTTAGTAACATGGGTTGCCTCCAGGAGGGAAACTGGGCGGCCTGAGGACGTGAGAAAGAAGCTGTTTGTTTTACACCCTTTTGAATTTTGATTCATGTGAACATATTACTCACTGAAAAGTTTAAATAAAATTGTTTGTAAATATTGTAATATACAAAGATTGGCTCTGAGTAAGGATATCAGTAAAATGGTTAAGTCTCAATATTGACCTAAAGAAAAGCACAGTTGCATTGGGAGTCTCTAGGTTACCCCTTGTCTTCTACTGCATTTTAGTGAAAGAGAGGATTTGAAAATTATAATTGTTATAAGATGCTGGAAGTCTTAAATAGGAGACATAATGGGACACTTCTGTGGGGGAGGGAAGTTGGAAATGACCAAATCGTTGGAGGTACTCTCTCATGGAATTCAAATAGGATGTTTGTCTTCTAAATCATTATGAAACCAGGAGCAAATGGTGTAAAATCTTAAGGACAAAATGAGAAAAGTACAAGCAAAGGTATCAATGATGGCAGTAAAGGTAAACGGATAAAATATTCCTTCTAAGAGATAAAGGTGCTCAGATTGGGTGCAAAATGAAACCTAGTGGCAAGAAATGGTTGAAAGCAGTGTGCAGCAGTCTCGGGCTTGGGGATCTGCACTTGCATCCTAATGTGGAGCCTCTGTGGTCTGGTGTCTCAGGACAGCAGAGGCCACTCGGCTTCTAGGTATGCAGATTCTTCTCTTCACGACCCCATCGTGACAGATGTTCTAAGACTCTAGGCTGTAGCTGGAAATTGTCACTGTGGAACTGACCCTGTAGTTATTATAAAACAAGAGTATCTCTCTACGCCAAAATGATAACGTAATTTGGAGGGGTTTTTTAAATAGAGAAAAATGAGTCATTCTTTCCTACTCGTGTCGTAGGTTCTGTTTATCACACAGCTCAGAATTCTGAAAAGAAAAAATTTTCATCGAGCGTATTTTGTGAAATGTGATCTAATCAGGGGGTGAGCGCATGCCCGAGCTGTGTGGCTGAAGCCTGCCGAGTGCCGCCTTCAGCCGTGTCCCGCGGACCTGGCCAGCGCTGCGGGGTGGGCGTAATCCCTCGAGGGCCCGAGCAGTAGGGCTTCAGTAATGTGCCCTCTCCTTTGTATACAATTAAAAATAGGATTTTATTTTTCACAGTGACATAAATATTTGCATGCTGAAGTTAAAATAGTTTCTAGAATGTTCTGAATACAAAATTCTGGATAGGTGTTTTAAATTCATTGAAGCTAGAATTCTCTCTGTGTACGGCTCCTCACCCCACGCCTTCTGTGCATCTCTTCGGTTTTACCTTAAACTCACTGTTAACTTTCCCTGTTGTAAAATTCTTGTCTCTCTCAGTTCTTTCATTGCTTACAGCCAGTCTGCATTCAGTCCCATGTATTTAGTAACCGAAAATAGCTGTCATTCTCCTCTCCTTTCTGTCCTCCTTATCTCCTATCCTGCTTGATTCGGACCTCTGTTACCACAGTCTGGGGTTATTCTGGTGGTCTCTTAACCGTTGTCCTTACTTTTAGGATTCTGTCTTGTAATCTGTCCTCCCAGGGCAGGGTCTTTTTAAAGAGAGAGTTTAAAATACAGGAGAAAATGCATATCAACAGGTTAGAAACATATATTATACCATTAGTACATTATAACTACTGCTTGTCTGTAATTTTGTGTTTCTTCCATGCGTTCTATTTGTGAGGTGCTGCTGATGTGTGTTTAGGTGCTGGAATAGTTTTAACTTGTTTCTGGATTGAGATTTTCTCCACGTTGAACATAATTGTCTTTATTAAATTTGCCTAGAAATTAGACATCTACACTGCAATATTGAGCTTTTTTTGAAAGATCCTTTTATATATACGGTTTATTATAAACAGTGTTTGGGTTTACCATCCCAAGGTGCATTCTCCTCTAGCTGTTTATCCAGTTAGAGAACAATTACAGGCTCCAAAGTTAGCAAGTGAGACCTCAATAATAATTTTATTATGTAAATATTGCGGTTTTTTCTGCCCTGAGTTTTTGTGGTTTGGATTATCTTTTGTCATAAATCCTTATTCTCGTTCTCGTGAGGCCTAGAATTGGATCTTCACAATAGGATTTGCCATGGGCATTATCATGCAGCAAGTTCTGACTGTGAGTCTTTCTAAAAGGGTATAAAGAGGCAAAAGAAGAAAATTAGCTGAACACATGAGTACATAAAATACAGAAACAGTGTTCAACTTCACTACTAAACAAATTCCTATCAAATTTAGAAAGTTAAGCAAACGATCAGCTAAGGTGCTAGTGATAGAAGTTTGTGTTATGACAAACTTTTTAGAAGGCAGTTCGTCACGATGCATCAAGAGTCGTAAACATTTTTTTTCTCTTTGATTTCAGCACGAGACATATATGCAAAGGGAATAATCTTACACAAATGTCAATGTATGTGTGAAGACATTCACATTGGCCTTATTTATAATAGGAACATGTATTAGGTTGTGGTGTTATTCACTGAAGTATTTGAGGGTAAAAGACCAGAATGTTTATAACCTACCCTCAGATGTTCAGAAAAAGAATCAGGTACACACCACACACACGTACACACGTACACACGTACACACACACACACACACACACACACACACAGTACAAATGGTAAAGCAGGTGGATAAAATGTTAACAATGGCAAATCTGAGTAAAGGGTAGTGATAAAGGGTATTCCCTGTACTATTTAGTTTTGCAGCTTTTTGCATTTTTTATTTGTATTTCAAAATGATCTCTAAACAAAAAGTTTTTAAAGTATGGTAATTAAATTATGCATTTATTAAAAATCATGGGTTTATAGTCGGAGTGCAGATTTGTTAACTGGTATTGGACCAGGTCTGTGGTTGTTTATAAAGAAATGGGAGAATTCAAACTTTGGGAAGACGTTTTGAAACTAACCTGTATTCATGGTTACAGAGGGTGGGGGGATTTGGAAGATCATGAGTCCTCGTTGCCAGGAAGTGTTTGCAGAAGACCTGGTGTAAGTCTGCAGCCAGGGTTAGCCTGGCAATTCGTCACAGATTCTGCTTTAATCAAGAAATTCTACTCTAATTTTTAAGTCGTCACACAGAAGCTTTCATTCTTAACTAGGTTTTGTTGTTTGGGGGTTTTTGTTTGTTCGTTTGTTTTTTGGTCTCTGCTGCTTTAAGTGGACTGTTCATGCTAACTACTTTGTGAATTTATCAGGTGTTATTATCTTGGTTCTATGGGGCAAGAAAACAAATTTTCCCAGATATCATCTCTCACTGAAGAGATGTTATGAAGCATTCTTTTTTTTTTTTTTTTTTTGCGGTTCACGGGCCTCTCCCTGTTGCGGCCTCTCCCGTTGCGGAGCACAGGCTTCAGACGCGCAGGCTCAGCGGCCATGGCTCACGGGCCCAGCCGCTCTGCGGCATGTGGGATCTTCCCGGACCGGAGCACGAACCCGTGTCCCCTGCATCGGCAGGCGGACTCCCAACCACTGCGCCACCAGGGAAGCCCTATGAAGCATTCTTTTACCTTTGTTTGTGTTCTTATTACCTATGTTATGGTACAAAAGATAATATATATCATACATATTTACATAGTTTGAGTTTGAGAAAGGGATTTTTCATGTAAGGAAGTCATTGTTGACATTATTTTAGGATGATCAGAAACATTCCTCGGAACATTGTTTTTTCAAACTAATATTTTCTTCTCTGGGGAGTGTTCCATTTTGCAATTTAGATAGAACATGCATATCAGTGGGAATTATACGATGGGTTGTGTTTATTAAGAAATTTGGAAGATCTTAGCTCATTAAAGATACTGCTGAAATTTTCAGATGCTCATGTTAAGTCAGAAATTTTTATTCAGCCCAAAAGGAGATGTGAAATTGCTTATTGAATAGAAAGCAGTTTCTGGTTATACTACTTAAAAGGTGTCATGACAGTCCATGAGTATTCACAGTATGCTAATCACTAATTATTTGTTTAGATAACAAAAAACTAAGATTGGTGCTTCTTACTTAACCTCCTTGTCCCTTGTCTGTCCCCCAGAGCTGTACATGGAATCTTGTAATGGTGTTTAGGGCTATCGGATTACTAGCAGATAATGCAGCTAGCTCTTCTAAGCATGTGATCATTTTATATAACTTTTTTTTTTTTAAGGATTGGTCCACTTTCTTAATAGGCAGATGATTAGTTTCTGACAAATATTTAAACTTCAGTGTTAACGTTAATACTTCTTTGATACCTACTGAAAAACTTCAGCTTTCATCCCATTTTTAGAAGATCCCTAACCTTTCCAGACCTGCCCTATCTAGGAACTACTCCCACTGAGGTCCAGATTTCTGGTCCTCCAGCATTTAATAAACTGATTCTTGATGTCCCGCATTCAACTAATTTTAACCTATTTAGTCTCCTGACCTTATGTTGTGAAAATTCGAGGATTGAGGCACCTGATAATGATGAGCAATATATACACTACCAAATTGGGAGAAAGAGGTAATGGGGGGTAGAGAAGAAAGCTGGGGAGAGAGGAGCTGATTGATTAGAGAGTGGCAGAGATGTTAGGCTGCTGGCTGGGTGGTGTGGACTGAAAAGTGCCCCAGAGCTGGGTCTCCCTGACGCGGCCCCGTGGCTCCCGACCGTCTCTCCTTAGCGTGACAGCTCCCCTTCCGCGGGCTTTCTCAAGTTCTGCTTTCACTCCGCTCTCTGTGGAGAGAGAACCAGGAACCTCCCTCCTGTGAGTTTCCTCCTTTCGAGTATGTTGGCTTCAGTAACCAGCTTTCCGTAGGGTGGATTACGAGCCCCAAATTTTCCTACAGATATTTTTCTATGTCCAATTGGCCGTACACCTGGTCTCTTGAAATATGATATTTTGACTTTTAAATTAGTTGGGCTTAATGAAATGGATTCCATATTGACTTGGTGTCAGAATTCATCTCTTGTTTGCTGTACATTTGATGCCCCTAAATTTAGTAAATTATTCTTTTAGTTACACATTCTTTTTAGCTTATATAGTAACAAATTCTAATATCTTTAAACATAAAAGCATTATTATAATTCTGCTCCACATGTGCACTGATACCTTCCTTTGCAAGGTTCTGGCGTGGTTATTAAGTAGTAAGGGAAGCTGCCAGCTTGAAATTTTCATGGAATTCACCAAAGCTCATTGACGTCATCCAGACTGGAAGCCATGGTCTCTCTGCCAACGTTGGACAAGATGTAATACCAGGAGAATGTTTTTTCATGTCCACACAAACGCAGTTTTCCGTTTTCTTTTACTCCCGACACGTGGTAATGTTCCATTCTATGTAAATGTGTTTTGCCCATTATCTTGAGCCTTTTTATTCATTTTAGCACTTTATTCCACCCCATACTAGGGAACCTTTCAGGATATTTACATTGTAGCCGAAAAGGCTTTTAGCCTTACTCATCTTTTTGTTCCTGGTTTCTGGCAGCCTCTGGCTCATTGTAGAGATTGAATATATTCCTGTTGCATCAAATTGACTAAAACTGCATATCTTCTACCAGTTGGACTTAATACGGTCCCATTTGTATTTCTCTAAGTATGATCTGTATTAGCTGTAAACTGAATTCAGGCTGGCTACTGCCCTTCTGTTGAATCAAGTGTCTCATGTTGTCTTTATTATAATGACCCACTCTGAAAGCAGACAAAATTATTAAGTGCTGCCTTAGACCCTCAGGTGCGTTTGGTTTTGTGTTGTTTCTTATCTTCCTAACAGGGCTGTGTTAGACTTGGATACTTGTTTCATACTTAGTGACATGATCAGGAAGAACATCTGTTTCTGCGTTTATCTTGAGCTTAAAAGCTTATGTCATACTGACTTTATTGTCTTAGTTCATCTTAGTCTTTAATGTATAGTAAACTCCCACACAAACTCAGGTCCTCTTATATTCCGAAGCTTTTACTGCTTCTTCCCTTTAAGAATAGAAGTTGTTGCGTGGCGTTTCCCTCAGCCATGACTTTTTCTGCGTTACATTGTTTTTCTTATTATCTTTCATACTGTACTGCCTGGTCATCACTTTCCTATTTACAAGCGTATTTTTTTTTTGTTTTTAGCCATTATTTGTTTGATTTGCTAAGGTGGCTGTCCATGATCTGTCATTTAGTCTCTCATTCAGATGTGAGTGTGCCAGCCTCTACTTATAGTTCTGGTATTATAGACTAAGGTCATATCTGTCTGGAGTTTCTATTAAATTTTAGTTTGTTCCCAGTCATTCATTTATCTTGAAGTCATACCTGGTTGTTTCAGCAACACTTCTGTAATAGTTCATAGTCACAGGAAACAATCTCATGTCCTTTTCCCCTGTCTGTTCATCATGCGTGTTCCTGCCTCCTTCCTATAACAGTCCCCTTGCCAAGCAGTGCCTGTAGAGATGAGTACTGCTGTGCTGAATCGAATTAGGAAACCGAGCATTCTGCCCCCCTGTATGCATTTTTTTAAATGTATCTAGTTTTCCAGGAGATTGTGAAGTGCCTGCATTTGAAAAACCACTGATTTTTGTTTCTTTTTTGTCTCAAATTGAAAGAATATCTCCTAGATACCTTCTCTAACTTCATAGCATAAATTAGGGAACCGATATGGCTTGGACCTTAACCTTAATAAAATTTAATGATAGTTTAATTCTGCCTGACCTTTGGAGAATTGGAGAAATTGGAGATTTAACTTTAAGCTTTATTTTGTACGTTATACAGTAAGGCTTGTGTGCTTTCTTTTCCTTCTTTTTTTCTCAGCTCACTAATAAGGGAATTAGGAATGTAACAAATAAGGAGCTGTGTTCAAGTCCTACGTTTGAGCGTAAGAGGGACCCAACATGTCACGTATCCCGTCTCTGTAGGAGAGTTGGGAGTGATACTGCTCAAGACGTGTTGATTTTCCAGCCCTTTTGTTTCCTTAACCTATTACCTATATTTCTTTTTTCTGTCCACTTTCTAATATGAAGGAGAAAAGAAATGCCTAATCCATAACAATAAGAGTAATCTTTTAAAAAGGGTTTATAGAATATTAGTTTATTCTCATGTTAACATTGATCTAATTTTAGATTATGAGTAGCTCCTTTATTTCTTTGGTTTGTAGTGAAGCTTGGAATGTCTATATATTTATTTTAAAGTAATGACGTATGCATATTTTGAAATCTTTAAATGTGTGCATTTAATTCTACAGTATGTAAAAGTGTACAGTGGTCTTCAGAAGGAAGTTATGCTGTCATGAAGAATAAATCTGGCTTTGTTAAAATAAATAGTATGAAGTCATGTGCTTAAACATATTTAAACATGAAACCAATGTTATATGTCAGTTATACGTATTGTTTTAAAAGAATTGATACCTGTAACAACTATAGCCATTAATGTTAGTGTTTATTCTTTGCCCAAAAAGACATATTGCTGTATTATCTCTTTTGATTTTTACAACAGTTCTGTAAGGCCTGTTTTACAGTGAGGAAACTGACAATCAGTTCAATAACTTAAATAGCTTTCCTAATATCACAAAACTAGTAAAAGGGGCAGGGCTGGGATTCAAAATCAGATATGTAACTCCAAGGCTGATGTCTTTATTTGCCCTGCTGTACTGCTTCTCCGTATCAGAACAAGCTACTCTACTAAAGACCATTGCTCTGAACACCTAGCTGTTTTTTCTCCATTTATCCATGCATGCTAAATGTAAAAATTCTTCCAAGAAAACTTGAATTTAGATGTAGCTAAATGTGTTTATTCAGTATTAACAGTAGGCTTTCTGATATGGCTTCCGTTTTTTAAGGAAAATTAAAGAGGAGATTAGAATGAAGAATGTCTTAATATTTTTTATTCAGTTATCATTCAATATGACCTTGCCCTAGACTAGAGTTAACACCTTACAGCACTGAATTTAAAAAAACAATTTATGACAGTCTCCAAGGGTAATTCATGCTAATGCGTCTAAATGATTGTCACGGTTTTAAGGTAGCAGGTATAGTGACTGCAGGACTCCCTCTTGTGGACAGTTAAAGCAAGTAGTGGTCAAGTCTCAAGATCCACAGGCTTTTCTGTTAAAAACCTCTTTTGTCTAATAATATCGGTGACATCTTTGCCATGCCGTTTGGATGACAGACAGAGAAGAGGGTCTGTAGGAGAGCTGAGAGTGATACTGCTCAAGACGTGTTGATTTTCCAGCCCTTTTGTTTCCTTAACCTATTACCTCTATTTCTTTTTTCTGTCCACTTTCTGATATGAAGGAGAAAAGCAAGAGAAAAACATGGCTTCTAAATTTGCTGCTATCCCACATTTCAGTACTGGCTCAGAGAAGCCAGGAGTGGATGACTGGAAGTAATTCCCATGTTCATTAAGTAACGATGCTCATTTAGTTTTGGTGGGTTGATTAGTTTGTTCGTGATCACAGAGTGAGGTAATGTGATATTTTAGACAAGAACCAGCAGCGCCAACAGTTCTTAATAGTAACTTGATTAAGTCACTGAGCCCTGTCGGCTTTCTAAGCTGGATTGGAACGTAGGTAACCATGTAAACTAGAACAAGCCCGAGACTTAAATAGTCCTAGCCTGGTGGAAACTGGGCTTGAATAAAGACAACTTTAATCTGTTGTCTTTTATGCTGTGAAATAAATACTGGTGTGTCTCATGTCACAAAATGAGTTCTTGAGAATATTGGTTAATAGGGTCAGATTTTATGTAATATGGTCAGGGGGTGAGCCTTTTAGCCATTTAACTGTCTGAATGAAAGTACTAGTTAAGTTCTCAGAATCACTCTTTCTTGTTCCCAGTTCCCCATGTATCCTCTTTTTATCTGTTCCTAAATGATACTACTTATTCAACTTGATACCTTCTCAATAGTGGCCTCTACTTGCTTGTTTCAGTATAGGAATTTTATTTTTAATCATTGTAGGGAATCAGTGTGTATCTGTGTGTGGAGGAAGGCTGGGGGTGGGGTGAAGCAAACCTGAAACTAAAATTTTCCATCTTAACATGATCTCATCATGCTTCATCCTTGATTCATAGTTACTGATTCCCTTTTCTTAGATCATATTTTGGAAGCTATTCTAGGAGAGTTCTGGAAACCTCTCCAATTTTCTTTTAGAAAACCTATCCTCCAGTTTGATAGTGTGTTTTAGAAGCCATTGAAATGTGCTCCTATGTGCTTGTTCTACTTCTGAGGGTTTGTTGTAAGGGAATCAGGACGTGTGCGAAGACTCAGTTATAAGAATGTTCACTACAGAGTTGTTGGTAAGAAAAATGAAAGTTAGGAGCAGCCTAAGAGCAGAAAGATTTAGTAAATTATGATAGTTTCATACTGTGGGATAATATGTGGCTAGTAAAAGTGATGGCTCATGTAAGTGCCATTTACTGACTTGAAAAGGTGTTCGTGGATTCTTAAGTTAAAAAAATGCTGTGAACTGTCTGGGATAAAAGAGAACCTGTATGTTTATGCATATATAGGAAATAATTCATAGAAAAATACCTAGCGCACCAGGCTGTTGATAGGTGTTGTTTCTGGACTGCTAAGCCTTTCCATGCACCTTGTCCCCATTCTCAAACCCAGGTTGAGCGGAAGAGAAGGCTTAGGGCAGCTATTCCCAGAAGGGACCAGGCAAAACAGCTTTTAAAGGAAAGGGACAGTGTGGCTCAAAAATAACAGGGTAGGGGGGCTTCCCTGGTGGCACAGTGGTTGAGAGTCCGCCTGCCGATGCAGGGGACACGGGTTCGTGCCCCAGTCCGGGAAGATCCCACATGCCGCAGAGCGGCTGGGTCCATGGGCCATGGCCGCTGAACCTGCGTGTCCGGAGCCTGTGCTCCGCAACGGGAGAGGCCGCAGCAGCGAGAGGTCCGCGTACCGCAAAAAAAATAAAAATAAAAATAACAGGGTAGGAAGCTCTAGGGGTTGGTTCCTCCATCAAAACAACCACTAAACTGGAAAAAAAAATGGCAGAATTAACTATTTCAGGACTCTGGACCCTGACTGGACACTTACAACAGCCAGGGGGGTGCTTGATGAGGGAGGGACTGCTGTTCTTCGGCAGTTAAGCAGTGTGCACAAACCAGTGATCATCCCCCGCTCCTCAGCCTCTCGACCTGTGGGGAGAGTGGCCCGTGTTTCTTTAGTGACTTGCTGAAGCCAGGTGGGCAGTGGGGACCTAGTCCTCCAGAAATTTGGGGTTGCTTCTTGACGTCAGTCTGGCAGATCCTGAGGGTTAGGCACAGACGTTTGCCTTGGTTTCAGCCCTTTCAGCTGCAGAGGCTTTGCCCAGAAGCATCTACCAGAAGATTTAAAGTATCGGTACTTCTCTCCCCACCCCCCAGCCTTTGGAGCCAGACATATAAGGGAAATCTGTGTTGGGTCTTTGGCTGACTGCAGAGATACTGTAGCAGGAATTTCAGTGACCACACACAACAAAGAATAAACAAAGTCAGATAGATATGCAAAGACAAAAATAGTCTGGTCACAAAATAGTCACAAAACAGATGGCTTCTGCCCACAACAAGCAGAAATAAATAGCCCTGGAAGAGTGAGAGATTAGATTTCCAGTTGCCGCAGCATAATACTCACAATGTCCAGTTCTCAATTAAAAACTATAAAACATACAAAGAAAATGGAAAGTATGGTCCATACAGATGAAAAAATGAACTTCACAAAAACCATCCTGAGGAAGCCCACACATTGGAATTGCTAATCAAAGATGTTAAATCAACTGTCTTAAATGCTCAATGAGCTAAAGCAAACCATGGGGAAAGAACTAAAGGAAATCAGGAAAACGTTGTATGAACAAAATCAGAATCTCAATAAATAGAAATTATAAAAAAGAACCCAACAAGTTCCAGAGCTGACAAGTATGATAACTGAAATGAGAAATTCACTAGAGGGATTCAGCAGCAGATTTGAGCAGGCAGAAGAAAGGATTGGCAAACTTGAAGATAAGAACATTGAAATAATCCAGACTGAGAAGCAGAAAGAAAAAAAGAATGAAGAAAAATGATGAGAGCGCAAGAAACCAGTGGAGGGATCATCACGTGTACCAACATATGACTCATAGGAGACCCAGCAGGAGAAAGAAGAGAGAAAGGGGCAGAAAAATGATTTGAATGGTGGAAAACTTCCCATATCTGAAGACATGGATATACACATCCAAGAAGCTCGGTGAACTCCAAGCAGGATAAACTCAAAGAGATCCACACAGAGATGCATTATAGTCAAATAATTGAAACCCAAAGGCAAAGAAAGATAACTGGGGCAACCATGGTATAAGCACCTGAATATTGAATATGTTTAATGCTAGAGCTGAACTTAAAATGCAAATGGGGATTGGAGTGAAAGGGGGAAAAAAGCACTCTAACAACTAACAAACACTGGAAGAGGAAAAGGCAAAGAAGATGGGATATAGAGTGATTTCCTGTATAGTGTTATTTCCTGTTTGTAATAATAAAACATTAAAGAATGATATCTAAAGCTGACAAGTAGTGGAAAACAAGTAGTGGAAATATAAGCATATTTAATAAAATGAAGGTATTTTTGCAAATTGTGAAGTTGTAGCAGTGCCCTTCAGTAGAGGATTGGTTAAATAGATTATGGTCCATCCATATGATGGAATACTTTGTAGCCTCAGAATGAGGAAGGTCTCTGTGTACTGATAGGGAAAGAGCTCTAAGATAAATTAAAAAACAAAGTACAGAACAGGTTATATGGTATGCTGCCATTTACGTAAAAGAAGTAGAAACATAGTGTATAATGATGTTTCCATATATTTGATCCAAAAATTGAGAAAGGATACCCGCAAAACTTTTAAAAGGTGATCATTTTAGGGGAGAGTTTGGCATTTGGTTGGATCAGAAACTGGGTAGGGGTGAGGTTTTTCACTGTGCTCTTTTCTCCCTCCCTCCTCCTTTCCCTCCTTGATTTTCATTTTTGAAACGTGAGTGCAGTACATATTAAAAATTAGATTAATGAAAAAAAATCAGATACCACCCCTCCCCCCATTTGGGTCCCACCCCTCCCCCCATTTGGGTCCTATACTAAGTCTCAGGCAAAGCTTTGAGGTAGTTTTAATTACCATCTCTGCAAAGTCTTATGGGATTTTCAGTTCTTTCTGGAATGTAATCTTCTTAGGTATAGGCTCCTCAGGCCCCTTAGGTGAAGAAAATTCTTTTCACTGGATGATTTGCCATTTCATTTGGACAGGTTCTCTGTCCTTTCTTAGATTGTATGTGAAATAATCAGTAATTGTTAAGGCTGGTTCTATCACTAAGTGAAGGTCTGTTTCTTATCCTGTTGTATAGGTTATTTGTGGGATTAGTCTTGCTGGAAGGCATTGGGTTCCTATGATGAGTGAGCTTTTCCCCTTCAGTTAATATCTAATATTCATGCTCAACTTAATGTGGTCAAAACAGAACTCTTGATAATGAGTCCCAACTTCAGGGCTCTGTGAAACAGGAAAAAAGACGAATTATGGTTAGTTTTTTTCAGTCAAGGAAAATGAGACATTGAGAAGTTGTGACTTGTGAGAAGTCACCTAGAAGATAGGAATAAGGCAGGGGCAGGTACAGCCGTGATCTCGTGGGTAGAGCCCTGACTCCCAGACAGTGCCACCTGTCTTAACCATTGACAGTGTGAATCCTGCCATGTTGAGGTAGGGACTTAGCACAGTGGATTGAGCCCCTTCAAACGAGGCTTATTAATTTTTTGGACCTTATGTAATTATCCTCCCAAAGAGATTCTCCAGTTTACTTCAAGGGTGGATTAGTTTGGACATACAATTTGGGAGCAGTGATCCTACTGTCAGTGTCCACACACAGGATGCAAAGGAATTGCCAGTGATAAAATTGTTACCTTTTGTGTGTGATTTAAGATACTAAATTGAAGGGAATGCTTATGAAGTCATGCTTATGACCTTGAACTCTTTCAGGTTGCTTTTCCATAATGAATAGAATACGTGTCTTCTGCAACATTTTTTAGAAGCTTTCTAAATGCCTTGGCTCTAATGCGTTAATTGTATTGCATTTCTACTTTGGTTTCTAAGGTTATATTTGTAAAATGGGGATGATAATCTTTGCCATCTTCACAGGACTGTTGTGATTATTAAATGGGATGGCAGATGTGAATGTGCTTTTTGTAAAACAGTAAAGTGCCTTGTAAATGCAGAGATGGCAGTACTCGTATTAATTAGTTCTCATCTGCTCCCCATGTGTTCGTGTCATTCCACTCTGGCCCTTCCAGGTCCAGTCTTTTCTAGGAATAAGACTAGAAGGGTCATATTAAATTCTTGTATTTCTGGGACTTCCCTGGTGGTGCAGTGGTTAAGACTCTGCACTCCCAATGCAGGGGGCCTGGGTTCGATCCCTGGTCAGGTAACTAGACCCCACATGCATGCCGCAACTAAGAGTTTGCATTGCCACAACTAAGAGCCCACAACTAAGACCCAGCACAACCAAATACATAAAATTAATATGTATTTAATTGAATACTTCTATTTCTGTACATTAGCTTTTTTCCCTCTGTGTTTCTTTCTGTACATACTTTCATCTAAATAAGGACAATTTTGAATAATGGTATACACAGAATTTTATCATAAACAGTCAATAAACCATACTGTAGAGATGTAATAAGAAACTTGTGCGTAATACTGTGGACACACAGGCTTTGTCAGTAGATCTGTGTTTTAAAATCTAGTTGTCAGGGACTTCCCTGGTGGTGCAGTGGTTAAGAATCCACCTGCCAGTGCAGGAGACACGGGTTTGATTCCCTGGTCCTGGAAGATCCCACATGCCACGGAGCAGCTAAGCCTGTGTGCCACAACTACTGAGCCTGCGCTCTACAGCCCTTGAGCCACAGCTACTGAGCCCAAGTGCCACAGCTACTGAAGCCTGCATGCTTAGAGCCCGTGCTCCGCAGCAAGAGAAGCCACTGCAAAGAGAAGCCTGCACACCGCAGCGAAGAGTAGCCCCTGCTCGCCGCAACTAGAGAAAGCCCGCACGCAGCAACGAAGAGCCAACACAGCCAAAATAAATAAATAAATAAATTTATTTAAAAAAAAAAATCTAGTTGTCACCCTACATTGGCTGTATGATCTTATATATATTATATATAATATATAAACCCTATATTGGCTGTATGATCTTATATATATTATATATAATATATAAACCCTACATTGGCTGTATGATCTTATATATATTATATATAATATATAAACCCTACATTGGCTGTATGATCTTATATATATTATATATAATATATAAACCCTACATTGGCTGTATGATCTTATATATATTATATATAATATATAAACCCTACATTGGCTGTATGATCTTATATATATTATATATAATATATAAACCCTACATTGGCTGTATGATCTTATATATATTATATATAATATATAAACCCTACATTGGCTGTATGATCTTATATATATTATATATAATATATAAACCCTACATTGGCTGTATGATCTTATATATATTATATATAATATATAAACCCTACATTGGCTGTATGATCTTATATATATTATATATAATATATAAACCCTACATTGGCTGTATGATCTTATATATATTATATATAATATATAAACCCTATATTGGCTGTATGATCTTATATATAATCTCTTGTAGATTCAGTGTGCTCATGTATAAAGTGGAAGATAATAATACTTGTTTTTTTAACATTGTTGAGGGCTAGATGAGATACCTCTTCTTTTTTTTAAAATTCATTTTATTTATTTATTTTTGGCTGCGCTGGGTCTTCGCCGCTGCATGTGGGCTTTCTCCAGCTGCAGCGAGCGGGAGCCACTGTTTGTTGCGGTGCGCGGGCCTCTCATTGCGGTGGCCTCTCCCACTGTAGAGCACGGGCTCCAGGCACACGGGCTCAGTAGTTGCGGCTTGCGGGCTCCAGAGCACAGGCTCAGTAGTTGTGCGGCATGGGCTCAGTTGCTCCACGGCATGTGGCATCCTCCCAGACCAGGGCTTGAACCCATGCCCCCTGCATTGGCAGGCGGACTCCCAACCACTGCGCCACCAGGGAAGCCCTAGATAGCTTTTTTTAAAGCACATGGAACATTACTTTCACTGAACTTATTAAACTAACCTCATTTCCTCAAACATACTAATTCTAGTTCAAACATAATTGCTTGATATTAATAATGTTACCATTTTGTTTCTAGTCCTTTTAATGTAAGTTACATTGATAAAGATAAAAATTTAACTCCACAGTTGTTCTAGATACTCTATTTTAGATCCACTGGGATGAAAAATGAGAAAAAACCCACGTAACTGTGCGTTATCTTATTTCTGGCTTATGTCAGTATATGGGAACCTCAAAACTCATCAGGTATTTCAAAAACAGTATGCATTTATTCATTTACTCAGTATGTTTTATACATACCTACATGGCACTATTATTAGGCTTTGGAATACAAAGATGAAAAAAAATAATCCGTGCCTGTATTGGAGATCATCATTTGTTGAAGGAGACAGATAAATAAGCAGTTGTAATAACAGCCTCAAAAGTAGTGTGATAGGTGTCTGCACGGGTAGCCTTGAGAACCCAGAGGAGGTGCCTCCCATCTCTCCGAGATGGGGAATGTGTATATAGGTGTCCAGGTGTGCTTCCCAGGGAAGGTGTCATCTGAGTTGAGTCTGGAGAGAGCCAGAACCTGGAGCATAAAGCCTTTTCTTCCAGGCCAAGAAGATGGAGATCGTTTTAAAATGATGAGGGATCAGTGAATATTTTTATTTAGAGCAACATAAACAGATGTGGAACTTAGGATAATTACCTAGATGCATACCTCCAAGCAGTGGCATCAACATCAATTTTATTATCCTCTACATTGCCATCATTTGTTTAATACCTATTATATAACTGACTCGTGTGTATATTATCTCATTTAATCCAGCACCCTTTGAACTAGATATTATTGCCATTATTTTATAGATGAGAAAACACTGGGTGATAGAGGTTAATAGAACAGTTAGTGACTGGACACAGAAGAGAGAATGTGTTTGATTACCTGTCATTCCACCAGTGGGATGTTAATGGAAGGTAAGATGAGAGATGATGGTCTGTTGATCCTTAGTCTTCCACTTTGATGTTTCGTATTATGAACATTTCACTTAACTTAGTTAGATTCTAGAATTTAAAGATAACATTCATGCTCTACAAGACAGCTTGTAACCAATGTCTTTTATTTTGTCTGGTGCCCCAGAAACTTTGGTTCATTCTAACACTGCAGGGACACATGACTGGTAGACTCATGGAAGGAAAACGTATCCATATCCAATGTGGAACCACATTTTTTTTTCTAGACTTTTTCATCTTGCAGGATTTTTATCCCTATCCTTTAGAACTCTTACAGGGTATAAGCTGCTTTATTCTCCATTCCATCTCCTTTTCCTCTGAATAAACTTCTCTTAAGGAAAGATTTGAAATGATACCTCATTAGGATTTGAGATGTTTGAGTTGAATAATTAATTCTCAAAGTCTCATATATAACTTGGGACCTGGCTTCTCAGTATGAAGGATAGTTTGAAACTAGATTTTGTCTTTCTGCTTCATAGTGTTTGTATAGTGTATTGAAGCGATGGCGTGAAAGGTAATAATTCTTAGGAAGTTAAAAAAAAAACTGATTATTAATCTAACCACACTCCTCATTAGCTTTCTAAATGCTGATAAAATTGGCAATTTGCCCTTCATTCTCAGCTCTTTAATTGAAAGTACAAATAAAGTACCTCTTCTCTTCTAGAAATATGGCATGGAAGCTGATTAATTTTAAGACATATTTGTATGTCACTAGAAGGGGTACAACAAAGATAGGGTATGCACAGTTTTGAGTCGCTCTACTCACCTTTTACTCCTTTTATTTCAGCTCAATCTGAAATCGAAGTTTCTGTGTCTGCAAGGAATATCAGAAGGTTACTAAGTTTCCAGCGGTATCTTAGATCGTCACGCTTTTTCCGTGGTACCAGCGTTTCGAATTCTCTAAACATTTTAGATGATGATTATAATGGACAAGCCAAGGTGTGTATAGCTTTTTCAAGAAAACATTAATTTTTAGATAAGTTTAACGAAGCCTTGTTTTTCCCATATGGTACTGATTTATAGAGGCTTTTTTTGTATGTGAAATCAGTTGAACCCATTTTTCAGGTTTTCCCTTTAGAGCAGCTAGCTGTTCATCCTATAGTTAGGTATTACAGAGCAAGGAACATTTCTGAAGTAACTAAAATAATGAAAATGTTTTCAACTTATTATAACAGCAAGTAGATCAATAGAAAGTTAAGCTATAAGATCACACTTAACGCTGGGAAGAATATTATGGATTGTCTGATCTAATTTCTGTATTTTGTAGCTAAGAACAGTATGGCCTTAAAAAAAAAAAACAGAACACTATGGCCTAAATAGTATAAGGAACTTGGTTGAGCTCCCCCAGCTGGTTCGAAGTAAACCCAGCACAGGAAGACTCATGACTTTCAGTCAAATGATTTTTCATAATCTCTTGTTATCAGTGAGATTTTTGGAAGATTTAGATTTTTTTAAAAATTAAACCTGGTGATTGTGTGCATTGTTTTCTTTATATAGTTTAAAAGAAGTATGTTAATGAAGGTGGAAGTTAGTTAAGGTTGTTTTTGACCAAATGAGGATTTTTTAATAATCTTATGTTTCTAATATTTGTAAAAGTATTCTTTGACTTAATACTTACAGGCCAGATGTTGTCAGTTTGTGTAGATAGGGTCGGGGTACCCACTCTACGGTTATACTAAAGTGAAAAAATTTGCCTCCCAGTTTGATAAAACAAGTCAGTGAAAAAGTACTGATGCTTTCCTTAAATTTTAAAATGTTCACAAGTTTTGCTTTTTAGAATGAGAATATTATGTGTATCATTGGCTGTTAGTATTATAATCTCAACCAGTAGTACCTTAATGTTGCTTATGTCTATTAGGTCATAAATGTATATGACAGTGAAGTTTTGGATACAAAATAAAATTTTTTTCTTGAAAATAAAGTCCACAAAATTTTCAGGTTACAAATACATGGTGTAAAAATATCTATTTGAGTTTTAGGGTTGTGGGATTTATTTACTTGGCTGAAATAACCATCAACCTAAAAATTAATGTTAAGTGCTATTGACTCTTTTATAAGGATATTTAAAGAATATAAATAAATACCCATAAATTGGGAGTGTATTTTCAGAAAACGAATAACAAATAATTTGAGTGTAGTACAGTGTAAGCGTCTGGTGCCTGGGTTCCAGAATCAGACCACCTGACGTCAGATCCCAGCTCTGTTACTTTCTTGCTGAGCAAGTTAGAACTTTTTGCCTCTTTCCCCATCTATAAATGAGGATTGAAAACAATGCCTGCTTGATAGTGTCGGCATGAAGAGTAAGAGTGAGTAAAGCACTTTTAACAGTGCCTGGGATATAGCAAGTGTTCGGCTATTATAATTTACTTTTATTCGATTTTAAAAATCTGGTTTCTAGACCATGCAGTGTATGAACCACACTTCTGTGATGTTAAGTTATATTAGAATTCTTGACCGTTCATGGGAGTATAGGAATAAGTTGAAGGGAACACTAACCTTACCTATACATTTATTAACTGGAAGACAAAATAATAATTGTTTTTTCAAATGGAGTTTATCCCTCTGGACATGTTTTGGAGCCATTTGGAAAGGTCATGATTAAAGGGAGAATGATACTTAACATTCCTTAAAGTAAATCAACCACTTCCCATTTTCATTAACTTCCCTGTGGACTGTCTACAAAAGATAGAGAATGTTACTGAAATTAAATTACAGTAGGAATGTTTGGTTTTCATTTCAGTGTATGCTGGAAAAAGTTGGAAATTGGAATTTTGATATCTTTCTATTTGATAGACTAACAAATGGTAAGTGAAGAATTTGACTTACTCAAGTTAATGTATTCTTGAGATTGCTGCACTGACGGTACAGCCGCTGGTGAGCTGCTGCTTTCATTTACTTAGGTTAGGAGCCCTCTGCTGGCAGAGGGAGCATTGTTGTGTTGCTTCTTTAGTGACTGACTTGTAAGCCTAGAGAATCAATCTAAAATTTTATTTTTTGATTATTACTCTTAGTAGTAATCAAAATTAACCACTGTCATCATCACTTGGGCGTCCCTTATTAATGCTACTGTTGTTAATAACCCAAGGCGAACATCACTATCTCATCGTTCTTTTTTTTTTTTTTTTGGTTTCTTTTGTACTGTAGTCACAGTGACATGCTCTGATCTTGTATTCCAGTTTTGATAGCCCCAGATATGTGGTAGATGAATGACCTTTTGAGAGATGGCTTTTCTTCTAGCTCTGGCTCCTAGGCTTTCCTTTCTCTGCTCACTTGAGAGATGGTGTGTTAATGATCAGCAGCAGTGGTTCCTCCTGGCACTGCTTCTCCATGGCGGGGTCGGGTGGGGTGGGAAGAGCTCATGGCTTCTTGAGGGGGCGTATCAGAATCTATGGAAAGTATGAGTACTTTGAAAAAGACAGGTGATTCTTTTTTTTAGATGTTGGGGGTAGGAGTTTATTAATTAATTTATTTTTGCTGTGGTTCGTCTTCGTTTCTGTGCAAGGGCTTTCTCTAGTTGTGGCAAGCGGGGGCCACTCTTCATCACAGTGCACAGACCTCTCACTATCGCGGCCTCTCTTGTTGCGGAGCGCAGGCTCAGTAGTTGTGGCTCACAGGCCTAGTTGCTCCTCAGCATGTGGGATCCTCCCAGACCAGGGCTCGAACCCGTGTCCCCTGCATTAGCAGGCAGACTCTCAACCACTGCGCCACCAGGGAAGCCCCAAGACAGGTGATTCTGATCTGTTTACCTCTTTCTAAGTTTCGTTTTGCTTTGCGGGAAGGGTTCATTTTTCTTTATTCTGTTTGGGAATGGGAACAGAATTCCC
Organism: Tursiops truncatus; assembly: GCF_011762595.2. Classification (NCBI taxonomy): domain Eukaryota; kingdom Metazoa; phylum Chordata; class Mammalia; order Artiodactyla; family Delphinidae; genus Tursiops; species Tursiops truncatus. The sequence goes on along the minus strand of NC_047050.1, from coordinate 11,352,859 downwards.
TTTGAGAATCATTCTTTATTTAGTGTGAAATTTTTGGCATTAAAAAAAAAAAACGTGGGCTTCCCTGGTGGCACAGTGGTTGAGAGTCCGCCTGCCGATGCAGGGGACACGGGTTCGTGCCCCGGTCCGGGAAGATCCCACATGCCGTGAAAGCGGCTGGACCCATGAGCCATGGCCGCTGAGCCTGCGCGTCCGGAGCCTGTGCTCCACAACGGGAGAGGCCACAGCAGTGAGAGGCCCACGTACCGCCAAAAAAAAAAAAAAAAAAAAGGTGGTACCTGTTGTCCAACTAGACTTTGCCCCTTTTGCCTTAATATGTTTTAAATGAAGCAGAGTGGAAAGTTCACTGAGAGGAAGTCAGTTCTGTTGGTTGAGAATGAAATAAATATGTGATTCACTGCTATACTTTGAAATCACTTTTTTTTTCTTATTTTACTTTGGAATAAAGCTCCTTTCCTAAGAAAGCCAAATATGGGAAATGGACAAGCAAATAGAACTGTATGCATCTTGAGAACAGCATGGGTCTAGCTTTTTAGTATCACTACGTCATTCGCTCTGAGCTATATGGCCAGGCATAGTGAGGATACCTTTGTGATCACCTTCAGGTTGTCTGTGGACTGCTGACCGAAAATAAACTGGAGCGACCCAGGCACAGGTGTAAAGACAGTGAAGTTCTCCTCAGTGGTGGAGCCTCCCTCCCGCTTCCCTGCCTTTTGTTTTTCCCCCTTTTCTGTTCCTACTCACCTCTCTTTTGCCCTCTGGTGACTAGTGTCTGTTCCTCTCCCTGCCCCCACTTGGGCCTGTCCACACAGAAAAGGCTCTAATATCATTTAGGGCCTATCGGAGGCTCTTACTATCAGCTGTCCTTCCTTGCAGCCATCCCCTTTTTGAAAATATAGGTGCCTCAGCTTCTTCTAGATCTGGGAAACTCCCCTTTCCTAATGCAACACAAATATTGCTTTAGTCATTATCTCAAGGTAAACATAGATAAGACAGTGCCGCCCTTAACACCTTCAAGGTCTAGCCTCACATAAACACTAAGAGCTCATAGCCTATTCTTAGTCTCCTGAGACACTTGTCACCCACTGAAATAGTTGATTGTTTTTCTCTAGATTTTATTTTTAAAAAGAACATACCTGCTAGTCAGGGGGCGTGGCGATAGAAGTGGAATGAGGGTGACGGTGCAGCATGGGCAGAAGTCATGGCCACTAGTCTACCTCCGTTAACTTAGCCCTTGGCTTCCCTTCAATCATCTCACTCCTTTTTTGTGGAGAAGGTGGCCGAATGGTTTCTTCTTGCAGTTGTTAGGGGTTAGTAGAAACCACCCACGGTTAGCCACCCACCTGTGCCTTTACAGATGGTGATATCTATGTTCAGTTCACTACAGTCACCCAAAAGTTACAGGAATTCTGTACGTGAAGGGATATTATCGGGAAACAAGTGGGCAGGAGAAAAGTCCTTTAACTTGCATTATTTAATTGGATCTGCTTTCCTTTCAAAGCTGCTTAGCCTGAAACGAATTCTGGATGATATACGTACATAGTATCCAAGTATATAGTTTTCCCTTCTTGCTGTCGATCTGGTGTGTTCTGTGTTTCTTCCTCTGGTGATTTCCCACATGATACTGTGAGGAAGGCAGGGAAGAAACAAAACTCTGATTCCCAGCTTGTCCACTGCAAAGTGGGAAGTGGTTTCTATCTGGTAGGATATATTTGATGCTGCCTTTGCAGGAATGAGTTAGGTTACATCAGATAGCAAGATAGGGCTTGTCTCCCCCAAAAGTCACCTGGCGCATGAGGACCCTCGTTGCCAGGCCTGTGTTATAGCCGTAGCCCAGTCCTGCCAGCTCCCAAGTATTGAAGAGAATCACATCCTAAAACCTGTTGAGAGCCGTAACACCTTAGGCAGGTCCGTCCTTTCATATATCTTTATATAAAGGGTAACTTTTCTATAAGTACAGTTTTCTTTTCCAAGAAGGTGTTTCCATTCTCACATAAAATAACTGCTTCTATGCCTGTTTCTTGTTTAACGTATCAGCTAAGCATCATCACTTGCTTTGAAATGTTTCGTTGACTTGTGTTCTTATTTACTGGTATTAAGTCAGTTGGTATCTTATAAACTGAAAGTGAGAAAAAACGTTGCATACAGTTTTTCATTTTGATATGGGCGGTACGCTTCGTTAGATTGGCTCTTGTCACACTCCCCCAGGCTTCTTGGTGGAGGACGTTAACATGCGTTTCTTACTGCCATTCGCCTGGATTCCAGACGAGGGTATCTTACCATTTGATTGCAGCTTTCTTAAAACTTATTCTAGATCCTAGAAATTGGTAATGTATTTCATTAGGTTTGGGAAACAATTTGGGGAGAATCCTGCGATTACCTAAATACACAGAATGAATATACATTCTTTTTTTTAAATTGAGGCATAATTGACATAGAACATTACGTTAGCGTCAAACATGCAATGTATGATCTGCCCTTTGTATGTACTGCAAAGTAATTGCCACAGGGGGTCTAGTTAACATCCGTCAGCGTACATAGTCACGGTTTTATTCATTATGATGAGAATTTTTAAGACCTTCTCTCGGCAGCATTCAAATACCCAATGCACCCATTTTGTCCCCTTGCCCCACCTCTGACAACCAACCGCCGGTCTGTTCTCTGTATCTGTGAGCTCGAGATTTTGTTGTTTTTGTTTTAGATTCCACATATAAGTGAGATTATACAGCATTTATCTTTCTCTGTCTGACTTACTTCACTTAGCACAGTTCCCTCAAACTCCATCTATGTTGTCACCTATGGCAAGATTTCCGTCTTTCTTATGGCTGGGTAATATTCCACTGCATATACACCACGATTTCTTTATCTGTTTGTCCATCGATAGGCCCTTAGGTTGATTCCATGTCTTGGCTGTTGTAAATAATGCTTCAGTGAAGATGGGGGTGCAGGTGTCTCTTTGAGATAGTGATTCCATCTCCTTCAGATATATACCAGCACGTGGGATTGCTGGATCATAAGGTAGTTCTACTTTAAATTTCTTGAGAAACCTCCATGGTTCTCCATAGTGGCTGCACCAGTTTACAGTCCCACCAACAGTGCACCAAGGGTTCCCTTTTCCTCACATCCTAGCTAACGCTTGTTATCTCTTGTCTTTTTGGTAATAGCCATTCTGACAGGTGTGAGTTGATATCTCATTGTGGTTTTAATTTGCATTTCCCTGAGGATTAGTGATGCTGACCAGCTTTTCTTGCACCTGTTGGCCATTTGTATGTCTTCTTTGGAAAAATATCTATTCAGATTCTCTGCCCATTTTTTAAAACCAGATTGTTTTTTGAATATACATTCTGAAATATCTCTATATATGCCCTAAGAAAAGTTGGTTGTTACCGTGGTTATGACAGAAACATAGCTCACTTCTTCACAAGTGATTCTAGACCCCATGGGCTCATGTTTTTACCAGTAGAGTGTTACTAGGATTTGAGTGCATGTTTACATTTAACTCCTTAAAGGGAAAAGATCTGAAATGGTTTTTTCTTCCTGTGTGAAGGTGATGTGTCGGATGGTTTTTAGGAAGACTCTCTCTTGGTTGCCACATCCTTCCCACTGTTGCTTATGCAAACCTTGTTCCAGTTCGTTGACTTTTTTCCTCATCTGTGGGCTTCTGAACAGTTGTTCAGGCAGTTTTGGATAATTAGTTTAGCCTGATAGTTCTTTGTAATTTTTCATAAATATTATTACTACAAATTTTCATTGTGGGACTAGTTGGGTCTTTTATACATGTTTGTAAGAATCATAGATTTTTTTCGAGAATACCAGAATCATGTTTATGTTATTGTTATTGTCTGAATGCTGGCAGTAACTTATAAGCTCACACACCTTTAAAACCTACAGTCTGTTTAATTGTTAAATAACATAGCATATGCAGCCAAGGCGCTCTGCTCTGGGACACCCCCATTCAGAGCAGTGTGGTGGAGGGATGGTTATGAGGAGGTGAGTGCACATGTTTTAGGTGCTTTGGGAAATTGAATTAAACTTACTCAGTGTGGACAATTTTCAAAGTTTTCTATCAATTCTAATTATTTTGGTGTCTTAAAAAGAAAACTTATCTATTCAAAAATGTTTATCTTCCAGTTGTTTGGTTTTAGAAAAATAAAACCAAAAAATCCTTTTTTCTTAGAATAGAAAGAACATGTGATATTTAAAGTTCTAAACTGGTAAAATTAAAATAAGTTGTAAATTTTAGATAGACAAAAAGTAGGACTTAGTACTCTTTATGTTTTGTATTCAAACCTATATTTGGAAGTACAGTGCAGTTACATAAGCTTGTATTCCTGCTAATATCTCCTCTTCTTCCTTTTTAGGAAATAGTCTAGTAAGTTTAACCTTTCATTTATTTAGTCTTCATGGATTAATTGAGTACTTCCATTTAGATATGATGAAACTTCGTAGATTTTTAGGTAAGTGATTCTAACCCATTTAACAGTAATAAGATTTGTACTGGTACTTGTTTAACTTGTCTCTCAATTATATCAGCTGTTGCTCTGAAACTAATCACCCCAAAGTTCGTGGCTTAAAGAAAACACACATTGATTTAGCCCTGAGTCTGCAGGGCTGTGGAGCGCTGCTTCTGGTCTGGCTGAGTTTGTTCGTGCCCCCGCCCTTGACACCCAGTGAGCTGCACTGCGGCGTCGTGGGCCTCAGCTGGGACACCGGGCCCGACCCGGCTCAGCTCTACATGATCTCCTGTTAAATTAAAAGGAGGCAGAGGAGTTTGGCACCATAATAGAGCCACTTTAAAAACAAAAAAGGAAAAAGATTATTTTCCAACAAGCCAAGCTTGTTCAGAGAGCAGTGGCACATCCAGACCCCCGAGCCCAGCCCGGACACTGGCTCGCCTTGCTGTCCGCCGCATCCCGGTGGCCAGAGCCCGTCAGGTGGGGGGGGGGGCATACCTCTGGGTGGGGAAGCCGCGAAGGCCCAGTGCCGCTGGGGGCTGGGTCAGCTTTGCTGTCAGTCTCCCACGTCAGCCCCGGCTTTCTCGCAACGATGACACAGTTTCTGTCCTTTCCTAACTTTTTGAAGGCTAAAACCTTAAAAGATCCAGGTCCATTGCACTTGGGTCTCCTCTTTTTCTGATCCCAGAAACCTCCTGACAGTAAACGTCAAAGATTATTTTGAATATGTTTTCATGTGCAGAGTGATATTTAAGAGCACTCTGCTAGGGAAAAAATTAGAGTCTTTCACCGAATAAAGGAAAACGTTAGAAGAAAATTAGCATGAGGATTCTTGTTTTTGTAACGAAGGTGATAATATTTTCTTTCCTCTTAATTAGCAAAACTAAGATAAATTTGTTACCTAAGACGTTGAGAAACTTCTAATGCATATTCATTTACAAATTGTATGCCTGCAATACTCTGCTAATATCTGTTATAAAACACATAAATAGATATTAACACGAGTATTTAGAAAACTATTTTAAAGGATGGGATCAAAGTACATACAGAATTCTAATGCTCTTTGCCTCTCACCAGTGAGTCGTAGCTCACCACCTTGGGGTTGGCTCACCATACCTGGAGATCACTGGATTGAGTGATGGGCTGTGAGGGCCACAGTGCGGGTTTGGTGGCAGTGGGGACGGCTCTACCCTCTCATCCTAGTCTACTTTTTCATGGTAGCATAATACAGACACTGAGCAGAGAAGGCAGGATTAACACATCATCCTTCCCTACTACTGAAAAACTAATTGCAGATCTGAAACTCACCTCACTGATGGAGTATCCCAAGGATCGTGTTCACATTCCCCAATATCTGTATTATTTTAGCCTCATAATGATTTTTGTCCTCTGATGAATTCCTAGTTCCTAGAACAGTATCTACTACGATGAGTATTTGTTGAATGAATTGTACAGTTTTTATTAAACTAAGAAACTCTTTTTAAATTAAAAAAAAGTCAGAGGAGTGGGCCACAATGATAGATTGACATTTTAAAAGAGAAGAAAAGGAAAAAAAAATTTTATAATTTTGACATGAATACCTTCATGTCATTTAAAGAGTTTTGAACAAGAGTCAAAGTGGTGTTGATGCCTTGGGTATACATGTGAGTTATGATAAGTGATTATCATCTCCCCGAATCAGAACAGTTAGCTGATAGCCACATGAGAAGGGTAAGTGGAGAATGCATAATTGTTGCAATTTTTGTATTTGTACATGCCTCCTGTTCGCAGTTAAATCTGAGGTCTTTTTTTTTTCTTTGACGCAGTTATGATCCAAGAAGATTACCACAGTCAAAACCCTTACCACAATGCAGTCCACGCTGCAGATGTTACTCAGGCCATGCACTGTTACCTAAAAGAACCTAAGGTAAGGTGTTGGCATTTACAGTCAGTGAAAGTCCTGAGAAAATGCCCTTGATTTAATTTCAGATACTTTTCCTTAAGTTAATGTTTTCATCAGACTTAAAATCAGAAGGTTCCTTCACAAGAATGAGATGTGGCTGGATCAGGTTTCCAGGCGTGGCTGTATTTGTAAGTTGACAGCTAGAGAGCTGGGGTGATTGTCGAGAATGAGGCTGGAGAAGCCCAAGTGAGGGTCAGGCTGTACGGCCCGGCCACACATGTCAGGTCACCTGGCGTTTACGCTGAGCTCCACGAGGGCAGGGATGACACTCGTCAGATCCCGTGATGAATAGGAAGCTCCGGAAGGGAAGCAGGAGACTTTACAAAGCTATCCTGGCTGTGGGGGGAGAATAACTCAGACAAGACCAGAATCATGCACGCTGCCCATCAGGAGCTGTTTCGATAGCCTTGGGGCAGGAGAGAGCCAGACGCTTGGTGAGATCTCTTGGGAATCAGAACATGGAGGATGTGGTGTCTTGATGCATCTAGGGGGGTGAAATAGGGAGAGGAGTCGGTGGAGACTGTCCCCGGCAGCTGAGTAGCAGGTGGGAGTCGCTGTGAGGGAGAGAATGTAGGAAGGGAGGGAGGGCTGGCAGAGATGATGAGCTCCATTGTGGGCACGTGCGGTTAAGTGTCTTCGCGCCATATCCGAATGCAGGTGTCTAGTAGAGAGTTGGAGAGGAGTCTGAAGCAGAGCAGAGAAATCAGAGCTGGGGACCAGCTGTAGATGGTAATGGAAGCCGTGTTTGCCCATGGGCGTTTCCTGTTCCTGGAGGCTGTAAAGTTACATCTGCCACCCTTAGCCCTGCCTCTAAACTCGCCTCCCCAGGGATCTTAGTTCAGCCGGATGTTGGGAGGGAAGGAGGCTGACTGAGCCAGTTGGTGCTAGTTGATGCTCTGAGAATATAGCCATGTGGTTGCCAGTCTCCTGATTTTTCAAGAGATGTGGAGTATGTGAAAGTACCCCAATTTTTAAAGTATATTATGACTCAAAAAAAAATTAACTGTATTGTGGCATCATTTATATGCAGTAGTAAAATGCATACATTTTATGTGTGTAGTTTTGATAAATGAATACGCCCATGCACCCCAATTTTTTAATTAAAGTTTAAAACAAACATTGGGCCAAGCCTATAGTGTCTCTGTTGAACAGTCTTGTGGGAGAAATTGGTAAGTAATCACCATACAGCCAGGGAAGTGGAATGATGGAGCTAAGTGCCCCATGGGACACAGAGGAGATAAACCTAGTCCATGGGGCTGTGAAGGCCTCACCCGCTGGCTGGCCACGCCCAGCCCGAAGCCAGGGCTGGGGAGCGCCGGCACCCAGCAGGACCAGAGGGGCAGAGAGTGCAGGGCGAACGTGGTGCAGACACTGTCTTACCCATGCAGCTCTGGTAGCACTAGTTTTAAACACTTTTTGCCTATGTAGCTCTGATCATTCTTACTTTAAACACTTTTCTTAACATACTCAGTGAACTCTTCAGTCAAAGCTTCAGTTAAGGATACCGATAAAATCACTAAGATTTAAAATACAGCAGTTTCCTCCTCCCTTATCATAGAGATAAGAAAGTAGAAGTGGAGTCACTCAGAGGTGACTGTACCTCTTTTACTTCCCGGTCCTTTACATGGCATCGCATTGTCGAGTGTGTTCATTCATTTGTTCTGTCCGTTTTCCTGGCGCTAAGAATCCAGTGGTAAACAAGACAGGAAAGGTCCCTGGCCTTCAAAAAGTTGCCCTCCCAGTGGGGGGCAGGGGGGCGGTCTTTAAACAGATAAACAGAACTTTGACCTCTACTGTGGTAAGTGCTGCTGTGAAGTCATTTACTAGGGTGATGCGCTGGGGAGTGACTGGGTGGCTGGCGAGAGCTCACAACTTCAGACAGACGGTCGGGAACCATGTAAACCGAGAGGCAGTGTTTGAGAAGGAGACGGCCACGGAGAAGAATCCAGGTGCAGAGGGGACCGTGAAGAGAAAGCCATATATACAGTGTTCAGTGGGAAACCTGCTTCCATTCGTTTGTTTAAACACCAGCTTTTATTTTATGGATTGGTGCTGTTATTGGGTTTTTTTTATTGTTGTTTATTTTTGGCTGCGTTGGGTCTTCGTTGCTGCGCGCAGGCTTTCTCTAGTTGCGGCGAGCAGGGGCTACTCTTCCTTGTGGTGCACGGGCCTCTCGTTAAAGTGGCTTCTCTTGTCGCGGAGCACGGGCTCTAGGCACGTGGGCTTTAGTAGTTGTGGCATGTGGGCTCAATAGTTGTGGCACACGGGCTCTAGAGCGCAGTCTCAGTAGTTGTGACGCACGGGCTTAGTTGCTCCACGGCATGTGGGGTCTTCCCGGACCAGGGCTCAAACCCGTGTCCCCTGCACGGGGGAATCCACATTGGCAGGTGGATTCTTAACCACTGCGCCACCAGGGAAGTCCTGCTTTCGGTTTTTATATCTTATGATTTATACGTAAGAGCTAATTCCTGGCTCTTCTAAGTCAAAAAAAAAAAAAAAAACAAAGACAAAAATATTTGAAAACCAAGAAATTATTGAAAGTTCCTTTGGTGTGTACTTGTATCAGCTCTAACTTTAGTATTTATTTTTTATGTCCTCAAAGCTGAACCTCAGAATATAGATTATAATTTTGTTCCAGTTGAGCCTAACGGCACCTAATAGCAACAGTCAGAAATGGGGATGACATTTGTCTTTTTTAAAAAAATCTAGTTTTAAAAATTGCATTAATGTCATTGACTTCCTTGTCTTTGTTAGGAAACTCATAAAGTTTTTTTTCTGATGAAAGATTTTTGTAACAAGCAGAAATGTTGCATTTTTATTCAAAATTTTTTTTGCATGTGTGATTTGTTTTCAAACTTAGAACTTACTTTTCCTTCACAGAACTTTAACAGCTCAACTGCTGCTTCTCATGTTTCTATTTTTAATAGTTAACTCTTTAATCTGCCTGAGACTGTTTGAGGTCATGTGTAAATCATACATTAATTTTTAACAATTCTGGATTATTGCCTTCTCCCAGGCTGGTCCTCGTCTGTTCTTCTGCCAAAGTTATCGTAAGAATATAACACTTCTGAATATTGCTTAACAAATCGCATGTTCATAATATATCCACAGCCACACCTGCATTCTTATGTCAGGAGGGGATGTGGCTTTATATGCAGGGTGCTCCATGGAGTGCGCCTTCTGCTCATCTTGATTAGTAAGCAGTACTCTTTATTTATTTATTTTGGGCCACACTGGGTCTTCGCTGCTGCGCGTGGGCTTTCTCTAGTTGCAGCGAGCAGGGGCTGCTCTTCGTTGCGTTGCGCGGGCTTCTCATTGCAGTGGCTTCTCGTTGCAGAGCACGGGCTCTAGGCGTGCAGGCTTCAGTAGTTGTGGCTCGTGGGCTCAGTAATTGTGGCTCACGGGCTCTAGAGCATAGGCTTAGTAGTTGTGGCGCACGGGGCTTAGTTGCTCCGCGACATGTGGGATCTTCCCGGACCAGGGCTCGAACCCGTGTCCCCTGCATCGGCAGGTGGATTTGTAACCACTGTGCCACCAGGGAAGTCCAAGCAGCACTTTTAAAATCTTTTATTTTTTTTAAATGCTTTTACCTCTCCTAAAGAGGAAATAATTGTCTTCACCATCTTCTACCCATTCATTGAGTTTCTCTATATACCATTTACCGGTAATACAAAAATAAATAATTTACATTCCCTGCCCTCAAACAGCTTACACTATTTTAGTGGATTCAGGCCCTCCGACAGTGGTTTTTTTCAGACCAAGATGAACTTGGCGCAGGGGATGGAAAAAAAATCCATTCTGGCATAGAAAGAATATACTAGAATTTGAATCAAAAATACTTTTATCTCATATTTTAAAACTTTTCGGTTTTCATCCGTGTTTTATCACGTGCAGTATGGGTTGGCTCTGTGTTGTAATCTGTAAGTAAGTGTACCTATGTGGGTGGCCTATGCTCAGAATACTTCTCTGCTGTTAGGGCACAGGACCCTACACGTTTCGAGAGCACTGCCCCAGGGCAAAGCTAAACGGGCGCACGCTGCGCTCTGGCGGTGTTGGTGTGGCAGGATGTGGCATGTGCTGCAAGAACGCAGCCAATCATTTGTGGGCGGGGGCTGGGCGAGGGCTGGGCTGCAGGCGGAGAACGGAGGTGGGCTGGGGAGGCGCTGGTGGAGCTGGGCTTGTGACACACTCCAGGTGAGTGTTTTTTGTCGTTGAAAACTTCAGTCAGGTAAATAAGCTTATTTATTGTGATTATTTTATCAAGAACAGTAAATGACTGTTGAGAGTAAAATTACAATGGCTAGTGTACAGGATGGCATTTCCTGAGATGAATACACTGTGTATGCTGTTCTGAACTGTCCATCCATGGGGAGAGGATTTCACTACCAACTTGACGTAAACTTCTGCTCCATGATTACTCAGTAGCTTCCTTCAACATTTGGGACCTCAGAAGTAACCTTGGATTTGGATCCTTGATTGAAACCCAGTAACCGATTTATTGGTAAACACACACGCTCAGTCATAGGTTTACAGTATTGTACGCTTAAACATCTGTTAAAAGGGTAGATCTCACCTTAAGTGTTCTCACCATGATAAAAATGTTCTTAAAACCTCATAGGCCGTCTCTGACTACATTAACAGAAATACTCAAATCTCTGTTTGTTGTTTGAAAACTTTTATTTCTCAAAAAGGTGGTTTATACTTTAGCTGTCATCTTAATGATGCTAGTTTCCAGTGGAGGATGAGCTGCATCCACGCACTCCACGTGGGCGGGGACACCATTATACCACGCCTGCCGCCAGGGTCGTGAGGAGACCCGCCGCTGGCAGGCACTCCGTGGCCTGGATGAGCGGCCCGAGAAGCATGGCGGGAGGAGACCGCCGACACTCAGTCGAGGCTAACTTAGAACAGCTACTGTAATGGCGCAGCGCGTGTTTCAAATATGTCTGTAATCAGTTATTCCTTGCCGCACTCCAGCTTGCCAATTCTGTAACTCCTTGGGACGTCTTGCTGAGCTTAATTGCAGCTGCCACTCATGATCTGGATCATCCAGGTGTTAATCAACCTTTCCTTATTAAAACTAACCATTACTTGGCAACTTTATACAAGGTTAGTGCAATTTTATCCTCAAAATTTAATATTCTTGCATTCTAGAAAATGTGTCATGTTTAAAGACGTGAAAGGAGTAAATAAATTCTCCATGAACGTTCAGATTTTAATCAGATTAATATTACTTACAAATAATTCTTTATGTTCAGAAAAAGACTTACCATTTACTCAGAGATGCCCTTTTCTTTTTGTAGAATACCTCAGTACTGGAAAATCACCACTGGAGATCTGCAGTGGGTTTATTGAGAGAATCCGGTTTATTCTCACATATGCCATTAGAAAGCAGGTAGGTTGGATTAAGACAAAATTAATTAGTTATGAACTGTAGAAATTAAGTTGCAAAAACAACCGTATAAAGTTTTTAAAATTATGTTGTTATATTCAGGTGTTCCACAATTTTCAGGTAAATTATCTTATTTTACAAATTTACATCAAAATTTTAATAATTTAAACCTGTTCTGAAATACAGTCAGTAGTAATTTTTTTCAGTGAATTTTTATGAAGGATCACTCATAGATACTATAAAATCCACTCGAAATACACAGTGGCTCAGTCATGGTTTACTGCTCATTTATGTAAATGGTATTACATATTTCCATTTTATGCTCTTTTGAATAAAACCATAAGTTCTAGCTGTAAAGGTAAATTGGATAGAAAGTAAACAATCTGTATAAGAAACAGATTCATTAAAATCTGTTCCAGGAAGTTTTCAAAACCGATAAGACGTGAAAAGAATGCTTTGTATCCTCAACAGCATAGTCCTAGAGTCACTGCTAGAGTTATAGGATAAAATAATGAATTGAAAGAACAGAAAATACTACATTTTTTTTAGAAAATATCACTTGATGTTGAGCAGGCCATTTGAAAGGCTAATAAAAAGCATTCATGTAAATGAGCCCAATATGATAATGATGGTGGTGGTCAACAAAATCTCATGTCATGGGTCCACAAACTGAAGCTTTTAACGATGCCTCCCCAAGAGAAGGTGCACTTAGAAAAACCATGTCAGTGGATGTAAACCACCTACTTCTAGAAAAAAGGTGAGGCGTAAAAATACATGTGGGTATCAAGATTTAAGTTACTGTCATTGCTCTTTCCTTTCTCCCTTTCACAATTTAAAACAACCTCATAAAAACACAAAAATGTTTTTGGTAATGTCCGTGAGAAAAAAGCTGGACTTTTTATTTTTTTAAATCTGTATTCATGGATACCGTTTGGAGTTATGACAGTACTTCTGGTAAGTAAAATTGTTTCTTGTCATAGTACAAATATAAAAACTGCTTAAACCACACAGTGTTTGTATATATAAGTTCTCTTTTTCTTGACTAAGGCAGATTAAATTGTTTGCTTCATTATTCCCTTTCTGTCGTGTTTTGCATTTGATGATTAACCCTGTTGAATTCTCATATTTTAATACAAATAAAAACTGAAAATAAGGAATACTGCATAATAGCATTCTTTTATGTTTGCTTAGGGTTTGTTTTATTTACTGTTCAATACTGTGAGCCTTTTATTTTTTTATTTTATATTTTTTTGAAGCAAGGAATACGACTTTATTCGGAAAGTCGGCAGACCAAGAAGATGGCGGACTAGGGTCTCCAAAAAACCATCTTTAGAGCCTTTTAATCTATTGACTGCTCTTTACTGATCATTATACAAAGATAATGTTTGTGATGGCCCATTGAAACAGAAGGAATTTTTTTAACATTTCTCTTATTTGACTTGAAACAGTTTTTTCTTAAATACCTTTATTGGAGTATAATTGCTTTACAATGGTGTGTTAGTTTCTGTTTTATAACAAAGTGAATCAGGTGTATGTATACATCTGTCCCCATATCCCCTCCCTCTTGAGCCTCCCTCCCACCCTCCCTATCCCACCCCTCTAGGTGGTCACAAAGCACCGAGCTGATCTCCCTGTGCTATGCGGCTGCTTCCCACTAGCTAGCTATTTTACATTTGGTGGTGTATATATGTCCATGCCACTCTCTCACTTCGTCCCAGCTTCCCTTTCCCCAGCTGTGTCCTGAAGTCCGTTCTCTATGTCTGCGTCTTTATTCCTGCCCTGCCACTAGGTTCATCAGTACAGTTTTTTTAGATTCCATACGCATGCATTAGCATACGGTATTTGTTTTTGAGGCGGTTTTTTAAATGATATAATGTATTTGTTATTTGTAGTAACATGTTACCTTTTCCCTTCCAGGAAATTTGGATAATTAATTCTTGAATTCGGCCCTGAAAGCATAGTTGAGTCTAAACTTTATTAAATTGGTGGAACTTCATCAGGTTTTAGTCAGACATCTTCAAAAGTTTGCAGAAGTCAGTGGGAATGGGCTGTTCTTCCTCCATCTGACCCTCCTCCTGCCTCTCAGATCTCAGGCACCAAAAAAGAGTCCAAAGTTGTTCACTGCATCCCAGCCAATCTTACATAGACTTTCTTAGGCATATAATTCCACCTTTAGGCATTCTTTTTGGAGTGTTTGCATATTGGTATTTTCCTACCAACTCTCTTGGTTTTAGTTTTGATTATTTTAGTAGGTTTTTAAAATGCATTCTTTGAATCCATCTTTTTGGTAGGTTAAAAGTTGAATGGCAGTTAGAATTATCTTAGGGCCCTGTAAAGCTTTCTGAGTATTAAGACTTAAGGAAAAAATAATCAAGAAGTAGCTATTCAGTTGAAAGACTTGTATTTCTCTTTATGTTTCTCTAATTCCAGACAACAGATGGAGGCTCAGATAGGCGCTCTGATACTGGCCACGGACATCAGCCGGCAGAACGAGTACCTGTCCTTGTTTAGGGCCCATCTGGACAAAGGCGACTTACATCTGGAAGACATCAGGCATAGGCATTTGGTTTTACAGGTAAAATGAGCTTGGAAAGATTCTATTTCTAGAGCAAATCACATGACTATTAGAATAAAAATGAAATATTCTCGTGTAGTCTTCTGAGTGGTTAAATCCTGAGGGAAAGCATTTCACTTTAATAAGTTCTCATATCTAAAAAATGAGAGAGAAGTGGCTGATTCCTTTGTAGCTTTCTGGTTAGTGCAGTCCTATGCCTGCCTCTCCGGAATTACCAAGCGTGTATAATTTGCTTAGTAGGCTTTCAGTGTTTCTGCAAAAATGATTGTTACAACTAATAGTATCGTAAAATCAGTATAAAGGATAACAAATTTCCTGTTGCAACGTTTTCTTTTTCTTTTCTGAGGTGTTCTTTTCCCCACTATTAGCGTATATTAAGCTTAGTAAAATTGAAATTTTACCTTCTTCTTAAGACAACTTTCATATTTTGCTTTTGCTAGATGGCTTTGAAATGTGCAGATATTTGTAACCCATGTCGGACCTGGGAATTAAGCAAGCAGTGGAGTGAAAAAGTAACAGAGGAGTTCTTCCATCAAGGCAAGTTACAGTATTGAGTGATAGTCTAGTCAGTTCATTTTTTAGCATCATATGAATAAAATAACTCAGACAATTGCAGAGTCTAGCAGAAGGTGCCTGATAGTTTTAGTGACGATTCATAGTGGATGTACATATAACCAATAATGCACAAATTGAGCATCTGTTTTGAAAATCAGCAGTTCTCTTTTGAAATGATCCGATGTGTGTGTAGCCATTTATGAATTAGACGTGGAGCCGGCTAGAAGGTTTTCTGTACAGAAAGATTTTCCTGCCTTTGCTCCATCCTTGTCTTGGTGGAGGGTGTGGCCATATGACCATGTAAGACATGTTTTGTGATTTAAAGCCAGGAACCAAGGATCTTCGTTCCATGCACCTTCCTTTCAGAAATCTGAGTTTTAAATTAAAATGCTGACAGAGTTACAGTCTTGGGATAACACCTAGTAAAAGTTTCCCACCGTCTCCACTTAAAATAGGATGTTGGCTTGGCAGCCTTTTCTATGTATGAATAACTTAAAGTTTAAAAAAGAGCTAATTTAGGGCTTCCCTGGTGGTGCAGTGGTTGAGAGTCCGCCTGCCGATGCAGGGGACATGGGTTCGTGCCCCGGTCCGGGAAGATCCCACATGCCGCGGAGCGGCTGGGCCCGTGAGCCATGGCCGCTGAGCCTGTGCGTCCGGAGCCTGTGCTCCGCAACGGGAGAGGCCACAGCAGGGAGAGGCCCGCGTACCGCCAAAAAAAAATTTTAAAAAAGAGCTAATTTAGAAGGCATCTTCTCATGAGGATTGTGTTACATTATTCCTAAGGAATTTACAGGTAAGATGAAGACTTTCATTATATATTTAACCAATAGGTATATTCCGCATTAAGAATTCTTTTTTTCTTTTTTCCATTTCTAGGAGACATAGAGAAAAAGTATCATCTGGGTGTGAGTCCACTTTGTGATCGTCAGACCGAATCTATTGCCAACATCCAGATTGGTAACTATGCATACTTAGATATAACTGGTTTTTAAAATGCCACTGATTTTAAGTTTGCCAAGAAGAGAGGTACATCTGAAATATCAGTATTAAAATTATGCTCATTTCTAATTTTTAAATAATTTAAGAAATTTTATTCTGGTTTTTCCCTTTTTTTGGCTCTTATAAATTACTCTCATTTGATTTTAGTTCCTCAAAAGCAGAGCAGGTAGCAATAACTTTCTGTTCTGAACTGGAAAGAATGCATCATTTTCCCATGTGGGAGCCTCACTGGCGTCATTCTGGGACCGCTGGGCCTGACGGTCGTGGGAAGACCGGCTTCCACGACTGCAGGCTTTTCTCTCACCGCTGCCTGCTGGTTGAAGCTAACTCTTCAGCACCTCACACAGGCCCCTTGCAAGCTGGCCTCCAATTGTCTCTTCCGTCTTCTCTCCAACACCTTCCCCCTCGTTTACCTACAGCAACTCGGGACTCCCTGGGGCTCCCCAAATCCCTGGTGCTCCTTCACTCTGTGCCTCACCAGGCCCCCCTTCTGCCTCATAGCCTCCTCTTCCTTGAGGGTCCACCTCAGATGTCACCCCCAGAAGCCACCTTTCACTCTTCTCCAGGCAGCCATCACCCCTCTTGAGGCGCTGGATGCCTGTCGTCACAGCTCCAGGTGCCGACCTGGCCTTTGGAGGGGTGTGTGTCCCCAAGGCCAGCGCTGCCCCTCAGGGCGGGCTCACTTGAGAACTGCTTGTTGAGTGGACTGTGACGGTAAGAGAAAGCACGATGAAGGGGCTGTGATTCAAGAACGTGCAGCTTTTCGTAGACGAGCCGAGGGAAGATGGGCCAGGTTTGGGGTGTGGTGGGTGGATTGCCAAGTGGGGGTCACTCAGAAGGATATGGAGGGACGGGCGTAATTTTGGTGGCCAATACTGAGCAGGACCTCTCAGGACTCGGTTGACAATAGTGAAGTGTGTCCAGAAACTTCGGAGAGAGAGAGTTTCTAGAAATTCGGAAGGTAGCACAATACTGTGGTTGCTAATACCCGGAAAAGCGGACTGTGCTGGAGGGTCAGAAATTCAGAAACAGAATTCTGACACTGTACAACAGTTGCAGAGGATGCTCAGGGGGAGGCCGTGGGTAGTAACGATCTGGCTGCAGAGGGAGCAGTAGAGATGCGGGAGAGTGAGGCCCAGGCCTGCGGGGACAGCGCGGGGACGCCGAGTCCCCCGGGAGCTGGGACTGGCCAGGAGCGCGGGAGAGGGAGGTGGGAGGGGAGGGGATGACGGGACAAGAAGCCTGTCTGCTCTGGCCTGGTCCTCAAGGGCATAACTTTCGGATGCGGAAGAGCAGCTGAAATATGGGCGGAGGGGGCCGAGTCGAAGAGCAGGGGTTGGCTTGTGCACTCACTCCAGCTTACTTCGTGCCTCAGCACATTACTCCCGTGATTCATGAGAGAGGTTGCAAAGGAGGTTTAAAAAACTGCAATTTTTAAAAGGGACAAGAAGCTAGATCCCTTAAGCCGTTCTTGTCGTTTCTGACCTTGTCAGCGTTGGGCAGTTGTGGACCCGGTCCCCCGGGGGGCAGGGATAAGGTTGAAGGCGGTGACAGTTGACGTGGGCTGACCCCTCACGGCACCCTAGGACACAGGCACTGCTGGTGTTCTTTTCCACATAGTTTGCCCAGTTTATACAGAGAACAGGTGTTGGTCTTTCTGACATCAAATCCTAGGTAAAACGGGGCTTGCAGAGGTCCTCTTCCTAGGGTAGGTCAGGGGACGATTAGAATGAACTCCGTGCTCAGCAGCAGTTACTCGGAGCCAGCATGTGGTCAGCAGGTAGAAGCCGTGTTTAATCAACACGGTTTTCTTCTTTGGTAGGAACACCAGGTCCTGTCACATGCCAGGTGAGGGTGAGGCATTGACACAGCGCCCTGTGGTATCTGAGGAGAAGAGAGAGAGGCGCATGGGCTGGGACAGTTAAGGGGGTTCACGGGTGGATGAGCAGCTCACGAGTAGCGTCCTGCCACCTGGCTGTGTCTGCGGCCCGGCCTGTGCATTGTTATCAGGTACTTAAGACCTAAAAGAATCCTAGGTACCATAGAGCCAGAGTGAGAGCTGATTTGTTGGATGTGAGAAGCAGGATGCAGCTCTCAGCCAGTTGCGACAGTGGGAGAATCAAAGAAGATGGATTGCGTGAAACCTGCGGTAATAAGGTTCTGCATTTGGGTGCAACACTCCGGCTGCTCACGACTTGACGGTGGCACCTGGAAAAGACAGGGCTCTGGCGGCTGGCTCAGCCTGACCCGGGGCTGAGGGGGTGGCTTGGCTGCCAGAAGCTCTGACTGCAGTGATGCCGTTTTCCCGTGTCCTCTCTCTCCTCACCAGATGTAACTCGTGGAGAGCACATCTTGTCTGTTTGTCCACTGCTTATCCGTGGCCACCCCAGAGCAGTGCCTGGCATCTAGAAGGTTCTCAGTTAACATGTGTGGAGGGGATGGAAGAGATGAAAGAAAGAAATGGAGGACTTCCCTGGAGCCCTGGTCCGGGAAGATCCCACATGTCGCGGAGTGGCTGGGCCCGTGAGCCACAACTTCTGAAGCCCGCGTACCATAACTACTGAAGCCCGTGCACCTAGAGCCCGTGCTCCACAACAAGGGAAGCCACTGCAATGAGAAGCCCGTGCACCGCAACGAAGAGTAGCCCCCGCTCACCTCAACTAGAGAAAGCCCGCACGCAGCAACGAAGACCCAACGCAGCCAAAAATAAATAAATTTTTAAAAAAAGAGATGGAAGAAAGCCTTATTTCCAATATCGTTACTACTTCAGATACCATAATCTGTACACTTGAAAAAATTCAATCATCAGACCGTATATGACTTTTCTAATTAAAAGTAGTGGGTGCTTTATTTCCAGTGAGATTTTTTTTGTTAGCTAAATGGAACCTGTGTTGTCTGTGGTCCATGTGGTCTTTTGCTGAAAAGAAAAGGTGTTAGAGATGAAGAAAATTTTATAACTGTTAAACAGTGATAGAATTAGAATGTACATTTTCCTGTCGTTGATCAAAAGTTTAGGAAGACAATGTTATTTGCTTCTCCTAATAGATGTGATCTGATTGTTAAGGTGAGGCTTCTTTCACCCTGTGTAAGACACTATGTAGTTTTAAGTCAGCTGTAATGTGAGCTCGAGTGCTGTGTAACCCAGAGATGCAGACAGGCCCGAGACCACTCCTTCTCCTTTTCTGACTGAATTAAGGGAGATCGATTGTAGGAAGTGTCTGTAAAGTAGGCCCCCTGGTACACTTTCAATGTTCACTTTCCTAATTGTCTAAACTAATCTCCTCTGTTCGTTTTAGACTCACACTTTGTGGCATGCATTTTGGCTTTATAAATCCTGAGATTCATAGCGGGCCCACTGTGCTCATGACCAGGTGTGACGATTACCAGCCCGGACGGTAGGGCAGCCGCGCCTCAGTCCGGCCTCGTCACCCACAGCCCCGGGGGGACCCCCTTAGCCTTGGGCACACTGTGCCCTGCTCCTCAGGGTTGAGAGGGCTGCCGCAGGTTTGCTGAAATAGAAGGATATGGTTGGTGCAGCTGAGAGGAGTCGTCAGAAGAGATGGGCTGTGTTTGTCAGTTCACCTTTACTTCAGGTTTCAGTAAGTTGCCTAAATAGATTCTTCAGAGAAGATATGTAAATCTGCACACACATCTTTTGAAAATTAAGAGGTAATATTGGAATAGGACTTAAGAGAGTAAACACTACCTCGACGTTGTAAAGTTTCAGAACATCCACTAATACCTTTTCTCTTGCTGTCTCAGGTTTTATGACGTATCTCGTGGAGCCTCTGTTCACAGAATGGGCCCGGTTCTCCAACACCAGGCTGTCCCAGACAATGCTCGGACACGTGGGGCTGAACAAAGCCAGCTGGAAGGGACTGCAGCGAGAACAGTCCAGCAGCGAGGACGCTGACGCTGCATTTGAGGAGCTGAACTCACAGTTATTACCTCAGGAGAACCGGTTATCCTAAACCGTCCCCCAAGTCAGTGGGCAGACTGCCTCTGGAGCTCGTTAGAAATGTGAATGGGGTCTTGAGGTGAGAGAACTTTACTCTCGGCTGCTGAGGGAAGTGAATGACGCCAGCATTATTTATTTCCAAGATTTCCTCTGTTGGATCATTTGAACCCACTTTTTAATTACAAGACCCGAACACAGCAATATGCATTTGGCTTTCGTGTGAAACCTTGAATATGCAAAGCCCAGTGGGAGCGAACCGAAGGGAATAACAAAGTTTTGCAGGAAGTTTTGCGGTGGCCCTCGTGCTTCTCGAAGCATCATGAAACTTGAACCGAAGCCTTCAGCAGAAATCTTTGGAATTTAACCCGTCTGATGCAACAGTGTGTATCTGTACCTTCCACTAAGTTCTCTCGGAGAAAATGGAAATGTGAAGTGCCCAGCCTCTGCGCCTCTGGCCAGACTCAATGTTTACAGACCAACTCTGAAATATTGGTTCTCAATCCGCCTTGGAGCACGATTGTGAAGGAACCACTAAGAATTTTAAAGATCAAACCTAAACTGCAGCCCTTTCCCCCGGTTTGCCTTTCTTCTCCTTTGGATGCCACCAAAGCCTCCCATTCGCTATCCTTTTACTTTGTGCACTGGAAACTGAGCATTTATCCTAGAGTGCCGCCGAGCTTTCACTCCAGTGCTGTTGGGCAATGCAATTTTTTTTAACTCTTAGTTTTTAATTTGGGGCGGGAGGGGCAGAACCCCAGTGTCCTAGCTGTATTATGATTCCGCAGTGAAGACATTGCATGTTGTTTTCACTAATGTACACTTGACCTGCACATGCAAGAAAAGGGTGGAATGTTTTAAAACACCATAATCAGCTCAGGGTATTGCCAATCTGAAATAAAGTGGGATGGGCAAGTGTGTCCTTCAGAGCAAGGGTACTAAAGTCCCTCTCGCTGCAGGGAGTGAGAGGTATGTTGTGTGTGTGCGGATGTGTGTGTGGGGCACGCTCGTGCATGTGTGACTGTGCATGTGTTCTATTTATCCACGTGGGAAGGATTGGGAACGTCAGCTTTTATTTATTATTTTAGAATGTGACATAATGGGCAGCCACACGTGGGGAGGGGAAGGGAGGTCAGCCGTAACAGATCGCTCCAGATGCCTTAAACTATGCACAAAGCTAAGTGACCAAACTTCTTGTTTTGATTTGAAAAAAGTGCATTGTTTTCTTGTCCCTCCCCCTTTGATGAAACGTTACCCTTTGATGGGCCTTTTGATGTGAACAGATGTTTTCTAGGACAAAATCTAAGGACTAATTTTAAACTTACAACATTCCACTTTTGTAATTTGTTTTAAAATGTTTTATGTGTAGTAAGCACAACTGTAATCTAGTTTTAAGAGAAACCGGTGCTTTCTTTTAGTTCAATTGTATTTCCCTTGTTACTGTAAAGGACTGTTTATTAATTATGTTTACAAGTTTGTTGCAACAGTCATTCTCTTGGGAGAAAGCTTGAGTGTGAAGCCATTTGTAAAAGGCTTTGCCATACTCATTTTAATACGTGCCTGTTGCTGTTAACTTTTGACGAATAAAAACCTATCTTTTCACATTTTCATCTTTGATATTTACCTGTCAGTCAGTCCGTTGGAAACCACGACACTAAATTACTAGGGAAGCAAAGAATTCGCTTGTCGGCTCCGGCATTCGCTCGCCACACATCTGTTCAGGCAGAGCTGGGCGCAGGCGGAGTCCTGCGGGCTCGTGTGCTGCCTGCACCTCACGGGTGAGCACGCTGAGGCCGGGACGTAGTGGACAGAGTCCTGACAGCCGGGAGCAGTCGGCTCTGAGCCCAGCCGCTTGACTCCACAGCCCTTTGTTCCCACGGCGGGAAGCTCAGGCCTTGCAGGTACTAAAATACTACTCGTATTGGCCTTTTAAAAGTCAAGTAATAAAATGGCCACTTAATACTACTTTCGGTATCAGCGTAAGAAAGGTACCACTGGGCCTCTCCTGGATCCTCTCGAGTCCATTTCATTAGAAGGGATACGTGTAAACTTTGAACTCAAACATAGTCATTATTGGCATAGAAGAGTGATGTCGGATAGAAATACAGTGTGAGCTGAGTCAGTGATTGTCAATTTCCGAGGAGTCACGTTTAAAAAAAAGGATAAAGAAACAGCTGGAATTTTAATAATATTTATTCCAACACATCCACAGTATTTTATCATTTCAATATGTAGTCATTATAAAAAACTATTGCGATGTTTTACATTCTCTTTTCTGTTACAGAGTCTTTGAAATCTGGCGTGTATTTTATGCTTACAGCACGTCTCGGTTCGGACCAGCCATGTTTCAGGTGCCCGGTCTCCACATGTGGCTCGTGGCCACCACACTGGACAGCTGGGTGCAGAAGTCCGAGGGCTATGTGGGGAAGGTCAGCTGGCCACTTATACGAGGAGTATCAGCTTGGCACATCTGACGCATCCAGTGTCTGATAAGGAAACTTGCCAGCTCACACACCTAGCATGTCAGCACATGGAAAGTAGAACTGTATCTCATAGCAAACTCACATTAACCAATTTCACAGAAACTGATGGTTTTTTAAAGCGTTAATAGTTCAATTTACAGTGAGAAATGTAACTATCAGTCGTTCTCTCCCTTTAGGCAGACGTTCTCGGGAAGCCAGACGACGATCAGCCGGTTGCTTGAGCATGGATTCTGAGCAAGGGAAGCAAGTCACCTCACGCATCCTGCAGGGACGTACCTGCTGCTACTCGTTTGTGGACCACGGCTCCCCTGAACGAGGCTACAGATTCTCCGCCAGGAGCTGCTTCTCCACGCCTGCGTGATTGGCACATCCAGCAGACAGACCTTCAGCCTTGCATCAGTTGAGCCTGCCTGGGCTCCATCTGCCAGTGTATGATTGCTTTCTTCTTCTCTGACCTGTTACATGTTTCTCACTGTTGGATATTCAGAGGATTGTCTTCTTATTGCCATTCTTCAGGGGGAGACACCTGAGCGTTGCTCCCATCTCCTGCCTACACATAAAATAAACCCACTGCAAAGGTATGTTTTGTTACATATATGTGGTATTACCGGCTATAGCCCTGCTTCTTCAACAGGACCTATATTCTTTGAACATCGGTTTTCTAGAAAAATGTGAGGAAACAGTACAGTAATTTAGAAGGTCACAGTTTAAATGAGTAATTCAATATTATAGAAGAGAATGCAAAATTCACAAATTTTTAAGATAAAACAGGAGACTTCAAAGAACTGTTGAGCGTTGCAGCAGCCCTTTGGGGCTCTGGGCCGGCCCTTAGTCATGGGGGGGCAGCTCCTCTGCTCTAGGCTGAAGGTCCTCGGAGAGAAAATTGTGGTAAGCCTTAGCTTAACAAAAACAATCTGGTTCCTGGTCAGTATCTGCACTCAGTAAGTGTGATGGTTTATAATGATCCTCTTTACATAAAAGAAGTGAGTATTTTATGTCCTTTGTCCAACCTGGGCAATGTGTTTGTACCTTAGGTACAGGTTAGAGGTGCAAATAATTCTTTGAAGATTCCTGTAACAGCCTTTCTTTCCAAAAATCTTTCTTGACTCTTAAAGCTTTCGATTTTCTTAAAACTTTAAAATTTTCACATTGGAGGTTTACAGTGTTTTCACGTGTACTTTTTTTTTTTTTTTTTTTTTTTTTGCGGTACGTGGGCCTCTCACTGTTGTGGCCTCTCCCGTTGCGGATCACAGGATCCGGACGCGCAGGCTCAGAGGCCATGGCTCACGGGCCCAGCCGCTCCGCGGCATGTGGGATCTTCCCGGACCCGGGCACGAACCCGTGTCCCCTGCATCGGCAGGCGGACTCTCAACCACTGTGCCACCAGGGAAGCCCCATGTGTACTTTTTTTAATGTATAAATATTTTGTTTAAATCTCCTCCCAATCAGTATCTCCCGCTTGGGACAATGACCGACAGCTAATCTGCATTCAGGAATGTTTTTAAATAAATGTGACATTAATCACCATACTAGCAGCATGTATCTGAAACACAGAGTTATCCAGATATGTGCAAGACTTAGCCTGAGCCATTCCTTGTTTGCTGAGGATTTGCAGACAACCTGTGTCCTCTGGAAGGCCCCCAGTTGTCCACTGTCTCCAGGGGAAGTGACCGCTACTTGCGGGGGACTGCCAGGAGTGCACAGCCATCTCCTCCACCTTTTTTTCTCTTGTGCTTAGCATAGGGCTAGCGTGAACTGTGCCGTCAGTAAATGTTGAAAAAATTAACTTGGAATTGTTTCCTTTTTAGCTATCAGTCTACCATCATGAGCAATTATGTGGAAACTAGTCTGTCGATGGCGAAGTCACGTGGTCACAGTATCCGAGTTCCTGTTGTGTGCAGAACTGCACTGGATGTAATAAAGGTATTAAAACTAAATACCGAGACGGGGTCTCTGTTCTCAAAATGTTTGGGTGACAAGATGATGTGTGGAAAGCATCTGTTATGTAACATGGGAGGTTTCTGTATTGCACAAAATGAGTGTAAAGTGTTGGGGTATTGTCGAGAATGAATGATTTTGTTGGGTTAATGATGAAAATGACACCATTTCCAGTCATTATTGAATCTTACTAACATCCGTGACTGGTAAAATCATTTAGCTTTCAAGTTTGATTCTAAAATATAAGTCTTAGATGTTCACTGTGATACTTCTCGTAAAATACTAATAACTTTTATCAATCACAGTAACATTTTTTTTTTACTTTTACAGCTATGCTAAGTCATCCTGAACCTATCCTGAAGTCTGGTAGAATGGTCAGGGAAAGAGAAACACCCCCATTTTTAGTATTAGATTCTTTTTAGCTGTATTTTAAAACTGAAGCACAGTGACCTATTGGTTTATTGCAGCTTTCCACTGGTCCCATCAATAGTCTTGTTAAGAAAGTTCATCTTATATTATATTTATGTTTAAGCTATGCATTGTTTGAGATTTTTGAGCATAAATTTGAAGTGTTTCTTTACTGTTGAGCCGCATCCTATAAAGAATCGGGAGGCTGCATGGTATCCCACGGGGGTTTTTTTTTTTTTTTTTTTTTTTTTTTTTTTTGCGGTACGTGGGCCTCTAACTGTTGTGGCCTCTCCCATTGCGGAGCACAGGCTCCGGACGCGCAGGCTCAGCGGCCATGGCTCACGGGCCCAGCCCCTCCGTGGCATGTGGGATCTTCCTGGACCAGGGCACGAACCCGTGTCCCCTGCATCGGCAGGCAGACTCTCAACCACTGTGCCACCAGGGAAGCCCGGTGCTTTATCTTTTGAAGAAAGTATCATAAAGGGATGTGTTCAAAGTTCCTAGTTGAACATTTGCAGGAAAGTTTCTGAATTTCCATCTAAGAATCCTCACAAGATAGGGGTTAACTTTTCCATTGTAGGGAACAGAGTCTCACTCAGATCACTGCAGGGTAACTGGAGCTTTATCTTGAGGATTCATGTTCACGATAATGAGACAAACCCCATGAAGGCTGCAGAAGCAGAACCTGGGGGTCTGAGCACTCTGAGATGTAGCTTCTTGCTGCGTCTGCTTCTTCCCACACTTCTCCTCTTCCTTTCTCTTCTCTACCTTGGAGTGTCTGCTTAGAAAGGCAGTAAAGTTTTTAAAGTGTTGTCTTTATGGCTAGATCGACTGTGTTAAGGTCTTTGGTCATGTATTAGCGCGTCACCTCATCTTCTGCGTGGCTCCCTAACCTATAACATGTCTGCCTCGTGAAGGTAAAATAACGTCCTGACACACGGTTCAGTCCCAGTGTCCTTGTTCGTGTCCTCGTCATCTGTTTTGTATAAACTGCTCGTGGGTATCGTGGGTACACGTGTACCTCATGGCGTGCTTATTTGAGCTCCAGGTACCAACTGTGCCCCTCGCTCAAGGTTTCCTATTCAGATTCCCAAGGGAGGACTTGGACCAGCTCGTCAGGGCTGCGTCCTGAGTCACACGTGTCTCTGCATTGGCTGGTGCTCCCCTTGCAGAAGGCAGTCTGCTCCGGAGCTGCGTCAGAGAGATCATCGTGCAGAGTGTCACGTGCTCTCCACCGTCACCGATCACAGCTGCTTCTCACCCTTTTTCATCCTCTGATAGCAAGCATGACTGGCCAGTGAAGAGGGACGGCTCCTAGGCCATGTGAACAGAAAGCTGTTCACAACTCTGGTAAAAATCCTGTTGTGAAGAGTGTCTTTCTCCCCAAATTACGGCTTTTCCAGCTGGGAAGACAGTGGTTAGGAGGGACAGGACTGCCCTGTAGCGGCCACAGCAGTTTGGGATGGAATGGGAGGTGCTATTTGGATCATCTTCTTTAGCTTCCTGGTAATGTCTAAATTACACTCGTGTTATTCTCTCAGCTTAGAGAAGGAGCTCTCTGACCTTTAGAAGAGGCTGGAGAATCTTCCAGGGGAGAGAAGTTTGAGAAGCTCCAGCTAGAGGAACATTAAGTTTTCCAGCCCCTACCAAGTGGACTAACGACAACAGCTTTCGGGGAAACATCCAAGATTTCTGGATCCTTCCATGGGTATGCTATTTTTATTATTTTATTTTATTGTCCTATCTGTTCTCAAGTGATCACACTAGTACGAACCAAGAACTAGCCTGCTTACAAGGTTTACAAGGAAAAAGTAATAAGAATTTTAAGAAAAAGGGTCAGTGGGGTAGCTCAGAAGAATGCTGAGTCTAGGATGAGAAGGGGGAAGAGGACTCGGGAATGGCTAAAGGCTCATGGGAAAGACTGTGACAGTAACAGGCAGAACAGTGATACTGTTGTAAAACCGAGTGCCTCCTTCTGCCTGGCAATCCCAGAGCGGGTGCTACTGGGCTAACGCCTGAAAGTTTAAACTTGTATCTGCCAGATCTAACCTACACAGAAAACTTGTGTTTTTTGGAGAAGTTACCAGAGGATGGTTTGTTTCCAGTAGTTGTTACCTCATGTTTTCTTCCTTCACCACTGAGGCACAGACTCATAGGAACTCTTAATACAGCAAGAGGACAGCGGACTTCCCTGGCGGTCCAGTGGTTAAGACTCTGGGCTTCCAATGCAAGGGTTGTTGTTTCGATCCCTGGTCGGGGAACTAAGATCCCACATGCCATGCAATGTGGTCAAAAAATTTAAAAAAAGAAAAAATGAGGACAGTATTCTTCTGCAGAAGGGCCTACGACTGGGAGGACAACCAGAACTGAAGACTAAGACCTACTGCTCCACCCAGGCCTGTGCACAGAATGACACCTTTTCCAGGTGCCAAGAACACTGGAGAAATCCGTCTACTGGGCACTACAGTGACCTTGTGTAAAATAATGTAGTAACTTACTTAGCAAGCTGCCATGTACAGAACGTGTTCAGAATCATTATTTAATCCTAGTTTTCTGGACTGAGCATTAGTCTCATTTTAAAAAGAGGTGTGACTTGGCCAGGATCACATACGTGGGTCGTGTTTTAGCTCCAAGTCCAGCGCTCTTTGCCACACTCATTACGTACACAGTTGACCCTTGAACAACACAGGTTTGAACTGCATGGGTCCACTTACATGTGGACGTGTTTCAATAAATAATATAGTACCTGTATTTTCATTTTACAGATCTTTAAGGTACATATGGGGAGAAGTGAGTGTTTGACCAGAGATCACAGGACATGGAATCAAAGAAACTAAGGGTTGAGTCCTGACCCTCTCCACACTGTTTCAGCTTCCTGCCCACCCCGGGGTGAGTCATTTACCAATTCATTTGTTGTTGAGGCAGAGATGGCAACGTGTGGATTTTCGACTGGGGATGAGAGGGAGTCGGTGCCCCTAACACCCACGTTTTCTTTTTTTTTAAACTTTGATATGGACCAGTTTTAGTCTTTTAATTGCATTTGTTACAATATTGCTTCTGTTTTATGTTTTGCTTTTTAGCCAGGAGGGATACGTGGGATTTTAGCTCCCTGACCGGGGATGGAACCCACACCCCTTGCATTGGAAGGCTAAGTCCCGCCCCCCACATTCTCAAGGGTCCATTCTCTAAGAGTGAGGCCCTAGACTAGTCAGAATCACAGAAGAGAAAACATTACACCAGTTATTTAACTTTTTGAGCCTCAGCTGTAAAATGTAGAGTTGAACTATTTTTAAGATCTTTCACCCAACTATCGTGTTGGGTGGGAGAACCAGAAACTGAATGAGGTGGGTGTAGGGGAAGATGAGGAAAGAGCTTTCACCAGTCCCAGAGGTGGATTATAGGCTTGAGAACCCTGAGGAAACTCATCCCAAGTGACTGCCTTTCTCTTCTTAATGATGGAGTTCCTTTAAGAGAAAGATGAATGAGAGGTGATATATTCTAGGCAATATATTTCCCCTTGAAAAATGCAGAAAGCAAATAATTCTAAAGAAGCTGCATGTATAATATAAAAGAAGAATCGTGCCTATTGTGGAAAAAAAAATGAAAGCATTTGTATAGGCATTATGGCCCAAGGAAAGTAAAAGTTTATTTCAAAACAGTAACTTCCTTGTAATTGGAGCACTGCCCAAAATTCAACAGTGATACAAATAGAATACATACTTTGACCTCCTAAGAAATTTATATCAGGCGAATTTTCTGAATTCCTTTTAAAGGCAGAATTTTTAAACCGTAGGAAACAATGAGAAACAATGTATCAACATGTGTAAAATAAGCCACAGTTCAAAGTTCAGCTGAATAACCAAACCATGAAAATCACCTCCAACTAATATTTGCTGTTATTTAGAACACTGCACGTATTTTCAATAACTTAAAAGGGTCTTCACATCTCCTAATCCCCCCAGGAAGGACAACTTTCTTTTCACTAGATTTAAATAATAGATCCAAATATTTACTCATAGTAGGAGGTTCTGACATTAAACTATGTGTGTTTAACAGAAATATAGAAAATCATGAAGATACATGCATTTAAAAATGATCACTTGTAGCAATTCCTTAGAAGTCGTAGAGGAGAAAGGCAGCTGTCTACTTCCTAACAGCACCTAAGGTTTATGCTACATAATATAATTCAGCAGAACACCGTTCTGACCAATGATAAGCAGCTTACAGAAAATTCTTTCTCCTATTCAATATTTCATTATAAAGCTACTATTTGGACCAATATTAAAAATGTTTAACTCCACTATGCTGACATTTCCAGAAGTATTAGCAGCAAGTTATCTTCATGCCATTTATTAAACTGAAAGAAAAAGATGGTATATTCTAGTTTTTACTTTAAAAGAGATTTAATTCAATCATTTGATTCCTCACTATCTGAAAACTACATTTCCTTCCTCAGCACTGGATGGCACTACAGTGAAAACGGTTTCCATGATCCTTGACTTCCCTCTTTAAAGGAAAGCATTATGTAATTTCAGCAGCAAACATTATCTGGTTCCTACTCAAACTCCATCTCCAATCCAAGAAAACGTGAGAGAGAATCTAACATAAAAAGTTCTGTTCAAGGTAAGAAATTCCAATCTCAGAACCATTTCATTCCAACAACCTGGTTATTCCACCTGCTCCATCACTGAATAGAAAAACAACTGGCACTGTCAGCACCCTCGCCACCCCCTTGCTAAACCTTACGTCCTGAATACATGCACATAAAACATTTGTACAGATAAATTAGTGTTAAGAATTAAAAACTCACATCTACAAAGGTCCTTTCTTTATTCTGAAATCTATATAATTGTTTTCCAGACTGGAAATCTAAACATCTTGGCTACACATTAAAAACACGTTAGAATATAAATATGTTATGGAAAACTTCAGAACGGACCTTCTCTTAAAAGCGAACAAACTTAGAGTGCTTTTGTTACAGCTTAATCCTCTGAGACTTAAAAGGAGACACTAAATTCAGGTATTTACCAAATGGTGTATTAGGGCTGTTCGGCTAATAGAAATCAACACTAACAGCTGAACTAGTAGGACAGTCTTTCTCAGCTCAGTATTAGGAAGTTGAAACATTTTCAATTAAAGCCTTCATTTTTCCTGTAGACTTCAACATGTGTGGCCCAAACTAGAAAAGAAACAAAAAAGACACTGGTTCATGTAACAGTAATGATATGCCCCGCTCCCAATCATGGATCAAAGGTATGTTCTTCATGAAAAACCAAACAGCTACGTAATATTAAAACCTTTATGAATTGACAAGTTGTTATAAACATGACATATCAAGAGTGAAAGGCAAAGAGACAACAAAATTACGCCCTAGAAAACTATAATTACCTTAGCAAGAGCCTAGCTTAGTCCAATTTTACTTCTCCGAATAAACGAAGGAAGGTACAGAGTTTCCTTTTCAATGTCTGAAGACTTTCAGAGATGCTAGAATTTCTAAGATATCTACATCTCTGGAATAAACACATATGCCCCATGACAGTACCCAGAATAAAGGTAATGTATAAATTAATATATTCGAGAGCTTCCATGAATCTGCTCAGTCCCCACCTTCGGCATGCCCACAGCCTGCAAGCCCCTGGTCCAATGTCTCTCCCTCTTCAGGAGACTTCCTCACAGGTGCCCTAAGAGAAAATGATCTTTCCTTGCTATATCAGCATTTTTATTGTCCTCAGATATAAATTTTATTGTAATGAATTTCACTTCATTATACTTAAATAAAACAGCATGAAAAATTTAACACAGGAGACACTAAGCAATGAAACCAGGGGTTAACTTTTGCTTCCTTCTCTGTGCTCTTCTATAATAGGTAATCTAGCTGTAGGTAGGGACTAAATCCTGTAGCATACGTCCTTTTGAATCTTGCAGGCGCACACAGCTGAATGTGTTGCAGCGTGCAGCAGTGAAGTGAACTACCAGGCTGTACTTAGAGAGAACTCTGCCCAGTACTCACCAACACTCTTTCGGAGGTGCCCTCTGATTCAGACTTTGGAATTCCTTTTTCAACTTCACCTTGGCTATCACATCGATACCGGTAAGCAAACTTCTTTCTCAGAGCCTCTGCTATGAGGGCAGCAGGGTCAGCAGCATCCACCGGTTTGGGCTTCGTGTCTTGTGCTGACCTGAGAGAAATGAACATGAACCGAGGGGGCGCTGATTCCTCCGGGAAGCACACGGGGAGCCTGGCGGCACTTCCCTGGCATCAATACACGTGACAAAGACACTGACACATACTGATGCGGCGAAGTGGAAAACCTAGATTTAAAGCTCAATGAAAGAGCACAAAAGTGCCCAGTAACAGTCCCTCAGGTCCTCTCAGGAGCAGAGATTATGTGCTCCTTCAGGGAAATTAGGGTTCCATTCTTCTCCAAAAGCCTGGTGACTACCATAGCAGGGATGCATACAGCTTCACTGGATGAATGACTGCACAGTAATGAAAAGCCTTCAAATGCAGTTGGGGGAGAAACTGGAAAGTTACCTGCAAGTGTTTATTCTGCTAATCTCTTAGGCTCCCGTACACAGTTAACTATCATTTTTAAACTAAAAACTTAGAGCTACTCATGTAGTCATGTTATAAAACAAAGTTTGCAAGAAACCTAGTACTTGGGAGATCGGTTCAAGATGGCACAGTAGAAGGACGTGCTCTCCCTCCTGCAAGAGCACCAGAATCACAACTAACTGCTGAACAACCATCGACAGGAAGACACTGGAACTCCCCAAAAAAGACAGCCCACATCCAAAGACAAAGGAGAAGCCACAATGAGACGGTAGGAGGGGCGCAATCACAATAAAATCAAATCCCATAACTGCTGGGTGGGTGACTCACAGACTGCAGAACACTTATACCACAGCAGTCCACCCACTGGAGTGAAGGTTCTGAGCCCCACGTCAGGCTTCCCAACCCGGGGGTCCGGCAACAGGAGGAGGAATTCCTAGAGAATCAGACTTTGAAGGCTAGTGGGATTTGATTGCAGGACTTCGACAGGACTGGGGGAAACAGAGACTCCACTCTTGGAGGGCACACACAAAGTAGTGTGTGCATCGGGACCCAGGGGAAGGAGCAGTGACCCCATAGGAGACAGAAGCAGACCTACCTGCTAGTGCTGGAGGGTCTCCTGCAGAGGTGGGGGGTGGCTGTGGCTCACCATGGGGACAAGGACACTGGCAGCAGAAGTTCTGGGAAGTACTCCTTGGTGTGAGCCCTCCCAGAGTCCACCATTAGCCCAAAGAGCCCAGGTAGGCTCCAGTGTTGGATGACCTCAGGCCAAACAACCAGCAGGGAGGGAACCCAGCCCCACCCATCAGCAGACAAGCGGATTAAACTTTTACTGAGCTCTGCCCACCAGAGCTACAGCCAGCTCTACCCATCACCAGTCCCTCCCATCAGGAAACTTGCACAAGTCTCTTAGATAGCCTCACCCACCAGAGGGCAGACAGCATAAGCAAGAAGAACTACAATTCTGCAGCCTGTGCAACAAAAACCACATTCACAGAAAGATAGACAAGATGAAAAGGCAGAGGGATATGTACCAGATGAAGGAACAAGATAAAACCCCAGAAACCAACTAAATGAAGTGGAGATAGGCAACCTTCCAGAAAAAGATTTCAGAATAATGATAGTGAAGATGATCTAGGACCTCGGGAAAAGAATGGAGGCAAAGACTGAGAAGACACAAGAAATGTTTAGCAAACACCTAGAAGAATTAAAGAACAAACAGAGAGATGAACAATACAATAACTGAAAAGAAAAATAGAGTAGAAGGAATCAATAGCAGAATAACTGAGGCAGAAGAACGGATAAGTGACCTGGAAGACAGAATGGTAGAATTCACTGCTGTGGAACAGAATAAAGAAAAAAGAATTAAAAGAAATGAAGACAGCCTCAGAGACCTCAGGGACAACATTAAACGCAACAACATTCGCATTATAGGGGTCCCAGAAGGAGAAGGGAGAGAGAAATGACCCAAGAAAATATTTAAAGAGATTATAGTCAAAAACTTCCCTAACGTGGGAAAGGAAATAGCCACCCAAGTCCAGGAAGCACAGAGTCAGGATACAGGATAAACCCAAGGAGAAATACACCGAGACACATAGTAATCAAACTGGTAAAAATTAAAGACATAAAGAAAAATTATTGAGAGCAGCAAGGGAAAAACAACAAATAACATACAAGGGAACCCCCATAAGGTTAATAGCTGATTTCTCAGCAGAAACTCTACAAGCCAGAAGGGAGTGGAATGATATACTTAAAGTGATGAAAGCGAAGACCCTACAACCAAGATTACTCTACCTGGCAAGGATCTCATTCAGATTCGAGGGAGAAATCAAAAGCTTTACAAACAAGCAAAAGCTAAGAGAATTCAGCACCACCAAACCAGCTCTACAACAAATGCTAAAGAAACTTCTATAAGTGGAACACAAGAGAAGAAAAGGACCTACAAAAACAAACCCAAAACAATTAAGAAAATGGTAATAGGAACATACATATCGATAATTACCTTAAACATGATTGGATTAAATGCTCAACCAAAAGACACAGGCTCACCGAATGCATACAAAAACAAGACCCATATATATGCTGTCTACAGGAGACCCACTTCAGACCTACAGAGATACAGACAGAAAGTGAGGGGATGGAAAAACATATGCCATGCAAATGGAAATCAAAAGCTGGAGTAGCAAAACTCGTATCAGATAAAATAGACTTTTAAAATAAAGAATGTTACAAGAGACAAGGAAGGACACTACATAATGATTACAGGATCAATCCAAGAAGATGATGTAACAATTATAAGTATATATGCACCCAACATAGGAACAGCTCAATACATAAGGCAACTGCTAACAGCTATAAAAGAGGAAATCAACAGTGACACAATAGTAGGGGACTTTAACACCTCACTTACACCAATGGACAGATCATCTAAACAGAAAATTAATAAGGAAACACAAGCTTTAAATGACACAACAGACCAGATAGATTTAATTGATATTTATAGGACGTTCCATCCAAAAGCAGCAGATTACACTTCCTTCTCAAGTGCACACGGAATATTCTCCAGGATAGATCACATCAAGCCTCAGTAAATTTAAGAAAACTGACGTCGTATCAAGCATTTTTCTGAGCATAACACTCTGAGATTAGAAATCAATTACAGGGGGAAAAAACGTAAAAAACACAAACACATGGAGGCTAAACAGTATGCTACTAAATAACCAAGAGATCACTGAAGAAATCAAAGAAGAAATCAAAAAATACCTAGAGACAAATGACAAAAAACATGATGATCCAAAAGCTATGGGATGCAGCAAAAGCAGTTCCAAGAGGGAAGTTTATAGCAATACAATCCTACCTCAAGAAACAAGAAAAATCTCAAACAATCTAACCTTACACTTAAAGGAACTAGAGAAAGAAGAACAAACAAAACCCAAAGTTAGCAGAAGGAAAGAAATCATAAAGATCAGAGCAGAAATAAATGAAATAGAAACAAAACAATAGCAAAGATCAATAAAACTAAAAGCTGGTTCTTTGAGAAGATAAAATTGATAGACCATTAGCCAGACTCATCAAGAAAATGAGGGAGAGGACTCAAATCAATAAAATTAGAAATGAAAAAGAAGTTAAAACAGACACTGTAGAAACACAAAGCATCCTAAGAGACTACTACAAGCAACTCTATGCCAATAAAATGGACAACCTGGAAGAAATGGACAAATTCTTAGAAAAGTATAACCTTCCAAGACTGAACCAGGAAGAAACAGAAAATATGAACAGACCAATCACAAGTAATGAAATTGAAACCGTGATTAAAAATCTTCGAACAAACAAAAGTCCCGGACCAGATGGCTTCACAGGTGAATTCTATCAAAGATTTAGAGAAGAGGTAACACCCATCCTTCTCAAACTCTTCCAAAAAACTGCAGAACTCCCAAACTCATTCTATGAGGCCACCATCACCCTGATACCAAAACCAGACAAAGATACTACAAAAAAAATTACAGGGCTTCCCTGGTGGCGCAGTGGTTGGGGGTCCGCCGGCCGAAGTGGGGGACACGGGTTTGTGCCCCCGTTCGGGAGGATCCCGCGTGCCGCAGAGCGGCTGGGCCTGTGAGCCATGGCCTCTGTGCCTGCACGTCCAGAGCCTGTGCTCCACGATGGGAGAGGCCACAGCAGTGAGAGGCCTGCGTACCGCAAAAAAAAAAAAAAAAGAAAATTACAGACCAATATCACTGATGAATATAGATGCAAAAATCCTCAACAAAATACTAGCAAACAGAATCCAACAACACATTAAAAGGATCATACACCATGATCAAGTGGGGTTTATCCCAGGGATGCAAGGGTTCTTCAGTATACGCAAATCAATGTGATACACCATATTAACAAATTGGAGAATAAAAACCATATGATCATCTCAATAGATGCAGAAAAAGCTGCTGACAAAATTCAACACCAATTTATGATAAAAACTCTCCAGAAAGTGGGCAAAGAGGGAACCTACCTCAACATAATAAAGGCCATATACGACAAACCCACAGCAAACATCGTTCTCAATGGTGAAAAACTGAAAACATTTCCTCTAAGATCAGGAACAAGACAAGGATGTCAACTCTCACCACTATTATTTAACATCGTTTTGGAAGTCCTAGCCACAGCAATCAGAGAAGAAAAAGAAAAGGAATACAAATTGGAAAAGAAGTAGTAAAACCGTCAGTGTTTGCAGATGACATGATACTATACATAGCGAACCCTAAAGATGCCACCAGAAAACTACCAGAGCTAATCAATGAATTTGGGAAAGCTGCAGGATACAAAATTAATGCACAGAAATCTCTTGCATTACTATACACTAATGATGAAAAACCTGAAAGAGAAATTAAGGAAAAACACTCCCGTTTACCATTGCAACGAAAAGAATAAAATACCTAGGAATAAACATACCTAGGGAGACAAAAGACCTGTATGCAGAAAACTATAAGACACTGATGAAAGAAATTAAAGATGATACCAAAAGATGGAGAGATATACCATGTTCTTGGATTGGAAGAATGAATACTGTGAAAATGACTATACTACCCAAAGCTTCTACAGATTCAATGCAATCCTTATCAAATTACCAATGGCATGTTTTTACAGAACTAGAACAAAAAAATCTTAAAATCTGTATGGAGACACAAAAGACCCCAAATAGCCATAGTGGTCTTGAGGGAAAAAAACGGAGCTGGAGGAATCAGACTCCCTGACTTCAGACTATACTACAAAGCTACAGTAATCAAGACAATATGGTACTGGCACAAAAACTGAAATGTAGATCAATGGAACAAGATACAAAGCCCAGAGATAAACCCTCGCACCTATGGTCAACTAATCTATGACAAAGAAGGCAAGGATATACAATGGAGAAAAGACAGTCTCTTCAATAAGTGGTGCTACATGTAAAAGAATGAAATTAGAACACTCCCTAACACCATACACAGAAATAAACTAAAATGGATTAGAGACCTAAATATAAGACTGGACACTATAAAACGCTTAGAGGAAAACATAGGAAGAGCACTCTTTGACATAAATCACAGCAAGATCTTCTTTGATCCTCCTCCTAGAGTAATGGAAATAAAAACAAAAATGAACAAATGGGACCTAAGGAAACTACAAACAAGACAAAAAGTAAACCCTAAGAATGGGAGAAAATATTTGCAAACGAATCAACGGACAAAGGATTAATCTCCAAAATATATAAACAGCTCATGCAGCTCAATATTAAAAAAACAAACCACCCAATCCAAAAATGGGCAGAAGACCTAAATAGACATTTCTCCAAAGAAGACATACAGGTGGCCAAGAAGCATGTGAAAAGCTGCTTAACATCACTAATTATTAGAGAAATGCAAATCAAAACTACACTGAGGTATCACCTCACACCTGTTAGAATGGGCATCATCAGAAAATCTACAAACAGCAAATGCTGGAGAGGGTGTGGAGAAAAGGGAACCCTCTTGCACTGTTGGTGGGAATGTAAATTGATACAGCCACTGTGGAGAACAGTATGGAGGTTCCTTAAAAAACTAAAAATACAACTACCATAGGACCCAGCAATCCCACTACTGGGCATATACCCAGAGAAAACCATAATTCAAAAAGGCACATGCACCCCAGTGTTCATTGCAGCACTATTTACAACAGCCAGGATGTGGAAGCAACCTAAATGCCCACTGACAGACGAATGGATAAAGAAGGTGTGGTACATATATAGAATGGAATATTACTCAGCCATAAAAAGGAACGAAATTGAGTCATTCGTAGAGATATGGATGAATCTAGAGACTTTCATACAGAGTGAAGTCAGAAAGAGAAAAACAAATATCATACATTAATGCATATATGTGGAACCAAGAAAAATGGTGCAGATGAAGCAGTTTGCACAGCAGAATTTGAGACATGGATGTAGAGAACAAATGTATGGACACTAAGGGGGGAAACTGGCGTTGGGGGGGGCTGGTGTGATGAATTGGGAGATTGGGACTGACATGTATTCACTGATGTGTATAAAATGGATAAGAACCTGCTGTATGAAAAAAATTAATAAAATTCAAAAATTAAAAAAAAAAAAAGAAACCTAGTACTTGGTTTTAGGCAAAAAAATCAAGGGAAGTGAGAAAGAAGGCAAATATATCCTCACCTTTTTACTGACCGAAGTTTCACGCTGTTCATGTCTTTAAGGATCTCCAGCATATTTGGCATATCAGATTTCTTTGGACTGCTCTTGACTGAAGTCTTTCCAGCACAGGCGTTTTTCTCTCTTCGATCTCTAATCAGATCAATAGCAGATGCGCTTTTGTGGAGCCCTGACGGAGGGAGGGGAGGTGGCGGAGGGGGAGCTGGTGGGACACAGGGTGGCGCTGGGGCAACGGATGCTGTAGATTCTAAGTCACCTACAGAAACAAGGGAAAGTCATTTTGATCCTGCTGGTAATAGGCAAATAAACTATTTTAAAAGCAACATTATGTTAAGGACTTTATATCTGAAAACAGTATCCTTAAAAAGAATCAAAGTTACATAAGTAGAAAGGAAGTTTCAGTTACTTGGTTGGAATCTAAATGCCTGCATCTCAGTCACTGTATCATTTAATCCCAAACTCTCCAGATGGAAACATTCCATTTAACTTAACAGGGCGCTTTTGTGATCTCCAATGTTCAAGTCTGACTGCTGCCAAGTGTGTAGCTACTTTTAGATGAAACAGAGCATCTGTACTGCACACATAACTATCTTCAGTATATACAGTTTGACAATTTAGTACTAGAGTTAAGTATTTGAAAAAACCATTTGATACTCCGTGGTTCTTTTTAAGTATATTTACATAGAAGATTTAATTGAGCATTAACTAGAATGTGCATTGACCAAAGTGTGTTTAAAGTTTTAGATTTATTGTTGAACAAATTTCTGGGAGGAAAAAAAAAGTTATAGTAAATTTCCAAAACAAGAAGTAACCAAGAGTTAAAGTGGTTCTAAAATAAGGACCTAAAAATTCATCTTTCTGCATAATTGGAAATTACAGAGTTGTTTTGGGGGTGAACTATATTAATTAGGGGGAACTCGATGCACACGAGTTTTACCCAAGGGATATGGATTGTAAATAGAAGTCTAACATAAAGCCCCAAATTATCTCACAATTTACAGTAGTTTTCTAGTCTGCCAGAAGAGGGAGGTAAAGCAAAAGAGAAATGTAATTCTTAGGTTAAACAGAAAAGGGCAGGACTTTGGTTTTTCATAAGTTACGTGCAAATTTCACTTAAGTAACACCAGGTGTGGGGAGTGCACTCACCCTCTGCCCATCTTGGCCTGACCCAGGTTGGATGAGGTTTCCATGTGGGGTTACATTAAACTCTAGGACCACAAGCAAAGTGGCTCAGAGGCAGAATAACTGTCCTATCCTTTAACCTTTAGAGTTGGCTTATGCTGAGTCTCGCCAGGACTCAGGGAACAACACTTGGAAAAACAACCACTACCTACCAACAGGTTAATGGGCTAGGATTTCAAGGCTATAGTTTCTTCTCCAGAGTGACAGTGCCACACAAATAAAAGCAACAGTAGTAGTCCAGGAGTCAAAGGACCTGAATTCAGTTTCCACTCTGGGCAGGAGGGAGGAAAATGACTACTGAATATCTACTATGTGCTGAAGGTATCGTATATAATCTCCACGTTTACTCCCTACCACAGGTAACTACTATCCCCATTTTAGAGCAGGAAAGGGAGGTAGAAAGGCCAAGTACTTGCCTCAGGACATGTAGGTCAGTAAACAGCACTCAACCCTGTCAGGGTTGTTTTTTGCGATTACCTCCTGTCTGATGGAATGGTGCCATTATCACAGAAACTAAGTTTACCACAGCATTCACTAGTAGCAATTCAACTGTTACCAATGTATGTATATTTTGTGTTTTCAAAATACACTCATCATCCTCTCTGACGGCATTAAGATTGTTCAAAACAAACAAAAACTACTTAACCTTGACTGGGTCCTGTACTGGACAATGCAGAGGACTGATTTTCCAACAAGCCCAATGGCTGTTACTTTTTTTTTTCTTTTAAATTTCATTGTAATATAGCTGATTTGCAATGTTGTGTTAGTTTCAGGTGTACAGCAAAGTGATTCAGTTATACTTCTATATATACATTTCCTTTTTCTTTTCAAATTAGTGGCATTCTCCTAATTTCCAGTTTGCTGGTTAAAACAAATGTAGGACTTGCAGACCTGCACTGAGGTTTTGCTGTTCCTGGAGGGTCACAATTTTGGCAATCTGAGCTCTGAGGGCAGCAAGCTCACTTTCGAGGGCACAGATCTTCTGCAGTGCTTCCTCATTGGCCAGTGTCATGGTCTGCAGTGGAGGCTCTTCCGGAGACAGGTTTGGTAAGGAAAACTGCCGGCCTAGGGGCTTCTCGAAGAAAGGAAGATCATCCTGGAGGGGATGCCTTTTCCGGATCTCTGTCCTGCAAGGAAGACAGAAGGTTGGCTGTCACACAGGCTTTGTTAGAGAATGTAAAAAATCATCATTTCAAAGTCAATCAGAACACAGCAGAACATAACATCTGAGAACCACTTTTCAGGCTGACCTTACATAAAACCCCTGCTGTAAGTTTCAAAACAACAAAGCACTTATCAACCTGATGTAGATACACACCACGCCAGGTTTCTTGTTGGCATCATTCTTCTTAATCTTTATCTCTACGTTATATGCACAAGCCAACACTATCCGGAGGAATCACAGATTCCAACGATGTTTTTGCTAATTCATGTTTTGTTTTGGTGGTTTGAACTAAGGTGATGCAACTTTTAATGCTGTTAAAAATGGTAAACTGGGACTTGGCTGGTGGTGCAGTGGATAAGACTCCACGCTCCCAATGCAGGGGGCCCGGGTTCGATCCCTGGTCAGGGAACTAGATCCCACATGCATGCTGCAACTAAGAGTTCGCATGCCACAACTAAGGAGCCCAGAGCCACAACTAAGACCCAGTGCAATCAAATAAATATATTTTTTTAAAAAAGGTAAACTAGGGCTTCCCTGGTGGCACAGTGGTTGAGAGTCCGCCTGCCGATGCAGGGGACATGGGTTCGTGCCCTGGTCTGGGAGGATCCCACATGCCGCAGAGCGGCTGGGCCCGTGAGCCATGGCCGCTGAGCCTGCGCGTCCGGAGTCTGTGCTCCGCAATGGGAGAGGCCACAACAGTGAGAGGCCTGCATACAATCAATCAATAAATCAATCAATCAATAAATGTAAACTAATTATTGGTTATATTTGACAATCAAATCAAATCAGTAATCCATTAGCCCTTCCCCAGGGTCTTGGTTTCTGCATTTCGATGTCCGTGTTTTCCACTTGTGATAGAATACACCGAACTGCAAGACACACTGTAACAATATGGGCCAAATTACAGCATAAGAAACTGAAAAGGGGGAAAAAGTAATTATAATTGAACCCATGCAGTAATTATACAGATGGTCTCATTTTCACTTGAGCGTAAAGAAAGGTTTTCTAATATGCACTGCTTCGTAGGTTGAGAATAAAATTCAGATTTCAACTGTCAATTTATATATTTATCCATTTCCTCCTATTTTCTACAGTTAGGTTTTTCCAGCCTCTAAGCCCTTTTCTTTTTTCTTCATCCAGCTTTATTGTGGAATAATTGACAAATATTGTGTGTGTGTGTGTATATATATACACACACACATATATACATATACATATAGTACTGCATGATGATTTGTTAATGTGTATACATTTTGAAATAATCACCACAATCAAGTTAATTAACATATGCCAGTTTCCCTCACAGTCTCATGTGGTCATGTGACCGAGCTGTGTCTAACAAGATGGTGAGCCACTTCAGAAGGCTGCTTAGAGGGCAATGACTCAACTCTACAAGAAAGAAAGTCCTTTCATCTCTAGCCCTACCCACTTTTCCTGCTTCTGAGAGCCTTGCGAGTCGCTGAAGGACAGAAGCTAACCTTGACAGTAAAGCCAAAGCTAAGGATGGCAAAGAGCCTGGCTGGTCCCTGAGGACACAGTGGAGCCACTGTCAGCTTCAGACTATCCACTCTGGATGTTTTTGACTTGAGAAAAATTTCCATCACCATTATTTTGGGCTTCTGTTTGATGTAGTCAAACTCAGACTGACTGTTATAACATTCACCAACATTATACTGTATTTCAGTTTTCCTTTAACTGAACACTGCTATTTTAGTTTTGCTTGAGAGCTATGATAATTCATTCTACCTAGTGTCTGAATGAATGAATTCTTGGACCTTTAGCTTTCGGTATTTTGCACTGAATTCAGTTGTTTTTCTTCATATCTAATTTTGATTATGCCCTGTTAATTAAACTGTCATACACAGAGGCTGCTTGCAAATTGTTTTTTACCTGTAGTATTAATTATTAAACAAAAATATTTGGAGAATAAATGTCCTCGTTATTACCTAGCTAGCAACCAACTTTAATAATACTAACCTCATTCACTTTATTTAATTTAGAATATCTGTGGGGTAGGGAAATATATTGGGCTTGCAAAGCTTTAATTACCATTTCCTTTCTTACCCCACACGGGGAAGAAACAGGTGATGAAATGTCTAAAAAAAGTACATGACGATTAAACAAAGGTAAAAACTTTTATAAGAAACAATACCAATGCTCTGATTAAATACATTAATGTGTTCTTTGAAAGATTATATGTTATATAAGTTCAGATTAGGGCATGTGCTCTAATCAACCTGCAATAAAGAAAGTAATTTTAGTAAGACATTAAATTTTTTTTTAAATCACTATGGCTTTTTGTTAATATAACACTGAATTTTGATTTCTACTTACCTTTCATAGGGTAGGTCAAATAATTTCGTTAAACGTCTCTATACGATAAACACATTAAATTACAAGAAGACAGAAATTAGTCTACTGAATGAAGTTTTTTGGGGGGGATATTTACATAGAGTTATTTAATCAGTATAATGTCAAATATTTAATATGGTTCCTCAACTATATTCTTGACAACTGTCTAATAAAACATTAAAACACTACTTTTAAAATAGTGTTTTAAAATACTATTTTAAAAATATTACGTTTTGAAAGAACTAAGGAAACCACTGGTAGATAGGATACTGGC
Organism: Tursiops truncatus; assembly: GCF_011762595.2. Lineage (NCBI taxonomy): Eukaryota > Metazoa > Chordata > Mammalia > Artiodactyla > Delphinidae > Tursiops > Tursiops truncatus. Next base: position 11,310,451 of record NC_047050.1, on the reverse strand, counting down.
AGAGACAGAATTCTAGTCCTGAGGAAAGATCTGGGTAAAATATAGAAATCTCAAATAAATGTACAATTAAAGTATCACACTTGTTCGAAACAACAGTGGAGAAAAGAGGAAGACTACTAGTAGGAACGGAGACGGCGGGTCTCGAGCAGGGGATGGATCAGAAGCAGACAGTTCTCAGGACAGGGGACAGGCGCCCTGCCACAGGCAGCCGGGTGGAGCACCTGGAGGGTGACAAGTGGATGGAAGTACAGCCGAGCAGAAGCATGAGAGCCTGGAGGTAAAGATGCACCTCTACCCCCTACCGTCTCCCATTTTCCATGAAAGTTGGATTTTGCTTTGTTTATCTGAACTTACCTAAGAGAATGAATATTTTATTGGGAACATAAGCAAGGATGATGGTTTATTTTCATATTATGTATGAGTGCAGAGGTTTCATAAACTATATATTATAACAGCAAATAAAGATAAATTTTATTTATTTTTTATTTTTTTGTGGTACACGGGCTTCTCACCACTGTGGCCTCTCCCATTGCGGAGCACAGGCTCCGGAGGCGCAGGATCAGCGGCCATGGCTCACGGGCCCAGCCGCTCCGCGGCATGTGGGATCTTCCCGGACCGGGGCATGAACCCGTGTCCCCTGCATCGGCAGGCAGACTCTCAACCACTGCGCCACCAGGGAAGCCCTAAAGATATATTTTGAATGCCAGAATCTTTAGTGCTACTAAACAAAAAAATGATGTTATAATAACTTTTTTCAAGGACTCATAGTCACTTTGGTAGTGAGTATACCCTCCCAGATCACAGGATCCAGAAGTATTATATGCTTTTACGTTTGTTTTAAAATGTTATCACTCAAGTAAGCCAATCGTCTAATCCCATGAACATTTACACTTCGATACCCAGAACTGGAACGAGATAATAGGGCGATTTGGATTAAGAGATCAACTACAAGGCATGTTTGAACAGCTTCCTTTCTTTAAGATATCTTCCAGCCAAAATACACTGTAAGAGGAAATTAACCAATACTTAACAGCAAACTACACTGTTTAAGAAAAATAAGAATTAAGCTTCTACCTCTCCCCATAACTCCTCCAGATGAATTCTATCCTTTTGTTTTTGCATCTACTGAGAATTAAGGGATAAGCACTCATTAATCTTGAAAACCAGTGTGCCAGGGTAAGAGGAAAAAAGTTTAGGACCTTTAGCAAAACGATTTAAGTGACAGTGTCAGATCATCTATATTTTATATGTCTATACTATTTTTATAACTTTGGTATAGATTCTGCATTTCCCTGCTATGGGTTGACAGCTATGGGTTCAAACAAATTATAGGAAATGTGGAAGTTTAAATGTGGATTTTTAGAAGCTGGAAAAGGAAAATAATCTTGAAATGATCATGCATTCTCAAAGACACAGAAAGATTTGACATTTACAGAAGCTTGAGAACCAAAGGCAAAAAAATAAAGAAAAAGAGTTGCTCTGTAATATTCTTATATATGGAAAAGCTTAGGTTTTATGAAAATTCTCATACATGTCCCTTCCTTTAAAACTATAAACACACACACACCCTTTTCCCACAGACATCTGTTTTATAAGGCAGTCTACAAATAACTCGTTCTCAGAACCAATCTGTTTTGCCATCCTTCGGAATACAAGGCTATTAAAGAGCTAGAATATAGAGGCAAAAGTAATCCAAACTAAGAAATGCTCTTTTCCACTAAATCTGTGTATAATTCAGAGAAATTTTAAGTAAACAAATATAAAAACAAAAAGAACAAAAGAGGCGTCAAGTATGGATGTCCCAAAAGCAGAAGACAAACAGCCAAAGTATGATCATTTCTTAAAAATACTGTCTGCCGCAGACCTACTAGAGAATGGACTTGAGGATACGGGGAGGGGGAAGGGTAAGCTGGGATGAAGTGAGAGAGTGGCATGGACATATGTACGCTACCAAACGTAAAACAGATAGCTAGTGGGAAGCAGCCACATAGCACCGGGAGATCAGCTCGGTGGTTTGTGACCACCTAGAGGGGTCGGATAGGGAGGGTGGGAGGGAGACACAAGAGGGAGGGGATATGGGGATATATGTATACGTATAGCTGATTCACTTTGTTATAAAGCAGAAACTAACACACCATTGTAAAGCAATTATACTCCAATAAAGATGTTTAAAAAAAAATACGGTCTGCATACTGACTTGTGCTGGCGAGACTTCTACCCTTTTTGTTTGATTTGGCTCTGAAGTGCCTGTGGCACAAGGGTGCAGGCTCCCCTTCAGAGTACCATCCACACGAAGTGTCTGGCTCGCTTACCTTTTCAATGTTAGTATCAAGGGCGGCCACTCTGAAGTACAACATACACAGACATGAAGGGCTTTTTAAGCTCCACTGACTATTTTAAAGAAAATCCTCAATTAAATACAATGTACCTCTTGGGTCCTTTCCCCTTACCTCACAGTTAATGAAAACAAAATCTGAGATTCTTTTAAATGAGCCCAGTGCCCTATGAAAGGTGGTATTCCCCGGATGACTTTTATTGAGTCTCCCTCACTGTTTTAGTTGAGAGAATAGCTTAGAAAGGTACAGAAATACATGTTACTGTCAATAGGGTGCGGAGAAGGGAGGACAACTCGTAATGTAGTTCCCTGAAAGCACAAAGTTGGGTAGAAAGCTAACAATATTTTTCAAAGTGAGCAAATAGCTAGATAAAGACAACTGGACTAGGGAAATTATTCTGAGGGAAGTAATCCATGAAAGGACTATAGTGGGGAATAGTCAGGACTGTCATGAGGCTGCAGACCCAGATGACTAGTGGGATTCATCGCCTATTCTAGATTCTGTTCAACACAAGTCTCTTGTTTTGTATTTTAAAAGCTGGATCTTGGGCTTCCCTGGTGGCGCAGTGGTTGACAGTCTGCCTGCCGATGCAGGGGACGCAGGTTCATGCCCCGGTCTGGGAGGATCCCGCATGCCGCGGAGCAGCTGGGCCCGTGAGCCACAGCCACTGAGCCTGCGCGTCCAGAGCCTGTGCTCCGCAAGGGGAGAGGCCACAACAGTGAGACGCCCGTGTACCGCAAAAAAAAAAAAAAAAGCTGGATCTTCCTGTAAGTGATATTTAGTGGCAATCACATTTCTTCCTTGAATGCAGTACTGTACTGATGTGCATTATTAGTTAATGTCTAGTGTTAAATACTTAAGATTAAAATGGGAATGAATAACACCTGCTGTTTGCTGTGCTGTGAGTAGGAAACCGTCTTGCCCTGATCCTTTGTGTCTCCTGGTGTACACTTGCACCTATGGCGCTGTGGCCAGCCAGCCTGCTTGCTTGCTGAGTCATTTCCTTTGGAGTCTTGTTACTTACTGTCATCCTCTGTGAGGTTGGGGTTCTTCCCTGACACTCCTTAAAAAACAGCACATTTCATTTTACACTTGATATCTTTAGTCAAAGCCTTCAGTCTCACTTTATTCACTATTCTTATATCAGATTTTTGTAAATACATTCATCTTAATTCATTAGATTACAAACATTCTGGTATAAGAAAAAGGGCTACCTCAAATACTTTCAAATCCTACGAACCTGTAAATTCTTATTTAATACATACTCAGCTTGATATGTACGTGGGCACTAAGAATTAAGAATTAGATACAATTAGAAATTAACATATTAATAAAGAATGAACAAAGTGGAGTTAAACTTGAAACATTTCAATATTCCTTAAATAATGTTCTACTCCAGGGAGAAAATATGTGCAAATGATGGGACCGACAAGGGTTTAGTTTCCAAAATATACGAACAGCTCATAAAACTCAACAACAAAAACACAACCCAAATGAAAAATGGGCAGAAGACCTAAATAGACATTTCTCCAAAGATGACATACAGATGGGTCAACAGGCACATGGAAAGATGTTCAACATCCCTTATTATTAAAGAAATGCAAATCAAAACTACAATGAGATACCACCTCACATCAGTCAGAATGGCCATCATTAAAAAGTCTACAAATAACAAATGCTGGAGGGACTTCCCTGGTGGTCCAGTGGTAAAGAATCCGCCTTCCAATGCAGGGGACGTGGGTTTGATTCCTGGTCAGGGAACTAAGATCCCACATGCTGCAGGGCAACTAAGCCCACGCGCCGCAACTACTGAGCTTGTGCGCCTCAATGGGAGAGCCTGTGTGCCGCAAACTACATAGCCCATGCTCCCTGGAGCCCGCACACCACAACTAGAGAGAAGCCCACGTGCTGCAACTAACACCCAACATGGCCAAAAATAAATAAATACATACATACATAAATGCTGGAGAGGGTGTGGAGAAAAGGGGATTCTCCTACACTGTTGGTGGGAATGTAAATTGGTGCAGCCACTACATAAAACAGTATGGAGGTTCCTTAAAAAACTAAAAATAGAGCTGACACATGATCCAGCAATGCCACTCCTGGGCATATATCCAGAGAAAACTCTAATTCAAAAAGATACACGCACCCCTATGTTCATAGCAGCACTATTCACAATAGTCAAGCCATAGAAACAGCCTAAATGCCCATCAACAGATGAATGGATAAAAAAGATGTGGTATATATATACAATGGAATACTACTCAGCCATAAAAAAAGAATGAAATAATGCCATTTGCAGCAAAATGGGTGGACCTAGAGGTTATCATACTAAGTGATGTCAGAAAGAGAAAGACAAATACCATATGACATCACTTATACATGGAATCTAAAATATGACACAAATGAACTATCTATGAAACAGAAACAGACTCACAAGAGATCAGACTTGTGGTTGCCAAGGGGGAGAGGGGGTGAGGAAGGGATGGAGTGGGAATTTGGGGTTAGCAGATACAAAATGGTATATATAGAATGGATAAACAACAAGGTCCTACGGTATAGCACAGGGAACTATATTCAATATCCTGGGACAAACCATAATGGAAAAGAATGTAAAAAAGAATGTATGTATAACTGAATCACTTCGCTATACGGCAGAAATTAACACATTGTAAATCAACTATACATCAATTAAAAAAATAAAATTTTTTTTAAATATTCTACTCCAAAAGCAATCAAAAACTTGATGACAGGGGCTTCCCTGGTGGCACAGTGGTTAAGAATCCAGCTGCCAATGCAGGGGACACGCGTTTGAGCCCTGGTCTGGGAAGATCTCACATGCCGTGGAGCAACTAAGCCAGTGCACCACAACTACTGAGTCTGCACTCTAGAGCCACGAGCCACAACTACTGAAACACGTGGGCCTAGAGCCCATGCTCCACAACAAGAGAAGCCACTGCAGTGAGAAGCCTGCACACCAGAACGAAGAGCAGCCCCCACTTGACGCAACTAGAGAAAGCCCGCGTGCAGCAACGAAGACCCAACACGGCCAAAAATAAATAAAATAAATTTATTTTAAACACAAAACTTGATGACAATGCCTATGATGTCTGCTAGAAGCCACATAGATTATACTCTTTAATTTCATCACACATAGTGCAAATGTCATGCTGTGTCTATGTCCAAAGACTACACATTCTCCATAGGCTACTATTATGAAAGAGAACAAGTTAATTATCTGAGACAAGACTCTCAGTTATACTGATTCTTTCAAAGGATCTCAATGCTTCTTATAAAAATGAAGATTTCTTTCCAATCCTGGGGCCATTCTGTTAATTCAAAGGGAAATAAAAACGTGTACAGAACAGAAAACAAAATGAGGACTTACTTGTGCATGGCACTGTGCTATAAGTTTTCTCATGGTATCTTTCAAAATTCTCCTCTCAAAGTAGGTATTGGTGCTTCCAATTTAGAGATGAGAAAACTGAAGTTCAGTGTATTTGAAAAAAAAAATCAATTGTACAATAACCAATTAAGGACTCATGTGTATGCCACTTTCCCAGAGAGATAATACCATAACATTGTAACCAACAGTTACAGAAATGCCGTCAACAAATTTCAAGGGGGAAATAAGAAACAAATATATTGAATAGCTTTGGCTTTCATATAAATATAAATGTGACAGGCAGGGAAACACTCAAATGGCAATACGTAAATCTTGAAAGTACTCTACTTCATATTATGTTTTTAAGATTTAAGTTACAGTTATGAGTTAAGTTACAAATTTAAGCTATAAAATATTGCCATGGAAATGCAGTTAATATCAAAATGACAGATGAAAAAAGACTCAAACTGCCTGGTAAGAGTACTAGTATTAAATAATTGTCAAGACAAAGTAAAATTCCATCAGCTCTCATCCTTCTATTTTGTCCTATTGATTAAAATACATGATATGGTAAATCTGCTATCTCATCAATCTGTACAAAACACACTTTATCTGGTATGTGAAACTGACCAAGTAGAGCTTCCTCAAAGCTCCCGTCCTTAGGAAGATGGTGAGACTCAGATGTGTCAGCCTGTTTATCAGGATATCAGCCACAGGAACGTAACACAGAGTACCTTTCCCAGCCATCTAGATTTATTATACACATCCACAGTTAATCACAACTGATGCAAAAGGTGATACAGCACCACACAGCAAAATAAAAAGTCTGCCCAATCTCTCTAGTCACATGGGCCGTGTCATTAACCTTGGAACTCTGGGACCACTTCCCACCTGTCTGTCGACTTCCTCCTCCAGAGCATTGCACAAATCCAGCTGGGTCTCCTGTTTCCTTCTCACTTTGTTCAGGTTCAGATTATCTTTACCTAGAATGCTTCCAGGCACCTTTTCAAAGATCCTTTAGCCAATTACTTTCAACATCATAGACAAAATCCATCATCCAAATCCATTATGCCAACTCAATTACTCTATAATCACAATCCCCATAATAGCTACCCCATAATGTCATATCAAGTACAAACATGACATTTGTGTTAAAAGCCCTTTAGAGACTTCTCTAGGAAGATGGAGCAGATGAACTTTTCACTATTCTTCCTCCTAACTACAACTATAATCTCTGGACATCATATATAAAACAAATGTAAGAAGACTTTCGGACTTACCCGGTGGTGCGGTGGTTAAGAATCCGCCTGCCAATGCAGGGGACACGGGTTCAATCCCTGGTCTGGGAAGATCCCACATGCTGCGGGGCAACTAAGCCCACATGCCACAACTACTGAGCCCGTGCACCACAACTACTGAGCCTGCGCTCTAGAGCCCGTGAGCCACAACTACCGAGCCCACATGCCACAACTACTGAAGCCTGCATGCTGTAGGGCCCATGTGCCACAACTACTGAAGCTCACACACCTAGAGCCCATGCTCTGCAACAAGAGAAGCCACCACAATGAGCAGCCCATGCACCGCAACGAAGAGTAGCCCCCACTTGCTGCAACTAGAGAAAGCCTGCATGTAGCAACGAAGACCCAATGCAGGGGCTTCCCTGCTGGTGCAGTGATTAAGAATCCACCTGCCAATGCAGGGGACATGGGTTCGTGCCCTGGTCTGGGAAGATCCCACATGCCACAGAGCAACTAAGCCCGTGCGCCACAACTACTGAGGCTGCATGCCTAGAGCCCATGCTCCACAACAAGAGAAGCCACTGCAGTGAGAAGCCCGTGCACTGCAACAAAGAGTAGCCCCTGCTTGCTGCAACTAGAGAAAGCCCACGCACAGCAATGAAGACCCAACGCAGCCAAAAAATAATTAATTTTTAAAAGAAAGACAATACAGCAGAAAAATAAAGTTAAAAAAAAAACCAAGAAAAAGAAGTCCAAAAAAAAATAAAACAGGCAGAGAGAAGACAGACTGAGTTGGACCTTGGGATCCAAAAGAGAAAAAAAAAAAAAAAAAAACCTCAGCCTAGGAGTGAGTTCCTTGAGTTTCCTTTTACCTCATATATCCCAGACTGGGCGCTGGAGTAACAGGTAACCCAGAAATGCCAATGGATGCAGGGGAAAAAGTCTCAACAAAAGCCTGCTCTCTTAGCCAAAGGACCAAGAAAGGGGCAGCCTCCCACAATAGATAACATATAAAATAACTGCTCTACTCCAGCCAACATCACAGAAAATGCTGCGGCCCCACCTCCACCAAGGCTAACTTCCCTCCTTTCTAGGCTGTAATGAGATGCCTCAAACCCTACAAGATGGTGTCAGAGAAAGCAGGGACTTACTCACCTCCCTTTAAGACGGTGGAGACAATCTGGGGTGGGGTGTGGGGGCAGAATTACACCCCATCCAGCATCAATGAAGCAGCCTCCCCTATCTGCTAGGATGGTGCCCCAGGAGGCCTCATGGGGAGTTGGGGCACCCACCACCACCCAGCAGTAATATGCCCAGCAGTAAAATGGAGCACTGCCCTGGGGGTGACTGGAGGCCGAGTGGGAAACCTGGACTCTGCTCGCACCTGGTAGTAACAAGATGGCACACACTCCTCCCTTGCTGTTAGTGAAAGCCAGCTAAAAGAAAAAGCTGAAACAAGATCCAAAGTCTCAGATACTCAAAATATCTAGATTTCAGTAAAATCACTCTTCATGCCAAGACCCAAAAAGAACACAAACTGAATGGAAAACGACAATCAGTAGATGCCAACTCTGAGATGACAAGAGATGTTTGAATTATCTGACAGATTTTAAAGCAGCTACAATAAAAAGGCTTCAATGAGCATTTAGCAGCACTCTTGAAACAAATGAAAATAATAGTCTCAGCAAAAAAAAAAAAAAGGGGGGTGGGGGTGGGGAACCAAATAAAACTTTTAGAACCAAAAAGTAAAATAACTGAAATAACACAACGGATAGGAACAAAAGCAGAATGGAGAAGACAGAGGGAAGAATCAGTGAACTCAGAGACAGAACAACAGAAATTATCCAATCTGGAAAACAAAAAATGAACCAACTAGGGGAAAACATGAGCAGAGTCTCGGTGACCTGTGTGGCTACAACAGAAAATCTAATAATTGTGGCATCAGGGTCCCAGAAGGAGAGGAGTAAAACGGCAAGGCTGAAAAAGTACTTTAAAAAAATAATGGCAGGGCTTCGTTCCAGCCTGATGGGCGTCGAAGGCAGGCCAGTCTGTGGCCAAACAACGAGGCCACATTACAGCACGACAGTGACTGCGACCACGCTGTGGGCCCCAGACAGGCGAGGAGACAAGACGGCCTCCTACTCTTGGAGGGCACACACAAGGTCTTGTGTGCACTAGAACCAAGGAAAAAGCAGTGACTTCAGAGGAGCCTGGGCCAGACCTACCTGCTGGTCTTAGAGGGTCTCCTGGGGAGGTGAGGAGGGCTGTAGGTCACTGTGGGGACGAGGACACTGGTGACAGAGGTACCAGGGAGTACTCATTAGCGTGAGCTCTCCTGGAGGCTGCCATTTTGACACCAAGTCCTGGGCCATCCAACAGCCTGTAGGCTTCAGTGCTGGGACACCTCACACCAAACGACCAACAGGGTGAAAACACACCACACGCATCAGCAGACAGGCTGCCTAAGTCTTTCTGAGCCCACAGCCACATCTAAACACGCCCCTTGACATGGCCCTACCCACGAGAGGGACAAACCCACCAGTGGGCAGGCACCAGTCCTTCCAGCCAGGAAGCCTGCACAAGCCTCTAGACCAGCCTCACCCACCAGGGGGCAGACACCAGACGCAAGAGGAACTACTATCCTGCAGCCTGCAGAACAGAGACTGCAAACACAGAAAGACTGACAAAATGAGACAGCAGAGGAATATGTTCCAGACAAAGGAACAAGATAAAACCCCAGAAGAACAACTAAGGTAAGTGCAGATAGGCAATCTACCTGGAAAAGAATTCAGAGTAATGATAGTAAAGATGATCCAAGATCTCGGAAAAAGAATGGAGGCACAGACTCAGAAGATACAAGAAATGCTTAACAAAGAGCTAGAAGATGTAAAGAACAAACAAACAATTGAACAATAACTGAAATCACAAATACACTAGAAGAAATCAATAGCAGAATAAATGAGGGAGAAGAACGTATAAGTGAGCTGGAAGACAGAATGGTAGAAATCACTGCTGCAGAGCAGAATAAAGAAAAAAGAATGAAAAGAAATGAGGACAGTTTAAGAGACCTCTGGGACAACATGAATCACACCAACATTCACATTATAGAGGTCCCAGAAGAAGAGAGAGAGAAACGGCCTAAGAAAATATTTGAAGAGATAAAGCTGAAAACTTCCCTAATGTGGAACAGGAAACAGTCACCCTAGTCCAGGAAGCACAGAGAGTCCCATACAGGATAAACCCAAGGAGGAACACACCAAGACACAAATTATTCAAACTGACAAAAATTGAAGACACAGAGAAAATATTAATATTAAAAGCAACAAGGGAAAGGCAACAAATAACATACAAGGGAATCCCCATAAGGTTATCAGCTGATTTTTCAGCAGAAACACTGCAGGCCAGAAGGAAGTGGCACAATATATTTAAAGTGATGAAAGGGAAAAACCTACAACCAAGAATACTCTACCCAGCAAGGATCCTGTTCAGATTCGACAGAGAAATCAAAAGCTTTACAGACAAGCAAAAGCTAACAGAATTCAGCACCACCAAACCACTTTTACAACAAATGCTAAAGGAACTTCCCTAGGTGGAAAAGAAAAAGCCACAACTACAAACAAGAAAATTACGAATGGGAAAGCTCACCAGTAAAGACAAAAATACAATAAAGGTAGGAAATCATCCACACACAAATCTGATATCAAAGCTAGTAATCTTGAGGAGAGTACAAATGCAGGATATTGGTAATGCATTTGAAATAAGAGAGCAGGAACTTAAAACAGTCTTGTATACACATACTATGAGGTTTTGCTATACCAAACCCTCATAGTAACCACAAACCAAAAATCTACAATAGATATACACACAAAAAAGAAAGAGGAATCCAAACATAACACTGAAGATAGTCATCAAATCACAAGAAAACAAAAAAATAGAAGTGAAGAAAAAAAACCTACAAAACCAAATCCAAAACAATTAACAAAATGACAATAAGAACATATGTATCAGTAATTACCTTAAATGTAAATGGATTAAATGCTCCAACCAAAAGACACAGACTGGCTGAATGGATACAAAAACAAGCCCCGTATAATATACTGTCTACAAGAGACGCACTTCAGACCTAGGGACACATATGGACTAAAAGTGAGGGGACAGAAAAAGATATTCCACGCAAATGGAAATCAAAAGAAAGCTGCAATAGAAATACTCTTATTAGACAAAATAGACTTTAACATAAAGTCTGTCACAAGAGACAAAGAAGGACACTACATAATAATCAAGGGATCAATCCAAGAAGATATAACAATTGTAAATATATATGGATCCAACAAAAAAGCATCTCAAAATATAAGGCAAATACCAACAGCAGGATGAAAGTAAAAGAATAGAAAAAGATATATTATGCAAACATTAACCAAAAAACAACCAAACAGTTCTGACTACATTAATATTAAATAAAGTAGACTTAAGAGCAAACAAAATTATCAGGGACAGAAAGGGACATTATATTACAGTAAAAAGATAAAAGACACAGCAAGCCTAAATATGTATGCACCAAACAAAAGACCTCCAAAAAATGAAAAGAGCTGACAGAAAAGAAAGGAAAAATACACAAATCCACAAATACAGTGGGAGACTTCAACACCCCCTTTTCAACAACTGCTAGAATAGAAAATCAAGAATGATACAGAAGAATTTAGCAACACCATCAACCAACAACTTCTATTTAACATTTATAGGACATTCCACTAACAACAAGAGTACACATTCTTTTCTAATACCCATAGAACATAAACCAAAATGGCCCATATCCTTGGGCCATTAAAAAAACCTCAACAAGGCTTCCCTGGTGGCACAGTGGTTGAGAGTCCGCCTGCCGATGCAGGGGACACAGGTTCGTGCCCCGGTCCGGGAAGATCCCACATGCCGTGGAGCAGCTGGGCCTGTGAGCCATGGCCGCTGAGCCTGCGTGTCCGGAGCCTGTGCTCCACAACGGGAGAGGCCACAACAGTGAGGCCCGCGTACCGCAAAAAAAAAAAAACCAAAAAAAAACCTCAAAAAATTTTTTTTTAAAAATGGAAATACACCCTTCAACAACAACACAGGGGTTAGGGGCTCCAACCCTCCCCGTGGTCCAAAATCTGCATATAAATTATAGTCCGCCCTCTATATCTACAGTTCCTCAGTATCCACAGTTCTGCACCTGCAGATTCAACCAACCTCAAATTGTGTAGGACTATAGTACTTACTACAGAAAAAAATCTGCATGTAAGTGGGAACGCACAGTCCAAACCTGTGTTATTCAAGGATCAACTGTACAGTTTGTGTCCTCTGACCACAAAAGAATCAAACTAGAACTCAATAACCAAAAAATAATAGCAAAATTTCCAAATATTTTGAAACCAAACAACAAACTTCTAACTTCAACAGTTAAAAGAAGTTTTCTCAAGGGAAATTTAAAAATACAATGAACTGAATTAAAATAAATATATCAAAACTTGTGGGATGCAGCTAAAAGCAATGTTGAGAAGGAAATTTACAGCACTAAATGCTTACATCAGAAAAAGAGGATTTGGTTCAGGAAGGTGGAGTAGAAGGACACGCTCTCACTCCCCTTCCAAGAGCACCGGAATCACAACTAACTGCTGAACAATCATAGACAGGAAGATTGTCGACAGGAAGACTCTGGAACTCACCAGAAAAGATACCCCACATCCAAAGACAAAGGAGAAGCCACAATGAGAGGGGAGGGGGTGGGGCACAATCACAATAAAATCAAATCCCATAACTGCTGGGTGGGTGACTCACAAACTGGACAACACTTATACCACAGATGTCCACCCACTGTAGTGAAGGTTCTGAGCCCCACGTCAGGCTTCCCAACCTGGGGGTCCGGCAACGGGAGAAGGAATTCCTAGAGAATCAGACTTTGAAGGCTAGCAGGATTTGATTACAGGACTTCAACAGGACCGGGGGAAACAGGCTCCACTCAGGGAGCACACACCAAGTAGTGTGCGCATCAGGACCCAGGGGAAGGAGCAGCGACCCCACGGGAGACTGAACCAGACCTACCTGCTACTGTTGGAGGGTCTCCTGAAGAGGTTGGGGGTGGCTGTGTCTCGCCATGAGAACAAGGACACTGGCAGCGGAAGTTCTGGGAAGTACTCCTTGGCTTGAGCCCTCCCAGAGTCTGCCACTGGCCCCACCAAACAGCCCGGGTAGACTCCAGTGTTGAATTGCCTCAGGCCAAACAACCAACAGGGAGGGAACCCAGCCCCACCCCATCAGCAGACAAGCGGATTAAACTTTTACTGAGCTCTGCCCACCAGAGCTACAGCCAGCTCTACAGAAAACTTGCACAAGCCTCTTAGATAGCCTCATCCTCCAGAGGGCAGACAGCAGAAGCAAGAAGAACTACAATCCTGCAGCCTGTGGAACAAAAACCACATTCACAGAACGATAGACAAGATGAAAAGGCAGAGGGCTATGTACCAGATGAGGGAACAATATAAAACCCCGGAAAAACAGCTAAATGAAGTGGAGATAGGCAACCTTCCAGAAAAAGAATTCAGAATAATGATAGTGAAGATGATCCAGGACCTCGGGAAAAGAATGGAGGCAAAGATCGAGAAGATGCAAGAAATGTTTAACAAAGACCTAGAAGAATCAAAGAACAAACAAACAGAGATGAACAATACAATAACTGAAAAGAAAAATACACTAGAAGGAATCAACAGCAGAATAACTGAGGCAGAAGAACGGATAAGCGACCTGGAAGACAATGGTGGAATTCACTGCTGTGGGACAGAATAAAGAAAAAAGAATGAAAAGAAATGAAGACAGCCTTAGAGACCTCTGGGACAACATTAAACGCAACAACATTCGCATTATAGGGGTCCCAGAAGGAGAAGGGAGAGAGAAGTGACCCGAGAAATATTTGAAGAGGTTATAGTTGAAAACTTCCCTAACATGGGAAAGAAAATAGCCATCCATGTCCAGGAAGCGCAGAGTCCCATACAGGAGAAACCCAAGGAGAAACACACCGAGACACATAGTAATCAAATTGGCAAAAATATAAAGACAAAGTATTGAAAGCAGCAAGGGAAAAACGACAAATAACATACAAGGGAACTCCCATAAGGTTAAGAGCTGATTTCTCAGCAGAAACTACAAACCAGAAGGGAGTGGCATGATATACTTAAAGTGATGAAAAGGAAGAACCTACAACCAAGATTACTCTACCTGGCAAGGATCTCATTCAGATTCGAGGGAGAAATCAAAAGCTTTACAAACAAGCAAAAGCTAAGAGAATTCAGCACCACCAAACCAGCTCTACAACAAATGCTAAAGAAACTTCTCTAAGTGGAACACAAGAGAAAAGGACCTACAAAAACAAACCCAAAACAATTAAGAAAATGGTAATAGGAACATACATATCGATAATTACCTTAAACATGATTGGATTAAATGCTCAACCAAAAGACACAGGCTCACTGAATGGATACAAAAACAAGACCCATATATATGCTGTCTACAAGAGACACACTTCAGACCTACGGAGATACAGACAGAAAGTGAGGGGATGGAAAAAGATATGCCATGCAAATGGAAATCAAAAGCTGGAGTAGCAAAACTCATATCAGATAAAATAAACTTTAAAATAAAGAATGTTACAAGAGACAAGGAAGGACACTACGTAATGATTAAGGAATCAATCCAAGAAGAAGATATAACAATTATAAGTATATATGCACCCAACATAGGAGCACCTCAATACATGAGGCAACTGCCAACAGCTATAAAAGAGGAAATGGACAGTAACACCATAAAAGTGGGGGACTTTAACACCTCACTTACACCAATGGACACATGATCCAAACAGAAAATTAATAAGCAAACACAAGCTTTAAATGACACAATAGACCAGATAGATTTAATTGATATTTATAGGACATTCCATCCAAAAACAGCAGATTACACTTTCTCCTCAAGTGCGCATGGAATATTCCCCAGGATAGATCACATCTTGCGTCACAAATCAAGCCTCAGTAAATTTAAGAAAACTGAAATCATATCAAGCATCTTTTCTGACCACAACGCTATGAGATTAGAAATCAATTACAGGGGAAAAAATGTAAAAAAACACAAACACATGGAGGGTAAACAATATGTTACTAAAAAAACAAGAGATCACTGAAGAAATCAAAGAAGAAATCAAAAAATACCTAGAGACAAATGATAATGAAAACACGACAATCCAAAACCTATGGGACGCAGCAAAAGCAGTTCTAAGAGGGAAGTTTATAGCAATACAAGCTTACTTCAAGAAACAAGAAAAAACTCAAACAACCTAACCTTACACGTAAAGGAAATAGAGAAAGAAGAACAAACAAAACCCAAAGTTAGCAGAAGGAAAGAAATCATAAAGATGAGAGCAGAAATAAATGAAATAGAAACAAAGAAAACAATAGCAAAGATCAATAAAACTAAAAGCTGGTTCTTTGAGAAGATAAACAAAATTGATAAACCATTAGCCAGACTCATCAAGAAAAGGAGGGAGAGGACTCAAATCAATAAAATTAGGAATGAAAAAGGAGAAGTTACAACAGACACAGCAGAAATACAAAGCATCCTAAGAGACTACTACAAGCAACTCTATGCCAATAAAATGGACAACCTGGAAGAAATGGACAAATTCTTAGAAAGGTATAACCTTCCAAGACTGAACCAAGAAGAAACAGAAAATATGAACAGACAAATCACAAGTAATGAAATTGAAACTGTGATTAAAAATCTTCCAACAAACAAAAGCCCAGGACCAGATGGCTTCACAGGTGAATTCTCTCAAACATTTAGAGAGCTAACACCCATCCTTCTCAAACTCTTCCAAAAAATTGCAGAGGAAGGAATAGTCCCAAACTCATTCTATGAGGCCACCATCACCCTGATACCAAAACCAGACAAAGATACTACAAAAAAAGAAAATTACAGACCAATATCACGGATGAATATAGATGCAAAAATCCTCAACAAAATACTAGCAAACAGAATCCAACAACACATTAAAAGGATCATACACCATGATCAAGTGGGATTTATCCCAGGGATGCAACGATTCTTCAATACATGCAAATCAATCAATGTGATACACCATATTAACAAATTGAAGAATAAAAACCATATGACCATCTCAATGCAGAAAAAGCTTCTGACAAAATTCAATACCCATTTATGATAAAAAGTCTCCAGAAAGTGGGCATAGAGGGAACCTACCTCAACATAATAAAGGCCATGTACAACAGCAAACATCATTCTCAATGGTGAAAAACTGAAAGCATTTCT
Organism: Tursiops truncatus; assembly: GCF_011762595.2. Classification (NCBI taxonomy): domain Eukaryota; kingdom Metazoa; phylum Chordata; class Mammalia; order Artiodactyla; family Delphinidae; genus Tursiops; species Tursiops truncatus. The sequence goes on along the minus strand of NC_047050.1, from coordinate 11,294,147 downwards.
TCTAAGATCAGGAATAAGACAAGGATGTCCACTCTCACCACTATTATTCAACATTGTTTTGGAAGTCCTAGCCACAGCAATCAGAGAAGAAAAAGAAATAAAAGGAATCCAAATCAGAAAAGTAAAACTGTCACTGTTTGCAGATGACATGATACTATACATAGAGAATCCTAACGATGCCACCAGAAAACTACTAGAGCTAATGAATGAATGTGGTAAAGTTGCAGGATACAAAATTAATGCACAGAAATCTCTTGCATTCCTATACACTAATGATGAAAAACCTGAAAGAGAAATTAAGGGAAAACACTCCCATTTACCACTGCAACAAAAAGAATAAAATGCCTAGGAATAAACCTACCTAGGGAGACGAAAGACCTGTATGCAGAAAACTATAAGACACTGATGAAAGAAATTAAAGATGATACAGATAGAGAGATATAACATTTTCTTGGATTGGAAGAATCAACATTGCAAAAATGACGATACTACCCAAAGCAATCTACAGATTCAATGCAATCCCTATCAAATTACCAATGGCATGTTGTTACAGAACTACAACAAAAAACCTTAAAATGTGTATGGAGACATAAAAGACCCCGAATAGCCAAAGCGGTCTTGAGGGAAAAAAACGGGAGCTGGAGGAATCAGACTCCCTGACATCAGACTATACTACAAAGCTACAGTAATCAAGAGAATATGGTACTGGCACAAAAACAGAAATACAGATCAATGGCACAGGATAGAAAGCCCAGAGATAAACCCACACACCTATGGTCAACTAATCTACGACAAAGGAGGCAAGGATATACAATGGAGGAAAGTCTCTTCAATAACAGACTGGGGTGGTGGTGTGATGAATTGGGAGATTGGGATTGACATATATACACTAATATGTATAAAATGGATAACTAATAAGAACCTGCTGTATAAAATATAAATAAAATAAAATTCAAAATAAAGAGAAAGTCTCAAATTAATAATATCAACTCTCACCCAAAGAACCTAGAAAAAGAGCAAAATAAACTCAAAAGTAAGCAGAAGGAAGAAAATAATAGGAGCAGAAATCAATAAAATTGAAAACCAAAAAAAGAAAAATCAATGAAAGAGAAAGCTTGTTCTTTGAAAAGATTAATAAAATTGACAAATATTTAAAAAAGAGAAGGCATAAATTACTAACATCAGGAATGAAACGGGATATATTATTAAAGACCACGTAGCTATCAAAAGCATAATAAGGAAATACTACAAACAATTCTATACACATAAATCTAACCAGTTAGATGAAATGGACCAATTAATTGAAAAATACAAAACTATTACATCTCTTCCAATATGAAATTCGTAAGACAGTCACATAACTATTAAGGAACTTGAACTCATAATTTTAAAAACACGCCAAAACTCAATTCCACCTATGGCCAATTAATCTATGACAAAGGAGGCAAGACTATACAACGGAGAAAAGTCTCTTCAATAAATGGTACTGGGAAAACCAGATAGTTAAATGTAAAAAAATGAAATTAGAACATTCTTTCACACCCTACACAAAAATAAACTCAAAATGGATTAAAGGCCTAAATGTAAAGCCAGACACTATAAAACTCTTAGAGGAAAACATAGGCACAACACCCTTTGACATAAATTGCACAGCAATATCTTTTTCAATCAGTCTCCCAGAGTAACAGAAATAAAAACAGAAATAAACAAATGGAACCTAATTGAACTCAAAAGTGTTTGTACAGCAAAGAAAACCATAAACAAAACAAAAAGACAACCCACACAATGGGAGAAAATATTTGCAAACGAAGCAACCAGAAAGGGAGTAGTATCCAAAGTATACAAGCAGCTCATGTAGCTCAAAATACAAAAAAACACCCAACCCAATCAAAAAATGGGCAGAAGACCTAAGAAGACATTTCTCCAAAGAAGACATACAGATGGCCAAGAAGCACATGAAAAGATGCTCAACATCACTAATTATTAGAGAAAGGCAAATCAAAACTACAGTAAGATATCACCTCACTCCAGTGAGAATGGCCCTCAATCAAAAAATCTGCAAACAATAAATGCTGGAGAGGGTGTGGAGAAAAGGGAACCCTCCTACACTGTTGGTGGAAATGTAAATTGGTACAGCCAGTATAGAGAACAGTATGGAGGTTCCTTAAAAAAACTAAAAATAGAGCTACCATAAGATCCAGCAATCCCACTCCTGGGCATATAACCAGAGAAAAACATACACGCACCCCAGTGTTCACTGCAGGCACTGTTTACAATAGCCAAGACATGGAAGCAACCTAAATGTCCATCGACAGATGAATGGATAAAGAAGATGTGGTACATATGCACAATGGAATATTACTCAACCATAAAAAGAATAAAATAATGCCATTTGCAGCAACATGGATGGACCTGGAGATTATCATACTAAGTGAAGTAACTCAGACAGAGACAGATATGATATTTGTCTTTCTCTGTCTGGCTTACTTCACTTAATATCATATGATATCGCTTATATGCGGAATCTAAAATGAACTTATAAAACAGAAACAGACTCACAGACTTAGAGAATGAACTTACAGTTATCAGTGGTGAAGGGTGGGAGGAAGGGATAGACTGGGAGTTTGGGATTGACAGGTACACACTGCTATGTTTAAAATAAAATGCCTTTCTGTACGTATAAATAGATAGATAGACAGACAGACAAATAAATAAATCTCATCAAAAAGAAATCAACAGGTCCGGATGGTTCACTGGATAATTCTCCTAAATGTTTAAAGAATTAACACCAGTTCTATACAATCTCTTCAGAAAATAGATAGCTTCATTTTTTGAAGCTAGTATTACTCTGACACCAAAACCAGACAAACAATCAGAAAGTTAATTGTAAAACATAAAACTATAAACTTGAAAAAAACAAAAACAGGAGAAAAATCCAAAGGATCTAACATAGGCACAGAGTTCTTACACTGACACCAAAAGCATGATCCGTAAAAGGGAAAAACAAATGAATTAAAATATAAAACTTTTGCTCTGTGAAAGACCCTGTTAAATAGATGAAAAGATAAGATTTAACTTGTCCTATTTGCCCTACATTTGGGAGAAAATGTTTACAAACCCACACCTCTGAAAAATGACTCATACCTAGCATATATAAAGAACTCGCAAAAGAAAACCAAATTAGAAAATGGGCAAAAGACGTGAAGAGACATTTTATTCAAAAGCATATGAAGATGGCAAACATATGAAACGATGTTCAACATTATTAGCCAATAAGGAAACACAAATTAAAATGAGGTGTACAATACACACCTATTAGAATGGCCAAAAAAAAAAAGGAAAAAAGTAACATCATCAAATGCTGGTGAGGAAGCAGAGAAGCTGGATTAGCCATACACTGCTGGTGGGAATGTAAAATAATGCAGCCATTCTGGAAAATAGTGTGTCAGTTTTTTAAAACTAAACATGCAACTACCTTACGACTCATATAAACCAACAATTGCCCTCATGGGCATTTATTCCAGAGAAATGAAAACCTATGCTGGCTCAAAATCCTGTACACGTTTACATTAACTTTACCTATAAAAGCCAAGAACTGGAATCAATCCAGATGTCCATCAACTGGTGCATGGTTAAACATGTGGTCCATCCATACCAAGGAATACTACTCAGTACTAAAAGGGAAGGAACTGCTGATACACACAGCAATCTGGATGAATCACTAGAGATTATGCTTAGTGAAAAAAGCCAGTCCCAAAAGGTTGTATATTGTATGATTCAATTTATATAACTATCTTGAAATGACAAAATTGTGAAAATGGAGAACAGATAAGTGATTGCCATTAAGGAGGGGTTAGAGATGGAAGTGAAGTGGGTGTGGCCATAACAGGGCCACAGGAGGGGTTCCTGTAGTATGGAAATGTTCTGCATCTTGACTTAACCAGTGTCAATATCCTAGGTGTGATAGTGTACCATGTTTTGCAGGATGTCACCACTGGAGAAAACTGGGTAAAGGGTACAGGAAATGCTTCTGTATTCTTTCTTGTAACTGCATGTGAAGAATCTACAATTATCTCAAGAAGTTTAATCAAAAAAATAAAATAAACATCTTAAGAAAGGCTAGGGCTTCCCTGATGGCGCAGTGGTTGAGAGTCCGCCTGCAGATGCAGGGGACACGGGTTTGTACCCCGGTCCGGGAAGATCCCACATGCCGCGAAGCGACTAGGTCCGTGACCCACGGCCACCAAGCCTGCGCGTCCGGAGCCTGTGCTCCGCAACGGGAGAGGCCACAACAGTGAGAGGCCCGCATATCAAAGAAAAAAAATAAATAAAGGCTGTGCTCGCTTCGGCAGCTCATATACTAAAATTGGAACGATACAGAGAAGATTAGCATGGCCCCTGCGGAAGGATGACACGCAAATTCGTGAAGCATTCCATATTTTTTTCCAATGCAGGGGTTGCGGGTTCGATCCTTGGTCAGGGAGCTAGGATCCCACATGCCTTGTGGCCAAAAAACCAAAACATAAAACAGTAGCAGTATTGCAACAAATTCAATAAAGACTTAAAAAAAAAAAAGGCTCTTTACCTGCTAATCCTGCAATAATCTGGTCTGTTCATCTACTGCTATGTCCTCACTCCTACTTGTCATTCAAATCAAATTCCTTTTTTGCTCTTGGATTACTTAATTCTTATTTTATTCAGCTAATACCACTCAAATGAAATTACTCTCTAGCTAAAGTCAATGATAATCTTTCAAATGCAAAACAAAATGGAAACTTGCTAGGTTTTTGGTTTACCTAGCCTCTAAGTATCTGACACTGATGGAAGTTTACTCTACTTCCCTGAAGATCTCCTACCTCTGCTTCCATGACAACACTCTCTGATGGTTCTCCTCCCGCCTCTTGAGCTACTTCTGGCAGGTAGGGGAGTCCCTTCTTTCTCTTTCTTTTTTTTCTCCTGATTTACTTCCAAATGCCAGCTTTATCCAGGATACAAATGCTCTTCATGTCTTATATATGCTCCTTGAGTACTCTGGGTACCAGCCATTCTATCCACATGTTGAAGTGCAAGCATTCTTTATCAATATCTAGCTACATAAACTGTCTCTAGAGCAATGTCAACGTCCCACAGGAAGCTCAAACACAGCATATTCCACATTGGACTACCTCTTACTCCCACCCTCCAGAAAGAAATCTGTTTTCCTATATTCTTATTAATTGTTCCACCATTCTCATATCCTAGCCAAAAACCTGGGGGTTATCCTAGACTCTTCCTTTCTCAACCCCAATACCCAAAAAGGTTCTTAAAAAAGTTTAACATTCTTCTGAGTATCCCTTGATTTTGTCCTTTTTCTCCATGCCTTCTGTCGGTTTCTTAATTTAGTCACACTCTTATCATCTCTTATTTAGCCTATTTCCTGACTTGGCTCCCTTCTATTCTTTACACTGTTTACAAGGAAATTTAACTAAAATACAAATTTGATATTATTACTATGATGCTTAAATTTCTTCCACCGCTCTACAGTGCTTTCAGGAAAAAGTGTAAACTTCTTAGCCTAACATGTATGACCTTTAAATCTCGACCTACTTTCCATATTCTTCTCCTACAGCTTACCCTTCCCTGCCACTCTCTAGCCTCATGGAGCCATTTGGAGTTTCCCGAACATGCCATGTGGCCTCCTGATTGGTACCTTTAATCACATTCATTTTACCTGGAATACAGCCTTCCTAGCTCAGTGGCTCCTACTGCCCCTCAGCACTCAGCTCTATCATCCACCCCCCTGAGAAGCCTTGCTGAACCTCTCATCCCACAGTGGCCTTCTGTATTCACTTAGTAGTCTTTCCAGTATCACTCTTATTTAGTTTTGTAATCTCCTCTAGCAAGTATTTCCAAGTATTCCTGGAAAGCTGGGACTGTGTCTTATTTTATCTATGTATCCTTGATGCCTAATAAGAAGAGTTGAATAAGCTGAATAGGTGTTTATTAGATTGAAGAGTAGTCAATAATTTACTCAGGCTCTATCAAATAAATGAAAGCACTTCTGTAACTCTTGCATACTGTCTCCTTTGAATCAAAACTCATCCTGAAGCCAGGACATGAAACCAACCTAAATGTCCATCGACAGACGAATGGATAAAGAAGATGTGGCACATTTATACAATGGAATATTACTCAGCCATAAAAAGAAACGAAACAGAGTTATTTGTAGTGAGGTGGATGGACCTAGAGTCTGTCATACAGAGTGAAGTAAGTCAGAAAGGGAAAAACAAATGCCGTATGCTAACACATATATGGAATCTAAGGGAAAAAAAGGGTACTGATGAACCTAGTGGCAGGGCAGGAATAAAGACGTAGATGTAGAGAATGGACTTGAGGACACGGAGTGGGAAAGGGGAAGTTGGGGTGAAGTGAGTGTAGCATCAACATATATATACTACCGAATGTAAAATAGTTAGCTAGTGGGAAGCAGCCGCATAGCACAGAGAGATCAGCTCGGTGCTCTGTGATGACCTGGAGGGGTGGGATAGGGAGGGTGGGAGGGAGGCTCAAGAGGGAGGGGATATGGGGATGTATGTATGCATATGGCTGATTCACTTTGCTGTACAACAGAAACTAATAACACAGTATTGTGAAGCAATTATACTCCAATGAAGATCTATTAAAAAAAAAACTATCTTGACTATACAAATTTCCTAATATGATCCACGGTGATTCCTCTGCCTCAATAAGACCATTAGAATTACTTACTTATCTAAACGTATTTATGATAGGTCTTTCTGATTTCTCATTTTAGAATGTAAACTTCCGGAGGGCAAGGAATTCTGTAATTCTTAAGGACTAGGACACAGTTACAGGTCTCTTAAGAACTTTACAAATACCAGCTGAGTGTTTAAAATGAACAGAAAAGATGACCACTCAGAGAAAAAAAAAGAACTGGGTTACTAGAGATCAAATTAGGCTAATAAAAGGAAATACTGTACATGTATCATCTTAAAATACTAAATACCGCATCTCAGCTCTGATAGCCATCCAGACTAACCTTCGTCTTGTTGAACATTCTCCTTCTTCTTTGGCTACCCATCCAACATCAGCAAAAGACACCACTGCATCCTCTCCTGGCTGTCTGGGGCTCCATTCTGTTGTAGGGCTGGTAAGCTGTAAGTTACAAATAGGGAAAGTTCTTCATCTAGCACCAAAATGGTAGAATAAAACATTTTCTTACCTAAGGAAAATCATCAGCTCTAGTGTTACAAACACATGGACAGTTTCTAGCATTTCCACTGAAGGTCTCCATGAAAGAGACCTTTAGTTATGTTATACTGTTGTTTAATAGTGCATGCAATCTCTGAATTATAATTTAACTCATTCAATTTTTATTTTACAGGTCAAATGAGACTCATTAAAAAAAAAAAAAACCTCTATTCATCCTAAAACATTAAGAAAATTTTTAGAATTTAAACATTATAAATCAGTTCTTTTCTGAAGAGATTTAGTAAAAAGTATAGTGACCAATTTGTGCTAAATCTGGGAATATTTTTAAATGGATATTATATAGATACACTGTTACAATAATGAAAATACATTTTCAAATATCATTAGAGCTCTTGATTTTTAAATTAAAGTATTAACTATATTAAAGAACCAAAAATACAAATAGCAGAACAGAATTCTCTAGCTAACCTTAAACACCTAGATGAAGGAACAGAATATTCTGAAATAAATATAACAAAGAAAAAGCGTGCAAGTTCTGAAACTGACCTTCAAAAAATGGAAAAATAACTTAATTGAATTAAATTTGTTTTGTTATAAGAATAATGCCTCAGAGCCAGATGGCCAATGAATAATAGTTATCAGATTAATGTAATACTTCCTACAAGTTGAAGTAAGGTTTAAATAAAAAAGAAAATGCAGACTTTTTAATTGAAGAAAAACGTTTAAGAGGCCAAAGAGATTTACATGTATTTATCAGAAAGCTTCTACAGTAACCCATGCTTTGTTTGAACCTTCTTACTATTATCATTGCTAGATGAAGCTTTTGGAAGCTACACTTAAATAATACTTGTTCCTCAACTGTAAAATATACCATACAAACACATAATACTAATATGGTTAAAATTTTTAAATAATGTATCTTTAATTTTTAAATAATATATCTTTAATATTAGGAATAAAATTTTAACTAAACATATTGGCTCCTGGTATGTGCACGCATTCAGATACCATAATTACCTAACATTATCAACTTCATAGAGTAGTATTAGAAAACTGACATTTTAACAAGATACTAAGAATATCAAGTATTTAAAATGCCTTAAATTCTGGCTTTGGGGAAGGACGGGGGTATAGGAAAGAAAGAAAACAAGTATATTAGAAGAGTAGAGATTTAAGGACTTAATACTGGGCAAAAACAAAAACAAAAAAACTAATAACGGAATTAAGATGAAAAAGCTTTCAAAATACCAGCGTTCTGGGCTCCCCTGGTAGCGCAGTGGTTGAGAGTCCGCCTGCTGATGCAGGGGACACGGGTTCGTGCCCCGGTCCGGGAAGGTCCCACATGCCGCGGAGCGGCTGGGCCCGTGAGCCATGGCCGCTGAGCCTGCACGTCCAGAGCCTGTGCTCCGCAATGGGAGAGGCCACAACAGTGAGAGGCCCGCGTACCGCAAAAAAAAAAAAAAAAAAAAACCAGTGTTTTAAGGCACACAGTGGAGTAACTGTGGTCAGAAGAGAAAAAAAGTATAAGCTTCAGCAAGTACATTGTCAAGGGATATGATCAAAGAAAAACCAAAAAGAAGATTTTTCTACTTCTCCCTTATATGTTTCAGAAATTTATCTAAATAAGTCAATAAAAAATAGTTTTCAGTAAATTGGTATCCTGTACAACTTAAATAATATAAACGAACTAGGCACCACATCTGGTCTCAAGAGCCTGCGAATCTGGCAATATTCTGTTGCTATCCATTACTAAGAACAGAATGGTATATTAATACTCCCGTAACATTATAAAATGGAGATTCTAAGTGGGTTACATGGAGATTAGGGAACAGGAAGGTCCCCCAAGCTCTGTGGAAGCTCCTAGAAAATACAGTATTTAATGGGCTATTTTGTACAAGTGACAAATCATAAAGGTAAAACCTGAATGGTCCCTTCCTTAAGGTGCTAGTTCATGAAGATCAATTTGGTTACCTAACTCTTTGTTTAGAAAATAAAATTTTGTTCCAATACACTTACTAGTTGGTAGGAAGAAAGGTATATTTAAGATAAATAAAAATCTAGTTTTGACCTTAAGACTTCTTACCTTCCCATAAAAGCTACAAAAATTGCTGTTTTCTTCCCAGATATTTTTGTTCATAAAAGGAAGCAAAATACTTTTCTAAGAATACTCAAAAATATAAGTTAAACCCACTCTGTGACAGCCTTTCAAAGTATTTTATTTTATAATGTAAAGATCATACAATATTTCTCAATTTTACATCTGTAACACTTCGCATATTAAACATGAAATGTTCCTTTTTGCACAAACTTTAAAAAAAAAATTATTCCATGGACTTAGTCTGTAATCTTACTGAGCATTGATTATATTTAATCACTGAAATAATACCATGTCTATAACATGTACTCAATGAGATGAAAATGTTAATGATACTGTCAGGAACCAATTCCAGAATTGATAATACCTGTATCATTTCTAATTGACATCCTGCGCCACAAAACAAAGTAGTTTTAGTATTTAAGTCACGTACTTACATTTTAACAGTGATTTATGCCACCAAAAAAGAAGCCTAACAAAGTCCCTGGGGAAACTCATACAAAAAACAAAATAAAACTGAAAAAAATCTAATCTTTTTTTAAAAGGCCACTTCAGTTGTTGCCGAAATGGGCACTCAGTAGCATAAGAATGAAACAGAAAGTACAGTTCACCTAGTAAAGTACTAGTTTAGGTGAGGTCAGTGTAGGCAAGGGGACTGAGGGCATGGAATTCTTGGAGGTATGATTTAGACACCACTACTGACATGCATGGATGATGGATGGGAAGTTTGAAAAAGAAAAGGTCAACTTACTGAAGGTTCCAGCAAGGTCCTGTCCTACCACAGCTATTGTTAGTAGGGGGGGGAAAAAAAAACGACAGAAAATTTTTTTTTCAAAATCAAGGGCATTATAAAATTTAAAATAAAATTAGTGCTTATTGATTTATCAGTATCCAAATTCCTTTCAGAAAGAAAAGCATTTCATTCAGAGCAAAATTCAGTAAGAGCATTGTATTTTTACTGATCTTAAGAAATTCAAATCAACATTTGAAACAATTTAAATTATCCAAGATTCAATTATATTTCTAGAATTTTACTGAATTTTAGGTAATTTTAAATATTCTGATAATGTAAAACTACACTGAAGAAATTGATTTATTTAATAAAACGCATAAAAGAAAAATATAAAGCTTGTACAAAAGTTGAAATACTTAGAATAAAATATTAGAAGAGCTCACTTTGTCCTCATGTGACTTTTCATAAAATAAACACACTGGCACCGGGAACTAGGATTCTCTCAGTTTCTTGCCGAAAACGGTGTAACAGTAAATATACTCAGTCTATTTTACCACCTTTTGTTTACAGCCAAATGCAAAACATGTATTCTTAAAAGCAACACAGTAAAATAACTTCTAGATTTTTAATTACAGATTTAATTATTCCTCTTTTTCTACCAATTCCTGTCATAGTAAGAAAAAGTAAAAGCAGAATTTCTGCATTTTAATATAGTGACATACAGTGACACCAATAGGCCAAGAGGTATACCTGAGTAAAGAACACCAAACTAAATATTCTAGCCGAGACAGGCACTAATATTGCTGAGTAATGCGGTCACTTTAAAAAAAACTGAGCATCTATTAACCCTTCTTATTCATGACACACCTAGAATGGGGGAGGGAAGGAAGGTGAGGGGAGAATAGGGAGAAGAAAAAGGACCAGAGAGACAAGAGGGAAGGAAATGTGTGTGTGTATCTCTCAAAATAACCTAGGAAGGTAAGTAACAGTATCTCCATGGAAAAGCAAGTCTGTAAGAAGTCAATTACTGAGAATGAATAAAACATCACAAACAGTTATTTACTGAGTTGGGCTTCAAATTACTATGCCATGTTACCAAATTTATAAAACATAATGCATATATATCTGGATTCAGTTACCCTTAAGGGCCATTTTATAGCTAAAAATATCAAGAAATGGTATGACATCACATGTATGACATCACATACTAGCATAGTCCAGATTACCAGACAGTAACTGGGAAAAATATGAAGTTTAACAATGAATTTTAGTATGAATCCAGGTACTTATCCACAGATGGCTCAGACATCAAAGACCATGATACCACACTACGTCTCCCACCTCACTAGCTCCTGACAGAGGGGCCTTGTCTTAGCTCAACAGTAACCTCTGTCTTGCCTCAGGACCTCTGCACTTATTGTTCTCTCTGCCAACACTGCCTCAGATCCATCCCTCTCCCTAACTCATTGAGGGGCTGGCTCTTTTTAATCCTTATTTGTCATTCCTCCAGGGATGCCTTCCCAGACCACCACTGTTAGTCTCCCCATGCTATACCAATTTTTCCTTCACTGCACTTAGTACAAATTATAGTTTTATGCTTATTAGCATATTTTCTTGCTTAATATCTCTCCCACTGAACCATATCCCAGTAAGGGTAGAGATCGTGTCTGTTTGCTTCACCACTGACCAACAGCACCTAACATAATGCATGGATTTCAAGTTGATTTGCTGAATAAAGATGGGCTGCCAGGTGGCAGGCAGCTGTTTTACTTCCACCTTTAGTCACAGTGTGTGGACTTCAGTGAGAATCTTATTCATTACTTGTTTGGTTACAGAACATTCCCTCCACCACCAATTCCAACAATCACTCCTAGCAATCTAAGAAAATAGCCTGGGGCAGGGTTTCCACAGGAAAAAAAGGTAATCCAGGTTAAATTTCCCAGAGTTCTGCCAGTTACTGAGCAGGGATTCAAACTACTGTAGCACAGGGCCCACCCTCCCCTTATCTGATGGTATGCAAGAGCACTTTTTTTTTGCCTAAGATTTTTCTAAGTGTAGTATTTTATTACCCCAATAAGCCACACTTAAGTTCCATGTTTTTCTTTAACTCATAAAATTTGAAATTTATAAAAATGACCCCAAAGGTGTTTTAGTGATTACTTTCATAATTTGCCAACAGATAATTATGTTACTACTGTAAACTTTTCTTTAGCAAAATACTAAAACACAATCTGTAAATGAAGTCCTCAAACTCTACGCTACATAAGAAGCTTCTGAAAAGGTTTTAAAAAACAAATGAACAAAAAAATCGAATATATGAAATTCGGATTTAGTAAGCCTTGGATGACACCTTATATTCTTTATACATTCCGTAAGTGTTTTTGCGAGGAGGCTGGGGCCTTGGAGGATGGGGCCTGAGCATGGATATTTTATTTTTTAAAGCTCCTGGTGATTTAATTATGCAGCCAGTATTGAGAACCACTACACATCAAAACCTCTGAACTCCATTCCAACAAACAGAGCAAATAAACATTGAGTGCTTTTATATGATTTTTTTTTAACATTCATTACCTCATTTTATTCCCAGCCCAATATTCATTGGGCCCATTAACTGGATGAAGGTGTAAATAAATGTGCTGATCTGTGTTCTGATTTGTGAACCTATAAATACACAGAAATCCAATTTGTTTAAAAAAAAAAGGCAAAAGTTTTGGGAATTCCCTGGCAGTCCAGTGGTTAGGACTCCAGGCTTCCAATGCAGGGGGCACGGGTTTGATCCCTGGTCGGGGAAGTAAGAGCTCGCATGCCAAGCGGCACGGCCAAAAGAAAAAAAAAATCCAATCTGTAAAACCAGGGAGTTCACTTAGACAACCAAGTAAGTTAATCTGCTATTCTGCTGCAAGGTGGCAATAACAATAAAATCCCACCACTAGCATACTTTTATTGTGCACTAATTATGTACCAGTTACAATATTCAGGGCTTTGCATGGATTATCTTGTCTAACCCTCAAAACACAAAGTAACATGCCTGTCTTGCCCATCATTTATGTGAGTCTTCCTTGTCTGCAGATATATGGGTCAGCTGACAACAATGAAAAGATGGTGTGATTTAGAAGGAACACACTGAGGCTTAAGATTTTGGAGGTGAAACTGTTGTGAGGGCGACCAACTTGAGGTGATGCCTATTGAGTGCTGGGTACAAGAAAAGGAATAGAAGTGAAAGTCTACAGGAGCAGAGGAAGAAAAGAAAATATGAGACTAAGTTCCAAAAGACAGTGAAATCACCCAGGACAACAAAGGACTGGCTTTGACTACTAACTCCTGCTTCTGAATTGACCCATGAACACTTCATTCTCAAGTTTAATCTATTTCAACTTTTCTCTCCCTCCCTGGGTCCCATGGTGGTTCCCCAGTTCCAGACTTTCTATAGCAGTATTTACTCATGTTGGACTCCTGGACAGTCCAAATACATTCCATATCAATCAAACCTCCAAATGAGCCAAAAAAAAATAGCAAAAATGAATTGTCAATTTTATTACTCTTAAACGGCATCCCTTATATTTTTTGAAGACTCTACATTTTTTATATTTCTGATAGATGTAGTAAAAAAAATTAAATTAAAGAAACAGAAGATACAGAAGAATGATAGCAGATTTAAAATATCTAAATAAGTAGCAGATAAAACACTCACTTTAAGATTGATGCTGAATTTGAAAAGACGCAGCATGCTGCAAAACTGTCTGGAAGTAAAAAATCTCACTATAAACAAATGTCTTCTGTTTTCTACTACATTCTCAAGTAGGTCACCAACATTCCTCTTACCTTACTCCTCTCCTTTATGTTAATTTCTCTTTTCAAATGCAGCTCCTGTACTAAACCTAAAACTCTTATTATGCTCAGATGCTTCTAAGTGACTAATAACATTGAGAAAGAAAATCCTGCCAAGAAAATGAACTTGGCCCTAGTACTTCGGCCCACTGACTGTCAAGGCAGATTTGGGTTGCTACCAGAAAATGCTGGATTATCTCCACGTCCTTTCATACATCTCTAGCTATGTGAACCCAAATGCTGAAGCAAGTTCTCCTGCAACAAGGTTAAGCAGACAGATAAAATTTTAATGGAATAAATGGAGCAATCAGAAGAAAAGTTACTAAGTCTTAGTTAACACAATAGTTATTTGAAGAAAACTGGCAAATAAAGCAATCAGCAATTGGTGTCTCAGTGAACTGAATTCTCAGAAATTGTGCTTGAGAGAATTACTATCATACGTTTCTCTACTGTGATTTTTTTTAAAAAGCCCATCATTTGATAAAAATTACTTCTGCAAAGTTCCAATCTGTCAATCTCTAGATTGACGCACAAAGGTCTTGCCAGTCAATCCGCAAGTGGGCGTAGCAATGACCTACCTTGTTAGTGAACCTGAACAAATGGTCATTTCTACCACTTACTTAGAAACAGATTTTTAACTCTCTACAAGGAGGAGTGATTTATAAGTAAGACATCTAATAAGCTCGCAGGGGCACTTCTGACCTTCTGAATTATGAGTTAAACTTACCTTCCACACTTCACATGCTAATCTATTATTTAAAATTGGTATAGATTATCTGCTGAACTTTATATACTTAAACGTTGAACTAAAAGATTTTCTTATTACTACTGTAGAGAATTACTGAAAAACAATAAAGCTATGTGAAACATGTCTCACACTAAAACAACCGTAAGGAACAAAAACCCAAATCAAGAAAATAGGAACTTATCTCCAAGCAGAGTTGAGCTACTCCTGATTTGTGCTCGAAGACAATGCTCAAGGTCACCTGGGAATTAACAACTGCTGGGCGTATTATATGCTTCTAAGTCTGTATGTATTCTTAAGGATAAATGTCTTACAGAGCTTCAGTAATCACTTCACAGAGGAACTAAATTTAGAAAGACTTTACCGTGGTTTTTATCCTCTTTTATTTTATTGATAGCAGCATCAATAGTGGGGAGAGGTTCAAAAAGTACTTTTAAAGCTGTCTGGCCTATTTACATCACCAATGCACATATTAATATAAAATTTGAAATATATAAAGTACAGTACCTGAAACTGAACTCTTGGACACTGGATCAGAGATAAATTAGTACCAATTTTCCTTACGATACTTCGAGATGAACCATATGGCTTCCCAGACCAAAGTACCTAAGTAGGAAAAACCAAAAGTTTAATTACAAGACTTACAGAACTGTTAATACAAAGCACTGGACAGTTAATTGCATGACATGCTGACACATTAATTATGGGATCACAAAGCTCTATGTTATGGGAAATGAGCTAATACTTGTCAATTAAAAATTAAAGAATATATACAGCAGGTTGTTACTAATGCAATAAAGTTTAATGTAAGGCATTATATAAAAATGTAAAAGAACAACTAGTGGAAGTTCCCTGGTGGTTCAATCTCTGGTTGGGGATCTGATCCCACAAGCCGTGCAGCATGGCCAAAAGGAAGGAAAAAAAAAGGACTACTAGTAATTGTAAAATAAAATTATATTAGGAGTAAAAACTCATCTGTTTTCATCCTACTCTGCAGAGGAAACTATTTTATCTCCCCTGCTATGTTTTTAGAATCTTATCTATAAGTTTTTCAAAACTACAAGCTACTTACAATAGACTTTCAAAACAAATGCAAATCAGTACAAAGTTCAGAATCTGAATTTGTACGACGCAGGATGCTGCATTTTGTTTGCTACACAAGAAGGCCTGGCCAAGGGTGAGTGGGGGCCAAAATCCAGTTGTACTTGTGAGGCCTTGTCTCAGGGGAAAGGTGTCTTTTCCTAATTTATACAAAAGTACTAAATAGGCTAGTGATAACCCTAATGAGCAGAATTTTTCAGATGAAATCATAATACACAGAGGACATTATGCTATGCTTAAAGCAAAAACAAACACAAACCTCAAAGCAAAAAGCAAACAAAAAATGCACAGGCAGAATGTTAAAGCATTACGAATTGTACCTTGAAACTTCTCCCCAAGTATATGCTCTTTCCTTAAAGAGAAAAACTATCCATCTGTTTTGAGTGCTATACCTGAAAGCCTGGACAGAAGAGGTAAAGAGAGGTGGTATACTATTAAAAGCAATTTGGAAAAAAAAGAATGAGAATGATATGACTATTTACTAATTCATTCAACTGAGATATTCAATTGCATCCTAAAACTATTAAATAAATAGTACCCAATCAGCTGGCATGTATTCTGAGCAATGGACACTGACCCCTTTTTAAAGTCACTCCATGCCCATTCTAATTTAAAGAATGGAATTACAGTATGACCAAACAATGTTACTGTAAACAGTTGGACCAAGCAATGTTACTGTAAACAGCCATGGCTCCAACACATAACCCTAACTAGACCTTTAGACCATTCTAAAAGCATGCACAACTTGTAAAACGAGCATAGAAGCAATCTGACTTCTTAGATTTTAGCAATCAAATCCAATTTAAGGTTAACAGTATGAATCAAAGTGAGGATCATGGGGTATATATAATACCTCTGGCATCTGCCTCTGCTCATATAATTCTCATCATCAATATGGTCAAAGTTTCAGATAAATAACAAGGACCTACTGTACAGCCCAGGGAACTATATTCAAGGTCTTTTAATAACCTATAATAGAAAAGAATCTGAAAAAGAACAGACATATACATATAAATGTATAACTGAATCACTTTGCTGTACATCTGAAGCTCACACAACATTGTAAATTAACTGTACTTCAATTTTTTTAAATGGATTTAAAAAATTGTTCAAAGTTTCACTGACTGTTTACCTGGGAGAGCTCCAGAAAGTACTATAACCTACACTGGCTACTATAACCAACAAAAACTATAACTCCTGCTTTAGAAATATAAATTAAATGGATGGACAGGTTGGAAAACTGGTCAGTGGAAAGATAAGACGTCAATACTGAAATAAGAATATTAAACAAAGAATATAAGAGGTAAAGTTACTGTGAAGCTTAGAATTACGTGGAGTTCAGGAAAGCAATCATTCAAACCAATGATCATACAGAGAATTATCACATGAATAGTGTTAATAACACATGAGGACCAAGAGGAGGAAAATCATCCGACCAGAGGAAAAAGGGAAGAATCACAGCCTTACAAACCCAACATAGGAGGCCAAGAAAAGCAAGAGGGAAGAGAAATGGGGATATATGTACAGTTGATTCACTTTGTTATAAAGCAGAAACTAACGCACCGTTGTAAAGCAATTATGCTCCAATAAAGATGTAAAAAAATAAAATAAAATAAAACAGTATTTAAGCAAACTCTTTACCTTATACATGTTAATTGGCATCGATCTTTTAAAAAAATAGCCATAGGGCAATAGTAACTACACCACTCAATCATTTCTCGTGTCTTCTATTTAGCCATAAGTCAAAACTCTCCTATGATGTAGGAGAATGCTATTTATACATCACAATGTGACAATTACATAGTCTAATGTGAATCTTCCATCCCTCCAGTAAGCAAAGATCTTAACTGCAGATGAAGAGGACAAAAAAGCTCACGAAGAAAAGTTCAAAAAGGACTTGCCAAGGTCAGAAACTAAGATTTCTGCCAGCTTTTAGCCTTCCTTGCTATGCATGCTTCAGGGCTAAGTTTCAACTATTATCTTCCCATCTGCTTTATATCAGAAGGAAAGAATACCAGGTGCCTTCAACAAGGGAAAGTGGCCAAAGCTTCAGCTTTTATTTATAGGGAATTAGTAGACTATTTAGGCTTTTGATGCAAAGTTAAGGAAAGTAACTTGCCTTATGTGATTATTTTTTCAAGTATACACAGTGGACTAACATAATGTTGTTCTGTTACTTATGAACTGCATAACATTTAGCACCAAAAATTATGAAGCAAGAGTCTTTATAAGCTAATGAATGGGATACTTAGAAAGAAGAGGAGCCATAACCTTCAGTGGATTGAAGAAAAAGTAAGGGGAAGGAGCAGCTAACTTCCAAGAAGTCTAAAACTAGGTCTTAACTTTATTTTTTCTATTCAGCCCTCATGGAGGGGGAGAAATTGTAAATGGCTGTGAAGAAATAATGAACAGATGGTATGGAAAGTCACCATCTGTGCATTGGGAGGCTGTACGGCCCAAGTGCATCTCCTACCCTAACTGGTGGCTGAACTATGTCTTGTCAGTACACTTGTTTGGAGAAGGAAAGGCTTCCTCTAAAGATGAACTGTCAGTAATATCTTTTCAGATCTAAGAGAGAGGGCAGGGAGAAAACTGTCATTACTAGACAATTCGATTTCATTAAGAAATAAGAATTGGGCTTCCCTGGTGACGCAGTGGTTAAGAATCCTCCTGCCAAAGCAGGAGTCATGGGTTCGAGCCCTGGTGCGGGAAGATCCCACATGCCACGGAGCAACTAAGCCCGTGCGCCACAACTACTAAACCTGCACTCTAGAGCCCGTGAGCCACAACTACTGAGCCCGCGTGCCACAACTACTGAAGCCCACATACCTAGAGCCCGTGCTCCACAACAAGAGAAGCCACCGCAATGAGAAGCCCGTGCACCGCAACGAAGAGTAGCCCCCGCTCAGCCCAACTAGAGAAAACCCGCGCGCAGCAACAAAGACCCAACGTAGCCAAAAATAAGTAAAATACATTTATAAAAAAAAACAAGCATTCAATTCCATTAAGAAAAAATTAAGTAACAGTAATTTTTTTAAATTAATTTATTTTTGGCTGTGTTGTGTCTTCGTTGCGGTGTGCAGGCTTCTCACTGCAGTGGCTTCTCTTGTTGCAGAGCACGGGCTCTAGGCGCGCGGGCTTCAGTAGTTGTGGCTAACGAGCTCTAGAGAGCAGGCTCAGTAGTTGTGGCGCACGGGCTTAGTTGCTCCGCGGCAGGTGGGATCCTCCCGGACCAGGGCTCGAACCCGTGTCCCCTGCATCGGCAGGCGGATTCTCAACCACTGCGCCACCAGGGAAGCCCTATTTATTATTATTAAACAAAAAAACTGCTTTGCTTTATTTATAAGTACTGATAAATAATGTAATAATGAATCTGTGTGGGGCATGCATGTTTGCATGTCTGAGTCTAGTAATGACAGTCCATAGCATCTGGCAACAGAGTTTGTAAGTGATGACAGCAAGGAGGAGGATGACACCAGGAGAGCAATTTGTTCTTTGTTAACAATGTGAAAAGCTATTGTCGAAGTGCTGAAATGTGAGGCTGGAATCTGAAAATGTCATCTGTCTCACCATGATGACTGCACTCAAGCTTTATACGGTGGTGATTCATTTCTTAGAGACTAGTTAAATCTATATTTCTATCTGAGAGTCACCATTTAGCAAGAAAAAATATAAACTTAATTCTAATCAAATGTATTTTTCTCAAAAAAACTATGTAATATTAACCCAAGGTTCTTATTCTGATATATAATTTCGCATATCCCTGAAATTATACACAAAATTATGTACATATACAACATTTTTCTAGGAAGAAGGTCCATACCATTAATCAAATTTTTAGGGAGTCTAGGACCCAACAAAGTATAAATTCTTAATTCCAAGGGAACCAGAGGAAAATAAAAAGTATGTGTTGGGGAGAAGGGGGTGGAGATAGGAAGATGAAATTCTATAACAATTTTGAAATCCCCAACTGAAGACAACCCTTCCGTCAGTTCTCTTCTTCCTTATCTAAACTCCTAGCCACATTCACATTCTTCCTCCAAAACAGAAGAGGAAAACAAGGTTGCAATTCTTAAGTATTACTGGAAATATATTCCTAATACAAATTAGATATTTGCTGTAACTTTTCAACATAAAATACTGAGATGAACCAGAATCACATTAGTTTCATAGCTTGCTTTCTCTAGTTTAAAACCATTTTTACTTAAGGGCATAAATATAGTAATAATAGAATGAGGAGAAAGTTTGGACAAATGTGAATACAGCTGACCCCTGAACAATGCTCAGGTTAGGGACACCAAACACTGCCCCCACTTTCCCAACAAAATCCACATATAACTTTACAGTTGGCCCTCCTGTATCCAGGGTTTCACATCTGCGGATTCAACCAACCATGTATCATGTACTACAGTACTTACTACGGAAAAAAATCTGCATCTAAGTGGATGCAAGCAGTGGAAACCCACACTATTCAAGGGTCAACTGTATATAGTTTTAAATTCAAACAAATGTTGAGGCCAAATGGAATGCAGTGAAGAGAAAACATAGAGACCACGGCAGCATATAGGCCTGGTTTTAAAAGCAGGCTCTACAATTTATTGTCTGTATAAAGCTGGCAAATTATTGATCCCTCTATGTTTCCCTTTCCTCATCTATAAAACGGGAACAGTATCTACCTCATAAGCCTATGAGCCTTAAATGAGTTAAGGGAGGGGCTTCCCTGGTGGTGCAGTGGTTAGGAGTCCGCCTGCCAATGCAGGGGACGCGGGTTCGAGCCCTGGTCCAGGAGGATCCCACATGCCTCAGAGCAACTAAGCCCGTGCGCCACAACTACTGAGCCTGAGCTCTGGAGTCTGCAAGCCACAACTGCTGAGCCCACATGCCACAACTACTGAGGTCCACGCGCCTAGAGCCCGTGCTCCGCAACGAGAGGCCACTGCAACGAGAGGCCCGTGCACTACAACGAAGAGTAGCCCCCGCTCGCTGCAACTAGAGAAGGCCCATGCGCAGCAATGAAGACCAAACGCAGCCCAAAATAAGTAAAATAAATAATTTTTTTAAAAAACTGAGTTAAGGTATTTAAGTATAACACGACTTTAATAAATACTGTCTTCTTCCCCTTCTATTATAAGAGGTAGCAAAGTACACTAAAAAGAAGATTTTGGAATCAAAATTGGGTTCATATTACAGCTCTGCCACTTATTAGTCAGGTAACTTTGCACAAGTCAGTTAAACACTCTGAACCTCAGGTTCCTCATCTGTTAAAAAAAAAAAAGTGTTGTCCTAGTGAACACACAAAACACATGTAAAAGACTGGGCATAGTAAGCCGATCAGTGATAGCTATTATGATGGTGCTGATGTGTACGGTAAAATACAAAGAGCTAATCATCACCAGCTGGGCCTAATGGCAAAAACAAAACGCAGATCTCAAAACCTGCACTTTCTTTTTAAAGCAGATAAAATATGCAAAGAATGAAGACATTTTCTGCTCTTGAATACATTCAAATATAGTACCAAGTTCATTTATATATCAAAGCAGTGAGAAATATGTATTTATCATTGAAAGATGGAACTAAAAAGTTTTTTTTTATATTCAGATTACTCTTCAGCAGCAAGCTAAAAGATCCCAGAAACTAAGATAGAAAATAACTCCAAAGGGTCAAATTGTTTAATGTTAGGAGAAAATTTATTTTTATATAGATTTTCAGTTAACTGATTAAAGGTGATGATTATATGTTACATAAAAAAATGATCTTTCCATCTATTGGTAGAAATCAGTTGTGATTATAATATTGGGAGCAAGTTAATGCTCTCTTACCTGGTCCATTCTTTGATGAAAGGCACCCATGTTACAGCTCAAAATGAACAAAGCTAAATAAGTAAACTAAGCTAAATAAAGTGTGTTATCTATTCCTGAAACAAAATTCTGCACTTTGGCCTCAATCAGCACTGGTCACATTGCCTGACTTGGGGCGGGGGCAGGGGGATGACAGAGCAAAACAGTAGGAAATTAACCGTCATTGAATGTACCTACACTACATACAGGCCACTGTGATAGGTCTTTTACATACACTGCCGTGTAAATCCACAGGTTCATTGTGCAGGAGTAGTTCTTCCTACCTGTAATTTGTAGATGAAGAAAGTAACTGGCAGAGATAAATTTCATACCCAGGTTTGTTTGAATCCAAGACCTACAATCTTTCCACTCAACTACACTTCCTACTAAAATTGCAAATAAATACGAATCATAAGCTGTAAAGTTTCACTTTTGGGGAATCATTAGCAACAAAAGCTTCCTAACTTTCTGAAAAGAAATTCTTTTGCTGTCAGTACTGAAATGTTAACCTACCCTATGCAGCCAAATGATGGTAAGTAACAATTGAGAAAGGTGGTATACTGCATTAAGTGAAGTTCAAAACATGAGAAGATGTAACTGAAAAAGATGAAAGTATTAACTTTACAAACCATTTTCCTATTGTTTATCCGAAAGATAATACTCAAAATTATGTAAATATAAAAAAGGGTAGGGACGTCTCTGGCAATCCAGTGGTTAAGACTTTCTCTTCCAATGCAAGGGGTGCGGGTTCAATCCCCAGTCGGGGAGATAAGATCCCACACGCCTCGCGGCCAAAAAACCAAAACATAAAATAGAAGCAGTATTGTACCAAATTCAATAAAGACTTTAAAAATGATCCACATCAAAAAGAATCTTTAGGGGCTTCCCTGGTGGCGCAGTGGTTGAGAGTCCGCCTGCCGATGCAGGGGACATGGGTTCACGCCCCGGTCCAGGAGGATCCCACATGCCACGGAGCGGCTGGGCCCGTGAGCCATGGCCGCTGAGCCTGTGCGTCCGGAGCCTGTGCTCCACAACGGGAGAGGCCACAACAGTGAGAGGCCCACGTACCGCAAAAAAAAAAAAAAAAAAAAAATCTTTAAAAAAAAGCGGGAGGGGGGGCGGGGTAAATGTTATTTGGTTCTTTGCTTTTTATCTCCAAAGAAAATAGATGGAACTTTGTGGGACTGGGGCAACAAAACGTTCAACCTTCTCTTAGCAAGATTCAAAGAGACAAAATAAAAACAAAAAAGTAAAAGTAGTGCATTAAAAAGTATACCCATATTCAAATTATGTAACCTGCCTATATCTTTAATGAATACAATGTAATTCCATGTCACCAATGACACTGAATGTGAAAATGAGAAACAAATATTCCACAAAATATGCTTGGCACAAGTATTGCTCTAATAACTTTACACTGGAAAAAAAAATTATGTATTAGTAGAAAATACTTTTAAAAATGTCAAGATCCGAACATCTTTGGCACAGAATAACAATATTACACTAATTTTTTCCTTTGTATCTACAGTTGTTATATTTTAGGAGACATGACTTACCTTTTAAACAGCTGTGTGATAAACCACATTATAAGAGCATTCAATATTAACAGTTCTACAACATTCAGAGTTGTCAAGCATTAGTCAAACATATTTTATTCAATGATTTCTATATACATTTAAGCCTTTTCCTCAC
Source organism: Tursiops truncatus (assembly GCF_011762595.2). NCBI lineage: Eukaryota > Metazoa > Chordata > Mammalia > Artiodactyla > Delphinidae > Tursiops > Tursiops truncatus. The sequence goes on along the minus strand of NC_047050.1, from coordinate 11,270,904 downwards.
TAATAACAAATGCATTGCTTTTACCAGTCACATGAATATTGGTTAAGTTTTCGATGTAACCAACCCATCCCTTACTTAGGATACTGGGTAAAGATTCACTTCCATGATTTAAATAGTAAGCAAATTAAATACTACATAAGTTGGCCATACATAAGATTCATTTTTCTCAGAAAAAATTCTCAATGTCTGGATTTTAAAAAACAATTTCAAGCACTCACCGATTGCATGCTTCCAACCTGTTGAAAAACCATCCTAATTAGGCGTTTAATCCAGCCAAGCATTTAGATGGCAAAGTCTCTCCAAATTTGCATTTCAAGTACTTCAGGCATACATAGTAGCACATGGTCCATAAAGCACACTGAAATGTTAAAATGTAAATACTAAAGTGAAATAATTATTATTTAGAATCTTTATTGTCTACAACACATCTCACAAAGTAAGTTTAGTCTACATCTTAAACCTTTGTGTGTATAAGTTTACTTAAGGAAAAAAATTTTCAACTAAGACCCGACACAGCCAAAATAAATAAAACAAATAAAAAAAAAAGAAAAAAATTTACTTGTGATCACCTTTAAATAAACTAATGGTACAATTTTTTAAATTTTTTTAAGTATTTCTTTTCCAGTCAGGGTTCTACCTTGGAAGCAACAAAAACCTACTGTGGCTGACATAAGTAGAAAATATATTTATGGAAAGACACCCAGTAGACAACAATCTTAGAAGAAACTTATAGGCTACACAGCCAGGAAAGACATCCAAAACTGCCGCAGAACTGGTCTTGGAAGACACCACTGCAACTGTTACTGCCACCCCTGACAGAACAGAATCTACCAGTTCCCACTTTCCTGTCCCACTGGCTCCTGAGTTGCTGTCCATACTGGCGGCATTTGCTTGGACGAACCTACCTGGCTACAGTTACAAGCCGATTCTGGTTCTCACCAATATCATAAAGGAATTCCGGAAACATAAAACAGGAATTCAGAGGCCAGAAGGTCAAAAATAACAAAAAACCACACTCACTGGCACTATAACCCCTGCCACTCACCCTCTTTACCTCCCCATCAATATACTGTATATCTGATAGAATTATGAGCTCACGTGGCATAAACCAGTTTACCTGAAGTGTTGGTCTCCAACACGACAAGTTTACACCAGACTATAAATCAATGTGCTGCTTCCTTGTCAAGGAAGCCTTTAAAAAAAAAAAAAAAAAAGCAGTACTTAGTCAGCGGTCCCCAACCTTTCTGGCACCAGGGACCGGTTTCGTGGAAGACAGTTTTTCCACAGACGGGGCGGGGCGATGGTCCAGGCGGTAATGCGAGCGACGGGGAGAAGCAGATGAGGCTCCGCTCGCTCGCCTCCTGTCGTGCGGCCCGGTTCCTAACAGGCCGTGGACCAGTACCGGTCCGCGGCTCAGGGGTTGCAGACCCTTGTACTTAGTGATATACTTGATTTACATTCTGATATAGGCTTACCCCTTTGTGGACCAGAAATAACGTTTGTGGTCTACACTTTGAGGAGAACTTGATAAAGAATTACAAAGAATTGGGGCGGGGTGGGGATAAAGTTGTCACAAATACGCCAGATGCTGGGTGAAACATGAACTAGAAAGAGCCCAGCCCTAAGGACAGATCAAAGTATGCAATGAAAGAGTTCTAAGCGCTGACAGGAACATATAATTTATTGATAACTAAGAAATGGCCGGGGCTAGAACTTTGGTGAGACATATATTTAAATATTACCAACATCTATAATTGCCTGTAAGAATGAATATTCTGAGAGGTAACGGTAATAAAAAGTGCAAAGGGCCAAAAATAAGCTGGAGATGACTGACAAAAAACTGGTCAGAGAAAAAGGATGGTTTTATGTAATTGGAAAACCTATCACTTTTTTTTTTTTTTTTTTTTTTTTGCGGTACACAGGCCTCTCACTGTTGTGGCCTCTCCCGTTGCGGAGCAGAGGCTCCGGACGCGCAGGCTCAGCGGCCATGGCTCACGGGCCCAGCCGCTCCGCGGCATGTGGGATCTTCCCGGACTGGGGCACGAACCCGTGTCCCCTGCATCGGCAGGCGGACTCTCAACCACTGCGCCACCAGGGAAGCCCTAAACCCATCACTTTTTTAAAAAACTGAGATATAACTTACACAGGCAAGTGCACAAATTTTAAGTATGTCCAGCTTAATGAATTTTTATGTATGTATAAACCTGTGGAACCTCCATCCAGATCAAGATGTGAAACATCTGAAGAACCCCAAGAGCTCCCTTGGGCCTCTACCCAGTCGATATCCATGCCTCACCTATCTAACTACTACTCTAACTTTTACAGCCTATCACTTTCGCAGGCTGCATGTACTCTTCTGTGTCTGACTTCTGTCACTCAACATTGTCTGTGACATTTATCCACATAATTTGTGAATCACAGTTCTTTTTCACTGATGTTCAGTATTTTGTTGTGGTACTATGCCACAATTTACTTGCCCAGTTTACTGGGGGCTTTTTTGGGTTGTTTTTTGTTTTACTTTATTGGCGTACAGTTGATTTACAGTGTTGTATCACCCAAATTACTGTTCATGAACATTTGGGTTGTTTCCATTTTTTAGCTACTATAAATAAAGTTGCTGAAACAATTCGTGCACATAACATAGCAAGGTACACATAAGAACTAATTTCTTGGACTTCCCTGGTGGTGCACTGGTTAAGAATCCACCTGCCAATGCAGGGGACACAGGTTCGAGCCCTGGTCCAGGAAGATCCCACAAGTGGAGTAACTAAGCCCGTGCACCACAACTACTGAGCCCACAAGCCACAACTACTGAAGCCCGCACTCCTAGAGCCTGTGCTCCACAACAAGAGAAGCCACCACAATGAGAAGCCCACGCAATGCAACGAAGAGTAGCCCCCGCTCACCACAATTAGAGAAAGTCCATGCATAGCAATGCAGACCCAACACAGCCAAAAATTAATTAATTAATTAATTTTAAAAAGAAGAACTAATTTCTCTTGGGACTTCCCCGGCGGTCCAGTGGTTAAGACTCCACGCTTCCACTGCAGGGGGCGTGGGTTCCATCCCTGGTCTGGGAACTAAGATCCCACATGCTGTGTGGCACAGTCAAAAACGAAAAAAGAACTAATTTCTCTTGAGTCTATACCCAGAAGTAAAACTGCTAGATCATCAGATTATACAGAGATAGAGATAAAGCTAAATCTTTGAAAAATCTGTAGAAACTAACATTTTTCTGAAGTGGTTGTACCAATTACACTCCCGCAAGCAGGTATATACAAGAGCTCTAGTTGTTCTATAATCCTTGGTATTGTCAACGGTCAATACTTGGTATTGTCAGTCTTTCTAATTTTAGCAATTTTAGTAGCTTTTCCACAGGTTTTGGGGGTATCTTGATACCTTCCATTAAGAAGTGTCTTTCGCTCGCTTTTTTTTTTTTTTTTTAAGATTTCTTTTGATGTGGACCAGTTTTAAAGTCTTTAATGAATTTGTTACAATACCGCTTCTGTTCTATGTTTTGGTGTTTTGGCCTTGAGGCATGTGGGATCTTAGCTCCCCAAGCAGGGATGGAAACCGCATCCCCTGCATTGGAAGGCGAAGTCTTAACCAGTGGACCGCCAGGGAAGTCCCTTTCCCTCGTTTTTTAAGCAGATAGTTTTGCGTTTTTTTTTTTAAACTATTTTTAAAAATTATTCTTGCCAGAAAAAAAAAAAAATTCTTGCCAGCAAAGAGTCTGTGCCAGAGATAAAGATTAGGAAGCACTGGCTTAGAAAAAGGAGATGCAACCTAAGAGTGAATGGGCTAACTCATACTCAGAGTAAGAAATGAAGCCCGAATAGAAGCCTCAAGAAATACTTGTGCATCAAGCAGAGAAAACAAGAGTCACTGGGAAAAAAATGATCAGAGGTAATAGAAAAATGAGAGAGGTGTTGTCACCAAAAAAAAAGGGAAATTTCAATAAGGGGAATGGTTCTTGTTACTGATAAACAGTAAACACAGAGGAGAGGTCACATAGTCGGTGGCCGCCTACAGTTACCCTTTCCTCCAAACTTCTCCACTGTGCTCTCTGGAACCCTGTTTGAAGGTAAGCATCCCCTCCCTCGCTGAACTGAAATTTGGCTGTCCCTCTAGAATGCTGCTTCCAAGCCTTCTCAAAGGGTCCTGTGCTTGCTTATTCTCTCCTACTTTGTATCAAGGCTCTTTCCAATCAATTACTGCTCTAAGCTCTTTGAAAAACCCTCCCTCAAAGGCAAAACTAAAGTGACAACAAAACAGAGCAGTGGTCACCAGGGTTATTAACTACAGCAAAGCACAAGGGAGGTTTTGGAAAAATGGAAGTAGTTTATATCTCGATTGTGGTGGTGGTTACATGACTCTGTGTTCAAAGAAATGTCTGCCAAAAGGAGTGAATTTTGCTGTATGTAAATTATACCTTCACTTAAAAAAAAAAAAAGCTCTCCTTAGGAAGCACTGCTTTACCACCCTCTGTCCCTCATGAGGGTTGACTTAAGGACACTTGAATCATTCCCTATCGCTCAGCTATGACTTCAACCGAGTCTTCTTCTCTACTCCAAGTCCTTTCCTAAATGGAATTCTGTACTTTGGCCTCATTGGCACTAGTACACCAATAAACAAATATTCTTGCTGGTGCTAGGTGATTATAATATTCACAGAGATGATGCATCCAACAGAGCACTGTTTGAGTCTACTTACATAAAGATCTAAAACAGGTAAAAGTGAAAGCAATCTCATCAGAGATTATGAATTTTTTTTTTAATTTAAACTTTGTCTTTTTTGTCTTGTTTTGAATTGTTGGAGGCAGAGGTCGTGACTGGCAGGAGGCCCGAGAGGGATTTCTGAGGGTGCTGGCAGTGTTCTATTTCTTGACATACGCAGATACTTGCACGTGTTTACTCTGTGAAAGCTTACCAAGATACTTTTCTTAATGTAAGTTATGCTTCAAATACAAGTTTTAAAAACACACAGAGTCTTTGACCAAGTTATGCAACTTTCAGGAATTTCTTTTGCAGAAATAAAAGCATTATACATAAAGAATATGTATAAAGGTATTTTCTGCAGTGCTTTTTCTACTCACAAAACTAGGATCAACTTTAAATGTTCACCAATAAAACACCTGTTAAATAAATTACTGTATATGCATATTACAAACTTTATGCATCTACTAAAAGTGAGTTACAGTCTATGTAATGACTTGATGGTATATATATGTTACAGGAAGGGAAATATACTAAGTATGATTTCATTTCTGTAAAAAAAAAAAAAAATCTTCAACCTTTTCATTTATGAAAAGATATACATCAAACTATTAAAACTGGCCAGAGTGGGTAGAAGTAAATTTTTCTTTGTATGGTTTGTACTGTTTACACAATGCTACAAAAATACATGTTTTAATTTGCATTTAGAAACAAAATCTAGGGACTTCCCTGGTGGTCAACAGGGTAAGACTCCACGCTCCCAATGCAGGGGGCCTGGGTTCGATCCCGATCCCGGGTAGGGGAACTAGATCCCGTATGCATGCTGCAACTGAGAGTCCACATGCCGCCACAACTAAGAAGCCCACATGCCACAACTAAGAAGCCCACATGCCACAACTAAGACCTGGCGCAGCCAAAAAAAAAGAAAAAAAATATAGAAGTTACAAAAACCAAATGTCACCTTGCAGCTTTCACTCAGACATTCCTTGGACCATACTGAGACCTTCAGTCTCCTCCCCTGCACTTTCCGTCAACCTAACCAATCCCTTTCCACTTTCACTTTCATCTACCTCATGAAGCCCCAAATCACTTGAACCACTGCTTTGTTAGTATTTTCAACTCCTTTTTCTACTGTTTTGTTTATTTTACAAGCCAGAACCTGATGAGTCCACAAGCCTACACTTCCTACAATTGGGCTGTAGAAAAAAGACTATATCTCACATTTTGATGTTGCTACAAATGTACTACCTCTGGTCTCAACTGGGCCTTCACTGCTGCCTAGCGTTCAGGAAAATCTTAGTTTCTGCTCTTCCCACTCTTCCATTCTCCAGAGCAGCTATTTCAAGCATTCTCCACGCTACCCAAATCTCTCTAACCCTTGCTCCATCATTTCTCATTAGATGACCAAGCTTACTACTTTAAATAATAGAGAAGTCTTCTGACAGAAAATCCCTCAACATCCTGCCACACCACATGCCATACACACAGCATCTCTGCATCCACACCTATTCTGTCCCTCTAAGTCTGTCCCCCATTCTCTCTTGTCCCTCCTTCCAACTAAGTGCTCAGGATTATTACCCCCCCCCCCGCCCCCAACCCACAGGTCTCATTACATCAGCTCCATCCTGTATTACATGGATTCTCTTTCCTCGGCCCTGTTAAATTCAATCACATGCTACCTTCTGGTTTCTCCCATCTTCTTTTAAACCAAAGAAATCTGAAACTGAACTCCTCAACTTTCCTCCTAAATCTGTTGCTTATATGTTCCCTACCTCAGAAAATGGCACACCTAGTCAGTTATTCCTTCTTTCTCTTTCATTTTCTACAATCAAGTTCTATTTTGCCTCCTAAATATATGAGATTCCATTTCCATTGCCCTTACTGCTCTTCTAAGTCTATACTATTGTAAAAATCTATTAACTACACTATTTGCACCACCCCCTCCCCTGATTTTGCTATCCCTTTCTATCCATTCTCAATACCAAAGTAGGTCCTTTATGATTTGGTCATAAAGAGGGTTTTCCTGATCAACCAGGATTAGGGCCCTCCTGTATGTATTCTCTTACATTATTAAATTATGTATTACATTTCAAATTAAAATTAAAAATTAAAATTACATAAAAATTAAAATTACATTATTAAAGAGTGTATTAAAACAATGTACCTAAACTGCTTACCTCCTCCACGGCACTTCAGTCACCGTTAAGTGCAAAGACTCTATCTTATTCATCACAGTGACCCCAGCATGTAGCACAACATATAGGATACAACAGTTGCTCAGTTAATATGTGAATATTAAATGAAAGGCATCTAAGTCCCAAGCCAGTGCCTTTTCTATACTGTCTCAATTTCAAACAGACATCTTAAGAGGAATTTTACTTCTATTTATAGGTGAACTAGGTAATTTCAGACAAACCCTCCTCCCACTGAGGACAAGTAAACTAGGGGACAATATTTTTAAAATCATCTATTTGAAAGCATCAGAGAACTGTTAAGGCAGAGAAGTATAACCAGGCCAAGAGTTGGTTCTTTGAAAAGACTAATAAAAAGAATTGACCTCTAATGAGATTTACTGAGGAGAGAAAAGGCACTTTGCCAGTATCAGGAATGAAAAAAGGGACATCATTATAGATCTTAAAGGCATGAAGAAAATCATAAAAGGCAAAACAGACCTATAGTGTAAGAAGTTACAATGGTGGTTACCTTTGGATGGGGTGGCTAAGAGTTGGAAGGGAGTATAAAGGGGCTCTCTGGAGCGCAGACAATTTTCTATTTCTTAAACTGGGTGATCTCTGCATGGATATTTGCTTTGTGATCATTTACTGAGCTGTATATTTATGTCTGTGCATCTTTCTGTGTTACACTTTGTGTGTGTTATACTTCACAAGAAAACAGGTTTTAAAAAAAGATAGCTATCCCTGGTGGCGCAGTGGTTGAGAGTCCGCCTGCCGATGCAGGGGACACGGGTTCGTGCCCCTCTCCGGGAGGATCCCACATGCCGCAGAGCGGCTGGGCCCGTGAGCCATGGCCTCTGAGCCTACGCGTCTGGAGCCTGTGCTCCGCAACAGGAGAGGCCACAACAGTGAGAGGCCTGCGTACCGCAAAAAAAAAAAAGATAGCTAAGAATCAGGCTGCACTTTGTTTTCTAGGTTCTTTATGTATGTATATGTGTGTGTGTTTGTAAAATTTAACTTCTAGGATTATATGATGACGGTATAGGCTTATAGTCGAGCCTACTGTAGCGTAGACCAGACATACAGAAATATCGTGCAGAAGTAGAATGGTGGGGTAGCTGGCAAGGCAGTAGAAGAGAAAACCAAGAGTAAAGGAGAAACAGATAAACTGTGAAAACAGACTTTCTTTTCCCGCCACAAATACTATGAGACTATGTGTGTGCAGGTAGACCAATTAAAGTATAGAGCAATCAAATCAAAGATAAAACAACATAATATTGTTTCAACTAACGCAGTGTATGTTTTTGAGATACTTATAATAAAAAAGTTATTAGCAAGAGTTTCACAATAAACCTGTTAGCAGTTATACCAAAGTTGTCATTAAACTTAAAATTCCAAAAACTTTAAAAGCTACAACAGTACATGGGGCTTATTTTTATAAGGTCTTGTGGAACTATTCAAGGAAATGGCCATTTAATTATCTTTACAATGTAACAGAAGAGTGTGACCATTTCATTCTGGGGTCCGAGGAGTCTAAAAAGATTAACAGAACATTCTTAGTTATTTGGTTGGCTAAATTATTGGAATAAGGTTTCCTGTTCTCAGAAAACTAAGAGATCAGGTAAGCCATATTAGTTCATCCCAAACGACAGTCTACATTCTAGCTGCAAACAATGATGCAAAAGAAAAATAAGGACCATGAAGTAAAAAACAAAAACTTATTCAATTTAAAGTTACTGTCCTTGACCCAGCAATCCCACTACTGGGCATATACCCTGAGAAAACCATAATTCAAAAAGAGCCATGTACCAAAATGTTCATTGCAGCTCTATTTACAATAGCCCAGAGATGGAAACAATCTAAGTGCCCATCATCAGATGAATGGATAAAGATGTGGCACATATATACAATGGAATATTACTCAGCCATAAAAAGAAACGAAATTGAGCTATTTGTAATGAGGTGGATAGACCTAGAGTCTGTCATACAGAGTGAAGTAAGTCAGAAAGAGAAAGACAAATACCGTATGCTAACACATATTATGGAATTTAAGGAAAAAAATGTCATGAAGAACCTAGGGGTAAGACAGGAATGAAGACACAGACCTACTAGAGAACGGACTTGAGGACATGGGGAGGGGGAAGGGTGAGCTATGACAAAGCGAGAGAGAGGCATGGACTTATATACACTACCAAACATAAGGTAGATAGCTCCTGGGAAGCAGCCATATAGCACAGGGAGATCAGCTCGGTGCTTTGTGACCGCCTGGAGGGGTAGGATAGGGAGGGTGGGAGGGAGGGAGACGCAAGAGGGAAGAGATATGGGAACATATGTATATGTATAACTGATTCACTTTGTTATAAAGCAGAAACTAACACACCATGGTAAAGCAATTATACCCCAATAAAATGTTTAAAAAAAAAAGTTACTGTCCTTTATTTTGAGAATATGTCCTTCTTACGTTTTTAGTATTAAAATGCTTTTTCTTTTAGGATGTGGGGACAGTAGATGAATGTTACTTTTGATTTTTTTTTTTTTTAATGCTCACTTATAATAAAAAGTTGTCAGGGCTTCCCTGGTGGCGCAGTGGTTGAGAGTCCGCCTGCCGATGCAGGGGACACGGGTTCATGCCCCGGTCTGCCGCGGCTGGGCCCGTGAGCCATGGCCACTGAGCCTGCGCGTCCGGAGCCTCTGCTCCACAGCGGGAGAGGTCACAATAGTGAGACGCTCGCGTACCGCAAAAAAAAAAAAAAAAAGTTGTCAAAGCCCTACCCTTTCTGGAAATTAAACTTGAAATTCAAGTCTAGTGACCACTGCTATACTTCAAGTCAGTCTGGGCTGAGACTTTAAGTCAGAACACTTACCACACTATAAAACAATGACATAGTACTCAACCTATGGGTACAATTTACTGGCAATATTCTGAATTAATATTCTATACTATTCATACTAATTAAGTACACTGCTACATTCCCAGTACCTAGCACAGAGTCTGACATATAATAAGTTTAACTTTTTTCAGTCCACAAATGAATAAATCTCATGACCTGTACTACATCTCTCAAAAACAAAAGAAAAAGCTGTTTAGATAAGAAACCTAAGAACATAACCTAATTAAAACTTGATGAAAATTCTTTCAAGTTAATGGGCTATAGATATGAAACTAAACTTCTAAAGGACATTTTCTGTAACATTTTTAGAAGTTAACTTTCTCTCCGTATGCTATAAAAGAAGTTAGAGGTAGCTTTATATTTCCTTTTGAACTAAAGATGTGCCATTTTCATGTGAGGATCTCTGACATATAACCCTCCTGTGAATGAGATAGGAATTTCCTTTAAGTATTATTTTAAGTATTCCCATGCAAATGAATTAAGCATCCTGGCATCAATTTTAAAACAATCTTTCGAAAAGACTGCTCAAATATCTTAAGTGGTCCTGGACATCAGTAGAAAAAAAATACTCACACTACTTGGAAGTCAATAATATTTTTCACTAACTAAAAGTGCTTCCTTGGGCCAAGCAAACTGATGAAAATTCACTATAAACGTGATTTTGATAAGTTGTGTAATAATTACTGTCCCCTACATATTATGTGTATTAAAAAATTCCCTTATGGAAAAATTCAGTAAATTATACCTTCATAAGTAAAGGTGTTCACTTTTTTTCAAATTTTAACAATACTTTTTATTTCTTTTAATTGAAGTATAGTTAATTTACAATGTTGTGTTAGTTTCAAGAAAGATGTTTAGTTTTTAAAAGCTAGTAAGGGTAGTTACTGAAGTATCAGTTGTAAAAGAGAAACTCTAGAGGCAAACTAAATGTCCATCAATAAGGAAATAGTTAAATTCAACATACTTATTCTAAGTTTATGGCCACTAAAACAAAAAGCTATACATGAAAGGATTTCATGATAAAAATCTAAATGACTGACACATATGTGATTCTGTTTTTAAAAAATAAAACAAAGCATAGAAATAGTGGTGAAATAGATATTTTATGTACACATGTACACAAAAGAAAAGATTTGAAAAGATACCAAAGCTTAACACTGCTTGTGTCTGAGGCCTGGTGAGGGAATTCTCTACCTTTTCTTCTTTATGTTTATGCACTTCTGTATCATTACATGGTGAGATTACAGTATCACTATTTGTTGCTTATCTAAATTGTGTAAGTTGTATCAACAGTAAATAAACATAAAAGAACAGATGAACAGCTGAGTAGTTAACATTTCAAAAAGCAGCTATATAGTAATAACACTCATCACCAAGACTGCCCAAGAAAACAAAGGGGTAGAAACTGAAGTTTATCAGCACTTCAGAACCTGCTGCACCACTGTACCACGCTGTCTCTTCCCCTCTCTTTTTTTTTTAATTTGTCTGCACTACTGGGCATGTACGAACTTAGTTCCCGACCAGGGATGGAACCCCTGTACCCTGCATTGGGAGTGCAGAGTCTAAACCACTGGACCTCCAGCGAAGTCCCTCTTCCTCTCCTTCGGAGTATTTTTTTTTTCTCCACTCCTTTCCTTATATCCATACATTCACCAGTTACCAACTTCTATTTCCACCAGGTTAATTCACTAATTGCTTCACATCTCAGGTGAAGCCATTTTTGACAGGGCCAGCTCACTATCTTCTTATGAGACTGATCATGTCACTTCTTTGCTCAAATTCAAACTCCTTCAACTTGGCATTCAAGTTCCTCCATGTGTGAGTCGAACTTTACTTCTAGACTTTTGAACTACTCCCCTACAGTAGGAATCCTAAACTCCAGTTTAACAGGTCTTCTCTGCTGTCCTCCGAACAAGCCCAGCTGTCTCTTTCTAGACCTTACTCCTCTAAAACTACTTGGATGAAGATGAAGATGCTCTCTAAGAAGTAATATAAGATAGAAAAGATGAGGGATACAGATTAAAGTATCCAGTATACATTGCCAGTATATGCTAAGTGCCGAAAGAGGTAGCGATTATTCATTGATACATATTTTTTTTCCCTTTTCCCTTCCTCTTTAACTGGACATATTCTATAAAATAAATGTTTTAAATTCTATTTACTGAACTATACTTATATACTTTGCTCATAACTTTAAATTCAATTGTATTAACCTTTTATTGTTTCCAAGAAACAAAAATACCTAGCTTACTACTGTACGCATAAATACCCAGGGTTTTTTTTTTCTCCCCCCATTATGGATTTGTAGCTCAACAGAATTTCCCACAGCAGTTAATTTACTCCACAATTCCTAGGACATTCAATTGTGGTTAAAAGAGCAAGAACTTTGCAGTGACCAGGGTCAGCATCCTAAATTTCAGCCCCCTGCCCCTTACATCAGTGTGATCGCAGGCAAATTGCTTAACCTCTCTAAGCCTCTTTTCCCCTCACCTGTAAAATGGGATAATACCTACTTCACACAGCTGTTGTAAAAGTTAAATGAATAGGTGGAAACAATTTCACAGTGCTTCATACATATCAAAACCTCGGTAAATATAAATTATCAATACAAAAGATTTTAATAAATAATCAATACATAATGCTACTCAAAAGCAGTAAAGCTACAGACAAAACTAGATTATTTGAAAACCTTTGTTTTCAGTGATTTTGAAAAGCTGAGCAACAGGTAATGAAACTGCACCGTCAGAGAACTGCCCACATTCTTGCAGCGCAAACTAAATTAACGCTGTCTACGCCTTCAAGTGTGCCTCACTTTACTCAACCTCTCTAGAAAGCAAATGACTGGAAAAGTATGATTACTGATCATGAGAAATATGTAAAAGAGATTAAAAGATATGTCTGGGATACACTTCAAAATAACCCGGGGAGAGGGAGCAAGCCTGGCCATTTAATGATACTTGTTGAATTGGTTAAATTGAGTGATGGGTACACCGAGTTCTTTACCCTATTCTCTCGACCTCTGTAGAGTTTGCAGATTTCCATAAAAAAATGTGTTTTTAAATGTCCAAAGGTCGATTTTTGTTTTTTCCCCTTGGGGCTTAATGCAAATCCTGGTCCTGGTCAGGAAGACATTGGGAAAGTCCTGAGCGGCGGAAAGTCAACGGTAACGCCGGTCAGCGGAAGCTGGTTGAATCTCCCCGGCCGCCCGGTAGGCGTGCTCCTCCCTCCGAATCCCCGAGGCCTGGCCGGGAGGTGCGCCCGCCAAGTCCGGCCGCCGGTCCCGGGAAAGAGCAACACCCACGGGAACCGCAGCCAAGGGCCTTCCAGACGGCCAGCGGGCCAACTGCGGGCTCCGGACGACCGACCGAAGCCCGGGGACGGGGGGGCGCAGCGGCGGGGTGGGTGAGTGCCAGCCTTCGGGGCAAGTCGGCCAAATTCCCTCTGCTCCGCCTAAGCTCCCGCCCCACCCGGGTCCTCAGCCACCCTGGCTGCCCCAGATCCTCTCCGCCTCCCTCCAGCAGCGGCGCAGACACCCAACCGGTCCGCGGAGCCCGCCGGCCTCCCCGCAAGCCCGAGCCCGGCTCCTTCAGCGCCTACCCTGTCACCAGGGTTTCCCACCGCCGTCTGGCCCGGGGGCGCCTCCTCGACCCCACGCCGACCGCTTTCCAGAGTCGCTAGCCCCACTTTACCTCAGCCGCGCGGCAGCCTCGCACCCCTCGCAGCAACTCCGGCTTCCAGCTTGGCTGACCCGGGGCGTTGCTGCCAATCACCCGATCTCCGCCCCGAGCCCGGGCCAGGATGACCAATCAGCGGTTTCCTCCGGCCCTGAGGCGGGCACTGAGAGCGGGAGCGGAAAGCTAGACGACCGCCGGAAGCGCCTGGAGCGGCCCTTCGCAGTGTGCGCACGCGCGGGGCTCGGCTGGGGGCGTGCGCTTGCTCGTGCACCTTGCTTTTCGTTTTCACTTCCCTGCCCTGGGAAGTGCCTTGTAAGCCTGAAGCTCTAGGCGTGCAGGGAGAATCACATGATGAGTGTAGCCGCAAGTGTGCATTACCTTGAAAGAAGCTGTGAATCTTAAGCCCTTGTTAAGCTAACCAGTGTGGAGCTTTTTCATCCCGCGCTGTAGGGACTTGGTGCTCACCCGGCTTATCTTCTGCTGCCTTTTACAGACTTTGTATCCCCGGTGTCTTTAGAGAGAGTGAGGGTGTGGGGTTGTACAAAGTGCCTGATGGATGACGATTTTACTTTACTGAGTCTTCAGTTCCAGCATCTGTTTAATAGCTGGGACACATGGTTTTTAATAGCTGAATATCCTAGGACACTCTGGATTGCAAATCATTCTGTCATGAAAATGATTATTACACTTATAGCTAACAATATATTAAGCATGGTAACGTGTGTAGTGCTGATAAAAGATTCACAGGTAGAATGAGAAACCTATTTCTGTATGGCCTTTCAAGAGGCTGTTGCTGATTGGCTTGATTAGCTGCATCTCTTACCCTCCCATTGTAATTGATCCCAGAGGTCAGTCTGCAGACAGCGGAGCGCCGATGTTCTTATCCTGGGACCCCCAGTCTCTCCCTGGCGAGGGCTTCCCTCCTTCAGCAAGAGCATTAATTCATTTACTCAACAAGGGCTTGTTGGGGCCCACTAAGACGGTACAAAGATTTTAAAAAGCATTGAACCACGCCCTCAGTGAGCCTACAGGCTAACAACAAACTTAATTTATATAACCAAATGTTATAATGGAGACATGGAGGGGCCTGGAAGACCTGCCTACACCTGCCCCGGGTTCTCAGCACATCCGGAAAGAGTTAATGCTTGGGCTGGGATGAAAGAGCAGCATCTTCTGAGCTAAAGGGGCGGAGCAAAGCATGGCGGCATTTCTGACAAAGTTCACCTGTTTCTCCTGAGATCTTCCCAGGGTGGAGCTCTGCTAAGCTAATGAAGCTTCTGCCCGGGCCCCAGGACTTGCAACAGGTCTTTCCAAGACCCAAGGTGGGCCCCTAGCACCGAGTTCACCTTATCACATGTAGCTTTCGACTCTTTTTAAAAGGAAGATGTCTTAAAGCTCTCCTCAACAGGGATTGGTTAAGGCTTTTTTCCGTTCCAATTTCCTTTCCTTCACATTTCCCTTCATCCTAGGTACCCTGGAGTGGCCGTGGGCATTTGGGGAATCTGGATGAGGGAAAAAGAGTTGAGATGAATTTGAGCCACTTCCCTAAGTTATTGCTGACTCTCCTGGTGTTGGAATGGCTTCCAGGAATACTCCTAGCCGTGCTTTATTCCATCTCACAAATGGATGTGTCCCGTGGCACCTAGCACTAGAAGTATTTAGCTGGTGGAAGAGAAAGAGAGTTTGAAATGAGCTCAGCCAGAAGCTAACCTAGGGGGAAATCTTCCAGTCATCACACTTTTAAAATTATAAGTAGGGGTCTTCCCTGGTGGCGCATTGGTTGAGAGTCCACCTGCTGATGCAGGGGACATGGGTTCGTGTCCCGGTCCGGGAAGATCCCACATGCCGCGGAGCGGCTGGGCCCGTGAGCCATGGCCGCTGAGCCTGCGCGTCCGGAGCCTGCGCGTCCGGAGCCTGTGTTCCGCAACGGGAGAGGCCACAACAGTGAGAGGCCCGCGTACCGCAAAAAAAAAAAAAAAAAAAAAAAAATTATAAGTAGGATGCTTTACTTTTTGTTTTTAATAAACTTTATTTTGGAATAACTTTAGATTTACAGAAAAGTTTGCAAAGAGTACAAAAAGTTCCTGTGTACTCCTCACCCAGTTTCCCCTAATGCTAACGTCTTACATTATCATAATACATTTATAAAACTAAGGAGCCAACACCGGTACAAATTCCAGACTTAACTCAGTTTTTACTAATCCTTTTTCTGTTCCAGAATTCAATCCAAGGTGCCACACTGCATTTAGTCATCATGTCTTTTTAGACTACTGCTCTGGTCTGTCAGAGTTTCTCAGTCTTTCCTTGTTTATCATAACCTTGATGTGACCACGACAGTCTTGAGGAGTCTGGTCAGGTATTTTGTATAGTGTTCCTCAATTTGAATTTGTCAGATGTTTTTTCTCATGATTAGACTAGAATTATAAATTTTGGGAAAAATACCATATGGGTGGAATGCCCTTCTCAGCACATCATATCAGGGGTACATGATGACTTAATTACTGCTGATGTTAACCCCAATCACCTGGACCATGGTAGTGTTTGCTAGCTTCTCCACTGTAAAGTGGCATTTTTCCCCTCTTTCCCTATTCTCTGGAAGCAAGTCACTAAATCCAGCCCACTCTGAAGGAGAGTAAGAGATTAAGCTTCACCCTCTGGAGTAGAATATCTATACAAATTATTTGGAATTCTTCTGTAAAGAAGATTCACTCTCTCCCCACCCCCCATTTATTTATTTGTATTCAATAATTTGTTTATAAATATGCATGTATATTTATTTTATACTTCATTTTATATTCTATATATGATTTTTATTTTTTTGCTCAAATTGTTCTAGCTTGACCATTGGAAGCTCTCTTAGGTTGGCTCATGTGCCGTTTTTGCTTTTTTAAATTTTATTTTTTCTTATTTATTTATTGCTGTGCTGTGCGTTATGTGGGATCTTAGTTCCCCAACCAGGAATCGAACTGCTCCTGCATTGGGAGTACGGAGTCTTAACCACTGGACCGCCAGGGAAGTCCTTCCTTTTTTGCTTTTTTTTTTTTTTTTTTTTGTGGTACGCGGGCCTCCCACTGTCGTGGCCTCCCCCGTCGCGGAGCACAGGCTCCGGACGCGCAGGCCCAGCGGCCACGGCTCACGGGCCCAGCAGCTCCGCGGCATGTGGGATCCTCCCGGACCGGGGCATGAACCCGCGTCCCCCTGCCTCGGCAGGCAGACTCCCAACCACGCCACCAGGGAAGCCCCTTTTTTGCTTTTTGATCATCATCTTTTTTCTTGAACTACAAGAGACTCCAGGCTGATCTTGTACTTTTCTTGCCCCAGCATTAGAGTCAGCCATTTCTGCATTTCTTCAAGGAGTCCTGGAATGGTATTTAGAAATCAAAATCTAGATATTGGGTGTACTAGTTGCTCCTGGGATATCATTGAATCTAACCTCTCCTGGTGCACATATATTGCTGCCTTGTTTTTTAATTCTTTGTTTATATCCCTGTGATAGGCAGCCTCTAATATGGCCCCCAAAGATCTCTGCCTGGTATTCATGCTCTTGTGTAATTTCCTCTCCTCTAGGGTGGATTGGACCTAATGACTCCCTTCTAATGAATAGACTACAGTAAGAAAGATGGGACGTCACTTCCAAGATTAGGTTACAAAAAGATTGTAGCTTCCATCTTGCTTGCTCTCTCCCGGTCTCTCCTTCATTCACTCTGAGAAGCCATCCACCGTGATGTGAACTGTCCTATGGAGAGGTCCACATGGCAAAAAACTGAGGGAGGCCTCTGACCATCTGTACATCAGCCTATAAGAAACTGAATCCTGCTAACAGCCGTATGAGTGAACTTGGAAAAAGATTCTCTCCCACTTGAGCCTGGAAATGATTGCAGCCCCACTGACACCTTGATTGCAGCTTTGAGAGAGACCCTGAGCCAGAAACATCCAGCTAAGCCACACATGGATTCTTCATGCACAGAAACTATGAGATAATAAATGATTATTACTGTGTTAAGTTGCTATGTTTTGGAGTAATTTGTTAGGAAGCAATAGATAACTAATACAATTTCTGACTCCATAAGATCAGTGGTTCTTAAATTTCACTTTGGAATTTGTTTAAAAATACTTATACCCATAGAGAGCCATGATTAATTAAAAATGTATAAAATATGATTCCATATTGATTTAAAAAGCAAATATGAATATATTGTAATATGCATAGAAAACTCTTTGGAAGGATATATATAACAAAATGTCAATAGTGTTCCTCTCTGGGTGGTAGAATTATGGTTTTACTTTTCTGTATTCTTTTCTGTATTTCAATAACTTTTGCATATTTAATATGTGTTAAGTTGTATAATAAAATTAAATAAATTACAAAATAAAAAATAAATACATACACCCAGGCTCCTTCCCAGAAACTTAGGTGGTTGCTCTGTATAGCTAATTCTTAAAATGTAGAAGGTTACAGGGCAATCCATTTGGGGATTTTAGAAGACAATAGACTTTTCTTTTTAGTGTTTCTGATCCTGGAATTCTTTACCCAAATTAATGGCTTAGCTTTCTTGGCAGAATCCAGAATAACTGAAATTTCATCTGCTAGTTGAAGTATTTATTATATAGGGAAGACAAAAACAGCAGAGTTCTCTCTTATTCAACATACAGGCTTGAAAAAGTCCCTTGACCTTTATATGCCTCCAGATTCCTAACAGGAAATTAAACGATTATAATGCTGTTATTTAGGCAAAGAGATTTATCATTATTAAGTGTATATTAGGCAATAGAAAGGTGACCAAGGCCAGCTGTGGGCCAGTTTCCTCGCAGAGATTTAACAAGAGGTTAGATTCCCACTTGTTCATTTTGGTTGATAGTGAGGCAGAATTCTATTGTAGAAAGACTGTGGGCTTCTAAGTCCGACAGACCTATATTCAAATACGCCTCTGCACTTACCAACTGTAAGTCTCTGCAGGTCTCAATTTCCTGACCTCAATCTCCTGACAGTGGGGAAAATAGTCACCCTCAAAGGGTAGCCCTGAAGACTGATTGTGTAACATTTATAAAATACTAAGGGCAATGCATGCCTTATCACAAGGGCCCAATTAATAATAACCACGAAGGACAAACAGTCAGTTCATATGATTGTGACCCTGATATTAGTAAAGTAAGGGACAGACAAATGTCCAAATATGTCCATCAGTCTGTTTCTCATATTAGGTTTAAGGACAGCCGTATTTGGTGAGACAGGTTGAATAAGCTGCAAGCCTTACACAATACTTTCCTTGGAAATCGAGACCCTTTCTCTAGCTCTGATTTTTGACAGCTCTGATTGCCTGTCTATAAAAAATACATCACACTGAAATGGGCCTCAAGAGGTCCTGAGTTAGAATCTAGGAAAACCTAGCTGGTAAAAGACCACTGGGTAGGACAGTGAAGTACCCATGTGAGGGACACTTTAAGACAAAGGGAGGCTGGATGTGTCTAGGAGAGATGAAGCTGCAGGACTACTGGTCAGAGCTAACTGGTGGGCCAACATGATCTCACATTAGGGGACAGTCAGAAGATGCTGGTTAATGCCTAATAGTTCAGGGCTATTGGCTTCAAGGCAGGTATTGTTAAGAGAGAATAATGTTTAAATCTGCTTCAGTCATGTAAATCTCAGTATAAATGAATGTGTTTTACCACGGTGTCCAATGAAGAATTTGTTAAGCTATTGTGATTTAATCATGTACTATTGGATAAATTTGGTAGTTCTAAGCCTTGAAACTATTCTTCTCAGATCAGTGTACAAAGCGATCTGATGTACAGTAAATCCTTAAAGATGTATATCCAAATAGGTCAAAAGGTCACTGTGTTCCAGAGATTGTGATATTTCCTTCTGTAAACCAGATTTTGGGATAGACACTGACCCACAGAGCTCTTATTTATGTTTTTAAATGGTTTTGTTTTTAAAACTGTGATTCTGGGGACTTCTCTGGTGGCGCAGTGGTTAAGAGTCCGCCTGCAAGGACTTCCCTGGTGGGGCAATGGTTAAGAATCCACCTGCCAATGCAGGGGACACGGGTTCGAGCCCTGGTCCGGGAAGATCCCACATGCTGCAGAGCAACTAAGCCCGTGTGCCACAACTACAGAGCCTGCGCTCTAGAGCCCACAAGCCACAACTACTGAAGCCCATATGCCACAACTACTGAAGCCCGTGTACCTAGAGCCTGTGCTCCACAACAAGAGAAGCCACTGCAATGAGAAGCCCATGCACCGCAACAAAGAGTAGCCCCTGCCCACTGCAACTAGAGAAAGCCCACGCACAGAAACGAAGACCCAACGCAGCCAAAAATAAATAAATAAATTTATTTAAAAAAAATTGTAATTCTGGAAAATGTTAAACGTACACAAAAGTAAAAAGCACAGTACAATGAATCCTCATATATCCATCACACAGCTTCAACAACCAGCCACCTATTCCTACTGGTTTCACCTATGCTCTTTCTTGGCTTCTTTGACTCTTTTTGTTGTTTCTTGTTTAGAGGTGATGCCAGGGAATAAACCACAAGGCCTCATACAAGCAAACTCTTTGATTCTCTTGAAGCTAATCTCAGGCATGTCATTTCAAACATAAATATTTCTGTGTGTATCCCTAAAAGATAAGGAGTCTTTTTATTTTATTTTTGTTTGTTTTTTATTTTTTTTTTTTGGCCACGCCATGTGGCTTGCGGAATCTTAGCTCCCTGACCAGGGGTTGAACCTGGGCCCCTGGCAGTGAAAGAGCCAGGAAGGAGTCTTTTGAAAAACATATCTATACTATTATCAGGCTTGAAACATTAATAATTATTTCTTAATGTCATCAATTCAGTGTGTACATTTACCTGGTTGTCTCATTTATTTTTTATTTTTTTTATTGTTGGTTTCTTTGAATTGGAATGTTAAACAAAGCCACGCATTACATTTTGTGGATAGTCTCTGAAATCTGTTTTAATCTACATAGAACGCGCCCCCCACACCCCACTATTTCTTGTTTTGTTTTAGTGAAGAAACTGAGAATTTTGTCCCATAGAAATTTCCCACATTCACGACTCTGCTGATTGCATTCCTATGGCGACATTTAACAATTCCTTTGTCTCCTTTTATTTTCTGTAAACTGCTGATTAGATATAAAGGCTTGATCTGATTTAGGCTCAATTTTTTGGCAAGAATACTTCATATGTGGTGGTGTATTCTTACATCAGAAGCTACATAATGTTCACGTGCTTCTTTGTGTAACATTAACAGCTATTGATGATCACTGCCTAGATCCCTGATCTGATTATGGTTTGCAAAACAGTAACACAAAGGGATGTGTTATCATCCCTTTTCATTTGTTAGCTAATTGGTTACCTTGAGGCATGTTTGTAAAGGAAAGCAGGTTGATGCTTATTTCTTAATAGCTACCAGTTTTCAGAATAATCTCATGTCAACAATTTTGTTACACTGAAGTGTAGTACATTTAAGAAAGGCAAATTTAATGCTTGGTTTGATTCTCTCTTTATTTAGCAGTTTTCAGAAAAATGAGTTGGTTCCTTCAAATTCTCTAAAGGTAACCAGTGACATTTCTTTTTTTTCCCCCCAGTATTCAAGCACTCTTGAATTTTATCATTATAAATTAGCTTTTATCAGATCTTCTCTAGATAGCAGATTTTTTACAGAGAGACATGGGACTAAATGTACATTTATGGAACATCTTCTAGATACTGGTCTGGGTGCTCTCACTTACACTATTTTAACTAATGTCCACAGCAATCTTGGAAGGCAGGTGCCATGATCTCTGTTTTTTAGAAGAGAGTGAGGTCCTCAGCAGCAAAGTGACTACTAGTCATACAGCCAGCAAGTAGTCAAACTCAGATTTGTCTGAACCATACGGCACCATGTAGCTTTTTTGAATTAGGTCCTACAGACACTGAGGCACTAAGTAGGGCTCACTGGTTGCCCCACCAGCCTCCCGCCTCCTATGTATCTTCCTCAGACTGTTTGGTGACCCCCATTTTGTCACTCTCATACTTACAAAAGTACAATAGCTCCTTGGAACTGCTAAATACCCTTTTGCCTTTTAACCTAACACATAGATACACTTTATTACATATATGATTTTACTTAATGCAAATTTATGCATTATATATAAAACTACATTTACAACCCCCTAGTAAAGTTACCTTATTATTTTTTAATTTTTTGGCCGTGTCGCGTGGCTTGTGGGAACCTATTTTCCTAGGACCAGGGATCTAACTCGGGCCCCCTGCAGTGAAAGCGCAGAGTCCTAACCACTGAACCTCCAGGGAATTCCCAAAGTTACTTTATTTATTTTTGGCTTTTCTTGGTGTGGTGGGCTCCTAGTCCCCCAGATCCTACGCTGTTTATTCATGTAATATATGATGAAAACCTAGATTATATCTCTCTCTATATTTTCCATGCTCACACAATAACATGTAAAGATATATAAACATGTGTAGGATATTTGTTATTGTTTTCAAAAATCAGATCATACGACATATAATTTTAAGCATCTTACTTTTATCACTAAACATTGTGTCTCTTCCTAGAGCTCTAATTTCCTTTTCTTAATGACTTTCTAATATAGTTTTCATAATGGTCCACGTTTTTTAGCTATACCATCATTTACTAAAACATTCCACTATTGATATGCATTCATTTGATGTTGGATGTTGTTGGTGTTGTTTCAGGGTTTTTTTTTGTTGTTGTTCCAACATGAACAATGCTGCAATAAACATCTTTGTCCTTACTGTCTTTATATACCGGTGCTTTTTGTTTCTGTGGTTTAGATTCTTGAGAAATGAACTGCTGTATCAAATATGAATTATTTTTAATAATAGATTTTTCTAGATTGCGTTCTAAAACGCTGTAATAATTTACATTTTCACAGCATTACCTGAGAGTCCTCTTCCTACCCAGTATCCCCACCAGCAAATTTGTGTCATTTTGATTTTTGTTAGTCTGATCAGCGTCAAGTGATTATTCCCATTGTTATATTAATTTGCATTCCCTTATTACAAGTGAATTTAAATGTCTTTTCTTGTTTATTGGCCATATGGATTTTCTCTTGATTAAACACCAATTTATATTCTTAACCCAATTTCCATAGGGTTATTTACGCCCTTCTTGACAACTTGTAATCAATTTTTTTTTTTTTTGGCCTAGTGTCTTGTGGGATCTTAGTTCCCCGACCAGGGATTGAACCTGGGCCATGGCAGTGAAAGCACCAAGTCCTAACCACTGGACAGCTAGGGAACTTCCAATTTGTAATCAATTTTTGAATGTTACTATCTGCCCACCGAGTTGCAAATTTACCCCCAAATCTATTATCATTGACATTGCTTATGTATCTTTTTTCCATACCAAAAAAATGTTTTTTTAAAACAAGTCAAATATGACCATTTCTTCTTTTTTATAAAAATTTCTTGGTTCCCACTTTCGTTTAAGGTCTCCCCTACTTCTTTGCTGTAGTCTCCAAAATTTTCCTAAAGGATTTTTTTTTTTTTTTTTTTTTTGCGGTACGCGGGCCTCTCACTGCTGTGGCCTCTCCCGTTGCGGAGCACAGGCTCCAGACGCGCAGGCTCAGCGGCCATGGCTCAAGGGCCCAGCCGTTCCGTGGCATGTGGGATCCTCCCAGACCCGGGCACGAACCCGCGTCCCCTGCCTCGGCAGGCGGACTCTCAACCACTGCACCACCAGGGAAGCCCCCCTAAAGGATTTTTAATATTTTATTTTTTACGCTTGAGTGTTTAATCCATTTGGAATTTAATATTTTGGTAAATGAGGTAATAATGGATACAATTTTATATTCAGTGCTTCTATTTATAATTATTTCTCATCCTTTAAAATTTTCTATTTTGACATATTTTAAAGTCTACATCAGTATATGTATAGCATCTGTGAATAAATAAATACATATACATATATCAGAGCTATGTGCTCAGAAAAATTTTTTTAAGCTGAAAGGGATGCTTGATCAAAAAGTTTTGGAAACCACTGCACTAGACCATGAGCTCTTTAGGGCAGTGATTATATTCTTCCTCATCTTTGAACCCATTGCTAAGACTGTCTCTAGCACATTGTATGTGTTCCAAAAATGTTTGCTAAATAATTGAATTAATAAAACTGCCATTAGGTGATTCATCTGTCTTAAGCAACACAGCCATTGAGAAACTTGACATTCCAGCTGTGTCCTGCCTGAGGTTAAACACAAGCAATGACTCACAATGGCAGGTAGTATAACTTCACTGGTGTTGAGTTCATACATTTTTAATATGGGGATATAAATTCTTAAAACCTTAAAAGACTTTCCTATGGCTTACAATCCATAGTGCTTATGAAACTGGTAATTATTTTTTGTGAATACATTCCCTGCTTTTTTTTTTTTACATCTTTATTGGAGTATAATTGCTTTACAATGGTGTGTTAGTTTCTGCTTTATAACAAAGTGAATCAGTTTTACATATACATATGTTCCCATATCTCTTCCCTCTTGCGTCTCCCTCCCTCCCACCTTCCCTAACATTCCCTGCTTTTTTTTTTTTTTTTTTGGCGGTACGCGGGCCTCTCACTGCTGTGGCCTCTCCCGTTGCGGAGCACAGGCTCCGGATGTTCAGGCTCAGCGGCCATGGCTCACGGGCCCAGCCACTCCGCAGCACGCAGGATCTTCCCAGACTGGGGCACGAACCCGCGTCCCCTGCATCGGCAGGTGGACTCTCAACCACTGCGCCACCAGGGAAGCCCTCCCTGCTTTTTAATGTCAGTCACCTACTCTCTGTAATGGCAGTTTGCTAGGAAGAATTGGTCTTTTTGATCCTGTAAAGTCAGAAGTGTGACTATATTTATTTATTTATTTCCAGCTACAAATGTTTATTTTTTTACTTTTTTATTATTTTATATTTTTATTATTATTTTTTTACAGTAGGTCCTTGTTGGTTATCTATTTTTTAAAATTAAAAAAAATAAATTTATTTACTTTATTTTGGCTGCGTTGGGTCTTTGTTGTGGTGCACGGGCTTCTCATTGCAGTAGCTTCTCTTGCTGTGGAGCACGGGCTCTAAGTGTGTGGGCTTCAGTAGTTGTGGCACGTGCGCTCAATAGTTGTGGCTCATGGGCTCTAGAGTGCTGGCTCTGTAGTTGTGGTGCATGGGCTTAGTTGCTCCGCAGCATGTGGGATCTTCCCAGACCAGGGCTCGAATCCATGTCACCTGCATTGGCAGGTGGATTCTTAACCACTGCACCACCAGGGAAGTCCCTGGTTATCTATTTGAAGTATAGCAATGTGATACGTCAATCCCAAACTCCCAATCTACCCCTTCCCCCCACCCTTCCACCCTGGTAACCATAAGTTCATTCTCTAAGTCTGTGAGTCTTGTTTCTGTTTTGTAAAAAAGTTCATTTGTCTTTTGTTTTTTTTTAGATTCTGTATATAAGCAATATCATGATACTTGTCTTTCTCTGACTTACTTCACTTAGTTTGGTAATCTCCAGGTCCACCCATGTTGCTGCAAATGGTATTATTTCATTCTTTTTTTATGGCTGAGTAATAGTCCATTGTATATATGTGGAAGTGTGACTATATTTAACTTTAGATTGTGAACTTCTAAAAGTCAAAAACTCTATTGAACATATATTCTGACTGGTGCCAAAAACCTATATCAATAATTAGTTGGGAAAACCCCAAACGACTTTTCCTTTTCTAATATACAAATTAACCTCAGCAAAAATAGCAAGTTTATTTCCCTGGGTTATTGTTTTTGATAACAATACTGAACAAAGTTTAATTTACTCAGTCAAATGGGCTATGTTTAACCTGACTCTGCCCTTTGTACTTCTTATATTTTTTACAGTTTTCTACATTTACGATTCCTTTTTTCCTATTTCTTTCTTTCTTTCTTTCTTTTTTTTTTTTTTTTTTCAGTTTCAGCAGTTAATTGGTCTGGCTGATTTTTACAAATGAGGCTGGTGCTTCTGTCACTGGACATCATGCACCATCTCTCTTCTCCTTTTTATTTCAGATTCAGTATTCACTTACTACCACTCTCTCTTGTGACTTTGGAAAGTAGAAACCAGCCAGATGTGTTTTTGCTATAGGTCAAACGGTGTGAAAGAGATCTTTTCTACTCAACTTTGCCCCTTTTTGCTTGAGCTTATTAGGAGGAAGAGAAGGATAACGAAGAACAAGTGAAGGCAAAGGAATTTGGGCTGAAGTAACCGTTTGGTTTTTAAATTCACTTACAGACGAATCAAAGTATTGGAGAAACATTAGGAGAGACTACTGTACAGCCGGGGATATTTATACTCACTCACACTCTTTCTCCATTAGAGGCTTCTCAAATTCCTTCGGATTTTAATATGGGAGGTACGTGGCAGAATCAAACTGTGAAAGAGAATTCAGAATTTTTTCAGTGAGGTTATTGAGTGCAACGGAAGCATTATAATCAGACTGGCCTGTGGGATTTAAATTATACTTACATTTAGAGATATATTAAAGAATATAAAACCTATACCTGAACAGAACAAAACCTTCAGTGACTGCCATGAATAGAACAAGAATTTAAACCCTTACTTTGATAAACTAAATAGAAGACAATGTTTTAAAAATACTTCTTCACGAATTTGAGAAAATTCCCTGATCATAATGCTCTTTTTCCTTACAAAAAAAAAAAAGTTCCAAAAAGAAGTTTCTATTTAAAAGAAACAAAAAACTGTACTTTGCTACCTTCGCGTTTCTACGAAGACAGTGCTACTATCCTCAGTAAAAAGAAAAAAAATTGAAAAGATTCTGAATTATGACTCACAGAAGCCAGTGAAATATTACAAAGCTGCCCTATTGGAACTGAAAGAGTTGCTGAAGAAGTTACGTTCAATTTGAATTTCTGAAGGCCGGAGGGGACAGGTTCCTCTACCGCAGGAACGCTGGGAATTGTAGTCGGGAAAGCGCGGCGGTTTCTCAGGGGAAACCACGTTTCATTGCTTAGCGCTTAATGGACGGAGAGTCGTTTGGTCCAATTCACTCTTCCCGGGTTCTCCCTAGACCCTCCTGTTCAACGCTTCGGGCATGTCCCTTGTTCACCAATGAACGCTTTAGTTTAAGAAGGCCTTCGCGGATTGGATGTTTTACAGTCTGTGGAATGGTATTAGCCAATGGGAGGGCAGAACCGGCCGAGGTGGCTGAGTCATGGGGGAGAGTCCGTAAAGCCTTTCCCTGCCAGCGTCCTAGCTTTTATGGCTCCTAAAGTCAGCAGGGTCGTTTGTCATCGCCGAGGCCGCGTCTGCGAAAGGAGGGACTCGCTCCGCGCCTGCTGGGTTCCTCTACGTTATCCGTCGGTGTGGCCCTGATGCTGCGGCAGTCTCCGGATTCCTAGAACGCTGGAGCGGTAAGTAGGGTCCAGCGACGGCAGACAAAGCGGTGGAGCCGGGAAGGCCGCAGAAAGCGGCCCCTGCACGCAGGCGGCCAGTCGGCCTGGGCGGGGCGCGCTGCCTGCCTTGA
The DNA here is from genome assembly GCF_011762595.2 of Tursiops truncatus. Lineage (NCBI taxonomy): Eukaryota > Metazoa > Chordata > Mammalia > Artiodactyla > Delphinidae > Tursiops > Tursiops truncatus. The sequence continues at coordinate 11,243,952 of NC_047050.1, read as the reverse complement.
GGCAGTGCGTCCCTCCAGGCGCTTTAAAGCTCTGCTCCCACGTGTCCTGGGAAAATGTTAGCTTTGTTCACTTCCTTCCCGTCTCCTGCACGTCCGATTTTCACAAACCCTAACATTATTAATGGGTGTCATCTCACTTCTTCATCCCTCCAGGTTGTTGTTTAGTAACTTTCTATTAGCTTTATGCTCCTGCGTGTCTACTAAGAGCAGAAGGACATGGTTGGGTTCGGCTTCATTCAAGCGAGACCAGCGTTCACATCTCTGTATTTTAAAAACAGTTCTTGGGGGCGTTTGTGCCTACAGCACCTCCTTTCGTGGTAGTGTACTTATGTGTGTACCTCAACACATGGCCAAATAGAGGTTCCCACAGGATCAAGTATCGTTCTTGTTTGCTAATTGCTGGTACTGTTAGCACCATCTGAAGTTCTTACTTGATCCTGACAACCACTCAGGATTATTATGAGAGGAAGCTGAGACTCAAAGGAGGTAACCCAACTTCTCAAAGAGTTAGTTGCTAGTAAAGGGCAAGCCAGATTTGATGTCACTGCTTACGTTATTTTCTAAAAAACTCGCTTAACTGAACATGGATTTAAGTTGTGGTTGTGTAGCTCTGTGTATTTATATTAAACTCTGTATATGAGAGCTAAATAATTCTTTGAGTTGAATGGTACATCTTGGCTGAAAGAAAATCAGGCAGCTGCCTAATTACAGGTGCCTCCCATCTATCACTTAACTCCTAGCTTTTTAAAGCGTCATTCTGGCAGCATAGATCTCACCTGGGAGCTTGTTGGAAATGCAGACTCTCAGACCTCACCCCACCTACTGAATTAGAATTGGCTTTTTAAAATAAGATCCCTTAGGTGATCAGAGTGCCTGTTAAAGTTTGGGGTGCGTTCATTGTCATAAGGATTTGTTTGCCCGAATTGAACTAAACAAAAGAGAAAGTAAAAGGTATACCTTGTGTTATTCCCTACATTTTCCTGGGCAGATCCTAATTTGAGCCGTCTCCTTCTGAATGGGCTGATAAGGTTAGAAGTTTTAACTCTTGGCTTTTGTTCATCTCAAAGGAGCAGGAAAGGCTATAACTTTCAGAATCGTTCCCACTGAGTGGTTCTCTAAGTACTCCTTAGATGAGAATGGAGCGCTCCAGTTTCAAGGCCAGTGTTGTAAGCAAAAGGCCATTACTCTGGGTATTTGGTTCTTAAATGTGACTTGGTTCTTGGACCTTTGGGCCAGTGATTGGTTCTGCAGTTTTCATTTTTGACAGGATTTGTGCTGGTGACATAAAGTTCATGATGCGTAAGCTGGCTTGTAAACAGCAATATTCAGGATGTTGATAATAGAAGCACCTAAGAGGCAAACCCTTCCGTCTTATTTCTGTGTACAGTATTCAGTCTATTGCTTTTTTGTTAAATCCTTTTTAAAATTGCTGAAGTAACTATATTTTCATTTTGAGAAAATTACCTGCCAAATACTGTCCTGTTGAAGCCTTGTTTTCTCTGAGTCCTTTATTTTATGCTTGCTTGAAAACTTCAAAAATTTAACTTTTAAAGTATTTTATCTGGGATACGATTTTTTTCCCTCATGTGTTACGAGTTAAAGATCTTAGCAGTGGTTTTAAATTGCTTAGAAGTTATTCCAATACCCTTTATTGAATAATCTTACTATTTTTCATTGATTTTTGACTCCATGTAACTTGCAACCATTATTTATTGAGCACTTAGAATGTGTCACCTAAGCCTTTTACGTGTATTGTTATTTCATCTGGACAGTATACCATTTGATAGCTGCTATGACTAATCCCATTTTACAGATGTAGAAACTGAGACAAAGAGTTTAGGTGATCTGCCTAAAATCACATTTACCAAGTGGTGGAGCCAGGGTCTGATTCACGCAGAGCCTGCTTTCTTAGATGGACAGTATAAACAGCTTTCCTGGGAGAAGTGTCTCTCAACTACCTCCCACCCCGTACTACTGCTCTACTCTTTATATCTTTGTATATTTCAATATATGGGAAGACCATTTCAGCTTTATTACCTTTTTCCTCCCAAATAACGTTAGTAGGCTGTCTGGAGTTACAGAATAATTTCCCAGCCCACGTCCCCCAGTTGGCATGGTTTTTGAAATTAGCATTAAACTAACTCTTTACTTTGTGTAAAGTATTTACACCTTTATATTCTTTTTTTTTTGGCCCTGCTGCATGGCATGGGGATCTCAGTTCCCCCACTAGGAATCGAACCTGTGCCTCCTGCAGTGGAAGCACGGAGTCTAAACCACTGGACCGCTAGGGAATTCCTCCCCCAACACCTTTATATTCTTCCTAATAAGAAATATATTGTGTAACTTGGTTAATGGAAGTTACTATTTTTAACTTTCTGCATCTGTGAAAATTATTCCTTGTTATTTTGTATTTCCGTTTGTATGTTTATTATGTTACATTTTCTAAAATATCTTGTTTACTTTTGTGGGAAAAAGGTATGCTGAGTTTAAAAGGAAGGTATGGGAAGTGGAACGACTGCTGACCAGTTTAGGAGATAATAAATAAGCTTTCAGCCCAGTTCTATACTAACTGGCTTTTGTCACCTGGGGCAAATTATTTAACTTCTCTGTGACTGTTTCCTTATCTGCCAAATGAATTACCTCACCTCAAAATCTGTTTCATTCTTCTGAGTTTGGCCCACTCAGGGACGGACAGGTGTGGTTAGATTCGGTTCAGATCCACCCTGATCTCGCAGACTCCACTGGCCTGAGGCACAGGGCAAGATCCCCTTCTTGGCTTCTTTGTTCATGACCTTCTTTGACTCCCTCCTTCTTCTTAAGGGATGTTATCTTTTGTAAACCCAGTAAACTGGGTTTTGTTCACAGATGATTTAGAAAAAAAGCTGTCAGCCAGCCACTTTTCTCGGAGACACTTGTCTTAGGCTCCAGAAGTGTTCTAGAGGAAAAAAACACTGGCAGTGTTACAGTTTGAGAAGTGTAGCAAAGGTTGTAAGTTTGAACTGTAAAGACCTTGTTTATTGTGACTTTGGTGTTAAAATATGTATTGCTAAAAAGTTTATTGGAATAATGAGGATGACATGTGATCTTTAAACATTGTACACACATAAATAACTTGATTTTTTTTGTTGTTGTTAGCTTTCTATGTTCTCAGACTGGAATTGCCAAATGCTTAAGTTTTAGTGATTTAGATTCATCTGTTTCTTTCTGAAAGTGCTGTGATTCTGATTATTTAACAAATGCCATAATACACCTCACCAATCTAGAACTAATTTTGCCAACCATTTCTACAGAATTTAAGAAGATTTTGTTCACGTGTATGGCATAGAAGATGAATTCGTCCTCCTCCACCATGAATGAAGAACCTGATGCTCTCTCGGTAGTTAACCAGCTCCGGGATCTAGCAGCAGATCCATTAAACCGTAGAGCCATTGTCCAGGATCAGGGATGTCTGCCTGGCCTTATTTTATTTATGGACCATCCCAACCCCCCTGTCGTCCACTCGGCTCTGCTTGTAAGTTGCCTTTAGTAATTTCAGTCTCAGTGTTACAATTTTGCAATTAAGGAGAATTTGAAAAAGTATTAGATGACATGGTAAAAAGTTAAAAGTGTAGAGCAAATAATAGTAAGTTTGTATGTATTTCTGTATGTGCAAACATGTACGTGTAGTCCTCTTACACAAATGGTAGCATACTATATTGTTTTTATTCTTTGACACAAATGGTAGCATACTACATGCATGGAATGTTCTGCAACTTCCTTTTTTCACTTAAGAAGAAATCTTAAGGATTATATTATATCAGTACAGAAAGACACTCAAAGAGGCACTTATAGTTTTGTTTTTCTTTTGTAACAGTTTTGTTAAGATGTAATCACATACCGTGCAATTTACCTAAAGTGTACAATTCGATGGGTTTTAGTGTATTCACAGAGTTGTGCAGCCATCACCACCATCAATTCTAGAACATTTTCATCACCTCAGAAAGAAACTCTGCTCTTATTGTTTCTCAGCCCCACTCTCTTCCCCTAAGCAGCCGTGACTTCCTGTTTCTTTGTATTTGCGTATATCTCTGGCAAAAGTGCCTGTATACATTTATATAAATGGAAGCATATAATATATGGTCTTTTTGGTCTGACTTGTTTCTTTCACTGAGCTAATGTTTTCAAGGTTCATCCACATTGTAGCATGTATCAGTACTTCATTCCTTTTTATGGTTCCTTCATTCCATTATATAGGTGTGCCAGATTGTTTATCTGTTCATTAGTAGATGGATGTGGCACTTGTTTTAATACAAGATGGGAAGGAAAGATAAAGGAGAAGAAAAGAGAAAATATACAGGATCATAGCTAATAATGCACAAGGAACTACCATATTATGAGGAATGTGGGGGCTAGAAAAACATGATAAAGAACAATACAAAGCAATCAGGCAAATACAGAATGTGAAAATTTCTGGAAGACAAATAATCCAGTTCAGTGAACAATAAATTGCATTAAAAAGGCAGTTGGGGTGTGTGAAAGGCATAGCAGTAACTGTTACAGATTTAGAGAGACTTAAGGAACATATCAGCCAGGTATAATATGTGGACCTGATTGGATTCCACTTTGAACAAATCAACCATAAACATATTTTTTAGATAACTTGAAATGAATGTGGACAAGACAGTAGATAATATTAAAGAACCACTTATTGCTTTTGCAGGGTATTATAATAGTATTATCATTAACTTAATTTTTTAAAAAACATTAACTTCTTAGGGATATACTGAAGTATTTACAAATGAAATTCTATGTTCTGTGAGATTTGCTATAAAATGCTCCAGTGTGGTTAGCAGCGAGGGAGATGGATGAAACAGGATTGCCTAGTGGATGATAATTGTTGAAGCTGAATGATGGATACATGGGGGTCACCACACATTTTCTCTACTTTTGTGTCTTCTGAAATTTTCACAGCAAAAAGTTTAAAAGAAAATTACTGTCATAGAAAATTTTAAACTCATTGTCCTTTACTTAAGGACCCATGATCAATTCCCATTTAGTGTAATTTCACAAGTTCATACAGAAAAATAATATAGGCTGTTTCTTTTCAGAAATCAAAGTACATAATACAGATTTCCTATTTTACCTTCATAGAATGACGTTTATTTAGGCAAAACAGTGGTATGAGTGAACAGTAGTAACAAATGGGGAAATTTGCGTGGCCCCTAGTTTGGGTCCTATTTCAATGAGAATTGGAATAAGGGTGAGAGGAGAGAGTGTGTTGGTCTCTTGACAGAGACTTGGGGTTGAAGGGGGTTGTTTATTTTAAATAGACTAGTCTTGAACTTATTTAAATTCAGAAGGCAAGGGGCTGCTGAAGTGGGAAAGGTTTGAGGAGAAGGCTCTCACAGTTGGTACAGAAAATGGGAAAGGTTGCTAACTGAGGACGATGGTGAGATTGTTCACAAGCGTTGAGATTGTTCACTGCTTAGTTTGCTAATGCTGAATTGATATGAGGCTTACAGCTTATGAAACTCCTTTTTCACCCTGCTTCAGGCCTGCCATAGGCCCTGAGAGCCAGATAGTTGGATTTGTTTGAGGTTGATTCTTGGCCAGGCAAGTTGGTAATTAAGGAAGTTTAGGATTTTGGCAAGAGAGTAGTTGAAACAGTAGACTGTAGGTGCTGGGCTAAATAGGAAGAGAAGTCAAGTCATGGAGGGACCTAGTAAGGAGAGTAGAGGGAGCCAGGGGGTCAGAGTTCCCAGAGAGGTTGAAGAATATGTTGGTGTTCTCATAATTTCATTTTATCTTCACTGTTGACTTATTAGCTATACCTTTTTGTTTTTAATTTTTTTAGTGGTTGTTCTAGGTTTACATTATACATCTTTAACTTGTTACAGTCTGCTTCATGTATAATGTGAGAATCATACAACCGTATATTTCCATTTCCTTCTCCCATCCTTTGTGCTATTTTTTGTCACACATTTTACTTCTGTGTATGTTTAAAAAATCTACAGTATTTTTTTTCTCTTACTCTAAGCTATTTTAAAGAGATTAAAGATTTAAAAATCAAGTGTATTTTATATTTACCATCATATTTACCATTTCTGGTGTTCTTCATTTCTTTTTCTTTTTTTTTTTTTTTTTTTTGCGGTACGCGGGCCTCTCACTGTTGTGGCCTCTCCTGTTGCGGAGCACAGGCTCTGGACGCGCAGGCTCAGCGGCCATGGCTCACGGGCCCAGCCGCTCCGCGGAATGTGGGATCCTCCCGGACCGGGGCACGAATCTGAGTCCCCTGCATCGGCAGGCAGACTCTCTGCGCCACCAGGGAAGCCCTTCTTCATTTCTTAATACAGATTTGTATTTCTACTGGTGTCTTTTATTTTCCGCCTGAAGAAGTTTAACGTTTTTTGTAATGCAGTTTTGTTTTGTTTTTTTGCGGTACGCGGGCCTCTCACTGTTGCGGCCTCGCCCGTTGCGGAGCACAGGCTCCGGACGCACAGGCTCAGCGGCCATGGCTCACGGGCCCAGCCGCTCCGCGGCATGTGGGATCTTCCCGGACCAGGGCACGAACCCATGTCCCCTGCACCGGCAGGCGGACTCTCAACCACTGCGCCACCAGGGAAGCCCTGTAATGCAGTTTTGCTCTTGGCGTTTTCCCCCTGGGGCTTTACAAGATGTTTCATTTTTTTTTTTTTTTTTTTTTTTTGGCCACACCGAGTGGCATGTGGGATCTTGGTTCCTCGACCAGGGATCGAACCTGTGCCCTGTGCGTTGGAAGCGCAGAGTCTTAACCACTGGACCGCCAGGGAAGTCCCGTGGATGTTGTTTTATCTTCTGGCTCAAATTATTTCTAATGAGCAGACTGCTGTGATTCTTACCTTTGTTCCTCTCCATATAATATATAAGCCTTTTTCTGGCTTCTTTTGTGACTTTATCAATGGTTTTCAGCAAATGATTATGATGTGCTTAATATGGGTGGTTTTCTTCGCGTTTTGGTTTTGTTCTTGTTTTGCTTGGGATTTGTTGGTCTTGGATCTTTCAAGTTTTTTCTGTCTCTTCCCTGTCACTCCTCTCGTGGGATTCCAGTTGTATGTGTTTTAGATACCTCATGTGGTCCCACAGGTCACTGTTCCTTTTTTTTTCTTTAAGTCTTTTTCTTTTCTCTCGCAGTCCTTCGCTTTGGATCGTTTCTATTGCTGCATTTTAAAGCTCACTGATGTTTTTTTCTATAGTGCCTAATCTGCTGTTAATCCTATCCACTGTGGTTTTCATTTTAGACATTATGTTTTGTCCTCTGGAAGTTACATTTGGGTCTTTTTAATATCTTCCATTTTTTTTTCTCACCATACTTAGGTGTTTCTACCCATCCTTGAGCATATGGAACATAATTATAATAGCTGTTTTAATGCTTTTATTTCTCATTTTGCCTCTGTCATATTTTGGTCTGTTTCTATTGATTTTTTTTTCCCCCTTGATTATAGTCATATTTTTCTGCTTTTCATGTCTGGTAGTTTTTAATCAGATGCCAGACATCGCAGATTTTATCGTATGGGCTTTTGAGTTTTTGGTGTCCCTATAAATATTCTTCAGCTTTGTTCTTGGTTGCCCTTAAGTTACTTGGGATCAGTTTGATCCTTTCAAGACTCCTAATGGGATGCTCTTCTGAGGATTCACCCTGATTCCTCCTGCATTGTGAGGTCTTTTCACTTCTGGCTGGTGGTGTCACAAACTATTCTCGGCCCAGTGTGAGGTCCAGGAGTGGTTTTCCCTACTTTCTGGTGGTTTTAGTCCCAGGCCCTTTGGTCTTTTACTCCAGGCATGTGCAAGTCAGCATTCAACCATAGATTCTTGGGGACCCCTCCGTAGATCTCTGGAGCTGTCTTGCTGTGCTGATCCCTCCTCTCTGTTACTCTCCTCTGCAAATTCTAGCTGCCTGGGGTATTTTCTGACACCAGCCAATGTCCTCTGTGGACACCAGCTGGGTGACCAACAATGCAATTTTGACAGTAACCACTCAGAGTTAGGTATCAAATTCCCCAGGTGTAAGAGTCAGTTCCCCAAGACTGCCTTCACTTCAAAGGCCAGTTGCAAGTATCAGGTCATCCATGTTTCTAACAGAGCAGCTATAAATTGGGTGTTCCAGTGACCTCCTCCTCAGTTCAGTAATTTACTAGAATGGCTCCAGAACTCAGGAAGCCACTTTACTTGCATTTACCAGATTTTTATAAAGGATACAAATGAACAGGCACATAGGGCAGGATCTGGAAGGGTCCTGCGTGCAGGAACTTCTGTCTCTGTGGAGTTGGGGCACACCACCCTGGCAGGTGGATGTATTTACCAAGCCAGAAACTCTGAATCTCCTTGTTCAAGAGTTTTTATAGAGCTCAATTTCCAGCCCTTCCCTACCTCCCAGGTCAGTGGGTGGGGCTGAAAGTTCCCACCCTCTAGTCACTTGGTCTTTCTAGTGAGAGCTGCATCCTGAGGCCATCTAGGGGACACAGCCTAACTCACTTCTTTAACATGAACTCACCCAAGTGTGATCTAAAGGGCCTCCTTATGAATAACAAACTCCTATCAAAAAATTCCAAGGGTTTTAGGAACTCTATGCCAGGGACTAGACGAAGACCAGACATGTATTTTTTATTATACTACTCCACCCTAACCTCCCCAGCTCTCATCTCTGTCTCCCTAGCTTGGCAAGACCCCTGGACTTCACTGGGCTTCCCTCTCCCTGTGCCGCAGTCTGGAACTGCTTCCAAAGCAGTAAGATGGGGCAGTTGTAGGATCTGCCTCATCATTTCTCTTAGGGATTCCAGTCCTATGCTGCTTCTCATCCAGTTGTCCTGTTTGTTAGTTTTTTTATGAAGGGAGGGCAGTTCCCTTGGCAGTTAATCCTATATGGACCAAAGTGAAAATCAAGGTAAGACTAGTTACAGAAAGGATAGGAGATTGCAGTCAGAGACAGGTTGTTGGATTTGTAATTTCATGGATAGTACCATTTTTGGTAAGGACCAGGCACTTTGGAAATGAAGTGTAGAGGACTAGTAGGAAATGTGAAGGTCAGTGAACTGAGGGGGCAGCTTTGGATGGTGTAGTTCACAGAGGTATTCCCCTGCGAATCAGGTACTAAAGTCTGCAGTGAATGATCAGAGATTAGGAAGTTTGTAGAACAGCTAATAAAATCCCTCAAGAATCAGCATGTGAAGGAAATACTTGCAAAAATGTACTTTAAATCTTAAGAGAAAAGCATCCTAGAAAAGTTAAATTCACAGGATAGGAATTTGTGAGAGTGAGTTCATCTTTTGGTTTTCAGTTTAAAAAAAAAAGTCATTTTAAAGGTGTTTTATAAAACTAGAAACAGTTCATTCCATAAAGGGGGTTGTATGTTTTGTCCCTCTCAGCAGTTTATTTTAATTAATATGTCAAAGCACCTAGGGAAATGATGGCTATTGGAACTGCTCCCTGAAATTAATAAATGGACTATAGTTCCTTGTATCCTTGTCAAGATGAAGTGGTGAAAATGAAACCAGAACAGCCTAATTTTGACCTTGCAGATAAGTTGGGAACCTTCATTTCAAAGAGCAGATTCAGCTACTGCAGCTCAAAGGAATATTTTTGTCCCCTAGAGGACTGCTCTGCTTATCACATTTAAAGAAGAGTTTCTAAACATTCAAAACCAATTGGTTCTAAAAAGCAAAGCCCTGTTTTTCACTCTTTCCTCTCGCAGTAGCTTAGTAGTGGGTTTAATTTTGAGTAGTCTGGCATGTGGACTGACCTATTCCTGCTCTCGCTGTAGGCTCTTCGATACTTGGCAGAGTGCCGTGCTAACAGAGAAAAGATGAAAGGAGAGCTGGGTATGATGCTAAGCTTGCAAAGTGTTATACAGAAGTAAGTACAATAGATAGTGTCTCCTAATGGAGTAGAAAAGTGGGTCATGTTACTTTACTGAAATTTGTACTCTAATGTGACGGCATACTTTCGTGGGTTATATGTTCAAAAATGTTCTGATGGTCAGTGTTGTGATTATTTCTAAACGTTGATATTAACAGTAGTCCTTATGAAAATGCTCAAATTTTATTTAAAATGTTGATACACATTGTACTTATGAATAATACTAAAAAGAGACAGTCCTACCTTGTATGAAGTTTTGTGAAGTAGATGTAAATGGATTTGCTAGTGGTGCAACACAGGTGGCATTTGGAAATGTGCAGCATTATAGTATAGTACATAATTCTGTTCTTACTTCCTCGCAGTCTTACTCCAAAGAACCTTGATCTGTATCATGACAAAAAGGGCTTTTGGTGAGATTTTCCTGAGAATCATTGCGATGTCTCTTAGAGATTTAGGGCCGTTTAATTTGAATTCTAGCAAATGGGTGGTTTTTAATTGTACCTTTCATCTTAGGAAGGTTTTTATATCTATCATCTCATTTTGCTATTTACAGCTTTTTGAGGTAGGTTAGACAGATAATAGTTTTATGGGTGAGAAAATTACAGAGAGGCTGAGTTTCTTATCTGTAGTCCTTCAGCTGTGTTGCCTCTGGGAACATCTGGTTTTGCTCCTTTCCTAGGCCTTGCTGATTTCCTTGTAGAAGGCTAGAAATTGAAGATTAAGTGTTTTGTTATTTGCACTGTGTCTGAAAGCAAAAAAACTATGCTTTCTGAGGTTTTATCTTAGTTTACTTTGTATCTTGATCTTATTCAAGACATGACTGCCTTTAAGACTATAATAAATAACCATTTAATTTACTGATTTTTAAAACTTGCAGTTTCTTTGGCTTGAGTGCTCACAAAAGTTCTATAATTCCCAAGCACTGTAAGTTAAATTATATCAGTGGACCGCCATCCAAACTGACTTCCAAGGCAGTGTATTTTTTTTTTAGTGTTCTTGGCTTCTAGATAAATTTCATTTTAATAATCTTTTTTTTTTTAATCATGCTACCCCTGATAGGTGTCTTGATCTTTAATAATGACAAGTTAGAGACTGAAGGGTTTTTTTTGTTTTTATTCAGGTGATCAGTTAGGAATAAATATTAGAAAATATTGACTGGCATCAGTTGTATTAATCATTACCTATGGTTTGAGGTCAGTTGCATTAATAAAATTTGGATTGCAGTTCTGACTTGAGACAAATGGTCTCTTTGACCCTCAGTTTCCTTATCCATACACCTGCAGTAACAACGTCAAAGTGCTCGATTCAGTGGGATGATACGTGTAGAGATGCTCTGTAAATTCTAAAGTGTTGTATAAAATATGAGGTTGCATTGTTCTTGTGCCTAGTATGTTTTAATGCCATGTAATTATTTTTTTTTTAATTTTTTTTTTTTGCGGTACGCGGGCCTCTCACTGTTGTGGCCTCTCCCGTTGTGGAGCACAGGCTCCGGACGCGCAGACTCAGCGGCCATGGCTCACGGGCCCAGCCGCTCCGCGGCACGTGGGATCTTCCCGGACCGGGGCACGAACCCGTGTCCCCTGCATCGGCAGGCGGACTCTCAACCACCGTGCCACCAGGGAAGCCCCCATGTAATTATTTTTAACTGGCATGTTCTTTTGGAAATCGTGACAGGATTAAGCATAATATGGAGCCTTCTGTAGGATTATTTTATTCATATCATGAACTTAAGATTGTGTATTTCTTTAACAGGTTTGGTTATTGAAGCTGAAAATACGTGGTAAAAATTTTAAAATGTAAGAAATTATATGAAAAGTTAATGTTGATATTAAAATATGCTTCAAATTTGAGCTTTAAACATTTAGAGCAAGTTTTAGAGGTACTGTAGATTTAACCTATAAAACAATTTCTTAGCTTGGTTGTCTAAGGTTGTGGTATGTGCATATGTATGTGTGTATCTGTAAATGAGAGATACATCTAAAATATTGGGTTGGCCAGAAAGTTCGGGGTTTTCCGTAACATCTTAACGTCAGGGAGACAACTTGTATTTTTTTTTAAAATAAATTTATTTAGTTTATTATTTATTTATTATTCTTGGCTGTGTTTGTTGCCACGTGCACGGGCTTTCTTTAGTTTCTGCGAACGGGGGCTACTCTTCGTTGTGGTACGCCGGCTTCTCATTGTGGTGGCTTCTCTCATTGTGGAGCATGGGCTCTAGGCGTGTGGGCTTCAGTAGTGTGGCACGTGGGCTCAGTAGTTGTGGCTCGCGGGCTCTAGAGCGCAGGCTCAGTTGTGGCGCACGGGCTTAGTTGCTCCGCGGCATGTGAGATCTTCCTGGACCAGGGCTTGAACCCGTGTCCCCTGCATTGGCAGGCGGCTTCTCAACCACTGCACCACCAGGGAAGACCAACAACTTGTATCTTTATAAGAGAAGTATTATGTCAGCTCAGGTCATTATCTTGCAGTGTCATCTGGGAAGGAGATCTTGAGATGGAGTTAGAAATGGAAGAGGTTTATTGTGAGATATCGTCTGTAGAGGTAGAAGGGAATGAAGAAGGATTGGACTATAGTTGTTAGACTGCAATGCAGATCTGACATCTGTAAAAGGAAAGTGAAGAGGAAACCGAATGGGGCAAGGAGTCTCAGATTGCAATGCAAATCTGACAGACAGCTCAAGGGGGAGCTCCAAAGCGAGGATTACCCTGTAGATGAGTCTTGTATTGCGCAGAAATGGCCAGGCCCTATTGTGCCCCTGCTGCCCAGGCATTGAGTGGGGTCTCCCTGGGAACGGTCAGGCCTTGGAATGAAGGATTGAATGGTGTGAGAGATCTCAAAGCCACTACTGCTGGTGGCTCTACTATTCTACTCCCTGTAGCCAAAGGGCAGGTTTCCTTCTTAAAGGGAGATCCAAGCAGTGTGTCTCCACGGTTGCCACAAGCAGCTTCTCTTTAATACAAATGATGTATATTTTTTAGGACACTGTGGTGATCGTTGCTGGCTCCTCCAGCAGTAAAACAGGTATGCATTCATTGCATACGCCATTATAATTTGGTCCTGTACCCCTCTCAAAAGTGGAGATATGATATAATAATTTTTATATATATTTTCCAGCTCGTTTGGCTGTGGGAGATCTCAGATTTGAAGGTTACCTTTCAAGCTTTCTTAAAAGTCACCTCTGTTTACTAAAATAATCATCTTAGAATTTATCAGTTACTGTTATCAGAAGGTCAATAGAACTATGTGTTTTAGCTTGTAAACATTAAGACTGAAGTATTAGAATCAGGTTTTGGTTCAGCATGTTTAGCTTTGTGTTGTGAATTATCTCATGGCTTGGACATAATTTTTTTTATATATTTATTCATTTAATTTATTATTTATTTTCAGCTGCGTCGGGTCTTAGTTGCAGCGTGCGGGATCTTTGTTGAGACATACGGGATCTTTTGTTGTGGCACGTGGACTTCTCTCTAGTTGTGGCATACGGGTTTTCTCTTCACTAGTTGTGGTGCAGGGCTCCAGGGCACATGGTCTCTATAGTTGTGATGAGGAGGCTCCAGAATGCTGGCGCTCCAGGGCACGTGGGCTCTGTAGTTTGTGGCACACGGGCTCAGTAGTTGTGGCATGCGGACTTAGTTGCCTCGCGGCATGTGCGATCTTAGTTCTCTGACCAGGGATCAAACCCGAGTCCCCTGCATTGGAAGGTGGATTCTTTACCACTGGACCACCAGGGAAGTCCCTCATTTTCCTTTTGTAAGAAATTAGATTGCTCTGGCATTATTATTTTCTCCTCATTTACTTTTTTCTTTTGGGTACCTGTATTAAAAATTCTTAAAAAATCAAAAGGAAAAGTTTTTATCATATAGAGCAGGGTGAGTTTTATATATGCATCATTGTTCTGACACTGTAGAAATATGTTCTTCAGACATTATTTTGCATTTTGACGTCTTTGTTGGCAGATACAGATGACTGATTTACCACTATTCCATTCTTGTATAGGTCATCTTGGTAAGCCATAGCACAAGAGATCTAAACTATATACCCCAATTGTTTTCATTGATGTGGCTGCCCCATGACAGCTAGGCAGTCAGGGTGGGATTCGGATCAGTTTTTCTCTCCGTTTAGGAGTACTGAGTTAGGGGGAGATTTAGCTATGATTCTGTGGAACTATACAACTAGGGAAGCAGCAAAAGGATCTTCCCATACCCCAGTGAGACCTACAGAACAAAGAAAATCCATTGTGGAGGGATGCTGCTTTATTGACTGAAGAGAAACCTTCATCTGGAGTGATCAGAGGGGAAACCAGAAAGCAGAAGTAGGTGGGGAGAGTGGAGGTTATTCTTAACATGAGAAGCAGAGAGCAATGTTTTATAAAATAGGGAAAATTCTGTGTATTGAAATTTTTGCCCTTTTATCACCAAATTATTTTTTGCTACAAAATTTTGCTGAGATTTTAGCAAGTTATTCAACAGCAGGTTTGACTTAATGTTTAGGTCAAATTGGTGCTTACAGATCGACAGTTGGATTGATTTCAAAGTCACTGTTACTTTCAGTTCTTCAATTGTGAAGAGAATTTTAAGTTCTCTGTCACTCAAAATGAATCTGGCATTGTGTTCTAATTTTAATCTTCCATAAATGAAAACTTGTCCTTAGAGGTTAGAACCTCTTTACATTTTATTTTTAACCCTGGATCCCTTTGTGAAGAGAATTTTCAAAATGTCAGTCTAGGAAGATATCTAAATGCAGTTTAAGACATTTGTTAATTTGTATTTCAGGAGTAATAACTTTTGATACAAAATGTATTTTATAAAGGCACTTGTGACTATCTAACATGAAGTATGCTATAAATAAAAGTCACTTTAATAAAATGTGGCATCTCAACTTTAAAATACCTCATTTCATCTAGAGAACTTCCTAAAATTCTAGATTTTGAAACAGTGTCATAGTAATGGTGGTCTATTCTTCTTGCTAAAATCTTGGATGAAAAGTATGTGCTTCATTTCTTTATGCCTTTCTTCTGTGTTCTTTTATTTTCTTTAAAATTCTATTTTAAAATCTTATTACAAGTATGCGGTATGTGGTTTATTTATAAAAATTCAAAAATATAAAAAAAATCCATAATGCCATTTATGTTTTCATTTAAATATGTTTATACATACATAGTTTTTTAAACTTTAGTTTGAAATGACGTCAGACTTTCAGAAAAGTTGTACAAACAGTACACTGATGCCTAGATAAGTACACCAGTAGTCCCCGAATTTTAACATTTTACCATTTGTTTTACTGTGTTTTTGTTTTTTTAAATATTTATTTATTTTGGCTGCCCTGGGTCTTAGTTGCGGCATGAGATCTTTGTCGTGGCATGCGGGGGTCTTTTAGTTGAGGCATGCGGGCTTTTAGTTGCAGCATGTGGGATCTAGTTCCCTGACCAGGGATCAAACCCAGGCCCCCTGCACTGGGAGCACAGAGTCTTAACCGCTGGACCACCCGGGAAGTCCCTTGTTTTACTATTTTAACATTTGCTTTATTCTTTCTCCATACATGTTGTTGTTTGGTATATATGTCTTCATAACTTATATATAGTCATTGTGAAGTATGTATTTGAGGAGAAAAAAAATGTGTCCTTTGTCATGTTTAATGCTTGGATTTGGGGCTGGAATTCTACTTTGTGTGATATCAGTACACAATTCCTGTTCTCATTGTTTCTATTTGCCTTATCTACACTTGCCCATTCCTTTATTTCTGAATCACTTTTAGTTGTGTCTTGTTTTGTGAGTCAAAATGAAAATCTTTTAGTGGGGGCAATAAAGTAGGAGCTTGGGATTAACATACACACACTACTATATATAAAATAGATAACCAACAAGGACCTACTGTATAGCACAGGGAACTCTATCTACTCAATAACCTATATGGGAAAAGAATCTGAAAAAGAATGAATATATGTATACGTATAACTGAATCACTCTGCTGTACACCTGAAACTAACACAACATTGTAAATCATCTATACTCCAATAAAAATAAAATAAAAAATCTTTTAAATTAGTGAGCTAGGTCCATTTATATTTATTGCTGTTACTGATATATTTCATCTTAACCCATTTTTGTTGTAATTACCATGTATATTATAATAGTTGTGTTTCTGTGCCTGCTGTTTTCTTCTTTTATCTTGAAAATTTCTTCTGATTTGTCTTATAGTGGCTACCTTTGTACTTATACTTTAAAGAAATGTTCTCAGTTTTCTGTTTTCTTATTTAAACTTTCACCATCTTGCTTGTTAGTTTTTATGGTAATCTTTTCACTCCCATAGTCAGACTTTTTCTACTTTTCCCTTTTCTTCTCCCTTTTCCTTTCTTTTTTTAAGTTGCATTATTTCTACTTTATCAGAACATTTATATATTCTATTCTCTTTTCCACTTTAGTTTTAAATTTAGATCTACAGTTAAATGTGTAAAATGCTCATCATCAGTCCTTTTGCTAGTTTTCCTAGTCATGTCTGTTGGTTGAAGCTTAATTCTCTAGTAGATTGCTCAAGTAAGACTCTAATATTCCTTGAGTTCTTTCATGTTTAAAATTCCTTTTCTGTAACCTTGATACTTGAAGGAAAACTGGACTGCATCCATGGTTCACCTTTTGTTTTCTTGTGATTCTTGAAAATGCTGCTCCATTTTGCCTTGATTTTTATGTTGTTTTTTGTAAAGTTTTTAGAACAGAGGGTGGCAACTTTTTTTCTGTAAAATAAGAAGCCAGATAGTAACTATTTTAGGCTTTGTTGGGCTCACAGTCTGTTGCGGCGCTCAGCTCTGCCCTTGTGGGTTAAAGCAGCCAGAGATGATATGTAAATGACGGACTTTTGCTCAAGGATCATAGTTTTCCTGCCTTTGGACTTCATTGTTACCTAAGCAGAGTTGCTGACTGCCTTCTTAGAACCCTTTTAAAGTTAGGATTGGTTTTGCATTGAAAGATGAAGGATGATTTTCTGAGTTGCATAAATGTTATAAGAACACTTTTTTTAGTGAACACCACAGGAAAAAAAAGCAAAACCAACTCCTAAAGGAAAAGTTGTGAAGATCTTCAAAAGATGATAGCAAGTCTTTAACATTAAAATAGTATATTCACTGCTTTCATGAAGTATATGGAAGTCTTAACTGGCTTTTATAGGCGGTATAAAATGATATTAGTAGCATCTATATAGGATTAGAGTGAATTGGTGTTTATGACTAGTGAGGAAATACATTCAAAATGAAAATTATTCTTGATATATAATGAAGATCAGAGTTCACCTTTCAGTTGTGTTTTATGAATAACATTTTGAACATTTTCAATATAGATAACTATTTAGAAAAAGTGGTGAGGAATCAATATACTTCATTATGGAATAGTAAATTACTGAGAGCAGAATTCCAATTATTTAGATGAAAGAGCTTTTCAAGATAGTCTTTTCTCGGGTGTCATATTTTAAAGACTGAACTAAATCCAGGGCATGATCAGCTCTTTCAATTTTCACTTGCTTAAGAAGCTTAGGGCAACTAATACTTGTTTAATTATACAGTCTTTCTTAGGCTTATGGCCAACTGTACCATATAACTCTAGACTTTTTGTACTTGAATGTTTTGAATCACATTATTTGAATAGTAATTTTTGTTGTTTTTTTTTTTTAAAGACTAAGATACCTGCTTCCAAATCTGTAGATGCTCTTGGCTTTTTCTTTTTGGTTTTAAAAGCATTTTTAAAAAATAAGGCAATAATTATTTATCATTAATTTGTTTAACAGCAACATGCATAGATATTTGTGATACCTCATATAGTGCCCAGATCAAGAAGTAACTTCATTTTTTTTTTAACATCTTTATTGGAGTATAATTGCTTTACAGTGTTGTGTTAGTTTCTGCTGTATAACAAAGTGAATCAGCTATACATATACATATATCCCCATATCCCCTCCCTCTTGCGTCTCCCTCCCACCCTCCCTATCCCATCCCTCTAGGTAGTCACAAAGCACCGAGCTGCTATGCGGCTGCTACCCACTAGCTAGCTATTTTACGTTTGGTAGTGTATATATGTCAGTGCCACTCTCTCACTTCGTCTCAGCTTACCTTTCCCCCTCCCCACGTCCTCAAGTCCATTCTCTAGGTCTGCATCTTTATTCCTGTCCTGCCCCTAGGTTCTTCAGAACCATATATATATATATATATATATATATATATATATATATATATATATATATATTTTTTTTTTTTTTTTTTTGTGGTACATGGGCCTCTCACTGCTGTGGTCTCTCCCGTCGCGGAGCACAGGCTCTGGACGCGCAGGCTCAGCGGTCATGGCCCATGGGCCCAGCCACTCTGCGGCACGCGGGATCCTCCTGGACTGGGGCACGAACGTGTGTCCCCTGCATCGGCAGGCAGACTCCCAACCACTGCGCCACCAGGGAAGCCCCAGAACCATTTTTTTGTAATCGTTTTTACTTCATTTTTGCTTATATGCTTTTGCAAATTTCATTCTGCCTAAGACAAAATTTTACTTAGCTTTAAGGGAAATCTGGTATTCCCTTAACTGTTTCGTAGGAAGGGCAGCAATAAAATTAGTCCTATGAGGTCTACCAGAAAAACATACTTAGAACAACAGTGGGACAATCATGTTGATTTGACTATGTTATTCTTTAAAAAATTTTTGGTTTTAAGTAGATAGAAATTGAAAATCTTGCAGAAAGGAATTTATTACTGTATGAAAATGATGACACTTTGAACTATGAAATAAAGGAAGTTAAAAATAGTGATGGTGGGAGTATTTATTTCCTATAACCATTTTTGCCAGTCTGTGGTCTGTAACTGTTTTGTTTATCTAAGTAGATGTAGCCTATGTGACTCTAGAAATAAAGTATAGATCAGAATGAAGAAAACAAGGTTTTGCCAAGTTGAGGAATAAAATTACAGAATCAGTAGAAGTGGCAAGACTGCTTTGTTAATTTATATGTTTCTTTTCAAGGACTACAACTCCAGGAGAAACAAAACTGCTGGCCTCTGAAATCTATGAAATTCTTCAGTCTTCCAATATGGCAGATGGTGATAGTTTCAATGAAATGAATTCACGTCGAAGGAAAGCTCAGTTTTTTCTGGGAACCACAAACAAACGTGCCAAAACAGTGGTTTTACATATAGATGGTCTTGATGATACGGTAAGACTTTTATCAACACATGGTTCATAACATGCGAGAGAGAAATCATGTAAACTGGTTATCTCAGTGTCACCTGCTAACAGTCTTTAAGAATAAGTCCCTGGCTTCCCTGGTGGCACAGTGGTTAAGAATCTGCCTGCCAGTGCAGGGGACACGGGTTCAAGCCCTGGTCCAGGAAGATCCCACATGCCGTGGAGCAACTAAGCCCGTGCACCACAACTACTGAGCCTGCACTCTAGAGCCCGCGAGCCACAACTACTACGCCTGCGTGCCACAACTACTGAAGCCCACATGCCTAGAGCCTGTGCTCCTCACCAAAAGAAGCCACAACAATGAGAAGCCCACAGACTGCAATGAAGAGTAGCCCCCGCTCGCCACAACTAGAGAAAGCCCACATGCAGCAACGAAGACCGAACACAGCCAAAAATAGATAAATAAAAATAAATAAATTAAAAAGAAAAGACTAAGTCCTAATATTAGCATTTTATTCTGATAAAGAGGGGCATTTTGTGCTTAACGGGTCAGTTATTCAAAGGACATAACCATTGCAAATATTTATGCCCTAGTAATAGAACTTCAAACTATATGAAGCAAAAACTGACGGAAATGCAAGGAGAAATAAATTCACAACTAGAGCTGGAGATCTGAATACCATTGTCTCAATTAATAGAACAAGTATACAGAAAATCAACAGGGATATAGAAGACACAACACTAATAATCAACTTAACCTAACTGATATTTATAGAAAGCCCCACTCAGCAGCAAGGTAATATTCATTCTTTCCATGTGCACATGAAACATTTACCAAGATAGACCATATTGTGTCCCATAAAACAAGTCCTGATTTAAAAGAATTAGAACCAAGCAAAGTGTGTTCTCTGAGCACAATGAAAAGCAAGTTAGAAATCAATCACAGAAAGATACCTGGAAAACCCCCTAAGAATTTTGGAAACTAACCCATTTCTAAAATAATCCATGGGTCAATGAAGAAATCAAAGGAGAAATTAGGAAGTATTTTGAACTGAATAAAAATGAAAATGTGGGGCTTCCCTGGTGGCGCAGTGGTTAAGAATCCACCTGCCAGGGCAGGGGACGTGGGTTTGAGCCCTCGTCCAGGAAGATCCCACATGTCGCGGAGCAACTAAGCCCGTGCGCCACAACTACTGAGCCTGTGCTCTAGAGCCTGTGAGCCACAACTGCTGAGCCCGTGTGCCACAACTACTGAAGCCTGCGTGCCTAGAGCCCTTGCTCTGCAACAAAGAGAAGCCACCACAATGGGAAGCATGCACCTCAACAAAGAGTAGCCCCCACTCTCTGCAACTAGAGAAAGTCTGCGCGCAGCAACGAAGACCCAATGCAGCCAAAAATAAATAAATATTTTTAAAAAGATGTAGTATCAGAATTTGTGGGAAGCAGCTAAAGCAGAGTTTAGAGGGGAATTCATTAGCACCAAATGACTGAATATATACAAAAAGGGAAAGGTCTCAGTGACTTAAGCTTCTACCTTAAGAAACTAGAAAAAGAAGAGCAAATTAAATCCAAAGTAAGCAGAAGAGAAGAAACAAAAAAATCAGTGGAATGGAAAACAGAGAAAAATGAAATCAAAAGCTGATCTTTGACATGATCAATTAAATTGATAAACCTCTAGCCAAATTGATCAAGAATAAAAGAAGTCACAAAATATCAGTATCAGAAATGAGACAGCATTGCTATAGATCTTTTAATGTGGACACTGAAAGGAAAATAAGTGAATATTTTGAATAACTTTATGCCAATAAATTTGATAATGTAGATGAAACAGGAAAATTTCTTGAAAGATGGATTGCCAAAGCTCACTCAAAAAGAAATGGATAACCTGAATGAATAGCTCTGTGTCTATCAAAGAAATTGGATTCGTAGTTAAAAACCTTTCCATAAAGACAATTTCTGGCCTTGATATCTTCATTGGTGAATTCTACCAAACGTTTAAGGAAAATGTAACACCAATTGTACTGTCTTTTAAAGTATTATACAGTAGTAGTTGTACAGTGTAGTTTTTTCTCAACTCATTCTACCTTTTCCCCTTTTTTTTAAATATTTTTTTTAATGTGGACCATTTTTTAAGTCTTTATTGAATTTGTTACAATATTGCTTCTGTTTTGGTTTTTTGGCCACAAGGCACGTGAGATCTTAGCTCCCTGACCAGGGATCGAACCCACACTCCCTGTATTGGAAGGCAAGGTCTTAACCAGTGGACTGCCAGGGAAGTCCCTTGTCTGCTTTTAATATTAGCTGCTCAAGCGTTCTTTTGATTATAGTGTGTATCTTCTATTTGTGTCTGTATTTCACATGGATTTCTTATAGGCACCATATAGTTGGGCCTTGCTTTTTTAATCCAGTCGAAAAATTTCTACCTTTTAACAGGAATGCTGGGATCATTTGCCTTTAATATGATTATTGATTTGACTGGATTTAAAACAACCATCTTGCTAATTGCTTTCTATTTGTCCCATGTGTTCTCTTTTCCTCTTTTTCTGCCTTTTGGAGTAATTGAAAGTTTTTTATGATTGCATTTTATCTCCTTTGTTAGCTTATTTGCGTTAATTCTCTTTCCTTCCTTTCTTTTATGTTTGTTGATTTAGGGTTTATTTTGTGTATCTTTTTTTTATTTTTGAATTTTATTTAGGGTTTATTTTCTGTATCTTTAACTTTTTTTTAACATGTCTTTAATCGTATTTATTTATTTATTTATTTTAACATCTTTATTGGAGTATAATTGCTCCACAATGGTGTGTTAGTTTCTGCTGTATAACAAAGTAAATCAACTATACATATACATATGTCCCCATATCCCCTCCCTCTTGTGTCTCCCTCCCACCCTCCCTATCCCACCCCTCTAGGTGGTCACAAACCACCGAGCTGATCTCCCTGTGCTATGCAGCTGCTTCCCACTAGCTGTCTATGTTTGGTAGTGTGTATATGTCCATGCCACTCTCTCGTTTTGTCATGGCTTATCTTCAACTTATCAGTCTAGCTTCAGTTAACACTAATCACCATGAGACACTTATAACACTATACTTTCATCTGCCTTATCTCTGCCTTTGTGTTCTTGTTATATGTTTTACTTTTGCATATGTTATAAACCCCAAACTACTTTGTTACTACATTAAATATTCTCTTTTTTTTATTAAAAATTTTTTGTGGTAAATTACACTTAGCATAGAATTACCATCCATCTTAACCATTTACAAGTATTTAAAGACATTAAAAAATAAGAGTATTTTCTGTCTACCCACGTATTTACCATTTCTGGGGCTCTTTATTCCTTTGTGTAAATACAGATTTTCGTCTAATATCATTTTCCTTCTGCCTGAAGGGCTCCATTAACATTTCTTATAGTAAGTAGTACAGGTCTGCTGAGGATGGACATTTGGCTTATTTCCACCTTTGGCTATTATGAATAATTCTGCTATGAACATTTATGTACAGGTTTTTGTGTGGATATATGTCCTCAGTTCTCTTGGGTATATTCTTAAGGGTAGAATTGCTGGATGATACGTTTAGCTTTTCGAGCAACTGCCAGACTGTTTTCCACAGTGGCTACTGCCTTTTACATTCCCATCAGCAAGGTGTGAGGGGTCAAGTTTCTCCACATCCCTGCCAACATTTCTTATTTTCCATTTCTTAAAAAAATAGCTATTCTAGTGGGTGTGAAGTGGTATCTTATTGTGATTTTGATTTGCATTTACCTAATTACAATGATGGTATCTTTTCACATGCTTATTGGCCATTTTTAGTGGTTGACTTAGGGTTTATTGTGTATGTCTTTAATTTATCACAGATTTTCTCTTTTGGAGAAATGTCTGTTCATTCTTTGTCCATTTTTTTAAAAAAAATTGCTTATTATTTGTCTTTATTCTTGAGATGAGTTAGTTCTGTTAATATCATGTGTTGCATCAGTTGATTTTCGTATGTTGAACC
This sequence comes from Tursiops truncatus, assembly GCF_011762595.2. Taxonomy (NCBI): domain Eukaryota; kingdom Metazoa; phylum Chordata; class Mammalia; order Artiodactyla; family Delphinidae; genus Tursiops; species Tursiops truncatus. Next base: position 11,220,946 of record NC_047050.1, on the reverse strand, counting down.
AGCCCTTCATTCCTAGGATAAATCCCAATTGGTCATGGTGCATAACCTTTTTAATGTGCTTCTGCATTCAGTTTACTGGTATATTATTGAGGCATTTTGCATCTGTATTCATACAGGATATTGGTTTGTAGTCTTTTTTTCCCTCGTGCTGTCTTTTTCTGGTTTTGGTGTCAGGGTAATCCTGGCTTCATAAGAGGATTTGGGAAGTGTCTGGATGAGTTTCTGAAGGATAGGTGTTACTCTTCTTTAAACATTTAGTAGAATTCACCAGTGAAGCCATTTGGTCCTGGGCTTTTCTTTGTGGGAAATGTTCTGATTATTAATTCAGTTGCTTTACTTGTTGTATAGGTTTATTCATATTTTCTTGAGTCAGTTTATGGTTTTGTCTTTTTTTTGTTTGTTTTTTTTTGTTTTTTTAGTATGCGGGCCTCTCACTGTTGTGGCCTCTCCCGTTGCGGAGCACAGGCTCCGGACGTGCAGGCTCAGCGGCCATGGCTCACGGGCCCGGCCGCTCCACGGCATGTGGGATCCTTCCGGACCGGGGCATGAACCCGTGTCCCCTGCATTGGCAGGCGGACTCTCAGCCACTACACCACCAGGGAAGCCCTATGGTTTTGTCTTTTGAGGAATATATCATTTCATAGAGGTTATCTGATGTGTTGGCATACAGTTGTTCATAGTATTCGCTTATAATCCTTTTCTTTGGTAAGATTGGTCATAATATATCCTCTTTTATTCCTGCTCTTAGTAATTTGAGTCTTCTTCCTCTCTTTTCTTGGTCAGTCTAGCTAAAGCTTTATCAATTTTGTTGCTCTTTCCAAAGAACCAAATTGTATTTTCATCGATTTTTCTATCCATCCCTCCCCCATTCTCTATTTCTTTTTTTCCCCTGCTCTAATCTTTATTATTTCCTTCCTTCCATTTGCTTTGGGTTTAGTTTGCTCTTCTTTTTCTTGTTTCTTTTTAATTTTTTTTTGGCTGTGTTGGGTCTTTGTGACTGTGCATGGGCTTTCTCTAGTTGCAGCAAGCAGGCTTCTCATCGCGGTGGCTTCTCTTGTTGCAGAGCATGGGCTCTAGGCACATGGGCTCATGGGCTGAGTAGTTGTGGATCGCAGGCTCTAGAGCGCAGGCTCAGTAGTTGTGGCGCACGGGCTTAGTTGCTCCGTGGCATGTGGGTTCTTCCCGGACCAGGGCTCGAACCCGTGTTCCCTGCATTGGCAGGCAGATTCTTAACCACTGTGCCATCAGGGAAGCCCTTTTTTCTTGTTTCTTAAATGGAATATTAGGTAATTGGTTTGAGATTTTCTTCTACTTTAATGTAGTTATTATAGCTATAAATTCCCCTCTAAGCACTACTGTCTCTCTGCATACCATCAGATTTGGTATGTAGTTTTTCATTTCATTCATCTGAAAGTATTTTCTAATTTTTTTGGTGATTTCTTGTTTGACCCATTGGTTGTTTAGGAGTTTGTTGTTTAATTTCCGTATATTCATAAATTTCCCAAATTTCCTTCTGTTAACCGATTTCTGATCTCATTTCATATGCATGATTTCAATCCTTTTACACTTGTTGGGGCTTGTCTTGTGGCCTAAAGATCTATCCTGGCGAATGTTCCATGTGCACTTGAGAATGTATACCTTTGTGTTCTACAAGTGTCTGTTAGGTTTAGTTGGTTTACAGTGTTAAGTCGTCTTCTTCCTTGTTGATCTTCTGTTCAGCTGTTCTATCCATTTTTGAAAATCAGATGGGCTTCCATGGTGGCGCAGTGGTTAAGAATCCTCCTGCCAATGCAGGGGACACGGGTTCAAGCCCTGCTCCGGGAAGATCCCACATGCTGCAGAGCAACTAAGCCCCTGTGCCACAACTACTGAGCCTGTGCTCTAGAGCCCGCGAACCACAACTACTGAGCTTGCATACCACAACTACTAAAGCCCGTGCGCCTAGAGCCCGTGCTCTGCAACAAGAGAAGCCACCGCAGTGAGAAGCCCGTGCACCGCAACTAAGAGCAGACCCCGCTCGCTGCAACTAGAGAAAGCCCGCACACAGCAATGAAGACCCTATGCAGCCAAAAAAATAAATTAATTAATTAAAAAAAAAAGTCAGATGGATATTGAAGTCTCTAACTCTTTGAGTTTTGTGTATCTGGAAAAGTCCTTATTGTATTTTTCTTTTGAAAGATATTTTTATGTGTATAGAACTCTAGATGACAGTTCATTTTCTTACCATACTTTATGAATATTGTCCCACTGTTTTCTCCCTTATATTGTTTCTATTCAGAATTCTGTCATTCTTTTTTTTGTTCTTCTATGTGTAATGTATCTTACTTTTTCCCTCTGCCTGTTTTAATAGTTTCTCTTTTATTATTGCTTTTGATCAGTTTATTTATGATGTGCCTTGGTATTATTTTCTTCATGTTTATTCAGCTTCTTGGATCTCTGGGTTTATAGTTTGCAGCAAATTTGGGCAATTTTTTCCATTATTTTTTCAAGTACTTTTTCTGTCTTTCAGGGATTCCTGTGACATATTCAACCATGTAAAGTTGTCCCATTGCTCACTGATACTCTGTTAATTTCATTTTCATTCTTTTTTTCTTTTTCATATTGGATGGTTTCTGTTGCTATATTTGCTAAATTTTTCTTCTACCGGTATTTACTTCGCTGTTAATCTCAACCAGTGTTTTTTTTCACCATAGACATTATTTTATTTATCTATAGAAGTTTGATTTGAGCCTTTTTTATATCTCCTTAACAGTTTATACTTTGTCTACTTGAACATACAGCATATGGTTAGGATAACTGTTTAATGTCTTCGTCAACTAATTCAGTCATCTGTGTTATTTTTGAGTGTGTTTCTGTAGGTTGATTTTTCTAGTTATAGGTTGTATTTTCTTCTTTGCACGCCTCATAATTTTTGATTGGATGCCAGATATTACAAATTTTACATATTGGGATACCGCATGTACTTGTATGCAAAGCCTTTAAATATTCTTGAATTCTGTTCTGGATCAGTTAGGTTACTTGCAAACATTAGATGTTTTTGAGTCTTGCCTTTAAGCTCTGGTAGGCAGACTACAGCACCGTTTAACCTAGGGATAATTTTACTACACTACTGAGGCCATACTCTTCTGGGTTCTCTGTCTATGCCCTGTGTATATCAGTTTTCTCTGCTCTGGCTGATGGGGACAGGAAGTGTTCCCAGCCCTGCGTGAGTACACAGGATGGTTCCTTCTATTCCCTTCCAGCCTGGTTGTTTCCTCACATTCGTGCACCCTTCATCACTCAGCTGAAAACCAGAGGGGAACCCATTGCCGAACTCTGGTGTGTGTCTTCTCTCTGCGGGGCCCCCTTTGTGCAACCGTGTCCTCTCCTGCTCTGTGCTATGAATTACAGTTGCCTTGACCTCCCTGAATTTTCAACTTTGTGTCCTCAACTTGGGGAGACTGCTGGTTCTGCTTGGCTTCCTGCTTTGTGAGTTGCAGCCTAAAAATTTTCCAGGCAATCCGCTGCTGTGCTGGTGAGCCTCACTTCATTTGCTCTCCTTCTTTCGGGGGCGTCTGCTTTCCAACACCTGGAAATCACTGTTTTATTCATTTTATCTTGTCTGTATTTTTAGTTGTTTAAGCCTTGAGGGTAAATCTGGTCCCTGTGGCTCCATCTTGACTGGAACTGCAGGTCTCCCTGAAGTTATCTTGAGCAGTGATAAGTTAAATACCTTCACACATTGAGGGGTGGCAACTGGTGGATTACCACTTATCTCTTTAGCTGTGCCAGCTAGGTTACATTGGATTAGCCACAGCTTTTTCTAGTTGTGGTATTGGGGCACCTAGCCCTCAGGATTTAGGATTCAGTAAACAGGGGTTGCGGAAAACTTTTCATATGCATATCATCCATGACATTGCCAAGTAAGTTAACAACTATCTTATCAAAACTGGGGCCACAAGATCCCAAAAAGTTTCTAGAAAGCAGGTTCTGGTAAATGTAAATTAATTGAATGAAAGATATTAAGATGTATAAATTGTCACCAGTACCATTTGTTTAATGTTAATGAAAACAGTACAGTTCCTTTTTAAAGCTAGCAGAAACCAAATAATAAAACCCAACAAAGCTCACACACACAAAAATATAGGCCACATAGGGGGCTTCCCTCGTTGCGCAGTGGTTAAGAATCCGCCTGCCAATGCAGGGGACACAGGTTCGAGCCCTGGTCTGGGAAGATCCCACGTGCCGCGGAGCAGCTAAGCCCGTGTGCCACAACTACTGAGCCTGCACTCTAGAGCCTGCGAGCCACAACTACTGAGCCCACGCACCACAACTACTGAAGCCCACACGCCTAGAGCCCATGCTCTGCAACAAGAGAAGCCACCGCAATGAGAAGCCCGTGCACTGCAATGAAGAGTAGCCCCCGCAACTAGAGAAAGCCCGTGTGCAGCAACGAAGACCCAGTGCAGCCAAAAGTAAATAAATAAATAAATATATTAAAAAAAATATATATAGGCCACTATATCTTAAAAATGTAATTGCTAAAATCCAAAAAAAAAAAAAGGCAGGTTAACTCTGAAACTGTACTGTAATGTTTTGGCGGCATAACCTGGCACCTAGTATGTGCCAGGCACTATTTTAGGCACCAGGGATACAGCGGTGACCAAAATAAGCAAAAGTTCTCATAAATCCTATGTTTGACTTCATTAAGCTAATCTCATAGTTGGAGGAGACCGTCAACAAGTCAAGTTTTATAGTATAGTAGACGTGGTAAGTTCCATGGACAGAAATAAAGGGAAGGTAGCTAGGGATCGCTAAGGGGTGGGATGGTGGATTATAGTTTTAAATAGGATGGTTTAAAAATCCTCTTGGAGAAACTGACATTTAGCCAAAACTTAGGAGTGAGCCAGTGGATATCTGTGGAAGAGTGTGTGTTCCCAAGAAAGGGAGCCATGAATGTCAAGCCTTCACACATAGACAACTAAGAAGATACCTAAGAGTAATAAAAGGATGTGGAAGAAATTGCTTTAGGAAAGAGCTCTAGTTTAACAGTAAAGTTTTTGCTTTGTCAAATGTATTCTTAAAACGTAAAAACAAGTAGGAAAATATTTGTAATGAATAATTGACATCAGGTTAGTGGCCTTATTACCGTGTGTAAAATAGGTAGCTAGTGGGAACCTGCTGCATAGCACAGGAAGCTCAGCTCAGTGCTCTGTGATCCACCTAGATGGGTGGGATGGGGGGAGAGGGTGGGAGGGAGGTCCAAGAGGGAGGGGATATATGTATACATAGAGCTGCTTCACTTCGTTGTACAGCAGAAACTAACACAACATTGTAAAGCAGCTATACTCCAGTTAAAAAGAATAAAAATTAAAAATATATATTAAAAAAATCAACAAAAGAAAATCCAACAGGAAAATGGGAAATTCCTGGAAGAGATGTAATTTCCAGTAAATAGTATCAGCTAACATTTATTGCAGTACTTGCAGGTAACTTTCTGGTGTGTTAACTCATTTATTTTTCTTAAAACTATAAGGTCTACTTATAGTCCCAGTTTACAGATGAGGAGACAGAAGCACACCAAATTTAAATAGCTTCCTGGTGTAGTAGAAGTGGTAAGTGAAGGACATGGGATTTGAATCTAGGCAGCGTGGGTCTAGCTGCAGAACCCCGCTCTTAACTGCTGCTTTGGACAGCTATGCAGGGAAACGTGTCTACTCTCACTAGTAATGAAAGCAGTGTACATTATTTTAGTGTATGTATCAAGGCTTTTAGAAAGATATTCCTGATTTTGGATTGTCACAAGCATTTTTCCCTTTGCTTTATTTTCTCAGCTGCAAATCATGCTACTATGGAGTCTTCAGAAATTGGAGAGAGGCTACTATCTACATCTTTCGAATTGATACACATACACTCTCTCTCCCCCTCCCCCTCTTCCTCCCTCCCTCCCCCTCCCTCTTCCTCTTCCTTCCTCCCCCTCCCCTCCCCTTCTCCCTCTCTTCTCTCCCCCGGCCCCGACCCTTCTCCTAGCAATTGCCAGGCAGTTAACTTTGACCCATCAACCTCCTTGCCCAATTCCTAATTTTATCTGCTTATGATTCTTAAAACCTAATCTTGACCTTCTATCCCTATCAAGAAGTTACTCATCCTTTGTAGCTAATTCTTGATCTGTTTGCTCTGTTGAAGATCTCATGTTTACATCTTGGAATTGGACACCCCCGTTTACCTGTTGCAAATGTGTTAATTTGTGTTAAAATAAAGATGAATTGGCATCATGGGTCTGGTTTTTCACTGTCACACATAGTTGGAATTTAATGTCAGACTCTTGTGATAAACCAGGAAAGTTGCTTAACGTTTATATTTTTTGGTTTCCTCACATTTAAAATAAGGAAACAGATTAGACTGGTAGTATCCTAACTTTCATGTTGTATATGCTATGTAAACTTTCGTTCACTGTTAAGTTTACCTGGTGTTGAATATGTGGAAGAGAGAAACATGGACCTTTTGGGCACTAATCCACCAAAGGCGCTTTGCAGAAGGGACAGTGCAGTACATGAGCCCCGTGCGCTGCCATGCACCACTGTATGCGAGACCCTTGCCTGAATAGTGTTGAAACGCAGAAGTGGAAAAATAGTTTAAGTAGGAGATAAACAATGATGTGAGTTGTTTTGAAGGTTGTGGGAATAAGTTTGAAGACTGATTTTATTCAATAGAAAAGAATGAATCAGGTAATTGAAGGCAGTGCTTCCTAGGCTATGACCCAGAGACTTGGTGTCCTTTGCTGATTCCTGTCCCCTCAGAAGTACTGAATCGGAGTCTGGTCTCAATACAGAAACAGGATAATTTAGAGATGTTGATTTGATGTATGGGTTGGAGGAGGGAGGGAGGGATGGGGAGAACTGCAGTTACTTTTTAATTCATTTTCTCTTTGGATCTTGTGTTTAAGATGACCACTTGTTATCCACGTGGATGTGTTTGTAGACAGATGAAAATAAAGTCATATTGGAGGTAGACATCTGTGCTTCTACATGGTAGTGATGGTTGAAGTGATCTGAATAGTTTACTGAGGGATGAAGTAGAAAGAAAATCACTTAGTTTTAGCACTGGACCTTGGAGATAAAATGAGAGATGAAATACTCAGTGGTGTAAGCAGAACACCAGGGTAGTGTATTATTAAGTCAAAGAAGCATTGAAGGGCGTATGTTATATTGTGTTGTCAAGAGGAAAATGAGAACCAAAAAGTGGATATTGATAACCCTTGAGAATGCAGTGGTAACCACTGAGAATGCCATGAATGAGGGATGCGGTGATATAAATACCAAGTGATTTAAAAAATAGTGACTCATACACTGAATGCTCACTAATTCTAACTTCAGTCTGTTAGAATTTATCCCTGGAGGTTTTTAAGCTAGAGCAGGGGTCAGTAAACCCTTTCTTTAAAGGGCTGGATAGTAAACACTTCAGGTTTTGCAGGCATATGGTTTCTGTTATGACTACTAACTCTGCTAGAGGGTGAAACTAGACTTGGACAATATGTAAGCAGATAGGTGTGGGTGTTTCCAATAAAACTTTATTTACAAAAACAGCTGTTGGACCGTAGTTTGCCTACCCTTGAGCTTGAGGAAACTCTGCTTTTCAGCATGTTTTCTGTATTATTCTTCCATTCTGTTTGGTTTAAGATTTAAATTAACATTGGCAAATTTATTTCTGATTAAAATGATTAAAATTAAATATTAGTAATGAAGCTTGAAAAAAATCTAGCAGGAATTACTATTTTGTTGGATCTTATAAATTTTCATAAACTTGACTAAGCACCACCCTTTCTGTGCCCTCAAATATGTAATTGTAGAATTGAAAAAGGGACATTAGCTTTCCCTTGCCCTGTGTTCCCTCCTTTCCCCCAAATATAAAGACTAGTTCAGTGTTGTTTGATTTGATATATTCCCTTATTATTTTGCTAGTTTTAATAACAATTTGCTTTTACTTTTTCAGACTCGGAGAAACCTGTGTGAAGAAGCTTTGTTAAAAATTAAAGGCGTTATTAGCTTTACTTTTCAAATGGCTGTTCAAAGATGTGTGGTGCGAATCCGTTCGGATCTGAAAGCAGAGGTTGGTATTTTAAATGGCTAAATATGCTTGAGGTTACGGGTAATCACATCGGTGTTCAAAATTGTTGTCTTTCTGTCCTGGCCTAGGCTTTGGCATCAGCGATAGCATCAACCAAGGTGATGAAGGCTCAGCAAGTCGTGAAAAGCGAAAGTGGAGAAGAGGTAAAAGCTCGATTTAGCTTGCTTTATGCTTGACTCCCTCTTGATTATCCCTCGTGGCCAGCAGATTGCTAGTATTTCTAGACTAACAGCTGCTGAGTATATAGCGATGTGGCTGAGTCAGATTATCCTAATGTTTCTTGGTTAACAGTTAACACTTTTAGAAATACAGAGAGATCTTTGGTGGATTTCAGAATGTCTCAGACTCTGTTCTTGATGTCAGTGGAGATGTCTTGCTGATTTTATTTGGAAATAAAGGATATGTGGCTTCCTTGCATTGGTTTTTAAATACTTTCTAACCCTTAATTGGTCTTGCCGGTCCAAAAATAAAGATCCGGTCCCATCGTTGGGCAGGTATATATAGTGATAATCTCTGCATCTTGCTACTCTTTCCACTGGCTTTGTGATAGGGAAGAGGAATCTGTATGGCTTTAGCTCATTTGAGTTTCCACAGAAAGGAGGTTCATTGGCCCTTCAGGGCCCCATAGCAGCCGGTTGCTTGTTTTTGTCGTCTTTAAATAGAGGTTGAACATTTATTCCTGGAGCCTCAGGAGAAAAGCATCAGAATTTTCACGTCTACTTCTTCCTTCTGTGCTTACACAGTGCTCAACAATTGGGCCTACCTTCATAGAAGAGGATACTTTTTAAAGGAATATAACCTCTGAGAATAAATATGGTGATGAGAATGAGAAGTAAAGTTGACTTTTAACGTTTGACATGTACCTATATCAATTAGGTTGACTTTGTAACAACTCTTAACGTGCTCTCTGCATCAGATGCTGGTCCCGTTCCAAGACACGCCTGTGGAAGTAGAACAGAACACAGAGCTGCCCGACTACCTGCCTGAGGACGAGAGTCCCACAAAGGAGCAGGACAAAGCAGTGTCCCGGGTGGGCTCACACCCAGAGGGTGGAGCTAGCTGGCTGAGCACAGCTGCAAACTTTTTATCCAGATCGTTTTACTGGTGACTTCAGTTTGGGGCTCAAGGACTGTGTAAACTAACAAGGGGCCAGTTTTCCATTGTTGTGGTGAACTGTCAAGTGCAATTTGCAATAAGTTATCATGAAAAGTTTCTAGATTACATGATTAAGAATGCTGCATTTTACTGGACATTTTACCCCACTAAGTGGTAAAAAGGACAGGCTACAGGTGGAATTGCTTTGTTTATGAAGGTGTTTTGGTTTTGTTTTCCTTTGTTTAAATTGCCTCACTTTTTAAAAAACATGGGTCCACCGTTAAACCAAACATGTATTTGTGCAGCTTTACATTTTATTTTACACAAAGCACGTGATTAGGAAAACTTGTTTTCTCAAGCCTCAGGACCTATCTGAAGAGAAGATTTTTTTGTTTTTTTGTTTTTTAGCTCAAGTTGTGCATGAATTACTGAACACTTTGCCTTTTCTCATGAGAGATACTTGCTTTGGTACTCTTTCTTTCTCATGAGAAGATACTTGCTTTGAAAGCATTTCTCATAATTCCCCTTTTGTGCCTTTTTTATTTTGCCAACCATGTTTATAGAAAGGACGTCACTAGTGACATTTTGTGAATTAAAACATATTCACTGCAACGTAACAGACCCCTAAAAATACAACTCTACAAAAACTTGGCAGTCTTAGTTGTTATAATTTTTAAAAGATTAACACAAAATCAGTCGAGAAGGAAACATGTATATCAGCAAAGTGTTATTGGAGACCATTTGAATGTGACCAAATGTGGTTCTAGTTGACTGCTGTTCAGTTTGGTTTATATCAGCTCTTGAGAATTATGTCCGCCCTAATATTGGGAGTGACTGTAAATGGTCTCTAGGCCTTACTTTGTGATTACACACTATCCCCTGCTAAGAAGAAGAAGAAAAAAAGTAGTAAAGAACTGACAAACTTGAAAAAAGAAAACAAAAATGGAACGCCTATAATGCCATAGTGCTATTTGGTAGAGTCTGACCTTAAAACATGAATTACTTGGCAGATGCCTATTCAGTAGGTGTTTCCTTGTATTGCTTTTTGTAAATTTATTACGAACATGCAGTCATATTGAATGAAAAGGAAAAAAGACTCAAATTATTGCTTATAAAGAAAGAAAGCCAGCATTTGTCCGTCCACTTAAACTTTCTGCCAGAAAAAAACAGGACTTCAGCAAAGGTAAGATAAATAAATATAAATATATATACATATATATTTTTGGTATAGATTTAAGAGCTAATTACATATATGTAATGCTTTATTAAATTTCTGAAATATTTGGCAACAAAAAATTTTCTTTTGGAAATCCAACTAACTCCAGATAAAGTTTAATGCTAATATGATTAAAAACTAATAGGAGGAAATCGAAAACTTTTTTCATCAACATGTAGAGCTGCTATTTAACTCCTTGGAGAATGTGAAGTGAAAATTGGACCCTGGAGGGTTTCCTTGCATTTTCATTGCTTCTCTTTTAGAGAAAACTAAAAGCATCCAGTGCCACTGGAGAAGAATTATTGTAAAATAGTTCACCAGCCAGAATCTTGAGTTCAAGAACATTGTGACCTTATAGAGGGAGGGGTGTTGAGGGTATGGAGAGTAATATTTTTTCACCTGGCCTCTGACTCAGGTGATGCGCACAACTGAAAATATAAGCTTTCAGGGCATGTATTGCTTTAAATGCATAGTACAACTTGCTGCCAGACCAGATGTGTTGAAAACAAAACAAAACAAACCCACCTCCTTTCTATAGCCATTGAAACAAAGTTTACTGTTCTAACAGGTTTGTATTTTATTTTGCATTGCCACACATCTGCTTATTTAAAAAACGACATCCTTTTGATAGTAATTGTTCAGCACAAGTAGGTATTACAGCTTGATGTTTGTGTGTTCTAATTCTCAGTGTTCTTTGATTCCAGGTCTTATATATAGAGCAGTTAAGGCAACTGTAACAGCATTTTTTGAAATATATTGTAAAATAATAAAAGGTAACATAATTAAAATTGAATGGATATTGCATTTTTGTGGTATAAGCATTACTGATTTCGCTAAAGCCTGTTTGTATCCACACTGCCTGGCACCTTCTCCTCACTACCTGCAAGTGTGTTACCCGACTAATTCCCGGGCATCTTCCATTCATCTCCTTCCCAGCACCACACCTGCTTCTTCCTGGGTTTGGATCAGTGCCCCTGTACATATATGCATTGTAATTAGATTAAAATTATATTTACCAGTGTCTGTGCCCTACTTAGCTCTTTGAGAACCGAGAAAGTCTGTAGTAGTACCTGGCTCGTATTTAATGCTCAAATATTTTTTTAAGAGAATGAACAAAGAAATTTTTTTTTTTTAATCAGTAAAAAATAAATGGAGGGTACTATTTAACTCGTTGGGCAAATAGGAAAAATTTCAGGCTGTATTTTTTTTCTTTTCTGGCATGTTTATTTCTGGCTGATTAATGCTAGGCAAATTCCCCTATTTATTTTGTCATTTGGTTTTTATTTTTTCAAAAAGCAGGAGAAAGGGGTATAATGCTCCATTGAATGAAGTTAAAATTAACTTATAATATCCTGATTCTTACAGAATTATTTTAGGAGAATATTACATATATATATTACTGGTACAAGTATAAGATGGAATTATTGTTACTGGAAGTTTGAAATGATTTTCTTCTTGTCTTTGATTCTCAAGCAAGACACTGTGCCTTTCTAGTCACACTTTATGTGACTTATCTTTCTGTACCCAGTCAGAGGGATTTTTTCTTTGAGGCTAAGTCCTCAGCTATTTGATTTTTGTCTAAATGTTGACCCTTGAAGAACTCATCTCTTGTCTTCATTTACCTCTGTGTAGATACCTTCTAAATCTCCATTTACTGTCATCTTTGAGAGTTCCCCTCTCCTTTGCTGTACCTGTCAAGTGTAAAGTCTGTGAATTTTTATTTCTCTTAGAACTGAGGTTGTGCAATAAATTTCACAAAAACTAATTCTGTGCCAGGCATTGTGCTAAGTGCTTTCCAAATATTTGTTCATTTAATCCTTAACAACTGTGAGGTAGGTACTGTTACGTCTCCATTTTATAGATGGGGGAAAATGAGACAGAAGTTAAGTAATTCATTAGTCCCAGGTCGCAGAACTAATAAGTGGTGAAGCCAGGACTAGACTGCATGGCCTGGCCTAGTTCCCGGCCTCCGCCTCTCACGGGCAGCCTGCGTCGTCCTGGGTCCCCTGCTGAGCCCTCCCGTCTCCCACCACCAGCGTTCCAGTCCAGTGACTTCACCCGGGTGTCTGTTAGCAATCCAGAACTCTGTCTGGAGGCCAGAAGAGGTAGGTACGTGAAAGAAGTGAGTCTGTTTAGGCCACAACCTAGGAAAACATGGAGAGTGCCCAGCCTGTCTAAAGAGGGAAACCACGTCTTCCTCACGTGTACTGTGGGCTTTTAACAATCAGAGCTTCTGGACTTGGTTGCTTTTCCAGACCCTTAAAACGCTACCTGAGCCACAAGAAAGATGCCTGTGGCCAGAAATTGGCTACTTTTACTTGTAGAGTAGCCACATTCTGATGTGTCAGATTAATCTTAACAGTACCTTGGTCGTTTTTCTGCTTTAATGTCAACAAAGGCCTATGGATTAGTTTGCACTGCTCTGTCCAGCACCAAAAATGCCGTGAGAGCTTAGCCCCCAACCTAATCTTTCATACGTTCTGCAGCATTACGACAGCCTTTCTATATGTGAGGCACAGTTGTATATCTCGTTTCAAAAACAGTCTTTTTTAGAAATATGAAATGGAGACCTAGAATTTTAATCAGTGCAATAAAGTTTGTAAAACTCTTAATTTAAAAGTCTGCTTTATTTAGGCTTGCCTGTGTATTATAACCTAAATATTCTGTATTCAGCCTGCCCTCTAGATTTGCTCATATTCTTTCTTATCTAGAATTTCCTCCTTTACACTCTCATCTCCTTTAAAACATTTTCCTATGAAAATTATAGAAATGCATAAAGAAGATGCAAGTCATCTGTCCATCCTACAAATGGACAATATTGATAACAGTGACTGTTTTGATTTATTTCTCTTGTTTCGATTGGTAGGAAGTATACACTTTGAATTTTTTAACATGTTCAAGATAGGCATCCAGTGATGAGTGACTCTTCCTTTGCACCTTAGTCACCTGGTTCCCCTCACCAGGGACAGCCATTGCTACTAAGTTTGTGTGCCCATCAAGGATGGTCTATAAATTTACCAACTTTTTCATGGTTTTTGTCCCACACAAGTAAGATAACGCCCTGCACCCTACTTTTTTCACTTAAAGTGTCTCTTAGAAATTACTCTAGATCCCTGTATAAAGTAGCTTCCTTCTTTCACAGCTTCACATTGTTAACATTCTAATGTTCCACTGTTTATTTAACCAGTGTTTTGATTATAATCCTTTGCTTCTATAAATGTTGCTACTTAAGTATATCTGTAGAATGGATTCCTAGATGTAGAATTGCTACGTCAAAGGCTGTGAGGGCTTTTAATTTAGATAGTTCCTGCTTCCTCAGAAATTATTCCAGTTTCCCGTCTCACCAGCAGGTTATGAGGTTTCCTGCTTTCCTTCATTCTCTCCAACTGTGTTATCTCATATTTAGCCCTTTGTGGTCTAAAAAAATGGATCTCTTATGATTGAGAGGGAGCTTTCTATGTATTTAAGAGCTGTTTATTTTTTTCTGTGAGTTGTCTCTGTCCTTTTTCATTTTTTGATAGGGGGAGAAGGATTTGGTTTTTCTTACTGGACTTACAGAAGTTCTTTAACACGTTAAAGAGATATGCCCATTTCTTTAATAAAAATATTTGCAACTTGCACACTGTACAGAGTATTTCCCACTGCTTTTTATTCAAATCCATTACACCCCTGTGGTCATTTTTCACCCCATGATTCTTTCTTTCTCTTAACTGCTATGGTACTTACTTAGGTTTGGGACCTGTCATTTATGGTCCGTTACTTTCCATAAGTATATTACTTCTTATTGAGATCAAGATCTGTAAGGGGAGGGAGTATTTCTTAGGTTTTCTTAGTGTTTGCCACACTATGGAGTGTAATACTGTGTGTGCCGAACATCTGGGGAGTGTTTACGAATGAGTTATGATGGTAAATTAACAATGATGGTAGTATTTCCATGTCGAGGGGATGGGTATTTGGTATTTTGAGTCTTCTCTTGTTTGGATTAATTACTGTACTTCTGGTTTACTGCCACCTGCTTCTTAGTAACATTTAACATTACTTGAGCGTTAACTACATTCCAGGCCATGTACTGGGGCTTTTACTTGTGTAATCTCCTTTAATCATCCCAACGGTCCAGTGAGCTGGGATTTTAGTACTCATTTTACAGAGGAAACTGAAGGTTGAAAATAAAATAACTGGAGTTAAATATAACAAATAAGTGTCAGGTTTGGGGTTTTTTTGTTTTGTTTTTTTTTTTTGTTTTTGTCTACGCTGCGTGTCATGCAGGATCTTAGTTCCCTGACCAGGGATTGAACCCATGCCCCCTGCAGTGGAAGCATGGAGTCTTAACCATTGGACTGCCAGGGAAGTCCCCAGGTTTGAGATTTAAATCTCAGAGGTCCTCTTAGTGACCAATTAGTTGCCAAAATAATTATATATTTTTATTTTCTACTCTCCTAGCTTTAAGCCTTTAGTGACTTTTATTGTGTCAAATCTAAATTATTATTATGTTCTCAATATTCTCTGTAACCTATCCTGCTCTTCTGATTGATCTGACATTCTTATTTTTAGTTGAATTGACATCTTTACTCGTCAGTAAATGCATTCTTTTCTCAAATGACCAAATTCTATCTATTCTTCAAGGCTATTCCACGGAGGCTTCTCTGCCCACTTGGGCTGTTACCAATCTTTCCTAACCATTTAAACTCTTTCAGCGCTTACCTGGTCTGCTGTACCCTTGACCACTTAGTTGTGTCTTTTGTCTCTTCATTCCTAAGCGTGTTTATTTCGTACGTTACAACAGCATAGGTCACTTTCAAAGCTGTGCTTCCTCTTGCCCTGCCCCCTTCTTATCAAGCCCACCTTGAAGCCTAGCTCCAAGCCTCCTCATTACTGATGGCTTCGGGACTAGCCTGTTTCCCGAGGTTCTTTTCTAATCTATTCTCTTCCGATAAGGACTTTAATGTGAAAATATGAGTTGCGTAAGTATCCATTTTCTCACGTTTAAATATTCCAAGTGGAAGGATAGTTTATTAGGACACAGATATTTCAGATATCCAGTTACGTTTTCAGAAGAAAAAGTAATCTTGTGATTGTTGGGGAAAAAAGGGAAAATTTTAGCTTAAGATAAATGCACTAGAAGATTGGTAGGTAAGAAATGGAAAAAGGCAATACATGGAAAATCAGTCACCCTGACCTTACCAATGAATGAAAAAATAGAGTGAAAAGCCTAAGGCAGACTGAAAGAGTTGAGCTAAAAGGCAGGGCTCCGTTTTAGGAGATAACATTTTAAGGGAAAAAGAATCATTACCTCTCCATGTAGAAACTCAGAGAAAAAGTGTACTGCTTTAAGGAAATTCATATGTAAAAATAAAGCTTTGTAAAACTTTCTTTACATGGGCATTTATACTTTTAGTTTTGATTTTATTGATTTTTTTAATGTATCAAATTCTTCCGGGCAATATAAGGTCTTTTTAAAAAAAATTAGATTCACATGACACACATGGAATTAAAGCAAGATGTACCTAGTGAGAAGAAATCCAAGTGTTTCTGGTCCCACTGAGAGTTAAATTCAGTAAAAAACGAGTGTTTTTTACTGAAGGATGATAAACAATGTATAAAGACTTCTGGATGAAGATACTTATGGATGTATCTGGATGAAGATACTTATGAAGATGAAGATACTTATGGGGCTTGGTATTAAGGACTACTAGTATTTTATTTAACTTCTTGTGGAAATGTATGTAGTAAAACTCTTGGGGATGACAATCTACAGGGAGTTTTTCTCACTCTGATTGGATAGTAAGTAGCAAGTGTAGGCTGGTAGGAGGTAATGAGTTAAAGAAAAATGTATTCTAAATTAAGATCCTGATCACTGAGCTATTAGTTATGATACAGGATGGGAGAGCAGATACACTTTCTTCCTTCATTATACCATTTCTTAGTGTTGTCATAGCAATATAGGCCAAGCAGATGGTTTGTCACCTCCATAACTTATGTTAGAAATGTAAGTTTAATACTAGGAAAAAGAAGATACTTTCCTTACTCTGGTTGGTGAAGCTCAATGGAGACAAAGTGATGGAGAAATGCCAACGATTACCAACTCATGCTGACGCTTAAGGGTATGTTTCAGTTAGGTCATTAAAGTTAGTTATTAAACATTTGAAAACCTATATTGTCCCAGTCATGGTGCTGATGGATGGAGTTATAGACATGGTTCTCTGTGGGGTTCATGGTCTAGTGGGAAGGAAGGAAGATCATGGAACAGCTCATTACAAATATGATGTACCTGGAAGTAGTACAGGAGGTTCGGGAGACCTGATGTTGTCTGGGAAGGGGGATGGAGGAGTCAAGATAGGCTTCATGGAGAAATTAAAGTTTAAGCCAGAACTTGAGTGATGAGCAGGCATTCATTGGCCAGGTGGGGCAAGGAGAGCATTCCAGGCAAAAGGAACAGCTTTGTAAAGGCTAAGTAAGAGTAAGGCTGATGTGTTGAGTCCAAGATGAGACGGAAATGTTGGTGGAGGCCAGATAAAACAAGACTTTGTAGGCCCTTTTAGTCCCTGAATATTTTGTTTCCTCTACTAATGCAAATAGTTCAATTGCTATTAAGTATTTGTACATTAATAAACTAATAATAACTACCATTTATTATGCTTCACAGTTGCTAATTGCTCTTGTTTAGTATTCATTTGGTCTCAATACTTCTATGAGGTCTGTTAATTAAAAAAAAGTGGATTTGGGATTTCCCTGGTGGTCCAGTGGCTAAGACTCCACTCTCCCAATGCAGGGGGCCCCGGTTCAACCCCTGGTCAGGGAACTAGAGCTCATATGCCATAACTAAGAGTTTGCATGCCACAACTAAGATCCCGAACGCGGCAACGAAGATGATCCCTTGTGCGGAAGGAAGGGAGGGAGGGAGGGAGGAAGGAAGGGAGGGAGGGAGGAAGGAAGGAAGGAAGGAAGGAAGGAAAGACTGAAACATGGGTTTGGTAATTGGTAATTTGCCCAAGAGATTGCTTAGGCTACCATGTGGAGAATGGGCCTGAGAGAAGAATGGATTGGAGGGTACCACATTATAAGGCTATTACCATACTTGCAATGCAGGGACAATGGTGGCTTGGACTTGGTAAGAAGCAGTGGGCATGGAGAGAGGTGTCACGTTTGAGAGTTTTTTTAATGCATTCTCAGAGAAGGACATGGTGATTCGTTGTGAGGGGAGACCCCCAGGATCCTTAGCAGCTGCACTGATGGGCTTGTTGGACACTGAGCTAGGGGACACTAGAAGAATAGGATTGTGGGCGAGGGTGTTGATGAGGGATCTAGGGACGCGTGTTTTAAGACAGGAGAGACTGAGATGTTTAGATGTTAGTGGGATGGATCCTAGAGAGAGAAGATATAGAAAAGAGACATTTAACGTAGAATGAGGTTCAGAAGCGAGTGTAGTCCAGAGGAGGGCTGGAAGGACTGGTCTTTGATAGTTGAACTCTGGATCCTTCTCTAAGGCTGAACAGAGACTTGCTGGATTGGCCAGTTAGGAATTTTCTTATATTACTCTTATTAAATTCCTAGTGGACTAAAGAGACAAGTTGAGTTCGTTTTATCTTAAGCCTATTTGAATTAACCAGAATGAGAATGTGCTCAGTCTCAATACTCCCGTCACTCGTATTTTTTATATTAGCGTGGATGAGTTTATTTCCGTGAAAGACCATCAGACTCCTGGATTATGATCTGCTTTCTCTGATCCTTGCATCTAGTTCAGTGGGTCTCAACCCTATCTGCACATTAGGATTATTTGCCTGCTTTTAATAAATAACACTGTCCCCACTCCAGATACTTGAACCAGTCTCTGGGGACGGGGCAAGGGCATGGGTATTTTTTAACAGCTTTGGGGTGATGCTAATATACAGCCAAGGTTGAAAACCATGAATTAGTCCTTGTACTTCTAAGATCTAAAGGTCTTGTGAGAGATGTTACTTTTTGCTCAGTTCAGGAAAGCCCCTTTCCTCCAACCAACTGGTTTCAGAAACTGCTCAAATTGAAATTCAGAGCAAAAGCTTATATACAAAACCTTTGATGTTTAGTTGAATATCTTTGCTGTTTTATTAGTTACTCAGCTTTTGTATGATTTTCAGTGTATTCATTTTGCCCTTGGGCTCATTTCTGAAGTGTTTCCCGTTATAAATGTCAGGGTGCCCTAAACAGCATCCAGCCTGGTGCCACCTATTTGACAGCAGATATTCTTTATAGATTTGAAGTTTCTTAACCTTGAAATTCTTTTTTATTTCAGCCCCCAGTAGTATTACCTGTTTTAAAATATTTCGACAACACATATACCCACAAATGTTCGGATTCTCCAGATACCCAGAATCTAGGTCATGCTCCAAGTAAAAATATATTAAAAGGGCAAGAATATAATTCAAAAATTTTTCAAGGCACCACCGGGGAGAAAGTTTAAATTTAATCAATTGAATACTTAAAACGGACATAAACATTTTAGAGCTAGCAACTATTCAAAAGCATAAATGTTTTAGGATGAAGAAGCCTTTGATAGTTGTAATAAGCTTGAATTGTTATTTGGTATATGTTATAAATTACAGCTTCTACTATTACATAAACATGGAATTATGTTGGTTGGTGAGGCTTGGCTAATGGGTGTCACACATTTCCTGTATATTTATAAATTCTCCAAATTAAAAAATATTAATTCACAACTGTAGAAGCAAAACTGTCATCAGTAGAAAGGCAGCTATCTTACATGACTTTTTAGCAAGTTATGGCTGTTAGTTTTCTTCACCTGTTTCAAAGGAATGCATAGTGTGTTTTTATAAGTGTTTGTGTTCATGTCATCAGTACTTACCATAGAGGAACGGTAATGACTTTAATTTCAGTTGTCTACATTTTCAAAACAATGAAGACATATGAAGACTCTAAAACAGAAATAGCAACCATTCAAAATAGTTGAACGTTTATTGTATCATTTGCTCTACAGCAGCAATCTCATTATTAAAGTAAATATAGCCAGTTTATGTGCATATGTAGATACAGGGATCTGTAATGTACATTATGATGTATAACTATCAAGTACACAAATGTAATGGATATTTTGGTTTATTTTCAATACAAAGATTCTGTGCCTGTGTGCTCTCTCAGGAGTGGTTGCAATTTCAGCTGAAGATTTGAAAGTTTTCTTATGAAATTTTACCTCCTCCCCCTCTTTTGCAGATGAACTATTGAAGAAAAAGGATGAAAGCAGATTGATTCTCTACCTACTTTTTAGATTTCAGATTCACATGTGTTTTAATAGTTGCCTCCACGCAGTCTTACAGTTAAGGCTTTCTGGTTTGTAGTTCTTATAAATAATTGTGCAAGGGCTCTGCAGTGTAATATATTTGTGATATGTAAGGCATAACAATTTTCCAAAAGTATGTCTAAAACTAACATATAAATGTCCTCTATAAAATCAGTAATATTTGACTTAGTAATTTATTAAATCTGAATTTTTTTAAAGAAAAATTTTGAAATGATATGTGAAAATTATAGAGGTAGCCTGATTTTCCATTATATTTTATTCTTTCAAGTTAAAAAGAGGTCCAGGTCCTGTGTGATGATTGGGGGTGGGGTGGAAGAGAGAAAAGTTTTCCCGAGTTTTGAGTTCTGACTCAGAACCCTTCTGTAACTTAAATGAACACAATTATCTACTAGAATAAACGATATTCGTTATTCCTAATCAATATCGTAGGGATGTATTACTCCAAAATTAAACCCAGCTCAATAGTAAAGAAGTCAGCAAGTCAAATTATACGTTAGTATAGAAAAATTTCCCAGCTACGTCTTACATTGAATATATCTAGTCTCCTAGAAACCTCTTCCAAAGAACTAGCTATCTTTGTCAACTTTGTCCAGGTCTGCTATAATATCTATCACAGTGGTTCTTTTTTTTTTTTTTTAAGAAGATGTTGGGGGTAGGAGTTTATTAATTAATTTATTTTTGTTGTGTTGGGTCTTCGTTTATGTGCGAGGGCTTTCTCTAGTTGTGGCAAGCGGGGGCCTCTCACTATCGTGGCCTCTCTTTCTGCGGAGCACAGGCTCCGGACGCGCAGGCTCAGCGGCCATGGCTCACGGGCCTAGTTGCTCCGCGGCATGTGGGATCCTCCCAGACCAGGGCTCGAACCCGTGTCCCCTGCATTAGCAGGCAGATTCTCAACCACTGCGCCACCAAGGAAGCCCATATCACAGTGGTTCTTGAAGGGGATGAGGAGAGTGGTATAGGGTTTTCACAATGTCTGGGGGCACGTTTACGGTTCATGCCCACCCTTTGTTATGGTCATAGTAATGGAACGAACTATTGGGACTTAGTGTGCTGGGGCCGGGATGCTAAATGTCCTCCAGTGCTCAGGAAAGTCCCAAGTGTTGAGGATCTTCAATGCAAGTAGAGATGCAGGTAATAAATATATCGAGTGTGTGTAGGTAATAATACCATAACTTTACTGATTAATAAAATATTATGTAAATTTAGATCAGATATTTTACATTTTATCTGGGTATAAATGAGCAGTTTCAGATTTTGACACAAATTGGGACAGAAGATTTTTTTGTGTTATGTATGTTCATTAGATCTCAAAGGAAAATTATGGTAGCCTTTAGGAGATTGTGAAGTCCTAAATCACTAATGGGGAGATGTTTCTTTAATCATTGACAGATGCTATAATGCAATGTGGCTTGGTCAGTTTAAAAAATCTCCACTCATAAACACTAAATGTAGGAAACAATTACATTTTACTAAACTGAGTCAAATAATGATGTATGAGTAACTATACTTAATTCCTTACATTAATTTTATATTCACACATTAAACTATCCATTTATCTAATGAATCTAAACTTCTTAAGCTACAACTATATTTGTGATTCTTTATGCAGATTGTTTACTCGATCTTTTTGCTTTAGTTAGATGAATAATATGCTAAGGGAAAGGCGATTTTACCAGGAGCCTTTTAAACTTTTGTTATCCTATTTCAGCAAGATAGGTATAGATGGCATTCCTAGTTTTCACTAGCCCTGTTACACACGTTGCTAAAACTGTAAAATTTTTATTTCCCGGGCTGCTACTTATCCTATTCTGGACTTACACATTCAACAATTAAAATAATTGTGTACTATTTTAAATACTTTTCATGTTCCTGTAATGATTATGCCAAAGTTAGCCATTGATTTACTTATCAAGAAACCTACCAAGTCAGC
This sequence comes from Tursiops truncatus, assembly GCF_011762595.2. Classification (NCBI taxonomy): domain Eukaryota; kingdom Metazoa; phylum Chordata; class Mammalia; order Artiodactyla; family Delphinidae; genus Tursiops; species Tursiops truncatus. Next base: position 11,199,307 of record NC_047050.1, on the reverse strand, counting down.
TTCCTGGAATCAGAAGAGACCTGGGTTTAGAGTCCAGCTCTAAACTACATGTTATATGACTTAATTATGCTCTTCACTTTCTTATATGCAAAGTAAGGTTAATACCTATCTTCACAAGATTTATGCGAGGCTCAATTTAGACAATATTTTAATATTTGAAATGAAAGTAAACTTGGACTTAAAAATCTTAAAACAGGAAATTCCCTGGCGCCCCAGTGGTTAGGACTCTGTGCTTCCACTGCAGGGGGCCTGGGTTTGATCCCTGGTAGGGGAACTAAGATCAAATAAATAAAAAAAAAAAACTTAAAATTTTTTAAGCCAGGTATTATCTTTTTAAAAACAATTTCATGTGAACTTACTGTGAAGAATAAACGTGGCTTTTAAACAATCTTTGTGGTCATTTGGAAGGGCTTGGTATTTGGTATTTGTACTAAATGAGGTTGGGGCCTTAAAGTGACAGCCTGCTAAGTTGCCTTTGTCAGAGGAAAGTAGCCCATGGCAGCTTTGTCTAAATGGCGTAGGAGTGTTTGCATTTTGCCATGGTCATGGGTCAGAGATGGTGGATGGTGACAAAATGATCCAATAAGCTTTTTAGCTAGGATTATTTGGAGCTAAAAAGCCCTGACATAAACAGAGATGATACTGTCAAAGTACTAGTGCCGTTAGTGATGCTGATATATCTTAAAAATAAATCATTTTCCTTTAAGTTTACCTGGGCATGTTTCTTTTTTTTTCAGGTAGAGCACTGGGGATTTTAATAGAACAATACTCTCATGGTCCGTGCCATCAGGAAACTTATTATATGCTTTTAAAAACAAAAGTTATACATATGCATGGTTTAAAGAAATAACAAGTATTATAAGGTTTTCTATGAAAACAGAAGGCAGTCCACTACCTTTTCCCCCATTTCGACTTTCACAGAGGCATCAGTTTCAACTCTTTTAGTTGACTGTATTTTAGATTTATCTCCATTATCTCTAAGTAATTTTGTTTTCTTTGAATTTTATTTTTTTATACAGCAGGTTCTTATTAGTTATCATTTTATACATGTTAGTGTACACATGTCAATCCCAATCTCCCAATTCATCCCCCTCCCCCATCCCCCTCCCCTATCCCCCATGCCCGCTACTTTCCCCCCTTGGTGTCCATACTTTTGTTCTCTACATCTGTGTCTCTATTTCTGCTGGGCATGTTTTTTATTTACAACCTGAGCAGAGCAATAACAGAATCTGGTACCAGGAGTGGGATATGAACCACCATTCAAAGACCTTTATTTTTTATTTTATTTTATTTTATTTTATTTATTTATTTATTGGCTGCGTTGGATCTTCCATTACTGTGCGCCGGCTTTCTCTAGTTCCAGCGAGCGGGGGCTGCTCTTCGTTGCGGTGTGAGGGCTTTTCATTGCAGTGGCTTCTCTTGTTGTGAAGCACAGGGTCTAGGCACGCAGGCTTCAGTAGTTGTGGCTCACGGGCTCAAGAGCGCAGGCTCAGTAGTTGTGGCACACGGGCTTAGTTGCTCCGTGGCATGTGGGATCTTCCCGGACCAGGGCTCGAACCCATGTCCCCTGCATTGGCAGGCGGATTCTTAACCACTGCACCACCAGGGAAGCCCTCAAAGACCTTTATTTTATTACGAGTGTCTTCATGAACATAGGGGAGTCCCATCAGAGGCACATTCAAGTTTTATGAGTCCAAGTGTATGTGCTGGGCCAGAGGGAAAGAGAGAGGTTGAGGTTTTAAGTCATGCAGTCACTTCTGACTACCATTTCTCTTGAATACTCCCCAGACTAAGTGAGCTCCCTCAGTTGGTCATAGATTCTTTGTGCCTTGTAGCGTGAGCTTCTCACTGTGCAGAGTGTGATTCTAGTGTTTAAAGATAAGTATTTTTTTATACAAGATGGCCTCAAATGCAAGCCAACTATTTCATCTGGTGCTCACCCAAAGATTGAGCCATCTGTTTGAACACTGAAGGAAAAACTGGCTGTGTTGGACACGTTGAGAATCTGCTTCCAACATGGTCTGTAAATGTTGTATACTGTATTTTTTAAAGGTGACTTTGATTTCCAAGCATAATTTTGACTCCATGAGATTTTTTTTCTTGTGTATATAACTCTGCACGAGATGCAACTCCACCATAATAAATGCTGTATCCTTCCAATTTTCCTTTGTGACTGGGTAACATAGATATTTTCAATAGTTCTTTATCTTCCAAGGTGTATGGAGACCTTTTAAAAAAAACCTTTTCATTCAAGGAATTAAAATAATGACCTGAATATAAAGCAGGGTTTTGAGCAAATATCTTTAGTTTATATATAGTTGTAAAATGACCCATGCAAAGTCGAAGTTATTATAAAATTTTATGAAATTGCACATTTAGTGAAATAGGCCCCAGTCATGGCAACACCCTTATAGGATTATCCTCTGTAATTATCCTCAGGCCAGGACATGATGTGGCAGGGTTTACTAGGGCTAGATGATGATGTAGTAGACCAGAGATCAGCATTTTTTTCTATAAAGCGCCAAATAGGAAATATTCTGTAAGGGCCAAAAAAGGCTTTGAAGGCCTTAAAGTTTATTGCAACAACTCAACTCTGCAGTTGCACCAAGAAAGCAGCCACAGACAAGAAGTAAATAAGTGAATGTGATTGCATTACCGTAAAACTATTTTCATAAAGAAACGACAGGTTGGCTTGGACACAGTGGATGCTCTCTGAGCTAGAAAATGATAACCTAGGCAGTGTTTCTCATATGTGATTCCCAGATCGGCAGCACTGATCACTGGAAACCTGTTAGCAGTGCAAATTCTCAGGCTCCCTCCCCTGCCCCCAACAGTAGCTACTGAGTCAGAAACCGGGGCTGGGGTCCAGCAATTAGGGTTTTAACCAGCTCTCCAAAGGGGTCTGACACACGCATGCTGAAGTTTGAGAATCACTGCTCTAAAGATCTAGACCCCTTAAGGCCAACCCTAAAACTACACAAGAAGATGTTTTTGGTTGTGTTACCATTGGTGCACAAGACAATAAAGCAATTTGAACGTTGAAGTTAACTGTAAACACTCTTATCGAGTCAGAAAATAGTTTTATCCTTCTGGTAAGGAAACATTTGTTTTTCCAGTTGATGAAGTTGTCTTTTCTGTTTAATATGTTTGAATGGGCTCTAAATTTCTCCTGAAAATTTTCCCTTAGAGACCAGCTTTCCTTTGTGCTATCATCATATATACTAAAAACCCATGAAAATAGTACCAAGTTTCCTGTTGTGGATCCAGTTTAGAGTGGACCCTAACAATGACGCAAAGTTAATGCCTACGATTTTTTCTGGCGTGGTTTTAAAAGACCCATGTCTTACAAATACCTGTGTCAGGATATTCAATAGGAACTTCCTTATTATTCTGGAGTTGCAGCAAGGCCCAAAGCTGAGAATAAAGGGTGCTAATTCTCCCATAGTCTACTGTCCGACACTGCCAAATTTTAATTTATTTTAGCAATCCCTTTCTTCACCCACAGTTACGTCAGGAGAAGCTTGAGGAGGGACCATAGGGGAAACGGTGTTTGGAGCCAGTGGCCACCTCCTCTCCTCCTGGGGGCAGGAGAGGGGGTGGTTTCTTTCAAGCCCAGGGAGGGGCTGGGGCTTTAAGAGAATCAGTCTGAACCCAAAGTGCGTCTTGCATTGTCCCTTTAGTGGAGCAAGGTCAGAGCCTAGAGAGAGCATGAAATATATCCGTAGAATGTGAGGAAGTATGTGTACATAGAAATGAATATCTGCTTTTGTCTGGAGGTTTCTGAAGACAAGGAATCTACAAGAGCAGCCTGTGTTGGCAGAGTTTGAAGGATGTGGGTGCCCAGGTAGAGGAGGGTGGTAACTGCCACCCCATTCTAGGATTCCACAGCTCTCAGAGGCTATGGAGGAGTTATCTAGAGGTTCTTTGGGATCCTTGGGAAGGAATTTGGAAGTTAAAGAAGGGCAGGAACTGTATAATTACCTAGGTTGAGTGAGAAGACAACTCCCATCAAGAGGCATTTACCACATCTATGGGTGAGAGGGTCTAGGTTCCTCCTCCCTGAGGGGCTTCTCAGAAATGGAAGGAGCTGAGTGAGGCTGACAGTAGCCCAAGAAACACACATAGCCTCTTTGGAGACCACCAGCATCAGACAGAACCAAGTCTCATCAGTAGTAATGAGAAACAAGGAATTCCTAACACCATCATCAGGCAGGCAGTTCAGTTACATGTTTCTAACCCCCTAATCCATCCTCCTTGCCTTGAACTCCAGCCTTAAAGAAGGAAAGAGAAGGTTTCAAGGAGAGACAATACCGTTACAAGTCCTAGAGCCGCCACCCATCCCGTGGTTGAGATGCACATGAGTATGGATGGGCTGGGGGTTTGGCATCAGATGTGAGTGTCCGTAGCTGTGAAGGGTCTGATTTTACCTTGCAAGCTAACAAGTTAGCCTGATAGGTTTCATGTCTGCTGGCTGAAGACATCAGACTCCTGTGGCAGAGACAAATGGCTTTTATTACTCACCGCACAATAAAAGCATGAGCCTCAGCATATCCCTGTTGGTTTCCCTTGCCCGCAAGTCCCATGGGGGTGATTCATGGGCTGAGGTAATACGGATACATGCAGTGGGTTATGGTCCAGGAGAAGGACCCAAGGCCAAGCGCCTAGTGCTTTTATTTATTTATTTATTTTTGCGGTACGCGGGACTTTCACTGTTGTGGCCTCTCCCGTTGCGGAGCACAGGCTCCGGACACGCAGGCTCAGCGGCCATGGCTCATGGGCCCAGCCGCTCTGCGGCACGTGGGATCCTCCTGGACCGGGGCACGAACCCGTGTCCCCTGCATCAGCAGGCAGACTCTCAACTACTGCGCCACCAGGGAAGCCCACACCTAGTGCTTTTTGAGCCAGCTGTAAACATTGTAGGAAAGAGCAAGAAAGCCAGTTTCCTTCTTCTTGAGAATGAGCCGTTAGGTGGTGCTCATCTGGGCTGGGAGAAGGATGGGGCAAGGGATGGCACCCACGGGGCACAATTTAGGGAAGGATTCAGTCTTGTGCAAATGCAGGATTGGCACCTAAGCATGAGAGCCTCCTTAGATTTTGTGCTCTGGGTGCCTTGCTTGCCTCGCCCTAATCCTGGCTCTGCTCATCATGCTGGGATACCTGGTAGTCACCTGGACTCAGTTGTCCATGTGACTTAGTTGTCTGTGCTCAGTGTCAGAAGACACATGAGCCTGCCAGTCTAGCACACGCAGCAGAAACGTGCAGGGACACTCAGGGGGCAGGGTGCCTCTCCCAACAGTGAGATTGAAGCTCAAAACTGAAGTGTTTTGTTGGGGGGAGGGATAAATTAGGAGACACAAACTTTTACTATATATCAATGTAAAATAGATAAAAAACAAGGTCCTACAGTATAGCACAGGAAACTATATTCAGTATCTTGTAATAAACCATAATGGAAAAGAATATGAAAATATGAGTCACTTTGCTGTACACCAGAAACTAACACATTGTAAATCAACTATACTTCAATTAAAAAAAAAACCCACAAGTGTTTTAATAACCCTCGGGCCAAATCCAGCCCCAGCCCACAGTTTTGACATTTTTTCTTTATTTTTTATTATTATTTTAAAAAATAAATTTATTTATTTTTGGCTGCGTTGGGTCTTTGTTGCTGCGCGCAGGCTTTCTCTAGTTGTGGAGAGTGGGGCCTGATCTTTGTTGTGGTGCACGGGCTTTTCACTGCAGTGCCTTCTCTTGTTGTGGAGCATGGGCTCTAGGCACGTGGGCTCCAGTAGTTGTGGCACTCAGGCTCTGTAGTTGTGGCTCGCGGGCTCTAGAGCGCAGGCTCAGTAGTTGTGGTGCACGGGCTTAGTTGCTCCGCGGCATGTGGGATCTTCCTGGATCAGGGCTCGAACCCGTGTCCCTTGCATTGGCAGGCGGATTCTTAACCACTGCGCCGCAAGGAAAGTCCTGACATTTTTTTAAAGGATTGCAAAATAAACCAGAATATACAACAGAGATCATATATGACTCACAAAGCCTAAAATATTAGGCTATTTGGCTAATATCTGGCTCTTTACAGAAAAAGTGTTCTGACCCCTGTAAAAACTGAAAGGCAGTTAATTTGCCCATATCTTTAAAAGGTAAGAGAGGGACACTCAATGCAGTAGAGCTCAAGGCAATAGTTTAAAAAAAATGTTTTACATTTACTCCCCCAGAGAGCTGTGTCTCTCCTATAAACTCGTTACACATATGATAGACATTAGGCTGCTTTCAAGTGGACAGTACCCAACTTTAATTAAAGCCAAAGAGAATGCGTTGGTTCGTATGGACAAACTGCAGAAAGGGCAGGCATAGGATCAGTCTGAGATTTGAAAGCCACTGGAACTTGGGCACAGGTCGACTTCATTTTTGCCTCCACAGGGTATCTCAGGAGCTTTTCCCCAGTGGTGGAGAACAAGGCTCAGGCCACTCCAGAATCCTCCGCCTCCAGTGCTGCAATTCCGGAGGCAATAAGGAGTCTGCTTCCTAGTTAAGGGTTTGGCCGTTGTCCAACCCTGGACCAGCATCATGGCCAGGGTGGGAGAGGTACCCTGTGATGAACCCAACCCTGTGCCATCTCTCATCTCAGAGAGAGGTAAGATCTCTTAGTAGAGAGCAGTGAAGGGCAGGAGCACGGACGTGACCCTGAGTCACCATTGGCAGCTGCCTCTGTCTACCACAGTGTCCTTACGTTTGGAATCACGTGGGATTTTTAGGCCCTGTCAATGTCTGTACTTGAAGCTCTTTGCCTATAAAACTGTCACGTGTTTAACATTAGCTGCTCTATTTCTGATTGATGTATCAGCTTGGCTTCCAGCCCTGTTTCTACAGTTTGATCACGTTGTTTGGAGTTGTGCTGACTGCGACTGGCCCTCGCAGCTCTTCCTCTTTTACTGTGAGCTCACCACAGAAGAGTTGCTTAGGGAACTTTCATTCATCATCCTCTCATGGTCAGGCACTCCTCCTGTCTTTGTGGCCTCGCCAGATAGTTCTATGGCGAACATTACATTCCTGATTCTAGACTCTGCATCCTATAATCGCAGTGACGATTCTGTTTCGCTAATTAACTTTTAGTGTGGCTTGTAGATGATGGTCATGAAACAAGTGAAATGTGACAGGCTTACAATCCATAATGAAGCCGGAGTTAAAGCAGCCATTCTCTAGATGGTTAACTCTATTTGGGCCTTAGTGCCAGATTGATTCGAGGGCCCTAACAGACTTGCTAGGCTAACTCAGTTCTCTTCCGTTTTGTCTGACACTATGTGGCAGCTTGGGTAATTCCACTGTCCATACTGGGTCTAATATTGTATCAAAAATATATCCCAAGTGTCTATTTTCTCAGCATAAACTTTGGAGGCAACATCCTCTCAATGTGAAACATCTCATTGATAAAAGTCTCAGAGTTGAGGGCTTCCCTGGTGGCGCAGTGGTTGAGAGTCTGCTTGCCAATGCAGGGGACACGGGTTTGTGCCCCAGTCCGGGAAGATCCCACATGCCGCGGAGCGGCTGGGCCCGTGAGCCATGGCCGCTAAGTCTGCGCGTCCGGAGCCTGTGCTCCGCAACGGGAGAGGCCACAACAGTGAGAGGCCCGTGTACCAAAATGTCTCAGAGTTGAAAGGAATGGTAGTTTAAAAAAAATGGTAGTTGCATTTGTCAGCCAACTGCTTCTGTGTCCATTGATTTAGCCCTTCCTAGGCTGCCCTTTCGGTCCTCAGACAGCTCTGATCATGGAGAAAGCTTCCCTCTTGTTGCAAGGCATCTGCTTCCCTGTTGCACTTACAGGGCAGAGCTAGTCTATTTTCCCCGGGGAAGGTAGGGCCCAGCAAGCCCTCTCTCCTTTATCCTGTCTACTCTACTCTCAAGATATTTAATTCTCTGGGTTAATTCTAGTTAAAGACATATTTGACCAGAAAATATCTATTGGATGTTATATTTTCATTGGCTTTCTGCAATAAACTAGTTTTTATTTCTGAGAGCTTCTTAATAGGGTCCTAAAGTGGTCAATAAATAGCCCCTAGCACCAAAAAACTTAAGAATATAATCTTTCACTAAAAGTTTGTCTTTTCTTTCTCTTTTTTAAAAAAAAATTGCTCTAACTCCAGAACCCAGCAGTATCTGACATACATGTTTGTTTAGTAAATACACATATGAGGAATAAAAAATGAGTGAAGGCATGAATATCCCTGTGTTTCCATTCTCCTGCAGTCTATCAACCCACCATCCTATTGCCAATTAGCTAAGGATCTGTAGTGGCTTCACGTTCTGCCTCATTGGTAGAGAATCTTTACTCCCAACTGGAGGTTGAAAATGGGTATGGAGAGAAAATTCTAGGATGAGGAATTCAGCTAATCTTGCTGTCACTTTATTGTATATTAAATGGCAAATATGTGGTAAGTTATCATAAATAGATAGGTATTAAAAATCTCTTTTTTTTCATTAACTGGACTATAGTGATAGCCATGAATTATCAAGTTCTTACTAAACTGTGCTAAAGCATTTTTTCTGTGTTATCTCCTATACTGTCTTCATAACAGTTGTTTGAGATGCATTATCCTCATTTGAGAGAAAAGTGAATCAATAAGCCAGTTGCGCTTAACGGATGATAATATGAAACAGAGCTAAGATTTGAACACAGATCTGATTAACTAAAAAAGAGCCCAGGTTCACTAACGTCAGCTGTTTCCCTATAAAGAAATATTTAGCTCACAACACAAAAGAAAATGATATCGTTAACGAAGAGGCTGATTTTTTTTCTTCCAGTTTTATTGAGATATGATTGATATACTATATACGTTTAAGGTGCACAGCATAATGGTTTGACTCACAGACATCATGAAGCGATTACCACAGAAAGTTCTCTGAACATTCATCATCTCATATAGACCCAAAATTAAAGAAATAGAAAAAAATTTTTCTTTCCTTGTGATGAGGACTCCGGATTTACTCTCTTTGCAACTTTCATGTATAACACACAGTGGTGTTCATTGTATTTATCATGTTGTCCACTGCAGCCCTCATGTTATAAATGGAAGTTTGTACACTTTGACCACCTTCACCCATTTCCCCCACTCCTCCCTGCCCCTGGCAACCACCCAACTGCTCTCTGTTTCTGGGTCCTTTTTTTTTTTTTTTTTAGTTTCCACATGTAAGTGAGATCATACAGTATTTGTCTTTCTATGTCTGACTTATTTCACTTAATATAATGCCCTCAAGTTTTATCCATGTTGTTGTAAATTGCAGGATTTCCTTCTTTTTTTATGGCTGAATAACATCAAATTGTATTTAATTTAAAAATGTATTGTATGTATCTGTATCTATATCTGTATGTATCTCACATTTAAAAAAATCTACTCATCTGTCAATGGACATTTAGGTAATTTCCATGTCTTGGTTACTGTAAATAATGCTGCAGTGAATGATGAGTATGGGGGTGCAGATGTCTCTTTGAGATAGTGACTTTATTTCCTTCAGATATATTCCCAGAAATGGAGTTGCTGGATCATGTGGTAGTTCTATTGTTAGTTTTTTAAGGAACCTCCCATACTGTTTTCCCTAGTGACTGCACCAATTTACATTCCTACCAACTGTGTGCAAGAGTCCCCTTTTCTCCACATTCTCACCAACACTTGTCTTTTTGATGAAAGCTATTCTAACAAGTGTGAGGTGATATCTCATTTTGGTTTTGATTTACTTTTCCCTGATGATTGATGATGTTGAGCATATTTTCATGTACCTGTTGGCCATTTGTGTATATGCTTTAGAAGAATGTCTTTCAGATCCTTTGCCCATTTTTTTTTTTTTTTTTTTTTTTTTTGCGGTACGCGGGCCTCTCACTGCTGTGGCCTCTCCCGTCGCGGAGCACAGGCTCCGGACGCGCAGGCCCAGCCGCCATGGCTCACGGGCCCAGCCGCTCCGCGGCATGTGGGATCTTCCCAGACCGGGGCACGAACCCGCGTCCCCTGCATCGGCAGGCGGACTCTCAACCACTGCGCCACCAGGGAAGCCCAGAGATTAGCCTTTTGACACAACTGTGTGAGGACCAAGGATGGCACGAGTAGATTTTACCTGCTGAACAAGCACACACCAACTCTGGCTAAATAACTGTCTTCTGGTAGCAACATTTAGCCCATTGTTCACTTTGCTCTAACTGAACTGTCACGATGTGGCAGCAGTCTCTTCTGCAATTCTTTTAAAAATTCTCTCTACTTTGGTAGTTTTGGTCTCTGGAGACGTGAATTTATTCGTCATTTGGAACCTGAGATATGGACCCTTCCATCCTCGTGGCCAGACCTCCCCAGAGGAAGCAGCAGCCAGGATAAGACTTAGATGGAGTCTGTACAGCAGGGGGCGGCCGCCCTGATGCCAGCGGCTGCGGGACTTCAGGCTTCCGTTCTATCAAACGGTCATGCTGGGGGACGTCTCTAAGGTCATTTCCAGCCTTGATATTTTATCATCTGACAGATAATATGCAGGTTTTGCTGTTAACCAAGAGTCAGTACAGACAGTTGTGGTCTATTTGTTTAAAATACATCTCTTCACCTCCTTACTCACGAGACCAGGTTCTCTGGGCAGCAGAAGAGAGGCATGAGGTCCCTGTGTCCTTCGGCTCCCTGCCCGTATCACCTGTGTACCACCACCTCTGTCTCTCCCCTCACTAGACGATGAGCCTGCTCTCCCCCTTCCTGGTGTTGAGCATGCTTCCTGCATGCAGTGGTGCTTACTAAGTATCTGAAGTACTGAAGGGAATAATTCTACTTGACCTTCAGTTCTACCTGTAATTATAACCTTAATGTAATTTGCCATACATTTTTACCCCATGACATTTGGAAAACTTGTTACCCAGTGTATTTTTAGGCAATTTTATCTTAATAATTTAGAAATATTAGCTTTATGTTAAAAAGGAATTACCAGTTTGTTTCTTTTTCTCCAGTTGGGCCGTCCAATTTCTTTCCCATTGGGGAAGGGGAAGATTAAGGTTGCTGGATGAAATTCCTGAAGCCCACCAGAAATTTGAATTTCAGATAAACAATCAATACATTTTTAATATTAGCATGTCCCAACTGTTTGGTTTTTAATCTGAAATTTTAATTTAACTGGGTGTCCTTTTTTTTTTCTGCTTAATCTAGTAACCCCAGGCTCTTCTCCCGGTCAATCTCATTTTCTATCTCGAAGTCCCCAGAGGTAGATTCTACAGAACCTAAAGGAGAAATAGTATTTCTGAGGCCAGGATCTGACTCACAACATAGGATCTATCAGTCAGGGCCCATCTCCTCCCATGCAACCATTTAATTACAAGCAGAGGTAAATACATATGCAACTGAAAGCACATATTACTACCCTGCTTTCCCACCTTTTACTGTATTTACTGTGCCCAGAGCACTAATCTGCTAAAAGGTGCTATTCTGGCAGTGAGTGTAGAGATATCAGTACAAGTCCTAGATCTTGTTCATGGGATTCTGAAGAACACATTTGAAGGGTCTCATAAAGGTTCTCCTAATACATCCTTTTAAGTTCTTCTCAAGTGGGAAAATTCTATATTTCTCAGGTTTACTGGGGAAAGAATTGGGGGCAGCAGGTGTGTGGGGAGCAGAATTTTTTTCCAGTGTTGTCTTCAGTTCTCCAATACATGCATTATGACTAACAAGAGTTTCTGTTTTTCCCCTCTTTCCCTTTCTGGGTTTATTGCTGACCCTAAAACCTAGACACTGCAAGGAATGCCTGCAGGTCCAGGAATTGTATGGGAAATGCAGCATGAATCTGTAACAACACTTGACAGTGGGTTTGGCAGCCACATGTTAAGCATACCTCTGCTCATCACACTAGCCTTCGCCCATCGGAACCGCGTTCAGAATCTGCAAAAGGATGAAGATACCGACAATTCTGACACCAATTCCAATACGTGTATTTTCCACACCACCAAGCAATTCTCTGACACCAGCCAGGTGTCCTACAATTCAACCCAATTCTGACACTACCTGGAGATGGCATCAGATCCCACAGATTGAGGGCTGGGTCTCACAAAGACTGCCCCCTACTTTAGATGCCAATGCAAGTTCAGGTTGTAACCTGTGCTTCTGACAGACCAGCTACACGGAGGTTCAAAGGACCCCTTCCTTGAATGAATTCGATTAATTTGCTAGAGTGGCTCACGGAACTCGGAAGCATTTTACTTACTAGATAACCCATTTATTATAAAAGGATATATAGCTCAGGAGCAGTCATTTATAGGGCAAGGTATGGGGAGAGGATGCAGAACATCACATGTCTCTCCTAGCATCTCCACGTGTTCACCAACACAGAAGCTCTCTGAACCCTGTCCTGGGTTTTTATGGAGGCTTCATTACATAAGCATGATTGATTAAATCACTGGCCATTGGCAACTGATTCAACCTCCAGCCCATTACATTGTTGGTTCCCTTGGGCAACCAGCCCCTATCCTTAGGTGCAACGCCAAAGTCGCCTCATTAACATAACGAAAGTCGCCTTGATCACTCTTATCATTCAGGAAATTCCAAGAGTTTTAGGAGCTCTGTGCCAGGAAGGAAATGAAGACCAAATATATACTTATTATAAATCACAATATCACAATACTGTTTCCTCTTTTCCTACGTCCACATTTCCCTGCTCCCAGTTTCTGTGGAGGGGGAACAGCTCTGCAGTTATCCTATTCATTCACAGAGTAGAAGTCAGGCTGCAGATACTTTCGGTGGGTGTTCCTATTCCTACTGCATTGTCACACCACCAGGTGAGTTCACGTGTCCTCCCCTGCGGTTCAGTCCCTTTGCTTTGGAGATGGCTGGTATTCACAGGTGTTGGGGGAAGGTGCTCAGACAGAGAGCTCAGGCCATAGACCCCCATTGTCTAAGACCACAAGTTAATTCTTGCTCTGTGTTTTGGGGTCATTTCCCAATGGCATGTGGGTTTGGAGTTAGCCTTAAATGCCATAGATATTATCTTTTTAGACAGTGGAGGATTTTACCTTTTTTCCCTAAATTTTAATATTAGGTGGTAGAGGTAATGCCAACAGTGTATATTAAAAAACTAGATTTTTAAAGGGATCATTGCCTTAAAGAGGATATTTATAATTTTTTAAAATAGTAATTATTGCATAAGTAGTGGCAAAAAGTGTTTTGTTTCTCTAACAAGGTAACGACATTTAAAAGCTAACAGATCTTAATATTAACCTGGTTCTTAAGAAGAAGTTTAATATGTTGGAAGTAGTAGTCCATATACATTGCTTATGACTTCAAATAACCAGTAAGTCTTTTCGTATCTGGCACAATCTGGGGGAATTTGCCTGCTCCTGAGCTTTGTCCGCATTACCTAGATAATCCACGAGATGGCAGCAAAGAAATGTTCATGTAAATTTATCATTCAGAAAGACGGTTATAAGCATGCTTTAACATAATATAGACGAACCTTTGTAATTTGGTCCTTTCTAAACAAAGAGTAGCCAGTGAGAGCTTTAAAGTGATTTCTCAGGTCTTTTATGAGAGATGTAATGAGGGTTTTATTTTCTTTACCCAACAAAAATCGTTTTCCTTGTTTACCATATTTTGCAGTGAGAGTCACGTCTAAATGCCAAGCAGTGTATATGCTGGTGTATGTGTTTCTGTCACCGTTAGCACTCCAATAAGTAATCTTACGAATACTGAGAACAATAAACTTTGGAATCTTACTGAGTGTGTTCTTTATGGGGATTTACAGCCTATTCCCACCATCACTTAGGAACAATCAAGAAAGAGAAAGAAAGTGGTTTTCAGGTCAAGGCCTGAGTTTATCGGGGGGAGTATGTGTGGGAAAAGAGGGGTGCCTGGGGAAAAGGATATTTCTATAGAGACTTCAGTTTTCAACTAAGTTTATATTATCTTATATTTTTGGCTTCATTTTCACATGTTTGTTCCAGTGGGTAATTGGAGTAAGTGGATGGCTGCAGGTGTTTTTGAGTCAGAAGAAAAGAAGTTGTTTTCTTGTGAACGGCCTCAGCTTTCTAGTTCTAGGGTCATGTGTTTCTTATGAAATTATAAAAGGCATAGGCCTAGTCTACAAATAGAATAGCAAATTAATGATCATTACTCTGTACAATTTCTTTTAATTTCATCACGCCCAAAGCTTAGTGAACTTTCACACACACACACACACACACACACACACACACACCTCTGAATGTGTGTTTTTGTTTATAGAAATAATAGATGCTTGCAGCAAGCTTTTAAATCATACAGGGATGTATGACATAGAAAATGCAGTCTCCCATAATCCTCTGAGGTAGTTTGTTAATATCTTCCTAGGTATTTTTTTAGAAAACATTTAGATTTTAAATGAAATAAGATCATACAACACTGATACTGTTTTGTAACTTAAGTTTTAGATTTACTGTATCATGGAAATCTGTGTTTAAGTTTTACAAGCTACGTATTATTCCATTGTATGTTTGCAACGTAATTTCTTCAGCCACCTCTATTGATGGATGTTATTTTTCATGTTATTTTTGTTGCTGTAGTATCAGTAACAATGCCGCACTGAACAGTTTTGTGTGTTTCTCTTTGTGTGCTTGAAATCTGAACTTTTGACCAAATAACACTTTCAAAACTGGAACCCCACCACTGAAATTAGTAATAAAATCGTACAATTACATTGTAGCCAGAGAGGACAGCGCTTGTACGTTAAACTTCAGAACATGTTGATAAACTCTCCTTTCCTTTTTTAAAGTGTTAACGGTGAAGCCTGATCTTGAACGGCGGCGACAAAGGCCGGGACACGCTTTCTCAAGTTTTAGGCTGTTACACAGCAGTGATTTTTGTAAGCGCCCTCCCTGGGGTGTCTTTACACCTGTGCTGCTCTGAGAGCACTAGCTGCCGGGGTATCTGGCCCAGCAAGTTCCGGTGCTGGCTTCTGTCTCGACAGCCAGTCAGAATTGAAACGAGCTCTCCCCAGGACCCTCCTACTCGATTTTTCCAAGGTGCCCGCGATCAAGGAGCTGGAGCTGAAGGTTTGACGTCCGGGAGCCCAGAGGCAGGGTATCCTCAAGGAGGCAAACGGGCCCTGGAACGCACCCCGTCCCGCGGCCCAGCACAGCCGGCTCTGTCGGCCTTCAGGGCACAGCGGCGGCCCCATCTGTCTGCTCGGGCGCCGTTCTGAGTGGCCGCCTTCCGGCGACTCCCCTCACCCACCAGCCGGGAAGGGCCGCAGCATCTTCTCATCTCACCGCTGCACGCGGAGGGCTAATGCTGGCAGAGAATTGTTTTATCATAGGGCTTCCCAAGCCAAGGGATTCAGACTCTTAATTATTCCATACGATGGCTGACAAACATTTTATACAAAGGGCGGAAGTTTCAGTCTCAGACAAGGTGCAACGTCTCCAATTCAGAACTCTTTTTCAAGCCCGATTATTTATTATTTATTGAATCTTCTCTCTCGTGGGTTATATAAGCTGAGGATCTAGTGCCTTTTGGAAAAATATCTCTGGCACTGGATGAACTGGGGGAAAAGACCCCGACACTTTTCAACGTCCTAAGTTTTGCAAGAAAGCCCATTAGAAACAACTTTTTCTTAGCACGTTAGGCAACCATTTTCTTCCTATTCTTAGACAATAACTTCTCTTCTTGGTCCACTTTTGAACTGTGTCTAGTTTCATTGTCTGGACTCCTGGCTGCCTGTCTGCTGTCTCAGAGATGCCTTTTAGGTTCGGAATGCACCGAATGCGTTGTTGTTTGTGATGTTTACAAAGAAAACATGGCTCTGCTGCTTATGATAAAATATATAAACAGGTAAAACTACTGAATGTGCACTTCTGTTTCATATGTTCCGTATCTCTATGAACTTTAAAAAAAATTTTATTTATTTATTTGGCGGTGCTAGGTCTTAGTTGCGGCATGCGAGATCTTCTAGTTGTGGCATGTGAACTCTTATTTGCGGCATGTGGGATCTAGTTCCCTGACTAGGGATGGAACCCAGGCCCCCTTCACTGGGAGTGTGGAGCCTTAGCCACTGGACCACCAGGGAAGTCCCGCTATGAACTTTTAATAGCAACAAGGGCAAAATATAAGGCTTGCAGTGTGTTAATGCTTTGATTTCATTCATTCAACAAGTTTGCATTCAGTACCTGTGCCAGGCACTGTTCTTGTCACTGTTTTGTGGGTGGGGGGGGGAAGCCAAATAGTCTTTTCCTCAGCGTACTGATTTTTTAGTGGGTAGAGAGAGATAGTAAGCAAATAGACTAATCTTAGTACACCAGAGGGTGGTCAGTGCCAAGGAGGTGAACAAAGCAGGGAAAGTAGCTGCAGGTGTAAGTGGGGCAGTCGGGGAAGGCCCTGCCAATAGGATGAATAAAATGACATTTGAACACTGACTTGAAGGGGTGGATAAATAGGGAAAGAGTGCCCCGAAGAGGAGGCAGAACCACCGCCAGGACTCCAAGGCAGCAGCTGGCCGTGCGAGGGTGTGGTTGGAGTGCCCTAAGCAAGGGGAAGGGTGGGATGTGATGTGGGCAGGGGGAAGAGGCCACACAGCATGAGGCTTCGGAGAGAGTTGGGAGCCACATTTATTTATTTATTTATTTTTGGCTGTGTTGTGTCTTCCTTGTTGCGCGCGCGGACTAGAGTAGAGTAGAGTAGCGGGGGCTACTCTTCGTTGCGGTGTGCGGGCTTCTCATTGTGGTGGCTTTGTGGAGCACAGGCTCTACGTGCGCGGGCTTCAGTAATTGTGGCACGTGGGCTCAGTAGTTGTGGCGCATGGGCCTAGCTGCTCCGTGGCATGTGGGATCTTCCTGGACCAGGGCTCGAACCTGTGTCCCCTGCATTGGCAGGTGGATTCTCAACAACTGCACCACCAGGGAAGCCCAGGGAGCCATTTAGGTTGTAAGCAGAAGACGAAAGTGATTTGATTCGATTTTTAAAAGGATCGATGGAGCTGCTGTGTTGAGACAGAGTGTAGTGGGTGGGCAGGGAGACCTGTACAAGTGGTCGCTGTCACCTTAGGAAGAGGTGATGGTGCCCACCCCAGGTAGCAGCAGTGGATGGACAGATGTGGAATATATTTTGAGTGTCATGTCAACTGGATTCAGTAGTTGTGGCTCACTGGCCTAGTTGCTCCGCGGCATGTGGGATCCTCCCAGACCAGGGCTCGAACCCGTGTCCCCTGCATTAGCAGGCAGATTCTCAACCACTGCGCCACCAGGGAAGCCCTGTTTCTTTTTATTACTATAAATAACCAGTTGATGGATAAAGCCCACCAAGCATTTGCTGTAACAGGGCATACAACTGACATCACTGTCACATGGAAAAGAACCCCTTGCCTTCATAGAGAAAAGAACACTTTTCCTTCAGTAACTGCTTGCATAAATTCATCTATTCACTCATTCAGCAAAACTTACTTAAGTTCTGCTGTGTGTCAGTCATTGAACTGGATTCCGGAAATACAAAATTGGGCAAGGTCTGAACCTTATCCATGAGATACTCCCGGTTTAATTGGGGAGAGAGACATCAAACAAGTAACTGCAATACAGTACCGTACATTCAATAATCAAAGTGAGAAATCACTTGGGCTTTACAGTCAGACAGGCAACATTTAAATCCCCTGCTTCACCACTTCCTTCCTTGTGTACCCTTGGGAAATTGATCTCTGATTCTCCACCTCCTTATCTAGAAAATGGATACAATGACTTCTGCCTTGCATTTCAGGTACAGGGAACAAGATGTGTCAAGGCACGTGGCCATGACACACCATGAACAGTAAGAAGTTTGGAAAATCAGATAAGGGCTTTTCTGAAAGGCAGTTTTTACGATATGGGAAACAGGTGAGGTAGAGATAGGAACGAGAACTTTGACCTTTTAAATTTGTGTAGTATCTTTGTTGAAAACACTGACACCTGCTAATTACATTATTGGCTGTCATTCCTGCTCTGGCTTTATAAGACCCTTTCATGTGATCTTTATTTCAGCCAGATGATTACTGTTCCCCTACATCCTCTGCCCTTCCCAGCTCTGAGCTCTCCTTGGGGTGTTCCCACCTCAGTATCTTCTTGCAAATGCTACCAGATCCAGGAGACCTTTTGTCACTCTAGAAGTTTGGGCCTCTCATGTCTTTGGCCTTCCTAAGCACTCTTTCTGCTCAGTGGACTTTCTCCATCACCATTTGCACACTTGACCCTGGATGAAAAGTTCCTTAGGGTCAGGAATTATCTTATGCATATTTGTATCCCCTCAGGACTTAGCTCCACGTCTTACACATAGTAGATGACATTAAGTATTTGTGAAACTGAATTTGGCGAGGCAAGCCATTTCTTGTCTGACAGCCACAGAACAAGAGCTAATCCATAGCTGTAAAGGGTTCTGGATCACTGAATGAAAGCTGCTCCTTCAGCAGATCATAACTGTGCAAAGCTGTTAAGTGTATACTTTTGAAGAGCAGGTTTTGCTATGTTGCTGAGTTCATGTTACCATGACAACCTTAACTTTTGGCACTTTCTGAATTTAGTGTCCTACTTAATTTCCTGCGTTGAGCTCTGAGAGACCATATTGTTCTACCCTCTTTGCTTATATGAATTTTTTGTTGTTGTTTTTTTTTTTTTGCGGTACGCGGGCATCTCACCGTTGCGGCCTCTCCCATTGCGGAGCACAGGCTCCGGACGCGCAGGCTCAGCGGCCATGGCTTACGGGCCCAGCCGCTCCGTAGCATGTGGGATCTTTCCGGACCGGGGCACGAACCCGTGTCCCCTGCATCGGCAGGCGGACTCTTAACCACTGCACCACCAGGGAAGCCCACTTATATGAAGTTTTTAAAAGAATTTATTTATTTGTTTGTTTTTATTTTTGGCTGTGTTGGGCCTTCGTTGCGCGCGGGCTTTCTCTTGTTGCGACGAGTGGGGGCTACTCTTCGTTGCGGTGCACGGGTTCTCATTGCGGTGGCTTCTCTTGTTGCGGAGCACGGGCTCTAGGCATGCAGGCTTCAGTACTTGTGGCACACGAGCTTAGTTGCTCCGTGGCATGTGTGATCTTCCCAGACCAGGGCTCGAACCCGTGTCCCTTGCATTGGCAGGTGGATTCTAAACCACTGCGCCACCAGGGAAGCCCCATGAATTTTTGAACTGCAAATCATTTGTTAATTTATTTTGTTTGCCCTATTAGATCATGAATTCCTTCAGATTGGGGATTTAGTCTTATTATCCTTATCATCCCTGATAGCACCAAAGTATTCCCTGTAAATTTTAGACAATGGATATATCAATACACATTTTAGATGAATCGAGAAATTATTGATGTAGTAGGTAGGCTAAATATGGTTGCCCCAGAGATGTCAAGTCCTAATTCTTGGAACTTGCAAGTATATTATCTTATGTAGTAAAAGGTAGATGTGATTGCAGATGTGATTAAATTAAGACTTCTGCGCTGGGGAGATGATTATCTGCGCTGGCATTATCCAGGTGGGCCAATGTAATCTCAAGGGTCTTTGTAGGAGTGAGGCAGGAGGGTCTGAGTCAGTAGCAGGAGGCATGATGATGGAAGGGAGATGTTGCAATGGCCCGGAGAAGGAGCCACAGCCACGGAATGGAGGAGCTTCTGGAAGCTGAAAATGTCCAGGAAATAAATCTCCCCCTGAAGCCTGTAGGAGGAACAGAGCTCTGTCTACCTCTTCATTTTAGACCCTGGACCTCCGAGACTGATAGAGAATAAATTTCGGTCCTAATTTGACAGCCCGTCTTGCTAGTAATCGTACTGTGTGAGGCATTTCCCAACGTGCATTCCTTTTTTATTTTATTTATTTATATTTATTTTACTCTATTTTATTTTTGGCCACACCGTGTGACTTGTGGGGTCTTAGTTCCCCGACCAGGGATCAAACCTGGGCCCTCGGCAGTGAGAGCATGGAGCCCTAACCACTGGACCGCCAGGAAAGTCCCCCAATGTGTATTCTTTTTTTTGTTTGTTTGTTTAAATAAGGGAATTAAGAAAGTTTTAAAAAATATATTATCTATTTTGGCTGGACCTGGTCTTGGTTGTGGCATGAGGGATCTTTTAATTGCGGCATGCAGGATCTTTTAGTTGTGGCATGCGGACTTCTTAGTTGCGGCATGCATGTGGGATCTAGTTCCTGGAACAGGGATTGAACCCGGGCCCCCTGCATTGGGAGCTTGGAGTCTTACCCACTGGACCACCAGGGAAGTCCCACCAATGTGTATTCTTAAGACACATGTCCCCTAGGGCGGAACATCAACATCAGGTTAATGGACTTTGGAAAACAATCTCCAGTATATTTACCTTTTCAGAGGTTCATAATTAAAAGCTTTAAAGTATTTCTAGATTAAAAGAATCTGTTTGACCCTGCTTAACTCATATTTTCCAAACTTCTTTGACCATTGAACTGCCTCGTTCTGTAACACTAATTCAATACGCTGCGCAATGAATGTGCTCCAGGGCACACTGGAGAAAACACTGATCTAGAAACATTCAAGTAGCGATGGTATTTGCCTTACTTAAAAGGCACCAGTCGAGGAGTAGGGATCTCTTAAATTATTGTAAACACACGTATGACACATCAATTCACAGTAAAAACAAAGGTCACAGTATTTCCTAGTCCAGAGAGTTCATTAAAAGTGCATGTTTTAAGAGTCACAGAATCATACAATTTCTATCCAGATATCATCTCCATATTGATCACGGTGTGGGGATTGATATTCTCTGAGCACTCACGCCTCCCACATACTCTCACGCTTTGTCTTCCATTTTAGAGCTGTTCCACTTATCATCACTGCCATTTTAAGGACAAAAAAGCTGAGACAAAGAAGCTAAATACCTTGGCTGAAATCAAACACCAGTGCCACACGGACTGTTCTCGGAGTACTGAGTTTTCCAGGCAGTGTCTCATTTAATCCTCCCACAAGACCTACAGGGCAGGGATTAATGTGAGTGGACTTGTCCAAAGCCCCACTGCTCATATGTGACAAATCAGACTGTCCCCATGTCCTCCTCACTGCAAGGTGTGATCTTTCTGACTCCCAGGCACCCCACTTTTGTCTTCTCAGGATGTAGCTAAAGACGTGGATGCTGACAGAGTGCAATGGGTTAGTACAGACACAAAATGTATGATTGAGGAAAAGAAGTTTAAGTCCTAATAGGACTGAATGCCACCAGTAAGGAGAAAAGTGAAGAAGTCTGATAGACATCTTAGAAGCTGAGTCTTAGGAATGATGAGCAAAGTATTATCACATTTACAAAAATACATTAGGTCGGGAGACTGAGTTAGCTGTATTTTAATTGAAATCTTTCTCTGTGTCGAACATATTGGTATATAGTCCAGTATCTTTTTGGAAGGGTCCTCTTTCTGAGTCATAGTTTCTCAAATGTAGTTGTTAGAATCAGTGTATAAGCAACTTGTTGTAAAACAACACAAGTTTGAATCCAGTGCTTTGGGACCACGTGCACAGCTGTTGGAAGCACAGTGTCAGACACCCTGGCCGTGTGGGAACTTCCATGCAACAGCAGCATGGATTCTGAGCAACTGAAGCAGCCAGCAAATGAAGCACGTCAACAGGAAGGCTAGGCTGCAAAGTTAAAAAAGGCGTGTCCTCAGACCCACAAATACCTAGAATATTCTTTCAGAGAACCAATGAATTTGTCATGTAACATTTTTCTTTTTTCAGCCATGCACAAGTGAAGCCATCACAAAACCCAGCAGGATTATGTTCAATTAGGAAAAGTAGTATTTAAGTTGGGACCACTGGAACTTGAGATACGTGTCTTCTTTCTGCTTCTCATATTATCTGTATGTGTTCTGGTCCAAAGACCTATCAACTTCCCAACTTCTCAGAATTATTTTTTGTTATAACTCTTCTGATGAGTCATTTGCAGAAAACAAGCATGACATTTCGAGGTATGCGACTTAATGGTCCCTCCACCTCTAGCTCAGGCTTACAATTTAGCATGCTTGTTCTTCTGTTAGCGTTACTGCCACAGAGAGGAAAAGAACAGGGTGCGTATTTTTTGTTCTTGTCATACAAGGACTAAAAGTTTGAGATGCTTCCTTTCCTGATAGGAAATGGTTTTCATACTCCTTGTGATTGAGTCACTCAGGGTTTCTGCTCACACTTGTCTTATAATATGAGAGAAAGAGCACTTTTGAAAAATGGAATCCTAGGTGCTTCCTTAACGCAGGACCAAGAGAATCCAACGCGCATCCTCGTCGTTGCTTTCTGAAGGATACGGTAAAAATGGGTGACCTCATGCATCAGGCACTCAGGTGAGCAGGCAACAATGAGAGATAGCAAGCGTGAATCCTCACACTGCGGTGGGCTTTGCGGGGTAAACAAGGCAGCTTTCTCCTCTCTGTCAGGTTTTCTATTTGTAAAATGAGGTCACGACACTAATCCAGCTCAGAGAGCAGTTATGAGAGAAATGAATAAATGCAACACTATGGCCGGATCTTTATATGAAATGCCTGCATCCCGAGTTTTTAGGGAGATTTATTATTATTGTTAGAAACAAATGTACATTAACATACAAGCAGATGCCTTTCAATAAAAGTTGGTAGGGAAAAACTTTGTGTTTCAATAAATGGTGCTGAAACAACTGGATATCCACACACAGACATACGAATCTAGACCTTACACCCTTCATGAAATGAACTCAAAATGGATCATGGGCTCAAATGTGAAATGCAAAACTATAAAACTCCTAGAAGATAACATGGAGAAAAATCTAGATGACCTTAGGTTTGGCATGAATTTTTAGATATAGCACCAATAGCATGATTTATAAAGAACTGATTAAGCTAGACTTCATCGGAATTGAAACATTTTGCTCTGTAAAAGTCACTGTCAAGAGAATGAGAAGACAAGCCCCAGATTGCAGGGGCCGGGGGGAAGGAGGAAATATTTGTAAAAAAACATATCTGGTGAAGGACTGGTATCCAAAATATACCAAGAACTCTTCAAACTCGACAAGACAACAAACAACCCAATTAAAAATTTGGCCAAAGACCTTACAGACACCTCACCGAAGAAGACATACAGATGGCAAATAAGCATATGAAAAGATGCTCCACATCAGATGTCATCAGAGAAATGCAAATTAATACAACAATGACATACCACTACACACCTATTAAAGTGGCCAAACCCAGAACGCAGGCACCACCAAATGCTGGTGAGAATGTGGAGTAACGGGAACTCGCACTCATTGCTGGTGGGAATGGAAAATGGTACAGACACTTTGGAAGACAGTTTGGTAGTTTCTTACAAAACTAAACATACTCTTAGGTGATCATATGATAAGATCACATGAAGACTGCACTGTTGTTCATTCCCAAGCATTGCTGTCCATGCTCTGGAAGCACTGGGTTTTAGAAGTTATGAAGACTATGTCCATTCCTATGTGATTTTCATGTATTTCTGTGTTGATAAGTGGTCTTATACAAAACTCAGTAAGGTGATTACGTGGTATCAAGACATGTAGGTCTGAACTATATAACTGTTTGCCACTTGCCTTTAATATGCGAGTAACTTTTGCTTCAGTAGCGTTCCTCCATTCCGCTCCACCTCCTTACCTTCTTTCTTCAATGTTCCTGCCAAAATAATTTTCTCTGTTTACTGTTTGGATTTGACAAATGTATTTGTTAGCTATTGCTATGTAACAAATAACCACAAATTTAGAGGCTTAAAACAGCACCCATTCGTTAGCCCACAGTTCTGTAGGTCAGAAGTCCAGCACAGTGTGACTGGGTTCTCTGTTCAGGATGAACTCAAGACCAAAAGCAAGGTGTCAGCCAGACTGAGTTCCTGCCTGGAGATTCTGGGAAAAAAAAAATCAACTTCTAAGCTCCTGTTTGTTGTTGGCAAATTTCAGTTGTTTGCAGTTTTGGGACTAAGATTTATGTTTCTTTGCTGGTTGTCAGCTGGGACTTGCTATCAGCAACTAGTTCCCACCTGCGTTCTTGCCTTGTGGCTCCTCCACCTTCAGGTCAGCAATAGTGAGTTGAATCCTTCTCATGCTCCAAATCTCTGATTTACTCTTCTGCTCCCAGCTGGAGAAACCTCCCAGCTTTTAAAGGTTTCAGGCCATTAGGCTGTGTGCATCTTGATAATCTTCCTTTCTTAAAGTGACATGTGTCAAATTACGTAATCTAACCATGGGAGAAAAAGCCATCAGATTCACAATACTGAGGATTATGGGGTGTGTGTATGGGGGTGAGGGAAAGAGGCAGGGCATCTTGGAGTCCATCTTAGAGTTCTGCCTGCACTGTACCCCTCCCCTCCCTAAAGCCCTATAATGAATCAAATCTGTGAGCTTTAAAAGCCTTCTCCAGGGTACTATGGACAACCCAAATTCCTTTTGTCCCCGTCTGCCTCTGTCACATGTCATTATTCTCCTATTGTCAATCCTCCCTCAAGGCAGCATCTCATGGCACAATTCCCAAATGTTCCCAAATGTTCCCAAATGCTCGCTGAGCTCCATCACACCAGTCCTCAGAAGCTCCAGCTGCTCAAAGCTGGATCCTTGGGGATCCTTGGCTTGTAAACAATTCATGTTGTCAGATGTGGGGGGGAGAGTGAGGGGTGGCGGGATACCCTGCTGATTTTCTCTGAGGACAGCCTATGAATATTAAGATATGTTACAATTATTACGGACAAAATAAAACAACAACAAAACTGAAGACAGCACAATTCCCAAGCCTACAGAGCCTATAGCCACTTGACTGAATTACTTAAAATCTTAAGAGCTGACAGTCCTCAAATTGCTATCAAGAGACCAGAAATTAAGTTTTTGCAGTCTGCCATCTGGGCCTTGAATAAAAGAGAAAATTTTGTGTAATCCTCAGTTCCAGTTCTGTTTGGAGGCAAAAAAATTTAAATAAAAGAGGTCTTTGGCAGCAGAACCTGAGAAATGATATGGTATCTTGTTTTAACTTGTTCATTTGTCACGGCACCTGGGTGGCTTGGTGATAAGCACTGTATAAAACTACAGGCCAAAAATGCTTTATTTAGTCTTTGACCTTGAACTTCTTGATTTGGATTTTTAATAGATATAATTCAGTTTTTTTCGGGATCTGTCAGTTAATATACTTTTTAAATTGTTGCAAATAACTGAAAACCTGCCTCAAACTACCTTAAAATTAAAAGAGGTTGATTTTTTTTTATGTCACTGAACAATGGAAAGTTAAGCCAGGCTTTGGGGCTTCATTTAGAGCTCAATCATGATATTAAGGTCAGTTTCTTCCTTCTCTCCATTTTGCCTTCTAGAATGTCAACCTTATCCCAAGCCTGATTCCCCCTGGTGGTTGCAAAGTGACTTGCAATAACTCACAGTGCAGTATGCTGTTATCGTTTATATCTAACGGGAGAAAGAACACGTCTGAATCAATATCCGGAATTTCATGTTTACTGGACCTCCTTAAGGTCCAGGGCCACCCCTAAACAGTTACGTAGCCAGGGAAACGGATGTGTTGGTGAGTTGAAGACATCGTAGGAGGAGTAAAGTACTGTAAAACAAATCCAGGTGTTATATACCAGATACCATTTTTTGTATTTTAAGGGAATCTGTAAAAACCATCTTCCTATACAGTAATCCCCCCTTATCTGTGTTTTCACTTTACCTGGTTTCAGTTACCCCAAGCCAACCAAGGTGTTTTAAATGTATAAAATGGAAAATTCCAGAAATAAACAATTCATAAATTTAAAATTTCTCACCCTCCTGAGTAGCGTGATGAAATCTTGCATGGTCCACTCGGTCCCCACCACCCAGATCCTCAACTATCGGCGTCGTCCCGGCTTAATGACTCAGGACCACCCCAAGCAGATGATCCTTCTCCTGATGTATCATCAGAAGGTCAAAAGCAGTGAAACTGTGGGTTAAATCCATCAAGGTCGTCTCAAGACTTGCATGTCTTGCAAGCCGCACGTAACCTAAGGGACAAAATGTTTGGGCTTCCCTGATGGCGCAGTGGTTGAGAGTCCGCCTGCCGATGCACGGGACCTGGGTTCGTGCGCCGGTCCGGGAGGATCCCACGTGCCGAGGAGCGGCTAGGCCCGCGAGCTATGGCCGCTGGGCCTGCGCGTCTGGAGCCTGTGCTCCGCAACGGGAGGGGCCAGAGTGGTGAGAGGCCCGCGTACCGCAAAAAAAAAAAAAAGAACAAAATGTTTGCCTGAGGTTTTTTTTCCCAGGAACTTGGTGTTTGAGCTGAGCTGAGAGGCAGCTGTGCCTAGTTGGAACTGACCTGGTTAAGATTGGATGGGAACCACGGACCCTTAAACTGGGCATGCGCGCGAGTCGCTCTGTGACCTTTTGACGTCAGAGGACCAGGAGCTCCACCCCCAGGACGTACAGAACGTCTGCGTAGAACGAGCGTCGCTGCAGGTTTTTCCAATCATTCTTCCCCAGGCTCCCCACGCCTCACGTCGCTCTGCTGCTTTCTTGTTTATTCCATAAATGCTCCAAACACTTTGCATTTGGGGAAGTGGGCTTGAGATTTGTTCTTCTGTCTTCTCGCTTGGCGGCCTTGCAAAGAAACCGTCTCTTTGCGGCAAACCTCTGCGTCCGCGTTTCGGCTCGCTGTGTGGAAGGTGACACACGGTAACAGCAGCCTTCCGCTAGGTCACAGTGCCTACGTCACTCATCTCGCTTCATCTCATCACACAGGCACTGTATCATCTCACGTCATCACAAGAAGCAGGGTGAGTACAATCTAAGACCTGAGAGACAGACCACGTTCGTATAACTTATGACAGTGTAGTGTTATAATTGTTCTATTTTATTATTAGTTACTGTTGTTCGTCTCCTGCTGTGCCTAATTTATAAGTTAAACTTTTCATAGGTATGTATGTATAGGAAAAACCCAGCGTTTATCGGGTTTGGTACTATCCATTGTTTCAGGCATCCACTGGGGGTCTTGAAATGTATTCCCCACGGGTGAGGTGGGATTCCTGTATTTCTAAGGATTTTGGCATATAGTCACTTAAGCTATATTTGGATGAACCACTTATTGGCATTTATATACGTTTTATGATTTTCATCTAGTTTATATCTAGTCTAAAACTTTAAGGAGCTTTACGTCTACCTGTACCTTTTACTGTTTTTTCCAGGAGTTGAGAGATACCAAAATATTACTGAAATAATTTCATGTTCCCTTGATTAGTAACCTGTAGATGCTGCCCAAAGAGCGTTCCAGGAGCATTCTCCTAAGAGGCTGAAACGCCTTTGGTCACGAGAAGCAAAGACATAGCGGGTGGAGTGGAGGGGCTTGAAGTTGCTGGCAGGCAGCCTCAAGGTGGAGCTGGTTTTGTCTAAATAAAGGATTGTTTTTTTTTGCAAACTAATACAAGTACCAGTATCCTCAAAACATCTCATTAATTCTAATAGCAGACTATAACTTTTAATAAGCAGGAGAAACTGTATGGGAATGTGTTTTGAATAAGCTAGTTCCCCCAATGGCAATATTATGCCTTTATTAATCCAGAAACAGAAGAAGAGATCCGTTCCTGCTCTCAGGTTTCTCATAACTTGGAGACTTAAATACCGTCATGGCTTAGAGTGGATAACTTAATAAAAAAAAGTCAATATCTGAAATCGAGTTGGAGCATTGTATGTGAAAGGACCTTTCATGACAGTAGGTTTTTCTCTTTCTGATTAGTGTACATCCTGAAGCCTTTAAACTATTTGGTGACACCTGACAGCGAGCAAGACCTTTCCTTTTCCTCTATAACATATTTATCAATTCAAATGTTAAAAAAAAAAAAAAAGACAAACTAGTCTCACCTGTGCTCTTTACAAAGCTGCAGTCATCAGGGAATTTTCTCCCCGAATACCTGCGCTTTGTTGTGGCTACAGCTTCTCCCTAAATGACAGCATCTTCTTCCTTCCTCTGTTGTGTCTCTGACCTCTGCATCATGCTACGTCTTGCAGTGCAGCTCAGTGGCTTCTGCAGACAAATAATGGCCAAGAGGGGCCGTGGCCTAACCCCCAGGGCTGAGAAAACCACAGTATCAAGGGTGTGTATTCAATGTGGGAAGATGATTTCTCAGCATCTTGCCTTCAACTCCTAGGACTTCCTCTTCCATACTTCTTGGAGGTCTTATAAAAGACTCTATCTCATCTATTTCTTCCAGTGGGATATTTAACCTGGGTTATTATCACAACTATTTTGCTACGTGTGGTGAAATTAGCAGTGATTCCATTTGTTGAAATC
This sequence comes from Tursiops truncatus, assembly GCF_011762595.2. Classification (NCBI taxonomy): domain Eukaryota; kingdom Metazoa; phylum Chordata; class Mammalia; order Artiodactyla; family Delphinidae; genus Tursiops; species Tursiops truncatus. Next base: position 11,171,092 of record NC_047050.1, on the reverse strand, counting down.
ATATGTAGACGGCAGTGCTCTCTGCCTTATTACCAAACGAGTACAGTGTGCCCTTCAATAATTCTTTAAACTCTCAAATGCCTTGGAAATAATATGCTGGAATATTACTGAGCTGTGACTGAAGCACCATTTGTGCTAAATATGACAGTGCACAAATGATATTCCTCTATAAAAGTTCAAACTACATTAATCTTTTAGGGAGGTTCATTGACTAGGAAGATGACTTAGATATAAAATAAAGAGACCGAGGGCTCACTGAGGAGAGCTTTCCTGGTCAGGATTTCTAGGAACAAGCGTAAGGTAAGGTCCACAGTTAACCCTTTATGATTAGGACGTGAGTAAGAGTTTGGAATTCTGAAGGGGAGAGATTGAAATGATAAAGCACTTATTTCAGTGTGAGGAAAAACAGGCTTCTGGATGTGAGAAATAGAAATTAAAGGATAGGTATTAAAGGACAGAAATTAAAGGACAGCTGAGATAAATAGACAGTATTGTTGTTGTAGGGAATCTGGACAAAAATGTGGAGAATTCCCAAGTTCCAGGGATTGAACCCATGCCCCCTGCTGTGGAAGCGTGGAGTCCTAACCACTGGACCACCAGGGAATTCTCTCCAAGTTGATGTCTATAGTCCCAGCCCTTAACCATATAAGGATACATTCGGAGGAATGGCAGCCTCTTCCTATGCAGTCTCTCCAATGCCATTTTGTAAGTCCTTATCTTAGCACTGCACAAAAAGAAATGATTGCGTGGCTGTCTTTTTGTGGGTTTCTCAATGTGACTGAGTCAGTAGGGGGGTAGTATATATCAAGAGGTGAGAATGGGTAGGAGACTTAATTAGCATTAACAAAGGTAGTTTCAATATAAATACGTCATAGTATTAAGGTTTTAGTACTAGTTTTTATAAAATGTATGGAGCGTATACAAAACATTGCTGTTTTAAAAAATTATAGAAATCATATATACTTTAGATCATCTTATAAATTGCTTTTCACTCAACAGTGTAATGCATTTCTCCATGCCAATAAGTAAGTAGGGTAAACCTTCTTCCCCCCAATGAAAGAGCTGATTATTAATATTTTTATTATAAGAATTATTACAGTGGACCTTTGAATAATACAGGTTTGAACTGTATAGGTCCACTTAATATGTAGGTTTTTTTCAGTAGTAAATACTACAATACTACATGATTGGAGGAACCACATATACAGAGGGCAGGCTGTAAGTTATACTTGGGTTTTCGACTGTGCAGAGGGTGGGCACCCCTAAGCCCCATTGTTCAAGGGTCAACTGTGTAATATTATTATAAAAATACATTTTTTCAAAAAAAAATCCTCTGAAATCCTATCACCCAGAGACAACCCCAATGAACATTTCAAAAAAACATTCTTTGATATAGCCTTATCAGGGTGATAAGTGGGTCCCCCCTCAAGCCCTGAGTCCCTTCTGAGGAATTCCTGAAACCCATTTCAGGACACCAGTGGATTGGAAGGTGAGACCTACCTCAGCAATCCCTGTGAGGAATGATGGGAGTGTAAAATAAATAAGGAAAGAAATCAGAAGGATATTAATGGGGAAAAATCAACATAATATATGGATAGAATGGGTGGAGTGGGGAAGAGAAGTCTCTGGTGCTTTCTCCTCCTCCACTGCCAACTCGAGTGTTGTGGGAAAAGAGTCCAACCTCGCTTCTACTCTACCCCTCACTCGCTCGCATGAGCAGCCAGGCCCTCCTCACCCCCTGGCTTTGGGCTTGTGCTCTGGCCGTTTCCTCTGCCTGGACCGCTTTCCCCACCGCCCCGCGGTATCTGCTCTGCCAGCTCCTCAGCATTTGCCGAATCTGCTCCGATTTTACCCTGTCCTCTCCACGAGGACTCCCTGCCAGATTGTCTAACACCGTAACATACCTTTCCACGCCCCCATCCTCCTTACCTCGCTCTACCTTCGTTTTGTGTTTTCATCGCACTTATCACCTGTTCCCATACTATACAGTTGACTTCTTGTGCTTCCTGTTTGTATAGTTTCCCCTGTAGAATGTCAACTCCTTAAGCACTGTGAGTTCCAAGTACCTAGAATAGTGCCTGCTGCATAAATAGCTGCTCAATTAACGTATGTTGAATGAATTAGTTAAAGGGCATTGGAGAGTTCGGAGACACTTGCGCCGAAGGGTGAGATAATGAGAGTGGGTATAGGTCAGAAGAGAGGAGGGGAAAGACCTGAGAGTTATTACAGGGGTAGAATCTATAAGACTTAGAGGAGAAAATGAACCAGAGATGTCTCTAGGAGCCCGTATGAAAAAGATTCCCTGGCTTTTCACTAGTGATTCCCTGCCTTTTCAATAATTTCCTGTCAATTATTTTTTAGTCTTTTCCCAATAACTTATAGACATAGCTTACCAACAAAGAGAGGTGCATAGAACTGGGTCTAAAGAGTCTATTATTTTTAGGTTAAATATATATTGAATACTTGGAGCCAGAACCAATTGATCTATTGATTTGAGAGCTGAGACAGAAAGTCCATTTATCTGCCAAGTTCTGATTTTCCAAGTCAGGAGAAGTCCCTGCACTATTGATTAGTTGCTTCTGGGTGCCGTCAATATATTTCACAACTGGATGTTTCTAAATAAGGATTAAGGTAGAGATGGTAACTTTTAGATACCAGTTAGTGCAATGATAACAGAGATCAATATTGTCAATAAAGATTTTCTATTACACACGAGCTTATGGGGCAGGATATTGACCTTTGCCATTCAGCCTCACACATTACAGGGAAGTCATTTAATTTTTTCCCTCAAGCATTTCTGTTTGCCTTTGAGTCTTGCCTGTGGCACTAACATGGTAAAGAACATCCCTGCCTAGACTCTTCACTGTCAATGATATGTAGCGTGAAAGTGCTAATAAGCTACTTGATGATGGTAACTATTTTGTAATTTTTTTTCTGACTTGCGTATCAAAGAATCTACTCAGCTTCAGTCTGCAAGCTTCACTCCCTTTCCGCCCGCTGAAACCCCTACTACTTGCCCTTAGGTGCTCAAAAAGCCAATAAGTCACGCCCCAAATGTTCACATCCATCCTAGTGGTGAGTTCCGTACATCTGGGTATTGTGGTGCAGCTCTGATACTTGACACTTGACATAACTTTTATTAATTTTCCAGTCAACAGTATCTTAAGATTTTCCTTAAGAGCCTTGTTTTCTCTTTAAAATTCCATCCCCTGCTCCCACCCACCCCCCAGTTTCCATATCACAGTAAAGGCGTCATACACCTCTGATTACTTCCTTAAGCCAGAAACATAGCAGTAGTTATCTGCAATTCCACCAGCATCCTCACCTACCATATCAGTCCAATCAGGAACAGTATTTTCAGATGTCTCAGCTCTTACCTCTTCACATCTCCAGTGTGACCACCTTCATCTTCTAACTGCCTTTGTAGCTACAAAACAAAGATCTCAATAATAGATATTTGCTATTAATGAATTGGCCGCATTTCCCAAGGAGTAAATCTCTTGGAGTGATAAGAGTGTTGTCACTTTTGAAAGTATCCTTCAAAACACAGCCCATTGCCAGTTCTGTTACTATTGCTGAATGTTCGTGAGATCTGGAAGATCACAGGACACATCCCCTTGGTATGTCAAGGCTCTACCATGATGGGTTTGGTCACTAGAGCTCACCACGCCAATTTGCTAATGGAGACATTTTGGCTTAAAGAGAAATTGATATTTGGACCTTGGACATATCTTGTATTCATGGTTTTGGGACTTCCTGATCACACAGCCATTCTGAGGAAAACTCCTGTTAAAGCTGGCAGTAATCCTCCAAATACACGGAACATCTCTCTCTCAATCACAGTCCCTTGCCTTTAAAGACCACTATTATGGGATGAAAAGGAGCAGCATATACAGGAAGAATCTGAATCCTTCTTTGTAATCCAGTGATTTCCTGCTTTGATAAGTCTATTTGGCTCTAACCATGTAAACAGAAATGCATATTGCAACTCTGGGTTGCCTCTTGCAGTACTTCAGAATTGTCTCTTCCTATCGTAAGACTGGGTTCAATTTTTCTGAACAGCATGCTCTCATCCATAGTATTTCACGGACGTGTATCTTAAAATGCCAACAACTCGGCACATTTAGATGGCTCTGTCCATTGGCAGGGAAAAGTAATCACTTTCTTTAATCTTTAAAACCAGCTGTTCACAGACATTAATTGCCATGTCACTTATGTTCCTCGAAACAGTATCATTCGACAAAGACACATTTTAATTTGTCTGCTGCGTCGGGTCCTATTACACTTGATACCTGTCCATTGTCGGGTGTGAGGGTGTCTGAGCCACTGCGGGCGGCTGGCATTGTTGTGCAAAATGCAATGATTCCAAATAGGACGTTTTTGAGAATAATTACATTCATATGATATTAGTTTGGACTCTAAGTCTTTTTTAGTTGAAACCATCACATTTTCAATGAAGGCACAAAATAACTCAGTGCTGACTTTTTTTTAAGGATGGATGCATTTATTTTGAAGTCAGGTGGTATGTGGAGGGCTTTGTACCTTCATGACCATAATGCGCTGACATTTAAAAAAAAATAATTTATATTTTTTATTTTTGGCTGTGTTGGGTCTTCGTTGCTGCGCGCGGGCTTTCTCTACTTGCTGCGAGTGGGGGCTACTCTTCATTGTGGTGCGTGGGCTTCTCATTGTGCTGGCTTCTCTTGTTGAGGAGCACGGGCTCTAGGCACATGGGCTTCAGTAGTTGTGGCATGTGGGCTCAGTAGTTGTGGCTCAAGGGCTCTAGAGCGCAGGCTCAGTAGTTGTGGTACACAGGCTTAGTTGCTCTGCGGCATGTGGGATCTTCTTGGACCAAGGCTCGAACCCGTGTCCCCTGATTGGCAGGCGGATTCTTAACCACTGCGCCACCAGGGAAGTCCTGCATTGACATTTTTATAACAAAATAATTACTTGCATACTTAATGCCTGGGTCAGTATATTTTTCAATTTCTTTTTTTCTGTTTCACTAAGATTTTGAGACTCATCCAATAAAGCAAAGAAGTGATTTCTCATTAGTTATTATCTTTAGACACTTTCACATAAAAATACATAATGTATATAAACTCATATCTCCTTGAAATACAAGAGAGTTCTACAGAAGGTAGTGACTGTTTAACTTATTTTTTCATGTATTTATTTATTACACATTTATAAATGTAGCTACTCTTTTCCAGGCAGTGTCCTAGACTTCAGGGATATAAATAAAAATATAACATTTCTGTACATTATAACCTCAAAAGCTAGAAGGAGATAAAAATTTGTAAAGATGTAATTATAATACGGCAGTAGTGTGACAGTGAAGTGTGGCCAAAGTATTACGTGAACCCAGAATATCTAATGATTCATTCTGCCTGGAGAGTTCAAGGATTGACACAGTGGCAACCTCAGCAGTCAGAATCCAAGCTGTTGATAACTTCTTCCTTCCTACCTGACTCTGAAGACAGAAAACAATTGAACACTGAGAATTTGGGGGCTGTGTTGAGAGGTGGAGATTTTATGACCCTCTTGGCTTGCTGTAGCCAGGGACCTGGGCAGAACACAGGTAACCTCACTGTCTCACTTACACAGGAGCCTTGATTCCCTCTTCCGTATCCTTGGTTGTCAGACCCCATGCTCTGCATTCAAAGCTCATCACCATTCTCAGCTCCTCTCAGCTCCTTTGCTGGCCTATTCCTATTCATTTTGGGCTTAAATAGCTTCTTCAGTGATACTTTCCCTGGCCCCTTAATCAAAATACTCTCTCCTCTTAAAATGTCCATCAAACTCTTCAATTTTCCTCCATAGCCTTCATCACAGCTTATAACCATAGATTTATTTGTGTGTTGACTGGTGCACATGGCATGGACTGTGTCTACCTGTTACTGTGTCATTTTCAGTACCCAGGACACTGTGTGGCATGCACTAGGTGTTCAGTAAATATCTGGGGAATGAATAAAGTATTTGTGATTTATACAGCAACACAGTCCTGGATGTAAAGTACCTCAAGAAAGGAGAACTTACCTACCCCTCTGAAGAGGCAAGCACTGCTTCTTCTTAAATTCTTACTTTTTCTTTCTTATTGTCAGGGGATTTTTTACTCTTTGTAGTTGCTCTGAGCTGAGTTAATTATGGATCTAGTCAATCATGAGGGTCCAAACTCCAGAGACACCCACTGGGTAGCCTTCCCTGTTCTTTAGTTAACAGCCTCTAGTCTTGGCTTGTGTGAACAATGACATCAGAACTGTCCATTATCAGGCAGTTTATTTTCTTTTGTGATGGTACATGTTTCTGATCCTGTGGATATTTGCCAAAGGTGTTTTAGACTGAAAGGGCTCCAGGGTTGCTCTAGTTGGGCTGATGATACAAATATTCTTGCAGTTTACTTTCATTAATTGTAGTGACTGTAACTAACATTTTATAGCAACTGGTTATTTACAGATGTCATCTGTTGTAACTACTAGTTGCCCCAGGAAAAAGCCATAGGAGAGGGCAATCAGATGGGCAAAGTTGAAGGAATTACATGAAAGCATCAATATTAAGGAAGCAAGGATCTCCAGGAAAAAATAACCCTTACTAGAGATCAAATCAAAATAAATCAGGGGGCTTCCCTGGTGGTGCAGTGGTTAAGAATCTTCCTGCCAATGCAGGGGACATGGGTTTGAGCCCTGGTCCGGGAAGATCCCACATGCCATGGAGCAGCTAAGCCCGTGTGCCACAACTACTGAGCCTGCGCTCTAGAGCCCTTGAGCCACAACTACTGAGCCCACATGCCACAACTACTGAAGCCCGTGTGCCTAGAGCCCGTGCTCTGCAACAAGAGAAGCCACCGTGATGAGAAGCCCGCGCATTGCAATGAAGAGTAAGCCCCCGCTCGACGCAACTAGAGAAAGCCTGCACACAGCAACGAAGACCCAATGCAGCCAAAAAATAAATTAACTTAAAAAAAAGAAAAAAAATTGCTTAAAAAAAATAAATACAGTAAATCAGAGTCAGGATCTCGGAAATGAGAATCCGAGAAGAAAGGCAAATGGTATAATAATATGGATACTTTTTTTTTGGTTTTTAACTCTTATATCATCTTTTTTGCAGCCATTAGAGGCAGTGGCTTAAAGTAGCAATACGTGTGTACTGTGGTCTGCGCAGCGTACCTCTCAGGTTGTTACCTCATCTCATTCCTCATGGTCAGGTCCAGGGTCATTTCCTCACAGCGTGCTCCCCAAGTTCTCTGGGAAGAATGAGCCCCTCCCTCCTGGTTGTGACGGGGCCCCTCCCCCTTTATATCAGGCAGGCGGTGGCCCTTACCAGCCAATACTTTCCCCACCATTACATTTGTTATACATTCTCATGAGCATATAATCTAGTGTCTGTTTTCCCTGCTAGACTTTGCATTCTGTGAGGGGAGGGATGATTGTGTGCTTGTTCATCTCTATATTTCCAAGGCCCAGACAGATTCTGCCTAAAGGCTGGCATATAATATGTGAGTCCTGAAACGTGGACGCTGACCATGGCACCCTGCGTGAGTTCCCCCTCCAGTGAGCTGGGCAGAAAATGGCGAGTTACCGCTAGACCAAGGGTTTGGTGGGCCCCAGGGAGAAAAAACTTGCTCAGCGACTTGGAGAGAATGGCCGTGTCTCATCCTTTTAACTCCAGCATCATGCATCCTCCAAGCAGAGCAGCCTTTTGCTCTCCGTCTGGTTCCCAGTCTTCACTCTGGCTCCTCATGGGAGCCCACCTTTCAAGCCCATGCTTATTAGCTCAGAGCTTTCTCAATGGTCTAGTTTATTTCACATCTACTTAGAAGCCCTGTGACCACCTCAGTCTACCCTGTCCTCCTGCTTCTGCTGTCTGAGCTTGGGAAAGGTGATTTAGTCCTCTCAATTCAGCTTTTCTTACCTCTAAAATGGCCATGATGGTATCCACTTCATCTCTTTGTTGTGAGAATTAAATGAGTTAATGTTCATAAAGTACTCAGTGCAGTGCTTGAGACTTACAGCAGAGGCTTCGAGGGGATCTGGTGTGAGAAATGCCCAGAGTGGACAGACCTGGCCTTGGCTAAGTCTAAATCTGAACCAGCTGTGACAAAGACTTCTAATTGTCCCCCAAGTGCATTTCCTCCTTCAGTTCTTCCTTCAGTTAAAGAATCCCCAATTTCAGGGATACATGGCTGCCCAACTAGGATTACATTTCCCAGGCTCTGGCCAACAGGATGTGGACAGAAGTGACACGTGCTATCCTGAATTCTCCTTCCCCTTCTTGCCAACTGTGGTGTGGTTCGCCAGCTCTGAAGATGGAAATGAGGACAACACCCTCAGAGACAGTGGGACAAGAGTGTAGAAGGAATTTGGGTCCCTGAATGATTTCGTGGAGCAGAGCTACCAGCCCTGAAGACTGCTCATGACCTTTGGCTATTATATGAGAGGGAGGAATATCTTTTATATCACTGTCTTTGGGAGTCTCTCTGGTAAGTGGCTGACCTATAACATAACTAATACATCAGCCTAGTGAGAAAATCTGGGAGTGTGAGTGGGTGGGACTCCAGGAGAGAGTACAGGAAGCCGTGGTGCAGAGCATGGAAAAGCAATCGACGTAATGGACACTTGTATTTTATTCACCTTTGTTCTCTTGTGCTCTTGTTAACAAGAGCAGGCAGATACATGGAATAGCAGTTTTCAGTGAGACTCTGCCAGATGGTTGTAGGCTTGGTAAAGAAACCCACGTAGGAGATCCTTGAGTGTCCAGAGTGATGCAACAGAAACTAAATGAATAATGTGTGGTTTTCATTGCACAGCATAGGTTTACAGGTATCGTATAACCACGAAGACTCTTATATTCTAGAAATTTACAGAAATGGTTGGTTGGTAGCAGATAGAAATCAAGTTCCTTGTGGCTAGTATTGAGTAGAATTGTGTAACTTTAAAGGGATAGTTAAAATTTGCAACCCAAATTTTGTTATTATGGAAAATAATGTTATTATGGAATATAATGATTATGATTGAATATATCAATACTGATGTGCAAAATCCTGTGTGAACTTTTCTAAGATCTTACAAGAAAAATATATAAATTGGGTTTTTATTGTTTAGCCATGGATAAACTAAAAACTAAACAGAGATGAGGTTTTCGTTCTCTAGATTTGACAGGTAGATTACTGGGCTTTGTTATCCGGTGTGAATAAAATATGTTTATAGGGGCATTGGTGATACAGACAATTTTAGTGGGACTTAGATATCTTACCGTAGCTGAGAAAATGATTTCCTTGACTGAAATGTCTGCCCTTCAGTCTCCTCTTTGTGCTACACTGCGTCTCTGCATCCACCCTAAGCTCCAGTCACAACAATTACTCACCCTTCCATAAACAGACTTGTGCTCCAAAAGGGACGAAAGATGCATGGCAGTATGTCTTACCGGCTAGCTTCCTCTTTCCTTTCTCGGTTCTCTTCTTTTTTCTATGAATCTCAACCATTCCCGTGCTTTAGGAATGATCTCTATGATGATCATTCTAGAATCAGTTTCCTCAGCCTCTGCCTCTCTTTCAAGTTTCAGTTCCCAGTTCTTACTTCACGGGTACCCTCACCCACCTCAAACACAACATATTTAAAATCAGCTTCATTTTTTTCTCTGCTCCATCACCTTCCAAGCTCCTCCTATCTGGTTTCTCCTCATGAAATTCCTTTAGTCTTCACCACCCACCTACTCACTCTACATACCCTTCCATAGAACTTTCTCCCATTTCCCATTTCCAGTAGGTCTCAAGCCCGGTCAGTTTAACATGGTCTCCTACATGGGCTGGCTAACTGAGCTTAAATATTACCAGCAAACACTAACACAGATCATGTCATTTCTACATAAATCAGTGAAAATTCCTGTAGTAGCCAACATTTGGAAAATAGCCATGATGCGCCTTGAGTGCTGTGTGAGTTTTTAAAGAGTGTCGGGTTCTCTGAGGAGGCAGCCTGGAATGCTCCCTGACCTGGGCAGCTCAGGCAGTCACCTGGCTCAGGTGTTCTCTGGGGAGTGGGTGTCGTGAGAAGGAGGTGGCAGCTCCCACTGCCCGAAGGAGGAATATGTCAGGTTAGATAGAAGGGGGATGATCGACCTGAATGTGCCCGTTATAATTTAGCAGAAGCATACCTCCAAAGTAATTCACCTCCAGAGTTAATGCAGTTTCAACTGAGGCAAACGTTTTTGTGTTCCTGAGCGTGGCCACCACGAGCAGAGTCCCCGACGCGAGGGAATGGGAGCGAGAGCCCTGGAAGCGGACCCTGCAGAAACACGCCGAGTGCGGACACGTCGGGCCTCCAGGCTGATCTTAACGGCAAAAGAATGTCTCTGGCCTGGTTAAATTAATATAATCTTAGGCAGGTTGAAAAGAAGTAAATGTTAGTGACAGAACTGATGCTCTGGAAGCTGTCAGAGTCCTGTCCAGAGATGGCAGGGAGCTTTGGTGACTAAGCCAGTGAGTGACTGTAGCCGACAAACAGGACAGTGTCTGGGTATGAAAGACGGCTTTAAAGAAGCCGGCTAACTAGAGTCCACGAGAACAGACTTAGCGTGAAGTGCTGCAGCTTCCCTCTGTGATCACTATGTGGACTATTTCTTATTCCAGTAATGAATTTTATACTAAATGTCTTGTCAGTTTTAAAATAGTGCTTTAACCCCTAACGATGGGCGGAATTCTGTTTCTCATTTCCAGGATCTCAGTACGTCAACTTTACACAAACCTGGAACCATCCAGCAGAACTTATGACCTGGGCTAAGGTGCTAACAGCTTAGTTAAAGCTTCTGTTGAGAATACTTATAAAAAAGGTGAAGTGGAGGCTAGGAAGAGAAAGGGGAGGAAAAGGACTGTTGCATAGGTCAGTGCAACCTCGGGGAGATGAAGGTGGCTGAGCACGGCGCATCCAGCCGGGCCTCTGAGGTGCCGTGCGTCCCCTTAGGAGAAGATTTCAACCTGTGTGAGGGGGCTGGCGGGGCTCCGGGGGGAGAGTGTGTGAGGGAGCTCGAGGGCTCCTGCAGGAGCTGCATACTGCCCTGTATTGTGGAGAGAATCTGAGACTAACTTGTAGATGCCTTTGGGAGTTACCCTCAACTATTAACTGTGATCTGTTAAATGAAGTTTACCCCCAGTTTTTCACACCTGAGACATCTGTAGTTCTCCATAGTAGCGGTAACATTTGTAAGTGTGTTGCCCTTACATTTGCAGCTGTTTGCTTCTATAGGCAGGTGGATTTGTAAATAAAGACAAATAATGTTTTTGCCTGCTCGCTGGGTCGGATCCCAATGTCGTGACAAGAGAAAAAGAACTAAGAGCACAGTATATAGATTGACATAACATTTATTAAAGAATCCCAGCTCGAGGGTTGATGTGGGATATTTAGGCATCTTTCTGTGACTGTTAACACAAAATCATGGTCTAATCTCTCATTTTTATACAGAACTTGTGTAGACATGATCCCACTTGATTGTCATGAGAACCTAGCACCGGCTGTTATTGCCCAGATCTCCACTGCTCGCTGGAGGCTGGGCTGTGCTTTCTTGCGGGTGAATAGGAGCAGCGGCAGGGCTGGTGGTGGCTGGAGCAGAAAGTCCACCTCTGAGGTGGCGCGGGGGCAGAGCCTTGACGCACTGAGCCAAACGCAAGCTCCCGCATTATGCTGCGGTCCCAACAATCAACAGGGGACTGTGGAGGCTCCTCAAACCCCAACGAGGCTTGGGAAACGGGGCATCAGGAATGGAGAGAGCCCACTTATGAATGAATGGTGGGGTGGGAGCATGAGGACCGCAGATGCCTTGTTCAGCTGAGCGGGGCCTCTTAGCTCTCGTTGACAGATCTTGAAGACTCAGGAGACGTGGAAAGCTGGAGTGAATTTTCCAGCTCACACAGTGAGCGGCGAGACGGGAACTTGCATTTACTCTGGCTGATCCCTGTTGTCAGCGATGCTTTCGGTATTCAGGATGTCATATGACATATCGAAGATCTTTCTTGGTTCCTGGTTTATACTTCTGCACTTATTAACATGCAAGAGTTTTGATAAAATAACACCATTTTTACGTGTTTTAAGTAAAGTATCATTGTAATTTTAGTTTCCTAACCCTAACTTCCTAACCCTGGTTTCTTCCTATCTTTGGATCCGTCCAAATAGAAGTGTATAATTACATAAAATTTTAAGTTAATAACAGATATATGAATTAATAATTGTAGTCAGAGTGTCCCCAGATCTTCCAGATTTTATATTTTCTTTAACATTTATTCTAAACAGAATAACTGAAGATTTCATCACGTCAGATATTGAGGGTTCAGGGCTCTCCCCAGTATTCCTGAGGATTCCTAGTAGAACTTACGTTCTCCCCTCGCTTTTGTCCCGTAATCCACGCTAGCTCTTCAGTTCCATTTTTCCTCTCACCAAGCCCTTGTCCTTCAGCTCCCGTCCTTTCTCCATCCCACAGCGCTCTGCTTGCGACCCAGCCCCTGCTTCTTGCCTGCCAGGATCACCACTGACGAGGTGTTGTGTGCAGCAGACTACTGGGAAGCTTTTAGGGATGATAAAGTCATCATCACGGCTCAGAACCAGGAATGACTTAACATTCAACATCAGACATGATTTCTCCAAAAGTAGTTTATTAATCACTTTATATCGTGGGTCACTTTTTACTGGCCATAGTCTGCTTGGGGATGTCCTAAACTGTTTCAATATGGCTGACCTTTCTTCATAGCTAGAGACCTTGTCACCTCTCTTTTCTGTGTTTCCAGGGCTCCTGAAACCTTGGAATTACCCAGAAACAAGTCCCAGATTCTTTCTTTCTTTATTTTATTTATTTTTTTGCGGTATGCGGGCTTCTCACTGTTGTGGCCTCTCCCATTGCGGAGCACAGGCTCCGGACGCGCAGGCTCAGCGGCCATGGCTCACGGGCCCAGCCGCTCCACGGCATGTGGGATCTTCCCGGACCGGGGCACGAACCCGTGTCCCCTGCATCGGCAGGCGGACTCTCAACCACTGCGCCACCAGGGAAGCCCTGTTCTTTGTTTTTTAAACATAATTTGGATTCCTTTCAGTCTCCCCATTTAGATGAGCTCCTAACCTGGCCTTTCATAACCTGCATGTCTGTTGGGTTATCTTGTACAAAAGGAGAATGCCCTGGCCCTTAGGATATGTGATGTAAAGAACTGGTAAAAGCTTTGATTTGGGGGGAAAAGATCCAAATTCTTAAGAGTTTTTCCTACTCCCACCTTGTTAGTGATGATTGATTTTAGTTGTAACTGTTACTTTTCTTCCTGTTCCATGAAAATCATACTAGTATTACTTACTATCACTTCTTTTACTTTGTACCAGGCACGGGACTTAGTGCCCTAAGTTCCTTTGTTGCATTTAACCTTCACAAACGTCATATGAAGTAAGTACTGCTGTTGCGCCCCATTTACAGCGGCCGAAGCTGAAGCTCGGAGGTTTGGTGTCTCCCTTGAGTTGTTCAGCTCATGCTTGCAGGAACCAGATGGGAACGTCAGCTGTGTGACCCCAGGTCTTTGCTTTGACCTGCTGAGCAGGGGCCCACTCACTGCGCATTCGTATTGTGCAGATGACACTCTCCTAATGTCTTTTTCTGAACTTAAACATATGTATTGAATAGAGGATTTATGAATTAAAAAAAAAAAACTACTATGGGGAGAGGAAAAGGGATATGGTTAAAGGGAGAAAACTGTTTGCTGGCAGCCAGTGGTGATGTAAAGAGTTTGCTTGTCATGGTTCAGCTGCCCTGCTCCGTTTATCTGCCGTGTAAAAACAAGGGCACTTCTTGTAGAGGACAACTGTTAAATGGACAAATGCATGAGGGGAAACATCTTCTGCACAAAGTTATTTGGTGTGAAGTACTTGCAAGACAGAGTTATAAAGTAACCTTTGGGTAAGGAAAACAAACTTGGTTACGTTGATGCTTTCTCGGTGATGGAAAATTACTGGAAGTCATCTCGAGCTTCATTTGGAACAGTTTTTAAAGTTATTTGCCAAATTTGCTTTGAACACTTTTTGATGTTTTTCTATATTTTCCTATTTCTATCTAGTTTTCAGTGCTATTCACAGTGACTTTTTCAGTAATCATGCCTCTCGAAGTCCTGGGATAGCTTGAAGAAAACTAAGGGTAACTTTGCCCCCCAGGAATTTGGGAGGGTTGCTGTTGATATAATTGATAGAATGTATGGCAGAATATGACAGTTTTTCACTTGCTTATGCAACAGGCATTTAAAAAGGCTTATGTAAGACAGAAATGGTAATGATGCTTCACAACAATGTGAATGCACTTAATGGCACTAAAATGTACACCAAAAAATGGTTAAAATGGTAAGTTTTATGTTCTATATATGCTTCCACAATTGGAAAAAAAAAGAATAGAGAAAAAAAGAGAAACTGTGTCCCCAGTCTTACCACTGTCATCTTCCTCTGTTATTCAGAGATATTTCTCCTCGGAGACCCCCAGGAGTGCCCATGGCTTGTGAGCATTGATGAACCTGATGTTTTAAAACATCTTGATGCTCTCTGGTCTCCCCCACGTCCAATAAAAACAGACCAAACACATGCACAGAATTACACGAATCCTCAGTGGTGGGATTTGTGATATACAGAGAAGTATAAGATGAGGGTCACATTCTCAAAGAGATGACGGAGGGTTGGAGAAACAGTTTGCAGATGTACCCCCCCCCCCACACACATGCAGCAAAGTGCTATACGAGGTCTTTAGTGGTAAGTTATTAATGTCAATTAGAAGATGGGCAAGGGAGAGAGTCCCAGAGTACTAGGACTATCAGAAGAATTCATGAAAGTGGTGAAATATGAGTTGGAGCCTGAAAGATGAGTACGAATTAGACTGTCAAATTTGTCCCAATATGAGAGACAAATTGTGATTTGTATCTAAGAACAAAGTCTCATTTTCTTATGGTGACTTCATTCTTTTCCTTCTTTGTTTCCATAACATCGTGTTTGCCTTCATTTATGAATCATTCAGTAATTAATTTATTGAACACCATGTGACTTGCACGTAGCCTGACTCCTGTCCATGAATTGGGGTACACTGTGAACAAAATAGACATAATATCTGCCCCCGTGGAGCTTGCATTCTAGTGAGGGAGACAGGTGATAAATAAGATATATGAGTGAGATATAGTCTTAGTGATAACTGCAGAGAAAATAAATGAGGGAAAATATAGGTTGCTGGGGAATGTTGAATATGAGAGGGTGGCCAGAAAAGGTCTCACTGAGAAGGTATATTTTGAATAAAGGTCTGAACAAAGTGAAGGAGCTACTTGGGGGAGGAGCTTCTTGGGCTGAGGGTCCATCAGGTGTAGGGGTCCTGACGTGGAACTGTGCCTGATGTGTTCAGGGAACTGCAGGAAGGCCACTGCGGCTGAAGTAGGGAGAAGGTGAGAGCATCAAGATGAGGTATGGGAGGCCATGGCAAGTCTGAGCACGTAGGACCTTTTATGTCATAGGAAACACTTTGAGTGAATTACATCATCTTTGCAGGTTTGAGCACAGAAGTAACATGATCTGACTGGCTTTAAAACAGACTCTTCTGAAAAAGGACTGAAGGGAAGAAGCTACTTTAGCAGTTACTGAAGTAACTGAAGTAATCTTGATCTTTAAATCAAGGAGTGACAGTGTGGACGATGAGCAATGCTGATTCTGGATGTGTTTTGAAGGTAATGCTGATAGAATTTGCTGATGGACCAGATGTAGCAGGTGAACAACAAGGGGAGTTAAGGCTTTTGCCTTGAGTGGAAGGATGTAGTTGCTTTGAATGAGATGTGGAAGACTTTAGGAGAATTATTTGGGGGAGCATATCAGGAGCTCATTTTGGACATAGTTACATTGAGGTGTTTATTAGGCATCCACTTACGTTATCAAGTAAGCTGTTGGATATATAGATTTGGAGTTCAGGGAGAGATTCAGGTTGTAGATATAAACTTGAGGTATATGGTTGTGTTTAAGGTCTTGTGATTGGATGATATGAAATAGAGAATGAATGTAGAGTGAAGGGAACCAAGGACTGAACTCTGGGGCTTTCCAACCTTTAGGGATTTGGGAGATAAAAGATATGAGCAAAAGAGACTTAGAAGGAGCAGGAAGAAACTAGTGTGTAGTGTGCAGTGTTTGTGTCACTGGCGACTTTGAAAAGAGTAGCTTCAGTGATGCAGTTGGGGTAGAAACCTGACATGTCCAAGAGAAGATAGGAGCGGAGAAATGGGAGGTAATTGAGTACCGTTTCAAGGAATTTTGCCGTAAAGGGAATGATAGGAAAGAGAAGTAGCTGGAGGAGAGAACTGAGGTCAAGAGAAGTTTAAAAAAAAAATTATATGGGAGAAATATCTGAAGGATATGCTGATGGGAACAACCTAGTGGAAAGGGAAGAATTGATGATGCAGGAGAGGGAGGATAATTGCTGGAGAAATATCCTTGTAAAATGTAGAACTGGGTTTAAGAAATAGTTATAACAATCTGAAGTAAACTGAGAGAAGGCAGAGTACTTGTACATACATGAAAGTAGTGAAGATGCGATAGTGGCAGTTTGCACATATTTATCTCAACACATTTTGTGTCTGTTTCTTTGAATCCTTTATGAACCTCCTCAGACAGAGACTACTGCTGCGTTTTTATGTGTAACCCATGTCTGACATACAATAGTCACTCAACAAATATTTCTTGAATACATGAATGAAAATGAATGACTCAAGATTGAATGCACATTAACTAAAAATTAGGTTTTAAGCATTGTAAGAAATAGAGTGGAACCTAATATTTTTAGTCTTTTCCCACAGAGGTTAGGCAGTTGGTGTTAGGAAGAAATAAAGAAATTTTTATTCTCAAAAGAAATGTTTTCATGCTTATCACCTAAGAAGATATTGATAAGAAATGACTTTTTAATAACAGTAGCTTTATTGAGATATAATTCACATGCCATAAAGTTCATTCTTCTAAGTGTACAATTCAGTGGTTATTAGCATATTCACAGAGTTGTAGATCCGTCGTCAGTAGCTAATTCCAGATATTTATCACCCTTAAAAGAATACCATAGCCATAGCAGTAATTTCTTTCTTCCAAGCCCTTGGCAACCACTAATCTACTTTCTGCCTCTATGGATTTGCGTGTTCTGGGCATTTTATAAAAATGGAATCATATGATATGTGGCCTTTGTGGTTGACTTCTTTTACTTTAGCATAGTGTTTTCAAAGTTCATGCATGTTGTAGCATGTATCAAAACTTCATTTCTTTTTATGGCCAAACAATATTCAATTGTATGAATATGCCACATTTGTTTATCTGTTCACCAGCTGGTGGACATTTGAATTATTTTCACTTTTTGACTGTCATCAGTAATGCTGCTATGAACATTTATGTACAGATTTTTGTGTGGACATATGTATTCAATTCTCAGCCCGTTACAGCATCAATTCATACTTCAGAACCTCTTCTAAATCTAAGCTCAAAAGCCCAAATATAATCAATTTATGTCATCTAAACTAGGTCTAGGTAAGGCTCTGGTGATAATCCATCCTGGGACAAAATTTACCTGTATCTGTGGACCTATGAAACCAGGAAGCAAATTATCTGCACACAAAATACAATGGTGGGACAAAAGTAGGTTAACCATTGTAGACATTCCTGTTCAAAACGGGAGGACAAGGAAGGAAAAAAGGAGCCATTGGTCCCAAGCAACTTCAAAATACAGCTGGAAAACTCCATTAGGGTTTAAGTCTTGGCAATAATCCTCCGTAGATCTTGGCTCCACCCTCTGGGCTCTCAGTTCTACCATCAGAGTTATCCTTTCTTTTTTGTAGCACAAAAGGGAGCACATCTTTTCAGCTTAGCAGTTTTATCAGCCAGCTTCCTGCCTCTAGAATTTTGGGTGTCTAGCAGCCGTCTTTCATTTTGTACCCTCTTTGTCCTTTTGGGTCCAAGCTGGTAGTGTTTCTGCTAGTATTTAAAATCTTCAAGAACATTGTGGGTCTCCTGTGTATGTGGTAGGGATTCACCCATTATCCAAGAGGTCCTTCTAAGTATTTCTTAGATAATTCCATTTTTATTCTTGGCCTCTGTGGAGATGGCTGAAGGGATTTATGAGGCCCACACTTAATCTTTTCAGAGAACCTTTTCTGTGATATGTGACTAAATATTCTGACCTTTTGATTGATATGAGGTATTAGCAAAAGTTTATGCAGCCACACACTCAGTTTTTTTTTTTTTTTTTTCTCTCTTGACAGTGAGTAACTTCAAGTTCAGTATCTCTGGCAACTGGAAAGGCTGAGAATTCCTCAAACCATGAAGTCCTGGTTTCGTTTCTTTTTTTTTTTTAACGTCTTTATTGGAGTATAATTGCTTTACAATGGTGTGTTAGTTTCTGCTTTATAACAAAGTGAATCCGTTACACATATACATATGTCCTCATATCTCTTCCCTCTTGCGTCTCCCTCCCTCCCACCCTCCCTAGCCCACCCTTCTAGGTGGTCACAAAGCACCGAGCTGATCTCCCTGTGCTATGCGGCTGCTTCCACTAGCTATCTATTTTACGTTTGGTAGTGTATATATGTCCATGCCACTCTCTCACTTTGTCCCAGCTTACCCTTCCCCCTCCCTGTGTCCTCAAGTCCATTCTGTAGTAGGTCTGCATCTTTATTCCCATCTTGCCCCTAGGTTCTTCATGACTATTTTTTTTTTAGATTCCATATATATATGTGTTAGCATACGGTATTTGTTTTTCTCTTTCTGACGTACTTCACTCTGTATGACAGACTCTAGGTCCATCCACCTCACTACAGATAACTCAATTTCGCTTCTTTTTATGGCTGAGTAATATTCCATTGTATATATGTGCCACATCTTCTTTATCCATTCATCTGTCGAGGGACACTTAGGTTGCTTCCATGTCCTGGCTATTGTAAATAGAGCTGCAATGAACATTGTGGTACATGACTCTTTTTGAATTATGGTTCTCACGGTATATGCCCAGTAGTGGGATTACTGGGTCATATGGTAGTTCTATTTTTAGTTTTTTAAGGAATCTCCATACTGTTCTCCATAGTGGCTGTATCAATTTACATTCCCACCAACAGTGCAAGAGGGTTCCCGGCTGGTTTCTTTTTGTTTAACAGTTTTCCCCTCATTCTACAGATGGTATGTTAACAACAATTTAGGAATTCTCTAAGGCAATGTATGTTTTATCTACCATACTTCCTCACTTCCTTCTGAACCTTCACTAGCAGAGTTGTTAATATCCATATTTCTGCTAACAGGCTGTTCAAGGCAATCTACGCTTTTCCAGTCATGCTTCTTAAAAGTGTTCCAGTCTCTGCCCACTGCTCAATTCAGAAGTCACTTCCAGACTTTTAGGTATTTGTTACATCAGCACCCTACTCTCATCACCATAATCTCTATTAGTTTTCTATTGCTGCTATCACAAATTACCACAAATTTAGTGGTGTAAAGCAATACAAATTTATTATCATGCAATTCTGAAGGTTAGAATTCTGACCCAGATCTCCCTGGGCTAAATCAAAGTGTCAGCAGGGCTGACAAGATTTATGGACGAATATGTTTCCTTGCCTTTTCCAGTTTCTAGAGGCTGCGTGCACTCCTTGGCTTTTGGCCTCCTTCCTCCATTTTTAAATGACAGAGGGTTAAATGCTTCTCATATTGCCCCACTGTGTCCTCCTGTTTCTAGTTTATGGACTCTTGTGATTACACTGGGTCTACCGGGATAATCCAGGATAATATCCCTACTTTAGGTTAGTTTATTAGAAACTTTAATTGTACGTGCAGCCTTAATTCTCCTTTGTCACGTAACGTGACATATTCACAGGTTCAGGTGATGAAGACGTGGGCATTCAGGGGGTGCCACTACTCTGTCTCCCACACTGAGGTAAACTCTTTATCTATTGTAGATCTGCTCAAATTGTCAATTTCTTTTTGAGTCAGTTTTGGTACTTTGTGTCTTGCCAAGAACTTGTCCATTTCATCTAGTTTTTCTAATTTGTTGGCGTATATTTGTCCAGAGTTTTCCCTTATAATCATTTTCGTTTCTATAAGGTTGATACTGATGCTGTCTACTTTCATTCCTGGTTTTAGCAACTTGAGTCTTCTTTTTTTCTTTGTTAGTTTATCTAAAGGTTTGTCAAATTTTAAAATCTTTTCAAGGAACTAACCTTTGTTTTTGTTGATTTTTCTCTATTGTTTCTCTAGTTTCTAGTCCTAAAACTAGGAACGGAAGAATACAGTAGGTTCTTAAGGTGAAAGATTATTAATTTGAGATCATTTTTATTTTATTTTTAAAATTAATTAATTGATTAAGAAATCTAACATCTTTATTGGAGTATCATTGCTTTACAATGGTGTGTTAGTTGCTGCTGTATAACAAAGTGAATCAGCTATATGTATACGTATATCCCCATATCCCCTCCCTCTTGCGTCTCCCTCACACCCTCCCTATCCTACCCCTTTAGGTGGACACAAAGCACTGAGCTAGAGATCATTTTTATTTTTAAATACAGATGTTTACAGCTATAAATTCTCCTCTGAGCAGTGCTTTAGCTGCATCTTTAAGTTTTGATATATTGTGCTTTTGTTTTCATTGTTTAAAATATTTTCTAATTTCCTTTGTGACTTCTTCTTTGACCCATTGGATTTTTAGGAGTATATGGTTTAATTTCTACATATTTGTCAATTTCCTAAAACTTCCTTCTGTTATAGATTTCTAATTTTATTCTGTTGTGATCAGAGGACATACTTTGTACACTTTGAATCTATTTAAGAGATTTGAGACATGTTTTATGATCTAACACATGGACTGTCTTTGGGAATGTTTCCTATACACTTGAGAAGAGGGTGAGTGTTCTATAGTTGTGTGTTAATTCTAGTTGTTTGATAGTATTGTTCAAGTTTTCTGTTTCCTTGTTGATCTTCTATTGGTTGTTCTATCCATTGTCAAAAATAGAGTATTGGATTATCTAACTATGGTTTTTCTAAAAATAAATTTATTTATTTATTTTTGGCCACATTGGGTCTTTGTTGCTGTGCATAGGCTTTCTCTAGCTGTGGCGAGCGGGGGCTACTCTTCGTTGTGGTGCACAGCCTTATCGTGGTGGCTTCTCTTTGTTGCAGAGCACGGGCTCTAGGCACATGAGCTTCAGTCGTCGTGGCACACAGGCTCCATAGTTGTGGCTCATGGGCTCTAGAGCACAGGCTCAGTAGTTGTGGTGCACGGGGTTAGTTGCTCCACGGCATGTGGGATCCTGGATCAGAGCTCGGACCCATGTCCCCTGCAGTGGCAGGCAGATTCTTAATCACTTTGCCACCAGGGAAGTCCCTCTAACTGTGGTTTAATTGTCTCTTTCTTTCTTTAGTTATGTCAATTTTTGTTTCATGTATTTGGGGGCTCTCTTGTTAGGTATAGATGTTTATAATTGTTTTGTTTTCCTGATGGGTTGAACTTTTAATCATTATAAAATGTCCTTCTTTTTCTCTTGAAACAATTTTGTGTTAAAGTCTGTTTTATCTGGTACTAGTATAGTTACTCCAGCTCTCTTTTGGTTACTGTTTTCATGGTGTATCTTTCTGCATCCTTTTAATTTTCACTTATTTGTGTCTTTGTCTTTAAGTGAGTCTCCTGTAGACAGCATATAATTGGATCATTAAAAAAAAAACCTCAGTTCTGCCAATCTCTGCCTTTTGATAGTAGTCCACTTATATTTAATGTAATTACTGATAGGGTAGGATTTATGTCAGCCATTTTATAATTTGTTTTCTGTGTGTATTATTGCTTCTTTATTCCTCTGTTCCTATAATACTGATTCTTTTGTGTTAAGTAGATATTTCCTAGCATGCCATTTTCATTCCATTGCTGTTTTTTCACTATATGTTTTTGAGTTTTTTTAGTAGTGCTTGTCCTGGTAATTATAATTAACAACTTAAAATAATCTAGTTATATTAATACCGGCCTAATTTTTATAGTATACAAAATTTTTGTTCCAATATTGCTCTCTTCTCCTTTGTATGGTTATTGTTATACAAATTGCATCTTTATACATTATAATCCACAGCACAGTTTTATAACTATTTCTTTGTGTGTGTGTGTTGGGGCACATTTTCAGTGCTGTGGCAGGTTATAAGTCTGCCTTAGCCTTCACTATCTGCTTGGGCAGAGCCTCATGGTCAGCCAGGGATACAAAATTGTGGCCTTCTTAGGTGTTATGTGGACACGTGCACAGCCCTGGGTATGCGCACAGCCTTGATCAGACACATGACTTTCTTGCTTGCTAGAAATATTTCAGAATTTTCAAAGTGTGTATGGACATGTCATTCCCCAGTTTTTCCTTAAAAATTTTTTTTGGTCAGCCCCTTGTTACCCCATTTGGTCATGTCAAATAAAGACAAACCCTGAGAATGGAGGTTTCAGTGAGCTGCCAGACAGACCAAATGGTGATAATTCTCTGGAGACAGAGCTTTTGGGAACTCCAAAGCCCTTCTGTTTCTTCTAGTGTCTGCTAGACTGCTGTTTTTCCTAGCTACCATAGAGCTTTTATTCTCATGGTTTCCATCTTGTAGCTGTCTTTAAGAACTAGACGGGATAAAAAAGGAAGTCATCATTTATTGTATTAAAGAAGAAAAACAATACAAAGGAGATATTATATCTTTTTAAAAAGGATGAATACCCTTGTTTACAAAGGATTTTATTAAAGAAAAGTTAAGGGCCATCTTCCACGTCGACCCACCACCGAAAACAATCGTAATTTCTCCACAGTGCTGGGCAAATAAGCCTCTATGAATTGCAGAGAATCCTCGTTCAGAGAGATCCAACTCTTTCCACATTGATTCAGGTATAGGAATAGTCTAGGTTGATATCATTTTGTAGAAGCACTTAGGTTTGCTCCATAGCGGGTGAGTTAAATGCTTTCACCTGAGATTAATTTCCTATTCCTGAACTGGAAATTACCACCAGAGTAGCCCAAGTGTGTAAGACGGTCATGACAGCTGGACTTCTGGCTTTACTGCCAATTAAATTTGGTTAGGTTGACCTCTGAGTTCTAAGCTACAGAGCAGAATTTCTAGCCAGCATCATCTTTGAATTTGCTGAACTCAGTAGACAGCAACTATAAAAAAACATGCAAAAAAACGAATATACATACAAAAAAGCCAAGCATAAATATTTGAACGTTATTAAGATGAAGCTAGAATAACCAACAAGTCATTTTATTCTGGAGCTAATTTCATGGGACTTGGAATTTAATTCAAAGTTGTATGAGTTGGCTTCCCATCTTTTTATTTAAGTGTGACTGGTCTATTCAATTGAGTAACAGATAGTGCCATTGAGTGCCTGTTTTCTTGGGTTAAACCTGATAATGTTTAGCTGTAGTCAGTGATTACAATTTTTGGTCAGTCCAATGAAATTTATTTATAATTTCAGTATTCTGTTTGCCTTTTTTAAACATGAGAAAAATAAACTAGTTGTTTTGCCTTTTTTTCGCTGTTTATTTCTTTGGTGCTTTAAATCTTTATAAGATAAAATCTAAGTAATAATAAAACATTTCTTTGATGGGAATACTGATGAAAAATAAATTGGTCAAAATTGGTATTTTTCATAGAAAGAAAAGGCCACAAGCAGTGTTATTCAACTCTCTAATCAGATTTGGGTCCTGGGCAGCCAGTCATGCTTCTTTGACCTAGGAACCTTAACGGAGCTGAAGGTCAAGGTAACTTTTTGTAAATTTGTTGTTACACAAAGATTAGTCTCAGTGCAGCTTGGAGTTTCTTTCTTCTGGTTGGTGCAGCTTTGTACTCACAACCAGAACTGATAAGTATTTGCCTAAGTTATTAAGATGAACAACAACACTTTAGAAATATTTGATGAGTCTGATGGATGTACTTGTGGGAGTGTATTAACATTGGCGTTGTTGGTGAATGATAGTTTTGGTTATGTAGATAACCATACGTATGTGTTCCCCTCCCCAGCCTCTCCACAGAAACACATGAATGTGGCTGCTGGTTTATGGAGTGGGGAATATCCATTAGTCTCTGGTGGCTTGGGCCAACATAAATGATTCCTTAGAGCAGTGAGATGGGAAACTAGAAATCCAACTAGCTATATGGCAGACAAGGACTAGACTTCCTTTTATAATTAACGTGCAAGGTGGGAGCACTGCTCCTTGAGGGGCATGATGGCCTCTGCGTCATGTAGCTCACTGGGTGTGAATGATGTCAGCTTGTTTATCTGGAGATCTGAAAGTTTGCCTTTGTCTTATCTTTACAGCTCATTGCTCCTCCATCTCCTTTTCAAATCTCATTTGAAAGGTATTTAGATATTTTCTCCTTGCTCATCTTTCTTAATTTTACTCTGCCTCTCTTAATGGCCTTGTGATTCCAGTTTCTAACATTAGTTTTTTCAGGGTGTTTGCCAGTCTTCTTCAAATCAAACTTTGCTGTAAAATAACTGCAAGTTTGGCTTATGAAACTCAGCCTAGTGTGTGGAACTATAATTGTATAGATTAGTCCAGAATATAAATTGGTCTCTTATGAAATTGCATTAACTCAGTCATTAATAGTTTCATAAGCTAAGTTATTAGTACAGTGTGTGAAAACACTTATTGGTTAGGGAATATTTATAGATTAAAATATGTATATATTCTGAAATAAAAGGATCCTTTTAAGAGTTTGGTCCCTCTTTTTTATAGTAAGGAGTTACACTAGCCCGAAGAGGTGAGGAGATTAATTAGTTTTGTGAGGATGTTAGGCAGGTTGGTAGTTACTGAGGAGTATGGAAAGGAATTTAGAAAATTCTGACCAAGATTTCCTGACACGAAATTGATAGAAGTAATATTGTAACAGTGCCTGTCAATATTTAAATCAATTATAACTTATGCATACTTGCCCTTTCCTTGTTAAAAAGGCTGAGGGATAGAGGTCTAGGATGGGGACCATGATAATTACCTCCGGTAACACCCCTACTCTCTCACACAATTGGTAGAGCTAACTCGAAGTCGGTCTCAACCAGCCTCAACCAATTGTGTGCATTCTACCAGATCGAGACTGAGGTCAGTTAATTAGTTTTAGCTGACCTGTTGGGACCCTTGTCCTTCGTGTCTAACTTCAGTCACAAAGTAGAATATAGACACAGGCAGAATGTGGTCCAGCATCATTGGGAGGTACCGTTCTAAAAAGAATCAGATTTTTCCCAAGTCTCCAGCTCTTGAGCATGAGCTGCTTTTTTTCAAAGACCGTGTTTTTCCTCGAGCTAGTCTTTGTTCGCTGGTAACAGGCAAGCTAAATCTGTCAGGTATGTGGTAGGGAATCCAGACAAAGAAGTGGGAGTGTGTGTGTGTCTTTTTCTACTGTAAGTGGGCTGAGCATCTCAGTTTCTGGGCTACCTTCAAAGTTGGTGAATGCCAACATGTTTTTCTGTATTGTTCTTGGCAGTATTGGTCCTGGAGAGACTGTTTCTTGGATGGATGCTGCACTGCAGGAAATAAGGGTTTCTGGCCAATGTGGTACCATTCCAAGGAGCTCTGTCTTCCAGGGAGAGGCTTTCTGTGAAATGCATGATGCCACCGCTTTGAGAGATGTCTGTCAGCATCTCATGGAGACTGAATCTGATCAAGGGACTGGAAGCAGAGCTTTAAGGACAGAGCTTTAGATTTTCTTCCACACCACTTGCAAAAACATTTCAGAATTTGGATCTGGGAGCTCGGGTATCAATGTTCACCAGAGAAAGAAGGTGCAGCTTTAACTTACGCTTGCTCCAGAGTGTTATTTCTTTGAATCACTAGTCTTCTCTTTTAGATCTCTGTGGGGAGAACTAAGACATAGGATTTAATTTGCTTATTTGTACTAGGATTGAGGGGAAACTACATTGGAGAAGTTAATAATCTCCAATTGTTGCTTCCTTGTAGAAGAGCCTAGAGAATGGCCAACACATTGAAATGGAAGAGACTGACATATACTCCGGTGTGTTGTCATGGTTTTCCAAATTCAGTCTGTTGAGTTCCAGGATCCTATGGGGCCTCCCTAAGGATTTAATTTTTTAAAAAATTGAAGTATAGTTGACTTACAATATATTAGTTTCAGGTTTACAGCATAGTAATTTGATATTTTTATAGATTACACTGCATACAAAGTTATAATAAAATATTGACTATATTCCCTGTGCTGTACATTCCATCTTTGTAACTTATTTATTTTATACCTAGTAGTTTGTACCTCTTAATCCCCTTCACCTGTTTTGCCCCTTTCCCCACCCCTCTCCCCTCTGGTGACCACTAGTTTGTTCTCTGCATCTCTGAGGGTTTCTTTTTTTTTTTTGCTGTATGCAGGCCTCTCACTGTTGTGGCCTCTCCCGTTGCGGAGCACAGGCTCCGGACGTGCAGCCTCAGCAGCCATGGCTCACGGACCCAGCCGCTCTGCGGCATGTGGGATCTTCCCGGACCGGGGCATGAACCCGTGTCCCCTGCATCGGCAGGCGGACTCTCAACCACTGCGCCACCAGGGAAGCTCTCTTTTTTTTTGTAAAGGAACATTTATTTATTTACTTATTGGCTGTTGGGTCTTCGTTGCTGTGCGTGGGCTTTCTCTAGTTGCAGTGAGTGGGGGCTATTCTTTGTTGCGGTGCAAGGGCCTCTCATTGTGATGACTTCTTGTTGCTGAGTGTGGGTTCTAGGCACACAGGCTTCAGTAGTTGTGGCGCGTGGGCTCAGTAGTTGCGTCTCGCGGGCTCTAGAGCGCAGGCTCAGTAGTGTGGCACACGGGCTTAGTTGCTCCATGGCATGGGGGATCTTCCCGGACCAGGTATCAAACCTATGTCCCCTGCATTGGCAGGCAGATTCTTAACCACTGTGCCACCAGAGAAGTCCCTCCCCAAGGGTTTCTTTCTTTTTTTTTTTTTTAACATCTTTATTGGAGTATAATTGCTTTACAATGTTGTGTTAGTTTTTGTTGTATAACAAAGTGAATCAGCTATACGTGTACATATATCCCCGTATCCCCTCTCTCTTGCGTCTCCCTCCCACCCTCCCTATCCCACCCCTCTAGGTGGTCACAAAGCACCGAGCTGATCTCCCTGTGCTATGCGGCTGCTTCCCACTAGCTATCTATTTTACATTTGGTAGGGTATATATGTCAGTGCTACTCTGTCACTTTGTCCCAGCTTAACCTTCCCCAACCCCGTGTTCTCAAGTCCATTCTCTACATCTGCGTCTTTATTCCTGTCCTGCCCCTAGGTTCATCAGAATCATTTTTTTTCCAGATTCCATATATATGTGTTAGCATATGGTATTTGTTTTTCTCTTTCTGACTTACTTCACTCTGTATGACAGACTCTAGGTCCATCCACCTCACTACAAATAACTCAATTTCATTTCTTTTTATGGCTGAGTAATATTCCATTGTATATATGTGCCACATCTTCTTTATCCGTTCATCTGTCGAGGGACACTTAGGTTGCTTCCATGTCCTGGCTATTGTAAATAGAGCTGCAATGAACATTGTGGTACATGACTCTTTTTGAATTATGGTTTTCTCACGGTATATGCCCAAGAGTGGGATTGCTGGGTCATATGGTAGTTCTATTTTTAGTTTTTTAAGGAATCTCCATACTATTCTCCATAGTGGCTGTATCAATTTACATTCCCACCAACAGTGCAAGAGGGTTCCCTTTTCTCTACACCCTCCCTAGCATTTATTGTTTGTAGATTTTTCTTGATGATGGCCATTCTGACCGTGAGGTGACTGTGAGGTGATACCTCATTGTAGTTTTTTTTAAATAATATTTGAATTTTATTTTATTTATTTTTTTATACAGCGGGTTCTTATTAGTTATCTTTTGTTTTTAAATAACTTTATTTATTTATTTATTTTTGGCTGCGTTCGGTCTTCATTGCTGTGCGGGCTTTCTCTAGTTGTGGCGAGTGAGGGCTACTCTTCGTTGCGGTGCGCAGGCTTCTCTTTGCGGTGGCTTGTGTTTTTTGCAGTGCACGGGCTCTAGGCACGTGGGCTTCAGTAGTTGTGGCATGTGGGCTCTAGAACGTAGGCTCAGTAGTTGTGGTGCACGGCTTAGTTGCTCCGTGGCATGTGGGATCTTCCTGGGCCAGGGCTCAAACCTTTGTCCCCTGCATTGGCAGGCGGATTCTTAACCACTGTGCCACCAGGGAAGTCCTAGTTATCTGTTTTATACATATTAGTGTATATATGTCAATCCCAATCTCCCAATTCATCACACCACCCCTACCCCCCACCACTTTCCCCCCTTGGTGTCCGTACATTTGTTCTCTGCATTTGTGTCTCTATTTCTGCCCTGCAAACCGGTTCATCTGTACCATTTTTCTAGGTTCCACATATATGCGTTAATATACGATGTTTGTTCCTTTAGCATTTGTTGTAAAGCTGGTTTGGTGGTGCTGAATTCTCTTAACTTTTGCTTGTCTGTAAAGGTTTCAATTTCTCCGTCGAATCTAAATGAGATCGTTGCTGGGTAGAGTAATCTTGGTTGTAGGTTTTTCCCTTTCATCACTTTAAATATGTCCTGCTACTCTCCTCTGGCTTGTAGAGTTTCTACTGAAAGAATAGCTGTTAACCTTATGGGGATTCCCTTGTATGTTATTTGTTGCTTTTCCCTTGCTGCTTTTAATATTTTTTCTTTGTATTTAAGTTTTGATAGCTTGATTAATATGTGTCTTGGCCTGTTTCTTCTTGGATTTATCCTGTATGGGACTCTCTGTGCTTTCTGCACTTGGCTATTTCCTTTCCCATGTTAGGGAGGTTTACAGTTATAATCTTTTCAGATATTTTCTCAGACCCTTTCTTTTTCTCTTCTTCTTCTGGGACCCCCATAATTTGAATGTTGGTGCATGTAATGTTGTCCCAGAGGTCTCTGAGACTGTCCTCAATTCTTGTCATTCTTTTTTGTTTATTCTGCTCTGTGGTAGTTATTTCCACTATTTTATCTTCCAGGTCCTGTATCCGTTCTTCTGCCTCAGTTATTCTGCTATGGATTCCTTCTAGAGAATTTTTAATTTCATTTATTGTTTTGTTCATCATTGTTTGTGTGCTCTTTAGTTCTTCTAGGTCTTTGTTAAACGTTTCTTGTATTTTCTCCATTTCTGTTTCCACGATTTGGCATCACCTTTACTATCATTACTCTGAATTCTTTTTCAGGTAGACTGCCCGTTTCTTCATTTGTTTGGTCTGGTGGGTTTTTACCTTGCTCCTTACGTGCTGCATATTTCTCTGTCTTCCCATTTTGCTTAACTTACTGTGTTTGGGGTCTCCTTTTTGCAGGCTGCAGGTTCATAGTTCCCGTTGTTTTTGGTGTCTACCCCCAGTGGGTAAGTTTGGTTTAGTGTGTTGTGTAAGCTTCCTGGTGGAGGGGATTGGTACCTGTGTTGTGGTGGGTGGGGCTGGATCTTGTCTTCCTGTGGGCAGGGCTGCATCCAGTGGTGTGTTTTGGGGTGTCTTGTGAACTTACTATGGTTTTAGGCAGCCTCTCTGCTAATGGGTGGGGTTGTGTTCCTGTCTTGCTAGTTGTTTGGCATGGGGCATCCAGCTGTGGAGCTTGCTGGCCGTTGGGTGGAGCTGTGTTAGCATTGAGATGGGGATCTCTGGGACAGCTCTCGCCGACTGATACGACATGGGGCCGGGAGGTCTCTGGTGGTCCAGTGTCCTGAACTCGGCTGTCCCACCTCAGAGGGTCAGGCCTGACAGCAGGCTGGAGCACCAGGACCTTGTCAGCCACATGGTGGATGAGTAGTTTATTACCAGGGATATTAAAACACAGGAGCCAATAGCCAGATGAAGAGATTCGTAGGGTGAGTTCGAGAACAAAGAAACTTCAGTCCTCTTGTGGTTTGGAGCCCAGCACGGTGGCACGTGGAGGCATTCCGCTTCACCAGCCTGGAAGCTCTCTGAAACCCCTCCTTTTGGATTTTAATGGTCTCTGTGAGGGTTTCTTAAGGGAAGGTTGGCCATGGCTGGTGTTTCTCTCTGCTCTGTTATTGCCACATCTCATCCTCATCACTGTTTTCAGAGAAGAGATTCTAAGTCATAACTCCCTGTCTTCAGAATAACACAATGAATTGAGCTACATGTCTTCATCCTCTTATTTTTTGGTCAACATTTATTGATGCTTTCTGTATGAAACTAGAAGCACATGAATTTCCCCCTGCCTCAGTGAGAGAGTGTATTGTGCCTTTGTTAAGTCAGTCACCCTTTGGTACCTGGTGCCTCTTCAGAAAGTGAAAGGTCATTTTCCTCACAGCAACAGTGTGAGGGCTGATTTTTTAAAAGAACCTGGTTGCTAGGCCGTAGATTCTTTCTCCCTCTGCTTTGTCTGGGGTGTTTTTCAGTACAAGCTTTCGTGAGTTGAAATGATTTCCCAGTGGTGTGTCTTGTCTCCTCAGAGTATCTCTCAGTTCAGTGCCCTCAGATGACGACGAGTACGCCTGGATGTGAAAGCTTTTGGCTGAGGCTGAATGAGCTCCCTCTAAGACAGATGTTCAGCTGTAGAAATGTAATAGGAAATCCATTCAGTGTCTCCTCAGGCCCAGGTTGATGATGAGATTCAACTTCAGGTGCTTTGTCTTCAGTGTAAACTTTTTCATCTATGACTTTGAAGATGGAATGATGGTTTCAAATTGGATTTGGGATGCTGATGGAAACCAGTGCCTACCTCATTGCTCCTGGTGACCAGCACACTTGTCATTCTTGTCACCCAGAGAAAAGGCAACCTTTTGCCTGTTTAATCCCCTTTTTGTTTCAGGTTTTACCCTTCAGGTTAATATTGCTTCCCTTTTCTCAAGGTCCATACTGCTGAGTCCTTTAGTTGCTGTGATAGGTTATAGTCATCCTTGAACTTCTCCCTCCTTTCTTCCCTTCCTTCCCCTCTCACCTGCCCCATTGTGTTCTGGTGGGAAGACCTCAAGTGCATTTGATCAGCATCTCCATTTTCAATGCAAGCCACCAGTCTCTTTTAATATTATTTTTTAAAAAGATTTATTTATTATTTATTTAATTTATTTTTGGCTGCATCGGGTCTTAGTTGCGACATGTGGGATCTTCATTGAGGCATGCGGGATCTTTCGTTGCAGCGCATGGACTTCTCTCTAGTTGTGGCATGCGGGTTTTCTCTTCTCTAGTTGTGGTGTGCAGGCTCCAGGCTGCGTGGTCTCTGTAGTTTGGGGCATGCAGGCTCTCTAGTTGAGGCACACGAACTCAGTAGTTGTGGCACGTGGGCTTAGTTGCCCCGCAGCATGTGAGATCTTCGTTCCCTGACCAGGGATTGAACCCACAACTTCTGCATTGTAAGGCGGATCCTTTACCACTGGACCACCAGGGGAGTCCCCCATCTCTTTTTTTTTTTTTTTTTCCCCCGGTACACGGGCCTCTCACTGTTGTGGCCTCTCCCATTGCAGAGCACAGGCTCCGGACGTGCAGGCTCAGCGGCCATGTTTCACGGGCCTAGCTGCTCCGCGGCATGTGGGATCTTCCCGGACCGGGGCACGAACCCGTGTCCCCTGCATCGGCAGGCGGACTCTCAACCACTGCGCCACCAGGGAAGCCCCCCCATCTCTTTTAAAAATACTTCTCTAGCCCAGTGTGATAGATGTTTTGTAGAGGAAGGAACAAGGTTGATATGAATCAGGTCTATCTACACTAGTTAAAATATTGAAATATGTCTGAACTGGTCAGTAAATGGCTATTTTTTTGAGACTCTGGGTACTCCCCTGCTACTTTGGCTTCCTTGGCCCCTGCCCTGGAACTCATCCCTTGGAAATTCCTATCAAGGGGCCTTTCAGACCCTACTCTTGTTAATGGTATCCAGGCATCCATTCTGATTGGTTGGTGCCCCTGCAAACCAGCTGTGAATATTTTTAGCATTGCCCCTGTTTATGCATGAAACATAATTTATTGGCAGAGCCTTCTAGACCATAACATGTATACCTCTTCTGGGGATCAATATTTTTTGTTGAAAAGCTTGACTTCAGGATTAGATATCAATATCCTTCTGGGGCTGAAGGTAAATGTCATATTAGAAAATAAACATCATGTCCATGTTAATCCAATAGTAGTTTTAAAACAGTTGCTCAGAGGTAGGCTAAAGCCCTCATGGTTTTCTAGACATTGTCCCAACATCCCTCCTCCAAGCAGTATTTGGAGCCAACTTCACTTTTAAAGTTTTGGGCAACAGGAGGTTGTGTATTTAAGAATGATCACCTCCACATCATTAAGAAAAATTCTAATCTTCCTGAGAAATTTTTGGAAAGCTTTTTAGGTATTACCTCTTTGTTTAGTGGTGTGGCAGGAGGAGATGGACTTTACCAGCTTCTAGGAATTAAGGTTTGTCTTTTCAAGTAAAAAAAAAAAAATGTGTCCTCTGTTTGGCATTTAAAAAAATGTGATTCAGTGCCCTGTACCCGTAAGCTCTAGAGTTACATTTCAGAAATGGAATGAACTCACCTTTGTGTGTCAGTATCTGGTTTTATGGATGGGAATGGATGGGCACGTGCCCGTTGCAGGCCTATTCGTTCCTCTTATGTTTGAAAGCTGCATTCCGAAATGCCTTTAACAGAAGATGTTTGTGTGATATAGAGGTGATTGTTCACTGTACCATCACTGATGTGCTGCATTTTGACCAAATGACTAACTTTGCAAATAGACTATTTATGTCAAGTAGGAGCAAAGCTTCTCCACTGAAGTGCGTTTTTAACGATCTACTTTAAGAGTAAGTGGGTTGAGAAGTAGCTGCCCAGGAATCTGATTGGCTGGCACCAATGTCACTTCCCATAATTACCCGATAAACCATAAGGGCTTTGTTGGCACATTTATTCATGCCTGTCATGTCAGACCAGCTGCCATCCAGCATCCCAAGTCCACTGCTAGTGTCCTCTTTAAAATCTTTGAGGAGAAATTTGGTGCCTACATACCTTTGAAAGATCTTTGTGGGGAAATTTGGTATCCATGCACTGCAGATTTCACGCTGGAATGTTGTGCTGTTAAAAAAAAGTGTTAATGTTTTCCCTAAATAGGAAAAATTATGAAACTCATGATCTGGGCTAAGCTTTATATCGAGTTTTTTAAAAGGTTTCACTTTTTAGTACATCTAGTATATGCACTAAAGCATGTAGATGTAATCTAACCTAAAAGATGCAAATTGTAAATTCCATCTTGAAACGAGCTCTTGAAACTTGTGGAAATAATGCACTTAAAAAAATTAAAGGGAATGTAAAGAAATTTAAATTTTACCCTGGAGGGAGGAAGTAACCTGTTCCATTTCTATGGTGAAAAGAAAACAAAGAAACTATAATGTAAGAAATCAGAATAGCATCCCGTACACTAAGTATAATCACAGTATTTTTCCAATTTCTATATGAAGTATTTCAGTTGTATCGTAGACCAAGGGTATTCTAAATGATTCTTATACCATTTTCTGAGGAGGAACAGAAAACGATTGAAACTATAGTAAATATAGTATGTTTAGGGGGAACTCATTTCCTTTCACAGGAATATAGAGATTTTGCATCTTTTACCTATGCCTTCAGATCTTTCTCCTAAGATCTCAGTCGTGTTTTTTTAAGTGACTGGAGGGTGAGTAAATAGCTCTGTCTGTGGGCTCTGCCATTTGTTGTTGACATTTAGAGTACTTCTGCCTATTTTCTCAGACTACTATGGTACTCTCCACATTACCACATAATTACGTGGAACATGGGAACAGTGACATACTGAATAAAGAACGTGGACATACACTGAAAGACTAAAAGAAACCAGCTCTCACAATGGCTGTCTGGGCCTGAATAGAATAGCTTCACTTTCAGGAAACCGTCATTGAGTGACTCTGTGTATTAGTGTAAAATAAAAACCCAGTATTTCCCCAGCAGAATATCAGCCCTATGGGGATGAGAATACCGGCCATGGGCTAACATGAAATAGAAGAAATTAAATGCACTTGACAGTAATTGGCTGAAGAAAATTCAGGAGATAGCACCAGAGCCCAACAAAATGACGCTATTAAGGACACATTAGCCATATGTCTCTATTTTATTGAGAACACAGCAATTGAAATGACCAGGTGATGACCTTCACCCCAAACTGGAAGGTGGATGACAAAGTCTATGTTGGTTTGGAAACTAAAGGTGGAAAAAGGGATTAAAATTTGTAAGGCACAGGAACGGCTGTGGTTTGTAGCTTGGGGCCAATGAGGACTTGATAAAGGTTCATTAGGGGGCAATACTAGAAAAATCATCTCAGTATCTCTTACGGAGTAAGTGATATTAAAAATAGCTTTCATGAAATCTCAACGTGACCTCTTATAATCTGTACTTTCTCTCAGCAAATATTTATATGTGGTACATGTTCATATATCAGAATAAGACTGTCCTTAGTATTCAAGAGTGAACACACTTCCATAGCCACTGCATCTTGTGCATGAAACAATTACAGTCCTGATCAGATGGTCCTGTAATTGTTGGCTTACCTACCTCTCTCCTAACAAGCCTCTGATTTTCTGTTAGATGGCCACTAGAATCCAGCACAGTGCCAAGCACACCACAGTCCCTTAATACCTAGTCACTGAATGAATGGTTCTCACGGTGATTTTGGTGATGAGACTGGGTGTTCTGAGAAGGCTGCTGCGCTGGCTCTTTAGAATCCTTCTCTACACATCACATACATTTCATGTCTTTTTTATGGGTTCGTTCTAAGAAAAGGCTTGGTCATAATACTGTGTGTTTTTCTCATATTCTCTGGTTGTTGCCAAACTATCCGGACAGATAAAATAAATATGTGGTAAAGGAAGTTATAATAATTATAAATGGAGTATAACCTTTCGAAATTGTGAATCACTGTATTGTACACCTGTAACTTACATAATGTTATATGTCAGCTATACTTCAATTAAAAAAAAAACATTAAAGAAAGAGGTAAAGGAAGGAGGAAAGGATAAATTAATGAAGCAGTTTAATTTTAAGAAATGACATCCCCAAAATATTCTATTAGTAGTGGTAGGGTAAAGAATTTTATTATAAATCTATTTGTAAATATGTTTATAAAGTTGTAGGTTAGTTAAATCCTGCAGAAAATTTAATAACATATATACACACATGTATGTATGATACCTAATATCTACAAATACCTAATGTAACGTGACTGAACACAGAATCATAGATCTTCTGCCCTCGTTTACCACATGTTCTGCCTCCAATTTTACTATGAGCACTGGTTGTACAGGTGTTCCAGCAGTGGGCAAAATTTCATGTTTTATATCACTCTGCTTCATTTCTGTAATTTCTGTTTTGTTAGCAAAAGGAATAAAGATTTTTATTTACCTTTTTAAAGGTGGCTGGTGTAGCTTAAAAATACTTGGCCTTTGAGTTTATATGGGGTTCTAGGTGAAACCATTTTTGTGCTGTGTTTTATATTCAGTTTGTTTTCCTTTAAAGAAAGGGATGGTCAAGTTTGCATCAGTATAGCTTACTGGAATACCAGTCTCAGATTTAGTAATTTGGCTTGGTACCTGCTGGATCAACCACAGGGCTGAGGCGGAGAAAACAGGCTTTTTGACGCAGATGAGTCTGTATTTAGGTTCCAGCTTCTCCCCTTACTAACTGAGCAATCTCAAGCAAGCTACTTAACACTTCCAGGCCTTGGATTTCTCATTTGTAAAGAGAAGATGATGTATTCCTTATTGGGTTGTGGTGATGATAAAGTCCCATGGAAATGTTCAGTTAATGGTAGATCTTAGTAGGAGAACACTTCTTTTTTCCTTTTAGCATTTGTCTTCATAGTTATTCATGGGAGAGCTATCATTTTACCTCTTGTTACCTTATTTTCTCTGTGACAATGTTAATACTATAACGTTAGTAGATAATACTGTTTATTAGATTGATTTATTATATGCTAGGACTTCCTCAGGCCCAATGAACATAACACATTTAAAGTGAATGAATTCTGATTCTATCACAGTGAGGTTCCTATGTTTGCTGATTATAGGATGGAAGTACTAACAAAGAAGCTTATGTATTTGAACTCTTTGAGAATCAGAATTATATTAAACTTATATGAAATTTAATATTTTGTATTATGTTATACATATATTTATATTATATTTAAATTATACAAAATAATTTAATATAAAATTATATTAAAATGCATCATCACAAAAGTGTCCACTGATTGGGTGTTGTTACACGCTCAGGGAAGATTAGGCACTTTATGCAAGTTTAACGTTGGCACAATCCAAACATATAAGTAGGTATATATCATTCCCATGTTATGGACAACAGAGTTGAGGAACAGGTAGTCTAAACTCTTCCGAGGTCAGAGCTGGATATAAACTGAGATCAGTGTCACTCCAATACCTACTAACTAAACTTGAATGGTTGTTGTCATTGTTATTTTAAAATTTATCTCATTCTTTCTTTTTTAAAAATTATTTATTTATTTATTTTTGGCTGCACTGGGTCTTTGTTGCTGCGTGCGGGCTTTCTCTAGTTGCGGTGAGTGGGGGCTACTCTTTGTTGCGGTGCGTGGGCTTCTCATTGTCGTGGCTTCTCTTGTTGCAGAGCACGGGCTCTAGGCGTGTGGGCTTCAGTAGTTGTGGCACGTGGGCCCAGTAATTGTGGCTCACGGGCTTTAGAGTACAGGCTCAGTAGTTGTGGTGCACAGGCTTAGTTGCTCCGCGGCATGTGAGATCTTCCTGGACCAGGGCTTGAACCCGTGTCCCCTGCATTGGCAGGTGGATTCTTAACCACTGCACCACTAGGGAAGTCCCTAAAATTTTTGTCATTCTAACCCCTCCTAAGAGTGTTTAAAACATTACAATATAGCTCTAGATTTCTGGAATTCCAGGGGACTTCCTGGGATGAACTTACTCTATTTTCCTGAATATCCCAAGCTATTTTGTGTGTGTTTGTGTGTGTGTTTGACCTTAATGGTTGCTACTTACACTGTATAATTCAGACGCCTTTGCTCTAGCTCATCCATCCCTGAACGTTGTCCTGGGTGACTGAAGGGAGGTTTCTATGTCATCGATTTGTAAGGGGATTCTGATTTAGGATGCTACTCTGGGTGTATCCGCTCTGTGAGGACTATGCTTCGAAGTTCCTAACCTCATGGCTCTTCTGACTTCATCAGCCAAGCTCAGCCCCCAGCAGTTGGCGGTAGTTAGCCTGGCAATCTCATGTTTATCACCTAACCGATCCATCTTCTTTGCCGTGTTCCCTAATCCAGACTTCTAGAATCTTGTTCCAGGTCCCTGGCCCCAGCCTGATCCTCCCCTTCACCTCTTCTGGGCATGATTTTGGCGACTTTCCGATCAATTACTGTATTGATTTCCCAGTACCGCATAAGTTCTTAACTCCTCTGCTCATATCAGAGCAATCAGGAGCTGAACTTAGCCTCTGTTGCTAAGGTCTTGCTCTGGTGCAATAATAATAATAACTAAATAATAATAGCAACAACAAGTTCTCCTTTTTTTTTTTTTTTTTTTTTTTTGCAGTATGCGGGCCTCTCACTGTTGTGGCCTCTCCCGTTGCGGAGCACAGGCTCCAGACGCGCAGGCTCAGCGGCCATGGCTCACGGGCCCAGCCGCTCCGCGGCATGTGGGATCTTCCCGGACCAGGGCACAAACCCGTGTCCCCTGCATCGGCAGGTGGACTCTCAACCACTGCGCCACCAGGGAAGCCCAAGTTCTCCTTTTTTTATTTCTTTCTTTTCTTTTTAAGACAGAGGCACTCCGTAAATTCTATTAGAGAAAAAATACAGACGTTTCCTCCCAGTCTCTTTACCCAGGAAAATATACCAGAGGAAGGACTGGAGAAAGGAAAGGCATCCCTTGGAATCTATTTCAAGGGAAAGAAGCAGCCTTGAATGACCTCATTGTTCATGGGACTGTTTAGGATCCTTCCACTGTCTAGTAGTACTATCTAATATTTATTTCTGGCAACATATATTCATTTCTGTTTCATGTATAGATATACGGCACTTCTGGGTAAGCTCATTCTTTGGGAATTGAGTCCCTAAAGTCAGGTTAGAATGAATATTAGAGATAGTTTTAGAGGACAAAAAAACAAATTTCCTTGCCTATTCCCCCAAAACAACTTCAGGTCCTTGAAGGCCAGGAGGGGGGTGAGTTGGAAAAACCTACAGTTCTCCTGTCTCGTTCTCCCTCACTTTCACACGAAACACTTCACTCCTGACATTTCTTGTTACCTAACGTGTGGGTTTTTTTCCCCACACCAAGCAGGTTCTGCAACACCTAGTGGGTGTCCTATAATTTAACTCAATTATGACAGTACCTACCTGGAGGTAGTGTCAGATCCCACAGGTAAAGGCAGTTCCACGAGATTGCCCCCCACTTCAGATGTAATTAATAGGTCCCCGGGTTACCCACAACTCCTGTCTGACTTGGTTATAAATCGAAGATTCCCATGACCTCCTCCTTCTTGGATTTGATTATTTGCTAGAATGGCTCAGAGAACTCAGGGAAACTCTTACTTACTTTTACCAGTTTATTAAAGAATATGATAAAGTATACAGATCAAGAGCCAGATGAAGAAATACACAGGGCAAGGTCTGGCGGAGTCCCATGCCCAGGAGATTCAGTCCCTGAGGACTTGGGATGTCTCACACTTCTGGTACGTGAATGTGTTCTCCGACCTGGAAGCTCACCAAATCCCATACATTTGGGATTTTTAAGGAGGCTTCATCATGTAGGCACAATCAGTTAGCAGCCTTATTTCTAGCCCCACTTCTCCAGATAGGTAGGGGGCGGGACTGAAAATCCCAATCTTCTAATCATGGCTTGGTCTGTCTGGTGACTAGCTCCCACCCAGGAGCCCACCCAGAGTTGCCTCATTAGAACAAAAGATGTTCCTAGTGTTATCACTTAGGAGGTTACAAGGGTTTTAGGAGTTCTGTCCAGGAACCTGGGCAAAGACCAAAGTATATATTTTCTGTTATCTCACAGAGGGGTATGGGAGAAAGTAATAGTAGGTCCACATGATTTACTCTGGTTGGAGTGTGGCTGAGGTTTTTGGACCATGCTGTACTGTTTAACACGGTGTGCAGAAATCAGTTACCCCAAACGGAAAACCAGGATGGGGTAGTTACATCTGCGTGGTCTACAGTCCTGGGATATGATTTGTCAGTTACATGAGGCTGGATCCGGTGTGCCTTTGTCTCAACTCTTATCCATTTACACAGAACATCTTTATTAACCGAATTAAGTCTGGGTCAATGAATGAACTCCTAGTTTTGGGGTTAAGGTAAAGGGTTTGAAAGTAGAATTTCATATGTGGTAGTTTAATTTTTCTACTAAGTTGCACTTCATACAAATTTATATTTTCTTCCTTCTGAAAGAATTCAAGCCATACTGGGGCATTCTGATGCTTAGAATTTAGCCATTAAATTAGGTGGAAGGGTCATAAAGCATTTTGTAGAAGCCACGCTGATATATCATTCTTGAAAGGTGTTCATTTGGTTCTCCAGCTCTGATTTGTTTAGTAGAACATATTAATTGCTAAGTGGACAGAACTAAACCATTTTAGGGTTCAAAAAATTGCAAGCTCTGAAAAATAAATAGCTTGATCATTGCAGAACATTCATTCTGACTACAGCAGCTTATTTGATCAAAGACAGTATAAGTTTATTCTCAGAATTCTTCACAATTGCTTTTAAAATGGAAGTTGATACTGTTACAGTAGTTCAAATGAAGTACAGCTTCCTTCAGCAGCTAAATCAAAATGGCAGGGATGAAAATATTGTCACTCTCCCTCGAGGGCGTTATCACAAGAAAACATAGCAGTCAGTAAGGAGGATGTTTTGACCTAAAACATCAGCAGAATGTTAACATGATGAATTACTAATATTGATGCTGGCCATTTGTTGAGTTTTTAACCTGTTAACGTACCTAGCTGGCACCTTGTGAGTCTTTGCATGAACTAATTCATTTAATCCTTTTAAGACTCACCTACAGATACGCTGTTATCCTCATTATACAAGTGAAGGAACTGCAAGGTAGGGAGGTATGCTTTGCCAAGTGTCAAATACACCAAGTGGCAGGTCTTTCTGATTCCATGACCTGTACTTTCAATCCCTTGACCTCCTCGTCTTTACTCACTTACTGCATCTCCCCAACAATCTCTCCAACTCACTGTTGAATGTAAGAATACCATTTCTGCCATCCAACATTCTTTAGGCAAAATTGTAAGTAATTTAAAAGTATTTTGGGATATGGAAAATGTTCTGTATCTTTATTTTCAGCTTTATTGAGGCATAATTGACAAATAAAACTATTATACATTTCAAGTGTACAGCATGATGATTTGATATATGTACACATTGTGAAAGGATTCCTACCATCAAGTTAATTAACATATCCATCACCTCACATATTTACTTTTCTGTTTTTTTTTTTTTTTGGTAAGAACATTTAAGCTCTGCTCTCTTAGCAAATTTCAGTTATACAATACAGTGTTAACAACTGTAGTCACCATGCTTTACATTAGATCCTCAGATATTATTCATCTTATAACTGAAAGTTTGTAACTTTTTACTTTTTTACTGTCTCCCTAGTTCTCCCAACCCCAGCCCCTGGCAACCACCATTCTCTCGATTTCTATGAGTTTCACTTTTTTTTTTTTGATTCCATTTATGTGATGTCATGTAGTATTTGTCTTTCTCTGTCTGGCTTATTTCATTTATCAGAATGCCCTCCAGTTTCATCCATGTTGTTGCAAATGACAGGATTTCCTTATTTTTTATGAGTGAATAGTATTCCTCTGTGTGTGTGTGTGTGTGTGTGTGTGTGTATGGTCACATTTTCTTTATTTATTCATTGATCTGTGGACACTTAGGTTGTTTCCATACCTTGGCTATTGAAAATAATGCCACAATGAACATGGGAGTACAGATATCGCTTTGAGAAAGTCATTTTGTTTCATTTGGATATATACTCAGCCTTGGAATTGCTGGATCATATGATAGTTCCACTTTTAATTTTTTGAGGAAACTCAGTACAGTTTTCCATAGTGGCTGTACCAGTTTAAATTCCTACCAACAAGGTACAAGGGTTCCTTTTTCTCTACCTCCTCACCAGCGTTTGTTATTTCTTGTGTTTTTGACAATAGACATCCTAGTAGGTTTGAGGTGGTGTCTCATTGTGGTTTTGGTTTGCGTTTCCCTGATGATTAGTGATTTTGAGCTTTTCATGTATCTGTTGGCCGTTTGTATATTGTCTTCATAAAAATGTCTATTTGGGTCCTTTACTTGTTGTTTAACTGTTTACTTTGCTTTTGGACTGCATGGGTTCTTGGTATATTTTGGATATTAACCCCTTATTGGGTATGTGGTTTGCAAATATTTTCTCCCATTCCATAGGTTTTTTATTTTGTTGCTAGTTTCATTTGTTATACAGAAGCTTTTTAGTTTAATGTGGTCCCACTTTGTGTGTGTGTGTGTGTGTGTGTGTGTATGTGTGTCTGTGTGTGTCTGTGTGTTTTCTGCCTTTGCTTTTGGTGCCAAATCCAAAAAATCATTGCTAAGACCAATGTCAAGGAGCTTACCCCCAATTTTTTTTTCTAGAAGTTTTATGCTTTCAGGTCTTACATTTAAGTCTTTAATCCATTTTGAGTTGTTTTTTGTGTATGGTAGAAGATACAGGTCCAGTTTCGTTCTTTTGTAGGTGGCTATCTAGTTTTCCAAATACCATGTATTGAAGGGGCTACCCTTTTCCTATTGTGTAGTAGAGTATCTTGATTGGCAGTTTATTTTCTTTCAGCACTTAATATATCATCCACTCCCTTCTTGCCTGCAAGGTTTCTGCTGAAAAATCCATTGATAGTCCTATGGGTTTTCCCTTGTACTTAATTAGTTGCTTTTCTCTTGCTACTTTTAAGATTCTCTCTGCATTTTTAACTTTTGATCATTTAATTGTAATGTGTCTTGGTATGGTTCTCTTCAGAGTCATCTTTTTTTGCGGGTACTCTTTGGACTTCCTGGATCTGTATGTCTGTTTCTTTCTCCAGATTAGGGAAATTTTTAGCCATTATTTATTTGAATAAGCTTTCTGCTGCTTTCTCTTTCTTCTTTTTCTGGGACCCCTCTGTTGTATACATTAGTCTGCTTGATGGTGTACCATAAGTCCCTTAAACTGTCTTCACTCTTTTTCATTCTTTTTATTTATTTATTTATTTATTTAATTTATTTTATTTTTGGCTGCGTTGGGTCTTTGTTGCTGCACGTGGGCTTTCTCTAGTTGCGTCGAGCAGGGGCTACTCTTCATTGCGGTGTGCAGGCTTCTCACTGCGGTGGCTTCTCTTGTTGCAGAGCATGGGCTCTAGGCATGTGGGCTTTAGTAGTTGTGGCTCACGGTCTCTAGAGTGCAGGCTCAGTAGTTGTGGCACACGGGCTTAGTTGCTCTGCGCCATGTGGGATCTTCCCGGACCAGGGATCAAACCTGTGTCCCCTGCATTGGCAGGTGGATTCTTAACCACTGCCCCACCAGGGAAGTCCCCTTTTTCATTCTTTTTAATTTGGCTCCTCTAGTTGGATGAATTCCACTGCCCTGTCTTTGAGTTCACTGATCCTTTCTTCTGCTTGATTTAGTCTGTTGCTAAATACCTCTGTTTAATTTTTCAGTTTAATTCTTATATTTTACAGCTCTATGATATTTGTTTTATAACCTCTTAATATTTTCTATCTCTTTGTTGAAATTCTCACTTTGTTCATGCATTGATCTTTTGACTTTAGTGAAGACTTAAAGACTGTATTTTCAAGTCTCTGTTGAGTAATCTGTTTCATTAAGATCAGTTTCTGGGGATTTATCTTTTTCTTTTATTTGGTACATATTCTCTTGTTTCTGTATTTTCTTTGACTCTCTGTATTGGTTTCTGCACATTAGATAAAGCAGCCTCCTCTCCCAGTCTTGACAGACTTGTTTTGTGTAGGAGATGAACATTGTCCATCAGCATGTCCTGAGGTCCTGGTTGTCTCTCAAGCTTTTGTGATTGTCCAAGCTGCCATCTTTGTTCTTAGTGGCTCCCAGTAGTTGAGGGTGTGCCACAGCCCACCAGTGTTCTATAGGAGAGGATCACCATCAGCACATTCTTACAGGCGGATTAGAAACCAGACCTTCAGGCAGCAGTTAGGAAAGTATGTAGTTAAGCCTCTTCCAGGGAAAAACTGTGAGTGGATGTTTTGTCCTGCTCCCTCTGCACTGGCTCGAGTGTAGCCATGGGGTGAGGGGAGCTCCTGTGCCAGTTTAAAAATAGATGCTTCATTTGCTATTTTCCTGCGAGACTCATGAATGCAAGTTCCATTGGCTATCAGAACAAACTGATTTGGAGGCTGTCCCTCAACTGACAGCCATAAAAGTTGGGGCACTAGATGTGCGGACAGGCTCCTTCAAGGGAGACAGTGATGACTTGTTTGATTGTTGTAGGAGCTATAGGGAGAAGGCAGGGAAGTGCCCACTAGCTCTTTCAGGCTCTAGGGAAGATATGTCAACCCCTAAAATGCAAGCTAATTAGAAGCCAGACCCTCAGGCAGCTTGTAAAGTATGTAGTGAGTCCCTTCCAGTAAGAGAATGGAAGATGGGTGTTTTTGTGTGCTCCCTCTGCACTGGCCCCTGGGGAGGATGGCCGTGGTGAGTGTTCACAGTTAAAATGTGCTTCTTTGTTTGCTATAATCCTGTGGAACTTGTGGATGCAAGCACCATTGGCTTTCAGAGCTTGGTGTTTTGGGGGTCTGTCCCTCTTTTTTTTTTTTGGCCACACCATGTGGCCTGTGGGATTTTAGTTCCCTGACCAGGGATCAAACCCGGACCCTGTGCAGTGAGAGCATGGAGTCCTAACCGCTGGACCGCTAGGGAATTCCCAGGGGGTCTGTCCCTTTGCTCTTCAGGGAGAATCTGGGAGTTGGCAGTTCCCTCCTGATTGCATGGTGCTGTGCTGGGAGTGGTGCTTATGGTAAAAGTGTGTCTCAGACTTGCCTACTTGTTTTCATGTGGGTATTTTCCCCTATGTGTAGAAGCCACTCAGCTAGTTTCTGG
The DNA here is from genome assembly GCF_011762595.2 of Tursiops truncatus. Classification (NCBI taxonomy): domain Eukaryota; kingdom Metazoa; phylum Chordata; class Mammalia; order Artiodactyla; family Delphinidae; genus Tursiops; species Tursiops truncatus. The sequence continues at coordinate 11,127,013 of NC_047050.1, read as the reverse complement.
TTTTTGTGTCAGAGGGAACTGTGCCATGTGTAGGTGTACATTCGATGTGTCTGTGGGAGGATGGAAGTTCAGGAGCTTCCTTTGTCACCATCTTGGTCCCTTCCAACCAAATGTCCTACATCTTGATCTGGGTGTGGTTCCATGGGTGTAGAATTGTGTAAAACTGCATTGAGCTGCACAGTTCAGACTTGTGTGTTTGACTGTATATAAATTATACCTCAATAAAAATTAAAAAATAAAATAATTCTAATTTGATGTGTTTAGTTTATTATTTATTTAACATTGGTTAGATGTCCACTCTACCTTTGGCTGGCCACAGCCTATAGAGAGGCATTTCTTAAAGCCTGACCATCTGAGGGATGAGATTGTCCACTCTGAGACGTAGAGGGGAGAGTTAAAGTCAGGGAGTTGTAGCCCTGATATGTTCTTACTGTCCTGAGGCGAGGCTGCATCATGTTCTTACATCTCTGTTTCTTTTTCCTTTTCTTGGAAATAAATTGATATGAGACACAAATTCAGAGTGAGTTTTTTTTTTTTTTTTTTGGCCACGCAGTGTGGCTTGTGAAATCTTAGTTCCCAGACCAGGGATTGAACCCAGGTCATGGCAGAGAAAGCACCAAGTCCTAATCACTGGACCACCAGGAAATTCCCCAGAGTGAGTCTTCATTCTGTATTTCTGTAGTGTCCTGTCTCAAGAAACACAATGTGGTTTCTATTAAGAGGGAAATTAAAAGGGATGTGTTTCTCTTTCAGTGTCTTCATCCGGCCTCAGTAATCTGGGCTCAGTCTGAATTAAGCTCAAGAATTTGCCCTTCAAGAAGCAAGGAGAAAGGAGACCTAGGTGGAGTGTTATTTAGCATTTCGTCTTTCCTACTAGGAGAAAAATTCAGACATAAGCGTTTGAAATTACAAAATTGTCATGATTATGCATTTTACAAAATAATTTACTTTAAGTTCTATAAATACTTGGATCTCTAGAGTAATTGCATATTTGATTCACTATAAATTGACAGAGATTGGTGGTTGAAAAACTGTAGAGTTGAAGATTTAACAGTCACTCTTAATTGAAAGTTAGTTAGACATGAAGATAGTAAAGCATCCCTGAACATGAAGATAATAAAATGTCCTTAAAAGAGAAGGTATGACTTTTTAAATAAAAATTTCAATTTACCACCAAATTTTTAGGACTCTATTATTTTAACAGATATAAATGTATTGTGAAGCATTATTAGAAGAAAGAATCAAATGTTCTTTTTTCAAGTTGTAATTTCTATTGTTATAAATTCTTCTTACAAATATCTAATTAAGCATAAGAAATAGGGACTTCTCTGGTGGTGCAGTGGCTAAGACTCCGCACTCCCAATGTAGGGGGCCTGGGTTTGATCCCTAGTTAGGGAACTAGACGCCACATGCATACCGCAGCTAAGAGTTTGCATGTCACAACAAAAGGGGCCCGTGAGCTGTAACTAAGACCCTGCACAACCAAATAAATAAATAAATATTAAAAAAAAAAAGATCAGTAGAGTAGAATGGGATCCAGAAATAGACCCACACATACATAGTCAATTGGTCTTTAAAAAAAAAAAAGAATAAGAAATAACTACCATTTATTGAACCCGTATTATTAGCCAGGCTCTGCTGAAGTATTTCATCTAACTTTTCTCAGTTCTCTGAAGTCTCTTGAGGTTGACTTTATTATTATTTTCATTTTATGGTTACTGATTCTGAAATCCTTCAAAGTATTGATACGTTTTCTTAATAACTAAAGAAAAGTGAAATTAGGTATAGTTCTGCTATGTGACTTGGAAAATTATCGAAGAATTGCATGGAATAAGTCTTTGTCAGGCATAATACTGGCTTAACAAGAGAGGAAGTATGGAGTGCAGTGGGGCTCCTGGGCCCAGGCTGTGGTCTGAATCCCAGACCACCCCAGGGCCAGATAAGCAGGTAACTGTGTGCTGCACTTCCTCAGTTACTGAGGGCAGTGTTCACCATCTGTCCTTCGCAGAGCTGTCCTGATGATACAGTGAACAATATGTCTACAGCACTTAGCACAGCGACTGCACACAGTCAACTCTCAATAAATACTAGTTATTGTTGTTAATATTCAGTTACCTGAAAGCATCAGTAAATGTCAAGTTGATGCAGTTTGTTAATGCCTGGGACATCATTTGTTCTTTTAAGGGGAAGTGAGAATTTGAAGAATGATATAAGGATATAGAAATGATGTGAAGATGAGCCAGAGAAGTGTTATTTAGTTCATGTTTTATTTTATTTATTTTTAAATAAATGCTTTAAAAATATTTATTTGGCTGCACCAGGTCTTAGTTCTGGCACATGGGATCTTTTAGTTGCGGCATGCAAGATGGTTTTTTTAGTTGCGGCATGTGGGCCCCTTTGTGGGCACTTAGTTGAGGCATGCGGGATCTAGTTCCCTGACCAGGTTTGAACCTGGGCCCCCTGCATTGGGAGCATGGAGTTTTAACCACTGGACCACCAGGGAAGTCCCTAATTTATGTTTTGACTTATTAAATAAACATTGCCAGTTTCTTCTGTTGGCTGGATTTGTTGTTATATTATCCTTTCTCCTTCTCCTTCTTCTTCTCCCCTCCCCCTTTCCCCTCTCCCCTCCCCTCTTCTCCTCTCCTTTCACTTTCCTTCCCCTTCCCCCTCCTCCTCCTTCTTCCTCTTGTAGGATATAGGGGGAAGGCAGGAAGGAACTAGCATGTTGAACTCTGTAGCTAAAATACAACTTTCAGGTAAAAGGAAATTGATGTGGAGTCCAGACCAGGTTTTACCATTGTTTCTTAAAAAAATTTTTTTTGGCTGCCTTGGGTCTTCGTTGCTGCTGGGCGTGGGCTTTCTCTAGTTGTGGTGAGTGGGCGCTACTCTTCGTTGCAGTGCGTGGGCTTCTCATTGTGGTGGCTTCTCTTTGTTGCGGAGCACGGGCTCTAGGGCACGCAGCCTTCAGTAGTGTGGCACTTGGGCTCAGTAGTTGTGGCGCATGGGCTTAGTTGCTCCGCAGCATGTGGGATCTTCCCGGACCAGGGCTTGAACCCATGTCCCCTGCACTGGCAGGCAGATTCTTAACCCCTGCGCCACCAGGGAAGTCCCTTACCATTATTTCTTGAGTAAGATAAGCTTGATACATATATTTGCCTCTTTGAACTTTACTTGTAAATGGGGCTAATGATAATTTTAAAGCCTCTTAGGATTTTATCACAATAGTGAATTCATGTTTGTGATGTGCTTAGGAGATCATGAATGCCTTTGCCTTTTGTAAAAAAGCAAAAATGTAAAATCCTAGTAAATAGAAAAAAATCCCATTTATTTATAAATTAATCACTTTTTATGAGTCCCTTTTGGTCCTCTAAAGACCAAAAGAGTAATGTTTTCTCTTTTGATTTGGCACAGTAGGTAAATGTGTTATTCAAAATGCTGGTTGTGTAAGTTGGGAGAAAAAGTGACATTTATCGTTTAATTAGTTCTTTTGACTGAGGATCCAAAATTACAGTCCAAATTTTCTAATAAGCTGAAGAGTGGGAGCAAATGATAACATCTTGCTATTAATAAAAAAACAAAACAGAAAACCTAAGGGATACCAGCAGCTTGTGTTCTGACATAATTATTAGTGGGATATTTTCCTGATATGTTTAGATTCATGTACAGTGGCCGCTCTGATGCTTCATTATATTTTTCATGATATGGACGTTTCTGGTAGGTAAGATTTTTTTTTTGATGTGGACCATTTTTAAAGCCTTTATTGAGTTTGTTACAATATTGCTTCCGTTCTGTGTTTTGGTTTTTCGGCCACGAGGCATGTGGGATCTTAGGTCCCCGATGAGGGATCAAACCGGCACCCCCTGCATTGGAAGGTAAAGTCTCAACCACTGGACCGCCAGGGATGTCCCCTCTTTGGACTTTGAATTGCCTCCTCTTTTTGACATCCGTGTAGCTGACTTTTAACTCTGCTGTGCCCCATGCCTCCAGAGACTTCCCATATGAGTACAGACGGATGACCCCATTCCCTATCTGTGATGTGGCCACTAGGTTCTCTTAAAAGGACTGACATACACCTCTTACTTCTTTTGGGGGATCCGACATGCCCTGCACCTTTCCTGTCAGACTGGGGAATAAGACTCAAGTTATTTAGAAATATTTGTCTATTATTTAGAGATAGGCAAAGCATGTAGCGGTAACAAAGATCCCCCAGCCTCGGTAGATTAAAACAAAACAAAAAAAAAAAAGGTTGCTCATGGGGTGGGTGGGGAGCTCTGTTTTCAGTTTCATTTCTCTTATCTTGTGACTCTACCACTCAGCATGATACTTGAGGATTTCCAATGTCTGAGGAAGTGTAGGATGGAGTGTGTCACTCCAGCAATGATACATTCCCACAGCTCACTGGCTAGAACTTCTTGCATTGCCGCATAGGAGTATGGGGTGGTAGGGAAGTGTAATTCACCCATATTCCAAAAGCAGAGCAGAGCTGAGTTTGGGTGACCCTTTGGTGTCTCCACTTTAGCATTCTTTGTTTATAAATAATATTATACCTTCACAGTCGTACATTTTATACATTGCCTAGGCATTATCCAGAATGTCTGTGAAGTAAACATTTCCCATAACTTATCTATGCCCCAAACGTAGACACAGTTATATGCTACTGAGCCATCTTTGGTACAGCAGATGCTTTAAATGGCTTTGGTAATTGGTGCTGGCTTTGCACTGATCCAGTTACATTCTATAAATCTGCAATTTATTACATCAGTTCTGATCATGGGCAAGTCTGTGAGGTGAGTAGCGTCCATTGGGAACAGGCAGCGGTCTGAAGGTAACTGGCCTGCCCGAGACTTGAGCCAGTTCTCGGTTGCATTTGGATTGTGTTCTAATGAAATGCACCCATCCTTGGCCCTAGCCTGGCTTCAGGGTCTCAGGATGTCAAGTGACCGTGAGTTGAGTTCCTTAACCTTCCTCCTTTTTATTGGAGTGAGGAGGTGGTAGTTTATGAACAGAACAGTTTTCTAGACTTTTCATGCAAGGAGACCAACGGCTAGGAGATGACCCCTGGCTGTCCAGAGAATGGGGTGAGCTTTTTACTCCTGTCCCTGAAGCCACAATATGAAATTTTCAAACTGGAGAGAATCTTGCTGGCAAATGGAAGTTTTGCTCTTCTAATTTTTTATAACTTTTGGGGTATAAGAAAGGTCATCCAATTTTTCAGATTCATCCGTCTAAACTTTTTTTTGGTCCATCTGTTTTTGTCCTGGCACACACAGTGGTAAATTCTTCATTTCAGGGCTGCTTCACTGCTCTTCCAGAACAGAGAAAAGAGAGCACGCAGAATTATTATTAATTTCTAAATAAAATGGGCCAGGTCTTATGCTCTCCTAAAAATGGAAACAGTCTTTTTCACAGACCATACAGGGGGTAAGATTTTAGTGTCATTTGTGGGAGAGCGGCTGTCAGAGTCTTTGTAGGAAAAGGCAATTAACTGTTTGTGAAGCTGGCAGTGGGGCCCTGGGGAAGGGGGAGGAGTGGGAGATGAGAGGGTCAGGTTCTGATCCCCTTCGGCGGTCCATGTGGCTCTCTCCTGGCAGAGCGCCCCTCGATGTCAAAGCGAGCTGTGTGCGCCAGCAATGCAGCAGAGTGAGGAGAATCAGATACCGCGTCTGAGCGGTTTGCATTTTTCCTTCTTTTCCTTTTCTCCCTTTTTGTCTTTTACCCTGACAGTTTTCAGAATAAAGGAACATTGCTTTCTGAACAGAGTGACTCTTACACAATTATTTGGAAATGCTGCATTTAAGCCCCAGGGACAATATTTTTGGCTATGAAGCTAAGTGCAAAGTTGAAGTTGAAAATCAGACACTGGGGTTCCTATTATTATTAAAACTTGCCTGAATTGGGGCGTATCCTCAAATTTGGTAAGTTTAGCTGGTCATCTGGAACCAGAGGGGAAGCAAGGTCAGTAACTCTCTAGGTATTTGTTCTTGTCTCTGCCCTCAGTGTCCTTGGGTGAGATCATTCAAATCAGTTTCTTGTTTTACAAAGTGAGAGTGGATAAGGGTACAAGGGGAGCCCGGAAAAATGCAATGTTTAATCAAGCCTTTATAAAGCTTTGGTTGGGTGGTATAAATTGTACTATGCCTAATAAATGATTTTTAATCAGGAAGATGCTTATGAAAGGGCTGAGGAAATATGGTAATTAGCACTATGGGACCAGACATAATCAAGTACAAATGGTGCCTCAAGGTCATCTGGTCCTAACATTTGCTTCATGGCAGGAGCAGTTCCAACCATCTGATTGAGTCCTTTCATTTGACTCTCCTGATCATATTTACTTGCCAGTGGATGAGGAATGTGTGTGTTTGTGATTTAATATTGTAATATATTGTGCTATGGCTATATTTTTAGGGTCCTACCAGGCATTGTGCTAAATGCTCTGTAGGTTATTAACTCATTTGATTGTCATAAGAGCTTTTCAAATAGAGTTTAAAAATAGATACAGTGTTCACTGGTCTCATAATAAATAATGATTATTATTATTTTTTAATAATGATCATTTTAAAAAATTGAAATAATTTCAAACTTACAGAGTAGTAGAAAAGTCTCAAGAGTAGTAGAAAGAATTTTTCTTGAACCCTTTGAGAACAAGGTGCTGATGTGATGCTCTGTCACCCCGAATGCCATGTGTATTACCAGACCTCCATCACCGTGGACGGTACATTACAGCCACGAACTCACAGACCCATTCAAGCCTGCCATTCTTTATAGTGAAGGGATTCAATCCAGGACCATGTGCTGCATTTAATGGTTATGTCTTCATAGATTCCTTCAGTCCGGAACTTTCTTTTCTTGAGTTTCGTGATCTTGACACTTGTGAAGATTATAGGCCAGTTATTTTGTAGAATATATCCATTAATCTGTGTTTGTCTGATAATTGCTCATGATTAGATCCAGGTTATGCTATTTTTGGTGAGGAATATCACAGAATTGATGCTGTGTTCTCATTGCACCCTATCAGACGGTACACAATTTTATTTATCTCATTGCTGGTGATGGTAGCCTGGATCCCTTGATTAAAATACTGTCAGGTCCATCATGAAGTTACTCCTATCCCCTTTGTAATCAGGAAGTATTTTGTGGGGACGTACTTTGAGATTAAATATTCCATTGTTCATCAAACTTTCACCCACTAGTTTTAGCACATCCATTGATGTTTCTTGCCTGAATTAATTATTACTATCATGGTAACCAACTGGTGATTTTCTGATTCCATAATTCCTCCCACATTCATCAGATGGCATTCCATTATGAGGAAAAGCTTTTTCTTCTCCCCATTTCTTTCTTTATGTATACCAGTATAGACTCATGGATTCTTTTTCTGTTTAATAGGTTATAATCTATTGCTATCATAGTTTATCTTGATATTCACATGGTCTCAGATTTGGCTAGTGGTAGCCCCTTTAAGCTGTATTGTGTTTTTTAATGTGTACTTGTCACTCTTTAAGCAGTGCCTTACGTTTGACACAACAAGATGCTCTAGGCTCATCTCGTATTTTTCCTGACCCAGCCGTGGAATCAGTCATTTCTGCAAAGAGCCCTGGGTTCATTTTAATGGAGAACAGTATTTAGCAACCAGGGGCGGGGTGCTGGATGTGCTCATTACTATTGGGATTGCTGCTTTCAGACCCTCTCAGTGGACAGAACTAGGGAGAATATGCATATATGTACACACACGTCCACTAGATTTATTTCTATAAATATCTATCTATATTGAAAATCTTGAGTTCACATCAACACTTAAAATTCGAATCCCGCAACACAAAGTTCATTATAGTTTTCCTCCTGGATCCCATTATCATCTTTATGTTTACATATTTGACCGATTGCCCTTGTAAGCAATGAATCTTGCCAATCACCATTCTCCCCTCGCCATGTAACAGATCTCCCAGTACCACTGCCTGTCTTGGGCTCTCGTGCTGGCCACTGCACTCCCCTTTCTTCCTATAGGAAAGGCTCCAACACGCTGTGCAGGGCTGCTGGCTACTTCCCTCTCCCCAACATACACACCCTCCCCTCCCTGCCTCCAGATTCCTGTTTTACTCTTTTCAGTTTAATGCCTTTTAATTTGAATGATTCATAAGGGGAGAGAGGGAGAGAAGGAAGGAAGAAAAAATGGCTAATTTTTTATTTAAAGCCGATGCTGATAGAACTTGCTACTCAGTATTCTTCCTTTGGTTTGCATTGAAAAGTGATGTCTCTGCCACGCATGTGAAAGAAGTTATATTCCCTCCTTAGCGTGTCCTTGTTAGTGTGAGCAGGCTGCCCTAATTAGAATACCTGTCAATATGTGACAGAGACCCCAAATAGTAGTGGTTTAGACAAGATAGAATTTTTTTGGCCAACTTATTTATTTACTTTTTAAACTGACACTAAGCATTTATGAGTTAGGAGCTGTTGTAAGTGTACTATATACATATACATAAAAACTCACTGAATCCTTAATATCCCTGTAGGAAAGAAGAGGAGACAGAAGCACAGAGAGGTTAAGTAACTAGTTCAAGGTCACACAGCTAGTAAATGACAGAATTGGGATTAGAGGCAGTCTGGCTTCAAAACTCATTTTTTTAACAAGCAGCGACAGCTGCCACAGTCTTGATAACTCTAGCTGCTTAAGCAGATTCAGACACAAGTGTAATCTACCTTAAAGACCACAACTATTTTTAAGGTTTTGCTCATATTGCTTTATATAAATTATGGCTCATTTTGGCTCAGTAGTGCTAATCTGATTTAAATTAAATTGATACCTTAAAAAAAAAGACAAACATATTCATCAAATGTTAATTTTGCACAACAGCTACATTTTACATAATTTACCCTGACAAAACTGTGGACTGTCAGTTTTTTGTGTCAAATAGCATTTTTTTGTGATTCATCAAAGTGTAGTTATGAGATGCAGAATCATACAGTAACAGGAACCAAAACTGGAAAGGGGGTGGGGCAGTTCAGAGAAGGCCAAAATCAGGAAAAAACTCTATATTTGGGAAGCAAAACCAGAATATTTTTGGAGTAATTTTAATTACAGATGTCCATGGACTCCAAACATATTGCTGCAAATGTTTATGCATGATTTTTATGTAAAGTGACTTCACATAGTGAGACATCATGTGCCTGTATGCTTATTGCGACATAACCAAGTCATCTGATAGGATTCTTTCCTAACACAAAGGGCTTTAAAAGTTTTGGAAATATAAACTCTGCCTTGATAGCTGACGTAGATGCTAGTCTCAGCATTTCCGTCAAGCAGAATCTGCGTCAATTTTCTGTGCTTGTTTCCAACCCATTAGACGGAAGCAATAGTACCAGCTTTACACTTTTTGCTCTAGAATGTTACTAATTTAAATAGGGTTTATTAGGGGTGTGAGGGACATTAGAAGTCATCTAGTCTAATGGTTTTCCAGCTTTTTGAAAGCACTAGCTCTCTTTTAATCCATGTCTTTTAATATAAGTTATCACTAAAAGGTTAGAGCAGATCTAGTCTGCTAATAACATGCTTGGGTCTGGGGTCCGGGGCCCGAGGCCTGGCCTGTTGGCCTCACCATCCTCCAGCAACCTCTGAGGCCCGCAGAACACAGGTTGAGGACCACTGAGCTCATCCAGCTCACTCCCATTTCACAGTTGCGAAAACCAGGACCCAGAGGTGGTCACTTAACAGAAGTCTGATGGAGGACTTGCACTGGAGCTGAGATCTAATCCCTAGTCTTTTGACTCCCAATCAGGTAGTCCTTCTGTTAAAGTAAGTTTTATTATTATTCTCCATTTCTTACTCTCTTCTTTAAAAAGATCATAAGGGCTTCCCCAGTGGCGTAGTGGTTGGGAGTCCGCCTGCCGATGCAGGGGACACGGGTTCGTGCCCCGGTCCGGGAGGATCCCACATGCCGCGGAGCGGCTGGGCCCGTGAGCCGTGGTCGCTGGGCCTGCGCGTCTGGAGCCTGTGCTCCGTGACGGGAGAGGCCACAGCAGTGAGAGGCTCGCGTACCGCAAAAAAAAAAAAAAAATGTTAAAAAGATCATAATTCTATGAAATTTAATTATTACCTGTATGTAGATGACATCATAGTTTTTATCAACTATTCTTGTCTATCTTTCTGCAAAGTACATACCCATTTTTGTCACAAGAATGCTTGGTTGAATTGTTCCCCCTTGAAACAATATAGCAAAGAGCTTTGTAGAGATAGCTGCTCAATACCTAACTAGTCTTACCAGTTCAAAATACCACTCTTATTCTGTTCTCTAGTACTTATATTTGGGGGTGATATTTGATGCCTCCCTTTCCTTTCCTTACCATCCACTCATTTGCAAAATCTAAGTCACCGTAAATTGTTTCTGTTGAACTACTGAATTGGATTTTATGCTTTTTTTCTACACAACAAACTCAAATCTGAACGTTGGCTCCATGCTGTTCTTACGTTGCACACTGAGAATACACATGCATAAAATATGAGATTCAGGCAGTCTTCCTGCCCCTTTCTCTCCCCTCTACCTCCAGCGCTCCTGTTGATGAATTCACAAATTAAGGGGACAGTGAGGTCGCAGTAATGGAGCCAGACTCAGCTGGACCATGAAATCCTCACTTCTGAGTTTCTTCTTTCCTGATTTTATTCATTCAGTTATTTGTGGGTTTCAGTTAAAATGGTTCTCCAACCATGCCCGCATGTTACATTCTTTGTAAGTCTCTTTCGAAAAACCAGGTACCGTTGTGAGTGTTCAAAGACCCTGTGTGATGTTTCCCCCGGCCCTCCCATCCTAGCAGGAGAACATGTGCCTTCTCTCCTCTTACCCTCTGTCCCCTAACCACACGTTCCCATCAAGTCTCACTTTCTTCTTAGCAAGGAAATTTTCTTGTCATCCCCACCTCTTGCATCGCTCCTTCTCATATATTTTCCATCATGCTTTGTTCAGAAACACTGGTTTGTACATCTACCACCCTGGATTCTTTCTGGTCTTTATTTATTTAAAAGATTAAAAAAATAAATTTATTTATTTTATTTGTTTTATTTTTGGCTGCGTTGGGTCTTTGTTGCTGCATGCGAGCTTCCTCTAGTTGTGGCGAGCGGGGGCTGCTCTTTGTTGCGGTGCGCAGGCTTCTCATTGCGGTGGCTTCTCTCGTTACGGAGCACGGGTTCTAGGCGCTCAGGCTTCAGTAGTTGTGGCACGTGGGCTTAGTAGTTGTGGCTCATGGGCTTTAGAGTGCAGGCTTAGTAGTTGTGGCGCACGGGCTTAGTTGCTCTGTGGCACGTGGGATCTTCCTGGACCAGGGCTCGAACCCGTGTCCCCTGCATTGGCAGGTGGATTCTTAACCTCTGCACCACCAGGGAAGCCCTAAAAGATTTTTCTGATGTGGACCTTTTTTTTTTTTTTTAAGTCTTTATTGAATTTGTTACAATATTGCTTCTGTTTTATGTTTTGGTTTTTTGGCCACAAGGCATGTGGGATCTTAGCTGCCTGACCAGGGATCGAACCCACACCCCCTGCATTGGAAAGTGAAGTCTTAACCACTGGACCGCCAGGGAAGTTCCTCTTTCTGATCTTTAAAAAAACACCCCAAATCAATCCTGTAGGAAGCTTTGATTAATTCTGTTCTACCTGTTCCCGCAAATAATATCATGTAATCTTGAGAGTTACAAGAGTTTCAAAGAGTTACCAAAGCCCAAGAGTTTCTACAGGCTCATTAGGAGGTAATGTGACCTTTCATTTTGACATTTGTCCTGTTGAGTCTTTAAAATGTTTTTTACATAGATGGATGTTAAGATAAATAGCCCTGTGAAATTAATTATATTTAGTGTAAAGATATTGATGTGGGCATTGTTCCCAATGTTTTGGTCATGGACTTTATAAATTATGTGACTGATCATGTTTCTTTTGGTGCACTGGTTGCCAGGAAGCTCAAAGCAAAATTTGTGGCAAATCTTCAGAAAGCATTTAGAATTTCATAGCTTTTGCTGCTTTTTTTCAGCTTTACCCTGTGGTTTTATCTTTATCTTTTCCCCTGCTCTCTTCTGAATTTTTGTTTAATCTCACTATAAGTAATTTTTTGTACATGTGTTTATAAAACTACCTTAATTTCTTTTGAAAAAAGGCAAAGCAAAACAAAACATGATTGCTTATTAAGCTATAGATTTAAGTAGTTAGCTAAATGTAAAGCAAGCCTGTGATTCTTAACATTCCATGTGGCTTCAACACAAGTGTGGTACTCCAGTGTGCACTTACATATGCTGGGCAAAGAGATAAAGAGAAGATATTATAAATGCAAAGTAATATTATTTACTTGAGGAGATTTTAGAGAATTTTTAGAGAATGTGTTAGAAGCCTGCTTGTTTCTTTGCAGCTCAGGTTTTTATATTTTTTCTTTCAAAATTTGCTTTAAATGCTACTTTTCCTTAGGAAGAAAAAGTTGTTGAACTTAATGAAGTTGTATTTAATGGTCAGTACTCAAATTTGCTTTGGAAGTTGGCTTACTTGTGTGTATTATCTCAGTTCCACTCACCAGAGCTAAGTCCCTGCTGCTGTGAATTCAAGCGTGCTGTCTCTTGATGTTGAGGCAACTGCAGCTGGAAAAGTAGATGTGTTCTGTTGATATTAATCAAAGTGACAAATAATGTTTCACTGATAAACAGCAGCGGGTGAGCAAAAATTTTAGGAGACAACTAAGAAACTTGAGACTGAAAAAAGAAATACCACTTAGTCAATCAACAAGCACTTACAGAGCATGCATGGCATGTAAGAAGTTTCTTGCTACACATGTGATTTATAGCAGGCAAGTTATATCGGATGGTGTCTCTAAGAGGATTTTCTACATTTTCATGCCCAAGAGCAATCGGAAATAATGACGTTAATTATTCAGTAAATGATAGGCATTAAAAAGTCTAACCTCATCCAGTGAAAACTGTTCTGAGCCAGAAAAGATTTATCAATATCCCACGAGCTCTGCTATCAGACTACGTGGGTCAGATATTGGGTCTTAGAAGTATGCTGTCCAAAGAGCACTGCCAAACATTTATGGACCCCTGGGCTGTTTTAAGGGCCATAGAAAACGTTTCAGCTAAAATATGAACGAGAGATCATGACGATGGTGGTGATTATGATGGTAACAATAAAGCAGCTACCATTTACACAGCTTTGCTTTGTGCGAAACCCTGTGCTAAGCACTTTACATTTGTTATCTCACTTAAGCCTCACGTCAGCCCTATGAGGTAGGTTCTATTATTTTCACTTTTACTGATGAGTAAGTAAAAGATTAGGGAGTTTATTAGACAGGCTAGGCTAACTGCTATTTATTTACTTAGGCTGTGTTGGGTCTTCATTGTTGGGTCTTTGTTGCTGTGTGCGGGCTTTCTCTAGTTGCGGCGAGCGGCGGCTACTCTTCGTTGTGGTGTGCGGGCTTCTCATTGGCGGTGGCTTCTCTTGTTGTGGAGCACGGACTCTAGGGCCCGTGGGCTTCAGTAGTTGTGGTGCGTGGGCTCAGTAGTTGTGGCTCGCGGGCTCTAGAGCACAGGCTCAGTAGTTGTGGTGCACGGGCTTAGTTGCTCCAAGACATGTGGGATCTTCCCGGACCAGGGCTCGAACCCGTGTTCCCTGCATTGCCAGGCGGATTCTTAACCACTGCGCCACCAGGGAAGTCCCCTAACTGCTCTTAGTACCGCAACATCTGTGTTGCCTAACACAATCAAGGTTTATTTCTCTCTCCATGAAATGAGGGCCCAGGAGAGGACGGCTCTGCTCCACACAGCCATTTGAGAACAGGTTCTTTTCATCTAGTGGCTCTGCCATCCATAGGGCCCCAGGGTCCACCCCTGGATCCTTTGCACTTGATTGGGAGCCTATGTCAGGGAGGGTGTGGAGAACAGAGGGCTGGACACACATCACTTTTGCTCGCATTTCATGGGCAAGGACTCAGTAACATGGCCACACATAACTTCCAGGGAGCTGGTACTTACGACGTTCCAGGAAGAAGAGGATACAGGTGTGATGAGCATCTAGCCAAGGTTTGTCACAAGAGATGTGACCAAGGTCACGTAGATACTAAGGGGCAGAGCTGAGATGCAAACTCAAAGAGAGCCTTCCCTCAAGGAAAACATGCACAAGGACCCATAAAGCAGATGTCCTTCGTTAAGGAGGAAAATTACATTGTTGAGCGTAAGGTTTATGTTGTAATTTGGACAAAGAAAGGAACCTAAAGAAATAAGTTAAATCCACCACTGTCAAGATGGGAACATTAATTACTTCTCTGAAATGAGCTTGAAAGGGTCAAGCAGGATTGCAAAAAAGGCTTCTTAGTATGGCCAAGATTCTTATAGGCTGAAGTCAGCCTAGACTAGAATTTTTGCCTTAAATTACCAACCCTGTCCCTGCCCTCTTAGTGGCAGAGGGCATTTTATAGAAAGCATTTTGCTGGGTTCATTCTTTTTTTTTTTTGGCCACGCCGTGTGACATGCGGGATCTTAGTTCCTGGACCAGGGATCGAACCCATGCCCCCTGCATTGGGAGCACGGAATCCTAAGCACTGTACCACCAGGGAAGTCCCAGAGTTCATTCACTTCCAAGGAGACATATGTCTTCCAGTGACATGCGGACTTACGTAATCACAAATGATAAGAGAAATGGATAGATTTTTATTAACAAAACCACAAAATAGCTATGTCTGTGTATTTAAATATGTACATGTGCATTAGATTGAACCAAATGGAAAAGCCAATATTTGATTATTTTTGACCTGCAGAAAGGCCATTTCACATGGTTCAACCTAGTATTTGTTGGAAATGAGTGTCTAAATTAAGTGGTAATCTGTAGATACATAACATCATAATGTGAGCTCAGTGCTTGTCAAGCAGTTGAAATGACCCCGAGCTATACTAAGTAGGGAGGCTGCCCAGCCTCTGCTGGCCCGGGGCGGTCAGCAGCATGGATAGAACCATTTGTGACTGGTTTGAGCAAGACTTCTTGCGGTGGGAGCGTGCTTGTCCCTCCTTTCATTTCTGTTGTGACACTTTGCCGCTGTTCCAGAAAATCCCTACTTCATTCACTTTAATCCATTTGGTAGTTTTAAAAGCAGCTACTAAGTGCAAATGTTTTGGAGAGGAATTGCACAGAGAATCCCTATCCAAAGATAGCTCCTTTGCTTCCTAGCAGAGTGTGAGGCTGTGAAGTCCTGAGACACAGAACAGGTAGGATTTGACGGAGAAGAGGGATATGTTAGAAGTTTGGGGCATCAGAGGTATTAGGCAGGGGTCAGTTAGAAGTCACTGTATACTTGCTGGGATGGGAGATTTGGGGTCACTGGACGGAAGAAAGGATAGAGAAAGGGGCTTGGCGTGATCTTGGAGTTGAAGTTCGCCTCTGTCACGATTTTGCACAGGGCTGGTTTTCCACGACTGTGGAGTCAGTAGGAGGAGAATGTGCTCTCTGACTCTTCTGCATCTGCTGATTCTGAAAACCTCCTCACGGGTTCTGGGAGATTTCTGTTGTGTGGTGTGCCGATGGTCCCAGACAGCATGGCTAAAACAACATCTGCTACTTCTAACTCCAAGAAAATAAAAGAGCCGTGTGGAGAGAGGTAAAGTATCTGGCAAGAAGCGGCTAGAAATGTAAATAATTATTGGCCCCATTTCCTGTATCTTCCTGATTTCTTATATTCTCTCCTGTTATCCTCCAGTTGTCCTCCTGTGGCCCTTCATTCAGCTTTTCTTTTTCTTACTCCAAAATTAATACATAAGAATGATACCGGGACCTCTTAATGTTCGAGTGCTCAGTCCTCGTTATCTTCTTTTTCTCTGTTTTTATTCCCTTGGGAATCTCATTAAGTCCTATGGCTGAAAATAGAAACTGTTGGCTTAAGAGTCTCAAGCTTCTGTTTCCAGTTCATATTTCTCCCCTTATCTCCCGACTCGAGCATCTGACTTGGACGTATATGTTCCTTGTCTGGTAGACACATCAAACGCAACCCGCCTTCCTGGTCTCCCCCAGAGCTGTTCCACCCTCTGCCTCCCCCTTCTCAGTAGATGGCAAATCCATCTTTCTGGTGGATCGGACCAAAAATCTTTTTTTTTTAAAAATTTTTGACCACGCTGTGCTGCATGCAGGATCTTAGTTCCCGGACCAGGGATCAAACCCGTGCCCTCTGCAGTGGAAGCCCAGAGTCTTAACACTGGACTGTCAGGGAAGTCCCCAGACCAAAAATCTTGAAGACATATACTTGCATCCTCTTTTTTTTCTCACACTCCACATCTTATCTGTCAGAATCTCTCTTCTGTGTTGTTGCACTGAGCTCTTGTCTGGTCACCTGATTTTCCTTCTGTCTGTCCTCAACATCCCAGCCAGAATGCCCAAGCCCCTTCTCTGCTCAGGGCAGTGCTCCCTATTGTACTTGGAGTGAAAGCTGAAGTGACCCCAAGGCCTTGTAGGACCTGCTCTACCCCACACCACTCTGACTATCTCTCTTCACTCATCCTTTCTCCTCCTGCCTTCCCCCTTCTACTTTATTATTATTTTTAAAATTAATTATTTTTGGCTGCATTGGGTCTTCGTTGCTGCGTGTGGGCTTTCTCTAGTTGAGGCGAGCGGGGGCTGCTCTTCTTTGCGGTGCACAGGCTTCTTATTGCGGTGGCTTCTCGTTGCGGAGCACGGGTCTAGGCTCACGGGCTTCAGCAGTTGTGGTTTGCAGGCTTGGTAGTTGTGGCTCACAGGCTCAGTAGTTGTGGCTCACAGGCTCTAGAGCGCAGGCTCAGTAGTTGTGGCACACGGGCTTAGTTGCTTCATGGCATGTGGGATCTTCCCGGACCAGGGCTCGAACCTGTGTCCCCTGCATTGACAGGTGGATTCTTAACCTCTGTGCCAGCAGGGAGGTCCCTCCCCTTCCACTTTAGCCATATGACTTCTCTGATGTTCCATGAGCAGGATGGGCACAGTCTTAGCTTAGGGTCTTTCCACTGGCTGTTCTCTCTGCCCCCAGATGCACGCATGGGTCACTCCCTCACCAACTTCAAGTCTTTGCTGAAATTTCATCTTTTCAGTGAAGCCTACTCACGCCACTTTGTAAAAATTATGTCATCTTCCTGTCCTAAATCTCTAAATCTCCTACCTAGCTCTACTGTTTTCTGTAATGCCTATCATCTTCCAATATTATATATTACTATATAATGTACCATATAATATACCTTTTTATATATTTAATTTTTTGGTATCTGTCTCTTTTCACTAGAATGTAAGCACCATAAGGGCTAGGAAGTTATTTGTTTCCTTCACTGATGTATCCCAAGCATTGAAAATGAGAGTGGCACATAGTAGATGCTCAATAAACATTTGTAAAATGATTTATTATATGGAGGTTAATTATATTTAATACATAATTGAATGAAATCCATCTTAAAATTTGTATGAAACTCATTGCATACTTTCAGCAGGTGTTTAAACTTTCACTGTGGTTTGACTTCTGTCCCCTTTAGTGCGATGGACTAGATAATTTGGGCCAATGTTCCTGTTGACATTGACTAAAAAAGCTTGACAGAATATTTAAAAGTCTTTCAAATAACATCTAAGAACTGACAAGAGAGTAAAAAATTAGGCTGCCAAGACCTGGGAGAAGACAGAAATCCAGAAACATAATCTTGTTTGGGATCACCTTTGCTTTGTGGGGAGTATTTACCAACCCAGAACAGGTGGCTGAGAGGCTGAGCAGTGCTTTCAATAGCCTCACAGTGCAGGGGGGATCAAAACTGGAGTCCAGTGATACCAAGAGGGAGGAGTCCCAGGGAACATCCAGGTTGTGGATGGGACACCAGAAGGCTGCACCCCAGGAGTGAGAGTGAACAGACATAAACCGTCTCTTGCATGGATTCCAGCCAGGCTTCAAGTTGTCGGGGGGTCTCCAAACTTCAGCCTCTGAAGTTTGACCAAATGGATCCTAGGTTGTCAGTTCCCCTGAGCTCCTGGCAGAAGCAAATGGAAGTCTTTTGGAGGAAGACAAAGGTCATCCTCAACTTCAAATTATTACTAAACGTTTTTTTTTTTTCCAACTACGATGTTCATTACTAAAGATAACTAGGCACACAGGGAGACAAGAAATCATGAATGAGAACCAGTATAAACAACAGACCCCAGAAGCAGATCCATGGGACATCTGGATACTGTAATCACCAGAGGCAGAGTAACATAAACCCTGTTTATTATGCGTACAGAGATAAATCTCAGTCTTAAACATTTCACTAGGAAACTGAAAATAATAAAAAGTGATATTGCAAATTTGAAAGAGAGTGAGCTAGAAACTCTAGAATTGAAAAATATAGTAATCAAACTTTAAGTGGTTTTACCCCCACTAATATTCTCTAATAATGATATATTCCTTGTTGAAATAATGCAGTGTTGGTCAACGTTCCTATATTATTTTCACTTTTTCTGGCCAAGTTTAAGCTGATATAAAGTAATTGTTAAAATGATCATATTTTTATTCTCAACATTATATTTTCATTCCCAATGTTCCTTTGTGACAATGTAGTGAAAGTTATCTTGTTTAGAATACTTTGTGTTTTGTTTTTGGATTTTGAACGGTTTTGCAGTTGTTTCTTTTATTTAATTTTCTTTATTTCTTGATTGCAACATTTCTCCTTTGGTAATTGGTTAACTTAGCTCTGAGAATTTCAAGACTAACAGGATTTTAGAGGGAGAAAAGGAGCCAAGGCCAGAAGTCTCAGCCTCTTACTCCTGATTTTAGAGAATTCTGTAACTTTGGAGTTGCTTGGCATTCCAGACTGTTCTAATTACTGATATCAGCCTCATAACTGACCCATATCACTGATGTCCGAAGGCTCAACAAAGGAATACTCTTGTCCTTTGAAGGCATTCGTTTAACTGTGGTATCGGTTAGTATATTTTCAGAGAGTTTTATAACCTTAGATTGCATATTTGAAAGAGATTGTACCGAAAGAAGACACACCAGATGGCATTAAGGGGGAAAAAGCCAATCTAATCTAAAATGTGGTAATAAATGAATTTTTATTTAATTAGTATGCTAATGATTAATAGGAAAGTCAATACAACTGACACCAAAGATATATTAGACATGTATTATAATAGACACTCAGATTTATGCTGCTGTAGTCTGTCAGATAGACACAACCCTGTATCATGCGACTCAGGAGCAGAGAAAGAAAAGTACCTATTGTTGATAGGCGCAACACTGGATACTTGCTTTATTTAAACAGCTCCTGTCTTTCTTCCTGAGGAGCAGCAATGTAGTAGCCAAGTGCTTTGAAGGATGTGATGTAACAGCAAGAGTTTCCAGGTAGAGCCAATGACCGAGCCAGGTGAGTGGTCCCTTTGTGGCTGCAAATGTTTTCTGTTTGTTTGAAGAACAAATTCCTGATCAATGGCTGAGGTTTAAGAGCAGGGTCTATGCTCCCGGGAAGAAGGGATTGGAAACAAAATAAATCAAGGTTTTAGGAGTCCAGATGAGTGGGCTGGGTTCAGGAGAGGGCACCTGCCTTTGGTGGGCAGGTAGGAAGAGGGCACCTGAAGTCATATCAAGGAGACAGAAGCACAGGCGCACTGATGGGAAACATGCAACTAGGGCTTCCACCAGAGGCCTCCAAGCTGGGAACATTCATTCTGAGGAATGTGCACGGTGACTCATCGGACAAAGAAGAGAAATACCAGCAGGACCATTTACATTTGTTTTTGTCTCATTAAAAAAAAAAATTGTACTCTTACATATGTCTTATGGTGTATATAATATAGTGCTACAAAGGCACAGCTGTGGGACGCATGCTTAATAATCTTTTTTTTCTTTCTCTTTGCATTCTTTTTTTAAAAAATTAAAGTATAGTTGACTTACAATATTGTGTTAGTTTCAGGTGCACAGGAAAGTGATGCATTTATATATATATATTGTTCAGATTATTTTCCATTATAGGTTATTACAAGGTATTGAATATAGTTCCCTGTGCTGTACAGTAAATCCTTGTTGTTTATCTATTTTATATATAGTCGTTTGTATTTGTTAATCCCATACACCTAGCTTATCCCTCCCCACCTCCCTATCCCCTTTGGTAACCATAAATTTGTTTTCTATGTCTTTGAGTCTGTTTCTGTTTTGTATACGGATTCATTTGTATTATTATTTAGATTCCACATATAAGTGACACGATATAATATTTGTCCCTCTCTGTCTGACTCACTTCACTAAGTACAGTATTCTCTAGGTCTATCCCTGTTGGATACTCAATAACCTTTGCAAATAGCACGCTATCATCTCATGCCTAAATACAGTAAGATTAGTCCACTGGCTAATCCAGTTTTGTACAGATGTACAGGGTTGGCTCAAAACCCAATGGGACTGAACCTGCAGGTGACAGGCTGCTCCATACCTGGAAGAGGTGAGCAGAGAAAGGAGGCGAAGGACTGGCAAACTCAAAACCTTGCACAGTTTTGTTTTTTTTTTTTAATTGAAGTATAGTTGATTTACAATGTTATATTAGTTTCAGGTGTACAGCAAAGTGATTCAGTACTTTTACAGATTATACTCCATTAAAAGTTATTACAAGATAATGGCTATAATTCTCTGTGCTATTCAATATATCCTTGTTACTTATGTATTTTATACATAGTAGTAGTTTGTATCTCTTAGTCTCATAACCCTAATTTTCCTCTCCCTCTCCCCTTTGGTAACCACTAGTTTGTTTTCTATATTTGTGAGTCTGTCTTGCATATACTTTCATTTGTATTATATTTTAGGTTCTACGTATAAGTGTTAGACAATATTTGTCTTTATCTGTCTGACTTATTTCACTAAGCATAATATTCTCTAGATACATCCGTATTGCTGCAAATGGCAGAATTTCATTCTTTTTTTAGGCTGAGTAGTATTCCGTTGTATATATATACACCATATCTTCTTTATCCAGTTGTCTGTTGATGGGCATTTGGGTTGCTGCCATGTCTTCACTATTATAAATAGTGCTGCTGTGAACATGGATGCATGTATATTTTTGAATTAGTGTTTTCGTTTTTTTTTTTCTGAATATATGCCCGGGAGTGGTATTGTTGTCTGCTCATATGGTAGTTTTATTTTTAGTTGTTTTGAGAAACCGCAATATTGTTTTCCATAGTGGCTGCACCAATTTATATTCCCACTAACATTGTATGAGGGCTGCCTTCTCCCCACATCCTTGCCAACATTTGTTGTGTGTAGACTTTTTGGTGATAGCCATCTGACAGGTGTGAGGTGTTGTCTCATTGCGGTTTTGACTGGGCCTTTGGAAGAGTCTGGGGATCAGAAAGAAGGTCAGTGTGTCTGAGTCCCAGGAGCGGAAGGTGATTTGTGTGTAGTCACGCTCACGAGGCAAGCAGGAGCTGATTATGCAGAGACTTTCAGGCTGTTGTATTAGGGGTCTGAGAAACAGAACTGACAATATATATCTCTATATCTACCTATCTATCTATCAGTCTGTACAGGCAGACCTCAGAGATATTGCAGGTTCAGTTCTAGACCACCACAATAAAGTCAATATCGCAATAAAGCAAGCCATATGAATTTTTTGGTTTCCCAGTGCATATAAAAGTTATGTTTATACTATACTGTAGTCTATTTAGTGTACAATAGCATCGTGTCTAAAAACCCCAATGTACATACCTTAATTGAAAATACTTTATTGTTAAAAAATGCTAACCATCATCTGAGCCTTCAGCAGGTCATGGTAGTAATTTTTTTTGTTCTATTCAGTCTCTCAATGGATTGGATATGCTCTTCCACATTGGGAAGGGCAATCTGCCTAACTCAGTCTACCAGTTAAAGTGCTAATCTCACCTAGAAACACCCTTTCTTATATATAAGAAATAATTATATATTTCTTATATATAAGAAATAATTATAAATAAATAATTTATATTTATATTATATAATATATATTATATTATAAATAAATAATTATTTCCAGGGCATTTCTTGTTATTATTTTATTGCACAGTTAGAAGTTTCCCTAAGTATTGGATATATGTAGTAAATATCAATTAACCCCAAATTCTAACTTGTGCGAAATTTATTTGTGTTTAGGAACCAAAGTTCTGAGTGGAATTTTTGTCACAGTGTTGATCTCCATCTGTAGTGCATGGCTTTCCTATGCATATAACACACATTTTGATATTGCCTCAGTATTTTTCGCCTAAAAGTGAAAATGTCAGACAAAACACATTTCAAAGTTCCTTGCATATTTGTTGGTGTCAGATTTAGAAAACCATTCAATACCACTGATATTGAATGAACAGGTAGAAAGTTTGTATTGTTCAAGCTTCTTGTCTCCAGGACTTGGAATTGTATCTGGCACATAGTAGGTGTTCAACAAATATCAAGTGAACCAGTGATGATAGAATTTATGCAAAATGACCAGGCGCATTGTAGGTATTGGAAAAATACTTGTTGAATTCAGTGGACTCTCTTAGAAACTGGAGAAGAATGTTAAATTGATGGCTTAGAATAAATGTGTTAATATTATACATATTTAACACTTAATTTTGAATGTTTCCATAGAGCCAAATTATATGTAAAACTCTCGACATGCTTTTATCTGTTTCATTTAGGTTTTCTACACCTCAAAAAGTGTTTTTATTTGTTTTGTTTGAAACTAAACCCAATGGATTAAATGATATGCCTACTGTTTTCAAAATGAAAGAATTATTTTCTCCCAAATGAATGAAATATCCTAGAATGTAAACCCTTAGAGGGCAAGAATCAGTATTTTCATGTTATTTAATATTCTGCAAAGGAAAATGCAAAGCCATGCACTGAGGAGACACTTATAAACACCAGCTGATTATGATAAAGCCTCTTGAAACCAGGTTTAAAATAGTTCTTTGTTTTCCAGATTGTCAAAATATTATCTATGTTTAGCAACACAAAATTTTTTAGAAAGCAGATAGTTTTTGGTTTTCCAGATTGTCAAAGTATTATCTATATTTAACAATTCAAAATTAAAAAATAATCTAAACATCTTTTAAATGGTTTTTAAATGTGTAGGTAAAAATCAAATGAATTCCCTTAATCTCTGGGGTTTCATATTTGTTTTTAGTAGTTTTGTTTTATCATTAGTTTATTTATTGTATCAATCATGCTTTGGCTTTATTTCTAGCTTCCCATTAGAATTTTAAAGTAAATGTAAAGTTGCTTGTAGTATAAAGCTCATTCAACAGAAAATTGCTCTAAGTGCTCATAAAGAATTTTTGAAGAAATATAACAATCATAGGCAGTAAGAATAGGAATTTAAGGATTCCCTGCTCTGTTAATGATCCTTCTTCAGTAATCTCAAATTCTAGCTTTTGGCTGGTTCTAAACAGATGTTAAGGGACTTCCCTGGTGGTACGGTGGTTAAGAATCCGCCTTCCAGTGCAGGGGACACAGGTTCGATCCCTAGTCAGGGAACTAGATCCCACATGCATGCTGCAAGTAAGAGTTCGCATGTCACAAGGAGCCAGCAAGCTGCAACTAAGGAACCCACGAGCCACAACTGAGAAGCCCGCCTGCTGCAACTAAGACCTGGTGCAACCAAAAAACCCCCCAAACAGATGTTCAGAACATTGACAGTATAGGATTTCATTTGCCAGTGTGAAGAGAATGGCTGGGGAAGGCAACTAACTTTTCTGAAGCACCTGCTATGTACTAGGTGCTTGATATATTGAGTCCTTTAACCCTCAGAACAACTCTGCGATAATCTCTCTTACCTTGAAATCGGAAAACTAAAGCAAGGAGGTATTGCACCAGTTTTCCAAGGACACACAGATGGTGAGTGGAGGAGTGGGGTGCTACCACTGGGCTGCCACAGAGCCCATGCACTTCCACCACACTGGGCTGCCTCTCTTGAAGTTACCCGCTGGAAAGCTCAGAGCGGTTTTGGCCATTATGCCATGAGTACTTGAGACACCAATGGGCAAGATGATGATTTCATCATGGAAAATTCTGGAAGAGAATAATCTATAGAGGAATTTTGTCTGACCTCTAACACCAGACCCATCCTTAGACTGTGGCATGTGAATGGGGCTCTGACTTAGAGCAGGAGATGGTTTCATGCCATTCATCATTATCAGTCTCTTTCCAATATTCTTGACAGAGTACCAAAGAAAGGCCGTCAGTTCCTTTCTCACATCCAAACTCATTGTTAGGTCTAACCAAAGTCTTTCTAGGTTTAATCTCTCCATAACTGCCATTGACCTTCATTTGGAAGCTGTAAAATGTAACTGTACAAGGTGCTTAAGTGTAAAATGTTTGAGGCAAAGGATATAAGGAAGGAATGTTATCAAGAGCGCAATTTGCAGTAGCTCATTATGGATGAGTCTGCCTCCTTACATTTTAAAAAACGATCTAAAACTGAGAAGCCAGAAGATTCACAGTGTTTTGGCAAAGTCAGTCTTGAGAAATTCACATGAAGATATATTCTGATAAAAATCATAAAACATTTTAAATAATGAAGCTGATGAATTATTAATGTTTTATCTTACAAGGAGTCTGGGGGGTGCTGGGTTGTGTGTGTGTGTGTGTGTGTGTGTGTATATATATATATATATATATATGGAAAGGTAGGGAAGATATATACACCCCAGCCCCACACTCCCCAAAGGAACTTCACCTTGAAATCTCTGCATGTCTCTTCCCAGAGGTTTCCATTGTCCTGAATTTTCTGATTAACATTTCATTGTTTTTTTTATAAAGTATTTTTATTTTTAATTTTTATTTATTTTATTTTTGGCCGTGTTGGATCTTTGTTGCTGCGCGCAGGCTTTTCTCTGGTAGCAGCGAGCAGGGGCTACTCTTTGTTGCGGTGCGCAGGCTTCTCACTGTGGTGGCTTCTCTTGTTGAGCGTGGGCTCTAGGCATGCGGGCTTCAGTAGTTGTGGCTTGCGGGCTCTAGAGTGTAGGCTCAGTAGTTGTGGCGCACAGGTTTAGTTGCTCTGTGGCATGTGGGATCTTCCTGGACCAGGTCTCGAACCCATGTCCGCTGCACTGGCAGGTGGATTCTTAACCACTGGGCCACGAGGGAAGGCCCAGATAATGTCAAATTACTTTTTATAGCAGTGGTACTAACTCAACCCCCATATCCTTATTAACCTGATATTGTCAGGCTTTTAAACTTTTCCCAGTCTGGTGAATGTAAAATGGTATTTCATTGTGGTTTCGATTTGTATTCAGTCCATATCTAAAGAGTTTGAGCATCTTTTCCTATGTTTATTGGCCATTCAGGTTACTGTAGTGATGTGCTTCTTCAAGTCTTTTACTGATTTTTCTGTTGGATTGTTTGGCTTTTACTTACTGATTTTTAGGAGTCTTAAAATATGTTCTGCACACAAATCCTCACTTTGTTTTGTACTTAAAGAATGCAGAAGCATCTAAATTTAGTGCAGTTGAATTTATAAATCTTTTAAAATTTATGTATTATGCTTTATGTATCTTAAGAAAACATTCCCTATCTCAAAGTAATAGTATCCTATGTTGTTTCCAAAAAGTTTTATCATTTTGTCTTTTATATTTGAATTTTTAGTCCACCTAAAATCTACCCCCAGCTTCTTTCCTTCTTTTTGGTAAGGTATAAGGTAGAGATTTACTTCCCGCCTCCCCCCAGAATGGATAACCAGTTATTTCAGCACCATGTATTGAAAATCCATTCCCCACTGATTTGTACAGCCAGCTATAAACCATATATGTGTAGATTTCCTTCCAGGCTCTGTATTCTATTCTCTTGATAAGTTTTGATATCTGGTAAGGTAAATCCTTCTCCCTTATTATTTTTTTTCAGGAGTTTTTGGCCCCTTCATCTTTTGTATAAATTTTACACTTGCCTTATCAAATTTCAGTTACACACATGCACACAAGAACATGCTGAGATTTTGATTGGAATTGTGTTGACTCTATATATCAATTTAGGCAATTAAGGAAGATTTGACATCTACATGATATTAAGGTTTTCAGCCTTTGAAGATGGCGTATTTCTCCACTTATTTAGCTCTTTTAAAATACCTTTTGATAAAGGTTTATGATTTTCTCCATAGAAGTCTTACTTATTGTTGTGAAAGCTCTTTAACCTCCAAGTAGGGGGTATTTCCCAATGCCCACATCAGGTATGGCTATGAAGAACAATGGTCATGGAAGCACCTTTCAGAAGGAGGAACTCAGAGATCAAGGGAAACATTCCCAAGGCAGTTCCTTTGAGAGCATAGAAAAGAGTCAAATCAGGGTGCTTCCATCTCCCCACAAACTCCCTGGATATAGAACTTTTATATGGATTCTCCTGCAGGATTTCAAGATCAGTAATTTCTGGATGTCTCTTATTCTATTTCTAAATGGATTTTTTACTGTAGTTATCCTGATCCAACTCCACTGCTGTATTTTGCATATTAGAAGAGTAGGTGACTTATGTTCTTAGTTCATAGGTTACCAAGCCTTGAGGAGCCACATCAACATCTGATTGAGAGGACTGCATGCCACCTTAAAGTCAGAAATGAATATAGTGATCAAATAGGACTAAGTCTTGTCCCTCTTGGGGAGGCAGTGAATGTATTTTATGTGTGGGGATAAGAGTAAAAAGGTTACCAGACCCCTGCCTCACACCACACACATTTTTAAACTCAAAATGAATCACAGACCTTAATGTAAGATGTAAAACTGTAAAACTCTTAGAAGAAAGTATAGGTGTAAATATTAGTGATCTTGGATTAGGCAATAGTTTCTTAGATATGACTTGAAAAGCACATGTAGCAAAAGAAAAAATATAAGATTTCACAAAAAATTGAAAACTACCAAGTGGGATTTATCCCAAGTATACAAGGCTGGCTAGATATTCGAAAATCAGTTAATGTAATCATCACATCACAGGCTAAAGAAGAAAAACCACATTATATTCATAGATGTAGAAAGATCATTTGAAAATTCCAATACCCATTCACTATAAAAACTCTCAGTAAACCAGGAATGGAGGGAAACTTCCTCAATTTTATAAAGAATATCTGAAAAACCCCTACAGCTATCATCGTATGTAATGATGAAAAGCTTAAATCTATCCCACTAAGATCAGGGTCAAAGCAAGAGTGAACCCTCTAACTATTGCTTTTCAACATCATACTGGAAGTCCAGCTAATGCAATAAGGCAAGAAAAGGAAATAGAGGTACACAGACTAGTAAGGGAGAAATAGAACTGTCTTGCTTTGCCGATGACATGATTGTCTATATAGAAAATCTGAAAGAATCACCAAAAAACACCTTCTGGAACTAATAAGTGATTACAGCAAGATTGCAGAATACAAGGTTAATATACAAGTCAATTATTTTTCTATATACCAACAATTAAAAAGTTAAATTTGAAATGAAAAAAAATTTACATTAATAACCCCCCAAAATGAAATACTTAGTATAAGTCTAATAAAATATGTACATGATCTATATGAGGAAAATTACAAAACTCTGATGAAAGATGTCAAGGAAGAACTAAACAAATGGCGAGATAGCCCATGTTCATGGATAGGAAGACTCAATATTTTCAATTGTCAGTTCTTCCAATCTTGATCTATAGATTCAATACAATGCCAGTGAAAATACCAGTGAGTTATTTTGTGGTTATTAACAAGCTGACTATAAAGTTTATATGGAGAGACAAAAGACCCAGAATAGCTAATATAGAATATTGAAGGAAAAGAACAAAGTTGAAGGACTAACATTTCCTGACTTCAAGACTTACCATGAAGCTACAGTAATAAAGACAGTGTGATATCAATGAAAGAATAGACAAATCAATGGAACAGAATAGACATCCCAGAAATAACTCCATATAAATATAGTCAACTGATCTTTAACAAAGGAGCAAAGGCAGTACAATGGAACAAAGATAGTCTTGTCAATAAACACTGCTAGGACAACTGGACATTCACATAAAGAAAAATCTAGGCACAGACTTTACATCATTTACAAAAATTAACTCAAAATGGATCATAGAACTAAATGTAAAGTGCAAAACCATAAAACCACTTGAGGATAACAGAGGAGGGAACCTAGATGACCACGAGTATGGTGATGACTTTTTAGATACAATATCAAAGGCACAATCCATGAAAGAAAGAATTGATAATTTAGACTTCATTAAAATTAAAGACTTCTGCTTTACAAAAGACAGTGTTAAGAGGGACTTTCCTGGTGGTGCAGTGGTTAAGAATCCACCTGCCGATGCAGGGGACATGGGTTTAACCCCTAGTCTGGGAAGATCGCACATGCCCCGGAGCAGCTAAGCCCGTGTGCCACAACTACTGAGCCTGTGCTCTAGAGCCCACGAGCCACAACTACTGAGCCTGCGCGCCACAGCTACTGGAGCCTGTGCCCCAGAGCCTACGCACTGCAACTACTGAGCCCAAGTGCTGCAACTACTGAAGCCCGTGCACTTAGATTCCGTGCTCCGCAACAAGAGAAACCACTGCAGTGAGAAGCCCTTGCACCGCAACAAAGAGTAGACCCTGCTTGATGCAACTAGAGAAAGCCCACATGCAGCAGTGAAGACACAACACAGCCAAAAAAAAAGACAATGTTAAGAGAATGACACAGACTGGGAGGGAGAAAATACTTGCAAAAGATACATCTGATAAAAGACTGTTATCCAAACTATACCAAGAACTTTAGGGACTTCCCTGGTGGTCCACTGGTAAAGAATCCGCCTTCCAATGCAGGGCACATGGGTTTGATCCCTGGTTGGGGAACTAAGATCCCACATGCTGTGGGGCAACTAAGCCTGCGTGCCACAACTGTTGAGTTCGTACGCCTCAACTAGAGAGCCTGCGTGCTGCAAACTACAGAGCCCACATGCTCTGGAGCCTGTGTGCCACAACTAGAGAGAGAAAACCTGCACACCACAACTAGAGAGAAGCCTGAGCGTTGCAATGAAGAGACTGCACCGTAACGAAAGAAAAGATCCCGTATGCCTCAACAAAGATCCCATGTGCTGCAACTAAGACCTGATGCAGCCAAAAAAAATAAAAAATAAAAAAATAAGGAAAAAAAATAAAATAAAAAACCAAAAAACCAAAATATAACGAGAACTCCTTAAACTCAACAATAAGAAATCAAACAACCTAATAATAATAAAATAATAAATAATAAAAAATAATAATTAAAAAAATAGTCAAAGACCTTAATAGAAACCTCCCCAAAGAAGATATACAGATGAAAAATAAACATATGAAAAAATGCTCTACCTGACATGTCATCAGGAAGATGCAAATTAACACAACAATGAAATATCACTACATACCTATTAAAATGGCCAAAATCCAGAACACGGACACCACCAAATGCTTGTGAGGATGTGGAGCCACAGGAACTCTCTCTCTTTGCTCGTGGGTGTGCAAAGTGGTACAGCCAGTTTGGAAGATGGTTTGGTGGTGTTTTACAAAACTAACATACTCTTACCATGCTATCTAGCAATCGTGCTCCTTGGTAATTACTCAAAGGAGTTGAAAACTTATGTACACACAAAAACCTGAACATGGATGTTTGTAGCAGGTATATTCATAATTGTCAAAACTTGTAAGCAACCAAGATGCCTTTCATTAGGTGAATGGACAAATAAACTGTAGTACATCCAGACCAGTAGGCAATTATTCAGAACTAAAAAGTAATGCACCAGCAAGCCATGAAAAGACATGGAGGAGAAGTAAATACTTATTACTAAGTCAAAGAAACCAATCTGAAAAGGCCACATATGGTATGATTCAAACATTATGGCATTCTGGAACAGGCAATAAAGACAATAAAAAGATCAGTGGTTGTCAGGATTTAGCAGGGAGAATAGATGAATAGGCAGAGCACGGAGGATTTTTAGGGCAGTGAAGCTACTCTGTATGATACTATAATGGTGGATACATGTCATTATACATTTGTCCAAACCAATAGAATGTACAATACAAAGAGTGAACTGTAATGTAAACTATGGATTTTGACTGATAGTGGTGTCATTGTAGGTCCATCAGTCGTCACAAATGTACCACTTTGGTGAGGGGATGTAGGTAATGGAGGAGGCCACGCATGAGTGGGGGCCACTCAGTTTCTGTGAACCTAAAATTGCTTCAAATAATAAAATCTAGGGCTTCCCTGGTGGCGCAGTGGTTGAGAGTCCACCTGCCAATGCAGGGGACACGGGTTCGTGCCCCGGTCTGGGAGGATCCCACATGCCGCAGAGCGGCTGGGCCCATGAGCCATGGCCGCTGAGCCTGCATGTCCGGAGCCTGTGCTCCGCAATGGGAGGGGCCACAGCGGTGAGAGGCCCGCGTACCACAAAAAAAAACAAAAACAAAAACAAAAACAAAACAAAACAAAACAAAAAAATAATAAAATCTATTTAAAAAGTAAAAAAACAAAAAACTAAAAAACTTTTGTGCCTCAACAAACACTATAAAGAAGTGAAAAGATAATCCACAAAATGGAAGAAAATGTTTGCAAGTAATACATTTATTAAGGGACTTGTGTTCAGAATGTATAAAGAACTCTTACAAATGAACAACAAAAAGACAGATAACCCAATTTGCAGCACTATTTACAATAGCCAGGACATGGAAGCAACCTAAATGTCCATCAACAGATGAATGGATAAAGAAGATGTGGTACATATATACAATGGAATACTACTCAGCCATAAAGAGGGACATAATAATTCCATTTGCAGTGACATGGATGGACCTGTAGATTGTCATACTGAGTGAAGTTAAGTCAGACAGAGAAAGATAAGTATCATATGATATCGTTTATATGTGGAACCTAAAAAAGTGGTACAAATGAACTTATTTACAAGACAGAAATAGAGTCACAAATGTAGAAAACAAACTTATGGTTACCAAGGTGGAAGTTGGGGGGAGGGATAAACTGGGAGATTGGGACTGGCATATACACACTACTATATAAAAAATAGATAACTACTAAGGACCTACTGTGTAGCACAGGGAACTCTACTCAGTACTCTGTAATGACCTATATGGGAAAAGAATCTTAAAAAGAGTATATGTATAACTGATTCACTTTGCTGTACAGCAGAAACTAACACAACATTGTAAATCAACTATACTCCAATAAAAATTAATTAAAAAATAAAAAAATGAGCAAATGATTTGAGTAGACATTTCTCCCTAGGAGATATACAGATGTCTAATAGGCACATGAAAAAGTGCTTCAGATCATTAAGTCATTAGAGAAAAGATAACCAAAACCACAGATACCACTTCACACCCGCTAGGGTTGCTAAAACAAGAGAGAGAATAACAAATGTTGACAAGGATGTGGAGAAATTGGTACTCTCATGCATTGATGGTGTTGTCAATGCAGTGAAAAGCTCAGAGGTATCTTACCACTCTGGTTTTCAATTTCCTCTTTATTTTTGGCCCCCAGAGGTTTTGCTTACTTCTTTTGTGAGCTTAGATATTCCTTTAAAATAAGTAAGAAAAATGATCCATATTTCCAGATGTTTTGTAGTGGTGCGTTTTCTCAGGAAACATGAGCCACCAAACTGATTAGAAATGGAAGTTCGCATTCTGTAAGAGATGCTACTTCACCAGTGGATATCTGTGATTCTCCATTTATGGATATCTGATAAATAAAGATATCTAAATCTTCACTACAACAATATTTTGACCCCTTTTAATCTAGTTTTCTAAGTATAACATAAACTTGAATGAATTACTGGGTTTGAAAAAGAGCAGTTACATATGAATAAAGCATAGTTGGGGATGAGAACTGTGACACTTTGCTGAAAAATTATATTAAATAAAATTATGTACACTCTATTATAGATGGTGTACAGTGCTGCTGGTCTCATCTACCAATTTCTCCTCATCAAGGAACTGGTGAAAATCCTTCAGCAAATATAACTAAGTGAATAGTCTGTATAAGCTCAGCCAGGGCTCCTCTTTCATCGTCCAAAAGTGCTGTTGACCCTTTCCTAAATTCTCCCCCTCAATTACGCTTCAGGCTGTTCTGTGCTGGGAGGTGGCTTCTTATATCAGGAGCCTTAAACTACCGGAAAATGCCCAGATCCCTTTTTGTACTGGTTGAAAGTTCTTCTTATAAACAATCTTGATCCATTGTATTTTTAAGGGGGTTGGCTGTCTGCACTCTGCTCTGTAGAATGTGACTTGATGACTTGGTCATCTGGGAATACATGTCTCATATAGTTGCCTATTGTGCACAAGGTGAGATCTCTGTCCAGGGTACCTCAAACACCTCATCTTTGATGGGTGAGACACTTCTTGTCAGAGGTCTGATCTAAAATTGCATTTTCTATTGGGCAGAATGAGGGCCATCCAGACCGTTGTTGTATAGAAAGAACTATGTAACATTTTCCTTATTTGCAGAGGCTCAGAGGACTGTTGCACTAACCATTTTATTATCCTCACTGACTGGGCACACATAAACTCTCAGACTTTACGTTCTTATGGCCCATTCGGGCTACAGGAGCCCAAATATTCATGCAGGAGGGAATTACAGTTAGATAGTAAAATACAGTCTACAGTCCTTTCCGCGGATAGGGAGGGCTGACTGTAATAAGTTTTCTGTTGTTATCTTTGAGAAAATCAATTACCTTATAACTTATATTATACACATTGCACCTTAAAAAGATCAGTGAACTGACCATCTTTGCTTCTAGACATGACCACAGAAGAAGGACTAAGTATTAGTCCTGGTATGACTTTAGTGACAGTGTTTTTCTCCGGTTATAGAGGGAGGATGGGAATGGAATTTACATTGCAACCAAAAGCAAAAAGAGCAATATTTAGTCTCAGTCAACAGACTTTCCTGAAGCCCTATTGTAACTTAAGTGCACTGGTGGCAGCTTTCTACTCATAAAAAATACGTGTTACAGAGCACATACCACTAAATGAACCAAAATGTACAAAGTGGGGCTTTCTGTTTAAATAAATAAGCACCATTTGACATCTGGTGAAAATATCTCCGCAGCACCCTTTGTTCTCTTTCGCTTACATTGATGAGGTTTTAAAGTTGAGAAACTGCCCTGTTGGGAAAGGAAGCACACGAAGAAACATGACTATTAGTTTTCCTTTGCTGCAAATGTCTGAAAATTTCACATGTAGAGTCTGTAGTTATTATGGGGTTTGGCGTGTGGGTGGCTGAAAATATGGTACTTGGCCTTTTGGTGCCAAACTTTCACGCAGCTTCAGCTGTCTGTATACAAAAGGCATGGCAGAATGTGTCGCTTTACTTTTAATATTTGGAATTGTTCGCCTTGCCAGTGGAATAGTGAATATGTGGATGGTACTGTTGATCTTGGAGTCTGCCAGTCTCATAGCATCTTAATTGATGAAGATGCTGTTAGGAACAGAGTGAGCATGTGGGTGGGGGACGGCTTAGTGAAAGTCTGCAAATTAGAAAATGCTGCCCTGGGCGCCATCTCCTCTTGAATCTTGTCCTCACCCTCCACACCCAATTTTCTAATTTTCCCTTTTCCTGCCTCAAATTAACATCTTTGATTTACCCTGGCCCCTGATCTTCCAGGGTAAGTAGAAATTAAATGAAAAATTTCCAAGACCCCAAAATACAAATCTTCTGTTGAAATTTCTTAAAATTTTGTTAGGTTTTGGGAAATGGAAGATATGATCTGGGACCCCCTCCCCACCCCAAAAAACTTCTGGATGACCTTCTCTGGAAGTTTGATATCGTAAAGGCCTTGGACTGGAAGGGAGCTGTAAGCTCTGGTCCACGATAATCATTTTTCTCTTTCTGACTGTCTGCATTTCTGTCTTCCTTCCTTGGCTTTCTGCTTCTTCTCATGAGTTTCTTCCAGCTCTACTCCCTGTCTCTGAGTTTCTATCTAGTCAAATGGAGAGCTCTTAAAGCCTTACTTCCCAGGAAAAGTGCGAAGAATCATGAAATGGATAGGCCATGTTACCTAGGGAATTTGGGAAAATCACATCTCTGGAGAATTTAAAAAATAGTGTCAAGGATGATGTGCCTGGGCTGAATCCATGCGTGATCCTCTCTTGAAGTGGCTGAGCTACGACCACTCGAGCTGTGGATACATCACATTCCTCACATCAAAGTTGATTTCTGTGTGTGGATTCCAGCCTAGGAAAGAGCAAGGGACATGGTGTCTTCTTCATTCTTGGTCACATTCATGACCCTTCCTTCCCTCCATGAAGAATGCCCTTGCTGCTTTTGCAGGCTTTTTCTGGCATGGGTTTGATATATTGATTTCGAGGAAGGAGTATTTAGTTCTATGAAATAAAGGGCTTCTATCAACATTTGTACAACATATTTATTGACTATGTCCTATGCAATTGCCTATCAGGCACTGGGGTTGTGACTGGTGATGCAGCCAAAAAAAAGAAAAAAAAGACACTCTTTTCCTGTACGATGCTCACTGTCTCGGGGAGGGGGGCAAGACCAACTACATATTTTAGTGTTTTTGTTTGTTTGTTTTGGTTTGGTTTTTGTTTTTTGGCCGCACCGTGAGGCATGCGGCATCTTAATTCCCCAACCAGGGATCGAACCCGTGCCCCCTGCATTGGGAGTGTGGAGTCTTAACCACTGGACCGCCAGGGAAGTCCCAAGACCAACTGTATAATTTGTGAGTCTGCACAGTTTGTGAGGTACAGCATGAAGATTTTGGGTCTCCTTGTTTAAAAGTTACTTAGAAATTCAATATTTGACAGTAGGGAACTGTCAAAACTCTGTGAGAGTTCACAGGGAGGACACCCATGGGAGGCTGGGTGTTAGAGAGAGAGATGATGATGTAAGTAAGTAGAAGGCTGGGGGAAAGGGCCCAGGAGAGCTCTGGACAGTCTCCTGACTGCACTGAGGAGACAGTGGTTCCCCCGACTCAAGGAGTGAGAAGGCAGCCTTGCCTCTCAGAGATTTCCTGCCTCATCTCACTGTCACTAATGGACTTCAGAAAAACGGATTTCTTGCTTAACTCTCTCCCTGCCATACAATAACCAACAGCTTTAGCTCTGTCTTGCCAGAATGAGTATAGTTTAATAAGAAACTCCTTCTTTGTTCTGCCAAAAAAAAAAAGATATAAGTCATTGTAGTACAAAAACTAACAGACAACAATAAAATAATATTTCTAAAAAGTCAGTGAGGAAAATAAAGCTAATGGAAGGGTAGGAAGAATAAATGGAGACAGTAATGAGGTAAGTATACAATACACATGCATTGAGATCCTTTCCATTTGCTAGAGACTGGCTGCAAATTTAGATTTTTATTGTGGCAAAATATACACAACATAAAATTTACCATTTTAACTTTTGTTTGTTTTTTGGCTGCATTGCGACTTGTGGGATCTTAGTTCCCTGACCAGGGATCAACCCACGCTCTTGGCAGTGAAGGTGCTGAGTCCTAACCACTGGACAGCCAGGGAATTCCCTCATTTTAACTGTTTTTAAGTGTATAGTTCGGTGGCACTAAGTGCATTTACATTACTGTGTAACCATCATACCATCCATCTCCAGAACTTTTTCATCATCCCAAATGGAAACTCTGTGTCCATCAAACAATAGCTCCTCATTTTCCCAGCTCCCCAGCCCTTGGTAACTGCTTTCTATCTCTATAAATCTGACTATTTCAGATACTCAGAAAAGTGGAATCATAAAGTATTCATGTCTTACTTGGACTGGCTTATTTCACTTAGCATGATGTCTTCACTTTTCATCCATGTTGCAGTGTGTATCAGGATTCCCTTCCTTTTTAAGGCTAATATTCCATTATATGTATAGACCACAGTTTGTTTACCTATTCATCTGTCAGTGAACACTTGGATTGCTTCTACCTCTTGGCTGTCGTGAATAGTGATGCTATGAACATGGGTGTACAAGTATCTGTTTGAATCCTGCTTTCCATTCTCTTGGGTGCATACCCAGAAATGGGATTACTGGATCATATGGTAGTTCTATGTTTAATTTTTTTTTTTTTTCTGCGGTACGCGGGCCTCTCACTGTTGTGGCCTCTCCCGTCGCGGAGCACAGGCTCCGGGCGCGCAGGCTCAGCGGCCACGGCTCACGGGCCCAGCCGCTCTGCGGCATGTGGGATCTTCCTGGACCAGGGCACGAACCCACGTCCCCTGCATCGGCAGGCGGACTCTCAACAACTGCGCCACCAGGGAAGCCCCTTATGTGTAATTTTTTGAGAACATCAGATTTAGTTTTGAGGCTTCTAGGGGCCATCTCAAGATAGGAAACATAATAAATCACGTGATTCACAGTGCCTCCAAAGTAAATACGGATCAGTTGTTTGTGAGAGTAGGAAAACCTTTCTTTCTCCCTCGGCTCCATGTTAAGAAGGTTCCCTGAGTGTGGTGAGCGACACGACCTACCACAGCATCAGAGTGAAGATGAGGAGGGCAGTGCGTTTCCAGAGCGCTCATGGCACAAGGCCAGACAGAGCACAGGGTGAGGAACGTAGACCACGTGGTCCAGGCTCGGAGTGGGGCTGTGTCCTCTTAGGATGCAAATTCCAAGGAAGAAAATGGTTAGCAGGGGAGAGAGAAATTAAGAAACAAAATCTAGGTGAGAAGGGAGGAAGCATTCACAGCACTTTGCAATTTAGAAAGGAGCATTCTGTTCCAGGATAAACTGTTTTTTATTACTCTCTGTAGCCAACCGTATTGCTGAGTAACCACTGCTTTCACAAACTTCAAGTAGGCCGTTCAGGCTGCCTTACCGCTGCTTAATGTCCTGTACTGAGCCTGCTCTTCCTGCAGTGCCTGCCTAGTGGTTTGTTTGTATTAGAAATTCACCTTGCCTGGTCTACTGAGGGGAAGGAAAAAGGAAATTAGACCCTGGAGCTTGGCAAGCCCATAAAATGGCAGAGATTCCTGAAGAAGCCTCCGCTGAACCCCAAGGCCCCGGCTGCCTGCGCGGTAATGAAATGCATGAGTACAGGAGCTAATAATTGCAGCAATGGCTCGTTACAGCTCCCGGATGATTTGGTGCTGTCAGGAGTGTGCTGTCCTCTGACATCCCAGGAGGCAAAGGGCGTCGGTGACTGCAGGCCCTGATTGGGGCAGTGAAATATTGCTGGCAAAAATTAAAAGGTCCCTGTGTCAAAATAATTCATGATATGCATATCTTCCATTCTGATGAAACGGCTGATATCCGGATTAGCAAGATAATAAAACTGATCAGGCTACAGTTAAACAATTTAAGTTGGAGAGCTGTTCATTTTGTAGGTGTCACTTGTCAGATCAAGGGGTCGAAGCAGAATGAAAGGCTCTCCCTGGTAACCTTCCAGTGATGTGGATCTGGAATGTTCTTCATGATTTGTCCAAAGTTTTCATCACCGGGCTGCCGACCAGCATTACTGCGGCAGGCTGTATTCTGACATTCAAATCCCCGGAATGACAGGTTATTAGGAGCGGAGAACTGGCTCTACATACATTAAGCCCCATATCTCTGACCTGTAATGTGAACCGATAGTGATATTGTAATTGAGTGAGTCTGCAAAAAGAGGAGGGGGGAGTATTTATTAAAACATGGGGAGAGAAAGGATAGCATTTATATTTCCCATGATTTGTGGGTTTGTAAAAGAAGCTTTTGGGTGATGATTTATTTTTCATTTCTAAAAGGCTGTGTGGTGTGCCCAGTGTTTATTTGGTGTAGCAGTTATTTAACGAAGATGGCAGCAGGCTCTCTCAGCCTGCTCTTCACACGCTGAGCAGGCGCAGATCAAAAGCGATTTGTTCTGTTAAAGGCAGTAGCTTTAAAATGAATAAAATGGACCCGAGTACATCCTGAGGCTGGGCTGCCACTCGGGATATTGGCCCCGTAGCTCTGGCGTCGCGCCCCGCCCCTCCTGGGCCTGAGCTCTGTCTCCTCTGTGTACCAAGGGGGCTCGGGAGGGGGCATCTATCGTTGGTGTCAGCGAGTCCACTGTGGGGTGCTGTCGTGCGCAGAGTGATGAATTTAATGTGCATTAATGGGGTCTCAGTTGATTCCTTTCTGGTTTCTCCTGAAGTATCCTCGTCTAAGGGAGTCAGGCAGGCAGATCACTGAATCGGAGGGTAGATGTGGACTCCCTCAAACAGCCTGATTCTTTGGTGACCGTAAAGAAACTCAGTGTGGTGTGTGTGGATGTATTTGTGTGTGCACCCCTGTGTGTACAGGTGCATACATGTGTGGTGAATGTGAATATGCACACGTTTGGGATTGCCAACTGATTTCATAGGGTAAGGATTGCCCAGAGACAGTTCTAGTAGAATGTGCACTGTACCAGGCATCGGGAGATTGAGATTCTGGGATGAATTTCAGCAGTGACAGACTAAGTGGCCTTGGGCAAGTTAACCGGCATCTCCATCTGTAAAATGGCAATAATAGTTGTCATGGTGCTGTGGTCGGGAGAGATGACGTAAGGAGCACAAGAGCCATTATAAACTACAATGTGAACATAAAATATTGTCATTAACCATAAGAATAGGGCTGATGCATGTTTAGCCCCATGCAAATGTAAGGGCTTATTATACCTACGTTTATTGGATACTATCAGAGGAACCCTCGCTCAGATTCTTCAGTATTTGAGGTATGTTTTATAAAACTACCCCAAATGAAGCATGGTACCTTTAGACATTTTGAGAACAGTTATCTTCAGTCTCTGTTTAGTTCTCACTATTACAGTGGTCACCCATTTTTCATTTTATAAAACTTATTTGGCAAAAGCTGTATGTGCAGAAGAAGCATCTCAGCCTTCAGTACCACTCTTCTCATCTTATAGATGTTGGTGTAACAAGGGCGTTCGTAAATACCAATAGTGAGTTAGCAATGAGAGAGAGTAGACACAAGGATGATCCAAGGTTTTTGGCTTAAGAAACTGGGTCAATGATGGTGACATTTTTAGCAATAATGAAGGCTGGGAGAGGGACAGTTTCTGGGTATAAAAATTAAGAATTCAGTTTAGGACATACTACATTTGAAATGCCTATTATGTTATATATATATTTAAATTTATTTTTTAATTGGAGTATAGTTGCTTTACAATATTGTGTTAGTTTATACTGTACAGCAAAGTGAATCAGCTATACGTGTACGTATATCCCCTTTTTTTTGGATTTCCTTTTCATTTAGGTCACTGCAGAGCACTGAGTAGAGTTCCCTGTGCTGTACAGTAGGTTCTCATTAGTTATTTATTTTATACATAGTATCAGTAGTGTATATCTGTCAATCCCAGTCTCCCATTTCATCCCCCCCACTTTCCCCCTTGGTATCCATACATTTGTTCTCTATGTCTGTGTCTCTATTTCTGTTTTGTAAATAAGACCGTCTATACCAATTTTTTCAGATTCCCCATGTATGCGTTAATATACGATATATGTTTTTCTCTTTCTGACTTACTTCACTCTGCATGACAGACTCTAGGTCCATCCACATCTCTACAAATGACCCAATTTCATTCCTTTTTATGACTGAATAATATTCCATTGTTCATATGTACCACATCTTCTTTATCCATTCATCTGTTGATGGACATTTAGGTTGCTTCCATGTCCTGGCTATTGTAAATAGTGCTGCTGTGAACATAGGGGTGCATGTGTCTTTTTGAATTATGGTTTTCTCAGGGTATACGCCCAGTAGTGGGATTGCTGGGTCATATGGTAGTTCCATTTTTAGTTTTCTAAGGAACCTCCATACTGTTCTCCATAGTGGCTGTATCAATTTACATTCCCACCAACAGTGCAAGAGGGTTCCCTTTTCTCCACACCCTCTCCAGCATTTATTTTTTGTAGACTTTTTGATTATGGCCATTCTGACCGGTGGGAGGTGATACCTCATTGTAATTTTGATGTGCATTTCTCTAATGATTAGTGATGTTGAGCATCTTTTCATGCGTTTGTTGGCCATCTGTATGTTTTCTTTGGAGAAATGTCTATTTAGGTCTTTCACCCATTTTTTTGATTGGGTTGTTTGTGTTTTTGGTATTGAGCTGCCTGAGCTGTCTGCATATTTTGGAGTTCCCCGCTATAAACTTAAGAATAGTATCCTCGAATGACTTACTTTTATATTCACATAGGGGACATGTTATAAAGTAACAGACTTACAAATGTTATAAATAATTTTTGTTAAATAGATAAATTACAAAAATAAATCAAGAATTTGCTTAAATTCAACAAACATAATGGACACCTAAATATATAAGGCCCAGTTTATAAAGAATACATAAATAGCTCATTGTGTTCTCCATATGAGAAGAAAATAATATATAACAGTAGAGAGCAGTGATCATTGTGGATTAGGGTAATCAAAGGATGCTTCCTGGAGGAGGTTAATTTAGAAGGAGACCAAGAAAGATGGGTTGATGGATGGGAAATACAAGGACATTCCAGAGAGAAAAACGTCATCAGTAACTGCTTCAAATATGCGTCTGTGAAGTCCTATCCAAATGTGACTTTCTGATTTAATAAGAGTATAATTAAATGGTAAATAGACACAGAAGTGAAGAAAAGTTGAAATAATGGAAGAGCTAGAAGAGCTCGTATTTTAGAAATAGTTTTGTGGGGTGATGTATCTATAACATGATACCTTTTTCAAGGTCTATCAGGGACTCTGAGTCAAGGATAAGCCAGTTAAGTCAGACTGTAATTCAATGAACAAACTCATTCTTAACACACATATGCAAACCAATAAGATTTTCAGTTACTGAAGGATTCCTGGCTGGAGATTTATCCCAGGTACTGGGATCTTGAATGGCCAGAGTCCACCTCTCCATGCCTGTTTATGAAGATGTCTGCACGTGGTCCGCCTGGCACCAGGGTGCCCTCTAATCTGGTGACATAGGAGAAGCAGGAGAACTGAGAGTGAAAGTGTTTGGGTAAACACTGCTGGTAAATAAAGTATTTTGTGTTTATCCATTTTTAAATTTGTCTGAGGCCACTGTGGTAGCTGGAAGTAGTTTTGCTATGTCCCGGGCTAATTCACACACTGGGAAGATCTGACTCAATCTAAGCTACTTGTATCAGTAAAGATATTTTGAGTTACTAAACCAAAGAACCTGTTAGCAGCAGGTGTGAGAGGATCAATGTATAATCTTTTTCCCATTTTGGGAGTCATTTTAGATAGAAATTAGACAAAAATGCATTCTGAATCCTTGCATTTTAGGATTAAGGACTGGGCTTACATTAGATGTCCAATGAATATGATCCTACTATACCTATAATTTGAAAAATAATATATAAAAATTTATTTTTACATGTTTAAGAAGTGTTGTCAGTGTCTGTTGTGCTTACATGTAATAGCAAATGAAAGAAAAGAGGAATTGATGACTGACAGTGTCACCCAGTCTTGCTATGGCTGAGATGCTTGCATGGGAAGACTTATTATATTATCCATTTGGTGAATTTCAGGACAAGTGGATAATCTCATCACCATCAGTACCAGGTGAGTTGAGACCAGTAAGCTCCCTGAATGGATATAGACCAGTGTTTATTTACAGATAATCATAATTCCATAAAAAGTGAAAGTAAAGTTGAAAATCAAATAAGGTACTGAATTAAAGTGGGTCAACATTCTGTTTATGTTGAAAGGATGAGGAAGAAAATTTCAACTTAAAATTTTCTTACATGGATCAACATAGCTAATATAGTCTTATGTAGGGTCTATAATGTTATTTGCATGTTTTGAATACTAAAATTATTTTTCGTTTCCCAAATAATGTTATTTACCCTTTTGTAAACCATTGGTTTAATAATTACACACAGCGCTTTAGATGAGATGTGAAGTCTTTAATCAGATGTTCCATGCAGGTCAGAGACCTTTTGGTTGTATTGATAAAATTTCTACAAATTCTTATATATCATAGATCTAATATGTTTCAGGATTCTCTAGTATGGAAAGTAAAACTGGAGAGCGTTCTGGAAGGACCTAATTTAGTTCCAAGTAGTTAGTTCCCTTAAACCAGACCTTTGGGCTTCACTTGTCACCTTCCACCTTTTGTTAGCATTAGTATTCTTTGTGTTTATTATCATTACCCTATTTTCTTTAGTCTCATATTAGATGGAAGGGAACACTTGTAAATATGCATTCTCCACTTCTCAGAAGGAGGGCAAACTAGGAGAGAGAGCCAGGGCTGTTTAGGACTGTGGT
Source organism: Tursiops truncatus (assembly GCF_011762595.2). Classification (NCBI taxonomy): domain Eukaryota; kingdom Metazoa; phylum Chordata; class Mammalia; order Artiodactyla; family Delphinidae; genus Tursiops; species Tursiops truncatus. The sequence goes on along the minus strand of NC_047050.1, from coordinate 11,084,880 downwards.
TTTCGACAGTTGGAGGAATAATATGGTCCAACCTAGTTTTTCATAGGAATAGTTTTTATTCTCACGCTTCTTCTTTTTTTATTGACATATAGTTGATTTACAATGTTGTGTTAGTTTCAGGTGTACAGCAAAGTTATTCAGTTATACGTGCATGTATATATCTATCCTCTTTCAGATTCTTTTTCCAATAAAGGTTATTATAAGGTATTGAATATAGTTCCCTGTGCTATGCAGTAGGCCTTTGTTATTTATTTTATATATACTAGTGTGTATGTATTAATCCCAAACTCCTAATTTATCCCTCCCCGACCCTTTTGCCTTTGGTAACCATAAGTTTGTTTTCTGTGTCTGTGAGTCTATTTCTGTTTTGTAAATAAGTTCATTTGTATCATTTTTTTAGATTCCACATATAAGTGATGTCATATGATCTTTGTTTTTGTCTGACTTCACTTAATATGGTAATCTCTAGGTCTATCCATGTTGCTGCAAATAGCATTTCATTCTTTTTTATGGCTAACATTCCATTGTATATATGTACCACATCTTCTTTATCCATTCATCCGTTAGTGGACATTTAGGTTGCTTCCGTGTCTTGGCTATTGTAAATAGTGCTGCTGTGAACATAGGGGTGCATGTATCTTTTCAAATTATGGTTTTCTCCGGATATATGCCCAGGAGTGGGATTGCTGGATCATATGTGAACTCTATTTTTAGTTTTTTTAAGGACCCTCCATACTGTTTTATATAGTGACTACACCAATTTACATTCCCACCAACAGTATAGGAGCATTCCCTTTTCTCCACACCCTCTCCAGCATTTATTATTTGTAGACTTTTTGATGATGGCCATTCTGACTGGTGTGAGGTGATGCCTCATTATAGTTTTGACTTGCATTTCTCTAATAATTAGCGATGTTGAGCATCTTTTCATGTGCCTGTTGGCCATCTGTAAATTCTTACACTTCTTGATTGAGGAATTTGTAACATTTCAAGCAAAATTAATGAGGAACCTCAGCTGCCTTCCTAGGGTGAGGGCATTAAAGCTTTGTGGATTGGAACAGGTGCTCTGAATCTGCCCGCCTGGGTTTGAATCCCTGTACCGTAACTGTGTGATTTTTGAATGGGAAACTTACATCTCTCTGTGCTTCAATTTCTCTATCTGTAAAATGGGGAACAGTGATAAATAATAGTTATCTCATAGGGTTAGTGCAAGGGTTATACTAGTTAATCAGTGCAACGCGCTTAGACTAGTGTTAGCTTATACTCTGATCGTTCACAGTTTTCCATTATACGCTTATTACCCTCTTTGGCTCCTGGTGAGATAGGACTTCACTCTTTTCCTCTCATTCTTTTGGAATCTAAGAACCGGTGCCAGCTATTATCTTCATTGTGTGTTTGGAGCATTATACTTTAGTATGTTACTTAGCAACACTGTTAAACATCTTCTTAATGCACCAGAATGGAAGTTTTCCTCTTGATCAGACTCCAGGAGGGGAGGGGGGAATGGAAGGGACTGGGGAAGGACATGGCCCCCGAGGGAGGGAGGAAGCTATGAGATTTAGGGGCTGGAAACAGACTCCAAAGGGAGCTTCCCCCATGCACGGTCTGTCAGGAATCCGTCCCCACAGCGCTCAGATCTGGTAGAGCTGCGGGCTGGGTCCTTCCTTCTCCAGCAGTGGTGGTTCTGGGTCTCACCTACAGGGGGCAGCACCACAGCTCTGGTCGTTTGTATCCTCAGGCTTCTCTCTGTTCCTTCCCATTTCCTTTCTGAAATACATTGTTTTTACAGCCCATCTAATTTGGGTGTAAGCTTGGCCAGCCTCATTGTCATTTTAATATATATTATTTCAGTTTTTCACACAATCTGTAATTTATTTTATTGACTTTCTAATAAATAGCGGGGGAAAACTCTTATTTCCATATGGACTGTGCATTTTGGAGAAGCTTCTCATGGCTCAGTAGTGGAGCAAATCCACTCTGGCTCATTTTCATCCCTCCCATTTGAGGTTTATGTGTCTCTCCTCTCCTAATTTTTCATTAGAATATAATAATAGTCCGAGGAAAGGGTGATTTGATATGTGATATATTTCATTATGTTCTTATGGTAAGGGTAGCACCCAAAGTGAGAGAGCATCACTAATTTTTCGGCACAGTAATTTATTCCGCAGTATTTAAATGTTGTAATTTTCACACGGAGGCACATGCTGCCACATCTATCTTCCCCTGGACCAGTCTGTCTTGCTCTTTCCTTTTCATCTGTTTTGTTTTTGCATATTTTTTTCATAAATTCGACAGATGGCCTCTTGATGAATCCTTGATAATACTGTCATGTAAAGCAGCAAAGACTAGAAATCATCTCACAACGATTTTTCATTGCAAGAGGAAAATTGAACAGAGCAAACATCACTAAGTCCATAACAACAGCCACAAAATATCTACTTCACGTCAATAAAGAGGACAGGCTTGCCTACTCATGCTTCCCGCACCAATGCCAGCGTCCTTTCAAAGTCCTCTGAATATTTTATACTGTGTTTAGATCCCCCTTTCAAGCCTTGGGTCGGTTGAGATTTGTGGGTTTCATATTCCCAATGTTCACACAGCCTCTCTCACGTGCCCCCCCTTCTCTTCTCCCCGAGCCCCTCCTTCCAGGGCTCGGTAATTGTGGATCAGGTGAAGTTTGCATCCCCTCATTTCAAGGTCATGCACCAGTAGGACCATTTTCCTGACTCAGAGGGCACGTAATTTCACAGCCGTGTACTCCTCATTAATTCCCCCAAGTGGGGGCTTGGGGAGTTCCAGATCACAGATTTGTTTTTGTCTTGTTCTCTGACTCAGTGCTTCACAAAGGGATTAGATTAACCCCTTTGACTGTATTTGTATCTCACTGCATCATGTTAGAAATAAAGTGATTTCTTCTACCCCCTCTGGCCCCCATACTCCACCCCTTCCCATCTCCTGTCTTCATATTTCTTCCTCCCATTTAATGAATAGGTTGCAGTTCATTAACGAGATATTCGTGGCAAATATAGGGAATTGTTCATTTACTGGTAGTAATTTTAGCTTTCTTTTCTGATATGCAAATACATATATGTGTGTGTGTATATATATATATATTTTTTCCCATTCTCTTTGAGAAGACTGTGTATGAAATCTCCAGGATTACCACAAAGATGAAAATTTGTTGTCCAGTGGGTATTAATTGATATCCCTGTGTGTCTGAATTCTTACGGTTTCTAAAATTTAGAATGTCCTGAAACAAGGCTCTCAGACAAGGTTTTTTTCCCCCCATTTTAAAATGGCTCCTTTCTCCTTGCCCTCCTGCCCCTGTCCTCATTCCAGGTTCCGAAGTCCTCCGTGACTTTCAGCAACCATGAACAGGACCATGTGGGCCTTTTATGATTTCTCAGGATGTGTGAGCCATTGCAGGCTCTCTCTGCAGGTACTGAAATTTGCTCCCCTCCATGATGGTAGCAACCATAGCATTCATATAGCCAGTGATTTTCTGTGTCAGGCGTTTACCACCTCCCACTGAGGTGGGCATCATCATGCCCGTTTTACAGAATAGGAAGCCAGGCTTCAGAGAGGTTCAGTTGCCTGAAGTCTGCATTGTTAGAGGGTTTCAGCCAGGACTGAACTCAGGTCTCCTTCCCCTGTGCCATCCTGCTTCCTCACCTGAGAAGCTCTTCTAAGCTCCACGTTAAAACCAGTAGGCCCAGTTACACATTTATGTGGCTGCAAATGCAAAATGAAACTCTACTCCATTTGGGGAGATGATGCTTCCCCCCTTTATAACTTCTCATCCCTTTGGCAATAAACAAGAGCTGGTAAATAAGTGTGCAGAATTGGGGTGAGATGTGCTCAACTCCAACTTAAGAGACAGGATATCTAGGCCTGCCCAGACAACTGATTTTCATTCAGGGAGAGATTCAGTGGAATGCAGCAGTTGAGAGCATCAGCTCTGTGTCAGGCAGACCAGGTTTGAATTCTGACTCCTCTGCTTACTAAAGTTACTTTCCTTCTCTAAGTCCAGAACATAGATTGTTGTGAGGATTTAAAATGGTTAAAAAACAAAATTCAAAATTCAGCCGAGTAAATCTGAAGGTGTAATTGGCCTTACTTGGTGATTCGTAAATTATGTGGGGAGCATCCTATCTAGCAACTAGAGGGGCATTCAGAGTTATGCAAAACGGAAGGTTTTCATAGGAAGAAGCCTGGGGCAAGGGAGCTATTAGCAAAAGAAAAGAAAGGATTACTTTTAGGCCAGGGCATCTTTTGGGGGGAAGGGAAGGGCTTGAATTTTATCTTGCAAATTGCCTCTTCTTCCTCTAGGGGAGGGTGGAATGGAGAGGGCCCACGTGACAGATGACCTCATTGGTGCTGACCAGAAAATTCCATACTGGTTGGTTCATTAAAGTTACATTTCTGTGATGAGTGCGAACAACAAGGGCTTAATTTCCAAATATACAAACAACTCATACAATTCAATAATAACAACAAACAAAAAACCCAATCGAAAAGTGGGCAGAAGACCTAAATAGACATTTCTTCAAAGAAGGCATACAGATGCACAACAGGCATATGAAAAGATGCTCAACATCACTAATTATTAGAGAAATGTAAATCAAAACTACAATGAGGTATCACTTCACACCGGTCAGAATGGCCATCATCAAAAAGTCTACAAACAACAAATGCTGGAGAGGGTGTAGAGAAAAGGGAACCCTCTTGCACTGTTGGTGGGAATGTAAATTGGTGTGGCCACTATGGAGAACAGTATGGAGGTTCCTTAAAAAACTAAAAATAGAACTACCGTATTATCCTGCAATGCCACTCCTGGGCATATATCCAGAGAAAACTGTAATTTGAAAATATATATGCACCCCAGTGTTCATAGCAGCACTATTTACAAGAGCCAAGACATGGAAACAACCTAAATGTCTATCGACAGTTGAATGGATGAAGAAGATGTGGTACATATATACAATGGAATATTACTGAGCCATAAAAAAGAATGAAATAATGCCATTTGCAGCAACATGGATGGACCTACAGATTATCATATTAAGTGAAGTAAGTCTGAAAGAGAAAGACAGATAGCATATAATGTCACTTACATGTGGAATCTAAAATATGACACAAATGAACTTATCAATGAAACAGAAACAGACTTGCAGACATAGAGAAAAGACTTGTGGTTGCCAAGGGGGAGGAGGTTTGGGGGAGGGATGGATTGGGAATTCAGAATTAGCAGATGCAAACTATTATATATAGAATGGATAAACAGCAAGATTCTGCTGTATAGCACAGGGAACTATATTCGATATCCTGGGATAAACCACAATGGAAAAGAATAGAAAAAGAATGTATATATAAATATATAAAACTGAATCACTTTGTCATACTGCAGAAATGACAACATTGTAAATCAACTGTATGTCAATAAAATAAATTTTTTAAGAACGATTACATTTCTGGTGAAGGTCAAAACTGCTGTTTGGTTAAGTATTAAATCTAGGTTTAGTATCATGGGCTTTAGACCAGGTGATGCCCTTTTGGGCCTGTGGTTTTTCTCTTTAACAGTTATCCCCTTTTGATCAGACTCTCAGCCTAACAGAGATGTGATCACAGTTTTAGGCATTAGAGTTACTATCGGCTCTGTGGTCCTCCCAGCTTTGTTTGTCTTTGATAGTATCCATAGTCATGGTGTTTTTGCTATCTCTGTTGACACTCATAGGTCACAGCTTCAGGTTCACAATCTTTAGGTATGTCATTCTCTCTGTCTCTTTTCTGAGTTCCAGTCTTAGGGAGACAATTCGTTGTGAGTTAGTGGCTGCGAACGTGCATTTAAAGCTTTTGAGAGAATGTAAGGCGCCATGGGATTGTTAGGATTATAATAAGTAGGATAATTCCAAATGTGTGGTGTGTACTTGGAAACCATGGTCCCCAAGACCCAAAGCAATCAAATAAAGACCCCACTGACACAGTCATCCTTTTAAGCCAAGTGGCTTGCTCAGTGATCGTACGTAACTGAGTTTCAACTTCCCCAGAAGTGTTGCTCCAAGTACAGCAGGTGGTGTTGGACACAGCACAGATACCTCTTTGTTTGGCTAAGGATAATAAAGGCAAGAGCCTTGGCCAGAGAGTCTCAGGGTCTTTGCTGGGCAGCTAACGTGTTAACAAAGGAATCGGCAGTGTCTCCAGGAGTTAAGGAGAGGTTTCTGATCATATTCTTATTTGTATCTGTTCCTAACCAGGGTATGGATTTACTCTCAGGGATTGCTGTGTTTACATGTTCAATCCTGGGGTTAGTCATGTTTTTAGCAGAGGTGGGAAGTGAATCTCCCAGTCTGAAATAGAGTCATCCTAAATGCCTTGTAAAGACGGACGCTGCTGGTAAGAGTGCTTGGTAAGTGGGGGCAAACGTGACCTAGATAATTACGGATAGATTGGAATCTTTGATGACAAATCCAGTAATTTGAAAGGTTACCCCTCTTAACAATGGCCTGGGAGATATAGATGAGGGCGTGATCTTTCCAGGCCATTGCCATAGTAAAGGGAAGAAAGAGAAGAGAGGGTTTCATGTTTAGCCAAAGTAGGAAGTCTTGATCTGGTGTCTTGGGTGGAATTAGTACAGGACCTGGTGTCGGGTGGAGTCCTCCTTAGCTGTGAGACGGGTGTGTACCCAAGCCTCAGTACCTTCTAGTTTCACAGCAGTGTCTGTGTTCAGGAACACCTGGTAAGGTCCCTTCCAACAGGGCTGAGGGCTGTCTTCCTCTGATGACATTTCCAGAACACCCAGGCACCAGGTTCTAGATTGTGACCAACAAGATCCCTTGAATTGGGATCTGGGAAGGCTTATTTAACCTGTTTATGATAGGCTTGAGCATAAGACATTTCGGACTTATAGTAGCTGGTCATCCTAGCATGAGACGAGGATCAGCAGAAGGTTGTATACCAATAGACATCAGTCTGCCGGGGACCATCCACTGTGGAGTGAGTACTGTGAACAGTGAACAAGACCAAAGGCGATACCTTAGGCCAAGAGAATCCAGTAGTTTCAGCAGGTTTAGCAGTTTTGAGTCTGAGGATCCCATTAGTTCTCTTGCCTGATGATCGGGGGTAATAGGGATAGTGATAGTTTCAAGAAGTTTGCAAGGCTTTCGTGAAGGCTTATATAATTTTTCTGGTGAAGTGGGTGCCTTAGTCACTGGAGGTTGTGGAAGGTACACTCCAAGTGGGAAACACATTTTCTAACAGTTTCTTTGCCATTGTGAGGGCATCGGCCTTGTGGCAGAGGAAGGCTTCAACCCATCCCGAAGACATACATACAATAATAAGAACATATTGATAACGCACACTGAGGGGCACTTGAATGAGGTCCAGCTGTGGGTGCTCAAAGGGTCCAGAGGGAGGAGGTCTGAGGCCTCTGTGGACAAAAAATAGTTTTTTTAGGGTTACAGACCTGGCAGGTCAGATATTCCTGGTAAACGGTTTTTGAAATTTTATGTCTCCCCACCAATGTCTGTTCATAATTTGGACCATCTTAAATGCACTGTGGTGGGTGAAGGAATGCAAAAATGAAAAACGGGGTCTGCCAGGGAGCTGGGGAAAACCAAGCAGACGTCTGTGGTTTGTGGTTTCCAAATGAAATGTCATTTCATTTGCAGGCATTGTTCACCCATCTTAATTTCTCGGTTTCAGGAGCAGACAGTTGTCATGTTACAAGGACATCAGGGTGGCAGAAGTCTGGCAATGAGGGGCCAGTTTTCGTGGAAGCAGAATGGACTTCATCCACATGTGCTGCAACCTGTATAGATTCTGTTGCTGCTGCTATAGCATGAGAGTCAGCCAGGGCTTTGCCCTGATTCGTAGGTTTAGTCCTTTTAGTGTGAGCCTCAGTGATGATGACAGCAATAGTAGAAGGTAAGGGACTAGCAGTTAGAAGAGTATTTACTTGTTGCCCATATTTGATTGGGGTTCCAGAGGACGTAAAAAAACCCCTTTGTTTCCATAATATCCCCAAATCATGCATGATCCCAAAGGCATACTGGCTATTGGTATAAATATGAACAGTTTGTCCTTTTGATACTGGCGTGCTTGGGTAAGGGCACGGAGCTTTGCTTGTTGGGCTGATTTAGCTTGTGGGAGATTTCCCCTTTCAAGTAGGTTGTATTGGGCAGTAATAGCATAACCAGCTTGAAAATTCCCTTTTTCATTTCTATGTATGGGCCATCGACAATCAAGATGAAACCAGGATTGGTTAAAGAGTATCTCATAAATCAGGATGCGATGTCACCAAGTGGGACATCATTAGCTCTCAGTCATGGGGTGCGCCCTCATCAGGTAGAGGTAGTAACATAGCAGGATTTAGGAGATGGCAGCGTTTCAGATGTAGATTAGGAGGTGAAAGCAAAAGGATCTCATAGGTTAGTCTGCTTGCGGAGAAATGTTGAGTCAGTTTAGAGTTAAGAAGACTTTGGACAATGTGAGGAGTGTGTAAATAAATGGCATTTCCTAGGGTTACATCTCTTGACACTTGTACTAACTTTGTAGTTGCTGCTGTAGTCTTAAGGTGGCTGGGATAGGCATAAGCCCACTGAATCAAGTTGCACGCTGTTGTATGTTTATTACCATGCTCTTGTGTGAGCATGCCCGGGCTTGGTTATCCCTTTTGTGCACAGATGAAGTAAAAGATTTTGAACAGTTAGGTAGCCCTAAGGCAGGCATTTCTCGGAGCTCTTGTTTTTGTTTTATAAAAGCCTGCTCATGTTTATCTTCCCAAGGAAGGAGTTCAGGGACTGAAATTTCATTCAGTCAATTCACAGAGTGGGGAAGCTAACAGCGAGCTATTAGGAGCCCATAATCTGCAATAACCAACTAATCCTGGAAATCCGTGGAGCTGTCACTTAGTTGTGGGTCTAGGAAATTCTTAGATTAGCTTAATTCTTTTTGGAGATTGATGAATTCTTTCAGCATTTAGATTATGACCTAGGTAGTGAACAGTGTCTAGAGAGAATTGTAATTTTTCCTTAGAGACTTTGTGTCTTTTTTCAGCTAACTGTTGTGGTAAATAAATGGACTTTTTAATGGATGCCTTTTTGGTAACTGAGCACAGGAAGTGGTCATCTACGTATTGTAAAACGATTTCCCTGTTCAGTCTTTGACCAAGGGTTGAAAGTTACCTGAGTGGGTTTGTCTGCAGCCTCAGGTAGTTTTATTTTAAATGGTGATTGTCTAGTAGTCTGTTCAGAGCAGAAAGGCAGTTTAGGCAAAGAATGAGTAAAACGTGAGTAGTCAGACGAAAAAGGAAGTGGGGGGAGAGTAGGGGTCATGTCAGTTCTATCATCTTTCGTTTTCGGTACTTCTTGTGTCTTAATTTTTCATTAGCCTTTTGTAATGAGATTTTTTTTTTTTTTTTTTTTTTTTTTTTGGGTATGAGGGCCTCTCACTGTTGTGGCCTCTCCTGTTGTGGAGCACAGGCTCCAGGCGCGCATGCTCAGCAGCCATGGCTCACGGGCCCAGCCGCTCCGCAGCGTGTGGGATCTTCCCAGATTTGGGCACGAACCCGTGTCCCCTGCATCAGCAGGCGGACTCTCAACCACTGCGCCACCAGAGAAGCCCTGTAATGAGACTTAATGAAGCCTTTTGTAAGCTTCTGCATACCAATTAAAGTAGGCAACCCATTCTGTCTGTACAATTTGGGATCCCTTGTTCTCAAGTGTGCTTCTTTAATGAACAATCCTATAATTGGAGTGTTCCCCATAATGGCCATTGTAATTCTAGTAAAATCTTGCCATCTTGTTAGATATTTTCAATTTCTGGGACTGTAGTTGCTAAACATACTATAAAATAACCAGGTGTATGGGAAGGTAGTACACACAACTCTTTGGATGTAAAGGAACCGTTTTCTTTAGCTAGGCCTTTGGGGTTTTTGAAGCCAACTGATCAGCTTCTAGGTACTTGCAAGATTCCCATTAGCAACTAGCTTTTATTTAATGTCCACCTGAGGCCTCCCACTGGACCAGTCCAGCTCAAATTGGACCCAGTCCAATCGCAAACCCAGTCTGATTTTCAAATCAGACCTAGTCTGATCCCAGACCTGGCCCAGTTCTTAAGCTGGGCCCAGTCCAACTTTGGCCCACCACCGTCACCAGTTCCCATGGGACTTGGGACTGGGAGAAAGGGTTGAACCAGCAGAACTAAAAGGATGGGGACTGCAGACTGATTCCACACAAATGGAGAACCGCAGCTGCCACCAGTAGTTCCCAGCATGGCATCTGGGGAAGGATTCCAAACAAGCAGGGAATACTGACTAAACTGTTAGCAGTTCCCAGCATGGAATCCAGGAACAGAACTAAGGGCTGGGTTTTCCACCTGGGGAGTTGTCATCTGAAAAGGGAATTAGATCAGGAGCTTGAATGTAAAAAGAGCAGAGCTCAGTCCAGAGGAACTTACCAATGGCCTTCGGAAATGGCAAGAAAGGCAGTGAACTCAAAATGGGGTTTGTGGGGTGCCACGCCTGTGTTTTTTGTCCCTGAATGCCAACAGAAGTTGACTTTGAATCCCACTGCTGCCACCAACTTGTTAAAAAAACAAAATTCAACTCAGTAAATTTGAAGATCTAATCGGCTCCATGAGGTGATTCATGAATCAGGCAGCATCCCATCCAGCAACTAGAAGGGCACTCAGCGGGGTTGTACAAAATGGAAGGTTTTTAGAGGAAGAATGCTGAGGCAAAGATGCTATTAGCAAAAGAAAAGCAAGAATTACTTTTAGGCCAGGATATCTTACTTTTTAGGGGGAGGGAATGGCAGGAGTTTTATCATGCAGATTGCCTCTTCTTCCTCTGGGGGAGGGGGTATGACCAGAAAATTCCAGACCTATTGATTAAGATTATTATGGTGAAGGTCAAAACTGCATTTAGGTCAGGTATTAAATCTAGGTTTGGTATTACAGGCTTTACCACAAGTGACACCATTTTGAGCCTTTGTTTTTTGTCTTTAAACTTAATACATGTAAAGCCCTTTAGAAGGTCTCTAGCACAGAATGAACACTCAGTAAGTGATGGCTGTTGGTTTTGTTCTTGGTGAAGGTATTGCTCTATGGCCCATCAGGCAAAGAATGCCAGGCACACACCTGGAGTCAAACCAAAGACAGGTTCACAGCTGCCGCAGCCAGTGAGGGTGCATGCGCCCCAGAGAACGCCGAGGAGACTTCTTAGAGGGACTCGGAGGGGCTTATTGGAGGATCTGGGCTTGTGCTGGGTAGTTCTAAGGAGGGCTTAAAGAAGCAGGGGCCAGTTTTGGGTGGGAGGCTGTCAGGAGGTAGAGTCATTTGGATGATTGGCTATGTTGGTAGTTATCTGGGAATCAGGAGGATTGAAGAGCTGTCATTGCTAAAGAAGCAGAAGTTGCTCATTTAGGCATGGGTGAGGGATGTTTATTAAACTTTTCTCTGTCTCATTTTACACACGGCCTTGAACAGACCTTGTCTGTACCTTATTCCCCTGCATCCGCAGAGTGCCTTTGTCTGATATTTGTTTATATTGTGAGCATTGTTTACATGCAGTTGTGAACACTGTAGCTTAGGAGGCAACTGCCAAGGCCTTTTTTTTTTTATTACTACTTTCTCATTGATAAGAAACCTTCTTTAACATTAAAAAAATATACATACTTGATAGAGCTTACTAAATGCCTTGTTGTCAGTGTCTTCATATATAAACCTCATTCTGTCCTCATAAAAAGCCTGTGAGGTAGGTACTGTCATCATCTCAATTTTAAGATGAGGAACCAGAGTCAGGGAGCCGTGCAGTAACTAGCCCAGGTCACAACTAGAAAGTGACTAGTGACTGCTTTTCTCTGATAGCCTCCATTTCTTTATGGGAGGAAAACCTCATTTGGGGCATTTGGCATTCCCTTTGGATTTGGAGAATTCTGACGGCCCCTCTTGTGACCAAGGCATAATTAATGATGAGAGTTCCTTTCTCCACTTTGCTGTATGGAGTTTATGTTATTTAAATGTGCAGATGGATGCTGGATGAGGAAACAGATAAATTTAAGTTGTGGACTTGGGTGAAGAGGTTGGGAGGACTCAGATGCTCTTGGAACTTTTATGGAGCTGGTTTTATGGAGCATAATATACTAGGAGCCCAGGGACATGGGTTGTTATGGTAAAAACAGTTGGGAGAGAATTAAATTGGGGGATAATTGGACAGAATATTGTATTATGGACAGTTTCATGATATTGGCAAGACAATAAAGTTTTATAAAATACTGAAAGTCAGACAGGGTCTGGATTTTCTATTTCAAAATGGAGAGGCTGTAACTCCTGTAAAGGGTAGTGAAAATGAAAATCAGAAAGGTAATTTTAAAATGTAATAGGAAAAGAACTTGAAATTTTATTATTTTAAAAATTCGTATTCACTGGGTATTTATCTGAAGAAAATGAAATCATTATCTTGAAAAGATATTTGCACCCCCATGTTCATTGCAGCAATATGATAACCAAGACAAGGAAACAACCTGTGTCTACTGACAGATGAAGGATAAAGTAGTGATATGTATATATATACCATGGAGTATTATTCAGCCATAAAAAAGAAGGAAATCCTGCCATTTGTGACAACATGGGTGGACCTTGAGGGCATTATGCTAAGTGAAATAAGTCAGACAGAAAAAGGCAAATGCCATATGATCTCACTTATATGTGGAACCTTAAAGCAAACAAACAAAAAACTGAACTTATATATAGAGGATAGATTGGTGGTTACCAGAGGCAGGGGTTAGGGGTGGGGAGCTGGGTGAAATAGGTGAAATGGGTCAAAATGTACAAACTTCCAATTGTAAGGTAAATTAGTCCTGGGGAAGTAATGCATAGCATGATGACTACAGTTAACAGTACTACTGTGGGGGAGTCGGTGGGGCCAGGTTCCTGGCGGGCTCAGGGAGAAGCCTCTGGGTTGGGCTGCTGGGCTAGAGAGGCCATCGTGAGGGCGGTGGAGCCCCTGGTGGGCAGGTGGCTCCCCGCTAGGACTCAGGCCTCCCAGTCCACAGCCCCAAACCGACTCTTTTTTGTTTTTACCAATACCTTGCAAATACCTAGACTAAATATAGATTGCTACCTGTTATTTTAATCAAAGTAACTTTTAGTTTTATGAGTATTGCTTATATTTCAAATATTTGTTCAACAAATCATTCAACTGTTGACTGAAAAAAAATGTACAACCTGAAAGTTGAGAATTATGTTTTAGTTGGTGAATTTTCTGATGACTTAAGCTCAGAAGACAGCCTCCCATAAAGCTCTGAGGGACTGCTTCGAAAAGAGGTATCCTCCACTATTCTTCAGCTGCCTAACTAAATCACCCCATTTGGATCCTTCTGAGAATAGCAGAATCAATCAGCCATGTGGCTGACAGGGTCTGGGTGCTCTGGCCGGGTGTCAGGCCTGAACCGCTGAGGTGAGAGGGCCGAGTTCAGGACATTGGAGGACCAGAGACCCCTCAGTCCCATGTACTATCAATTGGCGAGAGCTCTCCCAGAGATCTCCATCTCAACGCTAAGACCCAGCTCCACTCAACAACCAGGAAGCTCCAGTGCTGGACACCCCACGCCAAACAACTAGCAAGACATGAACACAACCCCACCCATTAGCAGAGAGGCTGCCTAAAATCATAATAGGTTCACAGACACCCCAAAACACACCACCGGACGTGGTCCTGCCCACCAGAAGGACAAGATCCAGCCTCATCCACCAGAACACAGGCACCAGTCCCCTCCACCAGGAAGCCTACACAAGCCACTGAACCAACCTTACCCACTGGGGGCAGACACCAAAAACAACAGGAACTACAAACCTGCAGCCTGCAAAAAGGAGACCCCAAACACAGTAAGTTAAGCAAAAGGAGAAGACAGAGAAATACACAGCAGATGAAGGAGTAAGGTAAAAACCCACCAGACCAAACAAATGAAGAGGAAATAGGCAGTCTACCTGAAAAAGAATTCAGAGTAATGATAATAAAGATGATCCAAATCTTGGAAATAGAATGGAGAAAATAGAAGAAACGTTTAACAAGGACGTAGAAGATCTAAAGAGCAAACAAACAATGATGAACAACACAATAAATGAAATTTAAAAATCTCTAGAAGGAATCAATAGCAGAATAACTGAGGCAGAAGAACGGATAAGTGACCTGGAAGATAAAATGGTGGAAATAACTCCTGCAGAGCAGAATAAAGAAAAAAGAATGAAAGAACTGAGGACTGTCTCAGAGACCTGTGGGACAACATTAAATGCACCAACATTCGAACTATAGGGGTCCCAGAAGAAGAAGAGGAAAAGAAAGGGACTGAGAAAATATTTGAAGAGATTATAGTTGAAAACTTCCCTTAACATGGGAAAGGAAATAGTCAATCAAGTCCAGGAAATGCAGAGAGTCCCATGCAGGATAAATCCAAGGAGAAACATGCCAAGATATGTATTATTCAAACTATCAAAAATTAAATACAAAGAAAAAATATTAAAAGCAGCACAGGAAAAACAACAAGTAACATACAAGGGAATCCCCAAAAGGTTAACAGCTGATCTTTCAGCAGAAACTCTGCAAGCCAGAAGGGAGTGGCAAGACATATTTAAAGTGATGAAAGGGAAAACCTACAACCAAGATTACTCAATCCAGCAAGGATCTCATTCAGACTCAATGGAGAAATTAAAACCTTTACAGACAAGCAAAAGCTAAGAGAATTCAGCACCACCAAACCAGCTTTACAACAAATGCTAAAGGAACTTCTCTAGGCAGGAAACACAAGAGAAGGAAAAGACCTACAATAACAAACCAAAACAATTAAGATAATGGTAATAGGAACACACATATTGATAATTACCTCAAATATAAATGGATTAAATGCTCCCACCAAAAGACATAGACTGGCTGAATGGATACAAAAAGAAGACCTGTATATATGCTGTCTATAAGAGACCCACTTCAGACCTAGGGACACATACGGACTAAAAGTGAGGGGATGGAAAAAGATATTCCATGCAAATGGAAATCAAAAGAAAGGTGGAGTAGCAATTCTCATCTCAGACAAAATAGACTTTAAAATAAAGACTCTTACAAGGGACAAGGATATTACATAATGATCAAGGGGATCAGTCCAAGAAGATATAAGAATTGTAAATATTTATGCATCCAACGTAGGAGCACCTCAATACATAAGGCAAATGCTAACAGCCATAAAAGGGGAAATCGACAGTAACACAATCATAATAGGGGACTTTAACACCCCACTTTCACCAATGGACAGATCATCTAAACTGAAAATAAATAAGGAAACACAAGCTTTAAATGATACATTAAACAAGATGGACTTAATTGATATTTATAGGACATTCCACCCAAAAACAACAGAATACATGTTCTTCTCAAGTGCTCATGGAACATTCTCCAGGATAGATCATGTCTTGGGTCACAAATCAAGCCTTGGTAAATTTAAGAAAATTGAAATCGTATCAAGTATCTTTTCCGACCACAACAGTATGAGACTAGATATCAGTTACAGGAAAAAAACTGTAAAAAATACAAACACATGGACGCTAAACAATACACTACTAAATAACCAAGAGATCACTGAAGAAATGAAAGAGGAAATCAAAAAATACCTAGAAACAAATGACAATGAAAACACGACAACCCAAAACCTATTGGGCGCAGCAAAAGCAGTTCTGTGAGGGAAGTTTATAGCAATACAATCCTACCTCAAGGAACAAGAAACATCTTAAATAAACAACCTAACCTTACAGCTAAAGCGATTAGAGAAAGAAGACCAAAAAACCCCAAAGTTTGCCGAAGGAAAGAAATCATAAAAATCAGATCAGGAATAAATGAAAAGGAATGAAGGAAACAATAGCAAAGATCAATAAAACCAAAAGCTGGTTCTTTGAGAAGATAAACAAAATTGATAAACCATTAGCCAGACTCATCAGAAAAAAAGGGAAAAGACTCAAATCAACAGAATTAGAAATGAAAAAGGAGAAGTAACAACTGACACTGCAGAAATACAAAGGATCATGAGAGATTACTACAAACAACTACATGCCAATAAAATGGACAACCTGGAAGAAATGGACAAATTCTTAGCAAATCACAACCTTGTGAGACTGAACCAGGAAGAAATAGAAAATATAAACAGACCAATCACAAGTGCCGAAATTGAAACTGTGATTAAAAATCTTCCAACAAACAAAAGCCCAGGACCAGATGGCATCACAGAATTCTACCAGACATTTAGAGAAGAGCTAACACGTATCCTTCTCAAACTCTTCCAAAATATAGCAGGTGGAGGAACACTCCCAAACTCATTCTACGAGGCCACTATGACCCTGATACCAAAACCAGACAAGGATGTCACAAAAAAATAAAAGCACAGGCCAGTATCCCTGATGAACATAGACACAAAAATCCTCAACAAAATACTGGCAGACAGAATCCAGCAGCACATTCAAAGGAATATACACCATGATCAAGTGTAGTTTGTCCCAGCAAATCAAGGGTTCTTCAATATATGCAAATCAATCAATGTGTTAAACCATATTAACAAACTGAAGGTTAAAAACCATATGATCATCTCAGTAGATGCAGAAAAAGCTTTTGACAAAATTCAACACCCATTTATGATAAAAACTCTCCAAAAAGTAGGCATAGAGGGAACTTACCTCAACAGAATAAAGGCCATATATGACAAACCCACAGCCAACATTTTTCTCAATGGTGAAAAACTGAAACCGTTTCCACTAAGATGACTCTTCAAAAAGTGTCATCTGGGCTTCCTTGGTGGCGCAGTGGTTGAGAGTCTGCCTGCTGATGCAGGGGACATGGGTTCGTGACCCGGTCCAGGAAGATCCCACATGCCACGGTGCGACTGGTTCCGTGAGCCATGGCTGCTGAGCCTGCACGTCTGGAGCCTGTGCTCCGCAACGGGAGAGGCCACAACAGTGAGAGGCCCGCGTACAGCAAAAAAAAAAAAAAAAATGTCATGTACCACAATGTTCCTTGCAGCACTGTTTACAATAGCCAGGATATGAAAGCAACCTAATTGTCCATTGACAGATGAATGGGTAAAGAAGATGTGGCACATATATACAATGGAATATTACTCGGCCATAAAAAGAAGTGAAATTGAGTTATTTGTAGTGAGGTGAATAGACCTAGAGTCTGTCATACATAGTGAAGTAAGTCAGAAAGAGAAAAACAAATACCGTATGCTAACACCTATATATGGACTCTAAAAAAAAAAAAATGGTTCTGATGAACCTAGGGGCAGGACAGGAATAAAGATGCCGACATAGAGAATGGACTTGAGGACGTGGGGAGGGCGAAGGGTAAGCTGGGACGAAGTGAGAGAGTGGCATGGACATATATACACTACCAAATGTAAAACAGATAGCTAGTGGGAAGCAGCCGCATAGCACAGGGAAATCAGCTCGTGCTTTGTGACCACCTAGAGGGGTGGGATAGGGAGGGTTGGGAGGGAGACGCAAGAGGGAGGGGATATGGGGATATATGTATATTCACTTTGTGATACAGCAGAAACTAGTACACCATTGTAAAGGAATTATACTCCAATAAAGATGTTTAAAAAAATAAATTACAAGTAGCCACATTAAAAGAAGTAAAAAGAAAAAAGAGACAAAAAAACAAATAATACTGTATTGCATATCTGAAAGTTGCTAAGACAGTAGATCTTTTTTTTTTTAAATTTATATTGGAGTATAGTTGATTTACAATCTTGTCTTAGTTTCAGGTGTACAGCAAAGTGAATCAGTTATACATATGAGAGAGTAAATCTTCAACGTTCTCATCACAAGAAAAAAATTATAACTGTGTTGTGATGGATGTTAACTGGACTTATTGTGATCATTTTGCAGTGTATACAAATACTGAATCATTATGTTGTACAACTAATACTAATGTAATGTTATATGTCAGTTATATCAACTAAAAAAACTGAAAACTAGTATTCAGTTATACAACAAAAATTCATTAAAAATGTGATATCTACATGGCATTGTGATAAGTCCTGGGAATACAGTATATTACAGAGAGTACAGGGTCTCTGACCAAATTCCTTCCTGTTTCAATTCCATCCAACAAATACTTATTGAGTACCTGACGTGGTAGGTACCACACACCAAAAACTCCAAATCAACCAACCAACTAACCAACCAACCAAACCAGTAAACAACCCCCAAACCAAATCCAAACTAAAAACAGATAAAATAAAATTAAAAAAAAAAAACAACAACTTTGCCCTCAATTTATTCCTTTTTTGCCTTCGAGCAAATGAGGAAGACTTTCTTGGTGACAGTATTATTTTTTATAAGTTGATTTATTTATTTGTTTTTATTTTTGGCTGCATTGGCTCTTCGTTGCTGTGCAGGCTTTCTCTAGTTGCAGTGAGCGGGGGCTACTCTTTGTTGCGGCACGCGGGCTTTTCATTTTGGTGGCTTCTCTTGTTGCGGAGCACGGCCTCTAGGCGCGCAGGCTTCAGTAATTGTGGTGTGCCGGCTCAGTAGTTGTGGCTCGTGGGCTCTTAAGCGCAGGCTCAGTAGTTGTGGTGCAAGGGCTTAGTTGCTCCATGGCATGTGGGATCTTCCCAGACCAGGGTTCGAACCCATGTCCCCTGCATTGGCAGGTGGATTCTCAACCACTGCACCACCAGGGAAGCCCAGTGACAATATTTTGAGGTAGATAACTCTTATTCAAGGCGGTCTCTCAGACTGTGCTTTTTGCTGTCTGCAAAATATATTTCTTTTTGGCTACCGAAATAATATTCAGCTCACCTTTATTGAGTCCAGGCACTATGCTAAGAGATTTCACCATCTCATTTTCCTCTCTCAGCAAGGGTATGCCGTAGGGAATTTTTCCTCCACCATATAATGGGGGCACTGAGGCAGAGAGTGGATAAATGAGAGGCTTCACACAGCTGGAAATGACATAGATGGGATTTGAACCCAGGTCTCCTGGCTTGAAACTCAAGCTTCTTCCCTCTACAGAAAGCAGAAATTCAGACAAAATTCCAGAATCTTAGCATTCTTATTTTTTCATTTGCTTCATCCGTCAAATGAATTCTTCATTAATTCTCACATGTACTAACTCCATATAGATACTGTCTTTTTAAAGACCAGTTAAAGCTTGTTTCTTTTTACTTTTTTTTGGTTAGGTAGGCAATTTTTGTATGTAATTGGGTACTTCTTCTATGGCCGTGAGATAACAGAGGCGAAAAAGGCAAGTGTGAGTGACTGGTTTGCTTTGCGAGTCTCAGCTGTTTGAAACTTTCTATAAGTTTGGGCCTGAAAAGCCATTCCAGAATTCTGTTTTCCCCTTAAGTTCTTCACCACCAAGCAGAGAAAGAGGTGTTTTGCTTATGTTCTTCTGCGTCAACCTGGGAATTTTGATGGACTTACTGTGTTTTTGTTAAAACAAGTAACCAAATATTTCTGTGCCAGTTTCAAACTGTTTTTTTTTTTTGATATAAGAAAATCATAGATATTTTAACAATAGTATTTCTGTGAGAAATACCTACTAAGCATTGTGGAAGGGAACTTGCAGCTACATATGGCAAAGAACACAAACTCTGCTGCTGGACAGGGCACTGTCCTTGCTCTGTGACCCCCGTAGGGAGTGTCAGGCTGAGATCACAGGTCTTATTCATACGAAGGTGTTACAGCCAATCTTCTTCATTTGTGAGTTCACATCTGGAATTTCTGTTTGAAGAAATTATCTTTCGTAACTCAGCTTTTGTGATTTGTTCTTTTGCTGGGTGAGGCGGGGGAATGGAGCATGTTTTTGTGGTCTTTGTATGTGCGCAGTGTTACGCTGTTAATGTGCGCATATTAAAATCCACATCTTTCCCTTAGCTGGAACTTATTCTGCATTGTCTCAGTTCCTTAGGGGCTGGGTTATTCCATTTACAATTAATTTTTTTTTTTACAACTTACTGCTCAGATGCAGTTTTGCCTTGCAGAAAAGCATCTCAGTAACCTCTCTCCCTTCCCACCCATATATTCTTGCACTTTTTAAAAAACTTCTAAGAAGCCCCCCACTTCCCAATGCAATGCCTGGAGATTTTTCCAACCAAAAACTAGAAAAACTTCCCACGTTCTCTAGCAATTTCAGTACCAGCAGAGGCATCAGCTGTTTGCAGCTGTCCCTTTGGGACCGCAAAATCAAACAGTAATATGCCTGATACGGACAAAGCCTGGGCTTCAGTTAGTCAGCAAGAATCACAGTTGTGCAGGGAAAGGAGCATGCCACCCTGGACTCTGCATAGGCCTGGGAGTGAGAAGCTCTGTGTTTTCATTTAGATTCCTCCCCTGAGGTATTGCACTACTGGGCAGGTCTCTGAACTTTTCTGCGTCTAGGACTTCCAGTGTGAGATGCATTGCTTGCATCTCTTGGTTGTGTTGTGGGGAATATTGAGAGAATGGTGTCTCCCCTGTGTGCCTTTCTCTGTGTCCTCTTTCAAGGCTTTCAGTCGTTAGCATGGAATACTCATTACCTCCCAGGGAGGTACCCCCTGATCTTTCTTACCTGGGTGGGTTGGTCAGAAAATGTCACTTCTCCTTCAGGGCCTCTGAGCCTTAGGAATCTGCAGTTGCCAACACCAGCCTGTTTGGATGCAAGCACCATGTCTGACTTTGGCAAGGTCAGGCAGACTTTGCCCCGGGCTGGAAGATGAACAGACCAGTGTTCAAGTCCCAGCTCTTCTGCTTATCTTATTTCATTGATTTGGAGACACATTTTTATTGAGATGTATTTTCAATTCAATGATATCTTTGCATGTTGTCTTATTTTAACTTTCAACATTTTCTCTTTCTTAGTAGAACATAAGTTAATGGTGAGTCTTATGATCAATGTTGAAAAAGCATTCAGTGAAATGCTACAATACTTTTGCAGCTCTGTGTAAGGCATGTGGAATCTCTAAACCTCAGTTTTATTTCTAGAATGGGATGATAATGGCAATGATGCTGCAGGTTTGTTGTGAAGATAAAGTGAGATAAAGTATGTGATAAAGTGTATGATTGAACTTATCAGAGAATTGGACAATAGTAACCATTCAGTGAATGTTCCTTAATGGAATCTTTAGATCTAGAATATATTGAGATAGATGGAAGCCACTGTTTAGTATTTCTTTTCTCCTTTGTCATGTGTAGTTGGGACTGCTCTCTTTTAAATGACATCTGTCTTGATACAAGTCCAGCTTTTATTACTAAACTTCAGCAAACTTTTCTCCTCTTTTTCCCTTCCCCTCTAATTTCTTTTCCTATCCTATTTCTGATGGTGGGAAAAGGATAGGGAAGGAAGAGTTATTTAAAATTTGAAGTCTAGTATACATAGAGCACAGATATTAATTTTAACCTCTACTTTTCTTTGCTAGATACATAATAACTTGCTTTATAATTCTTATGTGAATGCATTCTGATCATTTATGTACCTTTGAAAATATTATTAGTTTTAGAATGAACTGGTTATACGGCAGTAGCAGGTGATTGGGCAGAAGCTGGAAAGATCAGATTTTGACTAAAAATGTACAAATTTTATGATGGGTGTGAAGTACTGTAATATGTCTAATTGATGTAGTAGAGATTTTTAAGTTGACATAAATCAGTGTCAGCTAAACATAAATCAGTGATCTAGTGCTTTGGATAAAGAAACAAAGGAGAAAACCAAGTAGGCGAGATAACATTCATTTCATTCATTCAGAAAATAGTTTTTAGAGTATCTGCAAGTGCTGGGCACTGTCCTAGGCATTGGGGCTACAAAAATAAATAACACCTGGTTTCTGCCGTCCAGAATGCCATGGTCTGATAGGTGAGAAGATGCAAAGGAAATTAATTGGACTGGGACAAGCACAACACTAAAATCCTATGGAAAGTAAAAAGGTGGGAGAGAAGAACCAACAAAAATGATCAGGCAGGAAGAGGAGTCGGGAAAGGTTTCCTCGAAGACATCACTTATGAGCTAGATCTCAAAAATTTAAGTATTGACTCTCTTAGTTAACAGTAGTGTATCAGTTTTAAAAAAATAATTTATTTTTAAATAGAGACATTGATAATAACATTGTATTAATTTTAGGTGTTCAAATTAGTGATTCAATATTTGTATGTATTGTGAAAAGATCACCACAGTAAGTCTAGTTATCACCACACATAGTTATAATTTTTTTTCTTACGATGAGAACTTTTAAGATCTCTTGGCAACTTTCACATATACAATATAAAATAAGTACAATATGCAATACTAGTGTATCAATTTTAAATTTTCTGAATTTGATAATTATATTGTAGATATGTAAGCAACTATTCTTGTTCTTAAGAGATTCAGACTCTTAAGGGGTAAAGAGTAATGATGTCTGTAATTTATGCTGAAAAGGCTCAGGAAAATAATAATTGCTATGTGTGTGTATGGAGAGAGAGAGAAAGAGAGAGAGAGAGAGAGAGAGAGAGATGGAGAAATATACAGCAAATGTGGCAAAATGTTAGAAATTGGTAAATCAATGTGAAGAGTATCATTGTTCTACTTATGCAACTTTTCTGTAAGTTTTCTGTTGTTTGAAGTTTTTCAAAATGAAAAATTAAAAACTCTTACTCTTTCTCAAAATTTTAAACAGTTAAGTCTAAAATTTCCTGAAGAAAAAAGAGAAACTTTTTGTAATTAAACTTAGATTTTCATTGGGGAAATACTGTTTATCAGTGTATGTAGAGATTACCTTTAAAGCATTAATACTGGACTACAAAATAGGCCTCAGATATCTGGAGCAGTTGTTTACTTTGAACGATCACCATATTGGCCTCTGAGTGCTTTAATGTTTAGCTAAATATGAAAAAAATCTCCTTGTTTTGATGAAGTAATTAAAATCTGTAAATGGTCACCGTGGGATAATGAACTTCTTCCAAATTCTCATTATGTATAAGTCAGTGGTTGGTTGAACACCATGTAAAATATCTTAATAAGGAAGAAAAATGTTAAAGCAAAGCATGTAAGCATGTAATATTTGGTTTCAACTCATATTGTGCCTTCATGGAAAGAACTTTTGGTATCCTGTGGACCAATAATTGGCACAATTGTGAACTAGCCACATCCCCTTTTATACATCTTCTGAAGAGCTTTCATCCTGGTTCCTTGGGAAACTGGTAATTACATTCACAGTCATATTAATTACAGCTTCCACCACCAGCTCCCTTTTGGGGACACCATATGCCAGGCATCATGTTAAGCATTTTATATTTAAGGTATACATTTTTTATACATACAGTTAAAAAAATCCATTCTAACACTCTTTTAATTGGCATATTTAGCCCATTTGTATTTGATGTAAATACTGATATACTTGGGTTTATAGCTACCATCTTACTATGTGTTTTCTATTTGACCCATCTGTTTTATGTGTCCTCTTCTCACTATTACCTTCCTTTGGATTAATCAGATATTTTTTATCATAGCATATTTTTCCTGTATTGTTAATTATACATCATATCATCCTTTTTTTTAGTGGTTACTACAGAGATTATAGCATACATCAAGTTATTTAGTCTAACATAAATGATTAATTTTAAGACTTGCATAATAATGCTAGAATTTAAAAATAGTTTTACTTCTGTTACTTCATTACTAACTTTGTGTTCTTATTGTTACACATTTTAATTCTGAACATGTTTTTAAACCCCTCGGACATTATATTATTGTTTTGAGCAGTCAGTATTCATTTACTTACCCCTGGTCTTAATCTGCTTGAGCTGCCATAACAAAATGCCATAGACTGGGTGGTGCTAAACAGCAGAAATGTATTTTCTCACAGTCTGGAGGCTGAGAAGTCCAAGATCAAGGTGCCAAGAGGGTTGGTGTCTGATGAGTGCTACCTCACCTCTTGGGTTGCAGACGGTAACATGTGCTCACGTGGCCTTTCCTCAGTGTGTGTATGTGGAGAGAAGAGAAAGAGAGCTCTCTGGTGTCTCTTCTTGTAAGGACACTAATCCTGTTAAATCAGGGCCTCACACTTATGACCTCACTTAACCTTCATTACTTCCTTAGAGGTCTCATCTTCAAATACAGCCACACTGGAGGTTAGGTGTTCAACTTATGAATTATGGGGGATACAAAAAATCAGTCCATGGCACCCACATTTTTGTTATTTTTGGCATTCTTCATTCTTTCTTACATTTCTGTGTTGCATATGGGGTAACTTTCCTTCTCTGAAGTACTCCTAGTTAATATATCTTTCAATGTGTGTCTTCTAGTGATGACTTCACTCAGCCTTTGTCTGAAAAACCTTTAATTTGCAATCATTTTTTAAAAATAAATTTATTTATTTATTTTTGGCTGCTTTGGGTCTTCGTTGCTGTGCGTGGGCTTTCTCTAGTTGCGGCGAGTCCGGGCTCCTCTTTGTTGCGGTGCACAGGCTTCTCATTGTGGTGGCTTCTCTTGTTGTGGAGCATGGGCTCTAGGCACGCAGGCTTCAGTAGTTGTGGCTCGCGGGCTCTAGAGCATAGGCTCAGTAGTTGTGGTGCAAGGGCTTAGTTACTCTTAGGCATGTGGGATCTTCCTGGACCAGGGCTCAAACCCATGTCTCCTGCATTGGTAGATTCTTAACCACTGTGCCACCAGGGAAGTCCCTGCCATCATTTTTTAAGTGGATATTTTCACTAGATATAGAATTGTAGGTTGGCTGTTACTTTTTCTAAGCACTTTATATAATTCCTCTATCTTCTGGCTTCCATCATTTCTATTAAGAAATCAACTGTTAGGCTTATTGTAGCTCCTCTGAAGGTAATGTATCTTTTTCTCCTTCCTCTTGATTTTTAATGTTTTACTCGAATATGCCTAGCAGTGGTTTCCTTTTGTGTTATCCTTCTTGGGATTTGTTGAGCTACTTGAATCTCTACCAGTTGATATCTTCTATTTGTTCCAGAAATTTTTAGCTGTTACCTTTGCAAATATGATTTCTGCCCCCTTCTCCTTTTGTTCTCCTTCTGAAACTCCATTTATATACAAATAATGCTCTTTACTTTGTCAATTAGCTGTTTTCCATTTTCCATCTTTTCTGAATGTTTTTATGCTTCAGTTTGGATATTTTCTATTGACCTGTGTTCCTGTTAATCTATGTTCATTTTGCTGCTAGATTCATTTATTGAGTTCTCATTTTTAGTTATGTATTAGTTTTTGTATTAGGTTACTAGGGTTGTTATAAGAAATATCGTAGACTGGGTGACTTAAACAACAGAAATTCATTTTATTACACTTCTGGAGGCTGGAAGTTCAAGGTGTCAGCAGATTGGTTTCCTCTGAGGCTTCTCTCCTTGGCTCACAGATGGCCACTCTCTTGTTACCCCTTTATATGGTTGTACCTCTGTGTACTTGCATCCCTGGTGTCTCTTTGTGTCTTAATCGCCTCTTCTTATAAAGACACTGGTCATATTGGATTAGGGCCCACCCTAACAGCTTCATTTTAACTTAATTACCTCTTAAAGGCTCTGTCTCCAAATACAGTCACAGTCTGGGGTACTGGGGTGTTAGGACTTCAACATGAATTTGGGGGGGATGCAATTCAATCCATAATGGTTATGTATTTTTCTCCTAGAATTTCCATTTGATCCTTTTGTATAGATTTCAATTCTGGTAAAATACTCATTTTTGATCTATTTTTTTCTGTATTTCAAAAAATATATATTCTTGGGCTTCCCTAGTGGTGCAGTGGTTAAGAATCCGCTTGCCAATGCAGGGGACATGGGTTCGAGCCCTAGTCTGGGAAGATCCCATATGCTGCGGAGCAACTAAGCCCATGTGCCACAACTACTAAGCCTGCGCTCTAGAGCCTGCCAGCCACAGTTACTGAAGCCTGCATGCCTAGAGCCTGTGCTTCGCAACAGGAGAAGCCACCACAATGAGAAGCCCGTGCACTGCAATGAAGAGTATCCCGTGCTCACCTCAACTAGAGAAAGCCCATGTGCAGCAACAAAGACCCAATGCCACACACACAAAAAAGTATATATATATATATATATATTCTTGATCATATTAATCACAATCATTTTTTAATTATATTTTAATTAATTTATTTTTTATCTTTATTGGAGTATAATTGCTTTACAGTGGTGTGTTAGTTTCTGCTGTATAACAAGGTGAATCAGCTATACATATACATATACCTCCATATCCCCTCCCTCTTGCGCCTCCCTCCCCAACTCCCTATCCCAGCCCTCTAGGTGGTCACAAAGCACCAAGCTGATCTCCCTGTGCTATGCGGCTGCTTCCCCCTAGCTATCTATTTTACATTTGGTAGTGTATATATGTCAGTGCCACTATCTCATTTCATCCCAGCTTACCTATCCCCCTCCCGGTGTCCTCAAGTCCATTCTCTACATCTGTGTCTTTATTCCTGTCCTGCCCCTAGGTTCTTCAGAATCAGTTTTTTTTTTTTTTTTTTTAGATTCTATATATATGTGTTAGCATATGGTATTTGTTTTTCTCTTTCTGACTTACTTCAGTCTGTATGACAGACTCTAGGTCCATCCACCTCACTACAAATAACTCAGTTTCATTTCTTGTTTCGTCTTATGGCCAAGTAATATTCCATCGTATATACATGCCACATCTTCTTTATCCATTCATCTGTCAATGGACACTTAGGTTACTTCCATGTCCTGGCTATTGTAAATAGAGCTGCAGTGAACATTGTGGTACATGACTCTTTTTGAATTATGGTTTTCTCAAGGTATATGCCCAGTAGTGGGATTGCTGGGTCATATGGTAGTTCTATTTTTAGTATTTTGAGGAACCTTCATACTGTTCTCCATAGTGGCTGTATCAATTTACATTCCCACCAACAGTGCAAGAGGGTTCCCTTTTCTCCACACCCTCTCCAGCATTTATTGTTTGTAGATTTTTTGATGATGGCCATTCTGACAGGTGTGAGGTGATAGCTCATGGTAGTTTTGATTTGCATTTCTCTAATGATTAGTGATGATGAGCATCCTTTCATGTGTTTGTTGGCAATCTGTATACCTTCTTTGGAGAAATGTCTATTTAGGTCTTCTGCTGATTTTTGGATTGGGTTTTTGTTTTTTTGATATTTAGCTGCATGAGCTGCTTATATATTTTAGAGATTAGTCCTTTTTCAGTTGCTTCGTTTGCAAATATTTTCTTCCATTCTGAGGGTTGTCTTTTTGTCTTGTTTATGGTTTCCTTTGCTGTGCACAAGCTTCTAAGTTTCATTAGGTCCCATTTGTTTATTTTTGTTTTTATATCCCTTTGTTTAGGAGGTGGGTCAAAAAAGATCTTGCTGTGATTTATGTCATAGGGAGTTCGGCCTATGTTTTCCTCTAAGAGTTTTATAGTGTCTGGTCTTACATTTAGGTCTTTAATCCATTTTGAGTTTTTTTGTGTGTATGGTGTTAGGGAGTGTTCTGATATCATTCTTTTATGTTTAGCTGTCCAGTTTTCCCAGCACCACTTATTGAAGAGGCTGTCTTTCCTCCATTGTATATTCATGCCTCCATTATCAAAGATAAGGTGACCATATGTGCGTGGATTTAATCTCTGGGCTTTCTATCATGTTCCATTGATCTATATTTCTGTTTTTATGCTATTACCATACTGTCTTGATTACTGTAGCTTTGTAGTGTAGTCTGAAGTCTGGAAGCCTGTTTCCTCCAGCTCCGTTTTTCTTTCTCAAGATTGCTTTGGCTATTCGGGGTCTTTTGTGTTTCCATACAAATTGTGAAATTTTTTCTTCTAGTTCTGTGAAAAATGCCATTGATAGTTTGATAGGGATTGCATTCAATCTGTAGATTGCTTTGGGTCATAGAGTCATTTTCACAATGTTGATTCTTCCAATCCAAGAACATGGTATATCTCTCCATCTGTTTGTATCATCTTCAGTTTTTTCATCAGTGTCTTATAGTTTTCTGTATACAGGTCTTTTGTCTCTTTAGGTAGGTTTATTCCTAGGTATTTTATTCTTTTTGTTGCAATGGTAAATGGAAGTGTTTCCTTCATTTCTTTCAGATTTTTCATCATTAGTATATAGGAATGCAAGAGATTTCTGTGCATTAACTTTGTATCCTGCTACTTTATCAGATTCATTGATTAGCTCAAGTAGTTTTCTGGTAGCATCTTTAGGATTCTCTATGTATAGTACCATGTTATCTGCAAACAGTGAAAGTTTTATTCTTCTTTTCCAATTTGGATTCCTTTGATTTCTTTTTCTTCTCTGATTGTTGTGGCTAAAACTTCCAAACTATGTTGAATAATAGTGATGAGAGTGGGCAACCTCGTCTTCTTCCTGATCTTAGTGGAAATGGTTTCAGTTTTTCACCATTGAGAACAATGTTGGCTGTGGGTTTGTCATATACGGCCTTTCTTATGTTGAGAAAAGTTCCCTCTATGCCTACTTTCTGGAGGGTTTTTATCATAAATGAATGTTGAATTTTGTTGAAAGCTTTTTCTGCATCTATTGAGATGATCATATGGTTTTTCTCCTTCAGTTTGTTAATATGATTTATCACATTGATTGCTTTACGTATATTGACCAATCCTTGAATTCCTGGGAGAAACCCCACGTGATCATGGGGTTTAATGTGCTGTAGGATTCTGTTTGCAGTATTTTGTTGAGGATTTTTGCATCTATGTTCATCAGTGATGTTGGCCTGTATTTTTCTTTTTTTGTGACGTCTTTGTCTGGTTTTGGTATCAGGGTGATGGTGGCCTTGTAGAATGAGTTTGGGAGTGTTCCTCCCTCTGCTATATTTTGGAAGAGTTTGAGAAGGATAGGTGTTAGCTCTTCTCTAAATGTTTGATAGAATTCACCTGTGAAGCCATCTGGTCCTGGGCTTTTGTTTGTTGGAAGATTTTTAATCACAGTTTCAATTTCAGTGCATGTGATTGGACTGTTTATATTTTCTATTTCTTCCTGGTTCAGTCTCCAAAGGTCATGCTTTTCTAAGAATTTGTCCATTTCTTCCAGGTTTTCCATTTTTTTGGCATATAGTTACTTTTAGTAATCTCTCATGATCCTTTGTATTTATACAGTGTCAGTTGTTATTTCTCCTTTTTCATTTCTAATTCTATTGATTTGAGTCTTCTCCATTTTTTTGTAGATGAGTCTGGCTAATGGTTTATCAATTTTGTTTATCTTCTCAAAGAACCAGCTTTTAGTTTTATTGATCTTTGCTATTGTTTCCTTCATTCATTTTCATTTATTTCTGATCTGATACTTATGATTTCTTTCTTTCTGTTAACTTTGGGGTTCTTTTTTTGTTCTTCTTTCTCTAATTGCTTTAGGTGTAAGGTTAGGTTGTTTATTTGAGATGTTTTTGTTTCTTGAGGTAGGATTATATTGCCACATACTTCCCTCATAGAACTACTTTTGCTGCACCCAATAGCTTTTGGGTCGTTGTGTTTTCATTGTCATTTGTTTCTAGGTATTTTTTGATGTCCTCTTTGATTTCTTCAGTGATCTCTTGATTATTTAGTAGTGTATTGTTTACCCTCCATGTGTTCGCATTTTTTTACAGATTATTTCCTGTAATTGATATCTAGTCTCATAGCATTGTGGTCAGAAAAGATACTTGATATGATTTCAGTTTTCTTATATTTACCAAGACTTGATTTGTGATCCAAGATATGATCTCTCCTGGAGAATGTTCCATGAGTACTTGAGAAGAACGTGTATTCTGTTGTTTTTGGATAGAATGTCCTATAAATATCAATTAACTCCATCATGTTTAATGTATCATTTAAAGCTTGTGTTTCCTTATTTATTTTCATTTTGGATGATCTGTTCATTGGTGAAAGTGGGGTGTTAAAGTCCCCTACTATGATTGTGTTACTGTCGATTTCCCCTTTTATGGCTGTTAGCATTTGCCTTATGTATTGAGGTGCTCCTTGTTGGGTACATAAATATTTACAATTGTTATATCTTCTTGGATTGATCCCTTGATCATTATGTAGTATCCTTCTTTGTCTCTTGTAGTAGTCTTTATTTTAAAGTCTTTTTTATCTGTGATGAGAATTGCTACTCCACCTTTCTTTTGATTTCCATTTGCATGGAATATCTTTTTCCATCCCCTCACTTTTAGTCTGTATGTGTCCCTAGGTCTGAAGTGGGTCTCTTGTGTACAGCATATATATGGGTCTTGTTTTTGTATCCATTCAGCCAGTGTATGTCTTTTGGTTGGACCATTTAATCCATTTATATTTAAGGTAATTATCAATATGTATGTTCCTATTGCCATTTTCTTTAATTGTTTTGGTTTGTTTTTGTAGGTCTTTTCCTTCTCTTGTGTTTCCTGCCTAGAGAAGTTCCTTTAGCATGTGTTGTAAAGCTGGTTTGGTGGTGCTGAATTCTCTTAGCTTTTGCTTGTCTGCAAAGGTTTTAATTTCTCCATCAAATCTGAATGAGATCCTTGCTGGGTAGAGTAATCTTGGTTATAGATTTTTCTCCTTCATCACTTTAAATATGTCTTGTCACTCCCTTCTGGCTTGCCGAGTTTTTGCTGAAAGATCAGCTGTTAACCTTTTGGGGATTCCCTTGTATGTTACTTGTTGTTTTTCCTGTGCTGCTTTTAATATTTTTTCTTTGTATTTAATTTTTGATAGTTTGAATAATATGTGTCTTAGTGTGTTTCTCCTTGGATTTATCTTGTATGGGACTCTTTGTGCTTCCTGGATTTAATTGACTATTTCCTTTCCCATGTTAGGGAAGTTTTCAACTGTAATCTCTTCATATATTTTCTTAGTCCCTTTTTTTTCTCTTCTTCTTCTGGGACCCCTATAATTTGAATGTTGGTGCATTTAATGTTGTCCCAGAGGTCTCTGAGACTGTCCTTAATTTTTGTCATTCTTTTTTCTTTATTGTGCTCTGCAGTAGTTATTTCCACTATTTTATCCTCCAGGTCACTTATCCGTTCTTCTGCCTCAGTTTTTCTGCTATTGATTCCTTCTAGAGAGTTTTTAGTTTCATTTATTGTGTTGTTCATCATTGTTTGTTTGCTGTTTAGTTCTTTTAGGTCCGTGTCAAATGTTTCTTGTATTTTCTCCATTCTATTTCCAAGATTTGGATCATCTTTACTATCATTACTCTGAATTCTTTTTCAGGTAGACTGCCTATTTCCTCTTCATTTGTTTGGTCTCGTGAGTTTTTACCTTCCTCCTTCATCTGCTGTGTATTTCTCTGTCTTCTCATTTTACTTAGCTTACTGTGTTTGGGGTCTCCTTTTCGCCGGCTGCAGGTTCGTAGTTCCTGTTGTTTTTTGTGTCTGCCCCCAGTGGGTAAGGTTGGTTCAGTGGCTTGTGTAGGCTTCCTGGTGGAGGGGACTGGTGCCTGTGCTCTGCTGGATGAGGCTGGATCTTGTCTTTCTGGTGGCCGGACCATGTCTGGTGTTGTCTTTTGGGGTTTCTCTGACCCTATTATGATTTTAGGCAGCCTCTCTGCTAATGGGTGGGGTTGTGTTCCTGTCTTGCTGGTTGTTTGGTGTAAGGTGTCCAGCAGTGTAGCTTGCTGGTCATTGAGTGGAGCTGGGTCTTAGCGTTGAGTTGGAGATCTCTGGAAGAGCTTTCACTGTGTGATATTATAGGGAGCCGGGAAGTCTCTGGTGGACCAATGTCCTGAACTCGGCTCTCCCATCTCAGAGGCTCAGGCCTGACACCCGGCTGGAGCACCAAGACCCTGTCAGTCACATGGCTCAGAAGAAAAGGGAGAGAAAAAAGAACAAAAGAAAGAAAGAAAAATATAAAGTTATTAAAATAAAAATTAGTATTAAAAGTAAAGAAGTAATAGAAAAAAAGGAAAGAAAGAAAGAAGAGAGCAACCAAACCAAGACACATCCATCAATGATAACAATCGCTAAAAACTATAGTAAGAAAAAAAAATTCCGAACAGACAGGACCCTAGGACAAATGGTAAAGGGAAAGCTATACAGACAAAATCACAGAAAGAAGCATATACATACACACGCAGAATAAGAGAAAAAGGTTATATGTATAGGAAAAAAGAGAGTAACGAAATCAATAAACAAATCTAGCAGTGATAATACGCTCTAAATCTAAACTAAGATAAACATAAAAGCAGAAACAAATCAGATGCAGAAACAAACCCAAAGTGTACAATTGATCGCGAAGTCCACCTCCTCAGTTTGGGATGATTCGTTGTCTATTCATGTATTCCACAGATGCAGGTACATCAGGATGATTGTGGAGATTTAATCCGCTGCCCCTGAGGCTGCTGGGAGAGATTTCCCTTTCTCTTCTTTGCTTGCACAGCTCCCAGGGTTCAGCTTTGGATTTGGCCCCGCCTCTGCATGTAGGTCGCTGGAGGGCGTCTGTTCTTTGCTCAAACAGGAGGGGGTTAAAGGAGCGGCTGATTCGGGGGTCTGGCTTACTCAGGCCGGGGAGAGGGAGGGGCACGGAGTGCAGGGCGGGCCTGCGGCGGCAGAGGCTAGCATGACGTTGCACCAGCCTAAAGTGTGCTGTGTGTTCTCCTGGGGAATTTGTCCCTGGATCTCGGTTCCCTGGTAGTGGCGGGCTGCACAGGCTCCCGCGGTGGGGAGGTGTGGATAGTGACCTGTGCTTGCACACAAGCTTCTTGGTGGCGGCAGCAGCAGCCTTAGCATCTCATGCCCGTCTCTGGGGTCCGAGCTGATAGCCGCAGCTCACGGCCGTCTCTGGAGCTAGTTTAGGCAGTGCTCTGAATCCCCTCTCCGCGCGCACCCGAAACAATGGTCTCTTGCCTCTTCGGCAGTTTCAGACCTTTTCCCGGACTCCCTCCCGGCTAGCTGTGGTGCACTAACCCCCTGCAGGCTGTGTTTCCGCAGCCAACCCCAGTCCTTTCCGTGGGGTCTGACCTCTGAAGCCCGAGCCTCAGTTCCCAGCCCCCGCCGGCCTGGGTGTGTGAGCAGACGAGCCTCTTGGGCTGGTGAGTGCTGGTTGGCACTGATCTCCATGAGGGAATCTCTCCGCTTTGCCCTCTGTGCTCCTGTTGCTGCTCTCTCCTCCGTGACTCCGAAACTTCCCCCCTGCCACCAGCCCCCCCCCCCCGCCCCCGCCGTCTCCGCCAGTGAAGGGGCTTCCCAGTGTGTGGACACTTTTCCTCCTTCACAGCTCCCTCCCTCCTTCTTTTTTCTTTTGCCTTACCCAAAACAGTAATTTCCTGCCTTTTGGGAAGTCTGAAGTGTTCTGCCGGCATTCAGTAGGTGTTCTGTAGGAGTTGTTCCACATGTAGACGTATTTTTGACGTATTTGTGGGGAGGAAGGTGATCTCTGCGTCTTACTCCTCGACCCTCTTGAAGGTCCCTCCTCATCATAGTCATTTAAAAGTCTGTGTCTAACTCAGTCTGAATCAACCAGGCGTCTGTTTCTACCATCTATTTTCTGTGTTAAGCACGTTTTTGGTCATATGGTTTTCTCATGGCATTTAGCCAATTTTTTTTTTTTTTTTTGCATGCTAGACACTGATATGAAAATAATTTATACTCTAGGTAATATCATCTTCCAGCAGAGAGGGTTCTCCCTTTTTTACTGGACAGACAGATTGAAGGCTAGTCACCTTGAAGACTGGGTTGTGGTTTTGCTAGTTTGCACCACTTTTAGCACACAGAACTCTGGAATTTCCAACTGAGAACCTGGTGTATACACCAGAGTCCTTAGCTCTGCTAGTTCCTGAATCTGATCTTTGCTTTGTAATGTAGCTCGGCTGTCCAAAACTCTGCTTTTCTCTGAGTCTTTCTGTTTAACTCTTGGCTTCATACAGTTTCAGGAGTCAACCTGTATCTCAGGGGAAATTGGCTGTATGGCAGGCTCTGTTTTCCTTTCTTTCTCACCAGGAACATAGCCCTCATGTTTCTAATTTTGTCTCTCTGAACCCCAAGACTGCCAAAATGTTTACTGGTTTCTCTGTCCCCCCAGCCTCTACTTAGGCACATCTTACATCCTTCATTCACCACCTCGCCATCATAATCAGCAAATGCATCCAGAGGGGATGAGGGGAAGCAGCTGCGTAACATCGGCTTACTTTCTTTCGTTTCTCACTCTCCAGATTTTTTCTTTTCCTGTCAAGCCATTTTAGTTGTTCTCAGTGAGAACACTGACTGCCACAAACTGTTTTATCCTACCTAGAAGTAGAAATCAGAGCTAGCATTTATATTCAAAAAAAAAAATTAATACAGCCACATATCCTTTGGAATATATATATTATTATTTTTATCATCATTTACGTATGAGAAAACTAAGCCTCAGACTGCTTCAGAAACTTGCACAAAGTTATGGAGTTAGTTGCACAGTTGAGATTCAAATCCAGTCCATTATGGCTCTGGAGCCTCAGCTCTTAACAACGCATCCCATGATATTATACAGCCTTTCTAGTTCACCTCATATTCTCCTGTTATTTTCTGCTTGTCACGTGCTCTCATTTCACACCGTATCCAGGCCTTTTATTTCTAGGGAGATTTCTCATCTAGAAAGGCAGCAGATCTCAGGTGATTGTAAAAGGGAAAATGTTTGGGTGGGCTAGTTTTTACTAAGCTGTGAATGATTATATAGCCAAGTGTTTTGCTATTTCTAGAAATATTTATGCTTATAAAGTAGTTTATTACCTCAAAGCAATGTGTCTTGAAAACAAAGTTTTGATATAATCCTCTTAACCAGTTGCTCCTTCAGTGAATCCGTTTTCAACTCTTTTAACAATGCTCTATTTTATCATGCGTCTCTATGTTTGTATGTGTGTGCATACATGCTTATATTAGTATTATTTATATAGCCTTACTTAGTTATACAGAGCTTTATAGAGTTATTCATAGTTTTCTACATTTTTTTTCTAGGTTGTAAGGTTTTAAAAGAGAGGCTCCTTGTCTGTTTCCTGCTTGAATACTTCCTGGGACCTTGTACAGTGCCTGGTGCTTAATAAGTGCTGAATTAAAATTTGTTGAATTAAGTGTAATATAGTTTTGATGAGGTGGGATGACATCTTTGAATTTTAAAATTAATACCATACAGGAGATTTTTTTGATCTGAAATGTGTTTAATATTGAACATTCAAAAAAGAAAAGAGAAATAGGAGCTACATTGGTATCGTATAGCTTGACCAAGAAGAGAAGACAGATGAGAAAGAATCTGTTAATATATGTGTGTTCCATTTTGCTTACCTGTAGAAGAGTGATATTCTTACTCATAATAAGTGAAACCATTTCTCACCTATCAAATTGGCAAAAATCCCGAAGTTTTGTAACATACTTTGTTGTTGAGTCCACTGAGAAATTGGCAATCTCACACATGGCTGGTGTGAATGTAAAATGGGAAAACCTTTAGGAGAGGAATTTGGTAATATTCAGCAATATTATATATAACCAGCAATCTCACTTCTAGGAACTTACCACAAAAATTTATAACAAAAATATAAAGAAGTCATTCTGAAGTTTATTAGTAGTACTATTGGTAATAGCAAAAGGTTAGAAAAGTTCCACATTTTGATCAGTAGAGAACTAGTTGAATAAATGAAGCTGTATGCACAACTGGAGTGCTGTGCAGCTGTAAAAAGGCAGGAGGAATGTCTTTAAATACTACTATGAAGAGTCTTCAGGGTATATAGTTTAGGTAAAAAAAGTAAGATGGAGAAAAATGTGTTTAATATGGTACCACTCATCCCAGGGTGTAGGGAGTGAGGATACGTATCTGCCATACGAAGTACCACTAATGGGGTGGCTTTAAAAATAGTTTACAGTGCTTGAGGCTAGAAATCCAGATCAAGGTGTTAGTGGGTCCATACCCCCTCTGGAGGCTCTCAGGAAGAAGGCTTCCCCCTTCTGGTGCTTGCTGGCCATCCTTGGTGTTCTTGGTTCGTGGCTGCTTCACTCCAGTTTCCGCTTCCACATTCACATGTCCGTCTCCCCTTGTGTGTGTTTATGTCTCCGTGTCCAAATCTCCCTCTCCTTTCTCTCTCTCTCTTTTTTTTTGCTGGTAGTACATAACATTTATTACTATTATTATTTAACAATTATTCAGCACCAGCAATACATCATACAAAGTATTATACAATATAAAGCAGGTTTAGCATCGCAACTCCTATCATCTAGGAACTTATTTAAATTAGGCCGTGAAAATGAGAAGGATATTCATTTGCCAGGAAAGAAGGTGAGGTAAATAGAAGGGGAAAGATTGTGATACTACACTCCTTCTCCTTTCTCTTTAAAGAGATAGGGAGACTGGATTAGAATCCATCCTAATCCAGTATAATCTCATTTTAAATTGATTACATCTGCAAAGACCCTATGTCCAAATAAGGTCACATTCACAGGTACCTGAAATTAGAATTTAACATATCTCTTTTGGGAACACAATTCAATCCACAACAGAGGTTATAAAAGTGTATGTGTGTTTATATGTAGTACAGGGGACAAAAGTAGAAACAGTGTTTCTCTGAATAGACACTGTTTTATAGATTGGATTTGGGAATCATGTAAATATTCACACAATTATAAAACAAAGTTAAATGAAAAATTCTAGAAATCAAAAGCAAAATGAAATAAATGAATGACCAGAACATTGAATTTGTGGCCAACCATATAGAAAGAAACTATTTCAAGTAACATTAAAACATACTTTGACCTTATTTCCCTAGTGGAAAATGCCCTAAAGAAAACAGAATTGAAAAAAAAAAAATCTTGAACTGTTTTCAGTGATCATATCATAGGTGGTAGTGTTGGAATTTTTATTTTCAGACTGTTGAATGTGTATTGTGTGAATAAAGTGAGTAGTTCTGTTTACATTATTGGGAAACAGGATTTGGGGATGGGAGAAAGGACAAAAGATGTAGCATGAGGTTAAGTTATAAAGCATGTAGTCCTACATTTAAATCAGAAATATAAATTTGAATTCACGATATATCTTACCTTAGAACAACAACAAAATACTACTAACATGTTTCTAGCTCTGTTCACTGAAAAGGCCTGGAAATAAAGTAGTAATCAGCAAACTTAATGCTGAGGTCCTGGTATGTCAGCACCATTTCCTTCGCAAAGGAACCAGGATTCTTTGGGAAAATGGCAGGTCTAGGGCAGGAAGTGTTCATGATGAACCTGTAACATCTCATCACACTGCAGAGCACAGATACCAAAGATTACTCGGGATGTGTCCAAAGGATTCAAGGGTCAACTTGAGGAAGCCCCCAATGCAAACAGTTAGACCACTTAGTCATCAATATGAATAATAACTATTATGGACTGAAACATTTCAACTATGATTTAATAATGAATCAAAACCAAAAATACCCTCAATGATCACCTATGGAGAATGCTAGGGAACCAACTCCTTATTTTGAAAATCAAGCATTTATCTTGTCGCTCTTATATATGTCAGACCTCAGAATAATCAAATAATTGATGAGGGGAGGAAGTTTACTGAGATATTCAAGCTAGGAAAAGAAAAAGGAATGAAGATAAAAAACATTAGAAAGTTACCATTTTGGAACTAAGGAAATAATGTATCTTCATAATGATCACAAATGACTGCTAACAGAAAAGCATCAGGACGCTAGTGTCCCCTGATAGAAGAATACACTCCAGCTAAGGACAGCTTGTGTCAAAAATGGAACTAGAATCTGAGGAAGCATTAATCCCTATCAATCTATAGGAAATATAGGGGATGGAGAAATATGTGAAATAACATCACAAGAATGTAACAGTGAAACCCAAGCAGTGGGAATCTCTATAGGACAAACTACGTGGCTTCAACATATAAGTTTCAAGAAGGGACTTCCTTGGAGGCCCAATGGTTAAGACTCTGTGCTCCCAATGCAGGGGTCCTGGGTTCAATCCCTGGTCAGGGAACTAAGATCCCACATGCCGCATGGCACGGCCAAAAAAGAAAAAAAAAAAGGTTTCAAGGAACACTCCCACTTCCCCCAAAAAGGGAGAGAGATGGAGATGAAACCTATGGATTAAAAAGTCTTAAGATACATGTCAAGTAATTGCATTGTGTGGATTTTATTTGGAATCTTTCTCAAATAAGCTAAAAAAAATTTTGTAAAAGAACCATTTGGGGAAACTTGAGCACTGTTTGGATATCTAATCATATTTTTAGATGTGATAGTGATATTGTGGTTATGTGTTTTAAAAGGAATGTATACCGAAAAATTAAGAATGGAATGACATGAGGTTTGAGAGCTTTTAAATAGTCTGGGTAGAGTTTAGATGAAACTATGAGATTGGCCTTGAGTTGATAATTGTTGAATCTGGGTGGTGGGTACATACAGAGTTTATTATGCTATTTCTTTTGTAAATGTTTGACATTTTTTATAATAAAAAGTTTTTTTTTTTAAAGACTGATACGTAGGGAAGTCTGAACAGGTTACTACAGCAGGAGAGCCCAAATCAATTCTATATTAAATAAATTTTATCAGCAAATGCTCCAGAAATCATTGGCAGTTTAGCTGGTAATAAATGTGGTGATGATAATAAAAACAATAATAAACATTTATTGTGTGCTTACTATGTTCTTGTTGCTTTACATACATTATCTTACTTAATCCTCATAAAATAATTGAGGTGGTAACTGTGAAACATCCATTTTATGGTCGGGATCCCTGAGACTCAGGGAGGTGGCGTACCTTGCTTCGCAGATTAGAACTCTGGCATTCTGTTTGCGATTTCCTATGTTGCCTTCCAAGCTTTCCCTTGTAAAACACTTGCCCTGTGGGCTATGATTCGTCCTCTGGCTTCTTCCAGAACTTTTGTATTATTCCCTTTTCCCTCCTCTTTATCCAAAGCCTCATCTGTGTTTGAAGATCTAGGCTACACTTCCTCAGTAAGACATTGTTCCCATCACCCCAACCTATCAAGAGTTTTTCCTCTTCTGGATCCTTATTTTAGTTTCAATTAAGGTGGAAGTTAATTGTGTGCTGATCTATGACGCCTTTCATAGTATTGTCTTGAGTTGCTATTAAAATACTTGTTTAATTTTACTTGTTCAAGTCTAATGTCCCCAACTAGATTTTTTTAAAAATATATTTATTTATTTATTTGTCCGCGTCAGGTCTTAGTTGCAGCGTGCGGGATCTTCATTGTGGCGCGTGG
Source organism: Tursiops truncatus (assembly GCF_011762595.2). NCBI lineage: Eukaryota > Metazoa > Chordata > Mammalia > Artiodactyla > Delphinidae > Tursiops > Tursiops truncatus. The sequence goes on along the minus strand of NC_047050.1, from coordinate 11,045,766 downwards.
GCTTCTCTCTAGTTGTGGCGTGCAGGTTTTTCTCTCTCTAGTTGTGGTGTGCGGGCTCCAGGGCACGTGGACTCTGTAGTTTGCGACACGTGGCCTCTCTAGTTGAGGTGCGCGAGCTCAGTAGTTATGGCGCGTGGGCTTAGTTGCCCCATGGCATGTGGGATCTTAGTTCCCCGACCAGAGATTGAACCCGCGTCCCCTGCATTGGAAGGCGGATTCTTTACCACTGGACCACCAGGGAATTGCCCCCAACTAGATTTTTTTTTTTTTTTGCAGTACACGGGCCTCTCACTGTTGTGGCCTCTCCCGTTGTGGAGCACAGGCTCCGGACGCGCAGGCTCAGCGGCCATGGCTCACGGGCCCAGCTGCTCCGCGGCATGTGGGATCTTCCCGGACCAGGGCACGAACCCGTGTCCCCTGCATCGGCAGGTGGACTCTCAACCACTGCACCACCAGGGAAGCCCAGCCCCAACTAGATTTTTAAACATCCTGAGGGCATATACAGTATCTTATACTTTGTACCCTCAAAAATGTTAGCATGATGCCGTGTATGATAAATTTGTGCTAGTTAGTGTAAGTCATTTGGAGACTTGATAACTAATGGCAAGCAGGGTAGCTTCGTTTATGCCAATTCCAGAGAATGTATTTATATGTAAGGAGAGACTTGGCAAATTTAATGTTACATTGTCCTCATAAAAGTACGTGTTCAGGGGAAATGCTTGTCCCCACTCCTCTTGTTGCCTGTGACTTGACATCTTAACACTCCTTGCCTCTCTCTGAATCCTGACCTCACTCTTACTGGAGGGGAGAGGAATGAGAAGAGTAAGAGCGGTTTAATAGGTGAGTCTGAGAAGAAGGAATAGAGTTTGCTCATTTCTCAACCTGGGTCTCAATTTCCCAACCTGCAGAGAATGTGTGTACCTGCCTGTTATTCGATTTGTAGTAAACTTAGCAGGACTGGTCCACCCAGTGTTGGGGGCTGAGAAAAGGGGGCCCGTGGTTACAGCACTCCCATACTTCCTTTGACACAGTGCGTAATTTTCATTCTGTCCTGCATCCTTAACAAGCCCTCCTGTCTGAGACAGATACTCCAACAGCTTTATAAGGAACAAAGGTGATATTTTAATTTTGTCTTCCTGGCTCTGTGTGTCAATTCTCAACTTGCTTGGGGCAAAGAAGTAAGTTACTTAGAAGCCTTTCAAACCTCAACAATGTAAAGAAAGTGTATTTTAGAATTAGTCCCATCAATAGCAGGAATTAACTTGACCAAAAGGCAGGGGTTCTGAAGAGCTAGGTCCGGTAAATTCATTTTGTTTAAAACAGAAACCTCAGATGGGGTGATGGAGTGGGAACCCTCCATGGCCTCTGTCCACTCCGAGATGGTCTGATTCTGTGACAGAGGAGGATGGTGGTGATGGGAAAGGAGATGATTAGATCTCCAAGGGCGTGGTTTCCACCTCTAGTGGGAGGAGCAAAGAGAAGACAGAAAAGTCAAATAGGGAATAAAAACCATGTAAAGGAACTTATGGGGGCTTCCGTGGTGGCGCAGTGGTTGAGAGTCCGCCTGCCGATGCAGGGGACACGGGTTCATGCCCCAGTCCGGGAAGATCCCACATGCCGCGAAGCGGCTGGGCCCGTGAGCCATGGCCGCTGAGCCTGCGCGTCTGGAGCCTGTGCTCCGCAACGGGAGAGGCCGCCAACAGTGAGGGGCTCGCATACCGCAAAAAAAACAAAAACAAAAACAAACTTATGGGATAAAGAACAATATTGACAGCGTGAATAAAAGAGGAGGGATTTCAAATACAGAATCTGTATTTTAACAAGATCAAGTGATCTCTACAATCTTTTCAATTTCTGAAATTTTCTGAATCTTGAATATTTAACTGTAACATTGTCCCTTTATAATTCCATGATCAAGTGAGTAATTACAGTTTTGGAGGTTAACTGCGATATCTTCGCTCTTATGAATTTTTTTTGTCACACACTGCCCACACACATAAACACAGTGGTTATTGTGTTATCATGAGTGCTAACATTTCCCCTTAGGAAACTGATTAAACTCAAAACCTATCTTCAAATTTTTACTTAAAAACAAATTTAAAAAAAATATCTGAATCTTGAATGAGGGAAACAATTTAAGATGGGTCATGGTAGTGCTTCAGTGTGCCATGATGAACACGTTTGGATTTTATGAAATAATGTCATGCAGAGGGAAAAAAAACCTTAATTAGCTCATTAGTTCTGATTTTACTTTTACAGTGTAAACAATCTTTTGCAGAAGTCATAATTACTTATAGATGCTAATGCTGACTGTACTTTAAAATCTAAAAATTGCTGTCATTGGAGTTGTGTCTTGAAAATATGTTTATCTATCTTAGTGCAGATGCTCTCTAGAATCCTGGAAGGCACTTAAAAAATATATATATTTTTTTGAGGCACTTAAGCTCAACAGCTAATGGAAGATCATGTATTTAAATAATTTACACTTCTATCTGGTTTGAAGAACACCAGGTGGAAATTGCTGATCAGGATGAGTCTGCTATGTGGAAGAAAATGTTTGCTCAAAATAAATGAAAGGCAAACATTTCCACGAGCCCCATCTTTTTGTCTGTGTGGGCAGACTCCTGTCTCCTGCTCTCATATTGTCTGGTCCTGGACCCTGTCTTTGACATTCACTGTGTACTGACGAGCTTCCGGAAGGAGCGCGATGCACTGAGTGACTTCCACCGTTTAATTTTCTTTCCTCACAGTCTTTTGATCGTAAGCAATCATTGTCTCCCTTTCTCATCATTTCTGCGTGCCAACCTGAAATCAAAAGGGGCTGTCCCCTTACTGCGGGAGAGAGGAAGCTAAGCTTCCTGGATGTGCTTCTCCTTGTTGCTGGGCCAACTGGCAACTTCTGTGGTTCCCACTGAGTGTCACAGTGTGTTGTCAAAAGCGTGGTTTTGTGGGTTGACTTCTGATCTGTACTTACTGTATCTTACCTGTCAAAGCTGTGGCGGACTTCCTCATTTATGGCATGTGGCCTGCAAGCACAGACCCAACCCTTCCAGCCAAGAAGAGTCCCACGGAGCACGTGGCTCAGCTCCCCAGCTCTCTCCTGCTCATCGTGCTTGTCAGATGCCTCCTCCCACGTGTGGACTTTTTCTGTGTGTCTGCGTGTCTGCGTGTCTGTGTGTGTCATTTTAGGGTAGATAAAAGAATCAGAGCCATTCCTGTGGTGAACCTGACAGAGTCAAAAAAATGGAACTTTTGGTTTCAGCATCGTAAGGAAGAATTACTGGCTACGAAGGGTAATTGCTCCCAGGGCGATGAACCAACTCACCTAACAGTGTCTCAGCGCACATAGGAGAGCTGGAAATGATTACCACGAACCGAAGCAGTGCTGAGAGATGCAGTCTTTCTAGTCCACGTGTTTCAAAACCTCGTGGCCTCCGCGCTCTACCAGCATGACACAAAAGTTTGCCTACCCAGCCTCTGAGACTCCTCAGGGAAAAAGATCACAGAGTCTGCAGCAGCTTCAAACTCATCTTCTCCAGAGCCAAGTGAAACACAAATTCCAAATGTTTCAAGTTTTATTCTAGGTTTAGAAATAACACTTTTCCGAGTCAGGTCTAAATTTAACAACATCCCCTCTCTCATTGCTAGAAACAAGCCTGGGCTGGGCTAAGCTGGGTGTGGGGAGACCCCGGGTATTACCTGAAATGACTGCTTCTCTGGCCATCACAACCGTAGGGGAATCTCTCAGAGTGGGGCCCTCTGTTTATTGTAAAAAATATTGGTGACGGGAAGGAAAATGGTTCAGTGGAGTTGCTTGGGGGGCATTTTTCGATATTGTCAGGCCACTCAACTTGAAACCGGCAATAGTCACTCCTGTCATCACTTTCTCTGCTCAGCTCTTGGCTACACAGTCGGGTGTGGGCTGGAAAAAGGGGGCTTGCTAGGAGCTGTGGGCATTGAGACATCACTGTGGCTTCCTCCCCTTCCCCCAGGATGGCCTGGAGGTGTCAGGGGGTTGAGGCTAGTATAGGTAGAATTGGGAGTTCCCAGCCCCCCTCAGATGGTACCACCCCTGGTGTCATGCTGCCTTATCACGTGTGGAAAGCATATGGCGGAACCGACTTGGTGAGCTTGGGAAGGATGCTGCCTAATAACTTAATCGTCGAGCACGTGGGACTCATGAGACGTGCTCTGAAAATACCTTCATTCATCGCCCCAAATGCTTGTTTTTTCCCTGCCCTCCTTAGGGCTAGCTTCTTGACTTTCTGGTTACTTCCAGAAAATGAAAGATCCTCTGATTATCTTTAGTAATAAATCTGTGTCAGTTTAGTAAGTAATATGTCACGCTAGGCTAATGAGTAAAACCCCTGTTTTCATTTGATAGCCAGCTGTTCCTTTAGCTCGAGCCTTGCAGGCTGGTGGGGTGCCCCTGGGGTGGCAGTGGCGCTCTTTCCTTCCGTGCCCCATACAGAGCTGTGCTTGTGCAGCGCCGGAGTTGGAGATGGCGTGGGGGGAGGAAAGAGAGGCAGGAAGGTCTTGCCGTTGGCATGGGTGTTCCTTGGACTTGGCTGATTTGTGGAACGACTTTTCTCTTATACGGCGTGTACACACACACACACACACTCACACTCACACAAGAAGGTGTTTTCTCGCCGCTTGTGTGTCTCCACTGGCTCGTCTCAGATGTGGTTCTCAGCCTGGGAACGCAGCAGTTCCCACGCTGTAAGGGTCACCTCACCTAGCCAGGTAGGTCCTGAGTTGCTCCTGTGCTGTTTTTCTCACATGAAGACGCTCAGGAGTCCTTCATCCTGGGAGCACGTGCCGGCCTTGATAGCCATCTTTACTTCCATGTCAGAGTAGCTGGCCATCATCCTTCTTTCTTTCTTCTTTTTAAGTTCGTTGTTACTGGAGTACAGTTGCTTTACAACGTTGTGTTAGTTTCTACTGTGCGGCAAAGTGAATCAGCCATACGTATACGTATCTCCCCTCTTTTTTGTATTTCTTGGCCGTCATCTTCCTCCCTTTGGAAGTCTCAGAGTCGGACACCAGTCCACGATGTCCCCCAGCTCTAGAGGATGTATGTCGAGCTCTCAGAGGGATCCCACTGAAGTCCCTTCCTTAGACTTGAGGGCAGTGGCATGCATTGACTTGTACCCCAGCCCTTGGGGAGGGCTGCCACTCACAGCACACAGAAGCTCTCCACAAATCCCACTCTTTTTCTGAGTACTAATCTCTTCTAGGCTGATGATGGGGAGTCGGCAAAGCATTAAATCCCAGTTCGTAAGCAAGTCCTGTGCACGTTCTGACTGGTGGCCTTGCATCTCACTTTGAAATGTGATATTGATTGTCTTGGAGCCTCTGCTGAAATTAAAGTCGAAGTGGTTTATTTAACATCTGGTTACATTAAATCAGTGTTTGAGTTTAAAAATCGAGGCATTATGTTCATATGGTTATGTGAATATCTATGCATCCTCCACTGAACAACATAAAATTTAAAGTTTCTCTTCTGCTTCTTCTTTAATTAATTACATGTGCCTTTGCATGAAGAGCTCACAGGGGAAACAAAATCTCCCCAAAGTAGAAAAGTTCTATTGCTTGTTTCTAACTAGAAAATATCTTTTTCATCAGCAAAGTGGAATGGTATTCAAAATGGAAGAGTGAGATTAACAACAAAAACAATAACTAAACAGCTAGCACTTACCGGACCACTCATACTGTCCCAGACATTATGTTACGTGCTTTATGGAGATTGGCCGTTGGACCCTCACAACAGTCATATGTGAGGTGACGTTGTTCTAATTTGATGAAGTTTCAGCAACTCAAGGTCATATAGATTTTATGTGATGAAGTTTAGATTTTAATCCAGGAAATCTAGCTTTATAGTTGATTTTCTTAGAAAGATTGAATTGAGTGATTGGAATTTTGAAAAGAAATTTCCTGTAAAACAGGGCTTTCTAGAGTTTTATACACTATCTCAATCCCTTGACTTCACTTAGTTCAGCCATTTCATTTCATTTATTTATTTTGAATAATACTGCCTGCTGAAATGGTGTTTCTGTGAGCATGGTTGTATCAGGGCAAAGGGAAAGGTTTTTGTTGTTGTTGTTGTTGAGGTATAATTGACTTATAGCATGCTAGTTTCAGGTATACAGTGTAATGATTCAGTCTTTGTATATACTGTGAAATGATCCCCACAACAAGTTTAGTTTACATCCATCACCATATATCGTTATCATTTTGTGTGTGTGGTGAGAACTTTTAAGATCTACTCTCTTAGCAACTTTCAAATATGCAATCTAGTATTATTAACTATGGTCACTAACTGTACATTATATCTGCATGACTTATTTATTTTATAACTGGAAATTTATATCTTTTGACTACCTTCACCCATTTTGCTTACATGCCACTCCCACTTCTGGCAACAACCAATCTGTCCTCTGTATCTGTGAGCTTGTTTTTTGGTTTTGTTTTGCTCTTTGTTTTGGATTCCACATGTAAGTGAGATCATATGATATTTGTCTTTCTCTGTCTGACTTACTTTACTTAGCACAGTGCCCTCAAGGTCGATCCATGTTGTCACGAATGGCAAGATTTCATTCTTTTTTATGGCTGAATAATATTTCACTGTATCTATACCACATTTTCTTTATTCATCCTTCAGTGGACACTTAGGTTGTTTCCATGTTTTGGCTATTGTAAATAATGCTGCAATGAACATGGGGGTGCAGGTAGCTCTTTGAATTAGTGTTTCCATTTTCTTCAGATAAATACCCAGAAGTGAGATTGCTGGATCATATAGTAGGTCTGTTTTTAACTTTTTGAGGAACCTCCATACTGTTTTCCATAGTGGTCGCACCCATTTGGCAAGTTAAAAAAAAAAAAAAATATATATATTTATTTATTTTTGGCTGTGTTGGGTCTTCTTTGCTGCATGCGGGCTGTCTCTAGTTGCGGCGAGCGGGGGCTACTCTTCATTGAGGTGTGCGGGCTTCTCATTGCGGTGGCTTCTCTTGTTGCAGAGCACGGGCTCTAGGCGCGTGGGCTCAGTAGTTGTGGCGCATGGGCTTATTTGCTCCGTGGCATGTGGGATCTTCCCGGACCAGGGCTTGAACCCTAGTCTTCTGCATTGGCAGGCGGATTCTTAATCACTGCGCCACCAGGGAAGTCCCTTGGCAAGTTATTTTTAAAAGCACTTTATTGAGGTATGATTGACATGTAGAAAGCTGTGCGTATTAAATGTATACAACTTGATGGGTTTGGGGATAAGCATGCATCTGTGAAACCATTGCCACCATCAGTGCCGTAGATATATCACCTCCCAAAGTTTCCTCCAGCTCCTTTTATTATTATTATTATTAGTAGTAGTAGTAGTAAGAACACTCAACATAAGGTCTACTCTTAGCAAATTTTTAGTATACAGTGAAGTATTGTTAGCTATATGCTCCATGCTGTGTAGAACTCCAGAACTTATTTATTTTGCAGAACTGAAACTTTGAGCATCACCTTCCCATTTTTCTCTCTTCCCTGCCAAAGAAGCAAGTTTTATTTAATATAAGAATGGTGCTAAAGGGTCTTCTATAAACTTTCTTTGTCACTTTCATCAACCTTTAAGAGACTTCCATTTAGTACATTTCTTTCAGTGAATAGTGTTAAGGGCCATTTGTCATTGCTACTCCCTCACTGGTCTGATTGCTATTTTCTTGAAATTCAAGGACTTCTTTTCTCAGATGGATATTTATAGAGCCAGGATGGGCCGGGTAGTAGTCCCTAAATAAAGGGAAAGGCCAAGTCTGAAACTGACCACATGGAAAACAAGTGGACCAATACCCAGTACACATTAGTGACTCTCCTGTTTCATCACAGTCCCATGAGTGTAATGGCTTTGACTTAGCCTGTGTCCCCTCCTGGAAGACACGTGTTTAGTTCAGGTTATATCTTTTTCGATGAGTCTTTTTTTTTTTTTTTTGGCCCCATGTGGGATCTTCCTTCCCTGACCAGGGATTAAACCTGTGCCCCCTGCAGTGGAAGCGTGGAGTCTTAACCACTGACTGGACTGCCAGGGAAGTCCCTCTTTTGCAGTGATTCTTTACCAGCAGTGTTAAGAATCTTGCTGGCTGGTTATGTGAGTTTCAGGAATCCCAGTGAAACAATCAACCAAGAGATTTTTATATATTTCCAAAGGACATGTGGGTGGAAGACTTCGGGCAACGTGAATATGGAGCAGATGTGGGGATGCTGATTCCTGTGGCTTTTGCCTTCAGAGAGAACTAAGCAAACTACTCTGCCTTTCCCCACCTCCCACCCAGGATTTAAGATGTTTTCCAGGTTTTACGAACACCCTTTCCCTTCCACTCATCCCTTTCGTCATTTTGAGCACCTTTGCTCTAGAGCTACTATGACTTCTTAGGAATTTCCTGAAATGAGAATGACCTTAAATTAGTCTAAGACAGGCTTTCCTGATAGTGGTGGGATTTACCCCCTTTCTGCCCTGACACCGAAAATTTTAAACTTCTTTTTCTCCCCAGTATCTTACGAATCTTACAACCAGGGTGAATTAAAAAAATCTCTAGCAAACTATGCCTTTTTACTGTTATGTTAAATGTAATCCAAGTGAAAACAGTGTGTCAGATTCAGGACAAACTCCCCAGACCTCCTATGGACACACTGTCTCCCCTAAGCATTTCCTGTATAGAATGCTTTATCCTTCATTTGTTCAGCAAGTATTTGTCGAGCACCCACTATGCCCAGTAACTCTTCCAGGCACAGGGATAACAGTGAACAAAACGAGACAAAATCCCTGCCTTAATGGTAGCTTACATTATCATGGGTGGAGACAGAAAATAAGACAAATTAGTAACATACATAGTGTGTTAGAGGTATGTGCTGTGAAGAAAAATAAAGCAGGAAGGGGAGATAAAGAAGCTGGGGTAGGGGGAAGTAGTTTAATTTCCAGTAAGAACATTAAGGAGGCCTTAATGGGAAGGTGATGTTTGAGCAGACTGGAAGGAGGGCAGGAAGCGAGCTGTGCAGAGAATGGTGAAGGTTCTGGAAACACCATGATTTTTAAGAGAGTCGCTGCTTGGGGGACTCCTATGGTTTGGTCCTCTCCGATATTGCACCTCTGGGATCAGATCAGAGCTCAACTGACCTCTCAAAGTTAGGGCAGAGGCAGTGGGACTCTCAGGAAAAAAATGATGGGAAGGAAAAACCCTGTCACAGCAGCCTGGTGATGGGCTTAGAGGGCCACCCCCAAAGGAGATGCTGTTCTGTTTCAGTTCTTACGTACAGAATCCAGTGTCTCCTTGCATTGTCTGTTTATGCAAAATTTAACCAACTGCGAGGTTAGAGGGGACTTCACACGGTACTGTCCTCACTTCTGATGCCAAGTGCAAATTTCGGGGGGGTTTCCCAAACCATCCTCAGTTTCAATAATGTGCTAGAAGGACTCAAAGAACTTCCTGAAATCTGTTACAGTCACTGTTATGGATTATAACAGGGCAAGGGTACGGATTACTATCATCAGGGGAAGAGATGCACAGGGCAGAGTCCGTGAGGGGTCCAAATGCCCAGCTTCCTGTTGTCCTCTCCCCATGGAGATGTGGACAGCATTCCAGCTGCTGGCATCCACATGTGACAACACACACAGAGCGTTTCCTGCTAGGGAAGCTCACCTGAGCCTAGGTGTCCCGAGTTTTTACTGGGGCTCCATCACAAATTGCCCATATGGCTGTCCTTCAGTCTCCAGCCCTTCCAGAGATGGGTTGATACCTTTAGTCTCCAGTTCCTCCAGAGAGCAGCTGATGCCACGTGGCTTAAGATATATCAAATTGTTAGACTGTCTGGTGGCCAAAGCTCCAGGCAAATAATGACATTGCTGTTAGGCATGACCTTCCAGGAGCCTGGAAATCACCTCTCAGCAGCTAAGGACAAAAACCAGACTCTCTTTTGGATAGAGTTAAGTCCTAACTGTACAGTTTGTAACGTACAATTATTTTTCTCCACGTTCGTTTTCGTAACATCACTCATAGCTGCTCTTCATTTAAAAAATCCACGTGATGGGTGGGGAGGCAGAGGCAGAGATGGGGGCTCTCCATTGGTACACATGAGGAGACAACATATTTCACATTTGCATCTTAGGTTTCTTTACTATTGAATACATCATAGATGGCTTTAAATGACATTCTTCTCATTGTCTTTTGTCCCTTTGGGGGGCAAGAGGGAAAATATGGATTCACAGAAAAAAAAATATATATTCTACACAAAATCATCGAAGGTAGGTAAACTAATAGCACATAGATTTAAATGTTTACTGGTTTGTGTCAGTGTCTGGTTATACAATGAATAATTCATATCAGACTAGTAGAATGTAACATTTACATAAAATAATACTTTGCAAATTTATGGTAAGTACTAATTACTTGCCTTATTTGCCATGACTATGATATTAAATATTCATAAAAATGTGATTATTTCTTTGATTTGGCAGGCATTTAGATTTCTCTACAGCTTTTCACACTGCTAATTTTAATCCAGTAAATTATCTGGAAGAAAACAGTATGCAGCCTAAAAACTGTTCAAAATTCACTCCAACATTGAGCACATTATGGATGTAATGATCCGTTACAACCAAACTTCAAGAAGGTCTTAGAAGGAAACTGAGAATTAAACAAAGAAATATGGAGGCCATCATCGTGATTTATCAGATATGTTTATTAGGAGATTTTCTGTTAATGCGTACTGAGGACAATCTTTAGAAATATGACCCTGATATATAACAAATGCATTTGGGGATGTGGTGCTCCCGCCAGGGGCCAGTTTAAGAGAATTTAGCAGGACTCTGCCAGTGTTCATTTCCCAGCCTGATGTGCAGTGAGATGATTTGTGAGGCACAATCATGCAGGAACCCGAACTGTGGGCAAGTGCGCTGGAAATGTGCTTCTAGTGAGATCGGGGCGGGGGGGCATCTCCTCCCTTCCTTCCTGCTGCTGTTTAAGTTGGGGGTTCTCATATTCTTTAAAACAAACTCAGAGTTCCATGGCACAAGACTCATGTCAGAGGAGACCATACTGTATGATCTGAATATTTTATATTCTGTTAACTTACAATGACTCGTAATAATTTATCTGCTTTCTTTGGTCCAGTGAGCACAAAATGGAGCTCTCTTATGGATAGCCAGCATTCTCTGGTCCAGAAATTCAGAGAGAAAAAAGAGGGTAACTCGTGGGATCTGAAGGCCTAGGGACATAAGAGAAAAAGGAGGTGGTGGGAGAAGTGGGAGGGGGAGGACATTGTCAGGCGCAAGCTTGCACATCAGAAAATAGTTACAGGGAGATGGCAGAGAAGGGCCGGACACGTGCACCTCTAGTTTACGTCTTGCCTTCCATCACTGAATCCCTACAAGAAAAAGAGATTATACAACCTAAAGTTCCCGTGGAAGCTGGTATTCAACAGGGTGAGCTGTATTAACTCAATCTCTGGAACCAGAGCTAGGAAGTACTCCCAGATTTGTTCATACCCGTTTATGAAAAGTGTTGGGTTCAGGTCAGGGTCATGATACTGAATAACAACAACAAAAAGACAACTCTGAAGAGTCACGTGTTTAGAATATAAGCCCAAACATCAAAGGTTCATAACTCAAGGCTGCTGGAAGAGGACAGGTCCTGTAGCAGATAAACACAAGGGGACAAAAGGTGAGGGTCCTTCTTTCACAAACCTTAAGGAAGATGCAAAATGAAAATTAAGATTGAAAGCTTAAAAGGGTGGCAACTCAGCAAAGCCTCTAACCCTGTGAGTAAAAGAATGCTCTGCTCTGTCTTTGCAGGTGAATGCAACCTAGAAACCAGAGCGCAGTTAAGGGATACCCACCACTGCTTCCTGAAGGAGGATAGCTCGCTCTGTTCATCACCCCAGGAGGCGATGCAGCCTGGTGCTGAGGTTAGGGGCAGACAGGTGGTGTGGACGTGAGCACTGCTAAGTCACTCACCTCCTCCTGCTCAGGTGTCCTCACCTGAACCGGGGAGAACAGTGGTCCACAGCGTGCGGGACTGTTGTGAGGCTCTGCTGAGAACGTTCACACCGGCTTGGCGTGGCGGCTGGCATGTGGTGAGTGCTTACTAAATCTTAGCTAATATTATTACAGCTATTATGTAAAACGGAAAAACATGATTTAGCTGCATGTGTATTCATGTAAGGAAGGATTTCAGATGGTTGACTGATATTTGCTGAGATGATTGAACTTACTGCACTGCATGGTTTTGTGATGGTAGAAAACCAGCATAATCTGGTGAAAGTCACCAGCTTCTGCTCTGAGCCGCCCACCTCAGTCTCGGGTTTCAGCAGGTACGAGCCAAGCAGACCTTTCAATATGAGAGTCAAGATGAACCTCAGTTCCAGAGCACTGCTGATTCTGGTTGCTCTGGCTATGTTCTCTATCAGGAGTTCCCAATCAGGGATCCATGGGTAACTGTCGCTCTTAGATCTTCTAAGGAATCTGTGAACATCTGGAAAGGGAATATTAAAAAAATATATATATATGCATTTTTCTGCACAGAAAGTCGGTAACTGTCATCAGATTTTTAAAGCGTTTAGGAATCTTCAGATTTTCAGAACTGGTCTGGATTGTGTGGGCTCCTTTCAATGAGCACTACCTAGGAGCAAAGAAGGTTCCAGATGCCAGGCGAGGCTTGGACTGTGATTAGAAGAGGTGGAGTCTTGTCTGAGTTCGTTTTGGCATTAAAAGGCTGTCTACGATGTTAACTTGCTTGGCAGGTCACTTAACACTGAGTTTGTGCTCACCAAAATTTATTTGGTCATTCCCCAAAGGTTGCTATTTAACTGTAGCCACGTCATCCTTCCTTATATAATTGTTATTTTTGAGCCCCAAGTGCCAGGATTTACATTTATAACAAATGTTACAGTCGTGCTATATAATCCTGTCGATTCTCCGGTAATTTTGCTGCGTTGAAATGATCTTTGAATCCTGATTCTGTCATTCAGTATATTCTGTGGCGCTCTCAGTTTCCTTTCAGTCATAAATTTGATAATCGTGTCACTAAACAAAAATGGAAAATCCTGTGTCCATTTAAAAACATTCTTTTATTTCTGAAAAAAAATTCAGGTTTAATACACTTTTTCGACACAAAATATGGTAACCATCTTCCTGGCAAAATAGGAATGATATTTAGAGATCAGTTTTGAGTCCTTTGTTATAATGTTGAAGTGATAGATTAGGGAAAAACAAGAGTAGGTTAGAATATGTTATTCCTTTTTAGCCAAAGTCTTCTTGTGTCATTGTTTTGAAAATTAGCAATGATACATGAATATGATTTGCCTAAATTGAGGCTATGAAAAAAAAAAAACGCAAGGCATGTTGTAGTAGAGTGTGAAACTATTCTGACCCAATTTTTACTTCCCTAACAAACCCACACAAAGTTCTCAGAAAATCTGCTGCAAGATGGCACAGTATAAAATAACTATGTATAAGTTCACCCCACCCACATATCTCTCCCCACCTAGGTTGCTAGCCACACTTCTTACAAGGGGAAATTGTAAACTGCGCGTTTGCTCGCTCGCTCTGAAGTCTGTGCAGCACCTACTGAATGGCTTTTCTAAGCTATCCCCGAGGCTTCTCTGCGCCTGCTTCCCAGGTTTGAGAAACAGGAGCCAAAGCTGCCTAGAAATCAAAGATTCGCCCTGATGGAACCTCTCTGGCTCCCGGTGCTAAGCATAGAACCGGAACCTGCGCTTTCAGAAGGGCGGAACGCTCACATTTTTATTAAAGGGAGAGAAAAAAAATCCTACCTCCCAAAAAACCCTACAAAGTATACTTCATTTCCCTTCCTATTAGTCTGCTCCCCAAAAGTATATTATTATTGTTGTTATTATTATTATTAATTGTCCTGCCAAGGACTCGTGGGTTCCCCGGGAGCATCTCCTTACTGTGGACAGAGGGGCGTAGAGAGATGGGATGGAGGGGAGTTTCCAGGAGAGCCCCGGGAAAATGGTGCACAGGAGGTCAGAGCAGTTCACAGCAGCTGTGGGCACCATCTGACTGAGCAGAGCGTGGCCTCCAAGCCGCCTCCGCAGTATGTGAGGCTTACGGGAGATCCAGACCCGGCTGCTGAATGTCATTTCCCATAAAGGAACTGGCTGAATTGGCAACAGTTCTGTCCTGAGCAGATGTGCAAGGAGGACACAAAGGGCGGGGGAGATGGTTTCCTTTGTTAACACGGAGGTGACGTCGTTTGCCTGTGTGTTAATTTAAAAGGAGGACCCGAAACATGAGGCATCTGGTTTTTAAAAGTCAAATCTGTGTCCTACACTGGGAGTGTTTCATTGAATTGGGATATAAGTAAAAACATAAACAATGAAAAATGGGAGAAATCAGCTAAACAGTTTCCGTTCCTGGGACTCTAACCCTGCCTGACATCAGACAAGACCTTGGCTGCATTTGCAATACTCGCTTCTGTTGTGCAGCTGGTACAGGTGACCAGTGCTGCCATTTTTTCCTGAAGTTAACACGACTGGCTGAGGAGAGCTCAGCTCTCTGAAGTCAGTGTAGAGAGTATTACCCTGAGCTGCTCTGTGATGCCTAGAAACAGTGGGAACCGTATTTATGGTAGTTTATGTGCACATTGTTTGGGCTTTTAACTGTTGAATTGGAAGGGCCTCCTCTTTCATTGTCATTGCACTGCCCTGACACTTCTTTGCTGCTGGAAAAAAAGTGCAAAGACTTTAAAGAAAAGGCATCCATTAATGCATTGGTATCTACACTATTCAATTTCAGGAAGAAGGAACTCAAGGCAAGAGGGAAGGCTGACACACCTTTTATCTAGGGCTGTTTAAGGAGAGGGGTTCATGATCTAAGTGAGTCTGGGAAAGAAGCAAGACTCACAGTGTGTTAGCTCCCTGTGTCTCTGTGTCATCACACTGCTCCTCCTCTTGTGTTTCTCTCTTTTTCTTATAAGGCCATGGTCATATTGGATTAAGAGCCCGCCTACTCCAGTATGACCTCATCTTAACCAATTACATCTGCGATGACCCCATTTCCAAGTAAGGTCACATTCTGAGGTGCTGGGGGTTAGAACTTCAACATGTCTTTTTTGGGGGGTGGGGGGGAGACATAATTCCACCCCTAACACACAGTGTAAGGTAAATCAGAGTAGACTGAAGGGGCATTAGGGAATGGACCTAGAGGAAATTGAATCCTGTCGCTCCCTTCCACGATAGGTTGAAAGGTGGTTAGGAACTGGGATAAGGTAGGGTGGGGTAGGTGATGCGGGTGCTGCTTTGGGGTTTGGCAGTACCAACTACAGGCAGTAATTTAATACCTAGAGATACTGGGAACTACAGAAGGGCACGCTATTAGAATTAGCAAGACTTATAAAGGAAGGCCGTGCAAGACAGAGTTTGTTGGCACCATGGGTTGTCTTTGGGTCTGATGAGTGGGAGGATGCTGTGTCACAGAAGGAGAGTGACTTTGTGATTTGTGTCGTGTATTTTTAGAGACGACAAAGCCTATATTCGGTTGAAAGTAAATACAAAGCACCTGCTCATCGTCAAGCTCTGTATTTTGGATATATAAAAGTAACACGAGATACATAACCTGAGTGGCTTGGGAATCAAGTATTATGGTGAATTGAAGTTCTTATTTCATCACAAGTCCCATTTGTTACCATTTCTTATTTCTTGGCCTGGGGCCCTTTGAGGAGGTGATACAGTTACTGCCGGGCTTGTTCTCAGCTTACTAGTAGCTAGAAAATGAAATCTTACCCTTAGAGTCTATTTGTTAATTGTTCTACCTCAACTGTAACCCTTCCTGGGTGCTGTGGGTGAAAGGAACACCTCAACCACCTTATCGCAGACCGAACCAAACTAGACATTTATCAGTTTTTAATATGGAAGAAACAGCAATAGAAGTTACAGTACTGATTAGGTTCCCATGACTGTATCAGTTGTGTCTTGGACATCCTTCCCTGTGCTCCTGGGTCCACTTCTTCAGCAGAGCCAGGGAAGAGCCCCACAGAAGGATGCTGATGCTACCCACCCAAGGTGATGCAGTAGTAAGTGGAGTGGGCCAGGATTCAGACCCCCCCTTTGTCTGACTCCACGGGCTGTGTACCCATTGCCTACTCTTTAGGAACTAATGACTGAGGGAATAGAGCTCTTCAGGGTTGTACCAATAGCATGAGCAGAAGCAAAAGCTAGTATATTCAGAAACATTTTATATTGGGTGCCAACTATGTGCCAGGCACTTTGGAAGATAGACATTTTTATTCATTATGTGTTCAGTTAATCTAGGCACTTTCATATGCTATCCCTTTTCACAAAAAAACATGCAAAGTATTATTCCCATTTCCCATTTTTTTTAATTTAATAAAAATTTAAAAAATTCAAGTATGGTTGACTTACAATATTAATTTCAGGTGCAGAGCATGGTGATTCAGTATTTTTTTGCAGATTATACTCCATTATAAATTATTACAAGACTGACTATAATTCCCTGTGCTATATATCCTTGTTGCTTATCCATTTGTACATAGCTTTTATCTGTGAATCCCATACCCGTAATTTGTCCCTCCCTCCTTCCCTCTTTCCTCTGGTAGCCACTTGTTTGTTCTCTGTATCTGTGAGTCTGTTTCTGTTTTGCATATACATTCATTTGTATTATTTTTTAGATTCCACATATAAGTGATATCATACAGTATTTGTCTTTATCGGTCTGACTTATTTCACTAAGGATAATATTCTCTAGGTCCGTCTCCCGTTTTCTTTTTTTTTAATTGAAGTATAGTTGATTTACAATGTTGTGCTAATCTCTGCTGCAGTGTGGAGTGACTCAGTTATACACATGTAGACATTCTTTTTTCTGAAAGCTGCAGCTTAGATGGTTTTCCAGAGGTGATACAGATAGTAGTTGCAGGAGTTGGGCTCACAGGGTTGCGAGTGGTAAGGCGAGGATGGCATCATTTTGAATGACCCGGAGCAGAGGTCCCTGTCAGTGAGCATGAGAGAGGAAGTTGGAAGTGTGTGGGCACGTGATGGAGGGCTCTGAATGCAAGCCTGAAGACTACATCTATAGCAGTGATCTTACCAAGTAACCGCGATCGTGAGCAGCTGGGTGAAGTGATGAGAACGATATTGAGGAAGAGGAATCCAGCATCGTGAGAGGAGAAAGCAGAGGCAGGGAAAACAGCCAGAAGGTTTTCACAGGAACTGAGGCATGAATCGAATTGGGCCTTCTGTGTGTGGGGTATGGGTAGGAAAAGAAAGGGACCTTGCTTGTTTGTTTATACCTTGTCCCGTTCCAAAGAAGACTTGAAGGTAGTCTATTTGCAGCAGTCTATGAAATACAGCAGAGTCATACAAAAGAGTTCATGAGGGAAAATATAAAAATGAGCGAGGGGTAATGAAACAGCACCAAGGCCAGTGCACTCCTGATGTGGAGAGGACCCCAGTCATCTACAAAGTAATTCAATAAGGGAGCGAATCTATACATTCTAGGGATACAATTCTGCTCCTCTGGCTTAATGCAAGAGTGAATTGTACTGTATCTAGAGGAAGTTGGGGGCCACATACCCTTTAGGCCTCCACAAGGTGCACAACTTTGGAGAGATGCTGCGTTTGGCAGCACGTTCGGGTAACAGGTGAAAACCAGAAACACATTTCTTATCAACATCAAGCTGGGTAGAATTGTTGTCTTTGAGAAAGGAGGTGTGCCTGGTTAGATTGTCCTAACTCCACTCAGGGGAGTCAAGAGCACACTTGGGACCGATGGAGATTCTCATTAAGAAAAAAATGCATAAGTAAGTGCTGATCACAACCTCCAGTTTCAACTTCATAAAACATGCTCATTTGAGAAAATTTTAAGGCAAGTATAACTAACATCACAAACATTAATATCTACATAAACTGTAGAATTTTAGTTTTATGCAGAATTTCTTCCTGGTTGCCCTTCACGTAGACTAACTGTGACATGTATCTTAGGGAGGAGCTAACTTTCTGTCGGGTATGAGATAGGGGTTAACTGATAGGCACTAGATGATGAATCAGCAGGGCTTAGAGAACAGTGGAAAGAGATGAGAATGAGATGCACCCCTGGTCTGTTCATATTAGACAGTATCAGTGGATTCTGAGCTGCAAACAACGGAACCTTTACTCTAGCTAGCTAAAACAGAAAAAGAACTCATGAAAAGAATTTTTGACTGGTACTCTCAGTAAGAAGTACATTTTACATTGTGGTTTTCATGTATCCATACATGTTTATAATACAAATGAAAAAATTTGAATGGAGCAATACTTCTTTTATGAGATTTAAACATTTTTCCTCTATTTCATTGAAAAAAAAGTGCTGGTTGTGATACTCTAAATTGATTTTACACCTTACTAATGGGTTGTGAACAACAGTTTAAAAAGCACCATATTAAAAGTGATCAGCTCTGGAATTTCTGGGATTGCTGAGTTAGGTGGGAAGTAACACAGCCAGTCACAGTAGCAGAGACACACCATGGTTCCTTTTGAGTGAGTCAGTGTTTCCGCCATGGGATCATATCCTTGATGTGGGACACCAAATACTAGAAGCTCCACCATTATTTTACACAAAAGCCAGATGCCTCCTTTGCCACCCTAGTCAGAAGGTGGATTCTGCCATAGTCTGTCTTCCTCAGGTTGCTCCATTCCAAGTTCAAGGCTCCTGTGGGCGTGTCTGATGGCGGAGCCTGAAGTGTTGGTGTCTTAGTTGCAAGAAAAACGCATTTTCTGGTTTCTGTCTTGGAAAGGCAAAGCTGATTATGGTGGGGGGAATTCCTCAAACATAGGGAGCTTGTTCTGGAGATGTTGGGCAGGTAGAAAGATGACAGGTGCGCATTAACCACCAGATAAGTGGTGGTTTCCACTGAATTGATTACAGAAAATAACTCATGTTGAGTTCTTGGTATTCTTAATGATAATTGTAAAATTGAGTGTACAGAAGCCTAGAAGTGCAGAGTCTCAGGGACCAAGTCTTGAGGAGTCATAGTGAAAGGCCTCTGAATAGTAGGTCATACGCAGTACACAGTAGTTGTCCTTGCTAGTTTTGAACAGAGAGAATTTTTTTCCTGGAAACAGTAGCACAATCTCACCTACTAGGGCTTATAGAGAATATTTCACATTTCTGACAGGGCCGGTGTTTAGGGATCATACCGTCTTCTCTTACAGGAGATTTTCAGATTATGTTTGTGTTTTAAGTTGAGAGAATTCCCGATTACCTCTGGTACCATGATCTTTATTAGGTCTGGATTCCAGACGATTATGAAAAAATCTCAAAGAGCTAATTATAGTTAGCAATGGGGAGATGAGGAAAGATTAGACACATTTTCTTTCTTCAGCATGGGCCTTACAGCATTTAGATTGCTCTTAACAAACGTGATTCTGGCGAAAACTGTCAATTATGGTAATAAATTGGATAACTAGAAACTGAGAGAATAGAGATATGAACTTTGTGGTTGTAATTGTCATCACTGCTGTGCATAACACCCAGAAGACAGAACAAGTGATAGCAGTATTGATGACGTTGTGTTTATACACAATTTGGTGGTGATTGTGGGTGTTATCCTAGTTAAATAAGGACATTAACATTTTATCCTATTCAGAATTTGTTGAGTACCTGTTAATAGTACTTAGGTTCTTTTCCTTATTAAGCCAATTGTTCAGGAGGAGACATAGCTTGTATGATTAAACTTAAATGTGGTCCTCACTTATCTAGGGCTAAATGTTGGTTGCTTTAAAGGATAAAAAAAAAAGAAAGCGATAAATCATGAAACGTGCCAAAATAGGCCAAAAAATTATCCCACACCTCAGAGCTCAATTCAGGGCTGAGAAGGATTTTAAGATGTGTGATCATCATTGAATATTCTAGTTGGTTGTGGGCAGATGAAGACACATGACTCTGCTAACTAGCCTTGCTTTAAATTTATGACCACTAAGCTCAAGTGAATCCTGCTACATTTCTCTGGTCAGTTCATTTTGTTGCTCTCTTATGTGATTATTTCATACCTCCTTCTCTCCAGCAAATCTCCAGTATCACCTGTCCTTTCATTACTTTCCCCTGATGACCTTCCATCATTGAGAAAATGGGAGTAATCTGCAGAGAGCTACTGTGCGCTCCCATCACCAAATCTACCAACATACTTAGATTTGTCCCCACATCTTCTTCCTTCTGACCCGTAACAATAAAAGAACTATCCATGCTTCTTTAAGGCACAGGATTCCATCCCCTCTTGCCCACTCAAAAGGCTTTGAGTCATCTTTATAGTGTGTCTCCTTTCTTAAATGGCTCATTTGCCCCCTAACTCCTGGATACTTCTCATCATCACATAAACACTATTGCAGTCTTCTGTATTAATCATGTTTCTAGCTTCTATAAACTTGATGCTTTAACATCTGCCCTACATGCATATGCCAGACATGCCTTGTTCTGGACAACCTCATAATATGCCTGAGTCACCTTGCCTTGGCCTCCTGTCTTCCTCATGTATTACCCATCTCCCTTTTGGGGCATCAGTCAATCAACTGATCAATCAAATACAAACCAACCCATCTAGAATCTACACCCCCAACTCTCTCCTTTATCAGACTCTCACTCTGGGCCCCTATACACCTGCCCTACCTACCCCAGGGCCAGGCACCAGACAACAAGGGACAGCTCCTTTGCCCCGGAGCCCACAGAAATTATTCAAACCAGCCAATCCTAAACCTGCTTGCCCCGCCTTCCTTATTCCTTCCCACCGAAACCACGATGAAGTTCCCCTCCTCTCATTAACCTCACAACCGACCCTGGTGCTTCTCAGTGTGACCCCCCGCGGCATGATGTGTATTCTCTCAGGATCTGTGAGTATACAACGAACCATCTTTTCAATGGCAGTTGTCTTCTTATCTGATGGTCTTACTATACCTCACCATTTCCATTAATACAGCATCTTTTAAAACACCCTTATTTGAAAAAGACAACAACGTTCTCTCTTGATGTCGTATCCACTCTGGACACCACCCTGTATGTCCACGTTCTTTTTAAGCTAAGTTCATTAAGTGTTGATCATGGTTCCCTCTCCATTTCCTGTCTTCCCATTATTTCTTGAATTCCCTTTCATCAGACTTTCGCCTTTACCACTCTGACAAAATACTCTTATCAAGGTCACTGTGGACTTCTGCCTTGTCAGATCTAGGAGTCAGTTCTCATTTGATTTGGTCTTTCTGTGGCATGTGATGCAGTTGATTGCCTCCCTTTTTTTTTTTTTTCATTTTGCAACTTCATGTTATAGACATACGTTTATTTTCCTTTTTGAACTTTAAGATCATGTGAGGTTAGAAATGCCTACTAGAATTAAAAGGTAAATATACAGTAAAATATTTTCATTAAGCAGAACACATTAGGTATTCTCATCAGATTATTACCATTAGTATATGTAGAGTTTGAACAGCTGGATAAGAAAAAAATAACACCAATAGTAGAATGTATAAAATAAAGGAAATGTGTGATTCATATATCATGAGACATATAGAAATAACAAGCACATGGTAAGTTGTAGAAACACAGTAATAGTAAAAATGCAATGAAATGAGATAGCATGTTTCACTATTTCAGCAAGTATTAGGAAAATCAGAGCAAAGATGAGATAGTTTTGTGGGGAAAAAGTCACTCTCATACATTTTTGGTTGTTATATACATTGCCAAGAACTCTTTGAAAAGTCATTAGACAATTCTACCCAGAGTCTTAAAAATGTATACTGTTTGACTTCAATATTTGGATCCCATCTGAATGAACAAGCAAAAAAATATAGGAAAAGCTCTAATTGCAAAGGTATTCATTGCAACATTCTTTTTTTTTTTTTTTTTGGATGTGGACCATTTTTAAAGTCTTTATTGAATTTGTTACAATATTGCTTCTGTTTTATGTTTTGGTGTTTTGGCCAAGAGGCATGTGGGATCTTAGCTCCCCAACCAGGGATTGAACCCATACTCCCTGCATTGGAAGGTGAAGTCTTAACCACTGGACCACCAGGGAAGTCCCTCACTGCAGCATTCTTTACAGTTATTTAGGATTGGAAATGATCCGAATACTGTACAATAGGAGAATGATTATGACGTGCTCCCCTCTTGAAAAACTTTGCTCACTCGCCCTCTGGATACTCTCTCGTGGTTTTCCTTCACACTCACTGGTGACTTCTTCTCATTCTCCCTCCAGGTTTCTCCTCGTCCTTCCTACCTCCTTTCTTAGACTTCCTTTCCTTCCCCTCTGTACTTCCAGGTCAGCAGTTCTCAGACTCTTTGGTCTTAGACCTCTTTAAGCTCTTTAGAATTACTTAAGAGGATCCCAAAGAGCTTGGGCTTAGGTGGGTTATTTCTATTGACAATTACTATATTAGCAACTGAAACCAAGACATGTAAAAAATTCATTAACTTGTTTAAAAATAACAGTAACAAACTGCAGGGGAGAAAGCCTTGCTGCCCCCAAATGTCTCTTTGGCACGTGGATTATTTCAAGCTGAAAACCATCAAGGCCCAAAAGACTCAGGGAGAAACTTTGACCTTCCCCTTAACTGCCTAAAAGAACTTAGGTAGAGGGTCTGTGCCTGGAATAGAGCTATGGCCAGAGAAATTTGCAAAGGATATGGGCTAAGTGAGGTGGGGGACACTGGGCAGGACCTACAGATAAAAGTCCATTCCGTGTCCCACTGTCCATTCCTGGCCCAGCAAGCATTTGTTTACCAAACATTTGCTTTTCTGTCTCCATGTCAATTGCTTTCCTCCCCTTTGAAGTCCAAAACCACTGCTACCTCAACATTCTCTTTTGTCTTTAGCTGAACATGGTATTTAAGGTGAGAGTTTTGGCCATTTTGGCAAGTAACTCGGGTTTTTCTGGGATTTTCCCATGTATGCATGTTATTAAACTTTTGTTTGATTTTCTCTTGTTAAATCTTTCTCATGTCAACTTAATTCTTAGATCAGCCAGAAGAACCTGGAAGTGTAGAGTAAAATTCTTCCTCCCTGACAAAACTCATTACATATTAACATAAATAACTTTTTTTTTTTTTTTTGGCCGCACCGCCAGGCATGTAGGATCTTAGTTCTCCAGCCAGGGATCAAACCTGCGCCCCCCTGCAGTGGGAGCACGGAGTCTTAACCACTGGACTGCCAGGGAATTCCAAATAACATATTTTTATGAACAATAACTATATTTTCCCAAACACAAAAATTTAGCAGCGAGTGGCATAGCTTTACATTTTGCTGATCTCTTTAATGCCTAGGTTAATAGAAGACAGCTGGATTTTCAGATCTGCATTTAATCTGTTGCCGTAACACAGCTCATGTGGTCCCTAGAACACTCCGCTGCACACTTGTGAGAGAATGAGAATGGAAAAAGCAAATGTTATTTCAGTATGTTATGAAGATATGTTGACCACGTGGACCTCCTAAAAGGATCTTGGGGATCTGCAGAGGTCCCAGACCACATCTTAGTGCGTGGCTTTCCTAGGTGACCTTGCCTGTGTGCTTAAATGCCCCCTCTGTGCTGGTGACTGCCAAAGTTTGTATCTTGTCCCTATGACTTTTCTGAATGGCAGGAGGTATGTATGCAATTTTAGTATCTCTTCTTGGTCTAAGAGGCCGTTCAAACTTCACGTGTCCCAGCTTGAACTCAGTTTGCCTCTACAGACGTGATCATCCTTTGTCAGTAAATGGCTTCCAGTTGCTTGGGCCAAAACCGCCCACAAAATTGTGTCATTCTTAACTTTTCTCTTACGAATTCACTAGAAAATCCTGTCAGCTCAATTTTGGAAATATTTCCCAAATCCAGCCTCTTCTCATGGTCTCTATTACCACTCATCCCACTCCAAGCTACCACATCTCTTGCCAAGATTATTACAGTCACTCCCTAATCACTTCCCTGCTTCTACATGTCACTGGATACTTCTCCATACCCCGCCTCTTCTCCACAGCAAACCCCAGGGGTCTTTCTGAAATTCGAGTCAGCTTCCTCCAGTGGCCTTCCATCTGGATCAAAGTAAAATCCAAAGCCTCTACCATGGTCTGAAGGACCTCATCTCCTCCCACTCTTCTCTACTCTTGATCTCCTGGAACAGCAAACGCCTCTTTGCTCTTTCTCGACCTACAAAATATTCTCCTGTCTCAAGATCTTTGAACTGAGTTTTCTTTGCCGAGAATGCTTTTCTCTGCACAGACATGTGGTCAAATCCCTCGCTTCCTTTAGGTGACTGCTCAGATATCACTTTTGCAGTCCACCCCGTATACCTCCTTGATCCTCCACGATCGTTCTCTTTCCACTGCTTTATTATTCCTTATATCACTTATCACCACTTGGTACATTATCTACTGATTTGTTTGTTGGCTTTCTCTCTTCCCAGGGGAGTGTAAGCTTGCGGGCAGGGACTTTCTGTTTTGTTTACTTCTGTGTCTCCAGTGTCTGATTTATTGTCGGTACTTGTACATCAAGGGCAAATGGCCAAGCAGCACATGCAAGGGGCCTGCTGGAGCAGCGTTTATGGGGAAAATTCATGGAGACAGGGGCCATAACAGGTCCCCTGTTTCTCGTCACATTCCTGGGCATTGCAAAGAGATCTAGCAAGTGCAGATGTTAGACTGGAGGGTCCCTGACCCTTAGGCTATGGGCCTTTTAAGCTGCATGATTAGATAAGCATCATCCACTTCCCTGAATACAAAAGCATTTACAATGGCAGAACCTTGGCTCCAGTCCTGTCCTGACAGCTCTTTTAGTGTGTGGGTAACACCAGCTCTTTCTTGCTCAGATAAGGGAGCTGCAACTCAGTTTTCGTAGTTGTAGCTCTACGCTGTGACAGGCAGTGGTGTGATTTGCCATGTAAGCCTTCAGGATCTGGAATGCAAGAATCCTTCCTGTGGCATCACTGAGGGTGGTGGTCCAAGCCTTGTGTTTGACCGGGAATCCTTGTCTTGAGTGCTGGGCTATGACCAGTCGTCATTATTAAACTTTGTATTGATAAAAGGCTAACTCCTTTTCTGGTCAGCAAGCCTTCAGGACAAGGTCACCTTCACCTTAATAAATATTTATTGAATAAATTAATACCCTTATGAGGGTGATTGTGTGTAATGTAAGCATTCCCAACTTATAACTATAATTTACAACTGACAGCATAAACCAGGGAGGAGCAAAGTTGGGAAAAGGGAGATCTTTGTGATTCATAACTGGGGTCTTTGTGGTCCCATTTGCTGGGAGGGGACTGGCCTATAGAGTTACCCTCCTAGGCAAATATAGTAAAATGTTTTCCCTTATACCAATGTAGAGAGCTGATTTCTCTAATGTCAAAGCTATTGATGTCCCCAAAGTACCATTCTCAACCTCCAAAATTGATATGCAGTAATTAGCACGAGAGGGAATAAAAACTCATTTTATTTTTTCTTAAAAAATAATATTCTAAATAATGTTCTAGATATATTTGAAATATTTTTAGTACATTATAACTTAAGTTTGGAGGACTATCTAGGTCTAGAAATCTAATCACTTAAAAACTTCTTTTATCCACAGGAAAGACTTTTTAAGTGTCATATAACTTAAAAATTGAAAGATAACCTTTTAAAAGTCATTCGTTCTTTAGTTAATCTATATTTTACCCAGTGAATTGTCTCTTGTGATAATTGGTCACATTCAAAAGTTGCCACACAGATGCTCTGGAGCAGCAGCTCCAAAGAGAAGAAAGGTTAAGAGTTGTACATTATAGAGTTATCTTAATATTTCCATCATGATAAGCTGTACCACTTTCTCAGCAACTCCTTTGCACCCCTGTAAGTTGTCTTGTGTCCTGACCACATTACACAGACTGCCCACTCAGAGCCACCAACTGTCTCTTAATTGTTGAGGTCAATGATTTGTTTTCACACCTCATCTTTCCCAGCTTCTCTGTAGCATTTCATGGGCCTGACCACCTTCTCTTTTCTTGTCCTATCTAACATAGCACTGTTTTGATTCTCTTCCCAATTCCCTTCCATTCCATTTTTTGTTTGTTTGCTTCCCTTCTTCCTCTGGTCAACTAATGGAGGAGTTTCTCAAAATTCTGACCGCGGGCCTTTCACTTGTCTCTTTCTGTGTTTCATGTCCACAGGCACCATTGTTAGCATCTACTTTCTTGCAGATCTCCCTTTTTAGCCTTCATTTTTATTCTGTGCTCCAGAATCCTGTGCTCCAAAATATGCCACAGTGGTCTCACGTCTCTCATTTGCACCCCATTATGTCCGAAAATAATTAATCCTTCCATTCCCAAACCTTTCAAACTGCGTTTCCTCTTTCTATGCAGAATCAAAACTAGGCAATCATTTTTGGCTTATTCACTCCATATGTATTGATTCCATATAGTTACTTGGCAAGAAATGTGGATTTTATATTCCACATATTTTGTAAACCCAACTCCTAGTGCTTCCTCATTGCATCTCAATTGCACAATTGTAAAACAAGGCTTCCAACAAATCTGCCTGCCTCTTATTTCTTCCCACTCCAGTTCCTTCTGACACTGCTTTCATAGCTAAGTTTAGCTGGAGCCAGCTCCTCACTAGGTATCAAATTCAGTGTACATTCCTTACCTGAGTCTTCATGGTATGTTGCAACTCCAAGCCCCACTACCTTTCCAAGTTTATTTCTCATTGCTTTCCTGTTTATACCCTGTATCCCACCCCAACTGGACTGCTCCTCAGCCAGCCAGTGTTTTCCTCAGACTGGTCCCCTCGCTTCACCTTCATAATGTAGGGTGCTTCGTATCACTGGCCTCTACCCATTTGATGCCAATAGCACCTTCTCCCCAGTTGTGATGACCAAAAATGTCTCTAGACATTGCCAGATGTCCCCTGGGGAAAGCATCATCCTTGGTTGAGATTCACTGCTCTCCAGTGTCTATCACAATTATTTTCTTTGGACTCTCAATAAATGTTGGTTGAATTAAGTTGAAATAATACGTTTTGTCTTCTCACTGGGCACAGCCCGCTATTAGGTACTATAATGGTGGCAGAGAGAGAAAATAAGGGGTGGGTTTGAGAGACATTTTTGGGTCTCTCTTCTACCTACTAAGGTTTTGAACTGCAGCTGGTCTACGGCCTCAGTTATTAGTGTGAGGAACTAATGAATCAATAGACACAAGGTGCAAAGCAAGTGTTCAGTAATTTCCACTGTAAGTGACCTAGGGGATGAAGCATATTCATTCTTTCTGTTAATTTACGAGACCATTTGCAGGTTGAGAGAGACACATACTTAACAAGTCAGCATTATACATGAATAGAGCGCAGGTTAAACATAGATTGAAGGGGTGTTAGGAAGAAATAAACAGAGACAGTGATGGCTATTCAGGGAAGATTTTTTGGAGAAAGTAAGTTTTTAGTTAGTTTTGAAGACTAGAGGATGTGCATTAATGGAGAGCAGGGGGTACAATGCTGAGTGCTTAGGGAATTTGCTAAAAAAGTTCAGAATAGTAGTGATGTTTAGCTAGAGGCTCACCACCTACCCTAAGTTTTGTATGGCCTCATTATTAATTATGCCGGTCATCAAGTGTCACAAATGTGGACTTACCATTTCTAAGTACTTTGTATTCAGTGTGCCTATGCATTGTTAGATTAGCAGAATTGTACTCCTGGAAATAGAGGTGTATGCTTATCATTGGGAGACAGTCCACCATGGGGCCTTCTTAGCCTCTGAGAACTGAGCTTTGCTTTCAACATTTGGTTGTTATTCAATATGGGCCTTTGTGGTTGAGCCTTTTGTCTTTTCATGAAGGATTTATTTCCTCCTCTGCGATCTGCTGTTGCTTTTGTTTGAGGGTATTTTGATGTGAATGGAGCTAGCCGGTAATTTTCAGGAGATCAAGAAAAGACACTGTAGAATTTAGGAATTTTTTAAAAAATAACATTATTTATTTGTGACTGCGTTGGGTCTTCGTTGCTGCACGCGGGCTTTCTCTAGTTGCGGCGAGCGGGGGCTGCTCTTGGTTGCGGTGCGTGGGCTTCTCACTGCAGTGGCTTCTCTTGTTGTGGAGGACGGCCTATAGGCACGCAGGCTTCAGTAGTTGTGGCGCATGGGCTCAGTAGTTGTGGCTCGCGGGCTCTAGAGGGCAGGCTCAGTAGCTGTGGCACACGGGCTTAGCTGCTCTGCGGCATGTGGGATCTTCGCGGACCAGGGCTCGAACACGTGTCCCCTGCATTGGCAGGCAGATTCTTAACCACTGCACCACCAGGGAAGCCCTAGGAAATTTTATATGGCTGGAATTTTCAATAACATTTACAGCTCAACATAATGCAGAGGAAAACAGTATACTGGAGACCTCTGTAATGAGGTTTAACAATTCTGTAGTTTGGGGGAAAGTAAGAAACTCTAGATCTGGCTGACACCTTCTGTATTTTTCTTCTCAAAAATTGTATATCCTAAAGTAATTGCCTAAGTCTAACTTTTTGTCTCATGGCTTTCATTCAATCCATGTATGCCTCATGTACCTCAAGAGACCTTTGGAGATCCGATAGAGAAGAGAAACAAACTTTTAGGCAAAAAAGAAAACAATACAAGAAGGAGTTACAGCTCCTTTCTCCCTGGCATTGACAGCATCAGAAGAGTTTCTGGATGTAGTAAAATCATGCCCTCCGATACAGAGTGGGCTAGGCTGAATCGGATACCACCCGTGTGCACTTTCCCAGGAAGTGGAACACTTAGCAATCATCGACCAAGTAACCAGAGAATAGAAAAGAGATGGGCTCTGCGGGCCCAGATGAGGAGGCCTCCTTACTGCTTTCAAGACTCAGCAGCTGTAGAGGAATCCAAGGAAAGCTGAGGAGCTGGGTACATATGCTGGGTCAGGCCAAAAGAGCGACTTTTAACTCAAGAAATGGAACAAAATGCCAAGGCAGGTGAGTCAGAAGGGTTTAGTGTTTACTTGTGATTTGCTTACTGATTTGAAGGGGTATAATTTCTGTTTTCTAACTTCTTAATAGAACATAACTTTATGGTAAGGTACTTATCCCGATTTTAGTGGGGAAGGCAAGGAGGCGGATGGCAGGAAGATGGTATGTATCATTGGAAATATTTCACTAAGCTAATACCTGGGGAAACTCGTGTGAAAATTGAACAAATGCCACATTTTACATAACATATAAAGATTTATAGTATATTTACATGTATAATCTTGTTTCTCACAACGACTCTGTAAGAGACAGATTTTCATTTAAAGCAAAATCTAATTTAAATTTTCATTTAGAATGAAACTTTGTATAGATATTTATTTATTTGATGTACATTGGTCTATGCACATTGCTACATTCATAAAGGGAGTCTCCATTGTAATTACTTGCCTAATGGAAATCATTTTTACTTTGGCACTAAGTTTTAAAATGGGATTGGAACAAAAGAATGAAGATCCAAAGTTTAATTAACTTTGATACCAATTACTTTTTAACTTTTATTAAGTCATAGTTCTTTAACTTATGCAATTATCTCTTCTTTTGAATGCTTGGACTAGATCACACATATATAAAGATTTTGTGAATTGAAAGTACATTTTTTTCTCTGGTTTCACTGGGTTGTGACTCTAATAAAAGCTATTCTATTAGGGAGGGCCCAGATGTCTGCTGTGTGGCTCTCAATCTTTCAAATACACAGTTTAGAAGTAGAAAACAATGCCTCTATATATAAATGTAAAATATTCCTTGTAAGGATAAATGTCATGATTGGACTCATTTTGATGTTGTCTTTAAGTTTCCCATTTTAACTACACCTGTAGAGATTTATTTAAAAGACATCATTAGAACTTTATAGAAGTTATTTACAGAATAGCTTTGTAGAAGGACATTTTATTTGGCCAGATTACTAAGAGAGTATACACCCATAGTGTTTGCCACCTTGTATCTCACACATACACACACACATTGTACTGTTTCATGACTTAATGCCAGAAAGAATGGATAGTTTAGAAAAATATTTTAAAATCTTCTGTGGTCTTTTTAGGCTAGTCTTATCTCTTACTTATAGATTTGACTCAGTAACATTTATTTATAACTCATAAATTTAGAATGTTTAGGGGAACTCATGTCAAAACTTTGGACAAAATAATGTAAACAATAGTTCTATTTGTGTCTGAAGGAGAAAGGGGTTACTGAATAAGTTGGCATATTTCTACTTGGCTTCTCTGCCCTGAAACAGAGCCTTGAAATCCTGGATAACACAAATAATCATACAGTTTGCTTTGGATGTTTGATTATGGGAATATTGTTCCTATGGTGAGAGCGTGATGCTTTCAATCATGTCTTGGATTTGTAAATATAGAAACAGTGTTCTTAACATGGTATGCTTGTCGTTTAGAGGCAGAGCCAATTACATAGGTTTTGTTCTTAGTCTGATTATGACAGTATGCAAATCGGGGCTAGACAAAAAACTTGAATCAGAGGAGAAATATCTGATGAGAAATAGGAGGACCCTCATGGCCCAGGAGCAAGGTCTCTTCCAGTGCTTTGGTCTATTGCTAGTGGGTGGGTGGCATCCCTGGGAGTTGGGGACAAAAGAGTAGGAGGGAGGAAGTAAGAGTAGGGCAGGAGATGTTGTGAGTCTGTTCATATATGCACAATTCATTTCCCCCCAGAGTGGAATTCTCCTGAGAACCATTGTCCTGATATGCTTTGTTCAGTTTTAGAATTAAAAGGATTTGGTTAAAATATCATACACCAGTGGTTCTAAACTAGGCATGATTTTGGCAAAGTATGAAGACAGTTTTGGTTGTCTTGAGGGGCAGGTGCTATTGGCATCTAGTGGTCAGAGGCCAGGCATGATGCTGAACATCTAATGATGTACAGGATAATCTCCTACCACAAAAAGTTATCCTGCTCAAAATAGTGGTGAAGTTAAGAAACTCTTCCTTAAAATAGCCATACGCCAGTCATATTTTTAATAGGCACTGATTGGTGAGAGTGTGGCTCTGTTCAGAGCACTTTGTCCAAGCCTTTTATCAACACAGCTGATGTAGTAAGTGATCACGGTAGACTATATAATTTTTTCTGGTTATGCATTCCTCCTTTTTCCCCTTTCTTGTAATGAGAGGCAGCGTGGGAGAGAAAAAGATACCCATGGACTTTGGAGTAGCTGGCTCTGTAACGTGATGATCATAAAGAACCTCTTTCATGAGTGGATGTGAGGATTAAATGAAATTATAGATGTTAGGGGCACACAGTAAACACAAATATTAGCTATTATTTTGCTAGCAGGGGACCTTGGGAAAGTTAACCCCAGCAATCCTCCATTTTCAATGGAATGATATGGGGATAGTAACAGCTTATAGAACTACAGTGAGATTAATTGTAAGTGCTTAGCTAATTGTCTGGCATAAATAGGCACTCAATGCATAATAGCTACGATTGTTATTATTTATCATGACAGTTCACTTCCAAAAATACATCTAAGACCGTAGTCAAAGACAGGTATCGCGGAGCAGCATGGAGAATATAAACTGAAGTTAGAGAAACCTGTATTTTGTAGTCCTGGAAAAGCTGTGTAACTTTGAATAACTTGGACCCCAGTTTCCCTGTTCGTAGCTCTGATGAGTGTCAAGTGCAATAGCAAATGTGGAGCGCCTGGCATATACTGAGCGCTCAGGAAGTGTTAGTTTCCCTTTCTTCCTAGCCAAAGAGACTTCACCTGTAATTTCTTGACTAGAATATTGTTTTAGCCTGGAATGCCCTGGAAGCAGAGACTGAGGTGAAAGGCTGTGTGTGGGTATTTTGGAATTTGACCCCAGGGAGCAGGAGTGAGGAACTAGGAAAAAGTGAAGCCAATACAGGGAGATGCTGGTGAGTAGTCGTTGCTTGGGCAATGGTGCTCAATTCTCAGGGACATTCTAACAGCCGTAGGAGCCTTTTTCTTCTCTTTATCATGGCTTTTGTTGAGTAGTTTTATTTTGATGAAGTCTAATTAACCTTTTTTTTTTTTCTTTTACGGTTAATATTTTTTTGTGTCCTGTCTAAGAAATCTGTGCTTACCTCCAGGTCAGAAAAATATTCTTTAGTTTTCTTCTAGAAGTGTTAGAGTTTTAATTTTTTTATGTTTAGGTCTATAGTTCATTTTGAATCAGTTTATGTGTTGGTGAGATAGGAGTTGAGGTGAATTTTTTTTCCTCACGTGGCTATATAGTTCCAACACCATTTGTTGAAAAACAAACATAAAACAAACCCTGATCATTTCTCCATTGATACTTGGTGCCTTTGTCAAAATCAATTGGCTGTATACTGGGGAACCCTATCCTGTTCTGTTATCTATTTTTCTATATTGACACCAATATTACATTGTCTTGATCACTATAGCTTTGTAGTTAGTATTGATATCAGGTAGTTTAAGTTATTCAACATTGTTCTTGTTTTTCAAAATTGTTTTGGCTACTCCTGGTAATTTGCATTTCCATATAAATTTTAAAATCAGCTTGCCAATTTCAAAATAAGTGCTCAGATTTAATTTGGATTGCACTGAATCTTTAGATCAACTAGGGGAAGAATAATATTTTAATAATATTAACTCTTCCAAATCATGAACTGTTATATCTTTCAATTTATTAGCTTTTATTATAATTTTTTTTCTCAGTGAACTTTTTCCTAATAAAAGCATTTAAAATAATAAATTTCCTTTCGAGCCCTGGTTTTGTGGCATCCTAGAAATTTTGGTATGTTGTATTTTCATTATCATTCAATTAGAAGTATTTTCTAATTTTCCTCGTCATCTTTCTTTGGACCATGGGTTGTTTAGAAGTATATTATTTGGCTTCCAACTTTTGGGAATTTTTAAAAGATGTCCTGTTGTTATTTTTTAATTCAATTTTTCTTATTCTGAGAACATACTTTAACATTCAACATTTTGAAATATATTGAGACTTATTTTGGCACTCAACATGTAGTCTACTTCATGAATAAAATTCTATGTGCATTTAAAAAGAATGTGAATTCTAGATTTCTTGGTTATTGGTAGATTTAAGTCAAATTGCTGATAATATTGTTCAGATCTTCTGTATCCTTATTAAGTTTTTTATTTCTTTATCTTATCAATTACTGAGAAAGGAATGATAAAATATTTAATCATGATTATGGATTTGTGTCTTTCTCCTTTTAGTTTTATAAATATTTACTCTCTATATTTTTAGGTGCATACACACTTAAGACTGTAATATCTTTCTGATGAATTAACCCTTTTTCCTTTATGAAATACCTCTACCTGTTCCTGGAAATACTTATTGTTTTGAAGTTCACTTTGGTATTAGTCTAGTCGTATCAGCTTATTGTGTGCACTGTTGCTTTTTATTTTTTTAAAAACTCAACCGATTTGTAACTTTATATTTAAAGTGTGTACCTTGTATACAACGTACAGTTAGGTCTTGTTTTCTAATCATTCTGAGTCTTTTCCTCTTAGTTGAAGAGTTTAATCCATTTGCATGGAATGTATTGATACTTAATGATATGGTTTAGTTTACCTCAGCCATCTTACTATTCATTTTCTATTTGTCCCATCTATTTCTAGTACCTGTTTTCCTCCTTTGTTTCTGTTTAATCAAGTATTTTTTTGTATTTCATTTTATTTTTATATTTTATATTGGCTTTTTGGTTTATTTATTTATTGGTGGCTGCTCCAAGAATTACAATATATATTCTTAACTTACTATAGTCTACTTAGAATTAAGAGTGAATCTCTTCACGTAAAATGTGAGAACCTTCGACATTACAGAAATCCGCTTACGCCTCTTTCATTGTTTTGTGCTGTTGTTGCTATATATTTTGCTTTACATAGGTTGTAAGCCCCTACGTTATTATGTTATGATTTTGTTTTAAACAGTATGTTGTCCTTTAAGAAAAATTTTAAAGAATGTAGATCTTTATATTTACCCATATATTTACCATATGTAGTACATCTTATGCCTTCGTGTAGATCCGGGTTTCCATCTGATGTTATTCCCTTGAACCTGGAGGTTTATTTATTTATGTGTTTGTTTGCTTGCTTGCTGTTTTGGAGTTTCCCGTAGTGCAGGTCTGCTGTTGAAGTTTTTTTTTCCTCAGCTTTTGTTGTCTGAAAGTGTCTTTATTTTGTTGTAAATTTGAAGGGTCTTCACTGGAGCTGACCATTGCTCTCTTTGAACATCTTTTTGCCACTGGTCTCCATTGATTTCATTGAGAAGTTAGTCATTATTATTGTTGTCAGCCCATATGTGGTATGTTATTTTTCTCTTTACCTTCGGTTTTTAGCATTTTGATTCTGATGTGACCAGGTGTGGTTTTCTTTGTATTTATCTTGCTTGAAGTTCACTGAGCTTCTTGGATCTGTAAGTTAATTTTGAGATCAGAATTACCTCAATTACTCCAAACTTCCTGTCTTAAAACAATAACATTTATTAACTCACAGTTTCTGGAGGTTGGGAGTTTGGGCGTGGCTTAGCTGTGGTCTCCTGGCTCTGGCTCTTTCACCAGGCTGCAACAGTGAGAGTTTTAAACCTGTCTCCCAGATAAAGAGAAGAAGGTGGGGAATGGAAGAGGGAGAAGACAGGCTTAACTACAGCACAGAAGGTCATGCTTGCAAAAGGGAGTTCTGTTTATACTTGTACCTCTGGGTAGAATGAGGGTGGGACCAAGGTCTTTTTGTGTCAAAGTTCCTGGAAGACATGTGGTTCTTCATCAGTGACAGTGGAATGGTCTGTCTAAATGCAGAAGCATGTGGCCAAGGAACAATTTTTCATCAGGTGTTAATTGAACCTGCACGTTAGAAACCTCCAGTAATGCTAAATTTTAGGATGATAGTTAATCTGGTAGTAACTAAATGCTAGTGATTCATATGTGATGGGAGCTGTGAATTTATTTATTTGGTAAATAATTATTGAGTACCTACTCTGTGCCAGGTACAAAGGATACACAGCAAACAAGACAGAAAAAAAAAAAACAAAACACCTCCCTGCCATTACAGCCCCTGTGATTTAGTGTCTTACTACAGAAGTTCCTTATAGAGTGCTGACCTGGGTTCCAATATCCAAATAAATCATTGGGATTGCTCAAAGCCTTATTATTTACTTGCAGCCCTCATTGGGCTAATCTACCAAATTCCTCCAAGAAAACTGACAGTGTTTCATCTCTGTGGTGATGGGATGGCTACCTCAGATCTGGCTCCACCATACACTCGTACAAGACTTGATCATGCTGATTACTGGCCTTAAAGTGGAGGTGGGGCTGTTGTCCCACAGAAGGTTCATGGTCCTGCCACTTCAGTTCAATTCCTGGGTATTGTCTGCTCCTCTGACAGCAGTCAAATTCATGATGCAGTCAAACAACAGCTTCTTTTCTTAAAAACTCCCAGACACTCAAAAAGGTCTAACACCTATTGGGCCTCTTTGGGTTCTGCCCATGGCACATACCACATCTCTTGTTCTTTTGGCCTGTTTATAAGAAAGCCCACCAACTTCACCTGGGGACCCCAATAGAAATGTGCCCTGGAACTGGTGCAACTGGCCACACAACAGGCCCTTCCTCTAGTGCCACCCAGTTCCAACCTCTGCGTTGAGGCCCAGGGCACTGAGGAACACACCTTTTGGAGCTTCTGGACCAAGCATGATGCTTGCTGACTGCCGTGGGGTGCTGGGCCAGGTGCCCCCATCTCTCAGTCCCCTGCTGTATGCCTTTGGAGTGGCAATTTTTTGTGGCTTATTGGGCATTGTTAGAGATCTAGGCTTTTAGACAGTGGAGCTCAGAACCCAAGTACCCCCCATGCCCTAGGTTCATGAAACCTCCCCCAGCAGCTTGGCCCAGCTACTGAATCCTCTCTGTTGAAACGGAAATGGTACCTTCAGAAGAGGGCTGAACCTGATCAAGGGCGCCTTACTAAGCTGCAGGAGGACGTGTCCTCCCCTGTAATCAGCCCCTTGCTCCTTGATGATGGGTGAATGCCAGTGGCACCTCCATTGCCACTGTCCCTTGCAGGCGAGCAGCCGCTTGGGTCTAGAGAGTTGTTGTGCTTCACTGATAGCGCCGGTCAAGTACCATCCCTTTCACCCCATGGCATCATGATCAGACACTCAGCCTGCCTCCTGTTCCCACGGCCCCAGCCAGTCACCAGCTGCTGAGTGCCACACTGCCAGCTGCCCTGGGCCCCGACCGCCTGTGATTCCACCAGTTTGATACCCTGGACTTTTTCTTTTCCTGGAATTTGCAATACAGTACGTCTAACTTCAAACCCATCTTTCTCTCTCATGCAGGCCTTCTGCCAAACTGTGGGTGAAAAATCCACATGAGGATTGACACTCCCCTCGAGCCGCCTAGTGGTGCACTGGGCCGAAAACACTGCTTGCCTAGTAGCTCCTCACCCTTCTCTGGAGGTCCCCACCCCTGCTTAAACAGCCACTTAGAGGCTGTCTCAATCCTCTGAGTCCTCCTAAACACAGAGGGGAATTGCTTTTGGTTGGGTCCAGCTACTTGCATTCCAACCCCAACTCCGGTCTCCACCTGCATGATGACCTGGTACCCGACAAGTACAAGGGGACATCTGGAGCCTCCCATACCAACCAGACGGTCCCCCTCTTCTTGCCAGATCTCTGAGCTTTAACCAACACCTCTCATGTGTATGTCCATCTCACAGAAATTACCACCCAGGCACTGCACGCCTGCAACTGCTGGGCATGCCGTACAAGCCCCCACCTGAAGACCCCCGCTACAGGCCTACACCACCGAGATACGGCCCGGTCTGCAAACCACCCAGTCCTTGGTCAGAAGGGACCAAATATCCTATCCTACGCCTCTCTCTCTGTCCCATGCTCTCCTGGCGCAGCCCAATTGTGCTCACCCCTGATCTGCACCCATCACAAGACAGGGAAGCAATATTACATCTTCTGCTGCTGCCCTGACAAGCGAGTTGTTTGGTTCACACTCAAATCTTCCTGATACGTAAGTGACCTTTGGCCAGGGAACCGTGTGCTCTTAGCCCCCTGTAGTAATATGATGCGGTCTATTGCCGTCCAAAGTAGGGGGGCATCTATACTGTACTGTATATACCTTGCTTCCTTTCCCATAGTCCTTTACCCCTGTCAATGTACACTGGTGACTCTGGGCTTATTTTTCAGTTTGTATAGACCCCCCTCACATCTGACGTCCCACCGAATAAAGTGCCTTTCCTGATTTCCTTGTTCATGGGGTCACCACCATCCTGGGCACTGCAGGCACAACACAAGGCACAGCAATCAAAAGTCATTAGTGCCAACCAGCGCGTGGTCATGGCCCTCTCCTCGTCCAAGTGCCAAGACTCCCGAGCCCCACACTCCTAACTCAGAGCCCAGAGTCTCTTGCCCATATGCTAGTAGACAACAGCTTCACCTTAGATGGCTCAGTGGTTGCCCAAGTTGGAATATGTTCATTGCAGGAACTCCTTGTTGCATGCAGATCAACAGTATGAAGCAAATGCAACAGTGTCT
This sequence comes from Tursiops truncatus, assembly GCF_011762595.2. Classification (NCBI taxonomy): domain Eukaryota; kingdom Metazoa; phylum Chordata; class Mammalia; order Artiodactyla; family Delphinidae; genus Tursiops; species Tursiops truncatus. The sequence goes on along the minus strand of NC_047050.1, from coordinate 11,008,299 downwards.
CAGGAAAATAAAAATTGACTTCAAGGCAATACATAACGTTACACCTGAAGTATTTGAAATACATACACACCAATAGCCTAAGAAACCATTGGTCTGTTCTCTTGGCTGTCCCTTACCCCATGAAGCCAGTGGTTCTGCACAGGTTTCCAAACCCTGACAACAGTCATCATGTGTATATATATATGCCATTGGTTCTCTTTCTCTTGAGAATTCTGACTAATATAGAAGTATTCACTCTTTTTAAATTTTTTTGGAAGAGATTTTGTAAGGTTGGTTTTAATTCTTTAAATGTTTTGTAGAACTCTCCAGTGAAACCATTTGGGTCTAGAGATTTGTTTTTTGGGAGTTTTAAAATTATAAATTCAATTTCCTTAACAGTTATAAGGCTATTCAAATAATCAGTTTTATATTGGGTTAGTTGCAGTAGTTTTTGCATTTCTAGAAATTGGTCCAATTCATCTAAGTTGTCAAATTTATGTGTGTAGAGTTGGTACTAGTGTTCTTTTTTTTATCCATTTGCTGTATGTAGGGTCTGTATGATAGCTTCTGTTTTATTCCCGATGTTAGTAGTTTTTATATGTTCTTTCTTTTCTTTCTTTCTTTTGGTCATTCTTGCTAAAGATTTGTCATTTTGCTGATCTTTGCAAAGACCCAACTTTTTGTTTTATTGATTGTCACTGTTGTTTTTCTGTTTTTAATTTCATTGATTTCTGCTCTTTATTTCCCTCCTCCTGCTTACTTTGGGTTTACTTTTACTTACTTTTTCTAACTTACTGAGTTGGGAGTATTGATTTGAGACTAACCCTATTTTCTAATGTCTGCATTTCTAATGTCAGCACTGCTTTAGCTATTGATACGTACCATTAAAATGTAGCAGATTTTGGTATGCCATATTTTCATTTTCATTCATTTTAATGCATTTAAAGAAAATTTCCCTGGAGATTTCTTCTTTGATCCATGGATTATATATGTGTGTTGTTTAGCTTCCAAACATTTGAAGATTTTCCTGACATCTTTCTATTACTGATTTCTAGTTTGAGTCCATTGTGGTGGGAGAATGCACTGTATGATTTAAATTCCTTATGGAATTTTGTTTTATGGCTCAGGGTATGGTTTGTTTTTAATATATTTTCTGTGGGAACTTGAAATAAATATAATTTCTATTGTTGGGCTGAGCATTCTATAAATATCAATTAGATTCTGTTGGCTGGTGGTGCTGTTGAATTCTATATCTTTGCTGATTTTCTGTCTTGTTCAATTGTCTTGTATCGATTGTTGAGAGAGGGGTGTTGAATTATAGTCTCCAACTATAAATGTGGATTTGTTTATTTCTCCTTTCAGTTGTATTAGCTTGCTTAATGTGCTTTGTAGTTTGTGATTTGGTGCGTACATATTTAAGATTGCCATGTCTTCCTGGAGTGGGGGATGCAAGAATGGGTCACCTCATTACTGCCAGGTGGGGTGGAAATCCAGGCTTCCTATGTGGTTCCCACTGTTGGAGAGGGAGGGCTATTATTGCCCATCAGAAATAAAAGTTCCAGTTTCCCACTTGACTTTTCTTTTTAAATTTATTTATCTCATTTATTTATTATTTTTGGCTGCATTGGGTCCTCGCTGCTGCGCATGGGCCCTCTCTAGCTGTGGCGAGTGGGGGCCACTCCCCGTTGTGCGTGGGCTTCTCATTGTGATGGCCTCTCCTGCCGTGGAGCACGGGCTCTAGGCGCACGGGCTTCAGCAGTCGTGGCACGTGGGCTTCAGTAGTTGTGGCACACGGGCTTAGTTGCTCTGCAGCACGCAGGATCCTCGCAGACCAGGGCTCGAGCCTGTGTCCCCTGCACTGGCAGGCGGACTCTTAACCACTGTGCCACCAGGGAAGCCCCCCACTTGACTTTTTTTGACACTGCTTCAGAGGGGATGTTGGGACATCCTGTGACAACCTGGTAATGGGGGAACTGTAGGCTCTCCACTACTATAACCTCACCTGAGCTTCATCCACATGGATCTTTTGTTGGCTCAAGTATTTCACAGAGTTGCGGGGGAAGAGGGTAGGGAAGAGGTGGATAAAAAAGGTAGCCTAGATCATGGACAATGGATGATACTAGAATAGTATATAGTATACATTATAATAAATAATGATAATGAAATAAATAGCTAACATTTACAAAATACTTATTACATGCCAGCCATGTAGTCTACACATGTGTAGTCTACACATCTTCACTTAATCTTTACAAAATTATTATGATATAGTTCAGTTATTACATCTATTTGATAGGTAAGAAACTGAGCCTTGGAAAGATGAACTCCCTCAAGGTCACACAGCCAGTGAGTGGCAAGGCTAGGGCTTGAACTCATGGTGTGACTCCAGAATCCGTGCTCTTAACTACTAATCATAGGCTGCCTTATATGATTTCCACTAGTTGTCAAAGTATGGCGGGGATCTTAGAAAAGAGAAAAAAAGAAAATTGATTTCTTTAATCTAATTTCACCTCTAAAGTGACAAGCAGATCTAATGATAAAACATTCAGATTTAGAACTCCAAGTACACTTCTAGCTGGCTCAAAATTATTTGCCTTTGTAGTGGAGTTTGTTTTGTGATTCTAATTAAACTTTTGCAGTTTCCTTTTTTTATACATCTTTATTGGAGTATAATTGCTTCACAATGCTGTGTTAGTTTCTGTTGTACAACATAGTGAATCAGCCATATGCATACATGTATCCCCACATCCCCTCAGTTTTCTTAAAGGTTGGTTAATCTCAAGATTTAGAAAATAAATGACTGTAATTTAGGCAGGTAAAAGATCAGTGTACCACTAAACACACAAACATAAGTATGTGTAACTTTTTCATGAGAAGACTCAGTCAAGTTCATGTGTAAAATACATTCCTTCAACGTGCTGGTGTGTAACGACTGCTTTCCAGAAGTCCCAGTGTCACTAAAATTTCATATTTTGGGCAAGATTAAACTTTTTATTGCTCTGGCTACTGTGGAGATGCTGCCAAGAGAATGAAATCTTATGAAAACATTTATTTTTTTCAAGAAATATATTGTGTATTTAATTATGATCATAACCCTTTGTTTAGAATGTATTTATAGAAAAGGGAGAAAAACAGACTCTGTAATTAGTTTTCTTGTATCTAGGACAAGCTTGTTATAACAGTCAAGGGACACATTTGACGGGTGCTATTTCAGTATTGACTATTTTGAAAACTAGGAGAAAGATGCTTTAAAGTCAATATTATCCAATTTAAAAACACTAAGTTGGACCATATACCATAACATATATTTAACCATATCAAATCTTCTGTTAATCAGGTATGTGCACCGACTTTCCATTTTAGCGGTGGCTCAATTATCTTGGTATTCTTACATTTTTTACAAATCGTGTCTAAAAAGATTACAGTACTATTTTTTCCCTCTCTCTTAGGAAGCCTACTGGAGATAGTGGCTAAATCTTAAATGTTCTTTGTGTTCTCCATCCTGCTTATGATAATATTGACTCCTTAGGGGATACTAATCAACTTTAGTGATTGGACTGGCCGTCCTCCAGGCCATCACATGTCAGTAACTCTCTTCCTTTCCCAGTTTCCTTTCCTCCCTCTGTCTTTCTCAAAAGTTGGGATATCTCTAAAGATAATATACAGATAATACACAGAAAATGGTAGGTGACATGAGAGGTACAGCTAAGTACTATGGGAGGTCAGGTGACACACCTGGGTTGGGGCAAACTGGGGAGACTTGCTGCATGAGGTGACATCAAGTTAAATGACGGAGGCACACAGAGCTTAGAGGAAGGCTTTCCAGTATGTGAAAGATATGCGGTCTACTATTTAAGTATTTGTTAAGTGGAAAAAAGGATATTTCAAAAAATGAAATAAGCACATATTCAATGAAAGTGAAAAAACCACCAGGTTCCTTGAGGGACTTCGATTCTTGGCTAGATATTCTTAGACTGGAACCATTCCCTATACATGGGCCTCTGGTAGACGAGTTCCTTGAAGGAAGACGTTATTTTCCCTTCAGCTCTTTCCCAGAGGCTCATGGTCCTGCCAATAAGGCCCTTTGGAAGCAGCTGTAACTGACAAGAGAGATGAGGAGGTAGGACGTCAACTGGCTGTCACAGCCCTGTTACATCTGTCATTGTCTGTCCTCATAGCAATTTGAGAAACTTGCAGCACATATCACAAAGGCAACAATGAATTATTTATTTAATTACTGTTTTAATGTCTGTCTTTATTGCGTATCTATTGAGCCTTGTGTAGTAAAGGACCTGATTGGTTTTGTTTAGCACAGTGCCTGGCACACAGCTGGTGCACAGTAAATAACTGTGGAATGAATGCTTTGCCTTCACCCATTCATAACCGAGAATGTTGAAAGAATGAAAGTACAGAAGTTGTTCTATTTGTCTAAAAAGTATGTTATGTAGTAGGAGTAATGAGTGATTATGTTGGGAAGACACTGCCAGGACTATCAGAGGTGAGTTCTTTTTTAGGAGTAGGGTTGCAAGCCCCACCAGTGACATCTAGAACCATATATCTAGGAAGAGTTCACTTGTTCATTCATTCATTAAATAGCAGTGATTGAACACCAACCATTTGCTAGGTGCCCTAAAAAATATCAAAATGAATATATATAGAATATATATTGAATGAAGTTCCCATTTGCAAGATGCTTACAGTCTAGTGGGAGATGGAGCTAAATACCAAGTCAGTATGGGGCACTAAAATGAGGATAAGCCCAGAAATTCTGCGGGCCCATCACCTTCATTGGCCTTGGAAAAGCCACGGGGAGACATTCTGGGGAGATGTATCACCTAAGTTATGTCTTGAAGGATGGGGAGAGCTAACTAGACAAAGAAATGAGAGGGAGGGGAAAGGAAGATTATTGTAGGTAGAAAAACAGTATGTTCAAAGTCACAGAACTGAGGGCCCCATTAGTGAGCCTCAGTACACTGGAGTGCCTTGAATAGGTCATCTCAGTGCAGATACTGATGCCTCCTGGTCCCTGCAGCAACTTCTGCTGTTTATCTCAATGTTTCATGGTGGGTAAAAGGTGGAAAGTGCTGATCTAGAAGCTAGAAAGAGCATGATACATTTAGGGAATTGCACAAATGTTGGACTATTTGAGGCATGGGAAGGGATGATGGCCAAGTGTTGGTTTTCCCATCACACTTACATGCATATACAACAGTATTGTCATCAGTACTATAATCTTCAAGCTAGCAAGGTCAGAAACTACAAAAATCGGGATAAGATTTACTGAGTGAGTATTACAAACTTCCAGTATCCCAACCAGTATTTATATATGAAAAAATAATTTTATTTTTGTCTCCTTTGTCTGTCTACGTCCCTGAACTTCAAGGAGCATTTGGTTGTGTGTGCTTGGTTCTTGGACTCTTAGGGGTGCAGAATTAGGGGGCTACTGAGAGAGGGACAGGTTTAGAAGGACCAAAAGAAAGGGGAAAGGGGACCAGTGGCAACAACTGTACTGACTCTGAGCAGGAAGAATCTTGAGGGCACAAGAGAAAACAGGAGTTGGTGTGGCTGTAGAGTGTAAACTGAAACTGAGTAAATCTCCTTTAAGATTTGCAGGTGCAGATGTTGGAATACTTTAAAAAATGACTTTGGAATACTGGACTCTTCTTCAAATGTGACACTGAAGAGAGACTGGGCTGTATAAAGCATCAAGATTTATTTGAGTTGCATGCTTCTAGAGAGAAGGAGGTTTAGTGGAAAGTGGGAAATAACCTCTGGGCTTGGAACCTGAATATATGATTCCTGCTTTTGACCTTTAGTCGTGGCACGACTTTGGATAAGCCTCTATCATTTCTTGGAGGCTTTCTATACCTCAATCTCCTCGTAAGTGAATGGGAATATAGTACCTTTCTGTATATACCGAATTATATAGGATATATACTCATATAATATAGTACCTCATTGGGTCAGTGTGAATAATAAATAAGACATGAAAGGGCTATGCAGATTATAAAGAGTCACCGAGAGTTTCATGATAGCAGTAATAATAGTGAGGTTAATGTTAACAAGAGTATCTTTTAATTTTTTTAAACAGTCTAGAATTACACCCTTTGTGGCTTTTGAGAAATGATAGTTGGTGGTGCTAACAATAAAAATATAACTTCCCTCAATTTGGGATGGCAATGGCTTCAATTTAGAGAAAACGAATGGCTCCTCAGGGATGACTGAACTTGTGAAGAGTACAGTTTAAAATCATTGCTGTTTCCTTTTAAACATTCTTCTTGTACATATACAAATTCTTATTGTTCTTCTGGAATTGCCACAATACAGTCCCTGTGTTCTCTGGTTCTGGCATGCTGCAAAATCCTGTGATAGCAGGGTAGCTAATAAATTATTTGACAGGAAATACAGAAAAAAAGTCTTCATAATTCACAGTTCTGACATAATGAAAAGCTTATAATTCACTAGTGTGACCTCACAGCTGTGAATTACAAGTTTCACTTGACTCGTTCACAATTTGTCTTTGAATTTATACTATGAAAAGTGAGAACCATATTGTCAAACTGTCACTCCATATTGATATATTACTGCTGAAGATTAAGAAACATTTTGTCAAAGAGCAGGAAAATAAAAATACCCGAAAAGAAGATGAAGTTTTTTCTTTTTTTAATTGAAGTATAGTTGACTTACAGTATTATATTAGTTTCAGTTGTATAGCATAATGATTTGATATTTTTTATACATTACACACCATACAAAGTTATTACAATATTATCAACTATGTTCCCTGTGCTGTACATTATATCTCGGTGACTTATTTATTTTATAACTAGTAGTTTGTACCTCTTAATCCCCTTTACATATTTCACATTCCCCCCATCTCCCACCCCTCTAGGAACCACTAGTTCTCTGTATCTACAAGTCTGTTTCTGTTTTAATTGTTTTGTTTTTTTAGATTTGACATATGTATAAGTGAAAACATACAGTATTTGCCCTTCTCTGTCTGACTTATTTCACTTAGCATAATACCCTCTAGGTCCATCCATGTTGTTGCCAATGGCAAGATTTCATTCTTTTTTATGGCTGAATAATATTTCATTATATATATATATATATATATATATATATACACACCACATCTTCTTTATCCATTCGTCTTTCAATGGACACTTAGGTTGCTTCCATATCTTGGCTATTGTAAATAATGCTGCAATGAACATGGAGTGTATATATCTTTTTGAATTAGTGTTTTCGTTTTCTTCAGATAAATACCCAGAAGGGTAATTGCTGGATACTGTGGTAGTTCTGTTTTTAATTTTTTGAGAAACTTCCATACTGTTTTCCATAGCGGCTATATCAGTTTACATATAGCACTGCATGAGGGTTGCCTTTTCTCCACATCCTTGCCAGTACCATACTGTTTTGATTACTATAATAGTATAATTTGAAGTCAGCCTGATACCTCTAGCTGTTCTTCATTCTTAATACTGCTTTGGCTATTAAGAGTCTTTTGTGGTTCTATACAAATTTTAGAGTTGTTTGTTCTAGTTCAGTGAAAAGTGCCATGGGCATTTTGATAGGGATTTTATTGAATCTGTAGATTGCTTTTGGTAGTATGGATAGTTTAACAATATTAATTCTTCCGATCTGTGAACAGGGGATATCTTTCCATTTATTTCTGTCTTCGTTAATTTCCTTCATCAGTGTCTTATAGTTTTTAGAGTAGAAGTCTTTCACCTCCTTGGTTAAATTTATTCCTAGGTATTTTATTCTTTTTGATGCAATTGTAAATGGGATTTTTTTTTCTTAATTTCTTTTTCTGGTGGTTTGTTATTAATGTATAGACATGCAACAGATTTCTGTATATTAATTTTATATTCAGCAACTTTACTGAATTCATTTGTTCAAATAGTTTTTTGGTGAAATCTTTATGGTTTTCTATATGTGATATCATGGTATCTGTAAATAGTGACAGTTTTATTTATTTCCTTTCAATTTGGATGCCTTTCATTTATTTTTCTTATCTGATTTCTATGGCTAGGACTTCCAATACTGTGTTGAATAAAAGTGGAAAGAGTGGGCATCCTTGTCTTGTTCCTGATTTTACAGGAAAAGCTTTCAAGTTCTCACCATTGAGTATGATGTTAGATGTAGGTTTGTGGTATATGGCCTTTATTATATTGAGGTATGTTCCCCCCTACCCATTTTGTTGAGAATTTTTGTCATGAATAGATGTTGGATTTTGTCAAATGCCTTTTCTTCATCTATTGAGATGATCATGTGATTTTTATCCTTCATTTTGTTGATGCGATGTATCATGTAGATTGATTTGTGAATATTGTATCATCCTTTTATCCCTGAGATAAATCCCACTTGATCATGATGTATGATCCTTTTAATGTATTGTGGAATTTGTTGAGGACTTTTGCATCTCTGTTCATCAGGGATATTGGCCTGTAATTTTTTTTTCTTTTCTCTTTTCTCTCCTTTTTTTTTTTTTTGCAGTTTCTTTGTCTAGTTTTGATATCAAGACAATGCTGGCCTTAAAGAATGAGTTTGGAAGTATTTCTTCCTCTTCAGTTTTGTTTTTTGGAACAGTTTGTGAAGTGTAGGTATTAACTCTTTTTAAATGTTTGGTAGAATTCTCCTGTGAAGCCATCTGGTCCTGGAGTTATGTTTGTTGAGAGTTTTTTGATTACTGATTTTTTTTTTTCACTAGTCATCTATCTGTTAATACTTTCTATTGATTCCTGATTCAGTCTTGGAAGACTGTATATTTTAAGAATTTATCCATTTCTTCTAGATTATCCAATTTTTTGGAGTGTAATTATAGTAGTCTCTTGTGATTGTTTTTTTTTCTTTTCTTTATTTTTTTAACATCCTTATTGGAGTATAATTGCTTTACAATGGTGTGTTAGTTTCTGCTGTATGACAAAGTATATTTCTGTGATATCAGTAGTAACCTCACTTTCATTTCTAATTTTATTTATTTTGGCCCTCTTTTATTCTTGGAGCATGGCTAAAGGTTTTTTGATGTTGTTTATCTTTTAAAGAATCAGCTCTTAGTTTCATTGATCTTTTCTGTTGTTTTTTGTGGTCTCTATTTCATCTATTTCTGCTCTGATCTTTATTATTTTCTTTCTCCTACTAACTTTAGGCTTTTGTTTTTCTTTTTCTGATTCCTTTAGGTGTAAAGTTAGGTTGTTTATTTGAGATCTATTTTCTTGAGGTAGGCCTGAATATCTATGAACTTTCCCCTTAGAACCGCTTTTGCTGCATCCCATAGATTTTGGAAAGTTGTGTTTCTATTTTTATTCATATCAAGGTGCTTTTTGATTTCCTCTTAGATTTCTTTACTGACCTATTGGTTTTTTAGTAGCATGTTGTTTAGTCTCCATGCTGTGTGTGTGTGTGTGTGTGTGTGTGTGTGTGTGTGTGTGTTTTCCCCAGTTTCATTCCTGTAATTGATTTCTAGTTCTATATTGTTGTGGTCAGAAGAGATACTTGGTATGATTTCAATCTTCTTAAATTTATTGAGACTTGTTTTGTGGCCTGGAATATGATCACGCTTGGAGAACATACCATGTACACCTGAAAAGAATGTATGTTCTGCTGTTTTGGGGTGAAATGTTCTGCATATATCTATTAAGTCAGTTGGTCTAATGTGTTATTTAAGACAGTGTTTCCTTATTGATTTTCTTTCTGGATGCTCTATCCACTGATGTAAGTGGTAAAAGAATATGAAGTTTAATACAAATTTGAAGGGGTTTATGAGGCAAAGAAAAAATGCCTAGAAAAAAAGGAGCATTCAGTTTTTGTATCTGTCCAGGGACTTGTTTTTAATTCTCTCATTTAATAACCATGAAGTCCTGTATAAAACTCAATATATGCCAGGCACTCTTCTAACCATTTTAGATATAAACATATTTTAAACTCAAGAAATCCCTTAGAAGTAGATATTATTTTATTATTTTTTTCTTTTTCTTTCCCCCTTCATCCCTGCCTCTATTCCTCCCTCCCTCCCCATCTCCTCCTCTGCTTCCTTTCTCCCTTCTTTCCTTTCTCCCTCCCTTCCTTCTTTCCTTCCTTCTTTCCTTCCTTCCTTCCTTCCTTCCTTCCTTCCTTCCTTCCTCTCTTTCTCTCTTTCTTTCACAGAATCTGAAGCACAGGGAGGTCAACCAGCTTGCCTAAGGTCACACAACTAGAAGCGGTGGAGCTAGGATTCAAACCCAAGCCTCATGGGTCCAGAGGTCAGACCCCCAAGCCTCTGTGCCACATGGTCTTTGTGAGGATGTTGTTGTCAAAGATAAAGTTGGCTGATCCTATAATAATCTTTTATTAACATCATTTAAAAAATCTCTTTGATCAGATCTTTTTCTTGATAGTAGTACCTCAAAAGAATGGAGGGCAAGAAAGAGAAAGCTAGTACTACATTTTACTTGTTTAGATTCAGGATAGATAAAGGATCTCTATACTGGACACACATCTAATATTCTTTTCAACTTTTCAAGAATCTTTAAGTAAAATATGCAAAGGGGATTGTCCTTCTGATAGTACTTTTCTTTGTAATCTTTAATTTTAATATAATTTCAAACGTACAGAAAAGTTTTAAGGATAGTACTACGAACTGTTGTATACCTTTAGCTGGGTTTATAAATTGTTTAAATTTTGCCTCATTTGCTTTCTCTGTCTCCAGAACCATTTGAAATTAAATGGTTCTTCGTCCCTGAATATTTCAGTGTGCATTTCCTAAAAACAAGAACACTGTCTTACATAATCAGAGTAAAATTATCAAAATTTCACATTGAGAGTTCACATTGACACAAAACCAACATCTGACCTATAGTCCATATTAAAATTTTTCAATCTCCCCAGTAGTGTTCTTTATTAAGTATTTTTTTCTTCATTGGAAAGTCTTTTTCCCCTTCTGTACACAAATGTTTATGGGAACTATATTTCTTTTTCTTTAAATAATTTATTATTTTTGGCTGAGTCGGGTCTTAGTTGCGGCATGAGGGATCTTTTCACTGTGGCGTGCAGGCTCTTCACTGCAGCACGTGGGCTTCTCTCTAGTTGTGGCACACGGGCTCCAGAGTGCATGGGCTCTGTAGTTGTGGTGCGCGCGCTCCAAAGCATGTGGGCTCTGTAGTTGCAGCACGCAGGCTCTCTAGTTGTGGCGTGGGCTCAGTTGCCCCACAGCATGTGGGATCTTAGTTCCCCAACCAGGGATCAACCCCACGTCCCCTGCATTGGAAGGCAGATTCTTAACCACTAGACCACCAGGGAAGTCCTGGGAACTTTACTTGTAAAGTCTAAGTTGGAAACAACCAAAATGTCCTGCAATAGGCAAATAGTTAATAAATTTTGGTACACTTATTTATTTGTGACAAAATGGAATAGTATTGTACACACAGATTTTACCAGTGTCAATTTTCAGGTTTTGATATTGTACCACAGGTATATAAGAGGTAATCATTGGAGGAAATTGGATAAAGGATGCATGAGATGATTCTGTATTGTTTTTGCAACTTCCTATGAATCTATAATTATTTCAAAATGGAAATTTAAAATAGAAGCATTTTGTGACAGATACAGCACATGAATTATGTAAGAGAGGTCTTTAATACAAATTAATTCTTCAGAGGACTGAAAATTATGCATACCAGGCAGAGTGATTTTGTGTGTGTGTATGCACTGTCTACTTACAGTTACTTTATACTATGTTGTATCTTAGAAGAGTTATTAATTGCAAGTGTTATAAATAGCTGGGTATAAAAGTAACATCAGAACAAATAAATGGACAGAATACCAATGTCATGATGACTCCTCAGTTATAGTGAAATCAAGTTCCTCTCAGCTCAAAGAGTTCCCAGAGTGTGTCTCATGTGGGTTCATAAGCTACTCATTTTGTTTTCAGCAGGGCATCTAACTTTTTCTCTGGCCTGCTCTGGCTTACTCCAGTGATCTTTCTATGCTCATGCTGTTATTGCTGCAATTGGCCAGCTATCTGTAAAACAGATTTCAAGATCTGAGGTGGTGTTCTCTTTGACTCTTCTTTAGCCTAGATATATGCTGGTTGGCTCCACCGCTCCAGCTGCTGACTCTGTTCTCGTCTCCTGACATTCCAATAGCAGCTGCACTTTGGAGGTATCCTTTGCCTCCACTTTAATATACATCATTATATATTTTAAAAAGCAACCTGTTTGGGGCTCCAAATAGTTTATAGAAATTTCAGTAAGAGCCCATGTAGTTTGTAATGGTTTTTATAGAAACTCTCCCCCATGATTCAAATTTGAGCCATGGATCAATGAGAAATATGAGTAACAGACACCATACTGTACCTCAACTTGACCCTCCTCAAACTCCACTCTCTCCTCTTTCTAATGTCTCCTCAAAATTGTTGCCAATTATTCATTCATTGAGCACTATTGAATGCTTTATCTTCTTAAAACTCACCTTTGATAGTGGTTCCTAAACAAAATTACACACATCTGTAATTTATAGTGTGATCTAATTTCTACCTTTATCTGCTACAGTGTTATTCTATGCATTCTGTTCGTCCATAAACTTGGAATTCTTGTTCTACCCTAAAGAAGCCTCACACATCCCTCTTCTTTGGCTTTGCTCAAGGTTTTTTGTTCATCTGGATTTTGCTTTCCAGAGCATCTGTAAAATACCACTCATCCCTGGTTGCCGACCTGTAAAATTATCTTATCCAATGATGCTTTCCTGATGTCTTTAACTAGATAGTCTCTCTCTTTGGAACCTCTGTTGCTGTATCCCTGCTTCTTTTGGCCTATGCATTTTGGTTTTATAATTGCTGTTTGTAAGCGCTGGAAGGGCAGGGACTGTGTCTTATTTCTCTTTGTACCTAGTCTGTCCTCACTATATAGCCTTGCAGTCCCCAGCCTTGTGTAGGCCTTCATTGTTTCTCACATAGACTCTTTAGTAAACTTACTCAGTATGGGCAACTAAAAAATAACTTAAAAATTCAACCAATGTTTTCAATTTTTCACCAGGTATAATTGGCCCATAATTAGAGTCAAGTAGACATTAATTAATGTGGGCTGTTCGGGGATGATTATTCAACTAGCTATGATTATACTTAACTGTAGTGTTCATTATAAGAATTGAGAGGATGAGGTTAGTAGATAGTTCTGAGTTTGAATTTCCACTCTTCCAGTTAGTAGTTACATGATTTAGGGCATGTTATTTAATTTTTTAAAACTCCATTTTCTTCATGTGAAAAAATGGCTATAGGGAATAACAATATTTACCTCCTAGGGTGGTTACGAACATTACGCACTTGACATCACATCTGTCACATAATAAAAGCACAATAAATAGCAGTCCATTATGTTGATCATTATCTTTTTAACCAAGATATCATAAAGAGTTTGTAAAATATATCCTGCTAAAAAAAAGATACATTATCAACTTCAGACATCTTCTCTTGTAATCTGTCTGGTTCCCTAAGAAAATAGGAAATAAGATAGTTTGATGTACTTGTTCATAATGGATCTATGCTAAATCCTAGTGAAAACCTTTGTCTTTTCTAAAGAATAACTCATTCACCAATCCATTTAGGAATGGGGCCATTGGGGATTAATACATTTAATGGGAAGGGCCAGAGATAGCATTTTCCCTGTTTGGTGATAATGGGTATTTTCCCTTGTGAAATCTCTAACCTCTTTCCCATCTTCTATAATTCTTTGAAAATTACCAATTGTGGTTCTCTGATGCGTATGGAAAGTTCATATGTGCTCTGGAATACAACCCAACCAGGTTTGAAGTCTTTAAACTCTTAAAGTGGTTATATCCTATCTCAATATGTTTTCTTTTCTTTTAGGGTTCAATTCTCTCTATTTTTATTCTACACATTTTAGTTAACAGGCATATTTATCCCCCCCATTAAACTTCTTATTTTTTTTACTTATACATTTATTTGTTGTTTATTTACGTACAGACTCATGGATTCCTGTTACTATTGAATGAGTTAAAAATTCATTACTACTGTCTTGGTGTTCAGATTGTCTCAAGGTTGGCCAGCAGGAGCCCCTTCAAGCTGGCGCTGTGTCCTTTCGATACGTCTGTGTCATCTTTTGAGCAGTTCCTTTCCGGCACACCTGAAAAGTTTCAGCTCATTCTGTAATACCCTCTCCCAGCTCTGGAATCTGCCATTTCTGCAAAGAGTCCTGATTCTTTTAATTGAAAAATTGCATTTACAAATGAAGATCAGGGCGCTAGGTGTGCTCACTGCTGTTGGGGTACAGTCCTTTCAGGCCTTCTCCTTGGACTGGCCCAGGTAATGTGTGTGTATGTCTGCACACACACACACACACACACACACACACACACAATTTGTATCTGTGTGTATTTCTATATGTGTCGAAATATGTTTAGAACCACGAATTCATACTGACGGTTTGAATTCCGATTGAATACCACACAGCTCGTGCTTGTTTTCTCCTTTTCCATGTTTGCAGTTCTTTTCTTTGACAGTGAGAAATCTGACTCCTGTTTGTCCCTAACACATTCGCTTATTTGATCAATCCCCGACTGTAGCCAAAGTCCTATCACTACCCGCTCCATTCCAGTCCCTCGTGGACACCCTGCTCTGTCCCTGACTCCCTTTGCTGGGTTTCCCCTCATGCCCTGTTCGGGCAACATGTTACCCAGCTCAGATACCAGCGTGATGTCACCTTTCTCTAGTACACCACCTGATCCCACTTGGGCTCCAAAATTCCATGCTGTGCCAGTGCCACCATTGCCCCCCACCCCGTGAACCCTCCTTCTCACCCTTTCACTCTGCTCAGGTTCTGACAGGTGGCATTAGGATGCCCTCCTGGGGTCCAATCTCCTCTCCCTGCTCGAACTCAGACAGTTGGCTCTGGGTCAGCCCCCATGTTGGACACTCTCTTTACCCAGTTGAGCTCTGACAGTCCGTGATGGCCACCACCACCGTCTCCTGTCCTCTTTCTCTCTAAATGCCCTCTTCTCCCTGTTAGGGCTGTGATATGCTGTACGAGGCCATCCTTTCATGTGGATGCTTCAGCCCTGCTCAGTCCCAACACCCCTGCTGGGCGGCTCATCGCCCCCCTCCTCCCAATTTGGGCACACTCATCCTGCTGAGGCTCTGACACCCCATTATGGGACCCTCTACCTAAACATCCTCGTCATCCAGCTTGGGCTCAGACACCTGGGCTCAGGTGCCCTCTTCAGGATACCTGCCTCTTCCTTCTGGGGCTCTGGCATCTTATGCTGGCCACTGCTGCCTTCCCCTCCCTGCATGGAGACCTCATCAGGCCCCTCAAGCTCCACCTCGGTACCCTCATCACAGACATCTCAGGCTCCAGCACCCTGGGCTGGGTCACCTTTCCTCCTCCTGGGTGCCATTCTCACCTGGCTTGGGCTATAATCTGCTACTCTGGGCCACCATGACCTGCGCCCTTCTTCTCCTCTGCTGATACCTACCTTGCTCAGCTCTGGCTAATGGCTTGTAAACTAAATTGCTCTGGAAAGGAAGGGAAGGAAGGGGAGGGAAAGGGAGGGAGAGAAAAGACTGGAAATGGCTTTTGACAGAGCTTACTCAGACCAAGCTACAAACCCAAGGACATCATTCCTATTTTCCTTTTGTTTTCAGAGGTATTCATTCTATGAACAGTTGGAACATTTAGCCAACATTTCAATATTCCGTGCCTTCCTCAGGGTACTGGCGAGGCTTATTCTCCGCAAACAGCTGTTCAGTATGATACCACCAGGGTCCTCCAGTATATTTATAGCTTTGGAATTCACAACTACCTATAATTTATACACGCATAGTTCTTCAAAAAAATGCAAAAATTAAATCCTTCTAACTTATAGGGAGTATGCAGTCCCATCAGTTTTAGCAAGCTTTCCTGTATATTAATTATCATTTATTTGAATGCGGTTTTTAAAAACCATAAATCTGTAAAAACTTCATTTTGTAACCTTGATCCAACATTATTTCTAAGCTCCTCTTGCAATTTGGGATTTTGGAAATCCTGGAACAAAGAACAAAATGTCATAATGAAACTAGTTTTCATGATGAAATGGCAGTTATGATATAATTATTGTAATTAATGCTAAAATCTGGCCATAATTCAACATGTTTGACCATAACACTTCTACAGTGACTCAGGTTGTGACAGATTTACTCCCAAATAATGTGATCAGCTGTGGCTGGATGTTCTCCTTCATGTAGGCAGTGTAATGGTTTATTATAACAATTAGAGGGCTGTGGGGGCAAAGCTTTCAGACCATTGTATTTCCTCCTAGGAAAGAATCTGAAAAGAATATACTACTTTGTGTATCAACCTTTAGTGTTTCTCATAACCAAGATTCCCTGAAAAATGAGGACCAGCTGCCGTAAGACCTATTCTTCTATATAACAAGCTGCCATAAGCTAGAAACTGATGACTGGTGTTCTGCTTATCGCGATAGGCTGAAGAACAATTTTGCATGTTCAGCAGGCAGGAAATACAGCTGTGATTCCTATTATTGACAAAAGACAATATAGGCAGGATTCTATAGCTTCATTGCTTCAGTCTGTGACATTAAGTTTCAACCTCTGCATGAGACGCATAAATATTCCTTGGATTTTCTTCAGTAAGCACCCCCTAGAGGTTAATAATGTGGGGATGTTTGATTCCCTGCTGTTTTAAATAATTTCATGGAAAATCTAATGCAGTAGGACACTAGTTTAGAGAGGTTATTACCCTCATCAAATGATAGCACTTCTTTCCTATTATTTTCTACCAATTTCTTGCCCTTAACAGCTCCTCTCTCTTCATTTACCGCAAATGGTTCTTCAAAACGGCACTCTGTGGTTGGGTGGAGACGGGATTGGAGAAAGCTTAATCCCTAATCAGGGCCCTGTCAGAGCTGGTAGGACTGTGGATCTTTCTTCCTCTTCTGCTTGCTAGAGCTTAGACAGGATGGAGATGCACACTCATTGGAAGGGTGTCAATGGAACCCAGTCCTTGTCCCTTTGCTGGGGCCATTTTACACAGGACCCTGGGATCCAGAGCCCACAGGGAGCTTCCAGGCAGTTACAGTTTTAATAGACCACCCCAGCTTTTCTCATCTAAATGGTGCTCTGAATTGCTAAATTCTTGAGTCATTATCACCTCTGTTGTGGCAGGTACTTAGAATTGAACCCTACGAATGCTCTTGGGCTCAGAGTAGAGTTTTAGGGTTAAGGAACACTACGGGGTTCCAAGGACTGTGCCATTCCAGGCTCACTAAGTGTGAAAGATTGCCTGTTCCTCTTTTGTTTACCAGGACACAGTGTTTTGTTAGGTGGCCATGTGCATTTCCCAGCCTTCCTTGCAAATGAGTACCATGTGACTAAGTTCTAACCAATGAGGTTTGAGCAGAAGTTGTTAGGGTAGGACCTTTGGGAAAGATCCTTAAAACAGTGAGACAGACCCAGCTGGCTATTGCCCTCTGTTTGGGGTGAACAATTGTCCTGGTTTGCCTGGAATTGTGGGAGTTTCAGAGGCATGAGACTTGCAGTCTTTTTTTTTTTTAACACCTTTATTAGAGTATAATTGCCTTACAATGCTGTGTTAGTTTCTGCTTTATAACAAAATGAATCAGCTACATACATATATCCCCATACCTCCTCGCTCTTGCGTCTCCCTCCCACCCTCCCTATCCCACACCTCTAGGTGGTCACAAAGCACCGAGCTGATCTTCCTGTGCTATGTGGCTGCTTCCCACTAGCTATCTATTTTACATTTAGTAGTGTATATATGTCCATGCCACTCTCTCACTTTATCCCAGCTTACCCTTCCCACTCCCTGTGTCCTCAAGTCCATGCTCTACATCTGCGTCTTTTCTGTCCTGCCCCTAGGTTATTCAGAACAATTTTTATTTATTTATTTTCAGATTCCGTATATATGTGTTAGCATACGGTATTTATTTTTCTCTTTCTGACTTACGTCACTCTGTATGACAGACTCTAGGTCCATCCACCTCACTGCAAATAACTCAATTTTGTTTCTTTTTATGTCTGAGTAATATTCCATGTATATATGTGCCACATCTTTATCCATTCATCTGTCGATGGACACTTAGGTTGCTTCCCTGTCCTGGCTATTGTAAATAGAGCTGCAATGAACATGGTAGTACATGACTCTTTTTGAATTATGGTTTTCTCAGGGTATATGCCCAGTATGGTATATATGCTGGGTCGTATGGTAGTTCTATTTTTAGTTTATTAAGGAACCTCCATACTGTTTTCCATAGTGGCTGTATCAATTTACATTCCCACCAGCAGTGCAAGAGTGTTCCTTTTCTCCACACCCTCTCCAGCATTTATTGTTTCTAGATTTTTGGATGATGGCCATTCTGACAGGTGTGAGGTGATACCTCATGGTAGTTTTGATTTGCATTTCTCTAATGATTAGTGATGGTGAGCATCCTTTCATGTGTTTGTTGGCAACCTGTATGTCTTCTTTGGAGAAATGTCTGTTTAGGTCTTATGCCCATTTTTGGATTGGGTTGTTTGTTTTTTTTGATATTGAGCTGCATGAGCTGATTGTAAATTTTGGAGATTAATCCTTTGTCAGTTGATTCATTTGCAAATATTTTCTCGTATTCTGAGTGTTGTCTTTTCATCTTGTTTATGTTTTCCTTTGCTGTGCAAAAGCTTTGAAGTTTCATTAGGTCCCATTTGTTTATTTTTGTTTTTATTTCCATTTCTGTAGGAGGTGGGTCAAAAAGGCTCTTGCTGTGATTTATGTCATAGTGTTTGGCCTATGTTTTCCTATAAGAGTTTTATAGTGTCTGGCTTTACTTATAGGTCTTTAATCCATTTTGAGTTTATTTTTGTGTATGGTGTTAGGGAGTGTTCTAATTTCATTCTTTTACATGTAGCTGTCCAATTTTCCCAGCACCACTTATTGAAGAGGCTGTCTTTTCTCCATTGTATACTCTTGCCTCCTTTATCAAAGATAAGGTGACCAAAAAAAATAATAATAAAAAAATAAGGTGACCATATGTGCGTGGGTTTATCTTTGGGCTTTCTGTCCTGTTCCATTGACCCATATTTCTGTTTTTGTGCCAGTACCATACTATCTTGATTACTGTAGCTTTGTAGTATAGTCTGAAGTCTGGGAGCCTTATTCCTCCAGCTCTGTTTTTCTTTCTCAAGACCGCTTTGGCTATTCAGGATCTTTTGTGTTTCCATACAAATTGTGAAAATTTTTCTTCTAGTTCTATGAAAAATGTCATTGGTAGTTTGATAGGGATTGCATTGAATCTGTAGATTGCTTTTGGTAGTATAGTTATTTTCACAATGTTGATGCTTCCAATCCAAGAACATGGTGTATCTCTCCATCTGTTTGTATCATCCTTAATTTCTTTCATCAGTGTCTTATAGTTCTCTGTGTACAGGTCTTTTGTCTCCTTAGGTAGGTTTATTCCTAGCTATTTTATTCTTTTTGTTGCAGTGGTAAATGGAAGTGTTTCCTTAATTTCTCTTTCAGATTTTTCATCATTAGTGTGTAGGAATGCAAGAGATTTCTGTGCATTAATTTTGTATCCTGCTACTTTACCAGATTCATTGATGAGCTCTAGTAGTTTTCTGGTAGCATCTTTAGGATTCTGTATATATAGTATCATGTCATCTGCAAACAGTGGCAGCTTTACTTCTTTTCTGATTTGGATTCCTTTTGTTTCTCTTTATTCTCTGATTGCTATGGCTAAAACTTCCAAAACTATGTTGAATAATGGTGGTGAGAGTGGGCATCTTATCTTCTTCCTGATTTTAGAGGAAATGGTTTCAGTTTTTCACCATTGAGAATGATGTTGGCTCTGGGTTTGTCATATATGGCCTTTATTATGTTGAAGTAAGTTCCATCTATGCCTACTTTCTGGAGGGTTTTTTTCATAAATGAGTGTTGAATTTTGTTGAAAGCTTTTTCTGCATCTATTGAGATGATCATATGGTTTTTCTCCTTCAGTTTGTTAATATGGTGTATCACATTGATCGATTTGCGTATATTGAAGAATCCTTGCATTCCTGGAATAAACCCCACTTGATCATGGTGTATGATCCTTTTAATGTGCTGTTGGATTCTGTTTGCTAGTATTTTGTTGAGGGTTTTTGCATCTGTGTTCCTCGGTGATATTGGCCTGTACTTTTCTTTTTTTGTGACATCTTTGTCTGATTTTGGTATCAGGGTGATGGTGGCTTCGTAGAATGAGTTTGGGAGTGTTCTTCCCTGTGCTATATTTTGGAAGAGTTTGACAAAGGTAGGTGTTAACTCTTCTCTAAATGTTTGATGGAATTCGCCTGTGAAGCCATCTGGTCCTGGGCTTTTATTTGTTGGAAAATTTTTAATCACAGTCTCAATGTCAGTGCTTGTGATTGATCTGTTTATATTTTCTATTTCTCCCCGTTTGTCCATTTTATTGGCATATAGTTTATTGTAGTAATCTCTCATGATCCTTTGTATTTCTGCAATGTCAGTTGCTACTTCTCCTTTTTCATTCCTAATTCCGTTGATTTGAGTCTTTTCCCTTTTTTTCTTCATGAGTCTGGCTAATGGTTTATCAATTTTGTTTATCTTCTCAAAGAACCAGTTTTTAGTTTTATTGATCTTAACTACTGTTTCCTTCTTTTCTTATTCATTTATTTCTGATCTGATCTTTATGATTTCTTTCCTTCTTGTAACTTTGGGTTTTTTTGGTTCTTCTTTCTCTAATTGCTTTAGGTATAAGGTGAGGTTGTTTGAGGTGTTTCTTGTTTCTTGAGGTAGGATTGTTGCTATAAACTTCCCTCTTAGAACTGCTTTTGCTGCAACCCATAGGTTTTGAGTAGTCGTGTTTTCATTGTCATTTGCTTCTCAGTATTTTTTGATTTCCTCTTTGATTTCTTCAGTGATCTCTTGGTTATTTAGTAGTGTATTGTTTAGCCTCCATGTGTTTGTACTTTTAAAGAGTTTTTCCTGTAATTGATTCCTAGTCTTATAACACTGTGGTCGGAAAAGATACTTGATACGATTTCAATTTTCTTATATTTACCAAGACTTGATTTGTGACCCAAGGTATGATCTATCCTGGAGAATGTTCCATGAGCACCTGAGAAGAAAGTGTATTCTGTTGTTTTTGTGTTTCCTTATTTATTTGAATTTTGGATGATCTGTCTATTGGTGAAAGTGGGGTGTTAAAGTCTCCTACTATGATTGTGTTACTGTCGATTTCCCCTTTATGGCTGTTATCATTTGCCTTATGTATTGAGGTGCTCCTGTGTTGGGTGCACAGATATTTACAATTGTTATATCTTCTTGGATTGATCCCTTGATCATTGTGTAGTATCCTTCTTTGTCTCTTGTAAGAGTCTTTGTTTTAAAGTCTATGTTGTGTGATATGAGAATTGCTACTCCAGCTTTCTTTTGATTTCCATCTGCATGGAGCATCTTTTTCCATCTCCTCACTTTCAGTCTGTGTGTGTCCCTAGGTCTGTAGTGGGTCTCTTGTAGACAGCATACATATGTTTCTGTTTTTTGTATCTATTCAGCCAGTCTGTGTGTTTTGCTTGGAGTATTTAAACCATTTACATTTAAGGTAATTATCAATATGTATGTTCCTATTACCATTTTCTTAATTGTTTGGATTTTGTTATTGTAGGTCTTTTCCTTCTCTTGTGTTTCCTGCCTAGAGAAGTTCCTTTAGCGTTTGTTGTAAGGCTGGTTTGGTGGTGCTGAATTGTCTTAGCTTTTGCTTGTCTGTAAAGATTTTAATTTCTCTGTTGAATCTGTATGAGATCCTCGCTGGGTAGAGTAATCTTGGTTGTAGGTTTTTCCCTTTCATCACTTTAAATATGTCCTGCCACTCCCTTCTGGCTTGCAGAGTTTCTGCTGAAAGATCAGCGTTAACTTTATGGGGATTTCCTTGTATGTTAGTTGTTGCTTTTAATATTTTCTCTTTGTATTTAATTTTTGATAGGTTAATTAATATGTGTCTTGGCGTGTCCCTCCTTGGATTTATCCTGTATGGGACTCTCTGTGCTTCGTGGACTTGACTGACTATTTCCTTTCCCATGTAAGGGAAGTTTTCAACTATAATCTCTTCAAATATTTTCTCAGTCCCTTTCTTTTTCTATTCTTCTTCTGGGACCCCTATAATTCGAATGTTGGTGGCTTTAATGTCCTAGGGGTCTCTGAGACAGTCCTCAATTCTTTTTTCTTTATTCTGCTCTGCAGTAGTTATTTCCGCTATTTTATCTTCCAGGTCACCTATCCATTCTTCTTTTCATTCTTTTTTCTTTATTCTGCTCTGCAGTAGTTATTTCCACTATTTTATCTTCCAGGTCACCTATCCATTCTTCTTCCTCAGTTATTGTGCTGTTGATTCCTTCTGGAGATTTTTTAATTTCATTTATTGTGTTGTTCATCATTGTTTGTTTGCTCTTTAGGCCTTCTAGGTCCTTGTTAAATGTTTCTTGTATTTTCTCCATTCTCTTTCCAAGATTTTGGATCATCTTTATTATCATTACTCTGAATTCTTTTTCAGGTAGACTGCCTATTTCCTCTTCTTTTGTTTGGTCTGGTGGGTTTTCACTTTGCTCCTTCATCTGCTGTGTATTTCTCTGTCTTCTCATTTTGTTTAACTTACTGTGTTTGGGGTCTCCTTTTACAGGCTGCGGGTTCTTAGTTCCCGTTGTTTTTGGTGTCTGCTCCCAGTGGGTAAGGTTGCTTCAGTGGCTTGTATAGGCTTCCTGGTGGAGGGGACTCATCCCTGTGTTCTGGTGGATGAGGCTGGATCTTGTCTTTCTGGTGGGCAGGACCACGTCTCGTGTTGTGTTTTGGGGTGTCTGTGAACTTACAATGATTTTAGGCAGCCTGTCTGCTAATGGGTGGGGTTGTGTTCCTGTCTTGCTAGTTGTTTGACGTAGGGTGTCCAGCTGTGTAGCTTGCTGGTTGTTGAGTGGAGCTTGGTCTCAGCATTGAGATGGAGATCTCTGGGAGAGCTCTTGCCGCCTGATATTATGTGGGGCTTGGAGTTCTCTGGTGGTCCAATGTCCTGGACTCCGTTCTTGCACCTCAGAGGCTGAGGCCTGACACCTGGCCAGAACACCAAGACGCTGTCAGCCACATGGCTGGTCACCGTGTGGTTCTTCACCGAAGGCCGAGTGGTGGCCTACTCCATGGCCACAGGTCCTAGGTCCAAGCAGTGACCTTGGACCTCTACTTTGATTAGGTGAGTGGGCAGCGGCAGCCAGTACTGAGGAGGTGGAGTGGAGAGGAGGAAGAGGTCCTTGAAGGTTTGCACAGAGGCTGAAGGCCTTCTCCCCTCAGCCCAAGGTGGATTCTTTTGCCGGTTCCTATAGTCCCAGTCTCCCCTGTCCTGCAGTGCAGAGCGGCGGCGGGGCCGATTGGCATCTACTGAGAGACAAGTGCCTGGGACTCTCTGGCTCCAGTCTGGACCCGGAGCCGGGCTTCTGCCTCACGCTCAAAAGGCATTTGTGAGTGGGGCTCAAGCAGTGCTTTAAAACTGATTCATTTTAGAGGCATAGGGAGAAGGGAATTAACATTAATTGAATGCATACTTTGTGGCTTTCAATATACTATTTTAAAAAATATATATCTCTTTATTTATTTTTGGCTCCGTTGGGTCTTCGTGGCTGTGTGCAGGGTTTCTCAAGTTGCAGCAAGCGGGGGCTACTCTTCGTTGTGGTGCACGGGCTTCTCATTGTGGTGGCTTCTCTTGTTGCGGAGCATGGGCTCTAAGTGCATGGGCTTCAGTAGTTGTGGCTTGCAGACTGTAGAGCGCAGGCTCAGTAGCTGTGGCACACTGGGTTAGTTGCTCCGCAGTATGTGGCATCTTCCCGGATCTTCCCATGTCCCCTGCACTGGCAGCCCAACTCTTAATGACTGCACCACCAGGGAAACCCCTCAATATATTATTTGTATCACTTTTTATTTAATATTTACTCAAACCCTGTGATATGGATGGTACCATCCCTATTAATTTTTCATACCCATTTTATAGATGAGGAAATTGAGCTTTGGAGAGAGTAAGAACCTTACCTACAGTTACAGTGCTAAAAATATAGGCTCCAAGAAAAATTTAACTCGAGTTCATGCTCTGAACCACTGCACCGTATTGCCTTTTTTTTTTTTAGCATCTTTATTGGAGTATAATTGCTTTACAGTGGTGTGCTAGTTTCTGCTTTATAACAAGGTGAATCAGTTATACATATACATATGTTTCCATATCTCTTCCCTCTTGTGTCTCCCTCCCTCCCACCCCTCCCTATCCCACCCCTCCAGGCGGTCACAAAGCACCGAGCTGATCTCCCTGTGCTATGCGGCTGCTTCCCACTAGCTATCTACCTTACGTTTGGTAGTAGTCTGCAACTTTTTTTCTCACTTAGCCTATGTATTTCATGGATTTTTTTCAGGTTAATAAATAATAAATGATTCATTATAAAATACATAACTTGCCACAGGATAAATATACTCAATATGTTCAGCTGTCTACTCCGCCTGCACGTGCATATCACTAATGATGCTGCAAACAAATTTTTTTTTTACATATATTCTTATATACCAGTATGTTGATTTCTATTGGTTAGATTCCCAAAGGTGGAGAGGTGGAGATGAGCCAATGGATTTGGATATATTTAATTGTAGTAGCTACTGCTAAATTGTTATTCATTATTATTATTAAAATGGTTAATTGTGATAAAATACACATAAGGTAAAATTTGCTAGATTATTTTTATGAAACATTTGTAGCAATTCACACTCCCACCACCAATATAGGAGAAGGGGGTTCTGTCCACTTTCTTACACCAGCACAGCATGTTTGTAATTTTGTAAACTTTTATCAAGGCAGTAGGTGAATATGGGTACTTCTTCGTTGCTTTAATTTGTATTACCCAGACTTCTAGTGAGATTAAGTACCAACTCATCTATTTATTGGTCATTCATATACAAGAAAGCTGAATTTTCAATCTGAAGGGTTCAGAACTTTAAGCTAAAAGAATACACTTCCATTTAAGACTTTGGGCATTAAAAGCAGATAAAGGGGGTATGAATGAGTGTATGTTTAAAGTGACAGCTTTCTTGGGAATTCCCTGGTGGTCCAGTGGTTAGGACCCAGCGCTTTCACTGCTGTGGCCCGGGTTCCATCCCTGGTCGGGGAACTAAGATCCCATGGCCATTCAGTCAGTCACTCAATAAAGTGACAGGTTTGACCTCCTTTCCATGGCCCTGAAATAAATTATCCTGCTTATAAATTAGCCTGTAACAGTGGGTGCTTTAACGGTGAAAGGAATTATCTTCCACGTGGATTTGGAAGCTGTAGAAAAAGTGGAAAATGAAAGTGGTTTTGCGATCAGTCACTGTCCAAGTTGTGTGGACGGAACATAGTTGAGTGTTGTCCTCCGTCATTGAAGATTGTAATCTATGAGATATTCCAGAATGCATTTCAGCTCACTATGTAAAGAGCCTTCTGCCGATGAATTAGATGGAAGATGACCTTACACTTTGTAGATGTAAGAAGAGAAAGGCTGAAGGGCTCAGGGCCCATTTGCAGCGGGGATGTGGCTGTCTGCTAGGATGACATGGGAGCTGCTGTCCTTCATGAGGACCGCTAGGAAAGAACTCCTCCAGAAAGTGAAATGAGCTGAATTTTATATGAAGTTCTGGTCAACAAGGTAGAAGAGAGTTGGGCCAAACTAAAGAGTCGTTCCCAGGAGACATTAAGACTGGAAAGAGAGGGAGCATCCCTTCCCACCACCCTCCACAAAGGCAGCATCCATTGGATCACGGGTGAGGTGTTTGGAGTAGGTGGACTTTGCCACTGGGAGCCCCTTACACAAAAATGACATTCCATCAGCCCACCAGTGAAGATTTCTATTTGCATGGAGAGACAGTGCCCTACCTATGAACCACATTTTAAAATGCATTTTGAGGTTTGAGCTAATAATGTGAATGACATTCAGTGAGATTGCCAAATGCTGGTAATTTACTCTCATTTTCACATTAATGTGGGCCCACCTGTGATGAATTGGAAACTAAATAAGCACATCAGTTTTAATTAGATATTTCGGAGACTGGATCTAGTTAAACAGCAGTATTCATTCTTATCTATTAGATAGTGAGAGTTTAGCACAGTCTTCAGAAAAAGTTTACGCCCCTCCCCCCCACCATTTGTCCTTCTCTTCTGTTTTGCAAATATTCTTTTCTGCTGGAAACTTTGAGTTAAAAAGTGCCTAGCTTGGTGCACATAGGGAGGTCTTTTTAAGTCTTAAAAAGCTAAGCAGTTGATCTAATTCATTACTTGTTTGTCTTACATTAAGAAACATGAATTTGGGAACCTTTAGAAAAGACAAATCTAAGATTGTGGTTGCCTGGAAGATACTGACTCGGGGACTAAGCATTCTGTGTTCCTCAAACACCGATCTACAAATCAGGATCTAAAAATACCACTAGGGTAGGCCTAATGGGGTATGGCTGAGTGACCTTCTATCAGAGAAAGGAGCCATTTTTCAAAATTCAAGACAAGATATTACAACCCTAACAAAGGCAAAATGTTCTCTGATGCATATAGGGTCTAAGATCTGATGAAAGAAACAGTATAGATGTGGGGGTAACTTTGATTAACATTCGTGAAAGATGAGGAATTAGTAGTAGACAATGAGGCTTAAAAACCTGTAGCCCTGAAAAAATTATTTATAGGTGCAATTTTTGTGTTGGTACTAACATCATTCTCCAGTGTCATTTCTCTAACTGTTTCTACCCGGTTAGGTTGTGAACTCAGGGGGTGTGAGACTGTCTGTCTTGCTGTGGTTATACTCCCAGCACTTAGCATGGCTTTCCATGGTAGGTATTTAATAAACATTTGTATCTCTCTATGTATTGCTAATCCCTAGTTCTAAAATATTCTCTGCCTGAAGATTTTAGTCATTGACTAAAATCAGTCAGTGTCCTGACTATCCTTTCACCAAAAAGGATCATGGCTAACTTTTAAAAAATATTCTGGATGCATAAGAAAGAAAAAAAATTCAAAAGGAGTCCATTTGTTCTCAGAAAATTGAAGATGCTTAAAATGTTTTTTATTATAGTATTAATTATGGTATCAAAGAAAAGCAAAAGCAAAAAGAAAGAACCAATACTAGAGGATTAATAAATTATGTTAAGAAAATTATAGTACTTTCATACAGTGGGCTTCTATGCAGTCATTAAAACAATGTTTTAGAATAATATTTAAGGACGAAATAATTCTCCTGTATTGTTTAAAAAAAGTAGGTAACAAAAAAGCATTAGAGTATAACCACATTTTTAGAAGGGTTCTTTCTTATAGAAAAAAATGAAAGAATTTACATCAAAACTTCTTTATATTTTTCCAAATTTTTGACTGTAAAATATATTACTTTTATACACAGAAGACATGTTATAGGAAGTATAGGATTTCTTTAAGTAGAAATGTCTTTTGTGGGATTTAAAGTGTGACATGGTTTCCCAGGAGTCTAGCTCTGTAGGAAGTTGAGTGGGCCTATGGGAGGGGAGGTTGTGGTTTGAATAAAGTAAAGACGATAGTGTGGGGGAAGATCTTGTGCTCTTGGGTATTGGACTATTTTGAGACCTGCTGTGCCAGTTTCCAGATCTCCCTGGAGCATTGCCACAACACCCTATGGAGAAAAAAATGTGCCTTCAGATTGTCCCTATACAATTACCACAAAGAATTCACAAATTGAGACTGAAAGAGGAAGTAGCATTTAACAGTTCTTCATACCAGCGTCTATGGCTTAATTTTATACATAGAGCTTTCTTTCACCCCTGAGTGAATGGCTTGGAAATTATTTTCAAGTTTACTGTTTTAGTTCTTCCCTGTCTGCTTCATGAGTGATCTTTTAAGAAAGAAAATCTGATGCCAGCTCTGCTTAAAATCCTTTAACGGATTCTGTTTGCCTTTGAGGTCCCATCCAGACTCTTTATTACGATGCACACACGTGACACTGGTGGACCATCTCCTGCCTTCCTCTTCTGCTCATCTCCCATCACTTCCTCAGATTTGTCCTAGACTTCATCACACCTGACATCTCACAGCCTTTATGTGTATCATCCCCATTATTCAGGCTGCACTTCCTTCTAGAAGTGTCCTTAGAACCCCCTTCTCCATGTGGCTTCTTCTTCCTCCCTGCCCTCATACCTACCTTAACCACACACTCACCACATGGCATTGTGGTTGGTTGACTTTCTTGTCTGTCACCTTACTGCCAGCTTCTGCAGTTCAGGGACCAGTACTTGGCCATCTTTTATTTTAGTACTTACCATGAGACCTTCGGTCCACAATGGTTTTTCAATAAACCGTTGTTCAGTGACCGTGTGAGTGAATGCCTGAGACATTTTAATGGCATGTGCACACAGATACCAGTAAATTCACTCCTAGTCTTGTCTGAAGCTTTGTTTCCTAGCTGATATCTTTCCAGTAGGCAGAGAAGAGGGGCCTATTGGATGTACACTGTGGCCTCTGTCTAGTGAAGGTAGGTGTGGTTGGCAGAATAATGGTCTCCAAAGATGTACATCCCCTAATATCTCATCCCCTAACTTCTGTGAATATGTTTTTGCACTTGTCAAAGGAAGTTTGAGATGAAATTAAGTTTATAGATCTTAAAAAAAGGAGCTTATTTCAGTGTATCTGGGGTCCTTAACAGCAGATGTGGCAGGCAGAGGAAGACAGATGCAATGGGAAGAACAGGCAGGAGAGATCTGAAGTGTGACAGGGGCTTGACCCACCACTGCTGGCTGTCAAAATGGGGGAAGGGGACCATGATTCAAGGAGTGTAGGCAGCTTCTAGAACCAGGGAGCAGACTTCACTTGATATCTGTCAGGAAAACAGGGACCTCAGTCCTACAACTTCAAGGAACTGAATTCTTCCAACAGCCTAAGTAAACAGAACATGGATTCTCCCTGGAGCCTCCAGAAAGGGGCAACAGTGCTCGACACCTTGATTTTAGCCCAGGGAGACCCATGTTGGACTTTCGACCTACAGAACTGCAAGGTAAATGTATTGCTGTAAGCAATTAAGTTTGTGGTAATTTGTTACAACAGCAATAGAAAAGAAATACAGAGTTTAGAGCTGTTTTAGAGCGTATGTGATCACCTTGCTCCTTGACTGCCCACTGGCTTCACCTATTCTTAGCAGAGCAACCCAAGCAAAAAGAAGCAAGAATAGACCATCACTAATCATTAGAGAAATGCACGTCAAAACTACAATGAGGTATCACCTCACACCTGTCAGAATGGCCATCATCAGAAAACCTACAAACAATAAATGCTGGAGAGGGTGTGGAGAAAAGGGAACCCTCTTGCACTGCTGGTGGGAAAGTAAATTGATACAGCCACTATGGAGAACAGTATGGAGGTTCCTTAAAAAACTAAAAATAGAATTACCATATGACCCAGCAATCCCACTACCAGGCATATACCCTGAGAAAACCATCATTCAAAAAGAGTCATGCACCCCAATGTTCATTGCAGCACTATTTACAACAGCCAGGTCATGGAAGCAACCTAAATGCCCGTTGACAGACAAATGGATGAAGAAGAGGTGGTACATATATACAATGGAATATTACTCAGCCATAAAAAGGAATGAAATTGGGTCATTTGTAGAGACGTGGATGGACCTAGAGACTGTCATACAGAGTGAAGTAAGTCAGAAAGAGAAACATAAATATCATATATTAACGCATATATGTGGAATCTAGAAAAATGGTATAGATGAACCAGTCTGCAAGGCAGAAATAGAGACAGAGATGGAGAGAACAAGTGTATGGACACCAAGGGGGGAAAGCGGGGGTGTGGTGGGGTGGTGGTGGTGGGATGAACTGGGAGATTGGGATTGACATGTATACACTAATATGTATAAAATAGATAACTAGTAAGAACCTGCTGTATAAAAAAATGAAATAAAATAAAATTCCAAAAAAATTTTTTTCTCAATATATTAAAAAAGAAAGACCAACAAGAATAGAGGACCCTTCACAGTTGATAAAAAAAAGGAGGGGGAGATTAAGTACCCTTTGTTAATATGCATATCTTAAGTTCTGCCATTAATATAATTTTAAAGGCTTAATTTGGCTATTCATCTAAACTCCTTTCCTCTATCCCTCTACCTTCTCCTACCACCTACATACATTCCCTCTACCTTCACGTGTTTTTCTCTCTCTGTTGTCCCACTGTCACTCTCATGCTCATTCTCAGCTACAACTGGGCCATTTACCCAGATAACCCTTAAGAAGTACAATCGATGTAATGCATGTTAAGAGTTCTGAATAGCAGATGAAATTCATACTTTCCTCTTGACGGTGACTACCTTTTTCACAAAGCCTAATAGGTATAAATTGGTATTTCTAAATATAAATTTCCTGCTTTTGTTCTTAATCACATTTTTGGATTTTCATTCCTCGATTTCACCAGGTTTACAAGTAATACACAATCTCTAAGGGAGCCTCTGATAAACTGAATGAATTTAAGTGGCACTACTCTGCTTCTCTTATGATCTGTGTTACTTTAGAAGATGGCATTCTCTTTCTCATGGTTGTTGCCCCAAATGTTCCAAGATTGCTATCTGTGCTAAAACGTGCTACAAGGGTACAGAAGAAAGAGCGTTGACCTGGATGGGACCAGACGATCAATTTCAGCTCTGACCAAGGCCATCTGACTTCAGAAAAACATCCATTCATTTTATTTCATTGTATATTCACTGAACTCCAACTATACACCAATACTGTACTGGTCATGGAGGTTACACAGACAAATTAGAGGTAGTTTCCCCTTCTTCAAGTTGCTCATAGTTTAGTGATGGGGAGAGATAAGTAAAGAAACATTTACAACACTGTGTGATACATGCCATTATGGAAGCAGACACAGTTTACAATGGGGCTTCAGAGGAGGTGGTGATTCTTTTACTTTGCTCAGGGTCAGGGACGGAAGATGAGCAGCATGTTGAAGGACGAGTTGAAGTCACACACACAGTGTCACCAATCCACGGCCCTGCATAGCCAATTACCTGGAGACAGCAAGTTGTTGGTCTGTATGCTCTGGCCCATATGTTGATATATATGCTAAACAGACATTTGAAGGAACAGAGGCATGAGACTAAAAAAATGCCCAGAAGGATGAAATCAGGGAAAATGACTTTTGAAGGACTGGCTTTTCTTAGTTATGAAATGTTATTTGCATGGGCCCTTCTAGAGGGAACATTATACAGATCAAATTATGATTATTTCCTATTGTGAATTATACTTTATAATTGCATGATACTGAAAGAATTCCCATGCATAATCTTGACATAGGTTGCTGTGGAACTGAGATTTGTATATGAGATATATGGAAACTAAGACACAAAGACATTGTATGTTTAAGGTCCCATACTCCTTGGATTCAGACTTAGAGTCATTTGATTTATTCTTTCAGAATGAGAAAACACTAAAACAAAACAAAACTCCAACCAATTAATGTAGCCTTATTTAAGGATCAAATTCTCCAAAACAGGTCTTATCAACTATAATGTATGCATGAATTACCATAGGGACATATTAGAATGTAGATTTGAATTCTGTAGGTGTGAAGTCCGAGATTATGCATTTCTAAGAGGCTCCCAGATGATGCTGGTACTTCTGGGATTTGAGACCACACTTTGAGTAGCACAGCTCTAGAGCTTCACTGACCAATATGGTAGCCACTAGCCACTCGTGGCTACTTAAATTTAAATGAATTAAAATTAAATAAAATTCGGGAGTTCTCTGGTGGCCTAGTGGTTAGGATTCCGGGCTTTCACTGCCATGGCCTGGGTTCAGTCCCTGGTCAGGGAACTGAGATCCAGCAAGCCATGTGCTGTGGCCAAAAAATAAGTAAACAAAATTTAAAAGTCAGTGTCTCAATTGCACTAACCAGTGTTCAAGTGCTCAATAAACATATATGGCTAATGGATGTCATATTGGACAGTGTAGGTAAATAAAACTTCCATCTTTGTGCAAAATTCCATTGGACAGTGTTGCTCTTGAGAATATTATGAACAACCATTTAGTAATGTAAGCTTTCCCAAAGAACTGCTTATCAACAGTGACTATGTTAGTAAATATTTGGAGTGATGTTATCAAGATGGCAAAATAGGAGACTCCAGCCTCTCGCCCCCAACCAAGATCAACTGTTAGACAGCTTTCCACAAGCAAAAACAGCTCTGGGAGAGCTTAGGTATCTACTTATGAAACTTCTGCAACACAATGGAACAAAACACCTGAGAATAACCACACAAAAAGCGAAAGAAGAACAGATGCATTTTGCTTGCATCATCCCATCAACCAGGCCAGCACTGCGCAGCACCAAGAGAGACTTTCTCAGCTAGGAAGACTTCCTCTTGCCAGGAAAGGGAGAGTGGGGTGAGCAACCAGCTTCTCTACTCCTGCAACTTTTGGGACACTGTATGAAGGACCTGCTTTGGTTTCAACTAGAAACTGGCAAAGCTGAGATGTGTAGAGGTGGCTAGGAACAAGGAGGAAGGGCAGGGGCTACCAGTATTAGCCACACAGTGGAAGTGGTTTCCAGTGACCTGCTCTGCAGAGGACCCCAATGACCAGCACAATCCTGCAGATTCCACTGGTTTTTGCCCTACATGTGTTCACCTTCACCGATGCCAGCTGCCTGATTCCCTCACCACTCATTTTTCTCCTCCAGGCCCAACTGGAGCCTGAGAGTCACACCAGCAGCCAGTCCAAGACTCTGTGGCTGCATGAGTGCAAGATGCTAACCTAGACGCTGACCCCTCCTGCTGGGTGTATGCTTAAGGTTAAGCCCCTCCAGCTGTGCATCTGCATGCTGCCAGCCTGACTCTTGCTATGGCCTGCTGTCTGTATGTGTCCTTGGTGAGATCCTGCAGCCACAGAAATACATGCTAACAACCAAGGCCCCCACAGTTGGCCTAGTTTTGGCCCCATCTTTAGTCACTGGCTTATACCACTGGGCTCACTTGCAGCTAGCACTTCTTTCAGCTGTGCACCTACATGCCCCTGAACTGACCCCCATCAGTGACCTTGAATGCTGCACGTATGCTCAAAGGGAGAAACTTCAGGAACAGGAATGCCAACATCCAGGGGCCCTGTAGCTGGTGAGCCCAGCTCCAACCCTAGCTCCTGTCACTGGCCTGCACCACTGAGCTAGCCCCTCCTGGTATGCATCAGCATCCCACTGGCCCAGCTCATGTCACTGGCCTCCAGTGCTGGGCGCGTGCCCAAAGTGAGACCTTGCACCATAGGAGTGCACACTGGCATCCAAGGCCCCTGCAGCTGGCTCTGGCCCTTGCTGCTGACCCTGGCCCCCACCACTACATGTGTGTCTGCAACCACCCCTGCCACTATACAGGCACCTGCTGCTGGTTCCCGCAGCTGTGTGCACATCATAACTCTGGCCACTGCTACTACCTTCCCTGGTCCCTATCCACTGGACCTGGAAGCACCACCAAAAACCTTAACAGCTCTTGTAGCTATTGAAACTCCCCACAGTACTTGCTAAAGACCATGCAGTTGTTGATGTTGTGGGCTTCAGTGTCTTGAGCTGATGAAACATCCCACACCCCTGGACCCAGAGATGCCACATGGCCCTATCACTAGACTTAGGGTAACAGCATGCTCCAGCATGCCTCCATCCACAGTTGAACATCTTTCCTTACCAAAGTCTGTCCATAAAGTCTAGAAGAGGTGACTCTTCTTCAAATATGCAGACACCTATACAAGGCTACGGGAATCATGAAGAATCAGGAAAACATGATACCACCAAAGAAACACAGTGAAGTTCCAATAACTGACTTCAAAGAAATGGAGAAACATGAATTGCCTAGCAAAGAATTAAAAATAATTGTTCTAAAGATGCCCAGAGAGTTACAAGAGAACACAGATAAACAATTTAACAAAACCAGGAAAACAATACAAGAACAAAATGAAAAGTTTAATAAAGAGATAGAAAACATTAGAAAAAGGACCAAACAAATTTTGGAGCTGAAGAATATAACGACTGAACTGAAGATTTCAGTAGAGAGCTTCAACAGCAGACTAGACCAAGCAGAATAAAGAAGTAGGGGAGCTTGAAGACAGACATTTGAAATTATCCGGTCAGAGGAGCAAAAAGAAAAAGAAGGAAAAGGAATGAAGGAAGCCTGTGGGATTTATGAGACACCGTTAAGAAAAACAATCTATGTATTATTGGAGTTTTAGAAAAAGAAGAGAGGGAGAAGGTGCAGAAAGCTTATTTACAGAAATAATGTCTGAGAACTTCCCAAACCTGGGGAAAGATTAGGACATCCAAATTCATGGAGCTAATATGTCACTCCATAATTTCCATTCAAAACAAACTTCCCTGAGGCACATGACAATAAAATTGTCTAAAATCAAAGAGTGAATTTTAAAAGCACAAAGAGAAAAAATTTCTGTCACACAAGGGAACCACCATAAGGCTTTCAGTGGATTTCTTGTCAGAAATCTTGTATCTAGGAGACAGTGAGATGATATATTCAAGTGCTGAAAGAAAAAACTGCCATCCAGAATACTGTACCCAGCAAAATTGCCTTTCAGAAATGAAGGCAAGGTAAACACTTTCCCCAGAGCAAAAGCTGAGGGTATTCATCACCACTAGACCTACTGTAAAAGAAATGCTGAAAGGAATTCTTCAAGCTGAAATGAAAGGACACTAATTAGTAACATGAAAATATACAACACACTGGTAAAGGTAAGTATATAGTCAGATTCAGAATACTCTAATACTATAATATGGTGGAGCGTTAACTACTTTACTATGAAGGTTAAAGAACAAAAGTATTAAGAATAGCTATAGCTAAATATAATAATTTGTTAATTATTATATTAACAATACACAATAGAAAAAGATGTAAATTGTGACATCAAAAACATAAAATACAGGAGAGTAAAAGGTTAGATTTTTGTATGCAATTGAAGTTGTTGTCAGCTTAAAATAGACTTATATCAATAAGATGTTTCAAGGAAGCCTCAAGGTAACCACAAAGCAAAAATTTATAGTAGATACAAGACAAAGAGAAGGGAATCAAGTGTACTACTATGGAAAGGCATCATTCACAAAAGAAGGCAACAAGAGAGGAGCAAAGGAACTATAAAACAGCCAGAAGACAATTAACAAGATAACAATAATAAATCCTTACCCATCAATAGTTACTGTAAATGTAAATGGATTTAATTCTCTAATCAAAAGGCATAGAATAGCTGAATGGGTGAAAAAAAAGGACCCAATTATGTGTTGCCTGTAAGAGATTCACTTCAGCTTTAAGGACATACATAGGCTCCAAGTAAAAGGATGGAAAAAAAGATTCTGTGCAAATGGAAGCCAAAAGAGAGCATGCGTAGCTATACCTATATCAGACAAAATAGACTTTAAGTTAAAAAAAGGTAGCAAGAGACAAAGAGGGTCATTATATAATGACAAAGGTGTACATTCAACAAGAGGATATAACAATTTTAAATATATACATACCAATATCAGAACACCTAAATGTATTAAACAAATGCTAACAGGTCTGAAGGGAGTAATAGACAATAATACAATAATAGCAGGGGATTTCAATACCCCACTTTCAACAGTGGATCATCCACAGAAAATCAGTAAGGGAACACTGGACATGAACTATACTTTAGATCAGTGGACCTAATAGACATATACAGAACACTAGGCTTCAATGGTGATGTTAATATGCACTCACAGGGCAACCCTAACCTACTAGCTGACTGTTGATTATTTTGGGAGGAACGAGGGTGGTCCTTGGAGGCTTCACATACTTCCTTCAAGAAAAGCAATGCAGCAAAGACTGTGTCCTCTCTAGAATGTATTCATTCTGCTGCAGGAGTATCCTCAGAGCATCTAACATGCCATAATTCTAGAAACAAAAATTGCTAGCTTTTAAAAAATATGTATTTTCTTAAACAATTAGAACATTTATTACCTAACTTAAGAAGTCTATAGTAGGCAGTTCCAGAGTTGGTTCTGTAGCTCACTGGTACCTTAAGGACCTTTTCTATCTTTTGAGTTGATCATCCATTTATTAAGAATATATCTTTTACAGTTACCAGATGGCTGAAGAAGTTCCAAATATCTTATATTCATGCAACAAAACCCTTCCTGGTGTTCTCCATTTCTACATGTCATTCTGTATTTCTATCAGGAATTATCTTCTATTACCTTAAATAACTCTTCTTAGTTTATTATTGTAAGACGTATCTGCTTGTGATTAATAGCATATTTTCATTTTTTATGAAAAATATTTATTTTATTTTAATTTTTAAAAGATATTTTTGGCTTGGTGTAAAGTTCTAGCCTGATGGATTTTTCTTTCTGTATTTTGAAGATTTTTCATTTTACTTTGGGTTTCATAGTTTCTGACATAAAAGTTAGTCAGCATTCAGTCAATGTTGCTCCTTTGCAGGCTCATTTGGAGAATTTTCTCTGACTGCTTTTTTTTTTTTTTTTTTGCGGTACGTGGCCTCTCACTGTTGTGGCCTCTCCCATTGCGGAGCACAGGCTCCGGAAGCACAGGCTCAGCGGACATGGCTCACGGGCCCAGCCGCTCCGTGGCATGTGGGATCTTCCCGGACCGGGGCACGAACCCATGTCCCCTGCATCAGCAGGTGGACCCTCAACCACTGCGCCACGAGGGAAGCCCTCTGACTGCTTTTACGGTTTTTCTCTTTGATTTTGAGCGTTTGACTAAGATGTGACCTTGTGTGGTTTAATTTATATTTATCCTGCTTGAGGTTCTTTGGGCTTCTTGAGGTCCTTGGAATGTTCTCAGCAATTATTTCTTCAAATATTGCTTCTGCTTCTTTCTTTCTCTTCTCTTGTTTTGAGACTCCAGTTGCACACGTTAGAACTTTTGAGCATGTTTCTCACATATTTATTATGTTTTCTCCCTTTAATCTTTTTTTAACCTGTGCTTCAATTGCAATATTTTCTATTATTATGTCTTTAAGCATATTAATCCTGTCTTCTGATGTGTCCAGTTTGATGATAAGCTAACCCAGTGAGGTTTTGATTATAGATGCTGTATTTTTTTGTCCCTTAGTTTTACATAATTGCAAACTCGTTCAATGTCAGATTGCATTCCTAAATTATGGCCATCTATTGAGAAAGTGCATTTCATCAAGCTCAATAAGGTCTGATTTAGTGTTTATCATTATGAAAATTAGAAAAAACAAGTAAATAATGTGCAACGTTAACCTTTATATAGGACTTTACATTTTACAAACTACCCTCATATTCCTGTGCCATTTGAAATTCACCGTGTAAGGAATGTAGGGAAAAGTATTGTTTTTAGTTCCATTATAATTATAAAGAAGCTGATTTCGAAACTGGTAGAGCAAAGGCCCTGTATTCTTTGACTAAAAATTTATTGCTTTCATCTTTCACATTAGGATGCTTCAAAGCACATATCCTGAGAATGGGGAAAGAAGGGAATAATAATGTCAAATTAAAAGGATAGTGCATTTTCCTCTAATGATTATTACCCAGTATATAGTCATAGAGCTGGAAGAAACCTCCTCAGGAGATTACCTAATCTGTGTCTTCATAGTATTATATTGTCTTAGTCAAATATTATCTCCTTAGCTACGGACCCTGTATCTAGAGCTTGCAAGATAGGGGAAATCCTGTGTCATCTTTCACTTGTCTGTTTATCTAAAACCATGGGGTAAGTTACTAAGCAGATTTTAATTAGTATTTGCTCTTGATTAATATTAGAAGTGGTCAGTTACTGACAATGACACAATATTTAATATCTGGAGATACTGTTTG
The DNA here is from genome assembly GCF_011762595.2 of Tursiops truncatus. Lineage (NCBI taxonomy): Eukaryota > Metazoa > Chordata > Mammalia > Artiodactyla > Delphinidae > Tursiops > Tursiops truncatus. The sequence goes on along the minus strand of NC_047050.1, from coordinate 10,970,466 downwards.
TACTGAGTTCTTAAGAAAACTAAAACTAAAGTTATTTGAAACCTAGAGTTCAAAAGAGATGGTGACATAGCTGTGTAGTTAATTGTTTTTCAAAATGAATGCTGAGTAGTTCATTCTAACTTTATTTAATTTTATTTAGTTTTTATAACTTAACTATATAAGTTTGTACCTATATTTGTTTTCTAGTTCTGTACTAGTTTTTTGTCTAAAGCAACAAAATTAGAACTTATAAACTTCTCGGAGAAGAGTTCATTGGTTCTCTTTATAATTCTATTTAATTATCATCCACATATAAGGAATTCTTCTTTACAATCATTCTTATTTTAATACTAATTTACTGAAAATAACATTTTACCTTAACCAATTTAATTTACATACAGGATATAATGTACATAATGTGCTTCCTTGCTTTATAGTGTAGCATACAACATTTTTAAAAACCTCAGTCTGTAGGCTATGCAAATTTTGTTAGTAAAAAAATTAACCTTGATAGTAATAATAATCCACAAACTTTAACCTATTTTGCTATAATGGCCCCAGTTCTGGCTAACTGTGTAACAAATGGCGATATTTGTCACCAGCAATAAGAAATGAAAGCATTTCAGCAGCCATGTGTGACCTCATTACCACTGCCGGAGAGATGATCCAAAGAGAAAACGCTGTCACGGGGTATAACAATAACATCATCTTTGGACATAAGATATACATTTGCTGCACCATAATAACTTCCACTGTGCATATATGTAATTGGTGAATGGATTATCTTTATAATTCATTTGAGGCTGAGACAATTAAGGCTTTTACTTCAGCAAGGTTATTTACTGTGAGATGCTTAACTCATTGTGGTGCGTGGATATGGCTAGCTACATAGGTACAGAAGAGAATACTGCTGTTTGCTTCATCTGGGAACCTTCTGCCTCCATCGTGATCTTGAAGACATCACTGTAAGAACTTGTAAAAACTCAATGATTGGAATCCCAGATCCAGATCTCTTCTGAAGGCAGAACATTAGGAACATACAAACGCTGGTGATGGGGCAGAAAAGGAGGTGTTGTCAGGCTCTTACGTTTGCCATATGGGTAGAGCACCCAGTGCTCATTTTTCTACTTACTAAGCCATATCAATTTCAATCCAGCATGTGAAAGCAACTATCTGTGGAGTATTTCTGAGTATTCAATGCCAGGTTCTAGTTTTGGCAAACCCTAAGGAAAAGAGGAAATATTATTCATTCATCTCTCCCTCCCTTTCCTTCACCTTGCTTGGGGCCCTGCCAGAACCAGGGTTAGATTGCCAGCCCAGGAGGTGCACTTCACACTCTGAGAGGTGCTACTCGTAAGCATATTATCCTCTTCTATGACTCCAGACTAAATCCACAGCTGAACAGTAGGAAGCTCCTTGCTAGTGTTGATCATTCTGGCAAAACAGACTGTCAGTTCTGCAAATCAATATAAGTAGTAAATCTTGTTTGCAGCGGAAACACCTAAATTAAACTGATAGTCTTATGTATGGTATGCAGTGGTTTCTATTCCTGTCCTTTTCTACTTTTCCCTTCAGTCTTTGTGCCCCTTCTTTCTTCCTACCCAGAGACTCATTTCTTCATACTGAAATGAGAACATAGCTGAAAGTATTATTATCAGAAAAACAAGCTTAGATGCAGTTTAGATGTATCTAGATGATTAGTCTGTTATTTGTTTTTAAATTTCCAGCAAAAGAAAATTAACTGACTATCCATTGTTTAACATTGGCTAACTCTGAATGAAATCACGATCATTTCTCCAGCAGATTTACCTTCCTAATTATGCTTGGCTTATGTTTACACTGACTGATGGAAAAGGATGGGGGCTGGGAGAATGCCAAATGGCAGAAGGAAGTCTGACCTGAGACTAAAAATGTCCAAGGGTAAATTACTGAGTGGACAGTCTGCAGCAAGACAATAAAAAAGAGCTGATGATCTGAATATCATTAGACCTTCAACTCTGTGTCCACTTCTCCCTTGATTTTGAAACAAATTTCTTGGCTGAGATACAAACAGTGCACTTTAACCTTGGTGATATCTGAGAGGAATAAAGATATTTCCTATGCCTCCAGAGCTTTAGCACAAGATTATGAAAAGGAGCGATGTTTGCAAATGCTGCTAGTATCCCAGCCTGTCAGGGAATGGCCTGATTTCCACATTCTATAGCTCTTATCTCTTCACATCTAAGTCACTTGACCCCTGACTGCAGTCTCCATGGTCTCAGAGGCCCTGGGTCTAATCCTGACTATGGACAGAAAGAATTACAGGGACTTAACAGTCTAGTCTCTTGGGCCTCAGTGCATTTATCAAAACAGGGCCACGGCAGGGAGGAAAAAAAGGGGAGGAGTCTGGTAATCTGGATCCTTATGAGTGTGGGCTGGGCAATGGGAGACAGATTCCACTTTAGGTAACTAGGCACTGAAATTTACTAAAAGAAAAGAAGGGAGACCAGCCACTCTTTCTGAACCCATTTTTCAAAAGCGACTCATAGCCAATGCTTTTAAAGACTATGATTAATGTCAGAGGAGGCAGTATGAATCGAGTGGCTGAAAAATCAGTGATTAGACCATGAGATGTCAAAAAAATAGTGTGATGTTGGCAACGTTTGTGTGTTTGCTCCCATGCCAGTCAAAGGCACAGGCTCTGCTCCCAGACTTGCTTCCCCTGGTGGTAGAACCTCCTATGTCTTTGGATGAAGTCTAGTCTGAAAGGTAGACGTGTGATCTGGAGACCACGGCTGCAGACAACAGGTTGCTGAGGTGTAGTTTTTGGGTGGGATAGTCAGAAAGAAGTGGATACAACATGAAGTAACTGGTGTCCTCAACACCTCGATTTTAACATGTTCCAAACTGAACTCAATCCTTTCCCTCAAGCTTGAACCTCCTCCATAGTCACCATGCATTTAATTGTTAATTACATACACACATACATACACACATACAGTAAATTGCTAACCAAATCCAGGCACTCTTATTCCAGAGATGCCCCCTGTCATTGCTTTAGTCTAAATTCTCATTGTTTGTCATCTGGACTCTGGGGACAGCATCCTTCCTGACTTTTTCCTCATCCCCAGCAATCTTCCAGCAGGTGCACTAGTATGACCTTCCTTAAAATACATTTGATTATGTCATCCCCCCCCCACCTCCCACTGAGCTCCAGTATTTCCTCCTTGTCCACAGGACTCTTTAATTAGTATGACAAACAAGACTTTACAATTTGGCTTTCACTTACCCGTCCAGCCTCATTTCTTGCCAGTCTGCTGTCCTTACACTGTGTACCACGGCTACACGGACCTTCTGCCCTTTTCCAAACTGGCCACGCCCGCTTCTCACTCTACGATTCCTTCTGTCCCTTCCTCCAGCTCTCCTTATCTACCAAATAAAAGTGAGACAGCATGGCTTTTTCCTCATGGTAAAAGGATTATTTAGGATGAAAATAGCCACCTTACCATAGTAAGGTACCCCTTACTAATGCAGAATGAATTACTAGTAAATCACAAGATGAATCCCAGGTTATGTTGAGATATTGATTTGCCTCAATTCGATAGAATCATTAGAAGAATAAAGAGTGAAGAGAAGTTTAATTCTCTGCTCTCAGGAGTTCTTTCTGTGATATCTTTAGTTTGTCAGATTTTAAAAGGTTTAACCATCCAATGTCTAAGTACTAAACATAAAACTACTGGTAAACTAATTCTCAGGCAGTATGCTATTAAAAAAATTCATATGGTCTGAATAGTCCAGTTGGGTAGCTTCTTGTATCTAGAGTCTTTATCTGAAGAAAGAATGCTTAGACTTGAAGCCTAACAAGAATAAAATTTAGACGAATAATATGGTATTAAAATCTGTAACTGTAAAAATAATACATGTATTTCTTCAAATGTATTCACTTTTCACATTTTGTTTCCCATTTCTGATAAAGAATCCTAAACATGGAACTAAAATCAACACCCTAGCAGTTTACCTTAAGGAATAAGTGAAAGGAAAAGGACTGGAATGCCCCCGAAAGCAGTTTTCAAGGCAAAAGTTACGCTCCTGATGCCAGTAGGGTTGTGACATGCTCTCTGCAGAGCCCATTGCTCCTGGTTTTTCAATTACAACTTTGAATCATATTCCTTGATTAGTAACAAGCAATCAATCATAATTAATTAGTTAAAATGTTCAACCGTTAAAATCATTACCATTAATTAAAATAATTATCTCTATTTTGGCTGCACTTCATTACCATTTCTGGGAAACGCATTGCTTTACCATACTGCCGTTCTCAGTGCAGATTCTCGGTGAGTGCAATGCATATAATAATCTATGAACTGCTTTAAAAATGACTACTGCAGTAAGGTTTTGGACTTCTTTTTTTTTTTTACTGTTGTTGCATCTGGGGAAAACATTTTACTATAGCGTCATGAGCTTTATGAACAGAGCTGTTTGAAATGAACGTTAGCTTATCACAGGATGCTGGGAAGTGAGAATTTTTGAAAGAACTTATGCCTTGGAAGGAAATGTTTGCCCTGTAGGTTAAACAATAGTCTAGATACACAGGAGGAGAGGACTCGTGAAGTAAAGCAGATAGTAGTGTTGCAGGAAATGACCTGGAAATCACTACTGAGACATAAAGAGTTGGAGAAAATGAAGATAAGTTAAGAGACATGGAAGATGAGAAGATACAATGAGAAATGACAACTTTTTCTATTAGAGATACAGAACAATAAAATAAAAAGAATAGAAAAGAGAGCACTGAAGAAGTAATGATGGACAGTTTTCTAGAATGGGAAAAATACATGTGTCCCAAGCAAGGTAAATAGAAACAAATCTATCTCTAGACACATAATAGTTAAACTGCAGAACTTCAAGAAAAAAGAGGGAAGGGCTTCCCTGGTGGCGCAGTGGTTGAGAGTCTGCCTGCTGATGCAGGGGACGTGGGTTCGTGCCTCAGTCCGGGAGGATCCCACATGCTGTGGAGCGGCTGGGCCCGTGAGCCATGGCCACTGAACCTGCGCATCCGGAGCCTGTGCTCTGCAACGGGAGAGGCTGCAACAGTGAGAGGCCCGCGTACCGCAAAAAAAAAAAAAAAAAAAAAAAAAAAAGTAAAAAGAGGGAAAACATTTATTTAAAGACACCGGGGAGAAAAGACAGGTTACTCTCAAACTTAGAAACAAATGGCAATTAAAATTATAGGAGTTAATTACCAGGAACAACGGATGCTAGAAAATACTGGAATCCTGTACCTAAGCACTGAGGGAAAATAACTTGAACCTAAAAGTGTACTAAGCGTGATGAAGACACTTCCAGATATACACAGATGAAGCACATTCCTATTTTCAGACCGTCATTGAAAGAAATACCCATGCAGACACTTCAGCGATGAGGAAAATGAGCTCAAATGCAAGAAGAAGTCATGACCAAAGAAATCAACCAAACATGTTGCCAAGTCAGCCCAAATACATAATGGCTAATAAACAGTGGTACTATTAACTGATTTGGGGAGGAAAATGGTTAAAATGACAGTTAAGATACCAGGCATCAATTACATGAAAGGTGTGAACATGGGATGCTATTTGGAGAGAAGTTAAGACATTTTAAGATTCTTACCTTGTTTGGGAGAGGGTGGAGATATGTTAACTTGTTAAAAAAACGTAAAATTAAGTATGCATGTTATATAGGGTAACTTCTAAAAGAAACATGGATTTTGTGATGGTGCAGCCTGTGTGAAGAGGGGCTGGGAAGGGGAGACTGGGTGTCAGAAAGTGTGTGATGGGATTTCACTGTTATCAGAGGCAGCTGTGTTGTGGACAGCAAGGTCACAGCTTCTTGGGAATGAATGCCAGCTCTGCCTCTGTTATGTGCTGGCTCGTGTCCCCCGAAATTCATATGTTGAAGTCCTAACTCCCCGTACCTCAGAATGTGTCTGTATGTGGAGGCAAGACCTTTAAAAAAATGGTAATTAAATTAAAAATGAGGTCATTAGAGTCTGTCGTAATCCAGTATGCTGGTGTCCTTATAAGAAGAGGAAATTAGGATACAGACACACACAGAGGGAAGACCATGTGAGGACACAGGGCGCAAACAGCTGTCTACAAGCCAAGGATAGAGGCTTCAGGAGAAACCAATTTGGTAGACACTTTGCTTGCAGATTTCTAGCCTCCAGAATTATGAGCTAATAAATTTCTGTGGTTTAGGCCACCTAATCTTTGGTACGATGTTCCGGCAGCTCTGGTGAACTGATACGGCCTCTTAAATCTCTGTGGCTTGGCGTGATCTTAAAATTCTACACCTCAGTTTCTTCTCTGTAAAACTGAGATAATAACAACCCTCTCTCATAGGGTTTTTGTAAGATTTAATCAAATTAATGTATGTAAAGAACCTGGAATACTAACTAGACATGGTTAACCCTCAATAAATCAATAAATGTCAGTTATGATTTCTTTTATCAAAAAATGTTAAGTGTGGGGCTTCCCTGGTGGCGCAGTGGTTGAGAGTCCGCCTGCCGATGCAGGGGACATGGGTTCGTGCCCTGGTCCGGGAAGATCCCACATGCCGTGGAGCGACTGCGCCCGTGAGCCATGGCCACTGAGCCTGCGCGTCCGGAGCCTGTGCTCCGCAACGGGAGAGGCCACATGAGACGCCCGCATACAGCAAAAAAAAAAAAAAAAAATGTTAAGTGTGACAAACTATTACCATTGATTAATTTTGAGTGGTGGGAATATGGTTATTTGTTGTACTCCATATTTTTAGGCACATTTAAAAATTATTCTGAATAAAAAGGTAAATCTATTCTCTATATCATATAGGAACTTGATAGAATAACATTGCAACTGATGTCATGGTACAGGGTTTATTAACAGCGTTTTTTACTTGGGAAATATTTTTAGAGCATTATTACCTGCCAGGTGCCAAGCGGACTCTTTGAGTTTTATATCTTGACCAATTGCCTTTCCTTTCTGAGAGTGTGTTTACAACCAATAAAATAGATTTCAGAACTTGTGATCTGTTCTGTAATTCCATGTCTGCCCACAGCTTGGCACATGGGTATTTGCCTAGAGGAGCTTATTACAGACAGACAGCCCAAATCCTCTGTAGCCTTGCTTAGAGGATTTGATGCATCTGCAGTAATAATAATTTTAAAAAGTTACCTGAGAAGAATGAAAGATTTTGCTAATCAGCCTATTAGTTGGAGTTATCAGGTCTCCAGAAACAAAGGCAAACAGAGTAGGTGTCAGTGAGACAAGAAACATCTCGGGATGTTAGAATTCATGATGTACAAACCCTGGTCCTTTTGTGGTTCTCATCCAGATGCCCCCAGCTATAAAACAATAATGCAAGAACTCATTAATTGGTAATTCTGTACAACTTCAAAAACAGATCTCCACCACAAGTGTGAGTTTTCTTACAACCTCCTAATGCCTCAAAGTTGTGAGGGAAGGCTTTGTCAAACCCGTGACTCACCATGATAGCTCAAAGAAACACCCAGTAGGGCCTGGGAAAAGCTCGTCTCACTGAAAAATGTGTCCATCGCTAAAACCCTTCGCTTGGTTTTGCTGGAGTCACTCTCCAGTCCTTATTTCATTCAGCTGCTACCTCACAGTTATCTCCAGTAACATTTCTTCTTCTTTTGACCATAGTCACATGGAGACCCAGTAACGATTGTAAGGTGTCAGCTGCCCATGAAGGTGGGGGGATATTGACACCAGACTTTCCAGCCTCCTCTCCACCCTGTCTGCTGCCCACTAGGACAGAAACTTTAAGTGACTAATGTGAGTTGGTGCTATTAAATAATAATCATGTGAAAAGATGTTAAAGATGAAAATATAAACCATGGTTTACGTGGTGTTATTCTTACTATATATGAACCTTTCTACAGGTAGTAGAGTGCAGTGTAGACACCTCTGATGTGAAAACAGACCTCCCATTTTAATCGGAAGATGTGGATTTTGACCCTGGCCCTTCGCTTCCTAGTTACGTGTTTTTGGCTGAGGGTCCCTTCATCCTTTCTGAGCCTTGGATTACTCATTTGTACGCTGACAGTGATAACGCTTACTCTTTATGTTGGCGTGAGGATCAAATGAGATTGTGTATGTAAACGTGCACAGTACAGTTCCTGGCTTAAAGAAGATCTCTTTTTTTTCTTTTCTTTTAAATTAATTAATTAATATTTGGCTGCATTGGGTCTTCATTGCCGCATGTGGGCTTCTCTTCATTGTGGTGCATGGGCTTCTCATTGCAGTGGCTTCCCTTGCTGAGGAGCACAGGCTCTAGGCACACGGGCATCAGTAGTTGCACTGTGTGGGCTCAGTATTTGTGGCTTATGGGCTCAGTAGTTGTGGCTCGCAGGCTCTAGAGCGCAGGCTCAGTCGTTGTGGCTCACGGGCTTAGTCGCTCTGTGGCATGTGGGATCTTCCCGGACCAGGGCTCGAACCCGTGTCCCTGCATTGGTAGGCAGATTCTTAACCACTGCACCACCAGGGAGGTCCTTAAAGGATGTCTTAGCAAAAACACTTCTGGGGCTTTCTAACAGAAAGATTAAACTTTTTCTGTTTTGCCAATTTCTATAAATCCACTTCAAAAACAGCTATGAGAACCTATTCTTAGCCAGGTACTGTCTTAGGAGCTGGACATGCAGAGATGTGTAAGATGTAGTTTTCAGTCTGGTGGGGAACTAAAGTCAAATACAAATACCCTCTGAATTCACCACAGAGAAATAGACAAGATGCAAGCAAGTGAAGGATCAGCTTTGCCTGAGAGGCTGTGAGCCTTCATAGATGGAGAGGCTTGGGTTAGATCTTTTAGAACAGAGTTTATCAAGTGGACGAGAGGATAAAGCCTCCTTAAGACACAACTGCAGGGCAAAGGCATGGGGGTGCAGCCCAGAATGTCACCTCTGGGGAACTAGAAGTGGTCAAGCAGTGCAGGGTGCCATGAGCCTCTGGTGGCAGGGAGGGTGGGCAGAAAATGCCTTACCAGGAAAGTCACATCAATGAGGAATTGTCTTAAAAAATACCATAGCCATTAAGATTCTGTTAGAGAATCCGTGTCATTCCTCAGTGAACGGAGGGCACATGCGGGCTCAGCACCATCACTCAGCACAGCTAGCAGGGTGTGCTCAGGGCTAACGTGGCTCTAGGAGTTCCCCCAGCTGTCCCCTCCCCGGGGAAGAGGCTATTTGGCTGACTCCTTGCAGAGGCTATGGTTTCAGGCACTCCAACATTTTGATCGCTGCTCCCTCAGGAAGCGGGTGAGGGAGATAAATGTGCACAGGGGCCTAAAAAGGAGGACATCTCTGTTGACCCATCTTGCAATTTGAAAAAGGCAAAATGTGTGAGGTGTGTTGGGGATGGCGATTCTGACATTTTTGTGGCGGGAGACAGTAATTTAAGCTTGGATGGCCCAAATATATGTGGGTCATGTAGGCAGTTATTACCATTGAGAAATGAGCCCATTTAGGTTTTATTATACGTTGTTTTTGCTGTTAAAAGCAGTGCATTTCTGTTGGTGGGAATGTAAATTGATACAGCCACTGTGGAGAACAGCATGGAGGTTCCTTAAAAAACTAAAAATAGAACTACCATACAACCCAGCAATCCCACTAACTGGGCATATACCCGGAGAAAACCATAATTCAAAAAGACACATGCACCCCAATGTTCATTGCAGCACTATTTACAATAGCCAGGGCATGGAAGCAACCTAAGTGCCCATTGACAGATGAATGGATAAAGATGAGGCACATATATACAATGGAATATTACTCAGCCATAAAAAGAATGAAATTGAGTTATTTGTAATGAGGTGGATGGACCTAGAGTCTGTCATACTGAGTGAAGTAAGTCAGAAAGAGAAAAACAAATACCATATGCTAATGCACATATATGGGATCTAAAAAGATGGTACGGATGAACTTAGTGGCAGGGCAGGAATAAAGACACAGACGTGGAGAATGGACTTGAGGACACAGGGGGTGGACTGGGAAGCTGGGACAAAGGGAGAGAGTAGCAGTGACATATACACACTACCAAATGTAAAATGGATGGCTACTGGGAAGCAGCCGCATAGCACAGGGAGATCAGCTCGGTGCTTTGTGACCGCCTAGAGGGGTGGGATAAGGAGGGTGGGAGGGAGATGCAAGAGGGAGGAGATAATGGGATATATGTATATGTATAGCTGATTCACTTTGTTATACAGCAGAAACTAACACAACATTGTAAAGCGATTACACTCCAATAAAGATATAAACAAACAAAAACAAAAAAACAAAGAGGGCTTTAGCTGCAGCCCACACCCTGGTTACCACCTACCCAGATGGACTGTCAGACAGTCAGTGAAAAGGCAATAATAATTGAGTACCACCTCTATACCATCTTCTGGAGGAAAATAAAGGCAAAAAAGATACTTTGGAAAAAAAAACAAAACCCCAGTGCATTTACGTACATGTACGGCTGGCGCTAAAGTGATTTCTGTCAACCAAGAACATGAAACTTAATTGCCTTGGGCTCTCTCTTTCTTTCAATCTCTGTCTTTTTCTTCTTTTTAGGAAGTTGCTCATTATGTAACTATGATAGGGTTACTTTTCGTTGTTAGTCTATTTTGTTTCTGAAGGGGAAAAAATTTTCAGAGAACTTTGTATTGCCTGTTTTATTTTTTAATTAAAAAATGTGGAGAGAAGGCACTTATCTGGGATTAAATAAGGTGAAAATCAGGCTAGAACACTTACAAAAAATCTTCATAATTCAATCTTCTGGTGAAATTCTCCTTGCCCTCTGCTCTCTCCCTCCCCCCACCACTTCCTTTCCTGAAATGTTACAAAATGTCTCATTCATTTCTGGTCCAGCACAGTCAGAGGGCCCTGAAGATGCCCTCCAGACTGCCATGGGCAGGCGGGCCCTGTGGATTTAGGTTCACCTTGTGACAAGTTTGCATAGTGGCTGGTTCACATTTAGATGAACTTGAGGACCATGCCACTTTCTCAAGATCTGTTCATTTATTTCTAATGAAAATTAGATTATATACGCTTCTAGGACAATCACTAGGTGTTTGGTCCTAATATTGTTCTTCTTACCCCAGTGTCCCCTGTCCCTTCCCTAGAGGTCTTAGTGCCTCATGCTTTTGCTCAATAATTGTGTTTCTTTAATACTGTCATTATTTTCTACTGCCAAACATTTGCTGGTAGCTTTGTCTTGCTGTTCCTCAAATTGGACATATTTTCTTCCTAAGTGATATGGCTCTTTAAAGAGCACTCAAGTATCCAGAGTTCCTTTGGGTTCTCAAACAGTTGTCATGGTCTCTTGGTCCTCCCTCTATGGAGGATTTTAGAACATATTTCTGAATAGGTTAGAAGATGTTTGAATGAAGCTCTCAGTACGTTCTCTGGGTGTCCTCGGTCCTGTATGCTAGGTTACAGGATGGGCACTGGTGCTTTGTCTGTCTCGTACCTCTTGCTAAATTAGTTTCTGGCCTTTCAGAGACATCTTCTATGAAAACCTTTATCCTTTGTCTTGGATTTAAGAGTCTCAGTTGTGTGACATGACTATGAGTGTCAAAAAATTCTTGATCCCACTTCTGTGGGGCATGGTACTTCACACAGGATTCCTGGTCATCTGACTTGATTTTCTGGAGTTCCTAACTTGGATTCACCTGACCTTGACCAACTAGGATTTTAGTCATCTGATTTAGGCTTGAAAATATTTATTGGCTTTAAAAAAATAGGACCTCCCTTTTAACTGGAATACACCAGGGTTTGGAATGTATTTTTATGGGTGAACATTTAGCCTCTAGGAAGATTCAAGAATAGGCAAATAAGGTCCATGAAGAGAGAAACAATGTTTGTGTTGTGAGATAGGATATCCTAAACACTTAGTGCTACATCTGGCAATAGGCAGCACTAATTAAACATTACTATGGGTGGTGTGAAACAGTCACAGTTTAAAGAAAATATATTGCATTCTCAATAAGATGTATGATCCTATTGGTTCCTCTTTCATTGGTCAGAGAAGTTAGGCGTTGCCAGTGGACGTCCCTTCTTGTTTCCTGGTCATTGTTAAGTCAAGTGCAGTGTTTGTGATAATGGGGTAAGTGTTAAAATAACCTTCTTCAGGCATTCATTTGGAGGGAGGGAAGAAAAGTTCCTAAGAGAGCGTCATCATCTACAAAACCATGGTGCTGAATGGCACGAGGTCCAGAGACAGCATTTCCATGGACTGGTAGAAAAGTGTATTGCATACTGTTGCTAGGCAACAGCCCATGCCAGCTTCTCTTGAGTGACCGCCAAGAGAATCAACAGAAACCAATGGGCTTATGAGGAGAAGGGGGTTTTCACCCAGAATACTAACTTCTGTGTTCGTTTTGCCATTACAGATCATGTACGTCTTGACCAGTATTTGGTGGGGAGGGACTCTATACGTGGCAACAATATACCAAATTGTCCCCAAAACCATTTCATGACGTTTTGCTTATGGCCTAGTATTAATTATATGATTTGTGTATAAAATGTAAATTCAGAGAGAAAGAACACATTTCTCTACATGATGTTCCATTTACACCAATATGTAGCCACCCACCTATTTTCCCCTATTTGAATATTCCATTCCATTCCTTTCTCACTTCGGCTACATGTTTCATGCAGAGTAGATCTGCTCTAGACAGCATGTTCAAAGTACAGTTGTAACTAGACAATTCTTTCTTTCAGCAGGTGTTCAGGGTGCTGTGGTTTGCCACGGGTACCTTAACAAATCCATTACTTTTGTTGCCTCCATGGAAGCATTCCAGTGGAAGAAACTGTGGCTATTACTATGTTGCAAATTGCACCCGAAACCTGGAATCACAGAATAATGTCTCTTGCCTTAAATCCTATTTTATTGAAGGTTCTGAATGAATCAGGTACCTATTCACTTAAGCTGTATTGCATACCTACTATGTGTTAGACATGGTGCTTTCACATATGCAAATTGTGTGCATAATGAAGTCATATTGGTAAACACATTTTACAAATTCTGGTTAAAACATACCCAAGGTTTATTTCCCAGCTTGCCTTTGTCTTATAGTCAAGCCTAAAGAATGGGTTCTTTTTATTTTGATTATGTTGAATGGGATGGACACTGGACGTTTTTCTGCCATCGGTCATTGAGTTACGGACTTCTAGAGCTGCTTCCAAGGCTGCAGTCAGAGTGGGGAGAGGAAGAACCAAAAGCAAGTCTTGGGGCCTCCTTCCCAACACTAACCAAAACCACCTTGTTTGACCCTTTTTACAAACTTTTTTTTTTTTTTAAATAAGATTTCATTTGAGAAAGTCCATAAACCTTTGGTATAAACCTTGATAACTCGGGAAGAACAATCTAGTATTTCTCATAAGGTGGTCCACGGCCCTGCATGGACCACCTGCAGGTGCGCCTGGGATGTTTGTTTAAAAAAGCTGAACCTGAGGTCTCCTCTTACTCCCCAGACCTGCTGAAACACATTCCCCGAGAACTGGTCCTGTTAATATATGTTTTAAACAAGAATTCTTATGCACACTAAATTTAATAATTTGTGTATGAACTTTATGTCACGTACAAAGGAATATATGTAACATATGTACATTAAGGACCCCATTTGCCCACTACCCAACTTAAGAAATAGAAGATGACCAATTCCTTTGAGGCCTACCATATGTCCCTCCAAAACTGCATCCTCCTCTTTCCTCACTCCCTAACTAGCCATTATAATGAATTTTGTGTGAATTATTCTCTTGCTTTTCTTTTTAGTTTTACTGTATGTGATTGTATGTAACCTTAAACAATGTATTGTTTGATTTTGCCTGGGTTTGGCAAAATGGAATTATGCTCTATGTATTATTTTGTTACCTGCCCCCTTTTTTTGGTAAGTTCATGAGATTCATCCATGTTGACAGGTATAACTATGGCTTACTCATTTTTATGTGTATTGTAATCCAGGTGCGAATGTTCCAGAATTACCCAACTTCCTGTTTGTGGGTTTTAGTAGTTTCAGTTTTTGCTTTCACAAACAGTGCTGCCATGTACATTCTTATATATCTCTCTTAATTGTGAAAAAGTTATGAGTATATATTTAGGATATATAGTAGGGTATATACCTAGGTGTAGAATTACTGGGTTGTACGTGCAAGTTCAGGTTTACTAGGTGCTGCCAGTTTTTCCCCGCTGTGGTTGTATCAGTTATTAAAGTATAAGAAATTCTGTTGATTTCATTGATTTTATCTGGTTTATTGTACACATTTCAAAGAAAACATGGGAGATTAGGGATGGCATGATTCTGTTTGCGTTGATCTGGTCAATGCCTTCTCAGAGAATCCTGTTCTTGCCTTGGCTACTAATAGTTAAAATGAAGATCTTGAACTTTTAAAGATCTATATATAGAAACTTCGGCATGGGGCCTTTAATGTCTCACCTTCCATTTATTATCCTTATTATTCTTATTATCCTTATCTTCAGCTTCTCTGTTCATTGGTGAAAATTCATTTCTGCAGAAAACTAGTAAGTAGCAAAGGTAGCTCATGGTTTTGTGGCAGTGAATTGAGTTTCCCAAGTCTAGATCCCTGAAAATACTGTATATTCTCATGGTGCCCACCTACATGCTCTAAACTGAATGATAGATCCCTTAATAATTGAGAATTATTGGTGCCTTTATTAAAGAGGGTATGGTATACCTGCCACAACTGTTCTTCTTTTCTTCCTATACAATTTCAAAGTAATTAAGACACTCAGAAATATTACTGATTGCTACCCTTTAAACATTCTCCATACTGTAGAGGGAAGAATGGCTGACAGTGGACAAATCTTTCCCTTCCTCTTCACAGGGTGCTTGTCTGGGTGGTAGAAATATTACAGATCTGGGAATAGGACAAGGGCTCTCTCAGTTAAGACTCCTTGGGAAGTCCAAACCAGGACTGCTCACTTGAGCAGTCCAGTGAAACATTTACAGTTCTGGAGAATAAGGCCAGGTGTTCTGAACTGTCACCAAGATAATGGGCTTAGGCGGATAAAGCCAATAGAAAGAAGCAACTATTTCAGGCCAAGAAAAGGAGAAGGATGTGATTTCAGAGGAATACACAAAAACTTTAAATTGTTTTGAGATGATTTATCTCTTAAGAATTACTTTCTTGTGATTCTTCTGTCATGCGTTATGTATATTCAAAAAGCATGCTATCTTGGAATTGGGTCTATGAAGAAATAAATAGGAGGAATTAGATTGCCACTAAAAGATGTGTATTTTTTCCAGCTTTATTTTTAGTGAATTTTCTTGGATGAGGCGCGTGGTGCTTGGGTGGACAGGGAGTTTCCTGATCCAGGAGACAAAATGGGCAGATAGGATCTTACATTGCATATGAAGTCTAGCCATGTATACCAAATAACAGACTGGATGGAAAAACCCTTTTTATACCAAGCAGGGAAAAGGCTACAATTTATGAAGCTCTAAATGAGTCGTCAAGGTTTCTCTTTATGGAGGGAGATAATATTAACAGCTGTTCTGTTGGACTCCATTTGCTCAATTCAAAAGGACTACTCTAATGGTTTACTTATTTAATGTTGTACATCATGTAAATATTTTGGTCTGATTGCAATATGCATTTGTTTATCACATTTCAAATTTATACTTTTGCAATGAGGTATTTTTAAATGTGCTTTTTTATCCAAGGAAATTATTGAAGCAGAGTGAAGCTGTATTTAAGAATAAAGGGTTGATGGAATGATTATCATATGAAGATCAAAATCCTAGTGACTTTTTCCTGTTAAATTGGTGACAGATCCCTCACTGCCCTTTAACTTCCGTGATCTCTTTTCCTTGCTGTCTTCTCAGTTTCTCTCACTGGCTTCTCTAGTTAGTCAGGGTAGACTAGATTATGCTCTGGTAATGAAAATTACAGTGGCTTAAAAGGACGAACATTTATTTCTGGCTTCTGTTACGTGCCCCACATGGGTTGGCAGGAAACTGCTCCAGACACTGGGGGCCCCAGGCTTAGAGAGCCTCCCCCATCCTGTGGCTGCACTATTGGAACAAGTAGTCACTTTAGTTGTCAGCGCAGGAAAGGGAATCTGGAGAATCATCTGTGGGCTTCTCTTCTTCTCAGCCTGGAAGTGACACATAACGTGTATCCTCTGTTGGCCAGAATGAGTCACCTGGACCCACCTACCTGCCAGGCGACTGAGAAATGCCTGCAGGGAGTGAAGACCAGGTGCCGTGAGCACTTGTAATGTCTGCCTCACTTGTCTTTTTTCACCAGTGCCCTAGTGAATTGACTAACTGGCCATAATTGGTCTTTTTTTTTTATATATTTCTCTCTATTGTCTTAATTGTTTGTATTCATCCTAGTATTTCTTGCAACATTTAGTACAATGCTTTCTATTTCTTAGGTGCTTAAATAGTCATGGAATTCACTTGAGCGGTAGTCAGTGAGTAATACTGGCATCTCTGATTACAAAAAGTAAGCCTGCCATCTTGGATTTTGTATGCATGGGGAGCTCTACTGTTTTGTTTTGTTTTTTTTTTAACATCTTTCTTGGAGTATTAACTGCTTTACAATGTTGTGTTAGTTTCTGATGTATAACAAAGTGAATCAGTTATGCATGTATCCCCATATCCCCTCCCTCTTGCGTCTCCCTCCCACCCTATCCCACCCCTCTAGGTGGTCACAAAGCACTGGGGAGCTCTACTGTTGAGTGTTATGCGGAGAGAGGCAGTTATGTGGACAGAGGAGAGGAACTTACTGGTGAGGGTAATTGTTCTGGTTTATTGGTCAGTAAACAGAAAAGGAGAAAAAGAAACATCAGAAGGGTAGAAAAGTCATAATCTAGGTATAAAAAATTTGGGTTCAAGTTCTGAGTGTATCACTAATTCTGATGTAGCCTTGATGAAATAGCTTCAACTCCCTGGGTTTCATGGGGCCTAGGGGCCAACATAAGATGTTGAACTAGCTGATCCCTGAGTTCCCCTATATCTCTACTTCCCTTGTGATTATTTATTGATCTTTGGGAGTCTTGGTCAGGACTGCAGCCTCTAGGTCTTTCTCCTCCTGGTGCCAGGCTCTTATCTATGTAGGGGGCTGTTAGGTGGGGTGTTAACCCACCTGGAAGTCAGGGAGTGGCCAAGTGAGCAGGGCTGGCCTGCTTGCTCATCCCTTACCTGTGGTCTTCCTCACCTGTCCTCAAAGCTGGCAAGGTACATGACTTCATGAGTGTGGACACATTTTTAATTTTTCCATTAAACCGTGGAAGCTTTTAGCATCCCAGTCGAGGATTTCAAAATACCGGAACATCGTTCAAGATGGACAGCTGAGCATAGGTATAATTTCCCCTGTTTTCCTACGTCCTGTTGAAGTGCCTGAAAAGATGCTTAAAAATAATGAATGAAAGTAAACAAAGACATAACAATGCTGGAAATCAAGGAAAGGGAACAGACAGCAGACCAGAAGATTTGAGGACATTTTAGAAGATGAAAAATGGATTGGGTCAGATTGAGAGACAACAATAGGGAAACTGTCTGTGTACTGGAGGTAAGAGCCATAGTGCCAAGAATATTCCAGGGAAGAGTGAAGCTCAGAAATAAGACCAGGAACGGAGCATGAAGCAAGGGGCAGTCACCAGAATCACATCTCACACAGCTGAGCCCACAGGGCCACTCTTCTCAGTTTGTGACACTTATCGAGCACATGGAGTGGTGGTTTTAGCGTCAGACTAACGTCCATCGACACCCTGGGTGGTCTGCCTGAGAAGGATCTAGGAGTGGGCTTGAGAAGGAGCTAGAGCAGAGTTGAGGCAAATCCACGGCAGCCACACCAGACACTAGGCAAACTGAAATGAAAGGGCAGCTCCACCTAACAGTGAAATACAGTGAGATACTAGTGATTAAAAAAGAGTCACCAGGAGACAGTCTCATTACCTAGGAGCTTGGCCATTCTGCTCACAGGGTCATGTTTTGTGGCCATTTCTACCTGGTTAGACCCTCGTCCAGACCTGGATGGTCAGTTTGGCTGTCACTTCCTTGTGGACAAGGAGGTCTGGGTGCTGTGCAGGGCGGTCAGAGGAGCAGCGAGTCAAGGCAGAGAGGGGCCTCTTACCAAAGCTGCTTCACAGCAAAGCCAATCTACTAACACCGGGTTTTTGTTAAGGACATTACAGTGTCCTTTCGCAAGGTGCCAAGTAAGGAGAATGGGCAGCTCATGCTCAAAAGCTCCGAACTCAGTAAGCTTTCAGGGAAGTGCTTTTAAAGGCAACACTTGGGGAGAGGGCTGCAGGGTGCATGACCTTCTTCTGATTGGTTGATGGTGAGGTAACAGGATGGAATTTCAGAATCGTCAGACTTCGAATTCCAACCAGTCTGGGGTCTATGTGCTTGTGGTCAGCAAGTAGCCACCATCCCCCACTTGGGTGGGGAGGGGTGCTATCTTAGTTTCTACAGAATGACTCAAAGATGTGCATTAGAGTGCATCAGGTTGTTAGGTTTATTCCTTGAGGAGGAACGACGTCTGTTTATTGCTGAACTGTTATCATTACTTTTCTGGTTTAACTGCTTTTCCTTTGTTTCTGCACTCCCGCACTTCCCTAATTAGTCAGTGCTTAAGTCTGCTCTTTGGAGCTCAAGGAAGGTCTAGGAGACTAAAGCCTTTTACTACAAATAAGAAACAGGGGACACAGAGGGGCTGCTTCTGTCCCTTAGAGGGCCCCACAAGGTCCTGCTGGGTTTCAGCCCCCCTTTTTCTTTGATACTCCTCAATCCTGAGGGGAACAGGGGTGCGACGAGAAAGGGAAT
This sequence comes from Tursiops truncatus, assembly GCF_011762595.2. Taxonomy (NCBI): domain Eukaryota; kingdom Metazoa; phylum Chordata; class Mammalia; order Artiodactyla; family Delphinidae; genus Tursiops; species Tursiops truncatus. The sequence goes on along the minus strand of NC_047050.1, from coordinate 10,951,704 downwards.
AACGTTCTGGATAGAGAGGTCAATCATAAACTCAGCAGGGGAACTTGGTTTTAGGGGGACCCAGTTTCAGGTCTAACTTGGATATGTTACAGTTTATCAGTGCAATTTGACTAGTCTCTTGGCCCTGGCTGCCTCAGTTTTTTCACCTGTAGAATGGGGAGGTCAGATTAAATGAGTACATTTTAGACTGCTGAGCTCTAGGACTGAAGATGAAGTACTTGAGTGGAAGCTCCTGAGAATGAGGGGGATGTGGGGGAGGGATTAAATCCCGCCTCCAATTTTACCAGCACAGTTGTGCTTTGACCTGTTTTAAGCTTTGGGCAGTGTGTTAAAATGGTGTGAATTCCATGGGGCTTGATTGGGGGGGCGCCCTACCCCCACCCCACCCCCAATTCTTTAAAAAATTTTTAAAAAAATTTTTGGCTGCATTGGGTCTTTGTTGCTGTGCGTGGCCTTTCTCTAGTTGCAGCGAGTGGGGGCTGCTCTTCACTGCGGTGCGCGGGCTTCTCATCGTGGTGGCTTCTCTTGTTGCGAAGCACAGGCTCTAGGCGCCTGGGCTTCAGTAGTTGTGGCTCATGGGCTCTGGAGCGCAGGCTCAGTAGTTGTGGCACACGGGCTTAGTTGCTCTGCGGCATGTGGGATCTTCCCGGACCAGGGCTCGAACCCGTGTCCCCTGCATTGGCGGGCGGATTCTTAAGCACTGCGCCACCGGGGAAGCCCCCCCCCAACCTCCAATTCTTTGAGCTCTAAGACCCTGTGATTCTGGAAAAGACAGTCATGCACAAAAAGAGACTTATCAAATATCAACAATCTTTTTTTTTTCATTCTGTTTGAAAACAAATCCCAGCAACAAAGGATAAAAGATTCTTTTGGCATAAATACACATTATGAGACTTAGGAAGAATATGTAGCGTTAAGTACAGTGTCCGATTTTCAGCTCAGGTCATCTTGTAAACACCACTTCTCACGTCTGCAAAGCTTTTGTTTACCAGGCTTCCTGATATGCATACTACTCTACTCACCGGCAAATTTATAGTTTTTTTTTTTCCACGTTCAAGGAAAAGATATGTAATAGTTTAATGAAATCTCCCCCTACTTACTCCATCCTAGTGCTTCTTCACCATACATTTTCCTTTTCTCTGCTGTCTGTGAGATGATAGAAATGACAGAAAGGAGAGATACTGCTTGGGCTGTGCAAATGCCTGGATATAAATTAATCTTGAATTAATCTGGAAAACATTAAATTAAACTAATATCTAATGAAGTTTAACTTTTGGGAAGTAAATTGTGATTTGTGCCCGTATTTCAGCAAGGGGGGCTGTGGTGGTGTAGGACCTGAGCAATTAGATGTCACACTGCAGCGTAACTGTGCTGGAGTATCAGAGGCTGGGATTTCTATTGGGTATTTCTCATTTTCTAAGCTACAGAAGAAACCTCTTTTTTTTTTTTTTTCCTGTGATACATTAATCTTTGCCCTGCTTTTATGCAAATCGCTTCTCTACCTAAATTTCATTCTTTCAGTTATTCATTCATCATATGTTTGCTCAGCGCCCACCCTGTGTTAGGTGCTGGGAATGGCAGTCTATCAGAGTTTACAGTCTGTTGGAGAGTCAGACTGGTAAGCACTGGTAAGCACTCGTGTGACAAGGGAGTCCAGGGCACTAGGCATGCATGAAGAAGGGGCCTCCAACTGGGTCTGGGAGTTCATGTCCATAACCACCAGGTGCCCATCTGCCTGACTTGGAGGGGTCCACAAATAGCCCACACTGGCTGCCGCAGTTATTTGGTGTTTATGGTGGTCGAGATCAAAAGGGAGAAACACATTATCTAGTCCTCACTTCAGACAGAAGGTAGCTGGGATGGTCACTCTGCCAAAGCAGGAGGAACCCACCCGCCGACCCAAAATTTGTTTTCGTCGACATTGGTGATGGCCCACGCACACCTAGAGTGTATAGAGGATTTGTTACTGACGTAAGTGAGGTCTCGGGGGAGAGCACGGCAGGCCTCCAGCAGGCCGGAAGGGCTTGAGAGAGGAAGAGCAGGAGGCTGGACTGGGTTTTCACTGTGGTTAGAGGTGGGGCCTGGTGAAGCCCTGTGTTGTCTTAATCTCCTGCAGGTGCCAAAGCAGAGGCTTTGTTATCAGCTGGCCCAAATGAGGGCACAAGGGGAGGGGAGGGGGTTAAAAGCCGTCAGCCTTCAGAGATCAAACGTGGAGTCAGATTTCTCCGTACAGCCAATCCACTTCCCCAGATGAAACTAAGCTTTTCTGTCCCTTGATTTCCAAAGCAAATTGCTTACAGACGGCCCACGTCTGACAGTGGACCACATCCTTCACCTCAACACGATTTTAATAACAGATGCAGGGATGAATTTCCCTTATTGTGAAACTGCAACTCAGGGAGAACACGTTTGTGAGGGACTTAAATAATATAGTTCCCAGAGGTCGAAGGATAGAACAGAAGGAGATCTGCTGTGTACCAGTCAGAGAATTTTCTTGTTTGCTTGTTTATATAGCTTTTAACAGCAGGAGTTTTGATAGGAACTGGGTAGCAGATAACTTAAAAATGGCTCACTGATGATGCTTGGAGTATTTTGTGTTGTTGATTGAAAATAAATTCTTACATTATTAATTACAAAGCAGTTAGTGATATTTATAACGTGCTGTGAAGATTGGGGGATTCAAACAGAACTACTTCGTCTTAAAACAAATTATTACAAATTTCCCTCCCTCCCTCCCTTCCTGTAGGTGGTAGTGGGCAAGGAGATGGAGGCATGGGAATATAGATTGAAAAATAAATTTTTAGACATAGAGTAGTATCTGCATTTGACATTATGCTTTAAAAATTTTTCCACCACTCGATGTGTAATGATGACAATCCAGATTTAGATTGTTTTGCTTCATATATTCCTGGAAAATCATCTTCTGGTCAGTTTTCTTTGGTCTTTTATCAATGCTCTGGACATGAACCTACCTTGGAAACAAACCTACTGCAGTTCAGGTCCAGCTGGCACACAGCATGCTGTCTGCTCAGGAGAAAATTATGTGCAAATCAAGTAAGAATAAGGAATGGAAATATTTGGGGAAAACATTGGACAGCTTTGAAAAAGGGTACATTCTCTTCCAAACTGCTCAATTAACCCTGAAAAATCAGGGAGGTGTTTGTATTGTGAAAAATGGAAACAAAATCACAAATTTGAAAGCAACTGATCCCATTGCCAAAGATTCCATTATTCCTAACTTGCTTAGTCACACGGCATTTAGAGGGGCCGGTGTGAAAGCCTTGTTGCTCTCCTTAGGCCGTGGTCCATTTTGGTGCCCTAACAAAATACCATAGGCTGCGTGGCTTATAGACAGTAGAAATTTGTTGCTCACCGTTCTGGAGGCTGGGAAGTCCAAGTCCAAGAAGGCCCTGGCAGATTCTGGTTCACAGACAAGCACCTTCTGGCTGGGTTTTTACGGAGTGGGAGGGGCAAGGGATGTCTCTGGAGCGTCTTTATTTATAAAGCACTAATCTTGCTCATGAGGGCTCCACCCTCACAAACTGAGCATCTCCCAAAAGCCCCACCTCCTGATACCATTAGATGAGGCATTAAGATTCAACATATGAATTTGGGGGGAATGCAAATATTCAGTCTATAGCACCTTGATTCAAAAGTTAGCTTGTTCAGACAAGCCTGTTACAGTGTAAGAGGAAGCTGGCCAGAGAGCCCAAAAAAGGTGCGGTAAGCATAGTAGTCCTCTTTCAAATATGAAAAGGGAGTTCAGCCTGGTAGGAGTTTTCCAATTTCTGTTCAATAGCAACAGATTTGCATCTCATTTGCATAGGGCTGGGTCTCTGCTGCACATTTTAAGATGAGCATTGAAGTGTGTTTCCTTCCTTGAGTTCCTTCCTTGAAATCCTCATGGCGAGACAAAGGTATGTTGTTTCTCTCGTACCACCAGGTCTTTAGCACAATCCTGGCCCGTTCCTGGAAGAATTACACTATCTCCATAAACATAATCTCTTCCTTAGAATGAATAGGATGTTATACTTGTGCATGTGAATAAGCCAGACATGAAATGCATGTCTCTTTGTGAGCTTCACTGCCTTTAGAATGTTGTGATTCGGGGGAGTCTGGGCCCTGAAAAGATGGAAGAGAAGCCTCCCAAGTTTAATTTCATGATATTCATACTTTTTTAAACAAACTTACCATATGTTAGATACTCTGCTCAACGTTATAAAACATGCAGAGAGGAACGAGGCATAGATCCTGCCCTCAAGGGGTTGACAACACAGCTGAAAGAATGTGTGTGTGTGTGTGTGTGTGTGTGTGTGTGTGTGTGTTTGATAAGGGTAACAGCAGAGGCTGAAACAGCAAGTTATGAGAGTTCCATGGAGATGCTAAGTTAGGGAATATTGAAAGTGTTCCAAGGCGGGCTTCAATAGATGGGGCAAGAGTGGTGGATCAGCAAGAGTATTAGTATCAGAGGGGGAAGGAGATGTGGGAAAATAGACAAGCTGTCTAAGAGCCCTTAAAACTCGTCAGACTCTCTCAAGCCCAGAAGAGGGAAATTGGAAGGGTTTTTTTAGGTCAAGGAGAAAGGCACGTGACCTAAAGTTACCAGACAGTATATTGAATTGGGAGTTCTATGAAAGGCCCTGATTAGGATTTTGTAATAATTACAACTGAGAAGTAAAAATGTAATCGACCATGGCATGCGTTCAGAATTGTGTAATAACGAGGTGGATGTTTTTGTAGTATGAGATGAAAGTACCAACTATACTTGGGATCCACAGACCTAAACCACATGGGAGTGGGGAAGAGAAAGGGCGAGGAGTGAAACAGAGCAGGAGAGCCTTCACGTGTGCTATGTACCCAGAGAGATACCTGAGGAGTTCTGAGACCAGGCCAAGCATTGTGCTCTTTGAGTGCCTGCTAGCAGATGAATCTTCCCTGTCACCTGGACCTAATGCTTCTCTGGAACTACTGTCAGATTGGGGAAGGTGTAAGGATCCGTCAACTCTACCCTTCCACTCTCCATGACTCCCCACTCTGGGCCAGCAAAGAGGAACCAAAGGCCTTCTATGAAGATACCAGGTGAAAGTGGATTGTCTTCATCTCTGTAAGCCTGTCAGTTAATGGCTCAGTTATTGTATAGCTACTTGGAGCTTCTCATAGTAAAGCACATACAAAGTATTCAAGGATATATCAGGACCTATTGAGTTGAATCGTGTCCTTCAAAAAGATACCTTGAAGTCCTAACCCTGTGAATGTGACCTTATTTGAAAAGAGGGTCTTTGCAGGTGTAATCAAGTGAGCACGCGGTCATACCGGATTAGAATGGGCCCTACATCCAATGACTGGTGTCCTTATAAAGACAAAGAAATTTGGAGAGACCCAGAGACGCACAGGGAAGAAGGCCACGTGATGACAGAGGCAGAGTTTGGAAAGATGCAGGTAGAAGCCGAGGCGTGCCAAGGATTGCTGAACCGCCAGAAGCTGGAAGAGGCAGGGAAACATTCTTCTCTAGAGCCTCCAGAGGGAACATGAGCCTGCTGACACCTTCATTTTGGATTTCTGGCTCCCAGAACTGTGAGAAAATAAATTTCTGTTGTTTTTAGCCACTCATTTTGTGGTCAGTTGTAATGGCAGCCCCAGGAAATGAATTCAGAGCCCTTAGGCTGTACAGTGGGGCACAGAAGCCAATTGTCTCCTGCATCCTTGATGCTGCACCTGTTTTTGCCCATGACCACCTGGGATGCAGAACTCCATCCCCTGCCAGTTTCCATAAGAAATCTTGTCACGCTAAGCACGTGTGATTTGGGGTATGCTTTAATGAGCATCTGAAAGATCATTAGAAGGGGGTCACATTATATTCGGTACCACATTCTATCATTTATTTTGACCCACCTCTCCCTTTTTCCCCTCTGCTCACTCTCCTACTCCATCTCAAAAAAATTGCAACTTCTTCTTATTTTACAGTTACTGGAACACCTTTGGTACTTGAGTCTGCTTTTGCTTATCAAGGTATTTCTTTCTAGTAAATACAGGCTTATTTTATGAGGGATTCTGGAGAATAAAATTTCTCTGTGTTATTACAACTGTGCCCATTCCTCATTTAGGAGAGAATAAAATGGGCTAAGAGAGGTGAGATGACCTGCCTGCTATAGTTCCCTCATGTGCTGGGGCTCCTCTGTCCTCGCTGATGGACCACGGCAGGAGCCCATTCCTCCTCCATTTTCTTTCATCCTGAAGAGCCTCAAAGGCCAACCTCAAGCCTCATCTCACCTACCTACTGGCCCTTTATTCACATCTCCAGTTAGCTTCACCTCCCTAAATTTCCAGGGATTTCATCATAGCACTTGATGATGCCCTGTCATGTCTCTAAGTAATTTCATGTATTTCAGTGGCATCTTCCCACTCTGGATTCTAGGCAGTGTGTGTAGGGAACATGGCTTTCAAGTGGAGAGGGATCTAAGCAGGGGATGAGAACACAGGGCCTACAACTAATTACACCGTGACTATTGGAAGGTCTTTTGACTCCTCTTGTGTCTTGGATTCCTCATATATAAGCAGGCGTGTTAATCGTTGGAAAGTGTTATGTTGCCAGGCCTCACGTTGTCCATCAATTACTGGACATGGTCAAGTTGACCTGATTAAATCAGGTTAATGTTTAGACATGAGCAGGGCTACAGAGCATTGACGGTACGGCTTCTGCACATATGTGTGGCATGTGATTTTTAAAAAGTCATGGTTTAAATGCTGGGGTCTCAAATCCTGGTTGACTTGTTTATCTTCATCTCTGAACAAGCTTAAGGATCAAAACTCTTTATGGGAGAAATTTTTGATAGAAAAAAATGGCTAAAGTCAAGCCTCAGAAATAGGTGACAGGGAAATAAATAAAGCTCTATCATTATCTCAGAACATGAGCATAAAGAAGGGAGCATGATGGGAACAAGGGTCTGTCCTGACAACAGACTCTTGGCATATGTGAGACTGACCCAGTGCTCTTAAACCAGAGCCAGCCTGTTGTCACTCATGTCAGTAGTGGCTTTCACAGTACAGGACAGCCATCCAGGGCACACAAGATGATGAAACTGTTGGGTTTTTTTAAAATTATTTATTTATTTATTTTTGGCTGTGTTGGGTCTTCATTGCTGCGTGCGGGCTTTCTGTAGTTGTGGCGATGGGGGCTACTCTTTGTTACGGTGCACAGGCTTCTCATTGAGGTGGCTTCTCTTGTTCCGGAGCACGGGCTCTAGGCGCGCAGCCTTCAGTAGTTGTGGCACGTGGACTCAGTAGCTGTGGCTCGCGGGCTTAGTTGCTCCAAGGCATGTGGGATCTTCCCGGACCAGGGCTCGAACCTGTGTCCCCTGCACTGGCAGTTGGATTCTTAACCACTGCGCAGCCAGGGAAGTCCTGGTCTGCTTTTTATTGTCCCATTTAGCAGCAATCTAAACAATGTCAGTAGCAAAATACTCTGAAAAAAACCTTTGTGATCTAAGTTCTGACAATTGTTGGGCTTACTGTTGAGTTTAAATAGTATTTTAATCAGCACATTGCTATACCTTATCCTCTAATAAACGTGATATTCTACACTGAAGTTAGTTTAAAGAATTCCTGGTTGCACAATAGGCTCCTGACATGTAAACACTACATGTTCATTTCAGCAGAAAGATCTTATGGTTCCGAATTGTCCTGCCTTGCTTTGGGTGTAGTTCATATGCCCATCCCTGGGGTGTGACACATCCCTGAGTTTAAAAACTAGATTAGAAATAAACAACAATAACACAGTGATTATCAAGATGAAGAAAGAGAATTTGCATTTCTTTAACTCTATCCATTCTGTGTGACAGCTTGGAGTTTTTATTAATATCTACAATTTAAAGCAGTAAAACCAAGTACAAATGGCAAGTGTAAGATTTTTGTTGGTAAAGATAAATTTTAGCTCTGCATGAAACATTTTACTGAATTTGAATATGCATTTAAAATGAAAACATATTAAAATGTGTTTAAATATTTTAATATTAATTAAAATTATTAATTTCTTTAGATCTATTATAAAATCAAGAAAATGAAAAGTTACACAAGTGGCACTGTTTAATAATTCCTAAATTGTACTTTTTGCTGACATTTTGGTTTTATTAAAATTTATAAATTATGTACCGGACAGTGATTTACATAAAATATTATTATATCAAACTGTAACTAATGGATCAAAGTTCAAACTGTTAGGTACATTTAAAAACCATTGGATAGATAGTTGTGCTTTTATCCCCCTTTTTTGTACTATGATATTTATTCTAATTTAAAATTTTTCATGTTTTTCCTGGCATAATTATATTTATGCAGTACATACACATTTTTTCATTGTTTGCAATTCTTTTCTGGCATTTATCTTTATTTGTTTCATGTCATGGCTACTATGAATATATTTTTGCTGTGTAGAGGACTAGGGTGTTACAAAACAACCCTCTCTAGATATCGAATTGCTCTCACTTGGTGTGCCATGCTCCCATCAGATGGTGAAACTGGTCTTGTGGTTCAAGTTCGCCAGCAAGAGAAGCATGGTCTGGGTTCAGGATGGAGTCTGCCACCACCTGGCAGCGGAATCGGAAGTTGCTTGATTATCTCATTCGTCATAATCAAGGGTGTGGAGGAGATGAATTCCAAGCTGCTCTCCAACTCTGGGAGTTTGTGATTGAGACTGATTGTTGTGTCCATAATGGACACACATACCTACAGCGTTGGGGGGCTTTCCAACTCAACATTCATTTTAAGAAATTTCTGTCATGACTTTTGACTCACTTACTGTTTAGATGGCTGTGAAAGTGAGCCGTATCCGTTCTTGTTCCTTGGCCTCGTCTATATTCCATTCTAAATTCAATGTCATTTTCAGTATAAAAGTTATCTGCAAATGCCGTTGTTGTTTACTCAGACTTTTGGGGAAATCTTTTAATGTGTCAGTTTGTCTACATTCTGCCTGCTGTGAATGGCATCCAAGCTACGCTTGGGTTTCTGATAACTCGTATCAGTACGATTTCTTTCAAATCTTGTTGGCCCATCTCTTAGCCCAAGAGACCAGCTCTAGGGAGCTTCGCACGCTTGTGGAGCAGCAGCGGGAAGGTGCCCGCCTTGGCTGCCCTGTCCCGGGCGGGGCTGATGCTCCGTGTGGGACAGCCAAAGAGAGGGCTCTTCACTCACACATTTGAGGCGCAAGGAGTTAATCCCCGTGGAGCTCTCTCTGACCGGCGGGGAGTAGAAAGTGAATGCTGCGACTTTCTGTCGCTTGCAGTCAGAGGGTCTGGTATTGGCTTTCTCTCCTTCTCTGTCTCCCTCCTCCTGACCCACAGAAGCCTTTGTCCCAGTCTCTGCTTGCGGTGGGAATTGAGGCCAGTGTCCCCTCGGGTGAAATTTTGAGAGGGGGAGACCCAAAGAAGGGAGCAAATTAAGGAGGTAGCGCATTTCCCTAAAGCTTTCGTGCTGCTTGGACCCAAGGGCTTGGTCCACATTCCAGCGGACCGGCCCCTCCATTTGCACTCCCTTAAGTGCCTCACCACCTTTGACAAGACCAGGGAAAAGAGGAACTCGACCCTTGCATTCCTTTTGCAAAAACTAAATTAAAGATAACAGGACTGTCCTCCACACGTGAAGCCTCCCATCAGGGATGTCTGTAGGTCAAGTGTTAGAGTATTTATCACGACTCCACTTAGCGTCCACTCTCCCGACTGACTACAGACTGGTGCTCGCAAAATTAAGTCGCTCCTGCATTTTACCTGCAGGTGTGGATGCCTGGGAGGCTTCAGTGCATCCAGCCTGCGTGAACTTGCTTAGATGCCCCTGGCTTGCTCCTGTAGCTAACTCACAGCCTGTCTTTCTCTGAAATGCTCTACCTGGCATGTTGGAGCAAATGGCTTTCTGAGGCCAAGCCCAGAAGTTTTCCAAGCTGCTTTGTTTTTTTCCTGACAGACTAAAGAACTTAGCGGGGCTACAATGAAAGGCAGGCTGCGATCGCTGTCATGTCAAGAGCGCTGCAGTTGGGAAAGTCGACATGATTTCATGGCTAATGATTCACTCGCTAATATCAGTGTGGGCTGCAGTGAGGATAACCAAGTTGAGCTGTCTTAGATCAAATGATTCAATTAGGCCAGCTGTCCCTATTTGTCATGGCTCAACTCGCTTTCAAATTACCTTTCCAAAGTGCATACGTGCCTTAGCATAGAAGTTAACAGCTTAACTGTTTTACGAAAAAGGGATACTTAGTCATGATTAGAAAAGAGTCGCCTTTTTTCCCCATCCACACAGGCTTCTGCCCCTCCCCCAGCCATTTCCCATAGGAGATACAGTGTATATTTGCTCAGCTAACCCTGCAGCATCCTCATCAGCTATTGTCAGTGTGCTTTTGCCTCTGAAGCCTTTTGGGGCATCTCTTGGCAAGAAATTGTTCGTTCTAAAAAGGAAGGCTTGGTCCAGGGATCTCGAAGTTGCTGGGGGAAGTCATATCAAGGTTAAGATATTTTTCTGACCAACCTCGAATCCCTCCATTGGCAATTGAGCAAGTTTAGGGTCAGAGAAGAGTTTGTGTTATGTATCTGGATTTTTTCCAGAGCTGATGGTAAGACTCAGGGGTGAGAAGTAAACTGGTAGCCTCAATGTGGCTTCAGGTCAGCAAGGGAAGATATTACAAGAGACAGTGGTATAACTAAGTGTCATTTAGAAGGTAAGAGAGGTCCAGGATCTTAGTGTTTCCATGTGAGATAAGTGAAGAGTCCCATTGCCCTGGGGGAGCAGTGGCCCCTGGCCACACATAACCTGCATGTAGGAATGAGTCAGGTACCATCCATGTGAGGGAGACGCAGTGGGGAAATGGAACAAAAACCAGAAACCTGTTTTCTACCCCAGAGGGGCTTACAACTAATGACTGTGAAGTCTTATAGTGTATCTGGGGATTGTGTCTATCAAAAGGATGGAGGGAAAATTGAAGTGAGTCGGAGTGGAACAACAGATGTGGGCAAAGAAACAGAGGGCTTAATCTGAAAGGGAAAAAGGTAAAGAAGTATAAAAAAAAATCATTCCTTCTAATGTAATGGCAAAGGATGGAATGTAACTGCTTACAGACCTAGAGGTACTATCATGAGAAGGACAGGTGGGTAATTAATTGCCGTGTAACGGGGTGAACTAGAAGCAAGGAGATAAATGGCATTGGACTCTTGAAAGTTCTCCGTTTTGAAACGTTCTCAAAAGGACAGTGAGGAATACAATGCAGACGGTTGCGGAGGACATTCATGGTAGGTTTGTTGAATGAATCACCATTCTTCCTTCCGTCCACTGCATTTGAAGTCAGATTTGTCTTATACGCAACTCAGGATACAGGTAGAAAGTGTGCAGTCCACTGCTGTGTGACCATCGTAGACTCTGCTTCTCCGGGCTCTTGTTTCCCACGTATTCTCCCATTTTTTCAGGGAGCAGGGTGATTTCAGCTCTGTTTCAACCCCTCATGACTTTCACAGTCTCAGAGAAAATAGAGAGCATATGTGCGAGTTTCTTCGTGGCCACAGGGAACGAGCATTTTCTACATGAGAAGAGGAAGAAAAAGCATGATCTAGAACAGGGTTCTTCTGGATGCCACGGGTATTTCAGGTGGTGGTTACAGTCATTTGTTGATTGGATTTTAACGTCAAGATACTCCTGGAAATAAGGAAGATCACACACCAGCAGCTTCAAACCCCAGGCACAGCTTGGGGGCCTTCCCGAGCTGGAGCCATGTGGGTGTTGGACGTTCGAGTAGAGTCCAGCCCGGCCCTGGGGTCCGGGTTTTTTCCTCTCCGCATCAGCAGGGCTGTGGCTCTATCCAGAGCACGTTCTGCGGACCCTGCTCTCCTAGCCTGATCCTTTGCTTCTGCTTAACTAAGATCCCGCTCAGTGTTTTCTTCATGTCTTGAGTTCAGACTACCCCCAAAGAGCCCAAGTGGGTCCAGCCCATCATCCCTGCTTGCAGAGCTGTCACGACAGAAACTGGGCCACTGGGTGACAGAACCCTGGGAGCTCATTGGTCCCTTCCTATCAGGGTCATGTGGCACCAGCAAAGCAGGTCATGGAGCAGGAACTCCTGAGAAAAGCCTCTGGGGGGATGTTGTGGGCTGAATCCTATCCCCTCAAATTCATATGTTGAGAACCTAACTTCTGGTACCTCAGAACGTGACTCTGTTTGGAGACAGGACCTTTAAAAAGGTAATGAAGGGGGTTTCCCTGGTGGTGCAGTGGTTGAGAATCTGCCTGCTAATGCAGGGGACACGGGTTCGAGCCCTGGTCTGGGAGGATCCCCCATGCCGCGGAGCGGCTGGGCCTGTGAGCCACAACTGCTGAGCCTGTGCATCTGGAGCCTGTGCTCCGCGGCAAGAGAGGCCGCGATAGTGAGAGGCCCACGGACCGTGATGAAGAGTGGCCCCCGCTTGCCACAACTAGAGAAACCCCTTGCACAGAAACGAAGACCCAACACAGCAAAAATTAATTAATTAATTAATAAACTCCTACCCCCAACATCTTCTTTAAAAAAAAAAAAAAGGTAATGAAGGTAAAATGAGGTCATTAGGGTGGGTCCTAACCCAATATGACTGAGGTCCTTATAAGAAGAGGAAATGTGGACACAGACATGCACAGAAGAAAGACCATGTGAAGACACAGGGAGCAGACGTCCATCTGCAAGCCAAGGAAAGAGGCCTCAGAAGAAACCAACCCCGCTGACACCTGAGTCTCAGACTTCCAGCCTCCAGAATTGTGAGAAAATAAATTTCTGGGGGATCCTTTGTTAAGGCAGCCTTAGTGAGCTTATACAGGGTGCCAGGCAGTTTGAGGCAGAATGATGTTGTGAAAGAGCTTTGAATGGAAAGTTTTGCCATAAGGTGTTTACGGTGATTCTCCCGCCGGGAGACCTTAGGCAAGTGTCCTCATGTCTCGAGTCCTCAGTTTCCCCATCTGTAAAATAATTAGATGAGTTGACACCTGTGACATGCAAGCCTCCTAAATGACCCCATCTGAGGTCTCCTCTGTCCTGCTTCTAGAAGTTCGTCTGAAATGCGAGGGCAAAAGCTCTGGGGAGGACGGACCTCTGAGGAATTCATTCACTGCTCACTCACCATCCTGTCGTGGCCCACACTTTCCTTTCCATAGCAACTTTCCTACTTATGCCTACGTTCCCCTGAAACTAGGGGAATACCTGCCCGGAGACATAATTAGCCTAATTCCCCCACTGGCAGGAGGGTGACTGCAGGCGGGTGACTGCAGGCGGGTGATGCTGTGCTGGTGTGACTGACCGAATTCGAAAATAACACTCGGCCATGGGCTCTAGCCTCTCAGACAGGGCAGGACCAGGTGACCCCCGTTCCTCCTTCTCTGTCCTCCTTTCCCATCCTTACGTAGCCTGGGGGCTGGAAAGAGCCTGCTTTGCATGGTTCGGGAGGGCTGTCTGACCTCCTTGCCAGCTACAGGGGCACACTAACAAACTGCTCACCTCCGGGGGCCCTTGCTCCACCTTCTGTGAGCCAGTGAGTAGGACAGGTAAGATGCCAGCGTGGAGGAAGGCGCTCCCTAGGGGTTCGAGGCTGAAAGGGAGAGTTTTATTCTTTTTTATTTAATTAATTAGTTAATTTTGCAGCAATTAATTATTTTACAGTAGGTCCTTGTTGGTTATCTATTTTAAATATAGCAGTGTGTACATGTCAGTTCCAAACTCCCGGTCTAAGAGAGTTTTTTTTTCTTTTTTGTGGTACGCGGGCCTCTCACTGCCGTGGCCTCTCCCGTTGCGGAGCACAGGCTCCGGACGCACAGGCTCAGCGGCCATGGCTCACGGGACCAGCCGCTCCACGGCATGTGGGATCCTCCCAGACTGGGGCACGAACCTGCGTCCCCTGCATAGGCAGGCGGACTCTCAACCACTGCACCACCAGGGAAGCTCTAAGAGAGTTTTATTCTTATGCCGGGCTTTTCCTGTTGTTCCCTGTCCCTGTCACCCTGAGGTCCTGGTTCTGGGGGCTGGATGCTGGTCCCTTCCACTCACAGGCGTCATTAGATGGTTGTTGCTGCCGTTGCTGCTCTGTGGGGAGAAGCAGGAAGGACGTTCCCTGACTCTGCCTTCTAGGAGGGTTTTAAGGGTTGAACTGTGCCCCCCCAACCCCATTCATATGTTTAAGTTCTCACTCCCCACTACCTCAGATTGTGACCTTATTTGGAAATAGGGTCATTGCAGATATGATTAGTTAAAATGAGGTCATACTGGAGTAGGGTGGGCCCCTAATCTAATATGACTGATGTCCTTATGAAAAGAACACCTGTGAAGAGAAAAAGACATGTACAGAAGGAAAATGATGTGGAGACACAAGAAGAACACCATCTGCAAAGAATGTCAAGGATGGCTAGCAAACCCCCAGAACAGGCTCCCTCTCACAGCCCTCAGAAGGCACCAGCCCTGCCGCCATCTTGATTTTGCAATTCCAGCCTCCAGAACTGGGAGACAGTACATTTCTGTTGGTTAAGCCACCAAGTGTGTGTTATTTGCTATGGCAGCCCTAGCAAATGAACACAGAGGGAGTCCTTGGGACGTACACTCTCCCCAGAACTCGTGATAGTTTTGTCATACACTTTTACGTTACAGCCTTTCTGTCCCGGTTCTAAAAATAGGTCTTTTGAGGAGAGTATACACAAGTGCTTCATTAGGTTGATTGAGTGAAAATAACTGGGTGTGGCCCAGTCCCTGCTGCTCCACAGCTGTCTCCAGTCCTACCCTGAGCCACCTCGTGTGTATCATGCCCCTCTCCAAGTCCCTGCCACCCTCTGGAGATGCAGGGTGTCCTATTCACTTACATGCCCTGAGCACTCAGGTGCTGGAGCAAGTTAAGTCGTATTGTCCAATTTCTCGTCTCTGGGAGTTTAACAGAGGCTTCAACTTCCCTGGAAAGCCTTTCCTTACTCCCTGTCCACATTGATCTGGGCTAAATGCCCGTCCTACACGCTCTCCTAGAACGTTAAACTTTTCCTCTCACAGCAGTCACTTCACTGCCCCTTAATTGCTTGCGTACTCATCTACCTCTTCTTCTGGATTTTGAGTCTAGAAACTGTGTTTTGATCACTTTTGTGTCTCCAGAGCTGAGTAGAGTATCTGACAGCTAGTCCACTCTCGATTAGTATTTGTTGAGTGAATGAACCAATGAACGACTAGGTTAGGTTCAGCTCTGAACCCAAAAGCTGCACCAGCGCCGGGAGAGGACGTGGCTCATTAAGTAACGCTGCTTTCTGGTGCCTGAAGAACTCAAAACAGCTTTGATTCAAAATGTTGGCAAAATAGACTGCCTCCACTATTTTGACTTTTTCAGAAATGAATTGATGAGGTAATACATTTTGAAGCAATGCCACAGAAATACACCATGCTGTGCTTTTGAAACTGAAGTACGACAACGAGGTGGTGCTTCGGGCTTATGTCCTTGTCAGAGTTTAAAGGAATTTATTTACTGCTCTCAACTTATAACTGCAGACCCAGAACTGGCCTTCCTCTCTGAATGCTTTTTTTTTTTTTAAGTCTTTATTGAACTTGTTACAATATTGCTTCTGTTTTATGTTTTGGTTTTTTGGCCACGCGGCATGTGGGATCTTAACTCCCTGACCAGGGATCGAACCCGCATTGGAAGGCATTGGAAGGTGAAGTCTTAACCACTGGACCTCCAGGGAAGTACCTGGCCTTCCTCTTTGGAGATTGGTTTCTCTTCCCTCATAGGTGAAGGAAGAGAGTTGGCACATGAAAATATGTAACCTGCTAGAAGGAAGCAGCCTGCCAGGCTGTCCGTGGCTATTGTAACAGTCCTCCAATATTTATGAATATTTCCTAAAATGATCTGAATACTTGATTGTGAAGCTTGAGTGTAGAGTCTCCGGGGTTCTAGAGCACCTAAACTACAACCACCCTTGTGGAGAGGCCCAGTTGCAAACAATGACCTGAATTTTCTGGGTGCAAGTATTAATGTATGCAGCTCTGCAAAGTTAATTTCAGTCACCCAGTGAACATGTGGCATGATATATTCCAGGCCAGGCTGGCTTTTGCTCTGTAGTCTTGCATTGTTAATGTGTTTCCTACCTTTGCACATTTAATTGCATATATAAATATAACTGCACTTTAAAAAATCTCCCCCTAGGGGATAAGGCAGGGAGGGCAGTGTGTGGGGCTTGCGCCTCCATTTCGTCCTCCTCCATCTGGGGAGGCTTCACTGACTGATAATATAGTAGCATCCTTTCTGCCACATCTGAACGCTGTCTCAGAGTTTCCTACTTAGAACTTTTGGCAGTCAATGTCCATCACGAGAGATCAAAGCCTCCACCTCTGAGCTCAGGTATTATTACACCTCATTAAATAAAATAAATCAAATCAATAAAGTAAAAGAAAATCATTTTCTTTGCAGCTCATCATTTAAAATAGGTCACTAGGAGACTTCCCTGGCGGTCCAGTGGTTAAAACTTCGTCTTAGAATGCGGGGGGTGCGGGTTCTATCCCTGCTCAAGGAGCTAAGATCCCACATGGCTCAAGGCCAAAAAACCAAAACATGAAACAGAGCAATATTGTAACAAATTCAATAAAGACTTTAAAAATGGTCCAATCAGGGCTTCCCTGGTGGCGCAGTGGTTGAGAGTCCACCTGCTGATGCAGGGGATACGGGATCGTGCCCTGGTCCGGGAAGATCCCACATGCCGCGGAGCGGCTGGGCCTGTGAGCCATGGCCGCTGAGCCTGCGCGTCCGGAGCCTGTGCTCCGCAACAGGAGAGACCACGACAGCGAGAGGCCCGCGTACCGAAAAAAAAAAAAAAAAAAAAAAGGTCCAATCAAAAAAAAAATCTTTAAAAATAAAATAGGTCACTAAACTTCTTCTATAGAAGGCCAGACAGTAATATTTTAGGCTTTACAGACACATATGGTCTCCTTTGCATAGTCTTGTTTCTGTTTACATTTTTGCTTTGTTTTTTGGACTTTTAAAAACAAAATTGACCTTTGAACGACATGGGCTTGAATGCAGAGGTCCACTTATACACGGAATTTTTTCAATAGTAAATACTATCGTACCACACGATCCATGGTTGGTTGAATCCGTAGTTGGTTGAATCTTTGGATGCGGGACCAGGGTTCGGGAAGGCCAACTGTCAAGTTATAAGGGTCTTTTCAACTGTGTGGAGGGGCAATGCCTCTAACCCCTGTGTTGTTCAAGAGTCAACTGTTTTTAAAACTATAAAAACCATTCTGAGCTCCTGAGCCACATAGAAATGGACTGTGGGCTATATTTGGCCCACCAGCCATAGTTTGCTGACTGCTGATGTGAAACATTGTGTTTTTCAAGTATGTGACGATGATCACAGTGTTTACCATTGAAAGCTTTCGTAGATATAATTCTAAGAAGGGCTGGAGTACCTGTGTCATGTGTAGGATTATATACAATTATGAAATTCTAGCATGCATAATTCATGTTACGTTGAATACTGAAAATATAATGCTTCTGTAAATAGGACATGAATCATAAACTCTTATTGGGTTTTCAAGTTTGCAGCTTAGGAAGTGCATAATTATCCCCAAATCTGACGGCTTGGAAGTAACTTTACAATCTTGTTTTGTCTGAAGCTGTTGCACAGGTGGAATTTGGAAGTCCAGGCAGGGCTTTGCGTGTAGACATCTGTGAATATCCGTTGGCATCAAAAATCATCTCACAGTGGGTGCAAGTTTAAATTGTTGTGGAGAAGTGACTAATGTTCTAGAAAAATCTGTCTGCCCTGAAATATGAGATCTGACTTTGAGCTAAGAGGCTTCAGGAATTTGCATTTGCTCCAGGAAACACGTCATTGGTGCTCTCTTCATACAGCACTCGTTTTTATCTCCTAGTTGCCATGAAACTTGAGAAACTTATTGCACGTGGCTGTGTGTCTGCCTCTCATCTGGGGTCACTTTCCTTTGTTTTCTGAAGGGAACTTCGGTTCTTCGCTTTTTAATCTGTAGAAACTGGTGATTCCAAACTTAGTGCTGTGTTTCCATGCGTGTGTGCCTTCTTCTTTGGTGCCCTTAAATTGAGCCACTCTCGTGGTTACCTGTGGCCAAAGTGAGGACCGAGAGGTGAATAAAAATATATACCACGTAGAGAGTTATAGAAATGTTAATTAATTTAATTTAAACATAGATTGGCAATATTTCTCCCCTCTGGCTTCTTGCCCGGCAACTCTTCCAGGCCCCAGAGATCCGTGCTGGCTGTTTCCATAAGACATCGGTACAGATGAAGCATGTGCTGGCGGCTGAGTTCTCCACTTCCATCTGGATGCTTTTGGCATCGTGCAGACATTGTTTCAGCGTGCCGAAGTCACCATGTAAGCTGATCTTTTTAAAAAGTCCCCACACTAGGTTAGCTGCATGTAGTCCGTGCTCGCTGTTCAGGTTCTTGTCCTCTAGAAACTTACCTTCTAAGACTTCCTGACCCACTCACCCATCACAGGTAATGCCATGGGGAGACGGCTCTTTCATCTTCAGGAACACACTACTGTTTCCCTCAGTGGGATTCATATCCTCAAACATCCTGACAGAGAGGCATTGGGGAAACTCATATATCGAATAACTATGCTTCAGAAGTTAAAAAAGATGATAGAATATTCTCTAATCAAGAAGTTACTGTTTAGACGTGGTAAGTACTTAATGGTGATGACGTGAGTGATACCGTTGAAGGAAAGGGTTTGGGTCCTTAAAACTAGGCCACCTAAGAATGCCAAAGTCGTAGGATTGAAACAGGGTGGCAGACAGAGCTCAGGGTCAGCCATCTAACTCCATTCAAAACATGGAGCTCTCACTCTAGAGAGAAATAAACTCATCTGCCGGGAAATAAATAAGTTCAGGGACCCAGCACTAGTACAGGGTCTTGTGTAGTCAGCACTATTTGTTGACTGACTTTATTTATTTATTATTGGAGTATAGTTGCTTTACACTGCTGTGTCAGTTTCTGCTCTACAGAAAAGTGAATCAGCCATACGTATACATATATCCCTTCTTTTTTGGATTTACTTCCCATTTAGGTCACCACAGAGCACTGAATAGAGTTCCCTGTGCTGTACAGCAGGTTCTCATGAGTTATCTATTTGTTGACTTTAAATAGGTTAGAAGTTGCCTGTTGGCCCCTAGTCAAGAACACAGACCCTAGAATCAGGCGGTCCTGCTTCTCCGTCCAGCTTTCCCTCCTTCCAGCGCTCAGTTCATCTACTCCTTTCATTACACCAAAGAACCAGTCCTCTTCCCATGACCCAGCAAGCCTGTGCGGACATGGCTGGGGAGCTGGGAGACCTGGGTTTTTGCTCTGCATCAGTACCAGCTAGGAGTATGGTTTTAAGCCGCAGGGCTTTGGTTTCATCATCATCTGTGTGAAGAGGGGATTGAGCTGGACACCTCCTGGGATTCCTTCTTTTTTTTTTTTTTTAACATCTTTATTGGAGTATAATTGCTTTACAATGGTGTGTTAGTTTCTCCTTTATAACAAAGTGAATCAGTTATACCTATACGTGTATCCCCATATCTCTCCCCTCTTGCGTCTCCCTCCCACCCTCCTTATCCCACCCTTCTAGCTGGTCACAAAGCACTGAGCTGATCTCCCTGTGCTATGTGGCTGCTTCCCACTGGCTATCTGTTTTACGTTTGGTAGTGTATTTATGTCCATGCCACTCTCTCACTTTGTCCCAGCTTACCCTTCCCCCTCCCCATGTCCTCAAGTCCATTCCCTAGTAGGTCTGCATCTTTATTCCCATCTTGCCCCTAGGTTCTTCAGAACCATTTTTTGTTTTTTTAGATTCCATATATATGTGTTAGCATATGGTATTTGTTTTTCTCTTTCTGACTTACTTCACTCTGTATGACAGACTCTAGGTCCATCCACCTCACTACAAATAACTCAATTTCGTTTCTTTTTATGGCTGAGTAATATTCCATTGTATATATGTGTCGCATCTTCTTTACTGGGATTCCTTCTTGATTATATTTCTGTACCATGGGTATGTTGTCAAGGTAGGATGTGCTGAGTTCAATTCTCAGTCTTATTGCCCAAAAAAGTCTATAATGCAGGCAAGTAAGTTTTTAATTTACTGTTCATTGATTTGTGCCCCTCCGTCATCCTTAGATGTATAAGTAAAGCTGGTAGGTTTCTTTGTTTTCATTTACCTGCAAAGTGTGCAAGTGCCACTTAGAATGGGACACATGATAATACCAATATAGGGGGCAAGTCTAATCAACACAGTCAATTCTCATTTTTCACGATAGTTAGGTTCTATAAAATGGCCACAAACACTGAGTTAGTGAATAATGAACCATCACTTTCAGGGGAAATAGAGGGTTAGGTTCTCGCAAGCCTCTGGTTACAACATTTTCATCAACTAATCCTACATAACTTTGTTTTATGTGTGTTTAAAGACACCTTATTTAATATATGTTGTTGATTCACTAGCACTGAAGCAGGGCCAACAGCTCTTTATCGCTCATGCCAAGGAACCTTATCTCGTGGATTTTCTCTGTAAGGCACATCACAACCTTTTGTGCTTGGAAACACTTAGGCAGTGCTTCAGCAGTATGCCTGGGGGCCATTCTGAACAGTGGAATTCCCACCCCAAAGCACAAAAATGTGGCACAGAATATATCCTGAAAAGGACACTTGAGCAGGAACAAGAAGGCCCAGTGTCACCTTGTTCAATCTCCACAGGGATCGGGCAAGTTAGGAAACTCACAGTTTTCTCTGCTCTGTGAATGTTCGCGAATGACTGAAAGGGCCACGAGTTTGGATTTGGGGTTACAAATACATTTCAGCGAATAGGTGAATTTGCAGATACGGAATCTGTGAATAACAAGCATCAGCTCTACGTTATATGAGATTATACTGAGTTTTAACTTAAGGGAACACAATTCTTTGCTTTGTTCGAAGTCCATGTGTATTATTATTATTAGTTAGGGTGAGGCCTAATTGCTAAACAAAGAGGATCTATATTAAAGTGGCTTAAGGAAAACAAAGGTTTATTTTTCTCTCTTATGAGACCGTACAAATGCCCCAAAGTGAGCTGTCCTGGTTGGAGAATAGCTCACCCTCATCCCTGGGTTGCAGGTACCACATTTGTGTCCCAGCTCACAGGAAGGGTAAAGAAAAATGAATCCAGGACAAAGGATCCCTTCTTAAGAAAGTGACGTACTGGGAATTCCCGGGAGGTCCAGTGGTTAGGATTCCATGCTTCCATGGTAGGGGGCACTGGGTTCGATCCCTGGTCGGAGAACTAAGATCCCACAAGCCATGTGACCAAAAAAAAAAGGAAAGTGACGTGGATGTCATGTCACATGTGTCATGTCACATGTCACTTCTGCTTACATGCTAATTTACCAAAAGCAGGTTGGGAAACGCGTTTCTCATGGGGAAGTCACATGTCCAGGCAGAAGTGTCAAATGGATTTGGGGGGTCAAATAGCCTCAGCAACACTGTATAGAAATAACACTGGACTGCGTCAACTGTCCTCAGTGATCTCATTCATTCGAGAGCCACGAATCAGCAATAACAGTACAGCAGTGAAACTGACAGACTGAATGCCATGCTGATCCATTCTTACAACTTGCTTTGGATTTTTAAACCCAAGAAGCCTCCGCTAAGCATCTGACATGATAATTATGTTTATAATAAGTCCTTGATCAAACATCAAAACAGCAGCTCTACCTGGAGGTGTTTAGCTCAGATACGCTGTCTGTTAAATAGTTAATAGCAAACTGCTGTTCCCTACATTTAACATAACAAATTCACGTGTCAGGCACGTTATCTGAAGAGAGTATTATCAGATGCCGGAACAATGAGCATGGAGGGAGAAGAGGCCCAGGTGGAGAGGAGACGGATGCTCTGGAGATGCAAAGAGGTTAAAAAGTGACCTGCTCAGTGGTGGGGAGGCAGGAGTGGTGGGTGCCCAGGCTTCTCAGCCTGGCATCCCGAAGGCCTCTCACCAGTCTCTTTGGGCCAAACACCTAGGAGAACTTACTGCTCATTTATTATTATTTTTTCGTAGTCAAGGTGGAGTATAAGTTCTATAAGACCCTTCAGGGAAGATGGAAATTCCCATGACCAGGAGTTAAGGACCTGGATTCGCCAGACATTGCAGCAAGGATGTACCCTCTCCAAGTCTCATGTCCTCATGTGCAGGCTGGGGTTAGTGACAGCCTCTACCACCTGGGGTTTTGTGAGGATTAACTGAGTTTATTGTGAAGAACTAGTACTGCGTCTGGCAGGTGGTAAGTGCTTTTTAAGTGTTAAAATGGGAAAATGGTGCTAAACAGATGACAGATAATTTCACACTTCTGGGTTGGACATTGCCCTGGCTCCAGTAGTGAACATGCTTATCTCTGGCTATATGAGTAATTCATCCTGTCCAATTAGAATAAGTCTCAGAGTTTTTCATGGGACACTAGTAAACAGGCTTCTTCTATTTTGCTGTACTTGAATCTGGGAGGGCAGGAAAGTAAAGAAGTAGGAGTCATCTTGCATTGAAAGGTTTAGAACTTGCCTGAGAATAATGCCCAAAACTCAGAGGAGAAGAGCTAAGCCAAGAGGTCAAGTTCTCATGACTCCTTCGGGCAGCTGAATTCAGCCATGTCTGAAGCTAATGCTGTTACCTGACTTACCAATCTTATGAACCAAGAGATCGCCTCTTTGCATAAGCCATTCGGGTTAGGTTTTCTGCCACTTGTAACTGAAGACCAGCTAGAAGATCATGGTAATAGGCCAGTTTCCGTTCCACAGGTGTTTATTATTGGAATACAGTAATTAAGACAACATAGATCCTGATCCTTAAGATCTCATTAACTAGACACATTCACAGCTAACTATAATCCCAGCAAAAGAAAATCATCCTTGATGTCTCAATTTTAGCCCAAATGAATTAAGCCTGACCAGTCTTGAATGTGTCAGAAAATCCAAAGGTGGGACACCCTTGGACCCACACGGCAAAGAGCAAATAGACTTGTCTCTGTTGTCCCAGAGGTTCCATGGTTCCTCTGAAAAGTGACCCACCGTAAACAATGGTGAAAGTGAAGTGGAATAGAGGTATAGATTCAAAAATCTGGCCATGAATAGTATTTTTCAAAAGCAGCTGATTCCAGAAAAAGGAAATCCTTCAAACCCAAAGCTTTGTTACTGCACTTTTCCCTCCTTTGCTCTTTTACACCCTCAGCAAAATGTTTTAGTGGAAGCATAGGCAGATTGACCATCATGGGTTCAGAAGGTGTCATGGGGAAGTGGTAATCTTATCTTGAAGGTACAATAAAGATTCAGTCTTTCACATCCTCTTGCAGCTCTTTAAGTGGAGGGATATCTTTTGTTGCTGTGTATGCGTGTATACATGTGAATATATGTACAGTTGGCTTGTGAACATGGCGTTGAACTACACAGGTCCGCTTATATGCATATTTTTTTTCAATAAATATGTACTGCAGTGCTACACGATCCCCAGTTGGTTGAATCTGCAGATGAAGAACTGTGGCTATAGAGGGCCAACTGTAAAATTATACCGGGATTTTCAACTGTGGAGGGTCAGAACCGTTAACTGTATATATGTCTATTCTTACTGTTGAAGTGAGTGGCAATAGTGCTGGACACCTGGTCTTGCTTGGTAGCTTTTTGAAAAGTATGTGCTCATAGTACTGTCTGGTAGGCCATGCTCACTGGAGATGTGAGCTCCAGAAGAAAAAGAAGATTTGGTAAAGCTCCATTCACAGATGACTTAACCTGGAAGGTTGTTTCTCTATGGGCAGTGCTTATCTTAATCAAAGAAGAAAACATTTGGGCAAACTCATTCATAACTATGACTCAATATTATTAAATGTCATTCCATGGAATAGATTTAATCCAAAGGGAGATTTTAATTAAGGAGCCAGTGTTACACTTAACTAATTGCTTGCTTCTCTTCTTCCATGAGCAGATTTCTTGTCATGGTGGAAAATGTATCACTGCCTTTCTCTCTCCATATGACTGCCTCGAAGTCGCACTGTCCATGGACTTCGCTAGGGAGAGCCCGGTGTTAAGGAGGCTGGTTAGAGCAACGGCCTTACTTATATGAATTAGGTAAAATAATATCCATCTCAAATTAGAGGTGAGAATTAAATGAAATAACACATATTAAAAAAAACCTGGAACATTACAGAACCTCAGAAAAAAGTGTTGTTTTCCTTCATTCATTAAATACATTTGCAAACAAACACTGAGGGCTGATGATCTCAGGTAGTTTTCCTGTTCTCTGACGTTGAACACCACCACTACAGATGCTCTTTTTCCCTTTTCTTTTCTTTTTTTTCCAATAAGTGCCATCGTCAGTCCTCACATATTTATGAGGACAACTAAGTGTAAACCATTGTGATAGTTGTTGGTTGAACAAAATAATTTGGGCCCTCTCTTCATGGAAGTAAGAGTTAAGTGGGAAAGCAAAGAGTGAGTGAGGAAACAAAGTATATATAATTAAAAATTGTGGAAATTACTGAAAAGGAAAAGAACAGAGCACAATAATAGAGTATAAGGATGAAAACCTCATTTAGGTAGGGTTACAGAAAAGATCTCTCCTTGGAGGTCACATTTAAACTGTGAGAGAAGTGACATTTTGGTAGAGAACTAAAAGGTGAAAACAAGAGAGCCAAGGTAATGTACGAGTAAACAGATTTTGGGCATGGGAACACAATATTTACATCTGGAAAAGAACTTGATGATTCAAGGAACTTAGAGCTGGTTGGTGTGCTGCTGCATGATGAGTAAGCAAGGCAGAGGATAATATGAGAGGAGTTTAGGATGCAGCAGGAGAGAAGTTATACAGGGTAGGGGCCATGGAAGGCATATACATGTTATCTAAAATGCCATGGGAAGCCACTACAGAGTTTTAAGCAGGAGAGTAATGTAATTTACTTTAAAGTTTTAATGAGTACTGTAATTGTTGTATAGAGAAGTAATTAGAGGGGGAAATAGTGAAAGCAGAAGGTAAGATAAAAGGCTGTTTTGGGAGTTCAGAGAAGAGATAGTTGTTTGAACCATAGTGGTTGCAGTGGAGCAACTGAGAAGAATATGGGATGAAGAATTGACAGAGAGTTGGTAATACATTTGATGTGGAGAGGTAGAAAGCGAGAATTTGGAATCATGGATGATTCCCTGTGGTTCTTGATATTAATGTGGAGGAAAGGACCATATACTAGAGGGGAAGAGACAAGAGGAGGAATTAATTTGGTTGATGTGAAGATCAAGATTTTAATTTTGGACATGTTTGAGATGCTTGTGAGATATCTGAGTTCACTCCTCAAGAAAGTCTTTAGAAACACAAGTATGGAGTTCAAAGTAGAGGTTCGAACTATTGGTTTATATTTGGGCATCACTGGCATATACAGGCTTAGTTAAAGCCATGGGAATGGATGAGATCATCGAGGGAGAAAATATGGAAAGATAAAAGTACCTAGGGCTGAGCCAGGCAGCAAAGAAGAAGATGACACCTTTAGGCAAAGATTAACTAATGAAAATTAGAAAGACAGAAGAGTTTGTTGTCACAGGAGCCAAGACTAGAGAACTTTTAAAAGGAGGGTGTAGTTAAATTTGTTAAGTAATGCTGAAAACCGAGTAAGGAGACAAAAAAACTGCCTGCTGTATTTGGCAACGTGACTGTCATTAATGACTCTAGCAAGAGTAATTTCAGAGCGTGATATGGATGAGAACCAAATTGGAGTGAGTTGAAGAGTGAATGGAAATTCTTCTTCTGGTAAGACAATGGACCAAAATCATCGTAACATTCTCCTGCTCAAACATTTATATATACTGGATAGACTACAACAACATTAATTTGCATGCATGGCTGAGCTTTCAGTAAATAAAATGGAAATTCCCCAAGTGCTAGAAATTCATATGAGAAATAAAATAAAGAAAGAAGCATGCAAGCTAATTTTGGGGCTATTCTGGGAGAGGCCGTCCATCTTAATCATCTAGGAGCTTGGGTTTTAATGATCATGTAGCAACAAAAGATGAGACTTTAAGACTACATGAGGTGAGAAGTTAGAACTAAGGTATTTGCACAAAGCTCAGATTGCGTTGTCAGTGAACTCATCATCATCATCATCGTTATCATCATGATCATCTCATAAGAGTTTAAAACCCCCAAACTGAACTTCATGAGGGGTTGAGGTTTATAGTTATACTATTAGCATTATTTAGAAACTCTTAAGCCAAGAATTCAACATGAAATTTGGTACCAGGATGAAGCAAACATTAAACTCTGGAGGGACATTTCCTCAAACGATATCACAGAATTTCCATGGTAAAGACTTAGTGCAGATGAGCTCAGAGTCCAAAATTACAAAACATATATGGAAGTAATCCCTAATGAACAAGAGTCAGCCAACACACATGCACAGACTCATATATAAACAGGGAGATTAGAACCTTAGTAGAATAATCTGTTGGAGACTGTATATTTATTATAATGAAAAATGTAAAAGAAGGAATCAAAAACTTAAGAAAAGAATACGATATGAGAAATAAACAGACAAGAAGAAAATAAAGTAAAATTTCTAGAAATGCAAATTAGTCTGTTAAATTAAAGACTCAGTTGTTGGCTTGTTGGTTGGTTTGCATCTGCAAATGGACAGCTCTGTGCTGTGTAATGGAGACATAACTGTGAGACCCTATACTTACTCTCACAGAGCTTGTAGTCTTGTGGGAGATGATTGGCATGATTCCCATCACCAGAAAAACAAAAGCAGTTAGTTAATCCATTGATAAGTTATTAGAATAACTGAATAAAATTGAAGAAAGTATTAACACACTAAAAGACATATCGGAATTAGAAAACAAAGAAATAATTCAATTACCTAGAATATCATTTGAAGATACAAATAGATACAAATGTGAAAAGAAGTTTTAAAAATATGGAGGATAAATTTAGAAAGATCAACATACATTTAATAGGAGTTCCAGAAAAGGAGACTAAAAGAGAAGAGACAATATTCAAAAAAACAATGGCTGAGAATTTTCCAGAACTGATATACAGACATGAAGCTACCAGTTCAAGAAACACAACATATTCCAAGCAAGATAAATAAAAATACATCCACAGAAATAGATCATAGCAAATCTGCAGAACACCAAAGACAAAAAGAAGATTGTAAAAGTAGCCAGAGAGAAAAGACAGATTTTCTAAAAATGAAGAAAAGTTATACTGGAAGCAGATTCTAATTAGTAACAGTATAATGCAGAAGACAATGGACGATCACCTTCAAAATATAGCTAAAAAACTGTCAACTTAGAATTTAACACATACCTAAAATAAAAATCAAGATTGAGGGTAAAAGTATCTTTAGTAAGACTAAGATCCAAAATCAAAGAAAATACTTCCCAAATGTCTAGTTGACTCTAAGCTATGTGTATAAACGAGAGACACCCCAAGGGCCCAGAGAAAAAGCACACATAGATAATAGAGGTCTGTCCTTGAAAGGCAAGATGTTCATGATGAGGGTGTGTTTGCTTAGACTTTTACAGATTGAGTTCCCTACCCATCACAAGGCTGATACTGAGTATATCCCCTCCCAAATCCTTGGGTGATCACTAAATTACTAGGAGGAAGGGAGATGGCCAGGGGGCCAGGCTAAAAATTAGAAGCTGGAAGGGAAAAACCTAAGTAGAGACATCTGTGGCTGTACATCACAGCTGATACAGATTCTTCATTTAGAATCCAGGAATTAATTACCAGTTGTCAGTAGAAGGCAACAGAATCTATAGTCTCTCCCATATATTATGTACAATTTCAAGTTTGACCAAAACTTCCTAGACATCCAAAGAAGCAGGAACTTGTGAGCCTTACTCAAGTAGAAAAAAACATAGTTAATAGAAACTTACTCTGACTGGCTGAGTGGGTCCAGATATTGGATTTAGCAGATGAAAACTTCAAAGCAAGTCTTATATTTGAAGAAGTAGATTAAAATATGTTTAGTGAATGAAAGCAAAACATAATAAGATAAGAGAAATAATGGGCAATCACAATGGCAAAATGGAAATTGTGAAAAGAACCAATTGAAAATTTTGGAGCTGAGAACTATGTTAACTGAAATGAAAATCCACCAGATGGACTGAAAGAGGTATTTGAAATACTATAGAAAAGAATCAATTAACCTGAAGATAGTATTTATTTATTTATTTATTTATTTTAAGGCTTGTCTTATTTATTTTTTTAACATTTTTATTGGAGTATAATTGCTTTACAATGATGTGTTAGTTTCTGCTTTATAACAAAGTGAATCATATCTCCTTATCTCCTCCCTCTTGCTTCTTGCTTCTTGAAGTAGGATTTTATTGCTATAAACTTCCCTCTTAGAACTGCTTTTGCTGCATCCCATAGGTTTTGGGTCGTTGTGTTTTCATTGTCATTTGTTTTTAGGTATTTTTTGATTTCCTCTTTGATTTCTTCAGTGATCTGTTGGTTATTTAGTAGTGTATTGTTTAGCCTCCATGTGTTTGTATTTTTTACAGATTTTTTTCCTGTAATCGATACCTAGTCTCATAGTGTTGTGGTCAGAAAAGATACTTGATACGATTTCAATTTTCTTAAATTTACCAAGGCTTGATTTGTGACCCAAGATATGATTTATCCTGGAGAATGTTCCATGAGCACCTAAGAAGAAAGTGTATTCTGTTGTTTTTGCGTGGAATGTTCTATAAATATCAATTAAGTCCATTTTGTTTAATGTATCATTTAAAGCTTGTGTTTCCTTATTTATTTTCATTTTGGATGATCTGTCCATTGGTGAAAGTGGGGTGTTAAAGTCCCCTACTATGATTGTGTTGCTGTCGATTTCCCCTTTTATGGCTGTTAGCATCTGCCTTATGTATTGAGGTGCTTCTATGTTGGGTGTATAAATATTTACCATTGTTATATCTTCTTCTTGGATTGATCCCTTGATCATTAGGTAACATCCTTCTTTGTCTCTTATAATAGTCTTTATGTTAAAGTCTATTTTGTCTGATATGAGAATTGCTACTCCAGCGTTCTTTTGATTTCCATTTGCATGGAATATCTTTTTCCATCGCCTCACTTTCTGTTTGTGTGTATCCCTAGGTCTGAAGTGGGTCTCTTGTAGATAGCATATATATGGTCTTGTTTTTGTATCCATTCAGCCAGTCTATGTCTTTTGGCTGGAACATTTAATCCATTTACATTTAAGGTAATTATTGATATGTGTGTTCCTAGTACCATTTTCTTAATTGTTTTGGGTTTGTTATTGTAGGTCTTTTCCTTCTTTTGTGTTTCCTGCCTAGAGAAGTTCCTTTAGCATTTGTTGTAAAGCTGGTTTGGTGGTGCTGAATTCTCTTAGCTTTTGCTTGTCTGTAAAGATTTTAATTTCTCTGTCAAATCTGAATGAGATCCTTGCTGGGTAGAGTAATCTTGGTTGTAGGTTTTTCCCTTTCATCACTTTAAATACATCCTGCCACTCCCTTCTGGCTTGCAGAGTTTCTGCGAAAGATCAGCTGTTAACCTTATGAAGATTCCCTTGTATGTTATTTGTTGTTTTTCCCTTGCTGCTTTTAATATTTTTTCTTTGTATTTAATTTTTGATAGTTTGATTAATATGTGTCTTGGCGTGTTTCTCCTTGGATTTATTCTGTGTGGGACTCTCTGTGCTTCCTGGACTTGATTGACTATTTCCCTGAACATAGTTTAATAGAAGTTACCCAATCCAAAAATCAAAGAGAAAAAAATGTAAAGGAAAATGAACTGTCTCAAGAGCTAAGAAGCAATATTAATAATTCCAACATATATGCTATTGGAAATCCAAAAGGAGAAGAAAAAATTATATAGAAATAGTTTGATGAAATAAAGGCTCAAAAATTTCCCCAAATTTTTCAAGAACATTAACTTACAGTTCTCAGAAGTTCAATAAATTTCATGTAGGATAAAGTTCAAGGAAACCACAGCTTAATCACCTCACTGTAAAATTGCAGGAAGACAAAGATTTGGGGAATTATGGAATATTTTGATTACTGTGGTAGTCACATAACTATATATATCTCCCCAGACTCCTCAAACTGTACAGTTAAAATAAGTGAATTTTATTTTTCGTTAGCTATGCTAAAACAAAACTATAGAAAAATATACATGTGTAATACATATATGTATATGTTTATCACATGTATCTTTTTTTTTTTTCTTGAGGTACACGGGCCTCTCACTGTTGTGGCCTCTCCCATTGTGGAGCACAGGCTCCGGACGTGCAGGCTCAGCGGCCATGGGTCACGGGCCCAGCTACTCTGCGGCATGTGGGATCTTCCTGGACTGGGGCATGAACCCATGTCCCCTGCATTGGCAGGTGGACTCTCAACCACTGCACCACCAGAGAAGCCCACATGTATCTATTTTATAGTTAATTTGGATTTATCTCAAGAAAACAAGGATAGTTTAGCATTAACTTTAGACAAATCCTTTATTTTAAATTAGGACATAAAGAGATTAAAGGAGAAAACCATATGATCCTTTTATAGATACAGGAAGAGTATCTGATAAAATTCAACAGTGACTCATGATAATCTTGTCTAGTAAACTATGACTAGAAGGACTTTTCCTCATCCTGAGAAAATATATCTTCTGAAAACCTGCAACAAATATTTTAAATCATGAAACTTGAGAAGCATTCACATTCACTGATACCATTGATCTCAGCCTTAATCCAACTTTTTACTGGAGGTCCTAGCTAGTGAAATGAGACAAGAAAAGTAAAAGAAACATGTAATCATTAAAATGGAGGCTAAGCAGCTTTTCTTTTGGAAAAAAATGATCTCAATAGTTCAGTATTCCAGACTGCAAACCTCATCAGTCAGCAATATATGTGTTCCTAAAAATCCCCCCACCGTGCAAAATCTCACAATAAAAAGCACAGGGCTTAGGAGAGAAGTGGAATCAGGGGGGCAACACGCAAAAACTTCATCATTAACACAGAAAAAAAAGATAGGGGAAGAAACTGGAAGCACTTTTTCAGGTATTAAATGGTTACAAAATACATAAATACTACAGTGAATATGGCCCTTTACCTTGGGAAAAAACTGACAGGTTGCTTGTGGAGCAGCCATGAGAAGAGTTTCAGCTGGTGAATTATGGTGAGGCAGTGGAAAGAGGTTATCTGAGGTCTCCTGGAAAGTTGTAACACCAGATGTAAACAGGTGTGGCATATAACATACCTGTGATCGGAGGTAGCTGGTAGATGTTTGAGGTACACACATGCGTGCGCTGTGTGTATTCCTACACAGCCTGGTTAGGCTGTGTGCTGTTCTCTGCATTTACCTAATGTTTCTAGCTGATGGGCTTGTACAGAAGCAAATTGGATATTTGTATTATGCTCATATTTTTTCTTACTGTAACAATTGTCTTGGAACAAATTTACACTTTCAAAACAGACACTGTAGCCGAACTGATTGTATAAGAAAATACAAGAGTGTATGTTTATTTTAGCATTGTTGTATGGGAAAATAATTTTCCTAAGTAAGACACAAGAAGTAAAAGCCATAAGACATGGATAGATTTGACTATATTCAATAATAATAGGAATAATGATGATGATAAAACTTTACACATAGCAAAAATGATATAGCAAAAAACAAAAAAAATAAGCCATTGACTGGCTTAGAGAAGGTGATACTATTTATATAGAACTTCTACAGATCAATAAGAAATATGCAAACAATCTAAAAGAAAAACGGGCAAAGGCAATTTACAAAGCAGATAAAACAAATGTCTAATAAGCATAAGAAGGGCTGCCCTACCCCTCTAATAATTAGGGAGATGAAAACTAATTCAACAATAAGCTACCACCTACATACCAGTTTGGCAATTAGTAAGTTTGATTGCACCAAATGTTGGCAAGAATGTGGGAAACAGGAACTTTTATAATTGATGATGAAAACAAGAACTGTTATAATCACTTTGGAAAGCTATTTGTCAGTCTAGTAAAACTGAAGATGCTGATAGTTTAGGACTGGTCCCCACCCTAGAGAATATATGTCATACGTATATATGATCGAGGATGTTCAAAGCAGGAATGTTTGTGATAGCAAAAACATGGAATAATCTGTCTTTTATTAAGGGAATGTATAAAGCTTTGTTTATTGAAATGATGGGAAAGTATAGAGCAGTTAAAATTGTGCCCTAGATCTATGGATATCAACATAAATAACTTGCACAAAGAAACACAATGTTGGGACTTCCCTGGTGGTTCAGTGGTTTAGACTTTGCCTTCCAATGCAGGAGGTGTGGGTTCAATCTCTGCTCAGGGAGCTGAGATCCCACATGCCTTGGGGCCAACAAACCAAAGTAAAACAGAAGAAATATTGTAACAAATTCAATAAAGACTTTAAAAATGGTCCACATCAAAAAAAAAAAAAAAGGAAACAATGTTAAGGGCGAAATATATGTAACTGTTACATAGAGCATGGAAAATATTCATGGAAAATATTCAAAAGACAAACTACTAGTATCTATATGTTTTATGGATACATGTGTGTATTAGAACACTTGGGAAGGGAATAAGGCACAGCAACTTCAGAGTTGTGGTTAACCGGGTAGAGGAGGAATGTAGTGTGGGGTCTGATGTTCCTGAAACATTTTGTATCTTATTTTTTAAAAAAGAGAGAGTCATTGGATGCAAATTGGCAAAATTTGCTTAATCTCAGTGGCGAATCCATGGGTGTATGTCTTGTGTTATTTTCTGCATTTTTTGTTTGTTTGAAATTTATTCAGCAAATATATATTGAGTGCCTTATTTTATGCTAGGCAATTTTAGTAAATGAAAAGCAAAATATAAGGGAGTGGATGGAAAGGGAAGTCTTGCATTGACACATATATAGAAACATCTAGCTGGAAGTGTGTTTGGGCCACCTGGGCTCGCAGGGGGCGTCCTGCAGTGTAATAGGGCTGTGTGAGCATTGCCTCTGTCAGCAAAGACATCTGAACCTGAACCCAGTGCTTATGTCTGTGGAGGGCGCTGGAGATGTGAACAAGTTGCTTTTTCTATTTAGAGCACGTGTGCAGGCTTTCTTCCTTCAGGACCGGGGCCAACAGTGTGCTCGGGGAGTGGACAGCGGGCCTGCCTTTGGGTCCCCACGGACAGCAGGATGTTAGGACAGCTGTGTCTGAAGATACCTCTTGTTTAGGGAAACTGAAAGGCTCTGGGATGCAGGGAAACAAGGTGGTTTATATTTCATAGCCAGGAAGCTCTGAATTTTCTAACATAAAGGCAACTCTGCCTGGAAATGCTGAGAGTCGTCCTTCCTGACGGACGCAGGGAAGGGTCAGAAGGCCTTTGACCACTGGTTCTCTCTCTATTGGCCTTAACCCTCTCGCAGCTGGACGAGAGGATCCTGGGAAATAGCACATCCCAGACGAAGGCTCCTGGGATGCCAAGGGGTTAACAGGCACTTGGTGTGAAGTTTTAATATTCCACAAATGAAATGTGCATGTGAAATGGGAAAAAAAGAGGAAAAGATTATATTTGTCAGCTGGGCTGCCATATGCTGTTCTGGCCGGAGCACAGCAAAAATGGTGACAGTTCTTTCCTGAATGAGAATCTCTGTCAACTCCTGATTTCATGCCTTTCTTTGGACAAGCAGGAGCTCTCTTCATGACCAGGCAGTCTAAGATTGTTGTTTTTGTGGGGGCAATCTGTGTCTACCCCTAAAAGGTAGAACGTTGGCATTGCTTGGCTTGATTTTTCAGGCAGTCGAAAAATCATAAAATTCATCAGCATATTTTCTTCTTCTTCTTCTTCTTTTTTTTTTTTTTTTAAATGAAATTGGCCCTTAGGGTAAAAACAGTCCTCCGAAAGAACAAATAGCTAGCTGAATGACACATGGAGAGGAGGTTATGTTGGCAGATCTGTTAGTTCCCACCAAA
This sequence comes from Tursiops truncatus, assembly GCF_011762595.2. Lineage (NCBI taxonomy): Eukaryota > Metazoa > Chordata > Mammalia > Artiodactyla > Delphinidae > Tursiops > Tursiops truncatus. Next base: position 10,917,759 of record NC_047050.1, on the reverse strand, counting down.
GTCATCATCACACAATTTTGCAGAATTGACTTTGTCACACAAAAGGCTTTTCTTATTCATATTTGGTAAGTTATGATGTATGTTAGTAAAAAATAAATATCTGAGTCTTTGTGTTGTAAGAAAAACAAATAAGATTCAGTCTTGATGTGAGGAAGTAGCTCTTTTCTAATTATATATTTCTGTCTTATTTTGCATTTGAAAACGCTAAACTGGACACAATTACTTTTTTCTTTAAATAATGTTTTATGGATTCTGTTTGCTGATTGCCTAAGTAATATAATCTAGAAGATTTGAAAGTTGTAGAAAATTTAGAAAACAAAAATCTCCCATAATCATACAATCTAAAGATAATACTAAAATATTTAATATATTTTTCCATATTATAAATAAATAAATGTATAAATGATTTTTACATAGTTGAGGTCATATTATTAAAGGTTGTGTTATCAATAGAATTCTTAATAGTTCCATATATCCTATTGAGAGGATGTTCTGTTCATTGTTAACTATTCCCTATTATTGGGCATTTGGTTTCTTTCTAAGTTTGTCTTCCTCTCACTGACAAGTAAGACAAATCATCCTTTTTCTTGCATGACTATTCTTTGCAGAAGATGGCACTGTTTGCTAGAAAAGCAAGTGAAGTTGCCCTTGACCAGTTAAGGTAGAATTGAGAATCTTGCAGAGATAGTGCTCACCGAGCTGAGATTCTCTGGGAAGAGGAAGCATTAAGAGAAGTGGCCATGCGAAGGGTCTGGAAAAATGAGAGTGAAAAATGGTGGCAGAATCGGATGGTGGTGAAGATCTCCAGGATCCACACTGAAAGGCGAGATACAATCTGAAGTAAAAGGGCATCACCGCAGGGATGAGTTCCTTTCCTTTCCGCACTAAGTGGAGTGAACCCGGGTACTACAGATCGTTTCCTGAAATCTAGGAAGGGAGAGCAGAGAGCAGGCACACCCCGGCCAGGACAGCACGGCGCCTCTGCTCAGTTGTCCTCTTCTTCCCATGCTCTTCCCAGGCTGTCAGATGACGCACAGAACACTAAACACTCAGCATGAAAATACCGGTGCGAGGAAACAGGACAGAAAAGAAGGATGCTACGGAAGACAGGTCAAAGGGAAGTCAGTCATGCCATATCAGAGAAAATAGAAACCAGAGATGAGCAGCTAAGATGAGTGAAGTGAGAAGGGAGAGCGAGGCAAATAGGCGAGAGTACTGGGAGGAAGGAAGGGGAAGAGAAGTGGGGAGGAGAGGAAATGATCACTGAATGCAGCCTGTCAGGGAACTAAAAATAAGTCCCCGAGAGCATTTCCCACGTTAGAACAACCTGAGTCCCTCTGTTGTACACCTGAAACTAACACACTATTGTAAATCAACTATACCTCAATAAAACAAGAGGAAAAAAAGAAAATAAATAGCTAAAAGATGATAAGGAAACAACAAAATGAGAAGAAAAGGGAGATAGCAGAATTGAGAAAATAATTTTAGAATCAAACCAATATCATGAATGGGTTGATGAAGCAAATAATAATAGCAACTAACCTTTGTTGAGCATTTAGTGTGTTCTATACCCTGCCCTAAATGCTGTATATGGATTACTTCCTTTAATACCTACAAAAATACTATGAATAAGTATCTTCATTATCAAATGAGGACACTGAGACACAGTGTGGATAAGTCATGTTTCCTCACTAGAAAGTGGAAGAGGCAAGATTTTAACCCCAGACATGTTCTGTGACACTGTGCACGTGTGGTTTGATCCCAATTATTAAAAGACATAGTTTGCATCCATCCATCCATCCATTCTTCTATCTTATATATGCAAAGATGAAATTCACCTAATACTAATGGTGCCTATTTCTGGATGATTTTTTTTCTTTATACTTCTCTGTACTGATTGAATTAAAAATAATATTTTTATCAACTTTAGAAAGCAATTGAGTACTTGATATAACAACAATATAGTAAGCTCTTGCGCTCGTATTTCTATATCATACACTTAATAATTCAGTTCCTTATCTATCTTCCAATGACGTAAACTTTTTACATCAGTCACTTCCTAAACGAGGCTGGTGATTCATTGTGATATGATTTCTTTTTAGCATTTGAAGATGTCTCAAAACATCAGTCAAGTCCGATTTTAGTTTTAGACATTTTTCACATTTGAACTGAAACTTCTGAACCTGAGTTCCACCTACACTCCAAAGTTTCCTATTTTCCTTCTCTATATGTGTGGTGGAATTTTCTTTTTAAGTTATTTTTCTTCTCCACCAGAATGTAAGTGAAGGCAGGCAAGTTTGTCTGTCTTATTGTATCAGCAACACCTGGAATAGAGCCTAGTACATAAAGTGTGCCGTACATGTTTGTTGAATGAATAGAAATGGAATTTGTTAACAGAAAGTAGAGTGGAGAAAGATTCATGGAATTATTGAATGCTTGAAGTGAACTTCACTTTTAAGTACCATTCAACTTGATTTTAATTGTTAATATGGCAATTTTCCACATTTAATTAATAGAATACAACAAAAATATGCAATAAATACTTATTTCATAAGCTTAAAATATTTCAAAGCCTGCATATCACACCCACACATACCCACAAACACTCCTCTTAAAAAGTTTCCTTTTTGAAAGGATGAGATGTAAGGCAGAAGCAAGTGTTCCTGGCTGTGAGAGAAAAAGCCCTGTGTTCTTCTGCAGCCTTGTGTCAGTCAAAGATTTTCTCACAAGAGTCTCACACTGGCAGCCCCGAAGACTAGGTTTGGTTTGCAGAGGTTTCCATTTGATTTCATTGCCAACATTAAACAAAAAAGATTAAAAAAAAATACGGTTCTCTAGATTTTTTTGAAGGCTGGCAGAACTGGCTACACTGGATCCACAGTTTCACATGGCTGGCTGTTGCTCAGTAGCTGCTGCCACTTTTAGCTGGAGCACAACTCTGCAGTTTGCCTCAGTCCACACCCTGTCCTAGTGACTTGCTGCCCATCTTCCTGAGTCACTTTGCTTATTCACATCAGCTGCCCTTTCTGGTAGGCACTTGAGTTTGCCATCCATGCTCTATTTTTTTATTGAAGTATACTTGATTTACAATGTTGTGTTAACTTCTGGTGTACAGCAAATGATTCAGTTATACATGTGTGTATATATATTCTTTTCCATTATAGTTTATTATAAGATATTGAATATAGTTCCCTGTGCTGTACAGTAAATCCTTGTTGTTTATCTATTTTATATATAGTAGTTTGTATCTGCTAATCCCAAACTCCTAATTTATCCCCCCCTCCCTTTTCCCCTTTGGTAACCTTAAGTTTGTTTTCTGTGTCTGTTCAGTCTCTTCTGTTTTGTAAATAACTTCATTTGTATCTTTTTTTTTAGATTCCACAATTAAGCGGTATCATGTGGTATTTGTCATTCTCTGTCTGGCTTTCTTCACTTAGCATGGTAATCTCTAGGTCCATCCATGTTGCTGCAAATGGCATTATTTCATTGTTTTTTTATGGCTGAGTAATACTCCATTGTATATATGTACCACATCTTCTCTAGCCATTTATCTGTCGATGAACATTAGGATGCTTCCTTGTCTCGGCTATTGTAAATAGTGCTGCTATGAACATTGTGGTGCACGGATAGTTTTGAATTAGAGTTTTCTCTGGATATATGCCCAGGAGTGAGATTGGTGGATCATATGGTAGCTCTCTTTTTAGCTTTTTAAGGAACCTCATACTGCTTTTCATAGTGGCTGCACCACTTTACATTCCCACCAGCAGTGTAGGAGGGTTCCCTTTTCTCCACACCCTTTCCAGCGTTTATTATTTGTAGATTTTTTAGTGATGGCTGTTCTGACTGGTGTGAGGTGATACCTCATCGTAGTTTTGATTTGCATTTCTCTAATATTTACATGCTCTGTTTTGTATATGCACCCGCCTGCCCCCATGATTAGTTGCCTCCCTGGAGCTCTGTCTTTCTGCTTTTTCTGTTTTTGATGGAATATTTTCCTTCTTTAAATTTCATCCTATTATGCATATAATTTTTTTTAACATCTTTATTGGGGTATAATTGCTTTACAATGTTGTGTTAGTTCCTGCTGTATAACAAAGTGAATCAGCTATACATATACATATATCCCCATATCCTCTCCCTCTTGCGTCTCCCTCCCACCCTCCCTATCCCACCCCTCTAGGTGGTCACAAAGCACCAAGCTGATCTCCCTATGCTATGCGGCTGCTGCCCACTATCTATCAGTTTTACATTTGGTAGTGTATATATGTCAATGCCACTCTCTCACTTCGTCTGAGCTTACCCTTCCCCCTCCCCGTGTCCTCAAGTCCATTCTCTACATCTGCATCTTTATTCCTGTCCTGCCCCTAGGTTCTTCAGAACCAATTTTTTTTAAGATTCCATATATAATGTGTTAGCATACGGTATTTGTTTTTCTCTTTCTGATTTACTTCACTCTGTATGACAGACTCTAGGTCCATCCACCTCACTACAAATAACACAGTTTCATTTCTTTTTACGGCTGAGTAATACTCCATTGTATATATGTACCACATCTTCTCTAGCCATTTATCTGTCGATGAACATTAGGATGCTTCCTTGTCTCGGCTATTGTAAATAGTGCTGCTATGAACATTGTGGTGCATGGATAGTTTTGAATTAGAGTTTTCTCTGGATATATGCCCAGGAGTGAGATTGGTGGATCATATGGTAGCTCTCTTTTTAGCTTTTTAAGGAACCTCATACTGCTTTTCATAGTGGCTGCACCACTTTACATTCCCGCCAACAGTGTAGGAGGGTTCCCTGTTCTCCACACCCTTTCCAGCGTTTATTATTTGTAGACTTTTTAATGATGGCCATTCTGACTGGTGTGAGGTGATACCTCATCGTAGTTTTGATTTGCATTTCTCTAATATTTACATGCTCTGTTTTGTATATGCACCCGCCTGCCCCCGTGATTAGTTGCCTCCCTGGTGCTCTGTCTTTCTGCTTTTTCTGTTTTTGATGGAATATTTTTCTTCTTTAAATTTCATCCTATTATGCATATAATTTAAAAAATCTCTTTCAGGGTTTCCTAAGGAACGAGTCTTTGTTTCTCTTTTCAGTTTGACTTAGCTCGTTGCATGTATGTTTTGCCATTTAAACCTGGATTTGAGATGAAACCCAAAGACACTTCTCTCCCACAAAGTTTAACCACACCCTTGTAACCCTGACTGCCTGCCTGCCTTCCTTCCTCTCTCAATAATCTTCTATGTTGGACTTGGAGAAGAAAAGTAAAGGAGAAGTAGAAAGAAGGCAAGGAAGTACGAAGAGACATTCTGGAGGAATTTATCATGACTCATGAGTGGGAAAATTGAATTAAAGCCATTTGCAGAAGAATCATGTCAGCACTCCTTTTTCTCCTTATCTCACCATAGGTACTTCAATGCTTTAAAAACATTTATTTGTAAAAATATTTTGAATAATTTAAAAAATACTTTAAAATAAAATTAAAATATTTTAAAATAGTGTTTAAATATTTAAAAATTTTATGAGTATATATAAATTTTTCCAATGTTGTTGAAGCAAAAATAAGACAGGGATTTACTTGTTCACATCTTTGTATCACCAGCACCTGGCACAGTACCTGGTCCAATAAGTGTTCATGAAATGATTTCCCATCCAATCTTTATTTTGTGTAAAACTGATGGATATGAGGGACACAGTCTCATTTTATTCCTGGCTAGTCTCTTGTGGATAATACCTAATAAGAAATAAAATGGTTTATGAAGTCAGGTAGCAGAAGGAAGCAGAAAAAGGGGACCAATGTTGTCTTGGTAATACTGAAATTAGGTAATCAATAGGGTGACCATATGTCCTAATCTGCCGGGAACAACCCCAGTTTATTCCTTCTGACTTGGCACAATTATTAATAGCATCACTTTTCACTCTCAAAGTGTCCTTGTTTGGATGATAAATTATATAGGCACTCTATTAATCAGGGCCTAGATAATCAAAAGCTATTTGTAATGTAATTGCAGGGACTTAGGGTTTTGTATTATTTTGGTGGAAAATGAGGGTCTAGATACCTATATAAGATGCATTAACACTTTTTAGAGATTTTATACACACACACTTGTATGTAAGGCACTTTCATAACACTGCTTTGTATTCTAATTATTTGTATGATTATTTCCATTGGTCTCCTTAGGGACATTCCTCCACACTTAGGAATATACTCATTTTTATTTTCTCTTAATGCCTTGCAAACAGTTTTCCACTTTGTAGACATTCAATAAATATTAGTTCAACGTAATTGAAGAAAACAAAATCAGATTGTTAAGTTGTCCCCTCGGGGATAATTTGTATTGGTTTATCTTCCGATCCACAAACTGGGAGGAGTCAGCATTCCACTATAAATTTTTCATATCTGGCAATACGAAAGTAATTCTTTTGTGCCTTTTCATCCTTGCTCCGCTGTTTCCTTGAAAGCTCTAGTTGTGTATTGTTGCAAAGTGTTTCCTTCCTGATACGGTTAAAAAAAGTTATGTTCATTGAGGCAAAATGTCCACCAGTGGCTTTGATTTCTTTGGACGTGTTGTACAGATATGGTATCGGGTTTTTTTTTTGTTTGTTTGTTTTTTTGGCCAAGGTTTCCATCAGAAGGACAACAGGGGACTACCAATAGGATATTGGCCATAACTTGCAATTTTCATTAGTCAGAAATTCAATGAATAATTTTCTGGCCCTGTAAAGATTTCAAGAGACTCAAATAAGACCAACAGAGAAGACCAACCTTTGAGAATCTGTGTATTTTGTGTTTGAGTACTAAACTCCTGGCCAACTGGCAAGGCACTGAGCTCTTCTAACAAGTTATAGGGTGGAAATTATTTCTCTTCTCACCCATCTGCTCTAGGAGCCATAGCTCAGATTTAGAAGTAGCACTACTTACAGTGAGGAAAAAAAAGACCATCAACGGAAGTTAAAAAAGAAGAATAAAAGGCCATCATCGAAATAATAGCAAATACAACAGCAAAAAAGGAAGACAGCTCACTGTGTAATACTCATGCGAAAGTCCAAATTTTATATTATCACCACCTGGCATAATCAGTCTACAGAGGTTCCTGTACTACCTCTTGGAAAAACTAACAGACACTTACTTTTAATGATATGTGAGAGTATTTCTCTGTGAAGAAAAAGCAATAGCCCTTCATTAAGTACTTCAGCTGAGGCAAAGCAGTGAGGGTTGAGCTACAGAAGGAGAGTCACCATAAATGAGGTAAATATTCAAAGAAGGAAAGAGAGCAGAGAGGGTTGGGAAAGAGGATAACTAATGAAAACAGTTCTCTCTATAATTTTCTTTTGTCAGCTTTGAGCCACTGAAGTTCAATCACATGTTTTCTTAGCTGACTACATTCCTTAAACAGGTAAAAGCCCTCTGCAGGAGGCAGAGAGAAATGACCTTTTAAACCCCTTCTGCTGCTGCATTTACAGATGATAAAACTCTTCAGTGGCTCAGCCTAGTTGAACTGGGCAAGTCAACCTAAGCTAAGAGACTTGGCATATAGCAACTTCAAAGAGCCTATTACTCAAAAGGATGGAACATCCTATAGTAAGGCAACTTTTCTTTATTGATATAAGACCATATAAGTAATTATAAAGTAATTTTCAAGAATGATCTTGTATTAGGAATCATATGGCAATACTTCTTAACCATTGTCTTAAAATACTAACGTTTTGTGAAACCAATTGTACTCAATGGTGTAATGAGTGATATGACTTTTAAATAGATGTGTTTTCATTTTAAAATTATCTTTGGTCGATTGTTGAATCCTTCATCCTTTCATACAACGATATATTGATTTTATCTGAGAGAAAACGGTACTATTAAGCCCCTGGCCTAGAAGATGAGAAGAAACAAGATCCAGATAAGATATGTTGTTTTAAAGAGATTCTTCACAGTGTATATCGTTTTTATTTCTTGGAATTTTCTCCTGCATTTGTCTTCTGCTCTCATGACATTTGATCTGCAAAGGGTGTTGCTTTATATTTTTTTTTTTCACTAGTTGAGGACATCTCTCTTGATTGAGATGTTCTAAAATGTTGTCTGCTTTGCACACGTGAGTCATTATTTAAGACCCAAGCAAAATGTCACCTCCTCTGACGTCTCCCCCGAGTCTCTCATGGAATCAATTGCTCTCTCTCCTGGGCTCCAGCTGCACTTTACCTATAATGCTATAGTCGAGTTATTAGGAACGTGTGGGGAAGGCCCAGATGTGGGCCAGCTTTGCCCGGGGGAGTCAGGAAAGGCTTCCGAGAGGTGACACAGGAGCCTGATCTAGGAGGAAGTGGGCTTTGCCAGGTGCAAAAAGCATACACTTAGAGTTCAATGCTGATAAGCCTCTCCTTTATGCATAGAAAAGAGTCCCACAAGAATATCTCCAGCAATTATATGGCACGTGTAAGTACTTGGTATTTGTTGATGGAGAGTTGATTGAATGAGTGCTAAGCTGAGGTGGGCATGTTCCTTTATCATCCAGTCCCTCAAATGGGCTCATTTCCTTCTCTTTCATTTCTTCATGTATAATCACAAAGCCCCTATGGATCTGGAAGTGCCAAGTGGCTTCAAATATATTCAGTATCTCTGTTTATCTCTCTGCTCCATCCAGAGGTTTTCAGTGAGAGATTTTATCTCCAAACATTCTGAAAGGTATTGCTAATGATGCCTTGTTATTCGATGTATGGTTCATATAACCTGGCATTGTTCATTATTGAGGGTAATTGTCAACATGTTTTAAAATGTCATGTTAAAAAATAGCGTGTATGGCCTTGTACTAACGTGATTTTAATATTTGGATTTTGGCTTGATGAGTTTCAGATTTTAAAGAAAGGCAGGACAAATTTATTTGGATTTCACCACCGTATAAGTGACAGGGGGATGATTTTAGTACCTCTCACTGTGACTAGATCAAGGGATGGCCACATGGCTGTGCTCATATGCCATGACTGTTCTATAGGAGACTTTGAAATGTGTCATCTTGATCCTAATAATTCATGCTCCCTTCAGCCGGAGACATAACTAGAAATGGGAAGATACCCATTTTGGGTGGGTTTTGTGTTGTCTTTTGCAATGCAACATTCCCAGATTTTTTTTGAGTGCTTGATACAATCATTAAAATATATTTTTTCATATCCTCTTGATCTTCTATCTATCGCTGAGAAAACACTCTTCTTTTCTGCAACATAAACACAAGTAAGGAAAGTGAGAACTCTTCCTTAGGTAACCTCAGAACAGAGGAACTTTGTGCATTATGCAGCCGAGGCCATGCCAAAATGCAATTTGGAGGGTGTCCAGCCCTTCATTGGAAAGTAATGGTTTTCACTGAACTGAGTTATGACCAGCTGTTTACAGACAGTCTGTGACATACTGATAGAGCAGAACACCGTATGTTGCTTTCCAAATCAAATGATACAAGAAGTGTGACAGAGTGGAGAAACATCTGTCATTAGCAATTTTCAGCACGCTTCACTAATTCTGGACAAAATACGAGTAATGAACTTACCGCAGGAAACTTCAAATACTACCACTGCTGAAACAAGGATATAAACAGCAAGTCCTCCTAAAGGCTGCTAATTTAATTCATTTGCAGTAAGAAACAAACAAAGCGGGTTATTTGTTTTTGATCATGGGGTAGTAAATACTAATGCTGATCACAGATGCCTATTTTAATCAAAGAATATGGATTGCAGATGCAACTTTCTTCAAGTTCAGATAGAAAGCTTTATGCCTTCTTCAATTGTTGAACAGGGTGGGTTTTTGTTTTTTTGTTTTTGTAGGTAGAGTTGGAGAATGCCTCCTAACAGGGATGAAATCTTTTCCGTGTGCTGAGTGTGACAGTCTGAGCCTGGGGTGGCTGGGGTTCTGACAGATTTGTTGGACCTGCGGTGATATTTACATAATATTCAGTGTTCCTAGTCTTTCTACTAAGAAGCTTGTATAGAAGAATGTGTTAGGTCTGTCTCAAGCTGCTTTCCCTCTACCACGACTCATCTTGCTGTTTTTTTTTTTTTCCTGGCTGGTAATTTTCATTTTGCAGTCCCACAAATTTTCACAGTTCTGTAACGAGCGCATGGTCCTCATACAGCATCCACATGGTTCTCTACCGGTCGACGTCACACTGTTGATGAGATCTCGGAGCCAAACCATGTGAAGGCTGCAATCTGTGAGCATTTTTCTTTTGTATCTTTGCAATCAATTGAGCTATTAAGCCGTTAACATTCAAGGCCTACTCAGTCGACTCCCGGGTAGCGCCAATCCGGCAAAATTCCTAAATGGACAGAATTGGGTTTGACTTACAAAGAAAAAAAAATAAAGAAAGGTTGTTATTCTTCATCTGCAGTTTCGACTAATGTTCAGAAAAATGGCAGTGGAAAATGCAGACATGAGATCTTGCCCATCCGTTGGTGTTCTACCGATGGGACCTACTTTGGACTATGTCCCAGAACAAAAAGACTGAGTGCTATTCGGAACTGATGACTGTAAAATGAGTGTAGGAGGTCTTTGAGGAGCTCCTTAATTACAAAATTATTCATGATAAAAGTGGCACTAATCTCAAATTCCCAGCTTCTTGTAAATTTTACTATGGTACCATGTAAAAATGGTCTATAGCTTTTTAACATCTTAAGTAAACCAGATCCAGCCTCGGAATGTTGCGGAGGAAATTACCTCCAAATAACTCTAAATGTCTCACTCTTCTTCTTTTTCCTTCTTTCTTTCATTTTTTTTAAAAAAGGGAATGACACTGATTTATCTATCTTTTCTTTAAGCGATCCCTTAAATTATTTAAGCAGTTGAGAAGAAAATACTCTGAGATATATAACTGCTAAATTCCTCTGGTTTTTATAGACATCTGCATTGAAAAACAAAACAAAGTGAAAATATAGATGCCATTGAAACCCATCATTACGTTTGTGATCTAGATAATAAAGTAAGCAGACCCGAGCAATTCGCTAACACTAACGCTATTCTTTACATAAACAGTAAATGTTTAGATTTTCCTGTTCACTGACTAACAGCACACATATCATAAACACTAAGCTGTTATAGTACGTTTCGTGTGTTGATTCACTTTAACAGTTGTTAGTGTGAAGACAGGAAAAGAAAAGTGGGTGTAATGAGACCATGTGCAGTATGCTGTGAAAACAGAGGCCCTTATTTGGCATAATGGGTTGCACCATAAGGGCCATAAAATTGTGCATGTGTTAGTATCATTTTAATTATTACGGGTGCCACATGTTAAGCAGAATAGCGGAACTACTAAAACAGCTTCAAAATCCTTACTGCTGATCGCTGCATTTAATTACAAATAGGAACATTTGGAGATAGGTCACCATAAAACCCTTCTGTTGTCAAATGAGCTCAAATCTGATTTTTGTAATTATGTTTTTATACCACAGATCCTGTTGAATAACTATAGGGAATAAAATTTTAATAAGTGCTGATTAAATGTAGGTACATCTTGCTTCCTAAGAATATTTATGAATGCTCATCACACTTAAATCAGGGTACCGTCACTATTTTCCTGTGGACAGTGCTTTGATCATTCAACCTTAATGCAAATAAGCTGAATAAGTTTATGTGCCATGAAATATTGTTTTTTTTTTCATTGAAGCATAAAAGCTCTGGATTTCAATTATTCATTCTGTTTGTGAGCACTGTGTACTATACTGTAATTCTCTAGAAGCAGAGTGTTTTCATTACCCCGCTACATGTCAGACTCAGTGGGATCTTGTAATTAACTTTTCTAAGGCAGGGTTTTATCAAGGAAGATGACAACTTATATCGATTTTTTGTTCCCTCCTAGAAGAAATGTGGTTAGAGATGATAAGTTCAATTTTTTTATCTTTCTTTTCTTTGGAATTGTTGGTTTGTTTATTGTTTACTTGAGCTCTCAAATCACAGACACGTTGTGTTCGCCAAGAGAAATGGGGCTTTGGGGTGCTTCACATGTGTCACTTTCCTGTCTTGTGAAAGATGGTTGTGAAACTTTGCGTAGTGGTTAGGCCTTCTAGCTCTTTTGAACATGAAATTATCACTGTGCTTCCAATAGAGATGAGAAATGTAAGATGAGCTGAGGAAGGAATTGCTAACGGGTTATGGCACATGGAAGTCATGAGTTGTCACAAGGAAAAAAGTCAGATACAGAGCTGTTGTGTTTTTAAATTGATATCTGTTAATGTTGGTATGTGATCTCACAGATATTGAAGCAGGTACACTTACGAGCCACCCATATGGATACATACATCTGTGGTCCTTGTTAAGTCCAGAAGGCATAAAGCAATTCTTACTCTATGGAACACAGGAATTTGATCCTTTTTACCAGTAATATTTCTTTGGAATAGTCACATCCTTCTGTGTATTTCAGAAGTTGCTCATTGAATTTGGAGAGTGGAATCTACTTTTCCAGCAAAGATATTTCTCAAGATCATGAGAGAGTTCTCTTTGCAAAACTCCCTCAGATTATCTGTTGTTGTTGACTTAATACACATTTTAGACAGCTGTTTTAATTTCCAAGTAGTTTTGCAATGTAATCATTCAAAGAATAGTACATGTGCTCCCACCCATATCTACATAGCCCCTGTTTCAGATAAACATCAAGGCAGTAGTTCAGTAAAGACCTGGAAGGCTCATGTGCCACTACGAGACAGATGCCATCCCTGCTGGCAGCTGGATATCACTCCCTGTATACATCATTCGGATCCAATACCCAGAAACAGCCTTTAAGGCTGCAAAACGCAGACAGGGGAACAAATCGTGCTTCTCTTTGAAGTAAAAATACAATATATATGAATGGTCTTCAGGACGTTGGGTGGTCCCTACTTGAGGTTTGCACCTTCCCCAATGGCCTATGTTTATCATTTGGATCTGTAGTCTTATAGTAATTGTCATCTCTAAGGAATGGGGGAGGGGAACTCAACCAATGCCAAAGGCAGTGATTGCAAAGTTCTGCCTCTATCATTTGAAAGCATCATTTGACAGTGTCAATTTATTTCGTCAGCTCAGTACTGAGAAATGAACTGGATGACTCCAAAACTCAGGAGGTACCGTTCTGAACTCTGGTAGTGTTATACTGTAGGAGCTGCTAAGTGTTAGTTAGAATTTATGAGCAAATTAATTAATTGTTGTGGAAAATCTGAGAATCACTGAAATCATTCATGGGAATGGTTAAGGAGGCAAACCCTGCAAATATAAGAATCATTTACCAGGGGCAGTGTTCAGCATAGTAAATCCATTAATTTATACCCCTATAACATAGGAGCAGGGTTTTTTTTAACTAAATTTATTTATTTATTTATTTTTGGCTGTGTTGGGTCTTCGTTGCTGTGCGCAGACTTTCTCTAGTTGTGGCGAGCGGGGGCTACTCTTGGTTGCAGCGCGCGGGCTTCTTATTGCAGTGGCTTCTCTTGTTGTGCAGCATGGACTCTAGATGCACGGGCTTCCGTAGTTGTGGCACACGGGCTCAGTAGTTGTGGCTCACGGGCTCTAGAGTGCAGGCTCAGTAGTAGTGGCGCACGGACTTAGTTGCTCCGTGGCATGTGGGATCTTCCCGGACCGGGGCTCGAACCCGTGTCCCCTGCATTGGCAGGGGGATTCTTAACCACTGCCCCACCAGGGAAGTCCAGGAGCAGGTTTTCAAATCAATAGGAATAAAAGGAAAGGTGAATGGCAGGTTGGTGAGAGAGAAGAAATGTCTTGTTTTCTAAACCATTGGTGCCTCTTTTCTAATATTTAGCTTTAAACAAAGATTGATCACAAACTTTGTTTTAAACAATTTTGTAAAAGGATGCAGAATTGTTAAGCTAACATATTTACTGAGAAACTCCTCTTTCTGGGGGTGGTGTGTGGCATAGAGCACTGAGCCGCTCAGACTGGACCCCTGCTTTCTGCGCACATCCTCTGGGACCGCAGGGCATTCAGCCACCACTAGATGTTCACCGTGTTAGTATTTAGAGAGATTTTCCTTGCTTGTAGAAGAAGGGTTTGGATGAGCATCCTGATGCCTTTCCAGCTCTAAATCCCTTTTATTCCTTTGGAACCTGGAATCTGCCTGGTGCTGGAGATGCAGATGATTAGCCTGCATTCAGGGACCCGAAGAGACAGAAAGACCAGAAAACCTATCAGCTGTATCAATCCAAGAAAGTATGTGTTAGATCAAAGTGATGTGGCCATGCTTACTTCCTGCTCTGTTGGACAGGCTTCATCACAGCCATCAGTTGTAGATCAACAGTTCAGAAATCAAAAGCAGCTTCACTTCTGCATGTCTTCTCTGAGTTCTCAAGAACTTTTTGCTGGAAATCTTTGTCTCCTTTGAGAAAAATTGATGATTTACCCCTACCACAGAGAAATCAATAGGAAGCATTGATAATTTTAAGAGGAATTATCTCATAATTCTTTTCTTCATGCCTTTGGAGTCAAGAGACCCAAGTGCCAGAGGAGAATCTGTTTCATAGAATCATTTGCTTCGGAAATACTCTATGTCTCTTGTTATTTCTAATGGGAAAGTTTCTCTGTTTCTATTTTCATTTTGTATTTTTTAAATTAGAGGACATAACTACTGGTGAACTTGGTCAGAGAGGTTATTAGCCAGTTGATAGGATGTTTTGGATCCCTGCCACTTCCTGGCCGGCTGACTGTGCTTGAGGTGAGCCATGCTAGCGGAGAAGCAACAGGCAAATGGTATCGTGGTTTCTGGCTCCCTTTCTGTCCTGGTGTTCAGAGTTCACTTGAACATCTTTCACAGATAAAACAGTTCACATGCTAGGTTTTTGTAAAAATTTTCGACACTGTAAACTAGATTATGACTATTTTATACAACCTCTCAAAGTTTTTACTGTCATGAAATTTGTTTTCCTTTTTAATGGGAAATTTGATTTCCTTTATCTTACATGGCTTTCTTAAACTCATAAATGACGGTAACTGCAGTTTCATTTTCCTAGGACAAAGTGTACAGTATATATGTCAATATACACTATTGATACTACGTATAAAATAGATGACTAATGAGAACCTACTGTATAGCACAGTGAACTCTACTCAATGGTCTGTGCTGACCTAAATGGGAAGGAAGTCCAAAATAGAGGGGATATATGTATACGTATTGCTGATAAACTTTACTGTACGGTAGAAACTAACACAACATTGTAAAGCAACTATACTCCAATAAAAATTTTTTTTAAAATTCTGGATGCAAAAAAAAAAAATAGTGTATATATGTCAATCCCAGTCTCCCAGTTCCTCCCACCCCTGCCCCTTTCTCCCTTGGTATCCATATGTTTGTCTCTACATCTGTGTCTCAATTTCTGTTTTGCAAATAAGATCATCTGTACCATTTTTCTAGATTCCACATATGTGTGTTAATATATGATAATTGTTTTTCTTTCTAACTTACTTCACTCTGTATGACAGTCTCTAGGTCCATTAGTTATGATAACTCTTAACTAAACAGAATAAACCTTCTCTGGAGATTTGATTTATCAGATTTTCCCTCTACTGACCTTTTAGGAGAGGAACAAATCAAAAGGAAACAAGCTGATACTGGAAATTGTAAGAACAGCTTCTAGAAGGTGTCCTGGGTTAGGACCTACTCAGGCCTCTGGAATTTATATCCCTTATGGAAAGAAGGCTGCTTGACACACTCACCTTTGCTCTGTCCCTTTCGCTAACCATCCTGGTCAGTTCCCAAGTCTTGCATATTCTTCTGTTGTTCCTCTTCTTATTCTGAATTACAGGTCTTTTGTACTAGCCCACTTTTTTGTCCCAGCGGGTGGGTTGCCATTAACCTTTCCTTCTCCCTCCCATCCTGGTACCTTCTCATCCTCGCATCCCCAGTGCCTAGCATGGTGCAGAGTCTACGGTAGTTACTCAGTGCTTCTGTTGGGTTGAACCGAGTTCCAGATGTTGAGCTAGTTGGTATTACCTGAAAGAATTAAGCACTAAGAGTGAGCTGGTTTCCACTTAATTGAACTTTCTAGTTAACTAAAAATTAACGACAAGTTTGACGTGTGTGTTTCAGCCCTTGCTGAGACATGTTCCTGCTGAATTAGGAAAGGTATAATTAACATGTCAGCTCTTCTACTGAGTATGAATGAGTTTCTTTTAGGTCCAGACCCACATTGGACTCACCTTTAAATCTGGAGCAGATCACGGTGGGGCACATCTCAGGGGCTTAACAATTATTTGTGGAATGAAAGAGTTGGTTATCTTATTTATTCCGATAACAGGTATTTTTTGATTGCCTGTATTCTGCTGGATTTTCAACGAATAGGATTGGTGAAATTATAATAAATCTCAAAGAGAAAATTCAGTTTGTTGAAACCATGCCCCCACTAAGCTTTCAGTTGCCTCAGTGTTATAATAATTGTGGCTTTTTAAAAAAACTTTTTAATTTTTAAATTTTTTGGCTGTGTTGGGTCTTCATTGCTGTGCTCAGGCTTTCTCTACTCGCGGTGAGCAGGGGCTACTCTTCGTTGCGGTGCGTGGGCTTCTCATTGCAGTGGCTTCTCTTGTTGCGGAGCACGGGCTCTAGGTGCGCAGGCTTCAGTAGCTGTGGCACGCAGGCTCAGTAGTTGTGGCTCACAGGCTCTAGAGGACAGGCTCAGTAGTTGTGGCGCACGGGCTTAGTTGCTCCGCGGCATGTGGGATCTTCCCGGACCAGGGCTCGAACCTGTGTCCCCTGCATTGGCAGGTGGATTCTTAACCACTGCGCCACAGGGGAAGTCCATAATTGTGGCTTAAAGATTAAGATTTTGGCCAGAAATACTTACTTTAAGGAAGACATAAGTAGAAAGTGCCTTGAGGACAGGGATTTCAGATGCTGGTTTGTACACCAATCTTCGACAAAAGGAATGTTGGTGAGGATCAGAAATGTAAACGTGCTTCAAAGACACAGAACAGAAATTTTAAGTTGACACCAAGTAAAGATATACTTGCATGTGTGGTGGATTTTTTTTAATTATTAAAAATTGCACCAAACTAGAAAGATGTTGAGGCTCCCATTTAATTTTGCCTTCATTCACGTTTCTTCCAACCTGCGTGTTGGTTGACAGTGTGTTGCATGACTGTTGCCCATAAGTGTGAAAAGTCAAGATGAGAGTTCACAGCAGGATGATGGCCTGGAGATAAGTCTGTCTGAGGACACTTCAAAGTTGTAAAGGTATTATTCTCACATGGAGTTATTTCTCAGTGGGTGTGAACAAAGCTACTCATCAAGCTGGTGTAGTGTGAAATAGAGTTTCCTGAAAAATGATGTGCAGACATATGCAGAAAGCCACATGCTTAGTACATGCACAGACTGCCTGCCTAGCTTCCAAGTGTGGGAATAGTTGCCACAAGAGGAGCTACAAACGCAAAAGTCCCTATCATAAGTAGCCGGGGAGAGGCCCGGCTTGGAATCACCACCTATACGTTGGGTTCCAGGCACGCACGTGTTGGAGAATAAAGAGGGAGCGGTGCAGCTGCGTCGGAGGAATAGGAGGGATCTGGTTTTATACAAGACATCGGAAGTCTTTCTGTTAATGCTTGAGGACCTCCCACTGCGAGGAAAACAATGTTGTTCATCCTGCCATGCACGGTGTCACAATTTGGGGGTCACAGCCAGGTTTCATTAATCTCCGCTGCTGAATGAAGAGATACACGTGCAGGGGGACACCCATGCCCACTGTGCTGTGTGTCTGCTGAGAAAGTATGTGTCCCAGGTCACACGTGGCTCCCCAGGTCCCATGCATTTGTAGTAGATTTGTCTGCACCTCTTCTCCAGACAGCTCAGGCGCTGCACACAGACCTTTACCTGAATATTTTTCTCAGCTGCCTGGCTCTCATTTCGGGGAGTGGCTAGCATGACGTGTGATTTTGAATAAGACATAAATAAAGCGATCTACCTGGAATGGGGGTGGGGCTTGAGAAAAAAATCCAAGTGTTTATGTATTTATTTTACCCCACATGTTTAAAAAAGTTTTCGAGTGGCTTACCAAAAAAAAAAAAAAAAAAAAGGTTACGTATGCCATAAGGCCTATGCAAATACAAACAGAAAATACAAATTTTGAGGAGGTAGACTCAAATATGCTAACCACGAGGGTTAATGAGAATAACGATGACTCATCTCACTACACAGATGGAGGTTTACTTCTGTGGTTTGGTTGGCAGGTGTGCTGACTCCTTGGTGTTAATCTCCAGGTTTATTGTGTGGGAGGCCCTAGTCAACTCTTTCCTTCAGTTAGAAAAGACCCAGCTAAAGAGATGCAACGCGGTAGGAATCCTGAAACTGGGCAGGTTGGGGGTCAGCTGTTGCTTCATATTCTAGAGTTGTCACTTGCTGTTCTGCGAGGCTTTGATTGTCGGGCGACAAGAGGCGGCTGACCAAAAAAGTATATACCGGGGCAGCGTTTCTCATTCTCGTTGGCATTCGTTTATTTTTTTAAATAGCTTTTAAATTATTGAAGTAACACATGTTCCTTGCATAAGCCCAAACAAAAGTACAAAGATGAGGATAAAGATCTGTAAAGCACTTAGTCAGCGGCCACCCTGTTATCTGGGGGGACGCGTATCTTGTGCTTGGGGCTCCTCGTGTGCACACACTCCTGCTTAATAAAAACCTCTTTGACTCTTCACTTTCTCTCACACCCAATATCCAATGTATCCTGCTTTCTTGACCTTCATTATTCATAGACTTGGAGCACTTTTTCCCACCCCCATGCTGCTAGCACCTGCTCTGAGCCATCATCGGCCCTCCCCCAATGTACCCTGCCATAGTCTCTCTTCAACACTACGTCAGAGCGAGGCTTTGAAGATGCAAGTCCAATCCTATCTCTCCCATGCTCGAAAATCTCCAACGACTTGCTAATTCACGCAGAGAAAAAGCCCAAATTCTGCGTTATTGTAGCCTTCTAGGTCCTACACTATCTGGTCTACCCCACCCATTCCCAGCTGGCATTCCATTGTATTTTCATTATTGGTGACATAGTATTCCAGTTAACAACTGTGCCATAGTTTAGTTAACCAACTGCCTATTCATTAATAGCCTCGCTTCTAATTTTTTCCCAATATAAACAAGGCTGAAACAAACATATTGGCAGGCACCTGACTGCACAGTTCTGCAGTTTTGCCTCCCTTTGTAGAAACTTTATACCAGTTGCACTGCTCCCAACCCGCTTCTTTTAGAAGCCGACTCTGGTTATAGTTCAGCATCTCTGGCGGCCAGGGCAGACTAAGCAAGTCTTGGAATTTTGCATCTGAATTCCTATTTTGATGGTGGTGAGATTTTGAACTACTGTTGGCATCGAATTCAGTGCCAGTCTTCCTGCTTTGCCTTGTCAAATTGGACAGGGAGACGGCTGTCTTGCAAAAGTGGAATTGTCACTAATTGGCCACAGAGGAAAGATTCAAAATCTTGCCAAAAGTCTTCTGCCTTCTAAGGGAATAAAATCCTCCATAAAACTTTCCCTCTCATTAAAAAGAAACCAACCCAGTATGAAAAGCACGTTGTAAACTCGAAGGTAGCATAGAAATGCAAGGCATTGATATTCTCATTGAGGTGCCGCTGGTACAGCCGCTGTGTGAGGAATGCTAGTGGGGCTCACGAATGCACAGATCAGGAGGCCTGTCTGTCCAGGTTTCCCTTTTTTTTAACCAGCTTGTTATGTCCTGTTAAGAAATGTCAAGGAAGAAGCAACAGTAAATAACTTTTGACTTCACTTTGGCGTTTGCGTTTAGATGAAAGCTGAGCATTTCAGGTGCCGTCTACATGCAAAATGCATGCTCTATAAAATGTTTTGTCACTTGTAATGTTTGGAATTCAGGTTGGTTTTCTTTATCATGACAAAATGAATTTAGCGAGAGGTAAACATCGCTTCATACTGAGAATGACAACGACTTATTTGTGTCCACTGAGTAGATACGGTGGAAAAATTCAGGTTCCATAAGAAATAGAGTTAAATCGTTAATTCTTGCTCCTAAGTAGCATGAATTCGATAGTATTTTATTAAAAACATTACATATAATTTATAAAAATCAGGCCAGATGATACTCTCTTGAATATTTCAGAGAACCGGATTTTAACAAATCTATTTCTGTTTAAATTTAAAAGAATGCAAATATGTTTACAAGTTGAGAAATATGTATGTTGGAGTTTAAAATGTGATTGAATAAATTTTCAGGAGTTAAACCACTTATTTTTAGAATTTAAAGTAGGTTTTAATTTTAGATTTTCCTAAAAGGAAACAAAAAAAGACAAATGCTGCCTTTATAAGATGTCAGAGTTTGGGGGGATAGTTAATCTTTGAATTATTCACTGAGATAAATAATTTATATTAATATATAAATTCCTTGCTTTTGTCTTATTAAAAAAATTTTATGGCAACTCTGACTTTGACTTTGGATACCTCTTGGCTACACCTAGCAGGGTATCCAGCTTACCACAGTCCATTCTTTTCAACTTGCCAACATCAAAACTGGAAAAGGAAGGGATGAAAAAAAATAAGTGAAACATATGGAAAGGATAAACCATGACATTTGTTTTGGATTAATACATATTCCTAGTCCAATAGTTATGATTTAAATAACATGCAAGATTGCTAAAGATCCCTCTCCCCATTGTTTCATTGTCAAGTTTTTGCGTGCAACCGTAAATAATCTTACTTTGGAGAATTCTGAAAAGTTCGTTTAAAAAGTAGTTTGAAATTTTAGATTAAAATAAAATAAATCTTTTGTTTTACTTCATGAGCCTTTAGAGATCAGAAGAATCTTAAAATAACCCATTCTGAGTTTCTGCCTGATTAAACTCAACTGTCCATCCCTCCCGGCCTGGGCCAAGGGAGCTGAAAGTTGATGGAGGAAATGACACCATCAGGATAGCTGAAATCACCTTAACTTCATGGCCATGAATATCAACTAGGCACTCAGCACTGCCAGAAATTACACTTCCCACCACCACCACCACAACAAAACAATGACCTCCCTCTCGCCAAAGACAAGGTTCGATACTCTCTTATTCGTACAACAGCAGATGTTGGCCCTCTCTTCTTGGAACGCATTCTTATATCCAGAACTAGGACACAACACATGCCTCTTCTCTTCTTTTCTACCGAATTCTCTCTCCACTTCCTTTGCATCTTTTGCTCATGCTCTCTTCTAGATCTGCATGTTGGCAAGTGTTAGTATTTCTCTTCAGCTCTTTTATTTTCTCTGCATTCACTCTTTTTCTCAAAGCCATTTAACTCCATGGCTTTTTCTGTCAACATTCTGATGGTTCACAAGAGGAGACAGACTCAAGAGGTGATTCCCAGACTCTCCCATGAGCTCTAGACTTATCGAATCCACTGCCCCCTTCGCATCTCCATTCAGATGTCCAGTGATGGCTCAGTCTTAAGGCTGAAACCTCTGCAGTCAAATCCACACCCTTGCCCAAGCCTCTCCCACCTCAGTGTTCGTCCAGTGACTCAGGTTCAGTGCTTAGCGATCATTCTTGATGAATTTCTTTTCTTCACTCTCTACATCTAATGTGCTGGTGATTCATTTTGGCTGTACCTCCAAGACATACCTGACTTACTTCATTTCACTGCCACAACACTGCCCAAACCATTGCCTCGCTCACCTGTACTATAGAAGTATCTTCCTAAATGGCTTTTCAGCTTCTGCCCCCCTTTAACAAAATCCCTCCTCCATATGGCAACCAGGTTGAACTTTCTAAAGTATACAGCAAATTATGTCAACTGCCTAAAATGCTGTGATGTTTTTGTGTTGCAGCAGAATAAAATTCAAACTCCTGCAAAGCCCCGTGTAACGTGCTGCCTGCTCGTGTCTCTGACCTCATCCTTCCCCTCCCCCACCTTGTCACTCGGTCTCAGTCACTGCTGTCTCCTTCATCCTCTTTGAACACACCCAGAGCACTCCCGCTGTAGTGTTTTTGATGTTTCTTCCCCTTGGAACGTGGATACAAAGTTTGCCTCTGTGTCCAGTTCTGTTCTCAACTGATGTTTCCCTTCCTTGGAGAGGTCTTGCCCTTCTACCTGGGCTGAAGTATCCTCCCTCCCTCATCACTATCTACAGTATCACTTATTTTATTTTCATCATGGCATTTCCCAATAGTATCTGAAATTGGTTTTTGTTCATAGATTTATTGTCTGTTTATTCTTTCTCTCCTTTCTAGTGGGGATGTAGGGAAAAGGGGGCAAAACTCTAGTCCTGTTCACCAGTCTGTTCTCAAAGTCTAAAACAGGGTGGAGAATAGTGCATGAAAATATAACTGTAACTAACCATTCCATCTCCTAATTTTAAAGAGCAGAAAACCAAGACCAAGAGAAGTAATTTGCCCAAATTAGTGAACAGAGCTGTTATTTAAACACATAAGTAAATTATTGATTCAAATAGAATTCGAATAGAATAGAGATAGAGGTGAAGTTCCGTGGGCACTCAGGGTGAGGAGGCATTGCTGAGCCTGGCGGGACAGGAAATGTGTGTTGATGAAAACTGCAGGAAGAGAGGCCACGTGAGCTGGCACGAGGTTGAGGAGGGTGTTACAGGCAGGAGGTACAGCCTGTGCACAAGCCCGATGAATTAAGGTGTATGGGTCCTAGAAGAATGCCACATACTCTAGTGGTTTTCATTTAAGAGAGTGACATGATCAGAGCTGTATTGTAGACAGATAAGCTTGGGGCATAAGAGCTTTTCAAGATGGCAAAGACGACAAATGCTATGAACTTTATTCTTATGTGTGATGACAGGACGTTCTAGAGCCTTCATGGAAAATACTGGTCACCTAGCAGGTACAGAGAAGAAATACGCACGTCGTGCCTTGATAGCTGGGCAGGCTGAGGACGGACGCTCTCCTCCTCAAGGACGTGCTCTTCTAGCTGCTGTGAATATACATCTTCATTCTGGAATCTCTTTGGATATAACAAAGAGTAACCTCATCTTTGACTGAGTATTGCATTCAAAGGCAGAGCCACCCAACAGCAGAGCCCAGGCAAGTCCTGTTGGATTTACACCCTGGGCAGTTTGGGTCTGGGTCAGCCCCACCATGACCGGGTAGAACTCATTTCACGTTCCTGATCTGTCTTCTGTAAGCAGTCATATAGCAATTGTCTTCCAGGCCAACTTATTGAATGTATATTTCTCCCTTTCTGCATAATTTAGTGCTTATCTGAAATTAGAAAGGAACCCACGAAGAGAGGTCCTCAGGAGTGCTGAGGGATTTGTCTAGCTGCTCTGATTGAAGTCAAGAGAGTTACTTTTCCTCTTTGATTCAGGGGGCAACGCATCGTCTTTTATCATCTGAAAGGGAGCTGCGTTGAGAACCTCTGCCAGTTCTTTCTTTCCAAGAACCTGTCATCACTAAACCTCCCTTAATGAGAGTCTGTGTGTAAATTTCTCAAATTTTTACTTTTATAAATTCCAACCACAATGCAAATTATACATTATATATATCGTACACATTCATGCCTTGATATAGTATTATCACATTTATTTTTACTTTAGATAATTTGTCATATGTTTTTTGTTATCTTAATTGTCAAGTGTTTAAAAAAATCTTTGTGAAGATTCTATATAAAATATTCTTCTGTCCTACAACATATGTACTTTACTCAAGAACCTGGGGTCTGTGTAGGCAAGGAAGACTTAACTATCCCACAGATTCATACTTTGACTTTGAATATGTTTTGGCACAAAAGGAGCATATAAGATTGAAAGTAATTTTGGCTTCCACACTTGATTTATATTTGTTTGTGAACTATGGTTCCATTGGCTGAAATGCTTTGAAAACGGATGCTAATGAGATTCAAGTCCCTGTGAAATCTGATTCTCAGATGCCATCATGTTCTAGAGTGTGATTTTTCTTTCGATTTTTCAATTTTTATTTTGAAAATAATTATCTTAATCTATTTCCAACAATCCAAAAGAGGCTACTAGCTTTAATTCCATAATTCTTTCTAAGACAGGCAAGGAGCAAGCATAATTAACCCTTAATCACTATCTTAGAGAAATGGAGCAAAGATCAGTAAAGGACTTTTCCAAGTGAAGTATAATATATACATATCTACAAGCAGCACTAACAGGTGATCATTCTAATAGATAATATTCTCTTTCACCTTTAATATAGAAAATGACCAGGTAGTTGTACCATATCTTCGTGTCCGTGCTTCTGAGACTTTCAATGGACAGACATTTTGGAGAATTGTCAATTCTATATCTTTTGAAGCTGCATTAAAAATAACAACTTAGGGGCTTCCCTGGTGGCGCAGTGGTTGATAGTCCGCCTGCTGATGCAGGGGACACGGATTCGTGCCCCGGTCCGGGAAGATCCCACATGCCGCGGAGTGGCTGGGCCCGTGAGCCATGGCCGCTGAGCCTGCGCATCCAGAGCCTGTGCTCCGCAACGGGAGAGGCCACAACAGTGAGAGGCCCGCGTACTGCCAAAAAAAAAAAAAACTTAGGTAAACATCTTGTCTAACCAACAAGACAAATTTTGATATGCTGAGTTTTTGTTTATTCAAGAAATACTTATTAAATATTTATTATATGCTTGCCTGTTCTAGCCAATGGGAGCAGAGTAGCAAACTAAACAAAATTTTACCCAGAGTTTATGTGTTTATATCTAACCAGATCTCCTTCCCCCACCCTTCCCTCCACAATTATTTGTTTGTTCAGCTATGTTTCATGCTGAGCATGTAAAATCAAATAAACATAAAGTAAAAACTGTCTTGTTTTGTGAATTCTTGCTCTCTATTTCCCTTTTCCAGCTTATACCTTCCAAGTTACATGTGAATTGAATTACACTTTTATGATGATATCTTCCAAGGCTAATTTTAGACCATAAAATACTCTTTCTTATCCTTTTTCAAGATGGCATCTTTAGAACAGATACAAAGCAATCCCTAATCTAGAACTTACATGACTGTATCCACCTTTTATTTATTTTGTTTACTTAAAATATACAGTTTCGGGCCATATCTGAGGCAGCCCTGATACCACATACCCCTAAATTCAGATCTGAATGTTGGGGCTTTCATTTTGCTGCCCATCCTGTTTGGCTTGAGATGTTTTGGGCAATAGGATATTTGACTGCTAGGGACTCAGAATTGACTACCATCTTCACGGTCACTCTTAAGAGAGCCAGAATTTGTATCTAGAACCATAGAAATAAAAGACAAACATGTAAACCCAAGGAAACAAGTAGCTTCCCATTACAACATTTTATCATCCAGTCCTGTGTAGGTCTGTGTCAACACAGATTGACAGAGTCGTAGAATTTTATTAGACAATGTGAAAACTCATTGGCGAATTTTATGGCCGTCCGTCATTGCTGGCATTCACAGTCCAGAGGCTCTCCATTGTTGTGAATAACAATTGGGAGCAATGGCTGGCTATGGCCAACCTAGATGTTGCGATTTCTCACCGCCAGGTGTCGTTTCCTAATTGACTCCGTTAGTTCCTGTTTATTGCAAGACTCCATGTCCTGATTCGTATTCTCTTTACCCAACACCAAACCAGAACTAACAGCTCCAATGTGCAGTGAGACAGTCATCCTCCCACCCTCCACGGACTGTTTCAGTCCAGGGATCGTTGTCAACAGGACTGTCCTGAGTGTATGGTCTGATGCCTAGTTTTCTAACCTGGGCAGGACTTCAGGCTGCAGGGAAAAACACTGCCAGTGGAAAGTCAAACCAAGGATTCTGTTATCTGTGAAAAGTGCTAACGAAAAAAGACACATTCTTTGGAGGGGGTGGGTTTGAGCTGAATGTCCTAGAAAGCCAGACCTACACTGCCACTCAACCAGAGCAAACAGCAGTTGTCCTGGGGTGCAGATTCTGCAGTTCATCTCAAGGCGATGCTTTTCCTAAGTATTCGAGCAAGAAAGCGTGGCTTGTTTCTTGGATATTTGTTCAATAAGCAGAGGCCTTTAACAGTATTTAAAGTACCATTTTTATAAATCATATTTATTTATATAAATTTTGCATTGTATATACTGCTTTCAAACATATTATATAACTGCTTCCCTATGAGTTCCTATCTACTTTTCTCCCTCCCTTCCTTCCTTGTCTTGTTTTTTCCTCCTCCTTTTTTTTCTTCCTTCTCCTCCTTTGTTAACAGATAAGGAAAGAGGAGGGTCCTGTAGGTCAATTCATTTGCCTGAGGCTATACAACTTTTAAGTAGATGAGCTGGGACTAAAATCCAGCCCGCTAGATTCCAAAGACTATACTTTTTCTGCAGTCGCATAGGTCCTATTCCATAGAATGTTTATCAAGGAAATGATGACAGCAAACATGCAGCCTGTAACCTTCATGTATCTAAGTTCTTGAGTATCTGTTACTACACAAGGGAAGCATAGAAGTGACTGACTACATTTTTTATTTTCCTGTGAACAGGGTCTGAATTTGATCAGTCTTAAGTGTTATACTCATGTATAAGGCTAAGTGCTATACTCTTACTGAAGTTCTACGTCTTTTTCTTTTCTTAGCCAAGGGTACCATTTCTTCAGCCATGGCCCTGCTCTTTTAGGAAATAGGTCAAGGAGAATTACAAGATGAAGCACAAAGGACTAAAAAAATGAAAGTCAGATATCAACAAGGAGTCAGACATCACAATATATTGGGGTCAGAAATTTAAAGTGCCAGTGTTTGGAGGTGTTTTGATGTTACCATCGCAAAGAAAAATGCTATTTCTTCAGAGCAGTTGGAGGGGGCAGAGGTGTACAAGTGGCATGGATGAGTCTTGGGCAGTGGCCTCTCAAGGTCATGTCAAAGACATTGCTCATTCTTGGACCGTGAGTTTTTAGGCTTTGCAATATAAATCTCAAGTTACCGTACTGCTATATTTTGCTGTTTTTATTCTCTTGGTATTAAAAGACAAAAAGTCTGGTGCTGTGTGCTTACCTGAGCTGCCACAGAACAATTCATTATGTCTAAATCAGTGATTAGCTTAAAATGGAATGTGGAGTCAGGCTAGCGGGAAAAGAATTATAGCAGGGAGTGGCAGGATGTGAGTGTGTGAATGTCTGTTTCTCTACCTTTGACTTATGTGTCGCAAGACCAGAAGTCTTTGCTGTTTCAGCAGTAATGTCCTTTCAGTTCCAGTACTATTCCTTACAACTGCTATGACTCCTTTTTGCTTGTGTGGGGAACTTTAAATGGATATAAATAGTGCACATAGCAGAGTGGGTTGCCTGCGGGATGTCCTCTCTTAAGGCAGCTTCTTTCCCTTTTTCATGCTTCCTTTCATGATGCTACCATCCTCTCCAGCTTCTCTTACTGCCTGACATTATCCTAGTTCCTCCACTACTGCTCTGGTCCCCTCTGTGATCAGCCTACATCACAGAATAGCTCCCACAGAGAAGTCCTCTAGTTAGTTTAACCACCTGCAGAAAAACTCTACTGTTTTCTCTACTGGTAAGCTTGTTATGTTCTGGTTTATAACTTCAAAAATATTTAGAATTGTTTAAAGGAGGCTCAGCCCCTTTAAAAAGCCGCTTCAGCAAGCAGGATGACACAGGCAGTGATGAAAACCAAAGCTGTTGAGAGCTACAGCTGTCTGGTCCTTTCGTATGCAGATTTATGGAACGAGGAGGGGGGTTTGAGAAGGAGATGAGGGAAGACTCACAAGAGAGTCGGCAAACACACAGTGAAGAACAGGGGCTCGGGCTTCAGTCTCCTAGGAACTGCAGGCAGACTCAGGGAATCAATAGTGTTTACCGTTGGACAGGACTTTTATAATCCCAATAATGTGATATAGTCCAATCTCCTTATTTTACGGAAAGGGCAAATGTTTTGCTGAAGGTCACAGAGCTAGCAAACACAACTTCAGGAAGCTTCTGAGGCCAAGTGTCCTGTTCTTTTCACTCTCTCTCGCCCTGTGCTGGACACATAGTAGGTTGTCAGTATTTACGTGTCTAATGGATCAGTGATTGGATAAAAGCATTTATCCAATGGGTGTCTTAAACATCTGGCATCCTCCTGTACAATTTTAAACAAGTTAGGCATTGAGCTGAGAAAAGGTAGACAAGTAAGTCTTGTGGCATTGGCATTTTTGTCTAGATGAAGTCACATTTATTTGATGGTTTCATTAATTAAAAACCGGGAGTGTTGGCTTCCCTGGTAGAGCAGCGGTTGAGAGTCCGCCCGCCGATGCAGGGGACACGGGTTCGTGCCCCGGTCCGGGAAGATCCCACATGCCGCGGAGCGGCTGGGCCCATGAGCCGTGGCCGCTGAGCCTGCGCGTCCGGAGCCTGCGCTCCGCAGCGGGAGAGGCCGCAGCAGTATGAATGTGAATAAAGGTAAGCAAGCAACTCCAGGTTAAAGGAAACAGATCTTTATAAATGTGCTTCCCCACAGCCACACGGTTCTCTGATTTTAGATGCCTTTAAGGTGGCACGTCATTTTTTTTTTCTTTCCTGATGGAGTAAAATGTCTTACTTATAATCATGTCCTGCTTATTTCTCAACTTGATCATTGCAATGCACTTCTGATGCCAACTACCCAGAGTTAGGACAGAAGTCCCCTCACTTCAAACACCAGCTGTAAATTCAGGGGTTCCCAGGCCACTCACATTTCAGACCAACTGGTTACAGATTTGGGTGTTTCCATCACCCCTTCAGGTTTGTTAATTCACTAGAATGACACAGAACTCAAGAATTCAGGATTACAGCTTTGTGGGGTTTTTTTTTTTTTTTTTTTTTTTTTTTTTTTGCTTTAAACAGCAGAAATTTATTTCTTACAGTTCTGGAAGTTGGTAAGTCTGAGATTAAGGTGCCAGCAGATTTGGTGTCTGGTGAGAACCCATGTCCTCGTTCATAGATGGCCATCCTCTTGCCGTGTCCTCACATGTTAGAAGGGACAAAGGAGCTCTCTGGAGTCCCTTATATATGGGCACTAATCCCATTCACGTGGGCTCCACCCTCGGAGTACAGTCTTATTATAAAGGTTATAAATGCAGACTAGGCAAAAGAAGAAGTCTGGCAGCATCCCAAATATGAAGCTTCCATGACCTCAGGCTGCATCTCCTTCCCAGAACATCAACATGTATCACCAACCAGGAAACTCATCTGAGCTTCAGTGTCCAGAGTTTTTATTTGAGGTCTCACTATGATGACATAAACGACTGATTCATTGGCCACATGTTTGAACTCAATCTCCATCTGCCCTCCCCTCCTGGAGGCTGGGCTGATCTCATGTGGCTCAAAGCCACACACTCCAATCACATGATCGGTCTTTCTGATGTGGCCAGCCCTCATCCTGAGTCACCTCATTAACATAAACTACCTGGGCCCGTTATGAATAACAAAGACACCCTTATCACTGGGGAAAGTCCAAGAACTTAGAGGGTACCTCCCAGGAACAAATTCTTTATTATACAATAGTCATGTTAGTCTGTCACTACAATATTAAAAAATACTTTGTTTAGAAAGAGGAAAAAATAAATCTGTGTCAGTAATGGCCCTGACCCTCAGGCCTTTGAAAGGGAAGACTGGCCACTTGCTGTGCTGCCCGTTAAGGCAGTTTTGCTCTCTAGTCCCAATCGTTGGAATTTATAGACACCAGATCCCTTGATTATTAGAAAATGTGGGGCCCGTGCCTTGCTGACTCACCACTGCAAATGACAAAATACCACGGTACCAGCTGGAAGATTTGGTGCTGCAGCTGGGAGAAGAGGGGGTTCCAGGAGAAGAGGGGGTTTTGCACCTCCAGCCGCAATACTCTTTTACTTCTCTGGCATTCTCTTCCTGTTCTAGGTTAACTCTTACGCAGCCCATTTCATCAGCTTTGTAAAATAAACAATAACGTTATTAAATTCTGCAACTATTATAAAGAGCTGACATTTGTTATTCACTTGCTCTGTGTAAGATTCTGTGCTAAGTTCAGCATATACATTAGCACATTTAATCCTCAAAGCATCCTTCTGAGATGAGGGCTACTCTTATCCTTATTTGGCAGATGGAGAAGTGCGTGTCTCCAGAGCTTAGGAAAAGGGACCCAGGTCCCTGAGGTAGTAAGTAGCAGAGCTGCCAGGGACCCAAGTTCCCATCTGGCTGATGCCAGGAATCTATTAGCCATGTACTATACTGCCTTCAAGAGACTGTACTGGGAGGCCATATAAGAGTGTAAATCATACGTAAGAGACAAATTTTACACAAAAACGCTACTCACTTCGGTTATTATCTATTTCAAGTTTCTGTAGTTATTTCTAACTGTTAGTCCTAATTCACCTTTACTGCTAAGGGCATTACAGTGTACTAATTAAGAGCAAAGACTCTACTGCCAGATTATTTGGCTTTACTTAATAGCTGTGTGACTTTGAGCAATGTTCTTAACCTCTCTGTACCTTAATTTTCCATCTGTAATGGCATAATAGTAATATTTGTTACATAAGGTTGGCGTGAGAAAATTTAATGAGCTCTTAAATGTAAAAAACATAGACCAGAATCTGGCAGAGTGAACACTATGGAATTGTTAGCTATTGTTATTTTTTCTCCAACATTCCAAGGTGGGACTGTATAACTTTAATATTTTCTAACTTTAGGTTTCTAAGCATTTTGACTTTTAAGAGGAAATCATTTTTTCCTTGTCCAGAGCCAAAATGTTGTGTTAAACCTCTCTCCTCAAAACTATCCCCACTACTCCATCTTTTCTGTTAATAAATTCCTTTTCAGTCTTTCAAAATCCAGCTCAACTGTCATCTTCTGTAAAGCCTTCCAGACTTTTCTGCTACCCCTGAAGTCCCACACAGAATGCATTCCACCCTCTACTAGTCACACAACTCTTTGAACACTCACTATTCCTGTACTTGTCATGATGTACTTCTCATCAATGTTGGTTTGTAATCTGCCTCCGCCAATGGAATACAGGCTCCAAGAGCCAGATCCTGTGTAACGCGTGCCTCCAAGTCTTCAAGGCTGAACGACAAAGAGCACGAAGTAGATTCACAATTAAATTCACAAAGTTTCATCTAAAAATATGGCCTAAATTAGACTCATCTTTGGGCAAAGGGTTCTCTGCTCTGTGAGGCTACTATAGCTCTAACACTTTTTGCTCCCCGATTATCTCTCTTTGATTAATCTCATCTTCTATTTCATATTCAGTTGTAACATATTTATTGAGTTCCTAATCTAGAGGGCTAACAGGGGAGCCTGAGTATTCACATCCTGGAATGAAAGGATGGTCTCCTAACCTGTGGGCATAATGACCTCTCCGATAAAGTATGTAGTATCAGCAGCAAAAGGCCTAGAAGTGATCAAGGAGGAAAGGGGATGCTGATTTTTTTTCCCCACCCAAGCGTATAAAATAAAAAGTGACGCATACTTTGGATCCAGTGGTGATGTGTCAGACTGGAGGGGTGCAAGTGTGTAACGGATCAAGTTGATGCATTAAGCAGCCTACTATCCAATGAGAAAGGCTTATATATATATACATTAAACGCCCAGTTTTCTTCATTATTAACAATATGTCAGATACTGGACATTTGTCTCTCTCCTGAATTGCCATATTCCCAGTGTAGAAAAGTGAAAGCATCATAAGGATTTAGAATCAGACAGACCTTGTGTCTTAGTTTAGGTTAGTTCTGAAGTAGACTCTGAGACAAGTAGTTTGTTTGCAAGGGGATCCCAGGAAACCCTGGTTGGGGTGGGGCACAGTTTTGGATAGTAAAGGTATCCAATGAAGGGTATGCTATCAAGTAAGTTATCACTATGGGAAACAAGTTTGATTCCACTAGGGAAACCTGGGAGCCAGTGTTATTCCCCGCAAGAGTGAGAGAGCTGGGGTATTTGTATACCAATTCCCGTGCGTTGTTGGTCGAAAGCTGATCCAGAGGGGAGTTATTTCCCAGGCAATTCTGGCCTGTGTCAAGAGCTGGTGAAGCAGGGAACAGAGGGAAGAGAAATCATCAGGAAAAGAAATGCCGTTGTGGGTTGGAAGTTGGAAGTCAATGATAGGATTAAGAGGATATCAACAAGGCACCAACAGCCTTTACTACAACTAAGTTTGAATCCTGGTTCTGCCACTTACGACTTTGGACAAGTTAGTTAATACCTCTGTGTCCCGGGTCCTCGCTTGTAAAATGGGGATAAAAACATCTGCGTTACAGCAGTATTTGTTAGGATTAAATGGGATTCTGGGTGTAAATTACCAGGCATATAGTGAAGCCTCAGAATTCATATGGTCTTATTAAATCAGTGTTTGATGTGTGAGTATTTCATTAATTGCCTGAGTAGTTCATTCACTTATCAATTACCTGCTTTTCCAGGAGGATTATTACCCGGCAGCATAAATATCTCAATAGTTTTAGGCTTTAGGCTTTGGGTGTCAAGCTCTGGAGCCCTGGAACATTGTGATGTTTAGTTTGGAGTGACGGATGGTGTGGCACCATCCCCCGTACTTGAGGGGCACGTAGCGGGCATCACCTGGGATGTTTGGGATCTGATTTCAGTTGTAGGCTTGTGTAGAAATATGTTTTCCCCAATTTTCAGGCTAACGTCGCTTATTGGTCATTTTTTTCCCACTGATTGCTGTGCCCACATTGTTAAGACTTTGCCACCTCAAGGGGTATCTCAATTTAAAGGAAGAATTACTTCAGCTTTCCTCATTTCCTGGGCAAAAAGAATGCCAAGAAAGAGCAATTTACCTGGAATCCCCACGGAGAAAAACTTTTCTATAGCCAAGTTATAATTACAAACAGAATTTAGTAACATAGTCTCAAATAGCTTATTGAAGATTGGAGGGTCAGTGATGACCTTGAAATGCTAAATTGTGGGAACTCTATGTTGACTTTTGTGACTACTAATCTAATTTACTGTAACTTTATAAACATTGAACACTAACTATTGAAAACATTAAGAAAAATGAGCCACATGACAAACTGTCTTTGCTAGTCATCCCAATTAGCGAGGTCCTGAAAGTAATTAGTCTAGGCTGAAGAGAAATCAGGCAACAGGGGAGTGAAAAATTTAATCAAACTTGAAATTCTGACCTGTTAAACTAGAACAGGTTTAAAACCTCTGATTGTGCTACTTTTCACTTTGGAGCCTATTTACTTGACTAGACCTGCTAAATTTTGCAGCGAATAGATTAACTTTAGACGGCAGAGTTTTCCACTCCATGCAGTTGGTTTCGGTGCCCATTCTGTATCGTAGAGTCTGTCCCATAGATGCAGACTGCAAAATCTTGACATATTTTGGAGCTTTAAATGAAACAACTCACCCCCAGCAATTCCTGTAGCCTGTGATTAGTCACCCCTGGTAACTTTAAATTTCTTCCTTCTAAGTTTTCTTTTTAAATTTGTTTTCCTCTCCTTTACAAAGGAATTTCACTGTTGCTGGACTATATAACCTCTCAGTAATTCTGTTTGTAGAAATAGAGATATTTCTGAAAAATGAAACGATAGAAATTGAGTTATAAACATGGTAAATGAATGAGAAATCCTTGTTAATCTTAGTGCCATTTATTTCGTTATGTTTCATTTTTTAAAATTTTTATAATTTTCATGAGATTTTCAAACCTATATAAAATTAGAGAGCATAGTATAGTGAATTCTCTTTTACCCAACACCAAATTTCAACAAGATGTATTTTAAATGTGAAAAGAGCCTCTGTAAATTTTCATCTCCATCTCCCAAAAGTAAAAGCCTGCAGTTACATTTTTCAACCCTATAAAAATTTCTTAATTCTTAGAGATATTACATTTTCAATTTGTTAATTGTCTATGGATGTGTTAGAATCTTGTTGTTTATTTTTTTCCTGGGTCAAATGCCATCTGTGTCTCTGCTTCTATGGCTTCCTCTCTCTCTCTTGTTGGCTGGTTCAGCCTTATACACCTGGGGCTTTCCATGGATTAGAAATGGCCTAGAACACATTACCTTCTCCTGACCCGTGGAATGCTCCAAATCCCCCTTGATATGAAGACAGCAGCTGGTCAAGAAGAAATGACCAGAATGGCCAACAACCTGGGACAGATTTCCAAGGTCACTGAGGAGAGAACCGTATCTCTTCAAACTTTGCTTAACTTGAGGGGGAAAGGTTTCCGGATCAGTGAAGAGTTTCCATTAGAGGTTGGAGATGACTCTTCGTTTCTTTGGGGTAGTTTAGCCATGTGCCCATCAGAATATGTGTTTATTGTGAGTCATGAATGAGAGAAAAGGAGTTGGGGACGCCAGAATATTATTCTTGTATTTCACTGGGACTATTTATGCTGAGCTGCTTTCACTTACTACCTCCTGCGCTGCCACCTGCCAGAAGCAGCCTGCCTCATCGGAGCGCCGTCTGCTATTGCTGGAGCATGAGGGCCTTGGCCTCCCTGCGAAGGTGCTGTATGTTGGCACCGCGGGCCAGCAACCCCTCATGCTTGAACGTAGTTGGCACCCACAGGATGAACAGGAGTCATTTATTTTCTGGTCCAAGTATTCTAGCGAAACCATATCTACTTACTATGAAATCACAGAGTGATAGACAAAATATGCAGCCTTTTCTGAAATGAATATATCTCGCTATTTAGAGAGTAATGTGTAATTTATTGGTGAGCTAGCATAGGGCTATAATGTGTGTGTCTGTGTGTGTGATAATGGCAGCTTTATTTTTACTTCTATCAAAATGTATTTAAGTGTATTTTGGAGACAGAGTGAAAGGGACTTTGAAAAGCATCTTCCCAGTCTTTTGAGGCAAATGAGTAGAAGGTGAAGAGAAGAGCTATAGGTAAAAACAGGAATAAAATAGTTCTTTTGATAAATGTTGACGGCTACTCTGGTTAGGTCTAGACAAACTTCAGTCTCAACAGTGAGCCTGTGGCAGTTTGGAAAAGGTAACTGTATTCAGTTTTTCCCCAGCTTTGGATTCCTGAATGCAGAAAAAAATAATACTTCTATAAATGATCATTCACTTTTGCTATCACTTATTTGACTGTAAACATCTAAATGAGAATGAAATCTTTGATTTCGTGATGTTTGGTGTTTTCTAACAAAAGCAGTCATCTACTGACTGCAGATAGTGGTGGTTTATGACCCAAAAGGGAGACTTCTTTTTCCAACATTCAGTTCTGTCACTTAGCATCCTAAAGTTTCCTCTGTACAAGGTGCAAAGACATTGATTAATTTGGATAGACTTTCTGTTACAATAAATAGACCCAAGATCGCTAATGGCATATGCGGAATAGAAGTTTATTTTTCATTTCTATAAAGAGTCCAAGACAGATCTAGATGAGTAGGGGAGCTCTACTTCACACAGTCATTTTATGACATTTGACAAGGTTTCTGCTGACTTTTGATGACTTTGTGGCTGTCACATCCAACAGCAGGGAGCCTCTCTCATGAGAGGATTTTATGACCAGGCTTGGAAGGGGCACACTTTGAGTGAGTTACTGTTGGCTGAAAGTTAGTCATGTGGTCTTAACTGCAAAGGAGGCTGGGAAATGTAGTCTAGCTGTGTGTCCCAGCAGAAGAGTACATCTCTGCCACACTATCTTTCCTCAGTCACTAGGATAGGAAGAAGACGAGGACACAGTCAACTATAATATGAGGTGGAAAGTTGAAATTCTACATAGCAAATAATTGGTAAGTATGTACATTCAAGGCCATGTGCTCGCACCAAATAGAATACAAAAGATGAATAGACACTGGAGTTTACAATTTAGGAGGAGGGATACTGTAGTCATACTGGCAGTGCTGGGATGAAAACAACATGAGAGCAGGGCTCTTGTCCGAACTGTTTCCAGGTGAGTCCTCGATGTCCAGCACGCTGCATGACGTATATTAGAATTTAGTAAATATGTGATAAATAACGAATGAATTCTAAGTCAAGGTAGATCATCCCTCAAATTTAAAAAAAAAAGGATAGAATAGACATGATTGTATTAAATTAGCTTTTGGAGCTGACATCACAACCACACAATAGAAGGCAGCTAAAATCATTTACTAATGCTGAATTTTAAAAAAATTATCAAGGACATGGTTTTTCTTCTTCTTAATGAAAGCAAACTTTTCTGGACCTTGACTCTACCTTTCATGCAAACTGAGAAGCCTCCCGTGGAGGTGCTATAATGAAGGTAACTTACTCAGTGTTTTCAGGCAATAAGAGTCTTCTCTTATCACTTACCACATCAATAATATTTAAAGGACCCTCTAAAGGCATACTTATTAGTAGACAAATGAGGTAATAAGAATTTCTTTTACTTAAGCATGGCTACAGACTGGATTCATCTCCCCAGCATGGGTCATTACCAATGTCATAAGTGTTTCCAGAAAAGACTTCTGCCATCATTACCAAGTCTTTATTAGCACTTGCAGCGTGGGAAATGTGACAACAGGTTTTCTGCTCAAGTCTGGATATTTCTCATCATCCCATATCCTCAGTGACCCCAGCTCCAAGACCCTCTTTGTGCTTTCCAGATTCTAAAAGGTGTTCACTCTACTTTCTAAGCAAGCTTTGTTAGGTCCGTGGTACCATAACCCAATGCACTCAGGAAATGCATGGTTTGAAGTTGTGGGTGTCATTGGAATGAAGGAATAAGGATCAGAATTTGGGAAATTTAATCTCACTATTTCTTCATTTGTCTCTAGAATATAGCACAAGTGGAATTTGTATGATTCCATTCAGGATGGAGTTGAGAAGTGTTTTCAGTTTGGAGTTCAATGTAAAGTTTATTCCAAAGGGACTAAATTAAACCTTCAACTGGCTGCTTTGGGATTTTGATATAAAATAATCTCATTCATTGAAATTTGGTCAATAAAAAGAAAAATCACTTTAAATATCCAAGCTGATTCAAGCCTTGCTGACTCTGTATGTTTGTGTCTTTGATCAGGGCTGTCTCTCTTAGAAATCCTACTGTTCCACATCTTTGACCACATCCTGTCTGCTGGGCAAGGCTCATGGTAAATGTCTCCACCTTTCCCAAAGCCTTTCCAGATTGATCTCTTCCTCTTTTAAATATGGTTCAATCCTGTCTGACAGTTATTTTCCTAATTCTCCCTCACCCTGTTACATCATAACGTCTTTGTGGATAGGCATTGTTTCTTCATCTTTTCCTTTCTCCCAGAATCTAATCACTGAACCTGTCATATAATAGTGATGCAAATACATGGTCAATTGAACTGAAGCAAAAGGATTTGTATTTGAAATGTGGACAGTTTTAAAAATTCAACAACACAGACTTATGGGGTCCTCATTAGTAAATCTAATTACAGCTCCGGGATCTGATCGCACTTATTGGGGTAAAAATTTGACTGTCCTTATTTGTACTGCTGAAAGAAAGACATGAAACTGTGTGCTCAGGACAGCCAAAGGGAGAAATACCATGGAAATTCCAACCATACGCTAAAGAAGCAGCAGCTCTTGATGGGTATTTCTATAACATTTTTTCCCCAATAAAGCACACCTGAAGGATGTGAAGCTCTCCCATCAGTGGCAGCTGTTGAGTAATGACT
The DNA here is from genome assembly GCF_011762595.2 of Tursiops truncatus. Classification (NCBI taxonomy): domain Eukaryota; kingdom Metazoa; phylum Chordata; class Mammalia; order Artiodactyla; family Delphinidae; genus Tursiops; species Tursiops truncatus. The sequence goes on along the minus strand of NC_047050.1, from coordinate 10,880,332 downwards.
CTCAAATGGAGAGGCACACCCCCTATCAAGGGGCAGATCAGATTCACTTTTGTATTTTTCATTTGTTTCCCATATGCGTATGTAGTCCACAGGCACAGCTGTAGAGTATATGCTACATTGAATATCATTTTCACACTTTATATCACATAACAAACAGTATTACAAGAATCTGGTAATATTGGCTTTGTTCTATTTATTTAGAGTCCAGCACTCTGGTTTCCCATGTTCTGTGTATGAATGTGAAGGAATGAATGCAACTAAAATAATTATTCATCACAATATCTTCTCGCAAATCAATTTTTTTTAACTCCACTTCTTAATTCTGCCTTCTAACCTGTCCTATTGACTGAACTAAGATTTCTCTCTGGGATTTCAATGACTATTCCAATCCTCACTTCTGTGACTTCCTTGGAATATAGTTAAGCCTATGGTTTCTTCTTCTTTGCTTGTTCCATTAATACAAGGTGGTACAGCCATTAAAAGCAGCGTTTGGCAAACTACAGCCTGTGGGCTCAGTCCCACAGCCCGTTTTTGTTTAATAAAGTCTTATTGGAAAAGAGCCACACCCATTTGATTACGTATTGTCTACAGCTGCTTTAATCCTACAACTGCATGGTTGAGTAATTGCAAGAGAGACCATATGACCCACGAAACCTAAAATATTTATTCTTCTGATTCTTTACAGAAAAAGTTTCTGAGCTCTAGTTAAGAGCGTAGATTCTAGAGACAGGCTGCCTAGGTTCAAATCCCAGCTCTACCACTTTTTATTTACTTTTATTTTTTTAATTTAATTTTATTTATTTTTTTATATAGCAGGTTCTTATTAGTCATCCATTTTATACACATCAGTGTATACATGTCAATCCCAATCGCGGAGTTCATCCCACCACCACCACCACCCGCCACGGCTTTCCCCCCTTGGTGTCCATATGTTTGTTCTCTACATCTGTGTCTCTATTTCTGCCCTGCAAACTAGTTCATCTATACCATTTTCTAGGTTCCACATATATGCGTTAGTATATGATATTTGTTTTTCTCTTTTTGATTTACTTCACTCTGTATGACAGTCTCTAGATGCATCCACATCTCTACAAATGACCCAATTTCATTCCTTTTTATGGCTGAGTAATATTCCATTGTATATATGTACCACCTCTTCTTTATCCATTCGTCTGTCGATGGGCATTTGGGTTGTTTCCATGACCTGGCTATTGTAAATAGTGCTGCACTGAACGTTGGGGTGCATGTGTCTTTTTGAATTATGGTTTTCTCTGGGTATATGCCCAGTAGTGGGATTGCTGGGTCATATGGTAATTCTATTTTTAGTTTTTTAAGGAACCTTCATACTGTTCTCCATAGTGGCTGTATCAATTTACATTCCCACCAACAGTGCAAGAGTGTTCCCTTTTCTCCACACCCTCTCCAGCATTTGTTGTTTGTAGATTTTCTGATGATGCCTATTTTAACTGGTGTGAGGTGATACCTCATTGTAGTAAAGGTAGAAAAAGAGAATACACTGTGTGATTCCATTTACATAAAATTCTAGAAAAAGCAAACTATAGTGACAGAAAGAAGGTAAATGATTGCCTGAGAAGGGGTGGAGATTGCAATGAATTACAAAGAGGCACAAGAAAACTTTTGGGGATGGAAATTTGTGTAGTTCTGACTGGAGTCTGGTTTCATGGGTGTATATGTATGTCAGAAGTGGTCAAATTACCCAGCCTGTATAGCGGCAGTTTATTTTATTTCGATCATATCTCAAAAAGTTGGGAAGTGTTCCTCAATTAACTAATTATATACTAACAAACTGGTCTCTTATTCCTTTTTTGGGTGGCAAGGCATTTGGTACTTTTCCCTTGTCCTCTTCTCCTGGAATGTCCTTCACCTCCCAATTTTCATCAATCTTTAACTTAAAAAACTCCATACATTTGATTAATCTTCTTATTTTAGAAACTTTATATTCTCCTTCTGCTGTTCTGATATCAACATTTTTCCGATAGTATTTGTAATACTTCTCATTCCACTAGTGGTGAGTGTTTGTTTGGTTCCTACTTTAGTGTTTATAGCCTGTTCTGCTAAATCACAGCTTCCTCAATTATGACTTCCTCCAGTCATGTCTCAATGATGTGAACGATGTGGAGAATAATTTTTGCAGACGAGGTGGTATATTTTCCAACCATTGACAAATCTGAGAATACCCCCCCCTTTTTTTTCATATATGAATGACAAGTTGGAAAGGAAGAGGAAAGGAAAATACATTTAAATATCTGCTATATTTTAAGCACTTGAAAAAGCCATTGTCTCATCTATTTCTTCTATCAACCCTGTGAGATAAGTATTTTCTCTATTTTACAAGTGAAAATTGTTAATGCTTGGAAAGATGAAGTATTTTGTTTATATACCTAGTAAATCAAAGAACAAGGGACATGATTTGAACCCTGGTGGTTGTACTCCAATCCCTGCTCTTTCCTCTCCATCACACTTCACCATGATTTGTTTTCACATGTGGAGGCATCGATCGGTCAGTCCTTGCCTTCCTCAGGCCCTCTCGGCATCAGGCATGTATGTCTTCATCCTGCTGGCTCAGAACCAACCACTCACAGATCCTCACCAGGCAATCCGTTAGCAGCTTCTCAACTAGAAGAAGCTGGAACAATAATAGCCATCACTCATGGAGCATCTACAGTGCTAGGTGTGCTGCCAGGTGTTTTACTCTTTAGGTACATACTTTCTGTTTTCCAGATGAAAAAACCGAGACTGCCTATTATCATCTACGTGGTCAGTGGTAGAGGCAGGATTAGCCCGTGTCTCTGCAACTCCAAAGCCCATGTCTTAACCAACATGTTACTTTGCCTTCATAGAGTCAGTAGCTGGTGTCCTTGGGCACACATATGCCTACCTAATCAAATTCTTATTTTCCGTAGTGTTGGCTTATGAAGAAGACTGGTTGAATCTCTACCTTGGCTCTCTCATGAGCACTCAGTTCCTCCTGTTGAGTTTGGAAGTTTACCCTGCATCTCAGCTTGTTTTGTTGAATGTCATGTCTGACCTGCTTTCTTCTTGCCGTTATTTTTCACTCTGCTGTACACCTTCAGCCGTTGACTGGGGGCACTGGATCTGGAACATGTTGCTACCTGCTTGTCTTCTAGTATCTCCACTGGCTAGAATTTTTCCTTCCGTGATATAACTCCCAGATTGGACTAGCTTGAATATCATGCTGAGACACCATTTGATCTCCACAGCCAAGTTTAGTCTCCTTGCCTTTGTTCTCCATGTAGTCAGAAATAAGTCTTCCTGATAATTTGAAGATAAGATGACCCTAGAGCGTGACTAGTAATAATGAACCCCAAAGCTATTTAAAGCAGAAATACACATAGATTCTACATGTCAGTGGGTTCACAAGGATGACTAGTCCTAGAGAGATATCAGTACAATTATTTGTAACATGAAACAAGTTCAATTAAATTGTGCATTGAGAGAGAAAGAGAAAGTAGTCATCTACAAGGTATCTAGGATAGGAGAATCCACCACCCAAGAATTTGTCATTGTTTATCCAGCATTAACAAAAGGGGAAAGACAAAAATATCTGGTCATTCCATTGAGGGCTTGAGGTAGTTTATCAGGGTTTACCCCGTCTTGATGAACTTACCCCTGTTGACTATGACATTTCTTTTTCTCCAACTCTAGTTACAGAAAGAACCTTCTGGTTATGAAATTAGACTCTCAAATGTCTTAAAAAAAAAAAAAGGTAGTCTAGAGAAGGCAAATACTACATGCAGCAGCAGAATGTTTCTTGTACATTGATAAATCGGTGTTCTCACATATATAGAAGAATATACATCAGTCCTAGGAAGCCGTTTGACTTTAGGTATTGTAACAAAATTGCATTTGAGAACCAACAAGGCAGAGGTTTAGACACTGAGATACCAGTTACTACTGTTGCTATGTCAGAGTATTGCCACTTCATGGACTGTCTTCTGAGTGCCTATCCATTTTCCTTCCATTTACTACTCTCTCAGTTCTCTCAGCAATGAAAATACAACCCAGTAGAACTCACGTTCCTTTCTCCACCCTGCATTGCCGCTGGGGGCCCTCAATGCTTTGCGCTTAGGTCCATGCGAATCATGAAGAAAGTTATGTACGGAGACATGAAAGCACGTTCTGTGGATCTAAGATGAAGTATGAATTTAATTTTATTAATAACTAGATTCTAGCTTAAACTGGAATGGCATCTTATTTTGCAGTGTATCTACAGCACTGATTCTCAGATCTCACAGGGCTCTCTTGACCTGGGACTCTTTAAAACCTCTATCAGAATATTTTTGTACTTGACTCTTCAGAGCTCTTAGTTATAATGGCAATTTAATTTTGTTTCTAGTGTTATATGACAGTGAGAATTATTAGTCTTTAATTTTGACATCATTTCTTCCTTGGAGCAGAAGTTAATCCTATGAAAGTTTTCTTTCAAACCTCAAACATAAACATTGAGAAAGAAAAATAAACTTAAATATTGAGCTAGAGAAATGTAGAGGCTGAGGGCATCCTCTGGTCCTGCCTTTGACAGAGGCGAGGACTCAGCTGGAGGTATCACTGTGGTCAGTCCTACCCTTCTTCGAGCTGGGTCCATAGTCTGATGCTACAGCCACCTGGCTCTGCTAGCTCCTGGCACCCACTGATTGGCTGAAAACATGAATCCTGGACGATAAATAGCACAGTGCCCCGAGGACTATCTTCAGACACTACTTAAATGTCACTTTGACTAACTGAACAACTTGACTCAGTGCTATTTGCTTTCTAAGAGGAGAACTGAGCTTAAAGTTTCATACTGCAGTGAAGAAATCATTACCCTTCAACCTCTTTATTCCTTCTAACCCCAAACATCCCAACCATGGCATCAGCACCCTCGGAACACTCTACCTTCTGACTGATATGGTGTTACCTGGGAAGGTTCAAGATTGAGGAGGAGAGAAGGAGCAGGGCTGGAGAGTTTCTAATACTGTCTTTCCCTTATTGAGATATTTCACTTGCTAAGTCATTTTCATGAACACAAGGAGGAATAGGCCTTGTTGAATGAATAAAGCCCGTTAATTGAGAGTGTAGATTCTGACAGCATGTCATGAAGTTAAATATTTGAAAATCTGAGTGTAAAATAAACATGCCATTTTTCTAGGTTTCTCTTCTCACAGTATATAGAGCTCTGCATAGCATTCATGATGTTGAAATTTATTGATATTTTGGTCTAGTTTTCAAGGATGTGAACTCCTTAAAGAAGCTAAACACTGTTTGGATCACTGCTTTATCTCCAAAGACTCACTCCATAAATGTTTATTGAATGAATCACTCTAAAAGGAATATCCTTACAAGGCAAATAATTATAAATATTTAAACAATACCTTATTGCTAGCTTTTAAAGTAATTTCTCAACAGATTTAGTGAATGAGACAAGACTGTTGAACAAATTGTAGTATTCAACCCTAATTTTCCCATCCTTAGGGCTCTGTCTTCTTTTTTAAACTGTGTGCACTGATTTGGTAAGCTTTTCCACGAACTTCAACCTTTTGTTAATTTTTGTAAGAAAAAATTGTGGAGCACGGTTAAAATTGAATCATGGCATATACTTTAAGAATTCTAGGCTATGAATAGCAATTTTCCTAGAGTATATTCATAGTAGTTCTCAGGTTTGGAAATTTTATAAAATTACTTACTTGCTCTTTGTATTAGTATGCTATTGACACCATAACAGAGAGCCACACGAATTTATCCTCTTATAGTTCTGGAGGTCGGAAGTTGGAAATCAGTTTCACTGGGCTGAAGTCAAGGTGCCACAGGGCTGGTTCCTTCTGGTGTCTCCAGGAGAGAATCCATCCCTGCCTCTTCCAGCTTCTGGAGGCTGCCCGCCCTCCTTCCTTCATTTTCAAGGTCAGCAGTGCAGGCTCTTGCTTCTGTTATTGCATCGCCTTCTTCTGTAGTCAGATCTTCCTTTACCTTCTCTTATAAGAAAACTTAAATTACATTTACTGCCCACTCCTATAATTCAGGATAAGCTCCGCGTCTCAAGATCTTTAATCACATCTGCTAAGTGCCTTTTGCTATATAAGGTAACAATCACAGCTTCCAGGAATTAGGACCTAGATATGTTGGAGGGGCTGTGAGGGTCCATGATCCAGCCTACCTCACCCTTCTCTATTAATTTATTTTCTGTACTGAACCTATGATGCTCTTCCAATAAAAAAAGTTTTTAAATATGTACTAAAACATTTATTTTTATTGATGCTATTCACTACTTTGTGTTTAAAGAACAAAGTAATTTCAGTGACAACACGCTAAATTACATTTTCACAGGAAATGTAAATTTTTATCAAGGTGTCATCTCCAACATATCCTGAATCTGTTCTTAGTGGTGGGACTGTAGAAGGCTGTGGAAGGTCAGAGGGTTGGAGAGTGGGTTAGTTCAGTCAGCGTACTCTTCACACCTCAGAAAACAGCAACAGAAATTGACATTTCTTTCTTTCATCTGATACTTCTCCCCTTCTGTTAGCTTTTTTCTTCGTGAAAGATGAAAATGTTAAAAGCAGAAAACATACGTTTACTCAATTTTACATTCCCACTTGGACTACAGCATTGTTCTGAAAATGTCACGCCTTCTAGAATGTCCTTCGCTTTCCTAGGCTGGCTCTGCACCTCTGAAAAGCTCTGTCATCTGTCTCCTTCACCGATAGCACTTTCTGAGCCTTCAGCACATACCTGGGGAATGAATCCCTGTCTCGGGAAGCCTCCGTCAACCCCTCCCACACGAGCTCAGCTCACCTGGCCCAGTCACCTTCCCGTCACTCATCATCCTGAATCGCAAATACCTATATTCATCGGTCTGCCTTTTCTTCTAGATCGTGTGCACCATAAGAGTAGAGGCTGTGCCCTTCAGACTATAACACCTAACGTTCTACCTGGCACAGAGTGGGTGTTCACTAAATGTGCGAGAATAAGTAAAGGCTCATTCGGCAACTGTATGCTGACGGAATGAAATTTCATTTACTGATGAGTTTCCTAATTTCACTCACTTTTCTAACATTGCAACTTTTGACACCTGCACATTCCATAGAGTGTGAAGTGTAGTAAGAAAATGGGGAACGTTTCTCATTTGTCAATGCTGATATGATAGAAACGTAAATCCGTAAACTATTTTGTATGTTTTGGGGGTGGGATCACATGGACCACATCATGCATGAATTTGTGGTTCTGTCCAAATGGGGTAGTCAAGGTGGAACAAATAGGTGTCGTTATCTCTCTGCAAACAGTATCAACCTGTCGTACAGATTCCACCTAAGAACTCTGACCAAGGAACTATTTTTACATAAGGGTACTGCAGTTACATCTGTTATCACACATAGCTAAATAAAATTTTCCTTCCAGTGAAATCACTTATTGTTTAATGCTTTGGTAGCTAAACCAATAAATATACTTTAAAATAATCCTTGTACAGTCTCCAGATACCGGGACTGTGAGTGACTATAGAGATCGTTGATTTTACTGTGTGTGTGTTATTTTTAAGATGAAGACACTATGCTGATAGGAAATTGGTTCGCCCCAAAACATAGAGTCGCACGTGGAACTGGAATCCAGTCCTCCTGCCTGGTTAGTCTATTGCCATCACTACTACGCCATAATAAAGTCATTTAGACAAAGTTTTCAGAAATCATTAGGTCTTCCCAAGTTCTGAACCAGATATGGAATTTGCATTATTCTCCACCTCGTGGTGAGAAGCCGTGAAAAGAACACCAGGTTGGGATCACACAACTTGGGTACGTGGGTGGAGGTTCTGCGTTGCAGCCTACAGAATTCACCCTAGCCAACAGAGGTGGAAAGGGAGGAAGTTCCCCAAAACCTTGTAAAGCAGCCCCTATGAGGCAGCTGCTGCCCCTGCCATGCTGCAGGATCAGGACTCCGCCTCTGCCTTGAACAGGAAGCTGCTGAATTAGAAAACTGCTTAACAGATCAGGAAGTTGCCACCACGACTGCTGGCTCCCAAATCCTGCTGCTTCTGTCACAGTCTGGTGCCCCCAAAATGGATGCCCTGCACCCTGCCTCTCTCTCCGTGCAATTCAGATCTCACACACATGCATCCGAATGGCAGTGCCTAAATCCTGCGCAGAACCCTTGCTTCCACAAAGGAGTCTGGGAGATGGTGTTTTCAGCATCAGAGAGAGACCCGCTAGAGTGGCTGGTGAGTGAGCCAATCCCCGGCACCCAACACACTGGTTTTCATCTTTCTTGGATATTCACGGGACAAATTTAACCTCTCTAAGCCCCAAATAAGACAATGGACGTGAAAGCAGTTTGTTGTAAAAGATGCAAAATGCCAGTCATTTAGTATTATTCTCCATGCTATTTGTACCCTCCTAGTTATTCCTCCCTCTGTTTAGCTTATGTGGAGTTCTAGTAGGATGAAATACAACTATCTTACTAGAATACCACTCTTTTATCCAATCCCTGAATATATCTGCCCATGAAAATAGTACCAAAGGGAATGGGGAATATATCTTTAGCTTGGACTTATTTCCATGGCTAAGTTTAGAAAAGTGTTTTAATGAGTGTTCTTGTTAGCAGGCTATAGCTTAATGCCATTTGGCTCTCCCTGAAGACTCTCCTAAAATTATTCCTGATCTTGAGACTTATTTTACTTTAAAGTAAGCTGGCATGCTCTGAGACTTCAGCTGGTTCATTAATTGCCTCACCTTAGAAAACTTAATTGGTGTCCTTTAGCAGCAAAATTTTGGCTTATTAAGAATATTTTAAGACCACATTGAGGATCTAAGTTGCTGGCCTGGGGAAACAGACCCTCCATATGGACACTCACCATTTTCTAGCGCTCTGGGCTGTTTTGTGCCCTCTCTGATGGTCCATCTTGATCTCAAGTTGCTGCCCTTTCTTCACACCTGCCTTCCACCGCCTTCCCACAGTCTTTGCCATGACCTCCCTCACTTATTTTTATTTCTAGGGCTATGTAAAATAAAAATGTCAAGTACATCCCTGTATATGCTCTTTAAATTCTCTTGGATAATGAGCCATCGTTCTTGTAAGTGAGAAAGATGAACACTGATTCATTTTGTGGGGAAAACATGACACAAATTAATTTTCAGCATTGGCAGGTATTTGTACTTACACTTCCCTGTGCTTAAAATAATACTTCTTGCCATTTGAGAAATGTATTCAACATCATAATTTGCAAATATTGCTTGTAAGGATTATAAAACTTCCTGTAAAATGTAGGTTTTCTCAACTGTGATTGCACAGCGATAATCTGAACTCTTTCTTTCTTTTTTCTTTTTTTTTTTTTTTTTTGCGGTACGCGGGCCTCTCACTGTTGTGGCCTCTCCCGTTGCGGAGCACAGGCTCCGGACGCGCAGGCTCAGCGGCCATGGCTCACGGGCCCAGCCTCTCCACGGCATGTGGGATCTTCCCAGACCGGGGCACAAACCTGTGTCCCCTGCATCGGCAGGCGGACTCCCAACCACTGCGCCACCAGGGAAGCCCCTGAACTCTTTCTGATGGTGCTCTGGTCCTTGGGCAGTCTCACTGGCCTTCCTCTCCCATGTGTATAAAACAAGAGGAGCTTCATCTCTAACTTTCTAACAGGCTATGAATCAATGACTAGGTACCCAGTTCAATGTGATGACTCTTGCTGACCTCACCAGTCCATCCCTAGATGAGGATATTAACATGGAGGACTACAAAGGGCATGAGTAAATCCTCTTTTCTCTCTTTCTCCTCCTTCTCTGCCCTCCTTCCCCGCACTAATAGATTTTAAGATGAAAAAGGTAGACCCTGAAGGGTGGTCTTTCTTTACATGATCGGAACAGGAGGTGGACAGGGCCGTTAAGATGTAAGAGTGGAATTGTTGTTGAGTCTCACTTTTCCTTAAAGGAAGTCACAGGACATACCTCACCAGAACATGTCAACAGGGCAAGTTGACACTTTCTTCCTTAGCCTGGTAGCTCATCACGACAGTTACGTATTCAAATGAATCTGTCAGGGACAAGACTCTGGTGCTTGAGTTCCTACTCGGCCGATGACATTGATTTGTGAGCATAATGCTCGGCTGCGGGATGTGTGACAGATAAATTTTATCAAAATTAAGGCACAATTAAACATTTCATCTTCCTAATTACCGGCTGTAGATTCAGCCTGATGACCATGTGCTGTAAGGAATCAGCGACCATTACACATTTTAATGGAGCACAGCTGTCTTACAGCTTGGTAATATTTGCACAGTGCCACAGAACTGTAATTTATGATAAAAGGAAAAAATGTGTATCGGCGCTTTTTTGCCAAAATAGATTAAGGATTCATATACTTTAATGAGATTTGGACCTAGTCTTGGATTATCGTTATAAATGATTTATGTGCATGTTGGTGGACCCCTGGAGTTCAGAGTTGATTTGTGTTTGGGTCTACCAATATGGAATTCAATATTTATCCTTGAGCCAATATCTATCACTTTCCCCCTTTTCTCTTTCTTGCGTGTCTTGCATTTCTTTGGCCTCTCACAAAGAAGGACAGATGGGAAGGGAAACAAAGCAAAAAGCCAATGGCAGCAAGGACCTTGTTGAAAAAAACTGTAGCTTCTCTAAACCTCATGGGGAGCAAGTTTAGGGAAGGGAGGAGGTGCTGCTCATGGCAGGAGCAGAGGCGGCCCATGGGCCCCTCTTCCGCAGCCCTGGCCTTCGGTGCAGCCACAAAGCTCCGTGCCCGCTGGGGCAGATGGACCCACAAGGAGGAAAACTGACTGCGGAAATGGCCTTTGCTCTTCTGAGAAGGGGGCTGACTGACAGTTAAACTCTCCTCCTCTGTTTCTTCATTTGTAGAATGCAGTGGGGGGAAAGACTCGTTTCACCCCATTAACTGGCTTCATAAGAGTACAATTGAGGATGATTAACAGTTATTTATAATTATAGAAGGCAACGTGGCAGAGCTGCATCTCCTTACTACTACTGTAAGGGCTTCTGGGCTGTGAATTTGACACCACTTGCTGTTAATCACTGTTGGTATTTGTCTCTTTATCATCATTCTTACTGAAAAAAAAAAAAAAAGAACACTTAAAAGTGCATATACTTGTGAATGAACTGCCTTCAACAGATCGGTCACCAGTAGGGTCATGAGTGGTCCAAACACGTACGTGCAAAGTGTACGTAAACTGTCTGTGCCTGGTGCATACTTGTTGCTAATAAATTGGGGAGTGAATGTAACGTGTTATATCTGCTTAGTAATTATTATGATGATTAAATTTGTCCAGGCACATAGATGCCATCGTCTCCAATCCTCCTGATATGAAAAAGATGCCTATCTCTTCAGAAATATGTCTTTTCAGAAAGCACACTGTGGAGGAGAGAAAAAGGCGAGATACCAGAATCTACATGAATCTGCTCAATTTAGGTGTTAACTTGCCTACTGAAAACAGAGAACATATCCTAATGAATTCAGAAGGCCTAAATATATATCTGCAACAGGGAAAGAAGAGCCCATCTTTTGATCATCCCGATCTTCTCCAGGCTTGATTTATTCCGGCGCTCAGATGCTGGAATGTTTCGTACTGTACCAGGTTGCATGTGCTTGTACACTAATTCTCAATTGCCGTATGCAGTTTGTGACAGCCATCTGCTTCGACCTCCCTTTGAGTTCTTTCTCCCACTCAGCCCAGCTGAAGTAAAAATATGGACAGAAACAACTTCTGGGAGATGAAAAAGTTAATAGGAGAGTTAAAGTTATACTGTGTATCTGCCTTTCGCACGGATGTGCTCCTGCAACTTATGCTCCACTTATCAAATATTTGAAGTGCAAAGCCTGACACTTAGCAGAAAGCTGTAAAAAATGCCATGTTTCCTCTGACAGTCTTGGCTGTGGAGGAAAGGTAATAATAAAATATGTACATCTAGCGCACATGCCAACGCTGGAGCCCACTGGTGCTACTCCAGCACCTAGACTCACAGTATGTAGCACCTTGTCACTTACCAGAGGGCGGGGGGGGGGGGGGGGGGGGGTGGCTTGGGAGTGGGCGGTGCACGGGAGGGGGATGGAGGAAGAGACAGGCGAGCAGATTTGAAAATGCCTGAAAAAATCAACACCACATTTTGGAGTTTGATTTGGAAAGGAGGGTTGATGTATATCTCCTAAAAATTATTGACTTGGGATATGGGAGAAAGAACCCCCATAATTGTGGAGCTCGGATCTCATATCTTTGTGTATGGAGCATGAAGACAGAAAACAGGGAGAGGTGTCTGAGAATTTTAAAAACGGACCTTAAGTTTGTGTATCTGTGTTTGACAGAGAGATTTTTTAAAAGTGCTTGAGTTACTAGAAAACATACCACTGTCATGGAAGTGGTTGTATTTATTGTAAGTCATCCAATCAAAGGCACCACCAATTATATCAGACCTGATCTCATGAATGCTGAAATGTGAAATAATCATGTCTTAAAATCAGTGAAGAGTAATCTATCTATCATCTATCCATCATCTCTTTCTATCATCTATCATACAGATACACTATATACTACATCTAATCTGTATCTGTATCTCCTAAAGTGATCAAAGGGTCAAAGTACGGTATCTAGACCTTTCATACCATGACCGTGTGTCTAACTATACAAACAAAAGAAAAATTACCTTGGGACCATAAGAAGAATGGATGGTGTGGGACATTTATGGGAGAAGAAGAAGGAAAGAAGAAATAACAGGAGGATGAGAGAGGAGGAAAGAAAAAACTGGATATGTAGAGAGAAGACTGGAAGAGCATCTGGAGTAATGCTGGTATATTCAGAAGACTGCCATCATAGCCTCTGTCTTCCCAAATCATTAACATGTCTACAGGAAAAGCACAAAGCGAGACCACGGGATGAAATTGGCAGATAAAGAAAAAAGAGATGTCTTGGATATAGTGCTGATGAGTTTCAGATGGAATCAAATATAAAGCCTGGTGAATCATTACTAAAATGGGCAGAATACAAGTTCAGTGTGTTCTTGTGCCATCTGAACCACCAGATTCTGTCTTATTATAATTGATCAATTCTTAAAGCCACAAGTCATACAAATATTGTTTGTTTCACTTTACCTTTCCCTTTAAACGTAGTGTTTTATCAGAAGAATTTCAGTGAAACTATATCAGAATCAGATTGTATGGCCAGAATACATTACCTTACCATTATTGAGAGCATTTTAGAATCCTTTTAAGAAATCCAGAGGTTATAGTTAATGATCAATTATGTAATGGTTAAGAGCATGGACTTTAGAATCAGACTGGGTTAAAATTCAGGTAGTTTTGCCTCTGCCATTTATTAGCTTATGAACTTAAGCCTCAGTTTCTCTATTTGTGAAATGACTAAAAAGAGCACCTATCCTATTGTTGTTAGGATAAAGTGAGAAATGTAAATCACCTAACACACTGGTTAGTGCATAGTAAATGCTCGATAAATGATAGTTACTCCTATTACTGTCAAAAGTCTGGAGGGAACAAATGAAAAAAAGCTTCATGGGGTTGGGAGGGGAAATGCTGAGGAATGACCAAGGACAGTTTGTGGTGAATGGGGCAGAGTTATTTCTCTGGAAGATAGGGACGTGAGACGTTAAATCTGGTTATTTGAGAAAATGTGATCTTTTGTCATCATATGATGGTGAAGCTTAAATATAAGGCTAACATATGCCATTGATTCTTCAGCAAATATTCTGTGAAACCATAGCACATGGTTCCATTACTGGGAATGTAATTGCTCCTCTACCAAGCAGAACTGGTTTATCTTATGGTTTATCGTAAGCTTTTTGCTATGTTTATTCATTAATGCTTGAGCTCACCTGAAATATATGTGTGTGTGAATACACACGTATTACATATGTGAATACATTGGTACATGTATTTCTTAATATTTTTTAAAAACCTTTTGTAATTTGGATTTTCAAAAGTGGCCTCTATTTTGTTTTTCAGTCTCTTCCAGAAATGGAAAGGCTTGCTCACCCTCATTTTAAATGTCAGCTAACTGGTCTTATCTACTTTGATGTGTGTTGTGCAGCAGAATTTTTATATCCAGATGCCTAAAACACATAGGTTAAAAGCAGGTCACTTTCAATACAAGACTATCATTTTACAGTTTAGTGAATATATTTACAAATTCCATAGTAACAATCCTGCTGACAGAGGCACAGTGAAATTATTATCCACAACAAATAATCGCATACAAAAATGTTTCCTTCAGACCCAGTGTACCTGTCAGTCACTGATGAGAGCCCAGCCCCTGACTGCAGGGTTTATGAAAGTTTGAAGTAGAGGAAGAGGAAGCTGTAGCTTAGGGCTCTTGTTAATGACTACAGAATCCTCACTCTGCAGCCAAGGCCGGCAAAGTCCACAAGAAACAGCAGGGCTTAAACAGCTCACTGCTAGTCCCAGCAGGGTTCTTGTCAGTCAGATACATTCCCTGCGTACCTATTGTGTGCAGAACACGTCTTTTCACTTGCCAACTCAGCACTGAGAGGTTGGTTTAGCTCCTTTTATCTTTATGACCTGCAGACTGGTAACAGCATTTCTAGCAGTGTGTTCATTTTAACAATAATTTATTGCAATAAAATAAGGTGGATGTTCCCTAGATATGGCCACCATATGCCCTGAATTTTCTGAGATAATCCTGATTTTATGTAATCTTATTTTCATTCCAATAAAGGCAATTGGTGAAACCCATAATGAAATGCGATTTCAATTTTTTATGTTATTCTGAGATTTCATATAATGATTTGGCATATCAGAAAAAAATAGTTTGCTAGATTATGTTTATGGACTTCTAGATTGGAAAATGTGAGTAGGCCATGGTATTCCTGAAGAAGGAATTTTATTTTTTTACTTGTTGCACAAAAACCGTGGTATTTCAGGAAGGTGTGCTATAGCACCTATGTACTTCTGACACCATCGATGACTTCTTAACTCCTCTATCTGTTCCCTCAGGGACCACTGAGGGATACTTCCTGATACAGTCATGGATCTTACATCTGTTAGGAATCTTTAAGTTTCAAGTAACAGAGACCCCAACACAAACTGACAGAAAGAGCAGAGGAGATTGATTAGGTCACATACTCGAAAAGGCAAGTCAGGGCTGGAATTGAGACTTAATATAGAAACTTGTATGATGTCAGCAAGGACTGACTTAATCTCAGTTTGTCTGTCTTCCATGTTGATTGCATTCTCAGACTCCACCCAGGGCCTCTGATAACCCTCAGTTGCCTCATGGTCTCAAAATGGCCCAAGCAGTTATAGACCTTACATTGTCACACCTCACTGGCAAGAAAAGGAAAGGTTTCTTTTGGTGGCCTCCGTGGAAGAGAGATGCTTTTCATCCCTGGAAGCCCCAGCAAACATTTCTTCTGCTTCACTGGCTCTGCTTAGGTTCTGTGCCCTTTACTCAACCAATTCCTTGGCTAGAGGGATGGGATTCACCCGTGGGTTTAAGCCAATCAGACTCCACTTTCAAATTTGGGGGGTGAGGTCAGTTGTATCTGTGCTCTGCCATGTGATTAAAAATGGTTCTTCCAAAGCGAAGTTCGGGTTCCGTTACCAGGAGAGGGGGGATGCTGCGAAGAATAAAACAACAAACGTCTACTGCAAGGCTCTGTGATTGTGCATACCATTAAAACACAATGTCCTAAAATAAAAGAGCATGCAATGCAAAAACAGTCCAGTTCTGTCATCTGAAGACGCTGAGTGGTCAGCTAGACTCCCACACTAGCTGCAGGTTTTTTTCTCAAAGGCCAGGCACATAACTCATAAGATTAAATTTCATGCCTGAGCCAAAGTGCTCTTTAGTTTCAAAATTACAAATGTTAAGTCAGGAAATTCCAAGTGGGCAGAACAAAGAAATATGACAACATCAACAGTTCTTTTAAAAAGCATGTGAATTCCAGAAGTCCTTTGATCACTGAACAGGGAGGAACATTCTAGAATTGTGGATCTAAGGTAGTATAAACCTTTAATGTGGTACAGTATCTCCCAAATTTGCTCCATTTTAGGTGACCCCTAGGGCAGCTGATTTAAAACATCAATGCTTGGGTTCCACCCCAAACCCTCTGAATCAGTATCTCCATGGGAAAGATCTGATAATCTGTATTTTCAAGGACAGGGAAATTGAGGAAACATTGACTTACACCTCCCACTAATCGACTGTAAAAGTCACATGAATTTATGAAGAACTGGGAGGGTGCCACTTGGCATTGCCTCCTTCGTTCATTCATCCAACAAAGATCTATTTTACATTTATTCTGACACTGTGCTTCTAGTCAGTAAATGTACAGAGTCAGATACAGCCTCTGGTTTCATAGGATTTATGGTGTTATAGGAATACAGTTAATAAACAAGAAATACACAGATGTATGAATACAACCGTGATACTGAAGAAGGAGAAGTCTGGGATGCTAAAAGAATGATTAGGAGACCTAGCATCATTGGGATATCCTTAAATATTTATCCAAAAGTCTGTCCAAGTATGGGATACAACTGAATCTCCAGTAGTAAATGACCAACATTAGGATAAGTCCAAGATAGACCAAACTCCACTGTAGCATGACTAGGGAAGCACACCAGCCCAGATAGTGTAAACTAAAGAACATCACAAAAAGAAGTCTTGAAGTAACAACTCCATCACTGGTGTCTATCTTTATACATCTCCCTAACGTTTATTTAAACTGAGAGCTGAAACTATCTCCTGATTTCAAAGACCAAATTCCTAGAACCAAGGGACTGTCGGTTTTACCATCTTTGGCATTTACAACGGCAAAAGTCAGGCTCATGTATGTAGATATAATAATAATAACAATAGCAATAATAATGTTGATGCTATGTGTTTGAAACAGGCCTTGCAGATCATTGCAGTTTAATCAAATAAATCAAACTTTCTTTTGTTGTTTCTCCCACATAAAATTTGAATATCACAAAGGATCAAAGTAGGAGATGTTTTGTCACTTGCATTCACGAGAATAGATGACTTTCTATCCTATGTCTTTTCTATTATTACTGTTGCAATGTAATGACTCAATAGCAAGTGAAACAATGCTATTATAATCCTTCTTTTGTAAATGAGAGTTATTGTTGGGATGTATCACAAGTTTTCATTTTAAATACAAAAGTCCTTAGGTTTGTTGATTCAAATAACAGAGTAGAAACGAATATTTTGACTTTCTGAATTTATTTTCAGCTCTTAAGTTGGTATAGAAAACTGTAATTCTATTAATTCTACTAAGTTGAGATTAACATATTGTTCAGTAAAAATGCTATTTTTTTTTGCTTTTCTTCCAGTTTTACATCATAAAGATATAGCTGTAGAAAATCCCTATACTTAGGCAAATGAACATGTTTCTCTTTCTTGTGGTACAGCTTAGATAAAGGTGACTATAATTATATACTTGTTGACAATTATTTAACAATCTTTTATCTCAATAATACCTGGCTTAGAGGCTACAGTATCAGCATAATAAGATTCAATTCTTAGAGGGAAAACGTTGGGGAAAAAATAAAAAACAAAAACAGAAAAACAAATAAAATGATTGTTTACTTATGAGTACTGGGTGTTTGGGGGTTCAGATGGTATGCTGTCAGTACTTGCAGGCAGGAGAGGATGGGCAATAAACAAAAGAAGACAATTACAAGATGAAGAGACAGAGTCCTGATAATATCATTTGAATCCCTAGATCCAGCCATGCTATATGCAACTAGTCTCCAAATTAATGAGCCAATAATTTTTTAAAAATTTAAGTTACTTTGTGTTGGTCCTGTCAATTGCAGCTAGTCTCGACTAATATATCAGATGTTGAAAAAACTACCAATGATGCAAAGTTCTATTTGTGGTTATGAGAGAATAAAAATACAACACAATGTTATTATACGTTCATGATCATTCGTAGCAATATTCTAAAGCTTGATAAGATACGTTATTTCCTTATGGAATGTGAATGAATGGAAAACTAGTCAGTTAGAAAATGGGTTAAAGGTGATGACAGTTTTATTGAAGGCAAAATAACAAACTAAGAAAAAGCTTTTACGCCTTTAATTTAATAATTACTTTTGTAATTACATGGTATAGGAGCCTCTGACAAAGCACATTCTGCAAACTCTTTTTATAAGAAGAAGACAAATGAACAGAATTCACTCCAAGATGTATTATGGTTGTTTACAGTGTTTAATAGAGAGTCAACTTAATGTTCCCACACATCTGCCTCTATAACACAGATGACCCTAAATTCAGTAAGTTTTGTTTACTAACACATAGAACTGTGTACTATACATCTTGGAAAGGTTGCTAGTTAAAAAAGGAAATTAAAATCTCTGAGAACTTGAACTATCCATAAAATTATTGACTCATCCCACATAACTGAGATCTTGTAGAAAGATGACAAATTTTAATGACTCTTAGGCAAGAAAAGTACAACTTGATATGTAAGAAGGACTGTAGAATCCTTGGAGCTTTCTTCTTCTTTAGTATTTATTGCACACATGGAACAAATATCTTTAACATTTTAGTCCAGTGTGTGTTTCCTCACACCTGTGTCATTAAATGACAGTTTGTACTTTCTTTATATGCTTACTATAAAAGAGACATACTACTTTGTACCTTATTGGATAAATGGACTTTGTTTTCATACCCAACTTCACCTCTAAACCATGACCATCACAGGGAAGCAAGCCATCAGGTTCATCCCTAGCACCAAAGAGAAGGTAAAGGATGCTCAGATGTTAGAGGTAAGCTAGGGAGCCACCTGTCAATCCCAGGTTCCCTCTTTGGACAATTTCTTCTCATCTGGTAAACATGCTTTCCTGCAAGAGGCTGCATATGCTCCTTAAACTTGCTCTATTCCCTCTGCTTTTTTTAAAAACAATCTTTGCTTCTTGCATTTCCATGTTCATTGTTCGTTTCTTCTTTCTTACTGATGATGTGGCTCCTGGTCATAGCTAATAATAAACTTCAATTTTTATTTTATTAATTTTTGCTTCGTTTCTTCTCACACTCACTATAATTTTTATGATTATGATTATTACTAAAGTACATGGTTAAATTTGACTATGTATTGGTTATTAAAATAAAAAATTATTTGGTGAATTAGTTCAAAGCACAGGATGGTGCTGTCTGCCTCTACAGAGAGTGTTACAGATTGAGGCATGTCTGCCAAAATTTCACATGTTGAAATTCTGACCCCTAGCACCTCAGAATATGAGCTTATTTGGAAATAGGGTCATTGTAGATGTAATTAGTTAAGAAGGGATCATACCGGAGTAGGGTGGGTCCCTAACACAGTGTGACTGATTTCCTTATAAAAGGGGGTAATTCGGACACAGGTACACACACAGGGAAGACGTCATGAAAAGACTGGAGTTATGCTATCGCAATCAAGGAGCTACCAGAAGCTAGGAGAGAAGCCTTCCCTAGAACTTTCAGGGAAAGCACAGCCCTGCCAACACTTTGATCTCAGAATTCTAGCCACTAGAACTGTGAGATAATAAATTTCTGTTGTTTGTGGCTCTTTGTCATGGTGGCCTCAGCAAACTATTAATACAGAAGGTGTGCTTTGCTTGCACTTAGGCTGAGAATGAAGAAAGCCATGCCTTTGGGTAGCAAGGACAGCTTAAGCTTAGAAGTTGATCTTCAGGTCATTTAGAATCTCTCTTTCCCTCCTTCAACAACCTAGTAGAGACCGTTCCTGAGTCAGTAGTCAAAGACAAAAGCTGTTCAAGGGCAAAAGAACACAGCCATGGGCAGACCCTTCAGCTCTGGATTTAGCACTGTTTTTCTGTTGCACGTTTACATGTCTGTGTTTAGAATCTCAGGATTAGTGAGTGTCTCTTTACCCTACACTACTCAGCTTGAGTTAAAATATGCTTTCATGAGAAGGCCCAGATATATTTATAGTTTAATGAGCCAAATAGCTCAGTTTCCTAAAGATAGGTCATTTGAAAAAAGGGTTCAATACACTTTTTCCAGCCAATTAAATATTTTTAAAGATAGCTCTTTAGTTAGACAGCTAAAGTTAAATTTTCAGAGAGACAGTAAAAGCAGATTAATAAAGGAAACAGGCTTTAACTATAATTAAATGCTTTATTAATTGAAATTTAACTTACATTATTAACTAACTTAATTCTAGATTTTATCCTGGCTTGAGCAGAATATGTTTGCAAATTTGACTGACTTTCCCTAGTCATCAGGTGACTTTCTTGGCTGCCTTTTTTCTACCTGTCATACATCATCCGTATCCAGTCATAAATGTCTACATGTATATTTCTTAGCACCAGATCTTGAACCAAAAGCAGAAATAATAGTGATACCTTCTATCTGTAGAATGCCTTATAATACACACGGTACTTTATGTAACAGAAGCTCTCTGGGACCGCCTACACTTACACACTCTACTAGATGAAGAAAACTTTTCATTTATTTCTTGGCACACTGGGGACCCATGGACAGTAGCCCCCCTCACCAGCAGGCTGCTCACCGTTGTGTGCCACAGTGGAGCAATTTCTACCAAGTTCTGTTTATGTTCAAAATTGCTTAAGTAAGTATTATAATTTAAATATTACATAAACCAGTGACATAGGAGTGCAAAAGAAAAGAGAATTGTATCTATGAAACCTAAGTCAGTATTTCAGAAGGACCAGAAAAGGCAAATCACATCAAAAATTAATTTCAAATTGGTCGTGGGACAAATATAAAATTGAGAAACAAATCTGGAAGAATTCAACCCAAGTTGCTTTCCAAATGTCTTCAGATGATTATTCTACCTTAAAGGTACAAACTAGAAATTACAGACAGCACACTTTATGTGTGATTCATGGAGGAAAGAAAAGTCATCTCCAATCAGCAGAACCATGCTGGCTGGACATTATCAGAATAATGTCCCCACCCGCCACCCCAAAGATGTCCATATCCTAATCTTCAGAACCTGGAAATAGCTTACCTCACATGGCCAAAGGGACCTTGCAGATTTGATTAAGTTAAGGATTTTGAGATGGAGAGATTATCCTGGTTTATTCAGTTGGACCCAAGATGATCCCAAGGGTCCTTCTAAGTAAAAGAGAGATAGGAGAGTCAGTCAGAGAAGGAGATCTGACGAGAGAAGCCAGGTTGGAGGGGTGATTGCTGGCTTTGCAGAGGGGGGGGGGGCCATGAGCCAAGGAATGTGGGTGGCCCCTAGAAGCTGGAAAAGGCAAGAAACATTCTCCCCTGCAACCTCCAGGGGAGGCTTCCCTGCGGCCGTGCTGACACCTTGATTTTAGCGCAGTGAGATCCATTTTGGACTTCTGATCTCCAGAATTATAAGATAATGATTTTATGTCATTTTAAGTCACTACGCTTGTGGTAATTTGTTAACAGCAGCAATAAGAAACGAATACATTATAATCTAATGTATTAGTTATTAAAGGAATAATTAAAGGAAACTTTTGGCTATCCACATATGGAGAATAAGTGTATATTCATGTTTAAAAATAAGAATAAAATTATTGTAGTATGCATGTATCATTTTTAAATGATTTTTAAATTTACCTGACTTTTTAATTAATTGACCAACTACAGGCTCCAGTTGCTATGAGAGGACAACTATTCTATACGGTATCACATTTTATCCAGTTTTGTGGAGTCCATTTCACACCCGCATTCAGAGTTCTAGTCTTGTGTCTGTCTTTGGTGACATGGCTCAGGTGGAGAAAGTCATTTCAGTTGTTTCTTATTTTCATTTATGAAAACTAGGGGCTTCTCTAACACTGTATGGTTTTAAAATTTTCCTCAAATAATCTGAAGTATCTTCTCACCTGTTTGATTTGTAGCTGAAGCCCTTGGGTTTATCTGTGCTTTAGCGCTGAGTTTATTCGAAAGTAAAGTCCATGTGCTTTGCAGCTGCTGGCTGTCCCTAACCAGGGAATTATGATGGAAATATTTGAAGGACAATGGAGTCAAGAGACCAGGATTTCAGACATGATTGACACTAACTAGCCGGGTGTCCTTTAACAAATCTTTTAATCTCTCTGGGACTTACTTTTCTCATTTATAAATTACAAAGTTGGAGTCAATAATTTTTAAGGTCCTTTTTAGCTCTACAGTTCTATGATTCCCTAATTTTAATTCCAAAAAAAATCAGTTCTGAATAATGTTGAATTTCTCTCCAAGGTGGGAAGAAAGATATTAAATGGCTCATAGGCTACCTATGTTCTTGTATATTCCCATGAGTATCTCTTCTAAGGAATTGAAAGTCTTTGTTTAAGTCCTATAATGTGCCTTATTTCCCCCTTATCATACAACCCTAAAGACTACATTGAGATACAAATTACTTTTCATTGGGATGACTCTGTCTCAGTCATGAATCTAGCCCATTCCTTTAGGCAGAGCAACTTCCCGTGTGTTACGGGCGTGGAGCTGACGACTGGGAGAGCTCCAGCATCTCACCCATTGGGGAGAATCAGACTTGAAGACAGATTGACTATAATATCACCTGGAAGTGCTGTGACTGGGGTAGAACCCAATGCAGAATAAGGGCAAGGGGGTAAGTGGTTCACCTTATCTGTAGCAGTGACAACAGCTTTTGGACCCGTGAGACGCATCCTGAAGGTGCTGAAAAAGCAAGCTTGGGGTTGGGGAAGCATTTCAGGC
Organism: Tursiops truncatus; assembly: GCF_011762595.2. Classification (NCBI taxonomy): domain Eukaryota; kingdom Metazoa; phylum Chordata; class Mammalia; order Artiodactyla; family Delphinidae; genus Tursiops; species Tursiops truncatus. The sequence goes on along the minus strand of NC_047050.1, from coordinate 10,857,678 downwards.
AGAAAAAATAGCCTGTTCCAAGTGCAGAGGTGTGAAAGGCGTGGCCTATTTTGGAAAAGGTGAAAATTACATGTCTAAATAGCAGGTGGGATAAAGGACTGGAAATAGGTGGAAGAGAAGACACAAAAAGTACAGGCCATTTCATTCCAGGCTAGAGGTGGCAAGGAATAAAGGAAGTTACATGGTGAAATGACATGATCAGATGTTATTTTTAGAGTTAATTCTGGCGGATATTGGGACCGTGCAGATTGGCGGGTGAGTCTTCGTGGAAGGAACGGGGAGACGAAACTTCAAGAGATAATGAACACTGAACTACAACAGTGTTGTCTGGCATCCATTTCAGAAAAAGAATGCATTGGTTTTATAAATAGGTATCCTCTTCCAGAGCACTGCCCTCCAACCCAGGAGGGCTGCCAGGTCACCGACTGAGTCTTCGTTTGTTCTCCAGAGCAATGAAGAGTATTTCACAATGCAGAGCTCCTGACCATCACCACTGATAGCACAAAAATATATTTTAAAAACACATGTAAATGGAATTTACAAGGATTCAACGGATTATAAAGTGGTTTCTTATCTCCTCTCAAGGCTATGAATACATTGCAAAAATCTAGGGCAGTTAGATACTGTATTTAAATTCAGATGTGATATTTACATATGTTTCTTACTCTTTTTATAAAGATCTGCCTTAGTGCAATTTAATCAGCTTTTGCAAGTTTATATACTGTGTGGATTGGGAGGTTGGTTTAAACTAAGCTGATAGTTTTAACCTGACTAAATTCTCCAGCCAGCCTTACAGCAGAGAGATGCATCAGAACCAGGTTTCACTACAAGTGACAGAAAATCCAAATAGCAATGTCTAAAAAAGATAGAAGTTTTGTCTCATGGGTAAATAAACATGATATGCAGCACAGAGCTGGGAGTAGGTAGAGCAGCCATCAGGAACTGAGGCTCCTTCTGTGTTATGGCTCTACCATCCTTAGCCCATGATTTCCTCCTCATTGTCCAAAATGGCTGCTAGAGTGCCAAGCATCATTTCCTCCTTTGCCAGTAGGCAAGAGGAAAGGATGGAGACAGCCGCACCTCTTTAAGGACTTCTCAGAGTTCACTCCTGCTTACACGCAATTAGAATATTTTTACACGGCAGCTACGTAGCTGAAAAATACAATCGTTATCCCAGATGGCATTATTCTAATAGTTGGATGATCTATAACTAAGATGAGCCAAATATTCATTTAAAGATAACTATACTAGCAGTCTCTGCTGGAAGGAGACACTGGACAAAGTGTGATAATAATTGTAGGGACAAAATTAATTGCTTCAGTAGTCTAAATGGCATTTAGTAACCAGTTAGTTCCACAAGTTAAAAAAAAAAAGTCTTAATAGTTTGGGCACAGTTGCCTCAGAGGTCCATCACCTCTGGGAACTGAGTGGTTTAACCACTCCAAGTTTCTTACCTTGTTGAGATATGTATATGGAAAACTATTAAGTCAGTTTCTGTCTATCCATCTATTTTTCATCTATATGGCATATATTTAAAAAAACCATGACAATGAGAAAGGTTGGTATGGTAGTTTATCTCCAAGATGGGTGCCATCAATTCCTTCTCTCTGTATATACACAGATGGAAAACTCTTCAATTATTTGTATTCTTTGGGGAAAAGAGAGTTGATAGGTAATATATATCCTCTTGACTCTGGGCAGATAAATATTTTATATTGTTACATCACCCTCACATCCTTGCCAACACTCACCAACCGCTATCCTCCACATCACCCCCTCCTTCCAGACCAAAGAACATCACAGCCCGAAGCTCCCCCAGGTGTCGTGTGTCACACCCAGGTCTGCCCACTCCAAGGGGTAGCTGCTCCTCCCACACCCTTTCCCTCCACTCTGTACTCTATTTACCCCCCGGGGAAAACCAAAAACTTATCTTAATAAATTGACCTGCAATTCTGGATTAAGAAGCACTCATGTTGGGTTGGCCATGTCTCTCTCTCAGAACACATGGAAGCTTGTGCCTGGCCTTGCACCCACCAGAAAGATGTTAGTGACTCAAGTCAGAGACCCAGGAGGCTGGATAAAGGGTAAAGGACACGGCTTGGAGTGTCAGGACCTCATAGTGATTTGAATAGTTTGCCGTGGGGTCAGGTGGGGCTCATTTGTTCTTGAACATAGGCCTGGCAGGAGTGTAATACCCTGTATATTAGGTAGGCAACTATTAGAAATTTTAAAAAGGGAAGAAAAGTAGAACAATGGATCCCCCAGACCACCCACCCCAGCTGGGGTCGCATGGATCAGGACGACCCATCCAGCCAAGCCCTTCTCACACTCCTGACCCACAAAACTGTGAGCAAAATAAAATAAGTGTCTGAACTCCCTAAGGTCTGGCATAGATAGATGCCTGGAAAAGTAGGTTAAAGAAAGACTGTAAAATAGGGAAATGTGGATGGACAATAGCAAGAGGTAAGATAAGGCTGAGGATTCAAAATGATCTGGAAAAGTATGCAGTCATGGGTATGAAGCTGAATTTCAGTGAAGGAAAAGGCCAGTGAGAGGGACCCAAGTCCAAAAAGTGAAAGTAGGAAAACTAAGAGAAAAGTAGGTTAACATAAAGAAGGACACACTCAAAAGGAAAACAAGAATCTTAGGAAAAGGGAGGCTTCAAATAGCACCACAAATCATCTGGACCTACTCACCCCAGAAGAATTGTGTATAATGCAAAAGAGGGATTTGGGGGGAAAAGTCTCCTTGACACCATCATTCACATTCTATCAGTAATATCTATTTATTTGAGCATTACTATGGGCTAAAGGCTGATGATTTATCGATGGAAGGAACATAATTCTCGCCTTTATGGAACTCATGAACATATCATGTCTAATTTTTGTCCTAGAATGACAACATGGTAACCCATCCCATTATGAAGAAATATTAGAACCTCTAGTTTGTAAGGGAATAAATAGTAACATCTCCGCACAGTAAATATGAAGCCATGCCTTTAAGGAAAGAAGACAAACATATTAAGAAACTAGAAAAGCCAGGCCTGGAGGCTACAGTCTGCAGACTGGAATGATGCTAACATAGGGCTATGCCTTCCAGGAAACCTAGTAAAGGTTTGTCTGTAATTGATGGTGAGGTTTTGCAACACTGGGGATGTAAGGAAGTTACTCAGGGAGCTGGAGGGGAGCCTGCTACTGCTTTTTTGAAAAAGGAAAGAGGGTTTTAAACAAGAAGCACACAAGTATATCTTGTTTCCTGCATTCCTGAAAAATCTTAAATAATTGGACTCTGCTATAAAAACCCCAAAATATTTGTTGTCTAGAATCTCAGAGTAAATCTTACAGAGTCTTGTTAGGAAAGCAAAAGCTCCCCAGACATGCGTGCCTTCATTTTTTTTTTAAACATTGATTTGGATCTTCACATTCAAAATTAAATTTGCTGAAAGTGGACTCTTCCCATATAGCAATGTAATGGGGAGAAGAATCCATTTTTTAAAACGTCAAAATTTACATCAACAGTAAAGAATATTGTGTCTCCCTTAAATACGATCACTGACGTTCCTACTCATTTGGTAGTTTTAGCCAGTTTCTTGCAGAGACTGTATTTTCCTTCCCTCTCGATCCACCTAATCTGTTCTATAAACTTTGGTTCACTCTCGCCTTACCGCTCACCCCATCCATTGCCGCATCCCTTTACCTGTGGCATTTTACACTTGAGGGGAACTGTGCGTGGTTGATGACAAAAGGACTGCTAATCGTCCCAATTAAGAGGTGTGACTGTCACCCATTACCTATCAGCTTTGTTACGGAACATGCCAATTAGTAATCGTACAGGTGCAGGCATTTAAGTTCATCAAGGTTAACACTGCCACACAGCTTTGTTTTGGCTGTTTGTTTAAATATTGAAAAATCATGGGTAAAGGGCTGGTTTCTGTTGAAGAATGAACAGATGTCATTGCTATACTTTCTCAGATGGAAAATCTTTAGACTGACTTAAAGCAATAAAAGTGACCTTCGAGAAGTGATCCTCTGTGGTCAGTTTATGAAAGGACAGGTGTTTTGGGTTCTCTTGCCCTCATGAAGGAGCAGGGAACTTGTCTTTATGTCACAGGACTCTGGAACTCCACTGGAAGGTCAGCTGAGGGCACTATACTAGAAGCCTGTAGAGTTATTTAAGGGTTTTCTGAAAGCCCAGAGTTTCTATATATTAGTCTCTTTCTGAAAGCTAAACTCATATCATTGAATAGTGTTATAGATACATCCTCTAGACTTCCCTTTAGAAATTTTTGATAGAACACCTGGAGGAGGGAATCTGTTTCAGAATCCCACACCCTCAATTTGACAGAAACCAAGAAATCATCCTGACCAGCCTCTAATTAGGGAAGGTAACAAAAATTCATTCTACACAGGGGACTGCTGAGGTCCGAGACATTTCATGACTTGCCCAGGGCCATTAAGCCAGGATGAACCTCGATTTGCAGAATGAGATAGATTTGGGGAAGAGCTAACCTTCCATTTTTCTCTAGCAGAATGAGTAATTCCTATGAGGAGCTGGTAATTTTTAGCTTGTTCTCAAGCCTACTGAAATATCTTTGCTCTTTCCATGCATCTGTAAGAGCAACTGTTGTTTTCAGTCATTCAGGGGGAAAGTGTGTGGTGAGGGCCTCTTCTATTTTTGTGGTAGACTCCACAACAAATAAAGAACGTCTCTCTGGAACCTAAGCTGCCAGGTTTGGAGAACTGCTGTGTGATGGTAAAACTAGTTGATCGGTTTGAGATCAGCGCCCAAACCATGTTTGAGGGAATACATTGATCCAGTCCAGGATGAGGGGTGGTCCCCTTGCTCTTACTCAGGATGGGCCTCACGCGTTACCTGACGTACAGCAAGGGGTAAAGTGGAGATGCGAATGGCGGAAAGTCCAGGACTCTGGGCTGCCCTTCTCTCTCAACACAGGGCATAAACCCAAACCTTAACCCATTTTAAACAAACAAATGCACTCCAGATTCTTAGCATGTGCCTGGTACATTGTAAATGCCCAAGAAATGGAAGTCATTATTGATAGAAGCTTACTTGCCTCTGGGGACATTTGCATTTTATATTTATTAACCATAAAACAGCTAACATTTCCATTGGACTTAAGCCTTTTCTTTTTCGTGAAGCTGGGGACTCTTTTCTTCCCTCCATTTTGCATTTAAATTTAATTTTTGGCTTCTTGTTGTTTTGCCAAGACATGAAATATTCATTATAGAAAAGTGTAAAAATACATGTCTTTCAATAAAAAAACTTATAATCATACCTCTCAGGGATAATTACTATTAACACTTTGGTATATAGCTTCAAGGATTATATTCTATACATGCATAAACATTTAAAATATTAAAATGGAAATGATGATGCAAGTTAGTTTGGAAAATTTATTTTCACTTATTATTATATTTAATCATTTTCTTTAAATATACCTATTTGTTTCCATCATAATTTTTGTTAACTGAATAATATTTCCTTTTGTGGATTTTCCATAATCTAACACATTGTCTATTTTTGTATATATTGGTTGCTTCTGATTTTTCATAATTAAAAAATACTGTGGCTAAGTTTTTTAGATAAATTCTTAGAAGTATAATTTTGGGGTTAATACACACGTATTAGTATCTACTGCTGCACACAAATTACTGAAACTTAACAGCTTAAAACAACACACTTTTGGGATCTCAGTTGCTATATGTTAAGAGTCTGGGCATAACTTAGCTGGTCCCTCTTCAAGGTGTCAGTCATCATTTGGGGCTGAGGTCTGCTCTGAGGCTATCTTGGAAAACATCCACTTCCAAACTCAAGTCGTTGGAAGAATCCATTTCCTTGCTGTTGTAGGACTGAAAGCTTCATTTTCTTGCTTGCTATAGGCTAGAGGGTACCTTCAGCTCCTAGAGATAGCCTGAAAGTTCATTGCTATGTGGCCTCCCAACATAGGCAGCCCACAACACGGTGGCTTGCTTCTTCAAGCCAGCAAGGGAGAGAGAAACATACTCCAGCAAGAAATGTTACAATCTTATGTAACGTAATCATGTAATCATATATGTCCTACTTCGTTTGCAGTATTTATTCTATTGGCTAGACATAAGTCACAGGTTCCATGATACGCCAGGGAAGAGCATGACTGAAGGGCGTGAATACCAGGAAGCAGGGTCGTGAGGGCCATCCTAAGGACCTGCCCACAATAATCCATGTTTAAAACTTTCGTTGAATATAACCAAACTTCAAATATATCTCTATTAGTACAGAATTAGTGTGCACTTTTCCCTACCACATTGACCAATTGGTAGGAAGTAAATTGCCGTTTGATTGGAAAAAAGATATATTTTAATTTGAATATATTTGTTTATGAAGACAAATACATACGTTCTTATGTTCTTTGGTTATTTGCATACTTCACTTTTGAAAATTGCTTTCCATGTTCTTTGGGTAGAGTATTCATATTTTTCATTGTTACACTTGTTGCAAGTATTTCCCCCCTGTTGGTATTTCCCCTGTTGGTCTTTGTATTTAGGGCATATTATTTAGGAATGTGGCTTATTTATTTTATTGTAGTCAAATCAGACATTCTTAACCTTATTGATATTCTCTTCACCACCATGTAGAGTGTTTTCCTGCCCCAGGATTACATAAATATTCTAAACTGTGGAATCTAAAAAATAATACAAGTGGAATCCACACACAAAACAGAAACAGGCTCTCAGACGTAGAAGACAAACTTATGGCTACCAAAAGCGAAATGGAGGAGGGAGAGGGATAAATTAGGAGTATGGGATTAACAAACTACTGTACACGAAATAGATAAACAATAAGGATTTACTGTGTAACACAAAGATATTCAATATCTTATAATAACCTGTAATGGAAAGTAATCTGGAAAAAACATATTTTAACTGAATCACTTTGCTGTACATCTGAAACTGACACAATATTGTAAAGCAACCATACTTCAATTAAAAAAGTTATAAAGTAATTTTATGGTTATTTAAAAGTTTACATTTAATCTCTCTCATATTGATTCGGTATAAATATAAAACAGAGATGATTTATTATTATTTATTTATTTTAACCAGAAATGGTGGGTAAATTTCAACTAGAAGAAGTGGTTAGAAACTGATCAAGACTAAAAAGCTTGAAGGATCTGAAGCCATGAGTTGGGACTTGTAGAACTGGTAGCATCATGAGGGGCACATAGAACAGATGTTTATTTAGGAAATGGGAACTTAGGTTATTCCTGTGGGAGCTTTCTTCTCTGTATACTTGTTAAGGTCCCTCTGGTGTGCCATGAGTTGACTTTCTGTCTGAGAATGTAGGAGAGGGGTACTGTAATCCATCCCAGGGTAGTCACTGTGAGGTCAATCTGACAAAGTGTGGAAGACCTTCCACGGGTCCCCTTCTTTCCTGGTGTGGCAGAAGTGGCTAACTGTTCCACAAAGTGAATTCACCTCTTCTTCCTCTTAATAGTAAAACCTCTTGAGTTGGAGCAGGGCTCGTGAACTTTGTATGGTCTGGCCCCATAAGAAGGCTGCTGTCTTGCTTTCTGTACATCCACTGCCTGACCTGGCCCTGCCTCCCCTCCTAAGCTGAAGGTTTAATCAGTAACTGCCTGGTTGATTGCCAGACCCCTAGCTAGTGATTGTTCTATTCCTCAGACCAGAATGGCTCCAGTATGTTCGGTCATCAACAGGAAATATCGGCCCTCGCAAGGGTTGTTAACTCAAAGATCTTTGCGGGGGTGCGTTCCTTCAAGCAGTGCCCCTGGCAACCAAGGGGCCCTTCTGGCACCATGCTCCCTATACTATAGTTGATAGCCTCCGCCTCCCCTGTGTAGTGAAGATTGCTGCCCTGTCCTGCCTGCCCATGGGCCGTACACGGTGGGGTGTTGTTCCGGGACCTTTGCCTCTGACTTGTAAGATTCCCTGTCCGATAAATCACAGATGTCTCTGTTGCTGACTCCGGGCTCCTTCTTCCGTCTCGCAGCTGGGCAGCTGCAAGGACTGCAGGACTGTGGTGCACAGCCCAACAAACGTCTATATTTCCCAACTTCTTTTGCAGCTAGTCACAGCCCTGTGACTAAGATCAGGCCAAGGGGAAATGAGTGAAAGTGAAGGGTACAGTTTCTTGATCATATACTTAAAAAGGCTTTTTCCCTTTTCTCTTGTTCTGGAACTTGCATTTGCAGGAGATTCAGCTTTGACCAGGAAGGCAAAGACAACACAGCAGAGTGTGGTTCTCACTGTGGGGTTTCCAAACCACCAGTATCACCATCACATGAGTACTTGTTAGAAATGCACATGCTTGGGTTCCACTCTGACCTACTGAATCAGAAACCGTGGGGTGGGCTCAGAAAGCCCTCCAGGTGATTCTGATGCTCTAAAGCAGGGACTGCGGCAGCTGGCTTTTGTATGGTCAGTGAGCCAAGAACAGTTTTCATATTTTTAATGAGTTGCAGCAATCAACAACAACAAAGGAAAAACAAAAGCAAAGAAGAATATAATTGAGATTACATGTGAGATGCAAAGACTAAAATATTTACTATACTGTCCTTTACAGAAACAGTTTACCAACCTCTGCACTGAAGTTTGAGAACTACTGCCGTAGTAGTTAGTACCAGTCAGTGAGCGAGAAGGAGCTTAGGTCCCTGAATAACTAACACTGTGGAGCAGACGTGCTCTGTCGATTTGGTCTGTGCATCTCTGGACTGCTAAGCAAAGGAAAAATAAGCTTCTGTCTTATGTGAGCCTCATTATGTGAGGTCTTATGTTAGAGCCGCTGAGCCCATGCCCTAATGGGACAGGTAAGAAGAAGCTGCTATATAATACACTGATTTCCCTTTGCACACCTCACCATTAGCCAGTGGTCTGTGGTTTGCTCTTAGTTTCCCACATCACATCTCTCCTGGTGGCCGTCTTCAGAGATTCAGATGTTTGATTTGTCTAATAGTCTTCCACATACTTGCAGCTCCAGAGGCTCAGAAAAGTTTACTGGAGCTTCAAGGTCAGGTTCAACTTGGCTTAAATGTTTTCCACGGAAATATTCCTTCAAAACAATCAGTAATCTTACAGTCAGTAATCTTGTACTTCCATAGCCTTATTTTGATATACTGAGTTAGAATGCTTGGTGTGTCAGCATTGAACAAACGATGGTGACCCGTCCTCTGGCTTGCAAGCGTTCATCCTTGTTTGAAATGGTACATTGAGGGGCATCCCCTCCTAACAGATGGAATTGGATGGTGATAAGTCCGTGGCTGTGGGCTGTGGGGTTTCTTTGCAAGAGGGCAGTTATGATTTAGGCCAGACACAGAAGACGATTGCAGTTAGGGAGGTCACTAAGAAAGTAAATGACCTTGAAAAGAGAGGGGTCTGTATTCCCGGCTATCCGTGTTCCCGACCGTCCCGTCCCCAAGGGGAGATGGTGCATCGGAGACTCAGTCTCAGGAAGCGTTATCAGAGGGGAAGGAAGCGAGAGGTTGGTTTCCAACGACAAAGTTCAGTTGGCAAAGGCAGCTCTTCTCTGAGTCCCTCTGGAGGGGAAGACCCCAAAGAGCGAGCACGGCGCCACAGCCTGATTTCCAGCGGGAGCTCTGTGCCCCAGGTAGGGCGCGGCACGCAGGAACAGAGCTCAGGTTTGGGGTACCGTGGTGGGATGCGGGGTGCGCGGGCTGGAAGAAGGGGTCGGGATCGCAGGCCGAGGCAGCGGCTTCGCCGCGCTCGGTCAGCGCGCAGTGACCACAGACTCGCTCGTGGCATTCTGTGCGCAGTAATGAAGCCAGGCGAGAGGTCTCCGGCTGGCCCCGAGCCGGCTGTTGTCCTAAAAATGCAAACGATCGCCTCGGGCCGTGGAATCTGGAACCGGCGGAGGACAGAGGCTCCGGCTGGGCGCCCCACTGCTCGCCCTCCCTTCAGCACTCGCGACTTGGACGTAGGAAGCTGGTCTTTATCCTTGTACATAAGGACACAGAAGAAAGGGATTTCTTTTTTTTTGAGGAGTCCCAGAGGCCAGTGGTTTTATCGCGACCGTTTGCTGAGCTGATATTAAAGACGGGGGAGGGGGGGGGGCTGCCAACCACCAATCCTCAGGTCCCCGTGTGTTTTCTCATGCAAAATAAGCCCTTTGAACATGAAAGCTGCATTTGCTCCTGGTTCTCCAGTGCCCCCCTGCCCCGCCTCCATCCCCTTTGTTTTCTCTAGAGTGTAGGCGAGTCAATTCGCAGCCTCCCCCGCCAGTCTTTTTTCGAGGATGGCTCGTTAATAATCGGTGGGCCGGGCGCACGCTGGGTTTCCCAGCCCCGGGGCCGCGGCCGCCGCAGACCCCCCGGCCCCGAGATCCCGACCCGCTGGAGCCGGGCCGGGTCTCCAGCAGCTCTGCCTGGACCCCGGGTCGGACTTGGCCCTTTCTGCAGTGCTTGTTTGTGGCTTGTTTTTGTTTTGAAATGTTGCCTTCGTGCTTCCCAGGCAGCCTGCCGGTCCCGAGGCTGCAGAGACATCCTTGACTCGGGACCGGCGATGTCGGTGACCGAGTTCGTCCCCTGCCTCTGGGGGTCTTTGTTGCTCGCTGCTCACGTTTCAGAAATCCGCTCGTCAATCTCCTTGGAAGCAAACCCTGAAGTTGGGGCGGGGTGGGGGAAAGCACTTTTCCTTGTGTTTTGAGGCATCAATTATTTCTATGGAATTCTTGACCGACAACAAAGGATTAAAAAAAAAAACAACTGTGGATTTTCTGCTGTCAAGGAAACAGGCTGTTCTCCGCATTTCAGTCTCCCTTTTGGTAAACGTGGCGAAAACTTAAGAGGTGACGACCACAGTCTCTCAGAGAACTCACTTGGAGTTGTTTCTAGAGCTTCCGTACGCGGGGGGAGAGCCTGGGGAACCCAGGACTGTGGATCCTAGCTCTCTGGCGAATGCCCCTGGTTTTCTGGAGGGCCTGGGGAAAGGGGCGGAGCCAGGAGGGCCTTCACACAGAGGATGGCCTCCTGCACCCCTGGACTCAGTGGCAGGAAGGCACGACTCCAGGTCTGTGGGGCGCAGGGGAGTGGAGGGTAGAGCCCACGCAGTCCGCTGCCCCAGTTGGGTTGCAAGTTCTGATAGCACGGAACCCCTTCGTTCTCGATACTTCTCCGTCTTCATTTTGCACATTTCCCCCTCTACTCGCCATTGCTTAATTGCTCGTCACCTTCCTTAAAATTCTACCTTCCAGGCAAATTCAGCAGGTAGTCCCCGCTTTTTCTCCTCACTGTGCTCACATCCCCATTGACTGTCTCCTGGTTAAGAGCCGATCTGTCCCAGGAACCACCCTGACTTCAGTATAATTTAATAAACTTGAACGGTGACCACGCTGGTAGTACTCTGTCTTGTTTAGAGTGATTTTAACTGTTTTCTTACTGGACCCGGTTAAAGGTAATTCGCAAATTCAGACCCATGGACTGGAGGTGCGGTCCCAGGGGCCTGGCCCAAGTCACAAAACTAAACCTAAGTCTGCCGGCGCTTGTTGAAAATATCTCAGTGTCAAGGAAGCTACCACACACCAATCACCATCTTCCCACTCGGCTTTAGCGAGCTCAGCTCGCCCTAGAAAACAGGACCTGCCGGTCTCAGAAGGAAATCCCCGACCTCCCAGCCAGTTGTGACCTGTTTTCATGTTGCTGCTTCTAACCTCTGTAAAACTCACTCTTTCTCAGTATCCCTGGGGAAGAGTGCGTCACTGCTTGTGAGGCTCTGTACTCCCCAGTCTCTGCATTGTTCCCCCTTGAATAAAGGATATCCAACTCGTTACTAAATTGCGTTATTGTTGTCAGTTGACAACCCTCACAGCAACCCTGTGAGGTAGGGATTTTCTAGCTCATTCTCGAGGAAGGCAGTTAAAGCCCGACTAAACTGTGAACTTGCCCCTCCCTCTTGATCCTGTGCTTCTCCTCCACTCCCAGGCACCTGCCGGGCAGCTGGGCTCTGTTCACAGATGCACGAGGCTTATCCTCTATTTTTGTGAAGCCTGTAAACCAGCAGATAACCTGTGATGTGCAGGAAAAAAATGTAATTCAAGATAGAATTGTATTCGCATGAAGAGAATATGAACCGAGTACTATACTGTTTCAGAATAGGGAGAAATTCTTTTTGGTGGAAGGATCACGTACAGCGGTTGGTTAAAGACATGGTCTCTAGCATCCTAGGGCCCCGGGCTACATCAGCCTCGCTATTTGCTGGATGCTGTCATGGGACAAATTATTTAACCTCACCGAGTTTCAGATTTATCATCTGTAAAACTGGGTTTGTTATACTTGTAGCACTTCCATGGGATTAAATGAGATAACGTATGTAACTCTCAGGGCCCAGCACAGAGTGAGAACTCCACAAATGGTAGTAATTATTGGAATTCTCTGCATGCCTAGGATTTTGACAGCTAGAGATGGGATGGATGATGGCATTTCTTTTCTTTTTTTTTTCTGAGTGTGATAGAAAGAATTTTAAGAAGGGGTAACCAGGTCACATTTACATTTTATATAAATCACTTTCTGACATTTTTGTAGTCCTAAAATTGCACTGAGTGATACAAGTTGCTTGCAAAGAAGGTAATTACAAGATAGTTTACAATCTGACCAGTACTTCACAAAGCACTACCACAACTTCTCTACAACAGTGTGAACAGAAATTTCTGTCTATCCTGCTCAGGACTTCCTTCTTTGAGACCATCCTGGGTGTCACATTTGCCTAGCACTTACAGTATCCTAGGCATTACTTCCAGCACTTTTACATTTTAAGTCCATTAATCTGTACTGCATTTCCTGGAAGAAGGTCCCGTCATTATCCTGCATTTGAGGGAATTGAGGCACAGAGAAGGTAAGTAACTTGCCCAAGGTTTCACAGCATGTGCTGGACCTCTGCATGGCACTGTTCCCAGGAAATTGAGCATCACCTGGTTGTGTGCTCTGCATTCTCCAGTTGCCCTTCTATGATTCCTTCCACCTTGTTCCAAACTAAAGAACCAGCCTGAGGTGCATAGGTAGTCAAGAGGCGCTGGCAGCAAAAGGCAGCTCACCTCCGCAAGGAGATGGTGGCGGTCAGTGTTTGAGCTGCACATTGCGGTGCATTTCCAGGCTCCCTTTGATGAGGAGTGATGTGGCCCAGAGGCTGCACACATAAAGGCACTGGTGCAGCTGGGGTGGGGTGTAACATGGGATTTGGGACAACAGACTGGGCTGGAGACCAGTGTAGCCATGGGGACTTGCTTTTCTGGAACCTTAAGCACATCCCTGAAAATCTGGGGGGTCTTAGTTACTACATCTGAAAAAACACCTGGGGGTCATAGGAACACTTTTCCTACATGCCTCACACGTTGTTCTGAGAATAAAATAAAGCGATGAGTGACTATGCAATTGAAGACTCTAAAGTGTATGTAAGTATGAATCACCAAAGGACACAAACTATTTTTAATATCAAGTAAGATCCTGATGTGCCTCATTGGCTAGAAGGGCTAGTGGATATAATTTGTTTCTATAACTAAACCCAGACTAGATCTCTGGAGACCAGCCTTCTTTTAACCCACCTTGATGTTTTCATCCACTGAGTTCTTAATTTAATCCAATTGAGTTATTCTCAGTTCCACCTAAGTAGGTCGTTAATGATTGCATCGCATTCCTAGCCTTAGGAGAGGATCCGAACCCATGGGTCTCTTCAGTTTAACGCCTTTATCCAAAGAACAAAGAGGAGATGCTTTCCCTGTTCCTGACATTAGTAATAACTATAGTCAGTGTGCCTCCCTCACCAGGTTAGGGTATAGGATGAGGTCACAGTTATTTTATTATTCAAATTATAATAACTGCATTTCATCCGATTTCCTCTTTCCGGTGATGTTCCATGACAAGGCCAAGACCCTTAGGAATTTGCTCAGTCCAAAGAGCTTAGTCTGCATAGACATATCACCTTACGGAGGAAGAGACTAGAACATTCGGCCACACTGCAGAAGAGCCCCTTTCTCTGCTGATGTTCCTACATCAACAGCAAACCCCGGAAGTTTAGAAGCTGACACCCTGCCTATTGACATACCACTCTGTCAGGATGGTCGTGGGGTCACTGGTGGTTTCTCAGCGTTTGGACCAGGGAAGGGCGGACAGCATGCCCAAGCCTCCAGGATTAGAGCGCCCTATGAGCCACTCCCTCGGCTCTCACACCTGTAGCCCTGCCCTGGGCACACGGTGGTTCCAGAAGGGCATTGAGCCTTGGCCACCTCAGGGCCTCGCGCCCGTCCTCCCCTTTGGCAACCCGGCTCCTAGAGTTTGGGTATCAGTTTTGGACCCCCTTTTCCTCTTAGGAAGTCCTTTGTCTCTCCTGCAAGTAGCCTCTGTTGGAGTCACCCTAGCCCAGGGGTCATCCAACAGCCCAGGGCCACGTCCAGCCTGCCGCCTGTTTTTGTAAATAAAGTTTTATTGGAACACAGCCATGCTCATTTGTTTCCATATGATCTGTGGCTGCTTTCGTGCAGCAGAGTTGAGGACCTGTGATGAGACCCTGTGCCCACAAAGCCTAAAATAGTCACTGCCTGTCCCTTTATAGGAAAAAATGTGTGCAGACACCAGTGACCATCAAAAGTGTTCTAGCAACATTGACTGTCAAAGTAAAATGTCCTTGGACGTGTTTCTTTCCCTCCTACAAGGTTCTGTAGTCAGATAAATGGATGCATGTAATTAATGCATGTGTGGGGGATCGCTCCGAAGCAGCCACACCCCAGGTTCTTGTCAAACCACCACCCTCACCAATTCATTTAGACTTTTTCTACAGAGAAATGATTGTTTTCCCCCCAGAACAAAGAAGATGAGCTCCAAGTTGACTTGATATCTCCACTCCCAGAAATAGAAATAGGTAGCCAGTTTTTAAAATAGAGAACAGTCTGACTCATGAGTATCCCAAGCACACTCCCAAGGAGAGGAAGTGCTCTCATAGGAAACAGCCAATGGCTTTTCAAAATAAATAAGTACCGGTAATAATAGTGGCTTTAGGTGACTTCGGACCATCCAAAGATCAAGAGACATGAAGTCAATCTTTCTTGAAAGATTTTGTGAGCGGTAATCTTTATATTGAAAAACATTCATGAGATAAGCCTAGATTTTAAATAGCACTAGAGTTATGTTGACCCAACTGATTAAAAACGAGAATATTCACAATGTAGCTTGGCTTTTCCTCTCTCCCTTCAAGAGCCTTGTTGTACAACAGCCTGAGCTAAACATGCTGTGTCAATCTTATCTTTTACATTTCCCGGGTGTTTTCTTCTTAGATCATGCAACAACCCTGTCATTATTTTAAATATTTTTGCCTGTAAATTTCAGAATACTTGATCTGATTTTAATAGGACCCATGTGTGAAATCCTTTATTTTTTTTTTAAATCTATCGCTCTAAGTCTTTCTGCTCTTTAGTACAGCACAGCTTGGTAGCACTAGGTACGTCTTGTTGAAAGTATGTCCATAAATATGTCCCTTGCAGCACAGAACAGCTTGTTAAATTGGCAGTCCTCAGCAGTTTGCCTAGAAAAGTTTGCCTCACTTGCGATAGTCCAAATGTAGGGCAGAACACAGCGTAACTTTTTATCTAATTTTACCAATTGACATATTCTTCAAATTTTTAACTACCTCGTGTCTTTTCCTTCCAGTGCCACCACCTGACTTGAAAGTGGCTAAATGTTCTCACAACTGCCACACGTGGATAGGGAAATTACCTTTTATTACTGGATACTAATTTGGAGGGAAATTAAGGAAAAGAACGCTGTAATCTAAAACAGGATGCTAAAGCCACTGTGGGGAAAGCATCCTGACAGGCTGAGGCCACCGATTTCTATTCCTGAGGTCGGATTGGTACTGTTCTTCCTTATGGCAAGGGTGGGGCGCGCCAATTTTAGTCTTTCAAGTTTTATTGGTGTACTTGATTGGTTTAGAATACCTAATGAAACCCCATTATTGATATATATTTGATATATACACACACACACTTTGGTATTTTATTGATGTGTCGATATACTCTGATTTTCATCTCTCTCTGGTCAGGGTCCTGTTAGAACTAGGGAGGACAAGTACAGAGGACCCTCAGTTCAAAACTTAATGTCACAAGGATGAGCCTCGATGTCACAGCTCTCTGCTCTCACCTCTGTGAGAGGAAGCCTGCTTCTCTCCGTCCCTAGGTGTATATCAGCAACACCGCCTCTGTTTCCTCAGAGGCCTCAGAACATCAGGGAAACCTTCCTCGTCAGCTTGTAATCGTCACTGTTTAAAATTTGCCAAACCTTGTCCTGGGGGGAAACAGCACAACAAAAGAAGACGAAACAAAGCACGTGTCTGAACGCAGCACCCGTGGAGGGACTCAGGGCTTGGGATGGAGCACAGCACAATGGCTGTGTTCAGTGACCGTTTTGGTGGCCACACCCTCCAGATGGTCCTACGTGCTTCGGGGTGCGTGGCCTGAAGAGAAGGCATTTTCTGTGCTCAGTTCCTGTCTGCAGATTTTACCTCCCAGTAAAAGATTTGCCTGTTCCTGAAGAATCTATTACTTTTGGAGCCATTCTTGAAGAAAGCCTTTTTAAAAATTCAAAGCGGATTTTTTAGAAATGACACCCGACTTTCTATTCTCTTCTTAAACATGCTTTCCTAGCTGCAGGTGGGTAAGGACATTTTCATGGGTGAAAGTTTATAGTTCACGTCTCTCTGAAGATTAAGAGAGAATCTGAAGCTCTGTTTCAGCAGTTCTCAAAAGGGGGCTTTAAGTTCCCTCATTTCAGAATCACCCTGGGTAGACATTCCAAGTGCACATTTCTGGGTTCCACTTATAACTCAGTGAATCAGTTGCTAAGGTAGACTCTAGGTGATTCTGATACACGTGAAAAATTTGCCATCATCACATCTGTCGCCCTGTACGTAGCTGGTGTTCAACACATTTTTTTGTGGAATGAATCAAAACAATTCAAGGGAAGAAAACAAAACCATTCAATCAAACACAGTACATTCTTTTTTTTAATTACATGTCCTTCAGGCTTTATGTTGATTTAACCACGTTAAAACTGTGACCAGAGACATTCTAAATTGTGGCTCTGTGGATGATAATTGAAAGAGAAAACCTCTTGGCTGGTATCTTGAAGAATATTTTCTTATACTCCTGGAGGGGTATGTAAAGCACAACTAAAATAGCTATTCCAGATCATTCTACTTTTTTAATTAAAAAATTTAATTATTGACAAAAGCTATTTGCTGGAATTGTGTAAAAAATGTTTACAGATGCCTTAGGAAGAAAACAGCAGAATGTGGAACTAATTGTGTTGATTCAAGGTAATTATGAAACACAAATGACCATTACTTACAACAAGTCCCCTGATGATCAGTGGTTGACTCCAGGGATCAGGTGCAAATGAAGGAAAATAAAATAAAATAAAAAAAGAGTGGCAATATATTTATGCGGTTATAATCAAACTAGAAATTGTGCCCTATCCCCAAGTTAATAAAGGTCTTTCATGACATTTCAGTATTCGAATTATACATGCTATATTGTTACTAAGTAAAGCTTTTTTTTCTAACTTCAAAGGAGCATAGTTCTTTTTTTTTTAATCTTGACTTCTTATCACATTGAATTCTGGGAATAAGAGATGAATGAGTATTCTATTTTCTGACTTCCCTTTACAGTGGAAAGTGACATATTTAGGTATGAATTGTTTTAATTTCTTTTCCATCCTAGGTGGTCAGTGGGCTTTTTGTTTTGTGTGTGTGTGTGTGGTACGTGGGCCTCTCACTGCTGTGGCCTCTCCCGTTGCGGAGCACAGGCTCCGGACGCGCAGGCTCAGCGGCCATGGCTCACGGGCCCAGCCACTCCGCGGTATGCGGGATCTTCCCAGACCGGGGCACGAACCTGTGTCCCCTGCATCGGTAGGCGGACTCTCAACCACTGCGCCACCAGAGAAACCTGGTCAGTGGGCTTTTATGCCCGTACAGTAGGAAGAAGCCCAGAAGAGATCTTCTGGATGTTACAAGATATCTTGGCACAAAAGTCCTGAGCAACTCGAATGTAATTTAGATCATCACAGGGACGTGCAGCAGGCTGTCCCCCACCTACATGAGCCTCTTGGTCTACTGTGTTGTGACCATCCTCTGTTTAGTGTGGAAAGGTGGAATTAAAAATGTAGAAAAGGCCAGAGGTTTCAAGTGGGAATCGCCACTGACAAGAAATGCTAGGGGACCGAATGTGAGTCTTCAGTTGAACAGTATCATTTAAAAGAGAGAATCTTCCACCATTGCAGGAAAATACCAGGCTTCGTTTCACATTACCAGCTGAAAGAGAGCTGTAAGTCAACATACAAGTTCTCAGACCAACATTGTCTAAGAGAAATAGAAGGTGGGTCACAGATGTAATTTAAAATTTTCTACTAGCGACTTGAGAAAAAGTAAAGAGAAACAGGTGAAGTTAATTTAATAATAACATATTTTATCTAACCTAGTATTTCCAAAATATCATTTCAACATTTAAGGAATATCAGAATTATCAATGAGACTTCTGAGATGCTTTTTATCTTACTAGGTCTTCACATCTCAACTTGAATTAGCCGCATGTCAAGTGCTCAGTGGCCACATGTAGCCAGTGACTCTGCCATATTGGGCACCTTAGCCCTGGACTGGTAATCCTCCAACCACATATGAATTCTCTAAGAGGGACTCTTGTGAAAAATGAATTATTTCGAAGGCAATAAAATGTTGTCATTTCCATTGTGCTCTTCGGGCCTGAAGCTGTAAGCATAAGTGGATAAGTGACTAGAAGAAGGAGTGAGAGTAGGGAAGTCTACTTTCCATTGATATATGTGAAGGGTGTCCTTGAGTTTGCCCAGGTGCAGAGGCTGGGCTTTTCCAGAGAAGTCACTTGTCATTTGCTGCATTTACCAGGTTGGGCTGTCAACCATTGCAGTTTTCCATGTTCTATGGTCCTGCAATACTATTGGATTATTGGGTATTACTCTAAGTTATCTTTACTGGGTGTTATCCCCCTTTGCTGCCTCACTTCATCTTGCCATCTAGCAGCTGCTTATGCATCCTGTTAAAGATGCTGAGCCTGTGGACTGGTCCCGGTCTAGGCTCTCAGTGTTGGCTGGTAACCAGAGAGATGTCTCAAGGAGCCAGGTGGGATGTTCATGGCAAATCCAGGTGTCACAGGAAGAGTAAAGTTTAAGCAATACCACAACTTAGTGCTTAGCTTTTAATCTCAATCTTAGGTGTGCCTCAATGATAATGTCCTATTGCCCTAGAAACTTACCAGCTTTCTTGGACTGTTGTAGTTTATTTCTGGATTTCAAGTACAGAAAGTTGTTAATTATACTTCTTAGTCCATGGCACCGTATCATTGGTTTGCACAAGCTTCTTTCTTGACCTATCTCACTTATATGTTATCTATCTATCTATCTATCTGTCCGTCCATCCATCCCGCCATCCATTCATCCATCCATCTTTTTATCTATCTATGTATCTATATACCTACCTATCTACCTATCAATCCATCCATCTATCCCTCCATCCATGCATCCATTCATCCATCCATCTTTTTATCTATCTATCATCTATCTCATTTGGCCTCCATTTCTCAATTGCTCACTGCCATTCTCATTCGTCCCCCTACCACAAGCAGTCATGTGAATGTGTTTGATGATATCCTTTTGTTTTCATGTGTTCTTATAAAACACTTGTTCATGTATTCTAATTTATACAAGTATCATTATGTTAGATAGCTCATTCTATTTTCTCTTTATTATTATTGCCTATTGTTTCTAAGACCTACCCATGTGGCTGTGTAAACATCGGCTCTTTGCTTCTGATGGCTGCAGAATACTTTACAGTTGGCATCTACCATGTTTTACTTACCCACTAGTGACAGACACCATGATTTCCTCCCACCATCACAAGCAACACTATGATAAGTGTCATGGAGCATGCCCCCTGCTGTGTGAGAGTATTTAAAAAAAATTATATTCAGGAACTGTACTGCTTATTATAGTGAATGTTTAATTTAACTAAATATTACCAGGTCGTTTCCAGAATGTCTGCACCAGTCTATGTTTAAATCAGCAGGCATGTGAAGGTTTCCACATACCCATATGCCCAATAATAATGGCATTATCCATCTTTCCAATTTTAATCAATCTAATGACTTTCTTGAACTTTTTAATGCTATTGTGTCAAAGTGAATGGTAAAAACATATACTTGGGAAGCAAAACTAGGTGATAAAGTCTAGTTTTCTATTCCTTTTTCAAACATTTGACACATGCTGGTTGCTATAGTACTAGAGGCAAGTAATTCACTAGTGTCAGGTTTTAGAAGAACCATAGGCTGATACAAGGAAATACACTGAAGATGTGTTGTGGCCACTAGCCACTTCTGCATCTCAGCCTAGAAAGTGGACGAGTGCATTCTTTAATAGTCACAGGAAGCCTGTTCTTGGTCTGGCTGGTCTTGGGGGACTGGGGGTCCTCTAAGGATCAGTCAATTCTAAAAGAACCTCAAAACCAGTAAAATGTCTGTAACCCACTTCTGCTTTCTTACATTCTTCAGACATCTGCTCTAATAGGTCCTAGTAGCATAACTCAGGAAAGACTGTCTATGAGGACATTGTTAGCATGAGTCAAAGGGAACAAATAGGATGCTGAAACCAGATGGGCAACGGGGACTGACCTAAATATTAAGCTGTCTCTCAGGCACTGAAAGAGTGACCAGTATGTAAACAACAGTGTGCAATGGGTCACAGTGAACTGGAACAGGATCTAGGTCAGGAAAGATGGTCTAATCTGATGGTTGAGGTGTGGTTGGAATCCCCCAACGATGGCTATTCCAGAAGTTATGAGGATGGTAGTTTCTTGGGAAATCTTTCTGTTTTGAAGGAAGCTATAGTCGTTGACCAAAGGTATGGAAAACAGGGTCCAGGACCATCTAAGAAAGGACTGGTAAGAGCTAGGCAGGGTTTAGGGGCTTAGTCAGTTGGGCTATGGCTTGGAGGGCCTGGATGTTGGAACTGAAATCAAGCCTGGTTATTTAGCCTGAGCAAATGTACATAGTCTTAGAGAAGATCTGGTGCTCGATGGCCATTTGAGGACTCAGAGCCCACCCTAGATCCCACATTTATGAACATGAAGGTTTGACCACATTAGACATCACTGACGGGAGGAGCCCAGCTTATGTTCTCTCCTGCTCAGAGCTTGGATGGAGCTGAATCTGCTTGTCTAAACTCCCGTTGCCTAGAGGCGAAGGGCTAGTGAAACAGACTGATAAGAATCTAAGTTCTGGATCCAATGTAAAAATAGGCTCTAACACCCTGTAGTCTGGATTTCCAATTGGCTCTGGAATTCACTGGAAATAGATTTCAAGATCTTGAGATTTCCTAAAGGTCACTCATGCACTTTTCCCCCTTCTGACACTTTAAGACCTCCTGTTCTCTCAGCAAGGCCTCTCAAGATTATATCAGCATATATGGCCTTTTTCAAGAGTCAGTAGAAACTCAGAGGAAGAGGTGGATCTGAAGCCAGATGAACAGGCACAGCACAGTAAGAGGAGAGTGGGGTGGCTGTGACCCTCATGCGTTATCCTCACCAAGTATGCTTTTGTAATGGTCTTTGAGTCTCAAGGAATGAGCTAGATGGAGACTGAGTGACTTCACATTGCTTTTGGGCCAGGCCTCAGCACATATAGCATCCATGATTCTGTGGTCTCTTTTATGGACTCTACGTGGAATGTACCAAGGGGATCTCTGGATCATTTTATGGTAGTCCTATTTTTAATATTTTGAGGGAAGTCCATACTGTTTTCCATAATGGCTGCACCATTTTGCATTCCCACTAACAGTGCACAAGGGTTTCACCTTCTCCATTTACTTGACAACACTTGGCTTTTGTTTTCTGATAACAGCCATACTGTTGGGTGTGAGGTGATATCTCATTGTGGTTTTGACTTGCATTTCCCTGATGATTAGCTGAGCACCTTTTCTATACCTGTTGGCCAGGTGTATGTCTTCGTTGGTGTTACTAATCAAAGGGCATAAAGTTTCCGTCAAGCAAGATGAATAAGCTCGAGAGATCTGCTCTTCAAAGTTGTACCTAATGTCAACAAGAATGTGTTGTGCCCTCAAAACTTTAAGCAGGAAGAGCTCATGTTAACGGTCCTTACCACAATAAAATAAATGTTTAAAAAACAGAAAATTAAGTGACTTACATGGAAGAAAAGAGAAGGGAGGTAACATATTAAAAGGGCAAGCAGATAAAAACACAAACGTAGAAATGTAGAGGCCTGAGGGGGAAAAAAAAAGAAAGAACTAGGAGAGAGAGGAGAGAGTAATGTTAGTAAAGTCAAGGGAACCAAGACTTTGCAAAAAGAAGACACAAAGTAGAAGGTGACCAATTAGCATAGTGAGGGCAGAGGGCAGATATCAATGGTTAAAAAGTAAACAGGAAATGAAGAACATGTAAAATTGTTAAAGATGGGAAGAGAAAGGGAAGTAGCTGGGGGCAGAATAGGATCACTACTCTGGTTGGGTCATTTTAAATCATAGAATCTTGATGTCCACGCACTTAACAAACTTTCAGTAAACAGTTGTTGAATGAATGAATGAATGAGTAGATGAATGGCAGAAGAGAGGGCTGTTAACTTATATGCCATGTAAAGGCAAAAGAGTGCATCTGTTATTCTGTAATATGAGTAATCATGATTATGAGAAGGTAAGAACAGGGTCTAAAGACAATCAATTAGAGGATATGTACAAAAAGAAAAACAACACTACAAATGGCACAATTTATATGCATATTCTCTTAGATATTGATTCATAATTAGGTTCATTGTAAAATAATTTCAGAAATGATCTTACTCAGTTGGTAAACACTGCTCTGTGGTGAGCCCTTACTCATAAAAGTAAGGGCTGGAACAAAAGCACAGCGGAATCATTTCACAATTTGTTACCAATATGGGATTTATCGTCAGGCACTCACTCCTCAGCCCCACAGTTCATTCATGGAGGTGCCTGAAAACTATTCTCCATTTCCCAGTCAGTTCTTTAAAGTCTTAGAAGAAAATCTGCAGAAAACCTTAAACCTCCCCTTGTGACTTTGGGTCACTCTCAGTCCAGAAGCTGTAATGGGGTCTGTGGTCCTCAGGGCCCCAGCAGTGGTCCTGCCCTTCAAAATCAGGCGATCGAATCTCTACCTCTCTTCCCAGACTGGCACTGATTCTGGAGCTGCACTCAGGGCTGAGAGGGGTCTTCTTCCTTTGCCTCCTTTCCTCACATCATGAGGAATTAAGGGATAAAACAGACTTTCTGCTTTTAAGGGTTGGCCAGTACTTGAGTTAGACCAGATCCCCTTGACTCATGTTAAATTAGTAAGTGAAGTACTTGACTGGCAAATTAATGTCGTCCAGCAGGTTTGCCTTTCCAGTAGATATCAGTGAAGGTTTTTAGAGGCAGGGGATAATTTTCATAAACAACTGATGCAAAAAATATTTCAGGCAAATAAATTTACAGCACATTCTGGGCTATGGACATTAAAAACTTCTGATTGGCCTGATACGTACATATTTCAGTTAAAAGTAGGTGGTCAGATGCGCCAAGCAGGCAAGTCAATCGGTTTAAAAGAATTTACTTTTTACTTTCCTTGGGTAGCAGATGAGTCACCACTATCCTCCTTCTAACTACCTCCGCACACTATCTTATCTCATTGTTATTATTAGAATTTGGCGCATAATGGTAAAGCAGCCTCAAGTCACTTCAATTCACTTGACCTGGCCAAAGCTAAATGCAGGAACAGCTGAAGCGTGGTCCACGGACTGAGATTATAATGGAAGGATGTTCATTTTCCTGTTTTTGTGATTCTGCAAAGATACTTGGCAATTTTTTGCTTCCGAGATAGTTTTCCAAGTATAAAATGAATATCTGATTTTAAACACTTCTTCTCCGGAATGAAATGAGAAGCAAAAGGCAGTATCCATTAATTTATAATTAAACTGGTTGGGAAAAGGGAAGCACATGCTAGCAGATTGGTCCTCCGTGACTGATACGCTCCCTGCTGCAGAGCCACTGCTGGAGGATGATTTATGATTTTTTCTAATGTTTCTCATTCTCTCGTTTCAGCTGAGAAGGTCACCCACAAAAGACAGGATGTGGGAAAGAGGTGGCACAGTTTGACTTTGGGTGGCTGCCTTTTTCTCCTTCCTTTCACTTAAATTTCGGTATTTACAGCTTACCAGTCTTAAATTTGACACTCAGCAGACGTAAACTGTATTCTTGAGAGGATTAAAGGATTATTCACTCACTAACTTAATCAGATTAATCAGAGATTTTGAACAAGATATCTAATGCCATTCACAAGATGAGATGTGTGATCACTGCCTGCTAGTTGAATTTGGTTTGAACACACACACACACACACACACACACATCACAATTGTACATGCACTCATGCACACACATATATACACACTAATTTTTATTTTACTCATTATGATTTATTATTGAAAAATACTTTCTTATAATCATGTTCAATTAGCTTCTAATACCTACTTTATCTAATGACAAAAAGGAAAGGTTAGGTGCCTGTTATGTTTCCTAATGTTATTTAGATTTGAATTACTTTGTTCATTATAGGTTATTTGAATTTACTTTTAGAACTGCCTTTTCATAGTCATACCTTTCCTTAAAAGAATCTCTGGAACTTTTTAAGGAGAAATAATTATTTCTATTGTTTGCATTCATATGAAGTAACCCTTGAAACTTGACTATCACTAAATTAAATTACAGTACAAGAATAAGAAATATCCTGAAAAATAGTGTTATTGTTTTTTATTATTATTATATCAATTATTGCTTTTCCATTCCTATTAGAAGCTTAAATTCTATTCTACATTTATTTTAATAAGCTCCTTTTTCTGCAGAAACAGGAGGCAGCAAAGACCCTTTGTACTGCAGACATATTAAACCAGGATTGGGACCAACTGTCCCATTGTATGAGCTCTTATTTTAAAGCAGCCTGAGTTAAGCAGATTTTGTTGGATTTACTTTTATTTGGGTCTTATGCTATTTGGGGAATAGACATTGTAATATTGGAAATATTCTCAAAGAGAGGAAGAAGCAAAATTAAAATGTGAGTCCTGTTCGTCCACTATATTAATCAGCATCACTTGATCCAGGAACGCCTGAAACCCCTGGGAGCAGAATTTAGATGTATCTCCCCGTATCAGCATTATGGTTTAGAACACAGTGAATTTTGATGTCCTTGCTTTCCAGCTAGACTTGAAGTTACTTCTGATAAAGTCTTCATTAATCTGTTTATAACACTCATGAATGTTTGGCGGTGAAGCTGTCTTTAACATATAACACCAACACCTGAAATTTAAGCCTGTAGAGTGCCTCATATTTTTCAAAGACTTCACAGATTTGATCTTTACAGCAACCCCATGAAATGAAAACACATTCCAATACCTATTTTACAAATGCAGAGAGAATACGTGCTTTACCCAAGGTTAAGTGATGGAATTAGGACCAATATCCAAGTCTTTTCATTTTGAGTCCAAAATAATGCCACTCCTTTTCCTATTATACTTTGAGGTGTTTTCCCAGTAACAACTGTGGGTTTGGAGAGCTCCAGCAACACCCACCCTGAATGAGTGTGTTTGTGTGTAAGCGTGTGTATGTGTGTGTGTGTGTGTGTGTGTGTGTGTGTGTGTGTGCATGAGAGAGAGAGAGAGAAGTGACACAGCTTAGCAAGTTTATAGGTATGGTTTGTAGCCATGAAATAAAATAAACAATAGTTCCGACTTAGCAAACATTGAAAACCAAAAACATCCAATAAAAGTGAACAATGGATTTTGGTCAGTTTCCTGGGCTTCTGAGGAGCAATAAGATTTTATCGCTATATCACAGCCAAAAGTTAGTAAAGGATGAAATCGTGAGCTACTGTTTCACAGGCATCAGAGCACTCGGAATGCCGGCTAAGTTTTATAGTGCTTATCATTTGCCAGGCACCTATTATCTCATCTAATTCTGAGATGGGTTTTGTATCGTTTCCCCCTTTTTCAGGTGGAGAAGCTGAAACACAGAGAATTTCAGTAACACGGACAAGGTCACGCCAGTTACCAAATGGCAGGTGAGTGGTGGCGGTGTTCTTTTCCTCATCACCTGCCCCCTTTGCTCCATCAAATATGCATTGACCACTCTGGCTGCTTTACAAAATATGGTTTCTACATTGCCACCTAATAATCTTAACTATTGCATTGTGTATGCATTTGCAGCACTATCTTTTAACAGAAATGGTGACGTTTGTTCTGGCCTGATCTGAGCTGTCAAATGCTTTAAAGGCTTAGTATGTGCCAGATACATGTGAGATGTTTCCCCCTTCATGGCAGTTAATCCTCACTTGGGAGATAGGAATTGTCTTTGCTCATTAGCAGACAGAGAATATGAGGCTGGGAGAAAGTGAGTAACCTGTCCAAGGACAAGGCCAGGTGAAGAGGCTGCAGTTCAACCCTAGCCTGATTCCATGCCCTCCGGCCTCTCCCTGCACCTGAAGCCGAGGCCAGCACTGGGGACACTGCGTTGAGCTTCTGACCCCAACCTCACTAGAAGTGCCAGAATCAGAAATGGAAATAAAAACGTTCAGTGTTTCAGACTTGCAGCGTTACCTTCTCCCCACGTGGGAGCCAAGAAGTCTTCCTGTATCTTACGCACAATTCACCAACAGGAAGTCATCAAACCCAGTTTCCCTTTCCTTTTCCTGGGCCTTAGCAGTATTTTTCACCTTACAAGACCACATTTTTATTTTTAATCAGATTCACTATGTTGTTTCTGATGATCTTCTTTCTTTCTGAAGACTGTGAGCTGTGTTTGGTGATTTGGTTTTCAATGCCTCCCTATACATGGTTTTTGCTCCAAAACCACAGAAAAAGGTGACGTTACAAAGGTCAGGATCATCTGTTTACCCAGGTAGAGCTAATCCCAAACGTGTTCCTCTCTGTGCTGGGTAGAAAAATGAGACATACTGAGGAGAATGCTGGAAGTCCGTGCGTGTGCTTGAGTAACAATCTATCTGAGGTTAACGTTCAGGGAACAGAAGTTCTTTTTGATAGGCATGACTGCTTTTTCTTGTTTGTGTCTTTAAATATCACTTGCACAATATCTCAAGTATAGTGAGCATACAAGCCTATCAAATATACACATTTCCTGCACACACTCAAATATTTACACAGTGTTATGGACACACACTTCCTGATGCCCCAAAGTAAAAAAAAAGTTTGAGTAGGAGCTTATCATAAATCCCTCTTCTGAGAACATTTGTGTCGGATTACACACTAAATTTCTTCCTCTTAAAAATATTTGTGTTCTATTATAACAACTGTTTTTTTAATCATAGAAAATGTAAACAAAGTAGCACCATCATGAAAGTTGATGGATTGAATGTTTTACCAAAAAGTAGAGTTCGTCTGTTTAAACATTATTGTCTTCTATTCTGATATCCACTGGAAAAGTCCCTAATGTGTCAACCAACATGTGGAATAACTTTTGGACTTGTGTTCGGGGAGAGACTTGGACTCTGTTACTTTGGGAAGAATATGGGTGTGTAAGCAGCTTGTTAGTGTGTGTGTGTGTGTGTGTGTGTGTTCCCGGTGGGATGCCTTATAGTCATTTTTTTTCACAACCACTCTGTGGTAGCTTATCCTGTACTCCCAACAAAGGCTGATACTTCTGGAAGAGCCACAGCCCCTTGAAAAATGGTGTGTAAGAGAAGGCGGACTTATCATTTCACGGACAGAGAAATCCCACATCATTTTAACCTAAACCATAAGGTATCATGTGACTGTGCAAGCAGGCACAAGGGTCACTTGGATTCAGTGTCTGAGCAGAGATACTGGATTTCGGTAACTGTGACCATCGGGTTATGCAGGGGAACAAAATCTGGCATCTACCCATCCCAGTGTTTGTGGATAGAGGGCGTGTTCCCAGAATAGGGCTCCCCCCAGAGAGAACTGCAAAAGAATATGAGCTAAGCAGGGCGGGAGGAAAGTCAGGCAAGACTTAAGGATGAGAGTCCCCTCTGCGTCCCACTGTCCCTGCAGGGCCCAGCAAACAGTCTTTTGCTAAACATTTGTTTGCTTTTCCATCTCCAGGTCAATTGCCTTTCTCCTCTTTAAAGACCCAGTGCACCACCCCAAAGTTCCTCTTTTGTCTTTAGCTGAAGATGTTATTTAGGGTGAAGCTTTAAGCCATTTTGGTGAGTTACTCAGTTTTCCTGGGTCTCGCCCACATATACGTGTTGTTAAACTTTTGCTTGATTTTCTCCTTAATCTGTCTCATGTCAGTCTAACTCTTAGACCAGGCAGAGGAACCTAGAAGGGCAGAGGAAAATTTCTTCCTCCTTGACAACTAACATGGCAGTTATTCTAAATGAATGACCCTTGTAGGCGAGATTTCAAGGTTATAGGTCACTGGTAGGGGCTTTCCCACATAGCGGAGGGCTCTTGGCGGCAAAGTCCAAGCACTGCTCTCTTTCCGTCTCTCTTCCCTGTGTGTGTGTGTGTGTGTGTGTGTGTGTGTGTGTGTGTGTGTGTGACAGAGAGAGAGAGAGAGAGAGAGAGAGAGTTCTGTACTGTTGATGGAAAAAGCATTGGAGGCAGCAGAGGTGGACTTCTTAGTGAATCTGCTTATGAGCATTTATTTATTTCTTTGTCACAAGTCCGCTGGAGTTCTGGAAATGTCCTATATCTTGACCTGGGTGAAGTATTTATATGCAAAGATTAAAATGTACAGTTAAGATATATGCATCCTTATGTAAGTTATATCTATAAAGTAAAAAAGTTGAGAATCACTTTCTTTCCAGCTAATGTATGTTTATTTTGTCAGTATTTATTTTTGCATGTGTTGTAGTTCCACAGAGGATTCCTTTAGATCCTCTATGGATTCCTAAGAGTAAGTGACAATGGTGGTTTGGAAGGAAACACACGTTTTTACCAGCCATCCCCGATCTGCTCAGCTAGTTCTCTGCGCTGCACTCACTCGGCCTTCCAGACCTGTTCCTGGCCTTCCACGCTGTCTCTTTCCCACAGAGAGTTTACTGAGGGGAATTTTTCTAGAGTTCCACCATCCTTGGCGTCTTCCAGTCTTGCCCGTCATCCCCAGCCCCCAAGTCCCTTCCTGGACCCTTGTACCTTGGCCCTTATTGAGACACAGGTGGCCCCCTTCCTGGGATCATTGCAGCAAAAATAATGTAGCATTTAAAAATGTGTAAAATAAACAGAAAATCCTTAAATGGGAAAGCATGAGGCCAATACAATGGAAGCCATCATCCCCATAACAGAAAACAGGACCATGTCACTCACTTTGTTTCCTGATCTCTTAAAAAATCAACACGGTTAATGTTGCATTTGCAAACGCTCTCATTTTTACCTAGTGCCACAGTCAGGCGAGTTGGGGGTTCTAGGAGAGAAAGGACGGCGAGGCCAGGGTTGGCTTGGCTGGACCCTCTTCCTTTCCCGGCCTCGGCTGGTGGAATTATTGTTTATTTTTTTAATATTCAGAGGTAGGCCGATGACAGCTGAAGAAGACTGTATTTGCCGAGGAGCAGCCTGATGGTAGAGAGGGGCAGAGCTCCTGAGGGAGACCTAATGGTGCCTCTCCTTCCTGCACGGAGATAAAGACTTATAATAAGCGTGCATGTCCGCCATCTGGCTCTGCGCATGTGGTCCTTATGGAGGGGAGCGCAGCACAATCTGTAAGTGATCAGGAGCCACGGCGCTCTCTCCAGAGGATCCACGAGGCAATCAGGGTGACAGATGGCATGGCCACTGCTGTGGCCTCACGGAGAAGATCAAAATCACCTTCAATAAACTCTGACTGAAATGGACACGAGCACCTCGGAAAAGTCAGTTTGTCAGTCAAGCTGCGACAGTGAGGGGCATGGGGGACCAGAGCGGCCAGCTCTGTTTTCAGTCGTTTCCGTCTGACTGGGCCTGAACTGTGATCCTTCTCAAATTGTCCTTTCTGTGTAGCTGAAGCAGGCCAGCACATCGCCGGATTCATTGCTTTATTGAAGGAAATTGAAAACACGATGTCCTCAATTCTGAGGCCGCGTGGCTGGCAGAGGCTGGGACACCCATGCGCCTGCAGAGAGTGGACCCCCTGTCTTCAGCCCAGGTTCGCTCAACTTCAGGCAGATTTTTGGACACAGAGGATAAAATGCAAATGTGTGCCTGGCCCGCGAAGCTCAGCTGGCAGTGGCTGTGGAAAGGGTGTTAGGTGCCCAATAAATGTGCGTAGAATTAATAAATGGTTGAACAGAGAAAGAGGAAGGAAGGAAGAAGGGAAGGAAAGAAAGCGTGTCTCAGGGTTGTTATAACTATGTATGCTAACAGCAGGCTGCTGTCTCCATGACTGAACTGATACGGGCTTCCATTTCTATGCATCTTTATTGCATGTGGGTTTCTGTGAACTTGAAGCCTTGGACGTAAGGTCAGTGAAATGCAGACGTATTATTTTGTCCTAAACAAATTAT
Source organism: Tursiops truncatus (assembly GCF_011762595.2). NCBI lineage: Eukaryota > Metazoa > Chordata > Mammalia > Artiodactyla > Delphinidae > Tursiops > Tursiops truncatus. The sequence continues at coordinate 10,827,127 of NC_047050.1, read as the reverse complement.
AGAGAATTTGTAGGCGTCAGCAAGTTGAGACAAATTTCCATTCCTCCCCTGCCCCTCCATAGTTAAAAATTTTTCAAAAGCTCCAATGGCTTATAAAAGTTACCTGTAGTGGGAGAAAAATATACCACTGTCTTTTCAGAGGTGAGGGCACTGATTTCGGGTCAGAGATGACGGATCTTGATGAAGGAACTCTCCCCCTCCCCCTCCCTCGCCTCCCTTGGCACAGTTCCACTGTTGTTCTTCCTCCCAAGCTCCAGGAAATGTAGATTTCAAGCAGAAGTCGAGTTTTCCAACCTTGTGTTTCCCCAAGAACTCAGCATCTTTTATCTGATACCGGTGTTTTATAGTATAAGCCTGTGAGGAGACCTCAGCATTCCCACTCCCCATGGATTTTCCTGCTTGACACTGTCATCGTCTGGTTTTGCGTACTTGCTTTATTGAAAATCCAAATCCTGTACCTATCCAGTTTTCCCAGCACCACTTATTGAAGAGGCTGCTTCTGCCCCGTTGCCATCCTGTACGATGTAAATTCTTTGTTTGACAGCTGAGAAATATCTTATTGTTGGGTCCTGTTTTCTCATAAAAGTCGATTCCTCTTGTAGGTGCTTCTGAATGCTAATGTCCTGCTGGAGAAATTTACAAACATAACTAAAGGGCTTCATCCCTAATCTGTGTACACCGAATGAGACAAACTATTTAAAAAGGGCTCACATTTTCAGTGACAGGAGTAACAAGAACTTTGTATAGGGGCTGTCTTTTTACTGGGCGTGTAAGTGTAGCTGCCTTGTTACGTATCACAGTTAAATGTGGTCTCCTGGGAGCAGAGGACTGAATTTATTCAGCAGGAAATATCTGTTGAGGGCTGAACACCTACTATGTGTAGGCTGTGCTAGGAGCTGAGAAATAAATCTTCATGAAGGAAGAGTAGGTGTTAACTGGCATGTTTATGGGCACTGTGCTCTGCTGCTTCTCCCCTCCGGCTGGCTGGCTGGTGAACAGGCTTGGCATCCCCATCTGGATGGACATCAGGGCCCAGACGGACATGTGGCTGGTGGGAGCGTGTGCCGTGTCCCAGGAGACGCAGTGTGTACTCTCTGTCCTAAACTGTGGCCCCCTGGAATGACGGGCTCTGTAATAGACAAGTTCATCAACGTGGCCACAAGGAGGGGTGGCAGGACGGGTCATTTCTGTCTTTCAGCAGCAGTTTCTGGCCCCAAACTCCACTTGCTTCGAGTAGTAACGCTTCAGAAAGGCAAATGGGTCTAACCCTTCCCTTAAGGGTAAAGATTGGGGAAATTCAACAGGGGCCAGGTGTTAAGGGAGCTTACAGTGGAACGTGAAGGCTCTGAGACATCCATGTAGCATGAAATGTAATAATCAGAGCTTGACCTCCATTCAGACGATGATGTTCCAGTCTTCTCTGGAGTGGAGTGTTACCTGATCAAATGCAAGTTGAGTAACCATAGATCATTACTCTCCTTTACGTGCCATCACTCTTAAATAATAAATTGCTTAGAGAAAGATTCTCTTGTGGTAATTTAAAAAGTTACGTCTGTCAGCAGAGCTGTTCCTTTCGAACGCTGCACGTAGGCGTTTGCTGCATCTCCCTGTGAGGGCGGCAGGTGGGGGGACGTGTGGACCTTCAGGGTCTCCAGCCCCTGGAATTCACAGAGGAGCAGGCACAGGAGAATGGCCTGCAGTCATAATAGGGACAGTAGCTCCAAGATGGACCAAGTAATTTTTAATTGTGGAGAATGCCTTTTATTTCTTTGAAAGATAGATACAGTGTTGAAAGAAGTTAAGCAGAAATTTAAAAACAAGGACGCAAAAGGATAGGCAATCTTACTGAAAACTCAGATCTCTGAAGCATGCCTCTGGCCTGAAATGGCCTTGCTGTAAATAATAGTAAATGAACTTTAATTTCCCAAGCCCTCTATCCACTAGGCCGTTCGGACTTCTCTCCAAGAGGGCTGTGCTCTCTTATGTCAAACAAGGGAGGGAATGGCTCACTACAGACTTTCATCACTGTTGTTAAAACAGCCCAGACATAGCTCTGTTGATTTTGAAGCCAAACAGTGGAACGCTGTCTCACGTGTTCAGGTGTCACCGTAGGAGCGCACACCAGCTCTAACTCGGGTATGTGGAGGCTGTTGCGTTTTGGGGTCAGATTCCAGTTCAAGCCCTCAGTGTCTGCATTTTTTCTGTCCTTTCATATCTGACCAAGAATGATGTGAGTGAGGACGCCACCCAGTACATGGATGCATCCCAAACTGCTTGTGTGTTTCTGTTCCGCTTCCAGGATTTTTTATAACCAGATTTGTGACTTTTAAAAAAATCCTCTCAACAAAATATTTCTGTTATAGCATGATGTCTTGCTTAGAAAGGTTAATAAACATTTTACAGAATATATTCCTGTTTCGTTCTAGTGATTCCTTGACACTCATTTTTATCTTCATCAGGCAGGCAGTGAGCAAATGCTTCCTGTTTCCCGCTAGATTCCTCCACCCTCTGTAATGAACGAGCTGTTGATTTGATTTCAATGAATCCTCTTTGGTGAACAATCCACTATAACAAATGCTTTCTTTGGCCATAAAATCGTTTCTCCTCCATACAAAAATGCTATGTCTGGGGCATTTTGAGCTGATGTAAGGCATAATTCTTTTCTTGGGATTCTTGTCGTCAGCAACAACCTGCTTACCTTTCTCCCCCATGAGATGTACAAAATCCTTTAGGGAGTTTTTTTTCACACTTCTCCGTAAGTGAAGACTCAAACAGCACCGTCCAAGGGGCATTTAATACAAGCTACAAATGGGAGCCGCCTACGTCATGTTTCCTTTCCTAAGAGCCCTATTTTAAAGAAGCAAAAAGAAACAAATGGAATTAATTTTGATCATAGATTCTAGTTAACTCATTGGATAAACAAAATGTGGTAGATCCATACAGTGGAATATTATTCAGTCATAAAAGGAATGAAATTCTATATACATGCTGCAACACGGATGAACCTTGAAAACATGCTGAATGAAATAAGCCAGATGTGAAAGGACAAACATTATGTGATTCCACATACGTGAGGTACCTAGAGCTGTCAAATTCAGAGAGGCAGGAAGTAGAATGGGGGTTACCAGAGGCTGGGGGAAGGGGGAAGGGGGAGTTGGTGCTTAATGGGTACAGAGTTTCACTGTGAGAAGATGAAAAAACTCTGGAGATGGATGGTGGTGAGGGTTGCACAACACTGTGAATGTTCTTAATGCCACTGAATGAGACACTTAAAAATGGTTAAAATATTGTTTTATGTGATGTATATTTTACCATACACACCCAAAAAAGGATCAGCTCCTTCTTTGCTCAGAAGCCACCACTGTCTTCCCATCACAGTACAAACAACATCCAAACGCCCTTTCCATGACCTCTGCACCCGTGATCCGACCTCGACTTCTCCAGCTACCTCTTCTTGCCTTTGCTACTTACAAGCCATGTGACCTTCTGTAACTTACTTAACCTGCTTAAGCTTCGGCTTCTTTATATGTGAATTGGCGATAATTCTGGTATCTGTCACCTGCATGGGATCGGTGAGGATTAAATGAAATAACGCATGTGAAGCGCTTAGCACAGTGCCTGGTGCACAGTAAGGTCTAAATGAAGACTAGCTGTTAAAATCTGTGGATGCCATGTGCATATTTATTTTCACGTGAAATGTTTAACACATTATTTATAATTAACTTCTATATAAGGTCTGGAGAAAAGATACAGCAGACAAATGACCGGTGTGTGAGTAGAGATGGGGTAAAGTGTTTGTTAACAGGGTTAATTGTTGAATGGTCAGTGTAAACATCCTGACATGGGGATCAGAAGAACGTGGTCTAAAATTAAAACAAACACAGGGTTGAAAATAAAGCTTTCTCTAGAGCAGATTATTTCCATGTAGCCAGGATTTCAGTGGTCACGTTCTGTTGATCTGGTTATGGGACATTTTTCAGGCATTTCGCAAAGCATTCAGCTATGGGCAGAGGAAAACTGAACCGTATCAGAAGTATCAGAAGTTTTCACAGTTCAACACTTTCCTGCAAACCACATTTAGAGAGTCCATTGTTTCACAAATATAGGTAGATGCAGCTTGCATTCACAAAGAGCTATTCATGAGGGAGGGTTCATTGGCCCCCAGCTCACCTCCGTGACCCTCACTTCACCCTCACCTGCAGCCAACAGGTACCACTGAAACGCCTGACCTGGGCCGGTGTGGAAGTGGTCAGACAGGTTTACCTCTGAATGTGACCAAATATTCTTGTTTTCACTGAGATGAAAACTGGAATCAGTACAATGTGGTTATGTTATAGTTTTGGTTTTTTTGTTACAAAAACTTAGAAGCAACCCTTTGGAACATTTAAAGGGTAATCATTTTGTTAACTAGCGTAAGCGCCATGAATGCGATCTAGCCCTGAACATCTAGGATCTGAACACCTTTACTCTCAGTCTCTCAGGGCTCCTTCTCTGCTTTCTTCTACTGCTTGGCATTTGGCATTTCCCTCCAGAGCTGGGCAGCAACAAAGGGACAACAGAGAAACTCAAACTAGTTGAACTAATTAACAGGTTATGAGGAAATGGTGAAAATAAGCCTAAAATGAAGTATTAATTCTGTGATCTATTTGAATCTTAGAAGTGGCATCGTGTTCTTCTAAAAGATCACTAGATTGTTAAAAAAAAATCACTAGGCAAAAAAATGGAGAAATGCACCTCCAGATCCTTTTCTAGCCAAGTGTCTGGCCAAGTATTTTCTCTGTGGGGCTTGGTTTCCTTCCCAGTTAACAGTAGTATTGCTAGTTCTATAAGAAGTGTTAGCTATACTGTAACTTTTATCATCCTATAAGCTAACTAGGAATCAAACACCCCAGAATGAAAGTTTGAACTTCTTTACCCACTTCTCCATCATCTTTACCTTGAAAGGATGGGAAAGTTATTTAACCTAAAGCATTACTATCCCACAAGACTACTGTATTCATAGATTTGCATGTGGGTGGTAGCTGAGCACAACTTTACATCTTCTTCTGACAATTCAAGTTTTAAGCAGTTCATTACTAGTAAGAAACTGTCAAACACACAAAGGATTTGAAACTCTTTGAAAAGTGTGAAGGAACAGTTAAGGGCTGAATTAGATGAACAAAATGAGATCTGTGTTTTAGCTAGTTTACTGGTATTTAACATTTGTTCGTATCTCTTAAATTTGGCAATAATTGCAAAAACAAATAACTGATCCCAACTCTATTTTGCAGATAACTAAAGAGTTTCAAGATCCAACTTAATTTTATTTATTTGTTGGCTATGTCAAAACAAAACTCTAGCCAATAAACATCTTATCAAAAGGGTATAATTTCCATAATTGTTAGGAGACTTCATTATCAGAAAATACACGGTGTAGGCAGAAGATTTAGGAGGCTGTTTATAGAAACCTTGAGTACAGAGAGTCAATTATAAAAAAGTTATTTTATATAAAAATAAAGCTAATGTTGTTGGGCTTGAGAATACGAAAATGTAACAGTTTGGGTTTTATATTTCAGTTGATGACAGGCTTTTACATTGGACTATAGAATAATGGAAGAGTGAAGAGTGTGGAACTGTGGAAATTTGTGGAATACCTGGCAAATTATTTGCTTTTTATTTTTGTCTTGTCAAAGGAAAGGTAGCCTTCTTGTCTGTTTTGCAAATAATGAGAAAAGTGAGAATATACACAAACACGGGAAAGGAAGCCATCAGGTCTAGAATTCAATATAACTCAGTCTCAATTTTTGGAGAAGATTTCTCGGTTCGGTGTTCCCTGCCCAACAGACCAGAGCCTCAGGGAAGGAACCGCAGGAACCCTGGCCTCCAAGTACATGTGTGGGTTGTTGCTTGGGGTGACCATCTCTAGGTGCACACCTAAAATTTGTAAAAGGCTCTTGGTAAAACGATGACAACAAAAACACGCTCCTATTTTAAATATTTAGGCCTGTATATTCAGCTCCTCTGAATAGGGTACAACTGTTTCTATAGTTTCTTCTAGTGGTCAGTGCAGGCAGGGACCACTGAGTCTTGCGTACCTCAGCCAAGTGCAGCAGAGGAGTGCTTTTTGTACAATGAAAGGTGTTTCCTCTGTCAGACAATCCTTTCGTGTGCACGTCTTCCAGATGGCCATTTCTCCAGGGGTGAACAATATAGCAGCATACAGAAGATAAAACAGTATTTTCTCCAACCTCTATCCTCCCCAACCTGCTCTGTTTCCCCTTTAAACACATTAAATACAACTAGAAACTATTAGAAACTATCTTCTTTCAGAAGATTTTGATTTATTCAGTGTGTTTCTTAGGGTTTGGAGGAATGGAAGCCCATAAGGCATACAGATTTCTTCTTCCAGATACAAGGAACTTCATACTTCGAAAGAAAAAAGAAAACCAAAAAGAAACATTTGAATAATATGTGATGAGATTTTTCTAGTGAGTTGAGGAGAGCCCAAATGTTTCTAGGTGATAGAAATCTTCATTCTTATTTCTATTTGGTTAGCTCCTGAGTGTTCAAACTTATTTAATGTATTCATTTCAGAATGTTTCTTTATTAACGACTTTGAGTGAGGAATATGCATCAGAGAGAATGCAGCATATTAAGAGAAAAATTAAAGCAAAAGTAGATAATGGCATTAATAAATTCATAGCTTAGATAGCATGCTACAAATTTTATGTTCTTACAGATTCTCTTTGTCATGCAAACAATAATGAAGCAATATTATAAACATAAGAAAATGAACAAGTGAGGTATTTTAGACACATAATTATTGATATTTTAATTATTCAATGTATTTTAGATTATTAGACTGCACAATACACATCTGAGCTACATATAAAATTGGTCTTACTTTATTATAAAAGGAATAAGCTACTTTTCTAATTCAGAGAATTTAAAAAGTTAAAATATTGAACTAACAAGTTGAATAATACAATACATTTTGGAATGGAATAGAAAAAAACTAAAGACTCAAAAGGCTAAATTAACATATGCACATTTTTTTCTTCCAGTTTATAACATCAAAAATATAGTTTTCTTTCTTCCTGTGCTCCTTATCCTGAGAGGGTAAGGGGATGAAACAGGGACCCAAGATGAAGATGAGAACTGATTTTGGTTAAGGACAGAGAGGAAGAACAAGGATTCCCAGCTCTAGTCTGGACTCTACATGGGACTGTCTGATCTTGTGTGAGTCACTCACCCTTGTTTTTTGTTTCCTGGGATAGCGGTGTGTAGGGAGAAGAAGCACGGGCTTGAGAAATACATATACTTCATTGGAATCTCCATTTCAGTTCTTACCGGCCATGCGACCTTGGGACAGGACTTAATCTCTTTGAGCCTCTGTTCCCTCATTTTCGAAGGGTGAATGTCAACAGCCACCCTCCAGGGTTGTTTGGAGAATCCAATGAGATTATATAGTAAAACACCTAACACAGTGTTTGGTACGCGGCACATACTCAATAAGTAGAGCTTTTCATTATCTTCAAAGTAAGTGGTGAGATCAGTTCCCTCTGAGCTTACTATTTCGTGATTCAGGAACTGGTTGACTATTTAGTGATTCAGGAACTGGTTATCCACATTTTGTCTCAGCAACAAGTAATTTGCTGATGCCCCACCCTCGTCACGTATGTGGTAGCTGTGCCCTAGTGGAGTTCCTGGTCACATAGGGCAGATCATGTTACAGGCACAGACACTGGCACGGATGAGTTTGGTGCCTGGCATGGAAACCGGACTCTTCATAACTGTTCGAACACTGGGTTGCTTGAGCCACATTTTAATCCTCCACCATGACTGAGTGATCTATTTTTTCCAAGGCTGCTATAAAATCAGAGATGGAAGCTAGCACACTGAATCGAAGCACTGTGCTTCTTTGTCACGTACACTCTCTTGGTTTCTATCCAACCTTATTTTAAATATCCTTAGGGATGGGCTTTTATCACTTTTCTTGGAAGACCTTTCTTCAGTAATCACTTTTTACTGTCAGAAAGTTTTCTCTCTCATTCAGGGTAAATTTTTCTTTCCTTCCTTGTACTCTTCTAGCCATCCTGCCCTAAATCTGATTAAATAATTCCTCCTGCCTGTTCAGGATTTCTCCTGTCAGATTTTTGTAGTCAATTATTGGTCCCCCCTCAGTCATTACTTAGCAACACCAGACATAATCTTTATCTTTAATCATTTCTCATAACTCACTCCTCCATCGCCACAATCATGATTCTCTCCTCTCTGAATTAATCCATCTGCTCTTCTGAAGGTAACCTCTATGTCTTAGGTGCGTGCTCCCTTGGAGGTAAAACACATAAGCATATTTATTTGAAATTTGTATTGAAATAATGAAAACAAAGAAAAAAATTAACCTGCTATGCTAACGTAATGGCTATTGTTACTTTTGTCTTTTCCATTTTAATCTTTTCCACCATAAATACCTTATGCTATTTAGTAGAAATTTTGTGTAAGGCACTGTGCTAAATCCTTTATGTGCATTGTCCTGGTTGCCACCATAGCAGTTCTGTGAACGAGCTTTATAAACCCATTTCACGGATAAAGAAACTAAGGTTCAGAGAGGTTTAGTGAGTTGCCCAAAGTCTGGCTCCAGGGATCACTCTCAACCATTGTGTTATTCTGCCCATCCATCTTTTCCCATGTTGTGTCCTAGGAATTATTTAATGGCAGTATATTGGGTGAAAAATAATTTAGTTCATCATTCCCCATCGATAAGTCTTTAGAGGGATTCCACTTTTTCGCTACTACTGAAGTAAACTTTTCTGAGCAACAAATACCAGAAATTTAGAGATTGCCTTATTTTCCCCTACTTTATACTTCTAAAAATTATTTAAATCAAGGAATCATAAAAGGAAGTATTGATGAATTTGATTAAATTATTATTTTAAAAAAACTTGAGTTCTGACTGGCATAGTATACCATGATGAAGACTGAAAGACAAATGATGAACTGGAAAAAATTACCTGCATAGAACTTGACAAGTAAATATTAATTTCTCAATGTGCCAAGAGTTCATATAAATGAATTTTAAAATGTTCTAATAGAAAAATGAACAGAAGAGGAATATAAATGACAATAAACACTTGAACTAATGTCCAACCATACTGGTAAAGAAATATAAATATATATACACATATAAAAACACTAATGGTTTCACCTGAAACTAACACAATATTGTAAATCAACTATATTTCAATAAATTTTTTTTTAAAAACTACAAAACCCCCACGAATAGTTTTTCCTTATCTAATAGGCAACACCAAAAATGATGACAATATCCAGTGTAGGCAAGGGCATGGAAAAGCATGTTTAACCATATAATGTAGGTGGGATTGAAATCAGTACAGTTGTTCTAGAAGTTAAATTACAATATATATATAGTGGCTCTGAGTGCACATATGTCTACTTGTCTCTTGGGTATGAAACTAAGGTGGATCCACCACACCATAGGGTACATCTTCAACTTTAGTTGATAATGTCAAATTCTTCATCAAAGTGGTGATATCAGTTGCTCTCCTATCAGCAGTAGGAGTTCCAGTTGTTTTATATTCTAGCTAATATTTGGTGTTGTCAGTCATTTTCAATTTCTTCTCTTATGTGACTATATAGTGATAGTTCATTATACTTGTTTTCATTTGCATCTCCTTGATTACTAATAAGACTTTATGGTTCTTTGGGTTGTGTGTCTCTCTCTCTCTATATATACATATAGTCTCTTTCCCATTTTAAATTTATTTATTTTTGTTGATACATTTATTTTAATTTATTTTTGTTGAGTTCTAGAAATTCTTTTTATTTTCTGGATACAGGTCCTTTGTCAGTTACATGTGTTGCAAACTTTAATTGACGGAACATATTTTAGTTGACATGTAATTCTAGGTTGCAGTTATTTTATTTCATCACCTTGACACTATCCTCTGGCTTCACTATTTCTTTTGAGAACTCAATTGTTTATCTAATTTTTGTTTGTTTGGGGGTTTTTGAAAGTAATATATCTTTTTTTCTCCCTCGCTATATTTTCTAGTTGCTTTTGGATCCAATATAATGTGTTCAAGTGTACTTTTCTTTTCCTTTGTCTAGCTTTGCATATGATGAGATCCTTAAATCTGCGGGTTGTGGTCCTTCTTAGTTTTGGAAAATTATTAGCTACTATCTCTTCAAAATTGTTTCTGTGGCAGTTTCTCTCCTGTCTTTCTGGGACTCTAATCACATAAATGTTAAGGCTCCTCTCAGTATACTTCATGTCTCATACTTTTTATTCTGTATTTTTCATCTTTTTCTCTCTCGGAGTTTCATTCTGAATAATTTCTTCTGGCCTGTATGTCTTAAGCTGCGTTTAATATTCCATTCATGAAGTTTTTAATTTCAGCTTCTTTTGGAATTACTTTTTTTTTTTTTTTTTTAATCTGCAAAGTCACTTTTCACAGCTTCCAGTTCTCTGCAAATCTTCCAGGTCTCTGTTGAAATGTTTATTCTCGAATATGACACAGACACCCTAATACTTTATAAAGGACACCATGTTCATTTTGTTATCTCCTCATGAGCCTGGTTATTTTAATATTAAAACGTTGAATTTGAAAGTGTACTGAGTTGATACCTAAGATGATGTTATCTTCCTCCTGAGAGGATTTTCATTTGTTTATTCCAGGTGCTGGGGGCACTGGTGATCCCGGATCATCTTAATCTGATTTTAGGAACTGCAGATGACAAGCTCAGATGAGATCCATGAGAGGGTTAGTTACTCCTGATTCACCTTTACTCATCGGGTGCAGCCCCTTGGGTTCCCACCTAATGAATGGGTGATTCCCAGGCCCCCATCTTTAGTTGGCTGATTCGTCAGCTCTTACCCCTTTAACCCCACAGGACTGTGAAAAGTAGTGCTCAGCTTCTCGGTACCCTCTTTTGCTTGTCAGCAAATAGCCCCAGGGAAAGATGGCCCTAAATGCTGAGACCACTTCTCTAAAATCAGTCTTATCCTGAACATTATCCCAGTCATTCTTCATTACTTTTTTTTTTTTTTATCTTATACAAACTTTATTGCTCTTTAAAAATGAATAACTTTAGGGCTTCCCTGGTGGCACAGTGGTTGAGAGTCTGCCTGCCGGTGCACGGGACACGGGTTCGTGCCCCGGTCCGGGAAGATCCCACATGCCGCGGAGCGGCTGGGCCCGTGAGCCATGGCCGCTGAGCCTGCACATCCAGAGCCTGTGCTCTGCAATGGGAGAGGCCACAACGGTGAGAGGCCCGCGTACCGCAAAAAAAAAAAAAAAAAAAAGAAAGAATAACTTTAAATTTTACAGAGGTATATATAAATGTAGGCTTCAAACTCTCAGAACTGAACGAATTCCCTCTCTTCATTACTTTTTAAAGTTTTCCATTATTTCAAGCACATTTCTTTTTATAATTTTGTCCAGCTTTTCTTATTGTCCTAGATGGAAAGATTGGTTCAAATTACCTAGTTTCCCATTAAAGGAAGAAGAAATTTTGTAATTGATATTCTCTAATTAACCTGTGCCATCTTCCCCAATACATTTGTTGAAAATTTGATCTGTCTTCATTATTCTCTGGTAATTTCTTTATCTATATAAATAGATACACGCTTATAAATAATATATACATATTTACCACATATTTCTTCATTGTACATTAGATTAGCAGTTTGGTATAGTGGTTAAACACAAAAGTTTCTGCAGCCAGAATGCCTAAATTCAGATCTCAGCTCTAGCACTTACTGTGTGACATAGAGCATTTTGCTTAATGGCCCTGTGTCTCCATTTTCTTATTTGTGTTGAATAAAATGAGGGAAATGACAATATAGTACCTATACCAGTTTGAACCTTATAGGTTCAAATGAGTAAAATATGTAAAAACCCTTGGAAAAAATACCTGGCACATAATAATAAGTTCTCTATAGTATTAAGTGTTTTTGTTTTTGTCTATTTTAGATTATAAAATAAAATTTATTATTTATTGACTGTGAAGTAAATGCAAGGTGTTTTAAACATATTGTTTTCTAATCATGCAAAGTAGACACAGTTATTTCATTTTCTTGGGATTTAGAGTGATCTAGTAATCTCCCCAAATACAGACCTATTAAGCAAATTAAGTGACAGAGCTGAGGATCAGACCCTGTACAGTCTTCCTTCAAAATAAAATTTTAAAAGTTTCCAAAAACTTAGAAAAAAATGGATTGCTCTGTAACCATGGTAATAAGTAGCTACCAGAATGTATTTTAAACCTGTTCAATTAATCAGTGACAACTCAATTCAGTGAACATGCTTTTGCAGGTCAGCCAATCAGTGTCAATCTCTTGCTTCTGTAATTTAGCTAAGTAGAGATAGACTTGGTCTACAAAACACACCACTGAGGGCTAATCCGTCAACAGCAGTCACACATGAGCAACCACACTTCTGACAATGCCAGCCCCCTTCTGAAAGCCCATCGGTCCCCAGATTCCATGCTTCTCCAAAACCCAAATAAGATTAGCACTCTGCTCTGCTCAGAGAGAATGTGTCTGGCCAGCGTTGCACTCCCTTACTACAGTAAGCAATATGTGCAAATGTGCTTATTTTAGGAGTTAAATGGTGGCCTCATTATTCTTTGACAATTCTGAAAGTTCCACTGACATAATTTAGAAGACCCCTGCGTGGCAGCATCCCAGGCAGCCCTTAGGTGTACTAACTTGGGCCCTTGTGCCCAGACTCCACTCATCCTTCAGATCTGCTGCCAGGGATGTGAGTCCAGCAATGATCTGAGCTCTGACTGGTATCACTGAGCTCTCGTTGCTGAACTCATTTTGTTCTCCTAGGATCTGTAGCCAAGTGAATCTTTGCATAAGACCATCAGACTCAGTTCTTTGTGTAAGGTAATGAGGTGTCGTTTTTTTCTTTATTCAGTAATTAGCTCTTTGATTTGGAAGTGCAACATTTGCTAATTAAGCCTATGTCTTTGTACAAGGTAACTAGACTTTTTGTTTTGGAGTTATACCATTTGATAAATATATTTTCCATTGACCTGATTATTCTCCTGCTGCTTGCTTTGTTTTCGCTTTTGTTTCTAAATACAAAGTTTTGTTTTGTGTGGTTCTGTTTTGTCCTGGAGTTTCTGTTGAATGTATGGATAAGAGTGGATTGAGATATCTGTCTAATGTGTCTCTAATCCAATCCAAGCAGGTCCTGACTTTAGAGGTCTACTAAACCAGCAACAAATTTATGGAAAAGGGAGTGGCCAAGCTTTGTAGGTCCCTACAGAACTTTCATGTGTGTACTCCTTGTGTTGTCAATTTGTGGTCCTTTATCAATCATGTAGCCCCTTCCTCACCTATGCCTGGTCTGCAAGCTGAGTTATCATTGATGCGCACATATTGTTGACCAACCGTCACGGCTCCTTTTTCTAGTTCATCATGGATCTGTTTATGTCAAATTCTTGAACTTCTAGAAAAACTATTTTCTATGTAAAGTTGCACTATAATCTTAACTATTGCACTTACCTTGGTAAATAGCAAACCCTTTTTTAAAAATTTTTAAAACTTGACTTAAAATACCAATTTCAAAATAACATTTGATATTTGAAATGTCAAAATCGGTAAATATGTTTAAGAGGAGCGATTGACACTAAATAGTCAATAGCTTTTCGAATAGATAATCTAAATCTTCTAAACAAAATTCTAACTCGAGATAGTCTTTCTCCAAAACTTTGAAACCTTCTGGAACTTACCCTCCCTGCATCTCTCTCGTTTTCTACTGAGCTTTACCTGATCTTCTATCCAAATTATCTTTTCTTCAAGGTTTTATAAGGAAAGAACCCTCACATTGTAAACTTGCTTGACAGAATGCAGATCTACAGAAGCTGAATTAAAATGCTCTCTAGAGGCAAGTTAATGGCTATAATTAAGCGGTTTCCTAAACTCCAAGAGGACAGGCAGAATTTCCTATAGAATTCAGGACTTTACTAGACACATTATCCTGAACTTAAAGATCTATACCAACTAATCAATTCATTGTTGACCCCTTAGTTGGTAAAATATTTAAGAGAATAGGCTAGAAAAAAGAAGACTGAAAGAACATAACTTTAAAATTTAAAAACTAAAAACTAAAAATCCCTAAGCCTTTACGATCTGGCGAAACCTGAATAACCACCTGGAAGCACCAAATAAAATCTCACACATACACTTGAAAAAACCCTCCACGAAACAAAACATCACAAAAGGACAAATTTGCTACAGTATTAAACACTGATTGGCACACTTCTGTAGGATAGCAGAGGTCACAGGCAGTTCATGCTCTGTCTGTAGCTAAATTAATCTGGAAACGCTATAGAGGTAGAGCATGGACTGGTTCCATGCCTAAGGCACCGTTTGGATACTTCCAAGTAGATTTTAGGCAGTTGCCTTCCTCTATGGGTTCTAAATATGTAGTAATAATAGTAAACTTGTTTTTTTCTGAATGAATCCAAGCATTTTTTTGTTGCAAACCATGACACCCACAATGGCTAAAATGCTATTGGCTTTTTTGTGTTTCCTACTTAGACATTCCAGCTTACTGGTCCAGTTAGATGGGGCACATTTAGCTGAAAGTTATCCATGTATTTAAATTATGCAAGGCTTTGCTCTTTACTCAGAAATCTGTCTCCACGACTTCCAAACTTCTGGAAAACTGAAAGGAATTTAACTGACATGGAATGTTACAACCATGAGAGCCTAAACAGAAGTTCTCCAGAGTCACCAGAAGTGAATGATCCTCAGAGCTTGGTGGCTGACACAGGAACAAGCTGGGACTCACATGAAGCAGAAAGCTTCTGCCCAAGACCATCGGAGCAAGATTCTTCTATATGTCACACTCATCTTTGCATACTCTTGTTTATTATCATTTCCCTCATACTTCTTTCCTAGTTTAAAGTTATTGCACTTCTAACTTAGTTTACAATGTTTCCCTTACTGATAACAATAACTTGCCTAAGTCCAGGCTTTAAGTAAAACGTCTTTGCATTGGGACTTCCCTGGTGGTCCAGTGGGTAAGACTCTGAGCTCCCAATACAGGGGGCCCGGGTTTGATCCCTGGTAGGGGAACTAGATCCCACATGCATGCCGCAACTAAGAAGCCCACATGCCGCAACTAAGACCCAGTGAAGCCAAAATAAATAAATAAAATAAAAAACAAACAAACAAAAAATATGGCTATTAGGCCAGGAGCTAGCAAATACTTTCTGTAAAGGGAAGACACAGTCTCTGTCATATATTCTTCTTTGTTTTGTTTTAACATCTTTTAAGAATGTAAAAACCATTCTTAGCTTGTGGTCTGGATTTGGCCTACAGGCCATAGTTTGTCAACCCTTGAGTTAAGTTCTTCCAGAGATGTGACTACACAACACCCTCAAAGCACTATACCTCTCTACAGAGAGTCCAAAGGGTGAGACCCTCCTCTCACCCGCTGCCTTTTTTGGGAAAAGACTCCTGATGACAGGGACTCCGTCCTAAGGAGATGAACAAATGAGGTGGTCATCAAAAATTTGTTCCCTCATATTGACTGACATAGTAAACAGTATGGCCTAAAGATATAACAGACCAGTTTAAATTCACTAACTAAAGTAGTTATGGATAATAAAATATCCATGGATTTTCTTTTCGCCAACTAAGGAGGGATCTGTACCATTGCTGCCTGAATTAACACTCCCCAGGAGAAGAAACAACTGATAGCTAAGCTAAAGAAAAGCCAATCTGGCTATTTCACGTAGACACAAGAAATTGTTGGAACTTATCTTTGCCCCTCTTTTTAAAAATAAGAAACTTCTTATTCGCCTCATTATTGTTCAATGTCTGTTGCACAGAATCTTAAATGCTTCTGGGCAGTCATTGTGCTGACAGGTGATTCAACAAGTGATTCAAGCAAAAAGCCGAAGAAATCACACTGATCAACTCTCAAACTAAAAACCAGATGTCTATAAACAAAGGCTTATCTTCAAGAATTCTTTACCTGTGGTGAAGACCTGACCAACCACTGATCATCTCTCATGCAGTTTTGCCTGAATGAAGACTGAAAGAGAAGCAAAATAAAACAGTTCCTGCGAACTTAGGAAGAAACTGATTGTTCAGTAACCATGGCAACAAGTAGTCCCCAAAACCAATCAACACCAACTTACATCAGTGAATAGACTTTGGCAAGCCAGCCTACCAATATATTTAAATATATATCTTTAAGACATTCCAACTTACTGATCCAGTAACCCTTAACTGCTTGTTTCTGAATCTGAGTTCTTTTTTGAGAAAGTAAAAGTTGCCTGCATTTCTTTTCACAGAAGTAAAAACTTTGTTCATAGGTTATGAGGCAATTAGGCTCATCTCCCTGCTACCTCAACCCCTTCACAAGCTTTTAAAATTTTATCTGGGATGATAGTTCCATCACATTATTATATAATTGAATATATTTTACTTTGAAAAGAGACTTGGACACTTGTATTCTATGGTGTTATATATTTACAATAGCCATTTATAGCTTACAGTACATATTTAATCTATGCCAGGGCTCACGTCGTAGGTACTCTGACTTTGCCATTCTTATTTACAGGCATCTTATGGGTGCACTGGTCTATTTCTTCCGGTTGCCTGGGGGAAGAGTGCTCATTTTCCAAGTATATCCCTGTTGTTTTTGTACCTAGGACAGCTTGATATCTAATTATTTGATCAAAAATTTGCTCCTGTTTGGGTTGAGAAGGAGAAGGCTGAGAAGAACCTTATTTTGGTTTCTTTGTAAGTTGCCAGACACGATGCCCTCAGGGTTCCTCTTTGTTCAGGGAAAGGGAAGTAAGGCAGCGAGTGGGGAGGCACATGTGTGTCCACCGCAGGGGGTGTGCCGGGCAGAGGGAGGAGAATGCGGAGGACAGGGCGTTCCTGGGGACGCTGGCGGGACCCTGCCTAACAGGTGGATGACAAATGACACACTTCATTGCAGAGAAGTCAGTGGCATGGTTTGTGCAGATGGCACACGGCCAGAGCTCCTGCCAAGCATGGGTGGAACCCGGAATTCCTACAGGTCTGTGGGGACGGGCAGTCAGAAGGTAACTGACTTGAGACCCTGGGCAAGGGGAGAGGGGACCCGCAGCAGGCTGGGGAATCTGGGGGATCTGGCTGAGATGAGACCCAAGCAGCCAGAGAGAACCAGAGGTCCCGGGAAGCCAAGAGAAATCGAACCCTGCACTCTTTGGCCCCTGATTTCAGCACGTTCCCTGTAGAGTAATAACCACCAAGCAAAGGTGATCACTCCAGATCCTGAAGGAATGACAGGAAACAAGGTGGATCCCCAGAGCCCTCGTCAGCTGTGGGAACAGAGGAGGCCCCTGCTGATCGAGCAGGTGGAGGGCTGGGCTGCGGAGGAATCTGAAAAGAATCTGTTCCAAACTAACTGAATTAAAACTAAAAAAGACTGTTCAACTTAGTGAATCAGATTCGGGTTTTCACCAGATTGGACTAAATTTACTACACAGTGAATTGTGAGAAAGGGAAGATAATTTTAAAGAAATAAATGAGCTATATTTTCTTTATAAAAACAACATCAAAAGGCAAGTTTCACTGTACTCTGAGTGTGCTTTTTTCATTCATTTTTCCTGGGGCTCAGATCGCTCTTTGGCTTGTAAATTCTTCAAATGAGATATGAAGGCTATGAATACCTAGGATGATCATTTCTGTGTCGTCGCACACATCCTTTCTTTCGGTTTTCTGTGCTTTAAAGCAATTATCTTCTCTCAAAGCTTCCTCTGTGTTTCATTGTTTTTTCTGTATTCTGGTTGAGTACCCCATGTTTGTCTTCTATCATTGATTTGATTTTCTGCAGTGTCAAGTGTATGCTTTCTAGCCTCCAAAGTATCTTTCAGTTCTGCTGTTGTTTTTGAACATTTTTAATGAAAATTTCTAAAATATTAAAAAGTATCTAGTACAGTCACATGTACTAGCTTATGTACCAGTGATGTAGCCAAGGAGGTGAGCCCTTCATATCTCCATCTCCTGGAGGGAACTTGCACTTGAGCTGGAGGAGAGCAGTTAGCTGACTCTCCAGATGCAGCTCCTGGCGGCCTCCAGCCAGTGAGTGAGCGCAGCAGGGGGCGAGGGCCCCGCGCGCATGCGTGTTGTGTGTGTGTGTGTGTGTGTGTGTGTGTGTGTGTGTGCGCACGCGCTCGCGATCTGGAAGGGAAGCCGCCCCACTGAGTTGGCCAGCACTGTCAGATTTGCAGCTCAGTCTCTTCCTGCCTCTTCCCTCCCAGGGTCAGGTGTGTAGCACGCTCCGCGGGTTTCCCTCACTCATCCTGCTTCCTCCCCCTTTACCTTTCACAGGAATTACCCCCCGAGAAACATCTGTCCTCCAGCTCTACCTCAGCATCTGCATTTGCACCACCTGCCACTCGTCTGCAACAATTTGGATTTCACTACACTCACGACGTGTGTCCATTTTCTAATTTTCATTTTTTTGCTGAAGTATTTTTAAAATAAATCCCAGGGATCCTGCCATTTCACCTCTTTGTACTTTGTTTTCCATTGCTTAAAAATATGGAAAATTGATTATATGTTCGTAATGCACATATAACAACATTAACACATTTCTTAGTATCATCCAGTACTTAATACATAATCAAATTTTCCAAATTATTTAAAAAATTTTCTGAATTAAACCTAATATTATAATTTTACGTATCTTAAGTCTCTGCTATTACAGTTTAAAATTTGCATGAATACGTCAGCCAGCTCAGTTAAAATCTTTTTCATTACTTTTTTTCATTTAGGTTTTTCGTTTTTTCTACATGGTCCATATTCTCCTGTAAGTTTTGGAGGACATTAATCAAATTTCTTCTAAAATTTTCATCTTTTTTTTTTTTAAAGAAAATAAGAGTCAGAAATATGATCTTTTTAACCTTCAGAGCAATGGTTCCTTTGCACTGTACCGCTACAAAGTGGATAATTTTTCTTTTCTGCTTATATGTATTGAAAAGGAAGATCTATATTTATTTCTGGAGCTTCTCACAGAAGAGTAGAATAGTCTCAATTCCTTTACTACACACTTGTGCTAGATTATTTTCCCTCTCAGATTTAAACCTAGAGTTCGGAGTTGGTGGCATTTACAATGGCTGGTTGTCATTCTTCTAATGCAGGTCTCCTGGATTGAGGATGGACCTTCCGATGCAGTCATAGGATTTTCTGACCCATCTAGATAGGCGGACATAGTTTCCAGTTCTTTGAACAATCTGGAAGCGTGTCAAAATTGGTTTCCCCCAACTCCTTCGAAATGAACTGTTCTGCTTGATTCAGAGGGTAGAATACATGATGGTCTATAGTCCAGAACTGTGTTGATAAAGTCGTCTTAATCAGCATTGCAATTAGTGCACATTCCACCTGGACTTTATATGTCATCTTCTCTTATAGCTAGTGTCTAATGCAGTTGCCAGTTTTGTCTTTTGTGATATCTTCATGGGTATTTTCATGGGAAGTTGAGCAGAAACGTTTCAGGTGTGATTCCATTTTATCCCGGATGTCTATAAATACCATCATTACCCTTTATTTGCAGGACTCTGGCAGAGTACAGAAAAGTGATATGATAAATGAAGTACAAAATTCAGAAGGAAAAACTGTATACATTCTTTTAGGAGGAAAAAGCTAATACAAAGCAAAGAAAGAATGTGACAGAAGTAAGATCTGTTGCCTTTCCCATGAGAAAGGGGGAAAAGCAAAACGTAAATATGAAACCAGAAGGGGCTGTATCAGACCCGAGGTTGTGACACATGCTAAGAATTCATCAAATATTTCAACTTGAAAAGTGTGCATGGTTATAAACTGATTAATTCCCACTGAAACTATGTATCTAATTTAAGTGGTGATTATATATTTCTAATTGGCTGATGATTATGAAATGCCTTGTTTATGACAGTTTTTATCAATAGACAGGACTTTTAATAAAAGTGAGTTGTATGCTAAGCACATGATGCAATTAAGCTTGTTTTCTTAAATAAAAGAAGAGACTTTTAATGGAAATAATTGCATAGAACCACATATACAACTTTTCAGGGGAATACTTGTATCTAAATATATTACTATTTATAACTTTTTCTTTTACTAACATTTCAAAATGTTAAATAAAATGAGATTTAAGGGAGACATATTTAACATCTCTCCATCTGCTTGTATCATCTTTAATTTCTTTCATCAGTGTCTTATAGTTTTCTGCATACGGGTCTTTTGTCTCCTTAGGTAGGTTTATTCCTAGGTATTTTATTCTTTTTGTTGCAATG
Source organism: Tursiops truncatus (assembly GCF_011762595.2). Lineage (NCBI taxonomy): Eukaryota > Metazoa > Chordata > Mammalia > Artiodactyla > Delphinidae > Tursiops > Tursiops truncatus. Next base: position 10,806,829 of record NC_047050.1, on the reverse strand, counting down.
GTAAATGGGAGTGTTTCCTTAATTTCTCTTTCAGATTTTTCATCATTAGTGTACAGGAATGCAAGAGATTTCTGTGCATTAATTTTGTATCCTGCTACTTTACCAAATTCATGGATTAGCTCTAGTAGTTTTCTGGTAGCATCTTTAGGATTCTCTATGTATAGTATCATGTCATCTGCAAAGAGTGACAGCTTTACTTCTTCTTTTCCGATTTGGATTCCTTTTATTTCTTTTTCTTCTCTGACTGCTGTGGCTAAAACTTCCAAAACTATGTTGAATAATAGTGGTGAGAATGGACAACCTTGTCTTCTTCCTGATCTTAGAGGAAATGCTTTCAGTTTTTCACCATTGAGAACGATGTTGGCTGTGGGTTTATCATATATGACCTTTATTATGGTGAGGTAAGTTCCCTCTATGTCTACTTTCTGGAGGGTTTTTGTCATAAATTGGTGTTGAATTTTGTCAAAAGCTTTCTCTGCATCTATTGAGATGATCATATGGTTTTTCCCCTTCAATTTGTTAATATGGTTTATCACATTGATTGATTTGTGTATATTGAAGAATCCTTGCATTCCTGAGATATACTCCACTTGATCATGGTGTATGATCCTTTTAATGTGTTGTTGGATTCTGTTTGCTAGTATTTTGTTGAGGATTTTTGCATCTATGTTCATCAGTGATATTGGCCTGTAGTTTTCTTTGTGACATCTTTGTCTAGTGTTGGTGTCAGGGTGATGGTGGCCTCATACAATGAGTTTGGGAGTGTTCCTCCCTCTGCTATATTTTGCAAGAGTTTGAGAAGAATAGGTGTTAGCTCTTCTCTAAATGTTTGATAGAATTCACCCATGAAGCCGTCTGGTCCTGGGCTTTGATTTGTTGGAAGATTTTTAATCACAGTCTCAATATCAGTGCTTGTGATTGGTCTGTTTATATTTTCTACTTCTTCCTGGTTCAGTCTTGGAAGGTAGTACTTTTCTAAGAATTTGTCCATTGCTTCCAGGTTGTCCATTTTATTGGCATACAGTTCCTTGTACTAATCTCTCAAGATCCTTTGTATTTCTGCAGGGTCAGTTGTTACTTCTCCTTTTTTATTTCTAATTCTATTTGATTTGAGTCTTCCCCCTTTTTTTCTTGATGCGTCTGGCTAATGGTTTATCAATTTTGTTTATCTTCTCAAAGACCAGCTTTTTGTTTTATTGATTTTGCAACTGTTTCCTTCATTTCTTTTTCATTTATTTCTGATCTGATCTTTATGAATTCTTTCCTTCTGCTAACTTTGGGGTTTTTTTGTTCTACTTTTTCTAATTGCTTTAGGTGTAAGGTTAGGTTGTTTATTTGAGATGTTTCTTGTTTCTTGAGGTAGGATTGTATTGCTATAAACTTCCCTCTTAGAACTGCTTTTGCTGCATCCCATAGGTTTTGGGTCACCGTGTTTTCATTGTCATTTGTTTCTAGGTATTTTTTGATTTCCTCTTTGATTTCTTCAGTGATCTCTTGGTTATTTAGTAGCATATTGTTTAGCCTCCATGTGTTTGTATTTTTTACAGATTTTTTCCTATAATTGATATCTAGTCTCATAGCATTGTGGTCAGAAAAGGTATTTGATGATTTCAATTTTCTGAAATTTACCAAGGCTTGATTTGTGACCCACGATATGATCTATCCCAGAGAGTGTTCCATGAACACTTGAGAAGAAAGTATATTCTGTTGTTTTTGGATGGAATGTCCTACAAATATCAATTAAGTCCATCATGTTTAATGTATCATTTAAAACTTGTGTTTCCTTATTTATTTTCATTTTGGATGACCTGTCCATTGATGAAATTGGGGTGTTAAAGTCCCCTAGTATGATTGTGTTACTGTCAACTTCCTCTTTTATGACTGTTAGCATTTGTATTGAGGTGCTCCTATGTTGGGTGCATAAATATTTACAATTGTTATATCTTCTTGGATTGATCCCTTGATCATTATGTAGTATCCTTGTCTCTTGTAATAGTCTTTATTTTAAAGTCTATTTGGTCTCAGATGAGAATTGCTACTCCACCTTTCTTTTGATTTCCGTTTGCATGGAATATCTTTTTCCATCGCCTCACTTTCAGTCTGTATGTGTCCCTAGGTCTGAATTGGGTCTCTTGTAGATAGCATATATATGGGTTTTGTTTTTGTATCCATTTAGCCAGTCTGTGTCTTTTGGTTGGAGCATTTAATCCATTTCCATTTAAGGTAGTTATCGATATGTATGTCCCTATTACCATTTTCTTAATTGTTTTGGGTTTGTTATTGTAGGTCTTTTCCTTCTCTTGTGTTTCCTGCCTAGAGAAATTCCTTTAGCATTTGTTGTAAAGCTGGTTTGGTGGTGTTGAATTCTCTTAGCTTTTGCTTGTCTGTAAAGGTTTTAATTTCTCCATCGAGTCTGAATGAGATCCTTGCTGATAGAGTAATCTTGGTTGTAGGTTTTTCCCTTTCATCACTTTAAATATGTCCTGCCACTCCCTTCTGGCTTGCAGAGTTTCTTCTGAAAGATCAGCTGTTAACCTTATGGGGATTCCCTTGTTTGTTACTTGCTGCTTTTTCCTTACTGCTTTTAATATTTTTTCTTTGAATTTAATTTTTGATAGTTTGGTTAATATGTGTCTTGGTGTGTTTCTCCTTGGATTTATCCTGTATGGGACCCTCTGTGCTTCCTGGACTTGATTGACTATTTCCTTTCCCATATTAGGGAAGTTTTCAACTATAATCTCTTCAAATATTTTCTCAGTCCCTTTCTTTTTCTCTTCTTTTTCTGGGACCCTCTATAATTCGAATGTTGGTACATTTAATGTCCCAGAGGTCTCTGAGACTGTCCTCAATTCTTTTCATTCTTTTTTCTTTATTCTGCTCTGTAGTAGTTATTTCCACTATTTTATCTTCCAGGTCACTTATCCGTTCTTCTGCCTCAGTTTTTCTGCTATTGATTCCTTCTACGGAATTTTTAATTTCATTTATTGTGTTATTCATTATTGTTTGTTTGCTCTTTAGTTCTTCTATGTCTTTGTTAAACATTTCTTGTATTTTCTCTATTCTAATTCCAAGATTTTGGATCATATTTGCTATCATTACTCTGAATTCTTTTTCAGGTAGACTGCCTGTTTCCTCTTCATTTGTTAGGTCTAGTGGGTTTTTACGTTGCTCCTTCATCTGCTGTTGTCTCTCTGTCTTCTCATAGTGCTTAACTTACTGTGTTTGGGGTTTCCTTTTCACAGGCTGCAGGTTCATAGTTCCCATTGTTTTTGGTGTCTGCCCCCAGTGGCTAAGATTGGTTCAGTGGGTTGTTTAGGCTTCCTGGTGGAGGGGACTGGTGCCTGTGTTCTGGTGGATGAGGCTGGATCTCGTCTTTCTGGTAGGCAGGACCGCATGCAGTGGTGTGTTTTGGGGTGTTTGTGACCCTGTTATGATTTTAGGCAGCCTCTCTGCTAATGGGTGGGGTTGTGTTCCTGTCTTGCTAGTTGTTTGCCATAGGGTGTCCAGCACTGTAGCTTGCTGGTTGTTGAGTGGAGCTGGGTCTTAGTGTTGAGATGGAGATCTCTGGGAGAGCTTTTGCTGTTTGATATTACGTGGAGCCGGGAGGTCTCTGGTGGACCAATGTCCTGAACTTGGCTCTGCCACCTCAGAGGCACAGGCCTGACACCCGGCCGGAGCACCAAGACTGACTGCCACACGGCTCAGAAGAAAAGGGAGAGAAAAAGAAAGAAGGAAAGAAAAATATAAAATAAAGTTATTAAAATTTAAAAAATTATTAAAAATGGAAAAAAGTATAAAAGAAAAAGAAAGAGAAGGAAAGAAGAGAGGGACAAAGCCAAACAACAAATTCACCAATGATAGCAACCCTAAAAACTATACAAAACAAAACAAAACAAAACGGACCGACAGACAGAACCCTAGGACAAATGCTAAAAGCAAAGTATACAGACAGGATCACACAAAGAAACATACACATGCACACTCACAAAAAGAGAAAAAGGAAAAAATATATATCTATATATAAAAAAGCAAAAGGAAGAAAGCAACCAAATCAATAAACAAATCTACCAGTGATAATAAACTCTAAATACTAAACTAAGATAAACAGAAAACCAGAAACAAATGACATGCAGAAAGCAAACCCCAAGTCTACAGTTGCTCCCAAAGTCCACTGCCTCAGTTTGGGATGATTCGTTGTCTATTCAGGTATTCCACAGATGCAGGTGCATCAAGTTGATTGTGAAGATTTAATCCACTGCCCCTGAGGCTGCTGGGAGAGATTTCCCTTTCTCTTCTTTGTTCTCACAGCTCCTGGGGTTCAGCTTTGGATTTGTCCCCGCCTCTGCGTGTAGGTCGCCGGATGGCATCTGTTCTTCGCTCAGACAGGACGGGGTTAAAGGAGCCGCTGATTCGGGGGCTGTGGCTCACTCAGGCTGGGGGGAGGGAGGGGCACTGAGTGTGGGGCGGGCCTGTGGCAGCAGAGGCCGGCGTGACGTTGCACCAGCCTGAGGTGCGCAGTGCGTTCTTCCGGGAGCGTTGTCCCTGGATCCCAGGACCCTGGCAGTGGCAGGCTGCAGAGGCTCCCGGGAGGGGAGGTGTGGATAGTGACCTGTGCTCGCACACAGGCTTCTTGGTGGCAGCAGCAGCAGCCTTAGCGTCTCATGCCCGTCTCTGGAGTCTGCGCTGATAGCCATGGCCTGCGCCGGTCTCTGGAGCTCATTTAGGTGGTGCTCTGAAGCCCCTCTCCTCGCGCACCCGAAACGATGGTCTCTTGCCTCTTCAGCAGTTTCAGACCTTTTCCTGGACTCCCTCCCGGCTAGCTGTAGCACACTAGCCCCCTTCAGCTGTGTTCACGCAGCCAACCCCAGTCCTCTCCATGGGGTCTGACCTTTGAAGCCCGAGCCTCAGCTCCCAGCCCCCTACTGCCCCGGTGGGTGAGCAGATGAGACTCTCGGGCTGGTGAGTGCTGGTCAGCACCGACCCTCTGTGCGGGAATCTCTCCACTTTGCCCTCTGCACCCCTGTTGCTGCGCTCTCCTCTGTGGCTCCAAAGCTTCCCCCTGCCCACCCCCCCACCCCCGTCTCTTCCAGTGAAGGGGCTTCCTAGTGTGTGGAAACTTTTCCTCCTTCACAGCTCCCTCCCAGAGGGGCAGGTCCCGTCCCTATCCTTTTGTCTCTCTTTATTCTTTTGCCCTACCCAGGTACGTGGGGAGTTTCTTGCCTTTTGGGAAGTCTGAGGTCTTCGGCCAGCGTTCAGTAGGTGTTCTGTAGGAGTTGTTCCACGTGTAGATGTATTTCTGATGTATTTGTGGGCAGGAAGGTGATCTCCGTGTCTTACTCCTCCGCCAACTTGAAGGTTTCCCCCTGTATATATTTAAAACATGATTATACCTGAGCTATTTTTTATTCATTTGCTATCATGACTCAGCCAATTATCTAACTTAATGGCTGGAACACAGGCTCTAAAAAAGTTTAGATTGGAACTCTAAATCATTGCCTCAAATTAACACAAAAGCACATTTTCTATCACCCCATAATTGCAAACCCCGAAAGACACTGCAGGATAGTTGTCTTGAATTGATGTGGTATCAGTGCTTCGTTAAAATGGTATACATGTAAAATTCTTTAATATTGATTACTATGATTTTAAGTTCCTGATTTTCTTTGGTCTTTGGAGATTGTAAAACATAAACTCTATTTGTTTAAATTGTAGTGTCCTTTCTGGGGGGAGGGGTTTATTATGTTTTTAAACAAACTTTTTATTTTGCGATAAGCATAGATTCACATGCAGTTGCGAGAAAATAGTGCAGAGAGATCCTGTGTATCCTTTAGCCAGTTTTCCCCAAGGTCACACTTGCAAAACTAAGGTACAAGATGACAACCATGCAGTCAAGATACAGAGCATTTCCATCACCACATGCTCTCTCATGTTGCCCCTTTATAGCCACATCCACCTGCCTTTCACCCTCTCGTTGACGGGGTCTCCTTAACTGCGTCCCCATCAATCTGTTGTTGATGACTATAGTTTTCTCATTTAAAGAATGTTATATGAGTGGAACCATACGGTTTGTAACTGAGATGGCTTTTTTCTTTTCGTATAATGCTCTGGAGACTCATTCAGGTTGTTGCACCGTAGGGCTGTTAGCATAACTGACACCTCCTTGGGTCCATACAGCTCCTCCTGTATTTCCACGGACCCTACGCAGGACTGTACTGTTCAGTGAATCATTTTTCTGTTGTCGAGGGCTTTGTAGTTAATAGATATTGTTTAATAATCATTAGGACCAGGTGGCCTGTATGCTCTGTTAGTCCCCAAACAATGATGACGACCTTCACTGACATATTCCCAGGGCCCACAAGACTAGTTACTCATTCATAAATCTTGACTTAGGAATACACACCCTATTTCCAAGCATGTAACCCCATGCCCTAGGTTAACTATAAAATTGTCCCAGTGGCCCTGGGGCAGTACAGAATGCAGCTGTGAATGCTTCCACATCAGTGTTTGCCCCATCCACCCCTTGAGTAAGTAACCCTGTAATAAACTGACCCATTAATTACATGCAGCTGCCTACCTCGTTTTTCGGTCCCAAGATGGCTTCTCAGTTCAGTGGGCACTTTTTGTTTCCTCTGTCCTCCAGTGTGTCTGTATCAATAGTCCATTCTTTTTTGCTGCACAGTGGTCTTCCATGATGTAGATAAACTATAGTGTGTTTAACCAGTCACTCGTTGAAGGACACCTGGATTACTTACAGTTTGGGGCTATGAGGAATAAAGTTGCTATAAACATTCACTATAGGTTTTGGTGTCAACGTAGTCTTCATTTTGGAGGAATATCCAGGGTTATAATCGCTGGGTCACATTATATTTACATATTTAGTTTTTTTAAGAATCTGGCAAACTGTTTTCTAGAATGGCTCGACCATTTTACATGACCTCCGGCAATCTTTCTTCAGTTCTCCACATCCTTTCTACCACTTGGTATCGTCACCATTTCTTATTTATCCATTCCAGTGAGTGTGTAGTAATATCTCACTTTGGGTTTAACTTGCATTTATTTAACGGCAAGTGGTTTTGAACATCTTTTCATGTGTTAATTTTCTATCTGAATAACTTCTTTGGTGAAATATCTGTTCATGTGTTTTGCGTATTTTGTAATTAGATTATTTGGTTTTTTACTGTTGAGTTTGAGAGTTCTTTATATATTCTAGACATTAGTCCTTTGTTGGATATGTGGTTTGCAAATATTTTCTCCCATATTTTGCTTATCTTTTCATCCTCTTAAGATATTTCACAGAACACAAGTTTTTATTTTTGATGAAGTTCAGTTTATCATTTTTTCCTTTTTGGATTGTGCTTTGGTGTTGGCCTAGAAACTCTTTGGTCCTAAATCACAAAGATTTTCTCCAACATTTTTTTGTGAAGTATTTATGGCTTTATAGATTATACATTAAATTTCATGATCCATTGTGAATTAAGTTTTGTATAAGGTGTGAGACTTAGGTTGAGAAAGTTTTTTTTTTTTTTGGTTTTGGTTAACCTATGTTCATTTGTTCCAGCACCTTTATTGAAAGCCTCCTTCCATTGAATTGCTTTTGCATCTTTGTCAAAAATCAGCTGGGCATATTTGTGTGGGTCTATTTCTGGGTGTTCTATTCTTTTCCCTTATTCTATGTGTCTATTCCTCCACCAACACGATATAGTCTTAATTACTGCAGCTATTAACAAGTCTTAAAATCAGGTCGACTGACCCCTCCCACTTTATTTTTCTTACTCAAAATTGTTCTAGCTATTCTAATTCCTTTGCCTTCCTATATAAATTTTAGAATAATCTCTATATCTACAAAAACTCTTGTTCAGATATTGGTAGGAATTGCATTGAATCTTTATACGAATTTGGGGATAACTGACATCTTTACTATGTTGAGTCTTCTTCATGAACATGGTCTATCTCTCTGTTATTTAGATCTTCTTTGATTTCCTTCACCAGTGTTGCGTAGTTTTCAGCATTCAACTTCTGTAAATGTTTTGGCAGATTTATACCTAAAATGTTTCATTTTTATTAGCAAATTAAAAATGGTATTATATTTTAAATTTTAGTGTCCACATGTTTAATGCTAGTATATAGAGATACAGTTGATTTTAATATGTTGATCTTTTATCTTGTGACCTTCTGAACTCACTTATTAGTTCTAAGAGTTTTTTGTAGATATCTTCGAATTTTCTATGTAGATAATTATGTCATCTGCAAATAGGTACAGTTTTTTTTTCTTTTTATCTTGATTTGTATGGGTTTTATTTTATTTTCTTGACTTTAATGCAGTAGCTAGCCCTTCCAGCATTATGTTGAAGAAGAGAGGTTAGAGCAGATATTCTTGCTTTGTTGCTTATCTTGGGAAGAAAGCATTCAGTCTTTCACCATTAAGTGTAATGTTAGCTGTATGTATCTCTTAGACGCTCTGAATGAAGATGAGGAAGTTCTCCACTATTTTTATTTTTCTAGGAGTTTTTTTTTTTTTATCATGAATAGCTTTTGATTTTGTCAAATTATTTATTTGCATCAGTTGATATGATCATGAGATCTTTTCTTATTTAGCCGTTAATATAAGGGATTATATTGATTGTCCTTCAAATATGGAACCTGCCTGGCCTCTCTGGAATAAACCCTACTTTGTCATGTTATATATTTCTTTTTATACATTACTGAGTTCTATTTACAAATATTTTAAATGGATATTTATGTCTATTTTCATGAAGGATATTGGTTTGTGGTTTTCCTTCTGTGTGCTGTCTTTATCTGGTTTTGGTATCAGGTAATAATAACTTCATAAAACACATTGAGAAGTGTTTGGTCCTCTCCTATTTTCTGGAAGAAATTGTGCAAATTGGCATTAATTCTTCTCTAAATGTTTGGTAGAATTCTCCAGTTAAGCCATCTGGATCTGGTGATTTCTTTCCTGAGAGATTTTAAATTATAAATTCAATTTTCTGAATAGTTACAAGGCTATTAAAATTATCAATTTCAAATTGGGTGACTTATGGTAGTGCTTTTTTTTTTAGGAATTGATTCCTTTATTCTAAGTTGTCAAATTTATGTGTGTGGAGTTGTTCATAATTCTTACTTATAATCCTTAGTGATAGCCCTTGTTTTGTTCCTAATATTGGTACCTTTGGTGCATTGGTATATTTGTGTCTCCTTTCTTTTGTTCTTTAGATATATGTCAATTTTATTCATCTTTTCAACGTGAGTTTCTTGTAGGTAACATGTAGTTGGGTCACGTTTTTAATCCACACTACCAATATCTGTCTTTTAATTGGTATACTTAGACCAATTGAATATAAATATTGATATATTAGGGCTTAATGATTTTCTTTGTTTCTTCTTTTTTTTCTCTCTGCTTTTCATGTCTCTTTTCTTTTTCTTGCCCTTCCATTGGGTTACTTAAACATTTTTCAGAATTCTACTTTTATTTTTCTATAGTGTTTCTGAGTGTGTATAGCTCTTTTAGTCATTGCTCTAGGTATTACATTATCTATGCATAACTTATTGGTGTCATCATTTTACCAGTTCAAGTGAAGTGTACAAATCTTATCTCCCCGTATGTAACTTTACCATCCCCTATTCAGAATATAATTGTTTTAAATATTTCCTCCACACACATTTATAACCACATCAGATGGTATTATAATTTTGCGTCAACCATTAAACATAATTTAGAAGACTCAAGGGGAGATGAACCTATGGTATTTACTCATACTTTTGTTTACCACATTCTCTCTTTCTCCCTGATGTTCCAATTTTTATTACTTATCATTAGCATTCTATTTAGAGAACTTTTTCTACCCCTTCTTTTAGGTGAGTTTCCCGGTGACAAATTACCTTAGTTTTCCTTCATCTAACAATGTCTTGATTTCCCTTTCATTCCTGAAGGGTATTATCTCTGGATACAGGAGTGGGAGTTGACAGTTCTTTTCTTTCAGTACTTGAAAAATGTTGTGCCACTTCCTTCTGACCCATGGTTTCTGATGAGGCACTTGCTTTCATTTGAATTGCTTTTCTCTTGTAGGCAAGTTGTCATTTCTATCTTGATGCTACCAAGATTTTTTTCTTTGTTTCTAGTTTTCAGATATTTGACTCTGATGTGTGTTGGTGTGAATTCCTTGGATTCATCCTGTTTGGGGATTTTTCTCAGATTCTTAAATCTGTCCATTGAGGTTTTAATATCAGTTACTGTCTTTTGAAGTTCTAAAATTCCCATTTAGTTCATTTTTATATCTACTATTTTTTGCTGTGATTTTCTAGCTCTCAGGTGAGACCCTATTTTTTCACTTGTTTCAAGCATGTTCCTAATTGCTTGATGAAGCATAGTTATCATGGCTACTTTAAAATCTTTGTCAGGTAATTCTAACATTTCTGTCATCTCATATTGGCACCTATCGGTTGTCTTTTTTTCCAATAAATTAGAGATCTTTCTGGTTCTTGGCATGACCGGTGATTTTTGGTTGAAATGTGGACATTTTGGGTATGATATTATGAAGCTCTGGGTCTTATTTAAATCTTCTATTTCAACTTGCTTCCTCCAACACTACTCTGGCAGGGGAAGTAGGGGAGGGGCACTGCCTTGTGATTGCCATGTAGGACTAAAAGTCCAGCTTTTCCACTTGGCCCCCATTGACACCCAAGGGTGTAGGCTTCTCCTTACTGCTGAGTCAGGATGAGAGTTCTGGCCCCGCCTTGGTCTCCACTGATACCTCCCTGGCCAGGAGGGGTATGAGCATCTCATCACCAGTCCCCATGTGGTTTCTACTGACACCACAGGAAGGGGGTGGCCTCATTACTGGATGGTGGTAAAAGTCCTGTCTCTCCTCTAGGCCTCTTCTGACACCATCACAGTGGGTATGGGGAGGGCATTTCATTACTGTTCAGTGGGACCAAAGTCCAGTCTTCCCTAATGGTGTTCACTGACATCATGTGGGGTGAGCTTGTTACTGGATGGTGGGCATGACGGTTCTGGCTTCCCATCCAGACCTCATCAGGGACTTCTGGTGCCTTGTTACAGTTGGCAAGGGGGGAATGCCAGGCTCCCCACTTAGTTCTTATTGAATTTATGCTATGTGTCGGGCATGGTTCTAAGATCTTTCTATGTATTAAACCATTTAATTCTTACAACAAACCATCAAGTAGTTACTATTATTTTAACACAGAGAGGTTAAGTAACTTGCCCAAGGTTAAAACACAGTTCTGCGGGGCGGGGGGTGGATACCAAGCTATAGAACTACACCGAGCAGAAAGTTGTTTCTTTTAGGAGTCAGGAGCCCTGGGAAAAGGAATAATGCAGTCAAACTGTGTGCCTTGATAAAGCCTGCCCCTCACAGCTGTGGAAAGATGATCTATGCCTCTGGTGCAGCCGCTACACTAAACACAGACAATACAGAAAGTAGAAGTTCTCTGCAAGGTTAATACACATGGCTCCTTTTCCCGCTCATCTCAAACTGCTACATCACCTAACTGAAAATGGAAATATACCTCAAATTGCCTTCTGGCTTGAGATCTGAGAGAATGATTCCAATGAAGAACATTAGCAAATGTATCCACTATTGTAGGAGCTAGCATGCATGCTTTCATTTAATCCTCAAAACAAGTATGTTTGATAAAAATTGTTATCATCCTATTTTATGGATAAGAAAATCAAGGTTGAGAGAGTCAGTAACTTGCCCCAGGTGACAGCAATCGTAAATGATGGAACTGGGAGTCAAAACCCCATAACTAGCTTCTTACGTGGTACCAAGTGCCCTTTTCCCTCAGAGAAGTTACCTTTAGAAATACTGAGACAGTCCTATTTAATTAACCATTTAATGTGGAGAAGAGAACAATCTTAATCTTCATTTACAATAAAGCCTCATTCATTTAGAGAAGCCAACACCAAAAAGAAAAAAAAAATATTCTGACAATTAAGGGGGAAAATTACTGAATTTTTTTTCAGAAAATTTTATCTAATCATTAAGGTCCAAACTCATGATTTCTCAGATAATAGAGTTCCTTCAGAGGTCTGTTTTGTTGAATAAGACTGTTTGGAAAGGAATTTATCAATCGCCTGAAGGCAAAATGTTTCTCAGGTGCTTGAAATGTTTGTCCTCTAAGAACTTGCTAATAATCCCATTATAATTTTGTTTATAGAATTCGCAGTCCTCCATCCATGAAGAGGGTGCTAAAAGAAGTTTAATCTCAGTGTAGACTTTATATAGATTTCCAAATAGTCTTAATTATTTAGGAATGAGTCTATGAAACGTTACCTAAGATATAATAATGGACAAAGACAGCGTGTGAGTTAAAGGATGTTCTGAGCCCGTGTGCAGCGCAGTTTCTTCTACTAGAAGAGATTAGGAGCTGGTTTTAACGTGTACGCAGCAGAGTTCTCCTTTGTTCTGTATTCCTCCTCTCTATTCTTTATCCAAGCACTGTTCATTAACAATTTCAAAACAGAGAGGATAAGCGTGAGTTCTTTAAGAACACGTTTTGTGTCTTGTTCATCTTTGTATTTCAACCTCTAAAAATTGCTTGGCCTCTAGTGGCTACTCAGTATTTTCTTGCTAAATTGAATTTAACTGCTTGAAAAATTCATGTCATGTCCTTATCTTCACCATATCCTTTAGTGTAATCAGCCTGAAGAGAATTCTTCTCAAAAGATATTGTTTATAAACTGACCATTCGGTAGAGGACAAGCTTAAAATGAGTGGAGGAATGATGTGTAGATAGCTATGTTATCCTTCTTTCTCTTGTGTAGGAATAAGAAAATGGGCACATGTCTAAACTCTTCTTTCTAAGATATAAGAATTTTTATAACAATTTAACGCTGTATAATAATGGACTTGCTATTGCTATATTTTAACTTGGGTTACTCAGAAATTGGAGCTTGGTGTCCTGTCAAAATTATGACCTGCACCAAAAAACTCAAAAAGAGTTAGAGTCTTTTTTTGCCTCTTAAAAGATTATAGATGTTTTGATCTAATTTGCAGATGCTCATTTATTTGAACATTAAAGGAAAGTTTTCTAAAAGATCAGTGTGCCTATAGACTTCAGAGTGAATTCAATTTAAATTTGAATGTATTTCTCCTTGCTTTTGGGGTATATTTATGTAAACATTGCTTTGTGAAAAAAAAATTGGCAATGGTGTGTTTATAATGAAAATAATTCATTATATTTATTGAAATCATATCTTCTGTAATGGCAACATCCTTAGGGAGGGGATGGAAGATAGTACTCATTAGATACTTTTCTTCATTTGTGAGCCAGACAGTATATTAGTTTTATCCCATTGCCATCTGCCATCCATTTTATATACAGTATGCCTAAAGAGCTCACTCCATATAAGAGTCTAGAAGATAAAGGTAGACCATATTGTATTTATATTTTTAAATACTGTATGCATTAAATTATAAATATTTGTGTGCCATTAAGGTTTGAATAAAGGAAATACAGAGTTGAAACAGACCCGCCTTTCTTGCTCAGAGCTGGGGGTTGAGGATAAAATTTGGCTAGAAGTGTGGATCATTTGTGTATACAATTGCATTTGTCATAACTATTTGAATGTGTCACTTTGATTTCATTTTCCATTTACTTTGCTCAGTACCGATTGCAAAGTAATAGCAAAGAATTTCTATGTCAATAGAGTTGATTTAAAAGAGTGAACTGTTGAAATATTCATGGTGTAAACTCAGTGATTTAATAGATCTAATGAGGAAACACATTTAATAAATTTTTTAAACATTTAAAGAATTAATTTTTTATTATGTGAAATTATGTAGTGATATTACACAATAGCTAAAGCAATAGATTCTTTAAACACAGTGGCACATATCGTTTTTGAGATGGGAAAAGCAAAATTGTTTAATTTTTTGCAGTTGTATGCTTTTACTCATACATAAAAATATTTTCAGTATAAAATATTTGCTACAATATCCATTTCAGGGAAACCAAACTTTAAAAAAATAATGACAAAGGTGAAAAATGAACCCTAATCTAAAACACTCCAAAAATTTTTTTTGCTCAAAACAATCTATGTAGACTTGCAAGAAAACTCTTACTCAGTTTGAACTTTTGAAAATGACCTCAATGTTAAATGTTAATTGATGAATTATTATGAATTTCTACAGAGGCAGGAATAAGGTTATTTTAATGGACCTACTAGGATTGAGTGGATTATAGCAGTGCCATCATAATGTGACAAAGGTGTGTGTGTGTGTGTGTGTGCGAGTGTGTGCACACGTATGTGGTGTGCATGTGTACAGGCAACATGGCACTCAAAATCAAAGGAAATGAGCCAGAAGCTCCTCACATTCTGTTGGCATCTGTGGAGTGTCACCATATGAGAAGCATATGACTGCGGGCAGATTGGCATGTCAGCTCAGGCATGTAAAACTTGACCACACTGAGCTCAAGGTTTATCAGTTTATCACAGGAATATTGATACAATGTTAACTGCACTGTTTCTGTGCAAGGACATTTCATCTTTTCCCAGTGTCTCTAATCCCAGTCCCACCCTTTGAAATCAACCCCAAGCAGAAATGAGACATATATGGTTTTCCAATAGAATTTAAAATGAAAATGAACTGCTGAAAACAGCAGCAATGTACTGTGTGTAAAACTAGCTTTTCCCCTCCTGTGTCTGCAAACGCTGATCACCATGTTCCGTTCTCAGTCAGAGATTAGTTTTCAAAAGGAAAGCGTTTTACCACGATGACTAAGGTAGGACTAGAAAGTGGGACCATAAACCTTCTTCTAAATTGGGTAAAGGAGGCCTATCTTGGTGTGATCTCCACTTTCCACAAGTGGAATCTCTTGGTGCATTGAGTGTCTAGTATCTTTGGACAGCAAGAAGATGGTCTCAATGTTTGATATTTGCAGGGTAAGAGAATAGTGGATACAAAGGGAACAGTTTCTATCATCTACACTGTTCAAAAGGTAATTGCATTCTGTTGGTACAGTCTTAACTGGCCTATCTTTCAACGAGTGGCTATTTTGAAATAGAATGTTTTATTTCATCTTCATAGCCAGGAAAGAGAGAACAGAGAGGCCATTAATCTGTTTTTCCTGGGGTCTACTAAAATCATATTTCTGGTTATTGGTATGAATTAAAAATGGAGATGACAAGGGCTTCCCTGGTGGCGCAGTGGTTGGGAGTCCGCCTGCCGATGCAGGGGACACGGGTTCGTGCCCCGGTCCGGGAAGATCCCACATGCCGCGGAGCGGCTGAGCCCGTGAGCCATGGCCGCTGAGCCTGCGCGTCCGGAGCCTGTGCTCCGCAACGGGAGAGGCCACAGTGGTGAGAGGCCCGCGTACCACAAAAAAAAAAAAAAAAAAAAAAAATGGAGATGACGAAACTTAGGCCTCGTCCTTGACAGACTATCGAGTGGGCAGACCTGGCTCGGGCAGAGCTCCACACCTCGTCTCCTCGGGTGGCCTTGTTTCAGGACAGGGGTGGCAGATAGCTTCATGCACTGGCTCCCCTATCAGGTATAACCACTCCGTCTCTCTGGTTTGCATCCTTGGAAGCTTTCTCTAAATCCCAATCACCTGACATGCAGAAGCGAAGTAAACACCTTGGGGGCAACCCTCAAACAGCGGGGCAAGGGAGTAGGTGGGTCAGTGCTCCAGTCTTCCCGTCCTTATGTAGCACAATCTTTTTTTTTTTTTAAGATTTTTTTCATGTGGACCATTTTTAAAGTCTTTATTGAATTTGTTACAATATTGCTTCTGTTTTATGTTTTGGTATTTTGGCCACAAGGCATGTGGGATCTTAGCTCCCTGACCAGGGATCGAACCTGCACCCCCTGCATTGCAAGGTGAAGTCTTAACCAGTGGACCACCAGGGAAGTCTCTGTAGGACAATCTTGAGGCACGTTTCTGTGTTCCTCAAAGGGCTCCCATAGGTGTTGAGCCCAGTTGTCCTGAGCAGTAACTGGTTCATTAACACACCTTTCACTGGCTTTTTGCCATCCCGTTTCATAGGCCCCACTACCTCACTTCCTGGGGTCAAATTCAAATGAACTACTTGTACCCAAGTCTTTATCCCAGCCTCTGTTTGGGGGAGAACCCAAACTAAGACAGGAAGTGTGTCTTGTGTGTCCTATCTCCTTTTATATCTTCTTCGGGAGGATCTATGTGTAGATGACTTGCATCCCTTGATCAACGTGAATTTGGGCTGCATATTCTGCTGTCTTTAGTCATCTTCCAGCTGTGAACTTTGCCCAATTCTTTCATACCTTATAGAAACTTCTCTATCTTTTTTGTTGTTGTTGAATTGCCTTAGGGATCCTGAATTCTCCAGGATGAAAGGTTTAAGTATGTGTTCAAATGGCATTGATAGGCTACTTGATTTATGGTACTTGATATATCACGTTGAAATTTTACCAAAGCCTTAACCCAAAGCAGTGAGTCCACTGGTAGGAATTTGGGTTCCCTCCAAGTTTTGTCAAAGAGGCGAACAGCAATGCTGCTGACATAGGGAATTTGCCCTGCCAATACCCACCCTTCTGCAAGAAACAAATCCCCAAATGTGTGAGTCAAATGGGAAACTGGAGAGCATAATGAAATGCACGATTCAGATATCATTGTGCATGTTGCGTTTTATTCAAGGAAATCTTGTTAGAATTATTCACTAGAGCACCTGATACAGGAAAACACAAAGTTACGAACTTGGCCAAGGCATGATTCTACTCACTACATAAAAAGGTTTCTGTGCTTTACAAAACATTACCCCCTTTATGGCGCCCTTTACAATATAAATATACGATATATTATTTCCTATAGTTATTTACCCTACAACTGAATGCTCCCTTGAGGTGAGCGGATCATCTTGCCCATTTCTTATTTCTATTACCTAATCTCTTGCTTAGACATTGGGCAATTATTTGTGAAAACGAATGTGTGAAGTACCTAAACACTTCTGTTATTTATGTGGCACTAACTACTTAGCAAATTCTGTTTAGGGTTGGATGAGGGCTCTCACAGTGCAATTTAAAATAGTATTAGATGGTACTGTCAGCTGACGATCACTCAGAAATAACCCATTATTTTCTGAGCTGGAATAGAGCAAGGGCCTGGTAAGCCTCAATAATAGTCAAGATCACTGGCTTAGAAACCAGGGAGACATCGGTTTCAATCCTGCTTCTGCCAATTCAGAGCTGGGTGACCTTGAACAATATACCTGACATCTCCAAACCTCATCTTAAAAATGGGATGATAATAATACTTATTTCATAGGGTTATTTTTTTTTTGTAGAAGTAAAATAAGATAAAGCATATAAAAACCTTAACACGTATCCATCCTTAATCTGTGCTCACTAACTCGTTACCCCCATAACTGTTTTTATCTCTGTTATGCAGTTTCCCTGGCATCACACAACTGGTGCTTGATAGATCCAGGACAAGAGTCCAACTTAATGATTTGCAAACCATTTTTCTTTTCACTGTAAACACTGGGTCAAAACAAACATCTCTGAAAATACAGTCTTAGGTCTTAGTTGAAGAGAACAGAGGATTTGATACATTGGTATTTTTCTGAGACATAACTATGATCTAATGTGTCCTCTGATTGATCCAATCCATTAAGAGATCCACAGACTACTAGGTGAGGCAGACAACAACCTTCCGGATTCTGTTCGGGGGTTCAGGTAACTAACTTATACCCCTTACCTCATGGTAATAGGTCTCTAGATGTCTCTTCCCTTACGAAAGTACTAGCTTAACCCATGTCCTTGGGAAGACAAAAGAGATACACTTGGCCACAGGCGTTGTAGTCCAAGGTGATGAGCTGATCTAGCAACTGTTCTACAGAGGCCCTTTGTACCACTGCCTCACGATGGATTGTACAAGGCCCAGGACCTGCTAACATCAGAGCTAAGCTTCACATTGCTGTTTTCCCCAGTTAAGGAGAGGGTGACCACTCTTCACTAGGAGCTAGACTTCAGTCTTTTCAGTCTCTTTGAATTCAGGTTTACCGTTGGCATAAAATCTGTAGCTGGAGCAGATGTGGCGCTGTCTGTTCTGACAATGAAATTAATCGAGAAATCTAGAATCAAATATTTAAAAAGTGTCTCTGTGACAGTGGGTCCGGTTACACATTAGATTCAGATGGAGGCCTATTAAAACTCCTGATGCCCAGGCCCTACTCAGATCTATTAAAGAATCTCTGGGCCAGGGCCCAGGCACTTGTCTTGTTAACTCCCCCCTATGTGTGCACTCAGGCCCCAGAAGAAGGACTTTACCCCACCTTTCCTCTTACTGCCGCACCAAGGGACAGGAAGCCATAGGAGTATGGCCAGGGGAGTTCCACCTCAAAGCTGACTCTGTGTTACTCAAAGGGCTGGACTTGGAGATTCCAATTTGCTTTGGCAGGTGAGTTTCAGGAATCAGAGAAGAATCCAGGCCAAGTGGACTTTTAATTAATTAATTTTTAGAAAAGCAAACCTATTTGTCCTTGCTTAGGCCTACAAACCACTTAGAATCATGAAACCTTCCATGTGTAATGGGAATTTTGACTTGGCTTGCGGAATTCTACAGACCAGAAACGCACTGGAGAAAGCCTGATACTTTAGCTCATTTTTTATAAAGATGCCATCAAGAATAAGCATGTAAATCCAAGATATCTTTGGAACATTTTCTGGCCTCCCCTGTGCTCCTCTCTGGCAAGAAGATGCCCTTTCACTCAGCCACAGGAGAGTCCACAAGAACAGCTGTGGGTTCAGCTCATCCTCTTCTAAGCTATGCATAATCATTAATTATTTTTTTTTTTTTTTGGCCTCACCACACGGCTTGTGGGATTTTAGTTCCCTGACCAGGAATCGAACCCGTGCCCCACTAAGCTATGCATAATAATTGAGCTGCCCCCTTTGTGCATATTTACCCACTCCTTTCTCTGAATAGCTTCAAGGCATTTCTTTATACCTCCTTCCAGATTGATGAGTCTCTGCCACTGTCATGAAGCCCAGCAAAACAGATATGCCCCTACTCTCTCCATTGACAATGGTTGGTCTACCTCTGCAAGAGACAGGCTCTTGCAGCCTTCTGTATTGAAAGAATGGGTTTTGTGAATACATCCAATCAGAAAGCTCAAGATACCTCCTTTTGGAAGAAAGAGGAAGTCATATTGCAACAAAAATCTGCCTTTTAAAAAGCTATTTCTAAAAAATCTGTTCAATATGTATCAAAGAATCAAATTACACCCATCTGGAGAGATGCATGTGAAATAAAGAAAAACTGCATTAAACAGCAAACCACATCTATAGTGCTTCTTGCAGCAAACAAAGAAATGCTGGGTGTATCAACAGGCAGAGCCTCTTTGGATTAAAAAGTACTTCCAAGAAGAGGACAAATCAAGCTCTTAGCCTTTCTGGTTCTTTTCATAAGGTGAGGACGGTGGGGATGGGGGACAGCTGCACGTTGTACGTAATTCATGCAGCAGAAAAGTCATTTTCAGTGGCCTGTGGATGGCTTTGAGTGAGAGCAGATTTCCATGCAGAAATGATCTGTGGGCCAGGGATTACACCACCTTTTGCTCTCACAAGGACCGATTGCATGGCCCCCAGCTGGAGCTAATCCAGATATCTGTTTAATTAAATAGGAGCTGTCATTCTGTTGCATTACATCAGAGCCCAGGAAGGTGACATGGAGGTGAGATGGCAAATGTAAATTTTTAGCCCTTCGTTTCTTATATAGTGAAGGGATTAAAAATTCTGGTTTTCAGCAGGGTTTTCTTTATGCGTGTGTGTGTGTGCGTGTGTGTGTGTGAAAGAGACAGAGACAGAGAAAGAATAGAAATATAATTGAGACATCTGTGACTATTTCAATTTCCCATCAGGATCATCCTTCTTCAAATCATATATTTTTCTAGGGCATGACGTTTGGGAGGATAATTCTAAAAAGAATTCACTGAGGCAATACTTTCCTTCGAGAAAAATCCACTGAGTGCCTTCTATAGAAATGGCATTACAGGGAATATGACGGGCCCAGCCAAGAATGAGATTTGCTAAATAGAATCCCGTGAGGGCACTGTTTACATATTTGAGCAATTTTGGGTAACAGAATGTTTATTATACTTGCTATTTGTAGTTCAGATGTTTATCAGAACCATACCTGAATGAATGTATTTACATTTACATTCAAACAAACAGAAGATAATCTCATTAAGAGAGCAATCAATATTTTAAAATAAGGATTACACATAATTTACTAAATTAGCTTTAACATGACATATACACACTAAATATATCAAACAGAAAATTTTACAAATAACGATTCTGATATTAACTATCTTCCCACTAAGTGATTATGAAAACCTTTCCCCAGGTGTGGCTAAGAGAAATCTTTCTGTTAGAGATATTTTTCTAAGACACTGTCCTTTTGCTGTCCATGTTCACCGAACTCCATGCCGTATGTATTCTGTACCATTTGTGATGGAATAATCACTTCCATATGACAAGGTCTTTATTATTAGCTTGAGAAAATGTAGATTCTGTCTGCATTTGCTCAGATTTCTGACTTTAAGTTCAAAGTCTTCATGAACTGTAGTAACAGCAGATTTGTGCAACCATTGCAATTTAGACGGTTTCCTTTCCTTTCATGCACCCTGCAAAATGGCCTCTCTATTGGATTGACCCATCTAAGGGTCTCTTTGTTTGCACAACACTGTCGCCGTTTGCTTTCTTCTCTAATCTGAAAACTGTAATCACTACACTTTAACAATGAGTAGAAATTTTTCTTCTTCCTGGTTTGATTGGGGAAGGGAAAACACAAAAACCGGGTTAAATTCAGAACAAAACCACAGGTAGCAGATAGTTATCTGCTACCTACCTATATCCCAGAATAGTTGAGAGTGTGCATTCTAAATCCCGTAAGCCTGGGTTCATTTCCAGGCCATTTACTAGCTGTGTGACCTTGGGCAAGTCACTGAACCCTTTTGATATAATAGGTGATAACAGCTGCTATCACGTGGTGGGAAAGAGCAAAGCAGCAGGTCTGTAACTCAGTTCCTCTCTCCTTCAGAGATGCCTCAGGCAACCTGTACTTGACCACATAAAGCATACACTTTTTTTTTTAATAGTTGAAAGACACAGGAGGGGCTGTTAGCATTTATTCTCTTCCAAGTTCTTATCTAAGAAGGATTTTAGGACAATATACTGGGTCTGTGTAGATTTCTTACGATAAACTGATCTGTAAATTGTAGGTTTATGAGTCACAGCTCCCCTGGGGAATAGAAATCGATAACAAACATGGACTATGTGATTAACATGGAGCTATGTGATTAAGGAGATATAAAAACGGGGACACCTTGAAAATATGCAGCTTCCGTGGGCTCACGTGTACTTCACACATAGTAATTACCTGTTAATTCAAAAGCTAAAGTGTATCTCAGTCCAGGGAAAGGAAGCTCCCCCAGAATCCAGGGTCTCCCAGACACTGGTTCTGTATCAATGATGGCTGCTTCTTTCTTGTTTCTTTCACTGGTCATTTGTAAAGCTCTGTGCTGGGTAAGACTTGTACTTAATGTGATTCTGTTTGGGTCAGTGCATTTCCCCATAGAGCTGTTGCAAGGAGTAAATGACTTGATTTATGTAAAGCTCTTGGAATGGTGTCTAGTAAAAACGTGTCATGCAAGTGTCATCTATGAACAGTATTGCAGTTTAACAATTTCATAAAACAGTATTGTATAGGTTACTCTAGATGCTGGGTACGAGGGTTAGAGATGGTCTCTAATGGTCCATCTTTAGAGACCATTAAATGGTCTCTTTCCACAAGTAATTTAAATGAAGGAGAAAGACATTTAGAACAACAATCACATGAATAGGTGTTTTGCAGGATTTCTCACATTATTTCTTCATTGTCCCAGGAGCAGACCCTGAGACCAAGAAGGGAACGTAAGGAGTTTATTTTGGAGGCAGTACTAGGAAACAGCGGTAGGTGGGTGGGGGACATGAGACAGGGAAAGCAAAAGCAGCCGATAATGGGTGAGTTCTCAAGCAAATTTCCATTGTGAATAATTGGGACTTATTCCCACTGGGCAATTCTTGGAGCCAGTGTAGAACATGCAACTCAGAGTTACCCCAGCCACAGAAGGAGGAAACTGGTGTTTATATACCTCTTATCAGTCATTGGTTGAAGGAGGAGTTAACTGCCTAGCCCTTCAGCCTCCCCAGGTAGGGCAGTGAGAGCTCAGAGAAGGCCCTCAGGCAAAGGGGCGCAGACGCCGACAGCCGGCGGTTGGCCAGTATATAACCACAGTGGTAAGGCTGGAGTGGGTACCCTCAGGCCAAGGGCTGAGGCTGCTCTACTCCACAAATACTGGCATTTTATTCGGGAAAATAGGAGGAGAATCCCCAGTTAAAAAGCTTAAGACCTGATTAGAACAAAAATAAGGTTGATCGCACTTAAGTCCGGAGAGTACATATGAAAGTTCTTGTAATACTTGTCTCTGGAAACAATACAATAAAAATGTTACAGTAAATAAAGAGTATAAATATGTTATATATTTTATATCAGCATAAATAGTAATTCTGTGCTCAGTGATGTTAATGTCTACCTATAGGCACTATTGAATGGGAACTATTTGGATCTTACCTGTGGTCTCAATGAGCTGTTCATGTTAGTTTATTATTACTTTATTATCAATTATGTGCACAGTTATTTTACCCTTGCATCTGGCCTCCCATGCAAATATTGAAGGCATTTCGATTTTATGACCTAGGGGTTGTTGTCTCCTGCTTCAGGGAAAGATCTACTTCATGCCTTGGGGATCCACTTCTGAGCCCTGAGCCTCACTTCTTAAAACCACAGGTCATTCCCCTCACCTACCACCTCCGTGATCCCATTTCAGTAAATACTGGTACCCATGTCAGAGCTTCACACATTCCAGACCCCACTAAAGAACTATTCTATCATGAGCTGCTTCTTCTCTCATTTGGTTGTATCTTTTCCAATATATCGCCACAAAAATATCTACTTCCTTACTCCCATTTTACATCCCTTTCCTATCCCAAATACTGGTTTTAAGTCTTTATGCAAAATGGAGCATGATTTTACAAATGTCTTCTATTAAGCACTAAGTGTTATGGAGGACAAATTGCTGATTAAAATGTACAAGACAGGGACTTCTCTGGAAGTCCAGTGATTAAGACTCTGTGCTTCCATTGCAGGGGCACGATCCCTGGTTGGGGAACTAAGATCCTGCATGCTGCACGGTGTGGCCAAAAAAAGAAAATAAAAATTAAAAAATTTTAAAAAATGAAGGAAGAGGCTTTCCCCTCAAAAAAAAAAAGAAAAGAAAAAGAAACCACTTTCTTTGCTAAACCATAAGAAGCAACTCCTCAACCATTAAAGTTTTAATAATGAAAACTTTTGAAATACTGTGAGAATTACCAAAATGCGACACAGAGACGTGAACTGGGGAAATATTGTTGGAAAAATGGCGCTGGTAGATGTGGTTTGATGCAGGGTTGCCACAAACCATCAATTTGTAAAAAATAAATAAAATAAAATAAAATAAAATAGACAAACCCTGCTCTCATAAGGCTTAAACATGTATTGGAGAGATAGCCATTGAACAAACCATCGCCAAAATTAATCTGTATTTGAAAACTGTAGTAAGTAGTATGAGGTAAAAGGCTATGAGAACAAGTAATGGGGCAAATCTAACAGTGTCTGAGTATGTGCGTGTGTAACTAAGTATGTGGAGGTCTCAGGGAGGACTCTTGGAAAACATTCCTGACTTTTGAGCTGTGATCTGAAGGATAAATAGGATTTAATTCCTTCCCTGGCAGGAATGCTCTATACAGAGAGAACAGGTGTGTGTACTGTTCTGGTTCCTCAGGTGGCAAAGAGCCTGGGCCAGGGAGGAGTCCGGGGGCAAGTGCAGTGTGGTGAGAGGTGCAGCTCTAGGGGCAGGTGGGGCGATCAGACTGAGACCTGTGGGCGGCTGTCTTTATCGAAAGACCAATGAGAAGCCATTAAAGAGTTTTAAATAAAGGGATGTCTGATTGGAAAGTTGTTTTAAAATGAGCGCTCCTGTATCGAGAATGGATTGGAGGAGTGCGAGAGTGAAAACAGGAAGGCTCATTGACAACATGTGGTACAAAAATCCATGTGAGAGATGACAGTAACTGAGATTAGCTTGGTGGGTGAAAATGGAGTAACGGGTGTGTTCAGGAGATACTTAGGAGATTAAGCCCACAGAAATGAAGACATTCTAAATAGCAGAATGTATACAGGCGTGCTTTGTTTTATTGCTTTATTGTGTTTTGCAGATGTTGCGCTTTTTTACGAATTGAAGGTTTGTGGCAACTCTGCGTTGTCAGATGATGGTTAGCATTTTTAAGCAAGAGAGTATTTTTTAATTAAGGTATATATATTGTCTTTTTTTAGACTACAGTGTAGTGTAAATCATAACTTTCATATGCACTGGGAAACCCAAAAATTCGTGTGACTTACTTTATTGCCGTTATGTGATCTGGAAATGAACCAGCAATATCTCCGAGGTGAGCCTGTACAGAATGAGTCTGAACTGTTTCATACTTTATGATATAAACTGAGTCACATTTTAAAATTTTTCAAATTAAATAAAAACTAAGTGAAAACCCCAGATGCCTTGCTGGCAAGAAGTTTATTATCACACTCTCGGGTCTACCTGTATCACTGAAAGACCCCAGGCCTTACACAGGCCATAAATGAGGTGCACTGGTCAGCCACATTCAAGTGGGGAATAGGCCGTTGTCATGGCTACCTACCTAAGCTCCGCACTGCTCCACAAGCTGTTGCCCGATGAGTCTGGTGCTGCTAGCTCTTGCTCTAGGGAATCCTGAGGAAGCATCCTCCCTACTCTGCTTGGCACTTAGCCTCCAGCACTCTCAGGGCCTGGAACTTTTGTGTATATGTCCTCCTTTTCTAAAGTTCTGCCAGTTAAAACATGCGTGGCCTGAGTGAATTGAGGCTTCTGTCCTGTGAGGGGCATGCACTCATGCTTTTGCTAATCCCAGGAAGCCCCCCCGGGGAGCTGGCTGCTTTCCTTTATGAATCCACAAAACGCACAGGGCTTATTCAGTGACTTCTTTCTACAGACAGCTTGATTTCCCTTCAGGAAGCCTCCAGTCATTAAAAATGTATGAAAACATAAAAAGGCTGTTTACTCTTCTTGAGGTGGGAAAGATGGAGGAACACTCCTATTTCTTCCTGAACCTCCACATTTCTACTGCTGCTTCTCCCAAAGACAAAAATTGGATTTCCTTGTACTCTCCTGCAGAAGTAATGCAAAACAAATCATAATTTAATTTTCAGGCCACTGAGAATTCATGCATGTGTTCAGATGTCATGTGCTTGTGGCTGAGGAATTAGTATGTGCAAATAAATTGCTACGGAGTTCAGAGGAAGGAGCCATGGATTGCGCTTGAGGGGGGTGGGAGGTCAGGGGGCTAAGGGTACCTTGCAGAGGAATAGAATTTGAGTTTTACCTTGCAGGATGAATAGAAAACGGCCATACACAGAAGGAGAAGCAAGCCAGGCCAGCAGAGGTAAGTAGTTCTCAATTCCCTTGTAGAAGGGAATTGAGAACCAGTGCGTCATCTGCTGTGGCAAGAACGTAAGAGGATGGGTGACTGGGATGCAGAGTGTCAGAAGATGATTCTAGAAAAGTAAGTAGCAACCATATTGTGGAGGGCTTTATAATGGCATATTTAAGAGTTCAGACTTTTCTTTCTCCTTAGGCAATGGGAAAATATTGTAAATATTTTTTCTGTATTTAGTTTTTAATTGGAGACAAAATCAGATTTGCATTTCAGAGACTTGGCTCTAAGAAGAACTTGCAGGATATATTAGAGAGCATAGCATCTGAGTCAAAGAAATGCTTAGAGGCTATTGCAGTTGTCCAAATGAGACATTTATTTAGCATCTTCTGTGTACCAGAAACTCCGTAGGTGCTTAGCCTATGCAGCATAGCATGGTGGCTGAGAGTGTGGTTGCTGAATGACTCCACTCTTACTAGCTTGGGGACTTTATGCAAGTTACTTAACTTACTTGTGCCGCCATGGCTTCATCTATAAAATGATGGTAATAAAATACATACATTGGGATTGTTGTAGAGACTAAATATGAGAGTACATCGAAAACACTAGATATATGGTACTTATTTTTATCTATTTTATCCAAGAATACAAATAACACAAATAATTATTCTCACTTTGCAAATGAGGAAACTGAGTCTCATAAAGGTTATATGCTTCACTCAAGTCACAGAGTGGGTAAGGAAGAGACGGAGCTGTACCTGAGCCCAGTTCTCTGATTCCAAAGTTCATGATGTTCTCCTGTCACTTTCTCTCTTTGAGGGATCCGTGTGAGGCACTAGTCTGGGACTGGGAGAAGCTAGTGCATTTAAGTGTCATGAGGATAGAATCTATAGGAAGAGAGATGGCTTCTGCAGTCACTCAAGTAATGAAAGGGAGAAAGCTCCGATTTCCAGAGATCTTTCTCGGCAGTATAACATGTTCTCTCTAAATCAAGGCTGAGGTAGTTCTGCACAGAGACTAGCCTGGATCTAGGCCAGGGACCATGTTATCTGATGCTGATGCGTTTTGTTGATCTTGGATTTACACAGTTATCAGAGGTCACATGATTACAGGGTACAGCACATACTCTTAGGAAGGAGCACAGTGTCATCCATCATGCTCAGGCTTTGATCTAATAGAAATTGTGCCAAATGCATTCCTGAACTTAGAGCTACAGGACCAGAACAGGGTCAGTTCACAGATTATTCCGAGAATCGTGCTAGCACACTGGCCTACAGAGTTTATCTACCTTGACTTCAACAAATGAAATACTCATGAGTTTCAGATCTGGGAAAATAACGGAGTAAATATTTTTGGAAAGGGTGGTCTGTCATTGTCCCTTAAAAATGAGATAATGTAATTAATGCCACAGTCATCATGTTCCCAGAACCAGCAGACGAGATATTCAGAGAGGTAGTTACGAGATACTAACACACTGGGAGTTGCCAGTAGAAGTCACCACCCATCAAGCTCTGATTCTAAGCTCTGCACATTCAAAAGCTTAATGTTATCAATTTGTCAGGTTATAGGAAAGAAATTCTTGCTGTCCAAATTCAAAGAAAACATGACATAAATAATACTGTCTTTGAAAATCATTTTGTGCCCTCCTATTTTTTTTACTCTGCTATATTTTCATATTGATTTTTCTCCATTTTAATTTTCCCTTGAGAGTTTTTCTTCCTCCTTCCCTTTTTGCTTTCTTTCCTTCCCTCCTTTATTCTTTTTCTTTTGTTTTTTTTATACACAATTAGAAAGAATTATTTCTTTAGAAAGGCAAAAATGTCGTGATCTGAATTTCAATATATTTCTTCCAATATATTTAAATTTCTAATTTCACAATGTGTACAGTGAGGGCAAAGTAACAAAGTGGATTCAGACAGAGGAATAATGGGAGGTTAAAATATGTCTTTCCAATAAATGAAGTTTCAGTGTTAGAGAGTCATGGGTTGCTGTGTAATCTCTTCAGCAACAAAATGTGAAGCTCTAAAAGCTAGTGCTGAAGGTTATTTAGGGTGGTCGTGAACTTGAATTTAAAATTTTAGAGGTGGGACAGAAGGAAGTAAACTATATGAGGAAATGAGATTTATGTAATTAAATGTGATTAGGTTGGCCAGTTTCCATATTTAATTTGCATATATAAATCTGAAATGTAAAATATAAATCTAATATACACCTAAAATATGAATTAAAAAGAATATTACAACTTTGTCTGAATTCTTTCATTCATTCAAAAACGTTTATTGAACATCTACTTGCTGTCTATCTTGGGTCTGGAATTTACAGCAGGTAACAGACAAAAATTCCTGCCCTTACAAAATCTGCATTCTAGTCTGAATGCTATTTTTGTGAAAACATACAAACAAACAAAAAACTTTGTTTTGCTATGTCCAATGATACAATATGCTGGTTTTCTGAAATAACTCCTTTTTCAATACTTAAAAAAAAATGCTTAAATGTTAAATATTTTAAATAATGCAAAATATGCATTTCCTTTCTTAAATATATGGTCAATCAGATGGGAAGAATTTTAAAACACATGCTTGTGTGTGCCTATGGATAGAAGAGAATTGACAAGGAACTAACTTGAAAAGGTAATGAAGAGTTAGAAAGAGAAAGCAGACCATGACTTTGAGAGAGAGAAAAATCTAGTAAACCATTTGTTTACTAGAATTCTGTTCTTAGTATTTTTTCAAGTTCATCAATTCAACATTTTCTTTATGATTTAAGTTCTTAAATTTTGTGCTGGATCTTTGTTTAAATCCAAGAAGTGTTAAATTCTAAGAGAGTATTTCTGACCACTGGTGATATTAAAATTACCTTTTCATAAAATAATAAAATCATCAAGGTTAAATTAGAATGTCCTGTTTAAGCAATGATGATGCTTCTTTAGTGTGGTCTTCTGCTTTGCTGAAGTTCTACATCTTTTAAACCCACAATGAAAAGATGTTATAATGTCTCACTTGACTTTTTCTTCATATTTTCAAGCCAGTAAAGTTTTGAAAAAAAAGTAGCATTTTGAAATTTTTACTTCATTGGAAGGAAAGTGTTTTGTGCATACCAAAATAAAAGTTTCATAATGAAAAAGATCAGAAATGTGAAATAATGCCTGTGCAGCTTAGAATATGAGAGCACTGGCCAGGGAAATTATGTAAAACACTGTGCTTTGCAAGGTCCCCTGATGCATTGTGGGAGCTCAGATAATGAAAAATAGCAAATGAGGATAATTCACAAATTCACAGTAACTCTGTGGTATTTTTCACACCCAGAATCTGCTAAACTACCCAGGAATTTAGGAGTATATTTAGAAAGGAAAATACAAGTCAAGTGTATTCCCCTCATGTCTATTTATACTTACTAATTCTGGTCAAAATCTTTTCTCTCTTAAGAAAGTTAAGAGGCCTGATTATTTGGTTCACATCACATATAAAAATTAAACCAACATGATCCTTTTACTTACCTTTTAGCTGTTTAAATGATTAACTCCTAAACTTGGTTTATTTTCAAGAAAAAGACAAAAAGACACAAACCTGGGTCTACTTTGTAAAAAGAAGTAACTGCTCTTCTTCTAGAAGAGACGGTTGCTCAGCAGCTATTCAGTTTAATAGGTTAACAAACATTAACTAAAAGATAATGCTTATCACCTGCCTAGTTTAGTATTAAATAATTTAGCCAAAATGGTCTTTAAAAACAGACTGGCCATCCATCCATTCCATCGCCTGAGGGGTTACCTTAGGCTGCATGGAAGCCACATGCATCATTAGAAGAGCCAGCAGAGGTCACTCCAAGAGGCAGAGCTGGAGGTGAAAGACCATGACTTACCTAGGCAGAGCCTGGCACTCCATCATTTTAATAGCTCACTGATTCCGAAAAGTTTCAACACTTTTGGCCTTGACGCTTAATTACTCTCATTTATCTTCCTAATAAATGATGCCAGAGCTTAGACATGCAAGAAATTTACCCATGGTAAGTCCATAAATGAATTTGGGGGCTTGACTATATTGAACACCAGACCTGCACATGACTTAGATCATCCTGATGCCAAAATAGTCAGGGAGTGAAACACTCCACCTGAAATCACCTGCCATGTGATTGCCACCCTTTCAACTGATGTCTCAATAGCATTGGCTGAGACTACACCCTTTGGCACAATGTAATTTCAGTCCTTAAATAAACATATACAGAGATGATTAAAATGAATCAATCAATGAAATAATTCCATTTATGTCTCCAAGAGGTGGAGACAGATTTGATTTTAGCTGTTTCTACTGAAATTTAATAGAAACAAATACAAAAATGGAAAAGAACTAGCAGTTAGTAGAGATCCTATAATCAAAAATGGATTAAGTAGAAAGAACTTTAGAGATTGTGTAGATCAATGACCAGCTCAAGTCAAGGGGAAAAAGGTCCAAGGAACAAGAAAGATTTATTCTGCTTGGAAATGCAACTGGGCGCTACAGAATATGAAAATATTCACTTTATAAATGTGAGGCTCTATTCTTTCTTAAAAAACTATTAGTTCATTAAAATGGTAGTGAAATGTCAAAATGCTTATTAAAATTAAGCCCACAGGGCTTCCCTTGGTGGCACAGTGGTTGAGAATCTGCCTGCTAATGCAGGGGACACGAGTTCGAGCCCTGGTCTGGGAAGATCCCACGTGCCGCGGAGCAACTGGGACCGTGAGCCACAACTACTGAGCCTGCACGTCTGGAGCCTGTGCTCCGCAACAAGAAAGGCCGCGATAGTGAGAGGCCCGCACACCGCGATGAAGAGTGGCCCCCGCTTGCCACAACTAGAGAAAGCCCTCGCACAGAAACGAAGACCCAACACAGCCAAAAATAATAAATAAATAAATAAATAAAAAGTATCAGGATGAACTTATTGAAAAAAAAAAATTAAGCCCACAGCGCAGACATCTTCTTACTGGATACTCAAGTTTTTCTCTTCATCATGTTTCTGTTTTCAGTCACTAGAGGAAAGACACACGTTTACATATGGTCAGCATTAGTCTGAAGTGCTCTGTTAGCTTTTAAGTTCTCTCATTAAATTCCTTGGATGGATTCCTATCCAGCTTATCCTACCAAATCTAAAGTTTGCTCAGGTGTTGAGACTGAAGAATTTCAAAAGCAAGTAAATAGCCTCATGAGCTGTCACTGAAACACAAGCACCAGCCCCACAAGCCTCATGTGTTCTGCGTGGAGGCTGAAGGAGAAAAACAGCACAGAGGCTGAACACTGAGAAGTAAGAAAAGAATGAGGAAGACGATTGTAAAAAGGCCCACCGTAGAATGGGGCTCGGTAGCATTTTACTGAGCTCTGAACACCCAAATTCTAGCACAGAGCCTGGAATATTTTGGTGATTAATAATACTAGTTACATTTATTAAAGATTTTCTCAGTTGTGCCCTTTCCTAAGAGCTTTGTGTGTATTGACGTATTTATTTATTTATTTTTAAAGCCACTTTTATTTGAGGTTTTCTAAATATGCAGCTAACATAATTCTAACTCATACACAATCTTCTAACTTTTTATTTTAAATTATGAAACATTTTTATGTTTCATAAATCATAATGATACAAACAATACTTATGATACATGTTATATTCTTACTACCTAAGTTACACAGATATTGACACTTTGCTTCTGCTCTTTTTAAACTGGTAAATAGGAGAGCTGGGGTTAGTAACCTGTAATACGTGATACCCATTGCATAGTAATTCTCTCCAGGGAGTAACCCACTGAGAGGGAAGGTTTTCTATACAGTAATTTGTGTTGGAAAAGCAAGACAGTACTCTCTTCTGAAGTCTGTAGCTGGGCATATGAGAGTTTTGTCCAAATTCTGCCAATTCAACTCCATAATATTTACTATGACCTACTGCCAGTAAGGGATACTGTGCTAAGTATAGAGGGCACAAAGATGAATCATTTGATAGATTCTACTTTTAGGACTCACGATCTAAGTTTTTGAGCAGATCAACTGGGAGGCTAGGGCAAATAAAAAAAACAGTAACTGACACTTACTGAGCCCCCACTCTGAAAAAGGCATCAGGCTTGGAACTTAACATAGTTTATTTCACGTACTCTTCATAGCCACGCTACAGCATAGATATAACAGCGCTTACTCTGCAGATGAGGAAATAAGCTCAGGTAGGTTAAAGCCACGTGACCAACCTCACACAGGTAGTAAATGACTGAGCCAGGATTTGAACACCACACGGGCTATAAATGAACCTTGAGAGCTTGTGTGGCGGTTCTAGCAGGCGAGTGAAGTGACCCTTTTATCCACGACCAAATGGTCCTTCTTTGTCTGGGAATTCTGTACTCTTAATGGAGCGGGTAACTCTCAGAAGAAAGCATATAACACTGTTGGAAGGAAGGGGGCATCCACCTAGGTATTGTATCAGCCAAGTAACAGGCATGGCGGACTTGTTACTTGTATACCCTGGCAGTCTACCATAGAGAATGCAGATTTAGCTATAAGCTAGGATGGCATAAAAGTCAGTGCTTCTCTTTTCCACACACCCCTTTCTCAGATCTGAGGGGTCCCCCATCAATTTGTTCCTAAGGTCATGCGATATGTTTTTGTAAGCTTTGCCAAAGCAAGCCAGGCTAATCACAATCTCTTAAGACCACTGTCTCTGTCACTGCAAAGTCCCTTCCAGGACTTCCCCTTCTACTTTGTGACCTAGAGGGCCATAGAAATTTTAGGGCTAGAGCTACGAAGTGGTTGAATTAGGAATACATTTAAGTTGCGTTTACTGGGATATATTTCTGTTTTATTTATTTATTTTTTTGGTCACATCTGTTTATAATTAAGTTAAAATTATTCCTACCTGTCCCATTATAGGAAGAATGTCCCAGGACATTCCTACAGCCCACTGTGCCAAGTCATGTAGTGTGTGATGTGAATGTGCTGACCCGTCAAGATACAAGTTTGTCCTGGACAGGACAAAGGTGGGTCATGGCCGATGAGTAAAACTTGAAACACAGGGAGCAAGAAGCCAGTCTGTGAGAAACACTTCCAGATACTAGACATGTAAAGCTGTAAGCGGAGTATTTGGTTCTCACTATTCCCTAGTTGAGACAGAATTGTTTTCTCCTCACAGGAGTATGTTCGAAATTCAATGAATACAATTATAACATGCCATACATTCTTTTCCTTTGTGATGGGGAATCATGTGAAGTAGAAGTTAACAGAAGTTCTGTGTTTGCAGGGCAGAAACCTGAACCAGTACTCCAAACAGTATGTTGTGTATGAAGCTGCATGTTTCATTCACCCCAAATATCAATAATAAAACACATTTTGATCAGTTATACTAGAAAGACTGACTTATTTCTGTTCTCTCTGTAGAAAATGATATAAAATTACTATTATATAAAGAGGTCATAAAAGAGTATGCATCTAAAAATGAAGGGAGGACTTCCCTGGTGGTGCAGTGGTTAAGAATCTGCCTGCCAATGCAGGGGACACAGGTTAGAGCCCTGGTGCGGGAAGATCCCACATGCCGCGGAGCAATTAAGCCTGCACGCCACAATGACTGAGCCTACGCACGGCAACTACTGAAGCCCGCTCGCCTAGGACCCATGCTCCGCAACAAGAGAAGCCACCACAATGAGAAGCCCGTACACCTCAACGAAGAGTAGCTCCTGCTCGCTGCAACTAGAGAAAGCCCGTGTGCAGCAACGAAGACCCAACGCAGCCAAAAGTAAAATATAAATAAATGCATAAATTTATTAAAAAAATAAAGATAAAAAATAAATGAAAATGAAGGGAAAATGAAGTTTTAGAGGTATGCTATGCAGTTAATATATATCAGTAGAAATATTATATAGTTTTATGTATAAATGATACAAATAATTATAATATGAAAAATATAGCATATTACATTAATAAAATAAACATTTAATTATTTTTCTGTATGTCGTGAAGTTTACAGATCTAGCAGTTTTAAAATATATTATTATACATTATTTAAATGGTATTATTTTTATTCATATTCTAATTCTAAAATACTCAGCTAATAATTAGTAATTATTCATTTATTATTTAATTTTTAGATAAAATTCATATAACATAAAATTGGTCACATTAGCCATTTTAAAGTGTACAATTCAATGGTGTTTAGAATATTCACAATGCTGTGGAAACATCGCCACTATCTAATTCTGGAACAATTGCTTATATGGCAGCTCTATGTTTAGTTTTTTTTTTTTTTTTTGCGGTACGCGGGCCTCTCACTGCTGTGGCCTCTCCCGCCGCGAAGCACAGGCTCCGGACGCGCAGGCCCAGCGGCCATGGCTCACGGGCCCAGCTGCTCAGTGGCATGTGGGATCTTCCCGGACCGGGGCACGAACCCGTGTCCCCTGCATCGACAGGTGGACTCTCAACCACTGCGCCACCAGGGAGGCCCTATGTTTAGTTTTCTGAAGAACTGTGAAACTGGCTTCTACAGTGTCTACAGTGTTTTACAGTATCACCAAAAATGTGTGAGGGTTCAAATTTCTTCATGTCCTTGCCAACACTTGTTGTTTTCCATTTTTTAAAATGATAGTCATCCTAGTTGGTGGAAATTGCATCTTACTGTGGTTTTGATTTGCATTTCCCTAATGACAGATGATTTTCATGTGCTTATTGGACATTTGTATATCTTCTTTGGACAAATTAGGTCTATTCAAATTCTTTGACTATTTTTTAATTGGGTTGTTTCTCTTTTTATCACTTAGTTGTAATAGTCCTTTATATATTTGGGATACTGGACTCTTATCAGATACATTATTTGCAAATGCCTAATCAAAGGTCAACAAGATATAGACCTATGTTTTCTTCCAAGAAACATATAGTTTTAGCTCTTAGGTATAGGTCTATGGTACAATAGGAGTTAAGTTTTGTATATAGCATGAGGTAGGGGTCAAAATTCATTTTTCTGCATGTGGGTATCCAGTTGTCCCAGTACCATTTGCTGAAAAAAATTGTTCTTTCTCCAATGAATGGCTTCACTTCCTTGAAATAAATTGACCATACATGTATGGGGTTGTTTTGGGTCTCAATTATACGCCACTGATTTATATGTCCATTCTTATGCCAGTACAAGACTGATTACTGTAGTTGCATATATAGTAGTATAGCTTTTCCAACTTCATGGGTATTTTTTTTTCCAAGATTGTTTGGTTATTATGTGTCCCTTGCATTTTCTTATGAATTTTAAGATAAGCCTCTCAATTCCTGACAAAAAGTCAGCTAGGCTTTTGATAAGGATTATGTTAAATATGTACATCAATTTGGGGGAATACTGCCTTCATAACAATACTAAGTGTTCCAATCCATGAACATGAGATGGCTTCCCATTTATTTAGGTCTTCTTTAATTTCTTTCAACAATGTTTTATGGTCTTCAGTGTACAAGACTTGTACTTCCTTGGTTAAATTTATTCCTAAGTATTTTATATTTTATTCTTTGTGATGGTATTGTAAATGGAATTGTTTTATTAGTTTCGTTTTTTGATTGTTCATTGCAAGTGTACGAAAATACAACTTATTTTTTAATATTGATTTATATCCTTCAACTTTTTTGAACTCATTTATTAGTTCTAATAATTTTCTCTCTCTCTCTCTCTCTCTCTGTGCATGTGTGTGTTTTAGAGTTTTCTAAATATCAGATCATGTCATCTGCAGATAGAGATTATTTTACTTTTCCTTTCCAATCTGGATATTTTAAAATTTTATTTTCTTGATTAATTTCTCTGGCTAAAACTCCCAGTACAATGTTGAATAGAAGTGGCAAGAGTAGACACCCTAGTCTTTTTCCTGTTCTTAGGGGAAAATGCTTTCAGTTCGTTGTGGTGTACTTTTTCAGGTTGAGGAAGTTCCCTTCTATTTCCATTTGGTTGAGTGTTTTTATAAGAAAGGGTGTTTGATTTTGCGTCAGTTGAGATGATCTTGTGAATTTTTTCTTTTAGTCTATGAATGTGGTATATTACATGGATTGACTTTTGTACGTTTAACTAAACTTGCATTCCTGAGATAAATCTCATTTGGTTAAGGTGTGTAATCATTTTAATGTGCTTCGAGATTTGAGTTGCTAATATTTTGCTGAGGATTTTATGCACCAATATTCATAAGGTTTATTTATCTGTGGTTTGCTTCCTAGTGATGTGATGTCTTTATTTGTCTTTGATACCAGGGTAATACTGCCTCCATAGAAGGAATCCGGAAGTATTTCCTCTTCTTTTATTTTTTAAAAAGTTGAAGAAGCATTAGTGTAAATTCTTCTTTAAACATTTGGTAAATTTCACCAGTGAAGCCATCTGGTCATGAACTTTTCTTTGTTGGAATTAAAAAGAAAATACTGACACATACTAAGCTTGTTATATGTCTATTTTATTTTCTATTTCTTCTTGAGTCAGTTTTGGTGGCTTGTGTCTTGCTAGGGATTTGTCCATTTTATTTAGGATATCTAAATGTTGGCTAAAAATAGTTTACAGCATACTCTAATAATCTTTTTTATTTTTAGTAAGGTCAGTTGTGATGTCCTGCTTTTATTCCTGATTTCAGTAATTTGAATCTTTTCTTTTTTATTCTTCTCAGTCTAACTAAAGATTTGTCAATTCAGTTGATGTCTTCAAAGAATCAACTTTTGGTTTGGTTGATTTTCTTTATTGTTTTTTATTCTCTATTTTATTTCTCCCTGCTCTAATCTTTATTATTTCCTCCCTCCTCTTGCTTTGTGTTTTGTTTTCCTTTTTCCTAGTTTCTTGAAGTAGTTTAGGTTATCGATTTGAGATCTTTCTTCTTTTTTAATGTTCATGTTTACAGCTGTAAATTTCTCTTCTGTACTGCTTTCACTGCATTCCATACATTTTGGTATATTGTATTTTAATTTTGTTCATGTCAAAGTATTTTCTAATTTCCAAATTAAATTCTCTATTGACCTCTAATGTTTGGAACGTGATGAGGGAGATAAGGCTGAGGAGGTAGGTCAAGGCCTCAAATGCCCAGAGTAGAGGGTTCTCTAACAAGTCTCATTATAATAAAAAATAATTGTTTCACCCTACATCTTCTTTTACCCTCATGTCAGAACCTCAGTCTATTCTGTAAGTAGAAGTGTGATTTATCCTGGCATGTACCTCTGTCGTCATCTGCCAGCCATGTCTTACTCGGTATTCTCTACCCTTAAATAATACAGTTGGGAGGAAGCTATAAAGCCTTATTGAAACTAAACATAATTTTAAAACCCTGTATGTCTGGAGGAGATCACATTTCAGAGGTTCATTCGTCACCTCTCTAGATGAACGTTTAAGTGCTGGGTGTCACGATTCTGGAGTCAAAACGGACCATGACTGGGAAAGAAGAAAGTGTGAGTGTGACAGAATTACAGATAATTACTCAGAGCCAAAAAGAAACACAAAATTCTAAAGTCTAATTTTTGGAACTGGTGAGGCTTTATAATAGCTATTCACTTCTAATCATCCTCAAATAATAAATGAATAGAACAGTCAATGCTATTAGAATAATTTACTATTCATCAAGAATAATAAATGAGGGGAATAGGTTGTTATTCAAATTTCTCTAAAAATAGCAAAAGAGGAGGAGGAAGGAGAACTACTATTGTTTTTCAGTCTGGCAACAACTTGTGCAGTGGTGGTAGGATTGCTGGGACAGCGAGGTTGGCAGAGGGGGAGATGCAGCCAACTATGCTTGCAGTCAGGCCTCTGGCTTGGCTAGACACCAAAGTCAGCTGAAACAATGATGAATCCTCCTGGTTATTCCAGCTCCAAAAAGCAAAAGACCTTCTTGCTTTACTAATGTTTTGCCCCCAATGGGTTGCCTTTTCCTCTCATTTATCTTTAGTTTATGAACTCTATTGGCAAGAGGCACACAAATCATCCACAAGTGACACACAGAGGTAGATGGCGTTGACAGTTCCTGGAAACGTGGGCAGTTCATCCACTGGCTGTAACTCTGAATCAGTGTCAGCCTCTACATCACTAGTTTAGCCACACAATTCAGATGTGATGCAGATGTGGTTTGGTTGTAGTCTTCATCTGTAACTCCTTTCCAAATCCTCTCAGTGAAAATAAGAAGCGGGGATGAGCACAGGGGCACAAAGTTGGGCATGGGAAGAAAGGGTAAGAATTCTAGACCAGCCTCCCATCACTTAACCTACAGGTCTTGAATTGCCATTAGCACTGTCAGTTGGCTGTTAGTGGCAACTGCTGAGCGCCCAGCTGAAGCCCCAGTAAGGAGCTATTCTAAATTTATCCCTTGCTCTCACTAGTGAAGATCCTGAGAATTCACGCAGTCCAAGACAAGCCAGAACCTGTATCCATCCCCCTTTTGCAACTTGGCTTTGTTGGTGGAGTTAGATCTTCAGGCCAGCTTCCATCAGTATTGACGGCGGTGAGTTTCCTATCAGGGGCTCAATTGTATTTTTCTGCAACCCAATCGGATGGGCTGGGCCACCCCAGCCAATCATTTTTTAAAAAAATTAAACTTTCTATGGGGCTAATGAAGTTCTAAATCAAGATCTAAAATTTTTGTACACCCAATAGGCTCCTCCACACAATGTAATTCACTAAATCTAACTTATGGGAAAGGGATACCGCCCAGCTCTCTCTGGCAACATCCAAGACCCAAATGGCAGGGGATTTGTTGGGAGTGGAGAGTTGATAGCTTAAGTCATCTCTAAATGCCTTGTTACTGAAGTGAAATTTCTATATGGCCTGTACTAGCTCACAATATCTGTGGTTGAATATTTTAAAAAGTAACTAACAAGTTCATCTTTCTAGCACAAAGGGGTAGGATTCTCAGATAAAATACAGAATGCCCAATTAAATTTAAACTTTAAATGAACAATAAATAATTGTTAGTATAAGTATGTCCCCAGTATTGTATGAGACAAACTTATACTAAAAATTTATTCATTGTCTATCTGAAATTCAAATTTAACTTAGTGTCCTATATTTTAATTTGCTAAATCTAGCAATCCTAGAAAGGGGATGATATCACATAAGTATTTGCTCAGTGTTGGAAGAAATGCTCCTTTGTGTATGTGATTAGGAGCCCTTCATGGAATGTGTACCTTGTGGAATTACTCATGAACTTGTTGAAAAGGCAACGCTCTAAAGTCTCTTAAACTGTTATTAACATGTGACTTATATTGTGAATAAAACACCAATAAATACGTATTATGCTAAAATAAACAGCATACACAAATGGTTCCAAACACAATATCATTTGATTCCTAATGCCGTAATCAAATGGTTTCATGCAAATGAAATAGCTCTGGTAGTTATCAGGGTAATGAAGTCGTGTAACAGCCCTACTGTCAGGTAACCTTATCTTTTATGCACTTTTCAAAAAGCCTAAAATGTCACACTAGAGAACTTCTGGAATTAAATAATGGCTTGCTATTTCTGAGGTGAGAGGCCTGATGAGTTTAAATCATTAAAAAAAATAAAGAAATGCTGGTAATTTTTCTATAAAATTAGGTAGTTAGTTATCTGATTCCATGAAAGAAATACATTAACATATCTTAGGTTAAACTAAACATTTTGGTAAGTGTTTAGCTACAAGTCAATAAAACGATCATTTCTAAGCATAAGTCAAAAGATTGAGCTGCAGAGTTTGAATCTCTCTGTATAAATATCCGGAAGGTCTTAAGATAAACTGAGAGTTACCATTGCTCACTGAAGGGTTTTCTACTCTTTTTTTTATTCAGCAATACTGATGCTTTCCTGGCAGGCTCTAATTCCTTCAATCTCTTACCCACTCCATTCCTCCCTGGGGCCATTTGATAATTTTTGCTAGGTCCACCCCATGCTAGTCTCAAGCACTATAATCCCAATCTAAGGCAGGAGAAAATTAAGGAAATCTGGCCAATATTTGGTGATTTTGCATCTCATCACCATCCTAGCCTGTCTACTCCTGGTCTTGTGCCTCCGTAACAGTAATTATGACTGGTTTGGCTCTCAGATAAGAAACTCAAAGTAGATTGTCCACCTACGCCCTATCAACAGGCGGTTCCATGAGTTTCCAATCTTCAAAGTGATCTTTTCCACCCGGTACCTCTCCCCTTATTTAAGTAAAGTTCCTACAATTTAGAGTAAGACAATAATACCATAAGGTGGTAAAGCGAAGCCCCACATAGTAATAGGGAGGGGAGTTTTTACAGGTCTAGCCTTTCCTCATTATGATACATACTCACGTTTTAGCTAGTTGCAATCTTGATACATACAGGAAAGAGAAGCTCAGTTACAAAGAAAAATTTAAAGATAACTCAGGTGAGTGCTGTTGGGTATGGAGGAAGAGAATGAAGAGAGGACACTACCGCGCGGAGCTCTGAGCACCTTGAGGCTGGCATGTTGCCAGCTTGAGAAGGCTTTGAGCTCTCGGGATTTCACTGAATGTACAGGAAGAAAGCACCACAGACAGTTTTTCTTTTTTACACATTTCGCCTTGAACTAGCTGATTTTGTTCATGGTTATGAGTTACATTTTCCTACTTCTCTGCAAGTCTAGTACTTATTAAAATTCAGATGCTAGATATTGTCAATGTTACAATATCCAGTGTTTGGATTTTCTTGTTTTCTTTTCATTGTTGGGATTTTGTGTCTGGATCCTGTTGTTTCTTTAAAGAGTGTTGATTTGTCTGACAGGGCATGGATTTAGTTATAGATTAGCTTGAAACTTTTTTTTTTTTTTTTTTTTTTGCGGTACACGGGCCTCTCACTGCTGTGGCCTCTCCCGTTGCGGAGCACAGGCTCCGGACACGCAGGCTCAGCGGCCATGGCTCACGGGCCCAGCCGCTCCGCGGCAAGTGGGATCTTCCCGGACCGGGGCACGAACCCGTGTCCCCTGCATCGACAGGCGGACTCTCAACCACAGTGCCACCAGGGAAGCCCCTGTGATTTTGATTTTTAATATTATCTCTACCAGGGCTGCTTCAGGATATATGGAGCTTTGAAGCATGGATATTTTAGTCAGAACTCATTGTTCACAAGGATCCAAAATTCATTTTAGCTGACTCTGAAAAGAGGGACCTATTGTAAAACAAAAAACAAAACCCCCCAAAACATCTCAAGGGCACAGTAAGGACGCAGCCAGTTCTCAGGAGAAGGGGCATGGGAAGACGCCAAGACTGGAGCTTCTCTCTTGTCTGCTCAGAAGCCATGTGGCTGCAACTCCCTCTGATTCTTGCTGTCTGTTCTTACTTTCAATCAATTTCCTCTGTTTGCAAATGAGCCAACCTGGCCTCCAGCCCTGGCCTATTTGTCCTCATAGGTCCAACAGAGACCCCATCGGTGACCAAGGTCTTTGTGTCTCTATATCAACATTTTCAAGAGGGATTCTGTCTCTCAGGGTTACTCAGAGTTACTGACTTGTCAATTGATAGGATGAACTAGATAAATGTCTATCAAAGGCTAATCTATCAGCTGTAAACAGGGAAAGCTGAGGTTACACAACCATAGGTGCCATAAATGATGATCTTTTCCAGAACAAAGGACTGCAGATGGATATTACATGTCTATCGCAAGAGAAATCAAAGGACCCCTTTTTAATATGCTTTCTATCAATGTCAATTTCATGTTTTTGATTAAGTAAACAGGAAGGAATTTTAACATCTTTATTGGAGTATAATTGCTTTACAATGGTGTGTTAGTTTCTGCTTTATAACAAAGTGAATCAGCTATACATATACATACATCCCCATATCTCTTCCCTCTTGCGTCTCCCTCCCATCTTCCCTATCCCACCCCTCTAGGGGGACACAAAGCACCGAGCTGATCTCCCTGTGCTATGCGGCTGCTTCCCACTAGCTATCTGTTTTACATTTGGTTGTGTATATATGTCCATGCCACTCTCTCACTTCGTCCCAGCTTACCCTTCCCCCTCCCCGTGTCCTCAAGTCCATTCTCTATGTCTGATACAACGGAATACTACTCAGCCATAAAAAGAAATGAAATTGAGTTATTTGCAGTGAGGTGGATGGACCTAGAGTCTGTCATACAGAGTGAAGTAAGTCAGAAAGAGAAAAACAAATACCGTATGCTAACACATATATGTGGAATCTAAAAAAAAAAAAAAAGGTTCTGAA
The DNA here is from genome assembly GCF_011762595.2 of Tursiops truncatus. NCBI lineage: Eukaryota > Metazoa > Chordata > Mammalia > Artiodactyla > Delphinidae > Tursiops > Tursiops truncatus. The sequence continues at coordinate 10,765,156 of NC_047050.1, read as the reverse complement.
GAACCTAGGGCAGGACAGGAATAAAGAATGAATTTTTTAAATTAGATTTTTTTCAGTTCGCTTTGTATACAGACTTTCTGCTAAAGCTGCAGGTGATAAAGGCAACAAAGTTAAAACAAAACTGAGTTTTACCAAAAAGCTTAAAGAGGAACAAGGAATCTATGCAAGGGGAGGGGGAAAAGGGCCCGAGTGAATATTTTAATTAACTCACATGCAATTTTAATTAAAAACATAATGTGTCAGGAAAATGAGTAATGCCTTAGGGCAATAAAATAGCTGGGTTTCTTGCTTAATCTTCTGCTTCATCTCTCTCATGGCACGTGTGTATTATGGTTAAGAAAAGATTTTCTTCTTCTTCTGTTTCATAGTCAAAGAGAAACCCTGCTGACAAAAGGAGCTGAACAAAATAACAAAGTTATAGAGAAATACCCCGCCTGAGGGCTCTTCTTAACTAGGAGTCCCTGACTTCCTTTGGTCACTTCCTCTCTTAGAAAACGCCCTTTCCAGAAGCTGAGAGTGGATTTAATCAAGGCCTCTAAACTCATTCTTGACAAAATTTATTATCCTTTTGTGATTAGGGCTCTAACGAAAGGGCAACAATCTCTTCCCTCCCCCTATACGTTTAGTGTCCAAGAGTGCCTTGTTCCCTGTGTGGTGCGAAAACAGCTCTGACCTGGAGTCATATGATTTGGGTTTTACTTCACCTCTTTTCGCAAACTAACTGTAAAGCTTCCTAGACTTTAGTTCTCTTTCCTATCATCTACGCAGAGTAATTCCTACCACCCAGGGCTGCAGAGAAGAGTACCTGGCACCTTGTACCCGGAAGTGGTCACCTATCCTTAAGGATTTTACTCTGGTGTAATAGAAATATTTTGTTGCTTTGTTGTTGTCTCCTAAGGGGAACTGGTCTCTGCATCATTAATAGGGGAGGATGGGAACCCATACTGTGTGCTCGAAGAACAGAGAAGAAAACTACGGTGGGTCCCAGTTAGGAAGATGAAAGTTTGGAAAACAAACATATCCAATGAGCATTTTTAAATGATATACTGATGATGTCTCCCTGGTAGAATCTGCAGAAAATTCCACATTGCTCACTATCGATCTGTGGGCTGGTGAATTCTTTATGGAGGCTGCACGGAGCTACAGAGTCCTGTCCCAAGGAGTCTGGTAGAGAGGACAGCTGACATCTGAGTTTCACTAGGATTGTGACAACTGCCTGACCCTTCTAACAAGAAGGACTCACCACCATGATATTCTGTCCTCTAATCCCAGTGACAGCTCCTGTTGGCTTCCAGGGCCAAAGAAGACATCGTCCCTCACCATCTTGCCTTTTAGAATTACTCTTGGTTCCTGGAAGTCCCAAGGTCCCTCTTCTATCACCTCTAAAAGCCAAATTGTGGAAAATACAATACTCAGCATCAATAATTGCGTTGCCCAGTTTGTCTCCAGAACTTGTCCAAAGTCTTGTGGTTAAGCCAGGAGGACAAATCTTTGTCATGTCTTCTTCTGAAAAATTCTGAGGCTGGAGTAGAGTGAGCTTACCTAACCTACCTGAAAGTACAGAGGATGCCAGCACGAGAGAAATGGACAAGATCAAAAGTCGGGCTGGAGTGTTAAGGCCTGAGAAATCAGAATTGGTGTCCATACATCGTGAAGGCCAAGAGATCCAGCAGCTAGTAGTAAGGTCACTGAGTCAGCAATATGGGCTCCCAAAGGGTTCACCTTCCTAGGAGTCACAGCTGCATATTCCCTTATGAACCAACCATGGTATAGCCTATGGGTGGCTTGGCCTTGAATGAAGGGCCAGCATTGCATAGTCAACTATGCCCTGCAATTTTTCACTTGTAGCCCCCTGGCCAGGTCCCTTACTCTGCACTGAGGGAGAGCGCAGACCCCTTGGCTCTCCCTAGGCTCAAGGGGAGCTCCTACAGTCTGGAGGGGTGCTCTCTGTTCCCTACTCCCCCTCTGAAGCAGTGATGTCATCACCCCAGTAAACCCAGGGGACTTGAGAAAAGCCTCTGCTTATTTCTTTCCATAAAGCACTTGTTCAAATTAGTTCCCCAATCTATCTTAGTTACCCTAAACTCAGTATATAGATATATACTAAATCCTAGTACTTTTTCCACATTTTCCTAAGGGAAGCATCCTCTATCTTGAATGAGATCTTGGGACTTGTTGCTGACTGTTGGGATTTCATAGTAATTGTATTTTCACCCAGATGTATTGAACAGATAACAAATAAGAATAGGTAGATAACGTGGGGACTTTTTGCCGTGATTTTGCCAAATAAATCACAAATTAGAGATGAAAGTTCACACTTGAATTGGTTGCGTGCTGAAAAGATAGGATTAAATTTTCTATTGATATTATAGTTCCTGCTATTGTGATCATTCACTCCAGATTTCCTTCTCCTCCTCCTCAGGCTGCTCTCCTGAGATGGGGTGGAAGTTCCTTCAAAGAATTGTTAATTCACTATCAGCTCAGTATCCTCTGGGCTAAAGATAAAGAAATATGAATACAAAAGTGTGATTAGTCACAACTTCCTAAAGTGTGCTTCTCCAAAAGTGGCCAATGTAAAGTTTGGGGATTTATATTTTATTGGTTCCCAATCCAAGTCTCTAATTTTTAAGTCCACTGGCTAGAATAAGAGGTTTTCACTGAATGTTAAAGGTAGAGGCAAAGAAAAACCATGAAGTCTCAGAGTTTCCTTCAGAGAAATAACAGTAGTGCTTTTCTGCCAGCATGGTGACTGGTACAACGCAAGTCCACACACATATGGGAACCAATTCAGATTGTGTCCTCTGTGAGAGAGGTAGAGTCTGAGCCCTTGAGGTTTTCGTATGGCTTGCTTTGAGCCCTACAGCGCCAGGTGACCTTGTGACCTCTTCCTTCCTATTTCCTGTAGCAGCCCAGAAAGGCAAAGGACAAATCAACAGAGAAGGTCTGCTGGACTTCCCCTTCCATAACCATTAGGCTCTTTGCCTTCAACTAGGGCCTGCCCAAATCTGCCTTTGAAAAGAACCTTCTTCTGTGCCAGTCAATTAGAGGTAAACGTTTTATTCTGAATGTGGAGCTTTCCATTTACTAACAGTCCTTAAGCCATTCTGGCTTCACGTCAATCAAAAGTATAAAGCAATTTAAAATATTGCACAGTCTCAGTATCGCATGGACATTTCCAGAAATCATCTGGGTTCTCTCCCTATGCCTCCTTTCTATACCCCAAATTTCAGTAGGGACTCCATTACTATTAAGATAAATCAATTAAAATATATTTTTACCTCTAAAATTCATTTACTGTGTTTCAATCAATATTTTGAAGAAGTCAGCAAGAATAATGACATACATTTCATTGTATAGTAACCTGGGCCCTGGAAACTTTACACATAAATGAGGCATGTGAGTCTATGTCACCTGTACTTAGCTACATGCCTAAATTTCCTCCAAAGGACCTTTAATTGGTTAGCTTGGAGGGATTTGATTCTGCTCGCAATGCAAATAGCCCTTAGTTTTCAATCTCTACCCTACAGCGTAGCTAAATTCCTGAAACTTTCCTGAGCTCAGCTTTTGGTAGAACAAAAGTGAAGTGTGTCAGGCTCAGGTGAGACCGAATAAGAATTGTGAGCCTAGGGATGACTGGATTTCACATTCATCACAATCTTGACTATGACTCGCCTGAAATCAGGGATTTCCCAGGAAACTGCCGGTTCGGGGATGCTAACAGCTCCCTTGGCAACCACTCAGGGCTCTCTGGGACAACCAAAGCTCAGGATGGACCTTCAGGACATCCATAGCTTCATCTACTGGCCTACTGCAGGCAAAGCAGCATCATTTACTAAGGATCCTATTTCTTCTCCCATTACCAAAGAGGATGTTGGCGAATGGATACCTGTTTGTCCTTCCCTTGAAGCCACAAATAAATGAACTGTCCTGAAGGTCTGGGACCGCCTTTTGGAGAAAGGGACTCTTAAGGAGAAACGTCTGTGGTACAGAAACTCAGAATGTTCACGCTGCTTTGGGTGCGGATTCTTGTCGCTGCCATGGCAATGGGAATAAAATTATTTTCCGACACACAGGGGACTTTCCACTTCCACTGGATATAAAGTAATTTTTATTAGATTATTATCATTTTAATGAGTACTAATCAGCTGGTAAACATATGGGCAAAGCTTATATCAACACCTGTTCTCTGCTGGTAGGGAGATCTCTTTGCAGCGTTCCGCATACATAGGCTTAGTTCATTAAATACTAAATACTGTATTAATAATTGACTTCCTTGGAAACGAAATGCCCCCAACGCTATGTGTTCTGCTTTAATTTTCCTTGTAGAAGCACAAAACACATAGAAAGCTGCTCGTACAGGGTATTTTAACCAAGTAATCACAATTATTACTGCAAACCACAGTTCTGATACTTTTTTGCTGATTTCCAGGGACTTGTGAAAAATTCCCCTTTTTTTCCCTTTGCGAGACTATTCATTTCATTTAGCTTTTAAAGGCTATTTGTATCCAGTTTCAGCTGCAGGATCTCGCTTTCTGAAACTAAAATACAACCTACTTTTTCTTTCCTTTTTTTCTTTAGGCAAATAAGAAATTAGAATCTTATCTACTTAGCTCAATTTATTAAATAAATTTACTAAATAGCTGCAATTTGGATTCAACATTATTATTATTTTTTTTTTTGCGGTACGCGGGCCTCTCACCGTTGTGGCCTCTCCCGTTGCGGAGCACAGGCTCCGGACGCGCAGGCTCAGCGGCCATGGCTCACGGACCCAGCCGCTCCGCGGCATGTGGGATCTTCCCAGACCGGGGCACGAACCCGCATCCCCTGCATCGGCAGGCGGACTCTCGACCGCTGCGCCACCAGGGAAGCCCCAACATTATTTTTTAAAATAATTTTTAACTCTTCATTTGATATTTATTTAATTTGTAAGAATAAGGATAAAACAAGGAAACTAAAATAGAGAAATAAAGTCAAATGAAGCCAGTAAAACAGAGAAAACTCATTCTTTAACCAGCACGTCATGGTAAATATGTTCCATCTGCGCTCCCACTGGGAAGCGTAATATAATATTAATAATGTGAATGCTAATGATCATTTATTTAGTGACTACTGTGTGATACACACTATGCCAGGTGCGTTGTTTAATTTTTTTTAAAAAAAGCCTGTAAGTAGCTATTATTATTTCCATTTTTAAGATGAGTACACTTAGGTTCAGTGAGTTTAAATTCTCTGAACTACTGAGCACTAAATTGGGAATTAACCTAGGGCTCAATCCCATGTTCTTCTACTATCTTATGCTGTTTTCTCTCCCTGACAATAATAGTTACGTTTACAGTCCTAAGCTTCTACTCTGTGTGCCAGGCATTGTATAGCTATCATTTCTAATCTTTGTAGCAACCCTCTGAGATAGCTATTTTAATCTGTCTTTAACAAGAACGAGTTCAGAGAGATCTAATTTCTTGTTCAGATTTGCACAGTTAGGAAGAGGGAGGATAAGATTTCAAACCTGGATCTGCCTGACACCAGAACTGGGGTTCTTTCCATTTGGTATCACCACCTCATCAGGGGTCAATGGTGGATGGATGGGGAAGAAGAATACACTTCTCAAAACTGACCTTGCAGCTCACTGCCAATGATAAATTAAGGTATTAAGAAATAAACACTCTATCTATAGGATACTTTTCACAGGTCTAGTAAATTAATCAGAAAAGCTTTGCAGCTTATGGATAGGTCAAAAGGTAACCCAGCATCTTATAACTACATGAAATGCTTGCATCTCATATTTCATTTTTCTACCAGCTCTGTTGATCTTAATGCCTGTTCACTATCTACTTGGATATTGGGTAACTTACTGAACATCACAAAATGAGAAGAGAAGCTCCATTTCAAACCTGAGGTTCTTGATTTTCAAAACCAACTGGTTCTAAAGTACAACCAATCCTCTCTATCAGCTATTTGGTCTTTCATATTTTAAGAGCAGAAGACTTGTAATTAATGCTCTGGAAATATGGAAGCCAAACTCTATCCTTTAGGATACATGTCTTAAAGGAGATGTGTATCGTAGGATTATGTTTCTGAACTCTGAAGATACTAAACAAGAATGACATAATTCTGTTTCCCCATGTTGTTGACATAAGACGACTGGTGGGGCTATGTGTATGTATTGGGGGTGGGATACAGTGGGATACACAGAAGATTAGGTCTTTCTTAACAGATGGGCACCTCTATGACCTACAGTATGTAAGTCCCTATCTCATTTCCCAAGCCTTTGCCTCACAATTAGAATGTGCAACTCTGCCCAGTTTGAGAGGCAGTCATGATGTGCCGAGAACCATCCTCGTACGACCTCGGTTCCCCACACTGGGCTAGGGAGCCGCCACTGAATCAAAGTATCGAGTCCCAGCTCTCCCCATCCACAGGCAGCCAATGGCAAGGCTTGCAGCTTTGTTCTCACTTTTGTTTGGACAACTCAGATCTGTAACTCGTTGAGTCACTGGAGGCTGCTGCTCTGATGGGTGAAGCCAGATGGTGACAGCCCCCTACTGATTCTCATCCGTGGGTCACACTTTCTTGTTGTGACCTTGCTGCCACCTTTACAAACCACAATGCTACTTGAATTACTGAATTAGTATTAAATTTACCTTAACCCTTGGACACTTTCTTTGGCCACTTAATAGCACCCCAATAGCCATCTATCAAACCTGTTCAATTCTAGTGTACCACAGTCACTGTCTCTCTGCCCAAGGATGCCTCAATGGTTCATTGTGTCTCAGTCTCAAGATGGAAAAAAATAACTTTGTCATTCTCACTCTATCAGCCTGAGTGTCTATACCACGAGTATGAGTCTCATTGTAGTTATTTTTCCCCATAGCATTACTTTGCTTTGGCATTTTATTTATTTACTTTCCTTTATTAATTTTTTTTTTTAATATTGGAGTATAGTTAGTTAACAATGTTGTGTTAGTTTCAGGTGTAGAGCAAAATGATTCAGTTATACATATACATGTATCTATCATTGTAGTTATTTTAATACAATTCTTTTTCTTCTTTTATATTAGCCTCAGTTTTCCCTGATGTATTTTTCAAAATGAAAATAAACTAGTTAAAAATCTCTGAAGATAGGCTCTCCATTTTGAGCCTGATATAGCAGCTTAGTTCTCTAGTTACACTTCCATGGAAGAAACCTGCATCCAAGTAACAAACGTGTAACGGCACTCACCCAGGAGAATTATAGTGGGTTGAGGCTGACAATTTATTGCTGCTGCTAAGAAGGTGTGAGTGAGTTGCCACCCCTCTAGGCTACAGCTCAATGAACAAAACAATCTTTTTCTATGTCTTCACAGAGCTGGCATGGCTGGCAATATTCTTTTTATTTAATTAACTTTCAGTTAGTATTTCTCAGGGGTAGATAGAAATGAAAATTCTAAAGTTTTCTTATATGAATAATTCCTGGCAAATACTTTTAAACAGGAAGAAGAACATAACTTCAGTATTTCATAACTTTTGTTGTCAGTTCAGTATTTGTCTGCCTTCTCAAATCAGACCCACAGCTGTTTGATGATGACTCGCAATGTACAAGGCACCCACTATGTACGGTTCTGATGGGACCTTCTCAATTTAAAACTCTGCCTCTTCCAGGTCAAACACCTGCTTCCTCCATGTTTTCTCACAATGATGCTAACTGGCATGCCTCTCTCTTTAAGGGTCACAATAGCACCAGGGACAATTTGGAATTTCAGTGGCCACTTTGGGGGGTTCTTGATAGGAAAGAGATTATTAAATTGACATTAGCTTAGAACAGAAAGCAAAGATGCTTTCATGAGGAAGCTCTCTCGTTTGCCTAAAAGATTACTTTGTTTAGGAAAGGAGACACACCCTTCTCTGCTGATTTTTGCTGCTATTGTTGTTTCTTTTTTTAATTGAGGGATTATTAAATGATGGCTTTTTAATTGTAATTAAATTGTGATGAAATTGTCAAGAGCCCAGGCTATGTCTAAATCAGCTGTACATCATTCTCTTTTGTGTGTATGTATGTCGATATTTTTACAGAGGAAACGTAATTGCTTTTGTATATTAATCTTCTATCTTGCAACCTTGCTATAATCACCTAGTAGTTCCAGCAGTCTTTGTTGCTGTTGTTGTTGATTGTTTTATTTTTTCCCTACATAGACAATCATGTCATATAATTACTTTTTACAGCAATAATTTCATATTTTTTTATGAAGCTGACTCCCTCTCATTTGTTTTCTATTCCTCTTCCTCCTTTTTCTACTCTCTCAGGAAACATTCAAGGTTAACTGATTATAAAAAGTCAGTTAAGTGCTTACTCAAATATTTAGTCCAGATAAGTAGTCTAAAATGTCCCAAAGAAAGGAAAAATTAGTTACTAAGCTGTGTTTCCCTTTGTGTTTTATTTTGTGTTTCTCTTTATGTATTTCGTGTTTCTATTTATGTATATTTATATAGTAGCCTGTTACTATAGTTATAAGAAAAAGCTTTAGTTCTAAGATAAAAGATGTACTTTAGTATGATTCAAAGGCTTTAAAAAATTAGTTTACTGTATAAGAATAATGTCACCACCATAAATTTCTCAAGATTTAACCTTCCTAAATATCCTGCATTAGTTTGGTGAATTAAGTAGAATGTCACTGTTTTCATAGCTTGTTTAAAATTTTTAATTATATTTATTAAATTGTAATCAACTAAATGGAATGATAATGATGAATAACTTTTTAAAGGTTTAACTGTATGAAATTCTTACAATCCTACAAATCATATGATTTAAGGTGTTAACTAAAATTAGTAATTTTCAGATACTTAACTAAATTTAGATCTTAGACTCATGATTAAGTTAATTAATAAGTAATCTTTGGAAGCCCATAAAATTTCTAAACAAGCCACAGACACAAACATTGGTTAGTTGAACCTAATTTTAATTTACTCTTATTTCTAAAAATGGCAATAGATTAACAAAATACGCAAATAATTTTGATGACTTTATATATGTTTATTTTTGCCTTCTTAAATAAGTGTTCATGTAAAAGAATAGCTAAACACTTTCACAAATTTTTGTTCCCTGGTTTTCTCTTGTGTTTGGAGAGAAAAAAATTGCTTTTTTCCCCTAAATAATTACTTTTTTTTTGCGGTACGCGGGCCTTTCACTGTTGCGGCCTCTCCCGTTGCGGAGCACAGACTCTGGACGCGCAGGCTCGGCAGCCATGGCTCACGGGCCCAGCCGCTCCGCGGCATGTGGGATCTTCCCAGACCGGGGCACGAACCCATGTCCCCTGCATCGGCAGGCGGACTCTCAACCACTGTGCCACCAGGGAAGCCCCTAAATAATTACTTTGATTAAAGATAATCTGTATAAATGATTATTTAAAGTAGGTAGAGAAGCTATAGAAATATACAAATGTGTATACAAATCAATGGATTTTTTTCTAATTTTTTATTTTGAAACATATGATACACTTACGCTATGTGTGTTACACTGCATTATATATTATATTATATTATACTGTACATAATATTAAATAATATACTAAACTTCCAAGGCCCAAAATTCTGTCATTAGCCTTCACGGTATTAAGACGAATCCTTTCTAGGATGCACAAGTTATCTCCTTTGTTAAGAGAATTTCTCAGGCTTTTAGGAATTAGTTGTAGACTCTGCCCCTTTTCAAGCTGAGAGGACTAATTAATGCAATAGACTTATATGATACCTAAGGTTTTGTCACCAATAGGTAGAAGCTGCCTTTCTAAAACATCCATCTAAGTAGTCATCTTAAAAGCTACAGCATACCCTATGTTGAGGGTAACTCAACATCTCATCCTCCAGTAGAAGGAAAATGATGGATTAGCCCTTGTACAAGGATTGACTCTGCTCTCTGGACACCCCTCTTATCATGATCAACAACATCTTGGCAACGGAGAAAATCTTAATATCATGGATTAATATCCCATGGTCTGTCTTTTTCTTTCCTTGGTCAAAAAGGAGGACTGAAAAAGAAAAGCAGGACCTGACAGCTGAAACCTGGCCTGGAACTCTCCATCTCTGGTGTAACTAGGAGCTGGCCCGGCACTCACAGCTAGGCATTAGTGTTTACCTGTTAGATGTAAGCAATTCCGCTAAACACCCATATTAGATCAGGTCACTTCTGCGACCATGAGGGATCAAGACAAAAGCAAGAGCACTTCATAATCATGTCTGAACACAAACAAAACATGAACATTTTTTAAAACCACAAAATTATCAAGCATTTCCCTATCGTGACCAATATATGTAACCACTGATACTTTAGCAATTACAGCTTTAATGTCAGTCTGTATTTTCCTCCTTCTAGTTGAGATCTTTTAAGATTGTCAGTCAGAATTACTTCTATTTCAAGTCAGTATCAAATCCAAAACAAAGACTTGCTTCCCTAAGTACTCCCCAAAAGCACCTAAAAACCCCAATGTGATATATATAGTTAGTCCTAACACTTCAACATGCCCCATGGTGAGTTTTCTTCCTCTTTGAAATAGCAATAAACCCAGCTTCAAATAGCAGTAAACCCAACTTCAACACAGGTGTCTTCTTAGTGGACATCAGAGGACATTGACAGTCAATCAATAAAATGCAGTTCCTGATTTAAGACATGTCCTATCCAATGTGGAAACAGGCGACTATTTATCAACATTTATTATATAAAGTTACATAAAATGGTAAGTTAAAAGCAGCACTACTGAACTCAGGGACCAATAGGATATGTGAATTGAAGATAGAGAGGACCAAAAGCTGACTCTAGCATGAAGTCTGAGGAAGATATAAATTCCTATTTGGATCTGTTAAGATTGCTGTATATAGGAATATTCAGATGGGAATATGAAAAGGCTTCTGGAATACAGATTTGGAATTTAGAAGAGGAGTCTATTCTGAAGAAAGAGATATGTATGGAGGTCAGAAATGAAGATGAAGCTTCTCGTGAAGAGACAGTAAAATAAGTAGAAAGTTGAGGACTGAAATGCTGAATTTTGGAGGATCCCATCAGTTAAGGGGCAGACAGAAATGAAAGAGAATGTTCAGAGAGATGAGGTGACAGCTAGCAGATAAAAGGGTACCCAGAACAGTTTATGGAGTGTGGTAAACACAGAGTATATTTTTTCTCTGAATGAATACACAAAAGTTATAATTTCCAATTACAATTTTACCTCTCAAAATATCAATATTTCTCCACTTTTGGTAAAATTTCCTTTATTGTGATTTTTCTGCTACCTTTGGTTAATCTAAAAATCTTGCCTTGATCAATGTCTGACTCAGACTTCCCCTCTTTGAGAAACAGTGGCAAAGCAAGTACACTCAATCCTATTTATATTTTTTAAATTACTTGCCTGCATTGTACTGCCTGAGTAGTCAAGAGGTCCCAGAATATCTGAAATACATAAACAAAGAAACAGGAAATAGTTAACGGCTGCTTCTGCAGCAGCTCGGTAAATTAGAATAATCAAATGCATCTTGGAGTAAACTCATGTGCACGTAGCTGTAAACAGTAATCTCCATTCTTTTAAAAGTACAAATCATTTATTACAACAATTCATAATCATTCTCATTTCAAGTTCTAGATGAGAATAAGTCATAATGAGAGAATTTGTACTTTCTAATTAGAGTTGATTTTTTTTTAAAGCAGAGAAATGAAATGGTGAATTACTACAAAGGAGAGGAAGTCTACAGTCAATTAACTGAAGAAAAAGAAAGAGAACTTAAAACATGTCCAAATCAAATGAGATAAAAAGTTTCAGTCACTCAGGGAAATCCACAAAGTACATATCCTTTCTCCCAGAATCCCGTAGAATTTTGTATAGTAGAGGTAAGACAGTACCGTGAGTTGCTGTGGAAGAAGAATTTGGTGGGTTGGCCATGCTTTGAAAAGGCCTCCATTTTGGGTGTGTGCCAGGTTTCCCCGAGCACTCAGTGCACACAATTACTGCATTTGCATGTGTAAATTGGGTAATGGCGTGCCTAACTATCAGATTTGTATGTGAAAATGCTATCAGCATATGCACTATTGGTTGTGTGCCCACTGAAAGAGGACTTTTAATGGGGTTGCACTAGTTGGGGAGCAAAATTTCTAAGAATCTGAGAGCAGGTTCTACATACCTGGATCCAGCATAGACGCCCCTATGGATAACTGGCACCCCCAATAATTACTTTGTTGTTGTATATCCTCTCAAATACTATCTAGGGGAGGAAATTCATCAGAGGACCATTTGACCAATTCTAATTAGCACAGAGCAAAACTGTACCCAAGTTACTCTTGGCAGTGCCTATCTGAGCCAGATGAACAGACTGCTGTGCAACCAGTCCATTCATCTTGGCCATCGTAACAGTCAACACGGATCTTTGTTAAATTGACTTAGGTTCTTTTTCTCCCTCCCTAAGATACAATATTTCTCAGACATCTTTTTTTGTCACATCATTTTACTTTTCTGAAGACTTCAATGTTTCTCAATTACATCATAGAAGGAAACAGACAAAACTGTTGTCCCTCCGCCTTCCAAAATAGGTAAAACGTAATGATCATTCATTCACCCTACCTCAGTGGATTTCTTTCTTCTAGAAGTTTCCACGCTTATTTATTAGTACCCTAGAATGCAAAACATAGCCTGTCTGAGAATTTGCCCAAGAAACATAGCCATCATATTTCCTGAATCAAAAATTGGTTCACATGGTGTGGGGATAATAGAATCGAATATTTCAAATTGAGTTTGATAAAAAAAAAAGCTGGGAGGTTTGGCTGTTGTAGCTCAAAGGTGCCTTCTGAGTAGCGCCCTTCTGGTAACCCTTACTTCCCCTGCCCTCCTCCCCTCCAGGAAAACCAACCTCAATGTAAAGCAACTGTCACAATACATCTCTGAGAGCCCTGCTTTCTGCTATCGTACAAATTGCTCACCTTAACTCGGGATTTAATCTCTTAATATAATCTTCTGTCAAACTGCTCGGAACAAACTGATTATGTATATAACTTGGTCTTTTTTTTCACCCATCCATCTTTCCAGCAGTCTTTCTCAAAGTTTGTTCTGAGTAACATTTAATAAGAAATACCTGGAGAACTAATGAGACATGCAGACCCTATGCCTCATTCCAGATCTACTGAGTTAGAAGTTGGGGGAGTGAGACCTAGGAATCTGTAATTTAACGAGTTCCTTGGGTGATTTTTACAGACCAAAGCACGCACGTTGTGTAGTTTTATCTTAGTTGTGTTGTTTGCCTTCTTCCATTTAGCTGCGAGGGGGGTCTCAGTATTGAGTTGCAACCAATCAAAAGCAGGCGTTGCATACTTCTCCTTTAATACAGACGGGACCATTCTATGGTTGTAGTTATCAGAATGAAATCTTAGCAAGAAAATACAACATGAGTATTCAAAATAAGTGTCATAACATAAAACACGCTTCTGTCCAGGGAGATCACTGCCTTATTCAATCTGCTGGCTTCACCTACAGATATTGTCGAGAAATGGCAGACTGAAAGACCCCAGATCATCTCTACTTAAGGTTTGCCATGTATGGGTATCTCTCAAGCAGTTATCCCTGCTCCAAGAATGCATGCATTAGGTGATAAGCACAGACTGATTTATGATCACTCAATATCGGAAAGGTGTAGCATTCCATTTCACCAATGGTATTCTGCTAGATTAGAAAGTATCATGAACACATTGGAGAATCCCCAGCCCAGGAACCATAAACCACTGTATTTTTTCCCCTACTTTTTAATTTAACTATGTGTTTTGGATTACATAAATAACTATGAGCCTATATTTTCTTTATAAAATAAATCAGTCTCTCTACGTAGGAATCACTAGTTAGATTGAATATTAGGGCATGTATAAAATTGCATGCTTAAAAGACACGAAAACATTTCTCAATGAGAGAGAAGCTGCTCACAAGTGACCTTCATGTCGAACAGTGGGGGGGGAGGGGTCAGCACTGCCACTAAATCATTTTGATTCACAGATGAGATCAACATATTCATATTTGTTTGCCAAATGTGTATTTTAATTTAGGCTTTTCTGATTGATGCGTGTAATTTATGCTGCCCAGAACTAAGGCGTCATATTTTTCTTTTTTCCTAACTAACAGGGGGAGACTTTCTTGGAAACAGATAAAGGAAAGAGTCCAGTAATTTGTAGCAATGTGACTACAGCCACACATGTCCTAGAATTAATGTTCTTCATTAGGATGAGTAGGATCAGCTGTATGTATACATCAGGCTTTTAATTAACTCAGTCCCCACAACAGGATTCATGATTCAAACTGTTAGCGTTTTTTTCTTAAATCACAAAATAAAAAAATTGGGTGGCACATCTTTTTTACATGCGAAAAAAAAAAAAAGGAAAGGATGCTCAGAGAAATCAAAGGCTCTTTGTATTACACCGAGAGTGCTCAGAAGATCTGTATAATCCTGTGTAAATCAGCTAAAGGAGAGCTTGGCATTGAGTGAGTCCAAAGGGATGGTGAAGACTCGACCATTGTGACAGTTTCCTCTCTGCAGAATAGATACGATTTCAGTTTATTTGTATTGATGTCTTTAACGAACATTTGGAATTTGTTAGATATTTTTAGCTGCCTTGTTCTTGCAGAACTCACCTAGTGATATTTTAATAAGACACCACCAGTGTAAAGAAACTTCAGTAAGGCAACATGAGGAGCTTAAGTGAGGGGTGAGGGGAAAAACTTTTTATAGCAGCTTCATTCTCTGAGATCATATTAACATAAATTTGACAGTTAATCTCCATATTGCAAAAAGGCTGCCCAGACTTATTTAATTAAACTTAGAACAAATATGTTTCTTTATTTGCCAGGTACAGCTTTTATCTTAAAATATCCACTTCCAATTATGGTGCAAGATTACGGTTTAGGGCAGGAGCATGGGGCAGGGGATGGTAAGGCCAGAGCCGATGGAGGGATGTGCAGTTACGTACAGATCCCGGCTGCTGATGCCTGATGCTCCTGGCACCCGTGATCCCGAAGAATTCTACGAGAGATGCTGATCGTTTGTAAAAGTTATTTCTTTGCTTCAGATTTCAAGTGACAGAATTAAAATTTGATTGAGATATTTTTCCCAGACACATTTAAAATCTATTCTTTAATAAATGTTTGCTGGACAGATGTCCAAACTATTTATCCAAAGAACTACGGAAGAATGAACCTCCTTCGACATCAGGAGGCACTGCATTTATACTTCGGATCCATTCCGTATTGAACGGCAAATGATCTAACCTTTATGAATCTTGGGTGCCTCTTCTGCTGAGATTATCTCATAATTTTTGGTGAGGAGGAAATAGGATTCATTCATTCGAAAAATATTTATGGGACACCTTCCTTGTGTCAGTCCCTCTTCTGAGCAGTAGTGAACAAAGTAATATTCCTGCTTTCCTGGAGCTTACATTCTAGTGGAGGAAACAGATAGATAAATGGATTCTATAATGTCAGGCAGTTTTAAATTCCATGAAGCAGGACTGCAGAATAAGATTAAGGGTGGTGGCAGTGGGAAGTTGATGTTCAGATAGGGGCGGGAAAGGTCTGACAAAGGGACGTTTGAGCAGAATGGATGGGAGTGAGAAAGCAAAGCCTGAGAATTAGGGGGGAAGAGAGCTCCAGGCAGAGGAAAAGTAAGCTCAGAATTGCTGACTGGGAGCTGACTTTGCTTACTGAAGTAACAGCCAGGACAGGAGTGGGTGAGCATTGAGTGGGAGGAAACGAGGTTTAGCAAACCTGACTCCAGGCTGACTTTCTCACCTCCTTTCCCACCACCCCTTGTGGAATTCAGTCCCACTCCCTGATGGGATGCCATTGAAAGACGGATGGCAGGGAAGTGACAGGATCTGTTTGCATTTTACAAACATCATTTAGGCTGCTATGTGGAGCACAGACTTGTAATACGGCCGGGGCGGGAGGAGAACAGGAAAGACAGATGTAAGAAATGATTGCTATTTTTTTAGACAGGACATTACAGTGGCTAGGGCTGTGTTAAGAAGGATGAAGGAGATAAAATTGATCATTTCAGGATATATTTTGAAGGTAGAACTGACGGGATTTGCTAACGGATTGGATCCCGTTCCTCTTGGACAAGCTACACAAGTAAAGATTATATTTACCTAAGGTCACTCTGCTACAAAGTAAACCAATAAGAACACCAAATGGTTTCAGAAATACAGCAAACAGGCAAGCCTTCTCGAGAGGCAATAGTATGGTTGGGTATCGCACAGGACTTGTCCCATTGTTACAGAGCCGTAGAGGTGATGGAAAGCCTCAGCCTTTCGTTAACTGTTAATATCCTAAAGTACCATGAAACATTTGGAAAATCCCTGCAGGGGTTCCGATGTACGTACATACTCGTTGAGGTAATATATGTGCCCCCCCTCCGCCCACTGAACCAACAAAAGCAGCCATCTAAAAGCAGGGACAGTAACATGGAAAGAACATGATGGTGGAAGTACTCTTCTCTGCTACTCAGGTAGAAATAAGAGGTCAGATCAACCCAGTGGAATTTTCACACCAACAGAGCATAATCCTCCATGTTACAAACCCCAGGAGAACAAGACTGTCTATTCTTCATACCATCAGGGACTACTTCATGCTACATGGCCAATAATATTTGTTGAAATGAACAAAAGTGAAAAATACTAGGGCTTTTCAGGAATAAAACAGCTTTCAGATATCTAGCCTCTACAAGCAACATTTTGGGTTTTGGTGAGACTTGAAGTAATTGCCATTTACCAGTTACAGATACAAAATGTTTGTGGTCTTTTTATTCCTCTCAATAAAACGTCCTTCTGTCATATCATAGCCTGGGCACTTGACAATTTGGAACTATTGCCAATCAACTAGGATGCCCAGTTTCCACATTTCTCAGTGTGGCCAAAAGAATAACTTGAACCCTTCATACCACAAACGTGTCCAGCACATGGCTTCCGTTATAATAAGTCTGGTCATCTGTCAAAAGTGGAGAGCAGGCGGTTGTAACCCTGAGGAAAGAAGATGTACTAGAGGGAGGTAAGTGTCTCCATACAAGACACGAGTGGGCTGGTCATGAACTTGGCTGCCGACACCCTGGAAACAGACTGCTGAGTGGTAGATTTTCTGCTCCTTATTCCCATATAGTGTACCCCTAACTTCTTGACTCTCTTCTCTATTGAGTTTCAAGCCCCCAGGAATACGCCATCATACAGGAGATTGGCTGAGTAGTTTTCTGGGGACTTCTTAGCCTCCTTCAGAGAAACTGGGAGGAGTAAAGAGAGAGAATTCTCTCCTTTTCCTTGAACACTATTGAGCCATTGTGTCTTGAGAATGTAGAAGAGGATGGTAGAATATAAGAATCAGGAATAAATTAACTTTCCCCCTTAGAATAACATCCCAAATAATATATTTATTAGTTTCTCACCAATTGGTGAGATACAAAATCAAAATTATGATCATACTCTGGGCAGTCATACTCTGGGCAAACAATATATTTATTAGTTTCTCACCAGTTGGTGAGATATAAAATCAAAATAATGATCATACACTGGGCAAATAAAAGGTATGTTACCTTTTGTAACATATATCACTTCACTTTTGACAGAGTAATTTTACATGCATTTACTTGTTTGATAAGGGTAGACGGGGTAGAAATTGTTTCTGAACGAGTTATAGATATCAAATATGCTCATCCAGACTCAGTGATTTGCCCAAGGATACGCAGTATACAGTGAGCCAGGACTCGACGTGGGTGTCATACCTGACTGGGTGCAGAAGCTTTGCGGCGCAGTGAGGAAGAGCAGAGTTTATTAATGTCTGGGCAGTCTATAGATTTTTAGTTCTTAAAGCTTATTGTATTTATTATTGTGACAACTTTTTGATGCACTATTGCGTACATTTCATAGGCAGAAAAGTTAAAAGTCAGGCTGTAATAAAATCAGGTAGTAATGATGGAAACAGGATTAGAAGCCAGGCTCCCCGCATGGGAACTTCACAGTGCTCATACTCAGGTTTTGTCTACATTTCTCCCTATAATTAAAAAAACAGAAATAGTAATAATTGCAGATAAATTAATATCCACAGTTGATCTGGTTTATAAGTGACTACATTTCTCCATTATTTCTTTCCTCCCCGACATGGTATGGTGTGCATTCTACCTCATCAGATAGGATCGATGTTTGTGTTTTGAAGGTCAGGAGATTGGCAGCAGTAGAAATTAAATTCCAGAATCCATCCGTCAGCCAGGTCTATTGCAAGCAGATGCTCTTTTTCTCTGCAATTGCCATGCCAGTGGCCTTAACCCTGATTTGGAAGGACAACTCAATCAACTACAGAAAGGAAGGCTTTCAGGGATTCTGGAGCCGTCTTGGACTTCTCCTGAATATCACTATCGTGAAACAAATGGCTTATCAGGAGCTGCTTCTCCAGCAGATCTCTATCATGGGTATTCTGAAAAATGTCCAGTGAGGCACTGATAAATTGGGAGCATTTTACAAGGTTAAACAGTGACCCTCTTTTGGCTTTGAGAGTCAGGAAGATACAGGGAAAAAGTAGAAATTAAAGGCAAGTGAGAAGAAGCATATCAGGTAAAAGGCTAAAGGGAGCTTACAGGCTACAAGGTGTCAGAAAGAAGACAGCTGGAAAAAGAAATAAAAAAGAAGAAGAAGGAGACAGATGAGGCCACTGGTCCTTAGCAGAAACTGCAGGATTCCCACATTCAGGTCAAAGGAGGGACATCTGTCTGGGGTTAAGTTTTACAACTTATAATTTAGAAACGTACACGCTTCAGGACGTATACCCCTAAAGCACAAAATCTGAAAAGTATTGGATTTTGGACTTAATGTGATTCTATGACCAGCAGGCTGCCGTCAGGGCTAGAACATTCAAAAAAGGCAGTTTTCAATGATCACCACCCATGAGTCTCCTACACATGTTTTTAGGTTGCAAGAGAAGTCTCCAAGCCTGGCCAAGTCTCTTCTCAGATCACACCTGAGTCTCTTGTCCTGGGAATTGTCCCTTTATCATTTGGCCTCTTCATGTTCATGGCCCATGTCACCCTTACTTGCCCATGATTGACACAGGTGATTTGCCTGTACTTGCAGTACTGGGTCTCGCCCAAAGCCTATTTTGGACTTCACTGTTCTCCTAACTAGTCTGAGTTCTGACAGAAAGAATTGGGAGGTAATATTCTATTTTCAGCTCTCTAGTTAACTAGCACTGTAACCCTGGGAAGTCAGTTTCTTAACCTCTCTTGGCCTCACTCTTCTCAACTGCACAATGAGGAAATTTGGCTTGAACAGTGAAGCTCCTCAGAGACCCAGGGAAAGGATTACTTCCGTGCACTCTTTGGCCAGATTTAGCTGAGTAATATTTTAGAATTCTGTATAAAATTTTGTTTGGAAAAAGGCTTGGCCACTAAAAAGCGGTTTGCAAACTTCTGAACTAGAGGGTCACCAAATTCCATTTGAGATTCAGTAATTTAGTCCTTTATCCAATCATTTAATCTCATAATCAATCTTCATTTGAAAACTGAAGATCTAGCATTGCCTGATGAAAATATCTGGGGTTGAGGTGAATTATAAGCAACTCAAGAGCAGAGAATATACATTTTAGTATCTGCATATATATATATATATATGTATATATATATATATTTATTTATCATGGGGTAAATTGTACTGCAGACACTTAGTACAATTCAGTAAACACTTACAGAGTGCCTGTTTTATACCAACACCTTCTTATTTCTAGGGATGCAAAGACGAGTCAGGCATTCTTTAACAGATCCAGTGGTCAGATGTTGGCAGGATGAAGAAATGAATATAAGTAAAAGAAGAGGGAAAACTCGGAGGCAATTTTCAGCCAAGTTGACATAGATATAGATTGGTAACCCACTTAATGGTGTATTTTATTATTTATCTAAGTTTCAATGCAAATTAAAAAACTAATAAGATTGACCGTACTAATTTTGCTTGAGGAAAATTTTCCTTTCTTGGCTTTTTCAAACTCAGTAGAAGTCGTAAGTGTTATATTCCACCCTGCAAGAGAATAATTTTCATGGCTGAGGCTGTTGTAGCTGACCCCTAACTACTCACAGAATTTACCAATTTAAGGAGAAGTTTTGATATTACAGTGTTCCTCTTGAACTCCTCCTTGAAACACCCTCTGAGCAACTGTCTGTCCACCGTCTGGTGGCCCATTCTGGTAGCTCTCACTGCAACAGTAAGCAAACTCCAAAGGAAAGTTTATCAGTTCCATAAAGTCTTAACCGTCTACTTGTTTTTCTCAGCCAAATGACTCCCAGAAACAGTATCACGTGCAGATATACAAGCATAGCCTCTGAAGCCAAACTATTCTTCAAATGCTTGTTCTTCCCTGGTTTCCTAACTGAGAAATATAGATAAAAAATTGTACAGTCATCCCCAGGTATTCATGGGGGATTGGTTCCAGGACCCGCCAGGGATACCAAAATCTGCAGGTGATCCAATCCCATAGTCAGTGCTTGGTATCTTCAGGTGCTACATCTGCGAATACAAAGGGCTGACTGCTCCTGAGAGGCTGTTTGAGGATATGATAGATGGGAAACACTCAGAGTGTTATTGCACTTAAGAGAGCCCTAAAAGCTGCAGTTACTATTATCATTATCAAAATGTTTTTTAAAAACTCAGTGAGTTCAACACGATGTATGATGTCTACGTGGAAGATTTCTCACACCTGCCTTAAAAATTTTCACACTGAAACTGTGGAGCCCTCTGGATGAAAAGTCAGAGTGGGAAATAGCAAGGGCTTGGGAGTCAAGGTGCTTGGGTATTGGCCCTACTTCTACCGCACTCAAGAATCCCCAGAGATGCAGTAAAACGCAGACTCCAAGGTCCCACCTTAAACCTCTAGAGTTGGAATCTCTGGAGGTGGAGCTCAGGAGGCTCAAACACACAGCAGAGCCTCACACACATTCAGCCGCCCAGGGTTTGTACACCAGCTCTGCCATTTCCCTGCCGCCAGCTTGTGATCTGGGGCCTGTTGCCTGATCTCTTCAAAACCTGTTTCCTCACTTATAAAATGGGGCTGCTTGCTCACAAACACATTGTAGAAATTAAATGAGACACTGCATGGAACATGCTCAGCTAGCTGGTCTGGCACAGAGGAGGTATGTTTGATATATGATGGGTATTAGGTCCTTTAAGCTGTGTCCCTGTGTAGAACTAAATCATCAGAATGCATAGAAAAAACTTTTGGACGGTACTAATGTACGCACTGAATTCTGTTGAAGAGTAAGTGCGCAGATCACTTTTTTTGCTGAACCTTGACTCTTTCTTGTGGTGGGCTTGGAGGTGGGCTGGGAGGACACCCATCCTTCTGTAATAAACAGAGCACAGCAACTGGTGAGGCTGAGTGTGCTGAAACCCTTTGTTGTACTGAGGCAGAAAAACCAACGTTTGAGTACCACTGCCCTAAATGGACTTGTATGATTTTTTTTTTTTCAGGCACTATCATCTATCTCCTCACCCTCAATTCAGTCTTTGCTTTCATCTTCCACTCTTAGGGAACGTGGGGCCAATTACAGTAACTCACTTATCCCAAATCCCTGGTTTATTTGTCTCTCCCCTTTCTTTAAAGTCTTCTAATATTGACTGAAATTTAAAAATTTGGACTGTCTTATTTTATATTTATTTTAGGAAATTAAATCAATCAATTCAATTCATTTATATAAGAATGAATGAAAAACATACAAAATAAAGTCATGACTGTATGGAAAATATTCGTGTTCCTTATCTAAGAAAGCTGAAACAAGAGTAAGAAGAATCAAAACACTGATGGAAATAAACCTAGGTCAGAGCTCAACAGTCAAAGAGAAATGAAACTTGTAGTTTAACAATCAGGAAAAAATAAACACATCAAACAAAAAGCTGTTGTTAACAGAGTACAAAATACCAAACAAAAGAAAAGGCAATGAATAATCAAACCAAGATTTTATTGTAACTATGGCTATAGCTAAAATTGCCAAATATCTAAATAAAATAGTTAATGATTTCTAGTTACTCTTTTCTAAGTGATGCCAAATGTATATTAACAAACAGCTGAATGATTGAATGTTGTGGTTTTCATCTGTATGTTTGCTGTCATGTAGATAAATACTCAATCCAAAGAGTAGCATATTAGCAAATTCAAAAGCAAAGCAGCAACTCACTGAAGAAAGGATGAAGAATTTTTCTTTCTTTTTTTTTTTTTTTTGCGGTACGCGGGCCTCTCACTGTTGTGGCCTCTCCCGTTGCGGAGCACAGGCTCCGGACCCGCAGGCTCAACGGCCATGGCCCACGGGCCCAGCCGCTCCGCGGCACGTGGGATCTTCCCGGACCGGGGCACGAACCCGTGTCCCCGTCATCGGCAGGCAGACTCTCAACCACTGCGCCACCAGGGAAGCCCAGGATGAAGAATTTTTAATCCTTGTTTTATAGGTAAATACCATGGAGAAATTTCCAAATCAAAACTCCATTATGCACCTGTTAGCGTCATTTTTAACTCTTGGTTGTGCTTTTTCTGCATTGATGAATCTTGAACTCTCAATATGCCTATTTCACTCTTATTTACATTTTAATATTATAATGTATATTTGTTAATGAAATAAACTCCAAATACAGATTTAATAACCACCCACTAATGTAGGCTTCCACACAAGGCTTTTGTAAAAATGGGGTTTCTTTTTAAGCAAAGCAAAATAGAAAAGTAATTTCTAAAATTTACTGACAAGGACTACCCAAAAAAAGGACACTTTTTACATATACACACGAATGTATGAAGAATGGCTGGTCCATATTGATGTTCCAAGCTGAATATACATAAGCATAAATATTAGGTCTGGCATCTCTGTCTTTAAAGCAGTAAGGTTTTCTCTTCGGGGTAAAAGGGGAAGTTCTGGGAAACATAGTAAAATGTTTTATCCTTCCCTTATGTCCATCTTTCTCCCTTTCTCATCCTTCCTACCGTCGCAGCCTGCTCAACGCACAATACATAGAATGTCAGGCGTAGGTCAACGGGGGTCACTGGTGGCAGAGGGTGAGGGATCTTCTCATCACTTCTCAGTGCTTGGTGTCACACACACATGTTTTAGGTTCAGGGATCCTGAAGATCAACACATGCATTTGCATGTGAACTTTTTCCCACCAATTAAACCAGAGGCAGTGAGAATTTTTTATTTTAGTATATTTGAATGTTGTTCTGGAGAAAAAGAGTATCCAGACACTTAACTGGCACAGAACGTTCAAGCTGAAGGGAATTTGTATGCATTAGGCAACAATATGCAAGGAGTCAATTCCCAATCCTCTGTGCCGATGATGATGCAGACTATCACAAACTGTGGATGATCTAACAGCCATTTGGGCTTGGCATTGATACGCTTTTGTAATTTAGTTTTGCCAGACATTTTCCTTGTCGTTTAGGCAAAAATGAAAATGTAGTATTTCTTGAGTATACAGGAACGATGCATATGAATAACAGATTGAGGGAGGATGATTCAAAGCATATAATCTGGCCACTGTTAGAAGTAAACCATTTAATTTTTGATGTAGGGGAGACAGAGAAGCAGCCAGTAGTTATTGGATATCTGTGCTATATCACGCCTTTTACATTCAGTATGTAAGAAAATCTACAAGATAACCCTAGGTTATATTTGTCCACTTTGTAGATGAGAAAACCTATTCTCAGAAAGTTCCATTCACTTACTTCTACCATTTTTCAGAACTTATGTCAATGAGGTGCTTTACATTTTGTTCTGTTTTTGGATTATTGCTGTTTGCAGGTATTGCTTTTCTACGTGGAGTTGGGCTCTATGTCTTCATCTTCTTTATAGTTTTGTCTTTCGAGAACATAATTGTCTCAGAGTGGGCCTGTGAAAAACCCCAAGGGCTCCCAGGAGCAGAGCTGAAAACTCATATACCAGGCCATTCTTCTTCTCTAATTAAAATATTTCTACCATAACTCTTATTTTTATGATTTAATTCTTAGAGCAGTTTTAGGTTTATAACAGAGTTGAGGGGGAGGTACAGAGATTTCCCACATACCACCTGCCCTGCACATGCATAGCGCTCCCGGAATTAACGTCACTCTCCTGAATGGTACCTTTTTTACCAAGGATGAACCTACATATCATCATGGCCCAAAGTCCACAGTTTACATTATTTTTATTTATCTATTTTTTTTAACATCTTTGTTGGAGTATAATTGCTTTTCAATGGTGGGTTAGTTTCACTGTATAACAAAATGAATCAGCTATACGTATACATATATCCCCATACCCCCTCCTTCTTGCATCTCCCTCCCACCCTCTTTATCCCACCCCTCTAGGGGGACACAAAGCACAGAGCTGATCTCCCTGTGCTATGCGTCTGCTTCCCACTAGCTATCTAATTTACATTTGGTAGTGAATATATGTCCATGTCACTCTCTCACTTCGTCCCAGCTTACCCTTCCCCCTCCCTATGTCCTCAAGTCCATTCTCTACATCTGCGTCTTTATTCCTGTCCTGCCCCTAGGTTCTTCAGAACCAATTTTTTTTTTTTTAGATTCCATATATATGTGTTAGCATACGGTATTTGTTTTTCTCTTTCTGACTTGTTGGAAAAATTTTAATCAGTTTCAATTTCAGTGCTTGTGATTAGTCTGTTTTTTTTTTGGTGGTGGTGGTTTTTTTTTTTTTTTTTTTGCAGTACGTGGGCCTCTCACTGTTGTGGCCTCTCCCATTGCGGAGCACAGGCTCCGGACATGCAGGCTCAGCGGCCATGGCTCATGGGCCCAGCCACTCCGCGGCATGTGGGATCTTCCCGGACCGGGGCACGAACCTGTGTCCCCTGCATCAGCAGGCAGACTCTCAACCACTGCGCCACCAGGGAAACCCCTCAATTCTTTTCATTCTTTTTTCTTTATTCTTTTCTGCAGTAGTTATTTCCACTATTTTATCTTCCAGGTCACTTATCCATTCTTCTGCCTCAGTTATTCTGCTATTGATTCCTTCTGGAGAATTTTAAATTTCATTTATTGTGTTCATCATTGTTTGTTTGCTCTTTAGTTCTTCTAGGTCCTTGTTAAACGTTTCTTGTATTTTCTCCATTCTATTTCCAAGATTTTGGACCATCTTTACTATCATTACTCTGAATCCTTTTTCAGGTAGACTGCCTGTTTCCTCTTCATTTGTTTAGTCTGGTGGGTTTTTACTTTGCTCCTTCATCTGCTGTGTATTTCTCTGTCTTCTCATCTTGCTTAACTTACTGTGATTGGGGTCTTTTCACAGGCTGCAGGTTCTTTCTTCCCTTTGTTTTTGGTGTCTGCCCCCAGTGGGTGAGTTTGGTTCAGTGGCTTGTATAGGCTTCCTGGTGGAGGGGACTGTTGACTGTGTTCTGGTGGATGAGGCTGGATCATGTCTTTCTGGTGGGCAGGACCATGTCCGGTGGTGTGTTTTGGGGTGTCTGTGCACTTATTATAATTTTAGGCAGCCCCTCTGCTAATGGGTGGGGTTGTGTTCCTGTCTTGCTAGTTGTTTGGCATGGGGTGTCCAGCACTGGAGTTTGCTGGTCATTGAGTGGAGCTGGATCTTAGCAATGAGATGGAGATCTCTGGGAGACCTCTTGCCAATTGATATTACATGGGGCTAGGAGGTCTCTGGTGGTCCAGTGTTCTGAATTCAGCTCTCCCACCTCAGAGGCTCAGGCCTGACAGCTGGCTGGAGCACCAAGACCCTTTTGGGAAGTCTGAGGTCTTCTGCCAGCATTTAGTAGGTGTTCTGTAGGAGGTGTTTCACATGTAGATGTATTTTTGATGTATTTGTGGGGAGGAAGGTGACCTCCACGTGTTACCCCTCCACTCTCTTGAAAGTCCTACAACCTATTTTGTTCAGCCCAGAAAACCAGCTTGAACTTCGGACCAAGGGCTGTGGCTCACCATTGCTGGTCTCTCATTCCACAGTTTACATTAGGGTTCACTCTTGGTGTTGTATATTCCATGGGTTTCGACAAATGCATAATGACATATATCCACCATTTAATATCATACAGAGTATCTGCACCCTAAAAATTCTCTGTGTTATGCTTATTCATACTCCCCCCCCCCCCCCGCCCCCAGAAACCACTGCTCTTTTTACTGTCTCCATAGTTTTGCCTTTTCCATGATGTCCTATAGCTTTTCCATGCAGTATGTAGCCTTTTCAGTTTGGCTTCTTTCACTTAGTAATACGCATTTAAGGTTCCTCAATGTCTTTTCATAGCTTCACAGATCACTTCTTTTCAGTATGAATAATCTTCCCGTGCATGGGTGTATCACAGTTTATTTATCCATGCACCTACTGAAGAACATCTTGGTTGCTTCCAAATTTTGACAATTGTGAATAAAGTTACTCTTAACATCCTTGTGCAGGTTTTTGTGTGGACATAGAGTTTTCAGTCTTTTGGGGTAAATCCCAAGGAGCACTGTTGATGGATCATAAGGCAGGAGTTGTTGAGTTTTGTAAGAAGCCGCCACATTCTGTTCCCAAGTGGCTGTCCCGCCAGCAGTGGATGAGCGTTCCTGTGGCGCCACATCCTTACCAGCGTTCGGTGTTGTCAGTGTTCTGGATTTTGGCCATTCTAAAAGGTGTGTAGTGGTTGCTCATTGTTATTTTAATTTGCATTTCCCAGCTACCACTACTTGTTTGTATGTTTATTTGCCTGATATATAAAATACACAGTTAAATAGTGTTACTCTCATTTTATGTGATTCTCTTATAAAAGATATATAATAATTGTAATAATCATCAATAAAAATACTAACTAATCTTTATTGAGCGCTGGCCATGCTCCAGAAACGAATCCTATAATTTACTTACTTCTTAATTCTCATTTTACATATGAGAACTTGAAGCACAAAAGAATTGTCTAAATTTACAGTTTGTATTTTAAACACTAATGTATTTTTATTCAACTTATAAACTTTGTATTTTAAGAAGGGAGTTTAGCCTATTTATTTATTTGTCTATTTTTGGCCGCACTGCACAGCTTGAGGGATCTTGTGGGATCTTAGTTCCCCGACCAGGGAGTAAACCCACACCCTGGGCAGTGAAAGCACAGAGTTGTAACCATATATTTTTTATATATGAATGAAAAACCCTATATTTTTTATAATAGTAAGCGTTCGGGGTTTTACTTTTGTCATACTGTTTTTGACTTCTATTTTTTTTGTTTGTTTTGGGGGTATTTTGGTGCTTGCCTTTTGTTACTTCTCCAGTCTCTCTTTTGCTAAGTTACTTTTTCTAAATATTTTGATTTGGTTTGGTTTGATTATCTTTTCTTTGATATTTTCATCTTCACTTTGTTCTTCCGATTTATAAGAAATAAATTCTGTTGAATTAAACTAGATTAGCTTTTGGTATTAAAAAATACATTTACATTTATATTTTTCAATAGATGTCATTGTAAAGAGAACACTCTTCCCTTTCAGCTCATACTACCACTTCTTTATACACTTCCAATCTCTTGTAGATAATATCTGAGACTTTTTAAAACTAGGAATTACTCATTTTTTTAAAAAACGTCATCTATTGTATCTTTTAAGTATATGTTTAACTTCTGAAGTTTTACATTGTATTTACAATAATTGTTTACATAAACTGTTTAACTGCTTTTATATTCAATTCTGAGGCTTTTTTGTTTGCTACAACTCCCCCATTTTTATTATTTAATGTTTATTTACATTTGGGTAAGTTAGAGTGTACCTTCACATAGTATTTTAAAGAAGTATACACGGACGTTTATTTTCTGAATTCATGTAGACCAGATAAAGTCTTTGCTGCTATTTCTGTTCATTTAATTTATAGAGTTAGCTTTTCCCTACCAACATTATAAACATCTATTGATTTTCTTCCTACCCATATATTGCAGGTGAGGTTTGTAGTGGTTTTATGGATAAGCTGTTTTAACTGCACGAGCCTTTAGAGAATATTTTCATTTTCCTGGCAGTCCAAAAATTTCAGTAGGAAATGTGTTGGTATATGCCACTTCTCATTAAATTTACCTGTTTCATGATGGGAACTTTCAGTGTGCATGCTCTTGTCTTCCTTTAGCTCAGGAACTTCCATTATTATGCCATAATTACTGATATTTAGTTCATCTTTTTCTTCTTCAGAAACATTTTTTGTGTATTGAGTCTCCAGACTATATCTTAAAAAATTGTCCCATCACTTTTATTTTTATTTTTTGACTTTTTCTCTGAGTTCTAAGAAAGTATTTCAAGTTCATCCTCCCTATTACAGGCTCTATTTTCTACATTGGCAATTCTGCTTTTTATTGACCCCGGTGATGATTTTGCATTTCTTCAGCTTAATCATTACTTAAAAAATAAATTTATACAATTTGTATGTGAATTTAGTAGTATGTTATAGTTTGTATACATGTAATTTATACATTTTAAATTAAGTTTTTAATTTTCCAAGCCCCGATTAACCTCAGCCTGCAGCTCATTAACTAGTTTCTTTTCAGCACAGTTCACTGACTTCTCAGGTCTATTTTTACTTACTTGTTGTTAGATAATTTATTGCAGTACAGAGAGGGGTTAAGAAAATGAATATAGTGAACTC
Organism: Tursiops truncatus; assembly: GCF_011762595.2. Classification (NCBI taxonomy): domain Eukaryota; kingdom Metazoa; phylum Chordata; class Mammalia; order Artiodactyla; family Delphinidae; genus Tursiops; species Tursiops truncatus. Next base: position 10,736,566 of record NC_047050.1, on the reverse strand, counting down.
AAGTTAAATTAAGGCGAGTGACAGAAGGAGCTATTTAGAGTTAAATGTTACTGTGACTGTTCAGCCTTTACAAGACAACTGAAGAATCTCTTGTATTCTGGCTGGTGGTGAAGTTAATTGAGGAGGGAGAGAAGAGGAAAATGGCATTAGAGGCTCTTCAAGAACTATACAGGAACACAAAACCAGAAAGTAAAAACCTACATCGTGCCTTGGTGATACAAATTAGTGTGAATATGCCCAACATCCCATAAGTAACCTAGAAAATCTCTACAGAGATGGAAACCTAACGTTAGTCTGATGGGGTCACTATGCAGATAGAACTTGGAAATTCATGTAAATATAGCATCATTTGTATCATAGGCTGGCAGGACCTATGGGTATAGGGGTTGTAACAGTAATCCCAACATGACAACACATCCTATTAAATTATCCCAAACACTTACTATGATGCTTTTGCAGTCATCACATCAAAACTCCCAGCCTCCCTCTCTCCCCATGGAGATCAGCTAGGCTCAGAATGGGCGTTAGACTTTAGGATTGGAATTGCAGCCTCCACCACAGCCTCTGTTCCCAAAGCTGGGTGATTTCCCAAGTTTCAAAATATCCATTTTCAGCTCATTGTCCTTTCTGTGTTTATTGCTCTTCTATGTGGGAAACCGGACAAATTTGTAAAATAAACTTCAAGTTTCTTCCCTTTCTCTCTCTGCTTCTTGCCACCATTTTTGAGTAAATATTTTTGAATCTGAGTTGGGAGTTAAAACAACTGGGAAACACTCACAGCCTCTGAAAGTTATTGGCTCACTCCTTTTCCATCACATTCTTGTTCCTGTTTAGACTCTTCTGATACTGGGAAGCAAGGAAATGAATCACTTCTCCGGAATTTCACGGCTACAGTGCCCCCTTGTGCAACTTGATAAGGGCCAGAATGGCGGAGATCCAAGAGAAACAAAAAAGGCTAAAATAGGATTATTTTAAGGTTTTTGTTTCCAAATATATAGAGGAGCCAAAATGCATTTTCACACACAGCATTTTTTTTTTTTTTTTTGCTTTCATTGCCTATATAAAGGAAAACACTTTGTTTTTAAAAAGGGGAAATCCACCTCTGAAATTATGGAACACTGACACAGCATCATTCATCTTGGCAGAAGTTGACTGAGCAGATGATGTAGATCCACTTAACTTGGACTCAATCAAAGGTTTTGCTATTTTCATTTCACAGGCCAGATGTAGCTCATCATCGGTTGGAATCAATTCCAGAAGAGGTGTTAGAGTCTGTTGGTCCAAGAGAAAGTCTGATCCAGGCACCAAAAAGAGCCATGAGGAAAACGGATACTATCTCCACTGATCTCCCAACAATGTAGTTAGTCCAATATTCAGTTCAGATTAAGCAGTGGGATCACCTAGAAGTGATGCTATTTTGGTTAATTTATAAGTGACTAAGTCCCCAGTCATTGCGAAATCATCTCCTACATCCTGTCTCTGTGAAGACACTGTCATATCCGAAGGGATAGGAAAACTGAATAATTAATAATATGCACTCTTGGTTTCCGATAAATAGGAAAAGCTAGAAACCAATTACATGCTCAGGATGTGTTTAATTGGGCTACTTGAGTCATCTGTGTTAACTTGAATCTGACCACCAAATACTTTATAATTTGTTACTGCAGCTCCTACATCTCAAAAGAAAACAAATGGTTAACTTATTGGATAGAATGCAATGAATCAACTTTATATGGCTGAAATAAAAAGTAGAATCTTGTTTTTTTCTTATGCATGTTCCTATCAACTCATTGAAGCCTTTCCTGACAACCATATCAAATGTTACTCCTTTTGTTCTCTATCTTAATGACATTACATTTTAAATTTATTAGTTTAATGAATGTCTCTTTCAGTAGAATGTAAGCTCCAGGAGGGTAATACGATGTTTCCCTTGCAAATATAGACAGTATTCTGTACACAGTGCTAATTTAATAAATATCTGTTGAATTATGAATCCAGTTCAAAAATCTCATGGTTAAACTGAGACTCAAAGATGTTAAGTGACTAATTGGTTGACCCCCTTCCTTTTATTTACATTTTTGCAAGGCCAGAATAATTGGAAAAGAAGTAAAACAATAAAGAGCTTTGTTGGCTGGGAGCAAGGTAAAGAAAGTACAGTACAGAGACATTTCTAAGTTTTTAGAAAGAAGGTGAAGAGCAGGACTGAGCCAAAAGAAAAAATGTGAAAAAGAAAAAAAATGTCACCTTCCATATCCTTTTTAAAAAATAAAGTCAGTATTTTGAATATGATTCAAAATTTCTATGTCTGTTTTACATCAAGTGCATTTTTTTTTACCTTTGACATCCTTCACCCATTTCTCCCACACCACACACACACCCCCACCCTTTGTCTCTGGCAACCACCAATCTGTTCTCTGTATCGATGAGCTTGGTTTTTTCTTACTGTTTGTTTTCAGATTCCACATATAAGAGAGATCATATGGCACTTGTCTTTGTCTGACTTATTTCACTTATCATCATGCCCTTGAGGTCCAACCATGTTGTCACAAATGACAGGAATTTCTTCTTTTTTATGGCTGAGCAGTATTCCATTGTGTATATATACCACATCTTCTTTATCCATTCATCCATCCCTGGACGCTTAAGTTGTTTCCGTATCTTGGCTATTATAAATAATGTAGCAATTAACCTGGAGGTGCAAATATCTTTTTGAGTTAGTGTTTTCATTTTCTTCAGGTAAATACCCAAAGGTGAAATCGTTGGATCATTTTTTGAGGAACCTCCATACTGTTTTCCACAGTGGCTGCACCAAGTCATACTTCCTGCTAACACTGAACAAGGGTTCCCTTTTCTTCACATCCTTGTCAACACTTGTTATTTCATCTTTTTAATAACAGCCATTCAAACAGGTGAGGGGTGATATCTCAATCTGGTTTTGATTTGCATTTCCCTGATGATTAACGATGTTGAGCATCTTTTCATCTTGGCCATGTATAGGTCTTCTTTGGAAAAAATGTCTACTCGATATTCCACCCATTTTTAAATCAGATTGTTTGATTTTTTATTATTTACTTCATTCTCTACTATGTTTCATATAAAATATCCTACATATAATTTTTTTTTTTAATTTCAAGACAATAAAGCAGGGAAATGTTATGTATGGTCATGAGGGAAAAGAGTCAATAGAAGATAAACCAGAGATGACCCAGATGTTGGGACAATAATATAGGAATTTTAATTTAACTACAATAAAAATCTTTAAAGATTTATATGGAAAAGATGGACCACATATAAGAAGAGATGAGGAATTTCAGCAAAGACTTAGAACGTATAGTGAAGATCCAAATGTAAAAGTTAGAAGTATAAGATGCTGTATCAAAATTGAAAAATTTTTTCATTGCTTTGGACTCCACACTTCCATTGTAGGGGGCACAGTTTTGATCCCTGGTCAGGGAACCAAGATCTCACAAGCCACCCAGTGTGGTCAAAAACAAGCAAACAGGGTTTCCCTGGTGGCGCAGTGGTTGAGTGTCCACCTGCCGATGCAGGGGACACGGGTTCGTGCCCCGGTCCGGGAAGATCCCCCATGCCGCGGAGCGGCTGGGCCCGTGAGCCATGGCCGCTGAGCCTGCGCGTCCGGAGCCTGTGCTCTGCAACGGGAGAGGCCACAACAGTGAGAGGCCCGCGTACCGCAAAAAAAAACAAAAAAAAAAACAAGCAAACAAAACCAAAAAAACCACAATTCACAAATTTAAAAAAAAAAATTTTTTTAGAGAATTATCAAACGGACTTTATAGCAGACTGGACACAGAAGAAAAGTAAGTGAATTTGAAAACAGATTAGTAGATTGCATAAAAATTGAAACACAAAGAGTAAAAAAACCCAGAAGAGTCTGAAATATGTGGGATAATATCAAATAGTTTAATATGCATGTAGATGGAGTCTTAGAAAGAGAAGAGAGAAAGGGAGAGAAGAAATACGTAAAGAAATAATGTATGAGAACTTTCCAGAACTGCTGAAGGATACCTACTCACCTACCTATAGGTGATACCTATATACCTACCTATAGAAAGCTCAGTGAAAATTCTTAGTTAAATAAACAAGAAAAAATTTCACAAAGGCATCTTAATCAAAGTGCACAAAAAAACAAAGATGAAATCTTACAATTATTCAAAGAAAAAAGACTAGGAACAACAACATGAATGACAGTTTACTTCTCACCAGAAACAATGGAGACCAAAAGACAATGAAATGCCATCTTGAAAGTGTTGAAATTTGAAAATTGTCAGCCTACAATTCTTCAATCAGTGAAAATAATTTTCAAAAGTCAAAATCAAGTGAAGACATTTCAGAGAGACAAAAACTTAGGTGATTTGAGTCAGTTAGGTGATTTCACTCTAATAAGTACTAAAAGATACAGATCATTTCCAAAATGAAGGAAAATTATATCAGATGGAACTCTGAATCTAAAGGAAGAAAGAGGGAGCACCAGAAATAAAATTATCTACATAAAGTTTTATATGTATTTTCAAGTTTTTTCACAATATTCTTAACTATTGAAAGCAATATTTATGTATGTATTATATATGTGTTTGTTCTTACAATATATATTTCTGTGCATTTATCCCTAAAAAAGTTATAATATATTTTTAAGTTACAACTCTGTAACATATTTATAAGTGTACTATGTATATCACAATATTATGGAATACACATAATTACATGAGCAAAGTATTTATTATATTATACAAAAGTAGTATACAAATATTGCATTTAGAAGACATAAATATATTAATATATTTACAATGCAGTGTTTTGTGTGTTTTATAAAATGTATAAGTAGAAAAATATTTTAATGGTATTATTTGAAGGTATATTATTATAATTAATTGGCTAAAGTGACCATCAAAAAAACAAAGAAATATAGCTAAGAAGTCACTATACTATAGAAGATAACCATAAATACCACTCAACAAAAGAAAGTAGAAACAAAGGAATAAAGAACAAGTGGAACAAATAGAAAATAAATTCCAAATGGTAGACTTAAACCCAGTGTATTCATAACATTAAATGTAAATGGGTGAAACAGCCCAATTAAAAGATAGATGATAAAATAAAAATTAATATCATCCTATATATGATTTAAAAGAAATACACTTTTAACATGAAAATACAGAATATAAAAGGGCAGAAGAATATAGATCATGCAAACTTAGAACATAACAAAGCTAGCATGGCTATAATAATATCAAAAAATTAGACCTTAAGATAAAGAATATAGCCAAAGATAAAGACAAAATATCATAATAACCAAAGGGAACATTTTATCTAGAAGACAAACAGTCCAAAGCATATATACCACTAACAGCAGAGCTTCAAAATACATTAAGCAAAATTTGGAAGAACTAATTGGAGAAATAAAAAGTCAACAATCATAAATTGACATTTTATTACTCTCTTCTCAGTAACTGATAGAAAAAGTAGCCAAAAATATCAGTAAAGATATGGAAGACCCAAACAACCTTAACAGCTGCTTTGAACTAGTTGACATTTATAGCATACTCTATTGTGGAGCTAAAGTAGTACCTAGCAAAGCATCAAAGTACCTAGCAAAGCATCAAGGTACAGGTGGGCATCATACCAGCTAACTGTTGTCAAAGGGAAATTATCATCAAAAGTAATGAGGACAGACAGTTATAACTTATGTGTTCAGGTTATTTAAGTATTTGGTCAAATAAAAACTTGTCGGACTATGGACTTTCAGCTTTTGGGTAGTGCTGATTGAAAACATCACTCAAGCTAACAGACACTGTGTGGTCTGCCAAAAAACTTGACTTTGGTTCCTACTTGACTTCTTTGGGATTTTTTATTGATTTAGCTGTCTCCACAAAGCTGGGAAGTGTAATAAAGAAACAGAAACCATAACAGAGAACCAAACTAATTCCTGGTGCTGAAGAATACAGTGATTGATGTGAAAAATTCAGTAGAGAACTTCAACAGCAGAATTGATCCTATGGAAGAAAGAATCAACAAACTCAAAGACAGGTGGTTTAAAATTATCCAGTGAGAGGAACTAAAAGAAAAGAATGAAAAAGGTGTGAAGAAACCTATGTGACCAATGGGACACCGTCAAAGGAAACAATATATGCATTACAGCAGTCCCAAAAAGGAACAGAAAAATAGGTACAGAAAGTTTTTTAAAGAATAATGGCAGAAAAGTTCTCAAAACTGGGAAGGGAAGTGAACATCTGGATCTACGATGCCCAGATAATCCCAAATAGGCTAAGTATCAAGCGATACCTTCACTAAGACACATTACAATCAACGGTCAAAACTCAAATACAAAGAGAATTTTGAAAGCAACAAGAGAAAAGCAACTCATCACATATAAGGGATCCCCATAAAACTATCAGTGGATTTCTCAGCAGAAACTTTGCAGAGTAGGAGAGAGTGGGATGCTATATTCAAAGTGCTGAAAGAAAAAGAACCTGTCAACAAGAATATAATATTTGGCAAAGCTGACTTTCAGAAATGAAGAAACAATAGACTTCTGAAGACAAAAAAAAGCTGAGGGAGTTCATCACCACTTGACCTGACTTATAGGAAATGCTAAATTTCTTCAAGTTGAAACAAAAGGACACTAATTAGCAACATAAAACTTATGAAAGAATAAAATTCACTTGTAAAGGTAAGTATACAGTCAGATACAGAATATTTTAATACTGTAAGAGTGGTGAATAAACCACTTTTAACTCTAGTATAAAAGTGCAAAGACGGAAGTATTAAAAATAACTGTAGCTCTAATAATTTGTTAATGGATACACAATATAAAAAGACAGAAATTGTGACACTAACAACCTAAAATGCAGGGAGGAAAGAAGAAAAAGGGTAGAGCTTTGTTTGTAATCAAACTTAAATTGATATCAGCTTAAAATAGACTGTTATAATTACAAGATGTCTTACATAATCCTCCTGAGAAACACAAAGAAAAAACCTGCAGTAGGGGGCTTCCCTGGCGGCGCAGTGGTTGAGAGTCCACCTGCCGAGGCAGGGGACAGGGGTTCGTGCCCCGGTCTGGGAAGATCCCACATGCAGCGGAGCAGCTGGGCCTGTGAGCCATGGCCGCTGAGCCTCAGAGTCCGGAGCCTGTGCTCCGCAACGGGAGAGGCCACAACAGTGAGAGGCCCGCGTACTGCAAAAAAAAAAGAAAAGAAAAGCAAAAAAAAAGCCTGCAGTAGGTACACCAAAAAAAATAGAAAGAAATCAAATTATACTACAAAAAAATCATCAAATCACAAAAGAAGACAGCAAAAGATGAAGGAACATAGGAAGCATGAAACAGCCTGAAAACAATAAAATGTTTACAAATAATAAATGTTGGAGAGGGTATGGAGAAAATAAGAAACTAAAAATAGAGTTACCACCTGATCCAGGGATCTCACTCCTGGGGAAATATCTATAGAAAACTTTAATTTGAAAAGATACATGCACCCCAATGTTCATAGCAGCATATTTACAATAGCCAAGACATGGAAGCAACCTATTGACAGATGAATGGATAAAGAAGATGTGGCATATGTATACAATGGAATATTACTCAGCCATAAAAAAAGAATGAAATAATGCCATTTGCAGCAACATGGATGGACCTAAAGATTATCATATTAAGTGAAGTAAGCCAGCCAGAGAAAGACAAATATCATATGATATCACTTATATGTAGAATCTAAAAAAAAAAAATACAAATGAACTTATTTACAAAACAGAAATAGACTCACAGACATAGAAAACAAACTTATGGTTACCAAAGGGGAAACATGTATGTGTGGGAGGAATAAATTAGGAATTTGGGATTAACACATACATACTACTATATATAAAAAGATAAAAGCAACAAGGACCTACTGTACAGCACAGGGAACTCTACTCAGTATTTTGTAATGACCTATAAGGGAAAAGAATCTGAAAAAGAATATATATATATATATGATATATATACATATATATATCTGAATCTGTGCTATACACCTGAAACTAACACAACATTGTAAATCAACTATATTTCAATAAAAATAAAAAAGTAAAAATAGCGGAAGGGAAGAACTGGGAACTGTCATGCCCTGTTGACCAGATGTAAACTTGTACAATCACTTTGCAGAACAAACTTATCGTATCTACGAAAATTGAAGATGCTTATAACTATCATCCAGGATCCTCTTCAAGCAAAATAAATGAAATAATGAGACATATACATGGACAATTATTGTACCAAGGTCTTAAAAAGTGATATAGTAATAAGTAGTAATAATAGTATGGGTAGTATTTTAAATGGAAACAATATAAATGCCCATTAGCAAGGGAATAGGAAAATTTTAAATATTGTATTTACATAACAGAATACTATATAGCAATTAAAATATAAACACCAGAGCTAACTGTACTAACATAGATACATCTAAAAAAGCAATGGCATATGAAGACCAAAAAAACAAGAATCAGAATGATACAGTATATTACCATTTATGCAAAATTTTAAACACACAAAACTATATACTTTCGGACATGTATTTGCATAAGTAGTAAAAATATAAAAATAAGGTCATGAAGGATACACAACAATCATGGGGTAGTGGCAGGTAAGGCAACATACTGCTTAAATACCATCTTAACTCTTATCAGTGTTATTATATTATCTTTGGTTGGTAATTATCTGATAAATCTTTCTCTATTAATTTTTAAACATTCTTTGTCATTTTTGAAACTTACTTCTCTTCTATGTGGCATATAGCTAGGTTTTGTTGTTATTATTTTAAATTAATCTGTTGATTTCTATGAAACAAAAAGCCAAAGACCACCCAGGCACCCAGACTGCTGCAGCGTAACCTCAACTGCACAGCTGCTCAGGTAGTTGCTGGGGAGTCTGCCAGGAGCCAGCTGGGGGTCTTTGGGATTATTTCACACAGTTGTCTCCCTGGGGTTAGGAGGGCATCATCTCGTGATGTTTTCCATTCCTAGGACATCGTTGCGGGATGCAATCACAAAATCCTCACCACATACTTAGGGGAAGACACGCTTTGAAAAAAAATAATGGCATAAGGAGAAATCTGTTGGAATCCCAGCTACATATTTAATCATAATAATATGATTTGATGCCTATTAAATCAAATCATGTCCTTATACAACTGTACATCGTTTTCCATTATGTGGAAAGAATGATACATAGAATTATCTAACCTAACATTTATTCACTCAGCACATATTAACTTAGTATTTACAGGACGCACGATGCTGTACTAGCCACTAAGGTGATGTAACACTTAAGACTGACTTGATCGTGACCTTCAGTTTACAGCTGATCAGAGAGATAAGGTGCACAAATTCACATCTGTATAGCACTGAGTTCCTTAAGTGTTTTCCCATATATTATTCCACTTAATTCTCATCACACTCTGTGAGATAATTTTTATTTCCCAAGAGAAGTGGGCATCAAATAAATCACATGGCTAGTAAGTTGTTAGGTCTGTTATATATCTTCAAATCTCAATCCTAAGTCCCACCAGGCAGCAAGATGTTCCCTTTGCAGTGAAAGGAGATGGCTCACCAGACGCTGAGCAGCCCATTCATGGCTTTTTCCTCTTCCCATACTCCTGGCTTACAGTTTCCCTACAATATCCAACCCTTATTCATTTTCAAGCTCAACTATGAAAAGCACCCAGATGTCATAAGGGAGAATCAGTTGCTACCCTCTCTCAGTTTCAACAGCTTTTTGGATACTTCTCAAGTTGCTGATTCCATTCCAGGGAGAAGAGAAGAAATTTTTATCCAGCATTACTAAAGTTCAGGCATACAATAATGTTATAAGGTACTATTCTTACCAGGCTGAAGATAAGTTAGAGCAGTAATTTAAAACAGAGGTTCTATAAATATTGCAGTCCCGGCTCCATTACTAGTCATGTTATGTTACCCTTAGTAAGATGGGATAATTAAAGCACCCAACTCCAAGGGCTTTTGTAAGGATTGGATCTAATCATGCAAACGAAGTGTCCGATTCATAGTAAATGCTCCATGCGTGTTAGCTATTGTTAGTTAACATGTGAAGAAACTAAGGCTAATAAAGCTTAAGTAAAGGTTATTTAAGCCTCCCAAGACTAGTAGGCTAATAAGTGGTGGAGATTGGATTGAAAACAGATTAGTCTAGCTTCTGCTTTGGAGTTATGCTTTTTTCTTGAGAACAACTGTACCCAAAGTTTTAAGTTACATACTCACATCACAGAAAAAAAAAGAGCATGTACTCCAAACATTTCTTATAAATGTTATCTGCCATACTCTAATAATAAAGTATATACATTACTAATAACACACAAAATTAGAAATCAAAGGAAGGCTATAAAAAATAAATACAAGTTTAGCATACTTTCACTTCAGATGATTATCCTTACTACCTCTAGGGGAGTGTTTGTCTAATTCTAGTTTGTATCCCTAACCCGAGTGTAAAATATAACGTCTTGCCTATAGCAGATGCTCAGTAAGTGTGGTGAATAAAAGAGTATGAAGTTTTACTCACAGCTGTAACATACAGATATATTTGAATGCAAATGTGCTCAAAAGCAGCGTCTTTGAATTGATTTTTAATGTATCTGCCAGCTTTCAGCTGCTAAAGGTCAAGCTTCAGTCATCTTCCTCAGAGCATTAGTTAAAAGAGAGTTTGTTATACAGCATGAACAGCTGGCATCCCAAAAGGGACATCTGCAAGGAAAAGGAGGAAGGTCCTCAAAGGCATACATAGCCCATTCAAAATTGTTTGCTTAATTCTCCTCTATGTAATCCTACAGAAGATGAATGCTGTTGCTGTCTCTTTAAAAACTCTAGATCTGCTGGGGAATTTGTGATTGTTTTATAACCACAGTTCTTGAATTTTTTTCGATGAATGGAATAAACTGTAGGTGGAGGTCTTCAACCTGGAGGTGATTTGCCTGTGGTCCGGATGGAAGTGTGTTTTATTTCCTTCCTCACCAGATGAGAGGGTATAAAAGCAGTCACCTGTCAACCCAGTCCAGCAATGAAATTCAGCAGCCTATTGTCCCAATCACTGCTCTCAATCACTCTAAACGGCCTCCAGAGGCCATCATTATTATAGGACATGTTCCTAAGAGTAGATAAATGGAACTCCACCTGCCAGCCTGCATAGGAAAAGATGGACATTCCTGGCCAAAAATATGAAAGGGCCTGGAGCTTTATTGACATTTCCATCAAAAATAGTTAGCAGTGAAAGCAGCTGTTGTGGAGTGCTTTCACCTCGACGTGTTTGGAATATGCTGTGAATTGAAATACAGACCTCCCGATAAGCAATTTACCTTCTGTCAGTCTCCATGTGCTTGCAGCATTACTGAGTACTCGCTGTGATAGGCCACTTAAAGCCGCACATGTGTACAGTTCGGATGAAAGATTAACTACAATTTGAGGCAGGAAGTAAGAAATTGTGGAGTGTCATTCATAATGGCCTACATTGTCATCTGCAGGGTGACACCCTAGCAAGAAGGTGCCTCTGTTGTGACTGCCTTATGGAATCAGATGTCATTCATTCTAACGAAGATCTGACTACAATTCTAACAAGCAGAGAGCAAGACAGCTTAGGACTAGAACCATTAATCTGCCTTGTTTGTTGACATTGCAGTTATGACTAAAATGCCATTATGCAAGAAATTCTTTCAGAAGTAATTCAATAGGGGCAATTGTAACACAGTGTATAATGGCCCAAAACAAAGGATGTGCGAGGAGTTAATTTCTGTATTTATTCTTCACAGTTGATGCAGTCCATTGAATTCTCCCTCCCTTTAAAAATTTCTACTAGATGAAATATATTATGATGCCCCATGAGTAAAGTACTGGTTGCTATGTCTAAGCAATATCTAGAATTCCAGTCTCTTCAATACAAAATTCTGTACCAAGTTTTGGTTGGCAATTTCAGAAAGCAGTGTAGCACTTACGATGAATAAGAGTAGATTAAATATTCAGCTGTTCTTTCCCTAAAGCTGTTGTCCCGAACCATGGTATCTGCCACTCTAGGAACAATATTTACTCAAATCTAAAATAAATAACTGATGGAGTTTTTCCTCCCTTGGCCAAGGAGTTCATCATTTTCAATCCGATAAGCTGCTCAACAGTGTAGGGTCAGTGGGCACCTGGCAAAGCTGATATTTCTATAGGAATCGAGCACCTTATGAGTCATTATCGACTGTACGAGTCATCATCACACAGTTCCTTTGAAAAGAGGACACAGGGTTTCGTTTTCCTCGCTAAATGCTGAGAAGCTAGCTGCTCTGTGTCTCTTCTCTTTTGCTAACATCGGATTCCTTGCGTTCCTCGGGGCAGTGGCTAACAAAGAAATGATTCACAGCCGTTTAATCCTTCACAACTCAGGTAGGAAGAAGGCATTTAGTACAACGATGCCTCAAATATCCAATGCATTTGCTCTTATGACCGTGTCTCCAAGATCCCTACAGTTGGTCGTCAATCCTTGAACCATCCTGGAACACAATTTGTCACCCCCATTACCCCTGGAATCACAGACTGCATGTGTCCAGTATTTCTACTTCTGCTTCAGATCAAAGAATGGTCTAAAGCCCTTAGTAAGCTCAGGAATCTAGGCTTTCAACCTCCTCATGCTAACCAAACTGCTCTGGGAATCTAAAACCATCAGCAAAAACTAGTTGGGTTTTTTAGTTTGTTTGTTTGGTTTTTTTACACTCTACTTTGTCATAAAAAAGAGGTGGATATTATCACTGATCTCTGATGTATGCTGAAAGGTTTGACTAAACTTACTTCAGAAGCATATTCCTGTTAATCCCAATTCCAAACATGTTTCCAGGAGTACAAATACAGGCATGTATTCCAGAGACCATAAATTCACGGCATCATTTGTTGTGATTGGTTCCTGGGTGTTTGGCGGCTAAAGCTGGCTCAGCACAGAAAATTTATGTGAGGTGAGTTCTAGCAGGCCTGCATGTAACAGATCAGAGGCGATACTGTGGGTTACTTTCACTTTCAGAGAAACTGCCTTAACTGAGTCTTTTGGTAGCTTCCAGCCAATAAACAGCTGAAGGAAATCACCGGCAGCTGTCTAGCTACTGGCAGACACAGGCTTTGAGGCAGCTATGCAAATTAGCATGTTCCTGGAGCTCCGCCCAAAAAACAAACAGGCTGCAAACACCAAAGTTTCCACTGAACGACTTTTGCCTTTCTGTTCACTCAGGCCTATTCCTAATTCCTGTTCCTATTGTTTCTGTAACAATTTACCACAAATTGAGTGGCTTAAAACAATACAAGTTTATTATTCACAGTTCTGTAGGTCAGAGTACAATGGGCCTCACTGGCCTAAAGTCAAGCGGTGGGCAGAATTGTATTCCTTCTGGAGGCTCTAGTGCTGAATCTGTTCCTTGCCTTTTCCAGTTTCTAGAGGCCACCTACATACTTTGGCTTGTGGCCCCTTCCTCCATCGTCAAAGCCAGCAATCCAACACTCCTCTCTCACTCTGACCCCTGTGCTTCCCTCTTTCCCTTATAAGTATTCCTGTGATCTCCCCATCCAGAACCCTTAACTTAATCACATCTACAAAGTGCCCATTGTGAAGTAACAGAGTCTGGGGATTAGGAGGTGGACATCTCTGAGGGGCCATTTTTATCCCTCCCACATCAACTTTATAGGAATGTTCTCTGAGTTCATTGCCTTTGTTCCAGCCTTCAGGGGTGGTCATGGCAGGGGAGACTATCACTCCCACGCAGTGAGTGAGTAAGGAAACCAAGGCTCAGAATACTTCATGACTTGCCCAACCCCATACTTGCTTAGGCAGAATCATATGTCTGGGGTTATAAAAGGAATGCAAAACTCATCGCTTTTTAAAAACTCTCATTTTTGCACCCATATAAGGAGAACTGGGCTATCACAAAGGCATGCAGAGAGGACCTGGTCCCCTTTGATGACACTGCATTTTAGTCCCAGTTTTTTCCCATGCCAGCCTCTCCCAGCTTGAATCTTTGCTTTCTTTGGAATCTGAAGCTGGATTTAACAGAGACCAAATCTTTTAATTAATTAATTATTTATTTATTTAACATCTTTATTGGAGTATAATTGTCTTACATTGTTGTGTTCGTTGCTGCTGTATAACAAATTGAATCAGTTATACGTATACATATATCCCCATATCCCCTCCCTCTTGAGCCTCCCTCCCACCCTCCCTATACCCCCTTCTAGGTGGACACAAAGCACCGAGCTGATCTCCCTGTGCTATGCGGCTGCTTCCCACTAGCTATCTATTTTACATTTGGTAGTGTATATATGTCCATACCGCTCTCTCACTTTGTCCCTGCTTACCCTTCCCCCTCCCTGTGTCCTCAAAACCTTTCACTTCCCTTCTTAAACCTTCTATGTGCTCTTGGCCTGTGAAGTGCCCATGTACCTTAATCCTTCATTTCCATTCAGATAATAAATATCTTTAAAACAAATATTATTTATGGGGCACTGCATTAGGTTGAGCTTTCTGGTAGACTGGAGATAAGAGTCACAACATCGCTAGTATAATAGTACAGTACTAAGACCTGGATTTGAACTTCAATACATTCCAAGAGTACAGTACTGAGACCAGGATTCAAATCTCAATACATTCTTTTCTATCCAGGTGACCTTGGCCTGATTACTTTGCGCTTCTCTAAACTTTAATGACTTTATTTTCAAAAAGGTGTAACCTGGCACCATTATTAATGATTAAAAAGGATGACATATGATAGTACCAGGTGTGTAGAATGATGAACATGTTTGTTCCTTCTTTTCCTCTCTTATTGCCCAAGAGAAATAGGAGAGCTGAATCGTGGAACCAAATTAGGGATATTTGCACATTAAAAAACAACAAGAGGAGAAATTTTATTTGGCAATATTTAACATTGGGAATAACTCTAAAAATTTGGAATCTCAAATAGAATGGCAGGTGCAGAGGTGTTCCTAAGTGAGCAACTTCCAGATATTTGTCAAATCTCATCACATAGGTGTAGATCCCAGATGGCAGGGAATTACAGTCATTCTAATAAATTACATGGGAGATTGCTTCAGATATATGATAAAAAATGACTGGGTAATACAGATTTCTTTCCTTAATACAGGAGGATCATAGAGAAGTGAAAAACAGTATAAAAGTCCTTGTCCTATTTCCTTCATTCCACCCAAAACTCATTCATTCATTTTTTGCTTATGCATTAATTCATTTGATATTTCTTGAATATGTACTGTGTGCCACTTTCATGAACCTAGGAATACTATGATGAATAAAACAAGGATGTCTGCCAAAATGGCATAGACAAGCAGTAACAATTGAGGAAAATAAGTACTATGACAAAGTACGTCAAGGTGCTTTAGGTGCAAAGTGGAAGGGTATCCATTTTAGCTATTAAGGTAAAGGAGTCAGGGATGTCTTCCTAGAAAGAGAATATCTAATATGAGAACCGAATAATAAGTAGGAATTACCCAGGCAAGGAGAAAGAAGAGTGAGGGTATTCTAGGCAAAAGCAGAGCCTATGCAAAGATGTGAAGAAGAGAGCACATGCCATGTGTAGGTGAATGCAAGATGTTTGTTTGGCTAGAGAATTCTGTAAAATGTTAAAACTTGTGGAAATGTACTAACACTCTCTGCCTCCCCAACCTCAATAGCTCTCTTGAATAGCAAATGTGGAACCTTCTGCCAAGAGCTTCACACTCTCCCAGAGAAGGTACAGCTCCCCAAAATGTAACTGTTTTTCTGTTGGAGAAGATTTCCGCAAATGTTTTCGAATCTAAAATGTTTCCCTCAGAAGCACTGACCACTTTTCCATACCTCTGCACCCATATTTTGGGGGAAACAGCCTCATGCTTCAGACCCTACTAGAATGACTCCAACCTTATTCTGTAAGGCTAGAAAATATGGATTGAGAAAAAATGCAATGGGCAGTCCACCTCATGGCTACCTGAAATTAAGCAGAAAGTGCTCCAACTTTTCCTGTTTTTGTCCCCCAAACTTGGAAATGCAAAGTGTGATCCAGTCAGGAGAGTGAGTGGCTGTATACCTACTGAGAAGGTGTCACTTAGGGAGTCCACCTGAAAACTACCTCCTTTCCCCTGTCACTATCAAACTTCTTTTTCTATTACACAAGTAGATTGCCAACTTCTATAAAACAAGCAGACGAGAAGCAGAAATTAGGCTTTATAGGTGATCTATTTTTAACCCAAGGAAATTTACTCCACAGAAACAGATGGAATAGGAAAAGAAGACCCCAGTAATGGTACGTAGTGGAGTTTGAGACTTTTATGTGCTGGGAGACCAAAAGCAGGAAGAGGTGGAGTGCTTTCTGCTTACTTTAAGATCTGTCCATTCATATCATCCATCTGTTGAGAGTATGAGAACCAACAGAGTAGAATACAAGGTCCCATTTCAATGCAGCAGAGCCATATTAGATGAGAGTGTTATGAACTCTAGGAGTTAGGTGATCTAGAGGTGAATCTGATTTCCAATAATACATCTAAAAATTGGATTTAATAAACCCCCAAATGGATAGGGAGCAAAACCACTGGAAACCTAGCAATTATTTCCTTATTGGTAATGAACAGATCTCTATAGCTGTCTCCAGTATGAGTGAAAAGAAAAAAAAAAAAAAACACAAACATACATGTAATAAAATAAACCAAAGGCAAGGGGTTGAAAATAACTCTATAGAATAAGGGGAATGGAAAGCTCAGAAGAAGAGAACTCCAAAAGAGATTTACTGTAGCTACTAGGAAAAAAATCTCAACAGTTTGAAAACTAAGTAATATATGAGAAGATATAGCCTTTAGGAAATGGGAACCCACACACAGAGAAGAAAGAGGAAAGGAAACAGAATGAAATGAAAATTATAAAAACATATTAAGGAAAAATAGAACTAAATCAAATCACATAAAATTACAATGAAAAGTATAGTAGACACTACATAAAATCAAATCAGCAATCAGCAGGACAAACTTAAGTTTGTCCTTTGGAAAGAAGGATAAAATAACAAAGGACTAAGACAAATTAGAGATAATCTGACAGTGGACCAGAAATAGAAACATAGCTTCAAAGTTATACTAGTGCTTAACTAGTAAACCAGAACAGCCATAACAAAAACAAAATTCAAAGACAAAATTTCAGAAAATTTTGGTGAGTGCAGAGAAGACCTAAGGATTCAGATTTTAAAGTGCATACCAGGCTCTTAGCAAAAATCAATGAGAAGACATCAACTCATGGTATATACTAGCAATTTTTAAAATTATAAGCATAAAGAAGAAATCCAGACTTGACTAACTCAGAGACAAAACTGTCCATCTTTAAACAAATGAAAATCCATATTAAGTTTGCAATTTAGAAAATATCTAGATGGTCATAGAAACAGAAAAGGAAATACCCTGAGTGACATTTGTAAGATGGTAGAATAGCAGAATAGGAAGCCCTTGACTCCCCCCTCCCCCAATGCACTAATTCAACAGCAACACATGAATCAATTTGCTTTGTGAGAAATATAGAAACTTAAAAGACTCTTGCACCTTGGGTGAGTGCAAGTCCAGCCACATTGACACTACCCTGGGCCCTGGCTTCTCTCTTTCTTGTCTCAAGTTGCTGAGGAGGCCTTGCATACAACAGTCCCCTGAGGGCTATTGAGAACAAAGTGTTGGTTTGAACTGGCATGGAGGCACTTACCACAGCTCCTCCCCTGGCTCAGTGCAGAGCCAGTGAGCAATAAACCCCAGCTCTCCATGGGGAAGGAAAGAGTGTGACCATAGCTCCAATATCCCAACTTTTCCAGAGGATGCACAAAGGACTATCTTCTGTCTTGTTGGTCTTGGTGCACTAACCAGATTTGGCATACTCTGTCTTCGAGCTAGTGAGAACAAAGATGGTTGTTTGATTTAACATTTAACTAGTCGCCACAGCCTCTTCCACTGGCTTAGTGCAGAGAAAACAAGTGAAAAAGCCCAGATTTCAACTTCTCCTTGGGAAGGGAGAGAGTTGGGAAAATGTTCAGTAATGGATAGAACAACTAGACAAAAATCTAAAAAGAAACAGCTAAACTGAACTACACTGTAGACCAAATGAACCTAACAGACATATACAGAACATCAACCCAATAACAGCAGAATCTGTATTTTTCTCAAGTGCACACATTCTCTAGGGTAGAAACATATTAAGTTACAAAACAATGCTTAACAAATTTTAAAAGGCTGAAATAATATGAAATACCTTTTCCAACCACAATGGAATGAAAGTAGAAATCAACAGCAGGAAGAAAGCTGGAAAATTTACAGATATGTGGAAAGTAAATAGTACATGTTTGAATAACCAGTGGGTCAAAAAAGAAATTCAAAGGGAAATTAGAAAATATCTCCAAACAAATACACAATACACCATAATTTATGGGATGCAGTAAACACAGTTCTAAGAGGGAAGTTTATGGTGATAAACATCTACATTAAAAAAAAAAAAAGAACTGAAATGAACTAACTTGACAACTCAAGGAACCAGAAAAAGAATAACAAATGAAATCTAAAATTAGGAGAAAGAAATAAAAAAGTTTAGAGAAGAAATACATGAAAGAGAAAATAGGAAAACAATAGGAAAAAAATCAATAAAACTGAGTTGGTTCTTTGAAAAAAATAAAATTGACAAACCCTTAGCTAGATTAATAAAAAAGAAGAAGATTCAAATAAATGAAATAAAAAATAGGAGAGAAGACATTACAACAGATGTCACAGAAGTATAAAGGATCTTAAGGGACTGCTATGAATAATTACACACCAACAAACTGGATTACCTGGAAGAAATAGATAAATTCCTAGAAATATTCAACCTGCCCAGACTAAACTATGAGAAATAGAAAGTCAGAATACACCTTTAACTAGTAAGCATATTGAAACAGTAATTAAAACCCTCCCAACAAAGAAAACCCCAGAACCAGGTAGCTTTGACAGTGAATTCTACCAAATATTTAAAGAAAAATTAATGCCCATACTTCTCAAACTTTTCCAAATTTTATAGAGGAGAAGACTCTTCCAAATCATTACCCTGATACAAAACCCAAATGAAGGCAAATAAAAAAAATACTACAGGCCAATACCCCTGATGAACATAGGTACAAAAATCCTCAACAAAATACTAGCAAACCGAATTCAATAGTACATTAAAAGGATCATACACCATGACCAAGTGAAATTTATTTTGTACATAGTATGCAAAAATGGTTTAACATATGCAAATCAATTAATGGTATATACCACATTAACAGAATGAAGGATAAAAATCACACGATCATCTCAATAGATGTGGAAAAATCATTTGACAAAATTCAACATCCTTTTATGATAAAAACTCTCAACAGACTAGGAATAGAGAGAAATTACCTCAACGTAATAAAGACCGCAGTTAATATTATACCCAACTATGAATGACTAAAATCTTTCTCACTAAGAAAGATTTCTCGCCTCGCAAGGTGAGGATTCTCACGTATCACTTGTATTTAACATAGCAATGGAGTCCTTACCAGATAAATTAGGCAAGAAAAAGAAACAGAGGGCATCCAAATTGGAAAGGAAGAAATAAAATTTCCCCTGTCTGTGGATGACATAATCTTATATATGGAAGACCCTAAAGATGCCACACACAAAAAAACTGTTAGAACTAATAAAATAATTCAGTAAAGTTACAGGATATAAACTTAACATACAAAAATCAGTTGTATGTCTCTACACTAACAGACTACCTGAAAAGAAAATTAGGAAAATAATCCCATTTGTAATAGCATCAAAAAGATTAAAATGCTTAGGAATAAACTTGAAGAAGAGATGAAAGACTTTTACAGTGAAAACTTCAAAACATTGCTAAAAGTAATTAAAGACAAAAAAAATGGGAAGACATCTATGTCCATAGATTGGAGTATTTAATGTTAAAATGTACATACTACCCAAAATGATCTACAGATTCAATGAAATCCCTAACAGAATATTAATGACATTTTTTATAGAAATTTTAAAAAATCTAAAATTCATAATGGAACCACAAAAGACCCTGAATAGTCAAATCAGCCTTGAGAAAGAACAACACTGGAGGACTCACACTTCCTGATTTCAAAGCTTACTACAATGTATAATAATTGAAACAGTGTGGTACTTGTATAAAGATAGACATATAGACTAATGGAAGAGAATAGATAGCCTAAAAATAAATCCATCAGTATAAGGTCAACTGATCTTCAACAAGACTGCCAAACATAAACAATGGGGGAAGGATAATCTAGTCAACAAGTGATGCTGGAAAACTGGATATCCACATGCAAAAAAATGAAATTAGACCTTTATCTTATAGCACACACAAAAGTCAATTTGAAACGGACTAACAATTTAAATCTATGATTTGAAATTTTAAAAGTCCTAGGAGAAAACAGGGGAAACATTTCATGACATTGGATTTGGTGATGATTTCATGACTATGACACCAAAAGCACAGACAACAAAGGAAAAATAGACAAGTGGGACTACATCAAACTAAAGAGCCTCTGCACAGCAAAGAAAACCATCAACAGAGTAAACAGGGAATTTATGGAATGGGATAAAATATTCACAAACCATATATCTTTTAAGTGGTAAATTTCCAAAATATATAAGGAACTGCCACAAATCAATAGCAAAAACAAACAAACAAAAAACCCAAAACCTAATAGCCTGGTTAAAAAATGGGCAAAGGACTTGAAAAGACATTTCTCCAAAGAAGACAACCAAATGGCCAACCCGTATATGAAAAGGTGCTCAAAGTCACTAATTATCAGGAAAATGCAAATCAAAACAATAATGACACATTACCTCATACTTGTTAGGATGGCTATTACCAAAAAGACAAAAGACAGTAAGTATTGGTGAGGATATCAAGAAATTGGAACCCTTGTACACTGTTGATGGGAATGCCAAATGGTGCAGCCACTATAGAAAACAGTATGGAAGTTCCTCAAAAAATTAAAAATAGATCTACCATATGATTCAGCAACCCCACTTCTGGGTATTTATCCAAAAGAACTGAAATAAGGATCTTAAAGAGATATTGGCTTCCTAGGAGATAATAATATTCCCACATTCATTAAAGCACTATTCACAATAGCCAACACATGGAGACAATCGAAACATCCATCAAGGGATGAAGGAATTTTAAAAAGCGTGATATACATACAATGAAATATTATTTAGCTTCAGAAAAGAAGTATATCCTGCAATATGTGACAACATGGATGAACCAAAGGCTATTATGTTAAGTGAAATAAGCCCGTCGCAAAAGGACAAATACTGCATGATTTCACTTACATGAGGTATCTAAAATTGTCAAACTCATAGTAGCAAAGGATATAATGGTGGTTGCCAGGGGCTGGGAGGAGGAGAAAGTGGAAGGTGCTAATTAATGGTATAAAATTTCAGTCATGCAAGGTGAACAAGTTCTAGGAATCTGCAGTACAGCATTATGCCTAAGGATGACAATATTGTGTTGTACACTTAAAAATCTGTTAAGAGGATAGATCTCCTGTTAAGTGTTCTTACTACAATTAAAAAAAAAAACATACTGGCAAAATCTGAAAAATGTCTGTACCTGAGTAAATAGTATCATGACAATGTCAATTTCCTGGGTTTGCCAAAGTACTATGGCTTTGTAACATACAGTATTATCATTGAAGGAAGCTAGAAGGAAGGGAACATGGGAACTCTGTACTGTTGGTGCAACTTCTTGTGACTCTATTACAAAATGAAATTATAATTTTAAGAGAAGAGGAAGAAAGAAAGGACATGCCCCAGTGGCAGGAACGCATGAGAATTTCAAAGCCAAAGCAACAGGAATTCATACTGAATGACTCTTATCAGGTCCTCAGGAATATGATGAAGCCCTAGACCTAACTACCAGTTTACAGGAGGAATAGGGAACCTGGAAACATGATAAACACGACAGGGATGTCATTAGGAAACTCCTGACTGTGAGAAACTACAGAAAAACTACCTGGATTCTTTGATAAATTTCAAAAAAGGTGGGGGAGAGGCAGGGCTGAACAACAGTAAAAATTAAAAGATACTTAATAATATCAAACAATTACAATCTATGTTCTTTTTGGATCCTCATTTTACTTAATAAATAAATTGTTCAGTAAAATGGACCATGGCCGCAGGGTTGGGAGCTGCGGTTTTAATGCCCACAAAATAAGAGGTGAGTCATAAGCTCTGTGAATCAGGGAGTTGCAACTGGGCTTCCTGCAGAGTTGGGAGCCACAGAAGACCTGCTGGTCTGTGAATTAAGGACAGGAAATGCCTCTAGAGACTTGGGAAATGGTAAGGGAGCTGGTTAATTTGGGGGGTAGGATGGGGATATGTTCAAAATACAGTGCATCAAAAATACTCTGAAATTATCAGAAGATGAACGTGGGATAATTTTTTAAAAGGAGAATAAAAATGTTAATTAACTTCAGGCTATCCTTGGTATGCATATTAAAATTTAAAAGCAACCACTGAGAGAATGAAAGAATAATGCACAACTCCCAAAGAGAAGGAAGCTTTCTAGCAGAAGAAAATAAATAGAATATGGAAAATTCCATTAAATCTAATAAAAAACAGGAAAAAAGGAAGCAAACAAAAATCATGCTTTTTTCCAAGGAGAGTTGAAATAATCACAAAAATTGACCATATATGAGGCCCTACAACTATGTCACAAAGTTCTAAAAAAGCTGGAAATTGGTAATGAAGATATATTCTCCCAAACTCATATATCTGGAAACTAAAATGAGTCTAATTCAGAGGTAAGGAGAAAAAAAAATCACAATGGAAATTTCAAAATATTCAGATTTCATTAACTGGTCACAAAAGAAGATGAAACTATTTCATTGTTCATCAGAATTTTAAGAGCCCACTGCTTTCCTGAGTTTTTGTTTGTTCTGCATCTCAGTGCCTCTTTGGGAGGCCTCAGCTCTATCCAGGCTGTCTGGTCCTCCAGCTTCTCAGAGCCCCGTGGGAGCTCTGAAGACTGTTCTCTTTACAGCTCCTGACACCTTTTGCCCTACCCAGCAGAGGTTTACCCTGTGTGTGCCCAGATTAGCGTGCAAAGACCAAGTCCAGACCCTATGCATTTTTGGAGCTCTTTCTCTGTGGCCTGCTCCCCACCCCCTCTGGTTCTCTGCTCCACAGGTTCCAGCTCCTGAGTCTCCCCTGACTCCAAACTCTGTGGCTCTGACTCATCCAGCTGTCTGTTGGATCCCTGCCCTGCACACCAGTCAGGAAAATGCCTCCAGACAGAAAGCCAGGGCAGACATTCTCTGGGATCACAGTCCTGCAGGGCTCAATGTCTAAAAGCAGTCCTGTATATTTTTGTCCAGTTTTTAGTTATTTATAGCAGGAAGGCAAGTCCAGTCCCAGTTACACTCTTCTAGCTGGAAACAGCAGTGCTATCCATATTAATTTTAGCATTTTTCCCCATTCACTATGTGAGACTTTTCTTTTTCTTTCTCGTTTTTTTCCACCATAGTTTCAAGACAATTAGAAATTTGATTTTTTTTTTTAAGTATAGTTGATTTACAATACAATATTTGTTTCAGGTATACAACAGGAATTTGATATTTTTACAGATTGTACTCCATTTAAAGTTATGATAAAATATTGACTATATTCTCTGTGCTGTACATTCATAAATGTACATTCATCCTGTATCTTATTTATTTTATACCTAGTAGTTTGTACCTCTTAACGCCCTTACATTCCCACCAACAATATACTAGGGTTCCCTTTTCTCCACATCCTCACCCACATTTATTTGTTATCTTTTTGACAATAGCTATTCTGACAGGTGTGAGGTGATATCTCACTGTGGTTTGGATTTACATTTACCAGATGATTAGTGACGTTGAGTGTCTTTTCATGTGCCTGTTGGCCATCTGTATGTCTTCTTTGGAAAAACTTTTATTCAGGTCTTCTGCTCATTTTTTAATTGGATTGTTCAGGGTTGTTTTTTTTAATATTGATTATATGAGCTCTTTATATATTTTGTATATTAACCCCTTATCAGACATTTCAGTAGGTGATATTTTTGTTTTGTTGGTGGTTTCCTGCACTGTGCAAAAGCTTTTAAGTTTGATTAGGTCCCATTTGTTTATTTTTGCTTTTGTTTCCCTGCCTGAGGAGACAGATCCAAAAAAGTACTGCTAAGACTTATGTCAAAGAATGTACTGACTATGTTTTCTTCTAGAAATTTTATGGTTTCCATTTTTACATTTAAGTCTTTAATCCATTTCGAGTTTATTTTTTATATGGTGTGAGAAAATGTTATAATTTCATTCTTCTACATGTAGCTGTCCAATTTTCCCAATAGCACTTATTGAAGAGACTGTCTTTTCTCCATTGTATATTTTTGCCTCCTTTGTCATAGATTAACTGACCATTTGTACATGGATTTATTTCTGGGCTCTCTGTTCTGTTCCACTGATCTATGTGTCTGTTTCTGTGCCAGTACCATACTGGTTTGATTACTGTAGCTTTGTAGTATAGTCTGAAGTCAAAGAGTGTGATACCTCCACCTTTGTTCTTTTTACTTAAGACTGCTTTGGCTGTTCAGGTCTTCTGTGGTCTCATATGAATTTTAAAATTATTTGTTCCAGTTCTGTGAAAAATGTCATGAGTATTTTGATAGGGATTGTATTAAATCTGTAAATTGCCTTGGGTACTATGGACATTTTAATATTAATTCTTCCAGTTCATGAACACAGATATCTTTCTATTTCTTTGTATCATCTTCAGTTTCCTTCATCAATGTCTTATAGGTTTCAGAGTATGGATCTTTTACCTCCTTGTTCAAGTTTATTCCTAGGCATTTTATTCTTTTTGATGCAATTATAAATGGGATTGTTTTCTTGCTTTCTCTTTCTGCTAGTATGTAGAAAAATAAGAGATTCTGCATAATAATCTTGTATCCTGCAACTTTATTAAATTTATTTTTTAGTCTTAATTGTGTTTTGGTGGAGACTTCAGGATTTTCTACATAAAGTATCATGTTGTTTGCAAATGGTGACAGTTTTACTTCCCTTCCAATTTGGATGCCTTTTATTTCTTTTTCTTATCTGACTGCTGTGGCTAGGACTTTCAAAACTATGTTAAATAGGAGCAGCAAGAGTGGGCATCCTTGTCTTCTTCCTGATTTTAGAGGAAAAGCTTTCTGCTTTTCATCATTGAGTATTATGTTGGTTGTGGGTTTGTCATAAATGTCATTTATTTTTGTTGAGCTATGTTCCCTCTAATACCCATGTTGCACTGTGCCCTGGAGTCTTACAATCCTTGTAACTGCCAAGCTGCTAGACCAAAGAAAGAACCCAGCATCAGTGACAGAGACATCTGTGATTTATTGGACAGGGAATCTTACAAGTCAGAGTCAAAGGTCCTGGAACAATGTTTATGGTCAATGGCAGGTAGGACGTAGCAGCAATCTTTGCTCCACAGGAGAGTAGGAGGCTATCAGTTATGGGGGTATGATGTCAGAAGGGATCCTTGGTTGCCAGGGGGACTGGGGCGAGGGCCAGCATTTCCTGTTGATGATGGAACATACCGGAGTCATTCTGTTCCAAGGGCTAGAACAATTGTTAGCTGGGGGTCGGGTCAATCATGCAAGTGGTTACTGATTAAACTTTCAGCTTAGGAAGGGGAGGCAATCATGTGCATAAGGTAAGGGTGAGGCAGGACTGGGTTGGGCAGGGGATGTACAGAGAGCAAGAGAGCAGCCATCTTGTGGGGCCTGATCCTACAACCAACTTTGATGAGGGTATTTATCATGAATGGGTGTTGAATTTGTCAAATGCTTTTTCTGCATCTGTGATTTTTATCCTTCATTTTGTTAATATGCTGTATCACATTAATTGATTTGCAGATACTGAACCATCCATGCTTCCCTGGAATAAATCCCACTTGATCATAGTTTATAATCCTTTTTATATATTGCTAAATTAGGTTTGCTGACATTTTGTTGAGAATTTTTGCATCTATATTCATCAGAGATATTGGCCTGTAATATTCTTTTTTTGTAGTGTCTTTGTCTGGTTTTTGTATCAGGTAATGGTGACCTGATACATAGAATGAGTTTCAGGGTGTGCCCTTACGTGTTTGGTAGAATTTACCTGTGAAGTGTTTGGTCCTAGACATCTGTTTTTTTGGGAGTTTTATGATTACTAATTCAATTTCAATACTAGTAATCATAAATTCAGATTATCTGTTTCTTCCTGATTCAGTCTTGGAAAATTATGTTTCTAGGAATTTATCCATTTCTTCTAGGTTGTCCAATTTGTTGGTATGTAACTGTTCATAGTATTCTCTTATAATTGTTTGTATTTCTGTGATATCAGTTTTAATTTTCCTCTTTCATTTCTTATTTTGTTTATTTGGGTACTTTCTCCCTTTTGAATGATCCTGCCTAAAGGCTTATCAATTTTGTCTGTCTTTTCAAAAAACTAGCTCTTGGTTTCATTGATCTTTTCTATTGTTTTTTTTTTTTTTGGTTTCTATTTTATTTATTTCCATTCTGATCTTTATTATTTCCTTCTTTCTGCTGACTTTGGGCATTGTTCTTTTTCTAATTTCTTTAGATGGTATGTTAGGTTGTTTGAGATGTTTCTAGTTTACTGAGGTAAGCCTGTATTGCTATAAACTCTCTTAGGACTGCTTTTGCTGCATCTCATAGATTTTGGAAAGTTGTGTTTTTTAATCTTCATTTATTTCAAGGTATTTTCTGATTCCCTCTTTGATTTCCTTGTTGACCCATTGATTTTTTTACTGGCATTTTATCATTTATTCTCCATATGTTTGTGTTTTTTCCATTTTTCTTCCTATAATTGATTTTTTTCTTTTTTAAAAATTTAAATTTATTTATTTATTTATTTTTGGCTGCATTGGGTCTTCGTTGCTGCACGTGGGCTTTCTCTAGTTGCAGCGAGCGGGGGCTACTCTTCATTGTGCTGCACAGACTTCTTATTGTGGTGGCTTCTCTTGTGCAGCACTGGCTCTAGGCATGCAGGCTTCAATAGTTGCGGTGCGCGCGCTCAGCAGTTGTGGCTCATGGGCTTAACTGCTCTGTGACATGTGGGATCTTCCCGGACCAGGGCTTGAACCTGTGTCCCTGCATTGGCAGGTGGATTCTTAACCACTGCACCAGGGAAGCCCCATGTAATTGATTTCTAGTTTCATACCACTGTAGTGGAAAATATGCTTGATATAATTTCCTCTTAAATTTGTTGAGACTTATTTTGTGGCCTACATGTGATCTCTCCTGGAGAACGTTCCATGTGCACTTGAAGGAGTGTCATTGTGTGGGAACATCCTTATGCAGTCTGCGTGTGCCTAGTAGCTTTGGTGGGAGAGCTGGATCTGAAGTGAACATGGGCCACATCTTCCGCTGGGGTGCACTGGCAGCTACTGCCTTGGTGAGAGGCAGGGCTGGAGATGGAGAGGGGTTAGAGCCAGAGCCAGGTGTGAGCTGGGGCTTCTCCTATGCTCAATGGCATTCACTGCCCTATTGGGGATGGGGAAAGGGCCTGAGGGCTTAGAACTGCACTTCTGTGCTGATTTCACTTTTTCCCTGTAAAAACTGCATGCCTTGTTTAGAGGCTGGGTCTGGGCTAGAGGGGTTGGAGCCGCACTACTGAGCTGGTTTTGCTGTCTCTCCAGCGTGTGCAGGGATGCGTGCACTGGCAAAGGCTGCCTCTGCCCTGGTCAGAGGCAAGACTGGGATCCAACCCAGCCCTGTTCCCTCTAAGCGTGCATGCTCTCATCGGCAATGGCAGCCTCTGCCTTAGTGGGAAGCAGCGTAGGAGCAAGAGGGCTTACAGCAAGAGCGTACTGTGTGCTGGGAGGTG
This sequence comes from Tursiops truncatus, assembly GCF_011762595.2. Taxonomy (NCBI): domain Eukaryota; kingdom Metazoa; phylum Chordata; class Mammalia; order Artiodactyla; family Delphinidae; genus Tursiops; species Tursiops truncatus. The sequence goes on along the minus strand of NC_047050.1, from coordinate 10,708,631 downwards.
CACTGGGGAGGTCCTGGCAAGCCAGCCAGAGCACCAGGCGGTTTTTAATCTGCTGCCTCAGTGCTGTGATTGGGAGTAAGCAAGTCTGTGAGCACACCCTCTTCAAGAGTGGAGTCTTGGTTTCCTGGAGCCTTCCGGTAAGCCCCACTGGTTTTCAAACCAGCTAAAGGAGTGTGTCTTCCCATTGTCAGACCCCAGGGCTGCAGTGCTAATATGTGGCTCGAGCCCCTCTCTTCCCAGGGAGGATCCCAGAGACTATGCTGTCCCCTTCCTCTTCTGGATCCCTTGCTAGGGGTGCAGGTCTCAACTAGATTGCTTCTCCTCCCTTCCTTCAAGACCTTGTGTGGACTGTTCTTTACAGCCCTGGCTGTAGAAGAGCCATCCCACCAGTCTTCAGGTCAAGTTCAGTGATAACTGTTCTACATGTAGTTGTAGTTTTCATATGTTCACGAGGGGAGGTGAGCTGAGCATCCTTCCGCTCCGCCATCGTGATTCTGCCTCTGGATGAAATTTGACTTCTAATTAAGCTCTAGTCAAAGCATAAGTCCAGAATGACAGAGACATTTAAAATCTGGACACTAAACAAAGTAAAAGTAGAAGGAGATAATGCTATTTAACTCATTTAATATGAGTGCAGGGTGTTAACAGCCACATCACCCCCAAAGACCTACTTCCATCCCCACCAAGAGAGCAAATTCCGGGAGGACTGTGGCTGTAGGAACGTGGTCTCATAACTCCTTTACTGGCTCCTGTTGTGGGATTCCTTCCCAAGTCACAAGAAGTACAAATGATAACCTTCGCTTGTAAGCGATAATCTTCTCCACGAGATTGTGCTCAGAATCATCTTTACTTTTAGTTTTCATCTGGATGGCAGCAGAAGACATGCACGGTCCCAGAACTGACTGAACTAAGGTGACGTACTGTTATTTGCAGAGTGCGCTCCTGTAGTACCACAGTCTGTCACTGTGGTTCCACTCTCCCCTTTGAGACGGGCACCGTGTGGCTTTCCTCAGGCTGTCCACAGTGCAGGTGGACAGGTGGGCTGCACGTCCTTGTCATGGGCCTCTCAGGGCTGCCTTCCTGTCCCCGAGTGCTCAGACAAATGCATATTTCCCCGGAGGTGCTCCCTAACTCACCCGACCTGCCTCCCTGATCAGCCCTATTTATTCCCACAGCCCTGAAGGGGCACACACTTCACGGTTAGGAAACCCCCTTGAAGCGCCTTCCCCTCACCTCTGATTGCCACGGAATGAAAGGCACTGGTGTAGCAGGATCCTTCCCTTGCTTCTGCCTAACCCAGCCTGCTTACACAGCAGGCCCGTCAGCAAACACGTGTCGGCTAGCACGCCAGCTTGACCACACCATCCCTTTCGGTGATTTACGACTACATGACTCACGTTTCGGTTACGAACATTCAGAAAGTGCCATGTGCTGACTGAAGGTGTGAGTGTCCTTAATCTTATGGCTAAATTTTAAACATAATCTATGCTCATCCCTTAATTTCATGAAAACCACTTAAAGGCAGCAACAAACATAATAAGCGTACTTGTTCCAATGAAGAAGTAAACAGGAAAAGAAAGAAGCTAAATGCTTGAGATAGTTTTGGTCAGGTTCATGATAGCTTATATTACAAATTAAGCCCCAACTTGGTAACAGAGAAACCTTTCTGTTTTGCTTGCGTATATTGTCTTTTGTTTTATTTTAATTGGGTAGGTAGTATTTTGGGAGGTTTTAGGTTAAAGATGATTGAAACATAACAATTGCTATTTGTTGAATTTCTTTATATCATTCCAACTCATTTTCTTGCATTTGACTAAAAGACTGAAATTAAACATACTATCCTCTATGTCCCATATTATTTTCAATTTTTATGGAAGATCAAAAAAATGTGCAACTTGCATCTATATACTCTCCATGGTAGAACATGGAAGAAAAGTTTATGCAGATAGAGGATATTAAAGTATAAAAGCTACCAAGGTAAAAAAGACAATTTATTTATTTACTTATGAAATGGCAATTAGAATCGTCTAAACTTTACAGTTTTTTTTTTCTTATGGGATTCCCAAAGAAACTTCATAATAACACTTGCAAATGTTTCCATAAGAAGGAAAGTTTATGAAACATGTTTAAATATTTATGGAATGTTAAAAATGAGGCATTAATTGGCAAACAACTTAATTAAAATGCTTTCTCAAGTCATTAGCAACAAATACTTCCCTATCTGTTTTGCATGCCATTTGTCTTGTGTTTGTTAAACCCGCCTGTCAGTCAAACTTTGCTTCAGGTAATTTTTTTGCTCTGTGGGGAAAATCTTCAAAAATTACATCTGAATTTAAAATCTTTTGATTATCATTTTTATCTAGCAAATTCTCTTTTTCACTTCATCTTCTATATGTCCCAGTAAACCACCATCCTGGGAATTTAGGGCCTGAAGATGAAATTCCGCATCAAGGCATAACTGAGTTTCCAAAAAACACCCTCCAGAGAACAAATTGAATCAATCTAGAATCAACAAACAGTGCAGTTAATTAATGAGAACACCATAAGGGAGCTTTTTTAAACAATGTTGACGGCTGCTGCCTCAGGACCAGTAGCACCAGAAGTTATTGCTGGTTTGAAAAAAGTGACTCTTAGGGGTTCCCCAAGGCACCTTGTGCTTACATTAGCTATTTACCACAACTTTTCCTTTTATTTGCACCCCAGGGGAAGTACAGTTATTTCCTAAATTACTTTTTAAGCGATGCTTATTCCTGCCAGTAGCCTGAGGTGCAACGAAGGTACCACAGAGTGAAGAAACACAGAAACCAAGTCGGAAACAGCACTGAACAGTCTGCAGAAAAATCCCTATACTGTAGGGTTGTTTTCCAAACCACAAATCCTGAGGTGGCACGAAAAGTGGCAGGGGCTCCTTTCTCCGGTTTGGTCTAACTGGGGGGATGAAGAGGGGAGAGCGAAGCTGGGGGGAGCATCAGAGGCAGGTGGTGGTGCTGGGTGTGAAGAGTTGGGAAGACGTAAATACTCATCTCGGGCAACAAGCCTTCTTAAAACTAAGGCAACTGAAAGATACCTTATAATAAAGTCATGCTACATCTTGTGGTTTAGTGGCACTGATCCACAAAATCTTACTGCCCACAGAATGTGTCTCAAAGGCAGGCAGCTGTCTTTTGTTCACTGATAACCCCCAGCTTCAAAAACAGTGCCTGGCACATGACAAGCACTCAAAAAATAGTTGCTGAATGAATGATTAGATGATCAATGACTAAAGTGAGTGGAATTTGGTAACAGAAAATCTCAGCTCTGCCAGTGATTCCCCCAGCAACTGAGGGGCACCTAAAGAAATCCTTCGTTTTTAGAATTAGCCATTTGTCATCAATGTCTAATGCATGCTACAAAAAAAAAGACCTATAAGATTCAGTCACTCCTTAAGTATTGATATAAAACCTAGTAGATACCATGTATTGTGTTAGACTTGGAGATCAACAGCGATTAAAAGACAATTTGGTTCCTGCCCTGAGTTTGTAGTCTGATGGGGAAAGCAGGTATCAGTCTAATAATTATACCAATATATAATTAAGAAAACGTGATCAGTGCCTTAAAAACAATACAGGGGTCTACGAAAGCATATAAAAGCGTTCAGAAAATTGGAGTGGTTACATAAGGCCATTTTCTTATATGATAAAAATATTTTAAATGCAGAATAGATAATTTAAGGAAGATATGGGGCTTAAGGGTTCACAAAGCTAGACTAGTCATCTCCCATCTTTTCTTGTGAATTCCAACCTCATCGAAGCCTCTGAAATACGGTTATTCAAGATGTCAGCTGTTTCAGATTATGTTGTGCAGTTCCAAAACTTTCAAAACTTGTACACGCCCACAAGGACTATTTTAGTAGAATAAGTAGGCATTAAATTCAGTAAGTCTTAATTCCTTTTCCTATAATTAGGATTTTTAAATATCTTAGCAAAAAAGAGAAGATTAATTCTTTAATTAATGAATAACAAAATATGGTTTCTAAACTTTTCGACTTTAAAAAAAATTTAAGTTTCATATTAAGCACAGTAATAGGAAGAAAGAGATATTTGCTGACTGCTTTTTGTGCACCAAGAACAATGCTGGATTCTCTTACTCGTTTTTAAATATTCAATTATAGTTTAGTTTGCTTTCTAGAAAAGATTCCTGTTTTTATACTCTTTTTAAAATCTATCTATTTATTTATTTAATATAAGAATGGATAAGGTGAAATAGTTCAAATCATGCTGGTGAACGTTTTTAAAAATTAAAAAAAAAATGGACACAGACAGTAACAATCAGTTATATTTACTAATGTGTGTCCAGTGCATAAACAGCGTTGGGCAAATAAAGATGCTCTGTTGTTGAATGAATAAGTGAGATATCTGGAGACCCCCTGAATTTTTTGGCTGTGCGTGTCTATGTGTGCCTCGGAGAGGTGGAGGTGGGGGAGGGAGACAAGCTGTTAGTATCCTACTGCTCATGCTTCATTCTTCCCAATTCCTTTATTTTGTAGGCTATGTACTACCTAATAGAGTTGAATTTTGTCAATGATAGAAGTTACCAGAGTTAGTTAGGAACTGTAGCTTAAAAAGTGATGGTGTCATGAGAACTGGACAAAACAAAAAGACAAAAGAGCAGCTTGGAGTTTTAGGCGTAATCCATGGTGCACACAGGCAAATGTTAGAGAGCCTTCCTGATACTGAATAGGATAGCAGACTTCGAGGAGTACAGTGGTGGTGCGGGCGGGTGAGAGTTTACATAAATTGCTCTGTTTTACTCCACTTCCATTCAGAAATAGTCAAGTGCTTATGTCTCGGTGAATGTAGCACTTCTCTTCACCTTGGTAGTCACACACCCTCCTGATCTCTTCCACAAGTTTGGGAATTCCAGATGGTAAGGCATGTTACCTAAACTGCTATGACATTCAGATCAGACTTGAATCCAAGGAAGAAAAGGTCAGTAAAAGCTGGAAAGTTAAAGATCTCGCTTATTAAAATAAGTTTAGAAATAAAAACTTACTTCCTTCATCTCCAAAGAATCTAATGTGTACCAGTCAATGATCAAAACACTGAAGACCATAGAGAAATAATATATGTGTCACAGAAAAGGGGACCTGGAGAAGAAAAGTGAAAATCAAGGCATTTGAAAAATAATTTTAAGGTGACAATATTTAAGAAAAGCACTAAATGAAGTATTTGCTGAAACAAGCGTTAAGAGACCAAGGATGGTAGAACTGCATAAAATGAAGACCGTAGGAGAATAGGAAGAATATAAAATGTATTAAGAAAAGCAAGGGAGGAAAGCATTAGGAAATTATTTTTGAACTCTTTCCATTTACATAAACACATGATGAGTCTCTGGCAAAGGGGAAGATTAATGTAATGCCAGGAAGCAATAAAAATGGACAGGAAATAACTATGCTTCAAAAACAACAAAAAAGTCACATTTTTTGTGAAACTAGTAATGACTACACACTGTCCTCTTCTCCAGTAACGAATCACAAATCAAGGAACTGAATTAACTGAATTAAGTAGTAATTGTTTCCAGACTTTCAAAGGAAACAAATAAGTAGCATTCAACCATCACATATCTTGGCACGTAATAGTCCATCTAAAAATTATGAAGCCAGGCCAGACTCCAGAGGTAATCTACTAAAAGAAGAAAAAAATAGAGGTATTAAATGCAATCATCATAACCTCTACAAAAGCAGATAATGTTTGGCAGTCTGTGTAAATATTAGCAGATAACTAAGTACCTTTAATCTTAAAGTAGAAGTTCCATGGCAAGCTTTACATGACAAAAAGAATGTCCAATGTAACTGCAATTCTGAAAAAAGAATCAATCTAATTCTACAGCATTCTGCAGATTCATGCTTGAATCTGAAGACTAGATTTAAGAGCCTAGGGCTCTGGGACAAGTCTTGGTTATTCTTATAGGCTGGGTTATATCTGATCTAAACCCATAAGATTCCCTTTAGCTTCACAGCAAGATGTGAATGAGGTTGTGGCTTTCGATCAAATTAGATTCCCAGAGAGCCTCTTTCTTTGTGGGCAAATTGCTCTTCTCTAGAATTCTGTTGTTAGGGCTAGTCCAGAATTTAGCCAAACTCCATGGTGGCCAGGACATCTGGGCATTTACCTCAACGTGTTCAACACGTTGTCAGATCGAGAGGTATATATGCATCACAGAATGGAAACTTTTGGTTGCACAAAGCATTGGAAATACCTCCTAAGAAGAGAAGTGTCTGTTTGGATTAGATGGTTTCCAGTTAAACAGATGGGGTACCAGCCTCCTGGGTTTAAAACTGGCAGAACCTTTTAGGGCATTCAGTAAAAGAATCAACAGTGTTTAAAGAGGAAGCAGAAACACTGGGGTCAAAAACATGACATATTTTCTCATGACAAATAATAAAGTTAACATATCTACAAGTTAAATGTGCCGCAAAATTTGATTCTTTGACAAAGTACGATTATACAAAGTAATGGAAATTTTGACTTTTTTTAGATTTCAACATTTTTGTCCTATAGTCATTCAATTTAGCATACAAATTTCAATTTTATAGAAAACATCTACTTTTCTATAGCTAAGAGTTAGGATTATCCATGATAATGTCAGCCTTTTCCTTCTACCGTTCAACTTAGTCTCAAACTATAAGTAAGGCTCAACCAAGAATGAGTTCAAGTTAATTTAATAATCACATATCGGCTACTAAATACGCTCCAGGTAGTACGCTAGTTTCAAAAGGGACTGAATAACACTCAGTCCCTTCCTTCAAGGATTCACCATTTAAGAATAAATTCCCCGCATTTTTCCTGTTTCCACATTCATCACCTGGGCAAGACATTCCAGAAGTGAGTTCTAACCTGGAGGTATGATCTTCTTGAGTCTGACTGACTATGGACTTTCATATCCTCCAGCCTCTTATCTGAATATTGTTGATCTAGTAGAAGGAAACCAATTTAGAATCCAATACTTATAACAAAGGCTTTCAAATGCTATTTAGAAATCTGAATCAAATCGAGTTGAGGGAAGACCATGAGTTCAGTTTTGCACGTGAACTCTTGGATTCTCTTGGGATATCCACAGAGACTACCCAGCATTCCATGTATCTGAGTTTAGGAGATAAATTTACATATAGATACAGACAGCAGGATGGTCCACATATGGGTAGATGTTGAAGCTCTGAATGCAGATAACTTGTGTGCGTTAAGAACATACAGAGGAAGCAAACATGGTAAAGGAGTCCAAGAAGTTAATATGTTGTAAACAAAAAATCAAAGGTAAAGTATTTCCACAAGAGATTTAAGTGGCTTCAAATTCAGAAGAGTTCAAATATGAGACCTGATAAGAATGGATTGACTGTGGCAGCTTAGATACAACTGTTGACTTTTGCCTAAGCAAATTTTATAGTGAAGTGAGGAAGGAGCCTAGATTTTACAGAGAAGTACAGAAAAAAAATGAGTATGGAACAGATAGATTTAAAGACTACCTAGGGACTTCCCTGGTGGCACAGTGGTTAAGAATCTGCCTGCCAATGCAGGGGACATGGGTTCGAGCCCTGGTCTGGGAAGATCCCACATGCCGCGGAGCAACTAAGTTCGTGTGCCACAACTATTGAGCCTATGCTCTAGAGTCCATGAGGTACAACTACTGAGCCTGCATGCCACAACTACTGAAGCCCTCATGCCTAAAGCCCGTGCTCTGCAATAAGAGAAGCTACCGTGATAAGAAGCCCACACACTGCAATGAAGAGTAGCCCCCGCTCGCCGCAACTAGAGAAAACCTGTGTGCAGCAACAAAGGCCCAACACAGCCAAAAATTAATTAATTAATTTAAAAAAATGAAGACTATCTTTTGTGTAACTTAACTGTGAAGAGACAAAAAAATATATAAAGTGAGGACTAGAAGAGTATTCCAGTTTAAACAAGGAATCGGGGAGAGGAGTTATCTGTTGGTTTGCTTGACTTTCTTTGCTATTGTTATTTAACTAAAATTAACTTGAGTAAGATCATTAGAGAGAACTTGTTAAAAATGGGATGTTGAAAACCAAAAACTGAGAAATCCAGGAAAGAAAACACATTTTACAGAACTTCCCTTTATGATAGCAAAGGAAATTAAAGAAAAGAAGCAAAAATAAAGAAAAGGATTTTATATAAGATAGAGCTTTAGGAAAGCTCTAACTTCTGAAGACAAAGTGCAAAATATATCTCATTTTGGAACAAAAGTTTTAACAACTAAGCAGAAACTACTAAGCCAAGGAGTTAAAATCCATCAAAAGCACACAAAGGTCATTAACCTTTGTACATCCAATAACACTGCATTTTAATACATAAAGAAGATGGTGTTAAAAATGTAAGGAGAATTAAACAAAACCATGGTGGTAGTGGAACACTTTTTAAAACTCTTGTAGAATTTGGTAGGTCAAAAAATCAACAAATAGATAAACATACAGATAATTTGAATAACAGGCTTGATTCTATATACATGAAATATTATACAATTTAATAATGTACTAAAAAAGTGAATTGTCTTACCAGAAAAATGAGAAAGAATCATGAAAAGGTAACTCATAGAAAAAGAAGCATAAGTGGATAATATAAATAAGAAACATGCTCAACCTTACTATTAATCGAAGATGTGCAAAATAAAAACAGTTTGAAACCTTACCTCCTTATAGATCTAAACAGATCGAAAAACAATAATGTCCAGTGATGATGAGAATATGGGAATCTATGCAGTAATGTGCATTATTGGTGTGAGTATAAATTGGCACAGTTTTCTAGAGATAATTTGGCAATAAAACTAAATTTTAAACGTTCACACATTTTGGTCAAGCGATTCCACTTCTAATAATTTCTTCAGGAAAGAACAGTTTAAAGGTGTATGTACAAGGATGTTTCCTTAAGTGATGTTAAGAGAGTCATAAATTTAAATCAATGAGAAAGTGTTGCAAATATTAGAGATTAAATCAACTATTCTCAACCATGACATGAGAATATGATAATGATAATAATAGAGGAAAGCAGGTTAAGTGAAGAACAGTAAATAACAGTAAATAAATTATAATCGCACTTATGTAAATTTAACATTTACATATGTGTAGCAGATAATAGGTTTTTTAAATTGAAGGAATCTACTTTTATTGAGGGGATTGTGTAAGTGTCTCTTAGGCAGATACGGAGCTTTGTGTGATTCACTTAAGGTTATCATTTCCTGGTAGACCAAGATGGTTGTGTCTTAGGTCATCAACTGCACAAGATTCAGATTTGCTCCCTGAGATCTGAAGGTACTGACACCAGATGAAATGCATCAGAATTGCCTCACCAAGGTCTATGTCAGGGAAAACTCCTGAAATAAAATTACCTCAAAGAAAGAGTGAAAATAGGCTCATGAGCAGGGCTGAGCACAAGGATCCCAGGATTTATGGAGGAGGATTGTTCCAGCAGAACCTCACGGAAACAACTGGAGACCTCATCACACAGGCGTTTGTGCTCCAGGAAACCACGGAATGTAGACAGAGGAGGAATACAAAGCATTCATTCAACAAATATTTCTTTGAGTGTTTCCTCCATGGCAGTTATTGTTCAAGGTGCCTTTAATACAACAGTGAATGCAAAATACAAACATCCTTGTCTTCCTGGAGCTTACAGTCTAGTGGGGAGAAACAGTCAATCAACAAACATATTATATTGGTGATATTAAGGTCTACAAAGTGAAATACTGCCAGGAGGATGGCTACTTTGTGCAAAGTAGTCTCTGAAGGCCTGGGAAGATGAATTTTGATGAGGCATCTGGAACAAGTGAGGAAACAAACCATATGGATATCTGGGAAAGAGGATTCCAGACTGAGAGAACAGCAGAGCCATACACCCAGAATGTGTTTCTTATACAAGGTACTTAGGAGGCCAGTGAGGATAGGATGAAATGAAGGGGGTGTGGAGATAACTGGAGATGAGAAATAGGAAGGGCCAGTCCTTATAGGGTTTCCTAGGCCATTTTTAGAATTTTGACTTTTACTCTGCAAAAGAGAGGAAGTCAGTGGAGGATTCTGAGTAAAGGCAACCCTTGGCTGAGGTCAGCACTGAGGAAATGAAAGTGTTATTGAAAGGACCACAGTGGTCTGCATAACGGCCTTGCTCAGCCACATTCACAAGGTTATGGAGGATATCCTTCAAGACAGCACGACACAAAAGCAAAAACAATAGCAATAATTGACTTTTAAAATCAATTATTAATTTTTGATATGTGTGGAGAATGGCTTTCACTCTCCCACTGAGTTTTAATCTTTTGCCATAATCATGTTATCAGACAAATAATAAAGTTACAATAACAAGCAAAATATAGACAAAGAACAATGTAACAAAGAAAAGAAGGAATCTAGGATCAAAATCCCAGAAAAGAGTAAAGGAAATATGTAATGAGTACAGAGGAAGGACTTGGTTTGAACAGGCAAAGGACACATCTTTCTAAAAGATGGGAAGAAAAATAGAAGTAGGAAATAGATGTGTTTTTAGGCATGTTGATGGGAGATTTGAGGAATTTCCATTAAGAAACTCTTAATCTCCTCTGTAACATATAAAAGAGGTTAATTTGCTTCGAGAAAGGTTCTAGATGTTTGAGTTGGGGACTTGAAGAGGCTGGCAAGCATTTGAAATAGCTGTAATGGGAAAGGGTGCTGAGAAGGCAGCTGAAATTGAGAACCATAAGAATATAATGTCGCCATCGCTCAAATTTATGTGAGTTTTTCCCAGCAGCCCCCAAGCATCTCAGAAAGAAGTAGAGAAGGCAGATGTTTGGATTAAACCGAGTTTCAGAAGTGCAGCAGAACAAGGAACAGCCTCTGGGAGACTTTAACTTCTGGCCATGATGTACTAACAGGGACTGGATTTGCCCGCACACCTTAAAAACTATACAGTTAGACAAAATACATGCAACAGCAATTTTCAGACAATTGACAGAAGCCTAAAAAGCAGTGATCCCTGAGAAAAGGAAACAAATGAGGTGAGCCCTATAGTTGTCCAAGCTAATTTCACACAGAAACTTTCAAACCTTCAGAGCAAAGGGAAACCCAATTAGAGCCCAGGGGTCTGGCTGAGTAGAGGAGACAGAGCTGGAAGTTCAGGAAGGCCGAGATGGCTAAAGTTTGTTGGGAGGCGAGGAACTCAGAGAAAGGAATTACATCAAGGTAGCTCCAGAGATCGGCAGAGGGTTTCTCTGGAGTGTGTGACTAAGTATTGATCTGCACCACATACATGGGAGGGATGTACCAGAGGCTGAGGCAAGAAGTATGAAGAAGAAAGAAAACCAGTGTGACAATATCTGGAGTTAACATGGGGTTGGGAAGAATCTGTGTTCTTCCAGAGTAGAAAGATTTCCAAATACAAGAAGAATCAAGTAGTATCTAGGATATTGCCTCAGAAGTGGACTCTGAATATGCCCCAGAAAAGCTTAGAAACAAGCCTTGAAAGAAACAAACTGAATCCAAGTAACTGTGTCCCAGAGCAAAGTCTAACAATATTTAAAGAAATATAAATTATAAAATTTATAATACCTAGTATCTAATAAAAGGAACCCTATTCATACAATGAAGCAGAAAAATAGAATTCAAAAACCAGGAGATAAATCAATCAATATAAACAGACAGAAATAGCAGGTTGAGAAAATTATCAGACTATTTAACACTCTCCATGTTAAACCCACTATCTCAGGTATACTCCGTATATTCAAAAAAGGAAATGATGAGCATGATAAGAAGAGTAACAGAATAAATAGAAGAGACGTCTAGAGTGAAAAATAAGATAATGTGAAATTAAAAACTCACCAACGGAGATTAAATGCAGATTAGACACTGCACAAGAAATGATTAGTGAATTAGAACACAGCAATAGAAACTATACAAAATGAGACAGAAAGATGTGACTGAAGAAAGTCAAAATGCCAAATGATTAATATACAAGTAGTTAGAATCACAAAAGGAAAAAAAATGCAAAGAAATAATGGTAGGTAATTTTCAAATTTTGATGAAAATTATACTCAGAATCCAAGAAACTCAACAAAGACTAAGAAAAATAAAGATGCAGAAAACTACACAAAAATATATCATAATCAATTACAGAGAATCAGTGATAAAGAGAAAATACTAAAAGCACCCAGAGGAAAAAAGACTTATTATTTACAAAGGGACAAAAGAATGAGAGCAGAATTTACTTTGGAAACTATGCAGGCCTGAAGACTATATATAAATCAACAACTTTATGAAGAACCAAAAATCTGTCAACATAGAACTCTATGCCCATCAAAAATGTCTTTCAAAAATGAAGGCAAGACTTCTGGCCTCCACTTTGGATGTAGAATTCTGAAAAAGAATTCATTCCAATATTTACAACAAGAAAAAGGCCAATAACCTAAAACCATAATTTTGTCTTTGAACATATTAGAAAGCTGAGGTCACAGGACAGTGAAGTAGCCTGAAGTCTAAGGAAAAAAGTGCCTCCAAGAAAAAAAAGATTGGATGAAAGACCTGCTCTCCCAGAGCAAACAATGGGGACCATATAAGCTGGAAAGAAGAATTTAGGCTCAATTTTGACAAATTGCTAAGTGCTGAGTGTAGGCTACCGTGGAAGTATGGAACACACGAGAGCTACAGACAAAGAGAAAAAACAAACTCACTGGCAAGCTCTTCCCCATGGACCCTACCAGGTACTTGAAACACTGGGAACAAGGCAAGAAACCAGAGAAAGCCTCTCCTGTGGGGCTCTAGAGGAGGGGAACAGAAGGTGCTATAGAAAAGGCTCAAAGCTGCCTTGATACTTCTATCCTTTCTCCCCTACAGGAAAGAAGAAAAAAAAGCCTGCCTTAGGCCGCTGAGAGGAGACCACATGTCAGGACACATAAGGACACATGGGAAGACCACACATGAAATCTAGAAAAGGGAACAGAAAATAAAGCCCTTCTCCTTATGGGAGAAAAGCAGGAAAATATCCTGGGCCCAAATCATTAGTGAACCCTCACTGGTAGAGGAGCAGGATCCTGAGAAGACCCCCCACCCTGAGACCCAGGTACACCTGCCCAAGGTACGTATCTACCCAGGATGCAGGCTCAACCAGGGCGTAGAGAATGGTCCCTGTCCAGCCAACAAGGTCAATGTGCTAGAAAGGTCTAGTGAGGGGGTCCTTGTGTTCATCAGATTTACTAGTTTGAAGGTCTTTCCTTGGCTGGGGCGGTTTCAGTACAAAAATAAAGGCAAAAGCAAATACAAACATTTGTTTGTTCTCTATATGTGTAGGTTTGTTTCTGTTTTGTTATATACATTCTTTTGTTTTATTTTTTGATTCCACATATAAGCGATAACAGAGAGTACAAGATGGGGTATGGGATTAAGAGACGCAAACTACTATATAAAATAAATAAGCAACAAGGATATACAGTACTGTACAACACAGGGATATATAGCCACTATTTTATAATAACCTTAAGAGTAGTATAATCTATAAAAATATTGAATCACTATGTTGTACACCTGAAACTAATATTATACTGCAAATCAACTATACTTCAATTTCTAAAAACTCAATAAAAGATGAAATAAAAATTAGAAACACACAAGCAAAACCCCCAACATATTCCAATGAATGATAGAAGTCAGCTGAAAGTGGGAAGTAAAAGAATGAGTCCAGACTGCTCCTTGAGGAGGCCTAGAGTGAAAGAAGGAAGCTAGACGGGGCTAGAGAGACTAATATATCAGGGATAATGGTTTACAGGCTCAGTGCAGTATGTCAGTTCAACAGGAAGTCATTACTTTTTTTTAATATTCTTGTTCTGCCCTTGAAAAATTACAGTGCCATTTTCTTGTTTGCAAAGGTCTCAGTAACATTCCCCATTCCCCAGTGGGATTGAAGCCTCTAAATTAATTGTCATGCACTTAAGTGATATAGTGTGATTTTAAAAGATGCAAACTTTATCCCTAAAAATAATCTCAAAGAAAGTACTATTTCTAAATATTTGGCATAACACAGCTCCATCTTATTACAAGAAAACATCAATTCAAATGTTCATCTTCAGAGTCAGTTTTATGAAAAGCCAGGACAAAAGCAGAATTTGTTACCATTGCCCTCCTTCTTCACGATCCTCACCTACCTCTCCTTTCTCACCCACCCAGATGCCCAGAGCCATCACAGGGCCCATGGCTACTCAGGCTCCCTTTCTGTAGCTCTGCATAGGTCTGGTCCTCCTAAGTATAACTCTAAATCATGGTCCTATCTTTCCATAGTCCCTCCTGTCAAGGAAACTTCAGTGGCTTCTTGGTCCTGAAGAGGGTTACTCTCAAAATATATTAATAACACAGGAAGGAAAACTGATTAAATCTATTCATATAAACATGTTAATGACCAATCAAGTGGAAGGTTTTGCCTAACCCCAAAGCACATACAATTTATTAGAGGTTATTCTCTTAGATGAATGGCATTATCTTTTATTGGCAAGATGTTATATCTCAATGGAGATTTAAACGAGCAATGTAAAGAGTTAGAAAAATGACAATTAGTTGTAAGGATTTAAGTTAAGATTTTTAAGCATCTAAGGCTTTTATGATTTTCACGGATTTGGGGATTATGAGAGTATCTCAATTAAGTAAAATTCTTTGGTAAGGAAGACAAAAGATAGGACAGCTTAGTAGATCTGAGTCTCTGAGCACAGCTAGACCTTTGATCTACAGCAATGAACGTTGATTCGGTGTGTGTGTGTGTACTTGGTGTTTTGTTTTTTTATTAAGTAGGTTGTTCCACAGATATCCTAAGAAAACTATGAGGAGTTTGTTTGGTTTTTATAGCTTCATGATTGTTTTCTCCCTAAACAACAACATACATAATTCTCATCTGACATATTACCATGATGAGCACAAGCTGGAAAACATTCTCCTTTCGGTTCAAAGTTAGGGAACATACTCATCATGAATATTTAACACTTCTGGAATTCTAAGAGATGCCTAAGAGGCATCGATGATGAGTCTGCTAATTTTCAAAACTAATCACTCCATTTCGTTTACACCCATAGTCTGCACTGCACATTTAAGAAGGATTCTTTTCTTCACTGTTTAATTGGAACATGGGAGGTCTTGGCATCACTCGGTCCTATCCGGGAAAGACCACTCCAGACTGAAGAAAACCTGTCTAAGCCTAACAGGAGAAAAACAGAGAACAAAGGAAGGGTCCCCCTTCCTCTAAGGAAGAATGCTGAGACATCTGAATTTTTTTTCAGATGCTCTGTTTTACTGGTTCATTCACAAGAAATATAACCAGGAAAACCGTTTTTTTCAAGAAACAAAATAAACTGTCTCTCTCTTCTTGCCTCTCTTGCTCTCTCTCTCTCTCATGCTTTCCGTTTTTATACTTTAGACATTTCTCATTATTTGCAACATAATACAAAACGTATTCTTCACTATGGGGATCTGAAGAAACAGAGATGTGGTCCTTGCCTTCAGAGGGCTCAGAATTTGGTAATAACATAGGTTTTCATGGGGCTGAACTCTGTGTCCTTGTTATCTAGGTTATGATGGCCAAGTTAGTTACCCTCTCTGGACCTCAATTTTCCCATAAGTAGAACAAAAGAATTGCACTAGGTAATTTTACTGCCCCTTACAGCTCTAACATACTAGCACTGTTTTGTTCTATTTTATCCCCATACCTCTGGTTTCACTAGTTTAGTGCTTTAAGCCCCTTCTGAAATATTTTGTGGAAAATGGAAGTACTCAGTATAAATGAGTATTAACTGAGTTAAATCTAGTCAAACTCATTATGTAATGATAAGGTGGTGAATTTGTTCTGCCCCATTCCCTCACCTAATTATATACACTAATCGCTATCTTCTATGAATACCACCTAGTTTAGTCACATTTCATGCTCAATAACACATACCAACTCTTTAAAAATTAAGAAATTACCATTTGGTGATTTAATTTAAGCTTTGGAATTTGAATATGTTTGTTTACTATAAAATCTATAATTGTTGATGTCTTTCAGCCATATCTTTTCATTTTTTCTGCCAAATACTCTGCCATCTACATGGAAATGCTGAGTGAGGACTGACAAGAAGGTTTCAAATCAATATCTGAGTTTCCACCTTGAGAAACCAGGAAAAGAGCAAATTAACTCAAAACAATCAGAATAAAGGAAAAATAAAGGTAAAAGTAGAAATAAATAAAACTGGTACTGGAGGGAAAAAAATGAATGTGACCAAAAACTGGTTCTTTGAAAAGATCAACAAAATTGACAAACATATAGCCAAACTGCCAAGATAAAAAGAGAACACACAAATCACCAGTTTGGGCAATGAAAGTAGAGACATCCCTAAGACTTTATGGACATTATAAGGACAGTAAGATAATACTACAAAAAATTTTATGCTTGTCAGTTTAACAAGGTAGATAAAATGCATGAATTTCTTAAAAGACATAATTGCCAAAGCTCATTCAAGAAACAGTAGATAACCTAAATATTCCTATATCGTCCAATAAAGAAAACTTCAGACCCAGATAACTTCATTTGTAAATTATGTGAAACATTCAAGGAAGAAATAGTGTCAATATCCTACAAACTTTTCCAAGCAGTAGAAGAGGTAGGAACACTTCCCAGCTCACTGTATGAACCCAGCATTACCCTGATACTAAACCCAGATAAAGATCTTATGAGAACAACAACAATAACAAAACTGTAGACCAATATCCCTTGTGAATATTGATGCAAAAATTCTCAACACAATATTGTTAAATCGAATCTGTATAAAAAGGATAATACATCGTAATCAAGTGGACTTTATCTCAGGAAGGCAGGTTGGCTCTCCATTCAAAAATCAGTTAATATAATTCACCATGTCACAACGCTTTTACTTCAATAGATACGGAAAAAGCTTACCTTGCACCATAAACGAAAATTAATTCAAAGTGGGTCATAGATCTAAGTTTAAAATTACTAGCAGATAAATAGGAAAAATATTAATGTCACAAAAAACTGGTTCTTTGAAAAAATTAACAAAATTGATAAACATAGCCAAACCAGCCAAGATAAAACTATATCTAAACCCAGCTAAACGAAATCTAAAATTATAAACATTTTAGAAAGAACTAGAAGAAAATCTTTGTTAGGCAAATATTTCTTAGATAAATCACTAAAATCACAATCCAAAAGGGAAAAATTGATAAATTTGATTTTATTAAAATTAACAATGTCAATTCTTTGAAAGAGTGAAAAAATAAGTCACAGATGAGAAGAATATATTTACAAGTCACATTATCTGATTAAGGGCTGATGTTCAGAATATATAAAAATGCTCAAACACCAAAAACAAGAAATGAAAAATTTAATAAAAATAACAAAATATTTGAACAGATACATTACCAAAGGAGAGATACACACAAAAAGATGTTTAATGTCATTAGTCATTAGGAAATGCACATTAAAATCACAATGAGATACCACTGTACATCTATTAGAATGATTAAAACTCAAAAAACCAACAATAACAACAAAAAGTGCCAATACCAAATACCGATGAGAATATATGCCAGCTAGAACCCTCACTTATTGCTAGTGGGAAAGCAAAATGGTAGAGACACTTTGGAACACAGTTTGACATTTTCTCATAAAGTTAAACATGTACTTATCATATGATAGGAAATTCCTTATTATTATTTTTTTGGGGTATTTTCCCAAGAGAAATGAACGCTTTCTTCATTTAACGCTTAACGCTTCACTTAACGCTTATGCAAAAACCTTTAGGCAAATATTACAGCTTTGTTCACAAACACCAAATCTGAGTACAATCCAAATGTCCTTTGGCTGGCAAACAGATAGATGGTGGTACAACCGCCGTTTTGGGAAGTTTTGGGATTGGTGAACAGTTCTATATCTTGACTGTGGTGGGGATAGCACAACCACATGTATGCATCAAAGCTCACAGAAGTGTATACTTTAACAGGTGAATTTTACTGTGTGTAAATTATATTTCAATACAGCTGGCTGAAAAGGGAATAACTGTGGAGATAATTATAAGTAAGCGTATACTTATAGGCCAAAAATTTTTTTTTAACATCTTTATTGGGGTATAATTGCTTTACAATGGTGTGTTAGTTTCTGCTTTATAACAAAGTGAATCAGTTATACATATACATATGTTCCCATATCTCTTCCCTCTTGCGTCTCCCTCCCTCCCACCCTCCCTATCCCACCCCTCCAGGTGGTCACAAAGCACCGAGCCGATCTCCCTGTGCCATGCGGCTGCTTCCCACTAGCTATCTACCTTACGTTTGGTAGTGTATATATGTCCATGCCTCTCTCTCGCTTTGTCACAGCTCACCCTTCCCCCTCCCCATATCCTCAAGTCCGTTCTCCAGTAGGTCTGTGTCTTTATTCCTGTCTTACCCCTAGGTTCTTCATGACCAAAATTTTTTGTACTTAAAAATATTTTTGATTCACCTAATGAAAACACACATACGTCCCTTGATGATTACTCCTACTTCTTGGACTGTTTGATACAGATATTAACAAAAAACATATGGAGACATAAGTATAAGCCTGTCTATTATGTCATCGTGGATTAGGGAAAAAACAAATTAATATATTCAAATATAAAGGACGAAATGACAATCATTACGGGAATGGTTAAGTAAATTATCGTGTGTGTATACACACACGAACAGATATATACATGTATAGTAAATATATTACATACACTATATACTATATATACACACTGTGAAATATTGTGCTTTTCCATTGCAGAAAAATGTGTACAAGTATGACCCCCTCTGGAGGTTAAAAAAGAAAGAACAGAAAAGAACAAAAAAAGAGATAAACTGTTAGCCTAGAAAAAAGGTATAAAATATTGTACATAACTGATAACATTTGTCACTTCAGGAGGTTGATTTGAAAGAAGATGAAAGGATTATTAATTTTATACAAGTCTGTGTATTATTTGACTTTATAATATCATAAATTGCTTTGGTGTGTGACTAGATCTAACATAGTAAAAATAATTAAATGAAACATCTTTTTGAATACCGTACCAAATAGAGTTGATATTAATGAAATCAACATGCCACGATATTTGGTACAGTGAGCTTTAACTTATTAGACAACTGGTAGCATCATGGTCAAGAACATGGACCCTTGAGCCAGTCCTTTCAGTTCAAAAGCTGGTTCTACTACTATGAGCTGTGTTACTTTAGACATATTACTTAACCTCTCTGTGACAACTTCCTCCTCTATAAAAGGGACTAATAATAACAGTACTTAACTCACAGGATTTTTGTGAAGACTAAATGTTACATGTATGTTAGTACATATAAAGAGCTAAGTACAGCAACACTCAATAAATGTTTGCTGTTATTAGTAGTAAGTCTGAGATTTCAAGTCATTCTACAATTTCAAGTAAAGAGTTAAGATCATGATTGCTTCAACTAGATTATCAGAATTTAAGCAAGTCTCTTTTTCTTAATTAGTCAAGTGAAAGAAACAATTAAAAATCCATATATCCAAAACCATAGTACTGAAATTGTCTTTTCACAAAAAGGGAAAGTACTCTTTACTCGTGATATAATCCTGTATGTTAAGCCTGACACCTTCCCTTTTCTTCACCGCCTTATCCAAAATTGTGCCCAGGTGCAGAAAAGGATTTGAGTTAGTAGAAGGGAATTCACGGCCATCTAAACTCCATATGGTCACAAGAGATACCAGAAAATGAAAGAAGGTTCAGTCAAAAAGACACTCGCAGTAAAACTGAATTTTTAAAGCTACATCTGTCATATTATTTGTGCCACATGAATCATTTGGTTGCAATGAAGACAAAAGGAACTCAGTGCTAGGACTACAGGATGTATGTGTATCTGTGTGTGTGTGTGTGCGTGCACGCGCATGTGCCTTTCCCACAGAACATATGTTATCCCACTCGGATTTTGCCAAAGGTGAAGTTGGATCATGTAACAAAATATAGTGATACACAATCAAAATGTTGGGGTTTAGTCCTCATCTGAAGAACAGCATTTGATTTGAACTTGGATTAGGCAGCTTTGGTGACACTTTCCTACGACTGAAAAAAAAAAAAAAGATGTTTCTATCTTTTCTAGATTAGCTCTTCTTTTTCCCTCCTCCCCTTGTCTGTGGCATTCAACGACAAGAAGGGGAACTTTGCAGACGATAAATGCGGCCGAACCATGAAAAATAAAATAAAATGGAATCGCTCTGCGACGTGAATGGTGCGGCTACAGCAAGGCAGATCCTGGAGAGCTGAAATCACAGCATCCCGAGCATCTGCAGCAGCCTCCTTGGAGAGTGCATACTAATCATCTCTCTTCATGGTCAGTAACCACATAAGGATGACACCAGACAGTGCCAGTGGTTTTGGTCCTGGAGCATTTGTATGCTTCCCCGCAAAGATAGGCATGCCACATAATATTTGTCAGCCTCGTCCTTGGTCTTCTCTCCTGATGGAGGCAGATGTTTATTTTCCATCTGTACTCTATGTCAGTGCAACTGCAGCCTTCATCTGGCAAAGGGTGCCTGTAATATTACGCGGCCATCACATAAGCTGCTGGAAAGATTACTCTGGTGAATAAAATCAGTTTGTGGCTAAAAACATTTATTCTTCATGTTGATAAGCTCTTAACAAATGGAAATTTGCCTTCTTACACTTTTGCCAAGCAAAGGACTATGTTTATTTCTCGCTATATGGGTCACGAAGGATTCCCAGCTGTTAGCTAGAGTCAGTTGTGCATTGCTGCACTCTACAACATCTGTTTCGCGAAAACAGCATCCAGCTTTTAGCACTCAGATGGAGGTTATACCATATGCCGGCAGACCACTCAGTTTTTACCCTGGGAACTAACTTGAGTCAAGGTAACAGAGGAAAAACTGAATATTTAAATGTTACCCGGCTTCAGTCACATCTTCATGTGTGCCTGTCATTTCCAACTATATATAGTAAAGTTAGTTCCAAGCATATACCACAAGCTGTTCCTCTGTTTAATTATTAACTGGAAGAAAGTTTGTTTGCAAAACAGTTGAAATGTATTTTGTGATAGACGCTGCTGTTGAAAGGAGTGCCATAAGGTGATTTTGCAAAGAAAGCATTCTGTTAAAATATCGATTAATATTAGTTATGGACAAAGCAGATCAGGCTTAGAGCCCCTAAGTAACGTGTGACATTATGGAAAATTACAGAATACCAAACATTTTTTTATGTTACAGAATAGTCTTCATTGCTTGACTTTTGTCTTGGTTCCCTTATCTTAGCCTATTATACTTTTTAAAAAAAAATAGAAAATAAAACTTGTGTTTTCAGTTTATGCAAAACTTAAACTTTAAAAAAACATATATTCAAATGCATATTGGTTTTCAAGTTTATATCCATGTTAGCACGGTCCTTAAATCTCTACAAATTTAGGTTTTAAGCTGATATTTAGCCCTGTTGGTTTCTAAGGCCCTTTCCAAGGGCTGTGATTCAACAGCAGTATATAATTATTACTCAGAAAAATCTGTTTTCCCCCATGGGCAGAAGGTTCCTTTGATGCTATAATAAATGCTAAGAGAAGCAATTTTCTTGAGTCAAAACTCCATTATGAGTCCACAGCATCAAGAGGGCCTTATCTGCATGGGAACCACCGGCCCTGCCCTGAAGGAGGAAGGAGCTGCCTGTTGCCTGACACACCTGATGGCTTTAACACTTCGATGGCCCTTGAGATTGCTTCCTAGAATCACTCTTCTTTTTACCAATAAAGGAAGAAAAAAAAAATAGAGAGGGCTTTATCTGAACCTCAACTGGAGAACATCTTAAATTTCCTGATTTCATTTTCAAAGAAAGTAAGAAATATGTCCATCTGGGGGCTGATTCTCCATAAAGACTCCAGAACAACCAAGTCAGAAACTATTCAGTAATGACCACAACTAATTATTGGGTTATTTGGATTTTCCCTTTGTGAACTTGCATATAAGATAATAAATCCAGGGCTTCCCTGGTGGCGCAGTGGTTGAGAGTCCGCCTGCCGATGCAGAGGACACGGGTTCGTGCCCCGGTCCAGGAGGATCCCACATGCCGCGGAGCGGCTGGGCCCG
This sequence comes from Tursiops truncatus, assembly GCF_011762595.2. NCBI lineage: Eukaryota > Metazoa > Chordata > Mammalia > Artiodactyla > Delphinidae > Tursiops > Tursiops truncatus. The sequence goes on along the minus strand of NC_047050.1, from coordinate 10,686,519 downwards.
TGAGCCATGGCCGCTGAGCCTGCGTGTCCGGAGCCTGTGCTCCGCAATGGGAGAGGCTGCGGCAGTGAGAGGCCCGCGTACCACAAAAAAATAAAATTAAATTAAAAAAAAGATAATAAATCCATCTCTGGAATAATCACACGACTAAAAAGGAGAAATAAGATGGGTTATTAGCACGTGCAGGTTATTCCAACCTTTAACTTTGGTTGCCTTCTACTTTAAAGAACTGGCTGTTTCAAAAGCTAAGTTAAGGCCAGTCCTGGGTAGAAATGTGAATTTTTTTCAAGTTCATTTTGGTCCCCTCTGTAGCTAAGCCCCTCTCTCCTTTTCTTGAAATCTCCTGAAGTTGTCCATCTTTTGACTTATACCCAATGAACTTCACTTCCAACTATTTATCAACAAAACTTTTCTGAAATATTTGCTAATAAAATTCAAGTCCCCCCCTTTTTCCAGAAATACTTTTATTTTTATAGGTAAACTTGGGAAGGAGCAATGGTGAGAATGAGAGTGAGAATGGTAATAAATGACGAATAACCTTGTTCACCAACAAGTACCTAGATGACCAGTGTGACTGTTAGCTGCCCACAACTTGACAACTTTGACTATAACGAATAGAAATTCTGACACAGTCATATCCAATGAAGCCGAGGCAGGAAGAGCAGGTAGCTCTGACAATGAACTCAAGGTGGAAACTGGAAAACAGTAATCAAAGTCATTCTTTCCATCTCTCTGAGGCCATGCAGTCTTTGCTTTTCTCTGCAGCAGTGCACGAGATACGCCCAAAACACACGAGCAAGCACTGCAGGAAATGGCTTTGTAAGCCTTGACTCTACACAGCTTCAGTCTCCAGTCTGATGGGGTTCTGAATCCAAATTCCCAGGAGAGAGAACCTTATTGGCCCAGGTGGAGTCCTGTGTTCAAGACTGGTCTATTCAGAGACAAGTGACCTTGTAGAAATAACATCGAGAGAAGCCTGTTCCTTCATTAGGAGTTATGAGGAGTAAACTGCTCTCAGGAAGAAGGCTGTGGACCAAGAATGCATTGCAATAAGCGTCTCGTATACCACCCTTTCCTGGAGGTGCTAATAAGCACTAAAGCCACTTTGGAGAGGCAGCTCGGTGGTGGGGATGAGGAATGTAGACTCCATAGCAATGGACCCTAGCTCCAGCCATCTCCATCTGACCTAATCTCAGTGCCTCGCTCTCCTGGCTTATCAGCTGGGGACTGCATCCCTCATGCACTTGCTGTGAGCATTAAACAAGTTGTAAAGCTCTTAGAATAGTGCCTGGCACACAGGAAGAGCTACCTAAGTATGTATAACTGTGGCTAGAAAAGATAATAAAAGCACTGTGGAAATATAGGAAAATACTACTTTCTGGGTAACATAGAAATAAAACTATTTCTTGATCATATTCAGCACTAAGTATACACCCTTCCTTGAGAAAGCTATCATGTTAAGAGACTGATGTCATGAGAGGCTGGAGGGTATAAAGAAAACCAGGCTACAAAATATAATCATAATGGGGCGAGGAAAGGGCTTAAGATCTAAAATTTGAGAATCATTACACATACTTCTTATCTCATTGTAAATACAACAGGATGGAACGCTGCCTTTGTATTTATTCTGAGGCATTCTTAGTATTCTGTGGGCACTTGATAAATGCTAATAATAGTAACTGTCACCTAAGTTAAATTTTCCTTGTGGATCAAAAAATTACAGAAGTCTTATGTCATCTAACAGAACAGTACTCACTAAACACCAATTTGTTTATTTTCCGCTAATTAAACACTGCAAGATTTTATGGAATAAAGAGGAAATTGTCCCTCTCATAAAGATTCTTGTGTTGCCCAGATATGAATATGGCAAAGGTGCAGAAATCAGGGATGTGGTTTTCTCCTGACTAAAGAAGTACATGGGGGATATTAATTAGGTGAAGGATATGATGTGGAGAGGGGCTTGGGAGTGGTGCTTAGAGAGGGAACAAAGCCCGTCCATGTCAGAGATGCAATTTAATAAGCATTACTCAAGTCCTTATACTGCAGTTGGCAAGCTGATAGGTAAATCTCTTCTTTATTTGCAGCACATTAAAATTACCTCTTAAGATGTCTGTCTTGCACACATGCCACAAGTTCTTGCAAGGCTGCGGCTGTGCCATTTCACCATCCTCACCCCCCCTTCCCAATATACTTGAACATGGGAAGAAATGAATGAATGTGTATTGAACTGAACTTGATGTACAGCTTTACAGGGGTCCTAACCTAAGAGGCCTTGGAAGAAGGACACCCTGGAACATCAACAGTGAGCCACAGGGGATGAGGAAGGAGTGGGGTCTATCTTAATAAAACCAAGCTGGGTGTAGAGGTGCCCTTCAAGAAGGGGTCTCATAAGCATGACAAAACCAAGTTTGATTGAGATCAACCAAACACATTATGCAAAAGATTGCCAGTCATGAGAGGGGAACAGGAATAGAGTTTCAAAGCAGTGGCACTGCTCAACATTGCATAATGGTGACTGATGCCCGTCGTGGGCCAGGATGCCAACCAGGGGTCAGGATTTTAAGAGCCCCTGGGGAGAAAGTGGCAGAGTATCAGAGCCTCAGCCCAGCAAACAACTCTTCATGTTCAAATCCCAGTCAAGGTAATAGAATCCTAACCAGAAAACATAGGAAGACTTCCAGTCTGGACAAATTCCATAAGATTTGAGGATGATTAAAGCTGGTGAATTCACAGGTGACCGGGGTTCACCCTGGCTTGACAGATACCAGCCTTACAGCAGTACAATATTCTGCTAATATACTGTGGACCCTGATTCTGACCTGCTCAAGAGTTAGGTGAATCAGGTTCTACCTACAGAACAATGAAAAGAGCTCAGAAAGGCCACAGCTAACACTATGGAGATCACAGAGTGAAGCACAGATTTGGTCTCACAGAAGTTAATGCATAACATCAGAGGGGACATTTATTCCTCGTCAAATGCATGGCAGTATGGAGAGATAGTAGGAGAACATAGGCCAAGCTAGCAGAGAGAGCAGCCAGCAGCTTGCGGACAAGATTGTTTATACTGTGGCTCCATGACTGGTTAAGATGGGACAGTGAGAGACAAAGAAAGAAATGGGAAGGCCCCGCTGTTAGTCCTGGAAGGAGGTGATCACCTGGCATTCTTGGCCTCCTATGTCAAGATCTGGATGGCAACTTCATGACTAGGGTATAGCTCAAGCAAGATAAAACACAGTCTTTAATTCCTCTTGGGGTAATCTTACTCAACTTGAGGTATCCACTGAATAATCAACTTCCTCTATGAAAAAAGCCTCCAATTCATAGTACATTTTAGCCACGTTATAGAGACAGATGAGCTCTTCAAATGGAATAAGTCTCAATTTAAACTACTAGAAATGATCTCATTGCAAAGGCTTAAGCGATCTTATAGAAATGAAACTTCTTGACTTAAACTAATCCTCCTGCATTTCCGTTTAATAAATTCAACCAGTTTTGGGGAGGGAATGTGATGTTCGCAGAATTGTGTTTTAATATGTGAACCAGTGAGGAGGCTCTCAAAGAAACTACATAGTTACTATACATTCATTGTTTTGTATCAATTTATTTTTTTAAATTAACAATCAGCTGAGGTCAAAAGAAAGGATGAGGAACAAAAGGCAACCCAAAATAACGACTCATTTTCTAGACTTTTGAAAAGAACTCCGGGAAGCATTAATCTTCAGCTCTTAATTGGAAATAATCTTACTTCCCCAAATAAAAAAAATTCATAAATGTTTATCTTTGAGTAACTGATAAAGACTGGGAGTAACTTCATAAGAAGCTCTTACAAAATCACTTCCTTTCCTTTTATGATCAGTCATGATTATGCATAGCTCTGAGTAAATTAAAATTTTATCGTTGACAAACTAGAGTTGGGGTGTATCACTGGCTTTCTTTGCATTTTCGACTTTCAGAAATACAGAAAAAACTCCAAATGTTCTTTGTGTATGTGGGTGTAAGTCTTCTTCCTTTCCCCTTTATCTCCGAAGTATTTAGAGTTAGAATGACCATATAATTTATTGTAAAAATCAGGAAAGATTTGAAAGCAAAAGAGTTGTTATTAAGTAATTTTCTAGGACAACTGGTGTATAGTATTACCCTATTTACAGAGCACTTTGAGCCCACCTCTCTCCTAACTATAGAAAATGGTTTATAAACTCCTTTGACAGCATTTTGATTGAATTAAAGGTGTTTCTCCTCGGCCCCCATTTGAAAATTATATATAAAGAACATGTCTTTAGGAGCCATGTGAGTTTTAATCCATGAACACGAAGGTTGCTAAAGATAATTACAACAAACACCTTCTTGAACCTTGACATGCTCACCTGTTCCTCCATCCACTTATTTGTTCATGGGATAATTATTGAGATCTTTCTGGACTTGGGATGTATTGATTAGCAAGGCCAACACACTCACTGCCTTGTGGGTCTGCCAGCTGGTGAGCAGACAACTAGAAAATATAATGGCGGACGATACCTGGCACCTCCAGCAGGGAGAAGCCAGTTCTCGCCCTCCACACCTGAGCACCTGACAGTGGGCCTCCCATCACCCCCAGCCCCTGGTTTAGGATCGTAGTCAGGTTCATGGTGCCATGGCCATCCCTAGGGGGGCACCAAGCCTAGACATGGGAGAAGCGAGAACTTAATGATGAGTTCATATTCAATGAAGGGAGGTCTCCAGGGATGGGCTGTAAGATGGAGAAGGAAGTATGGGGGGATGACGAGGTTTTCAGGCAGAGAGAACAGTAACACACGCAGGCCCTGAGGACAGAGAGATGGAGGGAAAGGGAGGTAGTTTAGTGTGGCTGGGGAATTCGCAGACCACTTGGGAGAGGGAGGCCAGTGTGGAGCCCCAGGCCTAAACCAGGCAAGAAATTCAGTGACCTGAATTCAGTAAGTGAGAACGAAGACGCCAGACCGATAGACGTGAGGGAACTTCCAAACACCATATTGTAGCCTTTAAGTTAGGCAGGATCAAAGAGAATGTTGGTTCCCAATTGCCTAGATCTTTGAAACCATATGTTGGTTCCCAATTGCCTAGATCTTTGAAACCATATGGTTCTGCCTGTGAAATCTAACATGAGGTTGCCTGCAACAGCAAGTGTCTTGCAGCCAAAGCACTGACAGGCGACACCTAACACTCACAGCCAGTGGGGAGAAGCCGGCCCTCCCCTCTGTACCTAAGCACCTCACAGAGGTGCACCCGTCACCCCCAACCCCCAGTTCAGGACGGTAGGAAGGTTTCAGTGTTTACTTCCTACCTCCACCTTTTGATTTGCATTTTAAAAGAAAAGTAAATTTTGTTTAAAGCAAAAGTACTGTCCTGGGTTATCTGAATATCCCCTGGGAAGTTGATTATAATTGGAAATTTGCACAAATGCAAAACACTGTTAAAAAGCGGTTATCGGGCTTCCCTGGTGGCGCAGTGGTTGAGAGTCCGCCTGCCGATGCAGGGGACACGGGTTCGTGCCCCGGTCCGGGAGGATCCCACATGCCGCGGAGCGGCTGGGCCCGTGAGCCATGGCTGCTGAGCCTGCGCGTCCGGAGCCTGTGCTCCACAATGGGAGAGGCCACAACAGTGAGAGGCCCGCGTACCGCAAAAAAAAAAAAAAAAAAAAAAAAGCGGTTATCTTCTAGAACCTGATGATACAAGTAGTAGAATTTGTGACAAGAAAATGTTTTCTTTAGTTAGAAAAAAATTAAATTATAATTTCTCCACTTTTTATAAACTACATTATCTAGTGCATTATCTTACTAGTTGACAACTTTGTGACAAAGTAAAATATTCAGATGTTAATCTATTCTTTCATCTGAGGATCTTCAAGCATGTTGTGACCTGGGTGCACTATTCTGAAATTTAGAGTTGGGTAGGGTGAGGTGTATTCAGCGTACTGGAAGTGAATATAAGGTACTCCCAGAGCTCTGCAGATAAAATTGTTCTCAAACAAGATAAAACGATAAAACGTTGATCATTTAGAAAAATATCTTAAGAACAAAGCCCCCAGAAGAATCTTATTAACTTTATTTTAAAAATATGTCAAGGATCTGACTACTTTTCTCTCCAACCCGCCAGGCAACCCACCTGAGAATCCCTGTACATTCTTCCGAAGTATCCCGAGAATGCCAGGTCCCAACCACTCCTCACTTAGGACACTTCTTAGGGTTATGTTTGCAGTGAGCCACCTGAAGGAATGGGCAACGTTACCCTCCAGGATGAAGAGCAAGCTGGCTTACTGCTTACCGCTGTAAATGAGATGGATTTCCCAAGCTCAGTGTTCCTCAGCTGCAACACATGCCCACCAATTATGCAGCATTCATCTGGGTCCACCCATATTGCCTCCAAGGGACTTGGCAAGACAAGGGGAACCAACAGAAACACAACGCTCATGCCGCTTGTTATGCCATGAGTAATAAAGTCCTTTGTCTCTGACACAAGAGTCTCATGTCTTCTGCCAGAATCTATGAAACGGTTACCGTTTAATATATGACCTTCTAAGTAGGGTAAAATCAAATCTCAGACCCCGGACCCTCATCAGACATCACCCTAATCCAAGACACCATCATCTCTTATCTGGATGACTGCAATAGTCTCCTCGTTGGTCTCCCTGCCTGTGCCCCTTTGCTGTCTGTTCTCAACACAATACTCAGATGATTCTGTTAAACACGAGTCTGATTATGTCTCTCCTCTCTCTGGATTCTTATCCTATTCAGAATGAAAGTCAAAGTCTTTACTATGAGCCAAAAGGCCCAACATCATCCCTCTTGCCTGTGTCTCTGATTCCTTTCACCCTGTTCTATCTGACCTGTCCTCTTTTCCACCAGGCACACTCCTCTGCCCCTCATCGTTCACTAGGTCTGCAGGTATCTACTCACTTCCTGCAGGTACTTACTCACTTTCTCAGGAAAGCCTTCCCTGCTCATCCTATGTAAAACTTCCACAACTCAATTCTTCCTTCAACATTTCATGTTCTTCCTTGTTTTGTAGTTTTTACTTCTTAGCCCTTATAACTTATTTTGTTTATTGTTTGTCTCCCTAAGATAAGAAATAATATCTGTGAAGGAAAGGGATTTTTTACTTCTGTATCCCCAGCATCTAGAACAGCACCTGATATATCATAGCAATGCATATATGTTGTATGAAAGAATGGGGGCTTCCCTGGTGGTGCAGTGGTTAAGAATCCGCCTGCCAATGCAGGGGACACGGATTCAAGCCCTGGTCCGGGAAGATCCCACATGCCGCGGATCAACTAAGCCCGTGCACCACAACTACTGAGCCTGCGCTCTAGAGCCCGTGAGCCACAACTACTGAGCCCGCATGCTACAACTACTGAAGCCCACACACCTAGAGCCTGTGCTCCTCAACAAGAGAAGCCACCACAATGAGAAGCCCGCGCACCGCAACGAAGATCCAATGCAGCCAAAAATAAAAATAAATACATTAAAAAAAAAAAGAATGAAGAAGGCTTGAGAAAGTCACTACTGAATAACTGAATACAAAAGATTAAAAAGCTTATTCAATATCCCAACCTAGCTGAAGCAAAAGATGGACTGTGGGATGGTAGATAATTGTTTCTAGAATCTATACCAAAACTTAGTGGCTTAGGAAAACAACGTATTGTTTCTCACAGTTCTGTGGTTTGACTGTTCTCATCGGGACAGCTCTTGATTGGTCTCTCGTGCCCTTGTGGTCAGATGGAACATGGGGCTATGGTTAGCTAACATGGGCTGGACATTCAAGACGGCTTACACATGGGACTGGTGGTTGATGCTGGCTATAGGCTGGGAGCTCAGCTGAGACTGCAGCTGGAGTGTCTATCCATGGTACCCACGGGGTCCCTGAGGAGCATCCTAAAGGCAGTGTTCCAAGATCAGGAAGAAGCTGCCAGGCCTAATGAAGCTACCTCTGGAGGCATTCGGCATACCCTCTGCTATACTCTGTTGACTGGAGCAGTCACAGGGCTCACCCAGACTAAAGGAAACTGAGATACTGTCTCTACCTCCTACTGGGGACTGGAAAGAGCAACATGTAAGATACAGAGATTGTCGCAGCTATCTTTGAAAAATGTAGCCTGCCACAACGATTTTCAAAGAAGAGTGGGGACTTCCCTGGTAGTCCAGTGGTTAAGACTTTGCCTGCCAATGCAGGCGGTGTGGGTTCGATCAGGGAGCTAAGATCCCACATGCCTCACAGCCAAAAAACCAAAACAGAAGCAATATTGTAACAAATTCAATAAAGACTTTAAAAATGGTCCACATCAAAAATCTTAAGGAAAAAGAAAAACCAAAGAAGACTGAACTATGAAATCGAGGAGCACACATTTAACAATCTTCACACAGCCTGAGTAAAGACAAAAGACCCTGATTTTAGCAGAAAAGAATGTTCCATTAATTAGAAAGTTGGACTTTGCTTTGTTACAAGAGAAGTTCATGAGTTTTGTTTTTACCCGGTGTAAAGGATATTGCTCCTCAAAACCATCCACTCCCCGATGCTTTCTTTTCCCCCTTCACCAAACCACACATTTGATTCACTATTGATACCCTCTACAGAGAGTTAAAATATTTCTTGCTTGACAGAAGAAATTAACACACTGGTATTTGGATTCACGTATCCATCTTTTGTCACTTTATTCAGTGTGAATCTATTCTAGACAACCTGATCTACTCTGATCTACACAAAATAATATTTCTCCATTTACAAAACCAGAATCCAATGACCCCACTAACAAACTACCACCTTGTGAGGTGCTGTATCAGCAGTCAACGGATCTTTGATGTCATATTTATCTTACTTCAACCTAAGGTTCTAGGAGTTTCAGCATGTATCATTTTTCTTATAAAGCAGAAGACAATCCTTTGGAAAAGTGTTCATTTAGACTACAGAAAACTCTATTCAGTATCGAGTGTAGTCATAGTCTACACATCTAGTAGTAGGATTTGATTCACTGAAATTTTACATTTATTGAGTTCTTACTATGCGTTAGGCATTAAATTAAATGCTTCCTATGCACTATCTCATAAGGGCATGGGTTCTGCTATTCTCAGTCTCTTACAGATAAAAACCCAAAGCTACAGAAACGTTAAAGAACTTTCTGAAAGCCACTTGGCTAGTGGTAGATGCTAAATGGCCTTATTTATTTAATCATTTCTCCACAGACTACCTCACTTTGTATTTCTTCTTGTTTGCAAACCCACTATGCAATGCTTAAGAAAATAATAATTGACTATAAAACTATTTCCACTGTCAGCGTTTAGTATGTTTTTTATTTTATGTAATATAAATATATATGTATATATAAATAATAGTTATTTATAAAATATCTATAATCAATATATTTAAAAATCTTAAAAATAGTCTATGAAAACCCCAAATTAAAGTTAGCTTTTTAGAAATTCAGCTTTATTTGTTAATGTTGTTTACAAAAAATATTGAAAGAAAGACATTCTGTTATTTCTTCATCAGAGGTAATTTATGGTCTTTGGAAGATTAGCCTGCTTAATCTCTTTTATTTATACTCTGCTAATTTGGGGAGGAAAAGCAGATGTTTCAAAGCAGTTTAATTTAGCAAAACATTTGATTAAACTAGTTACTTATTAGTAGTAAAAATATAAAAGTTATTGGAATTAATGATATCAGTGCTCTTATAAGCCTTGATCTCCTTGTGTTTGGATGTGATCTGAGAAACAGATGTGTTTGATATTTGGAAGCTCTTAGAATTTCCCCTGGTCAAGATGCTCTGATATCAGGCTGGTGAGAGGTCGGGGTTTCCCTTGACATATGGTACCCAATCATAAAAGATCCTTTATTCATAAAGCTATTTGCGGGCTTCCCTGGTGGCGCAGTGGTTAAGAATCCACCTGTCAACGCAGGGGACGTGGGTTCGTGCCCTAGTCCGGGAAGATCTCACATGCTACGGAGAGACTAAGCACGTGCACCACAGCTACTGAGCTTGCGTGTCACAGCTACTGAAGTCCGCGTGCCTAGAGCCTGTGTTCTGCAACAAGAGAAGCCACCGCAATAAGAAGCCCACGCACCACAGTGAAGAGCAGGCCCCGCTTGCTGCAACTAGAGAAAGCCCGCGTGCAGCACCGAAGACCCAATGCAGCCAAAAATAAATAAATAAATAAATTTATTAAAAAATAAAGCTATTTGGGGTTATGTCCTTCTTTTAAAATATGAAAGTTTTACTAAATTACTGCAATATTAAGGTGCAGTAGCACAACTTTTGGGGGGACAGGGGAAGGTGGGATGAATTGGGAGATTGGGATTGACATAAATACACCACCATGTGTAAAACAGATAGTTAGTGGGAACCTGCTGTATAGTGCAGGGAGCTCAGCTAGGTGCTGTGTGGTGACCTAGATGGGTGGGTTTGGGCAGGGCGGGAGGGAGGTTCAAGAGGGAGGGGATATATGTATACATATAGCTAATTCACTTCGTTGTACAGCAGAAACTATCACAACATTGTAAAGCAATTATACTCCAATAAAAATAATTGTTAAGCACACACACGCACACACACGCACACACACACACACACACACACACACACTGAACACAGACTCCATCTTGAAGTAGTTTCAACTGGCCAAATATTAGATAATTTGAGTATTAAAACAAAGAATGACAGGAATGGAGTATACCCTTTTTAATAAATTAGAAATCATGCAGCTACACTAATCTAAATAAATGAACAAATGAATGAATAAAACTTTCTCGAGGAACGCAATATTCACAGTTTCCAAGTTTTTCCCAACAATAAAACTTCTTAATTACAAAAGAAGAAGGATTACTTTTTACAGGGAGAAACCAGCATGCACCATATTAATCAACTAATCAAAGTGAACAGCATCTGTAAAACATAACCCGAAAAATAATCAATCATGCATTACCTGATAGGATGCAAGGAGGATAGTGCAGCATCATTTCTTCTATATTCTTGCCAAAGAACAAACTGAACCTAACAATGAGACAGAGCCAATTGAGGGATATTCTAAAATATATCTTTCCAAGTGTCAAAGTCATAAAATTTAAGGAAGCATTGAGGAACTATTGCAGGCTGAAGAAATCCAGAAAGACATGACAACAAAATGCAACATGATTCTGAAGTGAATCCTCTCACTATCCAGGACATTACTAGGATGATTGGCAGACTTTAAAAGCTGTGTGGATTACATGTCAATAGCGTATCAATGTGAATTTCCTGATTTGGATGGCTGTATTGAGGTTGCATAGGAGACTGTCATTGTTTGTAGGAAATAAACACTCAAGTGTTTGGGTGTGATGTGGCATAAAGTTGTAAGTTTAGCTCAAATTACTCAGGAACAAAACATGTTTTATGTGTATTGCACTTGCAATTTTTTATAAATTTGAGATTGTTTTAAAAATACTATATATATGAGTGTGTGTATATGTATGACTGTGTGTGTGTGTATATATGTGTGTGTGTACATACATGTGTGCACATATGTACACAGCAGGATGTATTACACAGCTATAGGATTTAGTACACTTGATAACAGCTCATGGATAGACAAATCAACAGTGAAATAGAAATGAATGCCCAGATAAGGGCCCTTGCATATACGGAAATTTGATAGCAGCGGCGTTGCCTAGCAGATCAGGGAGGAAGGAAGGTTTATTCAATAAAAGGTGCTGGGACAATTGGATGTTAAGATGGGAATTATGGAAATGCTCCTCTGCCCTTCAAATCATCCTGTCAACTCCTCAACGAGTCCAGGGCTTAGCCTTGGGGTAGGAAACACCCGTGTGACCATTCCAGAATCCCCAAACAAGTGTTTTTTGACTTCTGATTTTTATTTTAATTTTATTTATTTAAAATTAATTAATTAATTTTTGACTGCGTTGGGTCTTCGCTGCTGCGTGCTGGCTTTCTCTAGCTGCGGTGAGCGGAGGCTACTCTTCATTGCGGTGCGCGGGCTTCTCATTGTCTTGGCTTCTATTGTTGCGGAGCTCGGGCTCTAGGCGCGTGGGCCTCAGTAATTGTGGCTTGCGGGCTCTAGAGCGCAGGCTCAGTAGTTGTGGCGCACGGGCTTAGTTGCTCCGTGGCATGGGGGATCTTCCCAGACCAGGGATCGAACCTGTGTCCCCTACATTGGCAGGCAGATTCTTAACCACTGCACCACCAGGGAAGTCCTGACGTGATTTTTAAATTTGTTTCACTTCTTAATTGATTGCCAGCATTCAAAAATAAGATATGCCATAAAACTCTAGATGGCCATTAAAAAAAAAATCTGCAACAAAAGTGAGCCTGGAGTCTCACATGGTGATAATGATTTGCCCCCGTTTAGAGGGAGCACACCCTCTCTGGTTCATCATCAAACTTCTCCGCGAGGTTACCTTACCAGCCGGGGCCCTCTGGACACTGGGGTTTTCTATGCAGGTCTAGACTAAAGTGTCAGTCATCACTACTTTCTAGTTATTTCACCTTTGCCCCTTTGAGGATTCTCCTTTCATCTGTCCTCCAATCAAATGTTCAAACTGCTTTCTTTCCTGAACTCTGCTATTAATTTATGTATTCTTCCTAAAACTTAAATGACAGCTTGTATCATTTTGGGAGGAGAAGGGAAGGGCATTTTTTAATCATAGTTTCACTGAGGTATAATTCATACATCAAAAAAATCCACCCTTTTAAATTGTACAATTCAGTGGTTTTTAGTATCATCACAGAGTTGTGCAAAGATCACCCTTACCTAATTTTAGAATATTTGTATCACCCCAGAAAGAAACCTCACACCCACCAGCAGTCACTCCCCATCCCCTGTTTTTATCTCTAAAAGCGTTACTCCAGCTGAAGGTATTATACTTTGGTACATACCAAAGTCATATAATTCAAGTATCAGCCAATAGGCTCTAACAGACTTTGGTGGGGAGGTGATTATCTGAACCTTCTTGGTATTTCTGCAATAAGACCCTGTAGACTCATACAGTTCATCTATCCCTTCTGCTCCCAAGGCTGAATCACCCGGCAGATTAACTCTGAATCAGTGAGGTCTGATTCTGATATGTGCCTTCTTAATTCTATAAATCTCTTAGATTTTCCAGGCCCTTCCTTTCACATCTAAGTTGCTAGAGCACATTCCCTGACTCTCACTGCCCAGAGTTCTCCATGTAGGTCTCCATTCAGATTTGTCTTCCTCCCCTGGAACATTCCATGCTCCAAAATGATGACACAGTTCCCACACCATGCCCATGTCGCTAAGGTTTCTGAGGACTGAAATAATATTTTAGGAGGAAAGCAACAATCATTAACCAGACTGAAATAAAGAAATCACAGCTAGTTGCATTTTGTAAATAGGAGTTCTAATTTTTGTGAAATTTTAGGCTTTGGGGCAAAATTTTACTTCCAGTGAAGTAGGCATGAATAGGCAGGTTGGCAAGATCTTTCCAGACACATCTGTAAAGCTAAAAATTTTTTCTGTATTTTTATTTGCTTCTGTAGTGCAAAGAAAAGGAACTAGAAAGTTGATAAAAGCAGGATTGGAGACCTAGGCGTACAGACAGCCCTTAGCAATGCTTTTAAGGACCTCTTTCTCTAATTATAAAAGGTTATACATGCCTAACAAGAGAACTTTTGGAGAATACAAACAAGTGTAAAAATATTTTAATCACTTTAACCCCCACCAGCTACTGTTAATATTTTGGTATGTTTCCCTCTAATCTTTCTTACTCTGGAGATGCCAATCCCTAAAACATTTTCTCTTGTTTAACTCATATGAGCTAAATTAAATTATTAACCCTGGATATAAGTACAGACCACTAACCTTAGAACTAGTTATCTTAATTTTTAAATTACTTTTTTAGATGTTTAAAAGAAATTCAAGCAAAATGCAAGAATGTATATAATTAATTTAAATTTATATAAAAATAAATGCTCGATTCAGCTACTGGAAAAATTTTAAGTATGCTTGGAACATCTTGGGTATGTGAATCCACTTTTTCAAGTGCAAAGTTTCCAGTGCAAACTAAGTATGTTGAATAAAAATTTAGCATCCCCCCCAAAAGCAAGAATTTATAAAGAAGAGAGTAACAGTCACTTGTACTTCTAGTATCAAGTGCTAACCACTGGCTCTCATAATTTACATAATTCTTACTTACAGCAAGGAAAGTCTCCACTCTATTGCCTAAAACAGTGCAAGTTACTAAAAGCTAGTGTCCTGGCCAGGCCCCCTTGGTGGCCTCGCCCAGATCACAGGTAACAGGGGCCACTCCACTCACACAAGGCATTGGTAAGCTCCTGCCAATTATTTTTCTCGCAACAGAATTTAGGTAAATTTTCTCAAAGCTTCAAACAAAAGATGAAAGGGACAAGATTAAGGCATACAGAGGGCAAATGAAAAAGACCTTCCTGACAACCAGAAAGCCTAAGTCACATTGAATACGACTTGATTTGTTAATTCATCTTTAAAGCTGAAGGATAGTCATTGACATCCTATCATTAATTCCTTAAAATAACAACTCAGGTCAATTAAAGTATATGAATATGGCACTCTGAGAACCAGTGATCTGGAGATAACCGTTCCATGTCATGTTCACCTTTTTTGTTTTTTTTAACTGACAGAAGTGCAGAATTTCACAAGAATGAGGAGGAAAAACCAGACATTCTTTAAGAATGATTGTTTTTACAAAGTCTTAACAAAAACGTTCAAGAAAATCTAGAAATCCCAAGCAATTTCCTTGGCACATTGCATTTTTCGCACTCCTTTCCCATAGTAATCAAGCATGCCCTCAGGTGTGTTCTACGCTGAAAGCAGAATAATTCCCAAATACTCCGTTGTCCCTATAACCATTACAATAACTATGCTCTAACCTTGTAGCTACCCTGGGCTGCTCTAGGAATGTTGGGTAATAGAGAGCTGGGGAGAGAGGTGGGCTATACCAAGAAATATTCAGCAATACACTATCAGTTCCGTGTACAGAGCACATGGCATTCAGCAAGAACGTGGAACGTGTCATCAGTGAGATGCTAATTTCTATAAATAAAGGGGCTGTGTGTTTAACTCTTTTAAACCATATGCTATGAAAACAAATAGATTTTTCACCAAATTTTGAGAGTATGTTTGGAATGGTCTGATTTAAAATATAAACGATACAGTATGCATGATCATGCAAATTACATACGGGGGTTGAGGGAGCATAATTTTAAAGGTTTCAATTATTTACATTGTTCATATTTTGAAAAAAACGCTTTATGTTTTAAATGAAGAGGTCTCCAAATGTTCATTCACTTTCTAATACGATTAATTTCAATGTTCTTTTGGCTATAGTCATGAGAAGTTATACCAGACAAAAGGCAAGCTCAAAAATTAGCAGACCTTAGATTCACATCATCAAAAGCCTGAAAAGAAAATGAGAATTCTAAGTAAGTCCAAAGGTTGTCTGGAAAGGATAACCTCTTGAGGACACCTGGGAAAGGTGTGTTCTGTCAAGGACACCTGAGACTGAAGTGTGGTGTGAGGAATGGCTGACCACCCAGGGACAGGCATCTTCCAGAGCAGCTGAAACCCAGGCATGAGCAGATGCCCACGTGACTGCCAATCCAGACAGGCCTGCCACGGGTAGTTAAAAGTCCAGCCTGAGGGAAAGATAAAAACAAATACCACATGCTAACACATATATATGGAATCTAAGAAAAAAAAAAAAAAGGTCATGAAGAACCTAGGGGTAAGACGGGAATAAAGACACAGACCTACTAGAGAATGGACTTGAGGATATGGGGAGGGGGAAGAGTAAACTGTGACGAAGTGAGAGAGTGGCATGGACTTATATACACTACCAAATGTAAAATAGATAGCCAGTGGGAAGCAGCCGCATAGCACAGGGAGATGAGCTCAGTGCTTTGTGACCACCTAGAGGGGTGGGATAGGGAGGGTGGGAGGGAGGGAGACGCAAGAGGGAAGAGATATGGGAACATATGTATATGAATAACTGATTCACTTTGTTATAAACCAGAAACTAACACACCATTGTAAAGCAATTATACTCCAATAAGCATCTTAAAAAAAAAAAAAAAAAGTCCAGCCTGAGGGAAATTTGGCGGCCACTCAGGAGAGACATGCCATGCATATTAAGAGTCCATGGACAGAGAAAACAAACACTGGTTCTAAATATGAGCCTCGAACCAAGGAATGTAATATCCGTGCGATGGCTGAAATTTGTCATTCTTGGTAAATATTGAAAATAAAAGATCAGTGCAAAGGTTCCACATTGAGGTCAACTAATTAGCCTCCAGAACTACCGAAATGGTTATTAATAGGGAAATAAAAACACAACAAAAATTTTAGAATGACTTTAAGATCAAAACATTGTATGAACATAGGGTGCAGTAAAAGAAAACCAGTGTTTTATGAGCTGGATCTCACTGCTTCCCTTGCACGGCCCTTTGCTTTGTAAACCTCAGCAGTTCCCATGGAGCACTTCTTTCACCCTAGACATGAACAGGTCACAAGTGCAGATGATACAAATTGCAGGCACTGGTTGGTGACTGAACTGCTTCTCTGTGTAATGTGTTGCACAATGAGAATAGCATTCATGGGTGACTCATATGGCAAATGTATGTGTGTATGAAAAAGATTCTTTATAAAGCTCTACATTATAGCTCTATTTTAATATACTTACAGAAAATTATTACAGCATTGACTTTTAAATAAATTTTATATAAAGATGGTTAGGGATCCTCTCAAGGAAAGCAGGGCAATATTGTCTAGATATTTAGAGAGAGAGACAGGAGAGAACAGGAGAAGGAAAGAAAAGGGATGAGAAGGGAGAGGAGCAGAGGAGAGGAACAGCATTGTAGGTGCTGATTCAGAGTTTTAAAATGTAAACTATTAGAAACTAATGAGCTGACTTTTATATAAGAAGATGAACCAGATACAGATTTTGGTTCATGGTTGAAAACTGGAGTGGACATCCTTCCCCCAATATACTTTTTCTTTTTCTTTCAGTAGAAACCCTGCCCTCCCTACTATTTTTTAATTTTTTAACCTTTAAGGAACTTCCTTCTTTGTGATCATGGTGAAACTGCCTATTACAGTCACCCAACTATTCCCAGAGGTAGAAACACAACCCAAGCTACATCAGCCACATTCACCCCCTGAGGGATTTAAATAAGACCAAAGATCCATAGGTGCAGGAGGTGTCCATGACTGGATGATCCAATGGAACCATCTCAAAAAGAGGGTTCTCAGGTTCCTGAAGCTGAAAGCCACAGAGACACTCTAAAGCCTGTCTTTCATTCTGGCTAATCGATGCTCTGCGTGTGGATCTCATTTTCTTGCCTAAGTTATGGCTCCTTTTGCTTTCATCAAAGGGTTCTAGACTGTATCTCCACGGATGCAGCGACCATACTGAATTTCACTCACTGTTATATCCCCTGTGTTTGGCTCTGCACTGAGCTCTTGGTAGGCATTCAACTATTTGCTGAATAATGAAACAACAAGGGTGAATGAGTTCACCCCAACTCCTAAAAATATTTCATGCCTTTAAGATTTAACATCTTAAATCTAAATAGTTGAGGTAATTTTCATTAAACATCTAAAATAATGTGACAGAGATGAGTATTAATATGAAAACTGGATTTAAAAAGTCAAAAAGTTTTGATAAAAATTTTTTTAAATGATTTTTGTATTGTCCATTATATGTTCTATCTGATAGAAGTAGAATGTAATTCCTACGTAATTCTCACTGATGAATAACATTTTAACATACTTCTTTTCATTCTCATCTGTGCATGTTGTTGATTATCTGCACGAATTACTTTGTTTTTTTCACAGCCATCATTTCACTAAAATTCATTGCTACTTCTAATTTTTTAAAGTACTGTTATGGACTGAATGTCTGTGTTCCCCTCACAAAATTCATATGTTAAAATTTAATCCCCCACCAGCTACTGTTAATATTAGCTGGTGGGGAACACTTATTAATAATATTAATACCCAATATGATGGTATTTGGAGGTAAGGCTTTTGGGAGGTAATTAGGTCATGAGGGTAAAACCCTCATGAAAGGGACCAGTGCCCTTATAAAAAGAGGCCAGAGAAGCTTTTTCTACCATATGAGGATCCAACAGGAATGTGGCCATCTACAATTCAGAAGAGGGCTCTCACCAGAAACCCTGATCTCAGATTCTCAGCCTGAAGAACTATGAGAAATAAATTTCTGTTGTTTATAACCCATCCAGCCTATGGTACTTCATTGTAGCAACCCAAATTGACTAAGACAAACACATAGGCCAATAATTGCCAAATTAGGTAGATATGCCTCTGAGTGTCCGTGAAGGCTTTCCAAGAACTTGGTAGGCAGTGGACAATTTAAGAAAATCCATTTTCATATTCTCAATTTCTAGTTTTTGCAAAAATTGAGCTGCCTGAGAATAGGCCTGTGGTCAAGGCATCATTTGGTTTATTTCTTCCATCTCCCCTTCTCACAATCAAACTTCCCTCATATTACAAAAGAGAGGGTTGTGTTTCACCCATCCCAACTCTTAGAGAAAAGTATGTAAAACCTTGCTCAACCACATCAACATAAACTCTTGATAAGGCTTTTGTCTTTTCTGAGACATTTTGCTATTCTAGACAAACTGGGGCATTAGAAATAGGGTATTTTGCCTGTGTTGGAATACTCTGAAATCAGATATATTTGTAGAGTTGGATTAAAGAGGTGACAATCGTCTTTCAAGACCTATCTTCTTCTAACTCCCTAATTCTTCCCAACGAAATTGTGGATACTGAGGAGAATCCTGAGAAGAAAGCAACAAAAGTATGTCAGTAGTAAATAGTGAAGGGTACTGTAGGTTATTTCTCATAGAAACTCATAGAAAGGCTGTGTCCAATTACGTCCAATGTCTATTTCAGAATTAAAGAGTTAAGATTTGTAAACATGCATGGTCTCTCTCCCCTCCCTATCTGGTTTCCTTTCAGAATAATTTAGTCCAAACACCAGTAGTTAGGGCAGAGCAAAATAACCCAAAGGGAGGAAATAGGAGCGCAAGCCTAGCACTGCAGGTCTGTCTGGGCACAGTGAAGAAGGTTTCTATCTGCACAGTGGCCACGTGTGGGGTGTCGGAGCTGAGAGGTGTGAAGAGGTTGTGGAGGTGGGGCAGTGGTGATGGGAGATTGTTTACCTATAGGTGGGATTGATCAGATAAGTAAATGTTTTAAGGATGATGGGATCCAAGTTTCTCACCGTCAGAGGAGAGAGTTATATATGCATATACATTTATATGTATTATACATATTAAAATGTACATTTCTAATTCAACTTTACTTTCAAGGTTTACCTATCCGTTTCTGTAATATACTAACTTTCTTTGATCAATAATGAGCCAATAATTATTGGAATGATAACTTAATCCAGATGAAGGAAAAATAACACTTAGTTCCTCTGGTCACAGAGAATATTTAAAAAATTAATTTCAATTTATGTACATAATTTTATAGCAGAAAGCTATAAAGTGTGATCAATAAAAGACCTTCAAGCATAAAAATATGTTAGGATAAAATTCTGTAGGAGAAATGGAATGGAAATATGAGTTCAAGGAGAAAATGGGACAATGTAAAATTTCTGGTTGTTAAAGAAGAGCTTATTCATGGAGTTTTAAAATTGATGATGCTGGGCATAAAGTCACTATAGCATTTAGATTATATTGAATAGATACGTTGAAAAGAATGGTAATACGATTTTTATATCAAATGTCAATAATTAAAATACGCCAAAAGTCACATCTTTTGAAACTCTTTTACCTTATGATGAAAACATTTCACTGTTAATTTAAAATTTGGCAAAAAGGTAAAATAGTTTTCAAAAAAATATTAGGGGTAGGCAAGCAATCCCTAAGTGTAAATATTTCATCTATGTTTTACAACTAGAAAAATAGAAATTTTCACAAAAATTAATTAAGGTTCTTAGGTTCACAATAGAGAATGATGAAACCAGGAGAGTCTGTTCGACTCTGATCTTCTAAATTTCCCACTGCACCTTCACTTTCCCAGATTTTCCTCACTTCACTTCACTTCTTGTCCAGTTCGTCTTTCCAGCTTTGAACCCACTGACTCACAGGAGCCCCAAGATCACTCCAGCTGCTTGGGTGCAGACTTGTAAAGGCAAGAGCTGCACAGAGGCCCCTGCCTCCCATTTACCTCCCCATTAGCTCCCCCTTCGTCCATTTGGGCAGATGTGTGTTGGCTTCATGATTTCTCTGCAAGCTCTACCATGTCCATGTGCCACAGTGCTTCAGGAGGCCTGGTTTAGTGCTTCGCTCTCTGGTCCTCCACTTTTCCCTTCTGTGCCTTCACTTCCCCAGCTCCTCGCATAATTGTGTGAAGCTTAATTCGTGTAATGAATTTCTTATTCTCACAACATGCATGATGGCTCTGCTTCTTGACGAACACAATTATTGTTACCCAAACAATAGTTAGTATTAGGAATAGTAGTTAGTAGTAGGAATTAGTTAGTATTAGTATTAGGAATCTGGAATGGGTTCTCTGATCTGGCTAGAGTTAAAGATAATTATGATCCTGTTGCCAGTGGCAAATGGGGCAATGGTAGCCCATGGCATGCCATGGAAAAACACTACTTAAGGTATCACCTCTAGCCACCTGGAAACACTTTGCATGTTGCTGCCACTGAACAATTTAGTGGAAATAAAAGTAAAACTATGATGGATTGATTTGGTTGTTTCTAAATATGCTGGATGACGTGGAGGGGGAAAATGGGGTTAGGGTTTTAAATTCGTGACTCAAGGTCTTGGTAAGGAACCAAAAAGCTTCTATAATGGCCCTTAAGGTGACTTTTATCTTCTGTAGTCAAAGAATTGAAATTTCTAAAAACCAAATCCAAAATTTAATCCTGTGGATGGCTAAATTGCAATGAAAATTTAATTCTAACTTCTCAGGGTATTTTAGAGAATTAATTAGAAAAGAGTGAGATTCTGGAATCTGGGAGGAGGGCATATACACAAATTCCAATACAGCTGAGGATTCTGAAGACCCAAATTCCTGCAGTTTTCTTTTGACACTCAGAGCAAGATTTCTACCATTTTCTGAGATTAGTCACCTTTTGTCTAAAGTAATTGTAAAAGATCTCTTATTTTCAAGGCACTGCTGATCCTCCTTAAGGCCTACTACGATCACCTCTCATTGCTTCTAACTCTATAAATAGATTCAAATCCCAGATGGCTCCAGAGGTTCAGCTACAGAGTATGACCCATGAGGATGTCTTCCCAAGGCATAGGAGGGAGGGAGAATTAAGATTATTTTCTTATTACAAGGTACTTGCACTACTTGTGAAGCAGTACAGTGTCATTTGAAAGTGGACTTGAATTAGTTGTAAATGTATTACAAGTTCTAGGGAAACCACTAAACAAAGTAAAAGAAAGAAGTATAATTGATACGCTAAGAGAGGAGAGAAAATGGAAAATCATATAAAATACTCAATGAAAACCTCAAAAGGCACAAAAAGAGTAGAGAACAAAATAGTAACAATGAACAAGGGCAACAAATAGAAAACAGTAACCATGCTAATACTAATCAAAAGAAAGTGGGAGTAGCTATAATAATTTCTGACAGAGTGGACTTCCGAACAAGGAAAGTTATCAGGGATAAGAAGGGACATTACATAATGATTAAAGGGCCAATTCTCCACGAAGGCATAACAATCCTTAAAATGTATGCACCTAGCAACAGAGCAACAAAACACATAAGGCAAAATCTGATGGAACTGCAAGCAGAAATAGATGAATCCACTATTATAGTTGGAGACTTCAAAACCCCTCTCTCCGAAATAGACAGATATAGCAGACAGAAAGAACATAGTTGAACTCAAAAACACTGTTAATCAACTGGATACCATGGACAGCCATAGACTACTTCATCCAACAACAGCAGAATATACATTCTTCCCAAGCTCACATGAAACATTTGCCAAGATAGACCACATTCTGGACCATAAAATATACCTTAACACATTTTAAAAACAAAAGTCTGACAATGTCAGCTCTCAGATCAGGATGGAATTAAACTAGAAATCAATAGCAGGGAGACAGTGGAAAATCCCCAAATACATGGAGATTAAACAACACACTTCTAAATAATATATGTGTAAAAGGAAAAAAAAAAATCTCAGGAAAAATTTTAAAATATTTTGAAGTAAATGAAGATGAAAATACAACTATCAAAATTTTGAGATGCAGTAAAAGCAATGTTTAGTGGAAGATAGAGATGTCGTACTGGCAGGTCTCTGAAGGTGAATCACAGAGCAAACCTTTAAGATTTCAGAGCAAGGCCACAATTCTTTGAATGTAACTATTCTCCTTTTGAAAAAACAACTTCTGGCTTGCCTCTGGGCCTCATGGAAACAAAACGCTTGACTGTGGCCACCAAGTTACCATGCAACCTCAGCTGCCCATCGTGACTCGGGTCTGACTCACCAAGCCATAAAGTTGGTTGTAGACAGCAGCACTCCATCACCAAGTGGAACCATCATATGTCAAGCTCAAGAAAATCTTAAAAGCACAAGCAATTTCTACAGCCAATTATATTGCTGTTACATAACCTTGTTTGTCAACCCACAACTCTTTTCTGTGACCTGATTACCTAAAAAGAAAAAACTTTCAGTCTTCTGTACAAAGAGTGCTGCATGATATGGTGGTACCACCCAAAAGTAAATAGTTGCAACTCCACAGCCCATTTCAGAGACAGCCCTGAAAAATAGTTGCGAAAGCAAATCCTCCAAGTGGGCAGAACTTCAGTCAATGTACCTGGTGTTTTTTTTCTGCCTGGAAAGACAGATGACCAGAAACACAGATCTACATTTAATCATGGGTAGTAGATGAGTAGTACCTGTAGTACTACTACAGGTACTACTACAAAGTATGATCAGGTACAGGCAGAGTACCTGATCTTACTTTGTATGATCAGGTATTTAGGGGAAAAATGATTGGAAGATTTTGACAAGGAGGTCTCAGGAAGAGGTATGTAGATAAACCTCTCCATATGATTATTAACTGTAAAAAAATTCTGTTCCATATGAATGCTTCCTAAAGAGCAACCTCAGCAGAAGATCTTAATAAATAGCTTCTTTCCTCAGCTATTCCTACTCTTAACCAATGAGTTCATGAACAAAATGGCCATGGGGGAATTCCCTGGCGGTCCAGTTGTTAGGACTTTGTGCTTTCACTGCTGAGCCGCCCAGATTCTATCCCTGGTCGGGGAAATAGGATCCTGCAAGCCACGTGGCGTGGCCAAAAAAAAATGGCCATGGTAGCAGGGATGGAGATTATACATCTGTAAGTTATTAATCTTTCTGTACCTGTTTTTTTCATAGTTAAAATAAAGATTATAAAAGTACCCACCCAACAGGGTTATTGTGAGGCCAAATGAAAATACACATAAAAGAACTTAGAACAGTAAGCAGCACACAAGTGATTAATAGATATTGACTGATTATCTATCTATCTACCAAATATGTGTTAAGCACCAACTATACTGAAGACCCCGTGTAAGAATACAGTCATAAACTAAACAGGCAGAGTCCCTGCTTTCATAAGCTGACATTCTGGTGGAGAAGTCATTCAACAGTTCGTTACAAAGAACTATTATTTAATGACAATATCATAAGTGCTAGCAAAATGAAGTCCAATACCCTAAGGCGGCAAAGAACAGATTGGACTGACCTAGCCTAGGGAATTAGGAACAGGTTTCCTAAGTAAATAATGCCTAATTTCAGTTCAGGAGATTTAGAATTTAGCTACTCCGAGTAGAGTGGATGTTGGATTGCAGCAGACAGAAGACAGATTACGTGGAAAAGCCTCAGAGAGAACCAGGGTCATTGACAGAACCGAATGGCAGTCAGTATCAGAGTGCTGCAGGGGTTGGTGGAGAGAGATGAGCCTAGGGTCTAGCTGTTCAGGATCGTGAAGTGAAGGAGTTGAATGTTACTCAGAAAACAATGTGATGTCACCGTAGGGATTTAAAATATTATAGTGACATGATTAGATGTGTATTTTTAAAAATTATCACTGTTTTTATGGTGTAGAGAATAGATGGATGAACAGGGCAATAGTAAATCTGAGGCCATCAACTTGGAGGCTACTGCAGGAGTCCAGAAGAGAGGTGGATGATGCCATCTTGGACTAGGGTGATGGCTATAGAGGGGGAAAAGAAGGAGACAAATTTAAGATGTGTTTTAAGGTAGACTTCACATGACTTAGAAGCAGGGTTGACTGCCCAGTTTTGGTCATGAGCAACTGGATGGATGGTAGTGGCTTAGGAAAAGGAGTGGATGTGGTGGGTATGATTAAGGGTTGTTTAGACATGCTAAGTTCAAGCATGAACTTATGAAACAACCATATGGGCTGTTTTATAGACAGTGTGGTATGGGGTTATCTCTTAGAGAAATCTGGAGATACACATTCAGGAGCTATTATATAGACGTGATTTTTAAATTTTTCCTGTTAAGAGTTTGTTTTTTTTTTAATCGAGGTATAATTGGCATAACATTACATTGGTTTCAGGTGTACAACATAATGACTCAATATTTGTATACACTGCAAAATGATCACCAAAGTAAGTCCAGTTAACATCCATCATGATACGTAGTTACAAAAAATATTTTTTCTCATCATGAGAACTTTTAAGATCATATATATATGATATATGTAATCTTAAAAATATATAGGTTTTTAAGTTCTTAAAAATATATATATTTTCTTTATACATTCATCCATCAATGGACACTTAGCTTGGCTATTGTAAGGAAGGCTATTGTAAAGAAGGCTGCAATGAACATGAAGGTTCATATAGCTTTTCAAGTTAGTGTTTTCATTTTCTTCAAATAACTACCCAGAAATGGAATTGTTGGATTATATGGTAATTCAATTTTTAATTTTTTGAGGAAGCTCCATATTGTTTTCCATAGTGGCCACATCAGTTTACATTCTCACCAACAGTGCACAGGGGTTCTTTTATCTCCACGCCCTGTCCACCACTTGTTATATCTCGTCTTTCTGATAATTGCCATTCTAACAGCTATGAGATGATATCTCATTGTGGTTTTGATTTACATTTCTCTGATGATTAGTGATACCGAACATCTTTTCATGTACCTGTGTGTCTTCTTTGGAAAAAAGTCTATTTGAATCCTTTGCCCACTTTTAACCAAATTGAATGTTTTTTGTCTACTGAATTGTATGAGTTCTTTGTATATTTTGGATATTAACCCCTTATCAGTAATATGATTTGCAACTTTTTTTCCATTCAGTTAGTAGTTTGCCTTTTCATTTTGTTGATGGGTTCCTTTGCACTGCAGAAGCTTTTTGGTTTGATGAGGTCCCACTTATTTATTTTTGCTTTTGGTGTCCTTGCTTTTGATTTCAGATCCAAAAAATCATCACGAAGACTGATGTCAAGGAGCTTACCACTTACGCTTTCTTCCAGGAAAAATGCTCTTTCTGCATCTATTAAGATGACTGTATGATTTTTTTCTTCATGTATCATATTGATTGATTTGCAGATATTGAACCATTCTTGAATCTCTGAAATATTGATATATCCCACTTGATCCTGCTGTATGATCCTTTTAATGTATTGTTGAATTCAGGTTGCTGATATTTTGTTGATTTTTGCATCTGTGTTCTCAGGGATACTGGTCTGTAATTTTGTTTCCTTGTGGCATCCCTGACTGGTTTTGGTATCAGGGTAATGCTGGTCTCATAAAATACGTTTGGAAATTTTCCCTCCATTACATTTTTTGGAAAAGTTTGAAAAGGATTGGTATTAATTCTTCTTTAACTTTTGGTAGAATTCATCAGTGAAGCTGTCTGGTCCTGGACTTTTATTGGTTGGGAGGTTTTTGATAACTGATTCAATCTCCTTACTTGTAGTCCATCCGTTCAGATTTTCTATTTCTTCGTGATTCAGTCTGGGTCGGTTGTATGTTTCTAAGAATTTATCTATTTTCTCTAGATTATCGAATTTGTTGGCATGTAACTGTTCATAGTAATCTCTTATAATTCTTGTATTTGTATGGTAGCGTTTGTAATGTCTCCTTTCGTATCTAATTTTATTTGAGTCCTCTCACTTTGTTTCTTGATGACTCTAGCTAAAGAGTTGTGAATTTTGTTCAACCAGCT
Organism: Tursiops truncatus; assembly: GCF_011762595.2. NCBI lineage: Eukaryota > Metazoa > Chordata > Mammalia > Artiodactyla > Delphinidae > Tursiops > Tursiops truncatus. The sequence goes on along the minus strand of NC_047050.1, from coordinate 10,660,340 downwards.
CTTAGTTTTGTTGACCTTTTATTTTGTCTTTTTGTCTCTATTTCATGTATTTCTGTTCTGGTCTTCGTTACTTCCTTTCTTCTGCTAACTTTGGGCTGTGTTTGTTCCTTTTTTTTTTTCTAGTTCTTAAAGGTGTAAAGTTAGGTTGTTTATTTCAGATTTTTCTTGTTCCTTGAGGTAGAATGTATTGCTACGAACTTTCCTTTAGAACCACTTTTGCTACATTCCATTGATTTTGGTATGTTGTATTTCTGTTTTAATTTGTCTCTAGCTATTTTTTAAATTTCTCCTTTGATTTCTTTGATGATCCATTGGTTTGTTCATTAGCTTGTTGTTCACTCTCTACCTTTTCATGGGTTTTTTTTCAGTTTTCTTCTTGTAATTGATTTCTAGTTTCATAACATTGTGCTCAGAACAGATGGCTGATATGATCTCAATCTTCTTGAATTCACTGAGACTTGCTTTGTGGCCTAACATGTGATATAGCCTGAAGAATGCATACTTGAGAAGAATGTGTACGTTGCTGCTTTTAGATGGAATGTTCTGTATATATCTGATCTAATGTGTCATTTAAGACTTACATCATTATTGATTTTCTGTCTGGATGATCTATCCATCAGTGTAAGTGGGGTATTAAAGTTCCCTACTATTATTATATTGCTGTCTATTCCTCCCTTTAGGTCTATTAATATTTGCTTTATATATTCCTTTTGTCCAGTGCATAAATATTTACAAATTTTATTTCTTGTTAGACTGACTTCTTTACCTTACATAATGCCCTTCTTTGTCTCTTATTATATCCTTTGTTTTTAGGTTTATTTTGTCTGATATAAGTATAGCTACCCCAGTAGAGTATGAAAAACTCCTATGGTTTCCATTTGCATGGAATATTTTCTCCATCACTTCACTTTCAGTCTGCGAGTGTCCTTACAGCTGAAGTTAATCTCTTGTAGGCAGCATCTAGATGTGTCTTGTTTTTTTAATCTATTCAGCTACTCTATGACTTTTGATTGGAGAATTTATTTTATTTTCATTTAAAGTAATTACTGATAGGTATATACTTATTGCCATTTTTTTGTTCTTTGTTTTCTAGCTGTTTTTCAGTTTCTCCTTTCTCTTGAATTCTTCCTTTGAGAATTGATGAATTTCTTAGTGGTATGCTTAGATTCATTTCTCCCTGATTAGTTTTTAAAAGTTTACTGGTTTAGAGTTTGTAGCAAGAAGAGATGAACACCTAGGTTCAAGCCCTTTGATGTTTAGTGATCAAGTAGAGAAAGTACTTGCCAAGGAGAATAAGAAGCAACCAGAGAGGTAAGAGGACACTCAGGAGTATACACTCATAAAAATGCAGAGAAGAAAGTATTTTGTGAGAGTGTGAGAGTTACTGAGAGAGCAAATAAGTTGTGGACTGAAAAACAGATGGTGAATCCAGAACCATGGAGTTGGGTTATTGGAGATCACTAGTTACATTGTAGGATTCTATCTCCTCCATCATATTTTGGTCACCTGGGTCTAGGGCTCTGAAGCTGCTGCTTCTTGAAATAGGAAGAAAACATTTTATGTTACATATGATGCATGGGTCACAAAATGACCTTTGTGCTATCGGTATTTTACAGAAATTTTAGCAAAATTGTTCTTTTGTTTTCTTAAACAGCCTTCATTTTCTAAGGCTCTGTTTCAAGCTCTAAAGGAAGTGAAAAAGGAGAGAGAGGTATAGACATAGGAAAAAGGAATGGCTATTAATTCAAAAAATATCCCTTATCTCTCCTATAAACTCTATCCTCTGAACAAGCTTGTGGATTTCACTTGACTTTATATCTCTTATCCAAGTGCAATGGTGGAAGGACCATTCCTTTTTCCCTCCCTCACAATTGATAAATCCTTACAGTAAACACAAAAAAGTTGTCAAGATGAGGTCCCTGATAGATACAATTGAGATGTTTTCTTTCCAGAAACAGATACTAAGTTAACTAAGATAACAGATAACTATGATAACAGATAACTAAGATAACAGATAACTAAACAGATAACAGTTAACTAAGCCTTAAGAGAGTCTGCTGTCATTCATTCTTGTTATTTTGGCATGTGACTCTTGCCCTGTCTGCAAACCTTCTACTGTAGATTACTTCTTAAGAAAAATAAACAAAACAAAATTGGTAAGATTAGTCCCAGCATCTATTGCTAAGGGCCCCTACTGTTTGTTCTTTATATTTCTCAGAAACAAGCAACTAAGCCTACCCTTTGCTCCCTCTAAGTTAGTTCTGTATTCAGGATGCTTTCCTCAAATTAGAGCTTCAATGTTATGTAAATATTGACCCAAGATCTAAAAATATCTTTTAGAAAAGAGCTAAATTACAAGATAGGCTGATATGCATTATACATAGTACATATTTGTAATACATTATCTAGAAATAATCTAGAAATGCATTAAATACAGTGAGGCAACCCCATACAGTAGAAAAAATACCGCGAGTATTCAGAGTAATAAATGAGAATCCATCTGCTTGCACTATCTAGCTCCTAAACTTGGTCAAGCTCATGGGAATATTGTGTAGATGAAAATATGTAGCTGGGTGATCAGCACATTGTGGGTACTCAATAAATATTCATTTCATTTCACTTCTGAACATCAGTTTTCTAATTTTCATTCATTTGACAAATATTTACTGAGGATCTACTAAGTGCCACACACTCTCCCAAGCACTGTGTGTACACTGGTGAAACAGACACACAGACAAGGTGCTTGATGTCAGGGAAGTTACCAGGTATGTGTGTAAAGTGAAGATAGCATTCATCTGGCTAGACTGTCAAGTGGTCACATGAGATAATGTTTGAAAATGCCTTTATTGACTCGAAAGAACTATGCTGGTTCATTTTCAGATTTCCAAGTACAAAATAATTATGTTCTGATTCTTGATGCAGACATGCAGAGAAAAGTAGGCAGGCAGAATTCTAATCTATGCCTTAATTTCTGTGTGAGCATAGAAAGTTCCTTAAAGCATCACATTATGTTTTTCTTAGCATGCGGGTTGTATAAATGCTAGAGGACTAAGTGTTTTGCTGAGAAATGGCAGTAAGAACCTAGCTAAGGAATAGATTTTCAGGTTGTGCAGAACTGATACAGAAGAAGCAAAAACAAGGAGACATGGCAAAAGAGAAAGGGATTTTGGGGTTCTGGAGCACAAAAGCAGGAGGAGGAACCTCTGAAAAGCTGAATTAGCCTTTGCACCTTTCTAGATCAAGAATCATTATAATGGGGGGGAGTAATAGGTAGAGAAAAGACATCTGTCTCTAAATGGGACTCTCTGAGACACCTATAAATTCAGAAGGGGCTCATGTTAATATGTGTCCATCCACAGACATTCTAAGTGACCAATCACTGTCATTAGAGCACCTTTAAGAATGGGAGGGAGGGGACAACATTCTTCTCTAATTTCCCTAACATTTATTTACATTCTTGAAAGAGAGAATAGTTAATTTTGCTTTTTAAATTTTTTGAATTGATATTGTTGATGATGATAATTATATTTTGAAAATATTTATGCTCATTGTTCAGAAGAAATTTTTATATAGCTTCTTGACATGAGAGTGGTTTGCTCAAATAAAAGGTGTGAGTTGGGGCTTCCCTGGTGGCGCAGTGGTTGAGAGTCCGCCTGCCGATGCAGGGGACACGGGTTCGTGCCCCGGTCCGGGAAGATCTCACATGCCGCGGAGCGGCTGGGCCCGTGAGCCATGAACGCTGGGCCTGCGCGTCTGGAGCCTGTGCTCCGCAACGGGAGACACCACAACAGTGAGAGGCCCGCGTACCACAAAAAAAAAAAGGTGTGAGTTGAATTGCTTTGCTTTACAAAATCAGGAGATATTTGATATTTGAAGAGGAAAATTCTGGAGGGAAAGTAGAACTGGAGAGGCTGGACTCTGTCAGGGGGAAGAGAAAGAAATTTCCAACTGCAATGCAGTCCAAGAGGACTAGGGGAACATAAAACGTTGAGGATATTTTGTGTGGAACCTTATGTTCTGTACAATGTGGCCTCTTACAAATTTGTAGCACAGGCTTCAGTGCCTGCTGTGTTTGGGTTTCTTGCAGAAACAAGTGAAAGTACAGAGTTGCCTCTGGTTATCAGTTGTTCTAGGATCAAAACAGATCCTGCACATGTGATTTTAGGAAGTCGCTGGCTGATGTTGTCTTATATACCCATCTGAGTGATAGCTGAACCCCAGCAAGCAGAAAATCAGACTTTTTTTCAGAATCATTACAAATCAATTAATTTCTTCTTGCGTTAGTGCAATGTTTGCTCATAAATAAGAATATTCAAAACTTCCAGCAAACGTATAATTGCTAGTATTTATTGCTTTCATAATGTCAAAATGTAGCACTCTTTGTTGGTGGAAGAAAATGCCAGACTTCAGAGAGGAAAGGGGAAAGGAATGGATCAACCGTGGGAATGTTAGTGATCAGAAAACTGGAGGAGGAAACGAGAAAAAAGCTTCAGAAAACCTTGAGGGAATGAATTTGGTCATTTTCCAGTTGAGCCTTGGACAAGAAAGTGGAAGGTGGGGAGAAATCTGAGAACAGAGTTCACACACTGAGGAGTCAGATAGGAATGGGGGATAAAGAGCGAATGGCGTCTTCTCTAGTCTGTAAAGAAAGGTGTGGGTATTGAAGGACTTCCCATGAATCCAGGTTGCAACCAGCCAGATAAGAGGGGTGGGGCTCTGTGAAGGAAGGGTCACCGTGATAGACTGAATAAACAAAATGTAGCTAGTTAATGTAAAAGAAAAATTGTCCCCAACCTCGTCTGCAGCAGAAATTTTGCCTAGTGAAAGGAAAGAGCTTAGCATTCCTGAAACATGCTTAAGTGTTTTCTGATAAAATTTCATGGGTTTGGACTTGTTTGAGTCAACACCCTCATCAACTGTCCCCTATCAGCCAGGAGTTGAACAGTGGTTAGCTGACGTTCTCTTTCTATAGTGTTTCTAATCAGAGTAAATGTTTGAACTGACCTCCTAGAGGCTTTCCTGTTGCAATATTGTAATAAATCTTTGACTCATAAACACACCAGTCCCCCCCCACCCATGGTTTCACTTTACGAAGTTTCAGTTACCCTCAGTCCACTGCGGTCTGAAAATATTAAATGGAAAATTCCAGAAATGAACAATGTATACGTTTTAAAGTTCGTATTATTCTGAGTAGCGTGATGAAATCTAACGCCATCCGCTCCATCCCACCTGGGACGTGAACCACCCCTTTGTTCAGCGTAACCTGCCTGTTAGTCACTTAGTAGCCCTCTCGGTTATCAGATGGACTGGCGCTGTATCACAGTGCTTGTGTTCAAGTAACTCTTATGTTACTTCATGATGACCCCAAAGTGCAAGAGTAGTGATCCTGACAAGATGCCAAAGAGAAGTCTTAAGGGTGAAAAGGTGAAAGTTCTTCACTTAATAAAGAAAGAAAAAAAAATTGTATGCTGAGGTTGCTAAGATCTGTGGTAAGAACAAATCTTCTGTCTGTGAAATTGTGCAGAATGAAAAATAAATTGGTGCTAGGTTTGCTGTCGCACCTCCGTCTGCAAAAGCTATGGCCAAGGTGCAGGATAAGTGCTTAGTTAAGATGGAAAAGGCATTAAATTTGCACAATAAGTTTTTTTTTTGAGAGAGAGAGAGAGATCACTTTCACATAACTTTTATTACAGTATATTATTATCATTGTTCTATTTTGTTATTTGTTTTTGTTATTAATCTCTTCTGGTGCCTACTTTATAAATTAAACTTTATCATAGGTATGTCTGTACAGGAAAAAACAAATATAGGGTTTGGTACTATCTGTCATTTTTAGCATCCACTGGGGGTCATGGAAGGTATCCCCTGCAGGTAAGGGTGGTGTACTGTAGTCTAAAGATTTTTTCTTTAACATTAGAATCATTTAATAAACATGACTGCTGTATCTCAGAAGCTGAGAGGCTAGTGTTACTATGGTTCTGCTAGTGAGAAAGAGAACAACTACAAAATGAATGAATGCAAGACTCATCACCATCTATGCGCTACCTGCCCTGATACATTTCTGTGGCACCATAGCGACACTATGTAGTGGTCACTGTGTACATAGTGGACACTATGCGTATGTAGTTGTCACTGCGTACATAGTGGCCGCTGTGTACGTAGTGGTCGCTGCGTATGTGGTGGACACTATGTATGTAGTGGTCATTGTGTACGTGGTGGACACTGTGTATGTGGTGGACACTGTGTATGTAGTGGACACTGTGTATTTAGTGGTCACTGTGTTGTGTCGCTCAGATTCTGTCAGGATGGGAGAACCTATGCGCTCCGCTTCTGGGAGTGTCACCAGCTGCTTCAGGAATTGCCTTCAGCTAAAGAAGAGTTCCTCTCCAAGGTCACCCTCAGCTTTCCATTATCCTGAGGGCAGTCCACAACCAAAGGCATGTTGATATTGAGATCTGAAGGCCTGGACCTTCACCCCATCTTGGGGTAATTCTAAAGGGCCGCCTGGGTTCTCAGTATCCTCACGGGCCGAGTCTTTGGATGAGACTGCACCCCAACCCAATACTTCCCTCTGTCTGTCAGTTTCAACCCCTGGTGTTGATCCTGAGACGCTGTCCTAATATAGTCCTGCGCTGGTCTCTCTCTCTCTGAGTCTGTTTTCCAAAACCTCTCCTGTAACAGGCAGAAACAGCAGGACCTGGTGGGTAGATTTTATTCCAGACCAGGGCTTTTGTTGCTTCTCCAGGAACCAGCCTGGCCCAAACCGTCCACCCCCACCCCCAAAAGAAGTTTTTGAGTCTAAAATTCTCCCTTAGTGAACAGAGATAGCTGGGGGATAAGTTTGTGGGGATCCTTGTGCTTTCTGTCCTCAGAAATCTGGGTTCAGTGGCTAATCAGGAAATGAAATGTTGGAAAAGCCAGTGAATCAGAAACAGAGATGGAGAGTCTCAAATCTTGGCATGGGAAGTAGGGTCAGATCATGAGTATGAACTAAGGGTTAGCGTGGGATTGTGAATTTATAAGCCAGTGTATTCAAAACTCAAGTATGTATAAGTAATGCCAAGACTATTAAACAAGAAATGACAAAACTCTTGAATCTTTTCCTTCCTCTTGGAGATAATCAGAGCCATCTGTTCCACCATTTTTAAAGCTGCTTCAAAATAATTATATTCAGGCCTTACCTAAAATTGTACTTTATTAAAAAAAAAAGAGTTAAATGTAACAACACTCTCTATTGTTGGGTCACTCTGTTCATTCAGCAGCATTTTATCGAATAAGCATTCCTGCCTGCCATGTCTGTATGTGTAAGCTGAGTGCTAGGTCAACACTATAAATTGGCTTTTCAGGAGAAAGGGCAACTAAAGGGAAAAGAACTGCATTGTTTACATTTTAAAGAAAGACAGAATAAGAGGAAGAATTTGTGATTTAAGATATGTTTGGTCAGGTTCAGGGCCAGCATCTAAGGTGCCTCACTATTCACTCTGTGCCGATTAAACAATACTAACAGCAGACTCAGGTTTCAGGATATATATATATATTTACCATCACTGCTATCTTAGCTACAACCAGAATAGCTACCTTAATCAAGCAAGAAATGGCACATTTTACATTTTAATTGGGTAGAAGTAATATATCAACAGGCTAACACCTTAGTTGGGCCGAGCTTGTCTGATAAACTCATTTCTATTTATACCCTCTGCCAAAGGAGCAGAAGGTGCTCAAATGCAAAGAAAGGGAGAAGCCCCAGGCATTCTGACGGTCATATATTTACTGTTCACAAATTCATCCTCATAAACCTATAGGGAAAGTAGTCTTATAACATTTTTCAGATGGGAAAGCCAAGACTAGCCTCCGAGCTAGTGAGGTAGCTCTGAGGTAGGCCAGGGTATAAAGCAGAGGCCCAACTGTCTCCATGGGGTGCCTCGCTTATGGGCAGCTCAAGGTAAAGAGAGGATCCCTAAAAATGGAGGCCAGAATGATTGAACAGATGTGGTAAGGGGTTAGCGAAAGAAAGCTCTGAGGAAGGCAAGATGGTACTGTGGAAGGAGGGATGAAGGCACAGTGGAATGTACTAGCTGAATAATCCCGGGTGCCCTGAAATTCTTTGAGTCTTGGTTTTCTTTATGTCTAAAGGACTAGTAATGCCTACGTCAGAGGTAGGTTCTGAAGATTAAATAAAATGTGTGTGCAAAACATGAAGCAGTACCTGGCCCATGGCAGGTCCTCTCCATCCTTTTCAGTTTTCTTCCCTTCCTCTGCTTCACAATTTTGCCCAGAAGTGGTCTTAATTCTAACAGAAGGGGATAGGAAGTCAAAGTTAGTTAAGACAGAGCTCACGAGCAAGGGGAGAATAACAGCAGTCATTCTTTTCAGTTAAAGTTCTGATTTGAACCCAATCTACATTTTATGTCAAAAGGTTATGGGACATTTCAGGCCTGAATACTCAAACCTGCTTTTAGGAAATTCCCAATATTAGAAAACAAAAGTGTAAAATTCCTCTTTGACAATTTCCACAGTGGGACTTTCAAATGTTTCCCAATAACTAAAGCCTACAAGATGCCCTTTCCCCAGCACATTTTTTGCTTCCCAGGAGCTCACAAGATTGCGGCCATATTGGTGCCTGTTCTTAAATCCCTTCATTTTCACCCCACAATCTCATGTGGACTGGCCTCTTTTCTTTCTCCTTTCCAATGTCAACACGTTTAGTCCTTTTAGGTCCATCTCTTTGAAGGAAGAGCCATCTCATTCACTTTTATAGCTCCAGCAGTCCAGACATAGTGCCATGGACACAATTTGCACTTAAAAGAAGTTACTGACAAAATAGGTGGACTTGGAGGTCTCAATCCAGTGTATTCATATTTTCAAAGTCAGAGCACGACTGGAAATCCCCTGGCGGTCCAGGGGTTAGGACTCCATGCTTTCACTGTTTTAGGGCCTGGGTTTAATCCCTGGCTGGGGAACTAAAATCCCACAGCCAAGCGGTCAAAAAAAAAAAAAAAGAAAAAAATGACAAAGTCAGAGCAGGAGAATTAGGACATAGATGTTGAAATGCAGGGAAATAGTCATTTTTCAAGTTTTGGTGACTTCCAAACATGCTCTTTAGATTCAAAAGAGAAGGCCTCAAGGGAAACAGGGACAGAATTCAAGCCCTAATCATAGACTAGAACGAGAACAGAAAAAGAGGCTGACAGCTTAGACCACCTGGTAGATGAGGGTCAGCTGGGCTGAAGGGGAAGGCTTTGGAGTATGACCTGTCACCTAGACTTTCATAACTCTTCCTTTAGAGACTCCAATATATCACGCTCTCCCTTTACTCCCTCTGGTCCTACTTCTGTATTTTTCTCTCTCCGTGTGTCTCACAATCAATATTTTCTGAAGAAAGATGATTAGGCTAGTTGCTATCTGTACTGAACACATTTCCACATCTGGATACCTCAAAGTATAAAGGCCACCCCATGACTCTTTTAGATCTGACTGTTAACCCTGGTCTAATTCGTGTAGCCAAGGTACATAAGATACTAACATTGGTAGCCAGTGTTGAAAGAAATATTTGTGGCTGATTTCTGGAGGGGACCATTGGTCAGCTAGAATTTAGTTGCCTTACCTGTATGCCTTATGAACCCCTGTGTTGAAATTAAACTAGAGTTACCAGATTTAACCAAAAAAAATATAGAATCCCAAGATAAATTTGAATTTCATATTAACAGCAAATAATACTGAATGCAATATTTGGGACATACTTATACGTGCTCCGATGGTTGCTTGAGTTCCAGGCATAGTGTCTATATTCTAAACAGCAGAAAAGAGGAAGGAAGCAAAGGGCCCGACCATTCCTGTTAATGCCACTTCCCTGAAGGAACACCTGAAACTTAGCCTACTGGTGAGAATTCAGTTGCATGGTCACTTCTAACTACAAGGAAGGCTGGGAAAGCAGTCTTTATAATGGACAGCCATGGGCTCAGTTAAAAATCGAGGCCTGTTACTGAGAAGGAGGGGGAAGCAGACATGGAGGGTCAACTAGTCATCTCTGTCAGAGAAGTGATGGGAATAAAGGCACGTTTTGGAGGTAAAATAAATTGAACTGGATTGAATATCATGATGCTGATATTGGGCTACAAAAGCAAAAGAGGAATAAAAGAGGTCTTTAGATTTTATTTCAACCAGGTCAGTTTACAGCATGGAGCCCCCTTTTAGCAGAAGTGGAAAACACAAAAGAAACATATATTCAAAATTTATTAAGTGAATACCACAAAGCATTCTAAGTAAGATACCATAGGGAGATGACACAGTCGCTAACCAAATCTAGTAGGTGACAGTGTAGTATTCTTCCTTCCACCTACATAAGACACTGTGATTAACTGCAGGTGTTTTCTGTTATTAATGTTATAAAATAAAATGTTTAGCATGGTGCTTGGCACATGGTAAATGTTCAACAAATTGATTAATGCTGAACATTTTAACCTCTGTTTTCAAAAAGAAGAGTCATCCAGGAGATCAAATGGAAAACTAAAGTATAAAAGTTGAGGATTCTCGTGAAAATTAGTGAGAGGCACTTTTTGCAGTGGGTACAGAAAGGCACGGCATGGATACCATCCTGCATGCTGGCTCTGCTGGCCAGGTAGTGATGGAAACCAATTTGCTTTTTCTTGGAGGAGACAGAATAGCTGTTGGCTCACTGTACCCTGATTTCCTGGAAAACTGAATCTATGACAGGAGAAAGGAAAGGCAGTAGAAAACCCTGGAATAAAAGTCAGATGAAGAAACTCATAAACATTAGAATTCTCATGCTTGCCCAGCCATTCACAGCTTTAAGGCCAAGGACAGCAACACAGCAGTAATTCAGTTCTGGAGCATGGACCAAGGGCCAGGCACGTGCAAAGTACTTCCAACTACAGTACCTCAACTCCAGCGTCGGGGGCCAGGGTGACAGGAGGTGGAGAGTAGTTGCAGACAAAGTTGTCTAAGAGATGATTCTCACCTTCTATAGCAGGCCAGACAGACATAGACAGAAATAACTCAGATAGAGAGGGAAAATGTGATGGAGTCAAAAGCAGAGACAGTGTTAAAAGTACAGAGGAGGGAGAGATTAATTACAAGAGTAAGGAATAATTTCTAGAAGGAAGTGGTATTTGAACTGGGCATTGACAGGTAGGTAGAATTTTAGTATTTAGGGGAGAGAGGAAACTTTTTCAGGCAGAGAGAATGTCATAAGCCAAGGTGTGAAAGGGCTGATTGTGAGGGACACTGTGGCTCAAGCTTTCTTGTATATGGAACTGTCCTAGCCATGGGAATGGAGACAAATTGTGGAGGCTTCTCATTGCAGGATGAAGATTTATCTTTATCGCAAAGGCAACCAGAAAGAGTTTCGAACAGGGTCAAAGCTGGATAGGTCTGTGCTTTAGGGACGTGGCAATGGAGAGGATGGGCTGGAAAACTCAAAGGTCAGAGGTACGGAGACCAGTTGTGAAGCTGCTGTAATAGTCTTGAGAACTGCGCAAATAAAATCTTGCATAAAGGAAAGAACACAGTGGCACTGGAATAGCCTTGGTTAGAATGGTTTTTGGTTTTTTTTGTTTCTTTTTGCCGTACGTGGGCCTCTCAGGTTGTGGAGCACAGGCTCCCGGACGCGCAGGCTCAGCGGCCATGGCTCACGGGCCCAGCCGCTCCGCGGCATGTGGGGTCCTCCCGGACCGGGGCATGAACCCGTGTCCCCTGCATCGGCAGGCGGACTCTCAACCACTGCGCCACCAGGGAAGCCCTAGAATGTTTTTTAATTACTTATCAACAGAGGGACCAGGGTAAGTTACCTTAACCTGAGCCTCATTATATGTTCTCTAATACACTGCTAAAACTTACGTTCCAAGTTTGGTGTGGAGAGTAAATACACACGTGCGAAGTAATGTGAATGGTCATTACTCAGGAAAAGACATTTTCAAAGTTTCTCCCTCATCCTTTCTAAGGACAACCTGCGGGGCTTGTACCACTTATGTCGTAGTACCTTAGCGTCGTTTTGCAATAGCTCGTTTCCTCTGTCTTCTCTCTTCCTGGATGGTGTGTCCCATGGGGACTCCCGGCCCAGCTCTGGTCCCTGTCTTGCCGGCCTCTGGGACTGGCCTCGGCGCCCAGCAGGCGCGGGGGCGAGCAGGGAAGCGCGGCGTGGAAGGGGGGGCGCGGGCGCGCGAAGGGCAGCGCGGGCGCGCGGGCAGCCCGCCGGCTGGGGGCGGGGAGGAAGGGGCTGCCGAAGAGGTCGCCGGGGCCAGGGCGCAGCGGGCACAGTCCCAACCCTCTTCGAGGGCCAGCGCGGTCGCGGGGCGCGGGCGAGGGGATGACGGACCCGAACGACTCATTTCCAACTCCGAACTGAAATCCCATTCCCTCAGGCCTTCAGCGGCTCGAGCTCGGGAAATCCTAGCCCCTTTCCCCCTCTTCTCTAGCCCTTCTTCCTGCCCCGGGGGCGGGGGTGCGGGGGTGGGCGGCGCGCAGTTTTCCAGAGGCGGCCGGGCGGGAGGCGGTGGCCGAGCGGGGCGGTGCGCATGGGTGGGGGGGGGAGGGGGTGGGCCGGGGGAGGGGAGTCCGGGAACTTTGAGACTCGGCCCCGGGGGCCCTCGGTGACATTTCAGGCGGCGCCTCGCCAGGCCAGCGTCCCGGGACCCTCTGCCGGCTGCAGACTCGCCGGCCGCGCAGCTCGGAGAGACACCCCGGGCCGCCCCCCGCGGCCGCGCGCGATCCGGACGGCGGAAGACGTGGCCGCGGGCATGGGCAGCTTCTCGCTGGAGCCGTGGCTGCCGCGGCCTCTCAGCCCCCCGGGCCTGGTCCTCGCTGCGGCCCTGCTGCTGCTGGTACTGTATCTGCACGCCCGGCGCACCAGGTAAGCGCCCAGCCGCCCGGCCGAGCAGCCTCGCGCCTGGGTCACGCATGCGTCGTGGGCCCCGCGACCGCGCGCGACCCAGATGGTCCAGGGAGCCCCTTCCATGACTGCGGGCGCCGGCGTCTCTGGGGGTCGTGTGTAAAGACAAAGGCTTCGTCTGCCTCTTTCCCAGGCACACGCACACGTATGCAAGCGTGGGGACCAATTCGATTTGCTGCTCCGGCTCGGTTGTAGTCTGCCCTAGGTTTGCATTATACGTTATGCATCACGCATGGCTTCCAGACACGCTTTGCTGCCTTGTTGCAGTGAGTTGATGCTTTGTGGCCTAGCATTCATAGAGTATTTCGGAAGCGGAATTTTCTTTCTTTTCATTCCACTAAAAGTGAAATGTTTTAAGAAAATGCCAGTGTAAGGTATGAGCAGTACCTCTGGGTGCCTGTCAGTGCCTCAGTTTACCACTGGTCCGCATCTGGAAAAATGCACCTCATGGGATTTTTGTGAGGACTTAATGGACTTATAATGTGTATTTTATACATTTACTCCGTTATTTTCATTAGAACAGAATAAACAACATATTAACACCAAAACCCAGAAGTGTGTCACTTCATTATCTGATTTGAAATGTGGAAGGAGAAACAAGAGAAGTTCAACATAAAAGCACTCACTTTGAAATCACTCTTTGTCTTTTCTAACCGGGTCACTTTTCATACTATCAGGTTCTTCTTCATAGCTTTTTTTTTTTTTTTTCCTCCCTTGTTTTTTGTTTTTGTCTGATCATCTGGGTGGAGTGTGTGGTGTCATTCGCTGAGGTAGGGCAGATTTGGAGGGACGTGTTAGATAAATAGTGAAGTTTGTGTTTCTGGTGCTCAGTGGCGAGGTCCGGGGAGGATATTTAATTATGAAAGTCACAAATATGAAAATGGAACATAAAATCATGAGTATAGATTGGTCACCTTGTGAAAAAGTTTGATGGAAAAGTAGGGGGCCCGGGTCACTCTCCTTGTTGAACAGTCTGGCAGAAGAAGAAGGACCACCAAAGGAGACTGAGAAGGAGGGGCCAGTGGCATGGGAAGAAAACCAAGTGAATGTGGTGTCCCAGAAGCTAGGTAAGGACATATTTAAACAAGTAGGGGGAGTTACCTGTGTCAGATGCTGCTGAGAAGTCTAGTGTGTTGAGGACAAAGGACCATCAGAGTTGACAAGATGCAGAATTGGTAAGAGTGAAGCTGAAAGTTAATGGGCATGATAGCCTGTTTGAAGTGGATTGAAGTGCTGTCTGTCCTACAGTAGCTAAGATTTTATATTCAGACAAGAGTGCAATGTAGTATTGTTTCATATCTCTTGAGCCAGTAATTCCAGTAGTTTTATTTAAAGAAATTGCTCCAGGTGAAATAATCGTGAAGGTCCTTAAAGATTTCACCAGCTCAGTGCTCATCAGGGCTGCTTATAATAGTGAAACATTAGGAAAAAAACCTAGATTTCTGAAAAATATTGGTTTAGTTAAAGAAATTCTAGCATATCCGAGTAGTAGAAAGTTATGTAGCCATAAAAAACTATAATGTAGACTATATGAAGACATAGAAAGCCATATTCAAGATACATTAAGTGAAAAAAATTTAAAAACACTGTTCGTATACATGGTGTCCATGACCTCCAGCCAAAGACTGCTAGGAACACACCTGTAGTGGAACAAGTTGAGTTATTGTTTATGGCAACTAGAAGGAACACACGCCATTCATTCTGGGTAAAAGAGTGTAGAAAGGACCTATTTATGGCATTTGGGTTTGTGTTATGTGATTTGGGGGAAGGTTCCAGGAAGCAAGCTTTTGCTCTCAGAAAGCTGGGGCTGGTCTATGACTGGAAACCTTAATCTCCTCTATGAGGCGAGAGGAATGCTTTGAGGCTGAATCAGCAATTAGTAAGTAAGCAACAGACTCTAGAATTAGCAAGGTTTGGGGGATATTTGGTCATTTTATTGACTTAGTATTCATGATTTTTGTCAGTATTTAGACATGATTATGGATTTATCTCGTTTTTGACTTTATAATAGTCACAGCGTGGCTTTCTTTGATCACTTAAATGTTTGTTATTAAGAATGGCTTAATGTTTGTGCAATTGTTTCTGTTCATCAGAAGAGCGAAGTGTGGTAGCTACTGTCAACTGAAGAGAAATACAGAACCTAAAAGTTGTGAGTTATGTTGTATCCCGGAACCTTACTGAAGACTATATAGCCCAGAAGACAGCCTCTCAGGTAGCTCTGAGGAACTGTTCCGAAGAGGCAAGAGAGGCGCCAGGATATATAGGAGTTTTTGCTGAAAAAAAAAAAAAAAAATCATACAGTTGAACATCAAAAGATTACTGCTGATCACAAAAAAACAGACATTTCAAGTTAACGATTTTAGTACTTTTCTACGTATGGGAAGGTGCAAGAGTCCAGGCTCATTGAAATGATTTCTTATATATGTATCTTCACTACCTGGGGCCAGCATCCTGTTTTTCTCCATCCTGAATTCCCCCCAGAGTGCCCCACACGGTCAGGGGTGGCTACAGTGGCTGGTGGCTAGACAGCATTTTGTTTACTAGAATGGCAGGCAACACTTTTTGTCCGCATTAGGAGTGCCAAGCAGGCATCTCGATGCCAGGGGTTGTGTTTATCTTTCTTAAAAATATAAGAGGCTGCAAGGATATACCACAGACATTTGGGGGGGGCAAATTTAGATACAGTGAAATGTGTAGATTTTAAATGTACCGTTCGATTAGTTTTCATACATGTAGACACCCGTGTAACTGTCACCCCAGTCAAGAAATAGAATATTTTCTCACACCTCTTTCTAGTTAGTCCCCACCCCTGAGCTCTGATTTAGTTTTGCCTGTTCTTGAACTTCTTATAAATGGGATTATGCAGTATCTTCTTTTGTGTATGGCTTTCTTCTGTCAACAAAATGGTTTTGAGACTCACCCATGTTGTTGCATATATCAGTAATTCATTCATTCTGTTTCATTGCAGAGTAGTTTATGTTCTCTCTCTATATAAACTGTGGTATATACATGTATATATGTACTATATATATATATATATATACTACATTTGTTATGTATGTGTGTGTGTATGTGTTTACTACAAGTTGGTCATCTATTGTCCTTTTAATGGACTTTTAGTTATTTCCAGTCCGGGACCATTACAAATAAAGCATATGTAGACATTCTTTTACAAGACTCTTTGTGGACATATATTTAGTTCCTTCTTGGGTTAAAATCCTGAAACCTATGAGAAGGTTGATGGATCATAGGGTAAAGACTTATACTCACACCCATTTTGGAAAATGCCATTTTTCCAATGTAATTGTACTTTTGTAACACTTCCACCAGTACATACTATATGAGAGTTCCAGTTGCTCGCTATTTTCACCTATGTCTGATGTGGCCAGTCTGTTAGTTTATAAACCCTATCTTTCTAGATTCTGAATTTTATTGTCTTCCCCTGAAGAGTGTTGCATTTTGTTTTAGCGTGCAGATGTATTTCTGGCCGATTCTCTTGAACTTGGGGGAAGCTTAGTTTTATCCTTTATAAAGATGAGTCTGTGGAAAGCTCAGGATATTTACCAAGCTTCTTTTCTTTGATGGGATTCAAACCCTAAACTCCTGTCTCCCCAGCAGTGGGCAGCGGCAGAAATCTCTGCTCAGTTCTTTGAATACTGCAGCTGATGCTTTCCACAGGGCTCTTTGAAGTCTCCTCCACAGATGCACACTTCCAGGGTTGGCCAACAATTTGAAGGGTGTCTATATGCATGTTTTTCTAGGTTTCTCTTCTTGACTTCCAGCCACTTCAGTATCCCAAACTCTGACACCTCAGTCAGTAATATTGTAGCTTTTTGCTTGAGTTCCAGCTGTCTCTCCCCCTTGCAGACGGGTCAGAGGAAATGCTGTCTACCCTGGACTTAATTCATTATGGGTCTGTTCTTTAAGGGTTGACTCCCCTTCAGTATCTGCCTTCTTTTGCTTGTTCTTTAGTGCATTTAAATCATTTTTTGTTTGTTTGTTTTGTCTTTTGCTATCTGTGAAAATGTTAGGTTATTTCAAGCTACCTCACCATTACTGGAACCCAAACCCAGACTTCTAACAGTGATTATATCTAGGTGATATCTTTTTTGTGAAATGATTATTATTTCCTTTTTCATGCTTATATTTTTAGATTGTCATAATACATACGTATTTCTTTCATAAGACAAAAAGAATGATACATTTAAAATAAAACTTTGATAAATTCTTTTAAAATGTTTTTAATCATTTTTTTCTTTTTAGAAGAACCAGCATTCGGGGTCAGTGTAGTAATAGGATTCTAACTTAGAAGATAAGATTTGGGTGGTGCTAGGAAACCCAGTTCATTTCCAGAAAGTCATGATATATATATGATATATATATATGTGGATATATATATAAAATATGAAATATGTTTTTGTCCAATAATTAGATACATGTTTTTAAAAAATCACTGTTTACTAATAATAGACTTAAATATAGATACATACTTTCCAATTTATTTTAGAAGACAACATCATATAAAAGCAGAGTCTGTAGCAAGGCAGAGTTGAAAACAAACACATCTCTACTATTCTTTCCCTACCTCCCAATCCCCTGTAAAAAGGACAAAAATCAGCCCTACCAAAACAATAGAATATAAATATAAAATAGTTAAATTATTTTAAATAAATGAAATAAAAATTGGCACTAAATATTATGCTTCCTGAAGAGCACACTTAAAACAGAATTAAAAGTTTATAATGAATAGGGGAAAGTGTTTACAGAAAGTATCATGGGGAAAGGACAATAGCACACAGTTTTTAAGCTTACAGCTCGGGATATGAGAAGTCTGAAATGGGCCTTACTGGCTTCAGTTAAGGTGTCGGTAGGGTTGCATTCCTTTTGGTGGGTCCAGGAGCGAATCCATTTCCTTGCCTCTTCCAGCTTCTTGAGTCACGAGAACTCCAATCTCTGTTTCAGACTCTGACACTCCTCTTTCTTTTTTTTTAAAGAAGATGTTGGGGGTAGGAGGTTATTAATTTATTAATTTATTAATTTATTTTATTTATTTTTCCTGTGTTGGGTCTTTGTTTCTGTGCAAGGGCTTTCTCTAGTTGTGGCAAGCGGGGGCCACTCTTCATTGTGGTGCGCGGGCCTCTCACTATCACGGCCTCTCTTGTTGCAGAGTACAGGCTCCAGACGCTCAGGCGCTATAGTTGTGGCTCATGGGCCTAGTTGCTCCGCGGCATGTGGGATCCTCCCAGACCAGGGCTCGAACCCATGTCCCCTGCATTAGCAGGCAGATTCTCAACCACTGCGCCACCAGGGAAACCCTTGCCTCTTTCTTATAAGGACCTTAGTGACTACATTGAACCCACCCAGATAATATAGGATAAGCTTCCCATCTCAAGTTCCTTAATTCAGTCACATTGGCAAAATCCTTTTTGCTATGTTAGGTAGCATATTTAAGTTAGGGATTAAGGATTAAGAGGTGGGCATAACAGCAAAGGAGACCATAAATAAGACAAAAAGACAACCGTCAGAATGGGAGAAAATATTTGCAAATGAAGCAACTGACAAAGGATTAATCTCCAAAATTTACAGGCAGCTCATGCAGTTCAATATCAAAAAAACAAACAACCCAATTCATAAATGGGCAGAAGACCTAAATAGACATTTCTTCAAAGAAGACATACAGATTGTCAACAAACACATGAAAGGATACTCATCATTAGAGAAATGCAAATCAAAACTACAATGAGTTATCACCTCACACCAGTCAGAATGTCCATCATCAAAAAATCTACAAACAATAAATGCTGGAGAGGGTGTGGAGAAAAGGGAACCCTCTTGCACTGTTGGTGGGAATGTAAATTGATACAGCCACTGTGGAGAGCAGTATGGAGGTTCCTTAAAAAACTAAAAATCGAACTACCATACGACCCAGCAATCCCACTACTGGGCATAAACCCTGGGAAAACCATAATTCAAAAAGAGTCATGTACCACAGTGTTCATTGCAGCTCTATTTACAATAGCCAGGACACAGAAGCAACCTAAGTGTCCATGGACAGATGAATGGATAAAGAAGATGTGGCACATATATACAATGGAATATTACTCAGCCATAAAAGGAAACGAAATTGAGTTATTTGTAGTGAGGTGGATAGACCTAGAGTCTGTCATAGAGCGGAGTAAGTCAGAAAGAGAAAAACAAATACCGTATGCTAACACATATATATGGAATCTAAAAAAAAAATGGTTCTGATGAACCTAGGGGCGGGAGAGAAATAAAGACACAGTCGTAGAGAATGGACTTGAGGACACGAGGAGGGGGAAGGGTAAGCTGGGATGAAGTAAGAGAGTGGCATTGACATATATACACTATCTAATGTAAAATAGATAGCTAGTGGGAAGCAGCTGCATAGCACAGGGAGATCAGCTCAATGCTTTGTGACCACCTAGAGGGGTGGGATAAGGAGGGTGGGAGGGAGACGCAAGAGGTAGGGCATATGGGAATATACGTATGCATATAGCTGATTCACTTTGTTATACAGCAGAAAGTAACACAACACTGTAAAGAAATTATACTCCAATAAAGTTGTTAAATAAATAAATAAATAAATGATTTGAACCCAGGAGAGGACACCTCACAAATGACATCTTCTGGATGACATCAAAGAGAGTCCCCCTCCTTCGGAGATTCAAAGGGTCCACATTCTGTGACCTCTGAATAATCTCTCCGTCATCTTCCTTAATAGAAAATGGAATTAACAGCGACCATACAAGGTAGATACGAGAAGCAAAGTGCATGAGAAACGTGAACACGTTTTGTAAAGTGTGAAGTCACTTGAAAGACAGTTGGCTTGCACAATTAGGCTTCCTTGGTTCTTCCCAAAGATCCTTTTCTCTTAGTTGCTGTTTAGGGGGAAAAAAAGTGGGATGAGTTTACTTCCCTCTTTCATCCTTCTCCCCCAACACACAAATCCCCACACCTCCAAAATGCTGTAATTGGTAAGAAATAAGATTTACATGTTTTTAAGATGAATTTTAGTCAATGTAAAAATTCAATCAGTGATCTTTTTTGAGTTATGAATTGTCAAGGTTATGTAGGTAACACGTTGTTTTGAAATGTTGGTTTGTTGACATAACGGTATCACACAAGTCAATTTTCTTCTTTCTAATCACTTAATTACTCCCCAAGGCGGCCCCTGGTGCCCCAGGTCCCTCACATTGTTACCATTGCCTAGAAAGCGAGAGGAACTAGGTTGTCATCACTAGTGGGTGTTTTTCTTCTTTCTTCCCTTTTTCTTATAAGAAAATGTAGGATAAGGGTATGGGCAGCTGAAAGCAAAGTCATTATCTATTCAGAAGAATGCTGATTTAACAGGTGGATTTTTATGTTTTTACATAGGAGGTGATAGGGACATCTCCAGGCACATTTGTGACTCTTGATTAAATGACTGATCAATTCCTGCAGGGTGCTACACTTACCTTTACTAAGCTGCGGAGTTTGGATTGGTCTTGTTACCATTTGAGACATTTCAGGCTGCATCACTATTTTTATTTTGTAACTTAAAAAAAAAAGTTCCTGAAGATAGAGAGTATTCCCACTATGTAATTAGTGGAACAGGTAAGTTTTGAAAAACACATACGTTGCTGTTTAGTTGTGTGTCATTCAAAGTGACGATCCTGGAGATTAAGTTTTTCACACTTAATCTCCAGAACCTGTGAATAAGTCACTCTGCAAAGTGGAATGAAGGTTGCTCATCAGCTAACCTTAAAATGCGGGGTGATACCAAACTATGGGGTGGACCCAATGTAATCACACACTAAACCTGGAAGAGGGAGGCAGGAGAGGAGGTCAGTTGACTGTTGCTGGCTCTGGAGATGGATTAAGGAGTGCCAAGGCCAAAGAATGCAGGCAGGCTCTCGAAGCTGGGTAAACAAGGAAACAGATTCCCCTCTAGAGCCTCCAGAAAGAAATCTCGCCCTGCTTACACCTTGATCTTAGCCTAGGGAGAGCCATTTTGGACTACTGGCCGACAGAACCACCCGATAGTAAACTAGTATTGTCTAAACCACAGATTTGTGGTAATTCGTTACAGTGGCCACAGAAAGCTAAGACAACAGCCGGATCCCCCGTACTCTTTGCATTAAACTATACAGCCTCTTGCAAGAAGTTTCAGAGAGCAGAAAAGACTGGGACTGGAATCACTTTGCTGGTGGCCCACGAGGAGCAGGATAGAAGGCAAACATTTGTACATACTCAGTGTCTATGCTAATACATAATAATCGGAGAATTTTGGGTCCCAAGGTTCGCAGAGTACCACGAGCTATTCATTGATGTCTCTCTTCCTTAGCCATCAATTCACAAGTAAGGTTTGAATGTTTGTTATGTATCCATGTAACTCTGTGCATCTTTAAAATCTTTTGGAAAATGTGATGTGGGCTGCAGGCATTGAGGTGCATCCCTGCTTACTGCTACCCACAGCCTGGAGGAGAAAGCCCAGGGTGGCTCTGAGGAGTGCAAGGGGTCCGCGGTAACAGGACGCTGTACTTCACTGATTTCCCCAAAATCAGGTGAGCAGAGAGAATCATCAGCTGCAGAGGAAAGATTAACAACTTCTTAGAGAAGAATATTTTTGTACTTTATCCAAAGTAAAACCCCACTGAAACGACTTCAGGTTACTGTTCTGTGAAAGACAAAGGACAAAGTTATAGAATGCCCCTTTGCTGAATAAGAGAAGGTGACATCTATTATATCGTGCATTTTTATAGCTGAAGCGCTCATTTTATGGCTTTGGCATTTTTTTTCAACATAGAAGGATTTGGGATGGGATCATTTTTTTGTCTATAGGAAAGTGGAAAGATTAATTAAGTCTGTAATTGCTTAATACAAAAATTAATAGAAATTTTAATAAAAGTACAATCATAACAGGATTTAAATCCATTGTCATTTCTCCTCATAACTTTATCCTAAATAGTTGATGATAATGAAGAAGAGGCTATAAAAGCTTGACCTCAGTTTTAGCACTAGCACAATACCTGGCCCTGAGTAGGTCCTCAGTGAATACTTGTTATAAGAATGAAGGATGAATGAATGGGTTTGGTGCAGTAATTGTTATCTATTTCCAATATGAATATTTTAGAATTGTAGATATTGATATCAAAATATACAAACTGTATACAAAAATGTCATACATATCAATTTTCTGCCACTTTGATTAGAAAGTGAAGATTTCATAAGCAAATGCTTACCTATCATGAATATTTACAAGTGGAGAGCATATATTGGTTCAATGATTATTCTTTAGTATAAACCTGACTGAAAACATAGCAACTGGAGTGCAGTCAATTCCTAAAATTCCTGCTTCTGAAAATTCAGAGTTTAAAAATACGTATTGTTAACTTTCAGCTTTAGGTTCTGGATTTGTATAACTGGGCTTACGTTTCTGCTCCCTGGTGTGGGTGGACAGTGTGCTTTGTTGAACAGATCAGAGCTCCTTTGTGAAAGGGCTGAGCCTGGTATTGGTCAATCACATAGATTCACACACATTTTCGTCTTTGGTACCCTGAACACTAATAATGGTGGGATGATTACTGATAAATATTAGAGACCAGCATTGCTCTGGTGAAAGCATTGCTTTGTATTAGCTGTCCCTTAGGACTGTGGTCCCCCAACCCCTTTATCCCAGAAGACAGGTGGCTTGTTGTTTGGTCATGTCTAGTGGTGACACTGTGTTTTGGCAGTGCTGTTCTTTGGGGGCAGGATGTGAAGGGATTAACATTTTTGGATGATGGATAGTTACCTGGATTAGCTACTACGATATTGTTGACTTTTCAGTCTATTTTTGTGTGTTGAGTATGAAGTCCTACAGAATTGTTTTTGACTTGTAATAATGGCGGCCAATACTTTTGAGCGCTTCCTATGTGCCCGCAAGACACTGAGGCAAGTACTTTATAGCCATTATTAGATTTAATTGATTGAATCCTCCCTCAAAATAACTTTCCTCATTTTACAGAGGTAAAAAAGTAAGTCTTGTTTAAATAATATTCCCAAAGTCATACAACTGGAATACTGTGCAGTTATGGTTCAGATCCACAGTGCTTGACTTCAAGTCCGGCCATTTAACAACATTTGTGTTTGTTGTTTTACTTTTTAAGTTTTCTTGCAATAATGTTCTGGCATATGCCCTTACCCTTGTCTGAAAACGAAAGTATTGAAATCTAATATGACTTTAAAGCATTTCTAGTAGAAATTTAACTAAGCTATGAATACGTACATTTGGGCTTTTAAAAGAAGGATATGTTAAGACCGAAAAAAGCAGGCAGTACTAGCCTGCTGTCGTCTCCTTCTGACACTAGATGGTACGAAAGTGATTTGTTGGGCAGTGTGAGAAAACACCTGTTTTTCCTCATTCCATTTACTGGCGCTTGCACCCAGTCGCTTTAATGGCTTAGCAGAGGATTTGAGGTTCACCATGTGTCCACACTGTCCTTTGTTCAGATACAGTAGAGAACAGGACGGATCATGCCGGACCCTGTCTGTCTCTCTCTCTCTTCCTCTTTTAACGTACACAAAGCTGTCTATGTTAATGTATACGATTTGATGAATTTGGAGATAAGTATACATGAATGAAACCGTCACCACCACCTGTGCCATAAACATACCCATCGCCCGCAAAAGTTTTCCCACCCTCCTTATTATTGTTATTAAGGACACTTAGTATCTACCCTCTTAGCAAATCTGTAAGTGTGTAATACAGTATAAACTGGAGGCACTATGGTGTACAATAGATCAGTAGGACTTATTCATATGGTATTACTGAAATTTTGTTATCTTTTGACTAATACCTCTCTGTTTTCCTCTCCCCCATCCCCTGTTAACCACTGTTCTACTCTCTTCCATGACTGTTTGAGATTCTTCATATGAGTGATATGACATAGTATTTGTCCTCCCGTGTCTGGCTTATCTGACTTAGCATGATTTCTTCTAGGTTCATTCATGTTGTCACAAGGGCAGGATTTCCTTCTTAAGGCTGAATACTATTCCATTATAAGCATAAACCACATTTTCTTTATCCATTTGCCCATCAATGGACATTTAGGTGGCTTCTGTGTCTTGGGCTATTATGAATAATGCTTTAATGAGCATGGGAGTGCAGATATCTCTTTGGGACCCTTATTTCAATTTTTGGGGATATATACCCAGAAGTGGAATTGTGGGATCATATGGTAGCTCTATTTTTAGTCTTTGAGGAACTTCCATACTGTTCTTTATCATGGCTGCACCAGTTTACATCCCCACCAGCAGAGTACAAGAGTTCCCTTTTCTCTTTTCTCCACATCCTTGCCAACACTTGGCTTTTTTTTTTTTTAATATATATGTAATAGAGGTGTGAGGTTATATCTCATTCTGGTTTTGATTTGCATTGCTCTGATGATCAGTGATGTTGAGCACCTTTTCATATACCTGTTGGACATTTGTATGTCTTCTTTAGTAAAATGTCTATTCAGTTCCTTTGCCCATTTTTTAATCAAGTTATTTGGTGTTTTGCTATTGAGTTGTCAGAGTTCTTTATAGATATTGAATATTAATTCTTTATCAGGTATATGGTTTGCAGATGTTTTCTCCCATTCTGTAGGTTGCTTCTTCATTTTATCAATTGTTTCCTTTGCTGTGCAGAAGCTTTTTAGTTTGGCATAATCCCACTTGTTTATTTCTGGTTTTGTTGCCTGTGCTTTTGGTGTCCTATCCAAGAAATCATTGTCAAGAAGCTTTTCCTCTGTGTTTTCTTCTAGGGAAGACTACCTCTTGACACAAAGACTAATGAGCAGGTTGAGTGTCACACCTTAATCTTCTAGAAAACTTGTAAAAATTGATTCAAGATCACTGTTTTCAAAAGGAAAATCATGTTGAGGGAACCTGGAATCAAAGGGAAAGGATACTTTCACCCTCTGGGAATCAATTAAAGATAATTGAGTGTGTTTCCCATTTTAACAATTTTTCCTAAATGGATTCTGCAACTTGTGTGTCACTGCTGCAGTTATTATTGCACTTAGAGAAGCAGCATTAAATATTGTGTGAAAAAGTGTTACAGACAGTTCAAATATTACTTGATGTAGCAAAATGTAGGTGTTTCTGATATATCTCTTGAATGCTTTCAGGTCTATAGTGAACTTTCAATCTTGCTTTGGATTTTAATGATGTTTTCCACACGGACAAAGAATCTCAGTCCTGTGTGCAGGATGTGTAACTTTGCCCTTATTTCTTTGTAGGCATACATGCAACTTCTTTCACTATGCATGCAGTGTATGTGTGTGTGAATATATAAATGTATAAATATATGTGTGTATATATGTGTATATATTTCAAACTAGTTCTACCCTTTTTGCTTGTCAGTGTGTTATACCATATGGTATAGAGCATCACGCCAAAAGATAAAAATATTCCTAGAACATATGAAATCACCAGTCAACTGAAGAAGGGTGAAGACGTTTGACCACAGCATTTGTGACTCTGATGCATTTGTGGGCCACAGCATAATGGCTTAATACCCCAATTCTAAAAACAGGACGTATTTTGAAGTTAAAGTGGCTCTTACTTTTTAAGGGAAGGAATCCAAAAGTTAAGTCTTTAAAATTTTTATTTTTCTAAAGGCATTGATTCAAATAAGTGTTTTCTTTCTATGTTGAAATTCTCCATATGTATTTACAGAACTTTCCCCTCTTATTTTAATCTCTAGATTTACCGTACAGGGAGACATTGGAGATGGAACCCACTCCATTGGTGGATGGAGTCCTTTGGTTGTAAATAACACAACCACTACACAGTTTTTTCTAACTTATTCCGTGGGTGGGATGTTTCAACCAAAAAAGAAAGGTGCAGAAGATCAAATCCTACAGTATTCCTAGGAACCATGGAATAAAGTCATAATAACAATGTGACTCAAGGCTGTTTAAGCCCCAGCAGTAAGCAATAAAGGCTCTGCAGATGGTCTACGATAATGCCTTATTGTGCTACTCAGGCGTTACTCATTTTACATCTCAAGTAGATTCAGGTTCCTTTGTGCCATATTGAATATTGTATTCAACTACTTAATTAAACAAAAATAGGGGAAAAACTTCAGCAGTTAATTTCCTAGCCAAGGATTGAATATATTTTTTACTAGAGAGATAAACTATCACATAAAATAGAGGAAGCGCCATTGCCATGAAATTTCTGGGTAGCAGTTCTGTAAATAGTTCTCATGTTATTTGATGAAGATCCAATCTTAATTTCTCATCTCTTCACTGATTATGATACTTATTCTTTTGTATTTAATCAGCTCTTCTAGTTGTCTTTTTTTTTTTTTTTTTTTTTTTTTTTTTACAAAATGGCCCTACCTGGGCTTGATTTTTACAGGGGGGATCTATAATAGAATAGTCTTGCTAGACTGCATCTTAGCAATGCCATTCTTCATTTTACGATTTATGTTTGCATTCTGCAGTATCGTAGTTAACTTCTTGGACAGTGGTTGCCTTACCTTGAGACAAACATAGATCTCGAAAATGTTCAAGCAAAAGTCTTATTCCTGAAATATCTACATATTTTATTTGTTCTTGTGCTTTTCCCTGTGTTCACTAGAGATCTACTATAGAGCAGTTTCTTTAGTCCCAAATATAAGTTAATAAAGTTGAGTAAATAGGTACAGATGTTCTTAATTACATTGTTTTGGAAGGTATATGAAAATTGCCTTCCACTTTATAGGCAACTATAATTTTTTTTTTTTTTTTTTTTTTTTGGGTACGCGGGCCTCTCACTGTTGTGGCCTCTCCCGTTGCGGAGCACAGGCTCCAGACGCGCAGGCGCAGCGTCCATGGCCCACGGGCCCAGCCGCTCCGCGACATGTGGGATCTTCCCGGACCGGGACACGAACCCCTGTCCCCTGCATCGGCAGGCGGACTCTCAACCACTGCACCACCAGGGAAGCCCCGGCAACTGTAATATTTTTAAAGGGCTAGTCTTTCCTCTTCTAGAAGCCAAAGTGACCGATTCATGTCAGTTTTCTCAGTCTGCTTTAGTGGGACTAAGATAACTCAATCCCTCTTTGAAACTCTATATTTGTACTCTTTTAAGACAGTCATATTTGAGAAGAAATTCTGGCCAAATAGAACCAAAAGCTGAAATAATGTCTGTTTTTGGACTTTAAAAATTGTTACTGTCTTATAAAAAAGAACACATAACTGGAGTCTCAGGCAGTGTGTTTCTATGACAGGGTAAGAGGGCCTTTAAGTATTTCAGGGTGACTCAGGTTTGTAGGACACCTGTGTAATAAATTCAGAATAATGCTAGGTTACTTAATCAGCTAAAATCGATCATTCTTTGTCAACAACTTTGAACAATGACAGTTTTCTAACTGTATTTGAGATATACATAGATTTCTTTTCAAATACACCCCCTTCCTTAGAACTGATTATTATCAATAAAGGAAAAACCAAGGAAGAAACATGCAGGGGTGTTGTTTCTGCCTGTCACAGGATGACTTTATTTATTTTTAACATCTTTATTGGAGTGTAATTGGTTTACAATGTTGTGTTAGTTTCTGCTCTATAACAAAATGAATCAGCTATACGTATACCTATATCCCATATCCCCTCTCTCTTGCGTCTCCCTCCCACCCTCCCTATCCCGCCTCTCTAGGGGGTCACAAAGCACTGAGCTGATGTCCCTGTAACAGGATGACTTTAGAAAATGACTAGATTTTGGCTACGTCCAAAGCATGCTTTTCGCAGGGTCTCTGAAGCCCTGGTGGGATCAAGTGGAGAAGAATCCACAGCAGCGCGTGCTTTCCTTTTTCACCTGCTATTTCCAAGCTTTCATTAGGATGGTACAGTTAGAACATGTACTAAGTATACTAAGTAGGTAGTATGTACATACTTAGAATATGTATCCCTATTCAAAGAGAACAAGGACCATGATATTTATGAAATCAGCAATAAAAATGAAACTCACCCAGAAGAAGAAATGGCATGATAACATTCCTCACTGTCTCTGAGCCTCAGTATTCTCATCTATAAATAAGGAAATCAGACTAGATAATCCCTAAGGAAATGATGTGATTCTACCAGGACACTGACATTCTCAAATTAAGCCCCCAAACTACATATATTTCAGCTCTACAGAAGGTACCGCTTCTCAAACACAGCGAGCCTCTTTCTGACTCCATGACCGTCCCCTTCTTTCTGCTCTTTTAGCCCCAGTGTAACAGCTCCATCTCTCTGGAGATTTTCCAGATCTTTCCCACGCAGAGTTCACTGTCTCCTCCTCAGCCTCTCCCAGCACCTCAGAATTCACCTCACAAGGTATCATAATTATCTGTGAATATGCATCGCTCCTCAGTCAGTGTGTCAGCAACTAGTATGAGAATCAGTCTGCTTTTCATTCATCTCTGTGTCCTTAGCACCTAGAAAAAAAAGTGTCTGGTGCATTGTAGGCAGCCAATAAGTAATACATTAATAATTTAAAAATAGGACTTAGAGGATCATTGCTCATCATAATATGGAATTAAAAGGCTGTGGACGATTTTCTTTGTAGTCATGACTGGTTCACAAAATGCTGAGAAACCTGACATAGTGTTGACTATGAAGGGCATGACCCGTGATTTCACCTGAGTCAGAGCTAAGCCAGTTACTGGGAATTCCCCTTTGACATTTATAAAGTATAAGAATAGTTTCAGGGCTCAACATAGAAGCATCACAAGACTCTGAATCCCAGAGTAAGTTCAGGGCCATGAAAACCATATCATTCCTGAAGACTCAAAGAAACACTGTGTCTGAAAATTAGAGCAAGAGAGTTGTTTGAATGGGATTGAATAAGCACATTTGGCAATTGAAGCATGTCCCCATAACCCAGAGCAGAGACAAGAAGGCCATCTCAAGAAAAGGCAGCTGAAACTCTTGGCACAAAAATGAAACAGAAGAGAGTGAGGTACTTGACCATTTATTTTTGTTCAGAATACTTCAGACTGGCAATATGGCAGAATGACTAGGGCTTTAGAACCAGAGAGATAAGGAGTTTAAATACTAGCTCTGCTACTTATTTGAGGTAAGACTTTTCACAAGTTATTTTACCTCTGGAGATAGGAGTAGTTTTGGAGGCAGGCAGATGAGTTTGGAAAGGTTTCATTGCTCAGACACTTGAAGGAAAGCAGGTGTTCACTATTCAGCCAATAGTTGTTGACCTCCTACAGTATGGAAAACCCTGAGTAGAAAGCAGAATAAGATACCATTTTTGTCTCCAAGGAGTTTATAGTTGAGTTAGGAAGACATGTCCAAATAGGTCCCAGTCTTTAAATTTCACACTTTCCTACTCTATTAATTCCATATTACTTAACACCTATATTTGTCATTGTGTACACTCTTGTTTCTTCCACATGACCTTACGGCTGTGATTTGCACTGGGAGGAAAAGTTGACGCTGCTAGGGTCAACTGTGACTACTGATATGAATTTCTCAACAATCACCAAGGCAAAGAAATGGATTTTCCACCCAAATCCCTGTTCTTAACTCAGGAGTCTTCCCTTTCATGTGTTCTTTTCAGTTCAACTCAACAAAGATGTATTGGCTACGTACAGAGATGAAAGTTTCTGTCCTCAAGGAACCCAGAAATCTATAGAAATATACAAATAATCCAGCAGTTCCATTACACCGTGTGATAGGTAATCAGGATAGAACTAAGCCACAGAAAAGCAAGCGTTGATGATGGGGCTAGGTTAGAGAAATTCTTAGAGTAAAAACTACTGGACTTGGTATTGGATTGCACGTGGCTAGAAGGAAGGAGAAGGGGAGGGTGGAAGGATGACCCTTAGGGTGCTGGTCTGAGTGACTGTAACTGGGTCACTTGACAGGATAGAGACTGTTGAGGAGGACAGGGTTTGGGGCTAAGGGGAGGACTCCACTGTATTGGACATTGTGGATGTGCAGTATCTGGGATACCGTGTGGTAGTATTATCTTTGGCAGTTGTATCCATGGACATGATTTTTTTCTTCAGTTCTACCTTCATGATTTTTATTGGTAGAAGGGACAGAGTGACCGGTAGGTTAGTAGAAATAGCTGTCAGGTCAGGACAATTCTCCCAGCTGTCACATCTTCACCAGCATCTCCTGTGACATATAAATGTTATCTGCGGGCAGTCAGACAGCTGAGTCTTAAGTTCAGGAGAGACGTCTGATTGTAGAGATAAATGTGCAGGCCACTGGCATATGGATAAGAGAATGAAGGCAGTGTGAGTAGATGAGATTAAAGGGGGGGTGTAGACATGAAAGAGCAGAGGACCAAGGACTGAGCCTGGGCACTCCCACATTCAGAATTTAGGCAAAAGAGGACTGAGAAGGGACAATGAGTGAGGTAGAGGAAGACCCTGAGTGTGGCATCCAAGTGAAGAACGCACAAGTGACAGGAAGACAGCCTGGCGAACTCTGTCGGATGCTGCTGACAAGTGATGAGGACCAAGAGGTGACTTGAATTTATTGATATTGAAATTGTTGCTGATCTCAGCGGGGGAAGTTTCTTTGGGGTGGTAGAGCTGAGAACTTGTTTGGAGGAGGCTTAGTGGAAAACGGAAGGAGTGAAATCGAAGGCAGTGACTGCAGATAATCTTCAAAAAGTTTTGTTGGGGAAGGAATCAGAAATGAGACAGGAGCTGGTGGGGCACATTCAATTAAGGGCAAGTTGTTTTGGGTTATTTTTTTAGATTTATATAAGAGAAATGACAACATGTTTGAATACAAATGGGAATGATCCTATAGAAAGAGAAAACGATGATATAGACCAGAAAGGTGAGAATTTCCAGAGAGAATTCCTTGTGTTAATGAGAGGGATAGTGTATTAGTCAGGGTTCTAGAGAGAAGCACAACCAGTAAGATGAGTGTGTGTGTGTGTATGTGTGGTGTATAATATATATTTTCTATGTAATATATAGAATATATACAAAATATATATATATATTATATATATGCAGAGGGGTCAAAGGGGAATGCTCTGAGGGCATCATGCCCCTGCTTCCTATCACTCCCGGGGCCAGTTTCACTCCTGACTTTAGTTATGTGAGCACATTCCCCTTTAGCCAAAGCAGGTTGGGTTTCTGTCACTTGAAGCTGAAAAAGTCCTGCCAGTTGGGCAGGAAACATAAAGGGAAAAGGGGAAGGACCCAACTGACAAAAATTCTACTCTCCAAACAAATGGTTCTTAATTCCCAGTGTATCAGAATTATCGGAATTAAAGTGTATCAGTTTTTTAAAAAAATGATACTCAGATCCCATCCCTGAGATTCTGATTCATTTGGTTTTCAAAAGTCCCCATAAAATCCAATCTTGCAGCTGGGTAGAGAACGATAGTTCTAAATCCTCTCAACTAAGGTCTTTAGTGACAGCTTCGAATTATTTAGATGCTGCAAATTAATCTTTGAATTAAATGATCAATTAATTTTTGGATTACGTCTGCCTGCCACTGGGAGATTTATGGGGGAAAGAAGAGGTGTTCAGATTTCCCCTGGATACATTTTATAGCTCTAGGGCCCAGCCACGTGTGGAGCCCGAGGAGACCGGTGCTGGCCTGTGGGGTCCTGCACAGCATAGGAGTGACCCCAGGGGGCCGGGGACCGTGTGGACAAAGGTGTGGCCGCCCCTCTCCAGGAGCTCACCCTGGGGTTTTTATTTGTGTTATTGTTTCATGTTTATTGTGGGGAGTATATTGGTTTTAGATTTATGGTTCAGTAGTTTTATTCTTTATGGTAGTTGAACACTTTATTGCAAATTAAGGCTCCTTAAATAATTGCTGTGTAAAGTATGCGCTTTTAATAGGCATGTACAACAGGGCAGTAGAATATACTAGAAAGAGCTTTGGTCTGTGTGTCAGCAGAGCTGTGCTCGAGTTCTCTTCCCATCCTATCTCAGCTCTGAAATTCAGGGCAAGTTTCTCACCCTTTTTGTGCCTGAGGGTCCCCATCTGTGAACTGAGGGGCTCTAAGATCCACTTCAACCCTGAAACTCTATGACCTAAGCCATAGTTTTTTTCCCCAATTTATATGTTGCGATACAGAAGTGTTATATTTTTTTTGGTTTTATGACACTGTTGGCCTCACCTGTGGCTTATTTTCACTCCTTGTGATTGGAGTATCACATGGTGGCCAGTGGAGAACGTGAATGGTCTTGACGACAGTCTGCTTTCCAACTTTCCAATGTGGTTTTTAGGGATGCATTGTGGTGAAAAGGGAGGGCGTCTGTTCACAGAACAATGTCATTGACCATACTAAACAATAAAGATGGGGTGAAGAAGAATGGGAGGAACACTGGTTCTTGCTGGACTTCTGAAAGGAAGGAGAGAGCACTGTTTCCGTGTTGTTCTGGGAAGACTTCAGGGAGGAGGTGGTGATTGGCCCAGTGTTACAGGATGAGCTGGATCTCAGTCTTCAGGGAGAACAAGACTTTCCCTTGTGTGCTAGGCTGGGGTGGTGGGATGACAGTGGAGGCATGGGCCAGCCAGGATGGATGATATTTGAGGGATGGAGGGAACAGATCAATTTGCCTTGGAGGAACAGAAGGAAAGACTGGAAATACAGAAAGTGCAAACTGCATGCCAGCAGTTGACACTATGGTGAAATGCAATGGATGGAACACATTCGAGTATTAACATTTAAATCTTTTTTTAACTTTTTATTTTACATCGGAGTATAGTTGATTAACAATGTTGTGTTAGTTTCATGTGTACAGCAAAGTGGTTCAGTTATACATATACATGTATCTATTCTTTTTCACATTCAGGTATTAATATTTAAATCTTTTTATGAAAGGTTGAACAATTAAAATGTAATGGGAAATGGAGACTTAGCAGGGGTTAAAATAGTCTTTAGAGAAAGGGAATGGCGTTTGTACGTCCCTCGGAGGACAGGCAGAGGATGATGTGAAGGTAGTCTGCTTCTGGGCTCTCTACTTTTGTATGTACGTCATAAACTTTTAATCTAACAGTGATATGCCTGAGAAGTGCTTGGGTGCCAAGAAGTCTATCCTCACTTCTCTTTTACAATCTTCCAACCCTTACTGAATCGTACCATTGTCTCAAGGTATAAAAACCTCTTTGGGGCTTCCCTGGTGGCGCAGTGGTTGAGAGTCCACCTGCCAATGCAGGGGACTCGGGTTCGTGCCCTGGCCCGGGAAGATCCCACATGCTGCGGAGCGGCTGGGCCCGTGAGCCATGGCCGCTGAGCCTGCGCGTCCGGAGCCTGTGCTCCGCGGCGGGAGAGGCCACAACGGTGAGAGGCCCGCGTACCGCAAAAAAAAAAAAAAAAAAAAAAAAACCTCTTTGGTGGAGCGAAGAAAGTGAAGATTCAAAGTGTTTGTATTTGTCAAGACTGCTTTAATCAAGGCGCCGTACCACCCCCTCCCATGCATTTCTTACGGGATTCGATTCCAATTTGACTTTTTAAATTTAATAATGTATTAAAATGTGCAAGGCATTTAATTTGTTTTGTTCAATTGAGTGCTGCTAAAGATTTTATAATTTAATGATAGTTTAACCCAGAAGAACATGTTTAACAGAGTATGATGGTCATGATCATTAAAAACAATATTTAAAATTTTAATATACATAATACTTTTTGCAGAAATGTATAATGGGGTGACATGAAAAAAACTGGTGTGTAGCTAATACTTCCGTGCAACTAACCTCATATAGTCTGTAGTCTGTTTTGGAAAATCCACCAGGCATTAGAACCAGTCAGAGGCAGGTGATTCTTTTATTGAGGAATTTGTTTTGATTTGGTTTGATTTTTCAAATGGTCAAGTCAGGCATTTGGTTATATCTAAAGTCAAACAAATCTTTGAATTCAAGCATAGCCAATTATATAATCTTAGATAAATTACCTAACTTCTCTGGGCCTCAGTTTTCTCCTACATAAATTGGGGATAATAAGACATATCACAGTTTTGACTTGGGGAGTAAATGAGATATGGTGTTAAATGCTTAGTACAGTTTCAGGTACATGGAAGAGTCTCAGTCAGTGGATTTGCTTTCGCTCTCTCATTATATGTAGGAAACTCAAGCTGATTGCAGATCAATCATTAATTTAAATATGGCTTTAAAAAGTAACCTCACTTGGAAAATTATCACAGAAAAAAAAGGTGAATCCATTAGTTTTTTAAAAAAATAAACTAAAGATTGGAAACGCATCAGAAGAGCAAATTACAAAATAATTGCTCCTGGAAATATAAATAATACCTCTACTTCTCCTCTGCTATTTTAGATTTTTGTACATTGTTAATATCTGTCTATCTATCTACTTGCCTATCTACCTACCAGTTTCTTAATGTAAGAAATACCCGAAAAACATTTATTATTCACTAGTAATTATAACAGTGAATAGTAAAGTGGGGAGGGAAGTTTTTGGAGGGAAGAATACTGTGGAGTCTTTTGGTTAATTTAGGCTCATAAGATTAATGCATACAACAGTTCTCTGAAAGATGATTGGAAGGATTTGCACTTTTACATGAATGACGGCCACCAAAACTAGTTTCCTCTCAAAAAGGATATGAACTATTAAAATAGATGCCTTTAATACTGTGCAAACTTGTGCTATAGTAAACAGTTGGTAGACCTGATCACTGCGTCATTTAACCAAGGTTTCAAATGCAGTATGAAAATAAGTGAAGTAATGTACTTTTTAACCTATTTGTGTTATCTTCTCGAGCTAATTCCACCCAAGTATTAGTAATTCATTGTCTTAACTTCCTGGCGTGTAAGTTATTATCAGTGTTACAGAAATTCTAGAAATCTGGGGGGAGGCTAATGATTTGGTTAATATAAGTAAAATTGACAATTAAACATGTAGCTGAAGAGGTGTCTGAAAAGAAAATCAATACGATCACTCATGAACAGGTAAGTTTATTCTCATATCGTATCGAAAATAATTGTAATACATCCCGAGTGACCCTTTCCAGACTTCTGTAGCTTTACAAATCATTCTTTAAATAGATAAAATTGTAACTATAATATTCTTCTTGATGCGCTAAAAAATCTACTGTGGTAGGTTTTTGAGCTGTAATTAGGATAACTACCATACTGTGTGACTCTCCATAAGCTGAATGTATATGTTCTGTGCTATCATTTATAACAGTTTGTGCAAACTAAAGAAATTTTCACATTTGAAAAATTTGGAAAGCAGTTCAGAATCTCAACTTTGGAACATGCCTGTCTTTCTCATTTCCCGCCTTCCTCATAAGCCCTGCATTTCTTCTCACCGTGGAAAATGCATAGGAACGAAAGGGTTGAAGACAGTACTGTACACAGTTCACACGAGGTCTTGTGAAGAAGATGGGACCACATCTTCAACCATATGGAGTGCTGGAATTTTTGGGAACAGCCCAAAATGGTAATCTGAAGTCTTATTTAGGAAACAAAACTTGTGTGACTAGAAATAGACCAATCTCTAAATATATTCTGGGTTATGTGCATTCGGGTAGAAACCACATGTCACTAAGTAGGGTTCTAGGTGGTCAACAGAGGGCAGGCATATTTTTTTACCTGAAAAAATGTGTCCACCAGTCCAGGAACTGATTCTACTCTTTTCTAATTTGATCATTTCAAGTCTTTTCTAACCTAGTGACAAATCTGTACTTATATATACATATTTTTAAATATTGTCAATCCCTTTGAGGAAGTGAGTGTTCATTTTAAGACAATTTTGATCATGAATTTTGACTTCAGAAATCTCGTTTCTACATTTTAATTTTTTAAATCATCATACCAAATATTCTGTGAAGTATTGATCCTCTCTTGGGCTTACACAGCTGAAAATAAAGTTGTAAACTATTGGGATTTTTATATTTTTTCCCCAAATAATCCATGTTACCTATGATATGTAGCTATGATAAGGTGGGTTCAGATCTCTAGACTTTCAGTCATTAGTATCTTTCTCATTTATTAGCTGCTTCCTCTTAAAGCAAATGATTGAACCACTCTGAAATTGTGTCCATGTTCATAAAATAAAGATTTTTGTATTTCATGATCTCTCAGACCTATTTCGGGTCTGAATTTCCATTTTCATAGAAGTCTGATATTCTTTACTCATATTATAGTTTGATCATTTTCCATATTTTTTCTTACAATTCATTGACCTGTCAGCCTCTGTTTGCTAGTTCTTATAATTTGGCATGTGGTTGTTCTTTGTTGCTGACTTTTTTTTTTTCTAGTACATTTCTTGTGCAGTTGATGGATAAAAAGGGAACCCACCGGGATTTATTTTTGTAAAATAATGTAAAAAGTATAGATATTTGGAGATGTAAATGATTGTAAACAGCATGAAGCCCATCCATCCGAAAGAAGAAAAGGAATAAAATATACTTTTTACAGCTGTAAAATATGGAGATGGGGTTTACTTGCCAAGTCTACACAGCGAGTCACTGTGTCTGTACTTCCCTGCTCATTGTATTTTAAGATAAAAGCAAGGAAGAACAGAATTACATTTATTGAGTATCAAATATGTGTCAAATGTATTCTTAGGTGCTTCCATATATTATGTTATTAAGTATTAAAGAAGTAAAAATTCTTTATAACACTGTGAAAAGAAATTATTATGCCCATTTTATAGAGGAGAAAAATGAAATCCACAAAAGTTAGGAAAGTTATTTCAAGGCTACAGCAGAATTGTTCCGGATCTTGATTTTGGTTTAGAAGCAGGATCTATGAATTCAGAAATGAGCAGGTTGATGACCTCTCACATTTTATCACGTAGACCCCCTTTTAGCCGTGACATCAGCAGTAATGTTTGTATTCTGATTAATCACTCGTTGTGACATTTAAGAATAAATTTTGGGGGACTTCCCTGGTGGCGCAGTGGTTAAGAATCCGCCTGCCAGTGCAAGGGACACGGGGTCGAGCCCCGGTCCGGGAAGATGCCACATGCCGCGGAGCAACTAAGCCCGTGCACCACAACTACTGAGCCTGCGCTCTAAAGCCCACGAGCCACAACTACTGAAGCCCACAGGCCTAGAGCCCGTGCTCCGCAACAAGAGAAGCCACCACGATGAGAAGCCAGCACACCCCCGCTCACCTCAACTAGAGAAAAGCCCGTGCACAGCAACGAAGACCCAACACAGCCAAAAATAAAAAGAGAGAATAAATCTTTGATTCTGCTGAGCTACAGCAATTCCAGATTTCTGTAGTCAGGGCTCCAGTCCCTCCCTCCATCACTGGGTCTGACCAGGCTGGGAGGTCACCCTAAGACTTACTGAACTTCCTCCACCTTCCCACCAAGGTGCTTTGGTGAATTCCTTGGTCAGCACTGGGGCTTGTCTTCCTAGAGATGGTCAGGATTGCCTGATGCCCCAGATGGGAGGCAACATAGTGTGACAGAGCAGGGACTGAGGGTTCTGCCTTTAATCTGGTAGGTGACATTGATCTCTTAGCCTCATTGTTTTAAAATGTGGGTTTGTTTTAGTATTATTCAGGTGTGGTGAATAATACCACACCGGGGTGGGGGTGGGCACACAGGGAAGGAACCAGCATTGGTCAGAGGTAGAGAGAGCAAGGGAAAAGCATGAGGAAGAGAGTTTATTGTGGTTTCAGAGGAAACAACAGCAAGGCAGGGCAAGCAGGCTTAGGATTGGCTAGTTTAGAATGATTTCAGCAGGCTCCGGGGCATAGGGGCTGTTGCTAGTTGTCTGGTGCCCGGCCCTGGAGTGATTAGGGCAGGGGGATAGTCACCCAGATTGTGAAAATCCAAGATAAAAGAGGTGGTTAGAGCTGTGGGCTCGAGTAATTGGTTTGCACATGAGAGTTATGCTTGCGGGTGAGCTGTCTATTATCTCTAGGAATTGGCTACCCCAGAGAGAGGCAGTCCCTTCAGTGTCAGCAAGTCCCTAGAAGTCAAAGCATCAAAAATACAGAGTAAAAAGACATGCTTTATACACTCACTAACCTTAGAATTCTTCATTTGAAATAAACACCAATGTAAGTAATTATATCATTACTAATGTAATGTTTGTAATAATACTAATATTATTACTGGAAGCAGTACTGTGGTCTATTCATTATTTCATTGTATTCTCGCTACAATGAGGAATGATGTATAGATTATTATATACTTTTTACAGCTGTAAAATATGGAGATGGGGTTTACTTGCCAAGTCTACACAGCGAGTCACTGTGTCTGTACTTCTCTGCTCATTGTATTTTAAGATAAAAGCAAGGAAGAACAGAATTACATTTATTGAGTATTGAATATGTGTCAAATGTATTCTTAGGTGCTTCCGTATATTATGTTACTAAATATTAAAGAAGTAAAAATTCTTTATAACACTGTGAAAAGAAATTATTATGCCCATTTTATAGAGGAGAAAAATGAAATCCACAAAAGTTAGGAAAGTTATTTCAAGGCTACATAACTAATACGTGGCAGAACTGAAATCTGCCCTGGCTGAGTCTGCAGGACCGAGGTAGCAAATGAATCTTCTCTCGAGCATCAGTTCCAATTAATTGATGGAGGCTACCTGAAGCGGTGTGGAGAAGGGTTTTGAAGCTGAGTCTGGGCTCCTTGGGAAAGAGCAGCACATTGAGTTAGTGATCTTTGTCACAGGAGTGTGGCGAGAGAGCAGCACCCAGCCATTGATTTCTCATCCTTGAAGTAAACTCTGCTTCATGTCCCTTTCAGCTTCACGAACCTATTATTCTAGATAACCATGGAAATAGGTAATGTCAGCTTGCATTCCCCCGAAAGCAGAACCTGAGACAGAGGCTTGTGTGCAGGTAGTTAATTTAAGAGTGTGACCCAGGGGGCAGTTGCAAAGGGCGGGGAAGGAGGGAAAGCCAGGACAAGGGTGTGATTTGCAGCTGCCACCATTTGTACCGAACTTGGTGTGACCTCCTCAGAAGCATCATGAGGACTCTCCCCATGGGAGGATCATAGGGGCAAGAAGCATTCAGCATAGTCTCCCACGCTTTACTGGACCGGGGCAGTTCTGGGAGTGTTAGCTCCTCCGTACTGCCAGGTGGCACATGTGTGGGTGTTCAGGGGGCTTCTAGGATGTCCTCTGCTCTAGTCATGTAAGGTCAGGGGTAGAAAGCAAGAACGGGCAGTGCAGCTCGGTGAAATACTGTTGAGATGCACACCCAGTGAGGCGGGGAAAGCCTGCACTGAACTTGGTCAGCTCAGTCGTGGCTGGTGTGAGCAGAGGACTGAGAGGATGTTGAAGTGGTGCCGAGGTGAACACTGACCATGGTTGATGTCTGTAACTCCCTCGGGCCTGGGGAGACTCCAGGACCTTTATAAAGGCTATAATTATGCTAGGAAAGTACCCTGTTGTCTTAAGTACTTCCTGAATTTTCGCGCTCTCTATCCTTTTCCTGACTGATAGGAAGTTGGGCTTATAAATATCAGTCTGTTTATAAGAGAGCAAGTATGTTGAGCATTAGTAATTCTGTTTTGTTGACCTATCTATTATGTGTCAGCCTCTGTACTAGACTCCATAAGCCCACTCATCCTTTTTTTTTTTTTTTAACATCTTAGTGGAGTATAACTGCTTTACAATGATGTGTTAGTTTCTGCTTTATAACAAGGTGAATCAGCTATACATATACATATATCCCCATATCTCCTCCCTCTTGCGTCTCCCTCCCACCCTCCCCATCCCACCCCTCTAGGTGGACACAAAGCACCGAGCTAATCTCCCTGTGCTATGCGGCTGCTTCCCACAAGCTGTCTGTTTTACATTTGGTAGTGTATACATGTCCATGCCACTCTCTCACTTCGTCCCAGCTTACCCTGCCCACTCTCCGTGTCGTCAAGTCCATTCTCTACATCTGCGGCTTTATTCCTGTCCTGCCCCTAGGTTCTTCAGAACCTTTTTTTTTTTTTTTTTTAGATTCCATATATATGTGTTAGCATATGGTATTTGTCTTTCTCTTGACTTACGTCACTCTGTATGAGAGACTCTAGGTTCATCCACCTCACTACAAATAACTCATATTTGTTTCTTTCTATGGCTAATGTTCCATTGTATATATGTGCCACATCTTCTTTATCCATTCATCTGTCGATGGACACCCAGGTTGCTTCCATGTCCTGGCTATTGTAAATAGAGCTGCAATGAACATGGTGGTACATGACTCTTTTTGAATTATGGTTTTCTCAGGGTTTATGCCCAGTAGTGGTATTGCTGGGTCATATGGTAGTTCTCTTTTTAGTTTTCTAAGGAACCTCCATACTGTTCTCCATAGTGGCCGTATCAATTTACATTCCCACCAACAGTGCAAGAGGGTTCCCTTTTCTCTACACCCTCTCCAGCATTTAGAGTTTGTAGATTTTTTGGATGATGGCCATTCTGACCAGTGTGAGGTGATACCTCATTGTAACTTTGATTTGCATTTCTCTAATGATTAGTGATGTTGAGCATCCTTTCATGTGTTTGTTGGCAACCTGTATATCTTCCTTAGAGAAATGTCTATTTAGGTCTTCTGCCCATTTTTGGATTGGGTTTTTTGTTATTTTGTTATTGAGCTGCATGAGCTGCTTGTAAATTTTGGAGATTAATCCTTTGTCAGTTGCTTCGTTTGCAACCCTCCCATTCTGAGGGTTGTCTTTTCGTCTTGTTTATATTCTCCTTTGCTGAGCAAAAGCTTTTAAGTTTCATTAGATCACACATGTTTATTTTTGTGTTTATTTCCATTTCTCCAGGAGGTGGGTCAAAAAGGATCTTGCTGTGCTTTATGTCATAGACTGTTCTGCCTAAGTTTTCTTCTAAGAGTTTTATAGTGTCTGGCTTTACATTTAGGTCTTTAATCCATTTTCAGTTTATTTTTGTGTATGGTGTTAGGGAGTGTTCTAATTTCATTATTTTACATGCAACTGTCCAGTTTTCCCAGCACCACTTATTGAAGAGGCTGTCTTTTCTCCATTGTATATTCTTGCCTCCTTTATCAAAGATAAGGTGACCATATGTGTATGGGTTTATCTCATGGCTTTCTATCCTGTTCCATTGATCTATATTTCTGTTTTTGTGCCAGTAGCATACTGTCTTGATTACTGTAGCTTTGTAGTATACTCTGAAGTCAGGGAGCCTGATTTCCTCCAGCTCCGTTTTTCTTTCTCAAGATTGCTTTGGCTATTTGGGATCTTTTGTGTTTCCATACAGATTGTGAAATTTTTTGTTCTAGTTCTGTGAAAAATGCCACTGGTAGTTCGATAGGGATTGCATTGAATCTGTAGATTGCTTTGGGTAGTATAGTCATTTTCACAATGTTGATTCTTCCAATCCAAGAACATGGTATATCTCTCCATCTGTTGGTATCATCTTTAATTTCTTTCATCAGTGTCTTATAGTTTTCTGTATATAGGTCTTTTGTCTCCTTAGGTAGGTTTATTCCTAGATATTTTATTCTTTTTGTTGCAGTGGTAAATGGGAGTGTTTCCTTAATTTCACTCTCAGATTTTTCATCATTAGTGTATAGGAATGCAAGAGATTTCTGTGCATTAATTTTGTATCCTGCTACTTTACCAAATCTATTGATTAGCTCTGGAAGTTTTCTGGTAGCATCTTTAGGATTCTCTATGTATAGTATCATGTCATCTGCAAACAGTGACAGTTTTACTTCTTCTTTTCTGATTTGGATTCCTTTGATTTTTTTTCTGCTCTGATTGCTGTGACTAAAACTTCCAAAACTACGTTGGATAATAGTGGTGAGAGCGGACAACGTTGTTTTGTTGCTGATCTTAGTGGAAATGGTTTCAGTTTTTCACCATTGAGAACGATGTTGCCTGTGGGTTTGTCATATATGGCCTTTATTATGTTGAGGTAAGTTCCCCCTATGCCTACTTTCTCGAGGGTTTTTATCATAAATCGGTATTGAATTATGTCAGAAGTTTTTCCTGCATGTATTGAGATGATCATATGGTTTTTCTCCTTCAGTTTGTTAATATGGTTTATCACATTGATTGACTTGCATGTATTTACGAATCCTTGCATTCCTGGAGTAAATCTCACTTGATCATGGTGTATGATCCTTTTAATGTGCTGTTGGATTCTGTTTGTTAGTATTTTGTTGAGGATTTTTGCATCTATGTTCATCAGAGATAGTGGCCTGCAGTTTTCTTTCTTAGTGACATCTTTGTCTGGTTTTGGTATCAAGGTGATGGTGGCCTCATAGAATGAGTTTGGGAGTGTTCCTCCGCCTGCTCTATTTTGGAAGAGTTTGAGAAGGATAGGTGTTAGCTCTTCTCTAAATGTTTGACAGAACTCGCCTGTGAAGCCATCTGCTGCTGGGCTTTTGCTTGGTGGTAGATTTTTAATCACAGTTTCAATTTCAGTGCTTGTGATTGGTCTGTTTATATTTTCTGTTTCTTCCTGGTTCAGTCTCGGAAGGTTGTGCTCTTCGAAGAATTTGTCCGTTTCTTCCAGGTTGTCCATTTTATTGGCATATAGTTGCTTGTAGTAATCTCTCATGATCCTTTTTATTTCTGCAGGGTCAGTTGTTACTTCTCCTTTTTCATTTCTAATTCTGTTGGTTTGTGTCTTCTCCCTTTTTTTCTTGATGAGTTTGGCTAATGGTTTATCAATTTTGTTTATCTTCTCAAAGAACCAGCTTTTAGTTTTACTGATCTTTGGTATTGTTTCTTTCATTTCTTTTTCATTTATTTCTGATCTGATCTTTATGATTTCTTTCCTTCTGCTAACGTTGAGGTTTTTTTGTTCTTCTTTCTCTAACTGCTTTAGGTGTAAGGTTAGGTTGTTTATTGAGATAGGATTGTATTGCTGTAAACTTCCCTCTTAGAACTGCTTTTGCTGCATCCCATAGGTTTTGGGTCATTGTCATTTGTTTCTAGGTGTCTTTTGATTTCCTCTTTG
The DNA here is from genome assembly GCF_011762595.2 of Tursiops truncatus. Classification (NCBI taxonomy): domain Eukaryota; kingdom Metazoa; phylum Chordata; class Mammalia; order Artiodactyla; family Delphinidae; genus Tursiops; species Tursiops truncatus. Next base: position 10,617,575 of record NC_047050.1, on the reverse strand, counting down.
ATTTCTTCAGTGATCTCTTGGTTATTTAGTAGTGTATTGTTTAGCCTCCATGTGTTTGTAGTTATTACAGTTTTTTCCCTGTAATCGATATCTAGTCTCATAGCATTGTGGTCAGAAAAGATACTTGATATGATTTCAATTTTCTTAAATTTACCAGGGCTTGATTTTTGACCCAAGATACGGTCTATCCTGGAGAATGTTCCATGAGCCCCTGAGAAGAAAGTGTATTCTGTTGTTTTTGGATGGAATGTACTATAAATATCAATTACATCCATCTTGTTTAATGTGTCATTTAAAGCTTGTGTTTCCTTATTGATTTTCAGTTTGGATGATCTGTCCATTGGTGAAAGTGGGGTGTTAAAGTCCCCTACTATGAATGTGTTACTGTCGATTTCCTCTTTTATGGCTGTTAGCATCTGCCTTATGTATTGAGGTGCTTCTGTGTTGGGTGCCTAAATTTTTCAATTGTTATATCTTCTTCTTGGATTGATCCCTTGATCATTATGTAGTGTCCTTCTTTGTCTCTTGTAATAGTCTTTATGTTAAAGTCCATTTTGTCTGATAGGAGAATTGCTACTCCAGGGTTCTTTTGATTTCCATTTGCATGGAATATATTTTTCCATCCCCTCACTTTCAGTCTGTAGGTGTCCCTGGGTCTGAAGTGGGTGTCTTGTAGACAGAATATATACGGGTCTTGTTTTTGTACCCATACAGCCAATCTATGTCTTTTGGTTGGAACATTTAATCCATTCACATTTAAGGTAGTTATCGATATGTATGTTCCTATTACCATTTTCTTAATTGTTTTGGGTTTGTTATTGTAAGTCTTTTCCTTCTCTTGTGTTTCCTGCCTAGAGAAGTTCCTTTAGCATTTGTTGTAAGGCTGGTTTGGTGGTGCTGAATTCTCTTAGCTTTTGTTTGTCTGTAAAGGTTTTAATTTCTCCATTGAATCTGAAAGAGATTTTTGCTGGGTAGAGTAATCTTGGTTGTACGTTTTCCCTTTCATCACTTTAAATGTGTCCTGCAACTCACCTCTGGCTTTCAGAGTTTCTGCTGAAAGATCAGCTGTTAACCTTATGGGGATTCCCTTGTGTATTATTTGTTGCTTTTTCCTTGCTGCTTTTAATATTTTTTCTTTGTATTTAATTTTTGATAGTTTGATTAACATGTGTCTTGGCGTGTTTCTCCTTGGATTTATCCTGTATGGGACTCTCTGCACTTCCTGGACTTGATTGACTATTTCCTTTCCCATATTAGGGAAGTTTTCAACTATAATCTCTTCAAATATTTTCTCAGTCTGTTTCTTTTTCTCTTTTTCTTCTGGGACCCCTATAATTCTAATGTTGGCACGTTTAATGTTATCCCAGAAGTCTCTGAGACTGTCCTCACTTCTTTTCATTCTTTTTTCTTTATTCTGCTCTGTGGTAGTTATTTCTAGTGTTTTATCTTCCAGGTGACTTATGTGTTTTTCTGCCTCAGTTATTCTGCTGTGGATTCCTTCTACGGAATTTTTAATTTCATTTATTGTGTTGTTCATCATTGTTTGTTTGCTCTTTAGTTCTTCTAGGTGCTTGTTAAACATTTCTTATATTGTCTCCATACTATTTCCAAGATTTTGGATCATCTTAACTATGTTACTCTGAATTCTTTTTCAGGTAGACTGCCTATTTCCTCTTCGTTTGTTTGGTCTGGTGGGTTTTTACCTTGCTCCTTCATCTGCTGTGTATTTCTCTGTCTTCTCATTTTGCTTAACTAACTATGTTTGGGGTCTCCTTTTCGCAGGCTGCAGGTTCGTAGTTCCCGTTGATTTTGGTGTCTGCAACCCACTCTGACGAGTGGGTTGTGTAGGCTTCCTGGTGGAGGGGACTGGTGTCTGTGTTCTGGTGGATGAGGCTGGATCTCGTCTTTGTGGTGGGCAGGACCACGTTGGGTGGTGTGTTTTGGGGTGTCTGTGACCTTATTCTGATTTAGGGCAGCCTCTCTGCTAATGGGTGGGGTTACGTTCCTGTCTTGCTAGTTGTTTGGCATGGGGTGTCCAGCCCTGCAGCTTGCTGGTTGTTGAGTGGAGCTGGGTGTTGGCATTGCGATGGAGATCTCTGGGAGAGCTTTTGCCGTTTGATATTATATGGAGCCAGGATGTCTCTGGTGGACCAACGTCCTGAATTCGGCTCTCCTACCTCAGAGGCTCAGGCCTGACCCCCGGCCGGAGCACCAAGGCGCTGTTAGCCACGGGGCATCAGTTTTTAGCAGTTCTTGGACTCTCCATGCAGCCATGGAGCACTACAAACCTGTTTTTCATAGGCAGCAATGGCACTTTGTGAGAAATACCCAAACTCCTTCACTGAGACCTGCTAGCGTTGGAGGGTCTCCTGCAGAGGCGGGGGGTGGCTGTGGCTCAGTGTGGGGACAAGGACACTGGCAGCAAAAGTTCTGGGAAGTATGCCTTGGCGTGAGCCCTCCCAGAGTCCAAGCCTACTCAATCTTACCCACCATATTGTGGAGTAGATATTAATCCCCTGCCTTGCACAGGAGGAAACTGAGCCTAAGAGCTGAGCTGAATTGCCTAAGGCCACTTCTACAGAGCTGAAATTCAGACCCACCTCCAGCTGATTCCTAATCCCATACTCATTTCACTCTGTGGGTTGTCTGATGGGCAAAAGCAGGAAGGTCTTGGCTCTCATTTGACCAGTTCTTGGGCTCTCATCATGGGACTCTACAAAATGAACTGACTTCTGGGACTTGGGCCTCTCAGCATCCTCCAGGTGAGTCAACTGGGGACCTGCCCGGTCTCCACGCTAAGTGCTGGAAATGCCCACTGCGTCTCTGACTCAGAGATGCCTTTCTGCACCCGTGACTCTTTAAACCGCCTGGGTGAGCCCAAACTGAAGCTGAAAGTTCCTAGAAGCTGTACCTTTTTTCCCCAGAAGTGCTATAAGGCCACATTTTCTCTAGTACTCAAAACCATAACTTTAAATAGCATGTCAACACTTACCAAGAAAATTAGCATCAACCTCTCCGCATCTCAGTTTTCTCATTTATGAAAGAAGGATGTGCATTTCATGTTCTCTATGGTGGCTTCCAAGATAGATTTTATGGACTGCAGCTCCCCTGAAGCACATTACGACGAGCTGGAAACAGGGGTGTGGCTGCACCAGGAAACTGTTTCCTCGGTATGTGGTACAGAGTAAATCCTGAACCTGCGTTTGCCAGATGACAGTGAAATGCAAAATGGACAGGCCACCTTTCCTCTGTGTTTCTTTCCTCTACTCCTTGATAGGTCTTCATGCTGTCCCAGCATCTATCAATTCTGCTTCCAAAACAAACCTCGTGCTGAAAAAATGGTTGGACATTTAACTGTGCCTTCGTGTGCAGGATCTCCAGTGTATTCTCCTCCCCAGGTGCCTTTGCCTATCGAGAGTCATACTTAATTTTGAAATTAAAGAAATTTCATCCTTCAGCCAGTTTCATTGTTGAGGGACAGGGCTCTTCTGAGGCCCTAGAATCGCCCCATTGGACATAAAATCCAAATCGCTCGATTGGTACATATCATGGACCAGGAAAGAGTGCTTTCCATTAAGGGCAAGAGGGGAAAAATGAGGAAGAGGAGAGAAGAGTTGGACATGAAGCCACCACAGGTACCACTGGGAAGCCAGACACTCCTTGCTGTGGCTGCAGCTGGAAACGCACCAGGTTGAGGACTCGTCGGGCAGGCGGTGAGGCGACTGGTCAGAGCAGGAGGTGCCCTGCAAGCCCGGTCCAGCCCAATCCCTGCCTCTTCGTTGTACAGTTTACGACCTCGGAATGGTGTTTACAGATGAACATGTGCAGCTGATCTGAGGATGAAGAAGGCTAACTTTGAAAATCAATTAAGTGAAATGTGACTCCCCCCCCAAAAGAATTCCATTCCTTTCTTTAGTTGGCTTGTATTATGACAACAAAGCAACAAAAAGTGTACTAAATTATTATTATCATATTTTAAACTTCATCAATGAGAAATACGTGGAAATTCTGTCCCACTCTTAGCATATAAATACCTGCGTAATATAATTGATTGTGTCTCTTGACCCATGAAGCTTAAAATATTTACTCTCTGGCTCTTTACAGAAAATGTTTTCCAGCCCCTCTTTAACAAGGAAAGAAACCAGACAATAGGAAGATTAATAGATATGGGAGAGGATAAAAGGGAAACGGAGCAAAGTGAAACGATGTTACAAATAAAATGGAACAAGTAGAATGTTCCTTCTCTAATCATGTGAAGCACTTACATGGGATCTTAAGGAGTGGCCAGCTTCCCCTACCCCAGCAAAAAATTATCTTCTCTGTGTGTATCTTAAAACACATACACGGCATGCATGTGTGCACTTACACACACATACACACACACACGGACACTATTGCAGTGGGCCTGCTGTGAAGGAGATGTGACCGTGAGCCTGGATCCCAGCTCTGCCACTGAAGTCACCCTGTGATCTGGTGAGCTATTTATCCCTCTCGCCTCATCACTGTTCCCTAAAGTTGCCAGTGGAACTTGCAATCATGGAAGCAGCGGCTCCTCCCACTTCTCAGTCCCCTGAAAGCCTCATCTCTGGTTTCCAGGATGCTGCTCTCGTGATCCTTTCCTAAGTCCTCTTCTGTTCTGAAATCCTCTGCATAAAAACGGGCCTTGCACAAGATTCAGCGCTCAGCTGTCTGCCCTCCCTTCATTACGCTTTCCCTCAAAGCTCTAGTTCCTTCTCGAATCTGATCATATCACTCCTCTCCTCACCCCAGCGACGGTCCGTGGCACACAGGGCGTTACATCTGCACGTCCAGCCCTGCAGCCCTGACAGATGCGTGCTGCCTGCCTGCCATGGACCAGCCTCCCAAACTACATGCCTCCTGGTCCAGGCCCCAGTCTGCTTGCAGCTTCGTCTGCCCAGATCCACAGCTCTCTCCTCTCACCTTTGCTGCGCTAACTTCTAGTCCTTCGGGGCCCCGTCTGCCTTGACCCTCTGCCTGTTCAATCGATTCTGTTAAGCATTTAAAGCATTGTTTTAAAGTTAATGTATCAGACCATCTTTTCAAGCACTTCAGGTGACCGTCAGGGCAGTCAGACTCTGGTGCTAAGACAGACGCTGAGACCTCTCGCGGATCGTAAACATTAAAAGGATCAGTACCTCAAGTCTGCTCAAGTATCCCAACCCTAAAAATATTGCAGTACTACAAGGGGGCTCCTGCGCTTTTCGCACAGGCTTTTTATAACTTAATCAGGCCATGCGTGTCAGGCCCCTGCTTCACTCTTCCTGGCTTCCTGGTTTTCTCCGAAGAGAGTGCACGTCCTAGCTGGGGTGGCAGGGCCCTCACAGAAGCCTCTTCCCATCCTTGGCGTCCCCCTCCTCCACAAAGCCCCAGGTCGTGCACGGGGCACCAGCCACACTGGTCCCTTGGCTGTCCCAAGCATTTGCCCCTTGCACCCTTGCTCTTTTTTTTTTGTTTGCGGTACGCGGGCCTCTCACTGCTGTGGCCTCTCCCGTCGCGGAGCACAGGCTCCGGACGCGCAGGCTCAGCGGCCATGGCTCACGGGCCCAGCCGCTCTGCGGCATGCGGGATCTTCCCGGACCGGGGCACGAACCCGTGTCCCCTGCATCGGCAGGCGAACTCCCAACCACTGCGCCACCAGGGAAGCCCCACCCTTGCTCTTTTGACTAGAGCTCGGCCCCCGCTTTCTCATGACGAGTTCAGGCTTGTCCTCCAACGTGCAGCTCAAATGTCATCTCCTCAGCAAGGCCTTTCCTTGTCACCCCATCTAAAGCTGTCCTCTCCCCCTGTTGAATGAATCCATTGGGTTTCCTTTATGGACTTATCACAGTCTGAAACCTTCTGGTTCGTGGATTCTTACTCCTGTCTCTTTATAGTGACTAGAATCTGAGCTTCGTGAGAGCAGGAATCGTATCGATTTTGCCATTACGAAGCCCCCCCTCAGTTGACATTTATTCCTTTAGAATGAACGTGCAACAGTCAGTGCAAAAGGTCTCATTCACAGGGAATGGGTTGCTTTCCCTCAAAGCAAATGTTAAGCTTTGGTGCGACAGGGTTACATGTTTGGGTTTCAGAGAAATTCTGTATATATTGGCTTAGGATAGAGAGGAAGCCAGGTTTGTTTGCAGAGCTGTGGGAGCTGATGCGAGGATGCTAAATAACTATTGGCGTAGTGCTTCAGACTTCAACAAAGCAAAATAAATATTTTGTAGGCCATCAATAGACTAAAATCAAGAACAGCTCTAAATAGTGGGTATTTGGCATTGATTTTTTTGTTGTTTTGAAAAATCGCTGCAATGTTTTTATGAGAAATTCCTGTCAGTCTTTCCAAATCTGAGTCCATCATCTTCATTTTTAAGAGTATTAACTATTTAAAGAGAACCCTTGAATTCTGGTACCTTCTGAACAAAAGTCTTCTCTTTAAATCTTCAATGGAAAATAACATTTCAAACACTGGAAGACCTTAGTAATTTGTATTTGACCTTTACTTTTTGTTCACTCTGTTAACTTTTCCAGATTATTAATTGTGCATGTGCTGTCTGTAGGTTCTCTCAGATTTCTGCTCATCTGTTTAACATGTAACAGAAGTAGCATATGCATAGTGAATTTTCCAGAGCTTTCATAATCCTTGGCTAGAAATCCTAAATCAAGGTTTTTGGTAAGAAGACATTGAGGGGTACATTTAAAATATAGAACTTTCTCAGATTTTACTTTCTTCCTACATTGCAAGAGGAACTATAACAAAAATTACACACACACACACACACACACACACACATATTTACATATAGGGTCAAAGTTTCTTACATATATATAGACTTATATATATAGACTTACATATATAGAAAAAGACATAAGGTTTTGCAGTTTCCCTTCAAACACTGTACTGTATAATTTCACACAGAGAACATTAGAAAAAACATTCTCTCCTTGAGTCCCATTCTGTATCTCTTACCACCTACCTCAGCTCTACATAATATCCCATATGTCTTTCCTCATTACCAGCATATTTTAAAGTCATTAGAACTCTGTGGGTGGCAGAGATACATTGGAGAACAGCTCATAATTAATATAAACCTCTTGAGGGAACTTTAGAGTTTATCTTGATATATACATATACGTATACTTACACACACAATTTGTTTTAACAGAAAGTTGGACATGACATTTAACTATGAAAATCGATTCAGAAGTATGTAGCCTTGCTTGGAAGTAAACTTCCTTTACATAGTTTTTACATAATCTCAGCTGTGTACCATGCGTGATCTAGCTAGAGCACTGATTTGCTTAAGGGACCTAGAACTTAATGGTTTTTTTTTTTTTTTTTTCTGGTATACATCATGGATCAGGTAGTGGCATCTGCTGGCAATGAGTGATATTGCTTTCTAATTCTATAGGCGGCCTGGCTTTTCATAACAGTACATCCCTGGAAAGCAGATCGTGGTATTGTTTTTTTTAGAACAAACATATACATGAAAGGATAAGTAACAAAACAGAGTGGCGATGATCATTTACATATGGGCTGGTATGTGGCATATGGAAGGAAGAAAATGAACTTTTGTTGTGAATTTACTGTGCCCATGTGGTGTTGTGTTCTTCCCCGTGCTGTCAGAGAGGTTAAGAGATCAGAAAGGTCGAGGAGCATGCCCAAGTTCATAGGCTGGATTCTAGTAAAATCTATTCCTGTGGGAAATAGTTAAGATGACCTAGTTTTTGAGGCAAAAAAGAAAAGGCTATTCAGACAAGAAGGATTTGGACAGCAATGAACAGTCTCATATACTGCCAGTTGTAGTGTATATTGCTTCCATTTCTTTTGGAAGGACAGTTTTCCTGTATGTGTTGAAAGCCTAAAGAATGTCCATTCCGTTTGACTAAGCAATTCCAATTCTCGTCATTTATCCTAAGAAAATAATCACAGAGGTGCTTAAACATTTATTAATATACATGGTTATTGCATCTACATCTCTCTCTATATATAAATATATATACTACATATTATAGCATTTACTATAATCATGAAAAAGAAATGATCTAAATAACAACCAGTAACAAAGGGTTATTAACATAAATTATAGTATATCCCTATAAAAGAATTATATTCATCCATTAAAAGTGTGTTGTATAGGAATATTATTGACAGGAAAAAGTGTTTATGTCGTATTATTAAGTAAAAAAGCTGGTTTATGAGGCTGTACGATGCCATTTTCCAAATAAAACTCTATATATGTACATGTGAGTTGTGTGGGCTTCTAAGGAAGATTTAGCAAAATACCGACGGTGGTTATCTCTGATAAGATGACACATCACATTTATTTTCTTCTTTTCCTCATCTCTCTTTCATAAATTTTCTTCAATGAAAACACATCATTTTAAAAATTTAGAACAGTTAATATTTTAAGAGAATTAAGAATGTGATAACAGGAAGCAACCAGGGGACCGAGAATACAGAGAGACCCAACTGGGATTAAACTGGAGAGGGACTCGTGCCTGCAGCAGGAAGTTAATGGGAAGTGAGGTTAACAGCAAAGATATCCGGCATCGATAGGGGGATGGTTTCCTGGCTGTTGTAAAGGGAGGGGCAAGAGGTGCATGTACAGGTGCACAGGTAGCATTGGTGATGTTTAAATGGCAGCATGGTGGCTGGAGAGTTGCCCCGAGATAGAAATCACTTTTGTCCTAGAGAAGTTGGGGAACCAGCAAGAGAGCAAAAGACAAGAATTAGGGTTGGCTCTGGGAAGAGGAGGTAAAGCCAGGGCAGAGGGAGAGGCAGGTCCAACTCAGTATTAAATTATTGAACAACTGTCCCAGGACTGTACATTTCCCCTTGATCATGCTCCGGGCAAGCTTTGTTCCCTCTTCGCGCCGCCCCCCCCCACCCCCCGCCCATGCTAAAGACTTAGAGAATCATTTGTCTGCAGATGGAAGAAGCATCATATCTAGTGTACTAAAGGTTGCTTAAGGCTATTAATGTACTTGGAAGGAGTTGGAAAACATACAAATAAAACTAAGCCAACAGATGGAACCAATATCGTTTTTTTCCCCACTTAATTTTTCCCTAGGAAGCAAAGGTGATTAAATTCATTCTTTTGACTTCAAACATGCCCTTAAATTGGGATCATTTGCAACATCTAGGTGTTTCAAACCTTGCAAAAGGTTTTGTTTGTGAAGTTTGGGAAAGAAAAAGACCATTGGATTTGGGTCAGTGGATCTCGATCCTGTTGTGTGACCATGCCTGACTGGGAACGTCACGTCAACCTTTTAGATCTCAGTCCTGCAAGGGGAGATAAAGGTGGAGGATCCTGGCAACCCCGAAACCCCAGGACTCTTTGACTTGAAACTTTGCTCTTCTTTCCATACCCATATCTTCTCTCATATCTACCCACCCCAGCCCCTAAATAAAAGAGCCATAGAAGAGAAACATCTATCACAGAAGGTCAGACTGAGGGGAAAGCTGGCTCTTTTCTCTTTTTCGGGAGTATCCTTAGCTAAAAAACCCAGGAGCATCTTAGCATTGTTATCATCTATTCATTCAGGAGACGCTGAACACCTGGTTTTGTCTCACGTGGTGTGCTGGGTCTTAGGTAAACAAAAATTAAAAAGATACCCCTCCTGCTGTCAAGGAACTTTCTGTGTTGTGCAGGATTTTCAAATTTTCCTGTTGTATATTCCCCTAGATATTTTGAACTTCCTCCCTCTTCTCCTCCCCCTTCCACTCACACTGCTTTTCATAAGACGTATTATGATGGAAGTTGATTGCATTCACGGATAGTATGGAGGTAGAGAAATATGGAAAACCAGTGGCCCGATGCAGGAGATAATCCCATATACAGGCAATTACAAATTGCCGTCATACGGTCTCTGACAGGGTGATATTATTTGGGCCGTAGAAACACAGCCGTATGAACATACTGACCTCCTGTCTCCAATCCTGTTTCCAGGAGTTTCTTACGTAACCTGCTTCAGGGCTCAATTAACAAGTAATACAAATCTATTTAATAAATTGCTCTAAAATCCATTCTTTCAGTTCCCTACTGCGTCTACCTTAATCCTGTTTTCTATCATCGTTTACCTGGATTACTATAGCACCTCCTACCTCAGGTCCTTGCCCGCTTTGAACCCATTTTTCACATTACAGCCAGAGTGATCTTCGTAAAACACAAATCTGATGACGTCTCTCTCCTGCTTTTATACATGTAAAGTCTAAACCCTCAGTGCAAGTTGGGTGAACCTCCTCTGTGCGTTCGTCTCTGTACGTCATTCAGTGCTGTAACTGTGTATGTAGTTATCCTTGACCACACAGAAAACTCTCTGACGGTGGAGACTGGTTTATTCATCAGTTAATGCATGCGCCAAGAACTGTGCCTGGCACAGAGTAAGTGCTGGACAGTATCTGTTAGGTGAATGGAGGATGTCATTGAAATCATTGGCGTAGATAACATCTGGATTAGGAGTTGCTCGGTAAGGGTTTTGTTGAATGAATAGATAGATAATGAAGGTTAGTAGACTAAGATCAAACGTAGACAATAGAACCGGAAGAACACTAACATTTCACTGCAAGGCAGAGAAGGGTCAACTGTGAGAGTGATTGAAAAGACGGGAGGAGACCTAGGAGAGAACGCTGCGGGCAGGTGGGGCGGGGGAGGGGGAGTGCCGAGAAGCGAGAGTCTCCATAAACGCTTCTTTGTATTTCTAGGGCCCGGCACAGGGGCAGGTGAAGGAACTGGTTAGGTGAATGATGGTCAACAGATTCAGATTCTGCAGCAAAGCTGAAAACCACAGGGGCTGAGAAGTGCTCACTGGATCCGGCAGTTAGGGGATCTTTGGTCATCAGTGGGATAATTACAGTTTTAGTGGAGTGTTCGGTGCAGAATCCCGGGGTGGCAGTGGAGCTGAGGAGGGAGAGATGGCAGGGAGAGACCACGCTTAGAAGGAAAGGGAAGGAGACGTATGGGCAGTAGCTGCCTCAACTCAGGCTGCACTTCGGAGGCTTGAGGAACATCGCGTAGACCCCGGAAGAGTAGTTGGTGAGAGGGGGGCAAGCACAGATCCTGAGGTTACGGAGGTGCTGCTGCTTCCACAGCAAAGCACAGAGGGTCACGGGCCAGGCCACGACCTAAACATTTCCTCTTTCAAGTTATCAGCTTTGCTGTTGGGTGACTTACTAGCAGCAGGCTTTCTTCTGCTGTACGTTTTCTTTATATTTCTCTAGTCATGATAATGATGATGGTCGTGATAATAATAATAATGATAAGCCAGGAACCGTGTGAAGTGCTTCTATGAGTACTCTCTAATTTAATCCAGCTAATAGCTCAACGATATAGATAAAATTATTCTCCTCATTTTAAGGATTAGTAAAATTAGTTGAATAAAAGAATATTTTCTATGAACTTCCAGTCAGGTCAATGACAAAACAATTATTTTTATAAACTTGTTCTGTACTCAAATTGGAAGAACAAAATCTTTCATAAAGTGAAGATATGCTGTAATGTTGTAGATTTCTAGATGCAGATTGGGATTAAATACATTCCACAGAAGGCAGTTGATAACGAGTATGTCAGAAGGTCCTTTTAATCTCTTTTGTGTCCTTAGAGAGTTATCATATAAACAAATGACATTTAGAAAAAATAAATAGCATTGGGTATATCTTCTTAAGTAATGAAAAAAATTAATTTTAAATTATTTACTATCCTGTTTCTAGTAATTTACTAGAAACTAGGTCATCTTAACTATTTCCCACAGGAATAGATTTTACTTGAATCCAGCCTCTGAACTTTGAAATGAAAGTATTTCTCCTGGCTATTGGGTAAAAATTTTCTTGCTCTTAATCCTTACTATAAAAATACAGAACGAAAATAGTATTGGGATGAGAGCTCACATATAAAATATAGTTATTGTTTCTTTCAAAGTACCAGAATCCAAATGCATTTAGAATCAATACTTGAGTCTTCACAGCCATTGCAACTAAGTGACTACAAAATATATTTTAATATATTCTATAAATGAGTGATGATAACACACAAGAATGACAGCGTCTCTTGTGTTTTTCCCTATGCAGTTCTCAGAATGGATTTTTCTTGTGGTAAAACAAAACCAGGGACAAAATGCATCGTTTTAAAGTAACCTTAAAGGCTTGTTTTAAATAGTCAGCAGAAGCTAGGGAGATCAATGCTGGGGGATCTAAGCTACATTATTAATCTACCTTTTTGTGTTGCAAAATTACTACATATAACATACATGAAGGTCTACACTGCAATTTTAACAAAAGACCTTGGCTATACTGCCTTAAGAAAGGGATTTCATTCTCACCTCGTAAATACCTACTTCTTTCTTTTTAATTCAACTGAGGTTCAGCAAGAGAATTTAAACATATTTGAAAATTTTAGTGGAGAGAAACACTCCTTCATATCAAATAGATTAAAAAACACGCAGGGGCTTTCACTAAACTGGCCATGAATGCTGAAACCATCTGTTTTTCTGGACGTTGTCAGGGTGAGTGTGGTAGAGGCAGCTGTTTGAAAAGCTCCGCTTTGGATGATGAACCAGCCCATTGTTTCTAAGCAATTCACTTGCATTCAGAGGCTCTACCCAAGCATACTGTAGAGCAATCAGAATCAAACTATTGTTTCTACCAATCATATTGATCTGAAAGGAACGTGGTGGGATGACCCCATTGTCGATGCAAATAGTTGTTCTGAACAGCTGTATGCTGGCCAATATGTACCTCAGCAGGAAACAGGCTTGGAGGCTAGAGGGCTCCCTGCACCCTACTGGGGAAGAAAAAAGATTATACCAGATTGAACTGCAGTTTAAGGGGACTGGGGGGAATGAAGACACAGGTCTGTTGGTATTAGTGGCAATTTTCTCTCACAAAAACATGGTTGACATTAACTCTATGGTGGTAAAGCTACTTGTGTATTAAAGCTTTCTGCACACTAGAAATCTAAAATCTCCATAAAATTAGGTAAGGACTTAAAACTGTAGCACAAAAAGTGATTTGCTTTCGTTGCAAGTGTCAAGTCCTTTAGTTTTGCAAATTAGAACACTGCTTCAAATTTAATAATTGACTTACAACTCAGAAAAATGTAGAAACAATCTTGATATTGCAGTATTTGCATCAGTATTAAAAAGGACATTTTGATCAATGCAGAGAGCAAATGGAAGCACACAAAAGGAAAATTATACTGGCTAGTTTTTAAAAATAACCTGAATGCTATGTTTTATCCATTAACATTTAAGCTTTTTGATTGCCCTTGTCAGTTCATTGCATGCATGCTAATATCTTCTCATATAAAATTTAATCTGTTGAACTAAATGAAGGAATTAGTATCTGAAAGACATCTTTCATTAAGCAATTAACGAATCTCTCCAACAAATCTACAAAAGCATATGTGTTTATATTTAATAGTTATTTGTATGATCAGCCAGTTATAAGACATGCATATGTTTTGTCTTAGTCGTGATATTACTACACCTAAGCTTATTGTCATAGTACTGTAGAGTCCTAATAAAAATGTGGCTAGAGTTGGTTATGTGCTTAAAAAAAAAAAAACATATATATATATATATATATATATATATATATATATATATATACCTGTAGTTTATTGACTTTTAAAATTCCTCTGGGGTTCATTATAGAGCAGTGACAATTCCCTCAAGCAGAGCTATTTGATTGTGGATGAAATTTTGCTTTCTGTTGCAGCTAAAACCAGAAATAACAGGGTAAATTTAAGACAATTCATAGGTTTGTAGGATATGTTTGAAAAATGGCTCAACACCATATGTACCAAACAACTTCTATTGTCAAATATAGGGGCTGTTATAAGACTTTAATTTGAGTCTTTCTTAAGACGATAAAAGAAAATATCTCATTATCCATATTTTTAATTTAATTTTTTTTCTTTTTATAAATTATTTTTATTTTTTTTAAATATCTTTATTGGAGTTTAATTGCTTTACAACGTTTTGTTAGTTTCTGCTGCATAACAAAGTGAATCAGCTATACGTATACATATATCACCATATCCCCTCCCTCTTGCGACTCCCTCCCACCCTCCCTATCGCAGCCCTCTAGGTTGTCACAAAGCACTGATCTGATCTCCCTGTGCTATGCAGTTGCTTCCCACTAGCTAGCTGTTTTACATTTGGTAGTGTATGTATGTCAATGCCGCTCTCTCACTTCATCCCAGCTTACCCTTACCCTTCCCCATGTCCTCAAGTCCATTCTCTACATTGGCGTCTTTATTCCTGTCCTGCCCCTAGGTTCTTCAGAACCATTTTTTTTTTAGATTGGAAGAATCAACATTGTGAAAATGACTATACTACCCAAAGCAATCTACAGATTCAATGCAATCCCTATCAAATTACCAATGGCATTTTTCACAAAGCTAGAACAAAAAATTTCACAATTTGTATGGAAACACAAAAGACCCCAAATAGCCAAAGCAATCTTGAGAAAGAAAAACGGAGCTGGAGGAATCAGGCTCTGTGACTTCGGACTATACTACAAAGCTACAGTAATCAAGACAGTATGGTACTGGTACAAAAACAGAAATATAGATCAATGGAACAGGATAGAAAACCCAGGGATAAACCCATGCACATATGGTCACCTTATCTTTGACAAAGGAGACAAGAATATACAATGGAGAAAAGACAGCCTCTTCAATAAGTGGTGCTGGGAAAACTGGACAGCTACATGTAAAAGAATGAAATTAGAACACTTTCTAACACCATACACAAAAATAAACTCAAAATGGATTAAAGACCTAAATTTAACGCCAGAGACTATAAAACTCTTAGAGGAAAACATAGGCAGAACACTCTATGACATAAATCACAGCAAGATCCTTTTTGACCCACCTCCTGGAGAAATGGAAATAAAAGCAAAAATAAACAAATGGGACCTAATGAAACTTCAAAGCTTTTGCACAACAAAGGAAGCCATAAACAAGACGAAATGACAACCCTCAGAATGGGAGAAAATATTTACAAACGAAGCAACTGACAAAGGATTAATCTCCAAAATTTACAAGCAGCTCATGCAGTTCAACATCAAAAAAACAAACAACCCAATCCAAAAATGGGCAGAAGACCTAAATAGACATTTCTCCAAAGAAGATATACAGGTTGCCAACAAACACATGAAAGGATGCTCAACATCACTAATCATTAGAGAAATGCAAATCCAAACTACAATGAGGTATCACCTCACACTGGTCAGAATGGCCATCATCCAAAAATCTACAAACACTAAATACTGGAGAGGGTGTGGAGAAAAGGGAACCCTCTTGCACTGTTGGTGGGAATGTAAATGGATGCACCCACTATGGAGAACAGTATGGAGGTTCTTTAAAAAACTAAAAATAGAACCACCATATGACCCAGTAATACCACTACTGGGCACATACCTAAGAAAGCCATAATTCAAAAAGAGTCATGTACCACAATGTTCATTGCAGCTCTATTTACAATAGCCAGGACATGGAAGCAACCTAAGTGTCCATCGACAGATGAATGGATAAAGAAGATGTGGCACATATACACAATGGAATATTACTCAGCCATAAAAAGAACGAAATTGAGTTATTTGTAGTGAGGTGGATGGACCTAGAGTCTGTCATACAGAGTGAAGTAAGTCAGAAAGAGAAAAACATAATTTTAATTAAAACACTTTAATTGGCAGCCTACCCTGCTTCTCTTGAATCTATTTGGTTGTCTTGGCGTCACTGTGAGTATGATATGGGGTGGAGCCTACAGAACGTTCCATCATGGCAAATTCAGTCCACCACTAGGTTGGTAGGCTTGTGTATGTGAAAGAAAAATACTAAAAGCTATTTTTCAACTAAATCTCTGATTTTTATTTGAATTGACCCATATGTGTGGGTGGAATGGCTATGAAATATCTGTAAAATAAACTTCATTGGTTCAAACTTCTTAAATGTTTTATATGTACAATTAATAGACCCAGACACTATTTCATTATTCTAACACTCAGCTGATTATATTTCCCATCTACTTTTAGGAGAATGAGACCAATTATAATTTTTTAAGCCAATAAAATGGGTTTATTCCAAAAAGCAATTTCCAACTTATATTCCTAGCATGAATAAACATTTGACTATTTTTCCCATGCATATCTGTAGAAATAACTATAACTGTGGTAGGTGATACTCTAAATGATGACCTGAAGTACCATAATGACATGTCAGCTACCAAAAAATAATTACATAATATTCATGATACTGTACTTAATAGCTAATTATTATTGGATTTTACCATGGGGAAGTTCAGTTTCTTTATATGGAAAGAAACAACTTACTGCTCAAAACTAATAAAATGAAAAGGATTTTAGAATGTGCTGTGGGCTGAATTGTGTTGCCCCCACAAATTCATGTATTGAAGCCCTGACACCCAGTACCTTGGAATGTGATTATATTTGGAGATAGAGCCTTTAAAGAGGTCAAGTTAGATGGGGTCATATAGGTGGGCCCTAATCCAATCTGAGTGGTATTCTCATAAGAAAAGGAATTTGGACACACAAAGAGACACCAGGATGGGTATGCACAGAGCAAAGACCATGTGAGGACACAGCCAGAAGGCGGCCATCTGTAAACCAAGGAGAGAGGCCACAGAAGAAAGCAAACCTGCCAACACCTTTGAGGTAGGTTTTTGTATTTTAGTACAGAAAGGAAGCAGAGGCTTAAAGAGGTTCAGATTTTCCAAGGGTCCCACAACTAATAACTGGGAAACTTGGGGAGTTTTTTCTCTACTTTATTTGATTTTTTATTGAAGTACAGTTGACTTACAATGTTGTGTTATTTCTGGTGTACAACAAAGTGATTCAGTTATACATATATATGTATATACATTCTTTTTCATATTCTTTTCCATTATAATTTATTACAAGATATTGAATATAATTCCCTATGCTATACAGTAGGACCTTGTTGTTTATCTATCTTATGTATAGTAGTTTGTATCTGCTAATCCCAAACTCCTAATTTATCCTTCTCCTACCTCCTTTCGCCTTTGGTAACCATAAGTTTGTTTTCTATGTCTGTGACTCTGTTTCTGTTTTGTAAGTAATTTCATTTGTATCATATTTTAGAGTCCACATATAAGTGATATCATATGATACTTGTTTTTCTCTGTCTGATTTACTTCATTTAGGTTGATAGTCTCTAGGTCTATCTCTAGGTCTGCTGCAAATGGCATTATTTCATTCTTTTTTATGGCTGAGTAGTATTCCATTGTATATATGTACACTTCTTGTTTATCCATTCATCTGTCAGTGGACATTTAGGTTGCTTTCGTGTCTTGGCTATTGTGAATAGTGCTGCTATGAACATTGGGGTGCATGTATCTTTTTGTATGAGTCTTCTCTGGATATATGCCCAGGAGTGGGATTGCTGGATCATATGGTAACTCTATTTTCAGTTTTTTAAGGAACCTCCATACTGTTTCCCATAGTGGCTACACCAATTTATATTCCTACCAACAGTGTAGGAGGGGTCCCTTTTCTCTACATCTGTCCAGCATTTATTATTTGTAGACTTTTTAATGATGACCATTCTGACCAGAGTGAGGTGATACCTTGTTGTAGTTTTGATTTGCATTTCTCTAATAATTAGTGATGTTGAGCATCTTTTCATGGCCATCTGTATGTCTTCTTTGGAGAAGTATCTATTTGGTCTTCTGCCCATTTTTTGACTGGATGTTTCTTTTGTTAATTGAGTTGTATGAGCTATTTGTATATTTTGGAAATTAAGCCCTTGTTGGTCACATCGTTTGCAAATATTTTCTCCCAGTCTGTAGGTTGTCTTTCTGTTTTGTTTATGGTTTCCCTCGCTGTGCAAAAGTTTATAAGTTTAATTTGGTTCTATTTGTTTATTTTCACTTTTATTTCTATTACCTTGGGAGAATGACCTAAGAAAACATTGCTATGATTTATGTCAAAGAATAAAACTTGGTTTTGAACCCATGTTTATATGTCTTCAAAGCCTTTCTCTTAACCATCATGCAGCTTCCTCTCTCAAGCAAGTAAAGAAGTGTACCAATATCATTTAGAAAGAATTTCAGCAATAAATGTAGAAGTATGCTCTCTAAATTTTTAACCCTCATAAATAATTTCGTTTATCAATTTCGTTTATCTTCTCAAAGAACCAGCTTTTAGACTTATTGGTCTTTGCTGTCGTTACCTTCATTTCTTTTTCATTTATTTCTGATCTGATCTTTGTGATTTCTTTCCTTCTTCTAACTTTGGGTTTTTTTTGTTTTTCTTTCTCTAATTGCTTTAGGTGCAAGGTTAGGTTGTTTATTTGAGATGTTTCCTGTTTCTAAAGGTAGGATTGTATTGCTATAACCTTCCCTCTTAGAACTGCTTTTGCTGCATCCCATAGGTTTTGGGTCATTGTGTTTTCATTGTCATTTGTTTCTAGGTATTTTTTGATTTCCTCTTTGATTTCTTCAGTGATCTCTTGGTTATTAGGTAGTGTATTGTTTAGCCTCCATGTGTTTGTATTTTTTACAGATCTTTCCCTGTAATTGATATCTAGTCTCATAGTGTTGTGTTCAGAAAAGATACTTGATACGATTTCAATTTTCTTAAATTTAACAAGGCTTGATTTGTGACCCAAGATATGACCTATCCTGAAGAATGTTCCATGAGCACTTGAGAAAAATGTGTATTCTGTTGTTTTTGGGTGGAATGTCCTATAAATATCAATTAAGTCCATCTTGTTTAATGTATCATTTAAAGCGTGTGTTTCCTTATTTATTTTCATTTTGGATGATCTGTCCATTGGTGAAAGTGGGGTGTTAAAGTCCCCTACTATGATTGTGTTACTGTCAATTTCCCCTTTTATGGATGTTAGTATTTGCCTTACGTATTGAGGTACTCCTATGTTGGGTGCATAAATATTTACAATTGTTATATCTTCTTATTGGATCGATCCCTTGATCATTATGCAGTGTCCTTCTTTATCTCTTGTAATAGTCATTATTTTAAAGTCTATTTTGTCTGATATCAGAATTGCTACTCCAGCTTTCTTTTGATTTCCATTTGCATGGAATATATTTTTCCATCCCCTCACTTTCAGTCTGTATGTGTCCCTAGGTCTGAAGTGGGTCTCTTGTAGAAAGCATATATATGGGTCTTGTTTTTGTATCCATTTACCCAGTCTGTGTCTTTGGTGGGAGCATTTAATCCATTTACATTTAAGGTAATTATTGATATGTATGTTCCTATTCCCATTTTCTTAATTGCTTTGGGTTTGTTATTGTAGGTCTTTTCCTTGTCTTGTGTTTCCTGCCTAGAGAAGTTCCTTTAGCATTTGTTGTAAAGCTGGTTTGGTGGTGCTGAACTCTCTCAGCTTTTGTTTGTCTGTAAAGGTTTTAATTTCTCCATCGAATCTGAATGAGATCCTTGCTGGGTAGAGTAATCTTGGTTGTAGGTTTTTCTCCTTCATCACTTTAAATATGTCCTGCCACTCCCTTCTGGCTTGCAGAGTTTCTGCTGAAAGATCAGCTGTTAACCTTATGGGGATTCCCTTGTGTGTTCAACCAATTGTTTTTGAACCAAATAATAGATATAGAACCTACTAAGCAAGCCTAATTATTTCTAGCATCCTTCTTTTTATAAGGTGAAAGAACAAATCTTTGTGATTGCCCAAGAGCCATCTGAGAAGCCTCAGAGATAGTTTAGATGTAAAAAAATAACTTGAAAAAAGTTCTTTTGGGGTTAATCTAGGGTCTAATATTGGAAAAGCAGAATCCAGCGTTGTTAGTGGGAATTTGGTCACATGATTGAAAGGTGCCTGGGAACAAAGAATGGTGTTAGCTTGGCTGCTTATTCATCAAGGTGGCAATACAATATTTTTTTTTTTTTTTTTTTTTTTTTTGGCGGTACACGGGCCTGTCACTGCCGTGGCCTCTCCCGTTGCGGAGCACAGGCTCCGGACGCGCAGGCTCAGCGGCCATGGCTCACGGGCCCAGCCGCTCTGCGCATGTGGGATCTTCCTGGACCGGGGCACGAACCCGTGTCCCCTGCATCGGCAGGCGGACTCTCAACCACTGCGCCACCAGGGAAGCCTGGCAATACAATATTTTTAAGGGAACATATGAGAAGGGAAGAAGATTATAATGAACCCTAGCATTTTTAAAAAAGAGAAACTTTTTTTTTAATAGTCAAGGATATGATAAAGTAAGCAAAAAGCATAGAAAGTTATTCTGATGGTATGTAGAAGGTCAGAAAGGAAAATAACCCTTTGCTACCTTTGATAAAGAGTAGACTGAATTCTCTAAGACCATCTTGGCATTTTAACAAAAAAATTCTAATATAATATTTTCCAGTATTCATGAGTTCTTTCTTTATGAATAAACCCATCAAAATTGAGGTTTTGCCAAAATTTTAACATATTTCAGTGCTTCCTTCAGTCTTATTATTTGCGGTAGTTATAAACCAAGGCAAATGAATTTTACAAAATTTCTACAGTTTTCTTTATGCCTTCAAATTATTTCTTCATAATTTTTTACATAATCTTCATAATCTTTTACATTCTAGGAAAGCTGGATACTTTATTTGAGAGCAAAACCACTCTTTTTCCTTTATAAGCAAAACATATCTCATTATGTTGCATAGACAACCTGTTTCTTTACTACTACTTCTAATATAGTGTTAATCACCTATATTAATTATGACTTTTAAGTAAAGTAACTTCTGTTTCTCAGAAAGAACTGAGAGGTAAGTAATAAAGAAATATCAGTCACATGCTAGCATTTTAGCAGACTAGCAAAGTTCACGAGGACACATGGTATGACCCCCTGCAGCCAGAAATATCTATTTTACACCTTCTTAAAGTGGCAACTGTGAACACATTCATTAATATAACCCAGAGGTTAAAGCACGCCACAAATATAAGAATAGGAAGCAAAAATAAAAATACATGGATTAACATCATGCTTGAGACCAATGGCTCAGTGTTCTATTGTACTTAGAAATATCCAAGTATTCGGGACTTCTCTGGCAGTCCAGTGGATAAGACTTCACCTTCCAATGCAGGGGTGTGATTCCATCCCTGATCGGGGAGCTAAGATCCCACATGTCTTGTGGCCAAAAACCAAATCATAAAACAGATGCCATTCAATAAAGACTTTTAAAAAATTGTCTTTGTTTAAAAATAAAAAAGAAATGCCCAATTATTCAGTGACTGCCTGTTAATTAACTCAGTGTAATGTTTATCCAGGGTCTTAATGTGAACTAAGCTTTTGCAAATTAGATTTAAATTGACGTAGTACGGCAGAAGGGGAGAGGCAGCATGTGGAAAGGAGGGCCTCTGGAGTGTGGAGTTCCGGAGTTTGGAGGACCCGCGTGGCTGGAGGGGGCCTCAGTGGGCAGAGGATCAGGCCTGGAAGCTCATCAGGTTCCTGGAGGTCCAAGTGAGCAGGGGAAACCTGTCCACACTCTCAGAGGGAATTTTTAAGTATTATTTTATGTGCTTTCTTAAGACTGGATTGAGAAAGAGACCGAAAAGGATCAGAAAGTTTCATGGCTGAGTTTTTTGAAATTGAAATATAATTTACTTATTGTGAAATGGACAGATCTTAAAACCCTACCAACATACGGAAAAGGACCATCACCTCAGAAGGTTCCCTTGCGCCTCTGCCAATGCATCCTCAGCACAAAGGGAGCTAAGAGAAATATTACAGCTACTTGAGGTCGAATCCATTCATTTTCTTATTTGGTGGGTTTACCATTATAATTTTAGACTGAGAAGATTCTCCTCACTCCAGAATTTTCGTATAACCACTGTCAACATTTTGGTGTACACAGATGAACTGTCAAACACTTGCTGGATACAATCAGTGGGCTGAAAAGTCCATTACAGGAGTCATGCTGCATGCTCAGCATGAAACAGGAATGAATTGGATGGACTTGGGAGATTTAGCCGTGTGGCTGACAGGGTCTTGGTGCTCCAGCCAGGTGTCAGGCCTGTGCATCTGATGTGGGAGAGCCAAGTTCAGGACAGTGGTCCATCAGAGACCTCCCAGCTCCACGTAATAACATATGGTGAAACGTCTCCCAGAGATCTCCATCTCAATGCCAAGACCCAGCCCCACTCAATGACCAGAAAGCTACACTGCTGGAAACCCTATGCCAAACAACTAGCAAGACAGGAACACAACCCCACCCATTAGCAGAGAGGCTGCCCAAAATCATAATAAGGTCACAGACACCCCTAAACACACCACCGGATGCGGTCCTGCCCACCAGAAAGACAAGATTCATCCTCAACCACCAGAGCACAGGCACCAGTCCCCTCCACCAGGAAGCCTACACAACCCACTCAATCAAGCTTAGCCACTGGGGGAAGACACCAAAAACGATGGGAACTACAAACCTGCAACCTGTGAAAAGGAGACCCCAAATACAGTAAGTTAAGCAAAATGAGAAGGCAAAGAAACACACAGCAGATTAAGGTGCAAGGCAAAAACCCACCAGACCAAACAAATGAGGAGGAAATAGGCAGTCTATCTGAAAAAGAATTCAGAGTACTGATAGCAAAGGTGATCCAAAAACTTGGAAATAGAATGGAGAAAATACAAGAATCGTTTAAAAAGGACCTAGAAGAACTAAAGAGCAAACAAACAATGATGAACAACACAATAAATGAAATTTAAAATTCTCTAGAAGGAATCAATAGCAGAATAACTGAGGCAGAGGAATGGATAAGTGACCTGGAAGATAAAATAGTGGAAATAACTACCACAGAGCAGAATAAAGAAAAAAGAATGAAAAGAATTGAGGACACTCTCAGAGACCTCTGGGACAACATTAAATGCACCAACATTCGAATTATAGAGGTCCCAGAAGAAGAAGAGAAAAAGAAACAGGCTGAGAAAATATTTGAAGAGATTATAGTTGAAAAATTCCCTAATATGCGAAAGGAAAGAGTCAATCAAGTCCAGCAAGTGCACAGAGTCCCATATAGGATAAATCCAAGGAGAAACACGCCAAGACACATGTTAATCAAACTATCAAAAATTAAATACAAAGAAAAAATATTAAAAGCAGCAAGGGAAAAACAACAAATAACATACAAGGGAATCCCCATAAGATTAACAGCTGATCTTTCAGCAGAAACTCTGCAAGCCAGAAGGGAGTGGCAGGACATACTTAAAGTGATGAAAGGGAAAAACCTATAACCAGGATTACTCTACCCGGCAAGGATCTCATTCAGATTCAACAGAGAAATTAAAACCTTTACAGAAAAGCAAAAGCTAAGAGAATTCAGCACCACCAAACGAGCTTTACAACAAATGCTAAAGGAACTTCTCTAGGCAGGAAACACAAGAGAAGGTTTGTTTGTTACAATAACAAACCCAAAACAATTAAGAAAATGGTAATAGGAACACGTATCAATAACTACCTTAAATGTAAACGGATTAAATGCTCCAACCAAAAGACATAGACTGGCTGTATGGGTCCACAAACAAGACCCATATATATGCTGTCTACAAGACACCCACTTCAGACCCAGGGACACCTACAGAGTGAAAGTGAGGGGATGGAAAAATATATTCCATGCAAATGGAAATCAAAAGAAAGCTGGAGTAGCAATTCTCATATCAGACAACATAGCCTTTAAAATAAAGAGACAAAGAAGGACACTACATAATGATCAAAGGATTAATCCAAGAAGATATAACAATTGTAAATTGTAAATATTTATGCACCCAATAAATAATATAGGAGCACCTCAATATATAAGGCAAATGCTAATAGCCATAAAAGAGGAAATCGACAGTAACACAATCATAGTGAGGGACTTTAACACACCACTTTCACCAATGGACGGGTCATCCAAAATGAAACTAAATACGGAAACACAACCTTTAAATGATACATTAAGCAAGATGGACTTAATCGATATTTATAGGACATTCCATCCAAAAACAACAGAATACTTTGTCTTCTCAAGTGCTCATGGAATATTCTCCAGGAGAGATCATATCCTGGGTCACAAATAAAGCCTTGTTAAATTCAAGAAAATTGAAATCATATCAAGTATCTTTTCCAACCACAATGCTATGAGATTAGATATCAATTACAGGAAGAATCCTGTAAAAAATACAAACACATGGAGGCTAAACAATGCACTTCTAAATAACCAAGAGATCACTGAAGAAATCAAAGAAGAAATCAAAAAATACCTAGAAACAAATGACAATGAAAACACGACAACCCAAAACCTATGGGTGCAGCCAAAGAAGTTCTAAGAGGGAAGTTTATAGCAATACAATCCTACCTCAAGAAACAAGAAACATCTCTAATAAACAACCTAACCTTACACTTAAAACAGTTAGAGAAAGATGAACAAAAGACCTCCAAAGTTAGCAGAAGGAAAGAAATCATAAAGGTCAGATAAGAAATAAATGAAAAAGAAGTGAAGGAAACAATACCAAAGATCAGTAAAACTAAAAGCTGGTTCTTTTAGAAGATAAACGAAATTGATAAACCATTAGACAGACTCATCAAGAAAAGAAGGGAGAACTCAAATCAACAGAATTAGAAATGAAAAAGGAGAAGTAACAACTGACACTGCAGAAATACAAGGAACATGAGAGATTACTGCAAGCAACTATATGCCAATAAAATGGACAACATGGAAGAAATGGACAAATTCTTAGAAATGCACAACCTTCTGAGACTGAACCAGGAAGAAATAGAAAATATAAACAGACCAGTCACAAGCACTGAAATTGAAACTGTGATTAAAAATCTAGCACCAAGCAAAAGCCCAGCACCAGATGACTTCACAGGCGAGTTCTGTCAAACATTTAGAGAAGAGCTAACACCTATCCTCAAACTCTTCCAAAATAGAGCAGAGGGAAGAACACTCCCAAACTCATTCTATGAGGCCACCATCACCTTGTTACCAAAACCAGACACAGATGTCACAAAAAAAGAAAACTACAGGCCACTACCTCTGATGAACATAGTTGCAGAAATCCTCAACGAAATACCAACAAGCAGAATCCAACAGCTCATTAAAAGGATCATACACCATGATCAAGTGAGATTTATCCCAGGAATGCAAGGATTCTTCAATATATGCAAATAAATCAATGTCATAAACCATATTAACAAACTGAAGGAGAAAACTGTATGATCATCTCAATAGATGCAGAAAAAGCTTTTGATAAAACTCAACACCCATTTATGATAAAAAACCCTCGAGAAAGTAGGCATAGAGGGAACTTACCTCAATATAGTAAATGCCATTTATGACAAACCCATAGCCAACATCATTCTCAATGGTGAAAAACTGAAAGCATTTCCACTAAGATCAGGAACAAGACAAGGTTGTCTACTCTCACCACAGTTATTCAACATAGTTTTGGAAGTTTTAGCCACAGCAGTCAGAGAGGAAAAAGAAATAAAGGAATCCAAAAGGAAAAGAAGTGAAGCTGTCACTGTTTGTAGATGACATAATACTATACGTAGGGAATCCTAAAGATGCTACCAGAAAACTACTAGAGGTAATCAATGAATTTGGTAAAGTAGCAGGATATAAAATTAATTCACAGAAATCTCTTGCATTCCTATACACTCATGATGAAAAATGTGAAAGCGAAATTAAGGAAACACTCCCATTTACCATTGCAACAAAAAGAATAAAATACCTAGGAATAAACCTACCTAAGGAGACAAAAGACCTGTATGCAGAAAACTATAAGACAATGATGAAAGAAATTAAAGATGATACAAACAGATGGAGAGATATACCATGTTCTTGGATTGGAAGCATCAAAATTATGGAAATGACTCCATTACCCAAAGCAATCTACAGATTCAATGCAATCCCTATCAAACTACCAGTGGCATTTTTCACAGAACTAGAACAAAAAAATTCACAATTTGTATGGAAACGCAAAAGATCCTGAATAGCCAGTGCAATCTTGAGAAAGAAAAACAGAGCTGGAGGAATCAGGCTCCTGGACTTCAGATTATACTGCAAAGCTACAGTAATCAAGACAGTATGGTACTGGCACAAAAGCAGAAATAGAGATCAATGGAACAGGATTGAAAGCCCAGAGATAAACCCACGCACATATGGTCACCTTATTTTTGATAAAGGAGGCAACAATATACAATGGAGAAAAGACAGCCTCTTCAATAAGTGGTGCTGGGAAAACTGGACAGCTGCATGTAAAAGAATGAAATTAGAACACTCCCTAACACCACACACAAAAATAAACTCAAAATGGATTAAAGACCTAAATGTAAGGCCAGACACTATCAAACTCTTAGAGGAAACATAGGCAGAACACTCTATGACATAAAGCACAGCAAGATCCTTTTTGACCCACCTCCTGGAGAAATGGAAATAAAAACAAAAATAAACAAATGGGACCTAATGAAACTTAAAAGCTTTTGCACAGCAAAGGAAGCCATAAACAAGATGAAATGACAACCCTCAGAATGGGAGAAAATATTTGCAAATGAAGCAACTGACAAAGGATTAATCTCCAAAATTTACAAACAGTTCATGCAGCTGAATAGCAAAAGAACAAACAACCCAATCCAAAAATGGGCAGAAGACCTAAATAGACATTTCTCCAAAGAAGATATACAGGTTGCCAACAAACACATGAAAGGATGCTCAACATCACTAATCATTAGAGAAATGCAAGTCAAAACTACAATGAGGTATCACCTCAAACTGGTCAGAATGGCTGTCATCCAAAAATCTACAAACACTAAATGCTGGAGAGGGTGTGGAGAAAAGGGAACCCTCTTGCACTGTTGGTGGGAATGTAAATTGATACAGCCACTATGGAGTTTCATTAAAAAGCTAAAAATGGAACTGCCATATGACCCAGCCATCCCACTATTGGGCATATACCCTGAGAAAACCATAATTCAAAAAGAATCATGTACCACAATGTTCATTGCAGCACTATTTACAATAGCCAGGACATGGAAGCAAGCTAAGTGTCCATCAACAGATGAATGGATAAAGAAGATGTGGCACATATATACAATGTAATATTACTCAGCCATAAAAAGAAACGAAATTGAGTTATTTGTAATGTGGATGGACCTAGAGTCTGTCATACAGAGTGAAATAAGTCAGAAAGGGAAAAACAAATGCCGTATGCTAACACATATATATGGTATCTAAAAAAAAAAAAAAGGTTCTGAAGAACCTAGGGGCAGGACAGGAATAAAGACCCAGACGTAGAGAATGGACTTGAGGATACAGGGAGGGGGAAGGGTAAGCTGGAATGAAGTGAGTGAGTGGCATGGACATATATACACCACCAAATGTAAAATAGATAGCTAGTGGGAAGCAGCCGCATAGAACAGGGCAATCAGCTCTGTGCTTTGTGTCCACCTAGGGGGGTGAAATTGGGAGGGTGGGAGGGAGACACAAGAGGGAGAAGATAGGGGGATATATAGATTCATATAGCTGATTTGCTTTGTTATAAAGCAGAAACTAACACACCAATTAAAAGCAATTATACTCTGAAAAAGACGTTTAAAAAAATAAATAAATTGAAGTAGTACAAAACGTAATTTCTCGTCATAAGGTATTTTTTAGAATTACGATTCAATTTAGCCAAACACAGTTTTCTAGTTTTCATCATCATAGATCTTCTATGGGAATAATGGTAATATCTGATCAGTAAATCAGTTTTAGAAGGTTAGAAAGTTTATATTAATTCATCTCTTTGTTGATATCTATCAATACAAAATAGATTGCTGGAATTTTAATTGGGATTGTGTTGAATATATAGATGAGTTGAAAAAGAATTGATGTCTTATAACAGTATTGAGTCTTCTAATCTACTATCATAGACTATATCTCCATTTATTTAAATCTTTAATTTCTTTTATCAGAGTTTTGTAGTTTTCTGCATGTAGATCCTGTACATATTTTGTTAGATTTATACCTAAATATTTCATTTTTGGTGCTATTGTAAATTGTATTGTGTTTTTGTTTCAATCTCCAGTTTTCATTGCTGGTATATTGGAAAGCATTTGCCCTTTGCATATTAATCTTATAATATGTAACCTTGCTATGAGTGATTATTTGTTCAGGATTTTTTTGTTTGATTCTGTGGGATTTGTGCATAAAAAATCATGTCATCTACAAACAGTTTTATTTCTTCCTTCCTCTCTGACTGTCCCAGTCTGCATACCTGTTATTTTCTTCCATGGTCTTATCACACAGGCCAGGGTTTCCACCATGATATTACATGGAAGTGGTGAGGGGGATATCCTTGCCTTCTTCTCTGTCCTATGGAGAACATGCCAGTCCTTCACCATTAAGCTCTCCTCCTTTCTTTATGTAGGACCACGTTGTTGACCTATAACTTTTTCCTTTTCCCTGAAGAAATTCTTTTTTTTTTTTAACTGGAGTATAATTGCTTTACAATGTTGTGTTAGTTCCTGCTGTACACCTAAGTGAATCAGCTCTATGTATCCCCTATATCTCCTCCCTCTTAGACCTCCCTCCCACCACCACCCTCATCCCACCCATCTAGGTCATCACAGAGCGCCACGCTGAGCTCCCCGTGCTATACAACAGCTTCCCACTAGCTATCTGCCTTACACATGGTAATGTATATATGCCAATCCTAATCTCCCAAGCCATCCCACCCTCCCCTTCCCCTGCTGTGTCCCCACGTCCATTCTCTACGTCTGTGTCTCTATTCCCTGGAGAAATTCTTTTAACATTTCTTGCAGGGCAGGTTGGCTGGTGATGAATTCCCTCAGTTTTTGTTTGTCTGAGAAAATCATTTTATCTCCTTTACTTTTGAGGGATAATTTTGGTGCATGTAGAATTCACCACATTTGGTGCATGAAGGTTTTTCTTCAACACTAAATATTTCAGTCCACTCTTTTCCTGCTTGCATGAAGAGAATTCTGCTGCAATTCTTATCCTTGTTCACCTTTAGGTAAGAGTTTTTTCTCCTCTGATTTCTTTCAAGACTTTGGTTTTCTGCAGTTTGTATATGATATGCCTAGGTATGGAATTTTGATCACTGCTTGATGCTTTTTGAGCTTCCTGCATATGTGGCTTGGTGTCTGTCATTAATTTAGAAAATTCTTAGTCACTATTACATCAAATATTTTTTCTGTTTTGTTCTCTCTTTTCCTCTGTTATTCCAATTATGCATTTGTTACATATTTTGATATTGTCCCACAGATCTTGGATGCTTTATTCTGTTTGTTTGGTTTTTTTCGTTCTTTTCGTTTGCATCTCAGTCTCGTGAGTTCCACTGAACTATCTTTAAGCTCACTGATTCTTCCCTTGGCTGAATCCAGTCTATAGATGAGCCCATCAAAAGCATTCTTTGTTTTTGTTACACTATTTTTTTATTTCTAGTACTTCCTTTTGATTCTTCCTTAAAGTTTTCATCTCTCTGTCTACATTATGCATCTCTTCTTAAGTGCTGTATATTTTTCTATTAGAGTCGTTAATATATTCAGCACAGTAATTTTTAATTCCCTGTCTTATAATTAATTCCACAATCAGTGTAATATTGGAGTCTGCTTCTGAGGCTTGCTTTGTCTGTTCAGAATGTTTTTCCCATTGATTATTAAGACTGTTTTGTACAGTTTGGGTTATATAGTTATCTTTACAGTTCTGAACTACAGTGCAAAGTGAGGACTGCCTCTCTGTGTGTGTGTGTGTGTGTGTGTGTGTGTGTGTGTGCGTGTGTTCTGGTCAAGTAATGAAGTACTTAGCACAGGAAGTTTTCCCTTTGCTTTGATGTACCAAGTAACATAAAGCCATCTGAGCATATAGCTTTAAATTAGTTGTTATCTTTCAGCTTCCCTTTGACTAAGTTGTGTGGGTTTCTTTCCTCAGTCTGATTGCTGTTGAGCTAGAATTCCTATTGTGAAATTTTCTCTCTTAACAGACCTTTGCTACTATTGTATTTTGAAGAACTTGGGAAATAGCAGAAATTCCCTAAACATTTTGAAATTGAATTTCACTTGTTTTCCCGATTTTTCTAGAGTGTGTTGTAATTTTCTGGACTTTTTCTTAATGATAGTAATAATTGCAATAATAGCACCTAACATGTACTGAACATCTGGTATGTGTCAGTTTCTTTGCAGAGCACTTCCTATATATTATGAGAGAATATAATGCTTTTCTCCTACTCAACAAATAACTTAAAATTTGAATACAGCCGGAAGAAAAATGTCTTTTACACATCTAGATTGTTGATGTGAATTATATCTTAGACTTTTTCTCAACAGAGGCAAGGGGCTAACAGAGTGTGGGGAAGGATCTTTTTAAGATCTAGGCACTTTCCGCTCACTGCATGGGACCTAGTGGCTCCAATAGCCTACGACTTGCCCTCCAGAAAAGAGCTTCACGTGCTGGCCACCAAAAGCAGCAAGAGGATCTAAAATTTGTTTTCACATTCTACTTAGGAACAACATGCTTGGTAACTTGCTTGTATGATAGAAAAACTTAAGCATGGCCCTAGTTTAGAAAGGAACCAACCTACTGCCTGGAGATACTGGCAATGAATGATAATTATACTCTCCAAATCCTTCCATAGAAAACTCAATGAGCTGTATTTACTTCTTTTCAGCATTATAAAAATTATGTATCCTTTTATGTGCAGAGACAGTTCCTTGAGGATGAAGAGTTATGCATGCTCATTAGCAGAAGAATATGTACCACAGCAGGTACTGCATGCTCAACCCAAGACTTATGACCCTCTTGTCTGCATGGGTGGCAAGCATAACTTCTGCGTTATGGTGGTGAATGAGAGGATGAAGAGATAATGATGATAATGAAAGAGGATCATTTAAATGTTCTCGCTCCATACTTTGGTTAAATATTCAGATACATTTCAAATTAGCCATGCTTCTTCAAAAGTTAGAATCCAAGTGTGATTAAAGCAGTACATTCTTGCTTAATTTTCTGTGTTTTGAAATGGAAGATACCTTTGGAATTCTGTCTTAGCATTGGCAAATCACTTTGCCCTGGCCATGAACCTTGATTATTAGTTTTACATCTTATAGTGCAAAAAGACTTGGCTCTCATTGGTCTTTCTAGACTGACTTTCCCTGACTCTGTTGGCAAGTATATTAGCATAATCTTTGCCTAAAGATTTCTACTTGGTCAACTGTTTCCTGTGGTCCTTTTCAGTGTAGAAGAATGAACGAATGGGACAGAAGCAGTCACTTTGATGTTGGAATCTTCGTAATTATTCTTTTCATGAATTCAGGTCCTTTGTGTCATTTACTCTTATGATGAATGTATGTATTGTGTGAAGACCTGATTCATGGGAATTATCATGAAAATTGGTTCATTGGTTATATATACATTAAAAGAGCTCAAGTGAACAGAAAATAATTTGTGAAGAACAAATAATTTAAGGAAAGCAGTGAAGGCTCAGAGTTATGTCATTAAGAAACCTAGTCAGCCAAAAGAAATGGTGAACTATTACATACATTTTTTAAAAGAAATAAGAGGTATGAGAATTTAGGCTCCAAAATTGAGTAAAATAAATTACAAGAGACTTTGTAACAGCATATTTTCTTAGATCACTGTCCTTAGAAGCAGAACTCCTGTGCAGGAACTCCCAGGGGAAACCTTAAGGGAAAGGGAAAACCAGACAGGGAGGGGAGGAAACCGAGGAAAGAGGCTGATCTCAGACAGAATCTCCCAGAGGGTGGGCTTCAGCCTAGTCCTACAGAAGATCTCTGGGATATGAATTATATGTGTTGAAGGTTCATAATCCATCACCCCCTCATCACTGGTTGACAGTCACAGGGTGCGTAAGAAGGTCACAGACCCACAGGTCCTTCCCACTTTTTTTTTTTTTTTTTTTTTTGCGGTACGCGGCCCTCTCACTGCCGTGGCCTCTCCTGTTGCGGAGCACAGGCTCCGGACGCACAGGCTCAGCGGCCATGGCTCACGGGCCCAGCCGCTCCGCGGCATGTGGGATCCTCCCGGACCGGGGCACGAACCACATCCCCTGCATCGGCAGGCGGACTCCCAACCACTGCGCCACCAGGGAAGCCCCTTCCCACTTTTCACACCTGCAGTAAAGTGTTCCCGGCAGCCTCAGAGTTGTCCTCTGAAGAGCTGCAGGCCTGGCCATCGGAAACACCAGATTAAAATTCAGAAGGTGGGGTCCATGCAGAAATAGTAAAAAGGAATAAGAAGGGGTTCAACAGTGTCAACACTTAGATGATCCTAAGTTACAAAAGTGTAAAAATTCAAGGACGTTATTTCAAATCTGGATAATTTCTCAGATTGAGGAAAAAATCAAATTGGCTGTACTAGGAATCTTTGTTTCTTTGCTCTTAATCATGTAATAATCAAATGAAACCTGCCATTTTTTGAGCTCCTACTGTAAATCAGGAACTGTACCTGCCACTGTAAGTTCATTTAAGTCTTTGATCCTCAGGGCAGTGAATATGGGTATTATTTCCCCCATTTCAAAGAGAGCAGAAACTCTCCAGATGCAGTGGTGTGCCAAAAATGATGTTTGAATGAGCAAATGAATGGATACACCGCATTGAATCAAACACAGGCTGGCCGTATACTTTCATTCCATTTATCTCATTAAAGTACAGCTAGTAAGTGAGTGGCTCACTCAAGACACAAGTGTACGTCTGTCTGACTCTAAAGCCGTAGGTGTTTTCATCTGTTCCTATGTACAGACAGTCTGTGTTTTACGATGGTTCAACCTATGATTTTTTGACTTGACAATGGTGCGAAAGTGATAACACATTCCGTAGAAACTCTACTTGAATTTTGAATTTTGACGTTTTCCTGGGCTAGCGATATGTGATAGGATCCTCCCTCCTGATGCTGGACAGCAGTAGCGAGCTGCAGGCTCCAGCCAGCCCCACAGTCACGGGGGTAAACAACAGATACACTTATAGCCATTCTGTACCCGGACCACCATTCTGTTTTTCACTTTCAGTACAGTATTCAGTGAATTACATGAGATATTCAACATTTTATTATAAAATTGGCTTTATGTTAGAGGATTTTGCCCAACTGTAGGCTAATGTAAGTGTTCTGAGCACGTTTAAGGTGGGCTCAGCTAAGCTGTGATGACTGGTGGGTTAGATGTAAAAAATGCATTCTTGACTTATGATATTTTCAGTTTATGATGGGTTTATCAGAACGTAATCCCATCGTAAATCAAGGAAGTTCTGTAAGAAAGATCTGCCTTTCCCAAAGAAAATTGTTTTTAAATACCCTTAATCTCTATTTCCCAAACAATAATGATAGCTCCCTGCATTCGTACAGCACCGCAAAGTTTACACAGCCTTCCACTTCCTCAGCCCGTTTTATCTTCACCACCACCCTCCTTACAAACCAGGCAGCTGGTGTTCAGAGAAGTTAGGTAACTTACTCAAGGTCACAGAGCCAGGAAACAGTAAGGCTCGAGCCAAAGTCAGCTCTCCTGGCTCCAAGGCCAGTGCTCTTTCCAAAATCAGAAGTTGTTTTATGTACATTTTTTTAGACTGTGAGCTTCCTCGTGGTATTCAAAGCGTTTTACGGAGCTTGTGTCATTATAGGGTCCGTGAATACATATTTTCTAAGCTGGTTTCTATGAAATTGCATTCAGATGCAGGACCTTCTGATCCCCCCAAATACATATTCAGTCTCCATAGTTTCTAAGATACATGGAATGTTATGGGGTTGATCTTTGGTTCATTTTAAATCACTTCTGAAACAACTTTGCTAATTGACAAGTGAAAAAGTTAAGGAATAAGAGAAACCATGGAGGTTTTTGGTTTTTCCTTTTCTTCTGAAGATCAGAGGACTGAAAGAAGGTTTCTTATCCTACATGTTTGTTCCGTAAAAGGGATCTGTTTTTTCTTTAGTTTCATCTCAAGAAGACAACACCTTAATTAAACTCCGGTGGGCCAGTTTAATTAAAAAATGTCAATCAGATCGTCACAAGGGGACCAGATATCCATGAAACGTACCGTCTGTTTCCTTCGTGATTGCTCGGATCGCTTTGACCCGGCACCCACCAGGACAGCATGCAGTGGTGGTGAGCAGAGCTTGTGGGTTCCTGTTGCTGTAGGCAGAGGGGGCCCTTGGTGGGCCAGTGAGCGAAGGAGAGACGCCGGTAGACCTCAGGACCCAGGGTTGAACACTGAGAGGCTTTCCAGTCTATCGCTGTACTGAACTAAGGGATTCATGGTTTTCTATTCTCATCACCAAGAAGATACCTAAGAAGTTAGTCACTCTTCCATCCCTGCCCCACTTCCCTACCTTTCTCGCTCGCTCCCTGCTTTCCTTTCTCTGATCTGTGGGCCCTGAGCCTTCAGTTTTGTGTATACATGTCTGACAGCCACTTAGTAGCTGCTTCAGCCTGA
This sequence comes from Tursiops truncatus, assembly GCF_011762595.2. Classification (NCBI taxonomy): domain Eukaryota; kingdom Metazoa; phylum Chordata; class Mammalia; order Artiodactyla; family Delphinidae; genus Tursiops; species Tursiops truncatus. Next base: position 10,583,170 of record NC_047050.1, on the reverse strand, counting down.
ACCCAGACAGCCCTGTGAGCAAGGAGGCCACCTCCCTAAACCCCAGGGCCAGAGTGTGGTGAGGGGTTTCAGAATCACAAGGTGTTGAGGGTCTCCTGAGGTCATTCTCTCCTCTAAGTGTTTTAAATACATGATTTCATTTAATGCCCACTTGATCATTACCTCACTTTGCATAGAAGTGGAAAATGGAGGCTTGGAGTAATACAGTAATTTCTCCCAAATTATAAAGCAAGCATAAGGAGAAGCTAGGAATTGACCAGCAAAGCTATACATGACCTGAAAAGCTTCCAGCTACATTTGTTTCTCAGCCATCTCTTCTTTATTCATGAAAGTGGCTTTAATCTGATTATATACATATTACATGCTTATTTTTAAAATCCGATATATTGGAGTAATATGCTGTTTTCATTGAGGACCTTTTAAAAAATAATTCTTGTTATCAGCCAACTCTCCACCCCCATCTCCTACTTGTGCCCCCCTCCTCCAGCACCCTTGCATACTCTATATAACAACCGGTGATGTAGGCTTTCAAACCTTGCTCCAAGAGCATATAATCAGAGGAAACCTGCGGGTGTGCACAGAAGCATGAATAGGGAGTTTGCTAGTGTTAGTTATTTTTTAAGTGTGTTCTCTGCATCTTTTCATTCAAGAGTACATCATGGAAAATTTTCCTGTCCCGCTGGTATGACTCTAACATGTTCTTTTAAAGGTGTGTACTATTCCATAGGATGGATGATCTATAGTTTTCCTCCTTTTTTCAGTCTTTTTTTTTTAATAAGTTGTTTACATTTAACCTAGCATACCGAACTCTTTTCTTTTTTTTTTTAACATATTTATTGGAGTATAATTGCTTTACAATGGTGTGTTAGTTCCTGGTTTATAACAAAGTGAATCTGTTATACATATACATATGTTCCCATATCTCTTCCCTCTTGCGTCTCACTGCCTCTCACCCTCCCTATCCCACCCCTCTAGGTGGTCACAAAGCACTGAGCTGATCTCCCTGTGCTATGCGGCTGCTTCCCACTAGCTATCTATTTTATGTTTGGTAGTGTATATATGTCACTATATATATATATATACATATATACATATATATATATATATATATATATATATATATGCCACTCTCTCACTCTGTCACAGCTTACCTTCCCCCTCCCCATATCCTCAAGTCCATTCTCTAGTAGGTCTGTGTCTTTATTCCCGTCTTACCCCTAGGTTCTTCATGACCTTTTTTTTCCCCTTAGATTCCATATATATGTGTAGCATACAGTGTTTGTTTTTCTCTTTCTGACTTACTTCACTCTGTATGACAGACTCTAGGTCCATCCACCTCACTACAAATAACTCAATTTTGTTTCTTTTTATGGCTGAGTAATATTCCATTGTATATATGTGCCACATCTTCTTTATCCATTCATCCAATGATGGACACTTAGGTTGCTTCCATGTCCTGGCTATTGTAAATAGAGCTGCAATGAACATTTTGGTACATGACTCTTTCTGAATTATGGTTTTCTCAGGGTATATGCCCAGTAGTGGGATTGCTGGGTCGTATGGTAGTTCTATTTTTAGTTTTTTAAGGAACATCCATACTGTTCTCCATAGTGGCTGTACCAATTCACATTCCCACCAGCAGTGCCAGAGTGTTCCCTTTTCTCCACACCCTCTCCAGCATTTATTGTTTCTAGATTTTTTTTCAGTCTTTTTTTTCTTTTTTTCCCTGAAGAAACAATTCTGCACTAAATATCTTTGATTACATATGATTTCATATTGATGCTTTTATTTCTCTGGAATAGATTTTCCTAGAGGTGAGGCTTTTTGGGTTGAAGAGTTTATGCCTCTTTAAATTTTAATCGATATCTCCAGATTGCCTAAGCAGTTTCTAGGACATGTGAATATGCCTTTTATCAAAAACCCATCAGACGTACATAAGAATAGACACATGTATCCCCAACTATAATTTGACTATCTCAAACCCTGACTATCCCTTATCAAATGTGTTATAAATATCTCAGCCCTGGATTCGGTACAGGCCAGAATCCACAGGATCAAATTGAAAACAAATCTCCAGAGATAGTATGTTTACTTATGTATACCTCTACTGAATTTCTGGGTTACTTAAAACTCACAAAAGTTCTACAAAGCTTACTTATTGGGCATTTGGATAGCAAATTGTTGCGTAGAAGATCAATTTGGGCATTTGTTTATAGAAACACCCCCTATGATGTATCATTATAGGATCATAGGAATTGAGAGCTGGACCCGTTAAATGAATGATTCCTTCACATACTGTATAGAATCTTCAAGAACGATGTCTTGATGGGATGTGCCTTTGGAACATGCTAAGATGTTATCTCATTTAGTGCTTTGCTGAAAGCTTATTTCTAATATGTTTTTCAAAATGTTCAAATTTTTAAAAAGATCAAGACATTTATTTAAAGTTACTTTAAAGACCGCTGATTCAGGGCTAATGATTGTATAGTTTATTAATCAAATGTATTTAGCAGGGAAAAAACCCAGCTACAGTTCACTTACAATTGGGGTTTTACTCTATTTTAACGTTATTTTAATGAGCTACAGATTTGAATGTGGCCTTTGTTCATCTGTTGCTTCCGCTCAATTGCAGTTTCACCCTAAGATGACACAAGACAGATTGATCAGGCTTCCAGTCATTGTGGGGCTTAAATGAAGTGAACAGGGCCTTATGTTTCTAAACCAAATGAGAGGATTAAGGCAAAAAGAAAAAGAAGGCAAAAAAAATTTTTAAGTTACCCTCCCCCCTGCCCCAAACAGTCTATACATTCTTTAAATCATCTGTTTGCTGTTCTTAAATTTGCTACTGTGGTATCCCTGTTTTCCTAGGAGAGCATCAGAAGATGACATCATAAAAAGGGAAATTGAGAACATCCCAGACAAATATTAGCATGTGTAAGGGGAAAGGTGCTGTCTCATCTCATTTTTGACACACAACAATTTCAGTGCAAAAGTAAGAGCATTTAAATGACATTAGATCTTCCTTAGTAGATAATGTTCTTATGTCCAAAATTTTAAAGCTATTTATCATCTAATAACTTGTTAAATATTGTTCCTCATTTATATACTTTATTTAAATGAAAATAAAATTCCTTTGAGTTAGCAGTGATTTTTTGTGGTTAAGATTTTCAACACTGGTAAGTTTGGGGGGAGCTTCTCTGATGGGCCATGTGAAGTCTGGCACATACTGGACCACTTTTGGCTGTTCTTGTTTTCTGTTTGCAACGATGGTCTAGAGAGGCTGTAGCTTCTAGCGTGCAGTTTTCCATTGTATTTATACACTAGCTATGCTGCTTGAGATGACAAAAGAACTTCACATCCAGAAAACAGAACTTACAGAGTGGCCTTCTTAAAGCTGTGGGAAGCTATGTGGCAGCTTTGACCAAGCTCATTCAACAAGAAATTAATCATAGTTTCTGAACTTTCATGACTCAACCTTCTGATAACAAGAAAGCATTGTATACCCCCATTTTGTTATTTTTTTAAATTGTAAATGGTTTGTATTGAATGCAAGTTTCATAAGTTAACTTTTTAGGTAAGAACAGCTTCTAATTAACAATAATCATATCTTTATGAATTAACATTCTTAGTGGAGCAATCCAGATTCTGTGGACTTATTTGAACAACACGATAAATGGAAGCATTTACAGGAAATAATACAATATAAATGTGAAGTGTTACTTTGTATATTAGATACACTCAAGGACGTTGTAAGTAACATATATTTTTAAAACTGCAAATTTCAACAAGTGAGTTCACTGCTGAAAAATTCCTATTGCTAGTGCTGTGCGTTCATTACAAATGTGAACCTCTTCATCATCCTTCACCTCCATTTATATGCTGGTTTTGCTTAAAGAGAGACAGACCTATTTTTCCCTGAGAGCTTGTTGCTTATTTTAATATGTTTCTTTCATATTGATGATAGGATAGATCTGATAAGACCAAAACCATATAAAATAAAAAATAGACACTAAGGTATTTTTTAAAAGGAGTGGAGAAACACTATATCTATGTGGTCCTGGCTGAGCAAAGCCACAGAATTCACTTAGAGCTTTTTTAACAGCCAGAGCAGATGTTTTATCTTGTACTTGAGCCTGTTGTGTAACTGGGTGAATGACAGAGTTGTTTGTAATTTCAGTGAAGGTAGGTTTTGTTTCATTGTTGTTAGTTAAAAGTAATGTTGAAGTTTTAATGCATTCTCTATTAAAAGTAAACACAACCACAAAACAAATATATAAAAAAGTTTGAGATTGACATTACAGGTTGAGAACTCAGTAAGAATCAAGTGTTTTTCTATAGTTTGTCATTTGTGATTGTGTGTGTGACTTTGTACTATTTTAGATTTTAATTTTGTTTTGTTTTTAATAATTTTTGTTTAAAGAAAAAAATGTATTTACACATTTCATTTTCAATACATTTTTGCATAAAGGAAAATACCTATTTGGAAGTAATTTACAAGTAGATTAAATTCAAAATATAATTGAGAGCCTTTTAGCAAACTCTGCGGAAAAATTTTGTTGAAAAAAATATATATAACACTTCCATTACACAGAGACCATTATAGTAGTTATTAATTATGATAAAATTTGAAATTCATCCACATATAGTTTTATAATTACATAATGTAAAGGAATATTTTTATCACAAGAGATTTATATTTATTTAACTAATATATCTTTTAAAATATGCCCATGGCATACATTTTGGTCTCAGAGATGTATGAGTGAAAGTTGTGTAATGACATACAACCGATCTTAAAGAGCTTAATTTCCTTTTGATGGCATGTGTGTACAACCATTGTGTGGATGCTTTTGCATTGCTTTGAGCATTAACATTCTCTGAATATTCTGCGCATCTAAGTAACCATGATTGTGGTTCACTTCATTTAATGGTCATTCATATAAAATTAAAGCTTTGAGAATATTATAATTTGCTTCAGCTAATACTCCTTTATAGGACGGCTGATATTTTCACATAACAGAGGTTTTCCCACTCTCTTGACTTTTTCATTTTATTGTGTTGTTTCTTTCACTGAAAATAGGCTCATAATAAGTTCAAGGTGAAGTTTTCAGGCTCAGAGCTATTAGTCAGTTTTCATGTAAACAACCGTCTTTGACATCGTCCTTCTATTCATTCAGCTTTGTATTCTGTTATGTGAATAACCATATCTGTGTGTTTTTAAAAATCACTATTTCTAATGGGCACATTAAAAAATCCTTAGGTATTCAGTGCTTTTCTGCACATAAATGTAACGTGGGTGTATTGCACTTAAGATTAAAGGCCAGTAAGGCAGACAAAAGGGACACCATTGCAAATTAAACCGTAAAGGTCTGAAGTATTATTAAGAGGTTCACAGATACTGTGTTCCAATCAGGCTCAGTAAGGGCTGAATCCCTATTATGTTTCTAAAGCCTCCAAAAAGACATGGGAAGGGACCCAAAGTTAAAGTCGTCCAATAGAAAGCACTTAGGCCAAGAGCACATGAATGTATGACTGGGTAATGGGCCTTTCATCTTTGAAATAAAAACAGTTGAGTTCAATTGGAAGCGAAGTTTCCCCCTTTGAGAAAGTTTATTTTAATGAGTTTCCATTTTATGCGTGGGCTGCTCTTTAATCCAGGCAGTTCCATTGAAGTCTTACCCAATGAAGATGCAAGACAGATTGTCCAAGCTTGCGGCTATTGTTAGGGGTTGATGAAGTGTATGGGCCCTTATGGTTGATAACAGAAGTAGATGGTCAAAGCCAATAAATAAAACTTTAACTCTGATTGTTGGGTGCTTTATGCTGAAAAGGTTTCCATTAACATGGATCTTTGGTTTTGAAGGACTTGTGAACCCAAAGGCAGCTTGTAGCTCTGTCACACAAACTAAGTCACTTAGACAAGCAGCAATCTGTCCTAGCTGATCAACTCAGTTTGGCTTTTAAAATTCCGGACTTCTTTTTAGAAATCAACACTGTTAATATCTTGACAGACAATGAACAATATGTGAATCTGCTGCGCAGTTGATTTATCACGTACATGGTTTAAGGAGGAGGTACTTTGTGTTTTGCTTTATGGGGTCTTAATAATGAAAATTTTACAGTGAACAATTTATTATGTTTTAAGTGGTTGGTATTTGAGTGTGGGGACGGAGGAGGATATTTTACAGACAATGTGAGTCACGGGACCATCTCAAGTATCATAAATGTTCATAGCTCACCCATATGACATTTGTATGCTCTCTCCAAATTTTTATTCTTCTAAATCTCATTTCATCTAATTTTTTTTTTTTTTTTTTTTTTTTTTTTTTTTTTGCGGTATGTGGTCCTCTCACTGTTGTGGCCTCTCCCGTTGCGGAGCACAGGCTCTGGACGCACAGGCTCAGCGGCCATGGCTCACGGGCCCAGCCGCTCCGTGGCATGTGGGATCTTCCCGAACTGGGGCACGAACCCATGTCCCCTGCATCGGCAGGCGGACTCTCAACCACTGCGCCACCAGGGAAGCCCACATCTAATTTTTGAGTGATGGATATGATCAGTTGTGTACCCATAATTGTCCTACAATCTACCAAAACCATTTGTCCTGAGTTGCAGTTCCTTGAAAATCTGCCCCAGTGGCTTCAAAATTATACAACACTAATTTAGCAACTTAGAAGCCACTGCATCCTGTGACTGTTCAGGGCATGATTATAGTAGCACAACAGATGGAACTGTAATGACCTTGAAGGAGTAACCCTGCCCTCACTGCCTCGCCACTGGAAGTTTAGGTAGGCGCTTCAGGGAATATATCTCATATTTACCTTTACAGTTACCCAAGGAAAATCTACCTGTGATACTTTTGAGGCAGAGATACAAGTGGCCCTTAGCCCACACCCTGCATCTGCCATCCTACAAGGGACCTTGCGTGCCTAGAATGGACCACGCTGCTCACAGGAAGCCCCATGGAATTCCCCCCACCCCAAATAACCACTGACTAACTGCAGACCTAGATGGAACATGACGGCTACATTCTGGGAGAATGGAGGCAGGGTCCTGGGCTGAGGCAGAATGGAATATTCTCTTCTCTCCTCTGCATTTTGTGGTGAAATCTGTAAGAGTGAATGAAATGACCAGCAAGGATGACAATGTGAGAAGTCAGGGGCAGTGAGGAAATGAAAGAAAGAGGGTTAGGAAGCCTAAGGAGAGGGTAGCGTGGGTGTTGTTGCCTGATTTATGTCAGTTGTCCACAGGGTGTCATTTTTTGTCCCTTTTTTTCCTTTCAATAATAAAGTGTATAGTTTATAACCATGTTCACAGTTAGTGATTTCCTATCTCTCCCTCAATAAGATTACAGTTATTGTTGTCTCAATATATTTCCATGGTGTCAGACTTATTACAAATGTCATAAAAAATTTCCAGCGTTTTTCTCTTCCAGACAGGACAGTGTAAGTGTTTAGATGCCCACTGTGTTTTACATAATGGTCTTTGAAAAGGAACACATATCCTAATTTCTACCAAATTTCAAGGTAGATATGTTGGAAAGGTACAAAGATGCTTCCAGAATTCTAGCCTGTGATTCATGAGTTGGGGGCCTTGAGAGCCATCAGGGTCTCAGGTCTTTTACCCAAATCCCCTCCTTCCTTATTTCTACATTTGGTTGTTTAATGGTTTGCATTCCTAAACAAGGAGTATGACAGCTTTATTGGTACCTAGGGAAAAAGGATTCTACATCTTTTTACAAGGCAACCCTTCTCTCGGCATCATTAGATTAAATATTTGTTTAAAACATGCTTAAATGTTGAAATTATCCTGTTTTTTTTTTTAACCTTTAAAAATTTCGTCATCCCTGTATGCAGCTATTCATCCTGAAAGTAGGGTGATGGGGACATCAGTTTTCATACGGTATGTGACACAGAACCAGAAATGGGATGATGTCATGTCCAGATCTGTCTGTCATGGAGGAATGACCTTAGACTTCCTGATCAATTCTGACAAGTCACTGACAGTTTGCAGGGGAAGCGCATATGTGACAAAGGACAAGCAGAGGCTACATGTGTCAGCAAGAACCCTCTGATTCCGACTAGGAGTCAAGCTGCTGACAACTCTGGTATTTGAAGGCCATTGGTTTTCTTTTTAAATATGACTTTAGAAAATCACAGGTGTTCACTCTTCCGGACACACACGGTTTTTCTGCTGATTTGAGTCAATGGCTAAATGGCGGGTCACACTGATTTAAATGCTAACATGTTCATGGTCTTTTTGCCAGTTTGCGTATGAATTTGCACACATTTATTGACATAATTCTGGATCTTGAGTGATAAGGGGTAATTTGGTATTATTGATAAAAACCACAACTGAATTGAAGTGTTTTAAAACCATGTTTAGCATAAACATGGGCAGTTCTGGCTCAGGCTTGCGGCTTAAAATGTTAATGTCTGTCCCTTGCACAGATGGAACAGAGGCCACATGGTGTAGTGGTTAAGAGCTTAGACACTGAAGCCAGACCTCAGGGGTTTGAGTCGTGGATCCACTTAAGAGTTGGGCGTGGTCTAGCACATTAACTACTATTTCTGGGAGTCAATGTCCTTACCTGTAAAATGGGGGTAACTAGAGCTCCTCCCTGCTCAGGCTGTGAGGATTATGTGGCTTACTACCTGTGAAGCTGTTAGAACAGGGTCTGGTGTGAGATAGACGCCACGTGAGTTCAATTGGTTTAAAATTACGTTGCTGAATTTTTAGATATCCAATATGCAGTTTCTGTGAGATGGCATAATGTAAAAAGAGAGGGTCCGTGAGTTTATCATTTTGATCGAATTTGGAAAACATCGAGCCATTATTCCTTGAAAATGCTTTTGTCTGCTTCTCTCTCTCCTCTCCTTTTGGAATTCCAGTTAGTTGCTTTGCTTAGAGTGCTTTATACTGTCCTACAGGTCAATACAACTCTTTTATTTCTTTTAAGTTTTAAATATCTTTTTTATCTTCCTTTTGGATAGTTTCTGTTGCTATTTCTTCAAGTTGACTGATCTTTTCTTCTATAGTATCTAATGTAATCTACTGTTGATCTCATCCACTGTAGTTTCATTTCAGATATTTTGTTTTTCATCTCTAAAATTTCCATTTTTTAAATCTCCCATTTCTTTTTAAATTCATGTTTTATTTGACGTTCTTGAACAAATAGAGCACGTTTAACATCCTTGTCTGCTAATTTTATTCTCTCTTTCTCTCATGTCTTTGTGGCAGCTTTTATTGATTGACTTTTTTCTGTATTTTCCTACTTCTTTGTACGCCTAATGGCTCTTTTGTGTGCTGGACATTGAGGATTTTATTTTAGGGTGTTTTCTTTATTTTAATAGTGTTGGTCTTTGTTCTGGCATGCAGTTAAGCTTCTTGGTAGCAGTGTGATTAATTTGAAACTTGCTTTTACACTTTGTAAGTTTGGGTCCTAAAAAGATCATTTGACAAGTCTCATACAACACACTGACAACTTTTGTTTGATGGTGCTACTTATTCATTAATTTATTAATCAGCTCTCTATTTCATCCATTCATCCAGCTAATATTTTATGGGATTTCTCTGTTATGGTTAAGATGAATAAGAATCCTCAAGGAGCTTATTGTTCAGGAGAGAAGATCAATGTAGACATAAAATGTTATCAGGCAGGGCTTCCCTGGTGGCGCTGTGGTTGAGAGTCCACCTGCTGATGCAGGGGACATGGATTCGTGCCCCGGTCCGGGAAGATCCCACATGCTGCGGAGCGGCTGGGCCCGTGAGCCATGGCCGCTAAGCCTGTGCGTCCAGAGCCTGTGCTCCGCAACGGGAGAGGCCACAACAGTGAGAGGCCCACGTACTGCAAAAAAAAAAAAAAAAAAAAAAAACTGTTATCAGGCAGTGATATATGCAAAATGCTATAGCATCTGCTGGTATCTTACTTTTCCCATGTGTATACCTGGATGTTCAGCCAGTCGACTCTTGTACTGAACTTTCTTTTTCTCTGTGATTATTCTCTCTTGGCCTCACGATGTTTAAGAAAATCTCAGTCTTATAAAAATATATATTTATATGTGTGTATAAATATATATACATATGTATGTATCATTAGGAGGAAATATTTATCTACTTTTATAACAATTCAAGCATTTATTCAACAAATTTATCTTGATTGGCTATAATGTGCCAGTCCAAAGCTGGAGCTACAATCATGAACAAAACCAAGTCCTTTCAAAATGCAAATTCAAAATGCACAATCAAGTGGTGATAATATATACCATATTATAAAATTATGACCCTGTCTTTATCATCCTGCTTTTAAAGTGACATGATGATTCTAGCATTGAGTTCATGGTAGACAATTGCCCTTGGACAGGCCAGCTTGTTCCCTGTTCTGAGCTCCAGATTATAAGTGCTACTGAAAATGGCTAGTTCCAGAGAAGTGTTTTTAAAAAGGGTTGCTGATATATCTATATTTTTGTCTGTGAGAATGCTATTATTGTAGATACAAATTGGATTCCTTTTTTTAGAGCTCCAGGGTATGAATTTCAAGAAGATTCTTGATTGCAAAAGAACAGCCTGGCTAGGAGCTACAACTACAAACGTTACTATCACTGCTGGTGCTGCTGTGATTTCCTGACATATCAACATCTGCTGGGGCTCTGTTAGGTGTTCTGTGAAGTTCTTTACTTTCTGTCTTTTCCTAATCCTAGGATGTATGGAATAATAAAGTGAGGGTGGCCGTAAAATCATGTTTTTAAAGTATTTATGAAAATGAGACGTAGTCACCAAGACAGAAATAATTTTCAATCTGCATTATTGAAAGTGCTGCAATAAGACTGTTAGCACATGCGTACTGTAAATTGCAGTTAGCGTTGTTGGTTTGATGACTGTTGGTAGGTGGCTTTCTGAGCAAGGCTTATCTGGAAGATTCGAATCAAATTCTACGTTATTGTCTAGGAGGAAGGCATAGTATAGGAATATTGGGAATTTAAAATAACCCTCACGAGAGCACCTTCGAGTCTCTCTGCCTTACTGAACAGCAGATGCCCCACTTAGCTAGCTTTCGCAAGAACTGACTAAAACTTGAGTGGGAGACAAGAGTAGAATGGTCAGTGGAGAGTCCTTTTCGCAGACCTTGGCTTCCTTCTCTAAGGCAGGGGCTCCTTTCAGAGAGTGACAGATGACAAGATCCACGCTGGGCAGACAGCCTTCCCTGACGCCTCACCTCTTCGTGGTGCCACGATGTGTCCCTTCCCAGAGAGCAGAGGGGATGCACTGACCTGCAGTGACTGCTCCCAGGGTGCTGGGGCTGCAGATCCAGAGAGACGCCAGTAGGCTTACGGTGCAGCTGCGAAATCACTTCCACTCAGCTGTGATGTGTGGGTTCCAGTGATTCTGCTGTTGAAGAAGTTGTAGCAGATCTATGCCTCTGTGCTGAGAGGACAGAAAATATTACCAGTATTACTGGAGCTGAAGTTTCCTAGCACCTCTAGCTTTGTTTTCAGGTGGATTAAACTTTCAAAGATTTGAAAAATGAAACTTTTGCTCCACCGCTTCCTCCAGCCCTATCTCTCCCCTCCCCCTTCTAAAAATATGAAAGGGGAATGAGCAATCTGCAATGTACTTATTTCTAGATGTGCTGTTTGTTACGCTGGTAGAGAAGGTATTTTTAAGTTGGAAAAGATGTGTGTAGTTTCATTCTTTAAGCTCTTGCAGCTTTCCTATTTTAAACTGCTACAAAGTAGGTATTTCCTTTTAAAATTAGGTTCCTTGAATATTTTATATAATTTTTAAATATTAAGCTTAATTTGAAGGTAAGGTATTTTACCTGTTTTTATAAGGTGCTTTATGCCTGCATATGTACATATTAGATATAATTATATAAATATCTTACAAATAAATATATAAAAATATATATTACATATAGTGTCTATATTTTGCAAGCTACTTTGTATTTATATAGTCATCTGTAACTAAACCAATGACTGATCCATTCATGAAATTTACTGAGTTCCTACTATGTGTCAGGTACTGTGGGCCTACACTGATATATGAAGCGAGTCTCTGAGTCTGAATATGTCAGGGTCCTAACTGAGGGCAGAGTGCAAGCAGAATTCAGGGAGGAGCAAGATTGTTTCCAGATAAGCTTAGAGGAATTGGGAACGTAAGAACAGTTTAAGAGAGAAAGTGCCAAACACAGTGCTTGGCATATAGGAACTGCTTAAACAGAATTCACTCCATGAATGAAGAACGAACCAACGACTGAAAGAGAAGTGGCCTTTGTCCTTGAAAAGTGGGTAGGTTGGACTTGAAACAATGCCAGTGCAAAGGCAACCATGTGAGCAAAGAAAGAGAGAAGAAAACTCAAGGCAAGATGAGGGAATGGTGAGCGGTTCTGTCTGACTGGACTTGGGGGATGAGTGATTACGTTTTCAAAGTAGGTTCAAGCCAGGTAGTGGGACCTCAGACTCCACTTAAAAGAATCTCGATTTTGTCTGTACTAGGGGAGCCATTGAAAGTTTCAGAGGGGAGCATGACCTGCAGATCTGTGCTTCAGAAAGACTTAGCTGGAGACACTGGTAGATGAGGAGGGATGAAGAGATCCCAGAGTCACAGGGGCTGGTTCTGAGCCTAATGCAAGCGGTGAGATTGATCTGCTGTGACTGTCTACTGCTTGAACAGCAAACACCCTCAGAAAAATGCTCTGAGCCCCATTGTTGTTATCTGATAGCACGGGGTTTGATCCAGCCTACAGAAAAATGTCATCCAAGTACTGCGACCTGACATGATCAGTCATGAAATCAGACTCAAACAAATTAGTCCCCAATGGTGAAATGTGAGGCAGAATAGCTCATGGGAAATAAAAATCAACGAACATAGTGAAACTAACTCAGAATTGACTCCTTTGCTATCTATCGTGCCTAATTTTAGACACTCTTAAGTGCTTTGGGGAGAGTACTTTCTAAGTTGATATTTTCTTTTTTCTTGTTTGAGAAGGCCACACGTTTAGACCATTTGTCCTTTTTCTTGTGCTGGTGACACAAATTATGGTTTCATCCAGATTAACCCTAAGGTATCTCACTTTTAATACCCTTGAAAATTGCTTCATTCTTTGTAAAAGACACAGTGAAAATAAGAAACACAGAAAACAGTCCAGGTGTTCATGAACAGCCTTATAAGTTCCAGAACTCTAGTTTCTTAATAATTTTCACTGGTCCACTAATCATTTACATACATTCTGGGTAGTAATGAAGGTATTACTTGAATGTATATGTATATTCAATTCTGCAGTCACGCACACACACACACACACACACACCTCACACCATAGCTTTAGAGTTTTGGTGGGGAGGAGAGAGAAGTCCGTGTATAGTACCCCTTTCTTCTCCCTGCACCCACTTATCTTCAGAAACAGCTAATAAACAAGACATGAGATAGACAGATGGAAATCAAAATATCAAAGTTATTGTTGATCAAGCTGGCTGGAAAATGTGGCTTGACATTTGCAGGTAAAAGGGTTTGCATAACAGTCTACTTCTGGCTCTTCCAACATGTGGGAGTGATGGGCCACCTAAGGAAATCATGATGTCCTCAGAGCACACATACCTTGCCAGGATGATTGCTGTCTCCACTGGTCTGGAGCTGATAGGGAAGAAGAAGAGAATCTCCCACTGCTTGTGCTTTTTCAAGATGAGCTCCACCTACTCAAGTAACACAGACCAGTGCAGGTCAGATCATTGTCACCCACAGTTAGACACGTTAGCATTCCTTCTGGGGAGGGAGGGGGAGGCAAAGGAGGATGGGCGTACAAAGCAGAGCGATTGTGTTATCTAGGGGCAATCCCTCCACCTAGCTACACAAAAGCAGTGCAAAATCAATGGAAGGGACTGTCCCGTAACACACACACACACACACACACACACACACACACACACACTCACAAATATCTTCAGGCTTTATTTGAAGGGAAAACTTATGTAAATATTTTGACTATGATTACGTGTGCTGTGATTTAAATGACTAATACCTGTAGTGTTGAATACTTACTAGATCAGAATGCATATATTACAGACACATACTTTCAAGAATATGGAATACATTTAAGCCGTATTTTTAAAATAATGAACTTCCGTTTTTAAAAATATTTATTTATTTATTTTGGCTACACTGGGTCTTAGTTGCCACACGTGGGATCTTTAGTTGCGGCATGCATGCTGGATCTAGTTCCCAACCAGGGATCCAACCAGGGCCCCCCTGTGTTGGGAGCGCAGAGTCTTACCCACTGGAGCACCAGGGAAGTCCCATGAGTTTTGAATTAAGCATTAATTCAGAAGAGTAACTGTAAGTTAAACTTTAAAAGTCATCAAAGTATTGAATATAAAAAGTATGGTATTGTTTCGGAAACCATAGTTGAGCCCATGATGATCAATGTGGTGGAGGTATCGTATTTCAATAACCACAAAATACTTTAGCTCTTCTAAACTTTGTTTACACATTTCACTCTTAATTCTGCTTTCATTATCTATTCTGGGAGCTTTTCATGTGTCTTTTAATTTTATTATTTGGCATCTCTCCAGTCACCTGCTAGAAACTCTTCAGTATTGGGCATCAAATGGTTAAATGGGAGGGTATCACACAGAACGTTAAGCAACAAGCTGAAAGGTCCAGGCTGTCTTGTAATCCTGATATTGACATTATACCTTTTAAAAATACTTTATTCATACCTTTCTGGTTTTTTATGGGAGACTTCCTTCCTTAAAGATTTCATGTACATAGCACAGGGAGATCAGCTTGTGCTTTGTGACCACCTAGAGGGGTGGGATAGGGAGGGTGGGAGGGAGACACAAGAGGGAGGGGATATGGGGATATATGTATAGCTGATTCACTTTGTTATACAGCAGCAACTAACACAACAATGTAAAGCAATTATCTCCAATAAAGATGTTAAAAAAAAAATTCATGTACAACAGAATAGTGACAAATAAGTTTTCCAAAGTGCCAAAGGAAAGTTAGTGGCATATCAGCTCATCGTGAGAATGGGGTAAGGGTGACTTGTCCACAAGTAGGGTGAACTGGTGTCAGCAACGGGGGCAAATGAGAGAACAGAAGATGATATCATAGAACCTTCAGGCTCAGTAAATTTTAAGAGAGTTAAGCTAAGATTTCATTCAGATCTTTTGTAATCCTAAGCAAAATATGTAAAGTTTAGACTCAAGGTTGAGTTTAGATAAGATTTGTACTCTGCTGTCCAACATCTGTTGACTCAACCACGCGTATTTGGGTATTGCCAAAGAAATGACAGCACACCTGGCAGGATTAGAATTATGTCATCAGCACTTCTGAGGGTAGCTCCCCCCCTACCTTCCTTCCTCCCCTCCCTAACCATCGTACACTCAGAGTATATCTCCCTCTTTCCAGCTATACTTTGATAGTGAATTATAAAAAAAATAGCCACATCCAGTTTCCTGTATATATTTACCAGTGAAAACTTCTTCAGAAGTCCAGGGTTTGTCATGGGTCAGAGTAGAGAGAATTTTGCAATTGATTTTGGATTTTAAGTCTTTAGAAAAACAAGTTAGAGTCCAAGAAAAATGGAAAAAAACTAAGTTAATAAAATTTTCATGTTTTGGTGAAATCGTTTACTAGTATAACTTGGGAATAACTGACTCTCCAGCAGAGCATTGCATATCAGTGATGGGAGAGACTTTTGGTTTCCAATGACAGATGAATTCCATTCCCAGTGATGAGCTTTTGGTTGCAAGTCATGCCTGCAGTAGAATCTATTAAGATTTTAAACAGCTTTACTAGTCCGATTGGGTTGGTGAGGTCTCTGTTCACTCAAAAGAGAGGAAGAGGTTACTCTTCAGTCCCAAATATACCCCCTTGGTTTATACCTTTGCCTAGAAAAAAACTTCCACCTGGAGATGACATCAGAAAGCTGATTGACTAGTCAGTTATCAGGGGAACGGGGACTTGAATCAGACAAATATGTTGAAACAGATAATAGACTCTGGAATTTGGGAAATAATGTTGGCTCGGATATTCACTTTGTTGGCCTCTAGGGACCCTCAAAACTAAATGAAAATGAACTCCATTAAGGATGAAAGCATTATCTTAGTAGAACTCTGAGGCTTTCATTTTCTCTCTTGAAGGCTTGTTTGGTACACACATATGTTGAGTAGCATATGCATTTTGAGTTATTCAGGTGTAGATTCTAAACGCATACTAATGCATTCTTGTTTAAAGCTGAATCATTCAGCGTTTCTAATACAAACTGTGATTCTGTGAGCCACTCGATGGCATTAAATAAATTGCTCAACTTTGCTTTGATGGTGATCTAAGTACCTTCTTTTAAGAAGACACTTTTCTGATAATAGTCTTTGTTCTCATTTCTAGGGGACTTCCTGTGTGTCAGTGAGGCATTACTATTACTGTACTACTTTAGAAATGCGATTCAAAGAGGTGAACCACTTGCAATGTGAATAGCTAAGACAGGTGCAATCCAGGTCTTCCTTGAAAGCCCGTTCTTCGTGGTGGTGTTGGAAAGCCTGTCTATCAAGTAGCATCATTTTTTATTGGGGTTATTTTAATATTTTTAATACAGGACGAAATGGACCTGATTAAATCCAGTTGATGAGAATACTAGAGCAGTTATTTAGGACAAGAACTCACTTCCATTGCTCTGAAGCAACCAGGATTTCTTACTGCAACTTGTTTATCAGAAACCAAATAAGGGAAGGAAGCTTTCATAATTGCTAAACTTTTGACAACTATTTCTATTCCATTAAAATTAGGATCCTGATGACCAAAGTTAGAAACATCAGAAGTTACATACTTAAATGACTAATAGTTTAGTATGTTAGTCTATGAGAAATATATGGGAAGTTAATATATGAGAGGAAGGAGTGTTTTAGAATAACTATCTTTCTAGCTTAAGAGTATGAAAGAGCCCCGAAATTAAAAATTTTCCCTTATGTTCATTATTAGCACATGGTACTCAGTCTCATAGTCAATTTTACCATGAACTCTAACTTCAGCTTTGCCTTTGCACTGTAAAATTTCCTTGAGGGTCAAGTTTACAGCTGTATAAGGTATTCTTTTGTTTCAAAGACAATTCTACTGAATATATCTTCTGAGAAAATGTCAGCATAAGCTTGAAACCTGCTAGCATCTGATTAGAGGAGTTCTTAATACTGTTTTCGTTTTCCAGCGAAGTATTTTCAAGTAGATATTTAATAAAAAGTAGTTCTTATATAACTAAAAAAAATTAAGGCTGATTTTAGACCTCCTCAGTTATAATAACCCAGTGGAGTTCAGAAGGCTTATATATATACCACAGTGTTAAATACTCCAAGTATCAAAGTGCCACATCCCTGAATTTTATTGCTCTCGCTGAGTCACTGTATTATCTTGATACTTTCTAGCATTTTCAGTACAATTATTAAAATGGTTTTAGTGACTCTAAAGGAATGTAATTGGAAAAGAAAGATGGCCTGTACTGGATGAAATTCTTAATTAATCTTTCACTGTTAAATTGTTCAAAATTAATCAAGTATATTGCCTATAAGAAGGCAACTACACTTTATATACCTCAGTATTATCATCACCAAGTCATATATTAAAAGTTAATTTCTGATTTAAAAGTGTACTTTAACTGCAAAACCATCAATCCTAAATAATTCCATTACCAAAAAAAACCTTATAACACCAAAGAACGTGACACAGTACTTTGTGCTTAACATTTTGAAGGGTTTTTTGGTGTGAGCTTTGCAACATGACATTAGGATGTATGTTTTTATAAAATAACTAACCTGTGGGCTTCCCTGGTGGCGCAGTGGTTGAGAGTCCTCCTGCCGATGCAGGGGACACGGGTTCGTACCCTGGTCCGGGAAGATCACGGCTGGGCCCGTGAGCCATGGTCGCTGAGCCTGCGCGTCCGGAGCCTGTGTCCGCAACGGGAGAGGCCACAACAGTGAGAGGCCCGCGTACTGAAAAAAAAAAAAAAAGAAAAACTAACCTGCGAGAATACCATTCATTCACTCATTGATTCATTCATTTATTCCACATGTATTCATTGAAAAAAGTTAGATTTCAGGCATTGAGAATAACGACTGTGAAATGCAATAGCAATTTTCTGGTGTATAAGGAGGCAATAAACAACTTGAGTTCTAATCATATTTGTGGATAAATATCCTTGGGGCTATTTGAGAAAATTATGAAACGGTGGTCTCCCTCCGCCCCAACTTGTTTTGAATTATACAGATTATACTCTCCACTGGTTCTCAATATTTTTTACCACCCTAACACACCAGAGTGACATGACACACCCCACCAGACACACTTGGCCCCTAGGGCAGTGCTTCTCCGCTGGAGAGAGAAAGTCACTTGTCCCTTTGCCGGAGATGGAGATGAGTGAGTCCCTTGGCTCTCTGCCCTGTTCCTAGGCTGAGAATCACCAGTAAATGAGATCTGGCTTAATTATGGAGCAGACCACAGAGATAAATGCCTCAATACATCCAGTGAAAGGTCCATATGCTCGTAGTACAGTCAGTAGAACTACGTAACTTCAGTTGATTTTTTTCCCCCATTAAATCAACTAGTTATTTGATTCAGTCAATTAACTAGATGTTTTTTGTGTCACACAGACATACCCTATATAACAACATAGAGTAAATACATTATTTGGTTGGACATTTTGTTAAGATGTGATTGTAAGCAGGACCATTTTAAGATAAACGTGTAACAGATGTTCCTCAAAGCCAGATTAGCATGAAGTACTCTGTTTAACTGAATGTGGAGTCAAGAGTCGAGTCTAAGATGCTTTGATGCTGGAGGACTCTCGATCTTACCAGAGGTGTCAACAGCTGCCACCTGGCTGGCAGAGGCTATAAGGAGCTATTTCAAAGACATTAAAGTGTAAAAAAATGTGCTGTTGTTCTTAAAATCAATGAAATAGGATACGAGCTTTTCTTGAAAATTTTCTCTGTGTTCTGATAAATACCGTATTCTTAAACCTACTTGGAAAGCACATATAATGCTACACATCAAGAAAGACTTAAGTTACTCAGGTAAGGAGTATCATATGAATTAAATGGGCAACCCACTGCAATGATTAAGATCTATCTGTGGAACTTAAAGGCATTATTCATCTACTGGATATGCCTTTTGATAGGATATCCTGAAGTACCTAGTTTGATTAAATGCCTTGAAATTGGGTAGAATCTTTTCTGTTTTGAGCTTAGCCATACAATCAAGTGGGATGGTGCATGAGTAGAATGGACAGTTACTTAATGTCTTTTTATTTCTTCACCGTAAGGACTATCTCAGCCTTGCCTCCTCTTCAAATAGACGTGCTTCCCTGAGAGTTAATCTGTCATGTCCCTAACAACTAAGTATCAGTTAGTTTTTCTGCTTGCTTTCTCTCCTGTCTGGGAATTGGAAAGAAAAATGCAGAAAACAGAAGGACGCACTGAAGAAAAACTTGAGCTATCTCTCTGCTTTGCCTTATCTCCTATCAAGATTTCGTTTATCAACTACAGTATCAATTTTGGAAAACCACTTTGAAAAACCAGCAAACCAAAAGTTAACAAATGAAGATGGGGGTCCTTCCAAAGTTAAAATCACGCTTGTGATTTAAAATGTGACATTGGACGATCAATTAAAATGCTTCTTTAAAAAGGCAGACTTGGGGCTTCCCTGGTGGCGCAGTGGTTGAGAGTCCGCCTGCCGATGCAGGGGACACGGGTTCCTGCCCCAGTCCGGGAAGATCCCACATGCCGCGGAGCGGCTGGGCCCGTGAGCCGTGGCCGCTGAACCTGCGCGTCCGGAGCCTGTGCTCCACAACGGGAGAGGCCACAACAGTGAGAGGCCCGCGTACCACAAAAAAAAAAAAAAAAAAAAGAGGCAGACTATTACATTAATTATTAGTTTAATCCCTCCCTAAAATTTTCAAAATATGCACTCTTGCTGTAAAGATCTGAGGACTAAATTAAAACAGTCAAGTGTGCCAATGCATTTTCTCAATATTCATATATTTCCTTCCTTTTCTGAATGACAGAGCTGGTTGACCAACAGCTGTTTCTGTTATGTAGTTTGAGCTACACTGCTTTCTCTTCACTTTGAGAATTGCGAGGGTTTCTAAGGCTTCATCCTTGAGACAAGGGGTTTATCCTGATGGCCTAGCCGTTACTTAAGATTTTCCTGGGTTCTTTTGTACGGTCTTAAACGTGGTTTAGAGGTGTCATCAAATTTCATTTGCATTAAAGGGACAAAATAACTAAGCATGCAAGAGTCAGACAGCTTTATACGAATCGTAGAGCATCATGGTGGGGGAGATTTTTCCACGCTTCTGTTAAATCAAGATAATTTGTCTTCAAAACTAGATGATTCTTTTTCTCCTGTTGATTAGGGGTATCTTCTGTTTTGCTCAAAAATAAATTTTAACCTTGTATTTTGGAACAGAATAGAAACATTGAATGAGATAGCATTGTGTTGAATAAGATAGAAGTATTGAAAGAAATGGAAGACAAAGCCCCCAACCCTTTCATAAGCCCGCTTCAGCCCATTTCCAACATGGTGACATTGACAGGGTTTGTCACCCATAAATTTACAGCTCATTCCAGCCTCTTCATAAACTGACTAAATTTTTTGAAAGAAAAAATATATATAGGTGTATAAAATACCCAATTACAGGTTGTGTTCTATTTAGCCCTTGATTAAAACGTATTGGTCCTCGGTATCTTTTAACTATGAAAATTATAATATGGAACAGAGATTAGAATGCAATTATCATGGCTAGAAGGCATTTACTCAGTGGTGGCAGCCACATAAAACCGGGTCCTGAGAATGATGATAATACGTTAGGTTCTGCATGCCCGATGTTATTGCCGTACATTATGTATGTTTCATTTATACTATTTCGCACACACCAGCAACGCTGACAGATAGGTAATTACTCTCTGCGCCAATGAACAGTTATCAGCACCACCGCTGTTTATTGCTGAAATGAAGTGCGTTTGTCAGTCAAGGTCACTTGTTTGTGTGTCCTCTTTAATAGTTCCTTCACAGTTGTTGAACTTTGCACGCAGTTCTTACCGCAGGGTTCCTGGAGGTTGCTTTGCTACATAATGCGTTTCTCAGGTTACCAAAGTCACTTGTATTTATCACTTTAATTGATAAACAACTAAGTTGCAGGAATCAGAACTGAAGATGGGAAAGAACATATTTAGCTAGTCAGCTGATCCCACGAGGTATTCAGTAATGAATGACCGATCTCAGACAGATGTCTTCAGTACACACTCTCTTAGCCAGCCTGAGCTGGTGAAATTTCATTTTATAATGTTAACCTTAATTTCAGCCGCTGATGGATACTGACACAATTTCATAACTACTATTGACTTAACATTTGTACCCTCTAGAAGAATTTTTCTTTGTTCATTTCTTGTGCGGTGCAGAGGTGATTTTCATGCTTAGTATACTTATAGAATGGGCTAAATCCATTTGGTTTGACTTTAAACCAGTAATGTTTATCTTTTAGATATGTGCCATTAAAGCCCCTCCTTCCCATAAAAAAATGTTATCAGTCCAATGCTGGTTATCATCACTGTGTTAAAGTACCGGTCTCGTTCCAAAATGAACATCGCACGGTGCATTTTTGAGAGTAAAAATAAATTCAGTGCCATTGTGTCTATTCTGTGCAGCCTGTAATTTCATCTGTTATAAAATAAAGAAAACGGTTGATCTTTTTATTTTTGTGTTTGTTAGCCACAGTGCTTATTAGAAGCTGGAATAACCTCTAGGATATAATAATTTACCCAGTCAAGATAACTGGAGCTATCTCCTTAAGCCTGTGATCAGCCTGAGTTTGTGTGTGGGGAGATTTATACTGCCGTTGCTTATTACCAAAGAAACAGTTAAAAAGGATTTATGGGGGTGCACGTTATATGTGTGTCTGGAATTTTTGTGTATTTAACTTCTCTCCTTGCCCATCACTGTTTTTCCTCTGTTAACGTCATTGTCAAATAGAGAGAATACATATACCTACCATTAAATGCAAATTTTATTCTGGCATTTAAGCAGAATCACATTCATTCATTAAACCAAATGATGCTTTTATTTGAAAAAATATATCAGCACATGGTAAGATCATACCCTGTTTACCAGGGACTTCAGTTCTCTGGCAGTACAAAAGTTTACTATTTCATTATTAAAGGATTAAACTATGGTAAAAAGGTGCCTGGTGACCATGAATGTTTTAGTCAATTTGATTATACCCATAAAAAAAGAATTTAATTCCATAGCAGCCAACGGGTCTTTTGCCTGACAGGGGAGTTGCAACACATTTCGGGCCGATCTTGTCCTTGGGAGGGACTGATACTGCCGTTTGGGCGAGGCCAGGAGAGAGAGAAGAGCAATTCGGTTCACTTGTGAGCCCAGGTTAACACCATGCCTCTAAGTTTTCAAACCTCTTCCTTTTCTTAGTTCTTAGTTACCAGAGTGTTACAAAGAAAGGGTTTTGATCTCATGTAGCTAGCATAGCATTAATTACCCTGACACTAATTAAACTGCATCAAACAAATACCACCGTGTTCCTCAGGGGGACAACAGAAGGCAGTTTAAAATAATTACTGGAGCTTCACGCATGTGTGAAGTTTTTATTACTCTTAGGACACAAGCAAAAGAGATTTGATATCATTAAAATAGCCACCTTTTCATGATTGCAGCAACCACCAAAAAAGTGACTAAAATTTCCTCAGAGCATATTGATGTCTAAATAGTAGTGGCTTGCATCCTTGGGTATGGTAACTTTTCCTTAAGAATTGCAAGTCTGCAAAAGCAGGAACAGGTGTTCCGGTTCACATTCTGGTATGATTATGTATTAGCTTATGTTTGTCAGACTATTTCATTAACCACCCACTGCTATCACATATACATATACTTTGTTCTTTCTGAACCATGAAATGAAATGCATATATCTTCACTAATGCTTGCTATCAATGTAAATGAGAAAAAGAGGCTTATTACCAATCACGACTGCTGTGAAGCCCATACCTCTGTACACTTACAGGTAATAAACATCTTTTCGTAAGTAGGACCCAAGATATATTGAGTTCTGCCTATAATAAGAAATGGGGATCTTGTCCTACTTCTGTATTAATGGATGATACTTCCCGTATGTATTTAGACAGAATGCAATGGGACCATGTTGAAGAGAGCGTCTTCTCTCCAAACTGGAGGTGGTCATTATTTTTGAGCTCTTTTGTCATTCTGGAGGTAAGCAAACCTTTCTGGTCACAGATAATGGATTTTTTTTTTCTGCCACTGGACAAGTGTACCAGATCGGTAGCCACTACTGTTAGGATTGTAGATCGGTCTCTGTAAGAGGAACTATGAGAAAGCACTGGTGTGAAATTGTTAAATCCTAGCTAAAGGGAAAGGTGGACGGAGGGTATAAGTGATCGACCGGATCGTGGACAGTTATGGTGACTGAGGAAGTTGCACATCTGATTCCTCTTTCAGGTGCATGTGTGTGTACACACCTGTGTCCCTGCACATGTGTGCATGCGTGTGTTGTGTGGTGGATCAGGTGTACTTGCCCTCCTGTCTGCTCTGTATATGCACACACTGCGTAGTCCATGGCCCTGCTTCACAAGGTCGCTTCTCCTGTTTATTTCAATGACACGTGAGCAGGGGGAATCAAGTTGCCTGGGTTCCAGCACCAGGTGCCAGCCACCCTTCCTGAAAGGTGTTGGGAATTAAAACGAGAGAGTGGTCATTTCCAGATTTATGCAACTCATATTTCATCCGGTGAATGACACTTTGAATGTGATTATGGAGTGGTTCTGCGTACTGCATATTATAAGCTATTTATTTTTTTACTTCCTTCTGAAAGCAATAATTTAAGGGAATTATGCATTAGGAGAGTTTTGCAGTGGTTTTTAAAAAAATTAATATCATGCCAGATATTTTAGGAAAGCCTGTTTAGGAAAGTAACACTGAATTCGTGTTTTAAAATTGTCACACTAAGCAAAAAATGGATCAGAACTGATTGTAGAAGAATAAAATTTAATCCAGTTGTAGAAATTTGATGGGTCCAAAAAAATGCAAAAAATATACTTTTGTTCCTTTATGGCCAGATGGTTTGTCCTATTTTAAGCCGATAGTATCTTCATACATCTCTCTTGAATGTCATTGGTTTTAACTGGCAGACAGTGTCTACTATTAGAATTTTCCATATTCCTGGATGATCTAAAGTATATTTTTGGAACATTTGGATGATCATACTGTACACCAGGAAAATTTTTTCATTACACTTAGCTCATGCTCAAAAAAGTGTTTATATAATTAAAAAAAAAAAACTCTAAAAATGAACAGTTCTTTTGACATGATGTTGACAGAAGTCACTTTGATGTAGTTTAGAGTCATGAATTTTCTATCTGTTCCATTTTTCCTGGGGCTCCATCAACTCAGACATCCTGATCTGTCATTTTGCAACTCTTTGTGAAGGCCTTGACAGATAGAGGTTTTGACAAGTGCTGGACATCAGCGGCAGTGCAGAATAAGCAGTGTATATTTCTCCAGGTAAAGTGACAAAATGTCTAAAAGCGTCAGAAGAACTGTGTGGTCTTCAATCATATCTGATATTATAAAGCAAGGCTCTCTTTATTTTATGTGTTTTAGCACTGCATGGTGGCTAAGATTTAAAATTCTGTCAGATCCTTTGTTTTATTTAGGAGTGTTTACAATAATGAGAACACTGGGGTCACTAGAAACATCCTTTCAATTCCGACTGAGTGACTGATGGGCATTAACACATAATGTGATTGGAGTCTTTAAAACTGTAACATGCCATTAGATATTCCTCGCAGTACTGACTTGAGAAATTCTGCTTGATTAAAAAATACTTTCTCCTCTTTCTTGAGAGTTAATGGCTTGATATAAGAGAACTTCCACTGGGCACTAATTAGACCTGTGGGCCAGGCCACTAACTCTTCAGATGTCAGTGTCTGTCTTAGTTCGATCTCCCGTTAATGACTAAGGGATAAATGTAAACATTGGCCCGCCGATTGAATACGCTGTTCTTTTCATATAATTATTTTGCGTCTGTACTCACTCAAGAAACAGCTGTTGAAAGCTGAGTGCGGTGCAAAGTGGCACAGCCTGAAGATGGTCTTGTTCACGCATCCATCTCCTTTTTGATGTGATACCTCCTGGCAGGGTGGTGTGGCGACTTCAACTTCTTTGACAGCCATCAGTGCTACTGACCAGTGGTTTCAGGTTTTCCAGTGAAGGGAAAGGGTAGGGAAGGATTCCATAGTTGACTTTTTTTCCCCCTGCTGCTGGAGCTAAAGCTTCTGCCAACAACCATCTAAATCAACACCATGCCCATGTGCTCTGCAGACCGAAGTTCACCCCAACATCTGGCCTCACTGTCTGCTTCTTTCAGGTTTGTCACTGGGCAGCATCTGTTTATGGAGCCTGTCTCAACCTCTCTTTGATCTCTCTGACAGTAAAAAGAAGCTTCTATCACCCATAATGCGTTAGAATTAAAAAAAAAAATCCAAAGCATGGAACGTTGGAAAACTGGTGGGATTTTGTGTGTCTTCAGCTCTTTTTATTTTTTGAACTGGGCGTTCTGTTTGAACAGAGACATGGAGCGAGGTGATTCTACTCTTGATTTCCAAAATATTGTCACCATCGATAAGTGTAATATGTGAAGACATCTAGTCTAAGCCGGCACCGTCTTGTCCCTCTCGGTCAGCATTTAAAGAATGAAAAGTGAATCGTGCAAACTGTTTTTGTTTTTGTTTGTGTTTGTTTCGTATTAACTCTGAAGAATCAGTGTTGATATCTGTTGTCTGCTCTTCTGACATTTCTACCCACGGTTAAGAGCTCATGCATTTTTCATCCACCAGCTTGGGATGTAGGGGACAGTTGGGGGATGCTGCATAATCGTTGGGTAAGTACTGCTCATTGTGGTCCACGTTCACCCATCTGAAGAGTGAAGCCCCAAACTGAATGTCCTCCCCCGGCTGCTGGTGGTTCGATCGCATGCATGCTGTTTACAAAGGCAGTGAAACATCTCCATCTTCCTCTTTCAGTCTTTCAACCCTTCACCCTTCAGGGGGACTCTGGTGATCTCCAGTCTGGAGTTCAAATTCAGCAAACACGTAAGGATGCCTACCCTGTGCCCGATTCCATCCTATGAGCTGGACATACAGAAGTGGATTAGACAGACACACTCCCCTGGTCTCTCAGAGCTTACAACCTGGATTGATAAGGGCGCTTAGAAATGTTCATGTCAAGAAAAAACTCAAGGATTCAAACTGTGTTTGGCCTTCCCCAAGAATTGGCAACTCATTACTCTTTTTGTATGTGAATATAATTGTGATAGTTCACAGCTATGATTATAATAAGATTTTAATTCTAGTCCAAATCAAATGCCAAAACTCTCAGGAGGAAGTTAGAGTGCAGTCTCCAGCACCTAGCACAGCTGCTCCGTACATGTTTGTGGAGAGAATTTGTGAATTTCTTCTATTTTTATTTATTTCCTAAAAGGATTGTTGATTTCCTCCTGTTTTTCTTCCTCTTCCAGCAAACTATAGCCATAGATAAAATCATTTTTTTTTCTGTGTGATTTAACTTTGGCTAACTAAAACAAGAACTTGTTTTTACAGCATTTACCAAAATTTTCAAAGTACTTTTACTAATTTGGCATCATTTCTTCTTCCCAAAATCCCAGAAATTTATAGGAAACTCAGAGCTTAACTCTTAAGTCCATAGTAATGAAGAGGTCATTTGGACCAGGAATCTGCATATATTTTACTGTTATTATTAATTACTTATTTTTCATTTTCATTCCATCAAAGAAATTCCCTAGGAGTTTGTTCTGTCAGTTAGTAAATGCTTCTAAAAATGCTTAAGTAATCGATAAAATGTAAAAAACTGTAAGTGATATGTCCAAAGGAAAGAGACTCTGTCATGTGGGAATCCGTCTGCATACATTATAGTCACAAGTCTGTGCAAACTTAAAGGAAGGATGCTGGTAAAACTAGGATTATTTCTCCTCAGTCATATGTGGTCTGAAAAGATAGAGTCGTGGTACCCGGATTCCAGCTCCCTCTTCTGCTTCACTAGTTCAGTGACCCAAGAGCAAGTCATTTGAGCTCTCTGGTTCCCAGGTTTTTATAGTTCACCCATAAAACAAAGTCTTAGGATTAGATGGCAAAAATAATCATTTATATCCAAGTTCTTACTTTGCAGTTTATAGCATTTCCAAACATATTATCTCCTTTAATCAGAACTTTCAATTCTAGTATTTTAGGAATCTGTAATTTCACCTTAAAGGGTACATGTTTGTTACGTAAAATAAAGCCTTCATTGAAGACATCAGATTATCATGATTCTGCTGAATGACCTGATATCTGCTTTGGAAATAATCTGTCTGTGGAAATTCAATCACCTAAATACTAAGCGCTGGTATTGGTAAAGAATAATCATGGCTTTATTAATAAATTTCATAATGAGTCTTCTTTATGCTGAACATTTAACATTATAAACTCAGAAGGATGAATTCATGTCTAATCAATTATAAGAATGATAAGCTAAATATAGCATTTACCATATACACTTAATAATTTAAGAATAAAATCTACATTTTAAATTTTCTTAGATTTATATATAACTACTTCATTTGAACTACTTCCAAAAGAAATTGTACAAAAGATTATTTTCTTTTGAAAACATACAGGTTTACAAAAGATAAACCTTTTTTGTCAGCAAACCTGTGCGTTTACGTATATTACTTTGGCCACTAGGGGGAGTCCGCATTGTCAGGAATGCCCAAGAAACCCATGAGAACAGGAAACACAGGCTTTATTAGAGGGTTGATAATATATCCATTGTCTACCCAGAAATCGTATGCACGCAAAATGTCATACAAAATAATAAAAACACAAGATAATCGAACTCAGTGTCATCAGGTCCCTTATTTTACAGCCCCCCCCAACGGAAGTTTTCCTATTTTATTTTGCTCTTTAAAAGAAAGTACAACTTTCAAAGGTGATAACTTAAAATGCTTCCTCCAGATAACAGAGATTTAGAATCTGAAGGACCATGAGGGATTCAAGAACATATATTAGGGATAACGTGATCACTTGTTTTCTTAAGTCCATTCTAGTGCGGGTGAGAGAAGTCATATGGAAGTGAGAACCTTCTCTTTCCCCCTCAGGCCCTCCCCACAGAGCAGCAGCTGTGCTGGCATTTTTCATGCTGACCTACTGATATCCATCACCCCTAACCTGCGGGGACTTCCTTGGAGGGTGAGAGGGTAATTGTGTCTCATGTCCGGTCAGTCCTCAGCCCCTCTTCTGAGACCACCAAACACGTGGCTCTGTGTGTGTATTTTCGCTGAGCCGGTTTATAAATGAGGAACTGAGCTGAAACCACCTGCTTACTTCACCTCGGCTCCAGAGAGCAGAGGGAGGGCAGGGGCAGTGTTCCCTTCTCAGCGCGGCTGGTTTTAGTCAGCAGAGTTCAGATTTTTACAATTTCAGGCTTCCAGCAGGGCCCTTTGGCTTTTGCTTAAATATCCCACCTTACACCTTAGTGACCTTTGATTTGATTTATTGCAGGGTTATTTTGCTTCTCACTATCCGTGTATGCAGAAGGCAGAGGACCCACAACACCAGGGGTAATTGACAGTGCAGGTGGTTATCACACATATATATATGTAACGTGAGTTACATTTAACTTACCTTCTCATATTGAGATATAGGTATCATTTTTTTATTATATATTTATTGGAGTATAATTGCTTTACAGTGGTGTGTTAGTTTCTGCTTTATAACGAAGGGAATCGGCTATACATATACATATATCCCCATATCTCTTCCCTCTTGCGTCTCCCTCCCACCCTCCCTTTCCCAGCCCTCTAGGTGGTCACAAAGCACCGAGCTGATCTCCCTGTGCTATGTGGCTGCTTCCCACTAGCTATCTATTTTACATTTGGTAGTGTATATATGTCCATGCCACTCTCTCACTTTGTCCCAGCTTACCCTTCCCCCTCCCTGTGTCCTCAAGTCCATTCTGTAGTAGGTCTGTGTCTTTATTCCTGTCTTACCCCTAGGTTCTTCATGACATTTTTTTTCTTAAATTCCATATATATGTGTTAGCATACGGTATTTGTCTTTCTCTTTCTGACCTACTTCACTCTGTATGACAGACTCTAGGTCCATCCACCTCACTACAAATAACTCAGTTTCATTTCTTTTTATGGTTGAGTAATATTCCATAGTATATATGTGCCACATCTTCTTTATCCATTCATCCGATGATGGACACTTAGGTTGCTTCCATGTCCTGGCTATTGTAAATAGAGCTGCAGTGAACATTTTGGAACATGACTCTTTTTGAATTATGGTTTTCTCAGGCTATATGCCTAGTAGTGGGATTGCTGGGTCATATGGTAGTTCTATTTGTAGTTTTTTAAGGAACCTCCATACTGTTCTCCATAGTGGCTTTATCAATTTACATTCCCACCAGCAGTGCAAGAGTGTTCCCTTTTCTCCACACCCTCTCTAGCATTTATTGTTTCTAGATTTTTTGATGATGGCCATTCTGACTGGTGTGAGATGATATCTCATTGTAGTTTTGATTTGCATTTCTCTAATGATTAGTGATGTTGAGCATTCTTTCATGTGTTTGTTGGCCATCTGTATATCTTCTTTGGAGAAATGTCTATTTAGGTCTTCTGCCCATTTTTGGATTGAGTTGTTTGTTTTTTTGTTATTGAGCTGCATGAGCTGCTTATAAATTTTGGAGATTAATCCTTTGTCAGTTGCTTCATTTGCAAATATTTTCTCCCATTCTGAGGGTTGTCTTTTGGTCTTGTTTATGGTTTCCTTTGCTGTGCAAAAGCTTTGAACTTTCATTAGGTCCCATTTGTTTATTTTTATTTCCGTTTCTCTAGGAGGTGGGTCAAAATGGATCATGCTGTGATTTATGTCATAGAGTGTTCTGCCTATGTTTTCCTCTAAGAGTTTGATAGGTATCTTTGATATTGTAGGAAATCATTAGATTCCTCTCAACTAAAACCTGACTCAGAAGGGCTGGCGGACTTGCCCAGCACAGTGCTTCTCAAACTCTCTGTGGCGGTGGACACATTCTTTTATTCCTTTTCCAGTTGGTCGTGGATCAGTACTTCTGTAAAATACAATAAAAATAAATGACCAGAAAAGTGAAATAAAAAGCATTTGAAATACTACCTAATTTTTTATTATTATAGTCATCAGACATAAAACTACTCTGTGAAATTGCTGTGAGAGTTTCTAAACGCTTCCCCTCATGTTCTGTGTCTCGTCGTGGACCAGCACGGACAACAGTCTGTACCTAGGCCTAGTAGCATCCTCGTATTTTTCACTGCATCTCCATACCTTCCTGACAACCCAATCAGAGAACAGGCGGCATTGCCTTTCAAACTAACGTACAACAGCAACTTAACAGAACTCACTTATTCACCCTTATCCAGAGCAAGGGAGGAGTTGGAAGATTTTGCTTCTGAGCTGAATATAGGGTTGGGATAAATAGAAAAGGAGCTGTATTCAAAATTAAAAAGCAGAGTTGATGGCAGTACCAGTTTAATGAAAATAAGGTTTCAAATGTTTGACCCTAAGCATATAATTAAAAGTTTGTTGCAGATGATATTTTCTAATCAGCTCATACTACAAAAAGTTCAAAATTAAATTATTTTTGTCTTTGAATTTGGGGCAGGAATGAACCAATTACAGGACGTCTTCATGTTCATGAAATATTCAATAGGTATAGAACCTGGAGAGCTTAGTAAAATAGTAGACTTGAACCCATTGCCTTATTCTCCCTTTCTTTTTAGTTGCCCTTTTGAAAGAGGGCTGATGGTAATTTTGTCTCCCAAGCCTCAATGCATATTGAGGAGAGATTAACTAAATAAACACGCTGGACTGGGGAGCAAAAGACCCAGTTATCATCTTGTCACTATTTACTAGCCATCTGGCCTTAAGCAGGTCATTTTAGACCTCAGTTTTCTCTTCTTAAGATGGGAAGACTGTTACTATCTGTCTTCCTCACAGGATTCCTGGGAGGACCAGGTTAATTAGCTAGTGGGCTTAGGAGGCCATCAGGCATGTATGCACACACAACTGTGTGTGTGTGTATATATATGTGTGTATATATGTATATATATATGTAGATGTGTGTGGCATTAGTCTTCATTTTTCTTAAACATTTATTTTCTTGAACTGTCTTGAAATACGCATTCTAAGCTCATTGTTAACCCATTCCATGTATATATTATGGTCCTTTCTCACCCCGCTCCCAGTTCACCCATAACTTTAAGTGTATAATGATTTTTATTCTTGTTTGGGTTTTTTGTTTTTTCTGTTTTGGGGTTATTTTTAATTGAAGTATAGTTTCTGTACAACATTATATGTTACAGGTGTACAATTCTTGTTTTCAATAGTAGGTGAAAGTATTATTTAAATGCCATCTCTGAGAATTAACCTCCTTGTCCAATGGTGCTACGTAAGCATTGCTGTGGCCCTAAGCTTGAAGGGCTGGATAAAAGGAACCCCTGCCTCTGAAGGCTCTGGGCCAGCACACACACACACACACACACACACGCATGCCCCCACACACATATACCCACACACACACATGCATGCAGGTACACCCATGCTGGGGGGGGGGCCTTGACACTCCCGCTAGCCACACCCTCAGATTTCTGCACGACAGCACTTCATTGTCATGGTTATGCTCCACAAATGGTCGTAATGGGGCTTCCTTTGGAGAACAGTGATTGCAAATGAGAAGAGGTCATTGCCCTGAGAGCAAAGAAGCAGGTGGTCTCAAGGCTGTGACACTTGGCAGAACCTAGATGGGTCTGGACAATTTGAATCTAAATATGAAGTGCTGGGGCTTCCCTGGTGGTGCAGTGGTTGGGGGTCCACCTGCCGATGCAGGAGACACGGGTTCGTGCCCTGGTCTGGGAAGATCCCACATGCCGCGGAGCGGCTGGGCCTGTGAGCCATGGCCGCTGAGCCTGCGCGTCCGGAGCCTGTGCTCCGCAATGGGAGAGGCCACAACAGCGAGAGGCCCGTGTACCGCAAAAAAAAAAAAAATTAAATAAATAAATAAATACGAAGTGCTGGAAATGGAAAAGCACTTTTCACCCTAGTAGACTGGAAGGGTCTGCATTAGCCCCTGGAGGAGTCATTTGTGGCTCGAGGACAGGTTAGGAGAATTAGGGACCCTCATTCATTTCTCATCGATCCATCCATTCACATATTTATTGAGCACCTGTCATGAACCAGCCCCAGTGCTTTGTGCTGCGCAGAGAGGCAGTGAAAAAATAGTCTGGGTCCCTGCTCGTGAAAATTACAGATAATTACAACGCACAGAATGGCTTCAGCAGACTTTCTCCCCTCTTCTGCTCTCTTTGAAGGCGTACGCAGTGTGATAGTCAGAGAAAGTTGTAGAAAAGCAGCTTGAGTTTATTTTTACCTTTCCACGGCTATAGCTGTGATCCACTCAGTCCGCTGTGATGCAGCTTCTGCTCTCTCTGCGCTCCTCTGAGATGTTCTTTGAAATGTCTCTGGCCGGTTTCTGTTGCTGTTACAGACGACTGAGCTAGCAGGATTGAGGGAAGCAGCTGGCAGGCCAGAGCGAGGACCTGGCTCCATCCTCTGCTCCAGGGCCTCGTTCTCGCTGGAGCTGGACCCTTTCAGGGACACAAATACTAGCATGTCATGTTGGTCTTGCAAAGGCTGCTTCATGAGAATGGAATCAGGAGCAATGGAAGGTGGATAGCTGGGGCTGTTTTGGGCAGGCACCAATTGTCAGTGTACTGGATATTCATTTCCATGAGTCTGTCTCCTTAGTGCATCTGTGAATTTCTTTTCTAATAATGTTTTGCCCACAGAGGACACATGGTTAATGCTGATTGGTTTCAGCACTTTGAGATAGAATCTAGATATCAGCACTCTGCACCTTCCAGTATAAACACCTTTGTTAGAAAGTACAGCCCTGCGGGTATTCCCAGAAACTCTGTGATAAGCACGGTCGGTATTGAGGAGTTGTGAGTGGTGTGGGCCCCCTGATCTAACAGTTATGAAGCAGGAGGCCTGAAACCATGACTTAACTCCTCTGCAGGTGGGAGAGGCTGGGCTGAGGGAGAAATCAGCACCTGTTCATCCTTGATGCTCTGATGAGCCCAAGGCTGCTGTGCTGGACACACACTTGTTAGTTCCTCAGGCTAACAAGGTTGATGTGGGAGGTACTTTCTGTGCCATTCCCCTTTCCCTGAATGTGTTCCTTTATACACCCAGGTTGTCTCAGGCACTTGGGAGACAGAGGTGAGCAGAAAGTAGCCTATTGCATGTAGACTTGGAAAGGGCTTTGGAGGTCATCCCCATCCCACCTCGGACCACCAGCATCCCCCCACCCCAGCTGCCATCACAACGATATGCTTGTACTGGTGCCCGTTTTTACCTATGTTGGATGCATGTGCCAGTGGGTTTCCTGCTTTCCTGGTAGTCTGGAACCTTTGACAGTGGACAGGAGGAAAATAGGAGGAGTGAATATTCATTTGGCTTCTCTTCTCCTGTCCTTTATTTCAGAGCTTTAGGGAGAGCTGATATCTCATTTTCTGCTGTGGTCCCCAAGTCAACTTAACTTCTCTAAACTCTATTACCTAGCTAATGGTTGCATTTGTGTGGATAAATGAGGAAATGT
Source organism: Tursiops truncatus (assembly GCF_011762595.2). Classification (NCBI taxonomy): domain Eukaryota; kingdom Metazoa; phylum Chordata; class Mammalia; order Artiodactyla; family Delphinidae; genus Tursiops; species Tursiops truncatus. The sequence continues at coordinate 10,549,420 of NC_047050.1, read as the reverse complement.
ATACTTTTGGGTAAAGAATACAACTTTCAGAAATGTTTACGTCAATTTAGGCTTTCGATGAAGCTATGGATGTTTCTGTAGAATATTTAAATAATACCTAAGCTGTTTACATGACTCTTCTCACTATTGTGGTTAAGCTGCCTCTGCCTCCACCCCTGAACAGCATGTATCCCAGGAGTGGCTCCATCCCGCAGCACTGAACTGTTCATAAAACCAGGAGGGAGGATGGCGTGGTGGGTTCCGTGCAAAGTGGCACATGTGCAGTCCCTTCATACTGTGAGTATTCAGTTCCATTTCTTACTGGAAGGCATAAAACAAATTGCTTATGTGCATGTTTAAACCACAAAAATGTCCTGGCAGAAAGAGAATGCGTGGGGATATTTCTTTCCACAACCCACAGTGGAATGAACAGGAAAAGTAGTTCCAGCTAAAGGAGAAGCATAAGCCTGCCGTGGACAATCTCTTCAATTTCCAAAATGTATTTTCCACATTCTTTTTTGAATACAAAAAGTCTCAAATATTTCTCCAACCACAGCTCAACATATATATGTTATTGAAAATGTGTGTTACTCCTTCACATCTGGGAAAGAAAAATTCTTTTGGGGGTGTGTGTGTGTCTTTAACCAGTATTTTCGAAGCAGAAAACGGGATTACAGATTACAAGGACCTTAGAATTTCTTGAGTTCAAAGTAGGCTGTGAATAAGAGTGGCTGTCTGTCCACCGCCCCCCCCCCCACCAAATATACAGCATCTGGGTTAATTCATTACTTTTTTTTTTAACATCTTTATTGGAGTATAATTGCTTTACAATGGTGTGTTAGTTTCTGCTGTATAACAAAGTGAATCAGCTATACATACACATATATCCCCATATCCCCTCCCTCTTGTGTCTCCCTCCCACCCTCCCTATCCCACCCCTCTAGGTGGTCACAAAGCACCGAGCTGATCTCCCTGTGCTATGTGGCTGCTTCCCACTAGCTATCTATTTTACGTTTGGTAGTGTATATATGTCCATGCCACTCTCTCGCTTTGTCACAGCTTACCCTTCCCCTTCTCCGTGTCCTCAAGTCCATTCTCTAGTAGGTCTGTGTCTTTATTCCTGTCTTACCCCTAGGTTCTTCATGACATTTTTTTGTTCTTAAATTCCATATATATGTGTTAGCATACGGTATTTGTTTTTCTTTTTCTGACTTACTTCACTCTGTATGGCAGACTCTAGATCCATCCACCTCACTACAAATAACTCAATTTCGTTTCTTTTTATGACTGAGTAATATTCCATAGTATATATGTGCCACACCTTCTTTATCCATTCATCTGTCCATGGACACTTAGGTTGCTTCCATGTCCTGGCTATTGTAAATAGAGCTGCAATGAACATGGTGGTACATGACTTTAAATCATGGTTTTCTCAGGGTATATGCCCAGTAGTGGGATTGCTGGGTCGTATGGTAATTCTATTTTTGGTTTCTTAAGGAACCTCCATACTGTTCTCCATAGTGGCTGTATCAATTTACCTTCCCACCAACAGTGTAAGAGGGTTCCCTTTTCTCCACACCCTCTCCAGCATTTATTGTTTGTAAATTTTTACATGATGGCCATTCTGACCGGTGTGAGGTGATACCTCATTGTAGTTTTGATTTGCGTTTCTCTAATGATTAATGATGTTGAGCATCCTTTCATGTGTTTGTTGGCCACCTGTATATCTTCTTTGGAGAAATGTCTATTTAGGTCTTCTACCCATTTTTGGATTGGGTTGTTTGTTTTTTTGATATTGAGCTGCATGAACTGTTTGTAAATTTTGGAGATTAATCCTTTGTCAGTTGCTTCATTTGCAAATATTTTCTCCCATTCTGAGGGTTGTCTTTTCCTCTTGTTTATGGCTTCCTTTACTGTGCAAAAGCTTTTAAGTTTCATTAGGTCACATTTGTTTATTTTTGTTTTTATTTCCATTTCTCTAGAAGGTGAGTCAAAAAGGATCTTGCTGTGATTTATGTCATAGAGTGTTCTGCCTATGTTTTCCTCTAAGAGTTTGATAGTGTCTGGCCTTACATTTAGGTCTTTAATCCATTTGGAGTTTGTTTTTGTGTTTGGTGTTAGGGAGTGTTCTAATTTCATTCTTTTACGTATAGCTGTTCAGTTTTCCCAGCACCACTTATTGAAGAGGCTGTCTTTTCTCCATTGTATATTCTTGCCTCCTTTATCAAAAATAAGGTGACCGTATGTGCGTGGGTTTATCTCTGGGCTTTCTGTCCTGTTCCACTGATCTATATTTCTGTTTTGGGGCCAGTATCATACTCTCTTGATTACTGTAGCTTTGTGGTATAGTCTGAAGTCAGGGAGCTCATTTTTCTTTCTCAAGATTGCTTTGGCTATTCGGGGTCTTTTGTGTTTCCATACAAGTTGTGAAATTTTTTGTTCTAGTTCTGTGAAAAATGCCATTGGTAGTTTGATAGAGATTGCATTGAATCTGTAGATTACTTTGGGTAGTAGAGTCATTTTCACAATGTTGATTCTTCCAATCCAAGAACATGGTATATCTCTCCATCTGTTTGTATCATCTTTAATTTCTTTCATCAGTGTCAGTCCATTACTTTTTAAATAGAGCATTTTATCATAAAGATGGGAATCTTGATAGCGTCAAATAGGTGGTTTTATTTTCCAGAATATGTAGAGTTGGGCCATTCTTTTAGAGTTAGAAAAAAAGGGTATTACATCACAGTGTATTTCTTCTTATTTATGAAGAGAAGATATATTTAATGTCATAAGTACACAGCTAAAATGTATTTGAGGCATTTTCCAGAGTGGAGATACCGCTTGAAACCCAGAATAAGATAACTTTTTTGCTGGACTATTAGCCAATTTGGAGTTGTGTGTAATCAATACAGACAATGGATAGTTCAACACGGACTGATTTAATTAATAAATAATAGTGCAGAAAGGGGAAAGTACACTATTACGCTTTTTATGATTTGGGGGATACTAATGTCTCTGGATATATGTCCGCAAGTGTCAGTATAGAAGCCAAGTCCTTGTGGTTCCTGTCAAGAAAGTAGGGGCAATGTGTGTGGGTTCGTCGTGAAGGAATTCAGTTACTAATATGTCTAAGAAAAGCCTAGAAATAAAATTGAATTTACCATTCACTTATGAGTATTTTGAATTTATATAAGTGTTTACTTCATTATTTCTTTAAATAACAAGTACCAGGAAGACGTTATAAATATCTTATATTTTAAAGTTTGATGTTCATACATATTATAAAGCATTTATCTCAAAAAAGTATGTAATATATTTGGAGACAAATAAGAATACTTTTAAAGGTAAAAGCATTTGCACAGCTATTTTATAAAACCTAGTTGATACTAGGAAAGCAATGAAAGGCTGTTTCAACTTAATGACAGACGTCTCAAAATCTATTTTTAAGTTAACAGCTTTTTAGCACCCAGTGCCTAGAAAACCAGAACCCCAGAAACTTGCACTTCAGCAAAAGTTGGACTCCTGAGAGCTTCCTGGGAGCTGTGCATTGTATCGTAAAATGAAGTGTAAACTCGTCATAGGTCATAGGTGTGTCTTTTTCATTCCGTGTATCCTCAGCATCCAGCGTTACGTCTGACATGTAATCTATATGTAATCAATATTTATCGCTAAATAAATGGGTGAATTTTTTAAAAAAAAGGAAGGGAGGAAGGAAAGAAAGGTCCTAGAAAATGGAAAAGCTTCACAAAAAGCTAGTTTTCAGTGCTTTTTCCATATTAATTGTAGCCGTGATAGCCCCTATCTCTAAAGCTTTGCTTGGGGAGGTGCAGAGGAGGGGCAGGGAGTGCTCCTGCAGGAGCTGCCATGACACTGTCACAGGTACCGTGATCCAGCTTGAATCTGGGGTTTTATGTGCAGGCATCTATGTTATCACCATGGCTGTCACTGAGTCGGGAAATGAGTTTTATGCTGATGATAGGAGCTGAGAGCATAGGAACAACGGCTGAGTATAATTATTTGGTACTGAATGCACTTGTCTGTGTTGTGATATAGGATGAGGGAACTCTGCAAGCCCAGGAGATGGCTGGGAAGGGCAGCGTGACCTGCAGGGTGCCCTGTCTCCGTCCCCTGTGCTAGCAGCTTTAGTGAGCTCATACTGAAGAGAATCTTACAGGCAACCTAAGGTAAATCCACTGGGATGCAAGAGAGAGATTTTTATCTAGGGAAAAGACCTGCAATGAACGAGTGTGGCTTTTATTATTTATTACTCCTTTCCACAGTGTTGAAAGCAGGTGGAGCTGTTTTCCCAGCTATACAGAGTGAAAATGGACACAAGAAAAATACTTGAAGAAACTTTGAATTATCCAAGGACTAATTTTTTTTAAGAAAAATTTACATTTGTTGAGCATCTGTTATGTGCCACATACCTTTAGATGCTATCGAATTTTGGGGGGGGGGGTGCGTTTATTTTTTTTTAAATTGAGATATAATTTACACACTGTAGCATTCACGTTTTAAAAGTGTACAGTTTTCAGTATATTCACAAGGCTGTGCCACCATCACCACTGCCTGATTCTGGAACATTTTCATTACCTCCAAAAAAGAGCTCGTTAGCTACTCCCCATTCTTCTCTCCCCTCATCCCTAGGTAATCACTAATCTATTTTCCGTCTCTGTGGATTTGCCTGTTCTGGAAACTTTGCCTCGTACAGTACATGGCCTTTTGTGTCTGGCTTCTTTCGCTTAGCATAATGTTTTCAAGGTCCATCCGTATCTTGGCGTATAACTGTACTTCATTCCTTTTTTATGGCGGAATAATATTGTGAACAATGGAATAATAATATGAACAATGGAATAATATTCCATTGTGTGGATATACCATATCTGTTTATCCATTCATCAGTTGATAGACATTTGGATTCCACTTTCTGGCGATTATGAATAATGCTGATATGACCATTTGTGTGCAGGTTTTTGTGTGGATCTATGTTTTTGTTTCCCGTGGTGGTACCTAGGAGTGGAACTGCTGGGTCATATGATAACTCTGTGTTTAACTTTTTGAGGACCTGCCAGGCTATTTCCCACAGTGGTTGTACATTTTACAGCCATTTTAGTTAAGTGTGAGGTGGCATCTCATTGTGGTTTCGATTTGCATTTCTCTAATGACCAGTGATGTTGAGCATCTTTTCATGTGCTTATTTTCCTGTGTGAATATCTTTTTTAGAGAAATGTCTGGGAAGTAGAGTTGTTTGGTATTTTTATGCATTTCTGAATTATTCAGGAGACAAAAATTAAGGCAGACTTTAATTCAAACCATCACCAGATATTTATTAAGCACTTTCTATGTGCCTGCTGGTCACTGCTTGGGAAGATGGCATTCATAGATACTTTGGGGTGAGATCGTCTCTGAACTTGGAAGAAGTTTTTGAATGCTGATTATGACCTTACGTATTTTAAAAAATAAATCTCTTTATCTTGTCTGAATTCTGCAATAAATTACATCTTAGCATTATTTCTACTGCTTCGAGACTCTATTAAATTATTTATTTAAGGCCTTACAACATGTTTATTATGTACCAGGCATTTTGGTAAGCCCTTTATAAATGTGAATTCATTTAATTCTCATTACAATCAATAGTAGATATTCCCATCATCCCCATTTTACAGATGAGGAAGCTGAAGCAAAAGGAGATCGCAGGTAACTTGCTCAGCCTCACACAGCAAGTGAGGCCGTATGGTTCTGGACCACCTGTTTCGTTCTTTTGTTTGTTTTTTAGCGGCTTAAAACCATAGAAGTTTATTATTTCCTAAGATCCTGTGAGATGACTGGCTCAACTGGGCAGTTCTGTCCCAGGTGACATGGACTGTTGCTGGGCTCACCTGGGCTTGAACATCCAAGATGGCGCACTCACGCTGCTGAAACTTGGGTGGGAGTTGATCTGGAGCTGTCAGTGTGAGCACCTCAGACCTCCTTCACGTGGCATCTTCACATGGCTTGGGCTCTCATAACATAGCGGCTTCCAAAAGGTTGCAAGTGGAAGCTGCCAGTACTCTTCAGGCTTGGGCTTAGATGTCTCAGAACAGCACTTGGGCTGCTTTCTACTGGTAAAGGCCCGTCCAGACTTAAGGTGAGGACAAAGAAACTCCGCCTTTTGTGAGAAGCAGCTCTCCCATGCAGGGAGGAGAACAACACTGAGGACCATCTCCAGAGAGCAGCTACCTCAGACACGAAGTGATCTTTGTCTAGTTTTAAGAATTTTCCAGAAATATAGCAAAGGTATAAACCAAGGGAAATTTGACCTTTGTTTTGTTTGCAATTTCATTCATTATATTTGAGTCACTAATATAACACACCCACATCAGTGTTTGTAGTTGTCCCATTCATGGTGAGTCAGCGTTTAGATTCACATATCTGATTGCTTCTCTTTTTTTTCTGGGCCACCTGTTTTACAGCACCGTGTTCTTCTGTCTCTCTTATGCTGTGTTGTCTCTTGAATACCCAGTATTTGGAATGAGGAATGTATAAGTTCAATCGTGCATTTATTTGACAAAGGTTTGTTGAATGCTACCCTGTGCCAGTCACTGCTCTAGACTCTGAGGAAGCACCATTGGGGACATTGAATAGACCCCCCCCCCCCGTCCTCGTGGGATTTCCCTTTTAGTGGACCAAACAGACCATATCCTGTAACCAGGGGAGAGAGGCTGATGGTGGTGGAAGGAGTGTTTAAGTAGGAGTCAGGGGCAGCTTTTCTCAGTAGGTGATATTTAAACAGCAACGGGAATGAAGTGAACCACAGGGGTGTCTGGACGAACAGCATTCCAGACTGAAGAACCTGCAGATGCAAAGGCCCTGAGGTCGGATACTGTTTGCTCCGTTCCTCATTCCAACCACTGAGAGCCGGGTGGGGTGGGGGGACTTATATCTGAAACAAGCTTATGCCTCACTGATTTCTCCTCAAACACTCTTCTCTTCCTGCTTCCTTGTTCAGCTGCTACTTCCTGGGCTGCTTCTTCTCAGTCTCCTTTCCTACGTCCCCACCTCTGGGTACCTCTGAACACTGGAACCCCTTGAGCTCGGTTTGAAGACCCTCCTCTTCTCTCCTCGTGCCCCAGCTTGGGGTCTTACCCAGCTCCATGGTAACCATGGATACCACCTACACCCTGAAAACCCCTAAGCTTGAATCTCCAGACTGGACCTCTCTCCCCCTGAACGCCAGGCTCGTAATCCTACTGCCCATTTTTTTTTTTTTTGCGGTACGCGGGCCTCTCACTGCTGTGGCCTCTTCCATTGCGGAGCACAGGCTCCGGACGCGCAGGCTCAGCGGCCATGGCTCACGGGCCCAGCCGCTCCGCGGCATGTGGGATCCTCCCGGACCGGGGCACGAACCACGTCCCCTGCATCGGCAGGCGGACTCTCAACCACTGCGCCACCAGGGAAGCCCTCTACTGCCCATTTAACATCTCCAGTCAGAGGTCTAATAGCATCTTAAACTTAACCTATCCAAGTGCACTCAACTCTTCTACCCAAAATGAATTTGGGGTTTTATGTGCAGGTGGGTGCCTTTTGGTTAGTGCCCCTACTTTAAAAGCGTCCACTTGCTCACTTTGGCCTATAGGATGACTGTTGCTGCTTAGCCTCGCTTTCCAGACGCTTCACAACCTGGCTTATCCCACTTCTCCTCCAGCTTTGTCTTCCACCATCCACACCCACAATCCCAGACGGACTGGGCTCTGTCAATCTGGCACTGGTGAGCGACGTCTGCCATCCCCTCTGCCTGGCCTCTCATCTCTTCCCTTTCACTCCCTAACGGAAGCTTACCCATCCTCAAATGCACAGCTCAGACGTTATGTTCTGTAAAAAGCTTTCCTCTGCTACTCCAGTAAGGACTCTACTGGGCTTTTCTCTTAGTATTTGTATTATTCAGGGTCCTCCAGAGAAACAGAACCAATAGACCAATAGAATATATACATATATATATATATATTTATATAGAATATATATAGAGAATATAGAATATAATATTATAACATGTAATTGCTATATAGATAATATATATAATATTCTATATATATATATACAGAATATATATATTTTATATACAGGGGTGTGTGTGTGTGTGTGTGTGTGTGTGTGTGTATACACACGTATCTGAGAGAAAGAACTTTTAAGGAATTTAAGACTCATGCAATCATGGAGCTGGTAAGTCTGAAGTTTGCAGGGCTGTAAGAGTCGATGTCACAGCCTTAAGTCCAAAATCCATACAGCAGGCGAGTAGGCAGGAAACCCAGGCAGAGTTTCTGTGTTGCAGTCTTGAGGCAGCATTGCTTCTTCCTCAGGAAATCAGTTCTGATGTTAAAGCCTTCCACTGATTGGATGAGGCCCACCCACATTATGGCAGGTAATCTGCTTTACTTCAAATCAGCTTACTGTAAATGCTAATCACATCCATCAGTACCTTTACATCAATATCTGAACTAGTGTTTGGCCAAGCAACTGGACACCAGAGCCCATCCAAATTATCCATTAGAATAAATTCATTACTTGCTCATGCTAGGCTTCTCCTTTGGCCACAACTCAGTGCTATACTTATACATCGGACCTTCTATTCCAAACGTGTATTAGTTATTCATTGTTGTATAATAAGTTCCCTCCCCCCCCGCCCCATTCATTCTCTCAGTTTCGAGGTTTGGGATCTGGGAGTGGCTTAGCCAGCTGGTTCTCGCTCAGGGTCTCTAGCGAGGTGGCAGTCACAATATTGACTGGAGCTGCAGCCATCTCGAGATTTGACTGGGGCTGAAAAATCTGCTCACATGACTGTTAGCAGACCTTAATCCCTCGCTGGGTGTTGGCCAGAGACCAAGCTGCTCAGCCTGCAGGCCTGTGCAACATGGCGGCTTGCTTCCCAGAACAAGTGGTCTGAAGAGAGAGGGGAAGAGAGAGAACCCAAAACAGCAACCAGCCTCTTACGACCTATTCTTGAACGTCAAATACCTTCACTTCTCCCGTGTATTTGTCACACGAACCCATCCTAGCCTGGGGGTGTGTGGAGAGGACTACAGGAGGCTGTGAACAGCCTTCCTTCGGCTACCTCAGAAGGAGAACCTTGTCACATCAGCTTTTTTCCCCTACCACGAGGTATGGTGTATGGTACATACAAGACTTGCAATCAGTGGACGTTTGTGGAGTGAATAACTGACCGAATGAGGAATCAGGCCCAGAGAATATGAAGTCGTGCTGAAATTATGATTGCATTTCGCACTGGAAAATAATGTGCAAAAAAGAAGAGTAAGAGTTTCTTCTCCTAGATTATTGGAGGTGTTTTCGTTGCTATTTTACCCTCTAATCATTTGGGTCCACAAATATTTTAAAAATCATATTTAAGGGAAAGACTGACTGAATCACTTTGCTTTTCTCCAAACAATTAGTTTCCACTGAAAAAAAAGTTGGGATTTTTTTTTTCTCTTTTTGGTGGGGTGGATGTTGGGTGACCTCTGGGTCAACAGGGAAGGTAGTTTTGATATGGAACCAGGTAGAGTGCACCTGGGTGGTACTGGTTACAACCATGCCGAGTTTAAATGGCTCAAGCACACTGGGCACTGAGATTCTTATGGAAAATAAGAATCTTATTTTTCTTAATAAGATGGGGGGATGATTAAGAAAACCTTACTTTCTCACAAATATAACACAGAATTGTTAAATGTTGCTTCAACTGTTCATTTCAATTTTAAATGCTAGAGAAAAGTGAAAGCATGCAATGGTCAGTATCATCTGGGTCTTTTTACTGCCATATAATGTGCTTCATTGAAACCATATTTCTGGCTGAAATATCAGAAATTTGTGTTACTGGCGACAGTGTTGCCACCTTTCTTTATTTTCTGTTTTTAATTTTCGAGGGGCCCGTGCATTGGTTTATTGGGAATTCTTACAAATCGGAGAAACTTTTATTTTCTAAATGAAACAGTACCCCATTGCTACAGGATACATAAGTTTTGATTTCATATGTTTAATTTAAATAAAGTAGAAATATGGGGACTTCCCTCCTCACAGACCTGAGTGTGGCAGGAATTGTCATGTTTCCCTCTGATGAGAAGTTGAGGGACTAGTCTAGCTTCTCAGTGGGAACAGCTGAAAGGAACATATCAGGAAAGAAAGAGTGTATTTAAAAGGAATGCTTAACTGGTTAGACAAACTAAAATAAGCATGTACAACATTGGAGAGAAAAATGAAGGTGTGATGAAAGAAAAAGTGTAGTTTCCTACAGAATGGCTGGGAAAAGAAGAGTTGGTTTTCTTAATGCTCCACTAAGCATAAAAATAAAACCCTCTATACTTGAAAAAAAAAAGTAAGGGGAAAAGGTTTTCCATTCCCTTTAACAGAAAGGGAAATTAGAAAGCAAGAAAAAAGTTGAAAAACACGTGACAATTTCTATAAAAAAGAATGAGCCATCTCTGCTAGAATTCACTGAATTGAGCCTTTTGCCCCAAATGTGTTTTTTTTTAAAGAATTGTATTTACCTGATAGCAACTGATTTGATTTTGAAATATAAACATATTTTCAAAAGCAAGAAAACGTGTTTAAAGGTTGTTTCCATCTATCGACATAGCACAGATCATAGGAAAGGACTCTTGCTTATTCTGTGGGTCTCAGGGAGCTGCCACCTGCAGAGGTCAAGGCTAATAGGTGTTTGCTCAAGGGTAAGCGTGAAGGCAGACGTCTTCCTTTAACAAAGGGCTTGCTCATTGTTTCCTGACCGTCAGCCCTAGTCACTGGCCAGTGAAGCCATGATGGTAGAAATCCCTGTCTACTTCCACAAGAAGTCAGTAAGGTCTATTGCAGAAGAGACTTCTTGATCAGCCCTTCCTCCTTCAAGCTGACTTTTGGATGAATGAATGAATGTGGGGAAAATGGGCATTCTAGTTGGACTATCTTAATGAAGTTGAATTTAAACAGGAAGGTTATGAAAGTTTTACAGGTCTATGAATCATCAATTCTACCTTTCCTGCCCCCTTGAAACTCAAAACACCCAAGACGGTCACAGATGTGCAACAAATACATTCTTAAGAGTCTCTTGCCCAGTTGCCATTAGCTGTCTTGCTTTTCAGAAATTGGCCCCACGATCTCCTTGCATCTCTCTCTCTCTGACTCCTCGATAGATAGATGATAGATAGATAGATAGATAGTCAGATAGACAGATACACACGCACACAATGGCCTTGCATATGTGGCATTGCTGTTTAACAAAAGCAGTTTCCTTAAGTTCTATAAGAGTCCTGATTTCTGATTTCTTGGGATATGAAAAGTCTCTGCAGACCTCATCACATATGGATAGGATCCCTTCTGAAACATTGCAGTCTTTGCACACAGACATGGCTGTCAGTGTATATTCTCTACCTCAAAGCTGTATTTTCCTCTTTATTTCTCTGTAGATGGTATAATCATCACTAGCAGCAGTCATGTGACCACACACTGATGGTAGACATTGTTTTGCTCTGCGTATCACTGCATGTACTCCCACCTCTTGGCTTGTCCAGAGTATTCCAGAGGAAAGCTCATCTTGGCTCATTGTAGGTGAAATGCCCACCCTGGGCCAATCTACTGAAACCAAGACCAGGTCATATTAGCACATGGCAGCTCCTGTGTGGATGGTGGCAGCAGCAGTTCCTGGATGACATGGGTGTCCACTGAGTCATTGTGGATGAGCCAGCATTTAATTTGTAACTAATAAATTGGCTTTGTTGTCACAAAAAGGAGCTTTTGGGAACACGATAGGTGCCTTCTTTTGTTCTAATGACTTTTTTAGGGATAAAGAATTGATGCTAAATAAATTCTGCTGGATTAGTGACCCCAAGTACCCTGTAAGGTCTAATTCTTTTAAGGGCTTAGGGCAGGGCAGCTGGTGGGTGCTCAGCCTTGGTGCGGGTGGACAGCAGTTCTTACTCACTCATAACATACCCGCACTCTGCCTCTCAACAGACAGGCAGTGGAGCCTAACCCTGGGCTACATGTGTGGGAGGTTTTGTTCATAGTCTCAGACATGGAGTGATACAAAGGCAAAGTCAGGGTGGAATGAGCCATAAAGGCAGGACATGCAAATCAGAGCCTCTGTCCTAAGCATTTAGGCAGAGGGGGAATTTAGGTAGGAGACAAGAGCTTGGAATTGATGTGCCAAAGAAGAGCAAAAATATCTAGACAGGAGGGTAGAAACAGAATTAGCTAGAATTATGCCTTAGCCACAAGCAATCCTTCTGGGATTCCTTTAAACCTTGGGAGGGAACCATGAAAGGCACTAAAGGAGCTGATTCTGACACCACAATAATAGTAACAATAATAAGAGCAGCTAATATTATCAGATGCTTTCTGTGTGCCGGCATGCGTGCTGACTGCTTTATAACAATGATCTCATTTGGCAAGACCAGGTTTTTATATTGAGTTTATTTTAAAATGGAGACCCTATGATCCATTTCTACGTGAAGAAATCCAGGACTGCGGCTCCTTCTTACGCATTCCTTTCAGCCTGACCCTTTGGGAATATTTTGATGAATCCTTAATTTTCTGACATGCAATGATTTTAGATTAGATTTTTAATGTGATGGTGATAGAGCTTTTACGGCTTGTCCTCCTCAGTTGCTTGAGAACGTTCTGGTGAGCAGTTAGTTTGGTACTTCTCTGTAATTATCATTTCTCTGGCAATTGGCTAATATCATCATCAGGAAATCATTGCTTTCTTTAGCCCTTAAAAATGTGCTGTTTACCTCCTTTCTATGGGTTTTTGGTAAGAAACTTTTAGTTCTTATTTAGCTGTTATTTAAATGTTACTGTTATCTCTATGACAAGTCAGCATATTATTTTGAACAGTTCTAAAGGGTTTCCTTCCTTTCTTAGGGTTTTTGATTGTCCAGTGAGCACGAGACTGCTTTGTTCCGAATATTAATGACCAGTTAGGGCAGGAAGCACCACTTTTTGTTTGGAATCTCTTTTGCCATGAGTGTGTATTTTTTTTCCCTGGAACTCAAAATATTGTATGAGTATTAGGCTTCTAACCATCTTAATGCAAATTGCACACGTAAATATATTTTGTCTAGTGGGCTTTTCTGTTAACATTTCTGAGTTTTTGTTTTCGCAGCACAGTGTGTGCTGCCTTTTACATTAGAACAAAAGCCCCCAAATGTCGGCTCATCAGCTGACAATACCAGTTTTGTCTCTTAATTAGAAAAGAGAATAAAGCTGTTTAGGGGTGTCAATAAAATGACAGATGCATCATTAGCAGACGGTGATGGTGGATCAGTTCTGTGCAAATACTTGGAATGGAATTAATAGGAATTTCTGCGAGCATATTTAAATCACAAGCTTGAGGGGGGAGAAGGCAGTGTTTTAATGCAGTGAACTAGTAAAAAAACGGGAGTGAACGACCATTTAAGACGGAATTAAAAGTGCAAGAGAAATCAAGTTGCAATAGAGACTGTATTCCTAAGAAATGTATATACTATTAATAGATCACAAATGAGCCGTTGTGGATATTGTATGATTAATTCATTTAATAAATACTTATTGAGGGTCTACTACATGCCAGGTGGTAAATTTAATGAGAGTTTAAAGTCCAAAGCCAATGTGACTGCCCCTTGTAATTAGGAGGACAAAATTGCAATCCAGCCATAAATCTCTGAAGAGATTCTTTGAAACCTCTTGCGTTGGATGGTCTCAAACTGTGTAAAATCCAGGTCACTCAGTGAGATTCAAGGGAGAATGCCATGTAGTCTGTATTTCCTGGATGGTTGGCAGGTGCATGTGGGTGTGTGATGCACAAGATACTATGTCATGTTATTCTGTGATCAGGAAGCACTTAACTCACGAGACTAAACACTGTACTTGTCAATTATTATATTCCCAGGGCTTAAAATAGTGCCACCAAAAAGTAGGCACCAATAAATATTTACTAATGAATGGTTGAGCAAAGAATACATATGAAACTGAAGACAAACCATAGACTAATTGGATACGTTTTAAGTATATGAATTATTGTGGTAGAAGACCTTCATTTTATTTGAAATCTATTCGTTTGCTTATTCGTTCTGTGGACACACAGAACATCAGAGCTGTTCCATGCACTGTGCTAGGACTGAGAGTTAAGAAATGAAACAGAGTCCCTGACCTCAAGGAGCCCCCAGTGTTTTTTTTCAATGCGTTTCTTCTTTTTATTGGAGTAGAGTTGATTTACAATGTTGTGTTAGTTTCAGGTGTACAGCAGAGTGATTCAGTTATACAGACATATGTATTTATTTTTTTCAGATTCCTTTCCCTTATAGGTTATTATAAAATATTGAGTAGAGTTCCCTGTGCTATACAGTAGGTCCTTGCTGGTTATCTATTTTATATATAGTAATGTGTATCTGTTAATCCCAAACTCCTAATTTATCCTTTTCCCCTTTGATAACCATACGTTTGTTTTCTATGCCTGTGGGTTTATTTCTGTTTTGTATATAAGTTCATTTGTATCATTTTTTTAAGATTCCACGTATAAGCGATATCATACGGGATTCGTCTGTCTCTGTCTAAGGAGCCTCCCGTTTAGCCTTTATACGCTGAGTGATTTGGTAACTAGAGATCTACCTGTATCCCCCCATGATGTAGAAGAGTACAAGATGTCCCAGACCTCTGAGGGTTGGCCTTGGAGCTGTGTACAAAAGTCAATTTTTTTGGTAAATCTCTGCAGGAAAAATGTGTCCGCCCTTAAGCAGGACCTGGATACATAATACTGTGGGTGACCCTGGGATTATGCCTGTGTATCTCAGGGGCACCCTCTCAGGCTCTGCTCCCATACTCCCCATGTCAAGCACCTTTGTCCCAGTGTTGGAGCTAGTGTATTTACCACTCAGAAGGGATTTTTACTACTCCTTCTTCTATATGACACAATCATTGGTTGATGAATTATGTAATAATCAGTCATAAGTATTTTCTTAATATTTTTAAAGTCTTTAAAATTACTAAAGAAGTAAATTTGATTTAATAGATATTATTCAAAATCAGTAAAATACTTCATGTATGAACTAAAATTTGCATTTACCAAACAAAAATATAACACTTTGCGGTTTGTACTATTTTGTCTTTTAAAATTTTGAGCTAAATAAAAATTCCAAGGGATTACGTAAAATGACAGAATTGTAACACTGGTTCTGTTGCTTCACCATTGTAACCACTGTGCTATCATATTTATTTAGAATCTACTGTTTAAACACAGAACTATGTAGAACCCCCGGATTGGGAGACATGAATTATTCAAAATGAGTTTACATCCTTTTGAACAGTTAAGAACTTACTCTGGAAATAAAAGCATGGCACTGAGTCTGGGTGTGATAGGAGGGAAACCTGTATGATTGGTAGTTCTCCTGACTTAACTTTCAGGCAGGATACCATGTTTATGAAGGGAAATGTAAGAAAAATGTGCTATTCTGATTAAGCCCAACAATTGCTTAGAATTTAGATCCACAGAAGGTTTTTAGGGTGAGGAGTATATAATCAGGAACATTGTTTAGAATCGCTGGTGTGTGGTGATAAGAAAGGGTAGGCTGGGGCTTCCGTGGTGGCGCAGTGGTTGGGAGTCCGCCTGCCGATGCAGGGGACGCGGGTTCGTGCCCCTGTCCGGGAAGAGCCTACATGCCGCAGAGCGGCTGGGCCCGTGAGCCATGGCCGCTGAGCCTGCGCGTCCGGAGCCTGTGCTCCGCAACAGGAGAGGCCGCAACAGTGAGAGGCCCGCGTACCGCAAAAAAAAAAGGTTAAAGAAAGAAAGTGACAAAAACAACACTAGGGTGACTTTGTGAATTATTGCTCTTATTTACTTACCTAGAGATATGAATTGTCCCAGAGTTTGGAGTGCACATAGAAGTAAAGTGGCCCAAACAGCCAAGTTTAAAGGAATCAGAAAGAATACAGACAAGCAGCCCCAGGAAACTCAGTGGATTGAAACTACCCCTGTTGTGCAGAGCATCATCTCGTAGTTGCTATTCATGATTAAGACCTCCAGTCATAAATTTTTTTTAAGTTATGATTATGCGTGATGATATTGAGTCAGGGAAATTTGTGATAAAATTTTCAAATATTGCTATCCTGAATATTTTGTAATAGCTACGGCTATACAAAGCTGGCGCATCAAAAATATTCCATTTCTCTATGATCCAAAACAAAGGTATTGCTGTATTTTTCATTAACTGGACTTCAGGTGTACATGAATTTTAATTGGTAGTGGCTCTGCTTAGAGCTAGGTTACTATGAAAGATTCTTGTCTTCTAAGAGATCATCATACTAAGTGAAGTAAGTCAGACAGAGAAAGACAAATATCATATGATAGTGCTTATATGTGGAATCTCAAAAAAATTATACAAATGAACTTACATACAAAACAGAGGGCTTCCCTGGTAGTGCAATGGTTGAGAGTCCGCCTGCCGATGCAGGGGACACGGGTTCGTGCCCCAATCCGGGAAGATCCCACATGCCACAGAGCGGCTGGGCCCGTGAGCCATGGCCGCTGAGCCTGCGCGTCCGGAACCTGTGCTCTGCAACGGGAGAGGCCACAACAGTGAGAGGCCCGCATACCGCAAAAAAAAAAAAAAAGTAGATAACCAACAAGGACCTACTGTATAGCAGCAGGAACTATACTCAATATTTTGTAATAATCTAAAAGGGAAAAGAATCTGAAAAAGAATATATATATATATATATATATATATATATATATATATACACACACACACATACACATATACGTATAAAACTGAATCACTTTGCTGTACACCTGAAATTAACACATTGTAAATCAACTATACTTCAATAAAAAATTTAAAAAATAAAAATAAATGAATAAAAGAAAAATTTAAAAAGTTCTTCTCCATATTAGGTCGTGTTGTAAACATCAGCTTGCTTAGTTTCTACAAGGAAGAACATAGCCAATTCACTATATCTTTGCTTCTTTTCACATAATAACCACATGGTGAGGAAAGTAAGCTGGACCTTCAGTGCTGTCCATTTTTTAAAGTTATAATTACTTACTCATTCACACATTCATTCTTTCAACAAACATGTATCAAACACTTGTCACATGCCAGACCCTTGCCAGGCTCTAGGCAAACCAGGTCCAACAAGGTGGAGGGTACACGGCGTGGACAGACGAGGAGATCTCCTCTCTGGTACAGCTTGGTCCACGCCAGTGGCAAAGGTGGACACGCTCAGCGCTGGGAACGTAGGCGCTTTTGAAAATGGAAACTCCAAAGCACACAAGAGAAAAGTGGAACTGAATTTAAAATACCTGTCTCTGAGTGCATTATAGCTAGAGTCAGTACTCAGCTGTTAAATCTAGCAAAAATTCCATTGCTTCCATTAATTTCTTTGTGCCGATTCTTCCTAGTAAGGCTTAATTTTAACAAAGTTAATTAGGTTGAAGATTAAAAATCCCATTAGTGTCGATCATTCACTTGGTGGCTCTGTCAACAAGGTGCTAAAACCTTGCTCGGTTCCGGAGGGGCAGAGGGAGGGAAGGGGCAGACAGAGCGCTCAGGCTAGCTGTTTGGCATTTTTAGGAACCAGGTATTTTACACCGTTTTTAAGGCTTTAGATGGATATCATTTTAAAGCATATTTTTGTACTTTTCCAAACATCGAGTTATCTCAAATCCTTTAGACCCGTGGCTATTAATTTTCTGAGAGGTCTGTGGCAATGGTGCATTTTTTGCTGAGAAACTCTATCCCATCTACTCTGATGATCTAATTTGCAGGTTTGCAGGGCATGGATTTTTAATCAAGGACCTGTTTCCACTGTCACCTTGTCTGCCCGTTTATTATGGTTAAAGACTCAATGGTGGCTAATATGTCACCCAGAGCAGGAAAGAACAAACAATTAATAGACTCATGAATTACCCGCAGTCATAATTCTGTTCAAAACACTGGTTTGTTTGAGTTATGCTTTCTGCTTTGGCCCTCACACCCGACTTACAGTGGCAAGAATTGCAGAAACTCAAGCGCGTACTGTTAACACTGGCTCCCAGGAAGTGGCTACAGTGCTAATGTGGCAGCCACAGGGACAGTAGGGGGGACAAGACCAGAGCAAGGGAGCGCCAGCCGCAAGCCTAAACCTATTATCTTGTTCATGATGGAAAGTCAGTAATAGGAAGGAACCCAAGAATGTGGAGGAGGCAGGAAGCCATCCGAAATCAAGTTCAAACAGGGATAAGGCAAAGGCATTTCACTTCCTGGACAGACGTGAAGACCAGGGGGAATTTAATCAAGGGTTAGGATTATAAAACAGAACAGTATTTTCCAAGCAGATTCATTTAAACATAAGATGAGGGAAAATCAGAACAGAGTGCAGCCCCATAAAAATGTCCGGGACACCAGGGTCCACAAAAGATGGAGAAACTCCAAGAGACCAGAGCAAATGGGTGTCTAGATAGGTAACTTGAACTTTTAAGGTGTGGGAGGAGGGCAGGGGGAGAGAGGGGTTGCATAGTGGTGCATAGAATGTTCTGCATATAGTGAATCATCAGAAGTGTTGGGCTCACAGGAGAAAGTCTAATACCTTTCCTTGAGCTACTGCCTATAAATCCCTACCCTTGGCATTATTATTATTATTATTTTTAACATCTTTATTGGAGTATAATTGCTTTACAATGGTGTGTTAGTTTCTGCTTTATAACACAGTGAATCAGCTATACATATATCCCTGTATCTCCTCCCTCTTGCATCTCCCTCCCACCCTCCCTATCCCACCCCTCTAGGTGGTCACAAAGCACCGAGCTGATCTCCCTGTGCTATGAGGCTGCTTCCCACTAGCTATCTGTTTTACATTTGGTAGTATATATAAGTCCATGCCACTCTCTCACTTCGTCCCAGCTTACACTTTCCCCCCCAATGTCCTCAAGTCCATTCTCTATGTCTGCGTCTTTATTCCTGTCCTAACCCAAAAAAAAAAAAGGTTATTATTATTATGTAATAGCTTGAATCAGTGTGAATAGGTGGGACCACAGCAGGCTGACAAATGAAATGCAAAAGAAACCCCCAAAACACACAAAAAAATGCCAGATTTTATTTATAAATGTTCTCTTGCTATAATATCATTGAGAACTAGGGCCTAGGGCAAGTGCTGTAGAGATGGTTTGCTGTCAAGAACCTGTTGGTAGGCTTGGGTAGTCTCTACCTACAGAATAGAAGTACCTACTCATGGCAGAAGAAAGGGATTTCTTCAAATGAAAGGTGTTTCTCTTTGGGCTTCAAGTTCATCACTGAAATAATGACGGTGAGAAACTGAGTTATTTTTGTGATCCATTTTAATTCTAAAAAATCTATGATTCTTGACTCTAAATGAGTGTTATTTTCTTTGTGTAGCTTATCATGACCTTGACCTTTCCCCTCTTCTTTGCTGAAGAAAACTCTTCAAATGCATATCCTATGACCTCACCCCAAAACATGGCCCTGCTACCGTGGAAATCCTGTTCAAGCTGGTTGGGCAAAGTATTCTGTCTGTTCTCAGAGCATAGATGTTAATTAAGTCTTTAGCACTGCCTCTTATCTCTTCACACACTACCTGTTCTGGTCAACCTCTGCTGCCTATGAGAGTCTGCTTGAAAATGTTCCAAAGTACCTTCTATATTCAGAGCATCAGCCTCCACTCACACTTACTGCATCATAGCTCCAGACAGGAAGGAAAGAGATCTCAGCACAGTCCTAACTGGCTTAGTTAATCCCTCCCAATAGGTGGAATCATTGTTTTAAGACATGATTTCTCTACCTGAAACTTTTTGAACCTTTAAAGAAACCAGCAACTTACCTGACCCCATTCTCCATCATTCCAAGTATCCTTTTCTGTAATGGCTTCACTTGGCTTTATTTTGTCTAGATCCCCAGGTCTTGAGCTGGTGCACGACAGGTACAATGTCTCTTGAGATGGAACTAAAGAGACTCTGAATCTGACTTTCTTATGTCTAACTTCTGAAATGGATGCTGTAATTTTGCAACTGTAACTCATTTGCTTTTTCACTCTCTCCCTTAGCCCTGAACATGACTACTGTCTTCACATTTGACCCCCATAAGACCCAGCTGAACAGAATGAGTATATTTTTAAGCATGGTTAACATCACTTCTCACATATCATCTGAAAACCTGCAATCCGTGAAGGACAGACAAAAGGGGGCGCACTAGCTGATGGTGGCCCTCGCTTTGCCTACACCTGGTCTTTAGCCATAACCTACGCGTCATATGCTTACACTCAGAAGTCAGTTTGTATGAGCTAAGAAACAGAAACTTCAAGTCTGCGTTCCTTGAGAGGCACCCCTGGGTCTTGCTGCCTTACCTGAAATGGTTGTCAAGCCCAGATCTCCCCTAATTGATATGAGTTACAGCTCTGGGATGATAAGGACATCTCTTGAGCTAAGATTTGGAGGAGTCAACTTTCTCCCCATCATCTGCCCTCTCCCCTCACACACACACACACACACACACACACACACACACACACACAATTCAGTAATAACGATAGTATATGTGATTGGCTAGATAGTAAGAATCGTGGACAAGAAAGATGAAATACAGGATCTTTTCTCCATGATAAATAACGCATCAAGTCTTGTGCGTTCAGAGTGTGTGAGAGTTTATGTGCTTTGAAGAAAAGGAAGAGAAGAAGGAGGTAAGAAGAGGCAGAAGAGAGTCAGAAAGGGATGGTTGTTCTGCTTTGTTTTTGTTTTTCTTTTTTTCTGTACACGGGCGTCTCACTGTTGTGGCCTCTCCCATTGCGGAGCACAGGCTCCGGACGCGCAGGCCCAGCGGCCATGGCTCACGGGCCCAGCCGCTCCGCGGCATGTGGGATCCTCCCGGACCGGGGCACGAACCCGTGTCCCCTGCATCGGCAGGCCGACTCTCAACCACTGCACCACCTGGGAAGCCCGGTTGTTCTGCTTTGTACTTTGTCTGCCAACTGTGTTATATCTGTATTGTTTTCAAATCAGTGCAGGTAAAAGGAATTGCATACCCAGAACGACTTAATCAGTCACCTCCATTCATTAATCAAGCCAGAAACAAGAGCCTCTAGCTCCAAGTTGATGTAATTTCATCGTGGAGGAAAGACTGTCTTCTCATTAAGGTCCTAAACCCGGCTTGTTTTTACTTACCTAAAATTAGAATAGCCAATCTTCTCTAAGACCATATTATTAATCTGCTCATTATTTATTCAAAATAATATATTGAGTGCATACTATGTAAATCACTTTATACAAGCTCTGTGGAAGGAACAAAAAAAGTCAGGAGAGTATCAACTCCAGTTTCAGCTTAAATGTCACCGCTTCAGAGAAGCCTTCCTAGTTCACTCAGTCTGAGTGTAGCTCTCCAGCCACTTGCAAAAATATTTGTCTTGCTTTATTTTCTACACAACCTTGTCACTCACTATATTTCTTTTGAGTAGTGATGTGTTTAAGTGATTATTAGTTTGCCCCCTAGAAGAATGTACGTTCCATAACAAAACCTTAAATCTCGTTCAACTCTTGTAATAGTCCGCTTTCCAGAGAAACAGAACCAATAGGAGATATATATATATATAAAATGTAGATGATATATAACGTGTATATGTGATATATATAATACATGTATGTATATAATGTGTATATATGATATTTATTTTAAGAAATTAGCTCATATGGGGCTTCCCTGGTGGCGCAGTGGTTGCAAGTCCGCCTGCCAATGCAGGGGACACGGGTTCGTGCCCCGGTTTGGGAAGATCCCACATGCCGCGCAGCGGCTGGGCCCGTGAGCCATGGCCGCTGAGCCTGCGCGTCCGGAGCCTGTGCTCCGCAACGGGAGAGGCCACAACAGTGAGAGGCCCGCGTACCGCAAAAAAAAAAAAAAAAGAAATTAGCTCATATGATTTTAGGAGCCATCAAGTCTAAAATCCATAGTGTAGGATGGCAGCCTGAATATTTTAAGACAGGGGCTAAGATGATACTATCTTGAGACAGAAACTTCTGCTTTCTCAGGGAAAACTCAGTTTTGCTTTTAAGGCCTTGGAACTGATTGGACAAGGCCCACCCCCCTTATTAATGGTCATCTCCTTGACTTCAAGTCAACTGATTGTAGTAATTTGATACTTAGCCAAGTTGACGCATAAAACTAACCGTCACGCTTCTATGTCTCTAGTATTTCGGGCAATGCCTGGCACATTGTGGGTAGTCAGTAATACTTTGGCTACCTAGTAATTCATTCATTGCATGGGCCTTACAAGAGGCCCTATAAGATACAGCCCTGCCCTCCACTGCTTATGGTCTGGATGGGAAGACACTTTCCACACAAGGAAACAATTAAGCCACAGCAATGGGCAGTGTATGATTCAGAGCTAAAACGAGTGATACTAAAACCAATTTTAAAGAAAAGACTAGGCATTCAGAGAAGGGGAGATCCTTGTTAGCGAGAAGAATGAGAAAAGATCTCTTTGGGGGTCTGGTTGTCTATGTCAGGCTGTTTTTTCATTGCCATTTTCCGCTGTGTGACTGTAGCTAACACCCCAGTGGGGTGGGTTTCCCTCTGCCCTCTCTGGGTCTAGAGCTGACTCTCTTCATCTCTGCAGATGAGGTTGGCAGTGAACTGTGCTTGGAAGGATGCGCTGCTGAGGCTTGGTTCCTGCAGAATGAGTGGCCCTTGTGCCTCCTCTGAGCTGTTGTCCGTTTGGACCTTGTGGGTCAGCTCTTAACCGGGTGGGGGAGGTGACCGATTTAACCTGTTTGGTACTTAGTGTCTTTAGTGTTGTATTTTACCGACGGTGATAAATGTCATTTTATGAATTCGTTTGTCAATCCTTTTATCTTGAGGAGAATAGTGGAAACCGACCTTTTTCTTACTTTGTGTACTTATTCAGATCATGTCCTACAAAAGTTCTCTCTCCTAAGGAAGTTAGAAGACATGAAGTGATTATACCCACCTAAGGTATTAAAGGGTAAATGTAAACATTTAAGGGGAAGTGAATAGGAAAGCTGGTGTAGGTGAGGTCTGTTCATCACTTTGCCCCGGCTGCTGGCTGCTTTTGATTCCCAGTGTGCGGCTGTGTGATGTATGTATGAGGTGGGGGTTCCCGGGCGTTACGGAGAGGCCTTGGCTGTGTGACACCAGGGAAGGTGAGACCCCTAATGTCCTCTGGGGTCTGCACTGGCGTGTGGCTTTGGGCAAGTCGGGTTGTAGTCCTTGTGGGAACAAATTCAAGATGGAGCTGGAATAGCCCTTAAACGTTGTTAAGTCCTGAAACACTGCTCACACAAAACCTTACATTTAATTCTCATCTGTGAAACACAGAAAGGCAAAGCTGGAAGCCAGAGTTGGTAGGGAGTGGCGTGTGTGTGTGTGAGAAACCCACTAGTTGCAGCCTTTGTCCCCTCCCCCCATGGGACTCTAGAAAATCCCTGAAGCTTCAGAGTACAGTGTGCAAATCAAATTCAAAGAAATGGAATGAGGCCGTTTCCTGCTTTGAAATTCTGTGACAAATTGTGAACGAGGTAATTCATCCACAGGTTTTTATAAAGACATGTTTTCTTTAAAATAATAATTACATAAGAAATATGAGGGCAGAACTTCCTATAAAAAGTTGAACTGGTACAGGAGTGTCTGGAAAAGCCCCTTCATCTTGCACCCTCCTTCCACTCCCCCATTCCTACCCCAAGCTCTGTTGGGAGTTTGGTTTCAAGCTTCCCAAATCTATATTTTTGCATATATTTTATTGATGCACGAGGGAAGGACTCATTTATATAAATTGAACCATAGTAGTGTGTCACTATTGTATAACTTACCACTTTCATTCAATGGCATGCCGTAGAAATCTTTCCGTATCAGTAAGATATACTGAACTCAAAGGGCTAAGAGGGTATGAAAATTCCCATTTGCCCCATGCTATCAACAGCCCTGGAAATTTTCAGTGTATGAAACGTTTCCTATCAGAATGGCAAATTTGAAGTGTTCCTGTTGTTTTAATTTATTGTCTCTGATTTTTCATTCATTTGAGCTCTCTATATTGGCAAAGTAGCTTTTCCATTACCTGTTACATTGAAGATTGCCTAAGGTCTAAAAAGAGGTGAACGTTTAACCATGGAATCTGTTTAACAGAGCTCTTGACTGTTACGGTTTATGTCTCTGATAAGAAATTGAGGACTTGGGAATTCCCTGATGGTCCAGTGGTTTGGACTCTGCGCTTCCACTGCAGGGGGCAGGGGTTCGATCCCTGGTCAGGGAACTAAGATCCCGCGTGTCGCGAGGCATGGCCAAAAAGAAGAAGAGAAGTTTAGGCTTTGTAACCTGTAAAGCAATTTCCTTCTGGGATTCAAACATATTTTTATGGACTCATAGTCTTTAGTGGCCTTGGATAAAGAACATTTTATTAATTAGGGGAAACTTGTTCTCGTGATAAAATGTAAATAAAATTATCATTCCCACCTTGATTTAAATTGGCAGGTCTAGCAATTATGAAGTCCTAGTAATCTCTTTTTAAACCATTCTTTGGTCAATATACGTACTTGTCACTTTAAAAGAGATTTTTTTCCTTTAAAAACAAGACAAAGCAAGACTGAGTATCAGGATCCAGCTTCTTATTTCATATACCAACCAGCATGTCAAGTAGGTTGCCAAACCAATCCATCATAAGGAGGCCCAGATCTCCTAAGTAAATGCCAGTAAAAAGGAATAGATTTAGTAAGATTAATAATCATTTTAATTTATAGCACTCTCTCTCCCAAAGACACTTGGGAAGCTTTGCAAACGTTTGAACCAAAGTGCAGTTTAAACCACTGGGAACCGGATATGTAAACTTGCTAAAAATATAAAATACGAGCCTCACAGAGTGGTCCTTCATATTCAGAGATGACACATTCATACTATATAGCTATCAGTTCAACAAGTTTTTACCGCATTTTATTTGTTCTCCCCAAACCCTTATTTTTGATAGATGATGCCCAAGATATGCAGGGAGCATCCTTTCAATATCGTGTGAGTGATGAAAGGCAAAACAAAACAATTTATCAAATCACACTGCATACATCCCTATAAATTTGGAGAGTGATGAATCTGTAGACCCATAGAACTTGGCATGTCATGTATTCATCAAAAGGTAAAGCCCTAGGGCTTCCCTGGTGGCACAGTGGTTAAGAATACACCTGCCAACGGAGGGGACACGGGTTCGAGCCCTGGTCCAGGAAGATCCCACGTGCCGCGGAGCAACTAAGCCCGTGCACCACAATTACTGAGCCCGCTCTCTAGAGCCCGCGAGCCACAACTGCTGAGCCCGTGTACCACAACTACTGAAGCCCGCGAGCCTAGAGCCCATGCTCTGCAACAAGAGAAGCCACCCCAATGAGAAGCCCACGCACTGCAATGAAGAGTAGCCCCTGCTCGCCACAGCTAGAGAAAGCCCATGCGCAGCAACGAAGACCCAATGCAGCCATAAATAAATAAATAAATAGATAGATAAATTTTTAAAAAAAAGGTAAAACCCCAAACATCTCAAATACTGCTGGCGACAGGAAGGCTGATCTTACTTGGGAAAAAAAGTAGTTACCCTCTGAAACTATTTCTATACTAGAAGAGTCCTTTGAAAGATTGAACAGTTGTCTGTAGCATTTGAGTTGAGTTGTACAGAGGATTTGATATGATTGAACAGAGGATGATGTCATCATACTTTTTTCTATTTGGCAAAGTTAAGTGGGTTTACAAAAACAATCAAAAACACCTACTATATGTTATCCTGTATCTAATATTTATAACTGCTGATGGAGATCCAAATAACACATTTCTTTAGGTTGTAAAAAAAAAAAAAAAGGACTAGATAATCATTTTTCCCCATCCTGTTCCAAGGCACCAAAACACAGTTATTTCTCCCATCACAGATATTTTGCAAATATGAATAAGAAACATATTGACCTAATTAGCACAACTTAGCACATAGTAGTAGGTTTTGGTTTTTTCCCTTCTATTTCCCCCAGTCATTCAAAGTACCCCTCCGCCTTTGAGAATGAATGGCTATATTTAATTAAGGAAAATATCTAAATCAAGCAGAAACTTTACCTTTGGTGGATAGCCCCTGAACCCATGAGAACCCTGGCTTTTTTCTATTATATCCAGTAACTTTGAGGTTGTTTGGGTGAGAAGCTGGATGGCAGTAAGGGAATTAGAGTGGAAGCCCTATCCTGTAGGGTTGTAAAGACTTCAGAAGTAGAACAGATGAACATTCTAGGGTCCATATGTTTTCACCTGAATTTCCCAGGTTACATAAAAATACTACTGTAGGGCTTCCCTGGTGGCGCAGTGGTTGAGAGTCCGCCTGCCGATGCAGGGGACACAGGTTCGTGCCCCTGTCCGGGAAGATCCCACGTGCCGCGGAGCGGCTAGGCCTGTGAGCCATGGCCACTGGGCCTGCGCGTCCGGAGCCTGTGCTCCGCAACGGGAGAGGCCACAACAGTGAGAGGCCCACATACCGCAAAAATAATAATAATAATAATAATACTGTAGCACAACTTTTTTCTAATAGCCAACAGCGTTTGTTATTTGGTGGTATGTGTAATATTTTTAAGGCAGATAATGGCTATAGCAAAGCAACTCACCATTATATTAAATAACAGGGATAACCAATAGGGTTGAAGGGGAAATATCCAAACAAATAATTGGATAGTAGACTATTTTTCTCTTCAATTCAGAATTCTGGTGAGTTCTACTCATTCTCATTCACTAAATCAGTTAGTCATCAAAACTAACCATTCTGCAGAACGCAAACACACTCTCCTAGGTGGCCATTTCACATTTTTCTCCTTCTGTTTGCATTTCCTGGAAGACAAGCCTTTTGGGTGATGTCCTTTCTAAAATGCATTTGTGATAACATGAAAATGTAGGCTGTCCAGGCAGTGTAAAATATATTTGTTTATTCTGAGCCCCAGTTAAATCGAATGATGCAAATCTAAAACAACGTTTTGAAAGAGAAAGATGGTATGTATGTGCATGTGTATTTGAGTGTATGTAGAATTACATTTAGACAAGCTTGTTCTTTTTCATCAAAAACTGATACCCTAAAAACAGGCTCTTTAATTATATACATCTCTTAGTTATGTAATGAACAGGTTTTTTTTCAAACTAACACATGTTACTTCTGGTTTCACCTCTAAAAAGAAGTGATGGAAAGGATTTTTGATACCCAAGATGTTGCTTGGAAGTCATCATAGTTAGTTTTTAAATTGATTATAATATTCTAGGCAGTGATCTTCAAACACATAATCTCACTTAATCTAACCACCACCTCACCCTCATGAGGGTGAGTTCTGTTTTACAGATGCCTAAGGTTGGGTAGAGGTAGGCTGGGTAGGAACTTCCCCAAGGTGACGCCGGGATTTATGCCAAGTGTCTGAGCTGTTTGCCTGTCTCTCATTGCTTGAGTTCCTTCAGTCTTACCTGCTACACTACTTATTCTGGAGGACAGATTATAGTTGGTGACGGAAGAGAGCCTACAAATTCTTGCGAGATCTGGACCCTCTCTGTCTCTCCAGGTTCCTCCCATCCAGGGCATCCTCCGCCTCGGGTGCTCCAGACACAGCATCATTAGTCCAGCCCGTGTGGCCAGCTGTCTTCCCCTGCAGGCTTCAGGCAACTTGCTTCCCTCACCTGGACATTCCTCCTCTGCCCGTCCCTACTCACCTTTCAGATCTGGGCCGCCCATGTCACTTGCTCCGAGCCTGTCTCCCTAACCCCTCCTTGCCACCAGTTTAATAGTGTTTGTTCCCATGATCCTCTTTCACAGGACCCTGATCCTTTCTTTCAAATCAAAATGATATATTTTTAATTTATCTAAGTCATTTGATTTACTTCCCTCAGTAGACTGCGGACTCTGAGGGAACTCTGATTCACCTCAGTACCCTTAATGACAAGGACAGTGCCGGGCATGTGAGTGGGTTTTTATTTGTTAAATGTACTATTTTTTTGCTATTAAATGTGAGTTACTGAGTTATTAGCTCTGACACTTTTTCCAAAATAACACATTTAAAGGTCCACTTAAAGTAACTTTGGTGCTTTTAACTGTTTACCCAAGAAATACATCTTTATTACTGGAAATTTGAAAAACTCTGAAAAGTACAAACAAGAAAATGAAAATTAACCATAGTCCCAATACCCAGAAAAAATCACAGTTAATTTAACATTGTGGTGTGTGTATAGCCCTCAGGTCTTTTCTTTGTCAGTGCATATATTTTATTAAGTAAATCATATTAAAAAGAGCATTAACATTTATTTGCAGAAAGAATACATTAACTTTCAAATGCTTAAAGTGTAACTTCTGCGTGTTAGTGAGAGCTAATATTTTAGGACCGGGCAGTCATTAAAAATAATTAAAGAAATAGTATTAATATTTTAAAGTTTTTTTAACTTTTTATTCTTTTTTAACATCTTTATTGGAATATAATTGCTTTACAATGGTGTAAAGCCCCAATTTTGTTTCTTTTTATGGCTGAGTAATGTTCCATTGTATATATGCAGTACATCTTTATCCATTCATCTGTCAACAGACACTTAGGTTGCTTCCATGTCCTGGCTATTGTAAATAGAGCTGCAATGAACATTTTGGTACATGACTCCTTCTGAATTATGGTTTTCTCAGGCTATATGCCCAGGAGTGGGATTGCTGGGTCGTATGGTAGCTCTATTTTTAGTTTTTTAAGGAACCTTCATACTGTTCTCCATAGTGGCTGTATCAATTTACATTCCCACCAACAATGCAAGAGGGTTCCCTTTTCTCCACACCCTCTCCAGCATTTATTGTTTATAGATTTTTTGATGATGGCCATTCTGACTGGTGTGAGGTGATACCTCATTGTAGTTTTGATTTGCATTTCTCTAATGATTAGTGATGTTGAGCAAATTTTTTTAAGTTGCTCTAGAGGTGAAGCAGTTTGTCTGAGTTAAAACAATTTGCCTGAATGCAGTTTGCCTAGTCTGGTTTACATAGCTTGTTAAATATCAGCATTCCTTTTTCTTAGAATTCCTTCCTTCAGCATTTCTGCCTTTGATGTAAAATGCCACCTCCTCCTTGAAGCCTCTGCAGATCACCTCATAAGAACATGACCTCGATCTCCAAAAGTCAAGGATCCTTGATCTTGTAAGCCGATGGGGTAGGAGGTTCCCAGAGGAAGGGAACCAGACCTAAACTTTCTTAAAATAAGAGAAGCCATTTAGGCCGGAGCTATTTTGTGATCTAAGCTTGGCCCTTGCAGAAGAATAGTTCTCAGAAATCAATGATTTTAAGAGAACAGAAGAAGGTAAAAATAAACAGCTATTACCAGGCCAGGGAGATAACCCATATCAGAGTATCAGGAGACAATGTATCAGTTGTAAAGACTCCCAGTTCCCTTTCAAAGGCAAAGCTCAGCCTGAAGCATGTTCTTGAGCTGTCTGCGGAATTTAACCCCCCTGAACCCCTCAACCACCAGATCAGCTGGAACCTAAAGAATGATGATGCTGACCTTTCTGACCCTCATAACTTCCGTCATCTAGAGCCTGGACACAAGGCCTCTAACACAGTAGGCACTGTCTGCCGATTTAATGAGCATTAACGTATGTCCCACTGGCAGTCTGGCAGTAGTGGCTAGTATCATTTTCATATACGACACCTAGAAAATAATTGTATGAGTTGCTAGAGTCCAGTTCATGGCCAGCCATGGTCTGGGTTTCTTTTTTATGATTATGCCAGTGTGATTGGCCGAGACAAATTTTAATTCCATGCATAATCTAGCCAGATTGCAGTTGGCTTGGGTTCCTTTGGACAAACGAATTATGCCATTGTTCTGTTGGCGTTTCAACTCTATATTCTGTCTCAGTGTTTCTCATGCTTCAGTGCCTTTAGGACAGACAAGAATTGATAGATAAAGGACAGATGCAACCAAGGTAACGCCCCACCTAGATGAAGGCTCTGCTCACAGCCTTGTCTTCATGCCAGGGTCTCTCACCCTTTTGCACTCTGGCCCTTTAAGTCTGCAGTCATCAGCAAAGCCAGTGAAATTGGGTGAAAGAGCAGCGGCTTGATCCAATTCTGGGGCATGGCTTTCCTGTAGCATTCAGGCGGGAGGGCGGGGTGAGAGCCAAAACGCACCTTCTGACTCAGGGGAGAGGAGGCATAGCCCCACTGAAATCCCAGCTTCCCTGCTATAGTGTGAGACAAGTTTCTTACCTCCCCAAGTCTTGGTTT
Organism: Tursiops truncatus; assembly: GCF_011762595.2. Classification (NCBI taxonomy): domain Eukaryota; kingdom Metazoa; phylum Chordata; class Mammalia; order Artiodactyla; family Delphinidae; genus Tursiops; species Tursiops truncatus. The sequence goes on along the minus strand of NC_047050.1, from coordinate 10,519,225 downwards.
CTCTCTCTGGAAAAAAAGAATAAAGAAAAAATCTGCTTCAGAGGGTGATTGTAAAGATTAAATGAGGTAATCTATTCAAAGTTTTTCGCACAGTGTCTGACATAAAAGGGTTCTATTATTATTAACATTGAGCTGGAACCAGTAGCTGTGTGTGTGTGTGTGTGTGTGTGTGTGTGTGTGTGTGTGTGTGTGTGTGTAGGTAAATTTCTATTGTGTGGCCTGAAAAATAGTGAACTCCTGTTAGCTAGATTATTGAAATTTCAAATAGGTCAGATCTCCAATACTGCCCCCCACAACAGACACTCACACCCCACAGCTGACCTTGGCCATGGACAGTGTGTGATCTGAGACACAGCAAAGAGAAACAGTACAAGCAACCTTTTCCCTTCCCTGGCCTGGGCGGAACCTGAAACTGCGCAGTTGCAGTCTGTATTTCCAGCCCTTCTAGAGGGGCTTGAGTGGGTCTGACCAAGGAGAACAGTGGCAGGGATGGAGCTGCTGAGAGCCAGGGAGAATTGGGCTACTTCAGGGGAAAGATTGGCCGTCCAGGGGGCGGACAGGAGCGGAGCATGGCGCTGCCAGCTTTAGTGGAAAGAAATGAAATTCTTGGTCCTCAGGATCTAGGATGAAGCTGAGTGCAACCTGGTCTCTTTGTGGTGAAACAGTGGCTGAAAAGAAAGCACTTGGAACTTAGCCGAGAAAGGGTGACGAGGGCAGTCATCAACATATGAGTAGTTTGGAGTTGGGATGCTGGTTGAGGTGACAGAGCTAAAGAACCCAGGATGTGAAGGGTCGCCCTGTTGGAATTACCTAGCAAACGATTCCTATGTATTTGCAACTTTCAGGAGTTAGAAGGGTTCCTTGGCTATTTAAAGGCATCTTTTAAAACATGGTGTTTAGATCAAAAAGGCTATGTCCACAAAAGGAGAAGCAAGTGAATCAGGGCAAACTGTATTTCAGGAGCTTTACAGTCTGATTCAGAAGTGACTGCTGTTGATTCCGCTCTTGCACACTCCTGAGTGGAGTCCCCATCTACTTAGTCATTCATTCGTACTGTCATTGTTTGGGACTATTTAAGTGTCAGGCACTGTGCTAAGAGCTGGGAAAACAGAGATAAATATAAGGCACGTCAGTAGGCATTCGGGAATAATTAGTGGTGTAAAATGAATCAGTATATGATTCCCCATTGCTACCTATTATAAATAAATATTTACAATAAAATAAGGTAGCAGCCTCTTCACAGCTATTTACAAAGCACCATTGAAAATAAAATAGTTATCATCTTCCAGCCAGGAGAGGGTAGAGAGAGGAAGATCGAAACAAATCATTCATTAAGAAGTGGTTTGTTTAAGCTGAGTCTTAAGTGACATCTAGATGCTTACCAAGTGAACAAGAGAAGTAAATACATTCTTCATACAGGGAAGAGCATGTTTCGGAAATTGCCTGTGTTCCTGAATTACTTGAGTACAGGAGTGGAGTGAAAGGCAGGAAAAGGTAGAGGGGCAGGTGAAGTCATATAGGTTGGAGGAAAAAGGCGAAGTGGCAGAGGGGAGAATACAGGATTGGGGTCTAACGGGCTGGGTTGGAATCCCATCTATGGCAATGAATAACAGCTTTGTGACCTTGGAAATTGCTCCCAAGATTTCATGTCTTCATCTGCCACAATGGAGAGCACACACTCTCTTGTGGGGTTGTGGTGAGAATTCGTAGCCACCGGAGTGAAATTCTGGATACACAGAAAGCACTCCAAACTTGACTGTGATCATTACGATTTAAACACCATGCTAAGGAACTTGTGCTTCATTTTGCTTGTTCCAAGGAGCCGATAAGGATTTTAATCAGCAAAGCGGCCTGGTGCGCGTTCACATTCTGGTTTACTGGGAAGAATAGAATTGACATGATTTGGGCAAGTTGCTTGACCTCTAAGTCTTTGTTCGTCTAGAAAATGGAGACAGTAGTAGAACTTACCTTCTCACCTTATTATGAAGATTAAAGGAGATCATGAACAGCATTGAGCACTGTGCCTAACCCAACAGTAATCTATCAATACGTGTTAGTTATTATTTTTAGCCTCTCTGTAGGGATGAGGCTGAGAGGAAAGAGACCAGTTAGCCAGGAGGCCTTCATTAGGGTCCAGCTGGGAAGCGAGGTCGGGCCAACATCTTGTGAGGTGGGCTGAAGAGCCGGAAGTTGGATATTTAAAAATTAAAATCAACAGGCCTGGGATTCACTGAATGTGGAAGATAATCTTGCTTCACAACATGATCTTTCCTCTACAGAATAAAAACTATAGTTAAAAAATTTATTTTTCTAAGGTATGCATTTCCCAATCAGGTTCACATTCCCTGAATGTCCCTATTAATGAACCACTGCTTTTGAGTGTCACAGCTTAAAGGAAGGGGTTACTTAGAGTTCAACAAAATTGGAACTAGTACGAGAGACCACAGTTGGATTTAACAAACAAAAGTCCAGCAGGAGCTGTGACTTCTAGTCTGTACCAGATCTGCCCCCCCCCCTTTACCCTGCACACAAATCTAAATGTATTAAAAGGATTATTAACAACATTAAACAGTTTCACAGAAATCAGCCTAAGCAATGCAAACCATCTGGATATAGCTAGAATCAACTGCTATGGCTCCACTATAAGAGAAAAATAGTTTAAATCATCTCTGGTTCTCAGAAAGACAGGGGTTCAAAATAAAAAGTGGCTTCATTACAGACAAATGGCAATCAGTCAGAGCTGTTGAACTGGTAGGAACTAACTTTTAAGAACACTAAAGTGGCCTCACGTGGAAGGTTTGGCCGTCTTCTTCCAAACCTTTGCAGAGCCCAGTTTAATTCTTGTTAGAACTTTAATCTGGAAGAAACTTAACAACATTTGATCTAACTCCTCATGTTCAGGAAGGACCACCCTCACACCCCTAAGACCTGTGAGAATGTGTGCGAGTTTCCAAATCTCCTATTCTTACCCTTAGTAGCAGTTCCCATTAAGGCTTTATCCTTTATGCTTATATGAAATTTAAAGCTAGTTTAGAGTTTTGCAGTTTAAAGCCACCGTGTTTCACTCTCATTTAATAAGTTAAGAGCTTCAAGTCATCATACATCCTCTTTCACAGCTGCAGGCCCCTATTAAGTTTCCCCTCCATTTTCTGAAAATTGCATGTTTCTCCAACCTCTCAATTATTAGCCTTGTGAGTTTTATTACTACATTTTCCAGGTTAAACTGTCTCCTTATAGCAGCACAAAGAACCAGAATGATGGCCTAGATTTTGGTATCGCTCAGGAAAGTGTTAGTACCCACTCCTTGGTTCCCTAGTCTGTCTGGTTAGCCTAATACTATACCCACAGGATGGTGTGACAAGTAGCCATCAAAACACCACTTAAGGGCTTCCCTGGTGGCGCAGTGGTTGAGAGTCCGCCTGCCGATGCAGGGGACACGGGTTCGTGCCCCGGTCCGGGAAGATCCCACACGCCGCGGAGCGGCTGCGCCAGTGAGCCATGGCTGCTGAGCCTGCGCGTCCGCAGCCTGTGCTCCGCAACGGGAGAGGCCACAGCAGTGAGAGGCCCGCGTACCGCAAAAACAAACAAACAAACAAAAACACCACTTAACAAGCACTGAAGTTAAATAATACGTTAATGATATGTGTGGAGAAAGGATGTGAACACATCCTTCAGGATTGTGAGTAAACTACTCTGGGAGTTGCACGCCCATGCGGGGATTTGAGCATAATTTTACGTGGCCAAGATGGATACAATCCTTAAATACCACCGTCTTTCTGTTGAGTAACCATATTCCTCTGGCGAGAGTGTATGGAGACCAGACACACAGGGAAGAGGAGCAGATGCATATGGTCTAGGGTTTTAAATTCAACAGAGTGATGACAGGAAAAATGAAGTACAGAAAAAGTAAATCAAACTAAGTGAGTTACACGGTAGAGCACATAATCCGTTGTAAGCCCTCTCATTATTGTCATGACGATGTATCTCAGTTATCTTTGTGTTTGTACCTAACACCCACCTCCAACAACACTGAGTTCTCCTAGGGAAGATCCTGTGTCTCTTATTCTTCCTCATGTCCTTGTCACCTAGAACAGCATCTGACACAAATTGAGTACCCAGTAATTGTTTGAATTAATGAATTGATTGATCCGTTGATGAATGGGTCACCCAGGTTAATTGAGATGGCTACACAGAGCCAAAATTCATTTGAAATCATTGGCATCTAAAAGGAGCTATATGACCAGATAAGAGGAATTTTAGGATCTTCTGTGGCTCAAAGGCCAAATGAAGGTGACAGGTTTTCAGGAATGAAAGCAAGTGTATTCGCATAAAACAGATATATGTCCCAGTGATTTATATGGAAGTTGATAATTAAATGTATGTTACAACAATTCATTTTAAAGTTGTTGTATAGCTAGCTATAATTTGGATATAAAACAAAGGTTAAAATCTTGCTGATTCTCCCAGGGACAGGCTCCTTCAGATGCATCATCACCAGGCCTTAGACACGCTTGGCAACAGTGGCTCTGCTTCTTGCCTTCTTCTGAGAAAGGAACCAAGGAATTCTCAAATGTTAAAATAATAATTTCCAGTCCATACCAAATAAATCACCATCTCTGAGGGTCAGGAGCAGTATATGAAAAAAAATATTCCTGGTGATTCTGTGATGAATCCAGAGTCAAGTACTATTGGATTAAAATTTGGGAGAAAAAAAAATAATATGAATATACATTTTGGGATAATCCAACAAGGTAAACACTGGGTAGAAATTAGGATAATGGGTTGTGACCCATTAACAGGACTTGAAATGGACTTAGTGGTTTCCAAAAACATTAAAAAAATAAAATAGGGGCTTCCCTGGTGGCACAGTGGTTGAGGGTCCGCCTGCCGATGCAGGGGACACAGGTTCATGCCCCGGTCCGGGAAGATCCCACATGCCGCAGAGCGGCTGGGCCCGTGAGCCATGGCCGCTGAGCCTGCGCGTCCGGAGCCTGTGCTCCACAACGGGAGAGGCCACAACAGTGAGAGGCCCGCGTACCGCAAAAAAAAATAAAATAGAAGAGAAAATATCAGAGTACATCACACATAGTATTGTTTCATGACTTTTAGTTACATCTACATATTCATATATCTATAATGTATATGTATCGTCTATCACAATATATATACATTGGATCAAAAATGTTTGCAAAATATTGGTCTAGGGTGATGGGAATATATAGCAACACTTTTTCAAAAAAATTTTATTGGAGTATAGTTGATTTACAATGTTGTGTTAGTTTCAGGTGTACAGCAAAGTGAATCAGTTATACATATACATACATATATATATATATATATACACACTCTTTTTTTTTTAATATTCTTTTCCCATATAGGCCATTACAGAGTATTGAGTAGCGTTCCCTGTGCTATACAGCAGGTTCTTATTAGTTATCTATTTTATATATAGTAGGCAGCACTCTTATTTTGCAATCAGCCTGAGGTCGCCAAAGTACTGTGTAGTTCATTAATCGAAACAAATCTCTTCTGTTTAACTCTTGCTTCAGTCATCTTTGGCTCAGTTACACTACAGTGTCAGATAACTCAGTGGCTTACAACTGAAAGATTTATTTCTTATTCACCCTATATGCCTACCATAAGTCATTGCCTTCATTCGAGTTTCCAGATTTAAGGAGAGTGTTCACTAGGGGACATTTTTTGACTTGCGTCAATGGGAAGAGAACATAGTGAGCCATGAATAAAGCTTCTGCGGGAAGTGGCATGTGTCACTGCTCACAGATCGTTGGCCAATGAGAGTCACATGGTTAAGCCAGGCATCCGCGGGGCATCAGTGAATAATGCTGCTACAGGAAGGAGCAGTGGGTAGTTTGAACACTACTGCAGTTTATCACAGCTCTTAAGCTCTTTCCTTAAAAATGTATGTTTAAGGAATATCAAGTTCTCATATTCTCTTTGTCCAGGGCTTTACTGAGATTTTGTTAAGAATGAGTTTTCCTGAGGCTTTTTGGATCAATACTGCTGTATATGGTCTCTGACAACTTAGGTGCCACAAATCCTTTAGTCTCCATCACTTTAGTACAAATAGTGCAGCTCTGAGTTGGTGATAGTAAAGGCTAAAACTTTCTGAGACACAGATATCCTCATCTTTTCTTTTGCTTCAGATGCCTATTGTACTTCCACCAACCAGAGGTGAGTTTTTTAAAACCCAGACATTAAACTAAACTAAGATTTAATTTGAGAAGTTTCTAGAGATAACTCTTCGAATCTGGAGGAAAGGTATGGATGGGATGGAGGATTTGAAACCCTTGGACTACCACACTGTGGCTGATATCAAGTGAGTCATTTTGTTTCCAGAGAATTAATGTTGTTTCCAAAAACTAGCTCTCATACGGCTCATTCATGTAACCTGTGTTGAATATGGAAGTGAGATTTTTGTTCACGCAAGTTTATTACATTCTAGTTTATGAAGCACAGTGGCTATATGTCAGACTTCCTTTGAAGCTGAGCAGGCCCTTTGCTCTGCTACTCCCGCTGAGTCTTTTATTTGAAGTGTTTCTTCATCTTGGCTCATTTGGCCACAAACAGAAGTTGCCCTATGGGAGATAACATCTTATGTTTATTTACTTTGTAGCATTATCAGCCCTGGGCTCATTGCAAGTGAAAAACATATCAGAAAAGAGAAAAATCTGATTTCAGAAAGTCAGTACTCCCTTAACCCTGACATGTGCCTGTCTTTCCTTGGATAGTGTAGTCAGAAAAAAAACAAGTTATTGGATTGGGAGTCAGGAGACCTAGTCCCTGGTCTTTTTTGTTACTATGTGATTTGGGGCAAATTATTTTACTTCTCTGATTCTGTTTCTTTATTTGTAAAACGTGATGAGCCTCCCAAAACTCTTCCAGTTTCAGGACCCTGTTTTACTTATGGAATTTTGCAGAAGTCATAGAGTGTTCAGCAAAATCATTACAGAAGAGATTTTTTGTTTAGAAAACATGAAAATAAAAATATATTTCTTCATATTTAGAAGTGGTACAAAAGTTGCCCACAACATCTAAGTTTAAATGGAATGCTTATGCTCTGTTAAGTGATCCTTGCTTTTTCTTTACCTAATAAGAGAAATTTAAATATCAATATAATTTTTGGTGTGTTATATTTCATTTAAAGACTTTTCTGACAATGGAAATACGAAATTCATCATATAAGATGCCTCCTTTTTTTTAGCAGGTTCATTGAGATATGCTTTACATATCATGAGATTCGTCCATTTTAAGTGTACAATTTGATAAGCTTTAGTAAATTGATACTGTTGTGCAACCATCACCACAATCCAGTTTAGAACATTTTCATCATCTGGAAAGTTTCCTTATGTCTGTTTGCATTTAATCCCTGCTCCTACCGTCAACCACAAGGGAGAAGTGATCTGCCTTGTGCCTCTATTTTTATCTTTTCTAGAAATTTCCTATAAATAGAATCATGTGTCTGGCTTCTTTCTCCTAGCATAATGCTTTTGAGGTTTATCAATGTTGTTCCATACATCAGTAATTTGTTTCTTTTTCATTGCTGAATAATATTCCATTATATAGATATACTACCTTTTGCTTATCCACTCACTAGTTGACTGACGTTTGAATTGTTCTTAATTTGGGGCAATTATGATGAATGTGCCTACGGACATTCACATACAAGTCTTTGTGTGGACACATATTTTCATTTCTCTTAGGTAGAGAGAGATACCTAGGAGTAGAATTGCCGAATCGTATTGTTAGTGTGTATTTAACATTATAAGAAACTGCTCAGCGCTTTTCCAAAGTGATTATAGTATATTATATTCCCACCAGCAGTGTATGAGCATTCCAGTTCTTCCTCATTCTTGCCAATGCTTGCTACCGTCATTCTTCTTGATTTTAGCCATTCTAGTGAGTGAGTAGTAGTATCTCATTTTAGTTTTTAATTTGCATTTCCCTAAAGATTAGTGATGTTGAGCATTTTTTCATGTGTTTATGGGACATTTGTATATTTTTTTGGTGAAATGTCTATTCACATCTTTTGCCCATTTTTTATTGGATTGTCTTCTTACTACAGAGTTACAAGATTTCTTAATATATTTGTTCCAAATCTTCAAGGGACTTTCCATGCCACAAGCATGTACATATGTATGTATACACACACACACACGCACACACACACATAAACTGCTTGTTTCTTTCATATTCATACTTTGAAATAAAATCCTTTGAAAATAATGGGGTAGAATTTTTAATTCTTGGAAAAAAGCAGAATGAATTTTAAATGGTCATTAACAATCATTAAATTAGTGTTTTGAGGAGTTACCTGTAAGCTCTTAAAGCAGTAGAGTGGTCTTTACAAATCTAATAGTGGCTTCTGTTTTTTCAGTTTGTTCCCTGTTTATAGAGGAGAAAAAAAAAACATCTTCTATAGATGCATGAGCGTTCTGTCAAAATCCAAAATCCAGTTCTTTCTGAAGAGGGATAAGGAAGTATCTGAGGAACTAGAAGAGAGAGATTGGAGTCTTTGCTTTTTTTTAATGCTTTTTACTCTACTGAGAGTTAACACATTTGCCTTCTGGTGGGTGGTCTGTGGAAAGGATTAATGTATTACTGACATTGGCATCACTTTGGTCAGGTCCTAGTTCAAAATACAGTTACATGTGTGCGTGCACACCTACACACACACACACACACACACACACACACACACACACACGCTTCCTCAAATGAAAAAGAAGAGTCTATCTGTACCTCAGTTCTCCCTGCCAATTCTCCCTAATCCTCGCAGCCCCGGAAACAAGATAATATAACTAATTTACGGGAGTGTTAGAGTAATTTTGGGAGCAATACAGTGAACTTATAAAATCGCTTATTTCACCCTGAAATTTCAACTGAAAACTTGCATAACTCTACACCCCATCATCTTTTCCTCTTTTCTAACTTTTTGATAATATTGTCTATTTATTCTCACCTCCATAAATAGAAATGAACTCTAAGATTTTTTATCTGCAAACATTACTCCAAATGACTTTGGCAATAATCTCCAAAAAAATTAGAATTAAGACAAATTCAAAATTGGTTAATGTTAACTATTTATAGGAAATGTATTTGCATATATTTGTACACTGTGTCCTATTTCTGAAGTCCCTAAAGCAAAATTAGAATTCTTAAAAGATACAGCCTCATCCATGTAACTGGTAGAGAGAGGTAGCTCATTAAAATGATGAGGCCCCTTTCCAATCATGATATGGTGACGTCCACCAGCCTCACCAACACGCACACAGCCTTGTGTTCAAATGTGAGAGAAAGCTAAGATCATGAGACATTGACGAAAGCTTCTATCGTGAAAGAGAGAAACTATGACAAAGAAACAGAAAGAAAAGAAAGGAAACAGACAATTCGAGGACAGAAAAAAATCCTCAAAAAACTATGTTTAATCTTAGAAACAGAAGAAATTGCATTTATAAAACAAGAATGGAATGTAATTTGTATAAGGTAGAAGCAGAGAGCACAAAAGACCTCTTGGAAATTAGAAATCTAAGGTAGAAATAAAATAATCTCTGGAAGGGAAAAAGTCAAGAAAGGCTCTTGTTGAGTAGAGCAAAATAAAAATTGATGGAAAATAAGAGAGGAGCTATATGAAAATTACAGGACCATATGTCTAACCATATTGTGAGTGATTTTAGAGAGGACTGAAAGAGATTGATAAGAATTAGTGATGGGTACACAGAAAACAAGGCAAACACAGAAACAAAGCAATTGAACACTACCTAAGTAATGATCATGGTAAAAACACTGAAAATTGATTTCAGAAAACAAGTGGAAGGGTGCGCATAAGAGGGAGAAAAGTGAGCAAAGGACACTGCAATAATTATGTTTAAAATATGTGGAAGAGGGCTTCCCTGGTGGCGCAGTGGTTGAGAGCCCGCCTGCCGATGCAGGGGACGCGGGTTTGTGCCCCGGTCTGGGAGGATCCCACATGCCACAGAGCAGCTGGGCCCGTGAGCCATGGCCGCTGAGCCTGCGCGTCCAGAGCCTGTGCTCCGCAACGGGAGAGGCCACAACAGTGAGAGGCCCGCGTACCGCAAAAAAAAAAAAAAAAAAAAAAAAAAAAAATATATATATATATATATGTATATATATGGAAGGTTATCTTTAATAGAAATTTAGACTTTTCAAGACAACTTTAGAATTGTCTGTATTTAAATGATCTGTATATGCCTTCTGTGTCCCATGTTCTAGCATTAGTGATGATGGAGTTCCTGGAATAGTCATACATTCCTTTTCTGCAGTGACTTAAAATCACCAGCCAAAGTCAGGAACCAGTATTTGGAAAAGAATGGTATTTTCCCTTTCTAAAAGCCCTCTAATTCGTGACAAGAGCAAAATGTTGCCTCTCTCAGTGCTGTGTGCTGTATTACAAATGTAGAGATACTATTCGTTTTTGCTATGTTAATGTTTTACCCAATACTCAAATATGGTTCTGAATTATTGCATTATGTAGCATATGGTCCTCAGGCTTTTCATTAGCTTTCCACCTCAGCAAACCAGAATCCCCTTGAATTACCCTTCCTATGGTTCTGACATGCCGGGCTTGATTATTTTAGTGTTGGCCTTCAGAATTTGGAACTTGGTTTCTTCATAGGCTTGTATTGATGAAATTTCATTTGATAACTTGACTATGCATTTCTATATTGTTGGCATTGACCTCTATATTGTCATTCCCAAGGCTCCCTGGGCTAGTCCTCTGTTATAATTTAGTTTCCACAAAACTGTGGGTTCTGATTTTTTATTAAATGTTTCAAAATCAAATGATTTAATCAAATGTAAGAAATGATGAGTTAATGGAATTGATATCTCCTCCATGGAGTCCAATCAAATCCTGCCTGTAAAATAAATTAGCAACTGATCATCTCAGAAATTACAAATTCGGTTGCATGGTTTTCTATTTTAATTAAGGACTTGAAATAACTCTCCATTATGAATCGATTTCCCTCTTTTAGAATTGTCTAGGCCATTTAAACATTCTTGACCAGCTTCCTCCTAAGATTCAGGGCTCTTCTGAGCCACTTTTGTTCTTCTGAGTGTGTTCATTCAGAGAACATAAAGCCCGGAAAAATGTAAGAAGGTGATTCTGGCGCCCCATTTCCTTACCACCAAATCATATATGGCAGCCCTAAACTAAAATCCAAATCAGGCAAATAAAGGAAGTATGCTAGCAAATGAAAAAATGTCTTAAAAACTGGTACTCTATTGAAAACTTTCAGGAAAGAGAAATAAGGAGAGACCCGTGATTATATTCATATTTTAGATACTCCCCAGTAGTAATGTGAAGATGGTGATAGCAGCTAACACTTAGTGTTTACTATGTGAAGGCATTGTCTTCAGTTCTTTACATGCACTAACTTATTTAATTCTCATATGACGAAAGTACAGTGGTAGAATCTCCATTCTACAGATGAGGAACCTGAGGCACAGATAAGTTAAGCAAATTGGCTAAAGTCACCAAATTGGTGGTAGTTTGCAGAGACCCAGATCTGAGCCACACAGTGTAGCGAGATTAATCAGGAGTTATTGTGTAGCAGCGAACACAAGAACAGGTGAGGGGGCTTCCCTGGTGGCGCAGTGGTTGAGAGTCCGCCTGCCGATGCAGGCGACGCGGGTTCGTGCCCCGGTCCGGGAAGATCCCACATGCCGCATAGTGGCTGGGCCCGTGAGCCATGGCCGCTGAGCCTGCGCGTCCGGAGCCTGTGCTCCACAATGGGAGAGGCCACAACACTGAGAGGCCCGCATACCGCAAAAAAAAAAAAAACAGATGAGGGCTGGACCTATGCCCTACTTAGCCCAAGGTCAAGTTTATAAAGAAATGATATTCCAGTATTGTGGTCATTATGAAGCCTGCTTGAGACTCAATTAAGTTTTAAATTATAGTTTTATAAAATATGCCTTGACATTATTACTCCATGGTACCAACCTGGGCATTCCTCACAGCAAACAAACAAACAAACAAAAAAACCCTCAATCATAGACCTCTCAGAGTAAAATCCTACACGGATGTGGTTTGGCTTCTTAGCCAAAGAAGCATCTACAAATCACTCACTTGATCAAGGCATTAGTATAAATCTGCTAATGGAATCGAGTTTAGAAGGCACATTGTACAGACAAAGCTTTGTTCAGATCACACAATTGCATAGATGAACTGACAGTTAAAGATTCAACTGGAATATGGCTTGAAGAGTTATGCTCTAGGGTGTAAAGATACATTTAGTTACGTTTGTATTAGTTTTGCTCTGATTCCATGCCAATAATGGAGACATTTGTAACCATTAAGCATTGCTTGCTTTTACATTGCCATTACATTGAATGCTTTGATCAAAAGTGCTTGAATGGTGAATATCTTTGCTACTGGGAAATTAAGTCAAGTTTTAAGTCAGTTGCCATCCTGATAGAGCCAAAACATTTCAAGAGTAAAGGTCTTGTTTCTGCCAAAGTTAACAGATCTTCGTAGAGTGGTACAGAGGTTACCAACGAGCAGAGAATAGAATCATTGATAGACTGAAAAGTGGCATTTTTATCCAGGAATTTTTCGTGTATTTTTTTGTGAGGCAGAGGTTGTGTGAACACCAGGTGCCAATCACACAGCACCAGTGGATTTGCAAGATTATAGGACTGGGGAAAAAATGAAGATTAAGCACAGGGTACAATGGAGATTATCTATGGTAATGAATTGTATAATTTCTCTAGACAGAGTTGGATTAATGCTCATCCTGAAAAGAGATTACAGGAGGTCTGATTCTTGCAGTAAACAAATATTAAGCAGATCATACATGTACCGCATATGAATCAAGAGTCCTAAAGCATATATGATTCATCATTTACAAGGGGAAACAACCTGTGCCTTAACTGTGCACATGAGATGCACTGGAGTCTTGTGAGGGGGGTAGAGACAGTGTCCTCTGTGCCGCAAGGCTTCTTCCTTCAAAGCCTTGAAGGGTCTATCAGGTTGTCACAGCCCAGCAGCTGCAACCCCAGTTGTGACGAGCACCCCGCCCTCCCGCGGCTGTCGCGGAAACCAACTTTGCCTGCCCCATTGGCAGGTTGCCTGGACCCTGGAAGAAGTAATGGGGGATCCGGGTGGCACAGTGTGTCCATGCTTTGTACAGTTACAGAGTCTGACCCCCAGGGTCTGCTCTTCCTTTTTGGGGTGTGGTCGTTTGTGGCATGGGGTGCGCGCATCCTCAGGGTGGACCTCAGGCTGCTGCCCCACTCCCCAACCTCGGAAACGTTGCGCTCAGTTTTAGAATCAGCGTTTGATTGATTTGTAGAGCTTTTGCCATTGACTGCTTTTTAGAACACAGTGCTCTCTGTACCTGCCTTTCGTGTTCACACTAAAATAGCATCTTCTTTAAATTTCCACACAATACACTGAGAAGGGCACACTTCGGTGAGATTCTTTCTAAAAATGTTAACCACCTCAGTCTAATCATGCGAAAACATCAGACAACCCAGGTTGAGAGACATCCTACAAAATCAATGACAAATAATCTTCAAAAGCAGTATGTTTTTGTCATGCAGGTCAGATGACCAGAGGGCCAAACCCCTATAATTTCGCCACCCCAAAATAATGACCATTAACATCTTAAAGCATACTAGAGTCTTTGTATTTCTATTCCCATATTTTCTTTAAGGAAAATAATATTATTCTGTTGTGCCTGTGGTTACTTAACTGCTTTATTCACTTAAAGGTGTCCTGTGAACAAATTTCTCTGAGAAATAAGTATTGGTGGACTCTGAGGTGAGTGTCTCTGTCTGTGGATGAGGACTCAGGGCGGAGACCTTCACATCGTGTCATTGCCGCTCACCCTTCTTCACAAGGTGGAGCCGTGGACGCCACCAGCTCAGCCCACCAGGCACTTTGTAGTCAGGGAGTCGTTCCATACAATTTAGCTCTTCCCCTTCTTGAGCTGCAGGCATCCAGGGAACTTCCGTGATTTGCTCTAAAAAGTGCCTCCCTTGCTGGAATTGAGGGTGAGAAATTTCTTGAGCAGGTTTTCACATTCAGTGGACAAGTAGAAGGAAGTATGGTGGATTCCACTCAGTACCTGTTCCTCCTGTTCCTTTAAGCTCTGTCCATCAAAAGGCAGGGACCAGTGACCAGTGTATTTATAGGATGACTCGGGCTCCCCACATCCACTGTGAGGCCATCTTACTTCTGGCCTTGACGGCACAAGGGGGTGGGGGGCTGGCACACAGGGTATCCCACTTACTGCCAAAGGTGAATTCGTGGCTGAAGCCAAGGTCTGCAACCTTGACGTTCAGGTCAGCACCCAGGGTGGATTTTCTGGCTGCAATACTGTACCGTGGACATTCTTTGCCAGAATTTGCCTGGAGCCTCTTTCTCTTTCATGCTGCCATGATCCACCAGGTAATGGAACATCTCACCTTCGCCAGCATACTCCACGACAAGATAGAGTGTTTCCTCCGTCTCCGTCACTTCATATAATTTCGTCGTGTTGGGGTGACCCAAGGCCTTCATTATCTTGACTTTGTGGGATCGTCTCTGGAGCCCCGAGGAGTTCTGCTGGCTCTTGTTAATGACCTTCACGGCCACCTCTTTCCCAGTCAGGATGTGCCGGGGCCACCTCACCTTGGTGAAGGTATACTTGTCGGTGGTCATTGCCCACGTGGGTCTCATCCTTCTCCTTGGCAGACGTGGAGGTAAGAGGCCTTGCAGCAGGTTGCCTTTTACTGCATAGACAAAGTGCCCCAAGGTCAGCTTAAAATTGAGAAAAGCTGGTGAAAAACTTGATCCAAATCACCTCAAAAGAAAATCACCTCCAAAGCCCACCTGAAAAACTGATCTTTATAATAGAACCAAAGCACAGGGCCAGACAAAAATGAAGATAAACAAACAACAGATATTAACAAACAGACTTTCTGAAGTGAGAAAAATGAATAAAGAAAAAAATGGGAAAAACAGTATAAAGAAAAAAGACAAATGAGAAAAAGAAATTTTAAAAAAATGAGAAAAATCAAAAAGAGTAAAGGAAAAGTGAAAAAAAATAATAGTAAACAAAATAGTCAAAAACCCTGCAATGCCAAGGAAGAAACTAACTTTGGTCAAAGTCCCTCAGGTCACTGAAAACCAGCTTCCTGAGCTAAAAGATACAAAAAAAACTTAGTCCAGGCAGGGTCTTAAATAGGTGCTTGGAATTCCATTACAATGGCTCCTTATGAAGTCATAGCGAGAAATGGACCTAACTGGTTGAGGACCATCCACAGTAGATGTTCTCACTTTTTGGTGTCTAGAACTCTTCACTCCTAAAAAAAAAAAGAAAAAGTTGCAGATTGTACCAGTTTACATACTGACCAATCCTAAAATCTAGAATTGCCTGTCTTTTGTAAAAATCTCTTTAACTTTTTTAAAAAAATGGAAACTGATATATGTTTCCTGCTTAAAATTCATTATATATATGCTTTTTTTTTTACAGCAGTTTAAGGTTTACAAAAAAAAGGAGAGGAAATTGCAGAGTTCCCCAAACCTCCTCCTGACCCTCCCAACAACATAGTTTTCCATCTTCTTAACATCTTGCATCAGTGTGTACATTTGTTACAATTGACTCAACATTAATTCATTACTATTCACTAGAGTCGTAAAGTTTACATTGGGGTTCACTTTTTGTGTTGTACATTATGTGGGTTTTGACAAATGTATAATGACATGTATCCACCATTACAGTGACATATAGAATAGTTTTACTGCCCTAAAGATCCTGTGTTCAACCTGTTCATTCTGCTTTCCTTCTCCCCTAACAACTTGCAGCTACGGATCTTTTAACAATCCCCATAGTTTTACTGTTTCCAGTTCATATGATTGTAATCATAATGTATGTAGCCTTTTCAGATTGGCTCCTTTCACTTAGCAATATGTAGTTAAGGTTCCTCCAAGTCTTGTTAGGACATGATAGCTATTTCATTTTATAGCTAAATAATATTCCACTACGTGGACTTATATAGAAGTTTGCTTATTCATTCACCAGTTTAAAGACATCTTGGGACTTCCCTGGTGGCACAGTGGTTAAGAATCCACCTGCCACTGCAGGGGACTCCAGTTCGATCCCTGGTCCGGGAAGATTCCACATGCCAAGGAGCAACTAAGCCCGTACACCATAACTACCGAGCCCACATGCTGCAACTACTGAGCCCACGCACCGCAACTACTGAGCCCGCGTGCCGCAACTACTGAAGCAAGGCACCTAGAGCCCATGCTCCGCAGCAAGAGAAGCCACTGCAATGAGAAGCCCCTGCACCATGGCGAAGAGTAGCCCCCGCTCACCAGAACTAGAGAAAGCCTGTGTGTAGCAACGAAGACCCAGCACAGCCATAAATAAATAAATAAAGTTTTAAAAATTGGATTATTAAAAAAAAAGGACATCTTTATTGCTCTCAAGTTTTGGCAGTTATGAAAAATTTGCTGAAAACATTTGCATGCAGGTTTTTTGTGTAGACACAAAATTTCCACTCACTTGGGTAAATACCAAGTATCATAATTGCCGGGTTTGTATGGTATTATGTTTAGTTTTACAAGAAACAGTCAACCGTCTTCCCAAGTGGCTGTACCATTTTACATTCCCACCAACAAGGAGAGTTCCTGTGGCTCCACATCCATGTCTGGATTTGGGGCTGTCCATGTTTTGAGTTTAGCCATCTCGTTGTTTCAATTTGCAGTTCCCTGATATCATACAATGTGGAGCATTTCATAGGCTTAGTTTCCATCTGCATATCTTCCTTGATATGATGTCTGTTCAAACCTTTTGCCCATTTAAAATTTTTTTTCTTATTGTTGAGTTTTCAGGGTTCTTTGTACATGTGGGATACTGGTCCTTTATTAGAAGTGTGTTTTGCAAAGATTGTTCTTCCAGCCTGCAGCTTGGGTTTTCATTCTCCTTTTAATACCCAAAGGGTTCTTTGCAAAGCAGGAGGAGGAGCTGGTGCTCTCTGGCTCACAACCTTCCCACTGTGTTTGCCTCCTGCACATGCACTTGACCCTTTCCCCCACCCAGTAGAGTCCCTCAGCCCGACGCTGCCCTAACTCCTCAACTTTTTCACCTGCCATTGACACAAGTTTATGTGGTGTGTCCAACAGACTCATAATGAATGTTTGCAGATGAAAAAGGCCATGTGGCTCCCAGGCCAGCAAACAACTTCCTAGAGTTGAAGATTGGTCACACCTGTTCCTGGAAGCAGCCTACCCTGCCATGCCGTGCATCCTGCCATGGTCCTTCCCAGAGTCCCAGCTTAGCATGATGTGGCCTGACTAGTTTTTCCCTGTCCTTCCACTTCCTTTCTTTCTCTTTCTCCTTAATGCCCACCCCCCAAATTCCTGTTTGCATCTTATGCAGAGACATTTCATTAGCTCTTGGACCAGGTCACGTCCAGAGAACCTCATCATAAACAGACACACACCTGGTGAAGCTGTTCTGAATAATGATCATTCTTTCCTTGAGAAAGTCAGCTCTTTGCAGAGACTTCGGGCCTGTTCACCTGAAGTTATTGAGTCTTTGTATATCTGGGCGTTTAACAACTTCATTTAGCCAGTGGTTGGAAGGATAGGGAAGTCCATGCTTCAACCCTGAGCAGCTCCATGAAAGGTATAGATAAGCAGGGAGGGTTGACAAACCAAAGAGTCCAGGCTGAGCAAAACCACTTCCAGGCACTGCTTGCAATATACAAATAACAAGAAAACTAACCCGGCTCTGTGTACCAGCTACTTTCAAATACTCTATCTCAGCCTGATTGGTAAATCTCTAAATTGAATATTATTATTCTCATTCAGGGGAAGAAACTGAGCATCTATCTACACATAGCTAGCATTGGGATTTAAAATTTTCCAGGACAAGTCAGATGTGCAGAAATGTAACTTTAATTCTTTATAACTGAACTCAAATTTCCAAGCCCCTATTTCTGCTGATGGCAGAAAACACTGAATATTTGCACTGAGAAGTTGCTCAGTCACTTCTTGTTTAAAACTGGGTCTCTTTTATACAAAGATTAAATGAGATTTGGGATTCTCTCTTCCCCTTCCTTTCTGTTGATCTGGTGAGTCCTGTTGTACGGATGTTCATGCTGTTCGTCTTTGCTTCCTGGGGGTGCCTCCTGGCTAGGGTTTGGGGAGTGGTCCTCCCCCTTTGTATCCCTTACTGAAGTGCTCCAGTTGGCTGTCCCTCACCTGGTTTCCAGAGAGAGCAAAGCATGGGTGTCTATTGCTGCACCTGGGCACTTGCTGAGGCTGCTAGGACGCCAAGGCTCAGACACTCCTCCATACACTCCTCCTCAGGGACCTTCCATCCACAGCCCTGCGGTGAGGCTCCCTCTCACCAGTATCCTGAAGAGCATGTGGATCCTTAACTCTCCAGAGTTGTGGGAACATTTCTAGGCATCCCGGTGCCCCCACTGGAGCCAAAACATAGTGGAGGAATAGAGGATGTTTCTAGAATACAGTTCTAAGAGACACTATAAGGCGAATGACATTTCCAGTCAAGTAGCTTCCAGAGTAAGTCAAGGAAGCATAAAACAGAGCAGCTTCAAAAGTGCCTTGCTGGGGCTTCCCTGGTGGCGCAGTGGTTGAGAGTCCGCCTGCTGATGCAGGGGACACGGGT
Organism: Tursiops truncatus; assembly: GCF_011762595.2. Lineage (NCBI taxonomy): Eukaryota > Metazoa > Chordata > Mammalia > Artiodactyla > Delphinidae > Tursiops > Tursiops truncatus. The sequence goes on along the minus strand of NC_047050.1, from coordinate 10,500,557 downwards.
TCGTGCCCCAGTCCAGGAAGATCCCACATGCCGCGTCCGTGAGCCACGGCCGCTGAGCCTGCGCGTCCGGAGCCTGTGCTCCGCAAGGGGAGAGGCCACAACAGTGAGAGGCCCGCGTACCAAAAAAAAAAAAAAAAAAAAAATGTGCCTCGCTCAACAGCAAAGTTTGTTCCAAAGGTCAGTGTTATCTTCGGTTACTGCAACGCCCTTCAGTTGTGTAGTTTCTGAAATTTTAACCACCCACACAAAGAAAATCTTTATTAATTAGGAAAAATTAAAAAATTATTAAGGTAACATTGCAGATATTAGGTGACCTGATACGAATATATTAAGTCTTTATCAATTTTTAATCAACACGTAATTTTATTTTTCCTGGATTGCTGTGCATGTATTAAGGTTGCTCCCTACTTGCTTAGGAGGTTATTTCAATAACTGGGATTCCTAGCCTAGAATGATCATGGGAAAAATGGAAAAGAAACTACTTTGACAAGTATAGATTGCTTTGGAAAGTGTTGGCCTTTAAATGTCTAGGGGAACAATGTGTGACAGGTCAGATCTTCTACCTGTTTATTAAACGCAAGGTGTAGCAGAAAGACAAACTTCATATGTCATTGGAAACCAAGTATTCTGTGTTGATCCACTCTTAAATTTTATGTGCTTCTTTTTCACCAAAGGAAAATGTCTAAAATGTCTTTTATATTTTATAGCTATCTTATGTATTTAGATTCTTCTCCACTTTTTGCTTCCAGACAAGTTTGGACCGTACTTGACACGTTGCATAAAGTTTAAGATGTGTCCTACAACTTGTAAGGAAGACCTTGCAAGCAGTGATGCAGTGGTCTATGCATAGAACATGGGTTTAATCATTGAGAACCTTTGTAAGCTTTAATTTATATAATTTACAGGATATGTCCTTGTGGTCTGTTAAATAGTGAAGAGGATATTTGAGGAAGTGTATATTGTTTGAGTAGGAAAAAGAGGGATGTGGACCATTGATTTGGGGGGAGTTTTTTAGTTACCCTCCATTGTTTCATGACCTGCTCCTCTTAAGCTTTGGAACTGGAGCACCACCAATAAGTGTTAAGCATCCTATCCCTTCACTCAGCAGTGAGCAGTCAGTATTTCATTTTCAAAGTCACAGAGCATGAGAGAGACAAATAGCAGTATTTGTGCTGTGCCAGGTGTCAGCAGGCCTTTCTGGTTCATTATGGTGATGTCTTTCCTCCCTAAATAATTTTTACAAATACACTGATGAAGACAGATTTCTGTTATTTGTCTTCGATGGGTCGTAAGTTGAACTAGTACTATATTTTTTCCTGAAAATATGCACAGTTGTGACATGGTGTTTAATAGTTTGAGGCTTATTTCTGCCAGAATGAGCACAGCTGAAAGGAATGATGACCCTTTCATCTTTGTAACAATAAAATGGTTTCCTAATGTGTTTCCCTCACTTTGAATGTTAAGTTCATATTCCCCTGGATTTCTGAGCTCCATCTTTTACCCCCTCGGAAACCCCGTGAAGAATACAACTTTGGACCGCGTGACAGAGCACAGAGGATGAAATGAGTTGCATTAAATAATGATATGACAAAAAGCCTTTCAAAATCTTTGTCACAATGCAACATTCAAGTAACATTAAACAGAACAGTATAAGTAGGCCACGGAAGAGAGTTCATATCTTGAAAGGAAATTTTGTGAACTAGATCACTTGCAGATTTTGGAAGAGTCATTGGTGAAGAGCCTTCATGCTGTGGCTGGGGATCTACTCTCCAGTCGCATGTGCAGTCTTTTCTCGTTTATCAGTCTTTGGACCTAAAATTAACTGTTGCAGTGTTTTCTTGGTACACTTGTATATTTCTCAAAAAAGCAAGTCTTCATTGCTCAAGTTACATTCAAGAAAATCATGGGGAGTGGGGTGAAGAATAAGATGCACATTTCTATGCAATGTTTCCTGTCTTCCTATTCTAAGTATATGTATTTAAACAACAGCATATATTTTGTATATTAGTATAAAGATAAACTGTCCTCTAAAAACAGAAAGCAAAGTTTTGATACTGATTTCCTTTATTTCTAGCACACCTTGGATTTATTTTGTTTCAGTTTATTTTTCCCCTGAAAAATCTGATATTTCTTTTTTTTTTTTCTTTTAACTTTAATTCTACCATGTTGGGTTGTGGGAAAATAGAAGCTTCTGATAGGGTTAATCTAGCTACATAGAATTCCGTGCTGAGTATGAACATAATCTTGATCTTTGATTAGATCTGAGCTTGTAATATCTTGTGATTAATCAAAATGGGTTGTACTGTGTGTAGTATAAGTCATCTTCACAGATGGGATAGAGTATCATCAGAGTTCTCTTGAATATTTGTTTTAATCCCTTCTAGGATAAAATGGCTTTGGATCTTTTTTTAAACTTTAAATCAGATTGAGTTCACCAAATAAATGACTAGGAAGAAACATTTTATTTTATTTTTTGGCTGCGTTGGGTCTTCGTTGCTGCACTCAGGCTTTTTCTAGCTTTGGCGAGCGGGGGCTACTCTTGGTTGCAGTGCACGGGCTTCTCATTGCGGTGGCTTCTCTTGTTGCGGAGCACAGGCTCTAGAGCGCAGGCTCAGTAGTTGTGGTGCACAGGCTTAGCTGCTCTGCGGCATGTGGGATCTTCCCGGACCGGGGCTCGAACCCATGTCCCCTACATTGGAAGGTGGATTCTTAACCACCGCGCCACCGGGGAAGTCCCAAGGAAGAAATTTTGAAGTCCGGTTTTGCTAGGATTATAGGTCAAAAAAGAAGAAACTTGGTTTTTAATTCACAGTATTTCAGTGTTTCACTGAACACACTTCGTATGTTAAAAAGAGTTATCTTGTAAAATTTAACAAATATTCCTATTTATTTGTAGTTTGAATAAAACTCTTCATAAAAGAATATAACAAAACACCCTTCATGGAAATAATGTTGAAGTTCTTGTTCTCAACAGCATAAAAGATTTTTCAAGATTAATAATCTCCCCTCTTCTAATTATGTAATTCCAGTCTAGTTGAAATCTGACAGCAAAGAGCTTTACTTTGGCAACTAAACTACCTGACATCTAACCCCCAGAGCACAGCAAGAGTGCTCAAACACAAAATGTTTACTGAATATGTCTGTCATTTCAGCCAACCATTTGGGCCTCACAAGACACAATTTCTCACAAAAGTTGCTCACCAAAAATTGTAAATTGAACTGTCTGCCCCAGAGCCACACACACTGGAGGGGCTCAATAAATACATGTTGATGATTATATATGAATCATTGAATAAAAGAACTGAAAAAAAAAACTGTACAATTCATCCAGTCTACTTCTAGACTGGATTAATGACCCACAGGTATTAAAATAAGAATGATTTAATTTCTCTCTCCTTTTTTTTTTTTTTCTATAGGAGACCTGGTGAACCTCCATTGATAAAAGGCTGGCTTCCTTACTTTGGAGAAGCCCTGAAATTACAAAAAGATCCCCTAGGTTTCATGACTACTCTTCAAAAGCAGTATGGTGACGTTTTCACTCTTTTCCTTGGGGGTAAGTGGCACTTAAGTTGGGGGTAAGTGGCACAATAAGTTCCTTACTTGTATCATAATTTCTCACTTGTTCTTTAATGTTGTTATATTTTTCTCTAGGCAAAATATGGAATATTTGTACATTATTGTTTTATTTGTAGGCTACTGCAAAAGAAAACTATGTTTTTGAGTACAGTAATCCTCACATTAAAAAACAAAGTATAGAATTCTCTTGAGGGTCCCTAGGGAACCCCGCTCTCCTGGTATCACCTGTCGTTTGGTTTGGTGTAGCTTACCTTTAAGAATTGTTTCTTGAAAAGCTAGAGTACGTTAATGGACTTGATTTTGTAGAGCAGTTTTAGGTGTCCAGAAAACTGATCAGACAGTACAGACAGTTCCCATATATCTCCTCTTTCCCCTGATCATAATTCCCCCTGTTATGAACATCTTATATTAGTGTGGCACATTTGTTGCAACTGATGAGCCAGTATGGATACAACATTAAAAGTCTGTGGTTTTGGCTTCCCTGGTGGCGCAGTGGTTGAGAGTCTGCCTGCCGATGCAGGGGACATGGGTTCGTGCCCCGGTCTGGGAAGATCCCACATGCCGCGGAGCGGCTGGGCCCGTGAGCCATGGCCGCTGAGTCTGCGCGTCCGGAGCCTGTGCTCCACAACAGGAGAGGCCACAACAGTGAGAGGCCCACGTACCGCAAAAAAAAAAAATCTGTGGTTTAGGGGCTTCCCTGGTGGGGCAGTGGTTAAGAATCCTCCTGCCAATGCAGGGGACACGGGTTCGAGCCCTGGTCCAGGAAGATCCCACATGCCACAGAGCAACTAAGCCCATGCACCACAACTACTGAGCCTGCGCTGTAGAGCCCGAGAGACACAACTACTGAGCCCACATGCCACAACTACTGAAGCCCACGTGCCTAGAGCCCATGCTCTGCAACAAGAGAAGCCACTGCAGTGAGAAGCCCGTGCACCGCAACAGAGCAGCCCCCGCTTGCCGCAACTAGAGAAATCCCGCTCGCAGCAACAAAGACCCAACGCAGCCAAAAATAAATAAATAAAATAAATTTATTTTTAAAAAAAGTCTGTGGTTTACACTAGAGCCCGGTCTTTGCGTTGTCCAGTTCCTTGGGTTTTAACCAATGCAACATGTCAGGTATCTTCCATTACAGTATCACACAGAATAGTTTCACTGGTCTAAAAAATCCCCTGTGTTCCACATATTCATTCCTCTTCCCCTCGTCCTGAGCCCCTAACAGCCATGGATCTAGAATATATTTTTAATTTAAAAGTATTTGTTATGGTTCAGTGCACAGAGAGCAGTGTGGACCTAAGAATGTTCCACAGCTTTCATTAGCACAGATGTAAATAAAGTAATAATCCTGCTGGTGAAAACAAATATATCTGTTATGGTTCTAACTTCAATAAAATGTTTACAAAACAAGGATAAAGCACACAGCAGCATCACTACGTAACCCAACATCACTGGGCGCTGAGAAGCTGGAATGTGCTCAGCTCATCCTCCTTGAAGGCCCATGCTCTCCAGCTGTAGCAGCTATATCTCTGGCCACCTAACAAACCTCTCCCAAATGTCATGCCTCAAAACAACAACTGGTCTGGCCCGGGTCACCTGTGTGGCTTGAGTCATCTGGCTGATTGACTGGGGCTTAAATGGCCCAAGGTGGCCTCATCACATGCCTGGCTGGGCCTCCTTCTCCACATGATGTTTCGTCCTCAAGAAGATGTCCTTATATATGTGGCAGCTAGTATTTCAAGAGGGTGAGAGGAAAATCTGTAAGGCCTCCTGAGGCCTTGGCTCACATGTTACAGAACCTCACTTCCAGACTTAGTACAAGCAAGTCACGGGCCAACCCAGGTTCAAGGCTAGGAAAATAGATTTCCACTTCTTCCTGGGCAGAGTGGCAGAGTCACATTGCAAAGGAGCCCATGTAGAAAGAGAGAAGAAGTTTATCGTGGCCATGTTTGCATACAGTCTTCCACGTCAGTTTATCACCTGGGCTAGGCATTCCTTTTCTTCACTTGTGTCTGCCCTGTCCCGGAAGGCCAATCTCTACACAGTAGATCATCTCCACGCCTTTGCCCTCTGACTTCTGGTTGGGTGTGCAGGTGGAGGGCAGGAAAGCTGTGTTGTAGCTCTCCACCTCTTACTGGTCTCTGTAACACAGTTCACTTTCCTTCCCAAGAAAATTGAAGACATCAGGTATGCTCTCACTCAGATCCCCATGTATCTATCAAATGTTTCACAGTTATCCTTACCACCTCTGCTCCAGTTTCAGAGAATGTTCAAGACAATCCATTTACCTGTCCCCGTGACGCTTACTGTCTCCTCTGGGCTGGCATTACATTATTTCTTCCTCTCATATATGTATCTTCATTATTTTCTCTCTTGGGTCCTTACCTTAAGCTTCTAACCATGCTTAATCTTTCCTGTATTTTCCTCTAGTTAACTTTTCACTTCTTTTTTTTCTCTTTTGCATCTAGATTTTTAAAGAGAGTTACCTACCTTTGCTGCCCCCGGTTGTTTAGCTCCCAGAGGCCTCCTAGCTGTAACCAGCTTTCTGCCTTGCTGAGGTCATTAATGGGCCATCACCTGCCTGGACCTCTCTAGCTGGTGGACAAAGCTGATCCCTCATTCCTTCTCAAAACACTCTGTTCCTTCACTGTCTTGACACTGTGCCTCCTGGGTCTTCCACCGATGCTGAGCATTCCTTATCTGGGTCATATTTACACGTGCCTCTTTCTTTGCTCAACCCCCTTTATCTTTCTCTAACAGTCTTTGGAATTTTATGTTCTATGCCTAAAGAATTTAGATAATTTCTTCGTACTGTAATTATGTTGCCAAGTATCTGAAGCAACCTTTTGTACATAGAGCAACTTCACTTTTGTGCTACCATTTCCATGTCATTGGGAGGAAAAAAATGATCCAACTGGATGAAATGGTCAGCATGGTCAGTTTCTCACAGGAATAGGTAGTATTTGTTTCATTGCATCTTGCCCCCTTGGCTGGCAACTGGCAAGTCTCTTCCAACAGTAATTATGTGCACTCTGATTTCAGAAGAATTGAAATGGAAAAAAAACCATGTGTCTTAGAAACAGAGACATTGTAGTGTATCTGGTGACCCTCATGAGGCTCTTCAGGGTCAAGGCTCCACCTACCTCTCCAGCCCCGTCTCTTGCTACTATAATGCACCATTAACACACCAAATTGTTGGAATTTCCTCCTCATATACCATGTCCTTTTGTGCTGCTTTTTTCTGTTGCGGTTCTTTCTGCCAGAACGCTGTTCTTCTGTTTCTCAGTCGTCCTTGAAAGATGACTGATGTGGATGCATCTTTTGAGGCCATCGTCACGTATCACTTCCTCCCAAATTCCTTCACTGACCATTTCCCTCCCCATGGTGTGTTTGATGCCTCTTCTCCAGGCTCCAATTACTCCTAGTATAACTTCTGTCATGGCATTTAATAAATTGTGAGTGTATTGCTAATTCACTTGTCTATTTCCCTTCATTGTTTTCTAACTTCTTTACTGCCAACATTTAGTTCAGAGCTCAGCACTGATTGATTCACAATAAATATTCGATAAGGAAATTCCCAGTACCTTAGAGCTGATGAAATACTTACTATAATACAAATAAAGGCCGTAGCTGGGGCTTCTATTCTAAGTGAGCTTTTGGCTTCATAATACAAAACTGTATTCTTCACTTAAAAAAGTCACTCTTGGGGGGAAATAAATTAGGAGTTTGGGATTAATATATATACACTACTATATATAAAATAGATAATCAACAAGGACCTACTGTATAGTACAGGGAACTCTACTAATTATTCTGTAATAACCTATGTGGGAAAAGAATCTAAAGAAGAATTGGATGACCCAGCAATCCCACTACTGGGCATATACCTTGAGAAAACCATAATTCAAAAAGAGACATGTACCACAATGTTCATTGCAGCTCTATCTACAATAGCCAGGACATGGAAGCAGCCTAAGTGTCCATCGACAGATGAATGGATAAAGAAGATGTGGCACATATATACAATGGAATATTACTCAGCCATAAAAAGAAACGAAATTGAGTTATTTGTAGTGAGGTGGGTGGACCTAGAGTCTGTCATACAGAGTGAAGTAAGTCAGAAAGAGAAAAACAAATACCGTATGCTAACACATATGTATGGAATCTAAAAAAAAAAAGGTTCTGAAAAACCTAGGGGCAGGACAAGAGTAAAGACACAGACGTAGAGAATGGACTTGAGGACACGGGGAGGGGGAAGTGTAAGCTGGGATGAAGTGAGAGAGTGGCATGGACTTATAGATACTACCAAACGTAAAATAGATAGCTAGTGGGAAGCAGCTGCATAGCACAGGGAGATCAGCTCGGTGCTTTGTGACCACCTAGAGGGGTGGGATAAGGAGGGTGGGAGGGAGACGCAAGAGGGAGGAGATATGGGGATATATGTATATCTATAGCTGATTCACTTTGTTATAAAGCAGAAAGTAACACACCATTGTAAAGCAATTATAGTCCAATAAAGATGTTAAAGAAGAAAAAAGAAAACAAACAGAAAACCAGTTTCACTTGTTATCTTCATCTTAGATACTGAGAAGCTTGCTGAATTTCTCATGTCTAAATAATTTGGCCATGGCTATCTTTTTAAACTCAACAGTAGACAGCCATAGTTGAATACGAACTGCTACTTTCCTTTAGCTTCTTCCTAGAGTTTGAATAAATTCCTGTCAAAAATCCTTATTATGTATGTGGTTCTAATGATCAGTTTGCAAAATAGCTCATTTGGAAAATGTGAATGAGGAACAGCGTCTCCCACCGTTGTCCCATGATGTGAGTTCAGTGCGTGTATGTTTCTTGCGTGATGAGCAAATGATTGTCATCCCCAAAAGTCTCAAGGGACGTGGATGTCATCTTAATAAAGAAATTAAAAGGTACATCTTTTCATGAGAAACCACGTAAATTCGTGACCTGTCGCAGAAAATAGTTCTCTAATTGGTTTTGTGTGGTGGTGCAGCGGAATCGTTTTCCCTAGATGTCACCCCAGCGAAGCACCACTGTACATCACTGTCAACAGTTAGCGAAATTTCGCTGATAAGAGGGGGAGGATAACGTGGTCATCCTCATAAAATAAAAAGTTGGTTCACAGTCCACTCTTCCAATGAATATTTTCAGCTTGACATTTAAAAAACGTCTATTGAAGAGCCAGCTAAACATGGAGATCAAAAGGTTATAGTTATGGAAAATTTCTTTAAACTTCCAATTTATCTCATATTTCTTGACTGGGCATTTCTATTTCAAATAGTCAAATAGGTGTTCTGAATTCTCTTGGATGTGTTTCTGCACCAAATATCTGAAATGAAAGCATCAAAATTCAGGTTATAATGACCCAGATGTCAAACTTCTTGTGTATAATACATCAAAGTGAATGATGTGTTGTTTTTTTTTTAACATTTAGTGACATACTTGGCATCACGTAGCTTCACCTTCCTAAAAGAAGTAATTTTGAAGGAAGTGAAAAGGCTGTTGAGTTAGTAAACCATCGTATGCAGGTTATTCAGGAATGCTGGGGTTAATATCTTAAGGCCCAGCCAGCTCCTAAAAAAGGAAGGCAATGAAATTATTGTTAAAGAATACATTAAAAATTTTGACCCCATTTCAAATTTACTGCTCAAAAGGATGGTTTTATATATACGTATACTTTTTTGCAAAAGTGAACCTCGTTTTCACATTTATATTTTAGACGAATGCAAACTCTGAAATTCTTTAAATCAATGTATCACATCAGCTGCTGATAGCTTTCTTCTCCCTTCTGAAAACACAGCAAAGGATATTGTTTCTATCTTGTGATCTTTGTGAACTAGGCAACTTGCCTGTTGACACGTGGCATTCATTTACATAAAACCACACTGGAACAAAAGTTATTTTTGCTCAAGAATCCATGACCTTTAGAATAACTTTTCAAATTTCCTTTGTTAAGAAATTTAAATTCATTTTATGAATGTATATGTGTTTTCCTAACTGTCTTATTAAAGATTACAAAGAAACTCTGGTTTTGCATCTCACGTTAGCAGATGGTGGACAGATGGTTTAAATTAATATTAATTTTGGAAAACTTAGCTTAAATTGTTTATACTGAAGATTAAAAGTTGGAAAGCCAGCTAGCATCTCCAGTGTTATTAGTACTTCCAAACCCACTCAAAAAGTAAAATCCAGAAAATCAAAAGGTCTTACTCAGCAATCCACATCTTATTCAGATGAGAGAGTCAGTAAAGCGTAATGCCTTGATGTTAAAGAAAATCAAAATAAGAATGAGAAAAAGAAAATACAGATCCCGGAGTGTAAAGAGTCTTGAAAAGAGTGAGAATTTTATCTACAAATTGCTTTAAACTCATCAGTAATGATTTTTTAAAAGAACCTGTATGCAACAAACTGTTTATTAAAAAAATATTAAAATTGGTTGCTAACCAGACACAGTTTTCTACATTTAGCTTTTACTGTTTTTATTTGAAATTAACCTCATAGTTTCTTCCCATATCCTTACCCCCAAGGTGAGATAGAGAAAGAGAGAGAGAGGGAATATATGTGTAGTATGGATGAATTCTAGATAAAAACTGTAAAGTCCATGAAGCCTCTACTTCAGTAGGCCAATAGCCAGTGGCTTCTGTTGCCATGGCTGGATAGTTTTGCCTTTCCACTTAGATTTTGATGAATATAGAAAATGGGTCAGAAAAAAATTCAAAATATTCTCTAGAAATTATGTTTTACAGACTGAGCCTTTTATATATTCTCTGAATTTTACTAATTTAAAATAACTCTGTAAAGACATTTATAAGCAAAATCCTTTTGTTTAGTGAAAGGAGAAAAGTATGAATCACCACCTGTGAAAATGCACAACCTTGCCTAAAATTATATCTTTTGCAAAGTAAGAGAATTCGCTCTTTTTTCAATTATTTGTCAGGCAGATGCTGGCAGTTTTATTTAATTAAGCTGCCATGGTAAAGCAGGTGTCATAAAATATGCCCAAATCCAATTGATTCCTTTTTCTTTCTTCTCCGGGGGGGAAAAGAAAATCCAGTTTACTTTGTAGATACAGCTTTAGGGTCTGACCAGAATGAGTAGTCTCTTCTAGCTTTACCCTCACTCCTAGATTGGCCCACCTTATTATATAAATTAAGGGGAAAGAGAGTGGATACAATTCAAGTCATACGATTTATTTTTAGAAAAAGAATTATAGCACATCTATTCATGTACACTAAAAACTTAAACTCTGTTTTACAATTGTAAAACAAAAAAACATGTATCCTGTTTCTAGGATTAGGTTGAAAATTATTCAAAACTTTATCCTAAATCTGGTACCAAATTGAATTTAATTTCTGTGATGCTGTTTGAGTTACTGTAAATAACAAGCAAGAAGTTGTTCATCTAAGAAAGCTTCACGCACACACACACACACACACACACACACACACAGGAATGATGAGGTGAAGAGCTAAGTATAGATGATTCGACAAACTTTCATGTCTAATTATTTACTGTTTTCTAGAAGACAAATAAGTGTTAAAGTTGTAGGATCGTCGAAATTTCATGTGTGTTCTTGGAAAGGGAAGACTTATTAATGCTAGCATTGAATACTGCCTACATATTATCTCTAATTAGCAGGAGTCTTAAAGCAGCCCTCCAGTGAGAAGGAGTCAGCACCGGCTAAGGAAAAGAACAGTGCGTGGGGACTGTCTTCTTGTCTAGGCTCTGCCACTAAAAATGGCGGCATGATCTTGGCTCTTAACTTCTCCTGACTTTCTTTAGCTGATAAATGCTGGAGAGGCTGCAACTAGGAATCTCCAAGATCCGTGCCAGTTTGGAGAGATAGACCACAGTATGACTCTGTTCCTCAATGTGCCTTCTTACAAAATCACTTGAGGGACTTGTAGGTCCCACCTTCAATCCTTCTGAATCAGAATCAAGAAGGAATCTGTATTTTTAACCAGTACCCCAAGTCTGGACTGATGTATGAAAATGCCAAATGTCACCTCCTCAAAGAACCCTTGTTGATAACTCCAGGCAGACCGAAGCATATCTCACTTCCTGTTGCCCTTACATTGTGTTCCCACCTCTGCTCTATTACTGTCCGTAACAATACAATGGTTCATTTACATCTTTATCTCAAAAGGAAAGAGATCCAACCAAGTATCTGGATGTCAATAAATGTTGAATGCATGCATGAATGAATGGATGAAAGCGTGATTGGATGGGATCTAGTTCTGAAATCCTCTTTCGGTCACAAATCAATATGAGAGTTTGGACGTGTTACTAAATCTCCCTGAGCTACTATTTTCTCATCGATAAAACGAAAACCTTGGTATTTGTGATTTGTTGTTAGTGTTGAATTAGATGTTCATTTGTGAGTACCTGCTTCGTACCACATCTTCATTTATTTGAGTTAAAATTATTGTATCCAATCAAAGCTAAGATAACGCCAAGTATGAAAAAGCTCTTTATGCAGTGTAAGTGATCAGTAAAGGAGTAGCATCTTACCAATTTGAGTTGCTTGTTTGTTTTCTGATTGTATTATTGGGGAAAAATATAAGAAGTGTTTAAGTAATGAATTTTGAGCCTATTTAAAAGATAATTTAAATATCTTGGTAGTTTGTTAAAATAAAAATTTGAAGAATAAACTATCTTTTTGAAAGTCTTTAAGAATTTCAGAACATTTAACTTCAAGCTTCTAGCGTTTTCCCACAATCTTCCATTTTAAAAGGAAACATGTAGTGGAATTTTGAATCAAATAGATTTTTATTGTACTTTACATCTTTTGAGATGTGAGTTATTAAGGTCTTTCTAATTTTGATTAAGATATTCTCAAATTTCAGATATCTTGTTTTGTTTTACTACCACATGAATTCATATTCTCATTTATTTCTTTTAGGAAATTACATAACGTTTATCCTGGACCCTTTCCAGTACCAGTCAGTGGTAAAAAATCAAAAATTAAGCTTTCAAATGTTTACTAGTAAATTCTTAATGAGAGTGTTTTCTGTCAAAAAGATGATGACATATCATGACCTGAACGACAAGATTCATACTAGCTATCAACTTTTACGAGGGAAGCATTTGGACACACTGATGGAAAACACAATGCAGACTCTAAAACAAGTTTTTGAACCACAGCTCTTAAAAACCACAAGTTGGGACACGGAATATTTGTTGACATTCTGCAGCTCAGTGATATTTGAGGTGACATTTACAGCCATACATGGAAATGTTCTCTCTGGCGATAGGAAAACATTCATGACTGAGTTAAGAGATGATTTTTTTAAATTTGATGGCAAATTCACACATTTAGCATCAGGCATACCCATTGAGCTTCTAGGAAACATCAAGTCTATTCGAACGAAACTTATAAAACAATTGACAACAGAAAACTTAGCCAAGTTACAAGGATGGTCAGAAGTTGTTCAAATGAGGCAAGATATCCTGGAGAAATACTATACGCCCAAGGACACTGAAATAGGAGGTAAGAAACTTCTGAATGATGCCTTGTCTAAAATAAAATAATTTACAGTAGACCTTTGAAATAAAAAGACAAAATGGTGACCTTGAGAATTTTTATGCTCTTTCTAATTGGCTAATGATAAAATGTTTTACTCTGAAACAACCCTTTGTGATAATTGATTTTTTTTTTTTTTTTTTTTTTTTTTTTTGCTGAGATGCTAATGCAAGATACTTAACAGGGATAATGAGAAAGAGTATAACTAAGCTGCATTTACTCCTCTTATCTCATCCCCCCTCCCCTCCCCCACCACACACACATTACATTTTAAACTATTCTCATTAAGCAGAAAATTAGACTTCAGAAGCCTATTGGTCCTCATTAGCATGCACTGATCCTTGGCTGGGTCTGTGTCCTAACATCTTTTAATTAGCACACTGCAAATCTAATCAGTGTAATAAACGCTATTAATCTTCCTTTTCACTTATTTTCTCCCAGCACATCATTTAGGCTTGCTCTGGGCCTCTGTGTCAAACACGGTTCCAACTATGTTCTGGACGATGTATTACCTTCTACGGCACCCAGAAGCTATGGCAGTGCTGCGTGACGAAATTGACCATTTGCTGCAGTCAACAGGTCAAAAGAAAGGGCCTGGATTTTCCATCCACCTCACCAGAGAACAATTGGACAGCCTGGTCTACCTTGGTAATTTATTTTTATCTGTTATGAAGAAAAGAAGGTACCTCTCTGCAAAGTCAGTTTATCACTCAAAGCTGTTTACCAAGAGGTGGAGGACACAGCTGCCTAATTGACATAATAACACCCATTTACATCAATTATAAATTATGTAGTTTATAGCTGTAGATACTCTCATTGCATGTAAACATTAAGGCCTAGGTAATTAACTATGTAAGGTATGCAAAAGGCTAAACCAAAGCTTTGCAATTATTTGAAAAAAAAAAAGGTTTATGCCTGTTAAGTCACTAGACTCTGAGCATCTGTTGGTGTGTTAATGCTTTCCAAACGATGCTGGGCTATCTTAACAAGAAAGGTATTCGGGATTAAAAAAGAAAGTATTTCAGACAGACAACTTGTGTGCAAAACACACTTATTCTTCCCTCAAATGGTGTCTATATTTTCAGGCAGAGATTAAGATGTATTATACAGTTTGCAGCGTACGATTCGCAAAAATGTAGTAAGAGTGATTTCCACTGGAAGTTCATGATTTAAACACACTTGGGGAAAAAAAAAAAAAGGAGGGAAGAAAGGGAGGGAGTGAGGGAGGGAAAAGAAAAAGCCACAGCTACAAATTACTTCATGTGAAATGTCAATATTTTATAAAATAGTCACTGGTTCATGAGATATGCATGGTCACTATTTCAAATACGTTTGAGGTCAGAAGTGACTAAGTTGCTTTTCTTTTTCTATGTAGGCCTGTGTGCCTGTAACAGTGAGCTTTTGATAACAGTGGATTCGCCTTTTCCGGTTTTGATAAGACGACTCTCATTATGTGAATGAATTTTAATTCCCAAAGTTAAATTCCAGTCCAACGAGTTATTCTCTGCTTTGTCTGTGTTGACGTTTCATCCTGTGGTTTCTTTTACTATACACTATTCCAGGGCCCTTTGGACAAATGCAGGAGCAAGTCTTTATATATCTCTGTTGCTCCCCTCGTTTGACAATGTAGGCAAGTATCTTAGCCCATGTTGGCCTCAATTTTCTCCCTTTTAAATATGTTCCAGGTTCTTTGATGGGAACTTCTGGGAGCAAAGGCCCTACAGGTCTTGATCAGTGTTGACCACCAGCTGACATTAAGAAGAATGGCCCCAAGTGTTCCGGAGGTTGTTCCCACTGGTTAGGATAAGACCCATCAAAGGCAGTAGCAGGAAGCTTGCCTTGTAGTGACAGTTGGCTAGCTTGTTCAGTCATGCCGTTTTTAGCATACGTTATCAAAGTAATTTTATTTATTTTTTTTATTGGAGTATAATTGCTTTACAGTGTTGTGTTAGTTTCCGCTGTAGAACAAAGTGCATTATCAAAGTAATTTTATATTTGCTTGGAGAAGGAAAATAATCCCAGCATTATTAAAATACAAATATTATTTTATTTTGCTTTTCAGAATGACTGGGGACCAAATGCACAAACTTTGCGTAAAGTTCTGGGTAGTTGCTTTCACGCAGACACACAGTATTTTCTGGGTAGAAGATTTATGGTTCCTATGAATATCAAGGTTTCATCTCCCATTTATTCAAGTAATTTCAATTGCATTTTATGAGTCAGATAATGTATACAGGGACGTAAAGCAAATAAACTTTAAGGAATATGTGTTTGTATTCAGAACACAGTTATAAACTCTTAAAATTTAGTTGAAATTCATCAACTTACTTTTTACTCTTAACTTCTCACTATTGAAAGAAAAGACCATTTTAAAATTGTGGTATTAAAGCAGACACGTTTAAATTTATTCAAGCTGAAGAAATGGCAGGTTCCAGAGCCGTAATCCGGGTCCATTTAAGTCCATCACTAGAGTAGAGATTTTCATCCAGGAGCCCTCAGACATTTACAGCTCACTTATCATCAACAAATGACCATCACCAATCCCAAGTGCCTGGAGATCCACCTGAGTACAGGAAGCACCTTCAGCAATCTAGAAGGTAGACCCCGTTCATCACAACCTCGGGTAACAGCAGAGGCCAGTGTTATTCATTACGAGAACTGAATCTTCTAGATAATAGGGTCCACTTTTTTTCTTTCTCCAGATAGACAGTTTGAAGCAATGTCTATCAGATTGCATCTTCAATGCAGATTGAAGCAAATTTTTATACGAATCAGACTCACAACAGATAACCTCTGCATCTAGTCATAGCTCTATCGTATTTCTCTCTATCAAAAGGGTATGAACTATATGAGGAAAGGCAAGATTTACAGAATTAAATGTGTACAGTGCACTGCATGGGATGAGTGTATGTGCATCTCATCTCCTTAAAGAAAGAGTTCTATGTATTCTAAGTACAATTTCTTTAAAGAAAGATATCTTGAATTTTTATTATTATAAGAAAAAAGTTCACAAGGATGAAAGGAATGCTGCATTTTTTTTTTAAACCAGGAAGGAGAATTTTGATATTGGTAGAGCAAACAAAGGGAAAGGAGTTTTTCTTACAGAGATTTTGCATGTCATCGCGCATCGATAATAAAGCGAAGTTGGAAAGGAAAGTTAGAATGCTGTAGAAACCAGTATGTTATTCCTAAAGAAAAATGATTTCTCTTGTTTAGAGTGATCCTTGAAGACAGAGCCCGAGGGGGCATAGGCTTATCGTGGTGTGATCATCGTACACATGTTATTGACACTCGTGGCCCAATCCTATAGGCCTCGCGTGTGTCCGATTTACTCTGACATCAGTATACACACAACATCAGCAAAACTTAAAACGTGCAGCATCAAGTGGGCTTTTAAATATCAAGCCTGTTCACGCAATTCAACGCAGTCATCCGTTGCAAGAGGCTGTGACGGACTTATGCTTTTTTCCAGTGCTCCTGAGCATCTTTCTTTACAACCATCCTACCCGTTTCTTTTAGATAAAGAAAAACACAACTATATTGTTTTAGATATGGAACTTGTTATAAAGATTCTGCGTACCAGGTCCTCACTAAAATTGAATATCAGTGTTTAGTAAAGGTCTCTACAATTACATATAAATTTAGAATAAGATAGTATATACAGTGGGGTTCAGATAACTGTTACTTGGGACCTAAATTTCCATAGGAGAAGTTGCTGATAGAATGAAAGTTTGAGAAACTCTAAAAGAAAAGTAAGAATGTTTTTGTTTTCCCGGAAAGAAGAACCTGGGGTAGAGGTAGGACTTAGAACTACAGGTTTCCAATACAGGAAAAAGAAAAGTAGAAAAGTTGATTCAGAGAGAATATAAGAGAAAAAGATAATGTGAGAAGAGAAAGTTCTCAAAATTGAAGTTTTGATAAATGGATAACAAATAATCTCATTGAGTACTACTTCTTACTTCAAGATTTACCTGAAAAATGTATTTAAATAACTTAAAAAGTATGGGTTCAGTAAATGTTGTCTATTGTTATCACCAAGATGATGTTTAACCTCAGTGGCATCCCTATGACGTTTATGTTGTTTTCTTTATTTTCAATTATTTACGAACCAAGCTGGTATTATCATTAGACATAGTTCATGTTAAATATATTCATGACTTCAATATTTCAAAGCAATTTTATGGACTTTTATTGTTTCATATGATCTTCTTTAAGATACTGGGGGACTGGGGGAGCTATTATTTTGTCATTTTTACAGATGAGAAAATTCTCAGGGTGCTAAATAACTTGGCTAATAAGGTCATGGAGGTAAAGGAGAGAAGCAGGATTTTAACTTGGGTTTTCTGGCCACACTCACGCTTTTCCCCTCAAACCTATCTGATAGCAGAATTTTTTGAGTCTTTTTTCATTGTCCAAACAGAGAGGGGAGAGGAGTTCTTTGTATCTTGATTCATCAGCGCCAGCTGTGATATGCACATGATTAGATCAGAAAATGTGGGCTAGATGGTACAGTGTTAACTGTATTCTTAATTTCAGGATGAGACATTATGATAATATTCATAATTATTATTTTACTATGTATCAGGCTTTTATTAGCTTATTTAATGATCAAGTACTAGCTTATATATATATATATATACATGTAAGTACAAGTATAGCTTATCTAATCCTCAAGTATTATTATCTTCATTTAATTGTTGTGTAACAAGGTGCAGAAAGATTAGTTAACCAACCCAAATCATACAACTAGATAGTGGCAGAGCCAGAAATTGATGCTGGCTCTACCTAACTTCAGCGCTAACGTATAAATGTTGTCAACTCGGGGGAAAATGCCCTAGAAATGTACCAGAGACCTTGCCCATTATATTTTACAAGGATACATATCACGAATTCTCAAATGCAGTTGGGTTTGAGGGTGAGGTTGGGGCTAGAGGTTCACATCAGAATTTTGAGGGTTTTTTTAAATAAACTTTTTATTTAGAATAGTTTTACAGAAAAGTTACAAAGAGAGTTCCAGTATATCCCCCCTCACACACACACACACACACACAGTTTGCCTTACTATTAACGTCTTAGTGTGATGTATTTGTCATAACTGTGGGTGTTATTTTGAAAAAGCTCATTCAATATTATAAAATAATTGTGTATTTGAAAAATTAAAAGTGTCTATAATTTAGACAGCAGTAGTAAAGTTTAACAAAATCCTCTCTTCCAGTGGGGATATACAGGAGGTAAAAATTCTACTTCATGTTAGAAATTTCTAACTGGGGGAGGAGAGAGAGGTATCTCCCACAAAGCGTATACCAGAAATCAGGTAATGAGATTTTTATGTGTAACATAAGGAGACATTGGTTAAAAAGTGAAAAATACTAATTTGGATGTTTGTCAAATTTTCAGCTCAGCACAAAACAAAGAGGGCTAGATAATATAATGAATGGCAGCAACAGGAGTTGAAAGGATTGAAAGGGAAATTTAATAAGAATTCAAATTATTGTACTTAGGTCTAAAAATCAACTGCGTAAGAATAGAATGAGGAAATGTGTGGCCCAGCAGAATAGGGTGGTTCTCAACCTCCGTTGCTCATTGGAATCATCTCAGGAGCTTTAAAAAGTACTCAAACCACCCCCAGAGGTTCTGATTTCATTGGTCTGGGGTGCAGGCTGATGGCGTTACAAGCTTCCAAAGCGACTCTAATGTGTAACCAAGGTTCAAAACCACTAATTTAAAGGTTTTCGTTAATGCAGTGGTTCTGATGCTATTGGCCGGTTATGGAACATTTATTTTTTTAAAACCACCTCGGTGATTGCAATGAGCAGTCAGAGCTGATCACCTATAGGATATCAGAAAGCTTAACACAAGTCCATGGAGAGATATTACTTCAAAAATCTGTTGCTCATCTGCTTCCAACAAAATATTAATAGAAGTGTGGTATCTAGGGCAGAGAAAGTAGTTCCTCTCTACTTTTCCAACTGAAATAGCACACCCAGCTCTGCCACATTTTAAGAGGCATATTGACTAATTGAATTGAAGACTAAAGGCCATATCATCTCTGATGGACAATTAAAAAATGACATGATAGTTGTCTTTAAATATTTTTAAAGGGCTGTTATGTGGAAGAGAGATTCAATTTTTTTGCCTTTGTGTCTTCTAAAGGGTGGAAATTTAAGGGAGGAAAATTCAGCTCAGTACGAAAAATAACTTGCTACTAAAATGGACTTTCTGAATGCCATCATTGGAGTTATCCAATCAAAAATTGAACAGTATCTTCACTAGGATCCTGGAGAGCATTCCTGTATATATGTACCTTCCGACTTAACACCTAGATTGTAGTGTGTGTGAAGGCCACATCCATATTCTCTGTTCTCTTTTTCCACCAACAGCAGTGGCCCAGTGCCCTGAGCAGAGAAATTCCTTAATAGTGCATTTATTGACTCTGTGAATGTTGAATTTACGTTTGTGTATTTTAGCAGTAAACCAAAAGCCGTGCCTGCAGCGCAGAGTGAAAGGCATTCGTACCAATTCAGATTTGCTTTTAACTTTACTTAAAATACACAGTTGTTGAGCCAAAGAGAAATTATTTGGCTTCAAATTGTCTGATGACCACAGTGCCTTATTTACCTTCTCACCTGTCTCGAAAGTGGTTTTGTAAAAACTCGCCTACACATCTGGAGGCTCACTCTGTTTCCTCACCCTCACCCTTCTAGCGCACACTGCCTCCAGAGCCCCCTTTCCCTTTCCTGTCCGCCTGCCTTTTTCAGACCATCGGCGTGTTCAGCCCCAGTCGACTGCAGCAGGGTCTGGCTGCTCATTTCACTGCAGCCACTGCCGCTATCCACTGATCACCATGGCTAATCAGATGGTGTGACAGTCTGCACCAATCATTAAGATGACCCAAATTAACAGTCTGGCCATGTCACAGTACATTCATTCCACATATCCAGACATAGCCTAAGTGTGAGGCAGAAATTTGGATGTGCTTATTTGTGGTTGCGTTGTAACATGCATTATTGATTGTCATGAACGGCTTCAGCTCTTTAAATCTGCAAATGAGAATCATCTGTCAATTAGTACAGCCAGCAGTGAGCTATGAGGGCAGAAGAGAGAGTGTATATATTCCTTTTTCTACCAGCATTTCCTCTCCTTTGCCATATTCCTTCCCCGTCACATTATAAAGCATCTTAGCTCAACATACTCCCCAGCTTTTTGCTTAGAAGGGATACTTAATCAGAATATTTTTATATCCTGCAAAGAGAAATCTCCCTGGCCAAGTGAAGAAGACAGGGCAGGCTTTGAATTGTAAGTTCACTGTGGGAATTCTGGAATCCAGTTCCCTGGTGATACTAGTCAGTAAAGTTCACTTCTTAATAAAACACAGGCAGCCTTATCTTAATCACAATTGCAATTGTTGGCACCTTGCAGTGCCTGGTGTAAATTACCCCCCAAATATTTGCATTCTTGATAGCCATTTTTCTACAATGCGTTTAGTAAGTAGAGGGTCCTATTACCTGCTAAATGTAAGTATAAATTAACAACCCATTATGCACAAGTTTTATAAAACATTTACAGATAGAGATCATGTTTAATTAAAATTAACTTGCATATGAAAGCCAAGTGCACTAATGATCACAATGACCTTTTATTACCTGCAGTCCCTTGTTTTGGCTGGAATGATTGACAGCTTGCTGTTTGGCTACCATGTTGAATTTCAGCTGACAAGACTTTTCATTTTAACTCAATTTGCCCGCCTATCACAAGCTGGTGGCAGGCCAGACCCAAGTCACCCAGCTTTGCCTCAGCAGCTTGCTCTAGTTCTCATTAGTACGCATTTATTCAGTGGAAATTGGAAGACAAATGCTTGAAGGCATGTGAACTAAGTATAGCAAATTAGGTTTAAAGACTGAATATTTATAAGTGTATGGAAAGTTTTTTTTTTTTTTTTTAAATTCTAGAGCGAATTGAGAACTGAGTGCTAGCTTTGGTATAAAAGAAATGAAGATAGAAGGGGGAAAGAAGATTCTAAGAATAACAATACTATCAGGTTTTTCTTTCCATTTTGGAAATATGTAAAATCTCTCTGACAACACCTTATCAAACCAACCTGGCCTCTCTTCCGTGGAGCGCTTGCACAATGAAGTTTAGCACCTCGAGTGTGAGAAGGGGGGAAAAAATGCGGGTCATGTTCATCTGTTGCTTGGTTATCCCTTGGTATGTTTTCAATTGCCTTGTTTGTTCGGCACTAGCACAGAAACAGATGTTGCTCCGCCATGCAGGGTAATTTACTGTGCAGCATGGAAGGCCTCCCAGGGCCCAGCTGGTCTGTCAGTGGCACTGGCTGGTGTCTGCTCAACTATGACAACTACAAGTAGAGGCTGCAATTTTTTTTTTATTGTGCAGTTGTCATTCTTCTCAACGTATATATAGCCCTGCCTGCATTCTTCCTGGAGCTGGCGGCAAGGCTGTGGCTTTTGTGTCTGTACGTTGTAACGCAGAGCCACGGGAGCTCCCCTCTCCTTTGTGGATAATAATGCCACTCATTCCTTTTGTCCTCCGATGAGTCTCAACATGATCGCTGCGATCCAGAGCCAACCTCGTCTCGCGCACATAACCGGTCCTGGAAGGTAAAACAGATTTGTCATTTATGACCTGACCGCTAAGCCACACTTTGTGCTCCATTATTGTGATTAACTTCTGCATAAGATACGCTTGCCCAATTGTCATTTGTGATACCGCAGTGGGCGCAAGCTGCCACACTTCCCGCGAGCACGTCAGCCAATGGGATGTGACCGTGTTATTCGGATGCCTGCCCTGTCACAGTGGCCACCCCACAATTATTTTGCTTTTGTATTTCTTCTTCCCACACCACTCCTGGACCTGGTGGGTGCACAGCACTGCTGCATATGTCAGCTACCATTTCACACCACAAGCTAAAATGATGTTATGCTGCTGTTGATTCAACATGAGCCAGCAGCAGTACACGGGAAGCTGACCCTTGCTTTTCACCATAGAAATGTTGGTCGCTTGTGTCCTGCCAGCTGAAATCCGTCGTGTCAGGTGCCTTGTGGCTATCTGCAGTGGAGTCCATGTTCCAAAACCAAAGTTCTTTTCTGGCCCTGTCACCAACAAACCGATTTGACTCTTCCTGATTATAATAACGAAGGCAGTCCAGAAGAATATGCACAGCCTCACTGTACGTCATATCGAATCACCACACTGGCCACACAGAGCTGACCGCAGCCTCATTTCTTTAGACAAATGAATGCTTAGGGAGAAACCTCCTGGGAGAAGGTCCCCAAAGCTACTTGATAGCCCTATGCAAGCTGTGCATAGATTTCAATTTGGGGGAAATAGCATTTATTTTTATTTTTTGCCTGACGCAAGCCCTCACTGACCTGCCCGCCTCTATAATCTAATAATTGGTTATTCTACATTTCAGACCTTTGCTGAACACTAAGAAACTGGCCTCTGTGTGTGTGTGTGTGTGTGTGAGAGAGAGAGAGAGAGAGAGAGAGAGAGAGATTCTAAATTGCAAGCCATAAATACAACCATTTGTTACCATGTGAAGGGGGAGAGAACGCTCAATTTGGAGCTCTTTTTTCGCATTGCTGATTAGAGAGAATCAAGCTTTTTCTTCTAAGACCCATTCACGCTGGTGAAAACATAGTCAGTTTTGATTATGAAGGCAAAGATGCAGACCTAGACAGGAGCTGCATGCTGATATGCATGCTATCAGAATGATTTATGCAAATTATGCATATTATTCCCAAAGGAATTCCTCCTCAAACTGCCAGGATAAATTGCCGGAAATTAGCCATAAAATCTGTCGTGCTAGGAGCAAAAGGTGAAGGCCACTGGGAAAGCAAGGACGTTCAGCTTCTGGAATCTTCCAGGTTATGATGGTGGCTGTTATTTTCCCTGGATGCTGGGGGAAATATGGTTTTCTTCGGATTCCTATTAAAGTATTTTCCCTTTGAAATTTTTCCAGCAAATGCTGACTCACATTTTATTTACAACCAGCATAAAAGAAATTGTTAAGCTATCTCAGAAAGCACTACTACAATTACTTTACTATTAACTGCCTAAGTGGTTAGTAAATGCCTAAGCCTGGCTTTGAAGGCATCACTGTTCCGAAGGTTGGTGAAATAACCCACCAGTGGTGTACTTTAACTGGGATACGGTTTTAATTTCCAGTGCGTATGCCCCAACACAGACTTCCTCTCTTGCAGATCATTCTTGCCTACGAAGTTCCTAATTAATGACTTTCTGCCCCAGTACAGCGCTGTTGTCTCCTGCCTGTGAAATGCCCCGAGCTTTGGGGGCTGGGCCACAGCTGTCTCATCCCTCCCCTCCTCACTCCCGTTCAGAGCCCCCATTGGCTCCTTCCTGGTGCTCAATGGATCTGATTGGGAAAGGATTTCCCTGTCAATCACAGCTATTGTTTATGCGCTTTAATGGCAAATTGCGAGCACTTTTCAGGAGCAGTCACATTTTAATAAAATGTTGCTTGTTTCTTTCAGAAAGCACCATTCTTGAGGTCTTGCGACTATGCTCCTTTTCTGGCATCTTTCGCGTCGTTCAAGAGGACTTGACACTACACTTAGAGAGCCAGGACTGCTGTCTGCGAAAGGGAGACTTTGTAGGCATCTTTCCTCCCGTCTTACATTATGACCCTGAAATCTTTGAAGCTCCAGAGGTAAATAAACATCACGCCGGTATTGCTCCCTCTTAGATACTGCACGCACATTCCTCTCCCTCGTGATCGCTCTTTCTCTTACCATCTTGTTCCAGAAAGAATTTGAGAGAGCTTAATGACTCCTGTTTTTCCTTCCAATGGGAACATTTTCCTATTTACTGAAAGGTTTCCTTAAGGATCTCTCTTTCAAAGGTTTCACGATCTATAAAGAGAAATACAGCGATGAGACTAAACTCCAGTTCCCTCAACTGAAAGGAACGTTGATACCTTGATGGACACTATTCACTTGAGGCCTAAATTAAGTTTTGCTTGGCAGAGAATTATTAAAACCCATGGAGGGCTAGCTATTGACAGGTGGCTTAGAGAATAAATAATGACTCTTCTGCTAAGTGTTTCCAGAGTGGGGTTGACTGTCCCAGAGTCAGATACCGTCCTTGCCAGAGTTAAGCTCATCTACTTTTTCACCTCTTACTAAAGGTATGTGCCCCTTCTTGATCAATTAGGATGGCATTATGAACTTGAGATTGTGAAGCTGCTGCTCACAGGTAAAGCTCTGAGGGTAATTGTGTCATCTCCTTGTATTTTTTTCTGAAGCTGGAGTTAATGAATATCAAAGACTGGAAATTAATCCACCTTGGCTCATCCCTTAATACCACTTCAGAGGTTCACCACCTGCATGCAAATTGAGCAGAGTCATCTTCTGCCTGTGCTTCTCAGGAAGTCACGTTGTTGCTGCAGTGGTTTTTGTGTATAAAATGCCATGTTTCAAAGGGAAACTTCTGTGCTCTTTTTGAGCAGTTTAGAGCTGAACCACTTTTAAACCCCGTTTCTAAGATGTTTTTCAGCCAGGCTGGATTAAAATCTTGTTGAATTTTGGAAATTAATAAGAAAAGGACAAACTTCAAATACAATGAGATAATTAGCATTTATTTCATCAGCAAAGGCAAAATTGTTTAAGTGAGGGGAGAATGTACATATGGTTTCTGTGTATTTCAGAAGAGGCGTTATGTGAATAATGATAACAGATCAGAAGTAGGGTATTGGTGAGTGAATGAACATTTTTGCAGACAACAGGCTTCATCTCCACGTTTGTAAATATCAAAAAAAAAAAAAAGAAATTCCCTACGGAACTAGGTGGTCAATAAGTAAAGCAAGTAAATAGCTAATATTTGAAAAATATTTTAAAATTTAAAAAGTTTCATTTCTATCTACAATTTTTAATTTCTGCTTAGTATTTTTATTATGTGATTATCCTGCTAGTCATCAAGTTTATTATTCATGTCACAATAGTAAAATCAACATTAAAGTTATCAAAAAATAATAAATGTTTACCAAACACCACCGTTGGTAAGGTCTTAGGGATCCTCCTGTTCTCTACCCCCAACCCTGCCACCATGATGGAAAAGACCGTGAGTTAGACTTCTAGGAATTTAAATATCAAAGCTAAACATTTGAAAGTGTGTCGATTTATACTTTTCCTGTGGCATGCTAAATATCAATGCCCAAACTTTACATCATAAAGAGTAGTCGGACGGGTTTGCCTCATACTAAATCCGTGGGAAGAACAAAATTGCAGTATTGTGAACTCTGACTTAGCATCATTAGGGCAGCTCTAGCTTGAGTTGAAGAGCATTCTCTATTATTTACTAGACTTAACATTAGCCAACTATGCCTGACTAATGTTCAAATCAACTAGCTGATTTTTGCTATGGTATTGTTCCCTTGAAATTAGTTGCGGAATGCTGATAGTTACCGGCACAGAGAAAAAATGGTATCGTTCAGAACCAATTCTATATGCTTTGACAAGGCCTTATGTAATCATTCACTCTATAAACATTTACTGAGCACTTACCACTCTCAGGCTTATGGATTGATTCCTTTTGTTCTTAATCACTTAGGATGGCAATAAGTAGATGGTATAGAGGCTCGTGTAACAGATGCCCATCCCAAAACAATCATGCACTAACAGTAAGAAAAGAGAAGAAAGTTCTGGAAAATTCCATCCTTGGTCTTTGTCACGGACAGCACTATCCCAGGAGCTCATCCGAAGTTCATACTCCTCACTGCCTGACTTTTGTACCCTACAGATCTTGAATGAGAAGACCAGCCCTTAGATATAGAAAGTAGCCAATAGCTCTTAGGCTAAAATCATGAGGAAGACCAACTCCAGATATAAGTATAGTTATTCTCAGAGGACATGGAACCTGAGGTGCCTTCGTGGAACATTGGTTCCCCCCAACCCAATGAGGCATGGTTTCAGGATGTTCAAGCCCAAGAGACCCTAGAGTATTTCATTCTAGAAACAGGTTATATCTTCCTTCACCCATCTCTCTATTGTTGAATGCCTCTCTTGTCCACCGAGAGACTCCAGGTGACTCCACAGTAATCCCCCTTAATCACCTCTTCTTTGCCCCTGATTCCCACCTCATTCCTCAGAGAATCTGCCACTGCTCACTCTGTGGCCTGGGTGTACCTTTGTTATGCGGCACACCCCACGGTATTTTGCAATTACTTGTTTGCCTGTGTGTCCATATACTGTAAGTTCCAGGAGGGGAGAGACCTTGTCCTTACCTTCTCTGAATTCTCAGTGCCTGGCATGCAGGAGACCCATAGAAGGAAATAAATAGGAGGTGCTGAGATGGATGAATGTTCTGAAAGTGAACATATACTTCAGTTGAAACGTTAAATCACTACAGATATCGCACATTCAGATGTGTACTGGGCCTAATTAGATCCAGTAGATGAGGTGGCTTGTGTGTAAATATAGCAATACTATCAGGAGTGGTGAGATCTCTGGTGAAAGGACAGCCCAGGAGGCATCTAAGGGAGACCACGTGGCTACTTTGGAACCAACCCTCAGTCCTTAACAAGCATGTAGACCTGATGCGACCAAGTCATTTTTATTATTTTTTTTAAACTTCAGATTCCTGGGTGAAGCTTAGAATTTTTAAACGTTTGGAGAAATTAAGTTTAAAACGCAATGTAGGCTAAACAAAAAATGTTTGGGAACCTAATTGGGCCTGTAAGCTAGCAACACGTAAACTGTGTTAAGAAGTATTCTTTTCCTGAATATGGGTTCCTTAGCTTATTGTAATGTTAGCCAGTCGGGTGGCACGTGCTGATGTGGAAAAGAAAATTGGCACGTGAAATTAAAACAATGAGAGAGAGCAAGAGGAACCACCTGTTCCCAATTCTCTTTTCTTTCTTTATCGGTCTAAATGCTACCCAAGAAAATCTAGATGATCTCTTAATTAACTAGGAATGGATACTTTTTAAAAATTTTATGAAGGCTTCTTCAGATTTGTCAGTTGTCAGCCAGAATTCTAGCCACTGGCTCTCAAGTGATCAGTAAATGGTGATGATTACTTTTCTGCCAAAATGCAGCATCCAAAAATAGAGCTATGGAGAAGACCAGATCTATTGGTTGGTTTTTCTATGGAGGTGCTGAGGTATAAAGGGCTGGGCCATAGGGAAGAAACAGCCAACATTTAAGATGGTAACGCATTACCTTAACCATTTAGCCTCCTAAAGTAAGGACACAGGGAAAC
The DNA here is from genome assembly GCF_011762595.2 of Tursiops truncatus. Taxonomy (NCBI): domain Eukaryota; kingdom Metazoa; phylum Chordata; class Mammalia; order Artiodactyla; family Delphinidae; genus Tursiops; species Tursiops truncatus. The sequence goes on along the minus strand of NC_047050.1, from coordinate 10,473,208 downwards.
AACAAAGTAATTACAAAGCCTTTGACGTACCCCCAACCCCCCGCCAAGGCTCTGAAGACGAAAAGCCTTATTTCACCTCATGCAAGTCTGCCCAACCTACTTCTCGGAGGTGTAAGGATTATAAAGTGATAAATTTGAAAGCCCTTGAAAAAATTCTAAATCACTATAAAAATTGTTGTATCAACATGCTTTTGATTATTTCCACTATTATTAGAATATACTAGTCATGACAAATGTGGAAATACTCTCAATAATTTTTTGTCTGTCTCTCAAACTGGAATAGAGATTGTGCCATTTAGTACATTTCAAGGATACAAACATAAACTGATCAACCACTGAGCAACCCAACTTCAATGCTGCACATACAGGAAGTGCTAAAAAGAAGCTGTTGAACCGAACTAAACAAAATTTGGAGGACACAGATTAGGGTGGTATGCAGTGTTCCTCAGTCACTCATACCCAGAATTCTTCTCTATCCAGGAAATTGTATCGTCTACCCAATCTTTATTTCTAGTACTAAATATTATACCATTTTCTATTTGTAAACATTTTCTATTTGAATATTCATCTACTCTTCATTCTCTCCATCTTTATTTATTCATTCAATATCTCTGTTTTCTTCAAAAGCTTGAAGATTGCTTTTAAAATATACTTTATTGTCATGTATTTATTCACTAATTCAACAGACATCTATGGAACCTCACTGTGCATAGCACTCTGGTGGGGCTTTGAAAATATGGAGATAAATAAGACAGTGTGACACCTCCCATCTCCTGGGATTTCTTGGCTTGCCATCTCCTGAGGGCTAGCTTCAGCCTGGTGACAGCATAGCTGCAGCCTTGCAGGCATCATATTCACATATAACCAGGTCTAGAGGAGGAAGAGTGATGGACCATGTTGTCGTGTTTTTCTTTCTTCACAAGAAGAGAACTTCTCCCAGATGGCCCCATACACTCCTCCCCTGTAGCACCGAGAGACGGGTTCATACACCCTCTCCTAAATCAGTGAGAGGCCAGAGCAATGTGATTACCACAATTGGTGCCTCGAGAGATCTCATGCAGAAGAAAGATGTTGAGGAACAACCACAACAGTCAGTAGAGGAGTGATGGGGAATTTCAGTGTCTCATGCTTTTCTCTTATGATTTCTCTGTTCTTCTCCATTGAATAATATTGCATTTAATTGACCCTTTTTAATCATGAAGCACCCAGCTGTTATGGTCACTGCAACATTGACAAATCCTGTATTCAAGTTGTTCCAGATCAAAGATCAAAGCATCTTGAGCTTTCTAACTTTTTGTTCTATGCCACTATGACCCCAGAATTTCTGGGGTGAGACTATTACACCCCTTCTTTTTTTTCTAAAACCAGACTATATTCTTAGCAGCTGCCACAAGCCCATCCTAAAATTGGCTCCTGCTTGGGTTCTCCATGTCCTGGCAACGGAAAACAAACTGAGAAGAAATTTTGACTCAAAAAGCTATTTATGCCCATATGCCCTTTGAGCTTAATGGTAGCCACAGAGCAAAAGAAGTTGGCCTTTTCCCTTCTTGTTTCATAATATAAACAACTAAATAGGAATTTCTATGATATTTATTGTGAGGAAATCGAATGGAAGGTGATGGAAAACTAGAGGAGTGACATTACTGGTTGACTAGATGTTTGGGGGTATTGAACGTACGCTACCTGAACATGGCAGGGCTGGGAGAGCCCTTGGGCATTCTTTGTTGGTCACTGTGACCTCTCAGCTGCATATTCATGTACACAAAGAAACATAGAAAAGCCCTGACAGTCTCTGGTTTATTGATGATATCAGCACACTATGAAGTCGTAACCCAGGCTAAGTTTTCCTTTTGCATGTTCTGGCTTCAACCATAGGACTGACCACAGGGAGAGCTTTTCAGAATAGAAAACCATTTTGTGGCAAAACTGACATCAACTGGTTTGGCCTAGGGAAGGAGCTCTTGGGAAGAGCGCTGGTCTCCTCAGATTGGTCAGTAAGAAGGAGGAAGCACCTGTACTGAACCCAGGCAAGCAGGCTTGGGCCCCAGTAATGGAAAAAGATTTACTGGGAGAGAGTACCGTATAGCCATCCTATCTCCAGTAACAAAGTGGATGTCCACAGAGAATGTCCTTATCCGTACTACAAGGATGGACAGATACTTTTAGGTTAGCACTGGGTAGATCCTATCCAGATACATCCCAGAACTATCTGTGGGAAAATATACTTGCACTCTGATGCAGATTAATTTTGCCATTATGATTTCATCAACTTGCAAGTTTAGGGGGTGGAATAGAAACCACACAAAATGTGTTCTCTAAGCTTGAATATTTATCAACATCAGTATCCTAGGTAATTGGGGATAAAACCAATACTTTTAAAGGAAATGATTTTGCTGACATGAATACTGGCATTGAGTGAGAAAATCAGATCATCTGTGACGGATTCAGGATTTATACGTGAACTGTAGGGTTTTCGCTATAACCTAAATGCTTTCAGTCTGACCTGCTTCTTTGCCTTTGGCTTCATAGTTCATAGCGAAGCTGTGAGCTGAGCAGGTCTAATGCTAATGAGCACCGCGTAAGGGAAAGACTTGGTCATTGTCATGCGTGCCATGTGCGTTAATGTAATCGATGGTTTAATTCACCATGGACTAAAATAAGGTCCTTCAGTGTCCTCTCAGAGACTCACACGAGAGTAAATTAAGATGGAGGACCCAACACCCTCCATAAACCAGTCCCGTAATTTTCTGGAACAAGTACTATAACTTACTTGTGAAAACATCTCAGAAACCAAGAGAGTTAACCCAAAGAACACTCATTCTAAATAGAGCTGTCATAGGAGAAAGTCGATACAACATCAAAACACAAGCCAGACCGATTTTGTGGCTTAGTTCTTCTCTAGTGCCTAATGTGAATCTTATTATTTAATATCTATTTCATCCCAACACTAAATCCTAAACTCATCCTTCTCATCCCTCAGTAGCTGATGGGAAGGGATAGAGAAGGGCACACGAGGGATCCTTAGGTAGGCAGCCTCTGGGGCCAGTAGGATTCACTGTCCGCTAACCATGGTAGCTCTGCAGGAGCCCTTCCCTCTACCCAACATTGGTATTTCAAGTGCCCGTATGTGGAGACCCACCTTAGAGAACAAAAACAGAAATACTGCCTCTATACTTAGGAAACTCAGCGTAGGAGAGAAATGTGAAGAAAAGTCATATAGAAAAGTTTGAATTTGTTTGATATGGGAGAAGTAATTTTCTAATAACACTGGGGTTTTTTGAAAGTTCATACATGATTTGCACTTAGTTAAGTTTTACTTCCTGGTATTTTCTGGGTTAAAAGAAGCCTTTTAAGATGCTCAGGGAGGGGCTTCCCTGGTGGCGCAGTGGTTGAGGGTCCACCTGCCGATGCAGGGGACACGGGTTCGTGCCCTGGTCCGGGAAGATCCCACATGCCGCGGAGCGGCTGGGCCTGTGAGCCATGGCCGCTGAGCCTGTGCGTCCGGAGCCTGTGCTCCGCAACGGGAGAGGCCACAACAGTGAGAGGCCCGCGTAACGCAAAAAAAAAAAAAAAAAAAATATGGGCAGGGAGAGCGGGCAACTGTGTGAACCTGAACTCAAACTATTTCATGGAAATTTTTTATTTTAACACTCTGTTTTCTTCTTTACAGGAGTTTAGATTTGATCGTTTTACAGAAAGTGGTAAGAAGAAAACCACCTTTTTTAAAAGAGGGAAAAAGTTGAAGTATTACCACATGCCATTTGGATTTGGAGTCAGCAAATGTCCAGGCCGATTTTTGGCAATAGTTGAGATAAAGCAATTGTTGGTTGTATTTTTAACTTATTTTGATTCAGAAATAATTGATGATAAGCCCTTAGAACTAAACTACAACCGCTTTTTGTTTGGTATTCAGTATCCAGACTCTGATGTTTTATTTAGGTACAAAGTAAAATCTTAAAGAAGCTAAAAGGAAAGAAAAGAAATCTATCAAAGCTAACCTAAATGTCCTTAGCTCATCTATTTGTTTTTAATTTCTTCAAATGTAATTGCTTTGTTTGTTTTAAAAGTGCCAATTTCTGTTTGATCTGAGATCAGTCCAGTCTGTACTTCGTCACAAAACCCATCAAAAAAAAGAAAGAAAGAAAGAAAGAGCATGGTGGCATGAAATTGACATCAAAATCAACATAATGATTAACTTAAAGTAGCTTTTTTTAAGTTTCTTCATACGTATTGTGATTTGCAATGTCATAGTAAATGTGCCTTCGCAGCAATAGATTTGACACTGTGGGATGTTTCTAAAGTCACAAATTCTTCTCTAATATGTAAGAATACACTTTATGTACTAATGGAAATTTGTGCTGGAAATGGACACAGTCTAACAAATTCCAAGTTCTCAGAGAAGAAGGAAATTAAATTTCCATGAGATACACTGGATGAAAATGTTCCCTTCAAGTATAATATCAATAATATCTATATTGCCAGGGTACGTTTGCATTAAATGAGTTTTGCAGTAGATTAAATGCTTCAACTTCACTTCAATATTTTATCATCCATAAATGTTCTTTATTACTTTGTATACTGTGGCTCAATAGAACAAAATTTCTGGTTATATAAGGCCACTCATGTTCAAGTGAGACACTGAGAAGATTTATCAGTGTAGGAACACACAAAAACCTATTATATATTCAGCAGTTGCCCTAGACATTAGTATTAGGTTTATTGTAGGAGTAAATATTGAGCTCAGTACAGGACTGATGGTAGCATTTGACTCCAGTGTAAACTATAAGGGTTATGCCGGTGTTGGAATTAACTTTCCTAAATGCTTCCATTTACACCAACTGAGAAACTAGATAGCAGTATTTGTTCTTGACGCCTCACCTCTTGGACTTGGAGTTTATTTGAATTACAACATTATGTAATACAGTATAATTCCATGTGCCACAATGCAGCATAGTGTGGAGGATTCAAAGATTGCTAGTATCAGATTGCCAAGTGATTGTCTGGCATCCTACCTAACTGCTGATGCCGTATATAAACAGGTAAAGCAGGTCATTAAACCCAGTTAATTCATGCTGCATTCTTTGGAACTTCTGATATTTCGGAAATGTGCTATTGTTTTTGAAAAGGAAATTGATTTTAAAAATAACAGTATAAAATACTTAACCATACTTAGTAACTAAATAGATTTTCTAGCATTTATTTTCTCCTTCCTGAAGTCCATACTCTTAAGTGCACCTTAGTGAAGGTCTACCAGTCTAAACTTTGTTTTTGCCAGATTGAAGATGTTTTCCTTTTTGCCCTCATTCCTGAAAGGTGATTTCGCTAGATGCACAAGTCTAGATTGACAGTGATTTCCTCACAGGGCTTTGAGGATATCTCATGTTCTGAAAAGGTTAACCTTTGTTCGGTTTAATTATTCAGTAGGTAGTCTGCCTCTCGGACAGCTTTAACGTGCTCTCCTTGTCTTTGATGTTCTTAGTTTCTGTTTATCATGCTTGCATGTCATGGTGTCTTTCATGAAGTGTAGAATGTTCACAGTCATTATCTCTTTGAATATTTCCTCCCTCAGGCTCCTGTATCTCTCTCTGTACTCCATGTTTGACCTTTTTGCCTCGTATTTTCCCCCTCTAATTTACATTCTCGGTAATTTCTTTTGATCTTTAGATTTCTCTGCCAATTTATTCTACTCTTTAACCCATCCATCGAGTTTGTTTCTTCCTTCTTTTTATTTTAACCTCAGGTTCATAGGACTGAGAGATCACATGTCTTATGCCCCTTAGTTCATGGTACACAATTATAATTGGCCCAAACAAGGCCCTCTGGCTTTATTTACTCGTTCTATTTTATCGCTAATGGCCACCATTATACCCCTCCCCATCAGAGGCAAATAGTCTGTGTTTGGTGTGTATCTTTTTATTTGTATGTGTTTTTATAAAACACATGTTATTATCTTGGGTGCATATGTGTTTAATTTTCATAAATGTATATTCTATAAATCATTATTCTTCTTAATGTTTAACTACACTCTATATTTTTAAAGATATATCCATATTACTTTATGTATATTTAATCTGTTGCTTCTAACTGCTGTATAGTAACCCATAATGTGCACCCACCATGTTTTAATGCTCTATTTACCCAGTGTTGGAAACTGTGTTGGTGGGACAGTTAATTTGGGGGGAGAGGCCAAAGGAGAACCTAGACGTCCTCCCACTACTGTGTGCTCCACCCTCCACCCTGAGCTGCAAACCCTGTCATCAGCAGCCTCACCACACGCGCACATACACACGCGCGCTCACACACACGTGTGCGCAGATGCGTGCACACGCGCGTGCACACGCACGCAAGGCGCGCGCGCATACACGCACACACGCGCGCACACATGGACGCGTGCGCACGCCCACATGCACGCACGCACACACTGATGCGTGCGCACGCCCACATGCACGCACACACGCGTGCCCACACACACACACAGGCCGTGTCAGCCTTCATTCTCTGAGATGTTCCAGACTTGTGTTCCATTCTGTACCTGGTATTTCCACATCATCAGTGTTTTGTGGGTCTGATTCTGTAGTTTGCTTTTCTTTTAACTCTGCCTCAGGATGGCTTGTTTACTGGGCCCATGTTCCTTGGAATTTTATCTCTGGATTTTTTTAAGACCTGAGTTTAAAGTTCACACCTCCAGAGAGAATTTGCGTTTGCTTTTGTCTGACTGCTGGTGTTACTATCAACTTCAGATCACTTTACATTTTCAACTTGAGTATTTTGAAAGGGGATTGGGAACAACATAGATAGTGTGGGTTCTAGCCCTAAATCAGCCAGACTGCAACCCTATGAGTAGGAATAGACAGGAGAGACTTTCTGGGGTTTTTTTCCCCTTTACCCAAAGTCAAGGCTGAGACAGGCAAGTATACCCACAGTCCTTCTCTGTGGAGCAAGGTTTATTTCTAAGTCACTTACTGAGGGTGCTGTCTCTGCAAATTCTTGGCTTTGTGTACAGGTCTTGGATTACACGGGCGCACACACACACACACACACACACACACACACACACACACACACCTCGCTTGGGCCCCAAGCTTTATCTTCTGCCTGCCACAAAGTATAGCCCATTCGTTTTGTACTAGGACATGTATTCCACCATGTTGCCTGAAGTGGAAGCTTCCAGATTCTTAAATTCATCTTAGTAGTACACTTTTGTGCTGCTACAGCAGAGAGAGCACAGAAAAGTATTCCATTCTAATTTCTGCTTAATTTATAGCGAAAGGAATTTAGAGTAGAAGTATTACGTAAAATATTACGTAAAAGCAATGGGTGGTAGAACCAAAACAAGAGAGTCTTGTGACAGGCTTAAATCTGGTAATTAAAGATTGTTTATAAATAGAATAAATGTCATGGAGAAATAAGTTAAAAGACATGGATTCTAGCTATGACATAACTGGTTTGTTTTCATCAACAAGTCACTTTGCCTCTCAGTGCTTCAGTTTCCATATTTGCAAAATAAAAATATTAAGGCCTTTTGACACCAGGGTTCATCATGAGGACTGAACACAGTAAGATGTGCAAACTTACTTTGAAAAGTGTAATGCAATATACAAACTTAAAGTGTAAAAGAGATACTTTGACAATGGTGTGCCTTTTAAAAACTGTTCTTTTGTATTTGTTAAAGGGAACCATTTTTTGTCATTAGTTAATTCATTATTCATTTATTCAGTCAAACACTTATTGAGCATTTCCTCTATCTAAGATGTGATGCTATGCACTGGATTACCCTTCTTCAAGAACACATAATTTATTAGAGAACACAATACATACCCAACTAATTTATTATAAATGTAGTTGTAATAAATCATCTCCTTAAAACTATTTTAAAATTCTGATTCATCACCAGTTCTAACGAAACTTCCATCACTCATTCCAAATTAGTGTTCTCTAATGAGAAATTACTGTGAGCCTAATTACATACAATAAAACATATACATCAAGTATTGTGATTATATGTTACAAATAATGAAAACCAAATACAATCATTGAGGCTTCAGAATTGTTTAAAAGCTGTATTTGACATATAGTAAAAACTCATCTTTTCATTTTTAAGCCTCTTCTAAATTTCAAATGAAAGAAAATGAATAACTAAAAATATTATTTTATATCAATGACCAACAGTAATGAAGCATTCAGTTAGCAAACACTAAATGCTCTGAAGATATTCAGGGAAAAGCTGTTTATCACTGAGTAAGGAATGCTGATAAGCAACCTATTCGGGGACTTTTATCTGCCTTGTTTGGCTTTCGTGGCGTACTTCATTATATTTTCTCCGTTTTCTCATTAACTTTTGGGTCACAAGTGTGAGGCAGAGGAGCTTCTAAATTTGCTTCCAAATTTGCATGATTCTGTTTATTTTCTCATGAAAAATAATTTGGGTAGCATTTCCCGTAAGCTACTTCTTCAAATTTAACCGCAGAATCTTAAAAACAATTTCAAAGATCAGAGCACAAAAACTATCTAGACTTTGATCTTCGTATAAAACAATGTCAATAATTATAAAACAAGAATTATAGGCCCTGAGAATGTACACTGCTTTAATCTATTAAATTTGCCAATATTGCAAACCATTATGTACTTGAACTGCATTATTAGGTATTCATATTCACATACTCAATTAGGAAAAAGTTAGCAAGCCAAGATTAAGTTCCCTGTAGCATTATTTTAAATTACAGTGGATGATCACATAAAGCTCTCTAATGTTTCTCTAAAGCAATTATTACTTAGTCTACTTCAGATTGTTAATCTAAATCAGTGATCATTGACGATGGAACTTTTTTGCTTAAATGTTTACTTTGTTTATAATATCTTGAGTAAGATAAATTTAATTCATAAAAATCTCTCCTGAACAATTTTTTAAAGGAGGTAATTTGGCAATACTTACATTTTAAAATATTTTTTAAGCAGAGGAGTGCTGTATATTAAAAAAAAATTGTCCTGAATGTTTGTTTAATACTCTTTTGATTTTAAAATGGTATATAGGTGGATTTATGAGGAAGCAAATTATCTTGAAAAGTCCTTAGGTAAGAAATGCAAGTGCTTTGTAACTCAATTAATGCTGTTTTTTAAATTTACAACAAGCCAATAAATTAACTTTTAAAGCACAGGTGAATGACTCTGTCCCCTTATTTCCCTACTAGGAGCATGTTGAGTGACAGAAGATTTGATTACAAATAGTAAATTATTTGGGAAATAATTTTGCTGTCTGAAGATCCCCAAATCCCCATCTCCCCCCGACACATACATATACATATATTTTTATTTTCTCATACTTTCGATAAAAGTACATTAATTGTTATATTCAGAATATGTTTCAATGTATTATCACTTAGTTATTTATGTGGGAAATAAAAACAGATCCAAGTAATATCAGTGACTAATAAGTTTTGAAACAAGTTTATTTTAACCAGGCTGACCTTGCTAGGCTGCAGTTCTTAATAATAGCTATTATTCTGTGGAGAGATGTATAAGAACAACAAGAATGGGAGAGAGATTCCATTTCTTTCCACATAAGAGAGGTGTGGTCTTCGTCTTCTGCAGATCAGTTTACCACAGATAATGAATGAGGCTGAGTAATATTTGGACACTATTCTGTGTATTCATAGAGCTGAAATGCAAGCTGTAAATAAAACATAACACAGAACATGCTGTTGGTGAAGTGTGGCTTCTTCAGTAACTGTACATACAGCATTTTACTGGGACACTTAGCTTTTCTAAGAAACACTCCATTAATGTTTTAAAGATCGCGCTAGACTCAAAGTGTTCCTGTTCATTTGAACTAGGCAGTTCAGTATTGCTGAACACTTAGTGTAAATTATGTCATTAAATGGACAATCTATGAAATAATTATCTTTGCATTCAATTTTACTCTAAAAAACACTGAGTAAACAATAATTTTGCAGAACTGTCTGGCATTATCCATGGTCATGTGAGTAATAATGTGCATTTTCTATTGAGGATATAGCTGAATAGAAAAAAAAATAGTGGCTATGCTGGTAATTTTAAGTGTGTTTGATATAGTTTTTGTTAATTTTTTGAGGTATAGTTTATGTTCTTAATTCCTAAATGTATTCATTTTTATAAGGAGAGACATGATATACTCCAGACTACCTAGAAAGTAAATTTAGAGATAGACTCATGAGATATTTCACTTCCCTTACAACTTACAAGTTTTGTGCTTATAGGAGAAACTAGGGCAATAGAAGTAACAGGTAAATGTAGTAATACCTAATGGTTTATCGTTGAGTCAAATTAAAACACTTATAAAGCACATATTAGCTGGAGATTCTTATTTGTTTGCAAGAGAACATTTATTTCATGTAACTTTTATTTCTAAGAACTAACCGTTAAAGTTAACATATATGTCATTATTACCTGACAACCCACATTTTTAAGTAAGTGATTTTGTCTTTCATGTTCAAATTACTGTTTAAATGAAGTATACTTTCATTCTATAACTTCTAAGAACTGGCCAGTATATTTAAAATTTTATAAATGCCTTTGTTTTATACTTTAAATGGAACAGTTTTTAAAGTATTTGAAATCACTTTTGAATTTTTTTAATCTAGAAGCATACAGGAAGTAGTACTTTCTCCATGTTTTAAAGTTCAGTATTTTTTTAACTTCATTTTAAACTAATTTTAGACTTACAAGAAAAGCTATAAAAATAGTATTCATTTTTAAAGAAGAAAGTCCTCAGACTAAACAATGCTTGTCAAAAGTTAAACTAAACAGTGATCATAGGACTTAGCCAGTTGCAGATCTTAGTTAATCCTTGACCTTTGGAGATGTTTATCCACAGTAACTACCCAATAGGGCAACACACAGGAAGTAACACCTGAGTGGCAGAGATAATCTGCGTGTGTTCCACCCAGATCCTCCATAGTCCAAGTCAGTATTTTGTTTTCATAAAAACACAATTTTCTAAGTTTTCAAAAGAGCTTACTTTGTTGAATAATTCCAGATTTTACTTAATTACACTCTTTTGAGAAATCTACACTTTAAAGATATATATGCCTGATGCTTCTGTAAAAGAAAATTAAAGTAAGTTATTCCCTGCCCCTGCGCCCTGATACATGCATAGATTTACTAGATAGATTTCCTTCCCTTTCATGGCTTTTCATGTTTCTGTGGAGGCCTGGTTAAGAAAATCCTTTTCTGTTTTTTTTTTCATGGAAGTCTCAGATGGAGGGGACAGGCTCAGCTTAGCATCTGCATTTTGACCACAGCTCTGCAGAAAGAGACTGCATGGCAAATGTAGCTGCACTTGCTTCAACAGACAGTGCATGATTGAATGTTTTAACCAGTTGGGTACATAATCTGACCCTCTCACATAATAAGAAATTATTTGTCTTCCATTTTCAGAGAGGAGATAAGGATATTTGACACAAATCCTTACACCAAGTTCTTCAGTAATTACCAGAGCAGAGTAAATGCATAAAATGAGGTTAGGCCATGAAGCATTTTTATGTTTAAAACTAAATTCTCATCTCTAAACATCCCTATTAACATAGCAGATTTGAGTGGCAACCATCCTCCTAATAAAATATGAAATCTTTAAGATTGGGAAGCATTGGTAAATAATGGGTCCTTTAAATATCCCTGAACTTTATTCTAAAACTTAGAAAGAGAAATAATAATTGCTTTATATAACCACTGATACCATTTTACCATTTGATGAAGATGTTAATTTATGGTTAGTTAGCAGTTTATGGTTGTCATTAGTTTTTCAGTTTGGGCCACATTAGAAATCTATTTTTCTTTTTTCTTTTAATCTGAGACAATTATATAAAGATATGGTTATGTTTTATCTAAAATGTATCATTCTAGTATCACATTTCAAATTATTCACAGATCATAGTTCTTATATGTGCATATATGAATTTAAAAATACAGCAATAAAGTGCTTGAAACAGATCATAAATTTGCTTCATATTTTATTGCATCTCTGAATCAGGTTGAGAAGACAAGGGCAACTATCGTCTTTGGGAAAGAATTAACTCTTTCCCAAGCTGGGAAGGAAAACGATATCACCTTGTGCCTAATAAAAGCCAACTCCCCATCTTGAGCATCCTGGTGACTTCTAAGATAGGCTTGTCCATGATATACTGGGGGCTGGAGGGCTGGTAACCGCAAAACCCTCTTTCCCTTTGCAGTCTAACCTTCCCAGCCCAGTAATTTCTCTTCCAGAGCTCTCTAATCTGTATTTCTGTGTCGTCGGAATTCGGGAACACAAGGGAGAGGAAAGAAAGAAAAGTCCCACAGGCACATGCACACGCACTCAGGGGGACCTGATAGTTCTGCAATAGTCCACAAGTCTCCTGGATTATGTTAAGACGAGTCATTTAGGAAAAGTGATAGAATTTAACCAAAATCGAGCCTCAAGGAAAGCGAGCACACTTTCTTTGCCTTGCTAGGAAGCGATGAGCTCTTTGGGGCTTAAAATTGGGACGCCTTCACAGAATTCCCGGGATTGGCTCGGCTGCGGGGTGCTTCTTACAAGCCTGTCATCTGCAGGTGAACTCTCCAGGCCACGGGGGTCAGGGGACAACCCCATCCTAGTGCCTCCCCTCGAAAGACAGTTTGAGGCAGAGCCCCCGAAGTTCGCGTTCTGTCCCTAGGCACTTAGAGGTTGAAGGGCCTTGCGCCCCGCAGAAGGGGCCCAGGACGTCAGTGCAGGGGAAGGACCAGGAGAAGGGGTGCTCTGCGGCTGCGGATCCCGAGTCCCTCCCGGGGCGCAGCCTGAGCAAAGCAGCGCGGTGGGCACTCGTGTTGTGGACGTCGTTCTGTCTGCAACCCTGGGCTGGCAGGCTGGCCTGTGGGAAAAGCCGCCCCCTCCTTCCTCCTGCCCTCCCGGGTCCCAGCACAAACACTGGCCCTGGCCCTGGGGCGAAACAGACACCTGGCTATTTTGCACAGTCTACAGAACCCTGGTTCTTGTAAACACTCATCAACCGATTCGAAGAGCCAGAGAGATCCGGCGGGGAGAGGAAAAGACTCTTACCCTGAGAATTGTTTTTACCCTTAAGTTGCTGTCTCCTGGTTTTCCCTCCCGTTTCCTTCGACTGTGCCCAATGTCTGATGTAAAAGGCCAGCTTTAAATCAACCCGCAGCTCATTGGCTTGGCGGATCCAGGGGCATCCAAGTTACAAGCGCCAACGCAGACCTTGAAGGAGATGGGCTCATGTATTTTGCCCACACAACAAAAAATGTTAATTGATGTAAAGTTGCTTGGCACGTGATTAATTCAGCCTGACCTGCATTTTAATTAAAAGAATACTTCTCTTTCTGACGTTTGTTTTGCAATTTAATTCTGTTTAGAGGCAGCACCGTATAGTGGGCCCTCCCCATCCCTCACTTCCCCATTGAATCGCATTTTCATGAAAGCTTTTACCAAGGAGCCTCTCCCGACCAGGATTCATCACCTCCCTCCTTCCACCGGCACACGTTCGGGTCTCCGCTCTGCCGCTCCGCCCGGCAGAGCCGCCACTGTGTGCTGCGAGCCGGGAAGTGAACTCTCATCATTATTTTTCAAAGTCTGGGAAGTGTATTATCCTTTTTCCTAGTGGTAATTAGTTACCATAGCATCTAATACGTAAATGTGCCCAGAGCACACCATTAACAGTTAAACGGAGGATTCAATTTAACACATGATTATATCTTTCATAAGTCATTACATTGGAAAAGTCAATGCCACTCATGCTGGAGCAATCTCAGGGTCCCGGGCGCGTAGAAAGGTTGGGTTTCGGCATCCGGGCCGTGAGCGCGGAGACGGGAACCCTGTGGAGCCTTGGCCCTCCCTAGAGAGCTGTTGGCAGGAAGGATGGGTGCCATAGGAGGGAGCGGAATTTAAGCTCAACACAGGGTCTTGGGATGCCCAGCTACTGAGAGTGGAGAGCGCATTGCTGAGCGCGCGCTCACGCACACGCGCGCGCGCGCGCGCACACACACACACACACACACACACACACACACACACACAGGCACCACGGGGAGGGAGGAGGGGTAACTAGTGAGCTCTTCGAAGGTGATCATTTGCTGGTCCTGTAGGAGTCCACGAAAAGCCTCAACGCGCTTCACTCCTGTAGGTACCCCATGTCAAGCTGGAGATGAGACCTAAATGGGAATTCGAAATTAGAGAAGGAAATTGAAATTAGACAGAAGTTAGAGAAGGAAACCGGTGGAATAAAAGCCCAGGTGGGACTCTGGCTCTTCGCTCGGCCTCCTCTGCCCAGTGTCAGTTTCCTAAGAAACCTGAGCAGCGGGGATCGTCCCCTGCTCCCGGGAGAAACGCCCCAAAGCGCGGTGGACGAAGGCTCGGGGCTGACCGAGGTTCTCTGGCAGACGCCGCAGTCTTAGGGGCCAGGATTTCTGTTTTGGCCCAAGGGCACTTCAGCAAGACCACACTGATTCCCTGGTATTCAGTCACCCAGTCCCGAAGTAGATGGTGCACACTGGAAGGACATACTGGGGCCCACAAGTGTGTGGGCCAACTTTCCATACTGGGCTGAAATCCAGGAGTCCAGGGGCCCCGGAAAGCGGCCGGGGGTTTTGCCGGGTGTGGGAAGAATTTTCTCTTCAGTCATTGGTTTCCTTCCCTAAAAGCTGCTGCTAATGAAACTTTGGAAACATTGGGGTTAGCGCAGGGAAAGCCACCTAAGTAAATCACCAAAAAGTCCTCCCCTGCCCCTTTTAGATGTCCCACATTTATTCCTAGAACCCAACGCTGGTCAGCTCCTGGATTTGGAAAGAGAATTAATTTGTCTGAAATTATCAAAATGAAAATAAATATCATTAACCCTGCTACTTTGAACAATTGTACATATTTGTCTGACATTCCGACTTATTCTCAACATCCTCTCCTTTCCCCGACCCCCAATCATTTCCAGTCTCCTTCAGGACTAAGGGCTGGAGACTGAGTTATTAAAGGGTGAAAGGAGGGTGAGCTTTCCTTTTTCTCCTGAAGTTCAAGATTTGTTATTTGTACTATTTCTAATACTAGTTGAACAGCACAGAGGTTACAGAGGGAATACATCAAGGAGGCCTTCTTAATAATGAGAAATATTAAGCAGTTGAATCTTGCAGCGAATGTGTCCCCTACAATGTTAACATGCAAAAAGAAAAAAAAACAATTCGACTGATGGCGGCTGTGGTTAATTCCTAATCAGAATGATGGACAGCAGGGCCAGAACAATACAAACTAATGGCTGTGTTGCTGATCACTTTACCCCTTGATTAAAGGCACCCAATTATGGCGCAGAACAGTGTCATAATTATGTTTCTTAATCACATCCAGGAGGTTTAATTGCCTTAACGATGTGTTTCATTAAATGAATTTAGGTATTATAGTAGACAGTTTTCATACACAGTTGTTTTCAAATTAACATAATATTAGACATCGTCATGGAAATTGTTTTAATAATCATAATTAGACGCACCCAGGCTTTGTCTGGTAAATGCTGAGAGACGGGTCTCCTCCTGCCTGGGGGCTGCCCCGGTCTCTTCCCTCCCTCTACTCCCACTCCCAGACTGGGAGGGCTTCAGCTTCAAGGCCCTTTGCTGTTACATTTTCTGAAAAGTTACAGGTTCTGATTAATCTTTTTTGATGGCAAGTGGAGCAGAAAATACCCTCCCTCACCCCCCACTAAGTTTGATGGCATTTAGGGATATCATTATGGGCTGAGGCTACACAGACCAAAACGCATTTAGCAAACGGCCTACAGAGGAAACACTATAACTTCACCATCACTGTCTCTTTAACCTCCACCACAATAAAAATCAAACCTTCTAAATTTGAGGGCATTATTAAAGTCCAAATACAAGCCTATACAGACATTCTTTAATAGAATCAACGCCCAACCCAATCCACACATACTCCCTTACAAATCTCATTAACAAGCAACACTAGAACATTAAAAAAATCTCTATGGGCATTGTTTACGCATATAATTCAACCTGGTTGATTCTTCTGTCACAAAAAAAAAAAGCAGGGGGAAGAAGCCACAATACAATCCTTCCTCAGAGAATCCAAATCCATTGCTTTTCCTTGGCTTTTAGGAAGTTGGAGATGGAAATTTTGATAAAAACTCTTTAAGAAACTTTACCCTCTCTGATGGGCCCTGGCATGGTAGTTAACAATGCCATACAGAGTGGGAGAAGAATTCCAGGGAGGGCAGGGCCTTCAAAGTTCGTGCCAGCAAACAGGAGCTCTGGACCTCCTCTGGGTCTCACCACTGACCCCATTTATCAATCCTCCAATGACCAGGCCCAGCCATCGTCCTTTAACAAGTAAACAAGTGAACTAGGGCTGCTCCTAATTGTGTATCCCTGACAAAACTTTAGTTCCACCTTCTCTGAAACTCCTTTCTTTTTTGTTACCTTTCAAGCAAAGAGTAACACAGAAGGGAGGTGATTGCTCCCTCCACAAAGCACAGCATAATGAAATGTTTGATCAAAATATTTTAATAAAGATTCTCTCTGACATAGATACACATACAAATGGTTGTACATAGCTGTCATAGTCTGATTGACCTATTTAATATATATATCATTCTTTACACATCCAAAACCCGCCAATAGATCCATCATAGCTCCCCACTCATCATCCAACCTGACAAACTGAATTAGTATTATCTGCAAGGAGTGGAAAATAGCAGGACTCCATTTTTAAAAAAGGTTTTCTTGATTTTCGTAGGATAGAAAGGCAGGCAAACAGCCATGCAAACTAAAACTGAAAGCTCGCTTTGGGTAAATAGCTTCTTGCTCTTCCTTAGTTTTATTTTATTTATTTTAAAATTTTTTTTAGAAAAATAACAAAGGATTTCACACCATAGGCAAATCAAACCAGTCTTTCAACTTAAATAATTCTCCACAGTTAAAATAACTTATATATGTATACATATATTAAAAGCAATTAAATTAGACCTTTTAAAAATGCACAGCACAGCCTGGAAAAATATTTGCTTAGCATGTTCTTACTTATAGGATCTATTGCTGTGATGTCTTTCCTTTTTAGAATGCAAAGGAGTCCCCTTTCAAAAAAAGAGATCAATTCATTCATCAATTAAGAATACACCTTTCCTGTAATTTTTGGACTGAAGCAATTTATTAAAGCTCAATTTAAATACAGGGATGATGCAGCTGAAGATATCCAGGTGACCTTTGATAAACCTAAGCAGCTCAGATACATCAGTATGTCTCTTCATACTTGTTGGCAAATAAACCCTTTTAAACACTTGGCACACAATATAAGTTAATCTATAAAACAGAATTTTAGAGGCATTAAAAAAAAATCTGCACATAAGACCCCATGACCTTAACACAGGATAAATACTGTTGATGTGGAAGGGTCATTGAAGAATAACAAATAAATACCATGAATCGTTAATACATCATTGCAGAGTGGAAAGTAACAAGGTGCACATAAATATTTTTAAATGCAATTCTGTCAGCCACAGTCAGTTTTTTTTTTAATATCACTCGTGCCAAAACTTTTGAGCATTTTCACAGGATTAAAGTTCAGAGACAATAAAAAATACAAGTCTTTCATAGCAACGTGTCTCTTCCTGTTTTTGTTTTTTGTTTTTCTTTTCTTCATTTAAATAAATCTACATTTCAAGTTTTTCTCCTGGCTCAGAATCAAAATTTATTTTCAAGTGCCCTTTCTGATTTGTCTGAATGAATATTCCGTGCCACAAGCCACCCAACCCCGGACGACTCCTCTCCCCCTCAGCACTGGCCAAATTCACAATTATTAGTAGGATTACTATTTTGCCACGTAATACTCTCCACGCCTAATAACACCTACTTCTCAACTTATTTTTTACCCTTAAAGGAAAACTCTGCTTCCTCGCGGTCTAGGCTGCCACCAAAGTTGCCACTTTTCCGAGAAAAAAAGACATCCATACTCTATCCCAACTCCACCTCCCTCCTCCCTCCCTCCCCACCCCGAAGACCGAGATTCTGGGGATGTCGAGGCCAGAAGTCCCGTTTGTCTCTGATAGTTCTCCGCAGTTCTCGCCTCTGCTTTTGTTTTCTCTGCAAATGTTTCACGACTACGAGAGGACCAAATAAAGGGGGGTGGGGAGCAGCTTTTCACTCTCCTCTAGCTTTGGGGTCGGTCTTATGTTTTTCGGGGGGTGGGGGGTGTTTAAGGCTTCTCCGTGCACTGTTTGCAGAGGCTGGAGGAGACGCTATTGAACAGGGCGCACTTCTCCGGGCAGGTGGCGGCCGGGGGCAGCCCGGCGCTGAACGGGTAGCCGGCAGCCTGCTCGTAGGCGCCAAGCGCCGGGTGCAGGGCAGCGGCCGCCGCCGCCGCCGCCGCGGAGCTGGGCAGGGAGGCGGCCGAGATGGCCTGGCCCTGGTTGAGGTAGGCGACGAGGCGCCGCATCTCCTCCAGGGCCTGCGCCTGCATGAGGATATAGTTCTTGGCGAGCAGCAGCGTAGCGATCTTGGAGAGCTTCCGCACCGAGGGGCTGTGCGCGTAGGGGATCACCGCGCGCAGCTCGTCCAGCGCGTCGTTCAGGTCGTGCATCCGCCGGCGCTCCCGGGCGTTGATGTTGAGCCGCAGCGCCTTTTGCTCTTTGGATTTCTTGCTGCTGCTGCCGCCGCCGCTGCCGCCGCCGCCGCCGCCGCCACTGCCCCCGCCGCTGCTGCCCCCGCCGCCGCTGCTGGCCGGGCCCCCCGGGGGGGCGCTGGCGCCGCCGTGGAGGTGGGCGTTGGAGCAGCCTTCGGCCGCCTTGACGCCGCCGCCTCCCGCGCCCGGGGAGGCCCGCGGGTCGGCGCCGCCGGCCCGCAGAACCAGCTCGCAGCGGCCGTCGCTGTCGTCGTCGGGGCTCTGCTCGCCGCCGCTGCTCTCGGCCACCGAGCCCCGGCTGGCGCTCTCGCCGTATTTGAGGCACAGAGCGGCCCCAGCCGGCAGGCTGCTCAGGCTAGGTTCGCCCCCAACGCCGGCGGTGCCCACGAGCAGCCCGGGGACGCCCACCCCGCCGCCGCCGCCGCCGCCGCCGCCGCCTCCCCCGGGCGGCGGCAACAGCAGCCCTGACCCTTCGGGGTCAGCCGGCTCGAAGCAGCCCAGAGGCGACGAGGAGGAGGACGCCGGGCGCTCCCGAGGCGGCGGCGCCAGGGACAGGTCCATGCTCGGGGGCGGGGAGCGGAAAGCCGCCTCCAAGCGCTTGGCGGCGGAGGCGCTCAGGCTCTTGTGCAGGAAGAGGTCGTCTTCGCCCGCGGCGGCCGCGCCGAGGTGCAGCCCGCGCTCCATGGTCCAGCGCCGGCCGCCGCCGCCTGGGCTCGGGAGTCGGGCGGCGCCGCAGCCGCGCCCGAGCCGGGCTCTGGGGCTGGTGCGCGCGTCGGTCCCGGTGCTGCTGGCAGCCCTCTCCCCTTCTTTTTCTTTTTCGCCTTCCCCCGCGCTCGCCGCCTCCTCTTCTTCTTCTTCTTCGTCTCCAGCCGATGGTGCTGCCTGCTGGGGCTCACCATGGGCCGCGGCCCCGCATGGTGGGAGGGTGGGCGCGGAGGGAGTGGAGCCGCCGCCGCCGCCGCCGCCGCTCTGAGCCCAGCCCCGCGCCTTCTCTCCGCACCGTTTATCTTGCTTGGATTCACCTTCAAGAGATTTCCGGACCCATCAACCAGCCGCCGCCACAGACGGGGGAGTCTTTTACATCATTATCTCTGAGTAGGTTATTATGAAGAAGAGTCGCCTGTTGGGACAGAGCTTTCTACCCAATCAGGTTAACGTTTTAATTAATAGGATTAAAACGGTAACAAACAATCGCAGGCGCTATCTGGCCGCGAGTCTGAATAGTTTCATTTCCCAGGTCTGAAGACAGGCAGCAGCTAGAGCTTTATAAAAGGCGCCTGCTCCATTATTCTGCCTGCCATCTGTATACACAGCTTAGCGCATATGTTTGCAAGGCGCTGGGTCCTGTTAGTAACCCAACAACTGCCTTTAGCTTGACATGTGTGGCGACTTTCACTCATCAATGAGCACACTAAAAGCCCTACTTAGAGCCGAGGATGTTCTTTGCTCCTTCAGCAAATTGTAGATCGGCGGCGAAGCCTGGGAGTCCCGTGGAAAGCAGACGCCTCCCCCCACTGCACCCCCCTCCCCACTGCCCTTCCCTCGCCACTACTGTCTCATCCTGTGCTACATGACCCTTTCCGGGGGAGGCTGATACTCCACCCCTGTTCCTAGGATGACTCTGGTCTGGATGTGGAGATGGGATTTTCGGGGGGAAGTGGTGTCTCCGCTGGCTTGCCCCAAATTCACCCAAGATTCTTAGCAAGACAGCAAAGCGATCGCCCCCCCGCCCCCCCCCCCCCGAACACACTGCCTTATTCCGCCCCCGCTCACCCACTCCCTGCCCATTTCCTACCCGGACTGAGGCGGTGCTGCGGGAGAGGGGAGAGGAGGGGTGGAGGAGGAGAGAAAGAAAATGAAGATCGAGTTGCGTATGCAGCCCATTAGATTTTTTTAAAGGGAGGGGGGTGCTTTTGCAGCCGTCTCCAAAGAACGGCTACAGTGATGGTGATTAATGAAGCACAGGATTTCCTAAACAGGAAGAAACTGATTGCTCAAACTTTCCTCAAGATGAAAATCCAGCTGTTTCGGAAGAGTCAACTTCACCGGTAGTCAGATCTTCTCACACACCAAGGAGGACATTTGTGCACATTTATTTACCCAGAAACGTAGCCGCCAGAGCTAGGAAGCCATTCAGGGACATCTGGGTCTGCCTCGGTTCTTAGAGGGAGAGGAAGGCGAAGTGTGAAAACAAGTGCTCCTCTTCGGATGGGAAGTGGTACACGCGGTCTTCCAGCTCCTGTGTCCCGTATCTGGGAGCACATGGTATTTAGCGGCTGGTTTTCATCCTTATGACATAAGTAAAAACAATATTTCCCAACACCCTCCAGTAAATCTCTCTTATGTGGCAGAATTACTGAAGCTTATGAAATTTTTGGTTTCTCTGGTTTCATTAAAAACCTTTTAATTGTGGCTTTCAGAGTTGGCCCCAGGTGTTGGACTCTTTTCATTACATTTTGCTCTAATGTGATGAAATTCTAATTCTCTCCTTACCATATGGTTAAATTTCCCCACTGAGAATTAGTTGAAAAAGGAGAAATAATCTATTAATCTCTGTAATAGATTCACAAATGAGGTTCGCCACAGAACCTGTTTTTGAATGGTAATATCAGAACAGTTGGGCGCCTTATTTCATAAAGGAGGGGTGAGGACGGCATAGAAACGTCTGCATTTTCACCTGAGGAAAACGGGCCCAGCGGTATCTTTTCAAAATAATTGCCTGAGATTCAGTCTCACCGGGACAGAAATGCTACGCAGTCATCAGCTACCTTCGTGCCTTGGGATTGACTGGATCCCAAAGATTGAGAAAGAGCAGGCGAGCTGCGGGACGTTTTCCAGCCTGGGACCCGGGCCGGCGGCTCTGGAAGGCTCGAGGCGGCCCACGTGTCTCGCCTGGGGACCCCAAAGCACGTAGACGTGCGGGGCGGCCCTTCGCTCACCGCTTCCCTCCCGCCTCCGTCCCCCGGCGCGCGCAGCTATAAACCTCCAGCTTTAGGAAGCTAACGACACGCTCCTGTTACTGTTTTTCAATTAGCAGCTTTGTTGTCACCGGGCTCATAAACAAAGGTTCTCTATAAACATAGGTGAGTCGTGTGTGCCTGATACTAACTGACCAAAGAACTCTGGCCACTTAGGGGAGGACCGAGGCTGGCACCGTCGTGCCTCTGGGCGGAGTGGAGACACGTTTCCAGTGTCTGACTCGATTCTCCCTCCGGCTCCCCTTTCTAGAGCGCTGGCACTTTCCGCAGGACGCCTGTATTCCTGCCGGCCACTCAGTGGGCACTAGAAGGGTGAAGGAGCTACCATGTCCGGGCCGGGTGGGAGCTATAGGGTTTAGCTACGAGCGCCACATGGGGCTATGCCCTGCGGGACAGGACTGGCCAAGCTGGGGCCACCGCCGGAAGCGGCCAAGATGCCGCTAGATCCGCGACCCCCGACAGACTCCGGTCCTGCGCCGCTGTCAGATAACTCAGCCCTGAAGAGCACCTCCTGGCCCTTCCCGGACCCCACTTCCACGCCCTCCTTCCTCTTCCCCCGCTCCCCGCTTCCGCCATCGAAACTTCCGGAACAAAGTTTTGCGCAGCTTTATTTCACTCAGTAGGAGCCCCAAACCTCTTTCCTTGGCGGTTCAAGAAAATCCCCCTGGTCTCCTCGGAGGAGGTGACTGCTTAATAGTCCCTGGAAACTTAGATT
This sequence comes from Tursiops truncatus, assembly GCF_011762595.2. NCBI lineage: Eukaryota > Metazoa > Chordata > Mammalia > Artiodactyla > Delphinidae > Tursiops > Tursiops truncatus. The sequence goes on along the minus strand of NC_047050.1, from coordinate 10,450,893 downwards.
TTGGAAAGTGCCGAAGAATTTATAGGAGCTTGAAATGTGGGCCTTATAACAACCTTCGGGGAATGGTCTTTGAGGTTTATGCACTCGTAAACTTTTGCTGATTGCTTCTGGGAAGTTGTCAGGCACTTAACGCTGCATTTATCTCACAGGGCAATGAAAACACATCTGCCCGGTGTCTCGTTACCTGGTTTAATCGTCGCCAGCCCTAAGTCACGGCCTAGGCTCTTTCTCCTCACTTGAGTGATCCCGCCGCCTGGTTTCGGGCCAGTGAAGGGCTGACGTCACCTGCTCACTTAGCACCCTCTGGCCCTAAGAGCTCCAGAAAGCTCTGCGCTTGAACTTTGCTCTGCCAAGAAGAGGGGAAAGGGCCTGGGTTCCTGCTATAACTAGCAAGTTGTAAGGAGAGCAGAGGAAAAGCCAAAATAAAAAATTTCTGGTTGCCTGGGAAGAAAGGGTGGGAAATTAGCCCGCGGCCAAAACTTCTGACCCACAGATGACCCCTGGAAATGAAACATTGGAAGCGAAATCCCCTGAGTCTGTGCAGTTTCAGAGAAGGTCAGGGTGAGTTACCGAAGCGATTGGGGGACAGGAAACGCAGGGGACTGTTTCCTCTGCCCAGTCATGGTGGGGCAGCTCAGGCCACTCCGTGGTCCAGACGGTGGGGTGGGCGCCATCGAGGGACACCCAGCAGGGCGCTCTTGGTACTGGGCTGGTTGGCGCATTGAGGCTGGTTGGTAGACACATATCAGGATAGGGAGCATTCTTGGCCGAGTGTTGAGTACCAAATTTACAGACGCCAGCGCATGTTGTGCAAAGATGAATACAGTTTTGTTACAGCAGGAAGGAACACACCTACGGCTTTGAAAGGACTCTTAAATACTCAGCAAGCCGCACCGCATTGAAATTACAGAGCTATTGAGTTTTAGACCAAACTAATTTTTTAGGTCACTTACATTTCTTAGTGATCGTCTTCCTTAATATTTGCTTGAAATTTGAAGTAGGAACCCACGTAAAATCAGAACGGAACACGATCTAATTCGTCATTAAAGAGCAAAGCCAGGAGTTCCTCTCTGTTATTTTTATAGCCCTGATAAACAGCTTATTACTTATCTAGATTTAAAAGTTAGGAGAACCCCAAAAGACTGGGATTTGAGTATCTGTGTTTTCTGAAAGGGAGAATTTTCCTTGTGTGTCTGCATTTCAATTTATCTATCTGAGAACATTCTAAAAAGTAAAAAGCAAAGTTTGGTAAAAATGACATGAACTTTCGCTTGGGAGCTGCTCAGGAAAAGCACATTCCCTGAGAGTGACGGAAACCCTCTGGGGGCTGCGCATACCCTGAGGCGGCGGAGTCCAGCCTGGGAGGTCGCGTCAGGCAGGGACTGCGGCGACCCAGAGGGACTTTCTGTCGCAAAACCGCGGAGGAGTACTGGCTCCGAGCCCTCCTCCGCCGCGTCCAGCGCGCGCAAGCAGGGCGCGCTCCCAGTGCTCAAGGCCCGTGCACCCTTGGCCGCTCTCCAGCCCCAGTCAGAGGCACGTTGACCTTGAAGTTGCATTTGCCTACCCCCCGCCCTTCGCCCGCCCCACGCCGACTGGTGGCTCTTGGGTCAGCTTGAAGCCCGCACAGCTGAGGTTCATCATCCTGCGCCCCCGCCGGGTTTGGGAACGCAGGATCTACTTGGTGGCGGAGAGCTTCAACCCCATTAAGGTGAAGTCAAGGCTTTCGGCCTCGTTTAGTCATCAATATTTTCTTACCCTCTTGGCTAGGTCCCTCAAAGCTCACTGCAGAGAGATGCTATGGGTCCACGTGTGTGTTGGGGATTGGCGGGCCTAATGAGGAGGAGGGCAGCGAGGGTGCCGGGGCCCTGGGAGCTGGACCATCACTGGCAGTGCGCCAAGGGCCCCAGCCTTACGATTGATCTGAAGTTCTTGGCAATTCCAAGTACTTCGACCTTGGAAAAGCAGGAACCTGTTGATATAAAGTTATTTCGGGAAGATTTTCCCTTTGTGTATTTTAAAGGAAAGAGGTTGATCCTCAAGACTGTTTGGCGGCAAGTTGTTTGAAGTTTGAACAAACGTTGAAGGGAACCGCTCAGCCCCCAGACAAGCAGCTTTTTTGGCGAGACGGCGCGCCCCACGCGGGCGCGCAGGCGGGTGCCCGGGCTCGCAGCGAAGGGCTCACCTGGCTCCCGAGGGATCTTCCCATTGCCGCCACTTTTAAGGGGAGGGGCACGGTATAGCGAGAGAAGACTTTGGCGCCCGTCTATCACTGCTGGGACCCCAGCGATCGGGTAGCATGCACGGATAGAGGAAAACTTGTGAAAAGAGTTTCTGAAGAATTCACTCCCTCCTTCGTACCTGGACGTACTCCTGCGTTCAGTGACACTCCCTAGGGACTGATAATACTTGTGTTACACGTGTTTCTCCTTTCGAAGCTTATCTTTATCGAATCTTGAAAAACATTCGATTTTTTTTTTTTTTTTGGAGAAAGAAAAATTGTTGGGATAAAAAAGTGAACACGTTTAGGGCTTGTCTGCTGTCCACGAATTAAGGAAGAAACAAACTAAAAAGGGCTCAGTTCTGCTTTGGGATTTTAGCTCTGAGATTTAAAACCCATAGCGCCATCTCCTGGCAATGAGGAGAATGTAGCGGTGGATGACAACAGCATACTTAAATGCTGAATATGAAATACTCAAATATGGGAGACACACTTTATTTTACGCCTCAAAAATTATTTTAGTGATAAAGTGATTGCGATGACAAAAGATGAGCTGGAAGTTTATGATCATTAAAGGTTGCTAGACACAATCCTGGAAGCTAATTATTTGTGAATAGAAGTTTGTGTGTTACATTTACACACACATTGTTTTTATAGATTGGGATATAGTTATTATTCTAGGGACTTGTGATAAAATATGATTCTTTAACTTATCATAAATACATAATTTGATGGAAGAAATTAAGTCTCAGATTAATTTCTAAATCAGGATCTGAGCTAGTTATTTTACACAAAAAAATACTGTAACTTTATAAATAACTCAGTGCTCTCGGGCATTAATTGACTAGTGAAAAGCAATTGCTGAATTACTGTTCGGATACTTTAATCACCAAGACATTTCTCGTTCAAGTATGTGTTTATTCAGTAAAAGCAGTTCTCTTGGTTTACTTTTTGTGGACGATGCTTATGCTTACCATATATGATAGAAAGGAGATTACTGTGAACTGATGGTGTGTTGAGACATAAATTTTCCTCCTAGTTCCTCATTGAATTTTGCTATTCAACATTAGTAAAGAATCTGCCCCATTTTTCTCAATAGCCCTTCACTTTCTTTAACAGTCTTATCATCTCACAATCTTTCAGAATGTCTAATTTAGGCTTTCTGAGCCTGAAATTTCATCTGAAGCTAAATCTTTTTCCAAAAATTTAATGCACGTAATAGAACCATGGATACCTAACACTTTCGTGAATTAAAATATTTCTAAAGTATGAGTATTTTTGCAAGCTTTGCTCCCTTTTGTAAGATTGAAATCCAGTATAGAGATGATACCCCAATTAAGAACATTTCTCATCTATGATGATATGCCCAGGCCAGCTGCTTGAAATACAAATAAAAGTAGATATGCCTTTTGTAGTGTACAAAATATTATGAATATCCTTCAAAAATATTGTAGATCAAACAGACAAATGTAAACTTCACTTCAGTTGAAAGATTAATTTTATTTGATTAATTAAAGTGAAGCCAAATATTTGGACTCATTTACTCTGTCAATGTAAGCCTTCCTGTTTGAAAGAAATTTGATTATATATAGGAGGAACTAGATAAACAGATGGTTAGCTAGAGAGCTTTTCACAGTTGAAATTTTTAAACTTAACATGGATAAGTTTGACACCTTCTCAAACATCTTCGATGAGGTCATTTGATCTATTCTAGCAATGCAGTATTGCTGCACATAATCATTTTAACTTATGTTTAAGAAACATTTGACTTGGTTTTCCTATTAATGTATTTGGATTAAAACTGTACTGTTTTGAGTTGTCCACTTGGAAATACATACACACACATTTGTGCTGTATTTTCACAGTGGTAAGCAAATGTTAAAAAAGGAAATCAATAGCGGCAAGGCATCATAAGAGTGCCTCAACATAAAAATAACATTCCTCTGATGAAATGTTTCACTGAGACTACCTGAAGGGGGCCATCATTTGCTTACAGTGACATTGGCAGGCAAACCAGGATATCTGTCTGTTGTCCTGAAATGCCTGTGTGGAGAATGGATGATGTTACCGTGTGGCAGAGAGAGATGAAAGGTAATCCTCAAAGTGACTTAAGAGTCTCCTAGGCCTTAGGTACTTATGAAAAAAAAAAATCTGCCATTGCCTTCCCAGATAAGAAGTTGAGGTTTTCCTAGGAAGGTTGTTTTGTGATACGTGTACATACTTAAATATCCTTACTCCCTTGAGTTACCTCCCATATTCCCATTGTTTTTGAGAACAAGGGTCATGGGGACAGAAAGGAAGAAAAAGGAAGGAAGGATAGAAAGAAGGAAGGCTGAGGAAAAGTAGGTATGCAGAATAGAGGACAAAGGATGCAGTTAGGGTGTTTGGTGTATGTGGAAAGTGCTTGTCTCATGAAGATGAAGTCTGCTTTTCTTTTCTTTTCTTTTTTCTTTTTTTTTTTTTTTTTTTTTTTGCGGTACGCGGGCCTCTCACTGCTGTGGCCTCTCCCGTTGCGGAGCACAGGCTCCGGACACGCAGGCTCAGCGGCCACGGCTCACGGGCCCAGCCGCTGCGCGGCATGTGGGATCTTCCCGGACCGGGGCACGAACCCGCGTTCCCTGCATCGGCAGGCAGACTCTCAACCACTGCGCCACCAGGGAACCCGTGCTTTTCTTTTAAAAAGAAGTTTTTCAATCCCTGGTCGGGGAACTAAGCTCCTGCAAGCCACGTGGCATGGCCATAAATAAATAAATAAAAAAGAAGTTTTTGAATTATGATTTTTACACATGTCCAAACCTGATTGCACTTGTCTGTGATTACTTTAAAAGACATGAGTAAGTGTAGTAGAAATAGCAGATCCCGGGCAGAGTAACTATGTAATTTTTGGCAATTTCCTTGAGCCTACTTAGCTTCCAGAGGAAAATGGATCCATTCATCTTCTTTTCCTGACCACCCCTGGGTGTTACTCCAAGGAGACCTTGTGGAAGCATTTTGTAATCACTAAAACGTTATGTGAATTGAATGTTAGCACTTTATTATGCTTCTTTGACTGTTTCATCTAAACCAGTTCCATCACCTTGAATTACCATTATTGGTTTGTATTTTATTTACTTAAAAAAAATCACAGCTCTCAGGTGCTGGCAGATTTTAGAGCATCTTTCACTGCTGGGGCCACGTTGGAGGGTCCTGGGAGTAAGAGCGATAGGTACTGGACCTTTTGTGTTCCCACCGTCAGAGCCCATCTCCTCCACTGCTCTCCCCTCTCCTGAATATCCCTACGCCCTGCTTGGGGAGCACTTGCTCTCTTTCTGCGGTCTTGGATGAATGAATTTGCCTCTAGCCAGTTACAAAGTGGTCACCACAGTGTGATTTGACTGAACTAACTGGTGTATGGATGGAGAAAGGGCCGTGGATTTGGTGCAAAGTCAGTTCTGACTTGGACATCCCCCTGTGCTTCTATCCTCTACCACAAGCTTCTATTATAACGCTTCCAAATGTGTGGACCACGCTTTTCAACTTAGTGACATTTGTTAAATTAATGATTGCATCATTTTTCTTTCTTCCGTCTAGATCATTAATATAAAAGCTTTGTGAACCCAGATCTATCACTGGTCTTAGTATGGTACTTGTTTCTTCCTTCCCACCGCTGGATACATCAATGCTATTATTATCTCTGTTGTTTATGGTCCATCAGGCAGTTTTCAATTCAGTTGAGGGTGCTCACTTCAAAGCCAATTTGAATTAATTTTTTATGAAAGATTTATGGAGACAATGTATGTCAAAGGTCTAAATTTATTACACACCTTGCTTTCCCTTACCCACTAATTTAGTTATTTTTCTCAAGAAAGGAAATCAGGTTTGTCCGAATTATTTTTCTTTTTATTCCTCAGCTGCTGTTTATTGCCTCCTAGGCAATATTCATTGTTCTGTAACGTTTGAAGATAATTTCTACTTAAATTTTGTTTTATTATTTTACTAGAATCAGAGTTAAATCAATTCTTTGTGGATTGAGAAATGCATTTAAGGTAATGTGATGGTAACATTATTTATAGAGATGCATTTTATAGATTAAGGGTGGAAAGGCTGTCCTAAACAAGGCAAAAATCCAGAGACTCACACAGAAAAAGGTTGACCCATTTAACTACACATTTAAAAATTAGAATTCCTGTTCTGCAAAGAATTTCACCATAAACAAAGTTAAAAGACAAATAGCAGACTAGAAGGAGAAAATAAATACATTAAGTATACAAAGAGCTTCTACAAACAAGAAGCTATCTAATAGAAAAATAAGAAAATAATTTAATCTGGCAACAAGTAGAAAAAATATAAATTGTCCAAAAAAAGATATTAAAAGATGTTCAGAATCCTTAGTCAAAAGAAAATATAAATTAAAACATTTTAAAATAGGCAAAATTTTAAAAAAGTAATAATATATAGAGCTGTGAGGAAAACGGTTGTAGTGAAAATCAGTACAATCTTTCTGCGAAGGTGATTTTGGGTCTGACACCTAAGACTCTATCCTATAGAAATAATGGCAAGAGTCCTATAGATACAGGTATAAGGGTTCTCCGAAAAGGCAAAAAATATGAAACAGTGTTCTTTAGTAATCAAATTATTAAATAAATGACGGTGTCTCCATTCTATAAAATAGTATGTTATAAAAAGTAAATGAAGTCAATCTATCTATATACACTGAACTGGAAAGACATTTCTGACACATGATTAAGTTGAAAAAGCAAGATGTAGAATCTAACAAGGTCATTTCTCTTATTATAAAAAAGGTATGTGGGTGGACACATTCAGGAAAAAATTTGAAAGAAGTTTACAGAACAGTTACCCCTGGTTCTCTCTGGGAACTGAGGTTTGAGGGTCAATGGTAGGGTTTTTCAAGAGTTATTTTAAATAGTTTGATAAAGATTATGGGTGACAGACAGATATTTACTGTCTGTTATGCGTGTAGATTTTTTTTTTTACAATTAAAAAAACTTAAGAATAAATGATTAAATAAATGAAAATGTTAATATTTCCTGTAGGTTCTTTGCATCATTATTCATTCTCTTCTCTTTTTAAAAATATTAAGAGTGATCTTCCTAATTTTAAGCACTTGCTTTCCGTAATTTTGCTTCTCACATTTTATTACCTAAAACCATTTTCTTTCATGTTGTTTGGATCAAGAATGCATTTAAAAATAATAATGATATGTAGGATATAATGATATATCTTTGCTTAACAACAGATACCTGCCCTTTATTACTAGTAATTAAAGTTTTGAAGAAAATTTATGATAATAAAATATATTATATATAATATGCTATATAATATGTATTATCATATATTATATATGATTATATTGCAACATTAGTGACTTTATTGAATTTCAATAGGAATAATTCAGTTTTACTCTGTAAACTGAGCCATTTTATAACTTCTGTCTTAGGTTGGTCACAAAACTGTTTTTTAAGGAGCAGAACAAATATAGATTTTTGTGTAGCAAGAATTCTCACTTTCAGCTTTGACAAAGTGATTTTGGGGTATGGCTTCACCCTTTGATCTCCTTACATGTGTTTGTACCATCATTGGCCCATTCTATTTCCTGGTTCAAAAGTGGAAGAACGATGGTCTTTGCCTTCGAGGTTACTAAAATTCACACTCTAATCTTTCAGGGACTGCTATTTTCCAGTCATACTCAGATGTCTGATTGTCAACTTTATGTCTTGGAAAGAATTCCTCGCAATTCAGGTACACTAAAGTATGTAGCTCCAGCTAGCCTCTGTGTACTACATAGCTTTTATAGTCATGATAAAAAATAATTTATTGAAAAAACTTAAACCTTTTCCAACTCAGGTGACTTTTGATTTAAATGTCTGTGATCCTGGCTGTGGTATTCAGTGATGGCAGGTTTTTTTTTCTGAATTAAGTTTGCTGTTTATATTACAAAGTTTAGAAAACATGAAAGTAACATCATCTCAAAGATAACTGCTTAGAAGAAATGGAAAGTCCATAGTGCCCATTTTACCATTACTTGCTTTGGAATCACATTTAATACAAGGCCTAGAGAAATTTCCTATTCTTTGTGTCGTATTTTTCCTCTTCTATGTATTTTTACTTTTGGGGGGCTGCTGTGTAGTAAAGTCTAAAATATAGCAAGCTTCAGTCTGCTGTGACTATTGTTTGAAAAAACCTTGTTAGGTGAAATTATGAGAAGCAACTTAAGCTATTAACAGTAACAGCAGATATTTAGAATAATAATTAATTATTAAAAGGTTTTTAGGAGGTTATGTAAAGGTGATGGTACAGGCAACAAATCTCTGTGAATGCCTAAGTGCTTAACCTCTGAAGACATAAACTCTCAGTATATTGTGATCTGAATTTGGAGGCGCTGTGCTGACAGCGGTATTTCCTATGCACACGGAGGGAGCTGACAAGATCAAGGTGTCCTCTGCAGCCTTAGACAGTCTGGTCAGGGATTGTAGCTGTTACTTGCAAGGAGTGTTTCACTACCTGTGGGCTGCTTTGTTACTTAGACTTTTGGCATTGAAATGAAATCACTCCTTACTCAAATGCAAATGCAAATAGCACCAAGCTATTTTTATATTTGCCAACTGAGCTCTTCTGACTCGGACTGTGGTCAAAGCAATTAAGTCATCTTTCATCTGTGGGTAGTTTGATGTGCCAAGACCCAAAAATATCATTTGTGTTCATCATGCTACCATTTCAAAGAAAGTGGTTTGCATACGACTTAAAGTCAGGGCAGCTCTTCACTGTTTTTTCGTTACTATCAACCCCCCTTATATTTTCTAGTTGCTGATGCTGTTATAGCTTTTATTTTTCTTTTTAAATGCATGGGACTTTTTTTTTCATTTTAAAAATATGCTATGATACAGAAATAGACATGTTGAATACAATCTCAGACTACAGTTATGAGGAAAGCTTTTGTTCCTTGTTTAATGAATACAGACACTTTTTGTGGAACTTGATGTTAAAATATGAAGACATGATAGTTACCTATAGAAGCTTTAAAATCAATCTCTTCCATCTACATCAAAATATACTGATGGATAATGAAAGATAAGAGAGCAAAACTTTTTTAAGGAGGGACTTGAAGAGATTTGAATAGTGCTAACTTACTTAATAGGATCTCTTAAATGAATGCATGGAAAAAAAAAAGAACCTCCACTATTAAATGAAGTGTCAGAAGAGGAAGTATGTTAGAGAGGTTGACAGATGACAGTGTTTCTAAGAAGCATTGATTCTCAGTGAGTGCGACTTATAACAGAGGTGACGGTTTTGAACCATGGGTAGGTTTGAGAGGTAAAAGAAAGAGCAGAGGGCTTCAGCAGGAATTTCTTCAGCCTATTTTTGAAGAGTAACCGTCCTGCAAGGAGAAACTATGCTTCAAAGCTCATTAGCAGGATCAAATGTGATCTTCATCTTGATAAGAGTAAGCAGTGAGTTTAAAACTCACCTGAAGGTGCAGAATCAAGAAAGCCCCTGCCTCTGGGAAGCATGTCAGAGTAATTTTGTAAAACCTAAATTAAGGTAAGTGGTGACAAAACCTATTTAAACATCCCAGCGATGCCTCTATCTGTACAAACTGGATTCAATTCACGCAGTGCAATTCAACTCAAATGGACCCAGAGCAACACAGCAAATATTCTGTGGTCGTGTACAGGGCTTTCTTTAAATCTTGTTTCTAAGAAGATTGCTTTTGGAAATAGATATCTAATTAATTTTTTGTTAATTAAATTCTATTTTAACAACAGCAAAAGAATTCTGAAGGAGACGTGTGAATTGTTGGCAGGCTGTAGATGCTGTAGGGGAGAGAAGGTGTGCATTAATCAGGATGAAGCTGTTGTATGAGGTCAATGCCACCTATGGCCTAGTGGCCTAGATGGCGCCACTGCCACCTAGTGGCCTGAGTTTGTGGACACGGTACATGTACGTGGAGTATCTAGTTAATTCAATGTAATTTCAGTAGCGGCAACCGTTATACTAGATATCCTAAAAATAAATTTTCTACTTGTGATTGAAAATATCAAAATTTACTTTTTTCTTTACTTCGAGGAAAGACACCCCTTTTAGCACAATCTCTTCTTAGCTCTATATACACTCCATGGCCCTTATAATTGCATATACATAGTTTACTTTAGAAAAGGGATAGAAAATAATCATAGCATGCTAGGCTTGTAAATTTATTTGGTGGTTACAAAGGCACTTATTGCAAAATAGGCCATTAGATAGGCGAACAGATACTTCCTAAACTCTCATTTTATAATATAAAAATGGATTTTATGGATTTTCCATTTGCTCAAATGCATAACATAATTTCAACACTTCACAGGCTTATAATTACTTAAGATTTTTAAGGGTAGCTGGTGAATGCTTTCATACATTTTAGCTTTCTCTCTTTCACTGATTCTCATCTTCATTTGTTTCTAACACATCTGTAAACACATATTTGATATTTCATATTCATCGTATTCAGGTTTCATCTTCTTTTCATTGTGCTTTCAGTTTAATTTGTGACTGTGAATAGTTACACACTTTATCTTATGTCTTAAAGGGAAAAAAATACTTGCCATGTTATTCTATGAATCATGTACAGGAAGGCAGGTTGCTCCATTACTTGGAGTGAGAACTCCAGCGCAGCAGGTGAAATAAGTGAGGAATGGCCATCTTCTGAGACACATTCAAGCATGATGTTCATGGGGGCAATCGCGTCCGTAGCTGGCTATGCTTAGCGTTTTCTTGACCTTCTATTATGAACTTCAAGGAGTCAAGGGACCTGGAGTCTGGTTCCAGTTTTCTGGTTAATTAAATTGTATGACACTTAACCTCTCTGATCCTCAGTTTCTTAATCTATAAAATGAGTCTATGTAGTGTTTTCCTATCTGGCACCTATCAGGGGAAAGACTGGCTGGCTCCTGATTTCTTCATAGCAACATCCAATGCCCAAAGGCAGGGCAGTAAAAGAAGCCTGATTCTGAGGCCAAGTGTGACCCAGGAATGTTACACCCATCCAAGCTGTCCATTAAGTCTGAAGGCAAGAGGCAGGTTACTAGTCAGCATTGTTGAGTCCTTCCTAGAAAGACAACTTGATGTTGAAATTTGGCCAGCTAGGCAATTAACTAAAATAAAGAACTCAGGAAGGAAGACAACTTGATGAAAGGAATGGAGGCGAGCATTTCATTTCAGTATAAAACTAAGACAAAGCATCTATGGGGATTATTAGAGTTGGGACAGAATGTAAACCTTGACAGGCCAAAGATTAAAAAAAATGAAAGATAGGAGAAAGTGTTCGTGTGAGAATCTCCTCAGTTTACTATATTATCAGTCAGTAGTACTTAAAAGTGAACTGCAGTTTAAAAAGTAGCCATAATTAATTCCAACCCCTCAATCTTTTTCATTGTGATTTTTATTAATTTTAGTGGGAAGACTTTATCTATAATTAGAATGTTTTATGCTTCAATTCTGTTTTGCTGTTAAGTGCAAAAATTAAATAATTTAAAAACGTGCGTAGAACGATCCCTATTTTATAGTCATTTACGTCTCTGTCTTTATCTGTATTTATTCCCGTGAGGATGTCTAGGCTGATGATGACTTATGTTTCATAAGAATAACTTCTAGCTAGTTCGATTTGAAGTCATTATTTCTTTGGTTTTTTGGTTTGTTTTTTTTTTTGGCTGGAATGTCATAAAAAAGCCATTATCATTTATAAAAGTAATTTTAAATAAAAGAATAAAATCTGGTGTTTTAGCTTTAGCTCGTACCATCCCCTTTTCCTATGGTTTTTGGTTTGGGACTTTGTTAATTATAGACTTGGAGTGAAGCATTTAAATATTTTGTTAATTTGGGTGACTAAAATAACTGGTACTATTTGACATGCTGAGTGCATAACCCAAAGATAGTATTCAAATTAAATATTCTACCGGATGTATCCTTGCTCCATACATGTAGTTTGCAAATGTTGCTTATTGTGTATTATGCATAGTATGATTTCCTTTGCTACCTAAAACTGTGAACTTTTGTTAAAATATGCATTATTTTGCTTCCAAACTCTTAACTCCATGTTCTTAAAATTGTATATATTAAAGTCTGGTCCTTAAAAGGAGGGCTTCTGGGCTTCTCACATGGAGTCTTAAAAAGGGTTAAACTCTCATCTTCAGCAAAAATCATTATTTGCAGTGTGAACATGGAAATGTAATTTTGAAATTCAATCTACGTTTTGGGAAAAACAAAGCGTTTTTGGAATATTTGATAGTGAGTAATTGACAACAATATGCTGTTTAGACTTTTTGAGGGCCCCTACTTAAAAATACTAGGGGCTGGCATAGAGCAGGAATGTGTTCTTATCCACTGACAGTGGTAGAACTTCCACCGTTATCAATGCAGATCACTCAAACAGCCCTTGGCAATTATTTCTACGGTTCTGTGTGATCTACACCCTCTATTGCTTTTCCATCTTCATTCTTTCTTGATTATCTCATTACACATTTTACTTTAAAATTGTTTTCTCTCTTTCACTTGTCTTTTGTGTAATAATTCTATTTAATCCTGCTGGTAATATTAAAATAGACATAAGGATCTAATCCTGCTGGTAATATTAAAATAGACATAAGGAAATTAAACTTAATACTATGCTCACTCACTGGATCCCTTCCATATACTTAACCACTGTGCTACGCTTTAAGTGGTACAAAGGTGAAAAAAACACAGACCGTGTTCTCAGAAACTGACAATGTAGGAAGTAAGATGTGGAAATAATAGATCAGTTCTGGTTTATTTGTCTCCAAAGGGAATGCTCTTTCATTGCTAAAGCAATAGCAGTTTTGAGTATAATGAGAACATGAGTTTTAAGTCACAGGCATGAGTTTGAACCCTAGCTCTGTTGCTTAATAACTCTGAATCATATGTCAGTTTATTCAAGTTAAAAAAAATGGAAATGATACTTCATGCAATTGTGATACAGAATAAATGAGAAAATAAGCTCACTGCCTGGTGCATAGTTTCCCTCGATAATAATTAGTTTTCTTCTTCTTCACTTAACTCAGAATATTTGCAAAATAACTAGCAAATATATTGCCGGTATCTATATATTATTTTACTATATTTCACACTTGTATCCTTATAGTATGTGAATCTATCTCTATATGTATCCTTGCAGTTTTCCCCCTTATTATGTTTTATATATTTTTAAATTTTTTTATTGGAGTATAGTTGATTTACAATGTTGTGTTAGTTTACAGCAAAGTGAATCAGTTATACGTACATATGTATCCACTCTTTTTCTTTTTTAGATTCTATTCTCATACAGGTCATTACAGAGTATTGAGTAAAGTTCCCTGTGCCATTCAGTAGGTTCTTACTAGTTATCTATTCTGTATATAATAGTGTGTATATGTCAATCCCAATCTCCCAATTTATCCCTCCCCCTTCCCCCTTGGTAACCATAAGTTTGTTTCCTACATCTGTGACTCAACTTCTGTTTTGTAAATAGGTTCATTTGTACCATTTCTTTAGATTCTGCATATCATATGACATTTGTCTGTCTCTGTCTCTGACTCACTTCACTCAGTATGACAGTCTCTAGGTCTATCCATGTTGCTGCAAATGGCATTATTTCATTCTTTTTTTATGGCTGAGTAATATTTGGTTTTATATATTTTTATTTGTATTGGATTGTACATTGTCTTGAATTATTGCCATTTCTTTTATTATTATCATTATTGATTGATTGAAACATTAGTGCCCGTGTCTCTAATTTTCTGCAGTCCCCATGGTGAGAGCAGGCAGCCATTCCTCCTCCAATTTGCAGCAGGACCTGTTCTTGCTTCTTGCTTGTGGAGGAAGGGGTGCCTTTCCTGCCATCACGTCCCTCCCCATTTGTTCCATGCTGTCCCATTTTCCAGGGAACTCTCCTGTATCTCACACCACTCCCTTTCTGCGGTAGCATTTCCTGCAATATCCACCAGTCACTCCAATCCTAAAACAAAACAAAACGAAACAAGACTGTCCCTCCTCCTTACAGCTTCCTCTAGCTACCTTTCTACATCTTTCTTTCCCTTTCATGCCAAGTTTCTTAAAGAAGAACCGTACCTCACTTCTACTGCAATCCTCAAACAGCTACAGTGTGACTTATCCTACTGACACTCAGTGAAAATTGCTTTCACTAAAGACAATTTATGACATCCGGGTTCCAAAATCCAATTCACTTTACAGTAAGTCCCCTACATATGAACCTTCAAGTTGTGAACTTTCAAAGATGTGAATATGAGATCACACGTCCAATCACGTGAGTTAGTTCATGTGTCCGGCATACTTTTCAAGGTACTGTACTGTAAGATTAAAAACGTTTTCTTTATTTTTTTGTGTTTGTTTTTTATGTATTATTTGTGTGAAAAGTATTATAAACCTATTACAGTACAGTACTGTATAGCTGATTGTGTTAGTTGGGTACCTAGGCTAACTTTGTTGGACTTACGAATAAATTGGACTTACAAACGTGCTCTCAGAACAGAACTCGTTCGTATTTAGGGGACTTACTGTAAAGAAACTTTTCTCCTCTTACTTGACCTCTGTACCATGTTTAAGAGTGGACCCTTCCCCGTCTCTTCATCCAGGCATACTGACCAATTGCTGTACTCTCCACTTTGCATAGAGATTCTTTCAACGACAGCTTTTGTTTCTTGCTCGGCCCCTTCACTCCATTTTTTATACGATCTGTGATAAATATTTATTCTAATAAATAGGTGTTTAGGTCAAAAATCAACTTTAGAAATAAAAATATATTACTAGTGATGGTAATATATTACTAGGCATGATAACCAACAGCTCTAAAGTATCAGTGGTTTAGCAAATACAGCTTTGTTTCTCACCCATGCTGAGTCAAGGTGGATGTTCCTACTTGGGCAGCTCTCCTGGGTTGCTTTCCTTCATGTGGGGACTGGGATTCAGCTTTTTCTGTTTTTTTTTTTGATGCCACTCTGTTCAATATACAGGGCACTGTGGGAAGAAAAATGATTATGGCAAGAGCACAATTACTAATTATCCTCCTTAGTCTGGAAATGACACACATCACTTCTGTTCATGTTCCATCAGCTGGAGTAGGGGAAATGGAGTTCCTGGCTGGGCAGGTGACTCTAAAATACAGAAGGGGAGCCCGGATCTTCAGTGTTAGCCAGCTACAATTTATTATATTTTTCAACTTTTATATGACTTCAACAATTCTCAGTAATGATTGCATTTACTCTCCCAAAGGGTAATTAACTGCTCTTTTGTGTCGCACCAGTGATGGCCATTAACATTCACTGTTACTTGAGATGCTGATGCATTTAATGTTATAATGAGGTCCCAGGGAATGTAGCAGATTGGCTAAGGAGAGACCTTGTCTGTAGCTTCTCTCAAGTAAAACAACTTTCCAGTGCCTCTCTGCCTCACTGATTCACACTCTTTTTTCAAATCTCATCTGAAAACATGCCTTTCTCCCTGGACTATGCCTCTTAATTTATTTCTTCCTCTGCTCTTTATTATTTAACTTTGTATTGTTTAATTAAATTAGGTTACATTATTGTGTGTTGAAGATGCTAATGCAAAGGAAAGCTCTTATACAATATTTAGCATTTTAACTTCACTTGATGTTTCCAAAGCACTTTACAGTATTAATTAGTAAATTGTCACAACATTCAAGGGAGGCAAATTAATTATATCCTGGGGTTTTTTGGGGTTTTGTTTTTTTTTTTTGAGAAATAGCCCATCTCAGTGAAGGACAAAAGGGTGTACTTTTCTTCACAGATACATCTGTGCTAAAGTCCTTGCCCTTGGCCTAATACCAATGGAAGTTTATAATGATAGAAGTGTTAGAATGATTTCTTGAAGTCCTACAATGCATCAGAAACTATGCTAAACACCTTACACGGGTGAACTCTTTAATTTTCACAGTATCCCTGGTAGGTACTTTGAGGTATTATGCCTGAGATCACCCACCTCACGACCTGAGTTGCCTCATTAGCATTGTTGGAAGAAGATAGTCTAGTGCGGCACGAGGCCAGTAACGTGCACTTGATTCTGGGCCTGTACCATCAGCCTGTGTCATAACTCTTCATTAGTTACCCAAAACTCTCTTATCCGGATCTTCTATGGAAAAGACCTCTTTGTTGATGAGTTTCTCTGCATCATAAGGACAACTTCAGTAGAATTTAATCCAAACTGCATTTTCTATTGCCGAGCGTAATTAGAGTTTAAAACTTGGCAAGCTAGCAGTTTAGGTACCCAATGGGTGGCCTCAGACTGGATCATAGGATATATGCCTTGGGTCTCTTAAGGAAATTTTGGTAGAAATCCCTAACTGATGATAAGGCAAAATTCATGCAAAATTTTGAAGTGTTATTTGATACCACCTTTCTGTTTAGCTTTTTCTGTGCTTCCCCTGCCCCCAACCAATGATGAGCTCATCCTGTTTTGAGAGACTCCTTTCTGAACGTGCTCTCTGTTCGTGTTCTCTTGGACTAGGTAGTGATGCGATTACACAACCTCAGGCTAGGTAAGGTGGCTTCCAATTATACCAACCCCCTCGGAGATTCTGCAGGGGAAACGCCACAGTCACAAACCCATTCAGAGGGGCGCCTCCCTTAAACCTTGCTCCGCTTTGTCCCACATGACCCTACTATTTTTAAAGCTAGCTTTAATACTTTACGTAATAGAGAACCAACAACAATAGAGAACTCTTACTATATGAGTGACTAAAGGATTATATAAAGGTATTACTTAGTATAAATGTAAGGGCTGGAACACATATACAAACTTTCCTAAAACTGAAAGAAAAGAAATAACAAGGAAAAGAGACCACATAGTATATAGTAAATGTAACACACAGCAATATGACAGTACTGAGAACAAACGTATCAGTAATATCAATAAAAGTGATGGCTTCCTTCCAGGCCATGGTGCGGCGAGTACTGGGCTGGTGCTGTAGTACCTTAGTGCTAACCTCAGGACGAAGTGAGGGCCTTGCCCCAATCAGGCCTTAGGTCTCCTGGAAGGACCAAGCACTTTAGCAGCAGTTGAGGGAAAAAAAAAAAATCTTAAAATAGTAGCAAATGGTATCCATCAGCCCATTAAAAATCAACGTAATAGTCAAGTGGAGTTCACTGAAGAAATGCAAATGTGTTTAGGGAAAAGACACCTGAAAAGACAAAATTGAATACATTCCTCAGTTTTAAAAATTCAAGAAAATAAGAATGGATAGATCCTTTCTTAACACAAAATATATATTTCTCTGGGGGGAAGTCAGCTTCTTACTAAATGAGACATTACATTCCACTAAAGTCAGGTGTTGTCATGGTATTAAAGTATAAGAAAGAAACATGGATGAGTCATTTTATAATCTAGAAGTGGAAAAAACCTAACTATGATTCAAAATTCAGAAGTAATACAAGAAGAGATTATTATATGCTAAAAATCTTCTGCATGGCAAGAAAAATCAAAGACAAATAATAAAAGGGAAGCATATATTTGCAATTTACATTAAAAAATATAAATATAAAAGTTTCCTAAAGCAGGAAAAAAAGTGAGCAAAGAAATGGACAAATATTTCATATAAGACATGAAAATCACTCAAAAGTACAAAAAATTGCTTAAATATACTCAATATAAGAGCAATGCAAGCTAAAATTATCCAAGATACACTTCTCAGATTGCAGATTGACAAAATCCCAAATTTCATCCATTCTCTGTTGATAAGGTTGTGAGGAAACAGACACTCTCGCATATTTGCTGGTGGGAATGCAAAATGAAACTCCATGGAGAGGAATTTAGCAGCATTCCGTATAAATTTATCCTTGACTCAGCAATTCCATTTCTAGAAATCTATCTCATCAGACATTGGTACGATGTATGATGTGCTTTATGCACGAGATTATTCCCTGTGGCATCATGTGTAATAGCAAAATTTGAGAAACAATTCTAATGTCTATCCAGAGGGAACTGATTGAATAGATTACTGTCCATCTATACAGTTGAATATGATGCAGATCTCAACGGCAAATCTGTGGAGACAGAAAGTGGATCCGTGGTTACCTGGGGTTGGGGATAGAACATGGATTAGCTATAAGCGGGCATGAGGGATCTCACTGGGCTGATGAAAGTGGATCCGTGGTTACCTGGGGTTGGGGATGGAACATGGATTAGCTATAAGCGGGCTTGAGGGATCTCACTGGGCTGATGAAAGTGGATCCGTGGTTACCTGGGGTTGGGGATAGAACATGGATTAGCTATAACGGGCATGAGGGATCTCACTGGGCTGATGAAAGTGGATCCGTGGTTACCTGGGGTTGGGGATGGAACATGGATTAGCTATAAGCGGGCATGAGGGATCTCACTGGGCTGATGAAAATGTCCAAAAAATGGATTGTGGTGATGGTTGCACAACTCAGTAAATTTACAAAAATCATTGAATTGTATACTAAAAACTGGGTAAAATTTATAGCATGTAAATCATATCCTAACAGCATATCTACAGGCTAAACTAGAGTGAGCTTTTGCATATATTGTTAATTGAGAAAAAGCAAGGAACAGAGTAGGATATAGAGTATGTAGTTTTCATTTCTTTCAGACATTTTTAGTGAACAGAGCAAAAAAATGTATGTTTTTGAAAAAACATCAAGAATTTCTACTATTTTCAATGCAAATTTACATTGCACAATTTGTACTTATTTTACACTTTTATCCTTTTATCTCTTTTATTTTACACTGAAGTGAAACTATCACAGGCAAGAGGAGCCTTAGGAGAGATGACAACTAAATGTAATACGTTAACCTGGGTGGGACCCTATAATAGAAATGGGACATTAGGTAAAAACTAAGGAAAACTGAATAGGGTATGGACTTTAAATAATTTGGAAAATGTATCAATATTGACTCAATTGTGACAAATGTACCATACTAATGTAAGATGCTAATAATAAGGGAAAATGGGTGTGGAGCATATGAGAACTCTTTATACTGTCTTTGAAATTTTTCTATAAAGGTAAAACCATTCTGAAATTAAAACCTTATTTAAAAAATCTATTAATTTTATGTCGAAGGACATAGGATCCAACATGAAAGGGCTCCCATTTGGCCAAAAATGGGACAATTTGTAACTGCAAATGACCGGTACACATTGAATATACAAAAAACCCATAGGTTCATGATGAAAAATTAAAAATAAAATCATTGGACACTATTTGAAGTAATTAGGTGCCAAATTCTTACTCTGAAAAGTTGCAATTAATAGAACGCAATTGAGGGTAAGTACAAAGCTCTGGGTGATGAGAAAACTAAATCCAAACCGATCTTAGCATTAATAGGTGAGACAATCAGATATTGTTTGACTAATGACAGGATGCTATATGAAGCCCATAGTAACACCGATGAAGTATTCTTGTTCTTGGGAAAAAAAAAAAAAAAAAAAAAAGGCTGAACCTGAGTCTAATCAAGTCCCTAGAGTTAACTTCTATTTACAGGAATTGTAAGGTTAAAGGAATAAGTTAAATGACACCATGAGGCGGTAGACAACTATATCTGAGAAGTAGGAACATTCTTTAGGATAATGAATCTGGTTTCTGTCACAATTCAATAACAAGAAAAAAGAAAGAAAGAGGGCTTCCCTGGTGGCGCAGTGGTTGAGAGTCCGCCTGCTGATGCAGGGGACACGGGTTCGTACGCCGGTCCGGGAAGATCATGGCTGGGCCCGTGAGCCATGGCCGCTGAGCCTGCGCATCCGGAGCCTGTGCTCCGCAACGGCAGAGGCCACAACAGTGAGAGGCCCGCGTACCGCAAAAAAAGAAAGAAAGACAGAGAAGAAATTCTTAGGTTAAAAGAGATCTAAGAGACATGAAATCCAAAGTAGTGTGTGGGCCTGGTTTATAAATGATTCAAACCAACTAGCAATAAAAGACCCGTTTTAGTCAGCTGGGGAAATGTGATAGTGGTTGAGGTATATGATCCCAAGGAATTGTTGTTAATTCTGTTAGATGTAAAACTGTAGCTGTGGATTTGTAACAAAATTGTTTTTAGAGATTCATAATGAATGATATAGGAGTGATATGATACCAGGAATTTACATTACTTTTGCAAAAAAAACCCCATAAAAAACAAAAACAAAAACAAAGCTGGTGAAACAGATATAAATACAGCAACAGTTGCAAATGCTTGATAACTGTTGACTTTGTGATGTGTTTCTGTGTTATTCTCTCCATTTTATATATGTTTAAAATTTTTCATAATGGAACATTTTTAAAATAGTAAATGCACTGAATATTTTTTCACTTATGCTGGGTGGGAAGGACTTTTGGAAAATGACACTAAGTAATGAAACAATAAAGGAAAAGTTTAACGGCATCACCATGTAGAAATTTTAAAATTTTGTAC
Source organism: Tursiops truncatus (assembly GCF_011762595.2). Classification (NCBI taxonomy): domain Eukaryota; kingdom Metazoa; phylum Chordata; class Mammalia; order Artiodactyla; family Delphinidae; genus Tursiops; species Tursiops truncatus. The sequence continues at coordinate 10,430,267 of NC_047050.1, read as the reverse complement.
AGAAAAAATTAACATAAATGTCAAAAACAACTATATTTGTTGAAACTATTTGCAGTGCACATGTAGACAAAGTTAATATTTTTAATATAATAGAAAAATAGGCAAATTCATGTTCCATATGCAAAAAAAGAATTACCAAATAAAACAATGAGATATTATTTTTTACCTATAAGAAAGGTAATATTTAGAAAGATTATTAATGTTCTCCGAGGCAAGGGTATGGAAAAATGGCACCTGTATTACTGATGGGAATAAATTGCTACAAGTTTTTACAACTATGTATTTATACTTTAGATGGGCACACTTTGCCTCTGTAATTCTACATCTGGGAATTGTATCTTAAGGAAATAATTGGAGACATGTACAAAGATGTACTTAGTAGTATGTTCTCTGAAGCATTTTTAACAAAAACAAAATCTTGAGATGGCCTCAGTGTCTATTAGCATGGATACATAAGTTATCACATATCCACACAATGCAATTAGGAAGTCATTAAAATTGATTATATAGATGTATATTTATTGACAGAAATATGCTACAAGGGAGCTGGAATGGAAGTGAATGAGCCAGTCTGCTCTGTGATTCTCAGATACATATTAATATATTGCCATTTACGTTTATTAGGTAAGGAATATTTCCAGAAGTGGGAGTCTTGGGAAAAGGGGAAAGAACAATTCAATTCTTTTCATACATATCACCCAACTGACTTCTGGAAGGTATATATTAATTTATGCTTCTCTGAGAGACCATTTTTCTGAACACTTGCCAATTCCTAGAACTTTAGCTTTAAAAAATCTTTGGCAATTTGGTGGATGGAAACAGCATCTCATAATTGTTTTAATGTGCATTTCCTTGATGACTAGTACTTTGTACATTTTTTCATATGCTTAAGGACTGATTGATTTCATCTTTGTAAAGTGCTTTTTAAGTTTATTTGTAATCTTTTCTACTGGTGTTTTCATTTTTCTAATTTGTTTCTGACAGACTTTCAATATCTCAATTATTTTCTCATCATATATTGCAAATATATTTTCTGGAATTTTTGCATTGCTTTAATTTTTCTTCATAATGGATCTTTGAAATATACGAGTTCTAATTTATATGATTAAATTTAATCCTTTTTAAAATGGTTTTTGCTTTTGACACAATTCTTACAAAGGCCATTTCCACACCATGATTACGTAAATCATCACTCCTACATTCTGTTAGTATTTTATGGTTTTACTTTTATATCTAAATCTGTAATCTATATGGAATTCATTTTGGTGCAGTATAATATATGAACTACTGTAATTTGTTGTACAAATGATTGGTAGTGTGTTCCAAAACCATTTAGTGAATAATACATTGTTTCCTCAGTGGTTGGAAGTTCCAGCTTTATCAGAAAATATTATTTTTTAATGTAGTCTTTATACTCAATGAATGATAACATGTGACATGTATTTTTCCCTTTTCCCTTAATGATGTGGCCTTCCTAGTCCCACTTTTAGTCCTATAATTTTTCTTAATATCAAACTAAATTAACTATGTGAGAGAGAGGAAAGGAATATTTATTTTTTTGGATGTGTCAAGGCTCTGAAGAAAAGTTTTGTAATTAGCATTATTTTGTCACACACACACACACACACACACACACTCACACACACAGCACCATGAAAGACACACACTGAAGACATAATTTAACTCTAGGTAGTTATAGAGTTGCTGAAAACCTTTGGACCCACTTAACCTTGAATGCTGCCTTGAGTTTTGGTAATGCTTTCCTTTTTTGTGGGGAAGGGGTTATTTGTATTAAATTCCTTTTGGAGTAACTTAGGGTCCTCATGTTTTCTCTCCTTTAATTGTGAGACACGTACAGTTGCTCCCTAACTGGGCACATCTGTTCTTGAAGGAAGGAAATATTTGGATAATCTGAGAAAGGCAAATGAATAACATTTGTCAAGAACTAATGGAGAGGTTTAAAGGTCCCCCAAGGAGAAATGATTGATAAAAATGTGGAGAAATACAGAATCTTATAGCAGTATAATTTCTCCCTATTTTCATAATCTTGCCCAGGGTAGAACTATGTCCAGTCTTGGGAAGTTTCCCTTTGGGAGTATCAGGGGCTTTTTCTTTTCCTGCTGTAAGGAGAGCTACTTTATACCACCCATCTCTTCCCCATAACCAAGAAAGTTCGCAAAGATGATTCATTCCGTGACTCTGATCCCAGAGCTGGCTGTGGAAGGTGCTTTCTCAGCTGAAACTAAATGATACTTTATGTGTCTTCCCTAAATAGAGAGATTAGAAAGTTATATTAAAAAGGTGGTAGGGAAGCACATTAAATATGTGATAAAGTAAGTGGTTTGGTAACTGATTTTATTACTTAAGTTCAAACATTCTTTTCTCGCTAGTCTTTGTCAACTATAAATTGAGATAGAAGAAGTTGGACAGGGGGCAACCAGAGCAGTGCAGAATGCTTCAGAGATCACGTCTTTAAGGGTTATTAAACACAATTTGTTTTTGTCAGATTCCAATTTATCTGTATCTTAGCAAATCCAGGGAACGTGAGTTCTGACATCTTGTACATCCTTATTAATTATTCATGCTTGAGGTTCTGTACTTGCTTGACCTTAAGGGATATGTGCTGTTTACCCCAGTGAAAAGGGAGCAGAATATTCTGCCCATTTTGAATGAACACGGCTGGCCCCCCGCCCCCTGTGATTTCAGACACATTGAATGTCTGGTACGCATCTCCCTCACCCCAATCCCTCCTTTGGAGGAGAAAATAAGTGGAAGTGGTCTTAAAGGGATAATATTAATGTCCAGGGGATTTTTAAAAAATCTTAAAATTCAATGTTACAAACCCCAAAGGGTTTTATTGTCAGAAATCATTACTCTACACACCTGAGTTCTGCAATGCTGCTTTTTGAATGCCCTGTTATTTCTGAGAGTTCTTCTGATGTGCAAAGATAATGTAACTGCCTTCATGGTTTGTAACTGATAATATCTGGCACCAGGGCTCTCCTTCCCACTGATGAAGGAGGGGCAGGGCGAAGGGGAAGAAAGTGAAATTTTCTATGAAAATATAAATCAGGATCCTCCTGATTTATAATATGCCTTCTGATAAATATTTATAATATACTTTATGTTTAATATAATATAAATATATATTATATTATATTATTTATATTTATAAATATATATTTATAATATAAATATAATATAAGTATTTATAATATATCTTCTGATAAATATTTAACCCATTCACAGGTCACAGGTCTTTCAGGAGTGATCCCTCTGTCTTAAAGAGTTCCCTCCGCTCTTTGCCTTCCCAAGTTGGTACCTCCGTGCAGGGAAAATCATAGGTAAATCCATTGTGGGGATGAGAGCACGTGCTATTTTCCAGATAATGTACAACTTCCTCTGAAATCCCCTCATTCTGCAGATCCCGTGGGTGATTGGTACTGGTGCCTGCTACGTTTGGTCCTGTCCCAGTCTCTCTGCTGACAGCCCCAGATGTAGGCTGCAGTATCTGCAAAGCTCAGCCCTCAGTGTGCTGCACCATGGGCATTCTTGTCTCCAAGAATCTCCTGGTTCCCCCCATTCTCTCAGAATTCTTTGCACCACTCTCCCCACACCTGGGCCCCTCCACCCCTGCCAAGCTGGTGTTTCTGGATTCCCTGCTCAGAGCTGGGGGCTCCGTCTCACTTCTCTCTGTTCACGGATACTGTGCTCCCCGCTGGAGCAATACTGGGACTGAACCGAATGCTTCTCAGAGAGACTTTCACCTCACCTGTGCTGTGCCCAAGGGAACTGAGGCCCTGGCTGCTATGTTCTTAGATGCCCTCAGACCCATCTGGCGCCCCCATCTTGGGGTTATACACCTCTCCAATCGCAGTCTCCCATTCCTTTGTTTGATGGGAGTTGGAATTAAGGATGCTGGCAGCTAATCTCTTGCTTTTCTTTTTTCCCCCTCCCTCATTCTCCCAGCACCTTTGTGGCCTGGATGATGACGGTGGTGGTGGTGATGGTGAATAGCTGCTACGCTAATATAGCTCTTACCACGTATCAGGCACTCTTCTACTAATTAGCTCATTCAGTCCTCACAACAGCCCTGTGAAGCAGGTTCTATTATCACTCTGTTTTTACAATTTAGAAAAGTATGTATTCAGAGCTGGATAACTTGCCCAAGGTCACCCAGCTAGTAAGGGTTGGAACCAGAATTTGAATCCAGGCAGTCTAGCTCCAGAGTCTATGTTTTCATCCTATGATTCTCTCACTTCTTTTTCCCATCTGGCTAGATCTCTTATTTCATCTCCTCCTTCTTCCTAGGACGGACTCTGGGGATTATGGTGTCAGCCTAGCCCACCCCGAGAAAGCAGAGCCTGAGGCCAAATTGATGTTTGATTTGGGAAATGCAATCCCAAAGAAGCAGGAGTAAGGGAAGGACAAGTGACACAGAGAAGGAGGGAAAGAAAGTATAAGGGGAATGTGTTGTTGAGCATAATGGCAAGACCATTGCTCAGTCTCCCGGGATGTCTTTAGCGGGGATAAATGAAGGGACTGTATATCCAGTCGGGGAGAGGAAGGGAGAAGCATCGTGCCCTGCCTCCCATATCCTATGGGTCACGGTCAGGCCCATGGAGCTTTAACGCTAACAGGAATGCCAAACGAGCCCCAGCGTACCCTCACCTCAGTGCAACGGGAGAGAAGGGGGTGGCGCTGTCTGTAGCTGCAGAGACAACTGGCTGTGTGACCTGTGGAAGAGGATGAGGCCCACTGGGGGCTTCACAGGCCAGTAAGCAAAGCCTGCGTGTGGATCTGGGATGGTGCCTAGGCAGAGTCTGGTCCATGCTGCTTTCCCCTTCCCTGTAGGGATAAATGTCATCACAAAGAGGAAGCAGAAAAGAAAAAAGTAAACTTACATTAGGAGGTTTAAAACCATTACTCCCATTACATAAGGAAATACAGCACAGAGAAAACTGCCCCGGTGGAGGCCCAGGCCCCGAGCGTCCAGCTGAGTTTGTTCTGCCTCGTCGCAGCTGGTCTTCACGGGGCGGCAGCAGTTCAGTGCCTGGCCTACCTCTCCACAGGCTGCCAGTGTCTCCAGATCACATAGCTCGGATACAGCCCGCACCTCGTAACACCCAAGGTAATACCTCTCCCAGAGTCTTCATTTCCTGCCGTAGAATGGATCATTCCCTAGAGTAACTGACGTTGGAAATGTTTCTTCTCTCTAGGGAAATCTTTTCTCTACCCCAGGGAGAGACTGGCCCTACAGAGCCAAGGAGATTGTCACGTGATCATATGACATCAGAACCTTCTGAAATCTGAAGAAAATCGATCTTAGAAAGAATGTGTAGAATGTCCATAACTTAGCCCGATCTCAGTCCAGTTTTGCTTTCTTAAATGTCTCTACGGAGGGTTAAAAAAAAAATCTTGAGGTCCAGATTCACCTAAGCACATTCTATTAAGTGATTTTTTTTTTTAAGATGTTGGGGGTAGGAGTTTATTAATTAATGAATTTATTTTTGCTGTGTTAGGTCTTCGTTTCTGTGTGAGGGCTTTCTTTAGTTGTGGCAAGCGGGGGCCACTCTTCATCGCGGTGCGCGGGCCTCTCACTATCGCGGCCTCTCTTGTTGCGGAGCACAGGCTCCAGATGTGCAGGCTCAGTATAAGTGGTATGTTTTAATAAACATTTAGAAAAGAGATTTCCATTATTACTCTTACCATAAAATTTGGATTTTGAAATGTTCATACGATAGGAAAAACTGGCACCAAATATTTTCTGGGTTTTTTTTTAGAACAAGGAGGCGTATGAACCTAATCCACTTCTTGTTAAAGCACAGACATTTTCATTCTGTCATAGTCCAGTAGGTGGTAGCCATTGGTCAAAGTGGGTTTATTAACCCACCTATTAGGTGAAGGTGGGGAGTGGCAGGTATTCAGACATTCTGTTCCCCTGGTGGTGTTTCTATGGGGATTACACAACCCAGAACCCTTATCCCTACAGCTGCCCACCTGTGTATGCTCACACTCTGTGTCCCCCTGTCGTCTTCTATTTTGAGGACAAATTCTGCACACAGCTGTGAAGCATCATCAAGGAGAAGCTTGGGGCACTGTCTGCAAATGTCCCTTTATTTCTCCCGATCTCCGATAGCTCTCTGGACATACCTCGTTTTTCTTTGTTTGTTTGTTTTTTGTGGTACGCGGGCCTCTCACTCTTGTGGCCTCTCCCGTTGTGGAGCACAGGCTCCGGACGCGCAGGCTCAGCGGCCATGGCTCACGGGCCCAGCCGCTCCGCGGCATGTGGGATCCTCCCGGACCAGGGCACGAACCCGTGTCCCCTGCATCGGCAGGTGGACTCCCAAACACTGCGCCACCAGGAAAGCCCAGGGTAAGGCTTTTATCTGACTTGTTCCCTGGAGGTAGATTTTTCTGCCAGTTGGAATTCTTTCTGTCGCTAAAGATCGATTATTTCTCCCAGATGATTAGAAGGCATAAAAAGTCCCTTATAGCTGTTTTTCCTGAAATTATGTTTAACCATCTTCAGTCTCAGTATCATTTCACTGGCCTTCCTGTTTTCAAGACCTCTGTCCATTTACAACTACCAGTTAACTTGGTTAATGATTTTCCCCTAAATAATGGGTGTGGTGTTAAACAAAATAGAAGAGCACAGTAGTTACAAAATACCGGATAACTGCTAAAAGTAGCTGCAAAACCTGCTGAAAATGCCTGGGGTTGGTAATGCTGAATTTCATTCAAGCTAAGACACCGCTGCTTGCAAGATTTCACCGTTATTTTATATTCCACTAAGGAGAAAAGTTGCTGCCAATTGAACTATGGCATAATGATTCCTTATCACTTAGATCATTCATTTTCCACTTGTTGAAAAGAGTATTAGCCTTGATTAGACCCAGATATCTTTTATCGTGTATCCCTCTCTATGCATACGTAAGAAGGAAACCATCAGCAGAATGAATGGACGAAGATATCATTAAAACTTTGTCACTCTATCGAGTCCAACTGTTCTGTATCACTAGTGCAGTCGAAGTCATCGATGATTGTGAATGATGCAGCGGTTTGAGGATAGCTGTGTGTGTGTGCTCTCTTTGTCTGGTTTATTTTTCTTTTTCTTTATTTTTTGTACATTTTTCATCATGTACAGTCTGAACCCAGCATTCGCTTCTCACATCTTCCACGAGGATCTCCAACAGAATTTTTATGTCCCAGCGTGTGTTGAATTAGAAGTAAAATCTTAAGGAGATTAGATTTAAGGGAAACTTGGGCAACTTTTTAAAAAAGCATGTGTTCTCCACTGTTTCATTTATTAAGAGGAGATGCTGTTGTGATTCTTGATTTAGCAGCAATCATTCTTTTGTTTACATGGTTGTGGTTTTATTTGTTGTTTTGCTGTACACTGGAAACAGAAAGTGTTCTACATGATTTTCAGTCAAGGGTTGTGGTAGTTTCTCTGTGTTTGTAGTGACATCTACGTTGTCTTTCTAGGATTTTTTCCTGTGCAGACAATCTTTATTTATGAAGAAAAACTTCTTTGTTTTGTTATAAAACCAGCGCTGGGTGAAGGCACTTGACTGGGGAGAGATGGGGCCGGGATCCTAGTGGAAACTAATGTGCCTGACTCGGCCTCTGAAGGCTGCTCGCAGCGCGTAGGGGCGGTTGTTTTTAGAATTTTCTTCAAGCCACTGACGCCCCTTCTGCAAGTTTCAGGGAACCGAGAGGCAGTGGCAGCCGTGGCATTTCTGCTGACCGGCAAACAGTGACCACGCGGTGCAGCTCTGATTTCAGAGCTCTTAAAGTGTGCCTCAGGGCCCATTTTAAAATTGGTGTAATTTTAAATGGGTTTATATTTTCATATTTTTATGAGGAATTTAACCTTATTACAGAAAGTTTTGAAAATAGAGAAAAGGAAAATAGTTCCCCAAATCTAACTCGACTGTTGGCAGTTTTGCGTATGCCTTAAAGTCAGTGTGGATGTAACTAACCGTTGATGGCATGAAATTTGGTAATACATTTTCTAGTGTTCTTATATATGTAACATCATATAATAATAGTTTATTATTTTTTATTTTTTTTATTATTATTTTTAGGTTACTGCAGTATGTTTATAACCATCATTTACAATTTTACTGAAGTGATTCTAAAATGGAATTCAGTCTTTTTCATCTAATATCTAAAAGTGTGGATGCCTTTTTTTTTCAACTGTGGGTTTTGTGTTTTTCCCTTCCCGTAAGCTTTAAGTAGCTTATTATCATAGGCCCTGAGTTAGGATTCTTTATATAGAGTTTTTAACCATCTTTTGTTCCCCAGATTGGTTGGGAATTGATCTTCTTTTCCTACGGCAGCCTTCCTTTCTAAGTCATCTCAGTCATAAATTTATTTTTCAGAAAAATCCAGTTGTCTCAGTCATTCATTAAAAACCTAAATCTATTAGCCAGAGGTAAAATACAGCCATTCCGACTCTTCGTGCAGCTGAAATAGCTGTTGGAGGCGTCGGATGTTCTGCTTTTCACCTGGCTGCTTCAGCATCACATGGGCTGCGCCACGCCGTAAGCTGGGCCGTGAGGTGATTCTGTTAGCCCTGAGGCCCTAGAGTTGCTTCTCTTGCTGGCATGAAAATGGCTATGTTGTCTCATTCTAGGTCCTCGGGTTTGAAAGTCTGGACCGATAAGGACATTTGTCAAAATAAAGATTATTTGATATTTGAAAGATGATTAAACCATTCAGATTTTAGTCATTAGAACAGCAAAACAACATAAACAGATGCTTTCTAAATATATGATGTGGAGCAGTTGGTAACATTCATTTTAGGATCATTGTGTCAATCCTTTCCCTAAACTAGTTTCTTACAGCTATTTTGGGTCTAAAGATGTTTAATATTCAGGCAGAGGGATGCACTAACTCTAAGAGTTCAGGTTTTTATTTTTTCTAACGAGAATTTCCTTCTGTAGCTTGAATAAATGAGCTGAACTGAGATAGCCATGCTGTGAAAAATATTTGGTTGCTCAAAAGGCGAATCATCCTAGTGTTCAGAGACTTTACTTTTCTCTGGAAATTTCAGGAGTTTTGACTCCCTCACACCCTACGGATCCTGTCCAACTCAGGATGAGAGAGTCCAAGAAAGGGATCTGCTAGCACAGAGTCCTATTTAGAGGGGCCTTTATCTGCCACTCAAAAGAGAATAGTGGGGCTTCCCTGGTGGCGCAGTGGTTGAGAGTCCGCCTGCTGATGCAGGGGACACGGGTTCGTGCCCCGGTCCGGGAAGATCCCACGTGCCGCGGAGCGGCTGGGCCCGTGAGCCGTGGCCGCTGAGCCTGTGCGTCCGGAGCCTGTGCTCCGCAATGGGAGAGGCCACAACAGTGGGAGGCCTGCGTACCGCAAAAAAAAAAAAAAAAAAAAAAAAAAAAAGAGAATAGTGGCGGAAGTCACTTTGGGGAAACTTCCTTCTCAAAATGTTGACCAGTGAGAACCAATGAGTAAAAAGCAAGCTAACAATAAACAAAAGTGAGAAAAGCAATTGTGATACTGAGTCATGTGGTAGACTATTTGGGAAATATTAACTGGTGTCACCCCATCAACTTCTCCTCCCATTTGAGCAGCTGTTTCATTCACTGCCCTGGGAGGAGATGTGGCAGTTACCAAGCACGTGTGCCACAGTCTACGCCTGGCCTGCCCTCCACCTCCAGCAGCCCCGGTGCCTTGGGCCTTTTCTTCAGCTGAAAGGCAGGGGAAAAAATGTTGACTATCAGTGTGAGAGTCTAGAACTCCATCACAACCTAAACTAGAATATGGTGCTGGGCTTGGGGAGAAGGAAAGACCAAGGGGAATCTATGATTGTCTGTGTTGGTGGGTCCCAGATAGAAGGGCACTGCTCTCAGACTTTGGGGGGAAATCCTAGAGGTTAGGTTAGAGCAGATCTTAAGTGGAAGATTCCTGTGCAACGTATTACGGAAGGGCTCCCAGGAGAGACTGGTGGGAGAGCGAGCAAGGTGGGACAGGAAAGGGGGAAAAGCCACACAAGGGTGTGATCTCAGGCTGAAGCCTAGAGTCCTGACCCTGCAGAGGAGCTCTGCAGAGTAGCTTATGCCTCAGAATTGTCCCAACCTGAGCCAGGAGGGCCTCCCCTCCCTCCCTAACCCCCCAGGTAAACCTCTGAGGACAAAGCAACTTCAGCTGCCCCAGGGCAGCCTTCAGAAGGACCTGAAGGTGCTGGTTGTTGGAAATAAAGCCACTGAGGCTGTGGGGAACGAGGTTTCCAATATAGCATTGTAAATCAACTGTACCAATTTTTTAAAAAATGGTAGAAACTGGATCCACGTTGTTCTAGATAGAGCACTGAAGTCTTCTCCACCCAGGAATAAGAAACAGAATACTATAGGAATATGTGTAGGACATGCGTGTATATAACAGTCTACCATTATCTCTTCTGATCTTCATTACAACCTTAGAAGGTACAGGTACATGCTACGACACCCTCCTCAGATGTGTGAAGTTGAGGTACAGCACCATCAAGCAACTTGCTCTAAAGATGACAGCCTATGTCTTTACCTCCAAACCCACCAGTCTTTCTCTCTTCTGCAGCCACAATATAGAGACTGTTTCCGGAATCTTCTCCTACAAATCCAGAATCCAGGGGTTATTGTGGAGTAGGTGGTAGACTGGGGCTGCTGTCAGAATTCCTTGGCTCACATCTGAGAGCCTCTGCATCAGCGTCTCCCAGGGTGAAGCCAGTGGTTTCTGTTTCTTTCCGGGATCCTCAGGGGACTCCTGTACGGCCAAGGAAGTGCTATTGTCCAGACCTGATTCTGGAGGCCACTGGTTCAGAGCAGTTCTGGCTTTCAGGCAGGACAGGATATGAGTCCTGGTTCTGCCATTTACCATCAGTGTGAGTTTAGGGAGGTCACTGAAGCTCTCAGAGCCGCCCTTCTGTCATCCGCAAAACTGGGTAATGTGAGTGTTTATTTACCTCCAAGGGTTGTGTTGAGAATTCAACAAGATGATATTGGGAAGTGCTGAACCTAGGGCCAGGAAGGAGTAAGTTCCCAGTAAGCAGGATCTACTATGATTTTATTATTTTTAATCTCCATACTGTCCTGCAAATTACTCAAACTCAGATCACCCTGTCTCTAAAATGATGTTTTTCCCCCTGTGCCACACTGAATGTCAGCGTGGACCACTTTTCAGGACTTGAAAATGATTCATCAAAGTGAACCTTTCGGTTAATGTTGTTTACTGGAGTGGGATTTGAGCTGTAGCAATTTAGACACTTGGCTGGCACATGGTGGATGGCCTTGGGAGGCTATACCATTTGCCTAGAATACAGAGTTTGTAGTCTCTCTTCACCAGCCATTTAAAAAATGAGTCTCACTTAGAATTTCACAGAAGCAAATGAGCCTGTAGTTAAAATCCTGGTGAAATAACCACTTGGTTAGTATTTATTTACAGCCCAGACACCCAAGCAGGTACAATCCCAGATGTACTTTAGCTTAAAAGCAAATTCTACAGTGCCCTTCGATTTCCTGTTTTCTGGGCATGAAGAAAGACATTTGAAGACCAGCTTACTCCCAGCCCCCAGCCCCATGACAGAAATAAAAAATGAGGAAAGAATTTTTCTCTCTAATTTGTAAAGCAAATAAGAGAAATAAAAAGACCAGGAGGAAGCCAGCTGCTGGAATGATACACAAATAGAACAGTTCTCAATAGGTGAGAAATCACAGCATGAATGAAGACAGAATAAGGGTGGCATCCAGGCCCTCAGACCTTGCAGCACATATGTAAGTGGAAGCATCAAGGGATGACAGAGGGGCACTGATGACAGGATGAGATGAAAAATAATGGTTCATCTTTGCAGAGACAGAGCACAAGAGCAAAGCTTGCTGAGAAGGCTTTTCTATCAATCACGGCCATCCTACAGGATAATCCCAGAACTGCAGGGCCAGAGAGGATTAAGCGCAGCCCCTCATTCTCAGCATGGCCAGAGATGCTGAGGGAGTTGCCTTCTTTAAACCAGTAAGGCCAGTGGGCACGAGAACACACACCTCCATGTTGCCCCTGGCTCTCCACCTCTTCCCAATGTGCTAGCCTGTGTCAAACAACCCGTTAAAAACTTTCGGTGAATGGTAAGCACTCAATGAAGATGGGATAGAGGGAGAACAGAGCTAATCAAAAGAGCTCTTCACCTTCACTGTCCCTTTCCTATGTGCTAGGTTCACAGACGTTATCTCAACTAATCCTCCTGATGGCCCTGTCAGAGGTGTACTTTCCCCATTTTACAGGGAAAGATACTAACTTTGCAAAACTACAGTGTGTAGCAAAACTCGCCTTTAATCCCAGGAATTGTTTCCACAGCCTATGATCTAAACTTCTAGCTATACTGTCTTATAGTAAAGAAAACCCCTTCATTGCAAGTAATTTAATGAGGCCCTCCTATGTCATGGAAGGGAGAACACAAAGAAACGTATACAACTCAAATGCTTCTCTGGTTAGATTTGCTTGGTTTCTTTAGGATTACACTACAACATCCTGAGAAGCAGGATTGAGCTTTTATAAACGAGTGCAGTGAGTAGGCCTGTGTTCACACTGTGACCGCGGAAGGGGTAGAAATAAGGCCCAGCTGTTCAGACCCCTATCACTCATTTATTTCTCCAAGACACCCTTGTCAAGTCCCTATCATGTGCCAAACACTTGTGGTCAGAGATGGAAACACAGGAAGATGAATGGAGAGTGATTTCTTCTCATGAGAATCTTCCCATATAAGGGGAAAGTCTGCCAAACAGATAACTGCAAAGCAGTGTGTAATAGTTATATTTGTGATAACAGTGGTAATAGTTGTAACTTTCGGCCAAGTCCTTATAGGTCCCAAAAGAGATACCAAGTAGGAAGCAAGGAAGTTTTTAACTGAAATATCTGGATGAAGATGGCTTTCTGAATTAAAAGCAGTGATAGAGTGAAAACAATAAGATCTTAATAAATGCCGGAGAAATTTAAAAACTCATGGTTTTTTTCAAGGAAACTAGAAAACCAAAAAGAAAAAAAAAAGAAATTTAAGAGATTCTCTAATCTCTCTAAGAGGAAACACTTAAAAATACAAGTTACGGGAATTCAGGAGCAGACTTCCGGGAAGATGGCGGAAGAGTAAGACGCGGAGATCACTTTCCTCCCCACAGATACACCAGAAATACATCTACACGTGGAACAACTCCTACAGAACACCTACTGAACGCTGGCAGAAGACCTCAGACCTCCCAAAAGGCAAGAAACCCCCCACGTACCTGGGTAGGGAAAAAGAATAAACAGAGACAAAAAGATAGGGACGGGGACTGCACCAGTGGGAGGGAGCTGTGAAGGAGGAAGGGTTTCCACACACTAGGAGCCCCTTCGCGGGCGGAGACTGCGGGTGGCAGAGGGGGGGAGCTTCGGAGCCGCGGCGGAGAGCACAGCAACGGGTACGGAGGGCAAAGCGGGGAGATTCCCGCACAGAGGATCAGGGCCGACCTGCACTCACCAGCCCGAGGCTTGTCTGCTCCCCGGCCGGGGCGGGCGGGGCTGGGAGCTGAGGCTCGGGCTTCGGTCGGAGCGCCGGGAGAGGACTGGGGTTGGCGGCGTGAACACAGCCTGCAGGGGGTTAGTGCGCCACGGCTAGCCGGGAGGGAGTCCGGGGAAAAGCCTGGACCCGCCAAAGAGGCAAGAGACTTTTTCTTCCCTCTTTGTTTCCTGGTGCGCGAGGAGCGGGGATTAAGAACGCTGCTTAAAGGAGCTCCAGAGAAGGGCGCGAGCCGCGGCTAAAAGCGTGGACCCCAGAGACGGGCGGGAGACGCTAAGGCTGCTGCTGCCGCCACCAAGAAGCCTGTGTGCGAGCACAGGTCACTGTCCACACCCCCTTTCCGGGGAGCCTGTGCAGCTCGCCACTGCCAGGTTCCTGGGATCCAGGGACAACTCGCCCGGGAGAATGCACGGAGCGCCTCGCGCTGGTGCAACGTCACGCCGGCCTCTGTCGGCGCAGGCCCGCCCCGCACTCCGTGCCCCTCCCTCTCCCCGGCCTGAGTGAGCCACAGCCTCCGAATCAGCGGCTCCTTTAACCCCGTCCTGTCTGAGCGAAGAACAGACGCCCTCCAGCGACCTACACGCAGAGGCGGGGCCAGATCCAAAGCTGAGCCCCAGGAGCTGTGAGAACAAAGAAGAGAAAGGGAAGTCTCTCCCAGCTGAGCCTCAGAAGCAGCGGATTAAAGCTCCACAATCATCCTGATGTACCTGCATCTGCGGAATACATAAATAGACAGCGAATCATCCCAAATTAAGGAGGTGGACTCTGAGAGCAAGATTTATGATTTTTTCCCCTTTTCCTCTTTTCGTGAGTGTGTATGTGTATGCTTCTGTGTGAGAATTTGTCTGTATAGCTTTGCTTCCACCATTTGTCCCAGGGCTCTATCTGTCCGTTTTTTTGTTTTTTTCTCTTAATAATGTTTTTTATTTTAATAACTTTATTATATTTTATCTTACTTTATTTTACTTTATCTTCTTTCTTTTTTCCTTCCTTCCCTCCTTCCTTCCTTCCTCCCTCCCTCCCTCCCTCCCTCCTTTCTTTCTTTCTTTCTACTTCTACTAATTCTTTCTTTCTACTTTTTCTCCCTTTTCTTCTGAGCCGTGTGGATGAAAGGCTCTTGGTGCTGCAGCCAGGAGTTAGTGCTGTGCTTCTGAGGTGGGAGAGCCAACTTCAGGACATGGGTCCACAAGAGACCTCTCAGCTCCACATAATGTCAAACGGCGAAAATCTCCCAGAGATCTCCATCTCAACACCAGCACCCAGCTTCACTCAACGACCAGCAAGCTACAGTGCTGGACATCCTATGCCAAACAACTAGCAAGACAGGAACACAACCCCACCCATTAGCAGAGAGGCTGCCCTAAATCAGAATAAGTCCACAGACACCCCAAAACACACCACCCGACGTGGTCCTCCCCACCACAAAGACGAGATCCAGCCTCATCCACCAGAACACAGACACCAGTCCCCTCCACCAGGAAGCCTACACAACCCACTGAACCAACCTTAGCCACTGGGGACAGACATCAAAAACAACGGGAACTACGAACCTGCAGCCTGCAAAAAGGAGACCCCAAACACAGTAAGATAAGCAAAATGAGAAGACAGAAAAACACACAGCAGATGAAGGAGCAAGATAAAATCCCACCAGACCTAACAAATGAAGAGGAAATAGGCAGTCTATCTGAAAAAGAATTCAGAATAATGATAGTAAAGATGATCCAAAATCTTGGAAATAGAATAGACAAAATGCAAGAAACATTTAACAAGGACCTAGAAGAACTAAAGATGAAACAAACAATGATGAACAACACAATAAATGAAATGAAAAATACTCTAGATGGGATCGATAGCAGAATAACTGAGGCAGAAGAACAGATAAGTCACCTGGAAGATAAAATAGTGGAAATAACTACTGCAGAGCAGAATAAAGAAAAAAGAATGAAAAGAACTGAAGACAGTCTCAGAGACCTCTGGGACAACATTAAACACACCAACATTTGAATTATAGGGGTTCCAGAAGAAGAAGAGAAAAAGAAAGGGACTGAGAAAATATTTGAAGGATTATAGTTGAAAACTTCCCTAATATGGGAAAGGAAATAGTTAATCAAGTCCAGGAAGCACAGAGAGTCCCATACAGGATAAATCCAAGGAGAAATACGCCAAGACACATATTAATCAAACTGTCAAAAATTAAATACAAAGAACGCATATTAAAAGCAGCAAGGGAAAAACAACAAATAACACACAAGGGAATCCCCATAAGGTTAACAGCTGATCTTTCAGCAGAAACTCTGCAAGGCAGAAGGGACTGGCAGGACATATTTAAAGTGATGAAGGAGAAAAACCTGCAACCAAGATTACTCTACCCAGCAAGGATCTCATTCAGATTTGATGGAGAAATTAAAACCTTTACAGACAAGCAAAAGCTGAGAGAGTTCAGCACCACCAAACGAGCTCTACAACTGCTAAAGGAACTTCTCTAGGCAAGAAACACAAGAGAAGGAAAAGACCTACGATAATGAACCCAAAACAATTAAGAAAATGGGAATAGGAGCATACATTTTGATAATTACCTTAAATGTAAATGGACTAAATGCTCCAACCAAAAGACACAGATTGGCTGAATGGATACAAAAACAAAACCCGTATTCATGCTGTCTACAAGAGACCCACTTCAGACCTAGAGACACATACAGACTGAAAGTAAGGGGATGGAAAAAGATATTTCATGCAAATGGAAACCAAAAGAAAGCTGGAGTAGCAATTGTCTTATCAGACAAAATAGACTTTAAAATAAAGACTATTAGAAGAGACAAAGAAGGACACTACATAATGATCAAGGGATCGATCCAAGAAGAAGATATAACAATTGTAAATATTTATGCACCCAACATAGGAGCACCTCAATACATAAGGCAAATACTAACAGCCATAAAAGGGGAAATTGACAGTAACACATTCATAGTAGGGGACTTTAACACCCCACTTTCACCAATGGATAGATCATCCAAAATGAAAATAAATAAGGAAACACAAGCTTTAAATGATACATTAAACAAGCTGGACTTAATTGATATTTATAGGACATTCCATCCAAAAACAACAGAATACACATTTTTCTCTAGTGCTCATGGAACATTCTCCAGGATAGATCATATCTTGGGTCATAAATCAAGCCTTGGTAAATTTAAGAAAATTGAAATTGTATCAAGTATCTTTTCCAACCACGACGCTGCGAGACTAGATATCAATTACAGGAAAAGATCTGTAAAAAATACAAACACATGGAGGCTAAGCAATGCACTACTTAATAACGAGGTGATCACTGAAGAAATCAAAGAGGAAATATTCTGCTCTACTCTTCGCTTTCAGCACAGTGTGTGCCTTCAGCATAAAGAGGGTCTCTTCTCATGCTTGTTCTTCCTTCAGTGGGAAACTGACTTTACTTGTAACTCAGTGTGAGGCTCATGGTGGGCATCTTGCTGGAGGGTGCTGCTTCAGTCTTGACCAACTGTAGCAGAGTTTTGCTCTGTATCAGAGCAAGAGCCTGTGCTCAGATGTCTTTCCTCTCCTTCAGATGGTTTTTGCTTTTACTCCTCTCTCAGCCACAATTAATCTTGTAATCTCAGCCTACTGATGAGCTTAAGAAAAGCCATGATTCTGTTGATTATCTACAAAATCTCCACCTCACTTTAGGAAAACTCTATTCTCTGTCATAAGGTTTAGTTGTCTCCTGGTTCCGTCTTCTTCTCCATATCAGAGTATCTCCTGAGATGTAATTTCCCAAAGTCTAGTTTATCAGTCTAACTGACTATAGTAATATTTTGTTGTATATGAAGTGTAGGAAGTATGTGCGGAGTGGGGTTGGGAGATTCGGTAGGACAATTCAGAAGGGACCTGGTGCTTTTTGCTTGAGTCTTCTTCTTTGGTCCAGCCACAGTGGTGTGAAGGAGCCAATGCTGTGCATCTCTTCCCAACTCTTCTTTCACGTGTCTTGTTGGTAGTTTGCAGTCAGTCATAGTAGGAGTGTTTACACCATGGCAGTCAGCAATTGCGACAAATCAGGGCTTTTTTCGTACTTGAGAGAACCAACTGTTAAACATCTACGAGCACACCCCTGTCCCAGCATCCTTTTATGGGACCCAATTCTTAGCCCAGGTGGTCCAGATGAGGTTGACCCTATTCTTTGGCTCCAAGAGTAGGGAGAGTGAAATATCCTTCCTGGTTTTGGTGATTGGTACAAAAATGGGTACAATTTTTGAGATGGACCCATCAGATCCCCCTCCAGGACTTTTCCTGAAATGATTGGAAAAGAGGTACCCTCTCCTTTTGGGATTTTGGACACTAAGGTCCCTGAAAATCTGGAGCTGGTGAGGGCCACGTGGACAGGTATATGGAGAAAGCCTGCTTGAGAATGAAGCCAGCCAGCACAGAGGAAAAGAAAGTCTAAACAAGGAGCAAGAAAATGATCGGGCTTGTGCTCCTTGTTTTAATTCCTGGATCGAGCCCATAAGTTTCAGTTACTGGCACCAACAAATCTTATTATTGCCTCAGCTATTTCGAGTTCAGTTTCTGTCACATGTGACCATGTAAAATTTGACTTATATAATTGTGAAGAGAACACACATGCACATACACATCACCCAATGGCAGATGGTACTTTTTAGATAATAAGGAAGAAGAGACTTTTCCTACAGATAATGTAGAGAATTACATTATCACGCAGAGCAATGTCCATTCTTCTTTTCTCATCCTTCTGCTTCCAGATCATCCCTAGGGCCTTACCAAACAACAGACTCAGCAACTTTTGTTATTCCAACACCAGGCAGAAGTTTGGGAATTAAAGTCCCTCCCTACGCCCCCTTTAGACCAGGTCACAATGTTAGGAAGTAGCACTCCTTTCCACTCTTTAGCCTGTAGATAGAAGCAATGCAGAAATTGATATTCTCCTTGACAGAGCACCCTTTCCAAAAGAAGAGGGGTGTTACTACTCACAATGACCAAATGACGACTATTTTATATTAGGAAGAAAAAGTTCAAAGAGATAACAATTCAAAAGGATGCTATTTCAGCTCAATGACATTAGCAAGTTTTGATAAAATTAATACCCCAAAGTGGAAATGGTTAAGTGAAACAAGCACTCTCTTGCATAGGTGAATGGAAAGTCAGATGATGTAAGCTTTTCTGGAAAGCAATGTATTGATATACATCCAGAAGGTCATATACTTCCATTCCCCTTTGCCGAGTATTTCCACTTCTGGGAATGCACTCTAAATCAGTTATCAAAAAGTCAGATGGAAATGTATACACAATGATATTCTTTGGAGCCTTGCTTATAATACAGAAAGGTTGGGAAAAACCTAACTGCCCACAATGAAGGAATGATTAAATAAATTGGGACCCGCTCTGTGTGAGAATACCATTTTATAAATGGTATTTCAAGAATTTAAAATATAATCCTGATATAACATTGAAGAAAAAGCCCTACACAACCTGATAAATAGATGATTTCACATACAAATGCATGTACACCTCACCGCTCATCTCGACAAAGGCTGAGAACCTCCTAATGCCTTTGTTTTTGCCTTTGCTGGGCCTTCACCCACTTTGCCACCTGGTGAATTCTTATTTTTCCTTAAGCATCTAGCTCATATATTATACCTTCTGTGGAAACTTTTCTTGAGAAGGTCGTGCCTAAAGGGAGTTAATTATTCGGTCCTAAAAAAAATACTAAAGAATAGGCCACGTGCCCTGAGAATTTATAAAATTTATAAGTCCCTTTCTTCCACGAGTTCATTGCTCTCTGCAGCCTCTACCACCCACTGTCACTGACACCTGAGGTGAGACCGATTGCCACTCTGCCTCTGTGGTGTCCCAGGGGACCTCTGTGAGCCCTCAGCCGGCAAGGACCAGTGAGGACACCCTGGCTCCCATCAGCAGCACGGGTCTACAGGTGGATGCTCTGAGCCAGACTGTCACAGATGCATATCATTTTAAAAAGACCTTTCTACTCTGGAATGCAATACTTCATAACTGTGAGATGTTGATACACATTACAAAATATGGACTTATGCCACTTGTAATGTGTCAACTATTGGGTGGAATCCGTGAATAAAATCAGCCAAGCTTAAAAAAAAAATATATATATATATATATATATATATAAAAATATAATTGTCTCTAGAAACCATAAGGGAACTATAGAAATGAATTTTCTGTTACTAACACAGGTCACAGCAGAGGGTTTGCTGCCTCAGTATGAAACCACTGCCTGGTGTGACAAGCGGAGAGAAGGTGAGTCCTTACCTACTCTTGGTTGTCTGCTAAACAAAGGAGCAATGCAGTCAATACAGTCCCCGAACTTGCATTTGGTAGGGGTCTCCTCCACCAAGGATCACTTCTCTTTCTGCCCAGGCTGTCCCATTTTCAGGCACACTGCTATGACTGTTACTATTACTACTGTTTTGTCAATAATTTGTTGCTAATGGCACTAAAACTTCCTATCATTATCATAACAATTTCCTAAAGGATTGGAAGCTTTCAGATTGGCATACCTCTGCCTTTTCTGGCTCTATCTCTTCGGACAGATTACTTGACAATCTTGAGGGTGAGTTGGGAAACTTTCTAGGAAATATGGGGGGAAATAATGAGACCTGAATTTTTTTTTATTTTACTTTTTTCTTTGTTTTAATACATGATGTTCAAGATATATTGATTTCTTAGAAATATTATAAGAGCATCTCTGACTTTGAATTTACAGAAAAACCCAATATAATACACACTTTCAATTGGTGTTATTGTCCTAGGGCTTAGATTCAAAGGATTTTGTCATTTGATTTTAAAGCCTATTTTGTCTGATATGAGTATTGCTACTCCAGCTTTCTTTTGATTTCCATTTGCATGGGATACCTTTTTCCCTCCCTTCACTTTCAGTTTGTATGTGTCCCTAGATCTGAAGTGGGTGAGACCTGATGTTTAATGGAGAGTCTGTAAGGATTACATGAGATACCACATGCGAATTTTTATATACGTATCACTTATATAGTAAGTGCTCAATATTTGCTAGTCATTGTCACTAGTTTTGGTATATCATTGTTATTGTTGGGTAACTGTGATAAGTGATCCGCCTCTACATTGTAGTCAAGGCAGGTCCCCACTACTGGAAGTGGGGATGCAGGGAAATCTCTCTGGAGGGGCCCTTGCATGCACAGAGCTTCCGGGGATTGGTCAAGGTGGGGCTCAAGGTGATGTCTGGCGATGAGCTGGTGATGTCTCTCCACTGCCACACTGGGGGAAGTGGACATTGTCTGGCCAGTACTGGAATATCTTCTGGGGGGTGGTCTCATCTTGACAAGTAAGCGTATTTTCTTTACGTCTTTACCTTGTGAAGGTGCAGGAATGGTAGTAGTCTGGAAATGTTTAAGTGGCAAGTCATCAGATGAAGTGACAGTGTTCTGATATACCATGGAATAAACCAGGGGACGACCTTTTGTTGGATATCTCGGCTAGTATTCCCATAGCCCTTTATTACTCTAATATCATTTATCACCTCGTGGCTGTGTCTTTCTCTTTCCTTATTCTGTAAGCTTTCAAGGGCAAGAATAGAGCCTATTATTCACTCATTCAGTAAATACCTACTAAGCAATTACAGTGGGCCTACCATGTCTATTGTATTTCCAGTCCCTAGCAGAGTAGCTGGCAAATAATTGGTGTATGACAAATGTCTAAGGCGTAAATGGGAAAAATATGTAACTTTATGACATGTGAAGAAGGGGATTGCTAGAACCATAGTGGGAGAAGCCCTATGTGTACAAAAGGAAGAGACCAGTTAGAAAATTCATCTAGAATTTGGACACACTACAAGCAAATATTTAAAGTTGTGGTTTAGCAAGAGAATATTTCTTTACTGAACAAACATAGTGGTTACAGCAGACAAGAAAAGGGATGGAGGAAGAGAAAAAAGAGAATATGGATAGATACTAAATTTAGGATAGAGGTAGCCTGTGGTCAAGAGGGAGGGATTGGGTTTGGGGAAGAGCATATAGTGGGCTTCAATTATATTTGTAGCATTTTATATCTTAAGCTGGGTGGTAGGTGAATGGATACTCACATTTTTCTCTATACTTTTCTTATTTTGTTAAAAATATTCATTGCCTCTAAGCATTTTTATAATGTTGTTAGAAATTTATAAATTTATAAGACTAGTCACTAAGTTTAGTCAAGTCCATCTCTGTAATGCCCCCTCCATTAGATCCACCTTTTCAGGCCCTCAGTAACCTCTTCCCAAGGGCTCAGTGATTATCTCCTAACTGTCCTGACCACCAGGCTCAGGTCTCTCCAGAGAGGTCTTCCTAAGAGGTAGATCATGTCATTTTTCTGCTTTAAAACCGTTAGTGAGAGAAACTTGCCAACCTAGCATTCAAAGAACCCTACAGTTTAGCTCTTATTTACCTCTCTGGTCTTTTCCCCACTGTAGGACATTGGGTTCCAGTCATGATGGCTCACTTGACCCCAGCCCACCTCGTGTGCTTTCATCAGTCTTTAATTCTGTCCATTACACTTGAAAGGTGAGTGCAAAACCAGATGACTTTTCTTGTTCAGTTTGGGAAGATGCCTTCAAATAAACCAAAGCTCTTGGTATCTGAGAGCCTCAGATAAGAATAAGACTAACATCAAGTGAATCAGTAAGCAGGTGTTGGGGCTACACTAGCATCCATGTGCCTAGAATAGTCCCTTTGCTCTTGTAATAGTTGGCCTTCAATATAATACCTGTTCAGTGAGAATGAGGTATAAGACAGATATTGAAATTATGATGATAACTGCACACAATGAAAAAGATTAAACATTACGCAAGAGCTGAGGATTTGACTGGTGTTTGTTTTCAACATGTCTTGTGTGTGATTGGTAGGTAGACTAGAAATATAGGAGATAAAATACTGGTCGGCAAGTTTTGATTTTAATCCTAATTTGGCATGACTTTTATTTTTTATTAAATGCTTAAATTCTTGGAGTTTCAATTACCTTTCCTGTTGATGAGAAATCATCACCTAACTTTAACTCCAGTATCTAATCTGTCATGTGTTTGCAAGCCTTTTGTCCAGTGTTACTGAAACTGAGTAGGAAGTACCTATCTGGTACCTGTTGCACCAGAGGGGTAAGTTTGCTTCTGGTATTCTGTGAATCCCTTGTAGTTATATGAGTTTGAGGAAATAGGTTAATTTGTTACAAAAGCTGTTGACTTAACAATCATGGTTTGAGCAAGTGAGATCATGGCATACTGTACCAGCTAAATTAAACTCGTCCTTCACCACACTGTCATCAGTAATACCTGCTGCTGTTGAATCCTAATGGTGGTGGATATGTAAAGAGGAATGACATTTACTGCCTTTCTGGTTTGGTTTTAGAGAACCCTTGGAGGTCACACTGGCTTCTTTTCACTCAACTTTAACCCTGAAATGCCATTTTGGGATTTTCTTTTTATTTTAAAGACTTTCATAAATACTGCCAATATTGAAACTTTAGCTGGCATGGAATATCTGAGAAAATACTTTAATGGGAGAAGGGGAAAGTAATAAGAAAATCTGCAAAGTAAGGAAGGAGAAATTGTGTCCATAAGAGATAGAAAAAGAAAAACGCTGTGGAGTTTGGTCCATTGAAATTTTTACTTTTTTCTCAATCCTGCCAAGACTCATCACTTATATATTATTGTTTTCCCAGTAAAATTCATGTAATACTCGAAATGAGAAGAAATGTTAAATAGGTACAGGTTGTTACTCAGAAAATATTCACTTCCTACCTTCCCTTCTGCCCTCCTTCCATGGGAGAATTATACTTCCTCCTCCCATTGATGTTGGGCTTGGCTGTGTGACTTGCTTTGCTTCTGATGGTCAGGAACTATAATAGGTCTGATATTTCACCCTATTTGCAAGCTAAAAATTATTCTGCCACAGTTTCATGGATGCTGGCAGAAGACATAAGGCTCCCACATCAGACAAAGAGCTTTATTACAGCAATTACAGAGTATCAGCCTTTTCTTGTGTTGTTTTCCCAAGCCCCAGTTCCCACAGGGTGATATGAAGAGGACCAGCTGACACCTGCACTTGTAGTGAGTTGCATTACAAGAGAGAAACCCTGAGCTTAGGGAACCCAAATCTTTTATAATGGGCAGTCAGTATGTTTCCCTTTTATTCTGTAGGAGAACCTATTTCTATCTTCTAAGTCTGTTTACCATACGTCTTTGAAAAAAATAGTCCACAGTAAAGGCTGTCAGTGCCTTTGCTTATAAGATGTGCAGACACATGAGTGATGCGTGGAGCATTGTCTCCCAGCCCCAGCCTCTACCAGGAGAACATTTCCTAGATATCTGATGCCACATGGGGCCAGGCTCGGTCAAGCTACAGCCGAATATAAAGCCACCACAGCTAAATTCATCCTGAATCAGCTCAACAGTAGTCAGCATGAAAATACATACATATGGAAATAAATGTAGCATTGCTGTAGCCATAACTGACTGGTGTGTAAGTTGGTAAGAAAATGAGATGCTGCCGTATCAAAACCTCAAATCTTTGGCTTGGGTTTGGCTTTGGGACCACACAGGGGGTAATGGGGAATCTATTATGGGAGGCTGTAAAAATGGTCATTTGTGTTCTAAAATGACAAAATATTTGATAAAACTGTTGCTTCGCAGTAACCGAGAAGACAGAAAATGTACCTAATATACTTGTAGCATTTAGTTAGGAGATTTCAAAAGCACGAGCTTTTGAAACAAAGTGCTACAGGAAAAAGATAAGCTCAGTAAACGCTGGTTGATTAGCAAGGAGGATTTAGAGGGACTATAAAGAGACCAGAAATCTCAAGTTTGAAAAATAAAATAGTTTTTTAAAATTAAAACAAAGATGTGGTGTTTTTAAAGACCAAATTAACATTGGGTCTAACATCCTTTGTTAAGACGTATGCATAGAATGTGTGGGTTAGTAGATAGTCTCAGCTAGACAAAAGGGCTTCTAGAAAACTTGAGAGCAAGTTCCCACAGAAGATTAATGTACCCAAAGTACCTGAAATTAAGTCTAGAGAGAGACATGCCTTGGAATGTATTATGAGTGTGACTCTTGGCACTTGGATTTAACTAGAATTAATTACATAGAAAACAAACCATTCTTTTGAGAGACCAGTATTAGCAAAAGTGCTACCAGCCTAGACTGAAAGACACCGACACAGAGATGTAAAAAAAAATCTCTTGTGGTGAAATCAGAAAGAGAAAAACAAATATCGTATATTAACGCATATATGTGGCATCTAGAAAAATGATATAGATGATCTTTTTGGCAAAGCAGAAGTAGAGACACAGACATAGAGAACAAACATGTGGATACCAAGGGGGAAAGAGGGGTGGGTGAGATGAACTGGGAGATTGGGATTGACATATATATACTACTATGTATAAAATAGATAACTAATGAGAACCTACTGTATAGCACAGGGAACTCTACTCGGTGCTCTGTGGTGACCTAAATGGGAAGGAAATCCAAAAAAGATGGGCTTTATGTATACGTATGGCTGATTCACTTTGCTGCACAGCAGAAACTGACACAGCAGTGTAAAGCAACTATACTCCAATTTAAAAAAAATGAAATTTCTACACCAAAAAAATTGTTTTTAATTAAAAAATTTAAAAAAAAAGAAAAATGCAAAAAAAGAAATCTCTTGCTTCCCAACTTTATATAGTCAGGAATTGATCTTAAAAAAAAAAAAGGCAAAACAGCCCCACCCCACCCCCCAAAAAATCCCTGCTCAGAGGCCAAGAAAGACTTATTTTCAAATGCCCTCTTCAGAATTAGTCAAGCAGGATGATGGCAATGGCAGAAGCCCCAAGAGGGCCAACTCGAAGTCTATGGGGACAGTGGACTAAGAACCACTACCAGGAAACAGAGCCAGGGTCTTATCAGGAACCATAACCCATGACTCTGTTATTTATGGGTTCCATATTCACTGAGAATGAAGCAAATCACCTTTTCTCAACTCACATGATTACACAGGTAAAGGTTTCCATTGAGTATTCTTGTGCAGGAAGGCTCATCTTCCTCCTATGGGGTGTGCACAGGTATCGTTCACTATTGCTTTTATTCCCACTAGTTACATGATATCGTTATATATATCTTATTTCGGTCTATCTGTAGGGAAAGAGCAGTTAGCAAGCAATCATTTAAGTTCCCTATCCAGTTTGAAGACCTGACAGCGTTTGCTCTGCAGGGCTCCTGATTTGTTATGGACAAGTGAACTATCATATACTTCTTTAAAAAATAGGAGTATTTATTGTGGTACTCTATCCAAGTTTCATCATTTTGTATTGGGTGTGTGGGGATGGGCAAATTGTGCTTTTAGTTCATGGCCCGGTGAATCAAACAGAGCTGCATTCAGACCAGATGTAGATCATGAGGTCGTGGTGTTGAGCCTGATGCTGTGACTTGAGGAGTGTAATGCGAT
Organism: Tursiops truncatus; assembly: GCF_011762595.2. Lineage (NCBI taxonomy): Eukaryota > Metazoa > Chordata > Mammalia > Artiodactyla > Delphinidae > Tursiops > Tursiops truncatus. Next base: position 10,404,238 of record NC_047050.1, on the reverse strand, counting down.
GAGTATATTTCGCGTGTGGGAAGATGGAGAATACATGAGAACAAAAAGGTGCACTGTGGTACATTGGCTTATTATATGCTATTCTCTACCTCCATGAGAATAGCATATGCCACTTCTCCTTGACGTTGGGCTTGACTCTGCAAATTACTTGGCCAATGTGATGTTAGCAGATGAGATGCAAGAAGAGGCTTAAAACATGTTTGCGTGGTTGGGCTTATTCTCTTGCACTTTGGCTATAGCCATGGAAAGACCTGCTGGAGTAGCTGCTGGCCCTCCGGCCTGGGGTCTGGTGTCAAATGCATGGAGCAGAGCTGTCCTCAACCCACAGACCTGGAGTCCAAAGCAGAACTGCCTCAGCCAACTTGCCGTTGCATAAAAAAGTAATAGATGCTTTTTCTTATCACTGAACTTTTGCGATTGTTTTCTTTGTAGAAAAAGCTGATTTATATTTAGAGACATAGAAAATGCTCACTTTTAGAAGGGAATAATGCCAATATTATGGACTGTGGGTAGTGGAGAGAGGGCAAGAACTGAATCTCAGGGCAGTTTGAGTTTCAGAGAGACAATCAGCAGTGAGTTTTCAAAGAAGCCTACGACCTTCTGAAACCAACTATTTCTCTGTTTCTCAAGTTGAATGATTTTAGTGAACGTCTATCCTATCCCATGCGTCTTTATTGGAGGGTTCTTAAAATTAGATCCTAAGCATTGTTTGTTTGTTTGCAGTATGTATAGTGTTGGCATCTAGTACCCCTGGGAACAGTGAGCAATTGTGGAATTCAGGCTTCCTCGGAGTGCAGTGACTTAGCAGTTGATCACATTTTGCAGAATTCTATTTGCAAGCTTAGAAAATTACCACACACAGTTCACCATATGGCACGACTTATTTTGCTAAGCGGACTATTGTATTTGAAAAATCAAAAACACTCACTAAATCCCCAAATCTCTCTTTTTTTCTCTACCATCATGGTTTCCATGACTACACTTCACAGCTCCATATTACATCTTACATGTAAATGATTTCTTCTGAAAAACACTATGTAGAATTTTCAAAAGGAAGCAGTGAGAGAGATGTTTACTCTTCCAGGCAAATAGTACGTGCTGATTTCCACAACTCTGTCTGGGATTGGGTACAGCACCAATGAGAAGTACATTTTCAAAGCGTGATTTCTCAGATTTTTAAGATGGGTCCTGAGACAGGCTAGAGATTGGAGATACAGAACTTCGATTGGCAGATAGGGGTTGGTGACAGTAAACTTGTGTGTAATGAGTTGGATTCTTATACCTTCTAACAGCTCTTAAATATTCTGCTTCTCTTTTATCTTTGTGGTTTAAGGTGTGCTCTTAACAGTTTTTGGGGGGTGGTGGAAGAAAGTATAGTCACATAAATTTTCCCCTCATGAATTTCTTAGAATAACAAAGACACATAAACATTCCTAGGTTTTTTTTTGTTCTGTTTTTTGTTTTGAATTAGGAGAAGAATGTTGAATTTAATTCCATGCCTACTTTTTCTTTTTTTTTCCATGCCTATTTCTTAAAAGTATTCTTCAGAGCTGCCCTTTCCTAGTGTACCTTTCATTTTATTGAAGACCGTATGTTGTTTTCAGTTGCATGAATGTTGTCTAGTCCACAAAGTTATTATTGTGTTTAACGTGAACACTCCTCAGCTTCTGGCAGGCCGCATCCGGAGCCAGGGATCTTCATTGGTATGTTTTATACGTGCTGGTACAAGGGCCTTCTAGAGTTGTTACTCAAAAAGGAAACCCCAAATGTGCCTCATCTTACAAACAGACAGCACTGCTTTGATGCTTCCCACCCCTTGTTGTAGAATAACATCATGCTGCTTCAAGAGGAATAACATTTGAAAGGTAAATTTGATGCAAATAGACTTTACTTTTTTTCACCTGCATATTTTGAGGTTTAACACCTTTTCTTGTTAGTAATTAGCACACCTGAAACTGGCCCAACATTAGCAACGCAATCTCTACCTTGTACAATGGAAGTTTTCCCAGGTTTGCAGTAAAGTCTATAAGTTGAAGAATCCACATTGGACGGGTCAAGAATTGGATGACCTGAATGTGCCACATAGAAGCATAGGCCACACCAGAAGCTGCTCTGGATATCGTAAAGTCTTAGATCTTTGTCTTCTGTTTCTCACCAGAGAGAGATGTGAAGAGAGCCTTATTGCATTTCCAGTTTCTTTTCTCTTCGACTACTGAAGGCCAGAGTTTCTGATGAAGATTGAAGGGTGGTGGCATGAGGTGGTAGGGTCATTATTCTTACAGAAATTACAGCTTCTACCACATTTCACCTTCTACTTGTTTCTTCTGCATTATTCGAGGCAAACTAGTTGATAAGCATGTAGGAACAGAAATTAGTGAACACTGAGGGCACAATAGCCGTTGTGTGTGCGTGAGGGATGTTTTCATTTGTGTGTGTGTACATGACTATTATGGGATTTTGTGACTAAAATGCTTCCTTTTGTAAAATGCTACTTGACCAAAATTACATGTGTTCATAGGTTTAAATAAAATTTTTATTAGTAATGTATATTAAATGAAGTCCTAAGGAAAACAAGATTCCCAAATTGAGCAAAATTTTTGCTCAAATAAATGAATAAAAACAATATGCATTGCATTGGGGAATGGGGGTGGGACTTCAGCAAAAATGGGGTAGTAAGTACCTCCAAACAATCTTTCTTCCATTAAAGCAATGAAAACACTGGCAAAAAAGTCAAAGTCAACTTTTTCAGAAATCTGGCAATTAGCAAAGAGCTTGGAGCGATCTGGGGAAGTTTATTCAAGAAAAATGACTCCATCTTAGTAAGAACAGTGACATTGTAACCTGCCCTATTCCCACTCCCCCTCCCCAGTTCTGTGGTGGCCTCTGAGAAAGAACCACTTGTAATTACAGCTCTCGTGGTGCAGACAGCCTTTTCCCCGGGGGTATTTGTCAAAATAATCAGAGGCAATTGTTTAACGTTGTGCCTGCCTGAGGTGGTAAATAACAACTGGGGCAAATAGGTTAACCAAAAAGCTTCAAAGGAAAAGCTGGGGAATGAGATGTCCATTGGGAACTTGGAAAAGCTGCAACATACATCTGGAGATCTAGAAGTTAATGTATATGTGTGGGGCTGTGCACATGCCCAGAGCTGTGCGCATACTCGGGAAAGATCAGCCAGAGCCCTAAGTTCTCACCTCTGGGCTCTATACAGTGGGAGGTGAAGGCTAAGGTGGAATTATAAACTGCCTGACCGCGAGCTGAAGGCATTCACCAACATGTGCACAGAGTACCTTGGCAAAAACTGGGAAACTCACTGGCCCAGACACTTAAGGAAATCTCTGTCCAATTACTAGGTGACCACTAAGCTAAACGAGGAGAGACTTCAGTGGTCACAAATGACAAACACGGGTTTTACAGAATCAGTTCGGAAAAGTCAGTAAGACAACAAATGACAACAAATAGTAACAAAAATAAACCTTAGGAAGGGAGTAGAATCTAATTTGCAGAGTTGCCATTTTTTTAAGCAATAATATAAGACATGCAAGGAAAGAAAAGTATGGCCCGTACACTGGAAAAAGCAGTCAATAGAAACTGTTCCTGAGGAAGTCCAGATGTGGGGCTTATTACACAGGCTTTAATTCAGTTATTTTTTATATTATCAAAGGATTAGAGGAAGCCACATATGAGAATGATGTCTCGCCAAATAGAGAATATCAAAAAAGAAACAGATTTTAAAACTAAAAACTCCATAGAAAAATATAATAATTGTAATAAAAAATTCACTAGAGGTGCTCAACAGAGGATTTGAGCAAGCAGAAAACAGAATTTGAGAACTTGAAGATTGGCCAGTTGAGGTTATCTCATCCAAGGAACAGAAAGAAAAGAAGAACAAAGAAAACTGAACAGTCTCAGAGACCTGTGAGACACTACTGTCTTAGTCTATTCAGGCTGCTATAACAAAATACCAGAGACTAGGTGGCTAATAAACAACAAACGTTTATTTCTCATAGTTCTGGAGGCTGGCAAGTCCAGAATCATGGTGTCAGCAGATTCAGTGTTTGGTGAGGGCTTCATTATTCACAGATGGCCATTTTCCCCCCTATATCCTCACATAGTGGAAGGGGTGAGGGATCTCTCTGGCATCTCTTTTATCAAGGCATAAATCTCATTCATGGGGGCTCCACTCTCATGACTTAATGACCACTGAAAAGCCAGAAGGAGAAGAGAGATTATAAAGAGGCAGAAAGAATATTTGAAGAAATAATGGTTGAAAACTTTCAAATTTGATTGAAAATATTAGTCTATGTTCATCTACCTGTCTTATCTTATCACATCTGAGCTCAACAAACTCCATGTAGATTAAATTCAGAGATTCACACATAGACACATTATACTCAAACTGTTAGAAACCAGAAACAAAGAGAAAATCGTGGGAAAGAGCTACAGCACGCAAACAACAACCAAAATGAGGTTGGAGTGGCTATATGATATGAGACTAATTTTTTATATATAGATGTTATATCATCCAATATTGTTGAACTAGTTTATTAGCTCTGATAGTGTTTTGTGGGTTCTTTAGGATTTTCTTTATATAAGACCTTGTCAACTGCAAATAGAAATAGTTTTACTTCTTACTTTCCAATTTGAATGCCTTTTATTTCATTTTTCTTGCCTAATTGCCCTGGCTAGAACATCTAGTATAGGGGTTTGATCCACTGAACAAGAATAAAGATCATATCTTTATTCATGTTTATACAATCAAACATGGAATGTCAAATCTCACTCTGGAGAGATGTGATAGACTGAAAGTGCCAGAACTTAAAAGTCTGCCCACTGAGAACATTTCCCGTCTTTAGTTGTCCTGTAATCTTCAAGATGTCTAAGGATATCTCTTCCTTAGTGTGCAGTTAAATTCCAAGTTGGAATGTAAATTAATACAGCCACTATGGAAAACAGTATGGAGGTTCCTTAAAAAACTGAAAATAGAACTACCATATGACCCAGCAATCCCACTACTGGGCATATACCCTGAGAAAACCATAATTCAAAGAGAGTCATGTACCAAAATGTTCACTGCAGCTCTATTTACAATAGCCAGGACATGGAAGCAACCTAAGTGTCCATCATCGAATGAATGGATAAAGAAGATGTGGGACACATACACAATGGAATATTACTCAGCCATAAAAAGGAATGAAATTGGGTCATTTGTAGAGACATGGATGGACCTAGAGAGTGTCATACAGAGTGAAGTAAGTCAGAAAGAGAAAAGCAAATATCGTATAATAATGCATATATGTGGAATCTAGAAAAATAGTATAGAAGATCTTAGTTTCAAAGCAGAAGAGACACAGACATAGAGAACAAATGTATGGATATCAAGGGGGAAAGGGGTGGGGTGGGAGGAAATGGGAGAATAGGATTGACACATATACATTATTGATACTATGTATAAAATGGACAACTGATGGGATCATGCTGTATAGCACAGCGAACTCACCTAGTACACTGTGGTAACCTAAATGGAATGGGAGGGAAGTCCAAAAGGGAGGGGATATCTGTATGTGTATGACTGATTTATTTTGTTGTACAGTGGAGGCTAACACAACATTGTAAAGCAACCATACTCCAATAAAAATTAATTTAAAAAAAAAGCAAAAAACACACACACGCAGAAAATTTAAAAAATAAATTCTAAGTTGGGCAAAGCTAGTAGCAAGATTCCCTGACACTTGTGATACCATTGCAGAAAGATCTCAAAGTTACTAGGCCACCCTCTCATTATTTAATTTTAATTTTGGAAGGATATGAAGTTAAATTCTAAACTACTAGGGGTGCAGTAGAGAAATTGCTCTAGAGATCATATATATAGTCATAATGTTGCTTAGTTTACTTAACGTTTTCTTTCAGATAAGCATTATTTTGGCAATAATCTTAAATATTCTCTGAACAAAGGTTAAAGCAGGGTGCGGTGGGTTGTGCAACACGTAGCTCTGAATTGAACTCTATTTCCAGGCTGATGAGCAGGGAATTGGGGGAGGGGTGGGGTGCAGAGCTTGGTAACTTGCTTGAGTGCTGCTGAAACTTGTCCTCAATATTTAATATTTAATGTTTTAACTGCAGTGGTAGAAGGTTAAGAACAGAGTCAGTAGTTTCAAACTGCAAGAATGTTATATTCTGTGTTGGAAGATATGAGATTTGGGACAGTCTGGTCCTTTGATTTGGAAGAGCCCCTTAAAGGGAATTATTTAACCCTTCAATTGTGGAGCAGAATTGCCCCCAGGAAAGCTGTTTAAGTTAATGTCACTCTAAATGAGTAACCTCATACTCAAGATAATCAATAATTTTTCTGAGAGGTGAGCAGAATTGTATTTCCTCTGTGTTCAGGTCCCCTGAGAGAGTTTATTTTGTTTCTTCTCTGAAGATTTAGGGGGAATCTTTTTTCTTTTCCCCCCGGTGATATTTCTGTTTTGTTGGATTGGGAGCTGGGAGAAAGACACCGAAGGAGCTGACTTCCTGAGAGACTTGGTGAGACACCAGGACCCAGGGGTGATACTTTGAGGGGAGGTCAGTTTTTTCTACTGAGGCATAGGACCCTGGGAGAGTCCAGCAGAGCTGGGAGTAAAAGCTGGGGATGCTAAGGAGAGAGCCCTAGTCAGGACGGGGGACAGGGTGGGGTGATGGAGCTGGGGCCTACAGAAAGTACTGGCAGCAGTGGGAGAGCACAGGTGGACTTGAGACAACACCCCTGGGTACCAGAAAGCGACCAAGGACCCTTTGTGGATGGCTCAGCATCTGCCTTGGAAGGTGGAGCTCCAAATATGCATCATTTTGGCACTAAAATAAATGTGACCTCAACTGGATCCACAGGCTGGTGAAATCCAGCCCATTCAAGTTTCTTCTAGATGGTACTTCCCTGTGTAAAGTTAGCAAGAGAAGTGCTGATCTAACCTTCATTTCTAGAAAACGGGAAACAATAAGAGACCAAAGATAATCAAATGACTTAATATGTAGGGCAGTGAGAACATCTCAGGATTGACCTATACCATTTGGTCTCACTGAATGCAATGTGATGATCAAATGCATCTCTTTTTAAAGGGGTACTCTACCACAAATTCATTATCCTAGTTATTGGACTGCGTTTCCTTCAAAGGAGAGCATTTAATGTGCTAGTTAGTAGACCATTTCTTCACGACAAGAACTCTACATTCTTTATTTACTTATTTATTTATTGGCTGTGTTGGGTTTTTGTGGCTGGGCATGGGCTTTCTGTAGTTGCAGCCAGCGGGGCTGCTCTTCGTTGTGGTGTGCGGGCTTCTCATTGCGGTGGCTTCTCTTGTTGCGGAGCACAGGCTCTAGGCGAGCAGGCTTCAGTAGTTGTGGCGTGGGCTCAGTAGTTGTGGCTCACGGGCTTAGTTGCTCTGTGGCGTGTGGGATCTTCCTGGACCAGGGCTCGTAGTTGTGGCACACGGGCTTAGTTGCTCCGCGGCATGTGGGATCTTCCTGGACCAGGGCTCGAACCCGTGTCCCCTGCATTGGCAGGTGGATTCTTAACCACTGTGCCACCAGGGAAGCCCAAGGCCTCTATTTTAAAATGAAAGATTTGTTACCATGAAGTTTACTACACACAGAGGAGTGTCACAATTAGATTAGTTTCTATACATCTATTATCTAATTGGAAAGATGACAAGTGAAAGATAATGCTGCCTCTGTTATGATGACAGTTATGCTTTCAAGAGTTTATAGTTCTTAAAATCGAGGGTGAGTCAGATCAGTAAATTAAGTGTATAAAAATATAAAGCAATATGAATAAAACATTTTAGAAATGAAAAGCTTTTAAACCATTCTTCCCTCATTTTTATATTCACTGAATTCCCTTATTAATAAGAATTATGTTTTTACTAACATTCAAAGGAACCAAAAAGCAATTATCCACCAGTAAACTACATTTTTACTGCAATGCATAAACTTTCAAGTGTATGTACAAGAAGTTCCTCTGAACACAGGAAAATCAAAGCCAGAAATTGGAGTTTTTGTAAAGGTATTTCAATAGTAAGTTTAGGCAAGCAGGGGAAGGAGTTTCTTGCGTCTTTCCCAGTTTGATATATTTCAGAAGGGACGTGTAAAGGAAGCGACTTCATGTGATGATTTATAATTTTACAGGAAGTGATGGAGTATGAAGACCTTTAGGAAGCATTGTATGTTCGCTTAGTTTGCTGGCTGACCAAACTTTTACTTGGGCCCCAAATCTTTGCATTAAATAGATCATTATGTTAAGATGTGTTAGAGATGTTTATTTCCTACAACAGAAAATTTTCCTACAGTCATTAACATTGTGAGCAAGGTTTTGTTCGAAATTCTTGCATCCTGGGAAAATTCTGTAGGATTTGTGACATAGGAGAAGTTAAGAAACTTTTCATACAAACCACCTAATGACAAATGTGTGTGATTATTTTTCGCACTTTTTTGGTGAATTATTATTTTCTTTCTAACCGATTCAGACATCTTTGGAGTGAAAGTACCAAGAGGATAGGCATTTGGGGGGTTGAGTCCTGCCAACAGCAGATCCTGCAAGAAGGATTCGGCTACATGGTTTATTTGGGAGGAGATGACCGGAGGCAAGAGGGAAGGTGAGACAGGGAAAGGAGAAAGGCCAGTCAGCCTGTCAGTGACCCGGTTACCGCTGGGGCAACTTGGTCTAGATGGGCTTGGGGAGTCAATCTCTGAAAAGCTGTGAGGGAATCCCCCTCCGAATTCTCCAATTAAGGATGAGGTGACTGGGCGTTTATCTTCCTACTCCCATCCTCCTTTGTTTGAGAGCTACCCCCAGGCATGTCATTCCTCTGTCTTGTGGGTTGCACTGAGGGACATGCGGCAAGCTTCCTTGATCCCAGAAAAAGCCCTCAGGCAGGGAAGACCAGCGATGCGGGTCCCGAGGGGCAAAGCTGGCAGCGTGCTGGCAATTGTCTGTGGCAGCTGTAGGTGAACTTGTGGACCCGGGGCCAGCAACAGTGGGAGCCACCAGGGCAATTCTGATCAGTCTCCTTTGTATTGGGGATGAGGTTGTGGCATAGTTTCTATCCTGGACACTCCTACCCCCTGGCACGGTAATCAATGCAGATGTAGTAGCATAGCGTTAGCCCTCTTGAAATGAAGAGAGATGATGTCTTAAAATACAAGTTTGGCTTCTGTGAGAGAGACTGAAAATAGAAGTAGCTTATAAAGAGAGAGCTGTTTTTTACTCACATATATCTGTTCAAGCTCACAAACTGAATAACCAGAGGTCCAGGTGCCTTGTATCGCGTTCCACCGTCCCTGGGGGATTGTTCTTTTCACACAGACGAAGATGCTCTACACCTCCCCGTCTGCACTCCAGCCACCAGGAAGTGAGAAAGGGAAGAGAAGGGCACATGCTTTTCCTTCAAGGGCACAGCTTAGAAATCGTATGCATAATTTTCTCTCTTATAGCGTTGGCCACAACTTAGTCCTGACTCCAAGGAGAGCTTGGAAATGTTGCCTTTATCTTGGGCAGTCATTTGCCTAGCAAAAAATTAGTTTACCAGGGGAGAAGGGGAAAACAGATCTTGGAGAACACATAGCAAGTTCTGCTACAGACCCTACCTAGGGTGCATCTTCTAGAGAAGATGTGCCTGGATTATCTAAGTTTCAAAACGGAATCTTTGAAATATATATATATAATCATTTAAAATTATTTAATGCCACTGTAAAAAGCTTTAAAACATTGTGAAAATGTGTGTATGTTTGTGTTGGTATTCATAAAGTTATAGATGGTTTTTACTCTGTTAGGATATTTTACAGTTGTAGGAAGGATTTTATGCTATTGTGGTAACATATGTGTATATATTTTATCTACCATAGCTAGTTGCTTCTATCCTATGTTCTAGACTTTATTTCTTTTATACTTTCTTTCTCTCTCTCCCTCTCACACACACCCTTAGATACCCTCCTGTTTATTGGTACTCTGCTAATAATTAGCCAGCAAGATAATAAAATTGGTCTTGATGGTACTTTTTTCCTTTCCCTTAACTTTTTTTCTTTTTTTTTCTTCTGCGGTACGCGGGCCTCTCACCGCCGCGGCGCCTCCCGCCGCGGAGCACAGGCTCTGGACGCGCAGGCTGAGCGGCCATGGCTCACGGGCCCAGCCGCTCCGCGGCAGGTGGGATCTTCCCGGATCGGGGCACGAACCCGTGTCCCCTGCATCGGCAGGTGGACTCTCAACCACTGCGCCACCAGGGAAGCCCCTCCCTTAATTTTGACCTCGTTTTCTTGACAGTGTCACAATTAGACTTTATAACACCTCGCTTTCTGCCTCAGTTGCCACACCTGATCAGCCAAACTTCCCTTTCTGTCAGCTTTGCACTTTTGCTGCTTTGCGTACCCTCCCAAAAGGGGGCATTCCCATCCTCATGTCTTAAAACGGGAATAGTCTCCCATCATCGATTGAAGGACTATGTATGTCTCCTTCAAAACTGGAAAAACTTTTCCCCGTTTTGTAATTTACAGCTCTCACGCACAGTGAACCTGGACCTTAGGATGCTATTGGTGAGTGTTGGAAGGAGAATTAGAGGAGAATCAGGGACAGGTTCTGTGTTCCTAAAGGACAGGAAATGTGTCTAATCTGCGTTTGTATCTGTATGTGTGTCTAACATGTATATAGGCGATGAATTTACTATCATCCTTAATATTGGGACAGTGATTTTGCTTAAATTCTTTGTGTGCTTGGAAAACTGCTGGCTTTCGCTGTGTGGCGGAGCTGGAATTTGAGTCCAGAGCCCGCGTCCAGAAGCATGTGCCACTGTTCTTAGGTTGATGGTCATCCAGGAAAGCTGAGGATGTGGCCCAGGGTGAGTCGCGGGCAAAGCTTCCAGGCCAGCTTTCTGGAGACCCTGGCTTAGGTTCCTACACTGGGAGCATTTCCAATCAATAGAAAGCCTGTGATCACTCAGATTCCTGGAGATCTCTAACACTTGACAAGAAAAATCACCTTCCCTTTGGGGAAGAAGATCTGTTATGAGTAGGCGCCAGAAAATGGCGATTTAAGAAATGAAATTTCTGTAGAAAAAAGAAAAGCTGTCCAAGTACTACCTTCACATATGTTTTCTCTTTGATCATCCCCATATCTAGTTTTCTTATTCTTTTTATGATTACTAGTCCCATTTTATGGATGAGAAAATGAGAGCTAAAGGGTTTAATAACTGACTGATCCCAGCCAGTAAGTTTCAGAAGAAGTACGGGGCTCTTTTTCCTGAATGCATTTCATCTTTGAAACCCAGCACTGATGTGGGCTGGGGCCCAAATGTAGCACAGATTATAACAAATAGGAAAATTAGAAGGATTCAGTTATCTGTGCCCAGGTCCTTTTGTTTTCTCTCTGATTTATCTTCCTGATTCTTAACTGCAAGCCATAACCATGTTGCTCGGCACTCTTGAAACTGGGGACACAAAATACTTTCATTTGGGTTCAGAAAGCACCAGCCAGTGGTTCAGGCTCAGCTGGAATTCCAGGCAGACTCCATATCCCAGAGGGTGCACTTCCTGAGGAGCCCTGATCTCCAGGGTCAGCCTCCTCCTTGGTCCTCTCAAGATGATGACGCCGCCCACACGAGGTGCTAAGTATGTGGTTAAGCTCGTTTCTATTTGATGGTATTTAATCCTCATATTCACGATGGGTTGGTTATATTGGTTATATATTGGTTATATTGGTTATATATATTGGTTATATCGCTGCCCCATTTCATAGCCAAGAGACTTGGAACTTAGGGGGTAAACTCACCTGCCCAAGGTCACAGGGTTGATGCAGGGACCTGGATCAGTCTGTCTCTAAAGCCCCCACTCTTGGCCACCTGGACAGGTGTTGTCTCTCTCACTGAGAACCTTGGGTCCCTGGGACACTGCCTTCCAGCCAACTGAATGACATGAACTTCATGTAAGAAAATGCCACGAATATCCAAACAGAGATACCCACATTCCTTGTTTGTCACTTCTGCTGTCACCAGCCAAGAAGGGAGACTTCTCCTTTCAAGACTGAGTTCTTTTTCCTAATCAATGCTATTTACCTACATAGGCATTTCTACTATCTTAACTTCTCAAACTGTCCTCCACATGTCCCTAGTCATAATTCATTCTAAGTTTTCCTTGCCTCTGCTGCATCCCTACTTCTCCTCTGAAAATCATATATATCACTTCTCCCAAAGTGGAATTCCAGGCTGATACTAACCTATTGTTGTATATTTCATGAATCAATCTTTATAGTGTCCTTAAATTAATACAGGCTCATGGGAGATAATATTCACAAGAGTTGCACAGAAAATGCAATTTAAGGCAGAATTATTCCTCAAACAGTTCAATGATACTAACTGAATTTTATGTGAGGCACTAATTAAAATTTCTGATCTCAGTGACCTATTACTTTAATTTTCTTGTATTTTGCTCTCCATTCAGGCTTATTTACATTGCTTCTGATCTGCAGTCTCTCACATTTCAGGTGCTCACAAATTGTTAAATCATGGAGTCATAAATGCCTACCTAGAAATAGTTTATGGAAACAGTTTCTTCTCAAAACCTAAACTTATTGATTAACTGGTAGGCCCAGTACAGATGTATATGTATAGAGATATATGACAAAATCTATACAGATGACGTTACATGTAGATTATGGAAAATCATGCAAAATGCATGAAATCACATATAAAACATATATGTGAAAATCATATATATGTGGTAAATCCATCAAATATAAAAATCATATGTGTATAAAATAATAAATATGACATGATTTTGTACATATATGATTATATATGAGATATGTCTATCTCATATATATGATTTTACATATATGTATATGGTATTAACATTTTAAGCAAACCTAGGGCCCCTTGCCGTCTGGAAGTCTCGTCTCTGAAGGGTGGGCTGAGTATCCTGGGTCTCCTCTCCTGACACTGCCTGGGAAGTTCTCCAGCTGCTAAGCTGAGAGTGGCTCCGGGAGGGGTTCAGTGTGGCCTCGGGGCGGTGAGGCCTGAGCAGTCACCCGGGTGCTTAACGAGTCTTCCCCCCGCAGGCCAGGCAGATCAGGGACCCTGTCTGCTGGGTGAGGGCTAGGAGAGTGTCGCTCATTTGTCTTGTGGTTCCTGAGCTTCAATGTGCAGTTTCAGACGGACCTGGTTTGCTTCTTACAGGAACCTGCTCAGGCATCATCAGAGGCATTGTGGGCTCTATATTAAAGATGGAGAAATGGACATCTCCTTATGCAAATTGTAAAGTGACTTATGATGTGGCTAAGAAATGGCAGAACCAGGATTAGGGCTTAGTTCTCTTTCCTACTTGACAGCTTTTCCTATCACATCTTCTCTACCTTAGTTTCCCTCCAGTTGTTTAATATACCCTCCCACCTCCCACCAGCAGGATACGCTAGCCTGTTGGTACTGCACTCATCGTTTAGATGACGTTTGTGCTACCTGTTTTGAATAGTATGAACATGGAATGTAAATGAATTCTTTTTCCCTTTGATGTCATGGTCCAAAAGTCCTATGCTGGTTGGCAACCTGCTTTCAGCCTCATGTCATTTTACACGTTGCCATATGAGCCCATCTCTTTTTCCTGTCCTCTCCCCCAGCCCCTTCAGTAAATTGGGTTTATAATAGAAACACTAAGTCAACGTTAACCAAAGTGATACTGTCAAGTGATATGATAAGACTGCTGGGTGATGTTTTATGGTAATAGAATCTCTTTGGACTTCATTTCCAAGATCATGAGATGGTGCCTTAAGGGCAAACAGAAAATGTGAAAGCCACAGCAGGAGGAAATCTATGGTACATATGTTGCCATTGTGTTTCCATTCCCAGCTTTGTTATGCAAACAAACAAACAAAAACCAAAACCAAACAAAACCCTGTCTTTTCAATTATACTCCAATAAAAACGTTAAAACAACAACAACAAAAAAAAACCCCTGTCTTTTGTTAATACAAAACATGGACAAGAGTTTTTAGAAAAAGAATCCCTATGTGAGGAGATGAAGCTTATAAAATGAATCATAATGTCCAGCCTACCCCATTTTACCCTCCCATAAGGGCATTTAACATAGTTTGGCCACATTCATACGAACCTCTTTATTTAAACCCCTGAGCACTAAAGTGTTATAAATCCCTTCCTTGGTTTCTCTTACCTGATTTAAGACAGACAAAATCTTCAAAGGGAAAAAAATGGAAATCAATGCACAAAGAATGTGAAGAAATATAAGGGGCATTAAAATAGTGAACCTTGAAAAGATTTATGCTCCTGTCTTAGTAACTTTTAGTGCCAGAGGACTGATAGAATGCTCTAGGTAACTTGCCAGGCTGTGGTCTTTCTAAATCCATCCCTACGCCTGGCACCATCTTAAAACTTGGCTTTAGCACCTGTGATCTGTGTGATGGGTTGCAAGTTACGAAACCTCAGTTATTTAATCTGAAAAATGAGAGTAATGAGAGCCCCTACTCCATTGGATTGTTGGGAGGATTAAGTATTTTTAAGTACTTTGCACAGTGCCTGGCGTAGAATGAATACTCATTAAATGTTAGCTATCGTGATTATCATATATCTTGATGGACAAAACCAGGCTCCTGAGAATCTAGTCATCTCCTGAGATAATGCCAGAAAAGAGAGGGTTCCAGATTCTCCACCCCTCGAGGACCCACCCGTTTAGCTTTTGCTCTTGCTTAGAGGGACATATTCCTTTCTTAGTAGCCGGGTGATGCAATGATTTTCCCCCATCAACTGAAGCCTCTCCCTTCTAGACACAGAACACGGGAGCTTGTCTTATACTTTACCCATCTTCCTGTACGACACCTTAAGAAACCAAAGGCCATAGGAGCGAGGCAGGAAAGAATGCACAAATTCAACAAACAAAATTCTGATTTGGAGGAATAGAGTAACTCTTAAAAAGTTCAGTCCTAAAGTTATATTGCTGGGTTCGTTGGACAGCGCCTCAAACAGTGGCTTGCACATTTTTACACACCCAAGTGCTAAAGACCCAGAGACACTGGCCAGAAAATAAAGCTGAGTGTTCACAACCTTGCAGAATTTCAGAAAAGCACGAGACTGTGCCGTGTAGATAGATATCCAAGCTACTGGATCACCCACTGGGCTTTCTGTGTGTACTTAACTGCATGAGAGTTCTGGAGAATTATTTTTCTCACCTCAAGTTTTTGGACATGTATCATTTCTTGGCAAGAAGCAAAAAGTATTTCAAATTCCCTTGGTTTGGTTATTTTTTGTGATGAGCACAGAGTAGATGCCACTGTAGGAAACAGCTCCATTGTGAGCAGAGGGGCCTGAAATTTGTGAGTTTGGAGAGTGCAGTAAGTATAACGGTTATATGTCCATTCCTGGGCCAAGGACCATTCTGTTTGCACATGTTAAGTCCGGGAAATAAGGGTCAGTGAATTGTGTTAGAAAGAGGGCAGATGGCTGGATTTTTCCCAGGGAGCAGATTGCTCCTCCCACGAAGGCTCGCACCTGGTTGCCCTGCAGCCTGGCTCTCTGGCCGCCTCTTGGATGACTTGGTCACGCCGACCTCACAAAGATGGGTGTGCATTTGTGCACTGTCTTTTCAATCTGGAAAATAATGTGGATACTGCCAGTGGATTTGCATCTCATCTGAGGAGAAGCTATTCTTTTAACGAAATGCTGCCTGGCTGGTGTGTGTATCTCTATACAAACCAAATGGCCAAGATTCTTCTACAGATTTTCAGAAGAAAATGTGAACGCTAACCAGATCCACCTTTAAGTGAATCATATCAGAAAACTGTTTCCTTCTTTTCCCTGCACAGAGTCTTTGCAAAGGAAAACAATACTTGGAAGGACTTTGCCCGCCCCAGGCAAGAAGGAACTCAGTTCAGACAAAGCCACTGTGACCAAATTCACCTTCATAAGCTGCTCTGGTGGGAACTGTGCTCCTGGGGCTTGAGCCTGGAACATTCTCTCCTTGCTCAGCTACTCATTACAATCTCTCGAAGGAACAGGAAGTCCAGCAGGAATTATTAATGGTGTGAGGATGACGGATTTAAGAGTGAAGATTGTATAGCTTTGTGGTTCTATGCCTTTCGCTGAAGCAGAACAACGAAGTTTAAGGATGGGGCCCAAAGTGTGAGGTCTGTGATATAACAACTTGTCCCAGTAGAAAATAAGACTGGACATCACTCTATGACCTGTATGGGACTGCAGCTTAATTAGAATATCCCAGTGGGATAGTGCCTCAGAGGTGCTAAAGTGCAGCCCTGAACAAAGCACACCGATCTTGGATACCGTGGTTCTGGAGAAAGCTGGGTTGGGGGCCGAACACAGGGGTGGGCGTGGTGCCCATGCCTGCCTTTATGCCACAGACCAGAAACCTTATCCTGGCTAAGGCTGCCTGGCAAGTAATTGCCCGAATGAAGTGCTAAAGCAAGCAGCCGCCGTGTCAGAGAATCTGACCTTGGGAAGATAATGAGACAAGGAGAATTCAGAACAGATGAAAGCCAAGAGCACCTACTTTATCTACTGACAGCCAGAGACACCTTCATGCTCAATCAGTTTCTGCTAATGAGACAAGATGGGGCAAGATGGTGAAACAGCAGTAACAGGCAAACTTTTTTTTTTTCAGCTTAATGATCTATAACTTAGCTAGATAAAATCCTCTTTTAGGTCAGGCAGCAACATGAGTCTGAGGGTAAAAAATACAAAACCACCCCCTGAATTGTTTTGGTTTTGTTTACTTTGTAAGGGGAGTGATGAGGTTGAAAGAAATAATAAAGACCGTGCCATTTCCTGGCGGACTCAACCAGAGGGACAGCGTTTAATACGGCTGTGCCTTGGCCAGTGAATCCCTTAAATCATTCTCTCTTACAGACCCTGTCACTAGCTGTTTTAACATCCAACAAGAAATTTAAGTTGCGCCTGTCGCTTTTAATTAATCAGTTCTTTAGTCTCTCTCTTCTGTGCTGCAAGTTATTACATGCCTCCTGGAGATGACACTGCAATTTCCATAAAGTTTTGAATATCTATCAACAGGGGAGTTTTTGGATACCTCCTACTTTCTTTGCAGTTGCAGAAATGGTGCCCAGGTCACGGGAGAGGGAACCACTGGCTGGCTAACTTTCGTGCGCTTGACATGGCAGGAGGAGCACCGTTTAATCTTCCCTCCAACTCTGGGTGGCAATTCCTTTTTTTTTTTTGGCCGCGCTGTGCAGCATGCGGGATCTTAGTTCCCTGACCAGGGATCGAACCTGTGCCCCCTGCAGTGGGAATGCCGAGTCTTAACCACTGGACCTCCAGGGAAGTCCCTGGGTAGCAATTCTTATTCAGCTTCCTTTATTGATGAGAAAACTGAGGGCACAGAGAAATTATGAAGTCCCCCAGTATTCCATGGTGGGTATGTCATTATTTATATTTATCTTTTTATTGCCAAAGTTCCTGGCCTTTTCACTGCATCCTGATGCTAATAGATAACTTTTCAAGATAGATACATGGGAAGGGGTGAAAATTATAGTCCCGAAAAACAAAGTCAACGTATTTAAGACAAGAAAAGCTGTCTCTGAATTAACTTTTTGGAGAAATACACAATGTGTTTGAAGTAGTGTGATGAGAGATTAGTGGATTGTCATCGGCCTTTATCAGTGCTACCTCGGCTGGGTCCGAAACAGTTTTGTGGGTCCTTGAGCTGCTGAAGACAATTTCTTATCTGATGCCACTGGTGTCTGCACGGGAGTTTTCTTGCCTTCTGAAGAGGGGAAAGGCTATAGCACTGTCTTTAGTCTCTCTACCTGCACCGCTCATCCCCCAAACACACACACACACACACACACACACACACACACACACACACACACCTGTGAAATCACAGGTAGCCGAAGGCTGCTCTCAGGAATGGTAGATGAAGGAAATCAGCGCTGCCATGGATACTTGGGAAATGGAGCTCTCCGCATGGGTTGTCCTCTAAAACTCGAGCCGACGCTCACCTCGGCCAATCTCAGAAAGACTGAGCCATTGCAAGCAAGCAGTGGTTTCTGTATGTCAGTGAAATATGTTACCTGAGGACATGCTTCTCGTGTTGGGAAAGTGGACACTTGCTCAGTGTGACTCCTGATGACTCTGCTCAGGGGTCCTGCAGGGTCAGCTTTCATAATCAAACGACACAGCCTTGGCGACCGTGCTGGAAACACCATTTATTTTCCTCATTTGCTTAAAGAACCTGCCCAAGCAGCCCCTGTATGGATGGGGGAGGGCTGAGGTCAGGGGAAGGAAAGGGCCAGAAAGGAGAATGAGGCTTTTACTGGTTTATTAGGTGCCCTGGGTCAAAAAATTATTCCTCTTTCTGAAGGTGCATGCCACAGACCCATAAGCCTCTCAGACAACAGCCAACTTTTTTTCTGCCTTAAATTACTCATTCCGCCATGTTAGGATTTTCATCTGTCCTTCCTTTCATTAAAATGAAATAGATTTTATTGTACAAAATCTACATTCATTGTTGAAAAAATGGAAAAAACAGATAAGCAAAAAGAAAACTATTTAATCGTAATTATACTTCTAATGATAATATTATTAAAGTCTGATGTATAGTCCTCTTCTCCATTTCTATTTCTATTCATACATATACTTTACCAACACACATATAAGCAAAATGAGACAATAACGCAAAGTTCTTTTTGGTAAACTGTTTTTTTTTTTTTTTTGCCACTTTATGTAAATGAACATCTTCCATATCAATAAATCTATTTCGATGTTAACATTTAAAATTTTTACATGATATTTCATAGTATGGTAGTATCATACTTTATTTAATCAATGTAGAAATTTTAGGCTGTTTGCAAATTTTTTGATATTTTGCATTAAGTTAGAGTTTATGTTTTTGTACAGCTATCTTTTAATACTTGTACAATTAATTCCTTAGTATAAATGTCCTTAAATGGAATTTCTGGGTCAAAGCATATATATTTTAAAAAGCAATTTCTGTTTTTCTCAAAAAATTAGGTTAAAAATGGTTTTCCTTTGCCAGTCCTGAAAAGTGCCGACCGCATAGGCATTTGGTGTCTGTTTCTCTTCCTTTGAACCAATAGCCTTGGTCTAAGTCATTACTCTCCACATTAGAAATACCCTAGGGAATTGTTCCCTGAATGAGACATGGGTGCTCATGGTTGTTCTCTCTCCCTCACTGTACACGGACTTGAGTGACAGGGAGCTAAAGGATGATGAGGAAGAGAAGTGCTAAATCCTACAATGGGCAAAACAAAACAAAACACAGACACTTCAAATGACTTAAGCTCCAAAATTTTGGCAATTTATATTCACAGTTGCTGAGAAGGCTTGAAAAGGTGATCCTAGAAAAATAATAAATAATCGTAAAAATAAAACCACGTGAAATTTCTAGGAAATTGGCAGTGAGGAAATTATTTTCTTAATTTAAAAAAAAAGTAAAAAATTCTGGAAACCACATACTGATGAAATTGGCAAATTGGCAAAACAAAACGAAAAACATAAATAAGAACCAAATGAACTGAGCCAAAGTTGAATTCAACAATGTGTCTGGTCAACATCACCTAAAAGGAGAAACCAACGTTCAGTGCGCTGTGAGGGCAGAGTTAGGAGAGGAAGGAGGGCCAGTGACCGCTATTCACATTTCACGAAGCGGAACCAAAAATCTCTGTGTGGAGTTTCCAAAACCCTACTCCACAGACAAGTACAGGAACCAAGGAGCACAACCAAATACGTGGTTAAGCACCAGGGAAATAGAGAGTTTAATTCTGCTGTACCTTTCCCTGGTGCCCTTAGGATGTTGATTTGTATTATATATTACATTATACTGTATTACATTATATTATATTATTGATATATTATATTAAGACATTGGAAAGTATAGTGGGTTTTGCCCTTGTGACAGCCGGACTGCTTTACTCAGTCTCTAAAGATTTCACATTTCCATTGTTTTCCTCTAAACTTTTTATTTTATGTTTACCCACCTTAAAACATCCCTGCTTCTATATGGCCACTTACTTAGCTGTGTAAGTCCTTCCATAGTTTGACTTAAAGAAAGTTTGGCGTTTTTATAGTGGTCACGAAATCCACTTCTTCCAGATTCTCCTTTGGAGTGTTAATATTTCTGGGAAACTAAGGGCTTAACTTGACTCTCCTAGTGCAGCATGCTCTCCAGCACCATGATAATTCGATTTTTGTAATAATTTTTGATGTGATGCTTTGTCAATACTTTTCTAGTGGCCTTTATAAATTGTTCCCTTGGTCTTCTGTCTGTCCATACACTTACTGTCTTTCCTTTGCCCTCCTCCCGTCCTTCAAAAGGATGATGCCTTCTCCACTTGTCCCCTTAAGAGGTTGCAATGAAAGGATTGATGGGAGGAGTCAAGATGGTGGTGTGAGAAGATGTGGAGTTAATGTCTCCCCACAACTAGGGCACCTGCCGGCTGCTGGTGGGGGACTGACCCCCAAGGGGATGGGAGGAACCCCAGAGTGAACTGGTAGGATGTAGGAGGATCAAGGGGGGAGGAGAAGTGGAGGCCAGACAAGATCAGCACCCCTGAGACCGGGGAGATCAGGAGAGGCAGGTAGGAGCGATTTCCTAGCCCACTGTGGCTGGGGAGCTTGCTGAGCTCCCAAGCCGGTTCTCCCCCTTCCAAAGCCCCATCCAGGCTGCATGGGTCCTGGGGCCATAGGAGGGAGGCCGAGGAAATCAGGAGAGGCAGGCAGGAGGGGTCCTCACAGACCCCAGACCAGAGGAGCAGGAGAGGAGAGGAGGACGTTTGCTCCACCCACTCAAGCCCAGGAAGCCTGCTGGGCTCCCAAGTGAGGTCCCCAGCCCTCTGAGATCAGGGATGGGTGGCACGCCTGGCCCCTTCTTTTCCTTGAGCCTAAGCCCCACCCCGCCATGGTCCCCAGGGCCTTTTCCAGCCCTGTGGGTCCTGAGCATTGGCCCCACCCAGCCCCCAAACCTCACCCTTGCTTAGGCCCCACCCTCACAGCCAAGGCCTCCCCCCACCACCCTTTTATTTTTTCTTTTCCCTCCTCCTCTTTTTTACTATTGTGGTACTGATGTACTTTCTGGTTGTTGATTCATCTATATTTGTAGTTTTACATTCTTTCTAACATATCTGTTAGTTTCTGAGTCTGAACCACTGGACTAACAGAGAACCTCAGATGCCAGGGAATATTCATTGGAGCAAGGTCTCACAGAGGTCCTCATCTCAGCACCAAGACCCAGCTCTACCCAATAGCCTACAAACTCCAGTGCTGGAAGCCTCAGGCCAAACAGCCAGTAAAAGAGGAACACAATCCCATTCATATAAAAAAAAAAAAAGTGAGATGGCAAAAAAATATGTCACAGATGAAGGAGCAAGGTAAAAGCCTACAAGACCAAATAAATGAAGAGGAAATAGGCAATCTACTTGAAAAAGAATTCAGAGTAATGATAGTAAAGATGATCCAGAATCTCAGAAATAGAATGGAAGCACAGATTGAGAAAATACAAGAAATGTTTAACAAAGATCTAGAAGAACTACAAAATAAACTAACAGAGATGAACAACACAATAACTGAAATGAAAAATACACTAGAAGGAATCAATAAGAGAATAATGGAGGCAGAAGAACGAGTAAAGGAGCTGGTAGACAAAATGCTGGAAATAATTGCCAAGGAGCAGAATAAATAAAAGAGAATGGAAAGAATTGAAGACAATCTCAGAGACCTCTGGGACTACACTAAACACACCAACAATTGAATTATAGTGGTTCCAAAACAAAGAAAAAGAAAGGGTCTGAGAAAATATTTGAAGAGATTAGCGTTGAAAATTTCCCTAACATGTGAAAGGAAATAGTCACCCAAGTCCAGGAAGCACAGAGAGTCCCATACAGGATAAACCCTAGGAGAAAACACACCAAGACACATGTTAATCAAACTAACAAAAATTAAATTCAAAGAAAAAATATTAAAAGCAGCAAGGGAAAAACAGAAAAATAACATACAAAGGAATCCCCATAAGGTTATCAGCTGATTTTTCAGTGGAAACTCTGCAGGCCAGAAGGGAGTGGCAGGATATACTTAAAGTGTTGAAAGAGAAAAACCGACAGCCAAGATTACTCTACCCAGCAAGGATCTCATTCAGATTTGATGGAGAAGTCAAAAGCTTTTCAGACAAACAAAAGCTAAGAGAATTCAGCACCACCAAACCAGCTCTACAGCAAATGCTAAAGAAACTTCTCTAAGCGGGAAACACAAGTGAAGAAAAAGACCCACAAAAACAAACCCAAAACAATTAAGAAAATGGTAATAGGAACATACATATTGATAATAACCTTGAATGTAAATGGATTAAATGCCCCAACCAAAAGACACAGACTGGCTGAATGGATACAAAAACAAGACCCATATATATGCTGTCTACAAGAGACCCACTTCAGGCCTAGGGACACATACAGACTGAAAGTGAAGGGATGGAAAAAGATATTCCATGAAGATGGAAATCAAAAGAAAGCTGGAGTAGCAATACTCATATCAGATAAAATAGACTTTAAAATAAAGACTGTTACAAGAGATGCGGAGGGACACTACATAATGATCAAAGGATCGATCCAAGAGGAAGGTATAACAATTATAAATGTTTGTGCACCCAACATAGGAGCACCTCAATTCATAAGGCAAATGCTAACAATCATGAAAGGAGAAATGGACAATAACACAATAATAGTAGGGGACTTTAACACCCCACTTACACCAATGGACAGATCATCCAAACAGAAAATGAATAAGGAAACACAAGCTGTAAATGACACAATAGATCAGATAGATCTAATTGATATTTTTAGAACATTCCACCCAAAAGTGGCAGAATACGCTTTCTTCTCAAGTGCATATGGAACATTCTCCAAGATAGATCACATCTTGGATCACAAATCAAGCCTCAGGAAATTTAAGAAAATTGAAATCTTATCAAGCATCTTTTCTGAGCACAACACTATGAGACTGGAAATCAATTACAGGAATAAAAAATGTAAAAAATACAAATACATGGAGGCTAAACAGTTTGCTACTAAATAACCAAGAGATCACTGAAGAAACAACCTAAGTGTCCATCGACAGATGAATGGATAAGGAAGATGTGGCACATATATACAATGGAATATTACTCAGCCATAAAAAGAAATGAAATTGAGTTATTTGTAGTGAGGTGGATGGACCTAGAGTCTGTCATACAGAGTGAAGTAAGTCAGAAAGAGAAAAACAAATACTGTATGTTAACACATATATATGGAATCTAAAAAAATGGTACTGATGAACCTAGTGGCAGGGCGGGAATAAAGAGGTAAACGTAGAGAATGGACTTGATGACATGGGGTGGAGGGCAAAGCTCTGCCGAAATGAGAGTAGCATGGACATATACACACTACCGAACGTAAAATAGTTGGCTGGTGGGAAGCAGCAGCACAGCACAGGGAGATTGGCTCGGTGCTTTGCGATGACCTAGAGGGGTGGGATAGGGAGGGTGGGAGGGAGGCTCAAGAGGGAGGAGGTATGGGGCCATGTGTATGCATATGGCTGAATTCAATTTGTTGTGCAACAGAAACTAAGATGGTATTGTGAAGCAATTATACTCCAATAAAAATCTATTAAAAAAAAGGGGGGGCTTCCCTGGTGGCGCAGTGGTTGAGAGTTCGCCTGCCGATGCAGGGGATACGGGTTCGTGCCCCGGTCCGGGAAGATCCCACATGCCGCGGAGCGGCTGGGCCCGAGAGCCATGGCCGCTGAGCCTGCGCGTCCGGAGCCTGTGCTCCGCACCGGGAGAGGCCACAACAGTGAGAGGCCCACATACCGCAAAAAAAAAAAACAACAAAAAGGATTGATGAACTTGATCTTTATCCTAGTTTCCTCTAGGTGGTCAGATATGGAAAAGCCTCTCAGAATGTTTACTTCCTAGGACTCTGCTGAAGCTCAGACTTTCAGCTTGGCTCCCCTTGGACTTTACCTTGGAGGAACTCCCCAGGAACGAAAGCCAAGAGGTAGAATCTTCTATTCCTGAGTCACACACACACGCGCGCACACACACACACACACACACACACGCATACACAGCCCTGACCCAACCTGTACCGCCTTTACATTCTGTGCTGCCTCGCCCACTATAGTCCTCCAGATCCTACAATTCTCATATCAGAATGTGGAGGGGCGGGGGAAGCGAAATATGTTTCCTGCTTCAACTACTCACGAACACGTCTGCATTTGAAAATAATCTGTTCTTTCAGTCATGAATGACAGCCGTTTGAAACAACACATTTCCACATAACAGTCCCACTATGTGTCTAAATTTTACTCCTTGGCCTATTCACAGGTAGTTTCAGGACAGAAGGGGCCTTAGCATCTCGGTGTAGGGCACTAGTGACAAATTGAGAGGAAATAAGGAAGTGCAGCCTTTCTGTAGACTATGTCAATTTCCTTTCCCTTTGTGTCTTTTAAAAGACATGTCCCTTAATTTTTAAATAGTAATTAGAAACAGAAGATATCTCACACCTGAAACTAATATAATACTGTAAGTCAACTATATTTTGATACAATTTTTTAATTAAAAAAATAGTCAAGCTGATTTTATCCCCTCATCTTATGATCTATGGAAGCATTTTAAAATTTATTGTAGTTATTAATCGGATAACGTATTGCTGTCGTTACATTAGACAATGGGTATTTTGAAGGCAAGAGCTATATTTTACCAAACTCCTGGTACACAGTAGGCCCTTACTGAGAATTTATTGAACAGGTGATTGAATTTTGTTAATTTACTTGTGTTCTGGGTATGTGGCAGAATAGACCCTAGGCTGGGAGGCAGTGGATCTCTAGATCTAAATGATGGGTCTACAGACGTTATGCTTCTAGTTGCCATGTCGTCCTCAGGAATTTACATAACTTTTCTATCAGTTTCCTCACTGGCGTAATAAAGGAGTTGGAGTAGCTCTTCTCTTCTAGATCAAGTCCATGGCCTATTTTTCTTGGTGACATTTAAATTCATTCCCCAATCACCTATGACAAATGGCTCTTTAACAAAGAAAAAGGACAGGTAGGAGGAGACAGAACTGAGAAGTGGTTCTAATAAATCTGGGGCTGTAGTCGATCCCCAAACCTTAGTCCTCACTCATAATTCAGCAGGTGACTTCGCCTCCTTTCCAACTTTTCCTTTCCTAATTGCTTAGACAAAGACTTAAAGGATCTTATTTTTCATTCTTTGAGGACCTGTCACTAATGTCAGGGGAAGGTGACTCAGAGTTGTGCCGGGTGGCCAGCAGAGAGAAGCTAGGTGAGGATGAAAACGGGACCGCTATTCAGACATTGATTTCTAAGCCTTTGTTTCGGTAAAGTGATTTTAGCCACCTGGAGAGGAGCTATTTTCTAAAATCCCTCTTTGTAAATGCATCTTTTTATGGGCATGATGGATGGTCAGGGTGACAGGCAACACCTGCCCCTGACGGCATGTCATGTTGTCCTGCAGCGAGGTGGTGGGCCCAGTGGGCCTCTCAGGGTGGGGCTCGTCAGAGAGTACGAGTCCTGACCATGGCTCCGTCCTTCAAACTTGTGGGATGACCTTTGAGAAGACACTTCACTAATCTGCGGCTCTGTTTTTTATCATCCATAAACATGGAGGAAATAACAACTTTTCAGCCTTTAGTGGAGAACTAGCTAATAAATCATTGAAACGTGCTTGGCAATAAAATACTCTGCGGAAAAGTGGAAGACTAACTGCATGCAAATGGACTAGAAATGGCAATTGTCCGGAAAAAGTAAACTTTGCTCAAGCCTGCATGAGGGAGAATGAACATATTCTCAGCAGAACATCTTTGAAATGATGAACGAAAGTTTTATTTGATCTGTCCGGCTCCCTGGACGGAATGCACTGGATGGTCATGGGTCTCGGTGTAGCTTGAGTTGAGGAATGTGGTCCCTTAGGTAGCATATGGGTCTTACTGGAGTTCTAATTCTGCCCCCAAAGAAGAGAGTCTGAACTGGTATGCCTGTTCCCAAAAGTCAGAGTAGAGCCAGGGGGCAGATAGTTTGAAAGGAAGCAGGAGAAAGGAGGCCTTTGAAGGAGAGAGCATCCTGTTACAGGGATCTTTTTTTTTATGTTATTGTCCTTCTGCTGGTTTATTGAAGTCTTGAAGGCAAAAGCCCAGAGTTTCCCAAACTTCAGTAGGTTTTCACAATCTAGTTAATGACCCCACCTTGAACTTCAATGTTTAAATTTCTTTCCACCCCAGTACAAGATCGCTTCCCGTCTGTCCACTTCTCCAGTATAAATCCTGTTCATCCCTCAAGACCCCTGCGTCTAGCAGTTTCTCCCAACTGTGCGTCTTTACCTTTGATGACTTTGGACTCCAAAGCCCCATCACGTTTGGCCTCAGCTCATCTCGCAATCTTGGCTGCAGCTAGCACATAGAGCACCTTTGTGCAAATTACATGAGGCTCCCTACCCGGAGGATGGATAAATTACACGAAACTCCACCTGCCCTCCTCTGACCCCCTTTCTGTCCTGTCCACCGCACTTCCTCTCCTTGTCTTCTCCAGTGCCCATTTTCAGTGCACAGACTTTAGGTTCTGTGAGGGGCTCTGGATGGATTATTCTGTCCTCTCTGGTCCTGTAGTGCGTGGCTCTCCGTGTCCTCTGTGTGTTCATGCTGAAGATCACCTCTCAGCAAGCTCAGCTTCTCAATGTGCCTCAGCCAGTGCTGACCAAACCTGCTGGACTCGCTTAGGAGCTTGTAGCTGCAGGGCTGACCTGGCACGAATCCCACCTTCTTGCCATCATCCCTGTCAGCCCATGTCTTGAATCTCCACTGGTCCTGTTAGTTCTCAGGATTGAACTGTAGCTTTGTTATCCTTTCATTCCCCCGAAACCATTTTGCTTTCATTATAGAAACAATGCATGCTCTTGCAGAAATAATTGGAAAAAGATGGTGCAAAACAGAAAATATAAATTACACATAGTCTCAACTCCCAACCCATTTTGTGTGGCTGTGTAGACTTTTTAGTGTTGTAGATCCTTGCACACACTCGCACAGGTTTATCAAAAATGGAGTCATCCGGGCTTCCCTGGTGGCGCAGTGGTCGAGAGTCCGCCTGCGGATGCAGGGGACACGGGTTCGTGCCCCGGCCCGGGAAGATCCCATATGCCGCGGAGCGGCTGGGCCCGTGAGCCATGGCCGCTGAGCCTGCGCGTCCGGAGCCTGTGCTCCGCAACGGGAGAGGCCACAACAGTGAGAGGCCTGCATATCACAAAATAAATAAATAAACAAAAATGGAGTCATCCAAAATACGCATTTTATATGCTTATGTTTTTCATTTAGCATGATGTTCTCAGTCAAGAATAAATGGTGCCCTTCCTGCTTGTTATTATTAAATATAATGAGAAAAAGTGATTGTTGAATAGCTACACGGTGTACCTTTATATAACTATTTGAAAATTTATTGTCAACCTCCTAGTGTAGGACATTAGCATTGTTTCCCACTTTCCACTCTGACAGATGAATATAAACATAGATGTGTCTCTGGTCAATCAGCTTCTCTCCATCTCCATTGCCCCTCCCTGGTCCAAGTGACCACTGTCTCTCTCATGCAGGACTGTGGTCTGGCCCAGTGGTCCAGGATGGGCTGGAATCAGAATGCTGAAGCTTGGATGCTGGATCTAAGTCTTATAACTGTGATCTTGGGGGAGTGATTTGGTCTCCCTTTGCCTAGGTTTTATCATCTGCTATATGGAGGTATAACTGGTAAGGATACCTGTTTCAAGAGGTATTAAGAGAAACAATAAAATACTGTATGTCAGGCACTTGGAATATTGACAAGCATGTAAGACATTCTCAATAAATGCTCCTTTTTCCACAACTCACTCATCACTTGCACCCACTCTTGCCCTAATGTGCTCCGTTTTCCACATGGTAACTAACATTCCATCAATGCGTTTTTCCAAACAAAGTTTACAGATACGTGCATGTATATTGAATAGATGCAGTATAGCCTCTATCTAGATTTAAAAGGGGAGCCCAAGTATACATATTATTGAGAAAGGGGTTCTTCATTTCCCTGTGCTTTCAGAGAAAAACATGTTATGATTTGAAGCACTTTCCTGACATTCATTAGGCCTTTAGAATGAAGCAGTAAATTTGTGTTTTCTACATTTCCCCAATATTATGCCACATATCACCACAATTTGTCCCCAAATTCATCCCCACCTCAAACAGAGGTTTCCTGATGAAGTCATTAGGAGTCTGTAGTAATTCACGGAGAACTTCGTGGGAGAAAGCAGCCAAGATTTTTTTTTTTTTTTTTTTGCGGTACGCGGGCCTCTCACTGCTGTGGCCTCTCCCGTTGCGGAGCACAGGCTCCGGACGCGCAGGCTCAGCGGCCATGGCTCACGGGCCCAGCCGCTCCGCGGCATGTGGGATCTTCCCGGACCGGGGCACGAACCCGTGTCCCCTGCATCGGCAGGCGGACTCTCAACCACTGCACCACCAGGGAAGCCCCAAGATTATTTTTGATAAATTCTTCAGAACATTAATTTAACATCTTGTTCTCTAAAATATGTTCTCTTTGGTGGTGATAATTACTGCAGATGTGAGTGAAGCTGAGGTTGAATCATTTAAGAACTCAACATTCACAAATATGCCCAGTGGAGCTTATTCCTGATACTGATGCTTAGGCAGTGATTTGAATAATGAAGTCTTACTGTGTTTCAAGAAAATCAACCACGTATGGAGATGGTTAAGTTTAGGTATTCTCTAAAAATAAACATTCTTTCACTCAGTTAAGAAGGGCCCTTATGCAAGCATTTGGGGGCTTATAAAGGTATGATCCTTGGAAGAAGTGTGTGTTTGCGATTAGTAGGATCATGGGAGAAGTTAGAGTCAAATTATAAAACGTGCCAGCAATAATAATCCTATGAAACTAGTCCAACTGAAGGGCGTGGATAATGGTCAATTATTACTGAGGGACTGACCCTGATTCATGCTTGTAACAGAGCCTCTTCCCTCAGGAGTGATTTTTGTCTAATTTTTGGCAAGTTTCTTTCCAATAACCTTCATCTCTTGTAGGGGTATGATATCATTCTTTGGGTTTTGAAAAGTTGACAGTTTTCTAAAAACAAATCAAACTGTTAGAAAAATAGGGCAATTATGAAGATTAAGCATAGCCTATATTTTATTTTTTTGTCAGGATCTGCATGTGTGTGTGTGTGTGTGTGTGTGTGTGTATAAAGAGGCTGTCTTTTGGGTGGGCATGAGATGAACACTCCAGGAAATGTGACACAAGCTTCTTTGGTGAAGTGTAGATTAGATCATTTTAGAGCAGGAAGAGGTACGTTTCAGATCAGTGGGGCCAATTTTTTCATTTTACAAGTGGAAAAACAGCTACAAAGAACCTAAAGACTACTCCAAAGACACAGCGTGTTAGTGACTCGGGGTAAAGGGCAAAACAGGACAGCTCACCAAATTTAGGTGTAGTCAATGAGATCATAACTTCTGATTTTTTTGATAAAAGTTTTTTTAAAAAAGAAAGAGAGACCATAATAAAACTACTACTAGTATGAGCTATTTAGACTAGTTTCAGGCCCATCAGATTTTATGTTTTCCAAGGCAGCAGTAGCCTCTGTTGAAAGCACTAGGGCAGGGATTATATCCCTAACTCACCTTGGCAAGGAACAGAAATCATGTTTCCAGGAAGAAAAATGGAGGGAAAGTCTATACGCAGGTAGCCAGATATGAATGTTCAGACTTATTTTCATATGAAACTTTTGTCCTCCTTTCCTTGGTACATTAGAGGGAGTTGTTGTTTAAATCCCCCCTACCTTTGAGGAAGAGAGACTTAGTTTTAGATTGTTTCGGGAGCTTTAGATTCAAGGGCCATCAAAGCCTATTGGGAAGGAATGAAGGAGTGGGGTGTATGGGAAGCAGATGCCTGAGAAAAAAGGGGAATTAAGTGACAGAGACACAATGTCTCAGGCAAGCAGCGGGGAGAGCTAGGTTTTACCCTCCCCTTCCAGACTAAAAAGCTTTCCCTGGACTTGGGGAAGGGATGTTGGAGAGAAGCCTGTGAGTCTGTGGTCCTGAGAGCACTGGGGCCAGGTTCCAGCAGCACCGTCCAGAGGAGGGGAGCTCCAAGACGGGAAGGGTTGCAGGGTTCAGCTGGGTAGGTCAGACCAGAGTCTCCGAGCAGATTCGAGTGACGGAGAAGTGCAGAGACGTGTAAAGCTTTCAGCTGAGCGCCCATTGTCCGCACCAAGGACTTTGCTGACGTCCCTTCTCTTGGTTCACTGAGGAGCTGAGCTCATCCACACCCAGGGTCTTTCCAGGGGAAGTTGTGTGACTCTCTGTGGACAATGAAACTCGCTAGGGTACCCTAAGCCCAAGAAGGGGTAGGGACCCCAGACACATACTGGAGTTAGGGTGGGATCTGGAAGGAGCGGAAGCCTTTTCCTTTGGATTTGGAGAGGCTGAGCTGAACAAGCTTAGACCACCCCGCCCCAAGATGGAAGAGAGGTTAGTGACATCCTGCCAATGCAGAGGAACCCCAACTCTGGGAGTGCCTCAAAAAGCCCGATATAAGTACCGACTGCTTCTTTAAGTCACTTTGATATTTAAGTTCACTGACTCTCAGGACTGAAAAAGTGGCATTTCTCAAACCAGGAATGAAGATGAAAATCTCATTATTGCATCGCAGTGAGGCAGGCCTCCTCCCCAAGCTCCAGCTGTGCCTATGCCCTTGTTTAAACCTCTTTTGAGCATCCACACTAAAAAGGTAGAAATAGGGAATGGAGACACACCTGCGAACAAAACAGACTTCGGTCTTTCTGACTTGTAGCTACTCTAGTTCTTGACCATCCTTCTGCCATCAGTCAGTGTGGGACTTGCCTAAGGCTGCCCATTGACAGCTCCTAATCTGTGAGCTTCCGTGATCACTACATTTTGGTGAGATTGTTTATAATCTTTCTAGACAGTGTGTTTCGTTCACCTGCAGCAGAAACAGGGGGGTGAGCTTACAAAGACCCCTCAGAAATACCTGATTGAACTTCTTGGGCTATAACAAATAACCAAAATGATGAGTGTAGGTCAGCAGATGTCTCTGTGAGTAATAAGTGGTAAAAATACACGGATACAACACGTTTAGAATTTGGAATATTCTACAGGGAAACTGATCTGGTTTTCTTAAGAAGACCATGGCATGAAAAGGGGGCGGGGCAGCTCTAAACTTAAAATGACCTTAAAAACATAACAAACAAATGCAATGTGTGGACCTTTTTTTGACATTGATTCAAACGAACTAGCTGGAGAAGGACAGTTGTAGGACAGTCAGAGGAATTTGAATATGGTTTAGTGTTAGGTGATATTAAGGAATTATTATTTTTATTATAGTAATAATATCGTGTTTCTATAAGAACGCTGTTTTCAGAGACGTTTATAAGAGTCCTTCTAGATCACGTTTGAGATTTGCTTTAAACTACTTCACCAGATAAAAAGATGCAATTCTGGAAAAACGTTCATCATTCTTCAGTGTAGATGATGGCTTTATGGAGATTAACTCTATCATTCCATTTTTACTTCCATGTTAAAAATTTTAAATAAAAAGTTTACCAAGTGTGTAGACCCTGATTCTCGATGCCAGTTAATGTGAAGACCCAGGGATGCACTTGATTTCTTCAGCTGTTCCTGCCTGATGAATTAATCGATAAATGTTATTTTTGTCTGATCCACCTGAGTGCTATTTAAATTGTTATTTATTTATCCAACGATCCAGTAACCATTATTCACTTGTTCATTTATTCAACCAACCTGCAGAATCTGATGCCAGCTACACTCATGTGAAGAATGCTCTTTCTTTTCCTCCTTCCTGTTCTGGAACTCAGACAGTGGTATTCTTCCCTCTGTGCTGCCATCAACCACCTCCTCTCCTAGGTTTCCTTCTGTTCAAATCAACTACAACAAGGAATTTATTCCCTCCACATATTCTGTTTGAGTGGGGAAGGAGGCATGACCAAATAAAAAAGATAATGAACTTTAGGGGTAGATCTGAATTCAACTTCTGACTCTGCCAATTGCCTGCTATGTGACCTGGGGTACATGCCGTGCCCTGTGAGACCCTCATCAGTAAAATAAAGGCAAAGCATGCTTAATGCCTGGTGTGGCAGGTACTGCAGGGCGCCCACCGCTATTCCATCGGCGCTCATGTTTTTATCCAGGCCCACAGCTTCCCATTGCAAGTATCTATGACTCTGCCTGAAGAAGTTTCTCTCTGGACACAAAGGCTTTGCTGTCTTGTGCTTCAGTTTCCCTTGCCTTGTCTCAAAATACTGAGTAAAGTTTTATTAAATGTTTGTGATCTGAATGTATGATTCAGTGAGAAAGTGGGAAGAAGAGATCGGGAAAGAAAACCTAGCAATGGTCCAGAGCAAGTGGTGATAACTGACAACTAGGACTGGAGACACCAGTCCCTAGGAATTCTTAAAAATATTTCAGGAAGGAGTCTGAACTCCTGCAGCTGCATAAGATCGGAGTGGGGTTGTTTTCCTTTGGGATCGATGACTCTATTCCCGGAAAACTTGGAGACATAGGTCATGAAAGGTTTCCCAAATCAACACATTTCTCATAACTCAGAGGACCTCGCTATGGAAATTCTGGAACGTTTCCCCAGTGGATCAGTGAGGTACACCCATGTTTAGAGATAATGACTCAACTGTAGTAGGTGGCCAGCAATCCAAATTACAGGGTGGAAGGGAGTATAATGTCATGGGTAGGACAGAGTAATAAGCATTTCTAGAAAGTGGGAACATTCCTAAGAAGAACATCCATGCGGTTCCAGGCACCACACGCGATTTGAAACAGAACTCCAGTAAGCAACAGTATTCTTCCTTTGTAAATTGGAGATAATACAATTACTACTTCCCAAGGCGGTGGTGACAGTCTAATAAGTTTATATGCGTGAAGCACTTATAACAATGCTTGGCACAGAGCACGTGCAATATAAGCTTTGCTGTTATTATCATCAGCCTGCTAGCAGAGGGGTGTGGGGAAAAGCAGGACAGTTTCTCAAGGTCAGACTCTGGTCCCAAGGAGGGGACTGATACATTTATCAGGAACAGAGACAGAAATCCCAGTGGGTAAACTAGGAGCCAAGTGGCCAGGATTGAGAGAAACTCTGTAACATAAGGACCCTGTGATTCCCAACTATATAGTAAGTTTTGTGAGGACAGGCACCATGTCTTTATAACTTTATCCTTAGCACCTAGTACTGACACATAGCGGGTACTCAGTACATGTTTGTCCAGTGAATGAATGAATGAATGAACGAAAGTGTAGGTACAATGGATCTTATACAGCACAGCAGAATCTTTCCAAACCTCATTCCTAGTATATCTACTTCAATCTCACAGGATTGTTTGGAGGATTACTGCTAAATCTTACAGTTAAAGGTGTAACTACCTCCAGGTGACCCTTGTGGAAGGTGTAGAAAACAAAAGTTCTCTCCTTTTTAGCTTTCTGCAGGTCACCACTCTTTCGGGTTTTGGAAATCTCTGCTATTAGTCTTGCTTTAGGAGTAAGGTTTTCATTTCTCTTCTCTGAAACCAGCTGACTCAACCCCATATGGATTAGAGGCCACGTTGAGCTGCTCGCGTAGCCTTCGTTTGTTTTTGGTTTAGCATTGCTTCTGGTACATCCAGAAAAATGTCTTTACATATTTGGATATATCCCCTTGTCTTCTAAGTCATCTTTTTTTTTAGTGAAGAGGGTGCATTCGTTTGCCGCCCCCCCCCCCGCCCAAATTTGACACATTTTTATTCTCTTCCAAGCCTCAATGCCCTTCTCTCAGCACTGTGTCATTTCTGCCCCATGGGACATTCACTCTAGGGTTTTTTTTCCCCTGAAAGCATTTTCCAGTTTCAGCACAGGGTGATCAGGTCTCAGCAGAAAGCAGTAGTTCCTTTGGGCCAAACAACAGAGATCTGAAATTCTAAAGCAGATAAGACTGGGGGAGCAAATCTTTGAGGGGAGAAAACCACAAAGAATTGAGCTAAAGAATCTGTTCACAATTTCCCCTTAAGCTATGTAGAGGAAGTCTCCAAGCAACTCAGCAGAAAACAGCAACTGAAAACCTAAATTGCTGAATAACTATTTCAATAGCCATGTCTTGCCTGAGAGACAGGGGTTGACGTCCAATTCCTGCCCTGGTGGGTTGGCTTTCGCAAACACACTAGATTTCCAGGAGAGACCTTATGCCAAGGAATAAGGGAAAACTGAAACAGACTAGCCACCAACAAAGCCAAAAAATAATCCCTGTCAAGATCAAATATCTGCCCATGCTCTCTATACCTGCCAGGGAAAATGTAACCCTCTTGGGAAGAGTACATCATTCAGCACCTGCATAATTTTTCATATGGAATGTGTGGCATTTAATACAAAATTATTTGTCATGTTAATAAAATAAAAGGACCAAGTGACCAAGTGACCCCATATTGAAAGAAAAATCAAGGAACTAGCCCCGTGGATGATTCAACTTATTAGCCTTATCATAGAGGAAACTTAAAATAACTTTGATTAACATGACCAAGAAAATAGAACCAAAGATGGAGAATTACAAAAGACTTGAAACCTATAAAACCAAATGGAAATTCTAGAATGAAAATATACAACAACTGAAACTAAGAATCCAATAAATGGGTTTAATTAGAAAATTAGAATTGAGGATTAGAAAACTGGAAATCAGGTTATTAGGAAGAGAAGGATGGAAAATACAGTAAAGAGCATAAAATACACATGGGATATTGTGAGAAAGGTTAACATGCATGTAGTTGGAATCCCAGCAGC
Source organism: Tursiops truncatus (assembly GCF_011762595.2). Classification (NCBI taxonomy): domain Eukaryota; kingdom Metazoa; phylum Chordata; class Mammalia; order Artiodactyla; family Delphinidae; genus Tursiops; species Tursiops truncatus. Next base: position 10,369,369 of record NC_047050.1, on the reverse strand, counting down.
AAAGAAAAAAAAAATTGTCTGGAAGTACTATTTGAAGACACACAGAGAAAACCACACCTAATTACATCAGAGTCAAATGACTGAAAATTAAAGACCGAAAATCTTAAAAGCAGCCAGAAAGTAAAACATTATGTTCAGAGGAGTAAGAATAAAACTTACAGCTGCCTTTTCTTATAGAAATGGCAGAAGGTAGAAGACAGTGGAATATCTATATGAAGCGAAAAATCCTTAATAAGAGTAAAGTAAAGACATTTTCAGAGAAACAAATACTGGGAAAATTGGTTGCCAGTAGACCCATACTAAAATATTTAAACAATTTTTTTCAGGTGGGAGGAACATCTGAGAAAACACGAGAAACATAGATGTGCAGGAAGTCATGAAGAACCTTAGAAAATGTAAACATGTAGATAAATATAAATAAATATTCCCTATTTCAAACAATATCTTGTGGCATTCAGAATAGACAGGTAGGTAGATAGATATCAAGATATAATATATGACAAAAATAAGGCAAAAGGCAGAGAGGGGTAAATGAAGTTAAAGTGTTGCAAGGTATTCGTATTGTTTTGGAGGGACTGGTAGAAGTATTAATTGAAAGTAGTCTGTAACAAGGTAAGAATTCGTGTTGTAATCTTTAAAAAAAAATCGCTAAAAAATAATACAAGGTCCAACGAATAATTCAATCAATTTTGTGTTTGAGAGCACGCCCAGCACTGTTAGGACTCACTAAAGGTAGCTCTAGGGTCAGTTCTCCAGAATCCTCACTGGGGGAGCGATGCTCAGTGCACACACACACCTGGCTTAGGTCAGGAGGAAGCCCAGCACTTCCACAGCTCTCTCCAAGTAAGTCCTCTCGTCTCTCTGTCAGTGAATCTTGGCTTTCCCAGGCCTGGAGGTAGGGGAGGCTGAAGGTGGCAGAGTTGATTGACAAGCCCTGCACAGATGACCTAAGACTTTGGTCTAGATTGAGGGTCAAGATCACCCATTTCTTAGCCTTCTCAGCCTACCCTGAGAAAAGAGAAGGGAGATCTCGTGTAAATAATCTGCTTCAGTGTGGTGTTCTTAGCTGCTCTGGTGTGGGCATGTGTGTACAGTGAGTGTGTACAATAATGCCAGCAGGCCCCCTGACTTTCCTACTGTGATCACCTGCACTAAGGTCAGACAGTGAAAATTAAAAGGCCACGTGGTCACCTTCCATTTGGATCGTAATTTGAAGTTTATAACACATTTTTCACACTTAACTAGCTTATCTGGTCCTCATCATAACCCTGTCAGGTAGTCAGAGTGATTAAGATTATTTCCTATATTTCAGATTTGGTTAGTAAACTTCAGAATACCTAAGAAAACGTGTCCCAGGTCACAGAGAGATGGGACTCCCAGGCCACCTGTTAGGAGTCCCAATTAAAGACCAAATGGGAAAAGTAGCTTAAATAATCCATCTAGTTGAAATATAACTCGGTTTTATCATAAATGTCCCCATGATTTCACTTTCTTCACTGGCCCTCCAAACCTAGGTAATTGGGAATCAGCTGTATTTCCTCTTTTCACATTGAACTCAGGACCCCTATGAGTTTGTAGTTTCATGTTTTAATAACTAGTTTTCCATCCAATTGTTACTGCTCTTTGGTACTGATTCTTCTGCTTTAAAGTTCTGTGGTTTTCAGAAAATATCTTTTATTGGGTATTTTTTCCTATTTATAAAAGAATTTCTGTTCATTATGGCAGTTTAGTTCAAATCTTACTCCTTAGAAGTAACCATCATTAAAATTTTGATTTAGATCATTTTAGGTTTTTTTCCTGTCTGTGTTACACATATATTACATATATGTAATTTGACATATTATATGTATAGTATAATGTGTTACATATGTTTTCTTACAAAATTTTGATTATTTTTGTAGCCAATATTTTTGTTAAAAGTATATGAACATTTTCTTATGGCATTAAGATCCTTACACAAAATTACTTCAATAGTATTCATGATAAAGAAATTTGCCTCATTTTTATTTCCATTATTGGACATATTTGGTTTTTTTCTCAATTTTTGCTAAAAAGTAATGAGGTCATCAACATCATTATATACAAATCCTTAAATATTTAAATAGATAAATTTCATCAGGATAAATTTATAAAAGTGGAATTTGGAAGTGAGCAGTATTTTAGCCAGCTCAGGCAGCTATAACAAAGTACCACAGACTGGGTGGCTTATAAACTACAGAAATTTATTTCTCCCAGTTCTGGAGGTTGGAAGTCTAAGATCAGAGTTCTGGTGAGAGCCCTCTTCTAGGCTGCAGGCTGCTGACTTCTCGCTGTATCTTCACACAGGGGAAAGAGAGCGAATTAGCCCTCTGGCCTCTTCTTATAAGGGCACTAATCCCATTTTGGGGGCTCCATCCTCAAACCTAATCACTTCCCAAAGCCCTCACCTCCAAGTATCATGACTCTGGGGATTAGATATCAACCTGTGAATTTGATCTGGAGGCAGGGGGCGGGGAGGGAGGAACACACAAGTTCAGTCCATAACAAGATTCTTAAAAAAAAGATTCTTAAAAAAAAATGTCATACAGATTGCTAAATAGGCCTTCAGAAAGGTGATACCCATTTACAATCCCATCTAGTTTTTGTTGTTGTTTGTTTTTTTAAGTTCTTGCCCTGACTTTTTTCTTTTCATTGCAAAGCTCTATGTTGATTTTCATTATTTTCTTCATAAAATAATCAGATGAGAAAAGTGAAGTGATATTAAAAAGCCAAATATGAAAACACATTTTTTTGTCTCCTACTTTTCAATCTCTCTGTGATGCATGACAGGGAATCAGACATTTTCTAGGCTCTGTTACCACAACCCGCCTTTCAGCTTTCTAGGGTCAGTTCTTGGTGATGCATTCGGGTTCATGTGAATGCAAAGAACAATAAACTCTGAAGCCATGTGTTTCCTCCCTGTGGTTTCCCATGGAGTTCCCTCCCACAGGTCAAAAGCTGCAGTTCTTCCAAATTACCACTAAGTGTCAGGCAGGGAATAGTCAATCGCACATGTTTTGCTGATTTTTGTTCAGACTTGCAGCCTCCTTTACATGGAAATGTTCAATAAGAAAGCACATTAAATAAGCACACGGTGAACTTTCTGATCCACTCCTCTTTTGATCCCAAGAAGAAAACAATAATCTGGTGCTTTTCTTTCAAAATTAAAAACAATCGTCTTTTGATTCACAAAAATGTCTTTCTTAAGCTTCTTTCCCACTTGTTCAGTTGCTTAGTGTTTTAACTCCTTCTCAGTGGTAAATCTTCATTATAGTATTTGTATTTGCAAGAAACACACCACAAAAGATCCCTGGCTGAATACAAATCAAAACCCAAATTAATAAATTATTTAAAAATAAAATATTCAGTTCTAACTATAGATTTGAAAGGACTAAACTAAAAACTTCCTCCTCATCATCACGCAGGGTTTTCTTTCTAGATCATGTGAAAAGATAGCCCTGTCAGGCAGTCCATAAAAATTGTGATTCAAATAAAAAAAAAACCAAAACATATGGCTCAACATAGCATTGTAGTCAACGGTTTTATAAATAACTTCTTCTGGGAGATGTGAGAACCCCAAAGTTATTTTCTGCTGCTTAGAGATCTTTTCTACTCTGATCAACACCTAATTTTAGATTGGAGATATTGACAATTATTGTGGAAAATTCATACTTTAAGAAATATCCAGAGACATTAAAGCCCTTTGACCAAATAGCCAAACAGCTTGTAGAGCTAAAGGCTTTCTACAGTTTCTATTAGACTTGGCAACACATGAAGGGCTATTTCAAGGTTTACTTTCGTTACGGGTTGAATTGTCTCCACCATAAAAAGATATGTTGATATCCCAACACCAGTACTTCAGAATGTGATTTTATTATTTGGAAAGGGGGTCATTGCAGATGTAATTATTTAAGATGAGGTCATACAGAAGTAAGGGACCACCTACTCCAGTATCGCTGGTGTCTTCTACCCCAGTATGACTGGTGTTCTTATAAGAAGATGGCCATGTGACCATGAAGGAAGAGAGTAGAGTTGTATGGCTGCAAAAGCCAAGGAACAACAAAGATTGCCAGGAGATTCCCCCAAAGCTAGGAAGAGGCGAGGAAGGACTCCCCTACCGGTTTCAGAGGGAGAGCAGCCCTGCTGACACCTTGATTTTGGACTTCTAGCCTCCAGAACTGTGAGATAATAAATGTCTGTGGTTTTAAGCTGCCCAGTATGTGGTACTTTGCTAAGGCAGGCTTAGAAAATGAATAAAACTTTCTTTAGAACAGTAGAAATCCATTAAAATTGCTTAAAAGTATACCCATTTATGAGTTGGGGAACTAGTTCAAGAGTTTGTTAGCATTAATGACTCACCATGTATAACATACAAATAAACCTATATATTCAGCGTTTTACACATAGCACTAAAGGACATTCTGCCCAATTTGTGAAGGAATTTGTTTTGTGCTGACATCACTTTGTGCTCTCACGGATTGCCATAGGATGGTAGTGGAAATCAATAACCATACAGCGTGCTCACAGATGCTGGGATGCCCATTTGGTGTCGGTTTAGGTTTGCTTGTCCACATGCCAACCTGTCTCTGAAGACAGAAGGGCCCTTCAAATCTCAGCCCGTTTGAAGACTGATGTGAGAAGAGGACCCATGGGGATCTGGGGCTTGTATTCTAGCAAGGCTAATCCTTGCAGTATAGATTGTCATTTCCTTCTCGAGGGATTTTTTTCTTTCTCTCTTTTAGTAAGCTGCCTCCTGTTCCCAATGTGCTATCAGCAATTTTACTGATTTGGGTGGTTGATAGAGTTAAACTATCAGATGCTTTGGGAGTGTATTGTTTGTGGGCCCCGACTGAAAAGTTGATGGCGCTAAACTTTGGATCGAATTTGTTCAGACTACATACAGTTCATTCACAAACCAAGAAGCACCATCTGACTAATGTTTTGCACATATCATTTCACTTCCAAATGTCAAGTACTATTTTTTTTAAACTGTAAAGTAGTTAACAACACACTACAAACCCTTCAAATGTGTTACAGTTGAGGTATGCACATGCACATAAGTTGTGGCTGCGTCTTACTCGCTTTTCACACGTGTGACAAACATGGTTTTACTACCAAGTTGGAACTCACTAAGGCTGACCTTGATTTTGAAAGGCTCCCATGCAGATTTCTTCATCATGGGTCTTTGTCCAATGTACACAGTTACATAATTGCTTTTTTCACAATTGGCAGGCAAGACTTCTGTTCTAGTTCAGGTCACTTTTAACCTTGAACTTGCCTTCACATTTTCCATTATATGCTCTCTTTTCCATTATGAGTTCAAATCCATAATGATTTGAGCAGGTCAACCTCCGACTCTTAGAAACACATTTCAAACCAAACAATGCACGTTTTGTTCCTGGGAGCAAAAAGATCACTCTCCAAACAGTAAAAGAAGGTTTCTGTTTTGGCCAAGACATAGCTACATTTGTATTGGAATACCAAAAACTTGATAATTATCGTTCTGTAAACTGACTTGGGTCCATACTTTGTGTGCAGACAATTCTGGTGGCATTTAGTTTTCCTCACCCAGGCTTACTTCTTTCCCTAGGTCACTGTCTTTCTCCTCTAAGGTACCTTTCTAGTTGGAGATGTCCACATCAGTCGTGTGATGGTTGTGTATGGTCAGTAGGAAGAGAGCAGGTGATTACATATAAAGCTGTAGAAATACGCCGGAAACCTAGAGGAGTCTTCTGAAAAATCCCCACTGTGAATGGTACCATTGTCCCTTCCCTGACTCTGTCCTGTCCCCATTACCTTTCCACCTGTGCTTATTTATCTGTGTTTAGACACAGCAGCACCTGATTCTTGAAAATGTCCTCCAAGTTACAGTGAAAAGAGAGAAGGGAGTCACTGTTTTCACTGACGATCATAAAAAGAGCTAAGGTTAATGAAATCATTTTGCTCTTAGCATTACCAAATTTACGACTGAGAACAGCCAATTTCCTCACAATTTAGCACATTTATTCTTCCAGGTCAAAGAGCACATCTGAACTGTCTTTAATGCAAAGTTCTTAATGTAGGGCCGAGCACACTGGCACTGCACGGCTCCCACTGACTGACTGACCACCTACAACCGTTTGACTGAGGTTGCCAGGAAGGTTTGGCACACACATCCTCAATTAACAGATTGGATAGTTGCTAATTATCTGGGTGAGGGATTTGGCTCCCTGAGCTTGCCTTTTCCTGCAAACAGGAAGGAAAGATTCCACCATAGCGTTCTGAATTGTTGGAATTTGTCCCCTGTGGCCTACCATGATGTCACACTGACATTTTCTCACACGCAGTTTTTGAGGTGAATTTGGAATTTAGAAAGTTAATCTAATGAATCAAACAAACGACTTCGTATTGAAAATACCCTAAATCTGAATGCTTTAACTGGGATGAAGACTTTAGAAATGCAGGTTTTGAGAAAACGTTTTCAGGATATTTAATTATTTCCCTGGTGAGCTACGACAGTCCGTTGGTAGACTGCCCACCACGGGGGTTGTCCACGACAAGCTGTCTGTCTACACTGACTTCCTTTGCCCCGAATGTATCTGGTGCGTGTCTGTGTCGCTGCCCACCCTCAGCAGCAATGCAAACCCAGTTGGCATTAGCACAACAAAATTGCACTGCAAAAGGGAAATTTTTGATCAAAATATGTGATATATTGCACATATATAAACATGGTACAAAAGTTATTTAGAAATTCCCTTTGCTTTTAATTCTTATTATAGATTTTTTTAAAACATTTTTTTAAAACAATTCATTTCATTAGTAAGTAGAAGACAGAGAACATCTTACTCTGATGACCAAGAATCTCGTTGAATTCCAGAGGCTTCAATTCAACATCAGTTTTCATCATAGAAGACCATAACTGTGTTGGAAGATAAAGGATTAGATCAAATATAAACCGGTTTCAATCTTTGAAAATTTTTTCATGTCATAAAACATGCAAAAGGACAATAAGACTACCAACAAAAACAAAACAACAATGACAACAAAACACAGCTGGAATATTAATTCTTAAACCAGGCTACCCAGGATTGAAAACGGATCTCCCACTTGCTAGCTGTGTGACCAAGGGCAATTCCTTAAGCCTTCCATGCTTCAATATTCCCATCTGTAAAATGGGGATGATGATAATTGTATTGATACCTACCTATTTCATAGGTTGTTAAGAGGATTAAATAAGTAATTAACGTAAAGGACTTGGTGCAGTGTCTGATACATCATATATGCTAACACCAATATGTGTTAGCTGTGATTAATTGGGGAACTTTAAGTTATTTTTTATTTGTTTAACTTTTAAACATAGTGTGCATAGCAAATTAAAAAAAAACTTTTAGAAAAACTACCTTTTAGAAGGTTGTTAGCAATTTCAGTTTCTAGAGGTGAAACTATTATGACTTCATTCTGATAAACTCTCTGTAATAAGCCTCCAGGTCAAACCAATAAGGCTTCCTGGAGAGCTGTGGCTTGGGTTATCACGTCCTCTGCTTAGAGAGGTAAACAACGAGCATCGTTGCCTGTGGTTTTCGGGGCAGAAGAATAATGGTTGTCCTGAAAAATGGGAGACTTAGGTTGAAATTCTGGTGCCCCTCACACGTTAAAACTCCTAGATCTGGAAAATGGGCTGAGACTATGACGGTTGCGGTCTCTAGGCTCGGCGGGCTGCCTTCAGCTGTGGGGGGCTTGGGGAGGAGAGGACTTGTCGAGGTGTGGAGCAAACACGTGGGAGCTCTGGTCCCAACACAGGTGCTAGCACCTCTGTTGACCTGGCCCCCAGAGCAATCGGCACCCGGAACAGTGGTAGTGACTCTGAACAGACATTGGCTCCAAAGTTCTCCAAGTCCTAGGGTTTAAGGGACAAATTGCCAGGATAGCAGTGGGGAAGGGGACCGTGTGATGGACCAACTAGACAGGTGACCACAGAAGCCCAGGGAGGGTAAGTGGTTTGCTAAGTCCACTCAGGTAACCTGTGATAAAGGTAGGACCCAAGCCCTGGTTTCATAACTTCTCATCAAATATTCTTTCAGTTTCCTTCCAAGTACTTTCAGAAATTTAGAAATTTGGTTAGAGCTCTCCTGATGCCTGTAACTCTTGAGAAGAAATGGAGTTAGATGCACATGTTGCAGACACTGCCCGCATACTCTGTCTCATTCTTCTGGGGCGAGGTGCCTGAGTTTGGGTAGAAGCTACCTGGAAGAGCGGAGATTCAGATAAATCAAGAAATACGTTTGACAACGTGAGGAACATGAAATATGCTTTGGTCCGCTCCTGGTCTCTAGTTATACCACTTTTATTTCTGTGTAGTGACAAAAGCAGAGGACACCAAAGGAAGCTTCCTGCGCTCTTAGCAAGCCATCAGTGTACAGAGGGTGGCTTGGAGCCTGTCTCCCCATAATTAGGGGAGGCAAAGGTGTTCCCAGCGTTGCTTCCTGAGTTATAGAAATGAATATCTTGAGCTTCCCCCTCCAGCAAAGACTGTCTGTTAATACCCAAACTACTTTCAGATTTATTGTGACAAGTGATACAGTACCATGTTCAAGGAAGAATTTTGGGATGCGTGCCTTGGAAACTTTTTTTTTTGTTGCCCATCTGTTTTGCTTGTCGCAATTCCTGTTTGTTTAAGATGTACGGGTGCCAGAAATGTGGAAAGAATGTGTGTAGCGACAAGTGCTATCGAGCCATTTTCACACTGGACTTATGAGAAGCATGTGCTGCCCATCTGTGAAGTTCTCATTTTATGCAAATTTAGAAAATAGATTCTTATGTCATGTTGCCTTAATGCCCAGGGGTAGATTGGAACATACATAAGGAGGAGAGAGACGGGGGAAATGACCTCATGTCCAGTGACAGAGTGGCCTTGCTATGAGTAAAGGAAAGACTGGGGTGCATGTTACTTGTCAAAAAGGGCAAAGGCCGAAGGGAAATCTTCTCCCCAAAAGTGTTGCATGCAGTAAAACTGAATGTCTTTAAGAAGATTGATTTTTTTTAGTCTATGAATGAGATGGTAAGAACCCCTATCTCAAGAAGCTTTGAATGGTAGAGAGAGAGAGAGAGAGAGTACGTGTTTATCCGTGGGTCTTTCCCATCTTCTGGAACATTCTGTGATGAAGGCCTCAGACATTCTCTGGGTTCTAAAGCAGAGCATTTTTAAAGAGGACCTCAGTGTGTGACTATTTCTAAGGGATCGTTCTCTCTGGACCTTTAAGACTGTGATTGGAGTTCTGTTTATCCCCATGCACTGACTTAGTCAACAAGCATGGTCATGTTAAAGTGACCATAAATAAAGGAGGGAAGAGAGTGCTCTTGGAACAGGCCCTGTGACCTTAACGTGGATTTGAGAAGCGACCTGCACACAGACCGCTGTGGGTTATCCTGACACTAGGTGGGGTGAAAGGTCCGCCGTGCTGCCTCCTTGGTATCGCCATGTCCAGGGTGTGGCTGGAGAAGACTCCTCGTGTTTCCTGTCAGCAGGAATATAACTCCTTAAAATTTATCTAAATCCATTCTCAGTCTTCAAGACAAAAACAATAAAAAGCTGAATATAAATGAAATTTTTATATCACTAAGATAGTCACAACTCTAAGAAACAGAATAGTGAAGGGGTCTCAGAAAAGCAGCTGACATGAAGAGGGAGGGTGAGTGGCATCTGGCTGCAAGAGCTGGTGCTCTAAACCCAGAGGAGGGTGGGCTTCACGGGTGTGTGCCCTGGGCAGTCACACAGGCCCCCGCTTAGAAGGGCCCTGAACTTGGTTTAATACTTGCTGTCGCCATCTTGAAGTTCTTAATGATTTTTAAATAGGGTGCCCCCCATGTTCATTTTGCCCTGGACCTCACAAACCATGTAACTGGTCCTGCTGAAGACACATTTGAACAAATATTGGCAAATTCAAGCAGAGCGTGAGCAGGAAAGTTGAGATTGAAAGGTCCAACCTGAACAGGAGGGCCCAGTGTGGCCAAGGGTCTGCTTCCCCCTCGCTCCGTCATCAATATTCTTCATCCTTCAATATGCAGTGGGATCCTGGTGGCTGCAGCCTTGTCCCTCTTATGTGGGCTTCTCGGTACCCGTCCTTACGAGCGTAGGTTCCTCTTCGTCACTCCCAGCTTGGCCTTGGATCACCATCTCTTTTGCTGCTGGTCATTGTCTGGAAATCCTCAACACAGTCCTTTCTGTTGACTGTGGCCCCAGTGGCATGGCAGTGGGATTGGGGGGAATTCCAGGCTTCTGTTAGGTTGTTAAGTTTGAGACGCCTGTTCATAGGCTAGTGGAAGTATAAAATAGGTGGTTAGATGTAAGTACCCAGAACTCAGATAAGTTCAAGGGTCCCATAGTTGAACGTCTTAATATCCACTTCCTTTGCTACACAATGACCCAAATATAGAGCTTAAAGGTTACCCCTCATAAGGACTCAGTGAAATTCTCAGCTAAGGTCCTTCTTCACGTGTCTCGGGAGGCAGAAGCAGAGGGTCACTTTATTCTTTCACTTATGCTTATTTCCCTTTTATGTAATGATAACTAGGTCACTAAATGACAGCAGTGAACGGGGTGGTGGCTGGAGATAGGAGTGAATTGGGGGATGCAAGGAGCAGCTGGAGAAAGCCACACCTGGCTGAGTGTTTGCAGTTGCCAGTCCCCGACTCTGTCACCAGCTGGCTGGGTTTGGCTTGCGATGGACTTGCTGCCTGAGCGTGGGGCAGCTCGCTCAGTGGCTGGCACAGACACCAGCAGCCCTATCAGTCTGTTAAGTCAAAGGCGTGTCCTCAAAAAACCCCCTTCTTCGAACTGAATATAGAGTGAGTCCTCTGGGGGTCACCCAGCTCCTAGGGAGCCCTGGTTATATTCAGAGGCTCTGTCTCCATAAGTGGAAGTTTGTTGCTACTACTGTTCATATTACTCATAGTTGGTTTACCTCATATGCATTGCAGGCTGGAACCAGACTGAGACAGATAATCACAAAGAGAGAAAGGCAGAGACAGACAGAGATAGAGACCTCCCCCACAAGGATTCAGATATGTGTGCCTCTGTGAAACAAAGCAGAAAACGGATGGGAAAGAACGGTCCTTTTTCTGTGTGCACAGAATAAATAGCATGCGTCGGTAACACCAAGTTTAGACTCTGCAGAACACGATTTCTAAAGCCAGGCTCCCATTTTGTTCTACACAACTATTTACAACTTCAGAATGCACCACATTCCATCCGCTTAAACCAACGCCCTAGGAATCATCCTCGATTCTTTCATTTCCAAAAACGTAGTCCATCAGCACATCCTATTGGCTTTGCTTCTAAAATCTCGAAGGTGTGTTCACTGCTCTTCATCTCCATTCTCCTGTCTCTGGTCCAGGCTGCCATCACCTCTTGCCTGGACCTTTGAAAAATCCTCCTAACCGATCTGCTTGCACCCACTTTGCTGACTCCCTAATCCGTTTTCCACACAACAGCCGCAGGATCGTAATCATTTGTGCCTCAGTTTTCTCGTGTGTAAAATGGACGTAGCATTAGCACTTATAAGGTTCTTATGAGGATTACACAAGACGATCAAAGCACTTAGTACAGTGCCTGACAATCAATTCCTTGTTGCTGTTTCCATACTTAAACCATTAAACAGTCTTTCTCTTTTCATCATTTTTTCATCTCTAATCCCCTTATTACATATGCCAGAGACATTTTTACTGGAATGTAAGTCTGATCCTGACAAAAAAAGCTTCCCGTTGCCTGCAGGATAAACTCAGATTTCTTGGCCTGACATGCATGGTCCCTTAGGAGCTCTCCCCTGCCTCCGTCTCTTTCCTCATCTTTCAGCACAATTCCTTCTTCTTGTCCCCATTCCAGGCACACATATAACTGCACCTCTCCACACTTGGGCTGTACCGAACTTCAGTGCCAGTTCCAAAAAGGCACAGTTTACTCCCTCAGTCCAGGTCTTTGCAGATGTCTTTCCATCTGCCTGAAATGCCTTCCTCTCCTGTCTCTCCTCTCCCTCTCCGCAGCGTCCACCAGTGTCTCGAGGCATGTAGAGAACTCCTACTCAGCATTTAGGACTTCACTTAGATAGTGAATTCCTGGTCACCTCCACCTTCCCCTGAACCCAACAAGGCTGAGTTAGCTTTGCCTGTGGTGTGTTCCCATAACATCCTTCATATACATCTATGATAGAATGTATAACAGGATGTGAAAATGGAAATCTTAGCTGAGGTAGAAGAAAACAGAAAACCACATCCCAAATAACATTTACAAAGAGGAAGGGAAAAATGGTTACCTGACTTTTCAACTTCCTCACCTATATCAAGTATAGAAAAGAGTTAAGCATTAGGGATTAGAGAAGGATTGAGGGGACCATTCCTTCGTAGAGGGTTATGCTGTAAATCCAATCTCCTCTACCTAGCGGAGGAGTGGGCAAGGACAGAAGGAAGAATTGCTCACAGCAAAGCATGTCATGAAGGAGGCACACGCACAGGTTCCAGAACCTAGATTCCAGGGTCTGACTCATTGCTTGCTGTGTGACTTTGAAAAAAATCACTAGGGTTAACAAAAAAGGACAAGGTTGACGTAGATCATTTCAATGGTCCTTTCAAGCCCTAACATCCACAATTCTGCTGTTTTGGTTTGGAGAAATTTATCTCAACAGCAACTCTAAACCAGAGGATTAGATGAGGTAGAACAGCTTATTAATTTTTTTCATTTGAGGAGAGAGGGAGAGAGAGAGAGCGAGAGAGAGCTTGAGTTTCCTAGAAGGAAGACCCTTTTAGAGCTGACCCTTCAATTCTGAACATGTTATAGCCAAATACCAATTTGAGCCCAGTCATTTTGCATAGCTTTTCTATCATGAGTGGCTCTTGTCCCCAGGCTGTCTTTTACTGCCAGGAACCCCCCAGTCGTGGGTCGAATGGTGGCCCCCCAAAATGACGCATCCACATTCTCATCACTAGAAATTGTGCGCATGACCTTATTTAGAAAAAGAGTCTTTGCAGATGTAATTAAGTCCAGGAACTCCAGGATTATGGGGGTGGTGGGAGGGCCCTAAATCCATTGACAAGTGTCCTTATAAAAGGTACACAAGGAAAAGAGGAGAAGATCGTGTAAAGACAGGGAAGAGATTAGAAGTAATGCTTGAAGTCACCCAAAGAGGGAAGAGGCAAGGGAGACTTCTCCTCTAGCGCCTCTGGAGATACGTGACTTTGATGACATCTTGATTTTGGACTTCTGACCTTCAGAACTCTGAGGCAATACAATTCAGTTATTTAAAGCCATCCTTCCCCTGCCCCCCATTAGTGGTAATTTGTTACACAGCCCTAGGAAACGAATATACCGCCTGTGATGTTCTTCTGAACAGAGCTTGTATTCTAGAACCGTTACTCACTGTACCGCACCAAAGCTCAGCGCCCTGGTGATGTTCCTTAAGGACCCAGCTAGATGAATATCTATGCCACCCGATAAACCAAGTTTTATCTGCCTGGCTTGACAATTGTGGATAGCATTTTCATTTCTCTGGAGACCTTTCTGCCCCTAAATAAAAGTAATATGATATTTTTATAGTCCTTTGTATTCAAAGCATTTTCAGGAACATTATGTCATTCTTCCTACATGCCCCATTAGATAAATTAGAGATATCATCACCCTCATCTTGAAGGTGATGAAACTGAGTAACGATAGAAGAAGTGACACACCCCAGGACACCCAAACCGTAGGGATGTAGATAAGACTGGTACCCAAGTCTTTGGCTCAGAGGAGTCTAATCTCCTCATTGTCAAAGGACCAATGGAGAGATATCTTGAACACGGTAGCAAATGAACACTTCTCAAATCGTAACAAAGAGGGGACTGTCGATGCTGGTTACTGGCAAAGCTGTTAACTACTAAATAACTAACCCTCTACCAATATTATGAAAGTCCTGTAACTCCCATCTCACTCTGGGGGAAAATCAAATTCTTAACTGTGGTCCGCAGGATCTGGCCCCATCCTCTCGTCTCCCACCTCAACTGCTGCAGTCCTCCCAATTCCGCCTCAGCTCTAAGCACCTCCCCTGGCCTGTCGCTGCTTCCTGGGTTCCCTTGGGACATCTGCCTCATCTTGGCCTGAAATATTCACCCTCCACTTATCCTTACTGCCAGCGACCTGGCTTCCTTCCGGCTTTTCCTAATATATCCCCTTCCCAGTTTGACTCACCACTCTAATTAACATTGAATACTCTCCCCACCCCCAAATCTATTTTTGCTTCCCTGCTTTATTTTTCTGCATATCACTGTGTATTCTACTGATCCCTGAAGGGTGAGTGAGACTACAAAAGGTAAAATTAAAAATGGGGAGGAAAAGACAGTTTTATCCATGAAAACATCATGAACAAAGGAATAGGGGAATAAAAGTCTGGGATCGTCCCAGAGCCAACATAAAAGACCAGCTGTGCACTTTGAAGTTTCTGTGTCACAGGACGTGTGCTGTTCATGGCCAGGGCTCTGCTTCCTGTGCAGGAGGCGGCCAGTCAGGTGGAGCTCCTCGGGCCCTGCCCCGGCCGCATCCAAACCAGAGCATCGATGGCAGCCTGGGCATATCAAAACAGCATCTCTGAATACAAGGTAAATAATGACTTGAGAAGTTCCCTCTCTCTCTCTCTCTCTCTCTCTCTCTCTCTCTCTTTTGTTTTTTAGCAAGGGAAAACAAAATGTATCAGCAGAGTAGACAATCACAGTTTAACTGCCTGAGAGCCTGTGATATAATTAGGAAGTTGGTCCGGGAACCACAGGGCCACTGTCACACCCAGCTGAGAGAGCAAGTGCAACGTGGGGTGGGATTGTACCTCACCCACAGCACCAGACTCACAGGTTCCTCAAAGAGAGGAAAATGAAACATGTTTTTATGACGTGGAGTATGGATACTCTAAACTAAAATTAAGACTTAGTCCAAGTGGTGTGTGTGTACCGGTATGTCTGTGATGTTCAAAATCTTCTCCTCAGGACTTTACACAGAAGTTGAAAGCTGACAGTGAAACCAAAGTGAAAATAAATAGGTTTCTGCCATTCCTAATATGGGTCTGGAAAGAGACATTAATTTCTTGATCACGTGATTGGGGAATAATGACATGAGTCCTTCCTTCTGCCCTCCCATCCCTCCATTTTACCCCTTGGAGAAGAATCCAAGTCATGGTAGAGAGGAAAAGGCACCAGACTGGAGTTGGACCAGTCTCATGGGCTTGGCTCAAAGCCCTGCATTTTTATTTCCAAGGCAAGTGAATTTGGACAAGCCCTTAACCTCTCCCAGCCTCTTTCCTCATCTCAAAATACTACTAATCTCACCTCCCTCCAAGACTTGTAGTAAGAATCCAACTTGACCATGAATACTAAAAAGGATCAGTATTGTATGGCGGACATGTCAGACTACCTGTGTTCAAATTCCCACTCCATCTCAAGATTAGCGTTCAAACTTCTGTAAATTGTTTAAAGTCCCAAACACTCAGTTTTCTCATCTTCAAAGTGGGGATAATAATAGTGCCCTCTTCAGAGTTGTTGTAAGGATTAAAGCAACTCACAAAAAAGCTGCTTAGAACCTGCATAGATAAAACTCAAAACATATAGTAATTACTATAACAATTGTTAAAATTTCTGGTTAACAGTTAACTAAATAGTTGGAATAATTATTTAGATAGGTCTTGGCATGAAGAAGGTGCTCAGGAAATGATAGTGGATAAGCTAAATTTACAACTAGCAACTTCCAGCAGAAAGTGTTTCTTCCCTTTCTTGAGTATTCCAGCCAGAACGAAGTCTACCCACGTGGAATTTCAGTCTCTGTGTCACAGGTCAGGTGCCGGGACACCCGGGCACATGGTGCCGCTCCAGGATTCACGCTGGGGAATAAATACATCGGAGAGGCAGTGCATTGATAAAGATCCACAGTTCTAGAAAGTCCTGGAGAACCCCTTGAATTGCCTCCGAAATGGGGGGTTTGAAGGGACTAATGTATAACTCCCCATCTATAGGCAGTTATTTTACTTGACCCGCCCTATAACTCTGTAGATCGGCCTTGTTACATGTTTACATATGAGGAGAATGTAAAAGTAAATCGCTGTGGATTCAGATTCAGGTTGTCTGACTCTGGAGCCCACATAATGCCCTCTTAGCAGGATAAAACCATGCGCAAGACCAAAGCCCCTGCACTTAAAATGCATATCAGTGTAACTGTGGTAGTTAAGAGAGCTACGTAAGTGATGGAAATTAAGACTGCCGACTGAAAAAAAATCCACCACCTAAAAGTTGAGAATCATGTTGTATTTGGTGGACGTGCTGAGGACTTAAGCCTGGGAGGCAGCCTCTCAGACGGCTCTGAGGGAGCGCTCTGCAGAGCTAAGGGAGCCGCAAGGCTATACAGGAGTTTTTGCAAAAAACAAAAATAAAACCCAGGCAGTCAGAACGTCAAAAGAGGACTGTTAATTAAAGAAAACCAGACTTCTCAAGTTAATGAATTTAGCACTTTTCTATGTATGGGAAGATGCAAGAGTCTGGGCTCATGGAGATCATTCCTTTGATATGCACCTTAACTATCTAGGGCCAGTATCCTGCTTTTCTCCATCCTGAATCGCCTCAGGGTGCACAGTCAGGGCGCTGCAGTGGCCGAAGGCTTGATGTTCGCAACATCATTTGTTTCTGATATGACAGGTCACATTCCTCGTCGGCAACACGAAAATGTGAATATCCCAAGTGGCGGTCTGATTATAAATGGACGATATTCCTGAACCAAGGTTCAAAGGGCAGAGGTCACATGTGGATGGGGTTCAGGATAGGCTTTATTGTGAGCTGATGCTAAATGAGATATTTAATTTCCCTGGGCAGAGCTAAGGGCAGGGGATGGAGAGAGAGAGACAGTCCAGCAGGTAAACAGAATGCCACACCCGGAGTCGGCGAGACCTGTGTTTTCCCTGATCTGCCACTTGGTGGCGCTGTGGCTGGGCAAGTGATTGATCTCTGAGCCCTCCTTTCTCGCAAGGGGTGTGAGATTTGGAGATCATGCAGAGCCAATGTTTCAATAAATGGTGCTACTGTTATAATTTCTCCAGGTAGCTAGAAGTAAGAGGCACGGAGGAGAAAAATATAAGCCCTACTTTAGGGCATACTTAAGAACAGAAATAACACAGAAAAAATAATTGAAATAGTGAAACGAGAAAGAAAGCTTCTCTCTACAAATACAGACATATGAGTGCATGAACATGAACTCAGACACATAACAAAAACACAGAAATACTTCATCGGTGTCTTGGGAGTGGGCGGAGTTGGAGACCATTTGTACTTTTAGGAATCAAAATGATGGTTGCCTTCCATTTTTCCATATCTGGAGACCAACCAGGACAAGAAAAAGACATACCTTCCCCGCCTTCACACTCCTTAGTCAGACATTAGCCAACTCCCAAGAATTGTGGGTTCTGGTCAAGGGGGCTGATCCCAGAACTGTGGCGTGTTTCTCATGACCACAGGACTAAAAAAAAGCACTCCAAAACAAGCGGCAACCCAAAAAAACAACATATTGCCATCCTGCAAAAAAATCTAAGTGTGCTGAAAAAACAACAACATATGGCTGGGTGGGGTGTGACCAAAAGGAATATAGTTATCACGTTTGGAACATTCCTTTTACAGACTTGAGTGAAAAGAAATTTTCTAGGACAGAACATGGAGTAGTCCCAAAGCCTGCCTTTTTTGAAAGCACAATTGAGGACAGGAAAAGCAAAGAAGGATTCGTTCCAGGTGACTTACAGCCGAGAGCCAGGAATGGAATCTCACCCTTGACCCAAGAATCTGCTGAAAAGAACCAAAGCAGACAGAAGAGGAAGAGATAAGGCCAGGCTCACTGCTTTGTAACCAGAGTGCTGTTGAGATTAAAACAGAGAGAGGAATGGAATGTACTTGAACATGCTCATTATCAACACCAGAGCCACAATATACACTGATAATAGCCCTGGGGTGCCGTCATTATGTACCTGGAATCTGGGTTTCATTTGAACAAAACAGAATTAGCTTCAAGTGCAGTGCTCTGCTAGGGATCTCCATTATATAACTGTTGCATAACTCAAGGTGAAGTTACACAGCCAGGCAGCAAGACGACTGGGAAATGAGTTTTCAAACTTTGGGACTTTTGCTGTTTATCTAAACCTGGCCTATTTACCCACTAGTTACACACACCGTGAGTAACCTACGCCTGAGGTCCTCTCTGTAGATTGGTATCTCTATGGGGTCTTTTATTCTTTCAGTAGGAAACTGTAGAGAGACAGTCCAGCAGGTAAACAGAATGCCACACCCGGAGTTGGCTAGACCTGTGTTTTCCCTGTTCTGCCACTTGGTGGTGCTGTGGCTGGGCAAGTGTTTGATCTCTCCTTTGTGCCAGGACTGGAGGCAGAAGAAAGAGGCAGGAGGAAGATTCCTGCCCTCAGTGAGCTCACAGTCTAGGAGGGAAAGGGTTATACGAACAGATCATTAACACGTACTACGCGCAGCGTGATCACAAGTGACCACTACAGTCCAGAGTACATAATAAGGAATGCTGTCTGTTTTAAAGCCGAGCTCACCCTGTGCTTGCCTCCCCTCTCTTGCTCCACCCCAGCTTCTGCTTGGTGGAGTGAAATTACATTTGTCCTTTCAAACTATTTCAACACCTTTTGGTATAAACAGTGTCTTTAAGATATACTCAGTCTGTCCTGGATTAATATCTATTCAGGGAAGTTATCCTACTTTGTTTGGTCTGCTGAAACAAAATACCGCAGACTGGATAATTTGTAAACAACATATATTTATCGCTCACTGTGGGAAGTCCAGGATCCAGGCACCCACACGGATGCCTTCTGGTGAGAGCTGTCTTGCCGGTTCACTGCGCTCTCACATGTTGCAGGAAGTAGGGAGCTTTCTCAGGCTACTTTTATTAGGGCACTGATTCCCTGCACGGGGGTTCTGCCCTCACGCTGTAATCATCTCCCAAAGGCCCCGCCTCCTAATCCATCGTCTTGGGTGTTAGGTCTCCACATGTGAATTTTAGGGGGACACCAGCCTTCAGACCATAGCAGAAGTTGAGTGCAGTCAGTTCTGGCCTCCCTCCCCATCCCACTCCCAGCCCTTCGCCCGTCTTTCTCTCGAGGAGACAGATGATTTGAAAGTGGGAATGGTGGAGGTCGTTGTGAGGGTTCGTACGTAGTCAAGTCTCATTTTGCTCCATCTGATGCCTACTTGTGACGTCTCTGCAAACGATTCCCTGGTGCTCACTGGGTAGCCTATGCTGGATTACTGAGAGGTCACCCCTTTGGACATTGTGGACCCGGCTGTGCCTGAAGCCTGGAGTTCCTGTCATCTGTGGTCTCCAAGTGCCATCCCAGGTCTTCCCCAGGCCCTGGAGTCTCTTAGCATTTTCGCATCCCCCATGGCGGTCCTGGAAATAGCGGGTCTATGAACTGTGGGTGTGAATGAGGCTGTGGGCGCCCCACGGGCTCTCCTGGGTGGACGCCATCCTCAGTCATTCTCAACTACCTCCCATGTGGCACCATCTTCCTCTGAATTTAGGAATCCTCCAGGAGGCTTGACATTTCCTGGGCTTCTGTAATGTAAGGGAAAGCCTCTCTTCTCTGGACTTCCCCCAAACTCTCTGGTTATTTCTAACAACACATCCCCGCAGATTCAGCCCCAAGGCTGGGGGGCCCCGCAGCTGACCAATCATTGCTCTCCGCTTCCTCTCTGTTATTCCTCCATGACACCGGCAGGGTTTCCATCTTCCTGTAGGACAGGAACTGCTCCTCTGTTGTGTCCTTACTTGGGTGGCATTTGCACTCTATTCCCATGAGGCAACATGTTGGAATGGCTACAAAACAAACAAGCAAACAAACAAAAATATCAAATTACTAAAGCAGGAAAATGCATCAGCACGTATTTAAAAAATAAGGCCTTTACAGCAGTGCTGCGATAGATCAGACTTCTTGAGGCAGGAGCTCTACCAATTCTGAAAGGAGACATTTTCCATCCTTGATTTCTGCCCCAAAGCGGCATTTGAAGGTATGTGGAACTATTTACTATTAGTATACCACTTTTTCCCAAGATAATTAGAAAGCACACTGTCCTCTCCAGAAGCCCAGTGCCTCAGCTGCATAAGGATTCTGAAAATTTGAACATCATAATTTTAGTGTTAAAAAAATTGCAGTGGTGCTTCCCTGGTGGCGCAGTGGTTGAGAGTCTGCCTGCTAATGCAGGGGACACAGGTTCGAGCCCTGGTCTGGGAGGATCCCACATGCCGTGGAGCAACTAGGCCCGTGAGCCACAATTACCGAGCCTGCGCGTCTGGAACCTGTGCTCCGCAACAAGAGAGGCCGCCATAGTGAGAGGCCCGCGCACCGCGATGAAGAGTGGCCCCCGCTCGCCACAACTAGAGAAAGCCCTCGCACAGAAATGAAGACCCAACACAGCAAAATAAATAAATTAATTAATAACCTCCTACGCCCAACATCTTAAAAAAAAAATTGCAGTGGTGCAGAAAGTTTTATTTCAGTTATATAAAAGTATAATAGCTGTGTCAGGTTGCAATTTCCAAAGTTTTCTCCTATCATAGTACTCTTCTTCAATATGACCTCGCCTCTTCCCATCAAGATGTGAAATCTAATTCTCCCGCTCTTGAATCTGGGCAGGGTTTTGACTGTTTCTACCAACAGAGTACAGTGGAAGAGACAGTATGTGACTTCCCAGGCAACGTTGTAATAGGCCATGCCTTTTCTGCCTTGTCTGCTGGACCACTTCCATGTAGGATGTCCACTTACCCCAAGGCGCCATGCTATACGGAAGTGAAGCTACATGGTGAGGCCAGAGAGGCACTTTGGTCAGCAGCCTTGGTTTTCAGAGTCATCCCAGCTCAGCACCAGATGCGTAAGTGAACTCGCCTTCAGATAATCTCAGCTCCTGGACATCGGGTCAGCCCCAGCCTTTGAGTCTTCCCTCCTGCCCCCCAAACTCTCTTCACTGTTCCCTATCCTAATTCCTGACCTACAGAATTTGTGAGTATAAAAAAATACGGTTCTTGTAGACAACCCACTTTTCAACAACGAGTTATGTAGCTTTAGTAACTGGAACAATGACTTAACTTATATGATGGTGTATTTGCCTACTTCCAAAGCTGTCTCAGTCGAGGACTTAAGAACCAGACTCTCTTTATTGAATCTAATAGTCAAAAATGAGAATGAACCACTGAATTCCATTTCATCTATTGCGGAAGACAGGAAACACCTTGTGTTTCTGTGAATTGCGTAAACCAGAGTTTGGTGCGTGAACGTTACGTCAAGGTCTGGACAACTTGGTTTGGGGCTAACCAAAGCACATTTTTCTACAATAACTAAAACTAGATGATGCTTGGTGGGGAAGAGGGAGACTATAACTAGCACGAAGTTTTTTCCTCTCAAATAAAGATCTGCAGAAATTACTAGAACTAAGTCTGTATCATGAAGCTAACAATGAGGGACGCATTTATAAAGCAAAATCGGACTCCAATAGTTTGGGCTAGGCTAGAGAGGGAAGAGCAAACTGCATGGAGATTTGAATAAGGTTTCCACCAAATCGAGACCTACCATGTGTTTTTGGGCAGTGAGGGCAGAAGGAAGGCGCTGCCTCTGCGTGGGTGGAACTCGCTCTCTGAAAAGACTCTGGAAACTTATTCCCATCCTCCGGGAATTGGATCCACGTAGATACAACAATTCGAGGATGCTCAAGTCCCTTACATAACACGGCACAGTACAGTCAGCACCCATATCGGCAGGTTCTGCATCTGTGGATACAGAGGACCAACAGCATCCTGAAAACAATCTTCTGAAAGCAGGGAGGGCTTCCCAAGTCGAGTAGGGTCTACTCCTGCTTTCTTTGCTGTGTGTCACTGGGCATTTTTATAGACGTGAACAAGTGAACTGCGGCAGGCCAGGAGTACATGCAATCTTGGGGTTAAGGTATCCTATTCATTCTCTGGTAGGTATGAGCCCTGTGAACTCCTGGGGAACCAGTCCTGATCATAACAGAACTGGTCAGAGGACCCAACCAAAGTCAGTGCTTAATTCATCCCTGTGACGTGAGAGGCCACGGCCATGTCCCTGACCCTGAGGACCTAAAGATGAAGAGGAAATGCAGCAGAGAGTATAAATAAATAATTACCCTAGAAAGTGATTCTTGTGCATATCTTTATGATAACATTTATTACATTGTGTTGAAATTGTCTACATATGTGTCTGTCTCCTTAACTAGGGAAAACATTCTGTCTAACTCATCTTTCTATCCACAGCATCAACATAGATTTTGGCTCGGAGAAGGCACTCAATAAATGCCCTGTGAAAATAATTGAACCTGAGGTAAAAGAGGAGAAGTAAAGGCATCTAGGCGGCATGGAGACTCTGCAAGTCAGAAACATGGGAATTGTCCTGGGCTCCTCTCCCTCCCTCTCAACTCCCACATTGTCCAACTTCTAAGCCCCGATGTCTCTCCCTCCTAATTCCCTCTGCCTTCCCGCCTTCCCTCCTGCTACTGCCTCGAGTGACATCCTGGTCATCTTTTTCCGGGGCTGCTCTAATAGTCTCCTGACTGGCCCCTGCCCTCTGTCTCACCTGCCTCTAATTTGCTGTCATTCACCATGCTGCCACTGGAGAGATGTTTCTAAAAGGCAGATTTGTGTATGTCATTTCGCTGCTTAGACATCTTCAAGATCTTCCCTCTGTCTACAGGATCAAGTCCAAACCACCTTGATTATCATCCAAGACCCTCCGTGATCTGACCTACGGTCACCTTCTTCAAGTTCATGTCCCATGTACATCCACATTCCTCCGTACACTTGATCAAAATGATCCTCTTTCAGCTCCGCCAATGTTGTTGGACATAGATGTTTTTGCACATAGTGTTTTCCTGGCTATGAACCCACTTCCTCCTTCCTCCCCAACCCTATCTTTACTATGTCTGGCAGAGTTCTACATGTCCTTGGGGCCCACTCAGGTGGAGCTGATCACCTTCTTTGTACAGGCATTGCGCCTTTATTCTGTTATAGAGAGAGCACAGCTTCAAGTGTGGGATGGTGGCCACTTGTCTGAAGCTGCTCGGGCTCATATTCCACCTCTAAGGCTTACCAGCAGGGTCATCTTCGCCAAGTGCTTAACGTCTCGTTACCTCCATTTCCTCATTTGTAAAATAAATTCCCCGGGTCTCTGGGAGCTGACGTTTACGGCAGCCCCCATGCCTATCTTGCATTCTGCTAGGGTTTGGCCAGTAGGAGGCTCTGTCAGATTCTTGGAGGTTCAGGGAGAGTGAGGGTAAAATGAGTTCTGGACCTATAATTTCAACATGTATTGGGGGCTGGTTTTTGCATACCGACAAGCAATTCTCAAACACCAGCTGGGTGTCCTCCATTCAGCTCCGTTCTGATGCTATCTACGTGAGGAAAGCCTCAGACCCCACGGGTTAGGGGCCCAGTCCCCCGAAGCTGCCCCTCCAGCCACACTTCAGATGCCAATCGCAAGCCAGGGTCGTTACCTGTGCTTCTGACAGACTAGCTACAGATTGGAGGGTTCAATGACATCCCGCCCAGAATTTGATTAATTTGCTCACAGAGCTCAGAGAAACATTTTACTTACCAGATGACCAGTTTATCATAAAGGGATGTAATTCAGGAACATCCAGATGGAGGGATGCATAAGGCAAGGTACGTGGAAAGAGTACAGAACTTCAGTGCCCTCTCAGAGGGCATCGCTCTCCCCAAATCCCTATGTGTTCCTCAACCCGGAAGCTCCCCGAACCATGTCCTTTTGGGTTTTTATGGAGGCTTCATTACATAAGCACAACTGATTAAATCATTGGCCACTGGTAATTGAACTCAATCTCCAGCCCCTCCCCCTCCCAGGCGGTGAGGGGGGACAGGGCGTGGGGGGCAAGGCTGGGACTGAAAGTCCAAACCCTCTAATCACAGGGTTGGCTCCACTGACAACCAGCCTCATCCTTAGACGGTGGCCAAATCCACTTATTAGCATAACAAAAGTCAACTTTATACTCTCATTCCTTAGGAAATTCCAAGGGCTTTAGGGGTTCTGTGACAGAAATGGGGACAGAGACCAAATACATATTTCTTATTATAAATCACAGTATCCCACCGGGCCATGTATTCTTTTCCCTGCTTCTCCCCTGTCAGGCCCCCTGGCCACAGCTCCTGCAGCAAGACCTTCTCCTACAGCTGCAGTTGTTTCCCAGGTTCCACTACCTTCCTCTGCATTTCTCAGGCTCCCCTCCGGGGCTCCATCTTCCCTTTCTCACACCTTTGTGGGTAGATCCTTCTTTAGACAGTCCTCAAGTTTTCCGTTTGGACCGCCTGTCTCTAACCAGGACCCTGACTGACACATCCCCCCTAGTGGCTGGTGAATGTTGAAATGCTAGGCTTTAAAGACTTTAAGGTTAGGCTGCCCTTCAGCTGTGTGTTCTAGCACGGTACCTGATGCAACATGGTAGAAGTTAAATGTAAATCTCTCCATGAATTAATGAGCCAACGAGTGATTAACACCTTGGAGAACGGTACGGCGGGTAGTCGGGAAAGCCTTCGAAGGGCAGATGATTGCTGAGTTAGGTTTGAAGGACGTTAAGCAGGGACATGCCTTGCCAAGAAAACAGCACGTGCAAAAGTACAAGGCATACAGTGTTTAGGGAACTGCAAGTAATAATTATTACTGGAGCACGAAGCATGTTGGGCTCCTATATAAGCTTTCTTTGGTATAAGTGATTCTGCTGCTACTGCAAAGTTTGAAATCACTGTCTTCTGAGCCAAGCTCCTCACTTTCTAGATAGAGAAAATCATATCTAGTAAAGGAAAAAGCATTGTCCAAGTTCACCGTTGAGCCCTCTGGAGCAGTGTTCACTTATGACGGGGAAGTTCAGGTCTCCACTGTATCTGCTACCTTGAGCGGACTTAAGCCCTGGCACACCACAGAGCGCAAGTGGGGACACTCCAGACCTTGAGGCAAGCACATTAATGGGGCCAAGCTCATTGTTTTGTTAGAGGCATCGCTTGCCAAATGGAGTTGGCTGTGTAGGGAAGGCTTTGGGGCAGAGCCCTTGGGAGGCTAAGGACATCACATTGCAGCAAACAGACACAATCAGGCCACGATTCACCCTGCGTGGTTCCTTTCACCAGAGAGCTGGCCTTGGAGACCACATTTTCAGGGGTGAGTCAGATGGCAGGCGTGTAAGGCATCATCCTGCAGGTCCTCCCGTCGTTGCTGAAGTAGAGCCACAAAAACTGGAGAGTCCACAGCCCAAATGTCAGGAGAGAGACCCCTGGAGGGAGCCACACACTGACACTTACTCTTTGCAACTTCTTTTCTCCGTGTGCTTGCTAGTGACTTGGAGAAAGAGGAAGCAAACGGGATGTCACCAGAATGTGGTAGAAGTGACCATATCCGCTTCCCTCAACTTTGTACAAGTACAAATGTGTGGACATAGGAGGTGCTTTAATGAAAAGCTTACTGAATAAATGAGTGAATGAGTGAATGAATAAATATCCTGTACCTTGTTTTGGAGCTATTTGGATAACTGGCTCTTATGGACTGAATGTTTGTGTCCCCTCTAAATTCCTGTGTTGAAGCCCTAACATGCCGTGTGATAGTATTTGGAGATGCGGCCTTTGGGAGATAATTAGGGAGACAATTAGGGAGATAATTTGGGAGATAATTAGATGAGGCCACGAGGGTGGGCCCTCACGATGGGATTAGTGTCCTTATAAGAAGAGACACCAGAGAGCTTTCTCTCTCTTTCCTACCACATGGACACAAAGAGGTCACCTGAGCACACGGCAGGAAGGCGGCCCCTCTGCAAGCCAGGAAGAGTCCTCACAGAAGCCAACCATGCTGGCACCCTGATCTCAGACTTCTAGCTTCCAGACCTATGAGAAGATAGATTTCTGTTGGCTAAGACACTCGGTCTGTGGTATTTTGTTATGGCGGCCCACGTTGACTAATACCTGGCGATAGCTGCACCGCTTTTGTAGCTATTGGTAAAGAAATGAAATGACTTTCAGTTGCCAAGAAGAAACACTTAGAATCATTTTAAGACTGAGATCCAGTGAGAAAGTTTGCTCTTCTAATGAGGTTCAAATATTAACTCTAACACCTCACAGGCATTGCCATCCAAAGGCTCAGGCCATAATTAAACATTTTTAGTCGTAGTAAAACAAGCCCCCAATCACTTATCCAAAACCCTTGGGGCCAGATCTATTTCAGGGTTCAGAATCTTTTAATTTTAGAAAGATTTGGTGCATATGCCATGCAGTTCCTAATATCCTCAGTGGTTTCTCAGCAACACACCATAACCAAACACACTACTGTTTCTGTAGCAAAACGTATACATATCCCCACTAACTGTGATTAAGACTGTGATTGCATCAGCTCAGTTCAGGTTATGTTTTGACACCAAATACTTTTGCTAAAAACTTACAAAGGCTTTTGATTTTCAGAGCTTTTTGGATTGGATATTGAGGATAAGAGCTTGTGGACCTGTAGTAGTAATAGCTATATATTTGTTCAATGCTTACTGTATGTTAGGGCTCTACTAAGTACTTTATATACATTAGTTTATTTAATCTTTAAAGGAGAGAGACAACTATTAATAGACCCATTCTCCCATGTGCGAACAACTCTCAGAGAGCTTTGTAACATGCCTTCAGCCACGTATCTGCTCCCCTTTTAGCCACTCTTCTGCACTGCCTTCTGCTGTATGGACAGAGAGGCAGAGAAGGCTGGTTTGCCAGGAGGTAGAGAAGATTGAAGAAGACGCAGAGACGAGAGATGGAGAATGAGGAAACACCTTTTAATTCCAGTTTCTGGTTTTAGCACTCCCTGAGGTCTTGCTTATTTCCTGGGTTGAAATGCATCCCTTTTTTCCTTAATAAACAATCAGTTTTTGGTTATTATAGCTTAAGATGGTTTCTATTACTTGCAAACAAATAATCCCAACCAATACCATGTGGGGCAGATGTCATTTACGCAACTTTTATGAATAAGCACATTGAACCTCAGAAAAATTAGGGGACCTAACGCACATACACATGAAAACAGCTAAATCAAACAAAAGGCTTTCTACTGATTAGTAGTCAAGGTAGTTCTCACAGCAACGTTGTCTACCTGATGAGTTCTTTCTACTACATCATGTTGCCTTTTACTACGCAAGAACAAAAACTTTCCAGATGATTAGCTGAATGTTGTATTTGATTAAAGGTACAGTGTTATGAGCTTAGAAGGAATGTTTTCAATGCAGAACAAGTACACATAGGAGAATGACACGCAGGAATGTGGCAAAGTTTCATTATACATGGAACTGAAAAAAATCGACCGAGGTGAATGGGTTGTAATTCTCAGGGTTTGTATGTGTTGGACAGGGGTGGAGGGGGTAGAGAGAACAGCAGGAGTGGGGCTCTTTGTCACTGTGGACAATATCCTCTGAGCGGGCCATTAGCTCAAGGCTATTTCCATAATGAATGGTGACCATATTGCCGATCGCTCCTGGGGTGACCATAGATCTTCTGTGGTTGGTGTAGGTTTTCGTTCCTCTTTGACAGCATAGATGTTCCTTTTATTTATCTGAACTATCTTACACAATATACTACCTAATTCACTACTTGGGAGCATAACATCTAGTAGGCGAGTCACAAAACACACACTTCATTACAGAAGCTGTCCTACGGCCAAAAGAGGTGAAGTGCAAGGCCAAATGTGGTGCTCTGACACAGGTAGGCTCTGGTTTGTTTGTCATGGTCATCCTTAGATGGGAATCTTTTAGCCAAATTGTATACGTGTGTTCAGCAGACAAAGATTTACTAAAGACTTTCTGGTTCAGTTCTACAGGTATTATCCTACTAGTGAAGCTTCTTAAGAAAGTATTCGAAAAAGGACCCCTGTCTGGGTAGGACTCAGGCTTTAGTCCAGCTTTGGCTGTGAATCAACTGTGTGACTTTGAATAAGTTACATAAATTCTCTGGGGTACTGTTTCCTCACCTGGAAAATGAGGAATTTTTTTTTGACAGTTCTTGATCCTCTTATTAGAAATGTAAAAAATGCTTTAAAATTCCCTTTGGAGGAAAAAAAATCTCTTAAAGGTTAACATAAATTCTACTACCAGTGAGCAAAAAATATAGGTCATGTAACTAAGACGTATAGATCGAAAGGACATCTTTCTTCCTTCCTTCTTTTCTTCCTTCCTTCCTTCCATTCTGGCTGCATTGGGTCTTCGTTGCTGCACGCGGGCTTTCTCTAGTTGCGGCGAGCGGGGGCTACTCTTTGTTGCGATGTGCGGGCTTCTCATTGCGGTGGCTTCTCGTTGCGGAGCACGGGTTCTAGGTGCTTGGGCTTCAGTAGTTGTGGCACACGGGTTCAGTAGTTGTGCCTCGTGGGCTCTAGAGCGCAGGCTCAGTAGTTGTGTCTCCAGGGCTTAGTTGTTCCGCGGCATGTGGGATCTTCCCGGATCAGGGAATCGAACCCATGTCCCCTGCATTGGCAGGCAGATTCTCAACCACTATGCCACCAGGGAAATCCCCCAAAGGACGTATTTCTTAAAAGGAAAAAAAACAAAACAAAACCGTAATGCACAATATTTACCACTACTTAAATCATCCAGTTGAAATCTTTATTTGTCACTAATGAAAAAGTACAACATAGATGGTTACCTCTACTGTGAAGAGCAGAAATGACTGGGGCTGGGGAAAGGATGAAGAAGGTCCGTTCTGCTGGAGCTTTGCAAGTTTCACATGTACAGCACCAGCTCTCACTAAATCAGCTCCTTTGGGTCAGTCATTAGACAGATGATTCTAAATTTCTCTCCAAATTTCTAAGCTCGGAAACTTTAGAGTCCTTGAAACCCTTTAAGTATAAAGAATTTAGTAAGTTTAGTAGAAGAGGCACAGATTTAGTAGACTAAATCCATTTTTAAACTCTGGGCACAGGACAAGTCAGTGAATTTCTCTGAAGACCACTTTTCTCCAATAGAAACTCTTGGGGAAATAGTTTCAGGATCACAAAACTACTGTGTGCAGCTAATTGGATAACATGTGAAAGGGCTGAAAATTTTCAGAGATTTTGCTGTGACTTCTTTTTAATTGATGCCTAACCCTTACAACTGCCATCTAGTGGCCACTTTCTAGTAATTACCTGCCTCAGATTCCTTGGGCTCCTGAAATCCACAGCAAACCTGCATCACAAATGGGACTTGAGTGCAGTTTCAATCCATTCCTCACACCAGTAAATGCCAGTTATAACCCAAATTATTCTAGTTAAATGTTCAAAGAGAACGATCTCATTAGAAGTATTAGGCCTTTGTTGGCTAGTTAGCCTTCTTTAAGTAATGGTATGAGATTTTTTGGGGGGGAATTACTTTTCCCCTGAGAGATCTACACCGGGAATGTGATCCAAGCTGGAATTTGGGTCTTGACCAGGTGACCAGAAGACTGAAAATGGTGGAGTCTGGACATGACAGTGAAAACTTCTCCTGTTTCTTGGACCCACAAGGCTACTTGTTACGTCTCATTTGCTGTGTCTGACTCTCCAGTTTTCCCATCAGGTTTTTAAGGGCTCCATATACTTCGAATCAAAATCGAATGTGTATGTGTATGTGAGGCAGATTTTATTTTGTTCTTTGCAACCAAAGGGCCTTAACTTACGTATTAAGAACCAGAGCGTACAAGGCAGCTGCGGTGTTATCTGCAGCAAAACAATGTCCGTAAGAGCTGCCATTATGACTCTTATGATCGGCTACATGCCAGGTTAACATTTTACCTTGTACTATTTATTTAATTATCACCACCTTCCTTTTAGCTGTTATCATGAATCCTCATTTTAAAGATAGTGAAAGTACAGTTGAACGAAATGAGGTAACTTGCCTAAGCACACAGTTAATAAAAGGCGGAGTCAGGGTAACTTCCAGCCGCTTTTGGTGACCAGCACAAAGAATAAGGAGGCTACTTGTTTTCTGTAATCTGTAACTTGGACAGTTCATTTCTCTGGATGCAGCCTGGGAATGTTAGTAGTTACATCACATGGTGAGCTTAATTGAATTTGTTACCCCAAACCCTACATTATCTTTCATTTGAATTGCTATCAAGCACTTTCCTGTCGTTTAGAAGAATTTATCTACCAATAACTCATCGAAACAAAGAAATCCCCGAGTGAAAATATATGAAGTCTGAGTCAGAAATCTCAGAGTTTTTTGACCTTTTGATTGCTAACTCCATTAAAATGGATCCTGTCCTACCTTCTAGCCTGTCTAAGGTCTAAGAAGAAAATGACACTTTTTAATTCTGAGGCTCTTTCCTTTCCTCTTCTCATCAGGAACAGAGATCATGGCCATAAAGATCCTTAGGAGAAAACAGAGTAAAATTATTCATTTATTGAACAAATGTTAATTAAGCTATAATAAATGTCTGAGTAAATCAGTGAAGACCTCAAGCCCCTCCGGACCGTCAACTCCACAGAGAGCCCCTCTGCCTTCATTTCTCCCTGATCTGCTCCCAGTGCCCAGGAAAGACTGCCTGTCCTACAGGAAAGGCTCTGATGAAGGGAGCATGAAGTCGGCGGCACAGACTTTTCTCTGTGTAAAGCCAGTTGGCACCTACAGGGATTGAAACCTGCCGTCAGCTCATGAGCACAGCCCTGTGACTAACTGAGCCAACTGGACATTCCAACACTCATGCTCTACCAGGTGAAGCGGCTCTCTGTGGCCTGAAAAACCTGACCATGCCCTCCTCAGGGACCCCGATTACCTACAAGGGAAGATCTGTGAGTGACTGCAGTGACCCAAGATCCATGGCCATCCCGGGAGCAGCAAGTACTACTGTCATCGTTCATTTGGAGCCAACAAGGAGTGGATGACAAACCCAAGGGTCTAGCTTTACATCGACAAAGTCTCTGGGACCAAAAACCCATTATCTTGATACCATGTAGTTTTCAGAGACAGCATTTGCATGTCAGCAATAAGACCTGGTGTCAGGGCCCCTCCCCAGGTACCTAACTTGTCACCAAGCCTGATAAGAGGAAGCATGCTTTTTCCTAGTTTTTAGCACAGTAACCACCAAACAAAATTGCTAATGAAGAAAAAAAATGCCTTTGCTTGTGGCTTAATACATATTTCCTTTTCTCTCAAAGGCTTGCACATTTCAAGTGTAATCTGCTCTTTGGGGACACGTTCTCCCTAGAAGAGTCTAGTGGTGAAGAGCCTCAGCTTCAACCAGGAGGACCCTTTTCTAATTGCATCATGTTGAATAAGTTACTTAAATTCCCTGAGACCAGATTTCTTATCATTAAGTGGAAATACTAATAGCCCTACCTGTAAGGTTGTTGGGAATATTTAAACAAGATTATATATACGTGTGTGTGTGTGTGTGTGTGTGTGTGTGTGTATAAAATGCTTAGCACAAAACCTAACCTAGTTAATGCTCAATACAGTTAAATATTACGATTACTAAATGAACTAATAAATATACACATGCCCAGTACAGCTTGGTGGTTAACAAATGTTAGGATAATATTTGTAAACTGTGGGGCACTATTCATATGTCAGGTCTGAATATTATTAGCACTTGCCTTAGTGATGAAGCTTTCAGTTCAGTCATGGTCCAGTAAGAGATGAGTCAGAAGGAAAATTAGGGCACACAGCAGATGGCTTTCCCAAGCATATGACCTATTCAGTCTTGAAAATCAGCCCAGGCACTGGTCAACTGCAGTCCTTGGGTATTTTGCATTTGAATCGCTATCAGATATTTTCCTCTCTTTCCATCCGTGCTAAAAGGAATGACCTTTCTTCTTTAAAACACAGAACACTCCAAGGAAAGCATTAGAAGGAGAAAGTTCAAATCTGGCCTTTGACCTTACCCTCCCCTAGAATCATTCTCCTTCCTACTGCCTGCAGTGCAATCTGGTCCATGGGAATGCATTAGAGCTCACACCTGGGTGAAGTCCCCTTTCTTTAGTTTCTCTCAGGATGTCTAAACGTGGCTGAGCTGTTTAAGAACTTGACTGCCTGCCGATGGTTCTTGAACCCAGTGACAATGAAGCTGTGTGTTTCACATGACAAAAGACCTTTTGCTTCTCTTTCCTGATTGTTTTCATTTGTTGTTTTGGCTCCCTCTTGCTGGACACTGCAGGCATCAGATAATAAGCAGAGCTCTCAACTGACAGGTCTGGGGTGCAGCAAAATGGGCCAGAGCTGAGGAAAAGGCACTGCTAGGGTGGGCTCGGTAATTATGTGGTGTTAGAGCACGCTTTTGATCCTATTTGAACATGTCTAATCTAATGAACTCTTGAAATTCTTTTCAAGGATGCATACTAGAACTCTACTTCAGCAGTTCCTAAAGCATGGCTTGTGCATCTCTGGAGGCCCCTGAGACTCTGGGCTTCCCTGAGGCCAAAACAACTGTCGTAAGAATGCCAGGATATTACGGGACCTTTTTTACTGGGTTGACATTTGCACTAATGGCACAAAAACAATAGTGGGCATAACTCTGTGAATCAAAAGAGTGGTATCTAACTGTACTTCTTATTTGCCATTGTGTTCTTTAACCTCACACACTGTCAGTAAAAAAAAAGAAAATATCAGTTTTACTTAAAAATGCCCTTAAAGAAGCAGTAAAAAGTATTCATTTTATTAAACCAAAATTTTTGAGTACATGGAACACCATTTTTACTTAAAAGAATAACCGAGAGCTTCCCTGGTGGCGCAGTGGTTGGGAGTCCGCCTGCCGATGCAGGGGACACGGGTTCGTGCCCCGGTCCGGGAAGATCCCACATGCCGTGGAGCGGCTGGGCCCGTGCGCCATGGCCGCTGAGCCTGCGCGTCCGGAGCCTGTGCTCCGCAACGGGAGAGGCCACGACGGTGCGAGGCCCGCGTACCGCAAAAAAAAAAAAAAAGAATAACCGACAAACGATGGTTATACAGACTCGGACATCTGGCAGGCAGTTTCTTAAAAAAACTGAACGAAATAAAATCTATGGCTTGAAGGAAAATGACTCACAGTATTTATTGCCAGTGGTAAAGTTTGAACTTTCAGATGAAAATTAGAATTGTTGAAAACTTGAATTCACCACTGTGGGTGTGACAACTTCTTACTACTTACAGAATTTTCGGATGAGATAGGCGGTGGTATTAACAAACATGAGTTTTTGATATTGCATAATAAAATCTGTGAACATTTGGAAAATTTGCATAACTCAGTGAAGCAATACTTTCCAAATGACCAAAGCATGATGTTTAAAGTGGTTTCTGATCCCACACTGCAGCCAATCTTTAAGAAACTGCCTTTGGACAGGGATAAAGACACAGGCATAGAGAATGGACTTGAGGACACGGGGAGGGGGAAGGGTAAGCTGGGACGAAGTGAGAGAGCGGCATGGACATATATACACTACCAAACGTAAAATAGATAGCTAGTGGGAAGCAGCTGCATAGCACAGGGAGATCAGCTTGGTGCTTTGTGACCACCTAGAGGGGTGGGATAGGGAGGGTGGGAGGGAGACGCAAGAGGGAGGGGTTATGGGAATATACGTATGCATATAGCTGATTCACTTTGTTATACAGCAGAAAGTAACACAACACTGTAAAGCAATTATACTCCAATAAAGATGTTAAGAAAAAAACTGCCTTTCAACGAGTTTTGGTATAGTTTCAAAGAATATTCAAATCACCTAAAAATGCTATTAAAATACACCTTCGTTTTCCAACTATACATCTGTGTGAGGCTGAATTTTCTTCATACACTTCAAGCCAAGCAACATCTCAACAGATTGATGTGCCAAAGCAGATAGGAGAATCCAGCTGTCTTCTATGAAGCCAGACATGAAAGACATTTGCAAAAATATAGAACAATGCCAAATTTGTCACTCCATATAGCTATTTTTCATCAAAATGTCATTTATACTAAGTATGTTGTTATGCTATATAGTGTTTTTATGATATATTTTTAATATACTCCAGTTTCAACTTTTTCTATGGTAGATTTCGATAGGCAAAATTAACATAAAGCTCTTTGGGGTTCTCCATAATTTTTAAGAGGGTAGATGGGTCTTGAGACCACAAAGCTTGAGAAATACTGCTCTACTTGTCTGGAAAACCTGAGATATTAAACAGCCATTAAATGGGAACTAAAGCCCCATTGCCTGCAGTGACAACCTTACTACGGCAGCCATCCTTCTGTTGGCTTTCCCTCCCAGGGTGCCCCTCCCTCACTCTTGCTTCCTGGGATCCCCTCCCAAATACACTGCCTGCACCCACATCCGAGTCCCAGGCTCTGAGATAACCTAAAACTCTAGGCTTACTACGTGCGGGCACCGTGCCAATAGCCGAGGATGTAATACTGAACAAAGCTGGGTTGTACCGAGCGGTTGAATCTCCACTATGTTGATGATGTGTAGCTACCGAGTGATTTTAGGCAGATGTTTTTTTTTTTTTCATCTTGCAATGTATCATCTACAGTGCAGGGGTACACGACATCTGCAGTGTATCATTTTTTCATTTTACAGTGAGTTTTTTTTTCATTTTGTGGAGTATCATCTATTCCAATGAATGTATATGATCGCTATATACAGAAACCTAGCACTCAGGTACTGTATGTCCACAGAAAGAAATAGAACATTAGCAGTGCCTTAGAAAACCCCTGTGCGCCCCTCTCTTGCATTAACTGATTTACTTTTGAACAGGTCATTGTGGGAGTAGGATAGCTAATGTATTGGAAGAGGATTCTTAGTATAGTTGGGACCAACAAACACCCACTCATATTTCAAGTCTTGGCTGTAGCATCACTTTTCTGTAAAGTCTTTCCTGATCCCCAGGTTGAATTCCTTCCTAGCTGTCCTTGATGAACTCTACATGTTATCGCGGCAGTTAAAATCCTTTACAGCACTTATTGACTCTGCTTTTCTAAAAAACAGTTATATTGAGATATAATCTACATACAATTTAATTGAAATATAATTTACCTTCACCCATTTAAAGCGTACCATTTCACCAGTTTTTAGTATGTTCACAGATATGTGCAACCATCACCACAATCAATTTTAGAACATTTTCATCACCTTAAAAAGCTTTATCCTTTAGTTATTAACCCTTCCTATGATCAACCCCTCCTGTCTCTTCAACCCCTGTCCCTACCCAGCCCCAAGCAACCACTAATCTACTTTCTGTCTCTATTGATTTCCCTATTCTAGACTTTCATATGAATGGGATCATATAATATATGGACTCTTGTAACCGACTTCTTTCACTTAGTATAATGTTCTCAAAATTCATCCAAGTTGTAGCATGTATCAGGACTTCCTTTCTTTTAATGGCTGAACAATATTCCACTGTATGGATGTGGCCCATTTTGTTCATCCGTTCATCCACTGATGTGCATTTGGGTTGTTTCCACCTTTTGGCTATCGTGAGTACTTCTGCCATAAACATTCATGTATAAGTTTTTGTGTAGACGTATGTCTTTAATTCTCTTGAGTACACACTTTGAAGTAGAATCTGCTGGGTCATGTGGTAGCTCTATGTTTAATCATTTTCCAACATGTCTGCGCCATTTTAAGTCCCACCAGCAGTGCATAAATGTTCCAGTTTCTCCACATCTTCATCCACACATGGATTGTCTGGCTTTCTGAGAATAGTTACTTGGTGGGTATATGATTGCCTTTTCAAAAAGACTGTGAACTCCTGGAAAACTGGAATCAAATCTTATTCATCTTTACATTTTCACCAGCTAACACTGCCTGGTACCTGGTAGGCACTCCATCTGTTTAGTGGTCGAGTGAGCCCAGCAAAGAGAAGTTGAGGAGGTGAATGAAGGCAATTATTATGGGCTATTAGAGAAGGATATTGGGGGCGGGGTGGAAGCAATAGACCTTAGTGACTGGCAATGGGAGGACAGGGGTGGGCATGGATTCATTTCATTCTCACTCTCACAACAGTGTGACTGGAGGAGACACCCTCTGCCGGATCCAGCATAGAGCCCATGTTTCTAACGATGCCCAGAGACCCGTCTAGTCTGGGGAGCCTAGTGTAAGATATTGACTCTGCCTCAGCTCCCTCATCTGCACAATTAACTTGTTAAAATTGTGGAACACTCAGTTTACTTTGTGTCATACATTCTTCTCTTTTGACTTTGATACTTAAATGGTTATGAGGCATGGGTATA
The DNA here is from genome assembly GCF_011762595.2 of Tursiops truncatus. Classification (NCBI taxonomy): domain Eukaryota; kingdom Metazoa; phylum Chordata; class Mammalia; order Artiodactyla; family Delphinidae; genus Tursiops; species Tursiops truncatus. The sequence goes on along the minus strand of NC_047050.1, from coordinate 10,333,158 downwards.
TTTATCCTCACTTTGGAAAAAACCGAAACCGAAACTCAAAGGCTTCACTTCTAAATAATGGTAGAGCTAAAACTCTACCTGAAGTTTCTTGACCTTGAGTAATAGGAGTTCTTTCTCTGACATCAGGATACCTGTGGATGACCTCTAAAGGTGGCTTTTTTTTTTTTTTTTTGCGGTACGCGGGCCTCTCACTGTTGTGGCCTCTCCCGTTGCGCAGCACAAGCTCTGGACGCGCAGGCTCAGCAGCCATGGCTCACCGGCCCAGCCGCTCCGCGGCATGTGCGATCCACCCGGACCGGGACACGAACCCGCGTCCCCTGCACCGGCAGGCGGACTCCCAACCACTGCGCCACCAGGGGAGCCCCAAAGGTGCCTTTTTTGAACTCTGTATGTGAACTCAGGGCCCTGCAATCAGAACTGGCTATAAAGTATTGCTTACGGAAATTCCCTTTTATGTCAAGTGCTGTGCTTTAAGTAGTGTCTTTTCATATCCATAATTTTGGCCTTTTCTAAGGAGAAGGTTTCAATCTTTAATCATCCATTCAAGAAGGAAGTCTGTGGTGTAGGTTAAGAACGTGGACTCTGCAGTCAGACAGACATAAGCTATATCTTGTGGACTTTCTCAATTGTAGATCTGGTGTTTCTGAGGGAAATTCACATTCTGAAGAATTTTTGGAAAGGGATCATCAAAACAGCAAGTTATGTGTAAATAACTGTGCGTGAGAAATAGATGAAGGAACTGAAAACTGTTACTTTGGGGGAAAAAGAGGGACATAACTGTTGTGAAATGATAGAGAATATATCTGGTAATGAAGAATGTTCTGTTATGTTCTAAACATAACTAGGGTGAACAAATAAGAGATCACAGAAAAGTGGGATTTAATTGACTAGAAGAAAACATGTTATAATAGAGTATTCAAAGATGGAATGGTTGGCCTGATGATACACTGAGCTCCAAATCCATGGACATAGTTAGGTAACCAATATCTCCCTGCCCCTATTAAGGATGCTGTGTCATGGGTTCTGCCTTTCCGGGAAAGGAGCTCCGATATCCAGAGATCTCCTTCAGATCTCAGGTCCTCCGTGTCTCAGTACAGTGTGTACTTTTGATAATGTGAACTGGGTTTATATTCTCTGTTTTTCAGTACAATATTTGTCTTGCAAGCTAGTTCTCTCCCCTACCTCTTTTCTGTTAATTTTACATAATTCTAGTCACCCAGGCTTAAAAAGTAAATTGATTTGAATTGTTTTCCTTTCTCCTTTTCTCCTTCTGTTTTTCTTCTTTCCCCGAGCCCAAGTGATTACTAAATTCTATCCATTTTACCTCTGTTTTCTCTTTTCCATTCCTAATTCAGTGCTGTAAGGTACCCTCTCTACTGGTTACCCCACCTCTAGGCTTTCTCCTCTGCTCTTCATCCTGTTCATATGCCAGAGAGACATACGTGGTGGCTTTACTAACTTTCCTAAAACACCGCTCTAGCAGTCTCAAACTCACTTTCTTACTCACAATTTCATTGACTCCATTGACCACAGAAAGCCTTTTCTTTAGAGCCCAATATCCCATTAGTGCCCAAGACTTATTTATGCTTCAGGTCAACTGGCCACTTATTAGTCCTCCGTATTTGCAGTTCCATGATGGAATGCCCTGGACTCTCATTTCTCTCCACTGAAACCTTAGCCGTCTTCAAAGCCTAGGTTAAATATCACTGCTGTACAATGTCCTCACTCCTTTCCTGAATTCTTAGCTTGCTGGGACTTCTTTTGCCTCTGAAATTCTAGAATCCTTATTTATATTTCTTCTACTTAACCTTCTATTGGTAAATGCTATTCTTGTTTTCTCCCACTGGTAGCCTTGAGAACAAAGACTTTAATTTCCTCCTTCTGGGTATAATAGCCTAAGTACAATAGTTGCTTGATAAATATTGAAGGAAATAATTGCTGATTAAATAAGTGAACAAACATTTAAGGAAAATTGTTTAATAAATAGTTAAGGTGGGCTTCCCTGGTGGCGCAGTGGTTGAGAGTCCGCCTGCCGATGCAGGGGACACGGGTTCGTGCCCTGGTCCGGGAAGATCCCACATGCCGCGGAGCGGCTGGGCCCGTGAGCCATGGCCGCTGAGCCTGCGCGTCCGGAGCCTGTGCTCCACAACGGGAGAGGCCACAACAGTGAGAGGCCCGCGTACCACAAAAAAAAAAAAAAAAAAAGTTAAGGTAACAGTCGCTGATTAAATAAGTAAACAAATACACAGGTGATTTTTACTACGAATCATCTTTATAAAAACAATGTGAAGGGGGCGGTAGTGCCATGGGGGCTCCTTATTTTCTGTGGGAGCCTCCAACCATTACTCAGTGGCCTACTTGTGTCATTGCTCATAAAATGAACAGCACAGGAAAGTGGCAATGACTCACCCAGGGAAACAGTTCTAAGCATTTGTTGTACGGAAAACTTGTAGGAGCATAATCCTTTCATATTAAAGGAAGCTCATCATAAACTCCCATGTCCTAAGCACCTTTCTTAACAATAAAAACAAAAGCAATCTAGCAACTTAAAACCAAGGACGTTAATAACCTTGTGTTCCCTTATAATAGGCTACAGGTTAGACGGCATCTTCAGCTGTGGGCCCTTTGTGGGAGATGGTTCTACCATCGAAGCCTCAGGGTCTCCCAGGGCCATTTCAGATTATTGCATTTCTCTCCCCACAGAAGCCCAACGTGCGCCTAAATAGAAACCTTTTGTATTTTACCCTCGTTCTTTGTAGCACTTGGTGGTAACTGTGCCAGGCAGACTGTGCTGATTTGGAATTAACACTAATATAAAGGAGCAAGATAAGGAGAGAGAAACTTCTTCAGACCAATCTTTACATACACAAGACTGGTGTTCTCACTGTAAAGCCTAAGGGGGTTAAATTTTTATAAATAAGAAAGTCATGGGGTTTCAAATTTGGAATTTTCACCATTCTAGTTCCTGATGATGACGATGAAATATTTTGTGTTCCAGATAAGGCATGGGTTTCTATTCCATTCCCTCAGTTTAAACATACACTAGAACTTTATTTTATGTAATATTCTCAGAGAAGCGAGCATTTTAAACAATTTGTCGTTATTTCTATGTTTAATCTTTGGTAGAAGGATGGTTCCAGAATCTTTGCTTATTTGCTTTATAAATTGTTATTTAATCTCAATGTGATCACTTTTACCTTGAAGGGTGTTACCGGTGAAACACGTTAGTAATTTTTTCTATTTCTTCCCTATGATAACTTTCAAATTACAGCATAAATATTATGCACATGCAGTTTCCTTCTCTGTGGTGTTATTAATTAGAGATATTAAGGAAAAGATTGTGTCAGACTCTTCCGAGTATGTTTCCTCAACCCATCTTTGTTTGTCAGTTGGGTTGGTCGCTAGATGGCAGCAGCCGCTAAGGTGGTGAGAGAAAAATCCTTTTGCTAAAATCTGCACTGCCAACCCCTGGCAAGAGTTATCATTATCATCACTCTGATGTTTTAATTTTTAAGAATAGCCAATAAACAGAAGGAGAATATTGCTGCCTGAATGTATTGTAATTATAGGCATATATTTTAAAACAAAATATTTCCAGTTTTAATATTTATGTGTAGGTAGTTTTTATTGCTTTGGGACAATTTATAAATGATTAGCTGAATCTCTAGCTGTAAAGACTCTATCATCACTGAAAAAGTAGCTGATATGAGTTGCCAAAATAATTCAAGCCCAAAAATGTTCTCGTGTATTGAATTTGTCAAGTAACTCAGTCTTCCTCTTCTTCCTAAAGTGGTTCCTCAATCCTGGAGACTACTTGAGTTTTACCCCCCTCTGCAGTCCTCTGGCTTACTGCGGGGAGGAACTGAACTGGGTCGGCCGTGTTGACATGCACATTCAGATGACGACACAGTGTGCACACACCATGAGCACACCACGTGCACACACCATGACCCCTCTATTTCCATACAAACTTTGCTCACTGTGGACCAAAGGGATCTGATTCATCTAAGAGCCCTAGGCTAGAATTAGTTACTTCTAGAAATTTATATAAGGACAAACCTTTCCATATTCATGAATGACTTCCCATGTCCCCAAGATTTCCTGGAATTGTCATCTCAGATTTCTCTCTTATCTTAGGGAACCGTGTCCACAGGTGAGGTTACTCAATCACTCACCCCAGAGGATATACTTCAACAGTGTTTCCCACCAGTCTCCTTCCTGAGCACTTTGATTCTGTCAGTCTGATATCCTCATAAGGCCATGCTCAGCCTTTCCTCTTTGCCTTTTGCTTTTGCTTGAGCTCTTCCCCCACCTGGATACCTCATCTCTTCCCTCCACCAATGCAAAGTCAGACGTTTCTTCAAGACTCACCTCCTCATGACACCTGCTCTGCCTCCCCCAATCTGATATTTTATTTTGTCTTGATTCTCATAGAACTTAGATTCTGTATTAGAATACACAATCTAGCACATTGGTCAACAATTCAACACATATTTCACAAGTACCTAGTGTCTCCAGGTACTATTCTGAGCGATGAAAACAGAGCAGTGAGTAAGAGAGACATAGCTCTCTCCTCACAGGGCTGAGGGTCTAGTGGGAAACAGTGTAAAATGTAATTTACATGGAACAGAAGAGAGAGCCCAGAAATATACCCTCATGACTACAGTTAGTTGATCTTTGACAAAGAAGAACAGGAAATACAGTGGAGCAAAGATCATCTCTTCAACAAGTAGTGCTGCATGCAACTAAGAGTTTGTGTGCTGCAACTAAAGTTCGCGTGCCACAACTAAGGAGCCAGTGAGCCGCAACTAAGGAGCCTGTGAGCCGCAACTAAGGAGCCCGCCTGCTGCAACTAAGACCGAGCACAACCAAATAAATAAATATTTAAAAAAAATAGTGCTTGAACCACTGGACTTCCACTTGAAAAAAAAGTGAATCTAGACACAGACCTTATACGCTTCGCAAAAACAACTCAAAATGGATCATAAATCGAAAAGTGAAATGCAAAACTATAAACTCTTAGAAGATAGCATGAGAGAAAACTTGGGTATGGTGATACCTTTTTAGAAACAACTCCATGAAAGAAATAATCGATAAGCTGGAGTTCATTAAGTTAAAAATTTCTGCTCTGCGAAAGACAATATCAAGAAAATGAGAAGACAAACCACAGACTGGGAGAACATATTTGCAAAAGACGCATCTGACAAAAGACTGGTATCCAAAATATACCAAGAACTCTTAAAATTCAAAACTAAGACAACGAACAACACAATTTAAAAAATGGTCAAGACACCTGAACATACACCTCACTAAAGAAGAGATACAGATGGCAAATAAACACATGAAAAGATGTTCCGTATCAGGGAAATGCCAGTTAGAACAGCAAGGACGCACCAGCACACACCTTTCTGAATGGCGAAAATCTGGAACCCCGACAACACCGGATGCTGACAGGGATGTGGAGCAACAGGAATTCTCACCCACTGCTGGTGGGAACGCAAACTGCACACAACCTGATGGTTTCTTACAGAACTAGACAGACTTTTACCATATGACTCAGCAACCACACTCCTTGGCATTGACCCAAAGGATGTGAAAATTTATGTCCACACAGATACCTGCCCATGGATGTTCATAGCAGCTTTATCCATAAATGCCCAAACTTGGAAGCAACTAAGACGTTCTTCAGTAGATAAATGGATAAATAAGCTGTCATACATCCAGACAATGGAATATTATTTAACACTGAAAAGAAATGAGCTACCAAGCCATGAAAAGACATGGAGGAAACTTCAATGCAAATTACTGAGTGACAGAAGCCAATCTGAAAATACTACATACTATATGATTCAAATTATATGACATTCTGGAGAAGGCAAAAGTATGGAGATAACAAAAAGATCAGTGGTTGCCGGGCTAGGGGAGATAAATAGGCAGAGCACAGAAGTTTCTAGGGCAGCAAAAATGAGCTGTAGGTTACAGTAATGGATATAAGCCATTAAGTTCTTGTCCAAACCCATAGAATGTGCAACACCAAGAGTGAACCCTAAGGTACACTATGGACTTCAGATGATTATGATGTGTCAACATAGGTTCATCCTTGGTAAAAAATGTATCATTCCGGTGAATGATATTGACAAGGGGGGAAGCTGTGCATATGTGAGGACAGGGAATATGTGGGAAATCTTATACCTTCCTCTCAATTTTGTTGTAAACCTAAAACTGCTCTAAAAAGTAAAGTCTTGAAAGTAATTTACACATAGCGTAAGTTAGGGGAAATCAAGGCTGCTATGGCTGATCTAGGCCGGAGCTTATAGCAGGCCTCTCTGAGGAAGGTATACAGAGTAGACACCTGAAAGAAAAGTAGAAGGCAGCCAGATGACTGAAACAGTTAAAAAAAAAAAAAAGAGTAGAGTTCAAGGGAGAGGAAACAGTATGTAGAATGGGCTAGGGGAGGACAGACCAGGACACAGCAAACTACTGAAAAGCAGCCAGTGTGGGACAGCATAGTGGGTTTCTTAGGAACGTGGGAGGGCGTAAAAAAAACTGATGAATTTATCCCAAGGACAGTAGGATGCCTTGGGATTGATATGGTTGCTTTTTTTTTTTTTTTTTTTTTGCGGTACGCGGGCCTCTCACTGTTGCGGCCTCTGCCGTTGCGGAGCACAGGCTCCGGACGCGCAGGCTCAGCGGCCATGGCTCACGGGCCCAGCCGCTCCACGGCATGTGGGATCTTCCCGGACCGGGGCACGAACCCGTGTCCCCTGCATCGGTAGGCGGACTCCCAACCACTGCGCCACCAGGGAAGCCCGATGTGGTTGGTTTATGAAGGAAGGCTTTGTCCTAAAGTACAAAGAATAGACGACAGGCAAATAAGCAATAACAAGACCAATGGGTAGCATGCTGCGGTGGTCCATGCAGAGGATAACAGTGCTCTGTGCTCATGTTTGGGCCATGGAGATGTTGAGGAGTAGAGGGATGGAAGATACACTGAAAAGGCAAAACGGTACTTCCCTGGTGGCGCAGTGGATAAGAATCTGCCTGCCAGTGCAGGGGACACAGGTTTGACCCCTGGTCTGGGAAGATCCCACATGCTGCGGAGCAGCTAAGCCCGCAAGCCCCAGCTACTGAGCCCAAGCACCACAACTACTGAAGCCCGTGCGCCTAGAGCCCGTGCTGTGCAACAAGAGAAGCCCCCGCAATGAGAAGCCCGCGCACCACAACAAAGAGCAGCCCCCGCTCACCGCAACTAGAGAAAGCCCGCGCACAGTAACGAAGACCCAACGTGGCCAAAAATAAAAAATTAAATCTTAAAAAATCCCAAAAAAACAAAATTAAAAAAAAAAAAAAAGCAAAGTGAACAGAACGTGACAATTGTTTAAATGAGATGGTAAAGGGAAGGAAGGACTCAGAGATAAATGTCAAATTTTGGCTAGACTAGGACTGGATGAATTGTGTTTACATTTACTTACATAGGGATGTGGCTAGAGCAGCAGGTTTGAGAGTGAAAATGATTAGTTCAGTTTTGCTCTTGATAATTTAAAGTGTCTGGGAAACATCTGCGTGGAGATAACCTAGTAACCAGTTGGATCTACTGGGATGAATCTCAGACAAGTCTGGGATGAAGGTACATATTTGGGAATTATTCACATATAAAATATGAACACTGGGGATTTCAGGATGTCTGTAAACCCCTTGAAATTGCATGCAGTTGTTGTGCGTGTGTATGTGAATTTTTATTCTTGGAAAATGGTTCCTAATTTTCACTAAAAGGGTACCAAGGGAGAGAGAGAATCTGAAACAGCAGAACTTTGAGGAACAATGGCTTTAAAAGATAAGTAAGATGGGCTTACCTGGTGGCGCAGTGGTTGAGAGTTCGCCTGCCGATGCGGGGGACATGGGTTCGTGCCCTGGTCCGGGAAGATCCCACATGCCGCGGAGCGGCTGGGCCCGTGAGCCATGGCCGCTGAGCCTGAGCGTCCGGAGCCTGTGCTCCGCAACAGGAGAGGCCACAACAGTGAGAGGCCCGCATACCGCAAAAAAACAAAAAAAAAGTTCACCCTGTCTAAAGAGTGGATTTCAAGGGGGGCAGAGACCAGGTAGGAGGTTCCAGTAACAGTTCAGGATAGAGGATGCTCATTTAAAGTAGGAAACTAGAGATGAATAGAAGAGAACAGAGTTGGGAGATGTCTTAGCTTTAGTATGAGATAGGAAACAACATAAGGGAAACGGATTTTGAACAATGTGGAGAGTTTTGAGGTACTGTTCAACTAAGAACATCCAAATTTTCCTTCCAAAGCCAGGGAGATTTATATAAACCATTCCACTCTGGTGACAGGAATTCATTCAGGTGTTTTGTGTAAAAGTGTACGAACATGTTATACAATGCTCTTCTATTGGAATAGAGCTATATTCCAGCATTTTTTATGTGGTACAGATTTGCGTGATATTAAACAGAACAGAAATGACCACAGCAGTAAATTTCCATTTGATGGGTTCTTTACAGTCGAGGAGAAAACTTCAGTAAAGATCAGGTTTTGAGAATATTGTCGATCAATTCAGAACTCTATGCAATTTGTAATCTAATTTGGCTACCAGGAGTTCATTAGTCTGCTGGGAACCAGAACGGGAAAAAGGCCAATGTGCTGCATAAAAGGGAATGATTCAGAGCTAAGGAAGCTTGAACATGAGGATCTTAGACTGAGTGCTGTCCAGCAGAACTTTCTGCAAAGTTGGAAAAGTTCTCTATTTGCACTGTCCAATACAATTGCCACTAGCCACGTGTAGCTATGGGATAATTTATAAGTGGCTATGTAACTGAGAAATTAAACTTAGAATTTTTCTGAATTAATTTAAATTTGAATAGCCACATATGACCAGTAGTAGTATATTGGAGAACACACATCTTAACGAATACTGAAACAAGAAAACTACACGAGGCTCCCTTGGCTAAAAGTGCCACCAGTAATCCAGTTAATACCAGAACTGCACTCTACATTATGTGTTATTTGACACATATAATTGTGTTTAACTTGACTGCTGATAATTTTACATGACTGCAAACTTCCAGCACCCATCCCCATACCTACCTCATTGTAATTGTTTGGTAAATGTTAAATTGAATGAATTCCGATAAAGCACTTGTCACATACTAAGAGAACAATAACTATTAGCTCTGATTATTATTTATAATGTCCAAGTAAACTTTTACTTGTTGTGAGTTAGAAGCATCCTTTTTTGTTTTTAATTTATTTTTTTGGGCCATGCCACGCAGCTTGTGGGATCTTAGTTCCCCCCAACCAGGCATTGAGCTTGGGCCCTCAGCAGTGAGAGTGCAGAGTCCTAACCACTGGACCTCCAGGGAATTTCCTAGAGGCATCTTTTCTTTTTAATTAATTTATTTTATTTTATTTATTTTTGGCTGTGTTGGGTCTTTGTTTCTGTGTGCGGCCTTTCTCTAGTTGCAGTGAGCAGGTACTACTCTTCGTTGTGGTGTGCGGGCTTCTCATTGCGGTGGCTTCTCTTGTTGTGGAGCACAGGGTCTAGGTGCGCGGGCTTCAGTAGTTGTGCCTCACAGGCTCCAGAGCACAGGCTCAGTAGTTGTGGCGCACGGGCTTAGTTGCTCTGCAGCATGTGGGATCTTCCTGGACCAGGGCTCGAACCCACATCCCCTGCATTGGCAGGTGGATTCTTAACCACTGCGCCACCAGGGAATCTCTAGAGGCATCTTTTAAAAAGAGGAATATGAACTGGCTAGGTCCCAACAGCCTGTGTGTTGAATACTCTGCCTCCTTTTCCTTGAAAAGCCCTCTATCCTGGAGGGCCCAGTCCTGATTTCCACTTAACTGAGAACAGCTTCGCTGATAGAGGTGTCTCAATGCAAGGTCTTGTCTTTGTTCTTGTTAATTTGAGTTGAATGTTGAGTGTATGAGCAGTACCCCCTATAATTTTATGTACCAGAGGAACATAAGAGTGATAGTAAGATGAAACTAACCTCCAGCCACTGTATTCAATCTGTTCAGCATTACATAAGCACCAGGAATATGGTGTTTGGCATTGAGAGAGCATCCTGAAAAGTGGTCAGGAAGTACTGTGTCATACAGCTTTCTTTTCTGCTCTTCTAATCATATTGATTATTTTTCAAGTCATAAATTCCCAAACTCTGCCCAATGGCTTCCTGTTATAGCAACAGAAAGGATGCCAGGCAAAGATGATGAGGGCACAGATGTCTTCTCTGCTGGGCTTTGCAAATTCAACTGGACCTACCTTAAACGAGGTTAGTTGGCAAAGGGCGGAGAAGAGACCACGGTTCCTTGAGGACTTGCCTCTGTGCTGGAAGTTGTACTAGGGGCTCAAAGTTTACTGCAGCTGGAGAAACTGAGGACTCACTGAGTTGGAGGAAGGAACATGGAAATAGAAAGAAGAAGGTTCACCTGAGAAGGATGAGGAAGACAGGCCACGTTATCCCCCTCCGTGATTTATTTCGGGGCTTCTCAAGGGCGACTCGATCGACATTTGGGTTGGATACTGCTCTGTTGCTAGGTAGGAGGCGAGGTCCCGGTCTTCTGCACTGCAGGATGTTTAGTAGCATCCCTAGCCTCTATCCATTAATTCCAATTATAACACTCCTTCCCTCTGTCACAGTAATAGAAAACTGTTTCCAGACATTACCAAATGGCTCCTGGTGGGTAAAATTGCCCCCAGATGAGAATGACTGGCTTCACTGAAGTGTCGCTGGGCATGTGGATGATTTGTGGACCGCTTGCTGAATGACCCAGAATAATAAAATAAGGGCTGAGGCCAAGAGAACATAGTTCTCTTTACACCTTACTTTTGGAAGTATTTTTATTTTTATTTATTTATTTATTTTGGCCACGCTGTGCGGCATGCAGGATCTTAGTTCCCCGACGAGGGATGAAACCGGTACCCCCTGCATTGAGAGCAGGGAATCCTGACCACTGGACCGCCAGCGAAGTCCCATGCCTTACTTTTGATAAAAGAAGAATAAAGGCTCAGAGGCATAGTGAGTACCAAGCTGTGAAGGACATCTTGGAGATGATTGAAATTATTGGGGCTTTCTTTTTACATAGAAAAAGATAGAGAGAGAACAACCCCCAAGAGAAGACCTGTTGTTAGACCAAGGGCTGGGCCAGGACTTAAAAGGCAAAAGCCCAACTGATTGCTGACCTCCAGGTGTGTTTTTCTCCTCCACTTGTAAGGTTATTCCTTCCAAGAAAAATCCCTAGGTAACTTACAGATAAATATAGTGTCAATTACTGCACATGATATCTCGTAATTTAATGGGAAACCATTCCGAAGCTGGAGCTATTTAGCTCAAGATAAAGCATGGAAAATCCACAGCTTTAAATTAAAATGTCCAATGACAAGATAGAGAAAGTATTGGGAAGGAATCTACTGTACTTAGTTTAAGATGCATGTATCTATATATATTTACTTTGACCAATGAAAATACTGTTAGGCAATAGATAAAGTTATGATGCATTTATTCTCTTTATCTCCATCACTGATTGAGAGAATGCTCCTCACAGAATGTCCAAGAGGCAGTTATACAGAACCACGGGAGGAAGGAAACTGAGGCCCTTAGACAATTCTGTCAGCTGGTGGAGAACTGTGAATCAAAGCTTGGAAAGCCCGATACCCAGGCCACTCAGGCAAGGAAGAAGCAGCCATGTTTCAGCTTGCTGACTGCTTCTTCTTGAAAAGAATCACTCTTTTTAAATAAACTGAAATCAGAGTTTCATTCCTAGGTTAACCAAAGTCTGAAAAGAATGGAAAAAGAATCCCTTTCTTACTCCCACAGAGGGGTGTTCTATGATTTCCTTCCCTGGAAATCTTTAAACTCAGGGCAGACAACAAACTCTCCAGGATGGTGTGACTGGGCTCCTGTTTGGAGGAAGGGAAATGGCCAGGCAATTTGGGGATTCCTGTAGCTCTCTGATTTTAGGACATTCTCTGTCTTCCCAAAGGTGTGTGTTATCGAATGAGAATAAACAGCATGAAGAAGAGTTCTCAAGGGGCAGGAAACTCTGGTCACGTGGGCTCCCAAAAAGAAGCAGTAAAGAAAATTTTTAAATGAATACATAAAATAATCTGTTCTGCAAATCCATATTAAATCCTTACTTATAGACGTTAGTAGATGTTAGGGCAGGAGGCGGGGGAAAAATAAAGATGCTTAGAAATGGTCCTGTCCTACCAAAAAAGGTGTTATTAAAACATAATAATTTAACTTTAATCTAATGCCCTTTTGGCATCTCTTTTGCTGACTTCTCTAAATTTAGAATGCCCTAGAATAAACATGTTTCTGTGCTCGTTACACTGAAGTTTAACTTCAGATCTCCGGGTCTCACTGGCCCAGGAGCACAATGAAGCTGTTGTTAATGGCAAAGACACAGTCACCTCCTGCCCCTTCCAAAAACTCCCATTCCTTTAAATCCCTTCCATCTGCTTAAGGGGACCTTAGGGGGTCTTCTCTGCCCTCCATGAAGGCATGAAGCTCTCCGAATCCGCCCTACGGAAGGTATTATTCTCTCTTACACTCCTGATACAGTGCTCCCTGGTCACTGTGTTGGCTGCCTTCAGATCTAAGTTTCTTTTCTCGGGGCTTTTAACATTTTTATTTCTTTGACCTCAACTTTATTAAAGACTCTGATTCTAGATAAAGGGCTACGAGCTCTGTTGCCAGATTTAGCAAATAAAGATACAGGATGCCCCAGTTCAATTTCAATTTCAGATGAATAAGAAATAATTTTTTAGTGAATTCTGTCCCATGCAATATTTGAGGTATAAACTAAAAACATTATTCATTGTTTATCTGAAATTGAAATTGAACTGGGTATCCTGTATTTTATCTGACAATCCGAGCCCCGCCCCCTAGCTACACTCAAAATAGCCTTTGTTGGTTTTTTGTTTTTCAGTGTTGTTTTTTTTTTTGGTACCCAGTGAACATTCTCAACCTTCCTTTCTGGGAGAGTGCATTCCCATCGGGTCCAGTGGTAATTGTTAAGGCAAGGTCGTTACTCTCATATTGCGTGTAGGGTCTTCGTCCTTGATAAACAGCTTTCACCATAAGTATACCAGTCATCTTGCATGGAAGCAGAATTCCAAACATCTATTCCCACTGCTGCTTCAGATATCTTCACCCATGCTTTAATTCAATGAAACTGATGCTTTTAGTCTGAGATCATTGCTATATAAATAAATGTCAATTCTAAATAAAGTAGTAATTTTTTTATCTAAAAGTAATAACATCAGAAGACAAACTTCATTATCTTAAAATCGTAACTGGGAGTTCTTACCTAATTCATACCTTAAGATTTTTTTTTATAATTATCCCTCTAATCATAATAGTGGTTTAGCAATATAATGAATATAGGATTCCCCGAAATTGTACCTAATGCATGACTCTATTAGGAAAGTAGCATAGGGGTAATATACAATTGTATGAAAATTTTCTATTGCCTAAATTACTTTCACCATTGAAAGAAGGTAAATCCTTATTCTGTTAGAGTTTACATATTTGATTAATCTGCACACTGGTTCTTTTTCATGTAGTAAAGTATGACATATCTTAGAGTGGGAAGTTTTGGGATTAAGATGATAGATTGAGCACATGCACCTCATTTTACTCTCTCTAAACATCTTTAGCAATAAAGTTAAGGGATTTCTGAAATGGCTTAAACCCATAAGAATGAGAAAAACAGGAGAGACAGCAATAACAACAAACTACAGGGAGCTAGAACATAGAAAGACAAGTGGTAACTGACTCAGCAGAGCCCAGAAAGCTGAGTCTTAAGCTGACAGTAGAGAAAACTGAGGACCAGACTAAGTTGTACTCAAATTAGAATTCTCAGAAGACTCGTTCAGTTCGGTATCTAGACATGATGAAAGGAGAGGCTTAACTAAGAAAGACTGGGTGAAAGAGCAGTAGACACCTGGAATCCCCACACCAAGCCGCTGAGAAACCGCCTGTCCTGTCTCAGCATGTTTGCAAGTTGATTCTATGGAGACAACAAAGCTCTGTGCACTTGAGACTTCAGGGCTTGCATGTCCTACCAAAAATAAAGAAATTGACTCTATGTATATTGAATAAAATGCTGAGGACCCCCGAGCCCAACCCTTTTGCTCCACTCAGCTTCCATGACACTAGAAGCCTTTCATGTATGTGGGAGATTGAAAAACTCTTCTCTGGCCACCAGCCCAAGAAAGGGACCTAAAGATCTCAAATCAGGAGGTTTCCCCAAAGCAGCCCACACTGATCACACGGTTCTTAACCCCAAACTCAACAAGCCCCATGTGCTCAGACATTCCAGGTACCTTTCTAACCCCCCCTCGTGACAGAGAGCAGACCACCACAGATGGTCTTTTAGTTCTGAAAAGCCTCTGCACAAAAGTCAGAGGACAAAATATACCCACTGAAGAAAAAATAAAATAAGAGCAATTTGGAAGAAACAAATTATTTTAGGGCAAAAAGTAGAACTCTGTTATTAACTATAGAAATATAACTCTAGTGTGTAGTATCAGATAGCAGATCAGTGGTTGCCTAAGACCGGGGCGGGGGCAGAAATTGACTGGAATAAAGCACAAGGGAACTTTTGGAGGATGATGGAAATGTTCTACGTTTTGATTATGGTAGTGGGTACGCAGGTGTATATATTTGTGAAAACGCATTTAGCAGTACACTTAAAGTGGGTGCATTTATTGTATTGTGAATGAAAAGTGTTATTTGCCATATCGGTAAACAAAGGATGTTGCAGCCATCGAGCCACTACAGCTGCCCCCCTACGGTGAGCCCTGAGGGGACTCAGGATGGAAAAGAATAGGACACTGGCCCTAGATGGCTAAGGTGCATATCAAAGGGATGATTTCAGTGAGCCCAGACTCTTGCATCTTCCCACACATAGAAAAGCACTAAAGTCATTAACTTGAGATGTCTGGTTTTCTTTAATTAAACAGTGATCTTTTTTCTTTTCTTTTTTTTTTTTTTTGCGGTACGCGGGCCTCTCACTGTTGTGGCCTCTCCCGTTGCGGAGCACAGGCTCCAGACGCGCAGGCCCAGCGGCCATGGCTCACGGGCCCAGCCGCTCCGCGGCATGTGGGATCTTCCCGGACCGGGGCACGAATCCGTGTCCCCTGCATTGGCAGGCGGACTCTCAACCACTGCGCCACCAGGGAAGCCCGTGATTTAATTTTAATTGATCAATATACTTTATGTTTCAGATGATAAACCCGGTTTGTAGTTTCCAATGACATTTTTTCCCAGAAATTCTTTATGGACTGGTACGACCTAGAAATGTCTCAAGCACTCTCCCCTAGGCAGGGGGAACTGGAGAGAAGACACTGCAGAGGCTATGGGAGAACGTTGACTAGAGACGGATGACATGTGAAGTAGGAGAGACACATGAGACATTACTAGATGATTAGGTTGAATATTGAAGGCCTGGAGAATGGTGAGAAGATGGATTTCCACATCTCTGTTGAAAAAAATCAGGATTTATTGGTCTGGTTGCTGGACTCATTCAAGTCCCATACTTGTTCAATTTAGAAAATATTGCTCAGAGGATTTCAAGACTATTCCAGGGCTAAAAGGTCTATAAATATTGCACAAATTTCTATTTCGATTAAAATGCTTTACCACGCTACCAAAAGAAGTAAGCCCTCACTGAGAGAAAGAATGTGATCGTGCTCTATCTCTATTTCCTAATCTGGAGGATGGAGCGCCAAAGGCAGTGTAACACGAGATTTATCTACTCTAATGTAGGCGTTCATTGTGGACTCCTGGCCTAAGAAGACATTGTTAAGAAGGTATTAAATAATAAAGTTAGTTGAAAGCTCATTTCCAGTCTTTCATAGAATTCCTATAAGTGCAGCTCATCAGGAAGACGACAAGAGTTTAAGTCTAAATGAATACTAAAATCTAACATGCCTCAGATTTCTAATAGAGTGTAAGCTCTTACTCAATGCCGACTTGTATTCAGGAGGACAAGAGCTTAAGCATTCTCCTTGCACCCACATTAGAAAAATACTTCTCCAGTTAGCCTTGGACGAAAGACTTATTTTGAATAAAGGATAAAAACAAAAAGCAAAGTAAGACTCTGAGCTACTTTTCTGCCACAATACATACTGAGGTCGAGCAGACTAAAATGAACTAGAGCTAATTTTCAAGCGAGGGAGGAGTGCTTTTATGCGTCTCTACACAATTTGGTTTCATGATTCTCTTTGTGAGTTCCTCCCAAATTTTAAGTTGCCATTGTATCAGAACCTCTAGAGTCAAAAAACGGCTGTCTCAAAAATTGCATGCAGGTGGCCTACAATTTTCTCACAATATTGTCAAGGGCATTTTCTGGATCCCAATTTAAAATTCAACTTCTGGTTGAATATATTGCTTGTTACAACATTTATTCCATAGTCCTTTATTGAGTTCTTTTTTCCCTCTATAATAAGCCATGCTCTTTGTGTTCATTTAAAAAACTTAGATATTATCTTTGGTTGGTATTTTAATGTTGGGGACTCTCTTAGTAGCAGCAGCTTATACCTTTAGAAGTGTTTATTTAGGGTATCCAAAAAGATACAGAAAGTTAATACAGTGAACACCAGTGTACCTGCCACCTGGTTTAAATAAAAAGCATAGTCAGTAGAATGTGTTTGTGCCCTTTTTGGGTTATACATTCTTTCCTTTCCTCACCAAAGATGCTCACACTCCAGGATTGTTTTCTGTCATTCCCACAGATTTATTTATACTTTACTACATATAAATGTATTCATAAACACTATCATATAGTTTCACAAGGTACACATCCATGTAAGTACTGTATGTACTCTTCTGTAACTTGCTTTTCACACAGTATTATGTTTTTGAGATTCATGAGTGTTAGTATGTGTAGCTATAGTTTCAGTCTTATATGAATAGTCCACAATTTACTTATTCATGCTTCTGCTTATGGACATTTAGGTAATTTCTAACTTTTTTCTAGCACAAACAGTGCCCTATGAACATTCTTGTACATATTTTCTCATGCACATGTAAGAGAATAGGGCATATGTCTAAAACTGGTCTCAGGTATTTGCCTCTTTACTGTTAGAAATTGACAAAGTGTTCTTTGCAGTGGTTGTAACCATTTATATTCCCTAGATTGTGAATTAACAGTTCTCTTAACATCCTTGACAATGTTTTTGCTGTAAGACTTTGCAAACTTCATCAACTTGATACATTAGCAATGGTAACTCATGGTGTGCATGAGAGTTTTAAAAATGCTGTCTGAAGATAATTGAAGCATAGTAAGATTTAAAGGATTTTTTTATGTAAATAAAAATAGAACATGTATTATAAACTCTTGCGTTTTGTTCCCCTGCTCACCACATTGTGAAGGAGCAGGGAGTATGGAGAAAATAAATTCCAAAACGTAAAAAAAAACACCATCTGTGTTGTGTGAGGGTCTTCAAGTGATGATAATTTTGGCACATTTGCAATTCACCACACGTTTTCTCTGACCATGAGTTATCAATATTTCTTTAACACAGCTAAAGATTGATCCCAGAGGACCCAAAAAGTATAAGATAACATTTCTATCATCTTTACAATTTTATCTCCAACCTTCAGTCCCAATCCTCAAGCCTTGGGAGGAGAGGTACGAGGGTGCTGTATGGCCACCCTAGAGCACTCAGGATGATGTCCCACCACAGGCAGCATGTAGCAGGGATAGTTTGGACGCTGTTATTGCTTCGTCTCCACCTACACTGGGCAAATCATCTGCCCATTCCTAGTAAGAGGTAGAAGGATGTAGACATATGCTAGCACATTAAGTCAGATCTTGTCTTTGAGAGACTGAGAGACTAGATAAAAATAGTTTTGAGAATTGCAGCAACTATGGCAACTTTAAATATGAGTACAGTTTTTTTTTTAAAATGGGATTAGGTATGTAGAAATACCACCTAGTTATTCTGATCCTATATTCATTCGATAAGTATTTTAGAGTCAAATCTGTATAAGCTACTGGTGGTACTCCCAACCTAGTGGGAGAGAGATATATACACATATACAAACAAATAATTATAATGCCACAAATCTTTACAAAGGAGATAAAATGTTTTTAAAAAAATCCCAGATAGACAAGGAAATGGAGAAGAAAAACACTGCCTTATTCATAAAATGATTTCAGTCCATGCTCAAGTGAAAGATGAAGCAAAGTCAAGGAAAAATAAAAGCTAATGTTGTCCATCAAGTCTAATATTTTGTGACTAACTAGATGCCTGAGTTTAAATCCCAGCCCCACCATGTACAAGACGTGTGATCTTAGACCAGTTAAGTAAACTCTCTAAGCCTCAGTTTCCTAATAAAATAGAAAAAAAGATAACTCTATATACCTCTTAGAGTTACTGATGTGAATAAATATATGAATATATGTAAAATGTTGAAAGAATGCACTGCCACTCAGTTGACACTCAATAAATATTAGCTACTCTAGGGTCATTCAGTAGTAGTGTATAGAGCAAAGAAACATTTCCTTCATGCCCAGCATAAGGACTTAACCCCGTATTTTCTAATTTCATCTGAATAATCTAGAGACAAATATCACCTGCAGAATCATGAATTCAGTCACTTTGAGACTCCGTGATTTTCTGTGTCTATTGAGGATTTTGACTTCACCTGCATATTTGAATCAGATCTCAAGCCACATTAAACTTTTAATTTTGTTCCTTTTGTAGGATGTCAGAACATTTGTCCACTGTGCATCATGGATGCTTTAATCTCTGCTCCACTTTCTGAGTCTTTTATATCTCATTCTGCCTCTGGAAATGGCATTTTCTCTCTTTCCCTTTCGATATCATTGTTGAAGCTTTGTGTCTAACTGTACTCAAAACTTAATATCTTCACACTGGCTTCTTTGGTTTTGAATGCCGTTATTGGGAGGATGAAGGAGATAAATATAGAACCTCTATTTCCTTTTCATGTGGAAATCTTGAGAGCCTCAACCTTGTGGCAGTTGCTAGCAGCAGGCTTTTTGTAAAGCATTCTCCGTGCTTTTATCAAACCCAGACCACAGTGCCATGTGAGTGAAACAATCATGGCAGGGCTCCTAGGCAATCTTTCCACAATCCTCCCTACTCTCTCCCCTTCCAGGGTGCAGCGTTACCCTACTGGAGTGGGATACAGGGTAGGGGAAGAGAGCAGAAGAATAATCTATCTGTGGAATAGGAAGGGAAAGGCTAGGGAAGGAATGTGAGGGAAAAGGAGGAAGGAGGGAGAGTGGAGCAAGAAATCAACATGTATGTAGGATTCATCATACCCCGGGGACTGTGCTACATGCTTTAAACACATGATCTCCTTTCATTCTCTGTGGATATGCATGTGAGCTGTAGTGTGAGAACCTCCTTAGCAAGTACTTCGTGGGCTCCCTTTGGAAAGTAGATGGGAGAATTCCCTGATGGTCCAGTGGTTAGAACTCCACGCTTTCACTGCCGAAGGCGCAGGTTCAGTCCCTGGTTGGGAAACTGAGATCCTACAAGTCGGGAGTTGCGGCCAAAAAAAAAAAAGAAAGTAAATGTAAGATGGGAGAGATGTAATATTATTTCCCAGTTGTTGGCAGGAGTAGTCAATGAAATTCTTGGATCCTGAAGTAACTGTTTTTAGATAATAGTAGTGGTAGTAGTAGTAGGAATAGATATTTATTCTCACTTCAGATTTAACTGCAAGTAAAAGAGAGACTGAGAATTACCTACACTCATTAATTCACTGTCAGTCTTTGAAAGGGTTCAGCGAGTGCCCACAATGTATAAAGAATTGTGCTTGGCACTGCTGTAGGTACACACATGTACAAACGCACAAGTGCCAGAATCCATTTTACTAGACCTAAAATCTGTAGTTCTGAAAATAAAGTTAATTATGTAGTCTGGGAAGTGCAGCACTGAAGAAATGAAATTTGGTCAGGGTGTTGATGGTGGTACATAGGTAGGCAGAGAGGAGAGAAGAAAATCACTCCAGGTAGACAGAGAAAAAATCCAATACCAAAGTCCGTGGAGATGCTTTGGAGAAGCTAGTTTGGAATCAACTGGGAAGGATGGCTCTGCGTTATAGTCTATGTTTAAAAATATACCAAGTCCCACACATAGCAAGCCCATTATTATTCTCTAAACGTGACTCTGTGATAGAGAGCCCAGTGTACGTAAATTTTTATTTGCTGTTTGTAGAAGTAGCAGTCTGAAGCAAAGACTAGTGAGTCATGGGTTAAGTTGTGAGCTTCCCGTAAGAGTGATTATCAGTGATAAAGAGTATGACTATTGACAGACAGTGGTAGAGGTGTTTATTCTGCTGCTGTCTGATGGCTCTACAATGAAGAGTGTATGTACCTACTCCCTGAAGGTTTCTGAGTCTCTCTTTCACTCCGTCTCAATTTCCTATAACCCAACACTGATCCTTAAAAGAGCAAAGAAAATCTATGCCTATGGCTGAAAGGCATTCTTGTGCTGCTCATTAATATTCTGTTGGGAGAAATATTCAGAGAATTTTCTAAAATATAATTGTGCTCCAAGGGAACTCAATTATATTTTTGAGAAGTTCTTATGGAGATTACTTTCCATATTAAATATAGGATTTAGCACTTGGTCAGAGCTAAGGGTAATATCTTGCCTCACAAGCACACAAGCCAAGACACAAGGACACAAGCCAAGACACAAGGACAGTTACCAATATGCTTCTTGATATTCGTTGGCGAGTAGAGGTTCGTGTGCAGCCTGGATGCACGCCAGTGAGAAACTCCAGGTTGGCTTGGTACAGGGGGACAAAAGAGCAGTGGATTTTGCATCAGAAGACAGTGAGCTCTAGTTCCAACTCTGCCACCGTCCTGTCCTTAGGCTTCTTACCATGTCTATTTCCTACTTTGGACAATGAGAGAATGATACTTTCCTCGCAGCACAGCTGTGAGGCTTGTAAGCCACATGTGTGAAAATGCTGTGGAAACGATTAAGTGCTAGACAATTGAAGGTTAATGTTATTGTGATTAAAAAGGACTCAAGTGAACTGTACTCAGGTTAGCACTTAAGGCAACCCTGACAACTATAGAATTTCTAGCATCTTTAGTCTCTGTCTGATGGACACACTGCTGAGGTCTGAGTATTCGGAACAGCAGGGTTGAAAACTGTTAATGGATTTTGCTACTTTGTAGAGTTTAAAAACTATGCTTGTTAGAGGACACAGTTTATTGATAACTACATTATACCATTATTGATTGATCTGTGAAACATATAGTAGTGATTAGTATGAATTATTTTCAGCCTGAGAGATAATATGCTCATACCCACATGGTTTAGACCCTGGGACAATTCAAGGAGAAAGTGTCCTCGATATGTGAGTGGTCACCAGCCCTCAATGCTTTTAAGCATCATGAAAAAGTGATGATACCAAAAGGCAGAAACATGTAAGAATATACATTTATTGGTCACGTGGAAGCTAGTTTCCTGGTAATTGAGCTAATTACCATGTATAATTGAGTTAAATATGTTAATGGATTTGGATCATATTCTCCTTCAGTTTTCTCATATCTTAGTAGAAGTAGGAAAATGAATAGTAAGAAGGATTGTTTGAAAAAACAAAACAATAAAATAGGTATGTTCCCTCTATGTCCGCTTTCCAGAGAGTTTTCTTTTTTTTTTAGCATGGATATTGAATTTTGTCAAAAGCTTTTTCTGCATCTATTGAGATGATCATATAGTTTTTATTCTTCAGTCTGTTAATGTGGTGTATCACGTTGATTGATATGCAAATATTGAAAAATCCTTGCATCCCTGGGTTAAATCCCACTTGATCATGGTGCATGATCCTTTTAATGTACTGTTGGATTCAGTTTGCTAATATTTTGTTGAGGATTTTTGTTTCTATGTTCATCAGTGACATTGGCCTGTAATTTTCTTTTTTGTGTGATATTTGTGTCTGGTTTTGGTATTAGGGAGATGCTGGACTCATAGAATGAGTTCAGAAGCATTCCTTCCTCTGCAATTTTTTGGAATAGTTTAAGAAGTATAGGTGTTAACTCTTCTCTAAATGTTTGAAAGAATTCACCTGTGAAGCCATCTGGTCCTAGACTTTTGTTTGTTGGGAATTTTAAAATTACTGATTCAATTTCATTACTGGTAACTTGTCTGTTCATATTTTCTATTTCTTCCTGGTTCAGTCTTGGGAGATTGTATATTTCTAATGCATGGAGGGGACGTACTTCAACATAGTAAAGGCCATATATGACAAACCCACAGCTAACATCATAATTAACTGTGAAAAACTGAATACTTTTCCTCTAAGATCAGGAACAAGACAAGGATGCCCACTTTCACCACTTTTATTCAACATAGTATTGTATGTCCTAGCCACAGCAATCATACAAGAAAAAAGAAATAAAAGGAATCCAAATTGGAAAGGAAGTAGTAAAACTGCCACTTTCTGCAGATGACATGATACTATACATAGAAAAACCTAAAGATGCCAGCAGAAGACTACTAGAGCTCATCAATGAGTTCATTAAAGCTGCAGGATATAAAATTAATGTACAGAAATCTGTTGCATTTCTATACACTAACAGAAAACTATCAAAAAGAGAAATTAAGGAAACAATTCCATTTATCATCATATCAAAAATAATAAAAGACTTAGGAATAAACCTACTTAAGGAGGTAAAAGACCTATACTTGGAAAACTAGAAGACACTGATGAAAGAAATTGAAGATGACACAAACAGATGGAAAGACATACCGTGTTCTTGGATTGGAAGAATTAATATTGTTAAACTGATCATGCTACCCAAGACACTCTACAGATTCAATGAGATTCCTATCAAAATACCAATGGCATTTTTCACAGAACTAGAACAGAAAAAATGTTTAATTTAGATGGAAACACAGAAGACCCCAAATAGCCAAAGCAATCTTGAGAAAGACAAACAAAGCTGGAGAACTCACACTCCCTGACTTCAGACTGTACTGCAAAGCTACAGTAATCTAACCAGTATGGTACTGGCTCAAAAACAGACATGTAGGGCTTCCCTGGTGGCGCAGTGGTTGAGAGTCCGCCTGCCGATGCAGGGGACGCGGGTTCGTGCCCCGGTCTGGGAAGATCCCACATGCCGCGGAGCGGCTGGGCCCGTGAGCCGTGGTTGCTGAGCCTGCACGTCCGGAGCCTGTGCTCCACAACAGGAGAGGCCACAACAGTGAGAGGCCTGCATACCTCAAAAAAAAAATTAAAATAGTTAAAAAAAAAAAAAAACAGACATGTAAATCATTGGGACCAAATAGAGAGCCCAAAAATAAACCCACACTTATGGTCAATTAATCTACTACAAAGGAGACAAGAATATACAATGGAGAAAAGACAGTCTCTTTAATAAGTGGTGCTGGGAAAACTGGATAACTACTTGTAAAAGAATGAAATTAGAACATTCTTTAACACCATATACAGAAATAAACTCAAAATGAATTAAAGACCTAAATGTAAGAATGGAAACCATAAAACTCCTAGAGGAAAACATAGGCAGAACACTCTTTGACGTAAATCATAACTATATTTTTTTGGATCTCTCTCCTAAAGCAAAAGAAATAAAAGCAAAAAAAGAAGAAAAAAAGGGACCTAATTAAACTTAAAAGCTTTTGCACAGCAAAGGAAATCACTGACAAAAAGAAAACACGACCTACTGAATGGTAGAAAATACTTGCATATGATATGGCTTATAAGGGGTCAATATCCAACATATATAAACAGCTAATACAACTCAATATAAAAAAAAAACAAACCAAACAACCCAATTAAAACATGGACGAAAACCGGAGTAGATATTTTTCCAAAGAGGAAATGCAGATGGCCAACAGGCACATGAACAGATATGCAACATCACTAATCATCAGGGAAATGCAAACCAAAACCACAATAAGATATCATCTCACATCTGTCACAATGGCTATCATCAAAAAGAACATAAATGACAAACATTTGTGAGGATATGGAGAACAGGGAGCCCTCCTACACTGTTGATGGGAATGTAAATTGGTGCAGCTATTGTGGAAAACAGTATGGGAATTTCTCAAAAAGTAAAAATAGAACTACCATATGACCCAGCAATTCCACTCCTGGGTGTACATCCAAAAACACTAGAACACTAATTCAAAAAGATACATGCACACCAATGTTCATAGCAGCATTATTTATAATTACCAAAATGTGGACGCAACCTAAGTGTCCATCAGGGATGAATGGATAAAGCAGATGTATATATATAATGGAATACTACTCAGCCATAACAAAGAATCATATTTTGCCATTTGCAGCAACGTGGATGGACTTGAAAGGTATTATGCTAAGTGAAATAAGTCAGACAGAGAAAGACAAATACTATATGATATCACTTATGTATGGAATCTAAAAAATACAACAAACTAGTGAATATAACAAAAAATAAGCAGAGTCACAGATGTAGAACTACTAGTAAAAACTAGTAGTTACCAGTGGGGAGAGGGAAGGCGGGGAGGGGCAATAAGGGCTAGGGGACTAAGGTACATGTTATTATGTATAAAGAAGCTACAAGGATGTATTGTACAACACAGAGAATCTAGCCAATATTTTATAATAACTATAAATGGAGTATAACCTTTAAAAATTGTGAATCACTATATTGTACACCTGTAACATATAATATTGTCCATCAACTATAAAATAATTAAATAAAAATAATTAAAAAATAAAAATAATTAAAAAATAAATGAAATTAACTACCTCTTTATTTCTGGACTATCAATTACTACTCTCAGGAAAAAAAAAAAAACAATAAAATAGTACTTGGCTGTGGGGTTTTTTAGCTGTTGCTGTGTGTGCATGAGAGTATATTGACAAACTCACATGCAACAGACCTTGAGCCGCCTTCTGAAGAATCCACAGCTCCTTCTGGGTTCAGATGCTGCATAATGTGTTAACTATCTCTGAGTAATGGCTGACAATTTTAAATAAAATACGGCTATTTCAATAGGAAATGATTGTGTACTAGCTCTCTTAACGAAGGCTGATAGAACCTTCTACGGAAGCAAGAAGCACACTGTAAAATTTGCTCTATGTAGATATTTTATTATGCATTACATTGTATAGCATTGAGACCGTGCTTTATAATTAGGTGTAAATCAAATGCTAAAGAAGGACACATACCATTCCAACAAGATTCAATTCATCCTGAATCTGCTGATTATAGTCTCATTTATTAAGAACATATTCCCACTGCATTAAATAAATGCACTGTTAAAGGCTGTCTCCCCCGATAGATCAAAAATCATTTATCAGGTTTGATGCATATCTAAGTAAATGGAGGCTAATGACTTGGGATCACTGTCGGGTACCCTCCTCTCTCTCAGCCTTTTGTGGGTGATGCGTCCCTTTGTGTGCCATCTGAATGTGCTTTACTTTTTCTTATTCCTCGGTGTAGCCTGGATACTGTCAGTGTAGCCTGGATACTGTCAGTGTAGCCCAAATACTGTCTCCTGAAGTCCTGGCACAGCAGCAGCCTGTAACCAGTTTCTGTCTGAGGATGATCGGGTGGAGAGAACAGGGACCGAGAAGGCCTCAACCTTCCTGTTGGGCGGTGTCTCTGCTTGCTTGTGAAGCCCATATATGCTATACCTCAGGACTATGACTTAATTCTCTAGTTACTCACATTGGAGTTTAGAGATGTCTGTATGTTTTAGGAGGTGTTTTATTCTTTCTCTCACTGATGCACATTATTAGTTATCAGCTTCACACATGAAAAGGGTAGAATTGCATCACTGAACTGCAGAGACCTGGAGGCCTTTCAGTGTTTTCCGCCCCCCTACTTTCCGGAGGTGGGAAACGGGATCAGTGTTTTAGAGTTTGTGGGAGTCCTTCGCTGGAGACTTCTGCCTGTACCAGAATCTCCACATTCTCATGAAACTAGCTTCTTGCTTCGCCTGTGCTATCGCTGCAGAAGGTCCAGATATTCCTATGAAAAGTCCTTTCTAACTTTCAAAAAGTGGCAACTGACTCGACAGAGGAGTCGCGCCCTGGATCAGGGCTGGCTGTAAAAGCATTTAAGTCCCTTGCCATCTTTGCTCCTATACGCTCTTCTCTGTCTGAGACCACTCTGCTGTATTAGCGCCCTGAGACAGAAAGCACTGACTAAGGCAAGAGCTTTCACAGGCAGGTCGTTTATTGTGAGAGTAAAGCCAGGGAATGCAGTGGGATGGGGGCAGATAAGGGGACTGCAACAGGGAAGGAGAAAAAAGCCATCCGAGAGTGATTTGTGAGTTGGCTGTGTTGTGGGCTTGAGACTGCTGGAATCATGTGGGGAGCTGTGCAGAATGTGTCTCGGAATTATCCATCCAGAGGGTGGGGCTGCAAGGCGTGAGTGCTGGGCACATGCTGCTTGGTATCCCACGGAGCCCTTTATTCACAAGATGCCCCTAAATACCTTGAGAAAAACTGATGACCCTCAGTGTCCTGTCTCAGAGCAACACTCCTGATTTCCTACATGTCGAGTAAAAAGGAAGAACTTTCCTTGGCAGTTTATTGCACACAGATTAGACTATATCACATCTCCATTGCTATTAAGGTTGCTGTGATTAGAATGAATTGAATTCTGGAATATATCTAAGTTATTTAATTCCATCCTTTTGTTTTGCAAATGAGAAAACAAGGGCCCAGAAAGGTAAGATGAATATCCAAAATCACACAGCATTTCAGAGAAAGACCCTATTTTTACACTGAAAGGTTACTTGACTCCCTGTGTAAGCCCTCTCCACCGCACCTAGCCGCCTTGCAAAATGCAAAAACACAAAAAATCTAAACACAGCTTCTATTTCAGCCACACGAGAGTCTTGAATTCCAGGACTATTAGAGACGAGGTAGTCAGCCACAATATACAAGTGATAGCATTTGCAGGAAGTCTCATTTTGGTAAGCGTTACTATTCACCAATATCTGTTATCCTCAACTTCCAGATACATGGACAATTTCAATGCTCTGCATGGCCATGTGACCAGTTCTAGACGATAAAATATGAATGGAAGTGATGTCTATAACTTTTGGGTCAAAACATCTTTCTGTACTTGAATCTCCAGCCACCTGTTTCCCTAAAATATTGTTGGAGGAGGTCATGTGCTTGAAATGACACCATCTTTAGATAGTGAAGCCTCCATCAGCTGGACTTCTTGGGACAAAAATATGGGCAGAGTTCTTCTGTCAACCTATACTGGGCTTGTAGTATGAGCAAGATACCAACCTTTGTTGCATTAAGCCAGTGAGATTTGGGGGTTATTCATTATCATAGCGTAATATAGCCCCTTCTATTTAATACATTATGGGTGCAAGGTAATTATTCTATACCTCTTGAATCACCCTCATCTTTTTTTTTTTTTGCGGTACGCGGGCCTCTCACTGTTGTGGCCTCTCCCGTTGCGGAGCACAGGCTCCGGACGCGCAGGCTCAGCGGCCATGGCTCACGGGCCCAGCCGCTCCGCGGCATGTGGGATCTTCCCGGACTGGGGCACGAACCTGCGTCCCCTGCATCGGCAGGCGGACTTTTAACCACTGCGCCACCAGGGAAGCCCCACCCTCATCTTTGATTGTTGATCCTGTTCATATCAAATATGGATTTTCTTTAATGGTACGGTAGATAAATCTCTGTAAGAGTTAATTTTCCTGGCAACTGACTCATTTTTATTAACAATGATTTTTGATTAACAGTTATTTTTCTTAACAATGATTTGCCTCTCTGTGGCAGCTGTGAGAATATACCTCACACTCCTCCAACTGCAGGGAGTGTAATTGACCAAGGGACCCAGCTCCCCTGCTCTAAAATCCATCATTTTGTTCAGAGACCAGCAGACTGCTCCAGCCTCTGGCTAACTATGGTAAGGATTCTAGAGCAGGCGTTCTTGGAAGACCTGGACTCCTCTGACAGCCAACTGGCTCAGTGACTTCCTGATGACCTTGCTAAACCTTCCTTAGACTGCACCTTACTCTAAGACACTGCAGCCCACCTTCCGTTTTTCTTTTTTCATTGGAGATCAGACCTGCATTGCAGTCTGACAGCTCACCCAACTTGAGACTTGCTGCCCCCTATTTTCTATCACACAGGCATTTTCCCTAATAAAGACATGGTACATTTAATTGCATCTTGGCATTTGCTTCTCAAAGAAGGCAAACTTACTCTCCATGTCGTAGCTAAGATTTCCCCCAAGTATCAATTCTTTCTGGGTCTGCTTATCTAGTGATCAGCTTCACTATCTTAGAACTATTAATTTTCTTGAATTCATAGCCAGAAAGTTTAGAGCTACAGAGGTGCTTGGAGAACTGGTCCAGAGTTTCTCAAAATGTAGACCAATCGTACTAGAACCAGCTGTGGTGCTTGTTTAAATGTGTCTCAGACCTGCCTGCTGAAACTGAATCTCCGAGGATGGGACCTAAAAACCTAAATTTTTAAAGTAGCTCCCAGGGTATTTTTTACTTCATATTATGGAGAGTCACCGTTCAAGTACACATAATTTGGAAATCCAGTGAAAGAAAGAAAGAAATCCAAATTACCCAACCAATTAAAGTCAGTCAACATCGGTCTCCAAATTCCAATGTCAGCAAATTAACTATTTACATGGTGTACCGTATTATGACAACTACATCCCAAAGCTGGAAAATTCCTACACTCAGATTCTTTGATGAATTGAGTAATCAGAACTTATAGGAACAGATCTTTGACCTTTTGGTACATGTGACATCTGTTACTGTCTTCAAATGTCTGACAAACATCTCTCCATCTTCAAAGACTTGGTCAAGATGATAGCCAACAGTTGTGAGCAAAACACTGGAGAGATCATCATGATCATTTTTCCTGGAGCCATAAATCTAAAAACTTCACAGCTAACGATATGGATTAAAGAAGAGTTTCAAAATTATATCTTTGGGAGTATTTTGGAGTAGACTTTTGAATGATTAGTTGATCTGATGTTTATTTTAAACATTTGAAGTCATGAGGTCATGAAGAAGTTGGTCTGATTATGATGCCCACTTTAATAATTAAATTAGATATGGTTAGTGACATTCATAACCCCTGTAGGAAAACAGCATATAAATTGAAAAGAATCTTGATGATTGAAGAAATAGCTCATTAAAATGAAGGAAAGAAAGCAAAAAACAAACAGAAGAAGGAAAAAATGAACAGGAACAAAGCTACAGCTTATCGGAAACATACGTAAATGAGGGATAAGGACCAAATTACAGAGTTTGGGTACACACGTATGTAGCTAAAATGGGAAGTCACTTGACACGGGAAGTCAAAGTCTGTGACAAACTGCGAATAAATATAATCAGTGAACACAAAGGTCATGCATGAGTAGTAAACCACAAGTCAGATGGAAGTTAATAGTTAATCATCAACATTAAATCAGCTTATATTAATAATATTTTGCTCAGTTGATCTCCAAATTGGCAATGGGATAGTAAAGGCATTCATTGTTACCAATGGTGGAGAGAAGTGGGAATAACAAAAATGTAATTGTATTGGGCTTCTTTTTCCTAGAAAAGTAATACACAAATCTGCTTTTATCATGAAGAAAATGCTAATTGTTGGAATAGGATTTAAAGATAAAATGACTTAAATTATAGAAAGTAAGTTAGTTTATGGGAGTAGAAAATTTAACTTTGGGAAAGCTTCTAGATAAGACTATAAGCTTCATAAAGATATATCACGTTTCTTTCATTCACCGTTGAATAACTCAACACATAGAACAGGGCCTGGCACCTAGGAAGCATTCAAACAGCAATGAAATGAATAAACAAATATGTTTTTATCATTGGAAATCCAGGAGATTTGGGGTGTTTACCATGACAAGAAGGAGAGGTTAAAGTAAAAATTAGTTCAAGTCTTTTTATATATCTTATTCTGTGGTATAAGTTTATGTCTATGACTGAAGGCTATGTTCAATGTTATTGGTCTAAAAACTTACTTTGCTAAGTTCTGTTATTCAATTCAGATAAGAGGAAGCAGGAAGAGAGAAGTGGAAAGATAATGTAGAAAAACTTTATTCATCGAAAGGACATTCATGGATTTAGAAAATGTTAATTACTGCAGAAAGTTATTGCAATAACAACAGCAGGGGTACGGAAAGGATAGTTTGAAAGAACCAGCCAATTTTTTAAACGTTTATTAATAGCTTTGTTGTACCATGGGGTTTTACCCTGTCAGTTAGCTGATAGTAAAGAGATAATTGTGGGAGAGATGGGTCCAGGTCACAGCTAATGTTGATTTTATTTTTTATACAACTATATTTTAAATGTAACCATAATCTCTAATATAGATATTCATCATTACTAGCTTTTCTCTCTGTCCATATGTATGTATATACACTCTCACCACAGCACTTGTTCTCCAATCTAACACACTGCCTGGTGCTTACTGGGCATTTCTGTGCTTTCTGAATTGAAAACTTAAGTAAAAATAATCCTTTCACAGACTCAGAATCCCTTTAAGTATATCCAGTTGGTAAAAATCGTTTATTAAAGAACGTATTCATGGAGTGCTTGTCGCCGATCTCTTTGATTACCTGATCTTGTCAGAACAATTAAAATGAACAACTACTGTAGCCTAGTTCTGGGAACTGAGAGAGTCAAGTCAGGCCAAGACATCAGAGAAGGGGCAAGTCCCTCTGATCTGGAAAATTGATGCTACACAGCTCTGGGCAAAAGAACGTCTTTCTCCACTTGACGTTTTCATAGCAGCCCAAACTTCATAACCTTTGAATTGACCTTGGCCAAGGTTTTTAGCATTTAGCATATCAGCCTGGGACTCACTTCTCACGCTAACATCACCCACTGGGAACTCCTGCAAAGGCCCCAATTAAGTATCCTGTCTGTCTAAATATATTGTGACTACTGCTTAGAACACTGAAATCAGCAGGGAACAAATTGCTAAGCCAGGTTTCTTCTTCACCTATCACCGTTTTGTATTTAAACAAATTGACAAAAGGAAGATAGTTTGCCCAACATATGCTATATTATAATAGTTCTATTATTATAATTTTAAAAGTTTGACCTACAACTAGGAAAGGAAAAACACAATCCTACCTTTCAGTCCATGGGATATGAGTTGAATAATGAAGAAATATTTTGTTAATTTCATTCCCAGTCTTTTCTCTGTCTTTCTTTAACACAACAAGAGCAAAATTGTAACACATTCCAATGAAGAAACACTCTTTGAGATAACATCTGGTAATTCCTTAAGAATTTTCTACATAAATATCTTCTACTGAAACACTAAAAACAGAATTGAAGTCAACTATCTTCTTAGTTCTTGCTTCATATGCATCTCAAAGACTTAATTTCTTTCCATTTCACCCCATTTTGCCTTGGTAGTATCTTCTGCTTCCAATAATTGATTTTTTTTTACTTTCCTGGGTATTTGTTCTTCAGTGTAAATATTTTCCCTGCACTTGGTAACTCCAGATCTTCTAAAGGATAATCAATTGCAATTTCTTGACATTCCAATTTTATTCTATCTTAAAGCACTATATTTTCAATTCCTATTCAGTCATATTTCTACTAGATTGTACCAGTTACTTAATGGTGGCTGATGGAAATTGCAGTGACAGCTGACTCTGAATACTGGATAAAAAATACTGGGTGTGTTAAAGCCTATTCTTTCTAATTTGAAGTCTCGGATTAGGGCTTTTATTTTGTGGTCAACAAGTATTAAATTCTATATTAATTTCACTAAGAGTGGGCGTAAAGGAGAGTACAATTATTGATGTGTTTAATCCTTATAAGTATCAGTAATTAGTTGCTTTTATTGTATTAGTGCATTCTATAAAATTATTGTTTAGATGCATATTACTCCTTTAGAAGTGAATGTTTCCATGGATTCTAAATAGCCAGAGGAAGTTAGGAGGAGTGTTTCAGTTACAATGTTACCCTTGTACAAATATACAATAAAGAGGTTAAAATCCAAATTATATACAAATCTGAATGACAAATATTGGTGCATGCCCTTCATCTTGGGTAGCATCTCTTGGACATTGGACAAGCTCTTTTAGTTAATTCTCTTCCATTTTTCTTTTAAAGAATAGAGGAAATGATTTTTAAAAGAAAAAAAACGTTTTGTTATGTATCATGCATTTATTTACTTCTAGAAGTTGGTTTTAAACTTACAAAAACTATCAGGAATATAGAAAAATTATGTCACTGTGTTTATTCTCTCCTGGGTAAAATATGAATTTATTTAGAAAGAAATGTAAATTAAGCAAAAAGACAATTAGTATTTTAATTTTTAAAAAGAATGCTTAGAAAGGAAACAAAAATTCTAACAATTTTTATACCTCAATTATAATGCTGTATGCATTCTTTGCAGAAGTAGCTTTCAGAAGACAAATGTACCCACAGTAATGTGAAATTTTACATATTTGGACAAATATTTAACTTAGTTTAACATTTAATCAAGACTTTTTTTCTGTTGTAGTTAATTATGTAATCATATAATTTTAAACATTTAGCCTAATGTTCTCAGCAACCTTATAGTTTAACATTCTTGTAAGGATTTTCATTTAAAAATTAGAATTAAATAAGTGATATTAGATAGCTATTTCAGTCTGATACCATAAAATAAACAGAACTTTATTTTTACAATATTTATTTAATAACTACATAATTAATAGAAACATTTTATTACATTAGTGTCGATAGATTCAACAATAGTCTTTATGGCAAAAATGTGTGTGTGTGCTATAATTTCAAAATTCACAATATTGAATTAATACAGCTGTACATTTATTTTAGTCAATATACACCTATATTACATAAAAATTTTAAAGAATTTTTAACTTAAAAAAAAATCTCCATTTAATTTGAGAAGAGATTTTCCATACTGAAAAACTAATTTTTAATGCAAGTAACACTGATGAATTACCTATGCTGGGACCATATCTGATGATTTCTGCTCAGAATGGGTTCTTTTATGAATAAGTCTCTGCCAGCTAAGTATTCTTGTAAATTCATTACAAAGATTTCAAGGGTAGAAAGAGTGTACAT
The DNA here is from genome assembly GCF_011762595.2 of Tursiops truncatus. Lineage (NCBI taxonomy): Eukaryota > Metazoa > Chordata > Mammalia > Artiodactyla > Delphinidae > Tursiops > Tursiops truncatus. The sequence continues at coordinate 10,300,095 of NC_047050.1, read as the reverse complement.
ATTAGTGCAAAGGAAAAGTTTCAACCTCTTCGTCAAACATAACTCTCTTATTCTGAAAGTAAAAGCCTGAGAAAAATCTGGCTTAATTTTCAAAACAGGAAAACAATTATGTATCTCAGTCCTTAATTTTTAAGTTTATCTTAAAAAAATTAAACAGCCTGTGCTTGATATCCTTAATTATTTTTTCCTTTATTAGATCTTAGTTATTGGAGAAACCAGGAAAAGTCTTCTTTAATCACTTATTCACCACAAAGGTTTCTAATTCGATTTGCAATTTTATATTTCCATATAAAATTTGAGAAAGAAAGGATGTGGAAATATAACTGCAGAAATACATTAACAGACAGAAAACTTCAAAACATTGACTTTTTACTACCCTCCAGAATGAAGGAAATTATCCAGGGAGTTCTCAAAATCAAAATCAGGTGGCCCCTTCAAAAGTACAATATGATGAGAGCTTTTAAATTTCACAGATTAAATGTTGCTAAGAGCTTAATATTTTCACCGCTTGTTGCGACTCAGTGCCATCTGGCTTTTGTAACTGATGTCCTGCCTCTTTCGGGCAGCAGAGGGCGCTCTGGCACTGTTGACAACGGATACCTTCTGGCGCACTGCGCTAGCATCTTGTTCCCAGGACGGAAACACACTATTTCCCTGGAGGGTTGTCGTTGAGTATCTCAAAGGGTCAAGCTGTTCCTAAATTATTCCGAGAAGCTGTAATTTGAGACCACTGAATGAAAGTTGCGATTGTCAAAGGGCCCCACCACACGACGCGCCGAAATTCTCCAATTGCGAAGCAGGGATTGTTTTAGTGCAAAATGCTGAGCATAGAATTTCAGAGCAGGGAAATTGGCAATGGACATTAAAGCGGATGTTTATTTTTAAGAGAACTAGAAAATAAATAGTCTTTAAAAATCTAGAAATATTACGGATCGATAACCACTCTAGATTTAATCACGGCAACCAGATTACTAAATTGTGTGTTCCCTTATCTAAGTGGTATTTTACCTTCTCTCTTTCATATCACGTACTTCACTTCTATTTAGAAAGTAATTTTTAAACAGATTAAGCTTCCTGCAGACGAGTTTAGACCGTCCTTAAAAGAAAGGATTAGGGTGAGGGAGATTGTGTGTCCCAGTTATGTAATATGAATTATAACACAACTCAGGCAGAAACATTTTGCAGCCTTGGACCCTTGTTGTTCAGTGAAATATCCGAGGGAATGCGGACGCAGGAGATCAGCTCAGTTGCATGAATACTGGAAGGAAATCAAGGCTTCCACGATAACGTGTAATGCTTTAAACCCACTTCAGTGTCCATTGACTGATCTTAACTGGCACAAAAGGAATATTCCCCAACCCTTTCCTTTTACCATTCGAGTAGCCCTTTTTTCCCCTAATGTATTTTAACCTACTCCTTCCCAAATTGTATAAAATAAAATATAAACCTAAGTCATCAATGGATATGAAAGACCAAACTCTCGGAGTTCTAAAATCAGAGGGCAAATAAAATCTACCCTGAGGGAGGGGGCGAGGACACCTCCCACTGAGTATACTGCGCTCTGCCGCGATGTTTTCTGAATCATTTCATACATCTACACCATTCCGGTGTAAAAGAACGACTCTGATGAAATCATGACCCATTTACAGTCCATTTCTGTATCTGGATCGAAATCGGTGTTGCTGCCTCCATTGCCTGGTCTGGATTTTTTTTATCTAGTCCTAATTTTAACATCGTTTACGTTTGTGAATTTATAAGCAAATGCAAGGAAACGCGCAACAATTTTTTTTTTTTGAGAGCCCAGGCTGGCTACAAATTGGTTAATTTTCCGTTTCTTCCTCTCTCTCTCTCTAGCCTCTTTGATCCATTATTTAGTTAGAGCACTTAAATTTTTATTATTTACATTTAGTGCTGTCAATATGTAGGCTAGGACGATGAAATATGCTGAGGGATTAAAAGATTTATTGAATGTATTAATACTGACCCCGACGACCCTCGGCTCTAAAGCGAATCTTCTTTTCCTGGGATTCAGTAAACACCCTGCCTTTTTCCATCTGCCGGATCTAGGAGGAGGAGGATGCTGTGCGCTTTCTTTCCGCAGTGCGGATTTCAGGCCTCCTGGCTCTGCAGTGCCTCCCCCAGGCCGGAAAGCGCGCAGCATGTTCGGCGCACCAAAGCGGTCTGCGGGGCTCGGCTCTCTGGACCCGCTTAGGAAGGCCGCCCTGCTTCGAGCCTGGCCAGAGGCGGCAGACTGGGTGGGCTCCTGCTTGGTCTCACCTAGTCAGTCCCCATCCCATGCCTTCCTGGTCAGTCTCGAGGCCCACGCTTGAGTCCGTCGCTAATCCCTTTGGCGAGCACACCAGCACCGTTAAGGTGCGGAGCTGAAGACCTTACGTTTTGTATGTTAAGGAAAAAGACTTAAGAAGAAGAAGAAAATAAGCCTTCATTTTCCTCATTCTCCTTCTTTCAGGTCCTAGATTCGGTTTTCAGCCTAACTAAATGGAAATTAGGGATCTAGTGGAAATTGTTTCCCAATGTACATAGATTAAGCGCATCTGTATAAGTGAAGACAGAAGAGTAAAAGCCAAGGGTGGGGAGAGCGAGAGCGGTCTATTTCGGTAAACTATTAGGTTTCACGGTTTACGGCATCTCCCTGCTTTTACATTTTCTTTCGCAAGCTACCTAATATCCAGTTATTCTTTGGGGTGGTGGCAGGAGGGTCCTATCGCTTTTTGGTAAAATTGCATAGAGAAGAGGGACGCGGTCAGCACCGCGGACAGCGCCGGGAGCCGAGGGTGCGGCTGCTTCTCCCAGTCCTGCCTCAGCCCCTCTCCTTTGTTCCCACCCCCTACAGGCCAAGGCAGAACAAAGACATCTATCAAGCCTCGCTTTCTCAGCTGAGTTTGTCTTTGGCTCCAAGGCCGTGGTGCGGAACTATTATCACCTTAACAAAGTCCAGCTCTTTGGCTTCCAAATAAATTAATCTGCCCAGTCCTTCTAAAGTTTGTGGCCTGGCCTTTCCCCCCTGTCCTACTCTTTTGACTGATTTGACCATTGCAGCTACACTGAAACAAGGAAATCGTCTTGGTTTTTTGTCGTTTGGTTTTGTTTTAAGCCAGGCAAGGCCAACTCGAGAATGGGAAGAGAAAGGGGACAGGTGGGGGCCGGGGACGGGTGTTCGGAGCTTCTCGAAGGAGCTGAGCTATTGGAGGTTTCGTGTGCAAGGTGGAGAGGGCGGCATTTAATGTTAGCATCCTCTCACTTCTGTTTTGTTTCCGCATCTTGGCCCAGGATTGCAAACAATCACACTACCTGCTCTCGAAAGAACCACTGCTTTCTAAACGCCTCAGCTCTGTAGAATATTTGCACAGACGGGAGCTACTGCTCTCCTGACAGCTGTCACTGAAGCGCCCTTAAAATCCCCCTGGGGATTTGCCTGCGGATTTCCGAGGCTCTTAGTGAAAACCATGACCCTTTTGCTTTCGGAACACTAGGCTGGTTCTGGAATCAGTTTGTGGCAAAGGATGGGTTCGTTCTACCACCCCTCAGCGTCCCCTTGCAAGTGCCTTTTCCGCTTTCTTATCCTAAGACGCTCTGGTGTCCTTCAGGTGCAGCCGTAGGCTCCGCTCTTGGCATTCACCGCGTGCCTTAATTGTATGACATTAAATCAAGGTCCGCTGTGAACACGGAGGGCAGAGTCTGATCTTGATCCGGAAAGTAACTGAGACACTGCGAATATCACTTCTCCTCCTGCCCTTTCCCCTGCCCGGAGCTCGAGTCCCTGTGACTCCCTCAGAGTCGTAACTCAAACTCGGCTCCTGTCTCAGCTCACCTCCTGCCACAGCTGCCAGAGCCGCTGCTAATTAGTCTGTTCCGTGGACGTGTAGACGATGCATGTGTCTGCGTATACATATGCATATATCTGCATGCCATTTACAGCACACCTAGAAATAAACCTAGTTTTCAAATGACGGCGTGGATCGAAGTTAATTACCCCTCTGGTACAGAACTAACTTCGTAATCATGTTATTTTACTGAAGGCAATTAACTGAGTTGGTTCGCCCTGCATCTCTTCTAAGTCACTGGTAAGGACCGCGCCATTGCATGTTCTGCTGCAGAAAGCTTTGCCAATCCTCTCCTGCTGTCGGGGATGAGATCTAGCACATTAAAAAGACAATCATCGCACGTGTGTGTATGTAAGATAGACACGCAGACATGCCTAGTCTCTGTGTCCTCTGATAACGTTACCACGGTTTTGGTTGGGAGATTTGGGGAAGAGATGAGAGTCCAAGGGCCGGCTGGGTCATCTTTCTTTGTAATGCGGAAAAATTAACTCAACCGCACCTGCCTAGTCCCGAGAGAGCTGGGCGGCCCATCTGGTCAGGCTACAGCTCTGCTGCAGAGAAAAGGCTGCTCGCTAAGGCTTCCCCGCCGCCGGGGAGCGCGGGCCTCGGGTCTGGGCCCGGCTGGGGGTTACGGTTCAGAGCAGCGCAGCGGAAGCGCACTCCTCAGAGTGCTGCCCGAGTCGGGAGGCTGGCGGAGCCTGGGCCGGGCGGAGGGAGGGCGAGCAGGAGAGAGGAAGGGGTGAGGGGAGTTGACCTCTACGGGCGGAGCCCTGTGCACAGCGGGCAGGAGGCGGCGGGCGCAGCGGCTCTTTTCTCGGCGTCCCCTACGGCGCGGTTCGCGGGAGGGAAAGGCCCACTCCGGCCCCGGTGTCCGAGGAAGGGAGGATGATCCGCCGCCGCGGCCCCGGGGCGGTGTCGAGCTCGGCTGTGGCTGCAGAGGCCGCCGGGAGCCTGTCCAGCGCGGAGACCCCAGCACGCGCCCCTGAAAAACAGAATCACAGCGCAGGATTAGAGAGGGGGGCTGTAGGGAGGAGGGGGAGGCTGGGGAGAAGGGACCGGAGGCGGGAGGGAGCGGGCGAGGGAGATCAGGCGACGGCAGGACGGGAGCCCAGACGGCGGGCCGCGACCTCCGTCCCCAGGCTTCAGGCTGGGCGCGGAGGGGCCGGCGGCGCGCGAAGCCCGAGGCGCGCAGCCTGGGGGGCGGCGCGGTGGAGGTGCGCGCAGGTCCCGGCCGCGGAAGCCGCGAGACGGGGGGCCAGACGCTGCGGCACGGCCGCGGCCCGAGAAGGGATTTCGGCAGCTGCAACGGTCAAAACGCGTCCGCAGAGGGTCCTCCGGTGCAGTCCAGCCGTCCCCGCATCCTGTACCCCCTTTACCCCCGCTTCACCCCTTCCCTTCAGACCACACTCTGGATCCCCACTCTCCAATCCCCACCCCTTCATGGCTTAGTACCCTGCGAACTGCGAGACCGGCGAGTCCCAGCAAGAAAATCGAAACGATCGATGCGAGAAAGAATTACATATACACATAGCCCTGGAAATCCGAAGCAGAAAGACTTGCTAGCCCTGCTCAAACCTGCAGAGGACCAAAGCGTTTTCAGTCGCTGCTGAGCGCGTTCTCGGAGGAAAGGGGAGGCTGAGAGGCTTCCGTGGTATAAGGTGCTTTAGGGTGGGAGGTGGGCGTAGGGAGGGGGTGGATCGGAGCGGTCCGGTCTTTCCCCCTCGCTTGCTGATCCAGAATTAGGGATTAATGGCTCGCTCCAGCCAAACAAATAAGGCATCTGCCTTCAGCGCAAGAGGATTACACGGGCTGCTGACGTCACCAGTCAGACAGATGTTGGCTCCCAAAGTCCTGAGCAGCTCGCTGTGTCCTTGAAACCAAAGAGCCGCAGAAGGCGCTCAGCCCCCAAGAGCTGCGCCTGGGTACAGCAGAGGGCGAGCACCCTGCCCTTGCCTCTACACCCCACTGGCACCGACACAGTGGCCCAAAGACAGCCCCCTAAGACGTCGCGCCCCCAGTCTCTCCAGCCCTTTTCTCACAGCCCTACCTTCAGCGCTCAGGCTCGCTCAGGGCAGGTCAAAGTCACCATTCTCGGTTGCCTCTCCCTTAAATGGAGACAAGAGCCCACACTTTCTGGACTTCTCGTCTACATCCCTAATTCTAAGCTTTTGGGCTCTTGTTCCCTCGCACATAGATGGCCAAGTAGCAGCAAAATAAGCACCTTAGGCCGGACAGAGTCCACGCTCCAGATGAGGGGCGGCTTCTTAATTACGTGCGCACGCAGCAGAAGCAGGGCTTATCTGCATCTCCTCTTCTCACCCCGCTGCCAACCTTTCTCCAGGCCAAGGTTTAGGTTTATGTTTAATCTTATCACGAATGCCATTTGGGACTAATGTGCCTTTCTAAACAATGACCCTCTTCCAACAGAGGTCCGCGTCCCGAGCAGAGCCCTGGGCCACCACTCGGTGTGCCAAGGGGACCTCACCATGGTCCTGATCATTGCATTTTCTTTGCAAGTACTTTGAAGACATTGTCAAAAAAAAAAAGTGTGTGTGTGTGTGTGTGTCCAAAGTATGTCTAGCACCTAATTTTAAGAATCTACACAGTCAGGTAACTGCAGCTTCATTCTATAGTCAAATCCAATGAGTAAAGATCAAAAATTAATTAATCTGTAAACCCTAAACTCTTGAATTTGATGTCGTTTTAAAATTTAAATAAATATAAACTATTTTATTTTTTCACACCTGCGTATTATTTTTGCTTTATATGATTTCCCAGGCCTCTACAAGTCACACTGAAGCCAGGTTATGAAATAAGCCAAAAGACACATGGAACTGGAAATTTAAATGAGCAATTTTGAATGTGTTATGTAATCCACAAATGAAATGGCTTTAAATGAAGTTCAATTCTGGAAAGGAATAAAGGCAATTCATACCATGTAGGAAACAAAATAAATTGATCTCCAACACAGAGCCACACTGAACCAACCCTGTGCCCCAACCAAATGAATATACATGGAAAAAATCTGCGATTTTCTTAGAAAAAGGTTTGCCGACAACACTGCATTGACGATTATATATTACAGTGCCTAAACAGGAGTAAGAGTAGCTGCATTATATCTCCATTCATATCATTCCTGTCTATCAAAGTGGCATTTAATTTTTCCAATTCTATGCATTTAGAAATTCAGTCGCTGATAAAAATCAATTTAATTTATTCCAGTGTCATTCAGCTAATGCCAGCCTGAAAGAGTAAAATTTCTGTATCCTCACTCTGCTTCAAGGCCTTGTAAGAAACAGCCCACGTCTCAAAAGGACAGATTTAAACTTGTTATTTACCAGTAACAAAAGGTAGACCTCCTCTTGTCTTAATTGGATAAATAACATACACTATTTGAGCAGGGTATATAAGTCATTGTTTCTTTGAAACTTGGTAGAATAAGTTTGAAATGCCACAATTTAAAGGAACCTAATTCCTTCTAAAAATCATAAAGATTGTTTTTGTCTCCCAACATGTTTTGAATGTAAACCTCCATTCTGCTTCCACAAAATTTTACAAGAGTTCTTTTATGCTCAGTGATTTCATATTAGTTCGCTGTCCATGGTCTTGATTCACATGAAGGGAGGTGCTCGTGGTGCATTTTGAAAAATGTAAATCACAGTGCTTCTGCACCAATTTGATGCTGTAACATTTTAAGATAATGTCAAGAGGGGAACATCTACAGGCTTTAAGTGCTCTCTTCCATTCCAGTTGTTTTCATTTTTCTATATTTGCCACCAAATTTAGAGTACAGGAAGCAGGTGGGGAAAGTTTGCATCTTGAGCTGATAAAATCGCCACAACCTTTAGGGGGTCCGAAGAATTGTAGTAAATAGGAAATAGTATTTTTCAACCTGCATTTTGTTTTGTTTGTGCTTTCAAAAATGTAAGGCATCCTTGTCCACTTTTACACATGGTTTAACAAGTGCAGAAAATTTTACAAAAATGACAAATTAAGAGAAAAGGCCAAACAACAACCTTCTCACTTCTCTCTATAGATAGATATAGATGTAATCACACACATATGCACATCCAGAAGCACTAAGAGTATTACACTAAATCCCTTCTTTAACACCCTACAGTTTTTTTCTTGTGAAGCAAAGGAGGCATATGCTCTAGTAGTTAAGGCTGCGTAATAATTCCTTCTGTCCAAAATAACGTTTCACCTTCGGTTTAAAAAACAAAAGATTGACCTGGCAGAGTAACATTTAACCTCTCCTGGGGGTTCCTTGAGGGGGTGAAACAATAAAGAAAAAACTTTCCTCCTTCCTACAAACACTTAAGTGTCTTTTGTCCTTTATCTTTCCCTTCAGATTATCAGGAAAAGTATGTTATTTATATATATGTATATAAACACACATAAACAGACACTTATTTTCCGAATCCCTGAGAGCCACTGCGGATCTTTGAAGGGCATCGACCTGCACAAACTGGTCATATTTTTGTTTCGATACAAGTATCCCAACGGTAAGAAAACAGGCTCCTGCCCAATCTGAGGTCGGTACCCACCCCAGGCCACGGGGCCGAACTACAGCGATTCACACTTTTCCGGGCAAGAGAAGGCTACTTTCCGAAGAAGTCTTTAGCACTTGGGAAAATCCTCGTACCGGAAGAAAATGGCCTAAACACAATAGGACTCGCCATTTTCTCCTTGTGAAGCACAAAGCGCCTGGCGCTGCCCGGCACACAAAGAAAGCGTGAGCCCGCGGAATTCTTGCACATTTCCAAGAGGCCAAAAAAATACCTCCCCCAGAACCACAAATTCTCCCGCCTGGGCGCTCTGAGACACACTTTCCCACCCTCACTCAGCCCCTGTCACCAGAGGATCCTTTATTTGAGGTGTAGAGAGAAGACCCATCTACCTACGAAGGCGCGATGTTAGCTAGCCAGCTAACCCCGGCAAGACTCAGTCCCGCAAACCGAGGGCCCGGGCCAGCGGCGGCCCCAGACTCCATTCCAGGCCGGCGGTGCTGGCATTCCCTTCCTCCTCTTCCTCGGATCTCTCCTTCCAATTCCATCCCGTCCCCCCGGCACGTCTGGTAGTCCGGGAGCTTAAGGATCTCGGTGACCTGATTTCCATCCATTGCCAGGAACCAACCTTGCAGCCCGGAGCCGGGCGCGAGGCTCTCGAGGATGCTCGCTACGCGGGAACCCCTCGGCTCGGCGCCTCCCGCCGTCCCCCTCCCGCCGCTCCAAGTCGCCGCATCCAAGACAGCCAGTGCCCTGCTCTGTACGCCCACCACGGGCGGAACACTTATCCCGCTCACGTGCGGAAAGTGCAAGCTTCGAGGACAGCCCTGGGAATAAAATCACCAAAACACACCCGGCGCCCCCGACTCACAAAGCGAACACTCTCTATCCCGCCGGCGACGCAGAGCCGGGCTACCGCAGGAAAAGATCGTACTTACAGCCGGCGCGCGTTTGGGTAATCCGCGTCTCAGCCTGTTTGGTTTGTTTGTTTGTTTTCAAAATATATACACATCTCTAGGTACTTGATTTTCCACATCTTCCATCGTTGAGAAGGAACGAAAACAAAAATCTTGTAGCCTAGCGGGGATGGGGGAGGGGGATGGAGATTTTCATTGTCTACGCTCTGCACATGCAGCCCAAGGAAAGACGCTCATTGCTGTGTGGGGCTGCTTCTACTTTCTGCTTGAAATTCAGAAGCTTTCAATGCAGGAAAGCGGGGGTTTGGTCTCCCTGCCTCCCTCCCTCTGCGTCCCCTTCTCTCCCTCTCGCTCTCTCTCTCCCTCTCTTCTCTCTCTCTCTCCTTTTCCCTCCTCTCCCCTCCCTCTCTCTTCTCCAGCTCGAAGTCTCAGTCTCTGTCTCCCTCTCTCTCTCTCTCCCTCTCTCTCTCTCTTTTTTTCAAAAGAGGGCAGGTCGCTTCCTGCATCCCAATGAGTTAAATCACTCACTTACTTCTCATGCATCAGCAGCCTCTTTAACAACCCGAGGGCTGCAGGCACAAAAGAGCATTTAGCTGCCTCCAATTTGTGTAGAAGGCCTGTCCTTAATTTGTTTTTGGAATATAATTAAATCATGTATTTCACGTAATATGAAAATACCAAGTTCCCAACTTTAGCGAATAAACTGTTAATGGTAACCTTTGAAAATATACCCCCCCCTTCTCGTTGGTGCCCTTAGAAAGGGCCTAGGACGCCCCAGAAATGGAGAGGCCAAGGGTTTGGGCCCAAATCTACCCGCCCCTCCCCCATTTCACACGTCAAGGTCACAGTCGTCTGATTTCCCCCATTGATTTAAAATGGAGCCTTTTAAAAATCAACCCTTTGCCTTGGAAAGGAATTAAGTCTTTTTGTGGTGTGGGAAGAGCCGAAGGATTAAATAAATAAATAAATACATCCTTAATCTGAAATACACACGTAAGCAGAATCAACTGTGATCAGACATGGGGATGCGGTGGGAGGGAGGGGGAGGGGAGGGGGAGGGGGAGAGGGGAGGCTGACACCATGCGAGTGTGTGTGATTTTCACTCTCCCCTCCACCCGGCCTGGAGACTTCTGAGGGTCTCTCCGTTTTGCTCGGGTTTCTTCCGGAGGCTGAGTGGGCCTTACCAGGCGACAGGGCCGGCGCCTCTTTCTTTCCTCTCTCTCTCTCCTTTCTTTCTTTTTAAAAAGCCCTCAGAGAGTCTCTGAGGGGTCCAGATCTTGCGGACACCGCCCAGTGGTCGGGGGGGGGTCATGTATATGGCTCCCCCTCCTCTAAAGGGCTGGGGCACAAAAAGCAACTCTGCCTTCCTGCAGTTTCTCTTTCAGAAAAAACCCCAGGCCCGGCTATTGTTCATCCTCAATGAAGGGGGCCGAGGGTGACAACAGAGAGCCCTCCTCTTACCCCACACTCACCACCCACCTCCTCCCTCACCCCACCCACGGCCACTGCTCAGGGGACATCTGGGCATATTTTCTTGCTCCTGAGATCCCTGTCTGGGAGATCATGAGATCCAATATCACTAATATCTTGGTTATCTTCTTTGTATTTTCTTCAGCAATATTCCCTTAAGTCGTCAGCCCCCGCCTCCTGGCCCCCCATTTTCTGGTTCTAACAGCGCTTGTTCGGAAACATTGCCCTCGGATACCAGAGAGGTTCGGGCTGCAGATAACAGCGCGCGCCGTTCCATCGAAAGGGGATGGAACACTATAACTTGTCACCTCCCGCCTCTGAATATTCACCCTTATACCTTAAATCACCCTGGGGTTTTGAGTAAGGCCATGTTTCACCCTGAACATTTATCAAACCGGACTCTGCGGCCTCTGCTGTCGCAGGAGGACGCAAAGGCCTCCAGCACCCGGCTGACATCTGCTTGGGAAAAATTCAACAATACCCCCCCAACGGGGTCTCTTGCAAAAAATGAAAACCAAAAATGCAAGATGATTTCTAGAAGACGGAATATACATACTAAAAATGCTGGGTTTGGGAGCTCAGATTACCTAAGATAGAACATCTCTTCGGTTGAGCCCAGACCGAAGGCCTCGCTGTACGGGTGTTTTGCTAGCGGCGAGAGACGACGTTCTCTTTGGAGACACTAGAAGGAACGCGCTTCGTCCCCCCGCCCTTTATCTTTCACCGGATGATGCTCATTCTATCCGTTTCCACTTTATTGACCTGGGATGTGGGGCTGTTAAAAGATCGGCAACTTCTTGCCAAAGCTTGAAGGAGGCAGGGTCACGCGGTGCGCACAGCATCCGGCCCCTGGGAAGATGCGGCTCTGTCCTCTGCTTAGCCAGAAGGGTGTGCTCTGTGGGGTGACCACCTCAGACGATCCCGGTGGGCCCCGAATCCGGCAAATCCCCCAGCCCCGCCCCGCCTCTAGCGATGCCAACTTTGCCTCATCTTTCCGGGTCCTGGAATTTCAGCCTTGTCGGTGGGGAGGCCTTAGGAGGAGACCCAGGCTGCGGGTGACTTTCTTACGCATGGGCCGCTCCTTCGCCCGTGGGTTATTCTAAGTAGAGGCTGCAAAGAAAAACAAAAGCTAAAGAGATCAGCGGAGAATGCTGGAACATTCGCCCGGGCCTTTCACCCTCACCCCAAACAGATGGCTGGGCCGGGACACCTGCAAAGCAGCCCGCAGCCACCGCCTCCACGCCGCTCTCCCGACGCGGGCCACAGTGCCGGATCAAATAAGGTCATCTAACATCCTGGGCCCAGGGATCGCTCAGTCCCCCGCCCAAAAAACCTTCTTCTGGGCACGTTTCGGTCCCTTCGGAGAACAGAGCTTCCGATCCCCGCCTCCCGCCTTCGGCCCAGAATTTGAGCGGGCGACTCCTTTCCAGCCCCGGGGTTTTTTTCGCGTTTGCCAGGAGCGCAAACCTCCTCCTGCCCTGAGCATCTCGTCGTCCGGGCTCGGAGCATATGAAAATGTAACCCAACTCGTTGCCAGAAGTTGTTGCTAATTAGTGGATAATAAACTTCTGTAGCCAGGGCACAAAAGTCTTTTAAAAGTGCAAAGGTGTTCTTTGTTATGGCATCAGAAAAGGGATTAGCATATCAATTGGACTGGGGGGACCGGACAATGAGCCCTCCTCCCCCCGCGCTGCCCTCAGCTCGTCGCCCGCCGCTGCCGCCTCCTCCTCCTTCTTCTGCTCTTCCTCCTCCTCTTCTTCCTCTCCCAGCTCGGGGAGCTGTCAAGGAGCGGTTGGGGAGCGCAGGGCGGCAGGCCGGGGCCGAACGGGCAGGCGCAGTGCGAGCTTCCCGCCGCCCACCAGGCCGCGCAGCCTGCGCGGCCCCTCGCCCTCGCCCTCGCCCTCGCCCCGCGCCCTGGCGCGCGCCGGGGCGTGCGGGGACGCGGAACCCGAGCGTGGCAGGTCCCGGCGGCCGCGAGGGCGGGGACCCGACCTGTCCCGGGAGGCCGGCCTCGCGCAGCCCCACGCGGCGCCCCCTCCCCGCCCTCGGCTCGGGTCCCGCGAGCCCGCGCCCTCTGCCTCCCCCGGGCCCGCGCGACCCCCCAGCGGACTTTCCACTCCTTTGGCCACGGGGAGCCGCCAGCTCCCCACCCTCCTCCGGCGTTTCTCGGCTGACCCGCTGACCTCCCGACCCTCGCCTGCACGCGTCGGGCGGTGCGCGAGCATTCGCGACGAGCCGAGGCCCGCGGTCTCGACGCAGCCGTGGCTTCGGGGGCGGCGGGTTCGCGCGGCCCGTCCCGGGGTCGGGGTCCGGCCGGTCGGCCGGCCGCCCGCTCGAGGGCCGCCCAAGCGAGGCGGAGGCGGCAGGGGCTCCGGCCCAAGCAGGCCCGGCGAGTCTCCGCGCGGCCTGGCCTGGCCCCGTGCCCCCGCCCCGAGCCGACGGGAAGCTTAGGAAGGCGGCCCCGGGCCGGGTGCAGGAGAGCAGAGCAGAAGTAAGTCTCTCGGAGACGGAGACGCGGCCCCGGCCCCCTGTCCCGTCGCGCCCTCGCCCGGCCTCGTCGGCCCCGGAGCGCGCCCGGGCAGGGAGGGTCGCCGGGGCCTGCGGGTCCGCCTGGCTCTCGGGAGAGGAGGCGCGGAGCGTGGCGCGGGGAAGAAAGGCGAGAGGGGGGAAGGCGCAGCGACGGCACGCCTTGCTGGCCGGCCTGGAGGGGCCGCGGGCCCGGCCGCCCGCCCGCCCGCCTCTCAGCCCCGAAGCCCCCGCCGCCCGGGGTACCCCGGCGAGGAAACGTCTTCTTCTCCCCTCCCCCCTCTCGCCTGTCTCCCTAGAGGCGGCTTCCGTCCTCTAAATGCGTTTCAAAAAAAAAAAAAAATCTCCGGGGCTCTCCTCTTTCCACCCCGTCTCGCCTCCCCGGACACTGGTGTTTGGCGAACAAGCGCCAAACTCACCCAAGTTTCCCTGAAAAGCAACGGCTCTAACTGCCGTGAGGAAAGATGTCGGGGAAAAACGTGGAGGTCAGTGTTTCCCTAAATGCAAAACATCACAGAGGGATCTGAAAGGAGCTTTACTTTCCCTGCGAAATCTCCATTGTTGCTTGGCGAACAATGGGAGCCTGGGCGACTGCAGGGCTGTGAGGATGAATAGGCGATCCGCGGGATGTGTGCGGGTCAGTGCTCGGGGTCCCGGGCCGAAAGCCCCTTTCTCAGCTTGCCACAATGAACCAGAGCAAGCTTTAGTCTTTACTGGGTCACCGGCCATCCTCTATTATTCAACACTTCACAACAAAAAACACTTATTAATCAGCGCTGACCAGCGGCCCCTTCTGAAACAAGAGAAGAGGGGAGAGAGGGAGAGAGAGGGGTGAAAAGAAGATTGAGAAGCCCTGGACAGATCTTTCTAAAGCCAGAGCAACCATAGGGTACTTTCCTCCAGTGGCCAAAGTTTCTCTGACACAACAAAGTTTCTAAGCAGGCCACGGAGACCTAGATTTCTCCTCGTTTGCCTTCCTCCCCGTCTCTTCCTCTGAAGAGCTTGGAGACTTTGTTGCGAGGAAGGATGGCTTTAGGTCAGATTGCTAAAGCCTGATCTTAAAGATCTAATCGCTCTTGGAAGATAAGCCTGTTTCCCAGCTGGGCCTCCACTCTGGAGATGGCGCAAGGAAGACGGTCCAGCTCTGCTCTGGGCACCCTGCTGATGGATGAGGTGTCAGGCCAGTAGTCATGTGAGGACTGGTTTCCAAATGGTATGAGCAATAGTCAAATGTGGTACTTTTTGGTGATAGTGAATGCAATCTGTAGATTTTCTACTTCCTCATGTTTCAGTCCGGATGTCTGAAAAGACTAAACTTGCTTGCTAGAATCAAGAGGAATTGATGATTCCCGTGCTTAGGCAAGGATTTAAGGGAAAGAATGTGATGAGTAGTTTTAGGGAAGAAAATGGTTCAAAATGTTCCATACCACGAAAATCAGTGGGTTCTTTGTTCAACTTTGATAATTTTTACAGAGCTTATTTGATGTTTGTAACCTAATTGTATTTCTTTCATTTATCTGGTTACGGGCTTATTATGAACACATGCTCAGGCATATATGGACACATGTACATCAAAGTAGAATGCTACCTACATCAGCTTTATGGATGAATTTAATCCATTTGGAACTCAGCTAGACATTTGTGATGGCAAAATTTTGTCGCCTTTTGATTTGGGGTTGGAAGCCAATAGTTCTTGGTGTTTCTGTCTGTTTTACATTACTCAGGTTGTAATTTAGCCAAGTGAGCAAAGCTCTTTTGTAATGGCTGATGTGTATAACTGAACAGATGTGTATAACTGAACAGAGGCAGCAGATATTGGCTCTTGGTGGTCAAAAGACATAAGACAGTTATTCTCCTAAAGAAATAGGAGTGAATGTCAAAGCAGTATTCTTTTAAGTTTAAAATTTCGTTTGTGTGCACTTCTGGATTCCTGAGTGACATAACTAACCATTTCCCTTGTTATGATTCAAAGAAGACTTTAAACCCAGAAAATGTATGGGTGGGGGATTGTGTCTTCAGCAAATTAAGCTGTAGAACTAGATGGCTTGGTAATGAAAGCAAGATTGCAGAATTACTTTGTACGAAACTACAGTGGTAGTTACCAGAGTTTATGCAGTAAATGCAAAAAATGGGTTGCACGGTTTGGTCTCAGAAAGTGTTTTACTTAGGTGCCTACTATTTGAGATGGGCTTTTTTATGTAGAAAATATTGTGTTACTCAGATTTTGCAGAGCTCAACGCTTCTTGCAATGGAGTAATCAACTGTTATCTGAATAATTTAAAGCCTGGGATTAAAGGCCTTGGAGTTGAATGCTGACAAGCTCTCACATGTAGGCAGGGGAAAGTTTAGTATTCTTCTCTTTCTGTATATACTTTGAAAATAATTTGGTCATGTGTGGTGAATTATTTTTAAAATGTATGCATAAGAACAATGAATAATTCTTTCACAAATTGTTTTCCAAATGAGCAAATAAGATTGTTCAGAAAAAGAGTGGGAATCTGTCTAATACCTAACAGTGTGTCACCTAAAATGGAATGTTTTAAAAGGACTATTCTATAAAAAACATATTTGCCAAAGAAAGCTCCACTCTCTCAGAAAAGTGTTCAGAGCGTGTGGATACAGAGAATATATTCATTCCACAAATCCATTCGCGGGACATGACAATTTTATGTCCTGTTTTTCCTTTCAGTATTTTGGTTGACTTCCTCATTTGCTTAAGGGAAGCGTTGTTATACGTGTGTGTGTGTGTAGTTTTATTTGTAAACTGAAGGTATGTACTAAATGGGACTGATCATTCATAGATTATCTTCTGAGTGAGTTCTGTGGAATAAGCAGAGAGTCGAGGAAAGCTCTAATCTTAATATATAATACGTTGAGTCTGCATGTATATCATCACACAGCACATCATGTTAAAACATATTTATAGACTCCAAATACTTTTCTTTTCTTTCATTCTTTCATTTTTTTTTGTTGGGGGGTGGTGCTAAGAAATTAACTAAATAGCTTTGTAATGACATCCCCTTAAACATACCAGTGAATTTGTATGGAAATTGGAATAGCTTCCACATTTGTCAAAGGAGAAAAGAATAATACACGAACATTATATTCGGCAAATGTTTAAAGAGGGAAATGTTATTTGTTGGTATTATTTACCACAGAAGCAATAGTTATTAAATTTAATATATCTCTATGAAATCATTATTCCAAAGTACAGTTATTCAGTAGTGTATGCATACAGTTGCATTTTTTTTAAAAAAGAAAATACATCTGTAAGAAGAACCTAAAGATTGGATCATAGGTTTAATACATCATAAAAATTACTTTGTAGGTAGCTAAGTCATCTATATCCTGGAAATTGTTCTTGCCTTAAAAAATCCATCTGGACATTAAAAAAATGGCACATTAAAAAAACTCTCAGGCTCCAAAGGAAACAAATATCTTGACAGAACTTGTGTATCTTTATCGAAATGAAGGTTAGGTGGCAAAGCCTGTGGTTATAAAATGAAAAGTATATGCAATCTGAAATGTTTATTTTGAAACATATTTCAGTTTTTGCATTTATTCTTCCTGGCAGATGCATATAATTCAGACACTTTTCCATCTTAACAGAATTTGTCAAGTTCAGTTCCAATATATATCCACGTGATCTGATAAAATATAGTATCAATAGGTTATCAGGAAGTGTATATGTAAACTCTACCAAATGTTGCTTTGATACATGCTACTTTTTCTTTTATCTAAAAATCAATCAGTGCAGTTTTTCATGATAGAGGGTAAAAAGGAGCTGATAGAAATTTGACTTGCCCCCTATGATTTGCCCCGTTGCCAGAGAATTCTGGTTAGTTTTATAGATCTGACTTCTGTGGGGAGACTCAACCTGGTACTTATTTATTTATAAACTTCCACCTCACTAGAGATTCCAAGTTATATTTAGGAAACTAGAACCTCACATGATATGTGTTTATTTGATTCTTCGATTTAAATACTTCATGAGTACCGCAAAAGTAATTTTTAATGGAAAATTTTCATTAGGTTTACATGTGTTACATCTAAACATCCCTGATGTATTTCTGTACATACCAAGACATGACATCTCACTTTTTGGAAACAAAAGAAAATCAAGCTTCTGAATGAAACTCCACCCCACCTCCCCAAATTATTTCCACAGTTCTTCTTAGTTTAATATTTCCTTCAACTAACTGCATTTTGATACACATGCTATAAACTCCATTTTGACTTACAAAACAATTTTTCATCCAGAAATCTATCTGCTTATATAACCATTTGTGACAAAGCAGAGTATTCTAGAGAATTTCACAAAAGGCACCTAAGATACGTGTGTGTGTGCGTGTGTGTGTGTGTGAGTGTGTGTGTTTAAACCATTTTAATTTCAGTGGTTTATGGATGTTTATTATAAGTTTGAAAGGAATTATTCAGCACTCTCTTCCTTTATGGTAGTTTTTAAAAAATGAAAGCTAAATCTTAGAAATACCTACAAGGTAAAAAACACAAAATGAAACACTTCTATATTTGGATTTTTTGCCCTGGTAATCAGAGACTGAGACTATAAGTTTGACACAAGTTTTTCTTTCAATTAAGGAGGCTCTTTGGAGATGCTGTAGGACACTAGCTATGTTGAGATTATGGGAAAGAGCTACGAGGCTTTTGTTTGTTGTGTTTCGTTTTTTTGTGTTTTTATGGACCAGAATGTAGATACACATCCCTGCACTCCTCCAGTGCCCCTCGTATGTTTTATTGCTTTTTGTGGGAAAACTAGTGAGAGCAGGGGTGTGAGACAGGAGGAGGTGTGGGCAGCTGAGTCTACGCAGCACGTAGAGTTGGTGACATGCTGCTCATGATACTGAGCCAGTCCCGTGTGCCAGGAAAGGATCCATCTTTCAAGCTTCTCCTTCTCTGTCATCCTCCTGCCTCTCCACTCAAAGTGCCTAAGAGATCCTAGGAAAACTAAGCTTTCACAAAAATCATTTGTTCTGTACCTGACGACATTGGTAGGAGACAGAGGCAGGAGAGTGACTCAGGTCTCACATCAGGATTGGCCCTTTGGAGTTCATGCTAGTCTGCAGCAATGTAATGTTATGTTTTATGTATGTGCATGGTGTTTTAGTTCCCAGTAGTTTGCATGTCCATTGCAGATGCATGGATTCCATATTTAAAATTAAAACCCTAAAAACGAGAACATTTGCTTGAACGTATTTTGTAAGAAAAAAAGCATTAGAAGAGAAAAGGTCTTAGCTATGGGGAGGGAAAAAATACATAGCCATGAAAATAGATAATTGCACTGCATTGCAACTAGCTTTAATCAAACTCCCGTTTCCTGAAGACCACAGTTAACTGATGTTTATGAACATCTCAAGAGTTTTTCTAGATACTCCGGCTTCTTCTGAAAGGCAGCTTTTATAAAACCAGCCAGCTGAGACTCAGCAATATCTCAATTGCTTTTTATCCCAAGGTGGTTTCAATGATCCCCTGAGCCTCAGGGATGAACAGGTTTCTTTGTGCATATACGTTGCCGCAGAGTCTAGCCGGGAAGAGTCACTCAGGGGCCACCTGGGAGGAATTGAGATTGTGCCTCTGGGCCTGGGTCAGAAGGGCTGCTAAGCTTGACGTGACAGATTCCTTGGGCTTTTGTGGAGGACCTAGTCCTCAGGAGCAGAGCCACAGTTTCTCCAGCTGTAGAGTAATAACAATTTCATGCTTTGCTGAGGACCTGGGTTTGTTGGCATCAATCCTAGTGATTCCTACAGCTTTAAAGAAAATGAGCTTTGTGATTAAGCTTTCATTCTCTCTTCCTTTCCCTCCTCTTCTCTCTGTCCTCTTCCTCCATCACTCTCTTCCCTTCTCTTTCCTCCCTCTCCTCTCAGACTTTAGTGCCGCTGAGTCAACCCTGTGGACAGATGCATATACTCTGCTATGGGTTTGCTTGCTTTGTTAGTTACTCTTTAAAACCTTTCAGGTGAGGGCTTAAATGAAGAGACTTTACTCAATTTTTGTCTGTTTCTTTCTTCTGAACGTTCCACTCTTCTAAGAAGCTAAATGTCTTAGACTAGTGTCCTTGCTGAGCACAAGCCTCCCTCTGGTGTCCGGAGGTCAGGCCACAGGCATGGAGAAGACCAGATTGCAGGTGTCCTGTTCATCTAGGGTGGGCTTAAGGTGGCCTGAGGTTACTGATCTGAACCGTACCTCTGACACTGCCTAAGCACAGTCTCAAACCTTCAGAAACTCTCTAGGTTTTTGAAGTTTTCTGGATCTGGAAAGAAGGGGAATGAGCTGCCCTCCCTTGATAATTTTATTTTGATCATGTTTGCTTCCCTTTCTAAAGAGTGTGTGTGTGTGTGTGTGTGTGTGTGTGTGTGTGTGTGTGTGTGTGTGTGTAAGGGGAGAGAGAGAGATGACAAATGATTGTAGGCATAGCTGCTGAGATATGAGAATGGCCTTACTTTAAAGTTGGAATGCAGACACATAAACGTGGATATCAAGGACTTTTTAGAACATCAAAAGAAGTCAAACAAACTAGGACAAATAATTCTGCAGTTTTACAATGTCTCTAGTTAGGAAATATACTTGTATAGTTGGATCAAGAGATTAAGGGGACTCAAAAATCTGAATTGCCTGGGAGATGACAGAATTGTTGGATTGTAAGAGAGGTTGTCTGTTGTGTCCCCTGATCTTTAAGACCAAGGGAAGGCGGGAAGAAAAGGGAACTGACATGTAGTCTGGTTTACTATATGTTGAACGTCCTGCCAGGCTCTTTTACAGCACATTATTTCATATATTCTCACCAGAACCCATCAAGGTAAGTGTTAATTTTTCTTCATTGTAGAGATGAGAAAACTCTGGAGAGTTATGTAACCTGACCAGGGTCACACCGCTAACACATTTCGGAATCCAGATTAGAATTCAGATAAGCTTGTTTCCAGAACCTGCAGTCTTTTTCTTAAACCAGGAATATCTCACATGATTTATTTTCCTCATAAGCATTCGTGGCAGAAGTCAAGATTTAATCACCATGGATTTTCCCAGACTTATCTTTCTTTATGTTCTCCTTCCTGTGGTTACGTTAGGCTTTGGTCCCAGGGGCCAAAGCGCCTATGCTTTGCCATACGCTCCTCTCGAAGGCTCTATTCTTTGGCTTAGACTGCTCAGTTCCCCCTCAGTGCCTTCACCAGGATGTTGACTTGGGCCGCCTTTTATTCACATGTGTGTGTGAACTGATGGGCTTGGGACCAAACCTCCTTATACACCTATCTATACATGAAATGGCATTTTATGTTGCATTCTACTGTGAAACAGAAATTGGGCAAAGGCAGTCGCATAGGCAGTTGCTTCTCAGATATTTAATTTGGGGATCTGATGATTCTTTTACCTTCTTTTCCCAGTTCTTTAATATTTATTTTAAGAAAGCTTTTTTTTTTTTTTTTTTTTTGCTATCCTATTTCACATCCTAATGCACAATCAAGCCAATTAAATCCTGAATCTGAACCTTCAAGGGCTTGGGCTAGTTCTTTATTGAGGTTAGGCATCATTCTGTAGCAGAATTAACTCTTTCAAGCCCTTGATTCATTGTATTGCATTTATTAAATGTTTGATATTTAGTGCTTAATTCTCAAAGAAAGGAAAAATAAGAGTATGTTGGTAATTTACCTATATTGCATGGAGTGTTCTAGATATGAGTATACTGAATATAATTCCCTGCTTCAGTTTTCTTATCATGAGAGTGGTAATCCTTATTTTAATTGGAACTGTAAAAGTTTATTAATACTGGTGAACACCTTGAAAATGATAAATAATATCAAGTACAAAAATCAAAATATAAGTGGTAAGTTAGAAAACATTTAACTTCCAGTTAAATTAATCCTTCTTTTTTTTTATAGTTTCTTGTTGAAACATTAATTTTCTTTCAAGAGTCTTACATTAAAATCTTTAAATGACTGTTGCTCATATAAAAGGCTATTTCTGAAAAAGTAAAGACCTTAATGTAAGTAATCTAAGAATTCTTTTCATTGAGCTAAAAACTCAGAGGAAATTAGGTTAAAAAAGATAGAGTAGTACTTTAACATTTGCAGTATTTTGGTGATTAAAATGATTTGGTAAATGATGATGAAAATATGAAAGAATATTAAAGTTTAATATAGTGGCTTTTGGATTGGAAATAAACATTGGAGATCACACCAGGTATTTGCTTCAAAGATACAAATGACCTTGGAAGTTATGCTTTTGGATGTACCTTACTGTTTGTAGTACTGCTCAAAATCAAGGGTTGAGGGTCACTGTGGGGAACAAAGGGAGAGAAACAGTAAGGGCACTTACTCATACGGATTCTTTCAGATTAGTACCATGATGTCAGCGACCAAAATATTAGCCGAATAATCATTAGATCTTGAGTTTTATTTGGAGCTAAATCTCAGGTGAGCCAGTATAGTTCTTTTGACTTTGATTTCATTTCGTCATCTTCATCCCCCAAATGGAGATAAAGTTGCTTACTTGCAAAAGAGATAGTGAATACTAATTAATTAATGGGTTTGAACATGGCTAATAAATTCCATTTTCTTAATTTAGTTTTCAAGGCTACAAATTCAGAAATGCTAAAGATGCAGAAGTTCTGTGTTCATATATAATGTATCTCAATATTGGGGTTGTTCAAATGTGTACCTAGCAGACTCAAAACACAGATGAATTTCTTGGAGAGCTTAAAGCTCATTTTAACTAGCCGAATAACAATGGAACTCTTGGTAGAAAACGGTGAATTCTACTGGCTTTACCTATAAAGCTTAAGGGGTGTGTGTGTGTGTGTGTGTGTGTGTGTGTGTGTGTGTGTACTGATATATTCAGTTACTTTTGTCTTTTAGGTGGAAATCTAGAAAAATATGTTTGTGAAAATAAACCGCCGAATCACAGTGAATCCAAACTGTCACTTATCTCCAGTTTCTGATATGTACGCAGTGTCCGAAGGCATGGCAGCCTCTGCCTGTGAATTAGCAGGCATGAATTTATACTGAGCTGGTCTATCTGACCTGCTTGACCTAATTTTAAGGAATTGTTTGAGGTTTTCAGGAGTAACTTATCACAGTAGTATCATCTGTGCAGGGAAGTAAGTTAGACCACGTGGTAGCCTTCCAGGGTGATTGGGTCTCATGTGTATGAGGTGTCTTGGAAAAGGCACTGGTCAAGGAGTCAGGAGCCCCTACTTCTAGGGCTGGCTCTGCCTCTAACCAAGTGAATAAGGCAGGGAGCGCTACCAGTTTCCTCAAATGTAAAGTGAGTGCACTGGGTTAACGTCATGCCCGCCTTGTGCTGCAAACCAGTTCTCCCAATTCCTAGGCTGATTCCCTCCCTATTGTTTTACGCTGTGTTTCCAAAGAGTATTTTTGTGGGCCAGGGATCAACTCCAGGCAAACTACGTGGCAGAGAGTAATGCCTGCAGAGAGCTGTGCACGTATTCAATAAATACATATTGCTTGAAATACTTGGTGATTAATTAACCATCTAGAGAAAGCCTGTGATCAATGCTGATGACTAAACCTTAATGGCAAAATAGTTAACATTTATTGAGTAGCTCTGAAGTACCAGGCACTCTTTGCAGTTTGCAGGTGATATCTCACTTAAGCAACCATCCAGGAGACACATCTCAATCTTCCTGGACAGTTTTGACATTATGGTATTATTGGCCGTTCTTCTCAGAAAAAGTCTTTTCTGCTGGACTTGTTTGGAGTCTCCCTCATTATGTCATTTGAAGAAATTCAGTAAAGGAAAACGGATTTGCACTGGGAGAAAGCAGGGCTAAATATCTATGGAAAACTCAAACTAAAGCATTGAATGTATACATTGCATCTTGAAAGCTATAGCCAAGATCATATTCGAGCCAGAATCTTTCTCATCGTCCATGGTTTCTCCCCCTTTTCTGAATATTTAAGTAGGCAGAATATAGGCAGGAAGTGGTCTTTAAAAATTCTTTTTACCATGTAAATATCTCAAGAATCCATCTTCTCCCGTCCATCCCTGGGATAATTGTTTTAGTTCAGACATCATCACCATCTCTCTCATGGAATGTTATAATAGCCTCTACCTGGTCTCCCTTCTCACCCTTTTCCAATCTATTCTCTTTTCTTGCTGCCACTGTATTTCCTAACATTCAAACTGATCATATTTAAAATTCTTTAATGGCTCTTCTTCACACCCTGTAGGGTACATTGCCTCTTTGTCACCTCCTTCCCAGGAGGAGGGAGCTACCCCATCCTCTGGGTTTCTGTGCACTTCGATACGCACTTCTTTTTGCAAGTATATCTTATGAATGTCTCTCCTATTGGTCTGTGAGTTTTCTATAGTAAAACATCTTTGAAACATATTGGTGATTGGCACATTGTTAATAATGCTGAAGGAATAAAGAACCTGGGGTTCTTGAGCCATTCTGGGTTCAAATAGAGGAGACATAACATCACAGTTCATTAAAATTGCTTTTCTAATCATTATCTTGTTTGAGTCTCATAGAAAAACCCAACCCTATAATTCTGATCCGTGAAAAGGGCTTGGTTCAGCGCCTGAGAATTCCTGAGAGGCAACCTGTTTGGCCAGGTGATAGTTGGGCAGGGCCCAGAGATAACTATTTCAGGATTACTTCCCAAAGGTCTGATCCTCCTTCCTGAGAGTAGGAGTAAAGTCTTAGCACCAACGTTACCCTGAGAGTCAAAACTGAATCCCTAGTCCTCAAAGGAAACGTTTCCAGGGCTGAGCATAGGATGGTATAGGAGGGCTGCAGGAAGTGAGGGAGAGAAAACATTTCTAGAATGATCTGAATGAACATGAGTGGAGAAGGGGGCAGAGAAGGAACCCTATTAGGGGCCCTGCAGAAGCTTCTCAGATCTGAAAAACCCAGAATTCTGAGACAGGATTGCCAAGTTCTGGCAAATAAAGCTAATGGCTATGGTATTCAGAAAACTTTTGTACTTAGAAAAGAGCCTTTTAGCATCAAGGTATTTCTTCAACTTTCTTACCAAATTCCTTCACTTTGCCATACTTCCTGACATGCCATGAAATAAGGACTTGTCTTTGTTAATAAGCCTTTTTTAACAGACAAATGTGCAAAAGGCATCTCAAATTTAACATGTCCAGAACAGAGCTTTTGATTTCCTACCTCTCCCCAAATCTATCCCCTGCCAAATCCTCCCAGTTTTTCCTCTCTCAGTAAATGATATACCCATTCCCTAGAAGAAAACAAACAAAAAAACTAGAAGCCATCCTGGATTCCCCTTTCTCTCTCACCCGTACCCATCCATCAGTAAACCCTATCAACTCCATCTTTCCTAAGTCCCACCACATTTCCCTATCTTTACCGCTGCCATCTTACACTGAGCCACTGGCATTCTCTCTTGATCTACTGCAGTAGTTTTCGGACTGGTATCCTTATTTCTACTCTTGACTCTCCTGCTCTCCAAGATAGTCCATCCCCCACAGAGATGCCAAAGTGAACTGTTAACCTGTAAATCAGGTCACTTTGCTGGACAGCTCAAAACCACACAAAACTTTCTCTCTCACTCAGCATAAAATCCGGAGTCCTTAACAGTGACCCACACCATCTACCTACCACCTACTCTTCTAGTTCCTTTCCTTCTTTTTTCTCCACACTTTTTCCTTTCTAGCCATTCTGGCCTTCTTGTTCATGGATCTTGTGCCTTAAGAAACTAGTGGATTTTCCTGCTTTTCATTGGTTTCTTATAAGTTCAGAGCTAAACTTATGGTCTGTCTCCAGTAAGACTATGATAATATACATTTAAAAAAATACCAAGAGATTTCTGGCTCAGCCTTACTTTCTTACTATTATTTTATCTTTCTTTTTAGTAATTCAAACTTAAATTTACTCCTTACTGACTTTCTTGTTGTAAAATCAATATACATGTTTATGATGAGAAAATCAGAAAATATAATAAAAAAGTAGAACAATATTCTTTTTTTTTTTTTGGCTGTGTTGAGTCTGTTGCTGCACGCGGGCTTTCTCTAGCTGCGGCGAGTGGGGGCTGCTCTTCGTTGTGGTGCGCGGGCTTCTCTTGTTGCGGAGCACGGGCTCTAGGCGCACGGGCTTCAGTAGTTGTGGCATGTGGGCTCAGTAGTTGTGGCTCGTGGGCCCTAGAACACAGGCTCAGTAGCTGTGGCACACGGTCTTCGTTGCTCTGCAGCATGTGGGATCTTCCCGGACCAGGGCTCGAACCCGTGTCCCCTGCATTGGCAGGCGGATTCTCAACCGCTGAGACACCAGGGAAGTCCCTAGAACAATATTCTTATCAGACTGCCCCCACCCCAATTCTCCAGTGACCTTCCCCCCATTACTTCTATTATAAAGTTTAAAGGCTTTAGCATGAGTTATAAATCCTGGTTTCTTCTTACCTCCAGCCTCATCTCTCAACTCTCCCCTTTCACTTGGCTACCTTCTGTTCATTCTTCAGGTTTCAGTGAAAACATTAGGCTTTCTCAGATACCTCATTGGTGAGCCCTCCGTGCTTACTGACTCCTAGCACTCTATTGTAAGGTGATGCCATTGCCCCTGTTGGAGGACGGGGACAGTGTCTTTCTTATTCTTCATTGTATCCACAGCTTTAGCTTAGTATCTGGTCCATAGGAAGCTCTTAATGAATATTGATGAGTGAATGAATAAATGAATGGATGAGAAGCTCTCACTCAGGGAGGGTTTTTGAAAGTATCTGTCCAGGGTTTAGTCTGTACAACAGATATAGTATGAGAGGTGGGCAGGGAGTAGATGTGAATTATAAGACACTTTGAATAGGTACACTTTAGGGTGTAGTATTGTCAGAATCTTTTCCGTTGGTGGACAGCCAATAAGATTCAAGATTGCCAACGCCCTCCTTCAGTAGGGGGTCTCTTCATCTTCACCTTAGTGCTCTTTGTGGGAACTATTGAGTTTAAATGCTTGAACACGATAGAATCAAACAAGAAGTTGGGGAACCAGTATGTGACCTTTGTCACCATTCTAATTTTATTGACCCTCAGTATTCATTTTATTGATTATAAAATCAATGGTGTTTTTTTTTGTTGTTGTTGTTGTTTTGCGGTACGCGGGCCTCTCACTGTTGTGGCCTCTCCCGTTGCGGAGCACAGGCTCTGGACGCGCAGGCTCAGCGGCTATGGCTCACGGGCCCAGCCGTTCCGCGGCATGTGGGATCTTCCCGGACCGGGGCACGAACCCGTGTCCCCTGCATCGGCAGGCGGACTCCCAACCACTGCGCCACCAGGGAAGCCCGATGGTGTTTTCTTTGTGTCTGTAGCTGGGTAGCAAGCACTGTGAGTGTGTAGCAGATCTGTGGCTGTATTTTCAAGCTCGGTCTCTCATCAGGATGGCAGAGATTTGGCTCAAAAGTAATCTATTTTCTGAATTAATGAAATAGCTTTTATTTGGCCCTGCCATCTTTATGGAGCAGTTAAATCTTTGCTCTAGGCAGAAGTGATGGCAACACCACTATTTACAGAGACACAGCAATGTGCAGGGCTCAGAGATGCAGACAGTTTCAGCAAATAGTTCATTCTAGGTTCCCTGGTCTTTCATAAAATGGTCCAAATAGTCTCTTCATATGCAGAAGTTTTTTACAAAAATGAAAAATAAAGCATCTCACATTCAGACAAATGTTGTTGAAGGTGTTGGATTTGGAGGCCAGTATGATGAAACTGATTTTAAATATCTTTTTTTTTCCCGTCAGACTTCCTATGAACACAAATTGAGTATCCCCATCCCATAAGTAGAGATTTGCTTTTTCTTTACTAAAAATAGTTTTCATTTATTGAGTGCCTACCATGTATCATATAATCTTGTTGAGCCTTCAGAACACCATGATAATTGGCTGTTTTTACTCCAAGTTTACTGAGGCACTGAAGGTGCCTCAATGATAAATATCTTAAAACCAAGATCACAAAGCTGGGGGTCCACTTGTATTTCTTTGATTCCAAACTCCCTGCTCCTACCATGAGAAGAATCTAGGAAGAATGGTGGAATTGTCAATGTAGAATCTAATGTATTTTAAAATGCTTAAGCGAGAGAGAGGCAGGGACATATATACACTACCAAACGTAAGGTAGAGAGCTAGTGGGAAGCAGCCGCATAGCACAGGGAGATCAGCTCAGTGCTTTGTGACCACCTGGAGGGGTGGGCTAGGGAGGGTGGGAGGGAGGGAGACGCAAGAGGGAAGAGATATGGGAACATATGTATATGTATAACTGATTCACTTTGTTATAAAGCAGAAATTAACACACCATTGTAAAGCAATTATCCTCCAATAAAGATGTAAAGAATAAATAAATAAAAAGCAAAAACTATAAGAATACAAAAATAAATAAATAAAATGCTTAAAGGAAGCAGTTAAGAGATTTTTTTCCCCTAACATGCAAATTTACACCATAAATGTATGAATGAGGCTATTATGAAGGTAAGAGATAGTTCTTTTGCAGGTGAGGGCAGATGCTCTGGAGAGAGAATAAGGTGGGATAAAGTTGTGAAATGCTTATTGACTCTTAGAGCTGAAAACATTTATAAGAGTAATAAAAAAGAAGTGAGAATAGACTATAGATTCTTTGAGTCCTGTGGTCAATTAAGGAAACGTGAAAAGACAGGAAGCAAAAAGCTGGGTATTCTAGCAGGCAGATCCTAAAAGCAGGCTTAGAAACAGACCCTGGTGGAGCAGCCGAAGGAAACAAGACGAGAAGCAACAAAGAACACAGAGTGCTTTGATCAGGAGAGTATGGCCCAAGTCAGAAGACATATACCAATCACAGTTCTTAAGAAGGAGATTTCAAGGGTGACACTTACAAAGTGGTTATAGATACTACTCTGTAACCAGAAGCAAGAAGGCATTTTTCTCCAAGGGTCATAAGGGGGAGGAGCAAAGGCAACAAGTACTGAAGTTTGATCTAGAACTGGTTAGCAGAAGTCAGGTAGACTAGACACAGGCTGGGGTTCCGTTGACTGCCCTTCCTACCCCAAGGGCAGTGACAACATTTAGTCTCTTGGAAGGCTTTGCTTGCTGACCGAATGGCAGATGCCAAGATAAATTAACTACAATCTCTGTCCTGGTCTCAACAAGATCCCCTTGTGAGGGTAGATGGAAGAGGGAGGAAAAGAGACAGATGTGGAAGCAGAAAAATCACAGACAGCACAGCGAGTTATGTAACACCAACATGTACATAGAAGGCACTTTGGAAGCACAGAAACAGTGATGATTAATTATTAGAATAGGAACACACACAAACTATTATGCAAAGTCTTAAGTGTTTTAATGTCATGTGCAAAGTGCTATATACTAGCATAGTTACAGAAGAATTCATTCTTCCCAGGGGCTTTAAGGAAAACTTCATTGAACAAGGGATATTTGAGAGATTTTGAAGGGTGGGATTTTCTCCAGGCGGAGAATGAAGTTAACTACCAGGAACGAGAGAGAGGATTCTGTACCCTTGTTCTTTCACAGAAAGATTCTAGGGATAGAACTATAATCTATCCAGTCAACCAGGGAGAGGCACTCAAACTGTAGACTCAACCATAGTCTTCTCTTTCTTTTCTTTTTTTTTTAATTTAAAGAGACATTTATTAAAAGTAGATTATTATAGTAGATCAAGTACAGAGCACATAAATATAATGTATATAATTTTTATAAACATGTTTTGTATATGATCTAAAGGATCTTATAAAATAATTATTCATGCTATAATTTTTTATGGCTGAGTAATATTCCATTGTATATATGTGCCACATCTTTAAAAAAATTTTTTTTTAATTTTAACATTTTTATTGGAGTATAATTGCTTTACAATGCTGTGTTAGTTTCTGCTTTATAACAAAGCGAATCAGCTATACGTATACATATATCCCCATATCTCCTCCCTCTTGCATCTCCCTCCCACCCTCCCTATCCCACCCCTCTAGGTGGTCACAAAGCACCGAGCTGATCTTCCTGTGCTATGCAGCTGCTTCCCACTAGCTATCTATTTTACATTTGGTAGTGTATATATGTCCATGCCACTCTCTCACTTTGTTCCAGTTTACCCTTCCCCCTCTTCTCTTTCAGTTATCGCTAAAATGTGAGCAGTTGCCCAGCTCCTGTGACAGTTAAGCTTATAATGATGGATTTCTTTATTGCGGAAGTATTTTGTTGTGGATGTCTGTGTTTACAGGTAAAGCATACAGGAAAACTATTGGAGCTCTGAGTTCTGCAGTGGTTGTTGGAGAAAAGCGTGTGCCTCTGGTAGACGAGAGGGTCAAACATGGAGTGTGCGAATGTGTGTCTGTATGAGGGGTGGGGCAGAGCCACGGCAACGCCGGGATACTGGGAAGAGGCTGTGACTCCTTCTACTGCCTTTGGGCTTTGGAGACCTCCTGCTTGGGCACCTGTAGGAGGACCGTGCTGTCCTGGCATTTGGCTGATGGCCTTTGCGTCAGGTCCACCTCTTGGCAATAAAAGACCACGTTTTGTACGTGATGATATTCTGGCTCCCATAGAAAGAGTTAAAGGAGAGAGTCTTCTTTCGGAGATAGTATGAGTCTTCAAATTATTTTCTCTGGTCTAGGATATTGTGTAGAACATGTCTACGTCGTTTACCATTGCTTCTCAACAGCTGTCCTGGGGTGGGAAAAGTCAGGCACAGTATGTACCCGAAACTGTAGAAATGTCAGCGTGTGCTACGCTGATATATTAATTCCAATAGTGGTGATTCAGAAACACATATTGCATATATACCATATGGGCCTTAAATATTTATGAAACCTAAAAGTCAGAAAAACCACTCTTTAAATGTAAAAGTTAAAAGTCTATATAGTTTTTCATGAACTAAGTTTTAAGCATTTAATTTTTAAATTTACATGTTACTGAAAGGACACATGATTAAAAATAAAATTAATTCTTATTGATTACCTACTTTGCAGAAGACACTCTGTTAGGCACTATGGAGGAATAAAAAGGATGCCCAGAATTTGTCAGATTCTTATCTTGTTCTTGTGACTTTCTATTTTTACCACCCATTGAGTGGTAATTTCTCATTGTAGGATAAGAACTGAAAAGGAGAATAGGGAAACCTCAAATCAGGCTACTCTTTGTCTTTTCCAAGCGACATGGCATCTAGGGAAAAGCAGAGCTTAGGAGGAGGTTGTAAAGCAGTGATTGTCAAGAAGGCGTCTTAGAATTATGAAAACAACACTTTTTTTTTAAAAACATCTCTTCCAAGCTTGGTATGGTACTGAGTGATTTGGCATAATTTAGTCTAACAGCTCTGGGCTGGTAACACAGAAACCTGGCTTCTAGCTGTGGCTCTGAAACTAATTAGTTATATCTTAGTTTACTAATTTATAAATGAGTGACCGATTGGCTTAACCTTAAATTTGATGTTATACAGATTATCTCTCTAGCCTTTTTACATGTTTACAATGAAGACTTCAGGCTACTGAGAACTAGAATTGTATCTGTTTTGACCACTATTGTATACCATGTACCTAGTACAGTTCCTGGCATGTGCGTTCCAGGAATATTTAGAATGAAGGAATAAGATGATTAAAATCTAATCTTAATAAAGAATTTCCTGACACCATCATGTCCCCCTTTTAGGAAATGTGGCTTCTATATTTATTGCATTTGGAAGAGGAGTTGCATTGACACTTGCTTTGTGACATAATTTTAATATAAATAACCCTTTACTATACTTTGGACACCCTTTATCCATTTTACTTGCTCCTTTCTGTCCTCATTGTTATTCATCAACTACTTTCTATCACTCTCATCCATCTTGATAATTTCAGCTTATAGTTCGTCTTTCTACTTTAGCTCCTGTGAACATCCTTAAAATTTTTTACTTAATTATTGGATACTTGATTTTTTTTCTTAACTTCCTCATCCTCACCTTCACTTTATGATTATTCCCATGGGATCTCATCCCCACCTAGAATGGTTTATCACTAATATCTTAAGATCCGTTATAATAATTATTATTTCAGTAGTATTATTTTCAGTGTTTCCTTTTCTCACCAATCTTTATAAGTTGTCCCTTGAATATCCTTTCACACCAAATAACCTGATATTTACTTTGTATTTTTAAAACTCCTTTTCCCTGGGCTATTGATTTACTTTTGAATTTTTTTGAATCCCTATCTACGCTAGGTCCCATGACCACTGATGAAACCTTGACATTTGGAGAGTGCAGTAATGTTGCGTGTTCTCAGTCTTGCACTGGACCTGGTGTGCCAGTTCTGGGATCTAATGCAGCCTGACTGTGCATTACCAGCTCTTGTGCTGCCAATTGGAGAGAAGGTCATAAAAGCATACTCATTGGGTCCTATAGAAATTGATTCAGTCTATCCTCAAACCTGTTTTTTGTGATGTTACATCACATTTGGATGCAACAGTTCCAATCCATTTCTCTACTTCTTATGTCCTCAGTCTTATTTATTTATTTTTGCGGCACGCGGGCCTCTCACCGTTGTGGCCTCTCCTGTTGCGGAGCACAGGCTCCGGATGCGCAGGCTCAGCGGCCATGGCTCACGGGCCTGCTCCGCGGCATGTGGGATCTTCCTGGACTGGGACACGAACCCGTGTCCCCTGCATCGGCAGGCGGACTCTCAACCACTGCGCCACCAGGGAAGCCCCTCAGTCTTATTCTTATTTCTTTTACACTTAAGAGAGAAGCTTTCCTGATTTACATAGAACATTGAGGGCCTCTGTGGCAATAATACTGTCAACTTCTTTCTCTTCAATTCAGAAAATCCCTTGTACCTCCACTCCCTGTTCTCCTGGCTGCTGTTCCTTTTTTCCACGGTTAATTCCATGAACTTGTGCTTGATCCTATCACTACCTGATTCCTCCAGGAATTTGTGTATTTCTTGCAGGTTTAAGTTTCCAGATCTCCCACTTACTTGTATGTTTCTTTTGAGTAGTTCATTGACTTTGTGGCTCGGTTTTCTCATCTGTAAAACAGAAAAATTATACTCATCTCATTGGATTGCAGAAGGATCAAATGAGGTAAAGGATTCTTATGTGTCTTTCCACCTGCTTCTTTGTGGTGACATAGTCTTAGCTACTTGGAGCAGAATTGTAAAATTTTTCCTCCCAAGTCATTACCTTTGCTCTAAGTAGGACCAGACTCACAGTAAGCAGAATACTCTAACTTCAGAATGTGTAAACATATTTGTGATAAAAAAAAAAAAATCAGGCTAGAGCTAGAGATATACTGCTACCCCAAGGGGATTTTTTTTCTAGAAATGTGGAGCCTTGCTTATTAAGAAAAATGAGAACAGTCAATTTTGAAAATAAAAGTAACAGGCAACTTGGGTATTAATATGGCTTTTAAGAGCTCACTGTTTTACCTACAAAACAATGGGGTTCGACCGGGTGATGTCTAAGGTTCCTTGCAGCTGCAGTCCGTGATACTATGGCCTGAGTCTGAGCTCCACTTATGGGTATGAAATTCATAGGCTGAACTCCTGTGTCTCCAGAATTATAAGGCAGCAGCTCAGGGATGGTACTATTTCATCAGACAAAGAAGAATTTCTTGTTGCAAATGATTGTACTATTAGTTTTTGAGAGAAAACTCAATGATCTGCTCAGTGTACAAGAAGCAGTATTGAGTGTTTCCTAGCAGATAGATAGCTGGCAGGCTTAAAATGAGTATTGATGTGTTTATGTGGAGATAAGGATACACGTTAGCTTTTCTCAGAATTCCATTTTCAATTACTCTTGAGCTAGTTTGAAAATTCATCGTCTTCACGCCGAATATCTTCTAGTGTGCCACGTACGCTGCGTAGCAGACCCTGACATCTCAACAGGGCTCACCTAAGTATGATCAGGCGAAAATTAAATGGAATCGGGGAACGCAGCTTCCTGGTGCTGCTTTGCTAGTCAGGAATCAAGGATTTTTGTCCATTAAGAGATTTATACCTGTATCTCTTCTCTTTTCATTCTTGTTTTGCTTCTCACTTCTCTCCCTCTCTTCCTTCCTATTTTTCTCTTTCCTTTTTGTCTGTCTTTCCTTTCACATAAAATCCATGGCTTTTTAAAAAAGAACGAGCAAATGCATGAATACAGATCTCTCCACCTTCAGCTGCTCTTGCTAGTTAAAAGCAGAGAGAAGGCTTCCCTGGTGGCGCAGTGGTTGAGAGTCCGCCTGCCGATGCAGGGGACGCGGGTTCGTGTCCCGGTCCGGGAGGATCCCACGTGCCGCGGAGCGGCTGGACCCGTGATACATGGCCGCTGGACTTGCGCGTCCGAGGCCTGTGCTCCGCAGCGGGAGAGGCCACAGCAGTGAGAGGCCCGCGTACCGCAAAAAAAAAAAAAAAAAAAGCAGAGAGAATATCCCAGAGAACTAGGACTGGAGGGGGTATTGGGAAATCATTCAGACCACTTCTCTAACCTTAGGCCACCCCACACTATACCGAGGTAGCATAGATGAGAAAATTCCATCACCTTTTCTTGTCTCTCTTCCAATATTGACCAACTTTCAGAAATGCTGCAATATTAAACCTGCTGCTAAATTGTCTTTAATGCTGGCAATGGTGAATATGTTGACAAGTTAGAAAAAAAAGGGGGGCCATTGAGGCATGGTCCCAGAAAAGTTGGATTTTTCTAAGCGTGATGCTTTATAGGATGGCTATAGGTATATGCAACCTAGGATCGAATGGATCCTCCTGAAATATAATAAGACTGTAAAACTCAGCTACTTTAAATCCTGTCTTGGTCCCATATGCGGCCACAGCTGTGAGGTCCACAGTATGGTTATTTTAAATCAAACTGTTTTTCTAAAGATAGACAATTAATAATGTTAGCAAACTTGTGCATATTTTTACAACTTAAAAGTTTACTTATTTCATAGAATTTCATGGATTGTTAGATTGGAAATGGACCTTAGTTCTCTATCAGATGCTTAAATCCCCTTTAAAATATCCAAATGACCATCTATCCTCTATCTGAATATGTCTTGGGGATAGAGTGTGCTTATGAAGGCTCTTCCATTTTTAAAGCACTCCAATTATTAAAAAGTTCTGCCTTATATGAGAAGATTTAGGCGTAGACTAAGTATTAATCTAACCAACGCTTTTTCATTCAGGATTTGTAGCTTGCTTGCAAAAAAAATACTTCGTCTTATTCCAATAAAAGGAAGCAAAGCAAAAACCAACCTGAATGTAATTTATAAAGCTAAATAGATTAGTGAGAAATGATTAAATTTATTTAAAATTTAGGTTTTTGGTAGTAATGCAAAGAGGTGATTTGTTAAAGCAGGCCCACATGCAAGGTTTTTAAAAATAACTCATTATATATATATTTTCCTTTGGGGAATCCAATCTTTTATTGCCTAAACTATTGATGACTTCAGCTGTTACATTTGTCTTATAAGACTTAGGATCTGCCCTTTGTTTTGCCTTTGTCAACAACATGATCTTAAATATATATTAACTTATTTTCATTTTATAAAAGCAAAATCTTTGCTATAAAATTGTCTCAAAGCACAGTGCAAAAGTAAAACATTCTATTAGCTAAAACAAGAGTCAGCTGACCTAAAAATGGAACCTATTAAGAGTATAGTATTTAACACTACGAAGTTTTCCTTTTAGTTTGCTGTTGGCATGAAAAACAGGCAAGTGCAGGGGAAGAAAGAGCCATTTGACTAGATGGTGGGGGGTTGGGGTAGGTGTGTTGGCACTCAGAGGTGTGCTGTGGTGAAACATGCCACCCTCTGCCTCTGCTGCTTGGCTTCTTTACACAAAAAGTGACCTGATATAGAGGGTTGTTGAAGAGATTAAAAATAAAATACACAAAGTATCTGATAAGCAATAAAAGACAGCCACATTTATGACTCATATATATACCTAATAGCCATGTTAATAATGAATCTGTAAATTGAGAAGGATCTCAGGGTAGTTCCCAGAGTTAATGACTAAACTGTCGCTTCAAGAGTTTGGAAGGTAGCTATAGTAGAAAGATCATGAACTTTGGAGTCTGAAATGCTTGGTTTTGAATCCTGGGTTTGCCACCTGTCGGAAGAGTGACTTTCGGCAAGTTATTCATGTAGGCTCTCTCTGCACCTACATTTTCTTATTATAAATATCAATGAATAAAGCATATAGCGAAGATGGGTGTTTAGCAAGAGCTAATGCTCCCCTCCCCCAATATGGCTAATCTGTTGCAGACACTCCTGAGTTGAGAGTGACCATAACCAGGCAAGCACTATCTGGTTATTTTCAGAGTCTAAGGATTCAGATTGCCAGGCAGGTTTTGAAGTTTTGACATTGTAGCATGCTAGCAGGGTCCCCACTGCTCCTTGAATGCAGACTTGTTATTGTTCTGTGTAGCAGTGAGGCGTTTCTCCCAGTCTTCACTGGATACCGTATATCCTGAGATACAGAGCCCCATGGCACCTCTGAGACAAGGCTATTGTCATAGACTCAATGTCTTCACTTTAACCTATTTTTCTAACAAGTGACGTTTATCCAAAACTCATATGGTTTCTTTTCTTCTCCTCAGAAGAGAGGGTTGTGCAAGTTTCTGAAATGTGGGCATTACAGGAAAAATAGAGACCTGGAATCCAAATACCTGGGTCTGGTTCTTAGCTCTGCTACTTACAAGCTGTGTGACTTTGGGCAAATCACACACCTAATTTTAGCCTCAGTTTCCTTATTTATAACATGAGAATAGTAGTAATAGGTTGATATCTTCACAGAATCGTTTTGAGAATCAAGAGAGATGATAAAGTTGCTGGAAACTGAAACTATGTTATGTAAATGTGAAGCTTATTATCTTACCAGACCTGACCCAGTCAAGGAAAACACCACCTTTGGAATCTCCCGTAAGACAGAGATGGTCTCTCAAGACAGCCTAAGGCACTGCACTTCTCAGCACAAGTCCTCTGGGGGACACGGCTGGGGGAACACTGTGCTGAGACTCTAACTGCAGTAGACTCCTTTCTGGGCTAGATGGCTTCGTAAGGAGACTGGTCCGCAATACAGATTCTACCTCTCACTCTGGCCTGTCATAGAAAGACTAGACAGTGTGGGTGACTCTAGTTGAACCAACACTGTCGCCAGATAAATAGCTCGAAGTGCACGTCGTTCTTAAGGATTACCACCACAGATGAAGGCTCATTCATTTATAATAATATCTGATAATTATATCACCCTGCCTGTTACAGAATGCTTGTATAGACATTGTTTGCTCTGATCTGCATGTAAAACCTCATGAGGTCCATAAATCAAGTATCATCATGATTTCCACTTTACAGATTTGCTTCAAATTGGTTCCCAATGTCACCTAAATATTTAGTGATTGAGGTGAGACATCAATTGAGGCATTCAAATTGGATTGGATTCATGACCCATTTTTTTTGTCCCACTCTCAATATCTTAAGGTATTGTAAGTAATGAACCCAAGCATTGGGAAAATAAAGCTGCAGTGTGTTCAAAGACTTTAAAAGTCTGCATGAGATCATTTCTGTTTTACTGTGCACACAGGTAGGCAAGTTTTCCCTCCAGAGGGCCAGCAGGATCTCACTTCTTTTTTAGATGTTCTTCTTGTGATTTTGGATGATTAGGGAAAAGAGAATGCTAAATGTTAAGAAGAAAACACGAGGAAGTTAAAAAAACAGTAAAATGCTGGTAACAGAAGTTGTGAATATGGAAATTTAAAGAAGTACCTAAGTTTGTGCACAACCTCTTGAATAAATTGATGTGTTGTGCTTGAAATGTCTTCATGTTCTGTATGAGACTGACTTTTAATGTCTGTGGCTGGATATAACGGAATGCACACGTATAAAAGCATCTTTTGCCATGATACTGTTTGTTTAAAAAACGGCAACAAGGGCTTCCCTGGTGGCGCAGTGGTTGAGAGTCCGCCTGCCGATGCAGGGGACACGGGTTCGTGCCCCGGTCCGGGAGGATCCCACATGCCGCGGAGCGGCTGGGCCCGTGAGCCATGGCCGCTGAACCTGCGTGTCCGGAGCCTGTGCTCCGCAACGGGAGGGGCCACAGCAGTGAGAGGCCCGCGTACCACAAAACAAAACAAAACAACAACAACAACAAAAACGGCAACAAGAGTTTGCTTGCCTTCCTGTAAATTGACATAGCTTTGGATTAGGATAAAGTAAAATCTCCTTGGCATGGCAAACCTCCAGCATCTTCTCCCCTCCTTCTTCCAAAAGAGGCATCCACCTTCATACCAACCACACCAGGGCGCTGCCAGTCCGTGGAGAAGTCAGTTTAAGTGCTGGGTTGGTTTCCCTTCTCACCACCACCTTTTGATGATAGATTATTACTTGTTGCTGTTACCATTCATATGACTGAGATATCAGGTTAAAATGTTTTATCAACTTTCCCAAGGGTTATGTTCTTTTCAAAATATGGCACTGAGAAGAAATTTTTCTTTTTCCTTTCTCCTACTTTCACCTCTGATAAACTTTTTCCAGCTAAAAGGATATGTCACATCCACTCACTTGTAAGGAAAATTTGAGGAACTCCTCTTTAGAGTAATTTATTTCTGGTTTCATTAGCCGAACTTTGTTCTTCCCTCATCCCTATATCATTCCTTCCTTCCAAGGAAAGAATTTTCAAGCATGTCAGACTCATAATTTAAGTAAGAGCCAGTATCTGGAGTTTATTTTTATTTCTGTATTTACTGGAGTTTAGGGAAGGACTAAGCTAGTGCATAGTTTATAGACAAAACACATTGTTGAATCTGTAATGTATGATATCCGTGCTCCAAAGAACATTTATATTACATTAGTACATTTATGAGTTATCAATGTATCTGACTAATTTATTAGTTGAAGAAACATAAAACAACAAAAAGACTGCATCTTAGCATATGCAGTACAATATTTCATTGGAGTAGTCATTGTTTAGGGTATTAAAACTGA
This sequence comes from Tursiops truncatus, assembly GCF_011762595.2. Taxonomy (NCBI): domain Eukaryota; kingdom Metazoa; phylum Chordata; class Mammalia; order Artiodactyla; family Delphinidae; genus Tursiops; species Tursiops truncatus. The sequence goes on along the minus strand of NC_047050.1, from coordinate 10,261,938 downwards.
CTAGTGTTAAGTGCTAGATTTAGAAAGGTAGAGTAGTATAGATTTATGCCTTTAAGAAAGCTCTTATTTTTCCTTTTGGTTTTTAGTAGGTAGCTGAGTCACACTGGACCAGACAAACAGCTAGAGGGTATAGGAGGCTGAAAGCAGGGCTCGGGGAGAGGCGCGAAATCTGCCCGAGGAGTCTCATCTTGCTCATGCACTTGGGAGCCACAGCAGCCCCTACACTTGTCTCTCCTTTCAGGCATTGTATGCCCACCCCCAGCCCCCAAAAGAGTGATCTTTCTTAGCTCATTGTTCCTAACACCTTCCACTTTCTAATAATTTTTTCTCCAGAAAGCAAAACAGATTGGCAATTTAGGCTGTGCAGAATGTATTTTTTAATGTGTAAGTTTCAAGATGTAAGGGTCATATGTTGTAAGGGTTTTGCATAGTATATTTGTAGCAATACGTTGTAAGTCAATGGATTAATAGTTGGTGAAATTTTTTTGTGAACTCCAGTGAACTAATAGACGGTAGTTATTTTTTGTTGTGACAACCATTAGATATACAGTTAACCCTGTAACTGCTCCTCTGCCCTGCCCCCCTGTCTATCTATCCATCTGTCTATTTATACTTCTTGGTTCAGCCAAGTCACACCTTAGATATATTACAACCATAAATTAAAATGCTATGCACATAAAAGTGGGATATATATATATGTATATATATAATCATATATATGTATATATTTGTGACTGGGCTGAACCAAGAGATATTTTGTCTCATGCCCACAATCTAATTTTCTAATTTACTAAATAGCTAAAGAGCCTAAAAAAACTCCCTTGTATGACTCCCTCGTCTCGGCGACTTCAGTCTTTTACTAGTGGAGGTTTCACCTCCCAAAATATAATGTGGAGCCTCCTTAGTCCCCTGTCTATTTGCTATTTGCTTCCTGAGAGAGGTACTCTCCTCATGGGTTATAAATGGAGAGGCACTGATAATGGGCAAGGAAGAGGCAAACAGCACTCTGGCGGCCGCAGAAGGTGGCAGCCGTACAGTAGAGGTCCACCCGCACCAGTATCCGGCTTTGCAACCAGGGGCAAACAGTGGGATGTGAGGAGGACATGTTCCTAAGCTCTTCCAACTGGCCCAGCGTGGTTTAGCCAGTGCCTGTGCAGCTTAGTTCATTTCCATTTGACTTTATATTTTTTAAAATTATTGATAGTTCGTAAATGTTTCTTTTAAAAAAAATTTATTGGAGTATAGTTGATTTACAAAGTTGTGTTAGTTTCAGGTGTACAGCAAAGTGAATCAGTTATGCGTATGCATATATCCACTCTTCTTTAGATTCTTTTCCCACATAAGTCATTACAGGGTATTGAGAAGAGTTCCTTGTGCTATACCATAGGTCCTTATTAGTTACCTATTTTATATATAGTAGTGTGTATATGTCAATCCCAATCTCCCAATTTATCCCCCCCTCACTTTCCCCCCGGTAACTGTATGTTTGTTTTCTACATCTGTGACTCTATTTCTGTTTTGTAAACAAGTTCATTTGTATCATTTTTTTTAGATTCCACATATAAGCGATATCATGTGATATTTCCATTCAACTTTATATTAATGGTCAAGCCATTGGTCCTAGTTTTCAGAGTTGTTATAATTTTTCATGTGTCCAAAGAGTCTTTCTAAAATGCAGACCTGATTATATTACTCTCTTGCTTTAAAACTTTTAAAGATACCCCATTGCTCTAAGGATAAAAAACAAACCTATATTCCTTCAAAAGACCTAAAATGCACTGTATTATCTGGTTCTTTCATCCCTAGCCTGCCTTATTTCCCTCCATGGCCCACTACAATTCTACAATCCAGCCAGACTGAATTTGTTTTTTAAAAAAAAGTCTCCTCCATCTCTTGGAACATGCTAACTGGTCTTCCACTTTCCTTACCATCTTTGCTATTTCTTGTACCTTGTTTTCCCAAATAATTCTCACTCAATTTTTGGATTTTCTCTTGGAGTTCCTCCAGGAAGACTCCCATACTAGCTTTAGTCTGGGTGACGTGCCCCGCTGGTGTGCCCCTGGCACCCTGTTCTACCCCTATTATTAAACTTTGCTATATCTGTTTCGAGTGGCTTATGTTTCCCACCAGAAGATAAGATCCTCAAAGGTAAAGACCTTATCTCTTTTGCTTTCCAAGATATTGCCAATGTCTTGTGTGGTGTCTGTCATGTTATTGTTGTGGAATAAACACTTGATCATTGACAAAAGTATTTTTTTCTCTGTCCTCAGAGTCTTCGAGCATTCATCACTTTAAACCATAAGACGCATTCATAATGGAGGGGAAGCATAGTCCAGAGCCCAGAATCCACCTTAAGAGCCAATGTTTGAAAGCTTTTGCTCCCACATTTACTACCTGTATGACTTTGAGCAAGTTGTTTAACTTCTCTGTGCCTCAGTTTCCACATCTTTTAAATGGAGATAATAATAGTACATACCTCACAGGGTTTGTTAGGAGGATTAAATAAGTTACCTTTTTAAAGCATTTAGAATCTACATGGCACATAATAAACCTATATTTTGAGTGTTTAAATAAATCAACAATCCCTCTAATAGCCTTTTGAATTGGGAATTATAAAATACTGAGAGCATATTTTTAACTGACTTTCAGGCCCATTAACATACCTCAAAGTGTGGTTGCTTAAACTCACTTGAACTTTTAAAAAATATTTTGGTGTTTTATTCCATTGGCAGTAGGGAGCAAGTAGCTCATAGCACTATTTTTATTCCCCATAATCAGCTGTATTATTTATGGAACATCCTTATGTTCTTTAAAAACTTACTTCACGAACTAAACCTCTTTGATATCTGCCAGCCACCGTAATGTGCAGAGGGGATGTGGTTCCTCCCTTTTCCTAGTACTTCTTCACTGCAGCTATGGCTGTTGCCTAATATTATATCCTAATGTCATGATTTTCAATGATTTTCAGTAGTAACCTAGTCAGTGTACAGTGTCAGGGGTGACACTGCAGAATAGTTAATTGAAGAGGACTTTGGCAGCAACTTTGCCTATGATATGAATTGCCACAGTGACTCCCTCTATCAGATGTGTTCACACCCCACCGGTTCCCACTGCAGCATCGGCCAAAGCAAAGATCAAGTACTATTGGTGCCATCTGGGTTACAGGCATCCCTCACATTCCCTGCATCCCTAGATGTGGAAGTTCTCTAGAGCATATGAAGGCCTAGCACTACTCTGGAACCATACATTTAAACTAGGATCTGTTAGGGAACCCAGAAAGAACAGAGAAAATATTCTATAGAAATCTGCAGGGAAAGGTAAGTTTTAGAATTATGTTGAATGGTGACTGGGAGTATCTCCATAAATGGTATTTCAGCTGATCTGAAACACTGGGAAAGGATGTAAACGGCATTGTAAATGCACTTTAAAAACTCATGAAATTCATTCATCAATGTTTATTGGACGATTACTATCAGGTTTACTTGTGACGTGTTCTAGGATTTTACAGTAGTGTTAGTAGCGTGGAGGAGGGTCTTGGGATTTGGGTTGACCCACTCATGACGGTGTGGTTTCAGCCGTGTTTTGAAGAAATCAATTGAAATGCAGAATTTAGCTCTAGCCAGGGGAAATGGGAAGTCCAAGTCATAGGAGGCAAAAGGGCTAGTAGGTTCAGGTGTGATTTGGCATCTCTCTTTACAAAATTTGCTTCTTCATGAAGCAGGGAAGGGTAGCTGAGATGGCGCTCACTCAGGAGTAAACAGGACTGATGTCCATATTACGAGAACTGTTCTCATCTATTCTTCGTCTTCTCTGGAAATACTTGGATTTTGGGGAAAAAAACTTGGTGTGTTTTATGTTTTCCAAGTTTTGTACTGGACACTCAGGAAACCATGCCAGACAGATGACCTTTCCCGAGATGTTCCCAAGATGTATATTCTATAGATCCTCAAAGTATTTAACAGTGGTTATAGGTGAGGACTCTGGAAACAGACAGCTTTTCTTCTTATACAGACTTTGAGCAAGTTGCTCAGCTATAAATGGAAATAAAAATAGTACCTGCGCATTAGGTTGTTGTGAGGATTAAATGAAATTTAGCAATGTCTGGCATTGACTATGCAATCAATAATCATTATAATTTTTATGTAATATGAGAACAGTGTTGCTGAAATGTTTCTGGCTTTGGCATACCCAAATATGAGGTGACTGCAGAACTACCCACTGAAATTCCCCTTCTCATCTATAAAATAGGGATAAAAATATTATGTAGGGCTGTTATGAGAATTAAATGAGATAATGCATGTAAGGCACTTGGCACGTACCAAATTGTTATTGTTGCCTTTGATTCAATTTTCCAAAGACAATGAAACCAGCTGTCAGCATCCAGCGTAAATATTAGAGACAGATTGTGTCTATGGCTTGCCTCCTCTCTGAAATGAGACCTTACTGTCTGGTGAGAATAACTCTTATTTATGGCTTTCTGCATTGTGCAGTTCACAGCCAATGGGTTACTTTGTCTGACTAATAGAAGTGGCAGAGGAACTCATAGTGGGATTGAAGGAAGGAGAACATTGATATAATTTATTACCTCTGTATCAGTCTTTGAGCAGTAATCTCAGCTCTGAGTCTCTTCTCTAGGATCTGGTATGTTAGTATATTTGCCTTGGAAAGATGCTTACGTACATCTGGAATGGAAGAACTCACTTCTATTATGACTATTTTATCTCTATATTGATTTTACTAGTGGGTAGGTATGAAGTATTATCCCTGATGAGTCTCAAACACCAATTACAGAGACCTGAAATGGGCTTTTAGGAAACTGTCACTGTAAGGTATGAGATCAGAACTGGATCTGAGAGTTCTATTTCTAAGGTATTGGAAAAAGACTGGGAGAATTATCCATATTCTCTCTTGGGGAATCATCATTGGTTCCATTTCACTTGAGCATCCTGAGAGTTCGCTATCTTCATCTCCTCGTCTGTCAGGCAGGGGAATTTCCATCCTATTTTCAGGCAACTTCTAAAATAAATTCATATATAATATATAATGTATTGATATAATATGTAGTATATAATTACCTTATCAACTACTTATGGGCTTCTTTAAAGATGCAGTACATGCAACGTACAATGAAAACTTGAAAGATGAGCAAACTTTTTTTTGAGGGATTAAAAGAAACTTGATTAAGTGCCTAGGCATAGGATAAAAAGTACGTGAGGATGGCGAGAATGAAAATGCAATAAAGGGGAGATGGCAGATAGAACAAATCTCAGACAAAGATTGATGGGCAAGGATAGAGGGAACTGGGACGGAAGAGTTAACATGTATTTCTCTGGGATGGGGGTTAGGTAGAGTGTATGATGAGGTTGTGGAGAACCTTTAATTGGATAGTCTCCACCTTTTAAGTGAAGTGACAATGTCATCAGCCCAGTGTAGCTGGGGATGAAGTCCTAAGATAATTGAAAAGGTTTTAATACAGTTGCAGTGTAATATGAAATAGGGAGTGGAAAATGAAAATGATTTCTGAGCATGTGCAGGGAGTGGTTGATATGAGGTGTCATAATTTGCAGTGAGTCCAGTTGACATGATTCTGTGGTTTTCTCTGGCAATGTTAAGTTGCCTGGGGGTATACACAGAAAGTTATGAAACTGCATGCCGGTCCACCACAGTATCAGTCTCTCAAGTGAGGATCATTTTTCCCCAAGGAAAGAAGTTTTCCTTCCTTTGCTTAATTAATCTGATGTAGTATTGTCACCTACCAACTCATCAGCATTTTTTGGGGGGGTATAAATCTTGATTACGTGCAACAATTGATCATATATTCCTTTTTCTTTTTGCAAGGAACTCCTTATCATAACATAAATTCATCAAAATAAATTTACTAATCATACTTGAAGTGTTAATGGTTACCTAGTGTATGGAGCATATGCTCTTTTTACATCACTGTTGCCTTCTCAGGTAACCTTTTCCATCTATGCTGTTGTAATACTGCAATGTCATTTAAATTTTTTTCACCTTTCAGGAGACTCATATTGAACAGTATCAACCTTTGGGCATTATATTATGCATGGGGTGTTGCTAACCAAGTTTTAGAACTTTGGAGTCTACCAAATAATACTATGTTCAGTTCTTTTTATCCCACTTAACTGTATAGTAGGCAAAATTTCTTTCTTATTTCAAACGGTGATGTATTCAAAGATCTTAGATGCATGCATCATCTTTTCCTTCTCGAGCAAGCCGAAGACAGTATTATTATGAGCTTGGCAGTTTTCCCAGCAAGAGTTGGAGTAGGTGTTGACCTTTCCAATATTTCGAGTTCTATTGACTTTTCTTCATTACTTTGTCAAGGCTCAACACGTTACCTGCTTGGATGCAATGTCATCACTCATGGGAAGCCAATATCCAGCTGAGAGAGGCAGATTGCTCCATTAAAATATATAGGCTTAGGGACGTTTAGGGCATAGTGGATACATGTTATTATATACTCATCAAAATCATGGAATATACAATACAAAGAGTGAACCCTAATGCAAATTATGGACTTTAGCTAATAATAATATAACAATATTGGCTTATCAATTTTAACAAATGTACCACACTAATGCAAGGTGTTGATAAAAGGGGAAACGTGTGTGTGTGAGTGGGATGGGTGAGGGCATATGTGGGAACTCTGTACTTTCTGCTCTAATTTTCTGTAAATGAGAACTGCTCTAAAAAATAATATTCATTAATTAAAACATGTAGGCTTCCAAAGAGGAGAGGAAGATTCATAGCTAAAAGAAACAATGTAAATGATAAAGAAGGCTATATTGGGAATTCCCTGGCAGTCCAGTGGTTAAGACTTTGCCTTCCAATGCAGGGGGTGCAGGTTCGATCCCTGGTCGGGGAGCTAGGATCCCACATGCCTCGTGGCCAAAAAACCAAAACATGAAGTGGAAGCAATATTGTAACAAATTCAATAAAGACTTTAAAAATGGTCCACATCAAAAAAAATCTTTTTTTTAAAAAAAGAATGCTACATTGAGCAATACAGAAAGGAACAGAATATGTGTTAATTTAAAGTTTATAGGTTGCAATTAAAGCATTCTAGTTATCTGGCTGTACATGCATTTAAAAAACCATATCCTTGCTGACTTAGTTATGCATATAAAAGTAAATTCCTATGTATTCATGAAGTACTATTATTTATATACACATAGGCATAAATGAGCATGAGAACTGCTACACTGGACCCGAGCCATGCTCACCAGTTTTATTTCTGGCAATAGCATTAAAAACTGTTTTGAGGGAAGATGTGGCTGCCCTCAACTTCTGAGTTTCAAAATTCCTCCAAAGTTTTATTTACCCTTAATCTGATGTATAATTATGTACTATCTTATCACAGTTATTTTTGAGACTATTTATATTTGATTCTCCTTCAAATAGTTCCAAATGCACTTAGCAGTAATAGTTTTATGACTTAAAACTATCTCTTTAAAATGTTCCTGGGGTAATCCATTGTTCTAGTGTTCTGGCAAACGAGCTTGTTCTCACTTTGCTCGAATCCTCCCTAATTTTAAAAATTAAAAAAGCATATCTCATTTCATGTTTTCCCCCGATCACAGCATTATAAGTGATTTTCCTATCTCTTGAAGAGAGGACCCATGTTATTCTAAGGAAGAATATGAGGCTACCTAAATTATGTGAGTTCAGGAATTGCAGTAACATTTGCTTTCCTCTAGTACCTTGCCAATTAACTGGCTGCTGCCTGAGAATTCACTGTTAAACACCTATTCCTTTAGAATCACTGTCTGACTACTGTTAAAACTTGACTCAAGTTTTAACAGTGGACATAGGGATGGCCATAGAGAATGAAGAGGTTGGGAGCTGAGAAAATAAACTTCCTCAAACTTTGCGTCTGTGCCTAGAGGAGCTCGAAATTTGTGAGTGGTTTCCATCAGTGAATGCCCAAGGGTGTGAAATGATGGTCTATTACATCCAGACACGGAAAATGTCGGCATTAACAGCGTGTTAGCCCAGGGCTAACTGGGACTAGTCACTCCAGTGACTCCGGGGACCCTTGCTGGGTTGTAATTGGTTGGTGCAGTGACTGGCTTTGAAATATTTCCCCTGAAGTTGGGAAAATTTCCCCTGAAATGAAACCATTCTGGGAGGCAGCCTATTATGATGCAAAGAACGTGACAGGAGAGGGAGATAGATCTGAATTCAAATTCTGCACCTGCCAATAAGATCTCTGTGGCTTTAGGCAAATTTCTTATTTTCTTTTCTGCCTCAACCTACTCCTCTAGAAAACAAGGAGAAATAAACTCATAGGATTGTCTTGAGTAATGAGGCAATAAAAGTAAAGTGCAGGTTCAATGCCTGTTGCGTTGTTGGCACCCAGCACCTGCTACCTATTATTGTTGTCTCAAATGAAGTTTATCTTCCTGTGCTTTCAGGATCTTCTTATAACTTCTCTTCAGCGGCTAATTCACTGTTAGGAAAAACTGAGTTTCCTCAATTAACAGAGACTTTCCTCTGTACTCTTTCTTTCAGATCATTTGGAATCTCGGAATAATAAAACTAGAAAGAAATTGGAGAGAACCTATTTCCAAAGCTTTATAATGCACACCAAGTAAATCTGACGCCAGAGGATTAGCTGAAGAACAAGCTCTGTGCTGCTCCCTTCCACATAGTAAGACTAAAGGTGATCTTGCTTTCACTTTCATGAAGAAATAGCACGATAATGCAGCAGACACCAAAAGCACATAGTGTTTTTTCAATATCACCCTTGCAAAAATCAAATTTTCTTTCTAGTTCTTGTCCATATAGCATAAGTTGCACAGAAATGTGATGATAGTATAGATATTGTGATGAATCTTGCTTTTTACTGTTAATCACATGCCTATCATTTTTTCATATTGCTGTATAATCTTTTAAATTATACTTTTTAATGGCTATATAATATTTAATTGAATGGAAGTATTATATGAAAACATTTGGCTATATCATTGGAAATTTTAGTTGTTACTTACACAGCAATGAACGTCAACGCGAATAGCCTTTCATTTATTATTTCATTAGGATACACTCTGATATTTGGGATTCCTAGGTCAAAGAATAAGGAAAAATAATGGACGTTAATATGTATTGCCAAATAAGTTCCAAAAATATTGCATTAATTTGCAATATCACCAACAATGTGCATTTGATTCACTGTAGCCAAACCATTACTAAATATGGTTTTTGAAATATTGCTTTATAATTTAACAGGTGTAAAATGGTACTTCATTGTTTTAACATAAATTTAGTTAGAATTAGCATGATCAAACATTTTTCTATGTGTTTACTTATATGTCAGATTTTTTTCTTGTGTCAATTGAGTATTCTTAGCCTTTGTCTGTTTATATATTAGGGTCTTTAAACAGTTACTTTCTAAGAAATGTTTCCTACAATGGTTTAAATGATTTTTAAATTTCTATTTTAAAAGGAAATTCACATTTCTAATAAGTCGTTTACTAAGTTCTAAGACTATCATAATCATCTGTCAGTGTTGTCAAATCAACTTACATTAAAAAGAGATGCTAGGAAATCCCTTTATATGTCAAAAATGTACGTATGAACTGTATTTATTTCAGGTCCTAAGTATGTGATACACCAAGAGTCAAGTGAGGTAAAAGTACTTTAGTTTGAATTGCAGTCCTAAGCACTCTGTTTTCATGCTATGAAAAATAATGATGTAATAGAAGAAAGAAACTTTCACAGATTTTTTTATTTGAATTTTATTTTTTTATACAGCAGGTTCTCATTAGTTATCTATTTTATACATGTTAGTGTATATATGTCAATCCCAATCTCCCAATTCATCCCACCACCCTGCCCCGCTGCTTTCCCCCCTTGGTGTCCATACATTTGTTCTCTACATCTGTGTCTCTATTTCTGCCTTGCAAACCAGTTCATCTGTACCATTTTTTAGATTCCACATGTATGTGTTAATATATGACATTTGTTTTTCTCTTTCTGACTTAGTTTGCTCTGTATGACACTTTCACAGATTCGATAAAGCATTTAAAAGTGACTTTTGAAATGGATATTCATGGAATGTGCTATTATTTATATCATTTATATTTAAGGGATAGATTATTATTTATATAATAGAGGATTTCAATTTTTAAAATTAAGATATATCTCTCTCCTCTTGGTTCACTCCCCACTTTATAAGTTTGTTTTCTGGGTGAATTCTTTTTATTCTCATGTTGGGGAGTTGAGAGGTAGTGGATTTAAAAAAAAATGGGCTTTATTTTCTTGGCATATTCAAAATACCGATATATGACAAATTATATTTAAGTTGGGTTTCTAAAGTGACTTTAGAAACATAAATTAAAAAAAAAATCACGTCAGTGCTTTGTGACAGCCTGGAGGGGTGGGATAGGGAGGGTGGGAGGGAGGGAGACGCAAGAGGGAAGAGATGGGAACATATGTATATGTATAACTGATTCACTTTGTTATAAAGCAGAAACTAACACACCATTGTAAAGCAATTATACCCCAATAAAGATGTTAAAAAAAAAAAATCACGGGCTTGTAGGGTACTATTATTGACCCTCTGGTCCAATTCTTCTATCTTTTCTACCACATTTCCTAAGAGTCTTTTCCGAATCTATGCTTGAACATAACAATGACAAGGAATGTACTAGCTTCCGAGGCAGCCCAGTATTAGGCCAACTCTGAATGTCTGAAAACTCTTTTCCGAGCTAGAAGCTGACTTTTATATCTTTTAGTCATTAGGCTTGGTTCTACCCTGGAGATTTGTAGGACAGGTTTAACCTCTCTTCCCCATGGCAGGCTTTCAAATATTTGAAGCCAGCTCGTGAACATAAAACTATAATGCAAAGTACGATAGAGAAGCCATAACTGTGGTATAGAGATAGATCTTCTTGAGGGCCTTCAAAGTGGGTAGAGATCACGTCAGTGTAGGGAATCAAGAGTTTGTGGCAAGATGGACTGAGGTGAGTGGATAAGATCTTAACAGGGACATCAAGAGAGGTGACTTTTCCAAGTGGAGTGGACTGCAGAAGTAAAGACACAAGGAAAACACAGAGTGTGTCTTGGAAACAGTTCAGTTTGATGCATAGGAGAAATGTGAACCCTTAGGAAGATGGGGAAATTATTATGAGAAGTCTCATTTGCAAGCTTTTTTTAAAAAAATTAATTAATTTATTTTTAACATCTTTATTGGAGTGTAATTGCTTTACAATGGTGTGTTAGTTTCTGCTTTATAACAAAGTGAATTAGCTGTACATATACATATATCCCCATATCTCTTCCCTCTTGCATCTCCCTCCCTGCCACCCTCCCTATCCCACCCCTCTAGGTGGGCACAGAGCACTGAGATGATCTCCCTGTGCTATGCGGCTGCTTCCCACTGGCTATCTATTTTACATTTGGTAGTGTATATATGTCCATGCCACTCTCTCACTTTGTCCCAGCTTATCCTTCCCCCTCCCCATGTCCTCAAGTCCATTCTCTAGTAGATCTTCGTCTTTATTCCTGTCCTGCCCCTATGTTCTTCATGACTTTTTTTTTTTTTTTAGATTCCATATATATGCGTTAGCATACGGTATTTGTTTTCCTCTTTCTGACTTACTTCACTCTGTATGACAGACTCTAGGTTCACCCACCTCACTACAAATAACTCAATTTCGTTTCATTTTATGGCTGAGTAATATTCCATTGTATATATGTGCCACATCTTCTTTATCCATTCATCTGTCGATGGACACTTAGCTTGCTTCCATCTCCAGGCTATTGTAAATAGAGCTGCAGTGAGCGTGGTGGCACATGACTCTTTTTGAATTATGGCTTTCTCAGGGTATATGCCCAATAGTGGGATTGCTAGGTCACATGGTAGTTCTATTTTTAGGTTTTTAAGGAACCTCCATACTGTTCTCCATAGTGGCTGTATCAATTTACATTCCCACCAACAGTGCAAGAGGGTTCCCTTTTCTCCATGCCCTCCCCAGCATTTATTGTTTGTAGATTTTTTGATGATGGCCATTCTGACCAATGTGAGATGATATCTCATTGTAGTTTTGATTTGCATTTCTCTAATGATGAATGATGTTGAGCATTCTTTCATGTGTTTGTTGGCAGTCTGTACATCTTCTTTGGAGAAATGTCTATTTAGGTCTTCTGCCCATTTTTGGATTCGGTTGTTTGTTTTTTTGATATTGAGCTGAATGAGCTGCTTGTAAATTTTGGAGATTAATCCTTTGTTAGTTGCTTCATTTGCAAATATTTTCTACCATTCTGAGGGCTGTCTTTTGGTCTTGTTTATGGTTTCCTTTGCTTTGCAAAAGCTTTTACGTTTCATTAGGTCCTATTTGTTTGTTTTTATTTCCATTCCTCTAGGAGGTGGATCACAAAGGATCTTACTGTGATTTATGTCAGAGAGTGTTCTGCCTATGTTTTCCTCTAAGAATTTTATAGTGTCTGGCCTTACATTTAGGTCTTTAATCCATTTGGAGTTTATTTTTGTGTATGGTGTTAGGGAGTGTTCTAATTTCATTGTTTCACATGTAGCTGTCCAGTTTTCCCAGCACCACTTATTGAAGAGGCTGTCTTTTCTCCACTGTATATTCTTGCCTCCTTTATCAAAAATAAGGTGAATTAGTAGAAGAATTACTAATGATGTATGTGATCAATGATAAACTCTTTCCAATCTAGTTTACTTTTTTTTTCCCTTAACAAAACAGAGAGCAGAAATTCACAGTGTAAAACAGAATAGATTGGAGTCTGAAGAGATGAAAAAATTTATAACCTATAGAATCCATGGATTCTTAGTGACTTAGCCCAATAAATAAAGCAGAACTTTATTCGGTATTAATCAAAACTTGTTTGCTTCTTGATATTGGGAAATTAAAATATTAGTTACCTTATGTCTTTGAACACTTTGTGAAACATGGCGGTGTTAATATTCTGACATTTTGAGTTGGTACCACAAGTTCAACTAAATTAGATGAATTTTCAAACTATAGTATACATAACTTAGGAGTCTTGTTCAATTGAAGATTCTGATTCTGTAGCTCTGTAGTGGGGAGTGAGATTCTAATAAACTCCCTGGTGAGGCAGATGCATGGGTCATGCTTTGAGTGATAAGGATTTAGGGGACAATTAGGGTAATCTTATTTAGGTTATTCATCTTTACGATCATTTTATTAAATTAAGATGTTTCATTATTTAACAGCTAATGCTAAATTTCTTTGTAAAAATAATTTAAATAGTTTGTTGCAACAAAATTATAGTCATCTACAATGCCTCATTATTAAGTATAATTTTCCAGTTATATAACTTGATTCATCCTTTTACCATGAGCTATAACACAAGGTAATAAGTAATCTAAAGTAAGATTGTCATCTTTGCGAGCGGATGTTGTCAATGTTTCAGAGAAAAACAAGTTTAATTTCTTCATTTAAAAACAAAATTGGCATTTTTATTCTGGCTGAGACTGTCAAAAGCTGGTATATCACTTGAGTGGGTAGCTCTATTAAGTTTTTACATGTTCAGTCTCTTTGATGGGATATCAGTGGGAAATGATTAATTAAGAAAAAATTAAAAGAAATCAAAATTGAAGATAGAGATATGCAGAGTTATATTTGGAAGTGCTGCAGTTGAGCAGAAATATTACCTGATTTTGTTCAAAAATAAAAAGTTAAAGACTGTTTTTAGTTAGGGAAATGTCACAGTGTTGTTTGTGTCTTGCTTAAGAGCGGTGTCTCATCCCGGTGACATACTTAATTAGATTTTGTTTTCCTATCCAAAATGCACTAAAGACCCAAGTTAGAGATCTCTTAGGGAATTTACTCATCCACAGTAAATTGCCAACCAGTGATACAAGTTGACTTGAAGAAAAACCCGATGCTATAAATGCTTGTTATGAGAAGGGAAATTTTGAGCTTATTTTATTGAAGGGCATATCCTATGGATGTACAGCAAAGCACTATAGATCTGCAAATTTATCAAATCCACCTAACTTTTATCTTCTCTTGGGGTTGATTTTGGCCTGATGGAAGATGTATTGTACTACAAGACATTGGTGATTAGAGCAAGAAGGCAGAAAATGTTACTGAAGCAGAGAATACGTGCTGGGATAAGGAATGGAAAGCACTGAATGGAATAAGTATATACGTGGTCAGCACGGAAAGAGATGTGGACAACGTCAGGGTCAAAAGGATAAACACAAACAAATAAGCTGTTTTGCAAACATTGGGGAGGAGGGTTTAGGATAAACACTAATGGATGAAGTATATTTATTTGGACTTATAATGCATTTAAACTCTGAATGCATACATTCTCCAACTCAGTCATTCTGAGATCTCAAGTAACTTCTCAGAGTTATCCCAGATGAAAAGAACATGGGTACTTGGTCTTCCAAGGCTGATACAAAGTAAAAGAAACATGGGTGGTGTGTGGCTTCATTTTAATGTAAAATCTTCCTTAAAATTTTCTCTTGCAGAGTTCTTTAAATTAGCTATTCTAGCATTTTCCCCCCTCATTTTGCTGCTATGTTCTATTCTCTTGTTTTCCTGATTTTTACTGTATCTTGAACATTGGCATTTGCTTTGATTGATATTCTGTCCTGCAAACAGGTTATCTTTTGAACATGATTTATGTTGATGCAAGCTTAGGCCACCTGGCATGCAGAAATTGTTTGGTTTCAGAGAATATATTCTATAGATTTCTTCAGCACTTTGTCATCTCTTCCCATTCTCGTGGTTACCTTCAGCCCTTCACACTAACATTTATACTGTTTCTCAGGCATCTTTGTGCTGGATTGGATTTATTGGGTTTGAGCTTAGGGAAAAAAAAATCTTTTTATGTATCTATATCATGATTATTCCATTATATTGGAGGAAGGAAAAACAGTAATGTGGAAAATGTTACTAACACCTATTGACCGTCCACTTTATTTTAGAAATTCTAAAAACACTGTACTATTTTTTTCTACATAAAAACTCTTTAGAAAATGAAAAAAAAAATTAGAAATTTAAAAACTTTCTCCAAATTGTCCAGCAGCTAAGAAGCTAACAAAGATGAGTCCAGGTCTGTCTGACTCCCAGAGTCGCAGAATTTTAAATTAATCCAGTGTGTAACATCATACCACAATGTAGTTAATCTTAATGGCATAATAGCTTTATAATGCAACCACTCAGTCACAGTAGCTTACAAGATATCAGGGGGAAAAGCATGATGGTTATGGTGGGAACAGTCAATCCAAAAACCAATGTATGGGGCTTCCCTGGTGGCACAGTGGTTGAGAGTCCACCTGCCGATGCAGGGGACACGGGTTCGTGCCCCGGTCCGGGAAGATCCCACATGCCATGGAGCGGCTGGGCTCGTGAGCCATGGCCGCTGAGCCTGTGCATCCGGAGCCTGTGCTCCGCAACGGGAGAGGCCACAACAGTGAGAGGCCCGCGTCCCGCAAAAAATAAAAAAAAACAAACCAATGTATGGCTTATTATATTTATAAACTCAGGTATACCATCTGTATCAATCTAAAAGTGTGTGTGTGTATATATATATATATATATATGTGTGTGTGTGTATATATATATATATATATATATATATATATATATATATATATATATATATATTTGTGTGGTATGGGGGCCTCTCACTGTTGTGGCCTCTCCCGTTGCAGAGCACAGGCTCTGGAGGCGCAGGCTCAGCGGCCATGGCTCACGGGCCCAGCCGCTCCGCGGCATGTGGGATCTTCCCAGACCGGGGCATGAACCCGTGTCCCCTGCATCGGCAGGCGGACTCTCAACCACTTGCTCCACCAGGGAAGCCCAAAGTGTGTATAGTTTTATTTTCAAAAGATTATGTTTTTTTGCTTTTTGGCTAAACAAATACACAAGCATCTATCTATATCTCTTAGGATGGTTATGAGTAATAAAAATAGTAAGTGAATTTTGTGTCATGTATGGGTCTGATCCTGACAACAAATGTGTTCATAAGGGTTATTACAACTGGGTTAAGATTTTACAGTTTAAAAGTAAGTGGTGGGGCTTCCCTGGTGGTGCAGTGGTTGAGAGTCCACCTGCCGATGCAGGGGATGTGGGTTCGTGCCCCGGTCCAGGAAGATCCCACATGCCGCGGAGCGGCTGGGCCCGTGAGCCATGGCCGCTGAGCCTGCGCGTCTGGAGCTTGTGCTCCGCAACGGGAGAGGCCAGAACAGTGAGAGGCCCAAGTACAGGGGAAAAAAAAAAAAAAAAAAAAGTAAGTGGTAGATCCAAAATGGAAAATTCAATCTCCCTTACTCCAAAATTCATTTTTAACCATAGATTTAAAAAAAATTATAATTTTTCTACCATGCACAAAATAAAGGTAAAGGATTTTGTTAACTCCATTTTGTTCCTATTCATAGGAATTTAAGTTGAAATGGAACTTATTCCTAATGGCTGGTTCAATTGCAGGTTGATTTTAGGTTCTAAGTCTGAGCTGAAGGAAAAGGAGAAAGAACATTGGGTTAAAATGAACTGAGATGTCAGCTCTTCTTTAATCCCCAGGCTGTCAAGATTTTCTAGAAGGCCACTTTTGCTCCAGGGGCCATTATGGAAGTTGAGGTTCATGGCTAGTAGCCTGACTGCAGATACACTAAAGTGAATTTCATGTTTGTCTTGGGAGAGGGGCAGACTTTCCTTGGCTATTTAGTGTTACAGAATTGGGAAGGCTGGCTATCTTCGTCCTCACCTCTAGCTATCTCTTAACTCATCCAAAAATTCTAAGATAAAGAACATAGATATTTCTTTGGTAAATTGTCTTATTGGACAGAAGCCAAGAAGTTCAAGTGATGGTAAAATTATGAAAATGTACACAATTTATGATGACTTAATGCTGATTTAAAAATGGTCAAACACTAAAGCATTAAGATTAATTGTATCTTCAGTGGGAACCATATCCTAGGCAGAGCAAATCAAGTGATAATCACCGTAGGACCATCATAGTATGATTTTGTAACTGATTTTAAATGCAACAAAGCACTTTTGTTAATGTTTTATTTTGTATTTATTTCATCTGATCTTTATTTCTTTTTTATATACTTTGGAATCAGTTGAGTTAATTTTAATATTCCATTTTATCTCAGTTTTGGTTTATTAGCTATACCCTTTATTCTTTTAGTTTAAACATTCTTTTAGTTATTCTATGATTTACATTATGTGTCCAGCTTCTTACAGTCTACATTCATTTAATACTATACCTCTCCATGTATAATATAAGAAACTTATAACAGTATACTTTCATTTTCCTCATGTTAACTTTATGTATTTCTACTTACATATATTTTACTTCTACACATGTTTTATACCTGACAATACATTGTTGCTTTAAATAATCAATTGTTTTTTTTTTTTTTTTTACGTTTTTTTTTTTTTTTTTTTTTTTTAACATCTTTATTAGGGTATAATTACTTTACAATGGTGTGTTAGTTTCTGCCCCATAACAAAGTGAATCAGCTATACATATACATATGTTCCCACATCTCTTCCCTCCTGCGTCTCCCCCCCCCCACCCTCCCCATCCCACCCCTCCAGGCTGTCACAGAGCACCGAGCCAATATCCCTGTGCCATGCGGCTGCTTCCCACCAGCTATCTACCTTACTACGTTTGTTAGTGTGTATATGTCCATGACTCTCTCCCGCCCCGCCACAGCTCACCCTTCCCCCTCCCTAATCAATTGTTTTTTAAAGAAGTTTTAAAAATGAGAAAAACTGACATTGTGTATGCTGACATATTACCCTTTCTTGCACTCTCTATTTATTTGTGTAGATCCCAGTTTCCATCTGGTATTGTTTTTCTCAACACAGACAATTTTTTTATTATTTACTTTTGTGCAAGTCTGCTAGTTTCAAATTCTCTCAGCTTCACTTGTCTGAAAAGGTCTTTATTTTGTTTTCATTTGTGCAAGATATTTTGGCTGGATATAGAATTCTAGCTTGACATATTTTTTTCAGTACATTGAAGATGTCATTCCATAGTCTTCTTGTTTATAATTTTTATTAAAAATTGGTAACTATTCTGATCTTTGTTCTACTCTTTGCCTGTCTGCTTTTAAAATTTTGTCTTTATTACTGAATTTCAATCATTTAATTATGATTTTTTTCTTGTGAATTTCTTTGTGTTATTCTTATTGGAATTTGATGAGCTTAGTGTGTCTGTGTTTTTAGTTTTTATCAAATTCGGAAAATTTTAGCAAATTTCTTGAGATATTTTTCTGATCCTCTTTTTGTGTGTCTTCAATTACATGTATCTTAGACCATTTGATACTGTCATACAGATCATTAAGACCATGAATTTTATCCTCTGGGAATTATTCTTAGCATTTTATTGATTTGTGCCTCAGATTTGATAACTTCTAATGTTATGTTTTCCAATTCACTGATCTCTTTGTCTGCAGTGTCTGATCTAGCCATCTACTAAATTTTATTTCAGATATTGTGTTTTTCAGGTCTTGAAGTTCAATGATAGTTTTTATCTCCTTCCTCATTATACTCATATATTTATTTAAAATCTTAAGCATATTTATAATAGCTGTTTTAAAGTTTTTGATTACTAAGTCCATCATCTCTATCATTTATGGGCCTGCTTACATTGACTGATTTTACTTCTGGCTATGGGTTAAAATTTGCTGCTTCATCATATGTCTTTTTTTTTTTTTTAACATCTTTATTGGGGTATAATTGCTTTACAATGGTGTGTTAGTTCATATGTCTTGAGTGTCTGGATTTTGTTATTTTTCTTTAACAATTGTTTTAGCAGGTAGTTCATTTACTTACAGTGCAACTTAAATACTTCTGTGGATCTAGAGAGACCTTTATCGTAGGAGTATTTTAAGGCATGACTCTTTAGTGGTCCTATTTCAAATATATAACCCTTTCCTACTAAGCAGTTATACTGAATGCCTCAGTATTCAACAAGCTCTCCCCTCTTGGCTTGTGGAAATTTAAACATTTCCTTGCTCTGCATGAGCTCTGGAAACTGTTTAGCAAACCTGAGTGTTATTGTTTGGCAATATGGCATTTTACCCTGCATATAATGCACGTTTATATTCAAACAAGGACACAAGGAAACCCCTATTCATATTTCTGGAGATCTTGTTTTTACATATAGCTCCCTTTTCTCTGGTACAGTTTGATGCCAAGTCCAGCTACTTCAGTCTCCCTGTGCTTAGCTTCAGTTCTTCCTTCCTCCAAAAATGATCTGTCAACTTCAAGCAGAAAGCTGAGGCAATGGTAGAAGTCATCTCATTTGCTTCCCTTATTTTAGGGGTCACAATCTAGCACTCCCTGTTTTTCAATATCTGAAAGCAGTTTTTTTTTTAATGTATTTTGTCCAGTTTTCTAATTATTTATCATTGGAGGGCAAGTAGCATTGTTGAAAGTACAAATCAGGAGTAGAGTTCTTCAGCCATTCTGAAGAAAATTCAATTCTTTTTTTCAACTCTTCAAAAAACAATCAAGTTATTATTTGCCTTAAGGCCTTTGCACTTTTTTGTTTTTCTACTTGGAAGAGTCTTCTCATGTGTCTCTAGAAGCTGTCTCATTCTTTATCTTCTAAAAGAAGCCTTTCTTGACCACACTATTTAAAGTCACTATTTGTCATATTAATTCTTTCCTCCTTTTTTTCATGCAGTTTATCCCTGTCTGTAATTATCTTTAAAAATGTTTTTACATGTATAATATCTCTCCTCCCCATGCTATGTAAGCTCTACAAAGAGAGAAACTTGTTGATTGTGCTCCTATATTCTGATTTGGTACCTCATCCATAGGAGGGAGCCAACAAACATTTCCTCAGTGCAAGTTTGAATAAAGGTAGTATCTAATCATATTTTCTGAAATATGTAGAGAGGTGCTAAGCAACGTGGTACCAGAGGCCTGTACATTAAAGTAGGTTATGTTTATGTGTTCCTGTAGAATCTTCTTTTTCATGCACAGTAAAGAGAATTAAATCCATAATGTTCATGGGAAAAAAAATGTGACTTTAAATTCTAGATATTCAGCAATGTTTGCTATTGGTCTCTACTTCTCCATATGTAATCTAATTATACTTTACCCCTGTTGGTTGCACTCTATGTATGGTGTGTCCAGTTCGTTGAAATAGATGCTTAATTATTTTCTCAACATTAACCTGTTTCAGTGAAATGTATTGGCATTGTGGTGTCTTAGTTTGGGCTGCTATAACAAAAATACCATAGATTGGGTGGCTTCAACAATAAACATTTATCTCACACAGTTCTGGAGGCTGGGAAGTCCAAGATCAGAGTGCCAGCAGATCCTGATGAGTGGTGAGGACACTATTCCTGGTTTGCAGATGGCCATCTTCTCATCTTCTTGAAGTTTCCTCATGTGGGAGGAGCTAATCTCTCTTATGTCTCTTCTTATAAGGATGCTAATCCCGTTCATGAGGGCTCATTCTCACGACCTAATTACCTTCCAAAGGCCCCACCTCAAATATCATCACTTTCGTGATTAGTCTTCCACATGTGAATTTGGGGTGGGGCGGAGGCGGGAGCACAAACATTGAGTCCATAGCCGGTGGAGAAAATAATATTTTGTATAATGGTGTTTATAAATACTATGTGCTAGTTTTCAATTTGGTTGACAATGAAGGGGCTGGCCTGTGTTAGCATGAAATAATTGTGTTCATGTTACTGATTTTAATTCTGAAGTAGGTAGAGAAATAGCTGACCTACATAGTCATGCTGTACTTAGTTATACACTCTCTTAGGTACATGGTTTTTATTAATCATCCACCTCACTCAAATGTAGGTCTGCATTTTCCTGCATTAAAAAAAATATTTCTGTCCAAGATCTTGGGATTTGATATTCTCTCAGTATTATTGGCCTACATGATGGAGGTCTAATTCTTTCCCCAGTTGGGAATTGGTATTTGAGAGCATAGAGGACTTTGTGACAGGTTTTGGGCCATAATTAGTCATAGGAATCCTCTTTGAATCTGTAGGATAACTTTTTTTGTTTTTTTCTTTGAAAATTTCCCCAGAACTTTGTTATTGAGGTTATGTTTATGAATTATTCTTCTTCATCAGGTATTGGTAGCTTTTAGTATTTCATTTAGAATCATAAGTAATACACTTTGACACAAACTAAGACATATTTAATTTTTAAAAGTTGTGCCTCATGACAATAATACCACTTTAATCATAAACATTCTTAAATTCATCTGTGCTATATTGTCCTAAGTCAGTATAAAACTACAAACTTAAACACCACTTTAATTTACACAGTCATGTAAATAAATGGTATAATTTATAGTTATATAGTTTTTTAAATATTTTTTAAAATATTGAGGGAGCATGCCTTCCCTGCCTAGATGATAACAGCCCAACATGAATATTTAAAGGTAAAAATAAAATCCTTGTGATGTGGTTCAGGGCAGCTATTTATTTATCCATTATACTTTGCTTATAATTTTTCAGATGTGAAAGTGAAGGATCAGTTTTATCCCCTCAAAATTTCCTGAACATTAAAACTTTCAGGCCCTCATATAAACACTGCCAAGGTGGTAATGGATGCCACTAGCAGCTTTTCTGTGGAAGTGGGAGTGGCTCTCAAGGTCTCATGTAACAGAGGTCCAAGAGTAACTTATGTCTAAGTCTCTAATTTACTTGGCCTCACTTAGCTGTCATCATTATTGAGAACACTTGCTCTCAAGCCCACTTTATCCAGAGTCCTAAAGATCTCTGATGATAAATTATGTCTCTTCCCCACAAGGAAGTGATATGGAAATAAATACGTTGTCCAGCATTTCAGCCTTTTTGCTTATTAAATGTATCATGGGTCCCCGTCAATCTCCTCCCCCAGCTTGACTTTCCTAATGCATTAAGATTTCATTCTGTTGTGATTATTCTTTCCTTTTAGATTGTCTGGGCTGGCTCCCCTTTTTATTGCCCCCAAAATTGAGAGAAATGATACTTACCCTACTTTGGGGGAGATTCGTAAGATTGAACAGAAAGGAATAATACATTAGGAATATTATACCTGATCATTCTTTGTAGGTATTTCTGCCCTTCTGCATAGCTGCTGCCCATAAACATTTGTTGAATAAATGAGTGGATTAGTGAATAAATCAACCATGTTAAGATGTATTTAAAATTCTTATAGAAAGAGGATTATTTTTTCAGATAGTCGAAAACTCAAAATGCAGGAGAGCTGGATACACAAATCTATTCTTTTGTTAGTTTATGTAGTAGTAAACATTTAACAAATAATGAAAACTTCTTTTAGTGGCTAATGTAGTTTACCCAAACCAATCACCCATGGTTACACTTTCTCTTCAATGGTCATTGTAAAGGGAGTAGGTGTGTCTCTCGTAAGAGATACCTAGGCATGTATATACCTAAAACTGTAACATTTGTCATTGTATTCTGTAGTTTGTAAACTGAAGAAGGTCAATCTGATGTTAACATGTTGCAAATAGTTTACTTTTATTTAATAGTTTTTATGTTCAAAAGTCTGGACAGAAATTTTCTGATAAGAAGGCAATTGTTCAGAAGCATCACCATATTGTCTGACCTTTTTATAAGATGTCCTACTTCAGACACCCACTTTCTTACAAAGTTTCAAATTCCACATTTCCTTTTTGTACTTGAATTCTTTTTTTCCCGTGAGTTTAAGATGCTTTTCTAAGAGGAAGCATGTATCAATAAGTTCTACAGCATTGCTAAAATTATCAATGAACATCTTGTCAGACAGTGATGTGTGAATCTGTTTTGTATGCCTCTATCCAAGGCCAGGTTTGTTGACGGAAGGAAACTTTCTCATTTTGAAACCCAAACCCCACCCTGTGTGGAGCACATTCATATAATGCAGAGACTGTGAGAGGAGATAACATTTGAATGAGGAGATAACATTTGAATTTGTTTTCTGGCTTTCTTATTTGTCTGTGTTTCCCTAAACATTAGGTTTAAAACCATGGACTCTACTATTTGCTCTTAATATTCTTTGGGTGCTTTCATAGATCCTTTATTTGCTTTAGTTCAGGCAGAATTACACTGTAGTTCTAAGCATCTGTGAATTAGGAGTGGAGCTTTCTTTGTTATGTTTCTTAATGTCCTTTGATCAGTCCAGCACACATCAGCCACTGCAGTTCTCCCAGAATAATTTACGTATCCACTAATGCCATCTAAGAAAGAGGAAATAAACCATGATTGTATAAATATAGGATCCTAATGTGATCACTAACTTTAAGTCGCTAATGCAACCCTCTCATTAGCTATTACTTTCAATTAGGTGTTCTCAAACGATTAGCTTTTGAGCTACAGAATCTTATTGATAGCATATACATTCCCTGATGAGAGAAGAAATTACTTCTGGGAAAGCCGAGTCTCAAACTTTTAATTTAGGTACTAAATTCAGGTACATTACCTCAGTTGGACTTTCTTTTCGTGGAATTACTAAACTCATTTCTCTTGGCCAAGTGATTCTCTAGGCATCATGAGCTGCTTAAGAACAGAACTACTAAAATTCATGGGGGCTCAGAGCACACAGGGAGATAAATGCAGCACAGACCCATTCATTGCAAATAGCATTAAAAGTTTTCAGATTTTCAAAGCATTCTCAGAAAAAAATCCTCACATCTTAATAATAGTATTTAAAGCCATGTATTCAAAGGGTCCTATTCCTATGGGCAGATTTGTCAGAAGTTTCCATTGTTGCTTACTTTTACTTGATTTTCCACTGTGAAAACTGAGACCATAGAGTCACTTTAAATGGTGGTCCTGATAGAGTTTTCAAAATCGATAACATTTATTGCATCTGTAGTCATGTGGTAGTATCCAGGATGCCATCTCAAATTCTCTCCAAATAAGACATGGTCTTTGCCTGCAAAGAGTTTACTATAAATGTAAAGTCATACAATAAACATTAAGTATACATTTATCCATGCTTTCAAGAAATCCATATTGGGTACCTAATATTTTCTAGACTCTGGAGAGACAGTGTGTATGTAAAGATAGATGAAGTCCTGTCCTCATACGACTTTCATTTCCTTGTATGTGGAAGATTGGGGTAGGAAAAAGACAGTAACAGTAAAACCAATAAACAAGATAATTACAGATTATAAAAAGTGCTATGGAGGAAATAAGGTGATGTGATAACTAGGTAGAGAATAGAAAGAGTTGTCAAGGAAAGGCTCTCAGTAGAGGTGACATTTTATCTGAGATTGGAAGGAGGAAGAGGAGCTAGAAATGGAGGAGCTGCCAAGGCAGAGAGGAAAACAAGTTCAAAGGCCCAAGGTAGGAACGAGTTTGACCTTTTGAGGAACAGAAAGGTCAATGTGTCTGGAGCATAGTGAATGGATGAGGAAAATGTAGGGGATGAGGTTGGTTTGGGAAGTAAGAGTCAGATCATGGAGGCTAGATTGGCTTTTGTTTTCAGGGCAGTGGAAAGTTACTGAAGCATGTTAAGAAGGGTAGTAATTATTAGACTTTAAAAAGGATGTCGCTAGGGGCTTCCCTGGTGGCGCAGTGGTTGAGAGTCCGCCTGCCGATGCAGGCGACGCGGGTTCGTGCCCCGGTCCGGGAAGATCCCACATGCCGCGGAGCGGCTGGGCCCGTGGGCCATGGCCGCTGAGCCTGCGTGTCCGGAGCCTGTGCTCCGCAACGGGAGAGGCCACAACAGTGAGAGGCCTGCGTACCGCAAAAAAAAAAAAAAAAAAAAAGGATGTCGCTAGCTGCTGTATGGAGACTCGATTATCAAGGCTATAGTAGAATCAGGGAAACACATTAGAAGCCTAATTTCAGTGTCCTCATGTCTTACTATCCACCTAAGAGATGATGGTGGATAGGACTAGAATGGGATCAGTAGTGATAAAGAACACTGGATATATTCGATATATTTTGATGATGGGTTGGCTGTAGTGAATAAGGGAAATAGAGAAGTAAAGGATACTTTATTGATTTTTGGCTTGAAAAATTGAGTATCATTTGCTGAAAAATAAGAAATAATGGAAATAAACTGAAAGCTCATAAGCAAGTATAGAGGAAGCAAACTTGTAACAAGTCCTGCATTCATGGTGGTTGTTTTTCCTTTGTTTATGTGTTTTGTGTATGTCATATAGAACAAATATAATTATGTGCAAAGTTCTATATTAAGTGCTATATGCAAGAAGAGATATAACTTTTCAATCAGTCACTCACATTTTATTGAGGGACTATTATGTTCTAAGCACTCTGCTAAATCCATCATAGTATTAATTCTTGCTTTCCGGGAAGGGAAATTGACACTCTAAAAGCAAATAAGACATGATGTGATGACGCAGTCATGGAGATCTATATACAGGACTATGGGCACAGACAGTGGGAGACATAGTCACCCAGGAAGTTAGGATGAGGACACCTGGAAACAGCGATCATCCTAGCATCCCTAAATGAGGGGGACTGAGGCTTGTAGGATGCCTGGAGTTAGGGCGGAGGGCCCAGTGAGCTTATCCTGATACTGAGAGCCAGCGGGAGACTGAGAAGATTGTGGGAGCCCAAGCTCTCATAGCATGCCGACTGACATACCAGCGTTACCGTTGACATGATAGATGGAGCGCATCATAAATTCTCACTGAAGACTTGATAATCAAGAGACTGATGTCTCTGCTGAGTTTCACATTAAGGGCGTTGGGATTTGTGTTTCACATCACTCAAGAAGGAGTCAGCGGCATCCAGGTAGGAGCCAGGAGGAACTATGTGGAGGAACGATTGAGAAGCTTCGAGTTTAAATTTTAGCACTAGCTCCCTTTCTCAAGTTCTATTTTTCTTTTCTGTTATAGGCTTTAAGGAGTGATCCCACCTTCCTTTCCTCTTTAAAGCTACTATCTTCCACTTTATGTCTTGGCTTTCTTCTACTATTAAAAAGCTTCAAAGCATATGGCAATTCTGCCAACTCTCAGCTTCTAGGACAATACTCACTTGGGCAATAAATTGGTTGAGAGTTTGACCAGAGGGATCAGATTTGAATTTTGACTCTGTCATGTATTAACTCTGTAAACTTGGACAAGTTTCTTAAACTCTCTCAACCTCATTTTTCCCTTTATAATTTATAAACTTAAGATAGTACTAATGCCTACCTCATAGGGTTGTAAAGGACAAATGAGCTAATGCCTATGAACTTCTTATAGTGCTCAAAGTGCAACGGGCAGCCATACCTCAGCAGTTGAAAACAACCATTCTGTAGGTAGTCTACAAATGTTGGCCTCTATAATTATTAACTGTCACCAAGAATAATAAAACAACAATGACAAGCCTTGAGTAAATCAGGTAACCTGTGTTTACAGTGGCCATACTACCACACAAACAAAGATAGAGCCAGGCTCAAACAAACAACTTTTTCTGGCTCTATTTCCTTTTACTCTGTGAAAACAACGTATTTCACCCATTCTTCCCACCTGGCTTGAGAGCATCTGGAAGTAACTCTTGTGCTGTGGAGAACGGGCCTTTTGGATCGCTGCTTAGTTGCCTGCATCTCCTCTGGTTCACTGTGGTCCTAGCCCCTCTTGCTGCTTTCCCTGTATCTGCTGCCATCATTGCTCCTGATGTATAGACCTTGCTGAAGCCTCCTGCCCTCCCCAGTACAGGTAGATCTGGGGGAGTCTAGCTTTTGCTTATTCCATTATGGGCTCTGTCTTGGATTCAAATGGAGAAACAGCCCTTCCCCCATTGGTGGGATCCTCTGAGACACAGGCCACTTTTTAGTGCATGCTCCTGGTGTGTAATTGAGAGCTCGTGTAACAGGTATTTCAACTTTTATTAGCTACTTTTCTGCATCTGATTCTTTCTAAAGTTAAGACATGATTCCTTGGGAATTATTTTGGAAAACACTGAGTGTGGAGGAGATCATGATGGTCTTATGAAGCATGCTTGCAGTCTTGACTCTGTCGCTAGATGGTTTTTGGAAGCTACTCTAGACTTTTGTTTCGTACTTTTATTCTAAAAAAAAAAAAATCTCCTGTGTCCTTCCAGCTTTCCTTAGGAAAAGCATATGCTGACTGTGTCTCCCTAAGAAGGTTCTTTTAAATATCTGTGGAGATCTGGCTTAGAATTGTCTCACCAGATATTAACACTGAAAGAAAAAAAGGATTCTTATCCCATGTCCAACAACAAAAGAAGGGAGAAAAAAAAAAACCTATAAGAAAGTTCTGTAATTACAGATATATGTAAAATACGAACTGAAAATATTTTGTATATATCCCCCAAATTTTATTTTCTTACTGTTTCATTTAATTTTATTTTGAAGATTAGGGGGAAAATAGAAAGTAAAGCAGGATTTTAAGAATGATTAGGGAAAATCACTCAGAGGAATGAAGAACAGTAATAAAGAAAAGATATGACAAAAAAGCAAACACATTGAAAGAAAAAGCGATTTTTTTTTCCTTTTGAGTAACTTGCACCTGATAAAAAGAAGGCATGCCCTCTCTCTGGCTTCTTCTCTGCTTTTATTTAATAATATTTCTTGCTCTTAATTTAAATATTATCATCTTTCATATCAAACTCTAAACAGTTACAGGATCTAAATAAAGTAATATTATCATCTTTCATATCAAACTTTAAACAGTTACAGGATCTAAATAAAGTTTGAGAATCCCATTTTAAAGGTTTTACATATAACTTCATGGTAAGGTAGAGGTAGGTATATATATATATATATATATATATATATATATATATATTTTTTTTTTTTTTTTCTAATGGCTACTAAAAACACCGTCAGTAAGGTATTGAAATAAAACTCACAAATAACTATGTTTGTCACCTTTCTATTGGCAAGTAACTTGGCACCAGATGGGATTCCTTAAATAAATATTCTGGTTTGCCACCTCAAGAGAAGATTTTTGTTATTTCAAATAATCAATAAAATTTGTAAAAGTAAAGCAAAAAGATAGGCAAAAGGAAGTTCCTTATTTCATAAAGACAAAGAAAAAAAGGCGCACTATATTACCAAGTGTTGGATTTTGGAAAGGAATCTCAAGAAAGTACTGTTCATTGTCCAAAGTGTCTCAGGTAGATGGGCCAAGTGGCAAAAATTTGAGGGCACTGGTGAGGAAATACGGTCGATTTATTTATATTCTGCAACTGTTTGGAATAGGCCCTGTTTAGGCAGGGCCATTCGGGGTCCACTCAGCTCGGTTGTTCCTTCAGTGGAATACCAATGACCTTGGTTCCTACAACTGGCCTCACAAAAGCCCACGCAGTTCTCAACTGGCCCAGACCAATCCTCCCGTAGATGGATGGAGGAGGCTGGGGGGAGGATGTATGAAAACATATTAAACTTTACTGTCAAATATTGCTATAACACTAAGTGGAAGCTATTCCTTCTTTTATCCCCAAATCACAGAGGTGGAAGTAGGTGTTAACATTCCCTCATTTTTCCTTTTGCTGTTTTCGCTTGTGCATACTTCTGTTAAACCCCTTGCAATTTTGACAATTTTGCCATTTAGTTATGGCAAACATTTCCTTCCTTTTATTGCCATCATCTCTAATTTTCCTGACTCACTACATTTTTGGGGAAGCCTTCCTTGACTTCCTGACTGTAGTAATTCTTGTATGTACTATTGGAGCACGTATTTGATTATAACCAATTGTAATACTTGTTACACTATTCTCTGGAGTTAATAACCCACACCTATAGGAGCCAGGCAGGTAACATGAATTCCTGAAGCTTCTGGGTATAAGAAAATAAGAAATAAATCGCTTGTATTGTGACAAAGCTATATTTATGCCCTGGTCTGAGTGCATTAAACTCCATGAAGATGGGAAGCATTCTTCCTTTGTTTATTTTTGTGTCTCCACCAGTAAGTACAGGCTCTGGTGCTTAGTTGACACCCATTGCATTAAATGATTGCATAATCAGTTAATACAATCTGAGCTTTCCTCCTATTGCTCCACGAAAGAAAGTGTCTCCCTTTTAGGTGATCAGTGACCCTTAGAATTACAAAATTTAACACTATAATATCAAATCATTACACTGTACGCTTCAAGCTTATACAGTGCTATATGACAATTATATCTCGATAAAACTGGGAAAAATTTAGAAAAAAATGAAAAAATCAACACCATATGTTCATTCGTTCACCATATACTCATTACTTGATTTCTTTCAAAGAAAAAAAAAAGGTATTTTACATGACTGTTTTTCTTACTAGACAGTTTTCTTACCTTGACTATCTGATGCCATTTTTTACAGTTTTCTTCCCACTCTCTGGCTGCTCCTATTAGGTCTCATTTCTTTATCTGCTTTTTAAGTGCCTTGTACCCAGTAAGGATGTCTTCCTCTTTCCTGTTTATTCCTCTGTTTACTTAATCAATTCCCATAGCTTTAATGCTCTCTATTTACTATTTACTCTTAGAGTTGTGTTCTGCTCAGAATTCCCACCTGAATACAAAAACAAAAATTCTAAAAAGGAAAATAGGAATATTTCCACATGGATTTTCCACAGATATTCTTGTTTACCCCCAAACTCTCTTCCTACCATGAAACTGCTTCTATATCCTTCTCAGAATCCATTACTCCATGTATTTATGGGGTCCTTATAAATATTTGGCATTGAGTTAAGTACTGTGGATAAAGAGTGACCAAAATGACATACTCTTTTGACAGAGGCAGGTGTTGAGTAACATACAAACTATATAATTTTAGTTGTGGTAAGGACTATGAAGCTGAAATTGACAGTGTCATGAGAAGATGTAGTGTAGTAACATACCCGAATCTGGAGACCAGAGAAAGCCTACCTAAGTAAGTAACATTTAGGCTGAGGTGGTGGATGTGAAGGGGTAGGGAGAGATTGTTCCAGGAGAAGGATTAGTAGGTGTAAGATGCTGGGCTGGGCAGAAAGGGAGTGCACTGTAAGGACAGGAGCATCATGGAGGAGGAAGATGGGGGTGTTGGCAGAAGTTTTATTGGTCGTGCTCAGGAGTTTAGGATTTAATCTAATAGCAAGACAAGTCATTAATGAGTTTTCAGTGGAGGAGTGACATAATCAATTTTATGTCCAAAAAGATGGCACAGTAATCTACCCAGTCACCCAGACCAACAAAGTGGGACCCCTCCTATAGTCCTCCGTTGTTTTATTTTGAGTTCTGACATCTGCCGTGTCAACCAACCTGCATTTGTTCGGGTGGTCAGGCTCCTTCTCTCCTCAGTCTTGCACTTGTTGTGCCCACATCCCGAATGCCTTCCCATTCTTTTGCTATTTAGGTAATTTCTACCTGTCCTTTGTGAGTTGGAACATCACCTCCAAGAGGTCTTCTAAGACTTTCTATCCTGTCTTGTCCTAACTGTAACCCTCGTCACTAAGTCATCTGGTTGACATTCCCATGGTGGTCTGTGTGCCCCTCCACCTTAGCACTTATAATATGGTATTGAAATTATGTGTTTGCTTCCCTCTGCCCCTCTAGACTATAAGCTTTTTGGGGTCAGTGGCCTATCATTTCTGTATTTCCAGAGATTAACACAGTACAATGGTAACTGCCAAATAAATAGGTGTTACATAAAGAGGTGTGTCAATAAGTGAGACTCGGGGCTTCCCTGGTGGCGCGGTGGTTGAGAGTCCGCCTGCCGATGCAGGGAACACAGGTTCGTGCCCCGGTCCGGGAAGATCCCACATGCCGCCGAGCGGCTGGGCCCGTGAGCCACGCCCACTGAGCCTGCGCGTCCGGAGTCTGTGCTCCGCAACGGGAGAGGCCACAGCAGTGAGAGGCCCGCGTACCGCAAAAAAAAAAAAAAAAAAAAGTGAGACTCAGCTATTATTTTGGTAGTATTAGACATCTGTTTCCTAATAAAGATCATTTATCTATGTTTATTGAACATGCACAGGGATATACGTAAGTGTATTGGCTGTGGGCTGGAATTATGTATGGACATACATAGCTCACGGTTTTATAGAAGCAGCACGGACTGTAGAATCAGAGAGAGCTGGGTTTATGCTTTGGCTTCTGTCACTCTCTAACCATGTCATTTGTGGGGAGTTAGTTTATTTCTCTAGGCATCAGTTTCCTCATCAACACAGTAAGGGTAACAAGCACTAAGATAGTTTTGTGGATTAGATAAAATAACTGAATCAACATGGCGCCTGGCTTACGGTAGGCTTTTGATGAATGGTAAGTTTTTCCCTTTTCTTTTGTCTCCCCTTTCCTTCCCTTCACCCACATTCTCTCACTGCCTATCTTTACCTACCCCTACAACTGAGCACTCAAGAAAACTGGGCCCCAGTGTTTATGGGAAATTATCAGTTCTTTTTTTATTATGAGTTCTTTTGAGAAAGTGTGTGCAAAGTGATGGAAGACTACATACCTCTGATACTAAAATTCAGGAAGGAGACCCAAATCTTTGAAAGTAGGAAGTGTAGTCAGGGAGACTAGTATTTAGTCATTATCTTTGCATATCATAATTTACCTTATAGAAAATCATTTATTCTAAAATATTCAATGTAATTTACTTTTCCTACTATTTATGTTATTCTGTGTTTTTTTTTAAATTAGGTCAGAACTTTTGTGTTTAATAAAGTTCACCATATCATTTGATGTAAAATTCATGGTTTACTAAGTGATATATATATAGTACCATATTACTGATAGAGAAAATAACATGTTAAAGCTGTTAGATGTATGTATATGCATATAACCACTTTTTAAATATGCATTTATATATTGAAATGAAATTGTTTTACATAGTGTTCTTTATCATTGATGAATAACTATCCCTTATTTTAGGGCCTGTTCCTTATTTTGTATTGCTTAAAAGTACAGCAAGTAAAGCACTGAGTAATAATTAGGAGGAACTAAGTAGGTTTATAAATTTAAAAAGTGAAATTTTTGGTTAGTTTTTTGATCTGTGGACTACACTCAGCAAACTGTCATACCTTGTACTTTCTTCTCAAGAACTAAATTACACTGACATCTCATAAAGTTCATGAAGATATATATGCTCATTTAAAAGTTTTGGGCTGGCATTTTGTGCTAAAATAGGTTATCTAACTCTTGGGGATTGGATGGTTATTGGCTCCCAAATTACATTCTCCATTCATTATAGACCAGAAGGGGCAGACAAAGAGTTAGCTCGTGGCAGAGTTGCAGGGCTGGGGGGGTATCCATTTTGATGGAGAGAAACACTATCTAGAAACCAGACATACCTGGAAATAATGTTTAATCAAGTATCTGGGCCTCCCGTGGCTCGGTCAAATTGACTCATAAAATTAACCATCACAAGGTATAAGTCAGACAGAGTTCTAGTATCCAACCATAGAATCAAACATCAGAACTGGGACCCAGGGTCCAGAGCAGAGAAATAACAAAGCTACTTCCTTTTGAAAGTGAAGGTTTGGTTTGGTCTCAGAGACCAGGGACAGACTGAACCATGGAGCTTATCCTAGCTGCTGGGGTAAAAGAAGGCTGCAAAGCTGGATATGCCACAGGTAACATAAGTGTCTGGGTGATTCTGACTTATCATTGTAGGGCTGACTTGGGAGGATTTAGGTATAATTAATGTCGGCACTGACGTTCACTATGACTCACACATTCAACTTGGAATGCGTATTGAAAATGTCCCCCTGAAAAATTCGAAGAGAGATTGAGAGTTTCCGTGGGCAGGATTATTCATAGTATTACTTAGGTTTCAGAATGTCAGTGTTCTGTCCCATTGAGAACTCCTGTACCAGGCATCCTATGTAATAGTGATGTTTTTACCTGGAGTGGAGCAACTTTACGCTTGGGGTTGGCAGGTAATGTGAAGAAGTGGAATAGCTTGAGGAAGGAATTCAAAATGAGCGACGAGTCTGAAGACAAGGACAGCGCAGATGGGTAAAGAAATGCCCATGTTGGCTGTGAGTATCTGGAAAGCTGTGCAAGAGGAGAGAAGAAGCTGTTGAGTCTGGAAAGGATCTGGGCAGCGTTTTGGAAAGAAAACTCACTTGATTTAAAAAAAAAAAAAAGTGGTAGGAAAAGTATCACTGAGTTGGGATTGAGTGACGGTGAAATCTTAAACTGGAGTTAAGATTCTAAGGGCGCTTGAGGCCTTAGAAAGAACAGTATTACTTGAAGAGCAGGTATCAAGTAATGAGCCAGCTGACTTGGAAATGAAACTGGATGATTAGCCTTTTAAATGCTTGACTGTTATGTCAAACTGCATCGCGTAAATATGAATGTCTTTATAACTATCCTTGCAAATAACTCTCTAACCTAAAGTTTAAGATGAAAAAATAAAGACATTCCCGGCATGAGAGTCAAGTTGTTCTGTATTATCTCTGGCTGAGTAAAGCTTGAGTGATATTATTTTAGCAATACACTTTCTAATGTAGCTATTTTTCTAATATAGGAATGTAAAATACATATTTGTTTACAATAGATAAAAATGTGTTTTAGACCTCTTGTAGTTCTATGGAAAGAGTCTATGGCCCAAAGAAATCAGTTACATCCCTCTATTTATTAAGGTATTCCTTCATCAAATGTCGTTTTGTAACTGCTGCTGTACTTGGTGCTGGTTATAGAAATAAAGGATAGAATATGTGTTCTCCAGAAGGCTATGTTTAATAGAGGACCAGGCCAGTAAATGCTAAATATCATTAGAGATATGATAGGGGAATGCCATGGAAGATTGTAAGGGGACACCTAGTCCAGACTAGGAAGAATGAAGTCCAGTTCAGTAGTTATTTATTGTGAAGCAATAATACCTCTGTATCGAGTTTTGAGGAACAAAGCAATTAACCAAGTGAAGAACACTCCAGAGAGAGTAACATGGACAACATCGTGAAGACTTCCTATAACAAGCTGCATATGACAAATTACAAATAATTTATTACAGAGTATAAGATAGAGGTGTTAGAGAGTTTGGAAAGAGAGGAGGTGCAGAGAAAAGTTAGACAGGTATCTGGTAACTAGGTTATGAAAGAGCCTTATAGGTCACGTGCAGGGCTTTGTGTTTATCCTGACATCAATGTTAGTCTAAAATCTTTGAAGAGTGTTAACATGCAGATAATATTTTCAGGTTTGTCTTTTAAAGGTATTATCATGACAGTAGAGTGGAACATGGCTAGAAAGATGTGAGCATGGGGCAAAATATATTGCAACCTAACCAGATTGTATAAGTTTTTGAACTAAGGTGATGGCAGTGGAAATAAAGAGAAAGAAGCATAATTCGAGGATATTAAGGAGAAAACCTTGACAAAACTTGGCAGACAATTGGGTGAAATGGGCAAATGAGAGGCATGAAGGTAAAGAATGACTCCCACATTTTCTAGTAGATGGATTGGATGAAAGTTTGTGTTATTTACTGAAAGTGAACTCAGGAAACCTGATGTGGAGGGGATAGACAATGAGGTTTAATTTTGAACACAGTGAGTAGAGTGAAGGTATAATATCCAAATAGGAATGTCCTGTAGGGATTTAGGCAGGTGTATTGGTGCTCAGGAGAGACCCTGGGGAAGAGACTTGAATTTGGTAGCAGTCAGCAGTTGAAGTAATGGATAAGATGAAGTAAGTCAGTGTTATGGAATGAAACATGTTCCTGCAAAAGTCACATGTTGAAGCCCTAATATCTAATGTGACTGTATTTGGAGATAGAGCTTTAAGGGGGTAATTAGGTTAAATGATGTCATAAAGATGGAGCCCTAATCCCATAGGACTGGTGTCTTTATAAGAATAAGAAGAGATACCAGGAGTGCATGAGCAGAGGGAAGGCCATGTGAGGACACAGTGAGAAGGCAGCTGTCTACAAGCCAGGAAGCAACACCTCACCAGAAATCAACCCTACTTTGATCTTGAACTTCCAGCCTCTAAGAACTGTGAGAAAATAAATTCCTGTTGATTAAGCCACACAATCTGTGGTATACTGTTACAGCAGCTTGAGAAATCTAATGGAGTCAAGAGGATTCTATAGGGTTAGAAAAAAAGATGACTAAAGACATAACTCTGGAGAATTAACATCATTTAAAGAAGAGGAGCTAGATGTGAGAAAAAATAGCCAGGCGAAAAGAGGGAGGATAGAGGGAGATACTGAAGATACAAAGTGAAGAATGGTAACTGGAAATTGACAACCTAATGGAGCTGAGAAGTTTGGTTTAGGGGGAGGGAGGGAAGGAATTAAGAAGTGGTTATGGATGTAGACAAATTACAGAATGCAGAGACAGGAAGTTCACAAAATATACACAGGACTTTGAGTAGGGTTTTTCTGAAAGAGGCATGGAGAGGAAGAAGGTGGGGTAGGAAACTTGAAGAAAACGCTAAAGATTTAATACATTTATTGTGGACTTCTGATGCTGGTTAAGATGAGGTAATAGGGACTGGATTTAACCTCCTGCTTTAAAAAATTAAAAACTTGGACAAAATATAAAATATATAGTTTTCAGACACTGGGGACCTGAAGAGAGGAAGGGCAATAATTCCTTCCTCAAGAGAGGGGATCCCTATGATTGCTCCAGCTGGCTGCCTGGGGAGTTTCCAGCCATATACAGGAAAGGAGAATCCATACGGAGCTTAACAAAGTCTATGAATTGAGGAAACAAAACTGGAACTTCAGCAAAGCCAAAGTAACTACAGTTTGCAGAGTAGAGTACCAGAGGACAGAGAGAGAGAAAGAGAGAGAGAGAGAGACAGAGAGAGCGAAAGAGAGAGAGAGAGAGAGAGAGGGGGGGAGAGAGAGACAGAGAGAGGAGAGAGAGAGAGAGAGAGGAGAGAGAGAGAGAGAGGAGAGAGAGAGAGAGAGAGAGGAGAGAGAGAGAGAGAGAGAAAGGGAAAGAGAAGCAGCAGCTCTGGAGATCTTCAGAGTTCCTTCAGTTCTTCAGTTTAGTACTCACTGATCGTCACATGCATGTGAGGGAAAAATCCAAGGCTGAGGGAAGAATCACTTAAAAGTAATGGAGAAAACAATAACTGTAATTCATCCAGGATAAGGAAAAGTATCTCTTCCCACTGGCCTTACTGGAAAAACTTGTAATTGATAAAGCACCAGGTAGAGTACTCAAAAGTGTACTGCTATTGTAGTGAGGAAAAATTTTCCCTAGAATAAGACTGCTTTGGTCTAGCCTACAAAATAAAACTTCAAAAGGATCAGATTATTTCCCACTAACCTGACTATGGCTTAGAAAAAATTTCAAGACTATTTAGCAATATACAAAAATATCCAGCACCCAGGAATATTTATATTATAGGAATACAAAATATCTGATACCCAACAACATAAAATTTACAATGTCTGGCATCCAATAAAAATTGTCAGACATGCAAAGAGGCAGGAAAATATGACACATAATGAAAGGAAAAAGTCAATTAATAGAAACAGACCCAGAAATGACACAGATGATAGATTCACTAGACAAAGACATTAAAACAATTATTCTAACTAAATTCCGTATGTTCAGGAAGGTAGGGGAAGGATTGAATATGGTAAGGGGAGACACAAAATATATTAAAAAAGACTCAAATTGGACTTCTAGAGCTAAAAAAAATACTGTCTGAAATGAAAAATATACTGGAAGTAAATATATTGGAAGTTATTAATAACAGGTTAGAACCTGTAGAAGAAAAGAGTAATGAACTTGAAGACAAAGCAAAATAAACTATCCAAGATGATACACAGGAAGAAAAATGACTGAAAAATAAATCGTATATAGAACAATATAGTATCGTAGTAGAACAATATAAAGATGCCTAATATACGTGAAATTGGAATTCCTGAAGAGAGGGTCAGAAAAACATTTGAAGAAATAATGGCTGAAATTTTTCAAAATTTGAGGAAAAATACAAACCCAAGCATGACACTTGGAGAAAACTTCATCAAAGCACATTATAATTAAATTCCTTAAAACCAGTGTTAAAGAAAAAGCTTTAAGGACTCAGAGAAAAAGGACGTATTAAGTACAGAGGAACAAAGGTAAGAAGGGCAACAGACTTCTCATTGGAAACAATCCAGCAGAGCGTCCACTGCAGATCAGGAGAGCAGAACATTTAAAATATTGAAAGAAAGAAAAACGGTCACTGAAAATATCTTTCAGAATTAAGGTGAAATAAACCCTTTTTAGGCAAACAGAAGCTGAAAGCATTAATACTCAGCAGACCTGCATGACAAGAAATGTTATAAGTCCTTCAGTTTGAAGACAGATCATACCACAGGGAAATCTGGATTTACACAGGTGAAGGAAGAGCACCAAAAATGGGAAATATGTGAATTAATATAAATGTTTAAAGATAATTGACTACTGAAAGCAAAAGTAAGACAAAATAGTGTTAGGTTTATAACATATTTAGGAGTGTAATATTTGAAATAATAGCGCAATAGTTGTGAGGGCAGAAATGCAAGTACTATATTTTCCTAAGTTTCTTATACCGTATGTGAAGTTTTATAATATTAATTGAAGGTAGACTGTCATTAGTTAAATATATATACTATAAATCCAAAGCAATTGCTACACACATACACACGCATATGTGCACACACACACACAATGAGTTATAGCTAATAAGCCAACAAAGGGAAACAAGTGTAATCAGAAAAAATACTGTATCAATCCAAAATAATGCAGAAAAAGAGCAAAGATGAACAAAGAACAGGTGAGACAGATATAAAACCTATAGCAAGATGGTAGATTTTAACAGAACCATATCAATAAACACATCAGATGTAAATTGTTTAAGCACTCTCAACTAAAAGGCAGAGATTCTCAGAATGGATAAAAATTGGAAGACCCAACTATATGTTGTCTACAAGAAACCCACTTTAAATATATAGACACAAATAGGTTAAAAATAATGATAGAAAAAGCTATACTATGCTAACACTAATCAAAAGAAAGTTGGTGGGAATTTGAAATGATACAACTACTTCGGAAAACAGTTTGACAGTTTCTTAAAAAGCTAAATATACACTTACCATATGATCTAGACATTCCACTCCTAGGTATTTATGCAAAAGAATGAAAGCATATGTCTATACAAAGACTTATACATGAATATTCATAGCAGCTATATTTGCAATAGCTGAGAATGAAGATAATTCAGATGTCCATCAATGGGTTAAGAGATGAATAAATTGTGGTTTATTCACAAATGAAATACTCTTCAGCAATAAAAAAGAATGAGCCATTGATACACAGACAGCAAAATTGAATTTTATAATAGTTATGTAGAGTGACAGAAGTCAGACACAGGGAGATCAGCCCGGTGCTTTGTGACCACCTAGAGTGGTGGGATAGGGAGGGTGGGAGGGAGGGAGACGCAAGAGGGAAGAGAGATGGGAACATATGTATATGTATAACTGATTCACTTTGTTATAAAGCAGAAACTAACACACCATTGTAAAGCAATTATACTCCAATAAAGATGTAAAAAAAAAAGTATATATACTGTATGAGTCTCTTTTTATAAAATTTGAAAATATAATTTCTAATGAAGTAAATCAGTTCAGTGGTTGCCCTGGGGATGAAGGGGAAAGGAGAGAGAGATTACCAAGAGGCACAAGGAAAGCTCTGAGGGTGCTGAATATGTCCATTATCTTGATTGTCTTGATGGTTTCACATGTATTTACATATGTCAAAAGTTTTGAAATTGTACACTTTAAATGTGTATAATTTATTGTATGTCAATTATATATAATAAAAAATAGTTATTATGACAAATGGTCAAGAAAGTTGATTACACAGATGGAACTATTACCAGGAAGGGTTGAGAACCCAGCTCGGGTTGAAGATTATGAATGTATTTATGTACAAATTTATACAACTGCATACTTTTTTTAAAAAAATCAATGTTAGAAGCTTAGTTATAGGAACAGAAAATGTGAAATCTTCAAGGGACCAGGCTAGTTAAATATTTTTCAGGAATCACAAATCACTGTCAAAATAGTAGCATAATCTACTAATGGGTGAGAGGATTTAAGTCTCAGAATGAAGCCAGTTTTACGAGGTGTATTCACTAATGCACAAGGACCGAAGAAAGAGCTCAATGTTACCATGAAAGAGTTAACGTACTACATCAAATGTCACATTTTCTGCTAGGCACTCGAGAGAATTTGACTTAATGTATTTTCAACTATCTTGATAACATGCTGTATTTAATAAATGTTTTCTAATATAATATTTGCTCTACCAGCTCATCTCATATCTCCCTTGTACTTTTTAATAAACTGGTTATAGAGGAGCTTAAAAACACTGAATAACAATGGACAGAGAATTGTATATTTAGTGCCTTCCTTGACCTACAGCATTAGAACATCAGCTTTCAAATAAAGATTGCAAAAAACCCTCATTTAATTGTTCTTAGTTCTGCCATTTGCACTGTTCGTGTGTACAGCACCTTGCAATTTTAGAATATAGGGTTCTGCACGGGTAGATCTGCTGTGAATTCTGCTGCTCCCAGCAATGCCATGATCAACTATAACTCAAAAATACCAGATGGCGGACTGTAATCAAACAATAATGTAACAGAGAAAGATTAATCCTGATTTTTGAATATGATGTTAAGCTTTTACAAACCCATTTCGAGTTAAGCTCTGGTGATAGATTTATGGTTTCATAGACATATAAAAAATAAAATATTATGATATTGGAACTATGGGTCTAGAATTGTCAGTATTTACTGTTTTAAAAGTTTCAGAATACGATCTCAACTAACCCTGGTAATGTCCCCATATCCATGTGCATAACTAAAAATAAGTAAGATTAACTGTACAGTGCATTTAAAGCCACAGTGGAAACCTTCCTTGATTCTATTGAGAAAGAGTCAGGCCATCCTCCTTTGTCCTCTTCATACCTCATTCATAGCATTATTGCACTTGTTAGAATTAGTAGGGTTTTTGGTTTTTGTCTCTTCTGTGAGCTCTTTGAGAGCAGGAGCTGTGATTTTCATCTTTGTATCCCCAGCAACAAGGCACAATGCATTTGTTCAATTAATGAATAAATAAAATTGGAATTATGTAATCCAGCAGTTATAATTATCCTCAAGGTCTTCACTAATAACTGGCATCATTAGTGATGTCTATAAATGTTTGGAAAGTGCAATTTGGTTTGCATAACAGAGCCAGAGCCCAGTTTTTTGTTATTTCATGTTGAACGGTCCTAAGC
Source organism: Tursiops truncatus (assembly GCF_011762595.2). Classification (NCBI taxonomy): domain Eukaryota; kingdom Metazoa; phylum Chordata; class Mammalia; order Artiodactyla; family Delphinidae; genus Tursiops; species Tursiops truncatus. The sequence goes on along the minus strand of NC_047050.1, from coordinate 10,221,852 downwards.
AGGTGGTACTCTTAGAGGCCTAAGGAAGTACATTTGATTGACTGGTTCCATGGGCTAAGAGAAGATTGATAACTGGATTTTCTTTATTGTCTACTTTCTAAACATGTAGAACTAAATTTTACATAGTCATAGAGAAGCTGTTTATTTAGGTAATGTGTCCTAAAAGGTAATTGTTTTTTCTTGTTGTTGTTATTGTTCAAAAATAAATGAATGTCCTTGCAATTTTAGAGTTGTTTCCAAGTAAGCAGCGTGTGTGGCATCAGGGGTATCTGGCATCAGCCTCTCCTGCTCTCCTTTAAGCCAGGTGCTTGTATGTCTGGTTCTGCTGAGACATCACTGCTCATCACCTTATTTTTCTAGCCAAAATCCTGAACGTGTTGGTTCTATTTTTCTTCCATTGCATCCACATGGCAAATAACACGCCTGAATTAATTTAGGCATCTGCCTTTTTGATACCTACTCCTAAGCTCTTTCACGCCACTGGAGAAAATGAACTAGGTAGAGTAACACGCATGTATGGTCTCCACCTCACCTGTGCTCTCAACACTACTCTCTAGTGCTACTGTCTTTCTCCAACCACTTCTTACTCTCATTCTCCACAAATGTTACTTCAAACTTCAGCATTGTTTTAAAACTTTGAACCCCTGAATTTCCGTTTTCTCTCTTATTTGTCATCCCTCTCATCAGCAGATGACCCCTGGTTAATATTCCACAGAAAGATTGGAAGTTATTGGGCAGGAATACTCTCATCTCTCCTGTTCCCTTTTCCTGTTGCTATATGAAGTCTCCTCGTTTCCTAGACCAGTTCTTGTGTCCTTTCCTGCCTAAATAGGACATTCTTTGTACTTTTTTTTTTTTTTTGTAGTACGTGAGCCTCTCACTGTTGCAGAGCACAGGCTCTGGACGCACAGGCTCAGCGGCCATGGCTCACGGGCCCAGCCGCTCCACGGCATGTGGGATCTTCCCGGACCGGGGCACGAACCCGAGTCCCCTGCATCGGCAGGCAGACTCCCAACCACTGCGCCACCAGGGAAGCCCATTCTTTGTACTATTGACCATCTCCCTCTTCCCTCTTCTTTCTCTACTGGTTCCTTCCTATCAGCATTTAAACAGCCTCAGATCTCTCATCTATTACAAATCCTCACATTCCCCCTAGCTTATGTGTCCTTATCATAGTTAAACATATTTTATGTTTTATGCACTCCTGCTATTTTTTACATGTTTGTCTTCATTTCAGTCCTTAACGTGCCAGATTGGTTTCCAGTTTAACTAATCCTGCCTCTGAAACTCCTTAAGAAAGGTCAGAAATGCCGTTATAGAAAAATTGTGGATACCCTTCAGGATTTATCTTATGAATCTCCTGGTGGCATTTGGTATTGTAGATCACTTCTTTGTTCTTCAAAAGCTTTTCCCTTGGATCTTTGGACAATTTTCTCTCCCGATTTCCCCCGATCCCTTTGGATTCTTCTCTCAGACTGGTTTGCAGCCTCCTCTTTCTCTGCCTTTCCCTCAAGAGTTGATCTTCCTCAAAGTTCAGTTTAAGGTCTTGTCTTCTACTCACTGTCACATGTTCCCTGGATGATCTCATTCACTCTTTGGTCTTGAAGTACCAGCCTATTTGATTGCAAATCTCAAATCTATATCCTAGTTCTCTCTTTTGAGCTTCCCTTGGTGCCCAGCTATCTTCTGGAGACATCCACTTGAGTTTCTCATATCAATATCTCCATGTCTCCAAAAGAGCTGTTAGTTTTTTCTCCCAATGTGCCTCTTTTCCTGTGATTTATAGCAGTGAGTTGCAGCACCCAGTTGTCCAACCCTGTGTGTCTTCCTAGATATCTCTCTCCCTTCCCATGTACATATTCAGCTAGTCACTCAGTGCTGACTGTTGTCTCTAAATATCTCCAAGTCATTCAAATCGTCTGTATGCTCATGATTCCTTCCCTACTTCAATCATCATTCTCTCTCTGGGAATACTAATTAATCCACCTCTTTTCTCCACCCCCAGGCTGCCTTCTCTAATCCCATCTCTACACTGCGGCCAGAGTGGTCTTTCTCAAAAGTCTAGCCATGTCACACTTGCACTTAAAACTCTTTAGGGACTGCACATTACCTTCAGAATAAAGCACAAGCCTCTTAACGTGGCTTACACGTCCTTCATGATTTGTCCCTTACTTACCACCCCATCTCATCTCTCACCAACGTGAGCTTTCTCTCTACATTCCAGCCTTCCAGCACTACTTCCAGATACTCAATATGCCAGGCTCCCTCTCATTTCTGGGGCTTCACGTGTGCTGTTTCTTATGCCTGGAATATTCTTACCAATCACTCAACTTGAGCTCTTAGTTTTCAGCTTAGACATTATTCACTAAAAGTCTTTCCTAATGGCTTGAGTCAGGTTTAGGTGCTACTCCTACATTCTTCCATAATAGTCTATACTTTCATCTGTTATAGCATCTGTCAGCTTATCTATATTTCCCCTACACTGTAAGCCTTATAAGGGGTGAGCCATGTCTGTTTTGTAGCTATATTTCTAGCAACCGAGATATATTGGTGCTTAATGATGGTTAACAGAGTGAATAAATGAACGTTTGTATGAATAAATGAATTCAGTTTCTCTTTTTCCCTTCATATTGCCTGGTTTCACTGAGTTCTTTATTACAAAATTGGAATGTCTTCTTGGTGTCTTATCTCCTTAAGATCTATGTATGATTGGCTTGAGCCTACATTACTGTTTTCTTCTAGAAATTCAAAGCTCTCCTCAGAATTTTGTCACATTTCTGGTAGGCTTTTGCTCTCATGAATACTGACTCCCCAGCTCCTGTGACTATTATTCTTTATCTGCATCAAGTCAGCCCATACATGAAACTCAAGTCCTTTCACAGTTTTCAAAGAGCCTTACATATAATAATTGTGAGTGTGGAAGATTTTACTTAAACAATGGGTGGGAGCGTATGGATAGGAGGTATGGAGGGCTTTATTTTCCAGCAGTGTGAACAGCTTCAAATGGAACCTACCACCACCAGGGGTCTCTAACTGGTCCATTTCAGTGATTCTCTTAACCATCCTTATGGCTCCTTTTCTCTATTTGTTCTTCATTAACTCTCTTACAAAAGCCAAATTCTTCTTCATCTTGTACAGAACAATTTAGCTGTTCTCTGATCTTGCTGGCTGGGCTCTTGTTTCCTAATCCATGTCTTCAGCTCTCACTTTTTACCTCAAACAGCTTTTTGAGGTATCTTACCAATCAAAGGCTGTTCCTTTCTTAAAACAATGCTTTTTAACTCTCATTATAATTCTTTGATTCATTCCTTTATTCAACACATAGTTTTTGAGGTGTTAGGCACTCTTCTAAGTGTGGTGAACACAACAGTTAAGAGGATGGGAGGGATTTCCCTGGTGGCGCAGTGGTTAAGAAACCGCCTGCCAATGCAGGGGACACGGGTTCGAGCCCTGGTCCAGGAAGATCCCACATGCTGCGGAGCAACTAAGCCCGTGCACCACAACTACTGAGGCTGCGCTCTAGAGCCTGCGAGCCACGACTACTGAGCCTGCGAGCCATAACTACTGAAGCCCGCGTGCCTAGAGCCTGTGCTCTGCAACAAGAGAAGCCACCGCAATGAGAAGCCCGTGCACCGCAACGCAGAGTAGCCTCTGCTCCCCACAACTAGAGAAAGTCCACGCACAGCAACAAAGATCCAATGCAGCCAAAAATAAATAAATTAATTAAAAAAAATAATAAACTATAAAAAAGTAAAAAACATAATGCAAAATCTCTTAAAAAAAAAAAGAGGATGGGGTCCTTTATCTTGAAGAACTCCGTCTGGTGGGGGAATAAATGTGCAAGGAAAAGGTATGTTTACGGGTTTACAGTGCTGGGAAGACTGATGCCAGATTGAGGAATCTTGAGGAGTGACTGGACTGTAGAAAGGAGGTTGTATGTTTAACTTCTTTTTCAAAATTGTAGTTATAAAAGGCAGGCAGTGGTTGTGGCGGAATGAAGGGGGCTCTGGGTGACATCAGCTCATTCATTTTGTAGCCAGCTCAGAGATTTTCAGAAGAAGCAGGTGGATGGATAACCGAGGTTACTGGAGTTTGACAAGCTCTTTTCTGGGGTTGGCCAATTACAAGGGGTAGAGATTGTGGTACAACAGAAATTCTACCAGTCTAGGTATGTTGGTTGTAAATCTACCTCCCCCACTAACTAGAAGGGAAACTTGTGCAAGTTGTATAACTTCTGTGACTCTATTTCTTTGCTTTTTAAATGAGGGCGAAGGCACTTAGATTCTTTTGCTACTTATTATAAGGATCCAGTGGGATCATGTATGTTATTTAAAAGAAATATAAAAATACACGAATATAAGCTATTCATCAATAGCTGCTGATTTTGCTAGGATAAAAACTTAATGTTCAAAAGTTAGAAGCTGTAGGATTTGTGAACAAAAAGTTCCAAGCCTTAAAAAGATTCCATGAATATGGGTACAGTGATTCACAAAGTAGATAAATAAATACAAAAATCGTTTATAGCCAAGTTCATTTTATTTTATATTTGCATGTACTTGACAACATTTCTAAATTGATGATGCAACAGAAAGATGAGCCACAGTAAACCTGACTCTGGTATTTTCCAACTTGAGGAGATTGAAGATGATGCGTCCGGATTCTTAATACTGATGATTGTTCCAAGTTTTTGTCCATTCAATTGGATGGTGCATTCTGCCTGGAGAGAGTCACCCTTTTCATGTGTGTTTAATAACAAAAGAATGCTTTCAAACTATGAGTCAATTTACAAAACAGAAAACTGTAACATCTCTGAAGGCTACACACTCACAAAAAGGCAAACCAAAGTCTGTAGAAATGATCCTAAGCCATAAGCTGGCTCTGGGCTGAAAGTGTTTCAAGAAACATTGCTAGAGGTACAATGTAACTTTAAGACAGAAAAGATTGCAGAATAAAAAATGAAAAAAAATACTTTGATGTAGATCGGTATATAATTCTCAAAAGAAACATTTTAGAACAGGACATTGAGCTTAGAAATTATTTGCTGATAAGCTTCTTTTCTCAAATACAGAATAGACTATTATTCGCAACTTAACAAAATTAAATTAGTTAGCAAGATCATAGTGAGTGTAAATTAAGTATTATTATTTAACTAAATGATTTATATAGGTCTTGTTATACTTACAAACATAATTTGGGAAACGCTGATTTTTTTAGTATGTTTCTATGTGTCAATTAAAATTCATTTACTTTAAAGAGTCAAAGCTTAAAATGTAGTGGTTCAGATCTAGGACAAAAATAAATGGATAAAATCAACAATAAACTTGATTCAGTCCTTTATTCAGTATTAATCTTAAAAATAGGATATGAATCTACTCTTCTATTTTAATTCAAAATGACCCAAGGAGTCTAAGTACAAACTATACTTTAGCTTCCACTTGAAAAAAAATTTAATAGAATTTCTAAACTATTACAAAATAATGTCATATCATCTAGCCTTATGTCTTTAGGATTTGATGAAGTGTTTGGCTAATTTTATATAATAGTATGAATATTATGTAAAACTTTTGTTTGACCAAACAAAATTTTAGTTTCTGATTTCATGTAAATAGGAATTGAAACATGAACTAATGTTGTATTGTTTTGATCATGTTGAACAATAACTAATCATATGTTAGGCCAACTTCATTCAAGATTAGTGCAATTACGAAATTATTAAATTCTATGAAAGTGGCTTTGGTCATTCGATCTACTATTGACTTGACTAAAAGTAAACTGACCTATTTATAGAAGCTTCTCTGTCCCAAAAGAATAGCCTTTGAAAAATAAAAAGTTTTATAATTAAATGTTTTATTTTCAACCTTTAGAAGAGGTTTCAATCTTTAGAAAAGAGAGAATACATTCAAATAAGAATTATACAACCCTATAGCAATAAGTATTCTCATATAAGCACAGTATTCTCAAGAGGGTATGAAAGGAGAGATGTCTTAAAAATTATGGTGATTTAATTTTATTTTGCCCTAGAATGACATTCTCTTGAGTATTTGTGAAAATGAAGATGAATATGCAGGGATACATTCGGTTGATTTTGTGCCAGATGGCCAGTTGCAGAGGCTGAACTAAGCTGAACTGATTGATTCGTTTTTGCCATATTGCATGCTGGCGTTTACCACAGTTCACATCATTCAAGTTATAACATATTTGGTAGGTTTGGTTTTCTTTTAACCATTAAAAACATTTTTTTAGGATGACCTCTGCTTTAAAATACATCTTTTTCTTTGTTATATCAAATGTCCAATGCTGCTAAATAGTTTTTCAAATTTAATTTTCATAGAAAAAAAATTTTTATGCTTTCAACGTACTATTTTGTGCTCATAAGATATATTATTCATTTTGAGTGATAAATACTTAAAATGAATAAGAATAATCATCTGTTGAAATTTGGGGGAAAATATATAGTGAGTGATAATTATGATTCAAGTTAATAAGTCCATAATAACTTTAAAGGATAATAGAAGACACAGTTCCTACCTTCAAGGTGCTTGCATACTAACAGAGAGAAGCCAAGTGCCAAGTCTATTTAGATACACATATTAGATGTAAATACTTAGCAATCTATAGAAAAACTAAGTGATTAAAAAGTGAAATTATAAACGGCCAGGATCCAGAATAGGCTATTCCATGATGACAACACCTTATTAGCCTCCGGGGGTATTTTGGCAATTCCTCATTGATTGTGATTCTTGTCTGTTTTGTTCGCCACTACTCTACTTATTTGAGAGGAAAGAGAGGCAGAGTATGAAATATCTGAAAGCTAGGGTTCAGGAGTGATACAACCACATATGCACATATTCTCTTTGCTTTACTTTTCAGTCTCTTCATATTGACTACTTCCAGAGTCTAGTATGTATAGGCTATGAATGTGAACTATTTTATAGTGACTTGTAATTTAAGAAGCGAACAGTGGCAAAAGCAGTTACCAAAACCCTGAAGAAGAAAAAACATCACTAAAGGACTGTTGGCCTGGGGTGGGTGAACGATGCAATGTATATTTCATTCATAGGCATTAAACTGAAAGGACTAATTGCATTTTCAAAAGTTGAGTGTCTCGCATATTTAATACACATTACATGGATCACCATACAATGAGACAAGTGTTTAAAGAATTGTACATTTGGCATAGTCCTTTAATTTTTCCAAGAGTAAGATGTTCTTGGTACTAACCCCAAACAAACCTTTGAAAAATAAAAAAGAATAATAATCATTCATAACCCTCACCCACCACAATTTAAAATACTCTAATTACAAGCAAGAACTTTGAATCCTTTATTGGCAGAAAATTTCAAAATATTAGGGGAGAAATACAATCTGGGAAACACTTTTCAAAGACAACAACCCAAATTATCTCTGGGCATGAGGTAACCAGTTTTGAATTTTTAGTTATTCATCCTCCACAGAAATTTTAGAGAAAATCATAGGAAAATGAAAGGGATTATCTTAAGGCACGTGAGGCCAAATTCGAATTGATTTTCGTTCTCATTTATATGTTTATCAAGATTGTGTAATACCTTCTGTGAATGATGGGTGGGTGAAAAATTTAATAAGGTAACAGATTTCATTGTGAAAAGAGGACTAAAAAGGGCATTACCTAGAGATGAAATTTGGCCTTTATTATTTGGGTTGAGAGAAAAAAACTTGTCAAATTATTCTGAGAAATTAGGTTTTTTTTCATCATCTAAAACTTGAGACTGACTGAATATATAAACCTCTACTCTGCCCCCAATTCCCATGACATTCATGTTACCTATAGTGATTTGGTGAGTCGAGTAGAGCAGCCGGCACCGCAGACGGTAGGACTGAAGGAGATTAAAGTAGTGAACCTACAGTACTATTATTGACCTAGGTCCCCACCTTAACCTGATCTGATCCTGTAATTACCATGAATAGAATAGGGCTTACAGTTCTCCTTAATAACATGCCATGCTTTTTTTATTCTATAAAGAGATTTTCTATTCAGTTTCTTTACTCCTTTTCAGATTTACTGATTTGTAGTGAGCAAGGATGTGTGTGGTTTCCTGGTTCTCACCAGGAGAGAAAGATATCTAATGTTCGTGGGCAGTAAGCGACATCATTCAACAAGTCCACATTTTCTTAAAACTTAACTTACTTAAAAGTTTTGTCTCATCTTTCCAATTTTTCGAATTTCTTCCTGCTCTTGAGTAATAAAAACTGAGTTACAAACATTACTAATTATGAAGGAAGATTTGTCTTTAAACTTAGAGAATGGTTAAAATACCATCATTTCATAGCACTCTCCAGATTTTAAATTTTAGAGTGCATACCTTTGAAATTGTATTGAAAACCATTACCTACGTTAACCTATTCAGAATGACATATAGTCAGAAAGATCATGTACGTGAGTGATACACAATGCTATAATTAATAATCAGTGTTTTCTTTCAATTTAGAAAAAGAGCTGCAGCTAGCTGATAAGGTATATTATTAGAAGAAAGGAATACCTGACTATTAATAATTATGATTTAGGGTAATCAAAAATAGTGATGTAATCATTTTATTCTTAAAAGTAGATTAAACTCTATTAGTAGTTGACTGAGTTAAGAATTAAAAGGTAAAGAGTGGTCAATATTAAGAGTTGGCAATTTAGATTATCACGAAGCCTTTTAAAATATTATAAAGAATTCTACTTCTGCATTGACACCTTTAAGTTTCATTGCAATTGTGCAAAATTTCAAAAGCACATCTTCAACATCCAGGCATGATAAATGTGTTGTGAGTAAATGAAGGTGAAGGAGTTAAGACAATGGCTATATGAGTCTAGGCAGGAGAAGAAATTAACGTATTAGAGAACTGGTTTTATAAGTATTATCACCACCTCAAGTAAAAATATATTTGGTGAGATTTCTATGAGTATTATATTTGTCAAAATAACTGTCTTTCTAAAGTGTCAGCATGAGCCATTCTTTTCCAGAAGAATAAATAAAATCAGCCCATTAAGAGAATAAATTTTAGTTACATTTTTTGAACAAATATTTAAAAATCAGGTATGTTAAAAATGTGAGCTACAAAATAGAGTAATACTTTGACAGTTATGCGATATTAGATGGAGGATGTAAATTCATTTCTTTTTAAAGTTACTGTTTAGAGCAATTAATACAAGTGGAATATACCATTTAATATCAGAACTTTGTTTTAAAATCTTTTATCATAATTTTCTCATCCTCTCCAATAGAGGGATTATTATAAGTCAATTTGATTAGTCTGTCAAAAGCCTCTTTCTCTGTTGCATTTTACTGAGAATATGAATAATCTATATCACGCTTTTAAGAAGTTTGAAACTGGGCAGGTTAATAGTTTGCCAAACAAACTCAGTTTGCTGATATTCATTGTGAGAACTATATTGCTTTCAAAGTGCCCTGTGCATAAAATCTATTTAACAGTGGAATTCTTTGATGATATTTTGATATTTGAGGTTTTACCATTGAGGGAATATTGTTAATCTAGCTAATGACATTATGAAAATATTTCAGGCTTAACAAATACAAGTTAGCAATTAGTGACTTTAAAAAGGATGTGTAAATATTTTATACTTTGCAATAGCGTGTCCTTGGTAAGAGAGGCACAGTGAAATCCCATCTTTTTGGTAGCTATTTTTACCATTAGAATGAAAAAGCACTTGGAAACAGTAGGGTAGTTTTCATCTGTAGGTTTAAAAAGAATCTGAACAGAAAAATGGATTCATATTTTTTTGGGGGGTACTAAACCTAGAGAAATATATAGCAGTTGATTTATTATAAGTGGGTTGAATTTTCTCTCCTGGTGGGCTTTTCAAACCTTTAGTTGCTGTTCTTATCCTTGCTGTGTGAGTATCATTTTTATATCACTTTTTGTTAAAAGGAATTTCCCATGAAAGCCCACAAAAGTAGCTTGGAATGTGATTATCCTCTTTCCATGAAAATTCTGATGGGTTTGGGTCAGTATTACACCTTTGTCACTGACTTAATTTGCACCAGTCTCTATAATAAGGGCGTTGCTCATGAATGAGAGTGGGCATTACAGTCTTTAGGACCAGAGAGGATTTCCTCTGTAAAACGCAAAAGGACCAAAATGACAGTAATAGGAAACCATGCTACTAGAAAAGGCTACAAGATTTTGGTGAATTTTTATGGTTACAGTAGATGGTAAGACAGACATGTTCCCTCTCCATCTTGGAAAAATTTAGTTGATAGAGAGGATAGAGGAGAGAACCCTACCTTCCTACCTTTTCTTAACCCTCCCAAGGTACTTACTTTAGGCTGTTCGATTTTTAAAATTTGTTAAATCATTTGAATGATCTCTGGTCCAAATCAATTTGTCTTATTAAGAAAGAAGCTAGAAGGTGATTAGGGCCTTTAAGCTGAACATCAGAAAAAACAAGTAATATTTTTTTTCAAGTAATATATTTTTAAATGCAATTACTATTGTGTTTTACTGCCATAAATGCAGGTCTGTAAATAATAGATCATATTTTGTATAGTCACTCCCAGAGTCAATTACAGCAATGTTTGGTGGGAGTAGAGACTGTGAGTTCTAATCATCTTAACTGAGACCTTAGAGGTGATATTGACAGTAGGCTATTTTCAAAAGAAATCAGCTTTTAAAAGCTTGCTTCTTTATAGCTGCTAATAAACAAATATGTATTTTGATTTAGTTATCTAATGTATAACACTATATTTTGCCTTATAGAAACTGTGCTGTTATAACTTCGTGCTATTGTAAATTGGTTTGTATTTTCCTACTGCTAAGAATCATACTAAAATTATTTAAAGCAGGCTGTCAGATGAGCAATTTTCTTTCCAAATATAAACGTTTAGTGCGATTCATATGTTTGTGTTCAGAGCAAAGTTTTATAAATGATTTAGCTTTTTATTAAAAATTATTAAATGACTTGAATTTTTTCTATGTAAGCATACTGTATATTTTTATTTCATTGTGCATCAGTATTTCAGAGTTGACTGTCAGAATTATGAGAATGCAGTTAAATGCCTACAGTTTCGGTTTCTTTCTTTTTAAATTGCTATAGTTTTCTTTTTTTGGGAAACATATATTTATTTTACAGGTTGCCCTGGGTAAGGTTTATATACTTAGTACCAGTATTTTTTTAAAATTAAAACATAGGTCTGTTGGGAAAGGGAAGCATTTAAAAACATTAAGAGGTAGAAAATCTTACGGTTTCCATTTAAAGGAAGGATATTAGGCAAAACATAGTACTGTCTATTTTGAATACAAGTAGAACTAAAATTGAAATGAAAATAAGGATACACAGCAACAATTTAAAAAATTGAGTTCAAAAAGCCCTTCTTAAACATTAGTACTGATTGTTGCTTTGCATCACTAATGCAGAATTAATGGTGGGCTTTGCCACGTTCTAGATAATTCCCTGCTTTTGGTTTGGTATGCATGTTGAGAGCACGAGATGTGTTTTGGTATAAAATTCTTGGTTGTGGTATATAAGCAGAGCTTCCACTTTCCAGATTTCCATCATATGTCTCTTTTATGGGACATCAAACAGGTATGTGGGGATTCTGGAAAACAAAGTATATGGCTATTTTTTCCTCTGAGGTCAATTATATTTCTTATATCATTTCAGAACTTTACTTACACCAAAATTTTCCATTGATATATGTGTAATTTTGTGTATGTAAGTTCATGTGCATTTATGTGTCAAATTAGCCATAGATTTCCAAGAAGGAATACCTTTACCTAAGAAACTTTACAGTAGATGTATTCCCCCTACCTATTTAAACAAGTCTAATGATTATTAGTATATAGCATCATATATAAAATTAGGGCTATGATCATGATTTTTAAAAAGATTACAAATAGTGATTTAAAGTAGTAAGATTACAACTTACTGAGCACCTACTCTATGTCATGTACTTTTCATATTACTCCTAAATGGTAGCTATTATCATCCTAATTTTATAAGGAAAATTAAGGCTCAGAAAGGTTAAGTGACTTGCCAAATGTAGTGCCACCAGTAAGTGTGAGTTTTTATCCCTGTCCATTTGAATCCACTTGGCCTCTTTATCCCAGGGTTTGTATAAAGATTTAAAGTTTACAAAGCGTCCTGACATAGAGGAGTCCAAGCTCACAAGTTCTAATAAAAAAAGAAATTCTAAAATGCTTAAACAGTAAATGAATTTATGGCATTTGGTGGTAGTTCGATACTTGATAGGTTGACAAAGATAAATGCGTATTATTTTATATTTTATAGAAAGACTTTATAAAGGCTCAACGACCCATGTACTTTACTCAGTATAAGTGGCCTGTTGAGCATGTGTTTCAAATGTAGTTTTCTATTTGGAAATCAGAACCAAGGACTAGATAACGTATGACTGAATGGGATTAGTAAGAAGATATTAGGAATATCTTCTGGATTTTTTGCTGTCAAAAAAATGACAAAACTCCATTTATACATGTAAATTGTCAGGTGAAAACAGGTAGATGCTGGATGATATTGACATTTTTGGAGTTACTTTATCTTCTGTCAAATACTTTTCCCTCCTAATTTTTCCAATCAATAAAATATCTTTATATCAGTCTATTTAATAGTATTTTTAAATTATATAATGATTTTAAAAGATTTTAAATATGAGCAATTATGTTTTATCTTTAAGCAGGCTGTTAGGAATAGAGTGAGGAAAGGTTTTCTTGGCAACCAATTTTCATTTTTTGCTTTTTTGGTAAGTATTCCAAAGATGCAGCACTGATGTAGTAAATATAATATATTTAACAGTGCTGGGAGAGAAATTCATTGTGCTAGCCCTTAGAACACAAACATGCTATGCGACGCCTTTATTTCCAGTCTGGCCATTCTATCAGCTGTCAGGGAATGGGTGGGTTGGGGGAAGGGAATTTAATCACAGAGTGTTCAGGCACCCCAAATTTTCATTATAAGACACATGAGTAAAATGGCTGAGGATCCAGGTCCAAAGTATAATAAACCAAATTATTTTAAATGAATTGTAAGATTTCATACTTTCAGTGACAATAGCAAATGACTGTGCTTTCCAGCAATTCATTCAAATTAGAAAAATGAACACACCCAGGATAGAGGCGGGGTAGTCCTTTATCAGAAAGTAATCTCTTATGGCCAGGTATAACATTACCTTTGCAGTACTCCTGCCAAAAATGTTTAACCTAAATTTAATTATTAAAAAAACAAGTAGAAAAAATTTAAATTGTGGGACATTTAAATGACTGACATGGGTTATTCGAACATTTCAAAGCATTCAAGACAAACGGTGAGGAGGTGTTCTAAATTAAAGGTGACTAAAGAGGTATATAATTAAATGCAATATATAGTCTGTAATTCTTGATTGGGTTTCAGACTCCTCCCCACCGACCAATTAAGGTGTAAAGGATGTCCTGAAGAGAACTGGAGACATTTTACATGTGGATTTTATAATAGACAATACTGTTGTAACAATGCGAAACTGATTGGGTGTGAATGGTATTATGGTTTATGAAGTGCACTGCCCTCGCTTTTTGGAGGCACATACTGAAGTATTTTGGGGAGAAATGTCATGATGTTTATAGCTTAAGTCCAAATGGTTCAGGGTAAGAAAATACGTTGTAGGTCGAAGCATGATGTTGCCAATATGCAACAATTTTTGACCAAGGGAAAGCAAATGTGGCAAAAATTGTAAACAATTGTTGAATTAAGCGAGGGATATATGGGCACCTGTTGTACTATTTCTTTTTTTACAGCTTTGAAAATTTTCAAATTAGTTGGAGAAAAGATTACATTTTTGTCTTATTGTAGTAAGCCATAAAATAATTCACTTGAAACTGGCATACTATGTTCCACGGACACAGCTAAGTCCTGTTATTCAGCTCAAATAAAAACTTCTCATTCTCAGTCACGGGGCATAGTACGCAAATTATCCAGATAATTGCTTCATAGATTCATGTCACTTTTACAGAAAGTGGCGCTTATGGCTCATTTATCAGAAAACCATTTTGACGTGCATTTTGAATCTCTGACTATAGGTATATCCTTTACTCTATTAATTAGGATGTATTCTATTATTATAGAACTCAAAGACTTCATGCTTTGAGTAGTTTAGCAATGGCAAATTTAAGTTCTAATCTGACTTTAAAATTGTGCAAACTGAAAATGTGAAATGCCTTTATTATACAAATTGAAATGTAATATCTTCCAGGTTAATATAAAATACATTGAGAAGTGTTCAATATTTAAAACAATCCAATATGATTTTACATTTCTTATCATCTAAAAGCCCTGGTTTTAAAGCCTGGTTGGTAAGTTTGCATTTACTTGAGTGTGAATTCTCTGACCTATATTCCAGTAAAATGCAAACGGTAATGAATAGGCCCTAAGTACCAGTCTACAGGACTGCAAAGGATGCCCCTGTTGTATGTAGCAGGTTGGGGATTTGTTTTGTGGTGATCACTCTTTCTGATTTGAAGATTGCATGACAAGGAACTATTAAAGTAAAGGGCAAAGAATTCAATTTCTGGATGTCGCTTTTTCTTGGACAGGCTTTAAAAATAGGTCACTTAATGTTATCTGGATTTGTGTACTACAGCAGCACGTGCTAACACTGCTGTGCTTAAGGGTCTATCAGTGTTTTCATTTTCAGGGTTTGTAGACTGTATCTTGATTCCCTAAACCGAAATAAGCTTCCATCCAAATGATCGTGACTGAGGTCTGCAGGAGGATGTGTATTTTTATAGCATACTGCAATTAAAAAATGGATGTTTGCTTTAATGTATGCTAAGAGGTGAAAAATGAAAACATTAGATTAACAAAATCATTCTAACATTGGATAACTCAACATTTGGTTCTTTTTAAAAAGGTCTATGAATTGTGCAATTAGATATCTACTTGAAGATCCATTAAAATGGTAATTACAAGTTTCTGAAATTTTTGTGTGTTATATTTTAATCATGAACATATTAATGTGCTACCTTTTAGCTATTGTTAAATTTCACCTTTTACATGTGTCTAAGTAAAGCTTTTTAGAATGGGTAATTATGCTGTATTATCATGTACTATTTTTCTAATATAAAGATAATGCCACTGATAACTTTATATGTATGTGTGTATAGGTATACATATATATGCGTATATACACACACAGATTTTGAATATTATCATTTCATTCAAGAAATATCTTGTCTGACATGTCTGAATGTAAGCTTCTAAGTGACATATAATTAAAAAAATAGTAATGGTTGTTTTCTACATGAATATTAAAAGCAAATTTCTGTCTTTAACACCTAATACCTATGTTTATCCTAAAGTTTTACGAAGGGTTTCATTTTAACACAGTTCCAAGTCAACAATTTATATATAAGAGCAGAAGTATATTTTGATAAATCTTTTATTTTGTGGATTCATGATTATTTTTAAAAAATTCAAAAGTTGAAAATAAAAATCACGGCACTTCTATGTTGTAGAGCAAAAATACTGTGATGCCACTTGAATCCGATTAAATACAATGAAAACTACTTATGTCTGCTAGTGAGTATTATGTCCTATAAATTAGAAAGCAAGTAGTTACATTGCCCTTAAGTAAAATGCTGACTTTCTGTGATGATTCTTAACTTTCTATGAAGAAGTATTATCTCTGAAAAAGACACAAATACTAGAATAAGAGTAGTAACTGATCATTATTTTGGGGATGCAAAAATATGGCCAACTAATGTTATATTGTAAATGATTTGTAAGTTAATAATATTGCGCCTGTGCATTACGAGATCCTGTCTTTTACAGAATAACTTGATCTGTTATTGTGGTATCAAAGAGACTTGCAATATCCTGGCTCACAAGGGTTAGACAATTAGTTTGAAGGAAGTACCAACATCAATTTTCCTGCCATCTCTGTTCTTGAGTTTCCTTTCTAAGGACTTTGATTTTGGGATCACATGTTGCAATAGTTTAAAGCTTGATGGGATGGGTGAAGGATAGAGGCTTAAGATGGCTTAACGGGCATTTCTGCTTACATTTTAAAGACTCAGATCGGTGTCATCTGAGGCATCTTTGTGGTCTATCCTGACAGCTCTGAAAATATTAGAAATGCAGATGGAACTTCGGGACAGGGGCCGTGCTTTACACGTTAGGTTAATTTATATTTTGGCTAAGTTGCTTGCTTCACACAAAGGTTTCTGCAGGCACTGATTTTTTTTTTTCCTGTTGACATTAAATGAGAAAGCAAAAAAATTTTTTCCAGAAAGCCAACAGTTTTCTACGTAAATGGGTTCAGACTTAATTTTAATGGAAGTGAAACATAGTCAATAGAGGCAAATTAAAACCATATAATTTTGTAATCTTAGTTTAGCTATAATTGCAGCAATAAAACAGTGGAAAGAATAATTGTGGAACATATGTTTGTGAGTGACATTATCTAGGTGACTTCCCCTTTACAGCAATGTGCTGTCCTATTTGTTTCTCCCTCCCTATGTATTGGAATGACAAACCTGCAAGGCTGGAGTTAATGCTGATTGCAGCAGCTGCTTACACATGGAGTCTCCATAGCAACTGTGAAGGTTGCCATGCAACCATATTCTTTTAGGGACAGTGAAAATGCCCAAAGGCTTACTAAAAATACATGGGGAAAAAATCTGAAATTTTCGTACTACTTTTAGTGGTTATAAAGAACTGTGATACAAGTTGAAAGCACAGGTCAAGCAAATAAAAACCCAGCCCTGACCTTTCAAAAATTGCTTGCTGTTGCCTGAAATCTCAAGCTTTATTCAGAGATGACTTTTGATCGATTGTAAAATTGATAGCTTATGCTAGGCAGCCCTTGAAGACGGGAAGATTCAGTATGGTGCTATTGGTATTCCTCATGGGGTTAAAGGTCAGTAGAAAGTCATCAATGCAATATTGATTGGTGGGCCTGAAAAATGCCTATGTTTACACCTTCTCACTGCTTAGGGTTGCGTACCAAACCTTAAGTAGACTCATGCAGCCTCTGAGCGTGCTCTGGAACAAACCATTCCATCAGCAAATGTGACATCACTTCAGTCAGCTCAGCTGTTTCTGCAGCTTTCTATAAATAGCTAGATAAAAAATTGAAGACTACTTGCAGAGCCTTTAGCCAACCAATCTGCTTATCTGAACCATTTAAGATAGGTTACAATTCTGGTTTTTAAAATCTTATTATCCATGTTTTTCATTGTAAATTGTTATTTTAATAGTAGAATCTTTGAGTATACATGTGAAATATGCCTGTATATATATATATACCTTTGTTATAACTTGATTCTTTTAAAAGGCAACCCTTTAAAAAAATTAAATAGGTACTGGCCAGCATCTAACGGGGTAGGCTGTGTCCTAATATCTGATCATACATGTTCACACACATATAGATTTCTTATTTGTTTATTACTTTAGAAACAAAATTTAGTGAATAAATAATACATCAGACAAGATGACTCTCTTCAATATTGTGAGGCTTTTAAAAATCAGCTGAAGTAATAACAAAGAAATGAACATTTGGAAAGGGTAAAGAATTGATATGCATTTTCTTTAATCATATTTCACATTAATCAGTCATATTCTAACATCTTTGTGTGCAGTTTTTTCAAAGACAGTTACGTGGTTATATTTTCAAGTGAATCGGTTTCTTTACAAATACTCCAAAATTGCAAACTGTTTATATTAGATTAATGCTAACAATGCAGTGTTTTGCGATTGAGGCATTTCTCAATTTTCCATAGATTTTATACCAGTAAAGATGATAGCAAGTTACCTGGGTCATAGTAATAGAGAATTTCACTACTTTAAAAATCAGCAAGACAGACTTCCTTGAAATCCTTTAGATAGCCTGTCTACTGTTTAGCAAAATATGTGGTGAACTTACTCCATATAGTTAGATGATCAAATGAATGCTTTGTTTCCAAGTCTTCAAATATCCAGACTGACCTAAGATATGAATATATATTTTTATATATATATATATATATGTATATATATATAAAATATACATATATATATTGGAAAACAGAATAAACTTTCATCAGTTTGAAGCATCCTTAGGAACAACACAGAGCACTCATCTAGTAAGAAAAGCTCCATCTACATACCAGCTCATTTCTTACTGTTCTTAGGCTTTGTTTCTTTTACCTTGATACTAGCAGTTTGTGTTTTTAAAATATCTTCATCCCCTCCTTTAGGAAAAACTGGCGGGCAGTATACATTTTATCCAAATCTACTCTTTTCTTAAATTAATGATCACAGATATCCTAGACTATGAACGTGCTTTTTTCTGTTCTGCATTGCTCCTTAATTGACAATTCATAAATACTATGTAGCAAATGATGTTAAATTAATGACTGAGTTGAGAGCTAGATTTGTTTTTTAATAAAGATTTACTTCATTTTGTAAACAGATAATACCTAGAACCAGACATAAAATTAATCTGTAGTATAGTGATTTGAAATGAAAATGCTTTTTGAAAAATAATTATAAATTTAAATATAGAAAAAATTTAATAAACATTAAATTTGATACCAACTTATCTGAACACAGCTAATACTTGAAAAATTTAGAAGTATTTGAAATAACATTATTTAAGCAAACTATAAACATGTATATTAAACTGTGCATTAAGCAGTATAAACGATCTATAGAGCAGGGTTTTGGGTTTATACTCCACAATACTGCATTTTTTAAATAGCATGATATAAATAGAAATATGACATAACATGCAAGCTTGAAAACAATTAAGTTAGTATTGTTAAATCACTATATTCCCCATTCTAATATTTAAAAACATGAGAGAAGAGTGTGCTAGTTTTAAGACTGTTTTCTTTCTGACAGCTATTTGCTGTGCATTCAAACTACACGTTTATAGTTTAGTTTACTCTAGTTTGGTTTTAAATTATGAATCTTTTTCAGGGAGCAGTTTTGAACTTGCATTTCATAGCCTTGTTTATGTTCTCAAACAAATTTAGGAATATAGGTGGACTATTTTCCTGTGATTTGATAGACAAGCCTCTTTCAGAATATGTGCAAATTCTCAAAATGTTCTAGATTTTTATTATAATTTTTTTTTCAGAGCTATCCTAAAATAGTGAAATAAGTTTCATTTTTATTTGGAAGTTGAACAGAATAAGAATGTATAATTATGGTTATAGTTTAATTTCTCTCAAAATATCCCTACATGTTCTTCTATGCCTAAATGTAACACCAGAGCCAAAACTGTACTAATTTTTGAGCATCTGTTCTATGTGCTCTCAGAATTTTTTAAAGTAAGCATTTAATAGCTTGGAAAGAGAAATTATTAATAGCAAAGGATAACTGTTTATTAAAATGTAATAAAATGCATTTTAAAAATAATTATGTGATCCTATTTGAGGTCATTATGCCTCAGGGCATTATCAACACTATGAAAAATCAAAATTGAAAGAAGATCTTTTTAGCTTTTTTTTAATGACAGTGAACTATTAAATCTCATGAGTGATGTTGAAAAAAGCTGGATTCTGCATAGATTGCTCTTTACCCAAGATGCACTTCTGTCTGCAAGATTCTGAATAGAGACACACCTGCTAGCTAGCTGATAACACTCTGGGGTCATTTCATTGAAGAAACTGTCAGCCAGGAGGTACTTAAAATAAAGCCACAGACAAAATCATGACCTGCACTGTTGAGTCTAAAAAGGTGTAAAAGCAGAAAGGAAATGTAGATAAAATGCACATTCCTTTGTACCATAACAAAACTTTTACGTGTAAATTCAACTGAATAGGAAAGAATGGGGAAGACTGTTTCTCCCTACAGTAGAAACAAATTAGATTGTTCAGCTGCACATTTGGCTCTCGGCCAAAGGAGTCGTGTGCCATGCTTGTTTGCCTACCAGTGCTACTTAGATTGGCAAATGCCCATGCAGTCTGAAGAGGGCAGGCGGATGGCTGGATGCCTGCCAGGAAGTGTGTGGAACTGATGCCACTGCTGGACTCCATAGCCTGGTAGGAATGAGGAATACAAAGGCATTCAATAATCTGAATGTCCCTTTGCTTCAAGAGAGTGGTGCCAGGCAGCATTTAATGAGAGATTGCTTTGTTACAAAGTCCTCAACATCAAGTGGGCTGGTGAGCTCATTAACCTGACTGCAGCAAATAAAAAGGCACACTCAGAAGACTCCCATGATAGCCTACTCAATGGTGTAAGAGCCCTTTTGCTTCCTTTATGGTGATCCATTAGCAAGCAGCAGTGTAAACACCATAAAGCAAGCCAGGTTTCTGATTGTTCAACTAAAGTCTGTCTCCCCTTGGGGATTATACCACCAGTTGATATAGGATTTTTCCCCTTAAGGTTTCTATCTGCTGTATAATGACCTTCTCCGCAATGAAGGATTTTGAGGGTTGCTCTTGAGAGCATAGCTCCAGTTAAGGAAACATGAATAGTTCAGGTGTCTGAAAGAAGGTAATGATGTAGGACATACAGAGAAACAAACTACAAAGTGGAGTGATCCCAAGGGGAAATCTTGCCGCGCACTTCTAAAGCCCAAAATGGTGAACACATTATGTTACTTTTCTATGTTCCCTTTATTTTTAGCTTTCATGGGGTTTTACATTTATACAGGAGGTAGGCCACCCCTGCAGTTAGGAGACAGTTCACTGAGCATCTGTCTCTGAGTGCGGCTCTGGCTCTCTGGGGACTGCATTACTCTGCAAAGGCTCTCCAGCAAGGACTCATTTCTCCTTCATTTGAAATGCTTTTGGTTGGCTGTGCAAAAATTCAACTTAGAGCATCTAAACAGAATGCTATAGAATATTTTTTTTTTAACTGTCAAACTAGAAAGGAAAGGAAGACCAAAAAGAAAACACCGAATATTTCAACATTATATCTTTAGAAATCTAAAGGCCATCTGTCGCTTTGTTATGTGTCCAATTACTAATCTGTTGATGTCAGACTAGGGGGAGGGCATGACTTTAGGAACTGGCTTCAGCAGTGGGAAGTAAAGAGCCTGTTACTTTCAGGTCACCAATTCAAATCCAGGACTAGTCACTCATGAGTGCTGGTTATTGTTTTATGGCTGCTGTTTGGTGGTTAAGGTAAAATGAGTTGATCGTCTTGGTCTTATTTTCAGTTGACATATGTCTTCAGTAATCAAAATTACTACCTATATTTGCAACATAATCTGGATATAGAAGTTGCTATTTTTGTTTTTTCCATAACGATTTTGGAGAAAGGATCGAGTCTAGCTGTGATGGAATCGTGTGTGAGACTGTTCCGGCACTTCGTTAATTAAAAAAAATAGAATATAGAAAAAAATAAAATAAAAATAGAAGATATCAACTTGTGCGTACTTCTGAGTGAAATATGATGCCACAACTAGGGAACTGAATGAAAAATAAAGAAATACTGAAAATGCCCTACCTGTTAATAGCATTGAATCCATTCGTCTGACCATATAAAACAAAAGCTGAGCTGTGTACCTCAGTTTCCCAATTTCTGTAAAGAATACATTTTTTTCAAAGAAGGTTATTGTCTTCATTTATGAATTCCCTAAAATTTAATTAGTTTGTGTCTGGTATATATATATATGTAGGATATATAGATTCACATATACGTATCTATTCCTATAGATACATATAGAGACATCTATGTATATATACATATATCAGTATCTATACATATATCTATGATGTATGCATATATACATAGATATATGTATAGAAAGGTCAAGTTAAAAATTTTAACGACTTTACTTTGAATTGGTGGCTTGTTCAACTTAAGATGGGAAGCATATAATGAGAAAAGTACCCTTTGTTGGCATATGGGAAAAAAAATTTTAAAGGATGATTAGACCACTAAAATAAGAAAGACTTAAAAAATATTTTAGAGCTTTTTCCTGCATGGTGAGTTTTTGAAGGGGACACACCATCATTTATTTTTCTCTTCTTCATCTTTGTTTTCCTCGTTGTACTTTTCATAGTGCTTTATATAAATAAATTTGAAAATTTCTTTAATTTATTGCACAGAGATTTCTAAGTAGGGAGCTAGAATTGCACAGTAGAAAAAGCAAGGGTTTTGAAGTATGTAGCCTGGGTTATAATTCCAGCTTCAGCATTCATGAGCTGTGTGCCTTTGGACAGATTACCTGACTGCTCTGGGCCTTGGGTTTCTCACATATAAAATAGACAGGAATGTTTGCCTCCTAGGAGATAAAAGGATTCGACTTCTGAACACTGCTGACAGATAGTAGGTGGTATTACTGTTATTTCAGTAATATTGCTATTTTGAGCTTTTATTTTCCATCCTCTATTTATTGAGTATCTAACATCCCATACTCATTTTATTAAGGCATGTCCACTGATCTCCATTTGATATATTTCCTGCTGTTATCACTAGTGGAAATAGAGTCATTGAGAATTGTAAAAAATTACACCCTATTTCCTATAAAAACTTACTGTAAGCCTTGATGCAGACAGCTTATTGATCAACCTTCCCTTGGCAATGGTAAATAACTGAAAATCTGAGGAAAAGGCATATCCTCTTTTAAGCTCCACAGTATGCCCTGCACAGGGAGCTGGGTATCAATATTCTTTTTATTTTCAAAGCCTTTCAAAAATAGCACTGACGAGACTTCCCTGGCAGTGGATAAGACTCCACGCTCCCAATGCAGGGGTCCCAGGTTCGGTCCTTAGTCAGGGAACTAGATCCCACATGCATGCCACAACTAAGACCCAGTGCAACCAGATAAATAAATAAATAAGTAGATATTAAAAACAAGAAATAAAAGTACTGCCTACAGGGTACCGTGAGCGACACCCGTGGGCCACGTGCGGGTATGCTCCACTAGGAGGTAGCACAGTGCCGTGAGAAGGTCCGGACGTTGAGGTCAGGGAAGACCTGGGTTCAAATGAGTCCAGTCGTTGACTAGCTATGTGTGACCTGAACCAGGTCTTTTTACCCCCTCAAGACTCCCCTTTTTCATCCGGGAGTGGGCATCAGGCTTTCTTTGCAGAGTTACTGTGAGGATGTTGAATGACAATGTACCGCGCTAGGTGCGCACGAGGCATTCGATCATCGTTTGTTGCTTACCTGAGAGCGGAATGCCAGAGCTGCCCATCAAGCTGGCACCCTGAGCACTGGCCGAGGCGCTGGAGAGCTGCCAGGCAGCTCTGAAAGCAGGTAGTGAAAGCGCGGCAGAGAATGTGAGTCTACAAATGGCTGGGATTGTCAGAGGGTAACGGATTGAAGTAGTGTGGAGCGGGGAAAAGAAGCAGATGTTTCTTCTTGACCTTTAGCTGGTTCTAGGAGAAATTGTCCCGGTTTTGTTGTGCAGTGGAACTTCAAAATGACCGATCAGGGATGACAGAGGAAGCCTAGAACTATCTACCAGGACGTGAAATGATCTAAGAAACCATCTTCTTAGGCTGCTGTCTTAATCTCTTTACTGGCCTCCTTTAATCCATTCTTGCCCTCTCTTAAATCCCTTTTCCACGCTGAAGTTGGATCTTTTTTCCTCAAAACATGCATATTACTGCCTTAACTTCCTTCCCTTGACTTTCTTACCCTAAGTCTCCTGGCCTGGCTCGGACTTCTTTGGCTATGTCGGTGGGTGAGGGGGACAGTCAAAGGAGAAAAATGTCACAGTTGCTATCGTCCAAGAGAGTTAACATTCCGTTGACTTTCTGTCTAGAGTTTGTTCATTTAGTGAAAATGAACAAGCTAGTGTTCTGCACAAAAAAACCCCAAAGTCCCCAAGATTTCAGGCTCTGTGGGTTCATCTCTTTTTATCACTCAAGTCGTTGCCTGTTTTGTTATCTCACTTTTTTATTCTCTCTTTATTCAAAGCCTTTGTACTCCACCTCCCTCCCCTGAATGTGACTCTCACATGGTCACATGTTACTCTGCCTCTGACTATTAGTTATCACATTTGCGTATGTGTTTGCTCATTATAATGTTATAAGCTTGAGGAGCAGACCTTGTAACAGAAGTTACCAGAAGTGACACCATGCCGTTCTTTTTCTGCAAGGATCTTTTCTCAACTTGGAGCTGTCATTTCTGTGATTGCAGGAATAGAGTATCCTCCTTTTCTAGCTCACCTTACTAATAATGCCTTCATATATTTTATGTACCAAAACATGTTCTCCTAAATGCACTAAGTTAGTTATTATAGTTCTACTAACATACAAAAATATTGCCCATCATTAAAAAACCATAGGATTGTATCATTACAAAGTATCCATACTAATATATATAAGCTCAGTTTAGTGTCCTGATTTGTTATAAGGACCTGACATGTTCTAGTGCTATTTGTCTCTAAATACTGTTTTTTCTAAAAGTGACCTCTATGTAGACTCACTCACGTACAGTACAACTATAAACTGTCTGGGGGTGCTTTGTGTGCTAACAGGATCTCTCAGCCAATAAGAGCTAGTGCGGCAATCTGGGCTATACTTGCTCTCTCAGCCAATGAGTGTCAGCGTACCATACTGCAGATGCTCTCAATTTCAGTCTCTCTTTTTGCCATTATTATATATTCCTGTGAATAATTTTGACTCAGGATGGCTGCCAGAAAATGTAATGGACCTGCCACCACCACCCCCCCCAAAGGAAATCAAGCAAAAGATATATTACCAAACGTAAAGATTAATTTTTGCAAGTGGCTGAAGGAGCTTAATGAAATGGTAGGGAGAGCCAGATAAAGATCACAGGCAATGAGGGACCAGTGCTTTTGTTTTATAGAGGGTATCAAAAACATCACAGCGTGGAAGTACTGGCCAACCATTACATAAACTGTAGTTACAAGCACTGGTTACAATCGTGGCTGGAGGAATGCCACGATTTCAGGAGATTTGAAAAGGATGAAAAAGTGACTCTCTCCCTCTGTCTATCTGGATGATGCTGAGAGCATATGTCTCTATAAGGATGATTCAGTTATTGCTGAATCAGTCCTTGCGTTTCTAGAAGTGCATCTAGTATGCTAAATGGGATACCCTTTGTATGCCAAGTCTTTAACCTAAAAGACTTTTCTGGTCCAGGAGAAAGTTTCTTTTTCAGATCAGTGCTACCCATCGTCTTCAGTGGTTCCACAGACCTCTGATGATAGACCTGGGGTCATGCATCGTTTCTTTCCTGTTTACCTAGTGTCATCCCTTCATGCCCTTTCGAATGTGCTATTCCTTCTACCTAGAATGTTCTTGTCCTCTCACCTCTTTTTGTGATGAAATATAATCCTTGGAATCTGCACTCTAATATCCCTCTTCAAGGAAGATTTTAGCGAGCCTTCAGGTAGGCTAGGTTCCCATACAACATGCCTTCACACTGTTAACCCCTCCTTCATTTGCTTGTCGCAGTTCACAATTATTTGTTTACGGGATTATGTTATGACATAATCACATGAGAGCCGGAACTGTGCGTGTGCCTTGGCTCACCTTACACCCTAGCACCTAACACGGTATGGTTGCCACACTGTAGACACCCAATTATTATTTGCTTAATGACTGAACTGACTGCAAGTCACTTTCCAATTTCGTTTCCCACCATCCTCCCATTTCCCTACGCTCTTCATTTTTCCGTTATCTCAATGTCAGTATGATGCTCCCCAAACACACAATGTGCTTTCCCATTTATCTGCCTACGTTTATCATCTCTCTTCTGTCTGACATGCATTTTGTGCTTAATTGAAGTTGTGCTCATAGCTTAAATGTCGTGTTCTCACATATTCATTTCCTAGTCCCCCCACTAAAATTTGTCATTTATTTCTGAGCACTTCTACAACGTTTAATTGTATCTTTGACACCCCACCTTTTTTTAAACAAAATTTTAACTGTATTGCGTGTTCTTTTTCTCAGTCCATTTGGGCAGCTATAACAAAGTAACAAAGACTGGGTGCCTTAAACTGCACACGTTTATTTCTCACGTTCTGGAGACTGAAGGTCTGAGATCAGGGTGCCCGCACGGGCGGGCTCTTGGTGAAGGCCCTCTTCCTGGTTTACAGCCGGCTGCCTTTCCACTGTATCTTTACCTGACTGAGGCAGAGGGCCCTGGCCTCTTTCTCTTCTCATGAGGACACACTTCTCTCCTCATGAGGATTCATGACCTCATATAAACCTGTTTACCTCCCAGAGGCCCCATCTCCTGAAACCACCCCACTGGGGGTTAGGGTTTCAACATATAAATTTGGGGGGAACACAAACATGTACTCCATAACCTTCTTAGGGGGCCCAAATTATTGCAAATGTTCTTTGTTCCGCAATTGATTTTTTTACCTAGCACTTAGCCATCGACTTTGCACACAGGTTATACGTACTTTATAAATGTTTCTCGGTTTTTGAGTTCAGTTGACATGTATGCAAAAGTGTATTTTCCATCTCTTCAGGAGGCTTATCCTTGGTAAGGAAGCGTCAGAGTATAAGGCATGGCTACACTGCACAGAGGGTGGTGTTGGCAGAAGGGACCGCAGGTAGGGTGCCTGGTGGAGGAAGAGAGACAAGGCAGTGTGGAGGCTGCCTGGAGAGGGTGTGCTCACGAGGGGCAGAGAGAGGGGCTTCGGAGGCTGCACTGGCGAAACTCTACTCGGCACGTACGGCTTTAGCACAGATCAGTGCTTTGTGTAAACGCTGCTTTCCCCTTCGGGAAAATGTACAGTAAAGGTCTACATTACTCTTCGTTTCTAGAATTGAATTTGTGGGGTTTGGGGAATGATTGATGATGTAAAGATATAGGTCTCAAGACAGTTTGCTTTTTGTAGATGATGTAATATTAAATGCTGAAAAGGAGAGGTAAGATAGAGGTTACGAAGACACAGAGAGTTTTCCCAGGCACAAAAGGAAAAAAAATCTCTGTAACCCTTTGTGTTAAGCAATTCTTTTTTTTCCCCCCACATCCTTTTCTTATTTTATATTTTTACAGGGGTCCCCACATTATTCAGTCATTTAAAAACTTACCGTAACATTTGATGCAGTCACTGGAACGTTAAAGGTCATGTATGGTTTATGTGAAATTACATTCCGTGAAATGACATATCAAGCCCTGATGGGCTAAAGGGAAAATATACTGATTTGGGGTTAAGAATGTACTTAGGACAATGGACATGATGTGATCTCTCACAGTTCATGGAATATAGTAAACTCTTAGAGAAAGAGAATTAAGTTAATTGCTGATGTCCGTTGAATTAAGGACGTGGAAACAAAGGGAATCAACTTATTTGTATGTTTTAAAGTGTCTGCAGCTCAGGCCTACTGGAATACGGACCCACAGGATTCTCGGTTGAAAAGCTAGAAGGCATAATTTAACTCTTAACAGCAAATCTAGATCTGTCAAAGTCAGTCTGATTAACAAAGGTCCCAAGGAAAGAAAATATTACAACATTTTACAGTGACCTATTTTTTAAAGAACCCTTATTAGAAAAGAATCATTTTTTATCATTGTTCGATTATTTTGACTTTAATCTGAAGAATTACTTGGCAAAAAGTAAGAGACATTTTAAGATTCTTTCTCCCATTGAGTTAGGCCTGGCAGTCTCTGTAGGAAATTACTTCTTATTTTCCTAAAGAAATTCCTATTGGACAGAAACAAATCTCTCCCATCTTCTCTTGACCTCACGGGTAACTTCAACTCAGCCCCACCTTCCATAGTCACATTTGGGAAACTGAAAATGGGAGGAAAAGCAATGTCATACCTTTAGCTCATATGTGACCATACTTTTGTATATATCTTCTTTTCTCTAAAATAAATGGTGATACTATGGATACAATGGTCCAAAAATTCATGTAGTTCTCTCACATACATCTTGAGAAATAGTAGTTTCTTCTTTTCTTAATAAGTTAATGTTAGAATTCAGTTATTCAAGCCATCCCAGGCTTTTCTTTTCCAGACTAAGTAATCTATGATTTCTAAATCTTTTTTATATGTCCTATGTGGCAATGCCTTTCTCAAGCAATAATCATTTACTAGAAAGCCTTTTTTTCCCCCTCACAGTCCACACTTACTGAGCACATTCTAGGGGGGAATAGGGTAGTAAACAAGCAGCAGAGCTCCCTGCTTTCTTGGAGCTTGTTTTCCAAGGGAGACCGTAACGCTGCCCTGAGTCATCGGGGAACCTCAAAAACGTATAAAACACAATTCCTCCCTTCTGAGAAATGTCACTCTAGCAGGAAGGAAAAAAACGTAAAATCAATGTTAATCAAACTTATATATACCAGGTCCTGTGCAATGTGCTTTCACAAAAGGAATGTCATTTAATCTTCAAATACTCCTTCAAGTTAGGCATCATTTTCTCCATTTTTGTAGAGGAAGCTGAGTTTTAGTGAAATTAAGTGACTTCCCAAATATAATGTAGGTAGATGGAGTCAGGAATGGAACTAGGTTTTGTTTTTTGGTTTTTTTTTTACTCCAAAGCCCTAACTTTTTTTTTAAACTACAATTACCATACAAAGTAATGCAAGTACCATTGTAATAGCTGCCACGTGGCAGTTGTGCTACTGCGGTGCCTCGCAAACTTGTGTGTGCATATGAATCACCTGGGGATTCTTCTTTTAAATTTAGAATTTTATTCAGTAGGTCTGGGATGGGGCCAGAGATACTGCAATTTCATAAGCTCCAAGGGGATGCTGATTCTGCTGGTTCAGGAACCACACTTTCTGTAGCAAGGGGCTATAGGGACAAGAGGTGAGAGGGACAGTTCAGGTGTGGGAAGTACCTTATGAAAGAGGTGACATTTGGAAGGGTCTTTGAATGACAGGAAGAATTTCACAAGGCAGAGATGATGAGGAAAAGGTGGAAAACACTTCAGGTAGCAGAAAAACATGAGTAAAAGCATGAAGGTTGGAAAAGTAGATGCAAAGTATGTTGTGGAATGGTTAGAAAGCATAAGCAGTATATAGGAGCATGATGGGTAATTACAAATTGGAATATGGGTGTGTTGAACAGATTCTGGAACTCCTCAGTATGAGGCCAAGGGTAATGAAATTAATTCTAAATGCCAAAGGAACGCACTGGAGACTTTTGAGAATTATAGAGATATGAACAATGTATTACTTTAAGAAATTTAATGCGGCAGGGTTGGGTAAGAGGCGAGGAAAAAGCAATGAGTTAAAATATTTTGCAATGATTTAAATATTAAATGATAAAAACAATTTCAATGACAACAGGAAAAACATAAAGGAATCAACCAATGTAGATATTGATAGTGATAAATATAATAGGTGAGAGTATGGAAAGAGTCAACAATGAACCCTAATTTACCATCCATGTTATTAACAGAATAACAATGACAAACTTAGGACTCAGAGGATTAGTTGGTTAGAGAAAAAAAATGCCTACTGTATCATTTGTTCCCCAGATCTGCTCCCTCTCTCTACTGGGTCCATTCTTACAGAGACTGTCGTTGGTGCCCATCCCCAGGAGGTAGATGTTTGGATTTATTCCAGAATGAGGATTTGTAGTGAATGTGGCAAAATGACATTTGGTGATAAAGATTTTATGATGGAGTGTGATGTCTGTGCTAGATGGGAAAAGACATGAAACTAGAGGCTGCAAAGGATGAGAGACTGGGAAAGAATAGAGGATCTAAATTTATTTGACATCTTAGTGAGTTTTGAGCAGATGAAGTGAAAGTGAGGGATTGAGAAAATGGGAGGATATAAGTTGTGACCTGAGTATAAACTGTTGGAGCCAAATAGTTCAGAAATGGGACAGACACAAATTTTGATAACAAAATTCAAAGTTACCACAAAAGTGTATGACTGAACTGGGAGGATGGAAGGAGACCGTTTGAGTTGAGAAGCTCCAGAAATTTTGGTAATAGATGATTGAATTTATTATTTGCATGGTTGATAAAATCTACTAGGTTGATGCTGGAAGAGAGGATATAGGGAATGTGAGGCAGTACCAAATCTGAGGAGGTAGTTTTGTAATTGGCAGATTACAATGAGAAAGAAAAATAGGAAATAGTGTAGCACGATGTCACTGGACTTGAAGGAGAAGAGAATTTGGATAGGCATGTAAAAGTAGAGATATGAAAATGCCAATGGGATCTGGAGAATTCCAACACAACTTCCTGTTTCATGTATTTATTTATTTACTTTATTCGGGGGCCATTGGGAGTGGAGAAATGGCAGGGGGTTGAATGATAGTCCTATATCAGCTAGAAATTTGAGAACTAAGTGGGGACAAGAGTGGAGGTGGAAAGAACGAAGCTAGATTTCATTGAAGCATGAAGGTAAGAAGTATGTGTTATAAACAGATAGTAGATGTATGGAAGCATCCCTGGGTACCAAGACAAGATGGGGGTACCAAGACAAGGAGGAATAGCGGTGAAAGGAGCCACAGGAGTCATTGTACCACACCCTGATACCTTGAGTCCTCTCCAATTTTAGTTTTTAAATCACCATGTGACAAACACTATTACTGGACTTTATTTCACTGATTCTCCAAACAATCTGAGGTGATTGGCACTTTTATTTCTACCTTGTATAGGAGCGAAAATGTCTCAAAAAAGGTGAGCAAGAGTTTTGAAGATAAGTAGGTCAAGGACTTTGAAGCTATAATGTTGTGTCATCTGCATAAATGCTAGAAGTGACCAGGATAATGAAAAGAATTAGAGAAGAGAGAAGCCAACTAAAGATCATTCAGAACTTAGCACAAAGTTAATGCTTTTGGCTCACCAAGACATATCACTTTTGTGTTATATGAAGGAAGAGAAAATCTGAAATTTATGAAGTAAGGTAGAATGCAGTAGCAAAATGAATGATGAAGTGCTTCTATAGATGGAATGCTTGTTGTTGGAATGATTTGGAAGATTTACCAATCCTGCTATTCCAAAGATAATGTTGGTGTGTATGCAGTGTCTAGACCAGGGATTGGCAGACTTTTTCTGTAAAGGTCCAGGTCGTAAATAAGTACTTTGTGAGCCACACAGTCAGCAGTAATTGCTCAATTCCGCTATTTTGACGTGAAAGTAGCCAAAGACAGTACAGAAATGAATAAGCGTGACTGTATCCCAATAAAAATTCATTTACTTACTAAAGCAGGCAACAGACTGGATTTGACAGGCAGGCTACATTTTGCCAACCCCTGGTGTAGGTATTTCTCCTTCTAAAGGATGAGTTTTTTAATATCATCTTGATATGGAGAGCCCCAACCCTGACCAGATGCAATAACAGAATACTCAATGATCCCTGCATTCCTTATCATATCATTCAATTTCTAATTCTCCAATACTGTGGATAAAGTTCTACCAGAATCATTACCTGTTTACTTATTCCCCATACCCACATCTAGTTCTATGAAACTGGGTTTGCCTTTTGAATTTCAATTTCTCTTCTTTACCTTTTGTTTCTGATCTCTACAAGATGTTGAGGTCATTTGAAATGATAATACTGTCTCTCAAAGTATTAGACGGTGTGCCCAACTCGGTGCCATGAATTTAATGAATGTGCATTTTATTATCTGAGCTGTTGACTAGAGAACTGTGGATATATAGGAAATTAAAAGTTTCCTGAAAGATACTAGAAAAATGTTTCTCAATTGAAAAGATGATTTATCACACTCTTATTTAAAAGTTTGAGCTAGGGATGAGTGGGGAAATTCCAAATATTTTCATAAAGAATTCCTCTCCAGTAGACTTAATACGTGCTTCTTCACAAAAGAAGATCGTGTTCATGTGACACAACGTCACATATTTAAATATTGCTATTCTCTGGAGAATGTGTAGCTTAATGGAATGTCTCAGATAAAAACAAAGGTTTGTAATTTGAAGTAACTTTTTGGACAATCCCATTATACTCTGTCTTAACAAGGTATGTCACTACAGTGGTATTAAATATCAATCTGGCATTAAGCTAAATAGGCCACCAAGGCATGCTCGTCAACTGAGAACTAGAGTTACAATAATTATGAATAAGTTTTGTCAATTGTTTTCAGTTACTTAAAGTGAGCTTTGTGCCTTTGTGATGCTCATAATTTTTCTGTTGCTTTTTTCCCTTGTAGTGTAAACTAATATATTGCAATGTGTATTTGAATTCCCTTTGCCGCATAATGTTCATCAGGTGTAACATTTCTTTTTAATGTTCCTCTACAATTTCAGATCATATAAATCTAGAATTAAAGCTATCGTGTTTTTTTTTATTTTTTAAAAAAACCTTTTTATTGTATTTCACATTCTTGTTCTGGTACCGCCTCTAGTGTTCTTAAGGTTATGTTATCCTCTTATTTACCTCCTCTGTGTATTTCAGAATGAGACCATCTCAAAGTGAAAGGTGGGTAACTGGGGAAATTGAAAATAAGGATTTTTATTGGCAATCTTAGAAACATCTACCTGGGAGATACAGGCCAGGTAGATGGGAGTTATGGCTGACGCCAGGGTGAGAAAATGGGTAGGGGTAGACAATACACCACATTTGTTTATCTTCATATTTGTTCCTTCATGATATTTTGAAATCTAAGATTTGCTAACTGTGAGTAGCATATCGAATTGACTTTAGGTTGATTTGAATTATGCATATTTATAACGTGTTCTTGTTCTCCGAAGCATGCGAAAAAATTTAGGGTGAATTTTTAGTTTCTCCGTAGGTCTTATTTACTTGGGGAAATGAAGCTACTTAGCTCAGGCTAATGAGATTAAAGTCTAAGGTTCAATATCCCAGCATGAGTTATACAGCTTTTCTTTGTTCCTTAGATACCAAGTGCATCTGTCATCCAGCCAAATACATCATAAAGGTCCATCACTAGTAGAATCATGTGCTGTG
Source organism: Tursiops truncatus (assembly GCF_011762595.2). Lineage (NCBI taxonomy): Eukaryota > Metazoa > Chordata > Mammalia > Artiodactyla > Delphinidae > Tursiops > Tursiops truncatus. The sequence continues at coordinate 10,189,119 of NC_047050.1, read as the reverse complement.
CATGCCCATTTCAACTGGAAAAACAGCAGAATGTGCATGTTTTATAGATAGGAGGCCATTAAAGTGGTCTGGTTTACAAAATATCTGAAACATATAATAATATATAAAGACAAAAAGAATTTTTTAGGTCATGTGTTGATATGTGCACATTTGATATGCACTTACATTTTGGTGGTTATTATTATTATGGCCATTAATATTATTTTCCTCTCAAAATAAATTCTTTTTCTTATTCTGGTCCCCATCTCCACCCTCAGTTTGTCTTTCAGCACTCCTTTCATTATTCTCCATTCCATTTGCAATACAACCAATACACACACCATTTCTTATTTTCTTTTGGAGGCTTTCTCTTTGCTTTCCCATTAAATTCAAACTTTGGATCTCATATTCGATACTTGTTGTTTTGTTCCCTTCATTTTACCTCTCCTAAGGCTCGGAGTGAGCCTACCGATATATGCAATTGATATAATGTTTCCATCATGCACTTTCTGTCAATGAGAGTCTTGCAATGTGCTATAAAGAAGAAGAAGATAGAATCTCTTGGATATAATTTATCAATTTAGCTAGCTAGCTAGCTAGCTATCTTCCTGCAAATCTTTTTTAAACTCTTAACACTTACAAGGCACTGACCTAGGCTCCATGACTCTGTGGTGACTTGAAAACTGTATTAACTGGAGCTTCTAATTTTGCCATAAAGCATTTATGAAGACCTTGGCAGTGACTTAACTCTCCATCTCAGTTTCCTCATCTGTACATTTTGGGCAATGGGCTAAATTAGAGATTTTTCAAACTTCTTTAGTAACAATAACATTTTAGAATTAAAATCTTATTTGTTACTGCAGTATATAACAGTTCAAAGCAAAGCATCTCCTGCCAAAGAGGGAAGGGAATTCATTCAGAACCTCCCCCACTTAGCCTTCCTGTCACCTCTTTCAGGTTTCTTCAGGTACTGCCTTGGAATGAAGCTTGAAGCACAATGGACTAGATGATTTCCAAAGTCTTTTCCAAGTCTGGATTTCTAAACGTCTGATCTGTTCCACTATCTTGGCCCCTTCAAATAGGAGGTGCTGAATATGTACTGAATTGAATTAAATTGAATTGAATTGAATTAAGCTAGTACCGTCCGGTATCTCTAATGCTCCTCCTGACTAGCTTCTTCGAGAACAGAATGGAATATTCTTTTCTTTCTGTGTTCACTTGGCTTCTAGCAGTTTGTTGGACTAAAAACTTAATTGTTTGTTTGGTCTTACTTGCAAGATATGAGAGGGGTACTTGTTTGAGTCCTAGATGATAACAGCATGGTCAATAGCTTACTTAGACAATGGATCATTGAATGAGTATCTTAAATTCATTTTATTTATTTAATAATGGCTCCTCAAAAATTAAATTGATTGTGATATTTTAAGAATTACTTAAGATTTCTAGAAATAAAGTTGATGCCTTGAATTTTTTTTTCTGGCCCAAATGAGACTTTAGTAGGCTAAAATTTTAGGAATTTAGAATAACTGAAGCCTATATACGTGATACATGAATAAAAAATTATAAATAGAACACTGGTTACTGTGGTAGAAACATTTCTTTGGAAGGAAAAAGGGAGTTGTTGTTTTTTTTTAACTTTGAGTTTATAGCTGCTGGAATACGATATTTTAAAAGGTATTTATAAAAGTTTCAGAACCTTCAATTTTTTTGAAGTTTAAATGCAAATGTGCCTTCTTCTTCTCCTCCCCCAATAGGAAGAAATGGATAATCAAAGAAATACAACAAATTTTTGTTTAACCTTGGTAACTGGGAGTAGGGAAAACATGAACAATTAAATTTTACAACGAATTACCAAGACTCATTTTAAAGCAAGTAATTTTAACTTCATTCCCCATTGAAATCTAGAGCTACTAACCAATTGCAAATTTGACTGGGTTCAACTTCATTTCCATTATTTTTCTTGTACACCCTCTGAAGTAGTATCCACATAAAAAGAGCATAGTTATAGAAAGTCTGTGAAAGAGAAGTGGATAAGTAGAAGTATGACTAATGAAGAAATGATTCTGGGGGCTGAGAAGGAAGATGGGTGAGATTGAATTGATCTCTTAGGTTAATTTGACTGGATTGTCCCTAAAGGAAATCTTCTTGGTCCATTTTCTACGATATATCCAATGGATATAACCATGTCCAGGCCTTATCCCTCAGAAGAAAATGCCATGTATTAATTCTAGAGTTAAAACCCTGAGGAATCTGCACCCTTCCAATTGTGGAATCTATTTCCAAGCACTTGTTTTCCTTGAGGACTGGATGTGATGGTATGTGTCATGTAGGAATTCAGCAGTCACCATAACTATTGGAATGGTCTCCTTTCTACAGTGTTTAGAACAGACAATCTTTCTAACTCCCATTAGAAAGAGTTCCAATGTTGTACATTGTTAATACGTAAATGTTTACTTTTAATGAAAGAATATATTCTGAATCCCTGCCATGGTATACCACATCCACCTGTTTATTGCATTTATTTAGTCTTCATGGTCTAAGAATATGAGAGAAAAATAACAGCTGAGTTGTTTTATAGCCTTGAGTGTAAAGCTGGGTATCCTGACTCTAAAGGTCTTCATTTGAAATTTGCTATTATCCTGTTTTGGTTTAATATTAGTGCGTAGTGCTAAATATAATCAGAAGCTGTAATGAGGAGGTCTTTACAAACGTGAACATGAGGAAATATTCATTGACCTTTGAGAGCATCTTCCTCCTGCCCAGAGAAGGGCTGACTTCTTTAAAATTCTATCTGAACTTCTACAATCACCCATACAGAGACCTCTGCCTTTTGAAGACCATTGTGACACTTACACAAGATGGTCCTCTGAACTCAGGGGCATTCTGGGACCCATGGACTCAGAAAAAAAAAGCGGTCCCAAGTCAGGGAATGAGTTACCTATTCTGCAAAGTAAGAAGAGGTTAACGTGGATGCACATTCGCTTTGCTGCATCTCTTCCTCTTTCTACATTTCCTAGCTTCCAGTACTGGAATCACTGCTCTTCGCTACCTACCTGTGAATCTATTAAAGTGATGACACTGAATGGCAAAAAACTAATAATTTATCATTTCTCTAATAAAATAAGAAAGCACAAGTTTAGGTCTTGCTAAAATTATAGGACTTAAATACCTATAAAACATAAAATACAGCAAGATTTTGTTGCGACGTAAGTGGCTGAGGATTCATATATTTGACTGCCTCTAGGCTGACGTGACTGACATGATCAACCTGAAGTACAGGTAGGTAATGGATGAGTGGTCCTAGAAATACACTAACTCTAGGAAATGGTAGGTATGTGATATAAACCTTAGTTATTTGATTAAGTCCTGTTTCCATGTTACAATGAGGATTGTGTTCTTAACAAATTTTTCCACTGTTAAATTCTCAGTAGCCAAAAAGTGCCTGGCACATAGTATGTGCTTTGTAAATATTGGCTGAATTGTATCTATTTAATCTGTAGCCCTGTTCCAAGTACAAGTGAGAAATTTAAATGTACTTATTGCTGGCAGTTGGATGGGGGACAGACTTTAATCATGAGACTCTTCCTACAACTTCTTCCCTAGGCAGCATAGTGAGGGAGATACACTTTCACAGACTCCATCACTGAGTTGCCATCACCAGCGTTTCACGAAAGTGCCACATCTCTATTTTCAATTATGTGTGTTTTCTTAGGATACTTGTTAAGTTTCAGTTTTACTGATGATAGACAAACCTGTCTAGATGGATAGATACATAGATAGATAAATGGACAGATGTCATGATTCCTTCTGGATTGGAGCTTGCCTTTAACCTTGATACATTAAAGCTTTGGCCTCAGCGTTGATTGCTTGTTTATAGATATGAACCTATTACCAAAGCCTGTAGCACACTTTTGTGAAACAACATGATGAAATATAAAGTTTAGGCTTCTTAAGTCTCATAGTATCCTCATTCTAATCCACATCTCAAAATACAGATAATTGGCACATTTTAATTTTGAAATATTTGGGATCAGAAATTTGTTTAATAAATTGGACAGAAATCATTGATATGGCTACTAATTAATTACCTTAGTGAATATAGTATACTCAGAGTTACTTGCCTTTTAGAAAGCTTTATACCTCTAACTTATGATAGCATCCCTGTACTCATGTGACTTCATTCATTCAATAAACATCTGGTGAGGGTTTTCTAGGAAGCTGGCGTTCTGCTAGGAGTTAGGGCTACAATGTCTAATGAAACACATTCCCTGCCCTGAGCAGATCTCAAACTAGGGGTGGAGGAAGGAAATTAGAGTCCATGGAAAACTATGACAAAAATTATACCTAAAGTGCTATATAGAAGCATAGAAGAAGGACAATAAAATAAGGCATTGGAGGGATATCCAGGAGTACTTCTCAAGGGAGTCAGTATGGATTAGACAAAGAACAAGACAAAGGGACAAATGGAAATTTGAAGGAGAGTGACATCTTTGAGCAAAGATTCGCAGATGATAAGCTTAGACAAATCAGTGGGAGATAGTCCATTTTAAATCTAAAGTGATAAGCTAAGGCATTGTGTTCCGAAGGCTGTGGGAAACTCCTAACGGATCTTAAGAAAGGAAGTGTCATGATCAGATTTGCAGTTTTGAAAAAGTACTTTGAAACATTGTGAAAGAAAGAGTGAGGAGGGGGCTGAAGATGGCAGCCTTGCTGAAAGAAGAGGAGACCCTCTAGGAGATGAACAGTGTTGAAGCCTGAATGAGACAATGGAAACTGAATTATTGGAAGAAGTGCACGTAGAGATACAAAATTTTCATTTCTTTGACTTAAAAGATGTTTCAAATTGGGGATGCGATGAGTTAACGGGAGGAGTTTAGGATAAAGCCAAGGTTTCCAGAATACAGGAGGGGAGGTGAAAACTATGAATTTGATATATTAAATTTGAGATGCTGGTGGGGTATCAAGATAGAGATATTAGATGGTTAGAGGTTTCTATCAGGCATCTAAGAGTGCTAAGGCAGAGAGACAGATTTAAGCGTCTTGGATGGTCTTAAACTAAGAGTATGTAAGTAAGAGAGTACACTGAGTGATAAAAAGAAAGGACTAAGAATTAATTCATTGGGAGCAACCACTTTTAAAAGAAAAATGGAGGAGTTAGAATCTGCAGAAGAGATCAGGAAGGAGTGGCTGTTGAATTAAGAGGAAAGCCAGGAGAGGAAGTCATCACAGAATTCAAAGAGGCGAAAATTTTCCTGAAGGAGGGTGTGGCCCACCGTGCACATTGGCTCCAGAGAAGTCAGGGGTTGAAAAAAAAAAAAAGAAAGAAAAGAAATCCATGGGATTTAGGTAAATTGGGTAATCATTGGTGACTTTAGAGCAACCACGTCAGTGACATAATCGGTAGTGAATCAAGATTTTAATGAGGTGTGGGCTGAATGAGAGGGGAGTAAGTAAGCACAGTTAGTATAGCTTACCCATAGTATGCTATGAGTGCCCTTAACACTTTACAAAGAACTTCACCTTATATGGGAGTTCAGAGAAGTGACCGTTAAGCAGAATTGTCAAGTATATGCTACTGGAAAAGCAAGGAGAAAAGATAACATTTGATTTGAGCTTTGAACTACAGGAGTATAATTTTTATAAAAAGGAAAGTAGAGGGGGGGTATTACAAGTGCAAAAAATGATATTAACATGCATGTGATGCTGAAAATATAATCTCAAACTTTGTCATGCATCTAAATCACCCAGAGTTTCTGATTCATCAGGTCTTGGGTGGTCCCCCTCCCAAAATTTCATTTCTAACAAGTTCCCAAGGAGATGCCGATGGTCTGCAGACCATTCTTTGAGACTCACTGGCTTAGGAAGTGTTTGAGTGAGAGTGAATTGTGCATAAAGGAGAAGTGGCTAGAAAAAAGCTTGGGATCAGACGAGAGAAGAACTCGAATATTTGGCTAAAGACCGTTTTTGTTCCTTAGAAAGTGGAATTAATAAAGTTTTTGAACAACAACAGGATTCGTTCGTTCTGGGGAGACTCGTTCATGCATGCATGCGTGAATTTACTTTACAGATATTTATTGAATTCTGTGGAAATCATGATGCTAGATAGGGAGAAATTTTAGGAGGTTATTACAATTGTTTCTCTCTAGGTCGATGGTGATAGAGACTATGGTAATGAAGTTGGTATTGAAAAAGTGAGAGGTATTCAAGAGTTATTTCAAAAGAAGAAGGGATGAATCAAAGGTGAATATAATGTTTTGTAACTGAGAGAATTGTTATGCCATTAAGAGAGACATGAACGTCAGAGGAGCTGACTTCTGGAGAGAATTTATGCCTTTGTACTATTATTTCACATAGAATTTCATTGGCATCCTGATAAATGTTAAGGGCTCCTGGAGCATCCACATTAAAAATGTCTCCGAGCTAGGAGAACTGATGCGAGAAGTTAAGCCTAGTTCATAGATGAAGCTGTAGGAATGGGGAGGCTCACCAAGAGTATGAAGGACATGAAGTATGTACGTGGCATTGTACACCAGAGCTTGAGATTTCAGGCAGTTTCGGGTGTTGCCAAGTTCCAAATAAGGCCATGGGAGGGCGGGGCTGAAATGGAGTAAGGCAGAAAGGCATTAAATTTGAGGAGGTCAAGGAATTCAGTCTAAGTTGTTGGGTAATCCACATAGACTCTAAACTTGCCCAAGAAGAGAGCTGAAGGAAAAGATTGAGTTGTTCAACTTTTCAATAAATTCTAGAAAGTGACTAGGGAAATATTGTATAATAGTGACATGGAAATACAGAGTGTCACATATTCACAGGAGTGTAAACATCAAATGAGCTATTTCACTATGAAGGAGGCAGGGCCGGAGGCAGCAAGAACAAGTCTGACTACTCTTTCCTGGGCTACCCCTCATTCTGCAAATTCTGTGGGGAAAGCACAGAAAACAGGAGGAAAGCAGCCCTTACCTGAGAGGCCCACGTGGGTGACCCAGCAACCTAGAAATGCTCGAAGAAGGGCATCTGTGGAAAGCTCGTGCTTGGAGCTGTAGGGGAGATTCATTGGGACAGGAGTTTCAGCGAAAGAGTAGGCAAAAAGGCCAGGAGTGGGAGGACGAATGAGGGAGGTGAGTATGGTATTTAAAGGGATGACTGGGGGGTGGCGTGTGTGTGTGGGAGGCATGCATTTTGAAGGGTGGCCTAATATAACCATTCCTGGTAATTCAGGCACAGGAATTCATTTAAACTCATCTGTCCATATCATTTTCCTGCAGATCCACTGGAAAATTTATGTTTTTTTCAAATGATGTAAGATTGTACTATTTCTAAAAAAGATGCATGTTTACATTGTCTGTAAGATTTTGAATTTTGAGTAATATCCTTGCAAAGTCTATGAGAATGTCGTGAACTCAGTGCTTGCTTATAATTCGAGAAATTTAGATGTGATTTTAGAAACATGAAATTCTACTGTAACTTGGATGCCTAAATACTTATTTTTCCACTTTTACTTAAAAATAAGCAATTAGAAAGGTCCAGTTGGTTGATTGGCTGCTCTGAAAATTTTATATAAAAAGATATCACCTTCTAAGGTGACTTTATGTAATTCATTTAGATGGTAGTACATGACTTTAATTTTGTGCTCCCCTTAGTTTATCATCAATATTTCTTTATCAACCTTACCCTGTTTCCTCTCCCAACTCGCAGATCTCTTTGGTACAGTAGTTACAACCACAAGTTGGGTTTATAAAACTTCATCGGTTTTAAAGGTCAACATGTAAATGAACTAATTAGGTCAATGCAAATCACTATAGCACTTTCTGTTACAAACCTCACACCTTTTAAATTCTTTCTGAATTAAATAATGAGCCATATTGTTAACAGAGCTAGCATAACATAAAAAAAGATATTAAATACTTAAGATTCCTAGATAAACAGAAGACTCATTTGCAGATATTTTACAATGATAAAATAATGCATAAAATTAGACGTCTAAGATTTACACAGTACAATATTTACAAAATGTAAATGTAACCTTAGTACTGAAAAGAACAGGAAATTATAAAATGGAATTGAAAGGAATCAAGGAAATGGAACCAACTCTCCACTTGTCTAAAAAGAATTTCTCTCTCAGCTTTCTAAAAACCAGTTTATTAAAACAACAAATGAACAGACAATAAGTTAAACTTAACCAACCCCAAGCAAAACGAAAAATTCTATTATCATAAATATCTCGATTATTTAGAAATGTTGGGGTTTCATCGCATTAACTGCTTTTGCTGTTAGTAACTTAGCATGCCATAAAGTAGAATATATAGATGGAGATGTAGCTGAGCTGTATATTGACATAAAGACAGGCAATATAAACAACAACTCTTGAACCCTTTTGGCTGCAGTGAGTAAGGGTTATATTCTGAGTCAGGAATCCCTAAGTTACTGAAGCGCTTAGAATACTTCCATTAACTATTTCCAACTCATAGGTAGATTGAAAGTCAACGTTACCTAAGTATTTATAAAAATAGTATTTTTATGTTGAGAAGGTGATTGGAATAAATAAAATACGAATGCTGATTTCCGGTCTTATGTATAACCTATTGAACAATCCCACTGTCAGTCTTACATCAGAACTGGAATCAGGAAACCCCTTTTCTTCTCTTTTAGTGCTTTGAGCATTTCAAAGACACCAGATGCCTCAATTCTGAAAATAATAAATACTTCATTTTGAAAAATTCTGGTATACAAATGAATTGATCCCTAAAAACATAATAAAATTGACATAATTTTCTTCGTGGTATCTACCAAACTATGAGTTCTCTATAGAATTTTCATTTCTTTTAAAACGTTGAGCGTTTTTATTTCTAAAAGAGAGTGGGATTTTAAAAAAGAATAACAAATGAGAGAGTAACTTATAATCTATTAATTCATGCAGCAGCAGCTGCCTCTTTTGCTATTAGAGTGTGCTTATGTTCTCAGTTTGGGTGAGAGAGCTCATGTGAGCACACTTCTCTTGTAAAAGAGACAGCTGCTGCTGCATGTATTAATACATATCAAATGGCTCCGGAGTAAACAAAATGCTATAAATTACTTGAGGCCTTCTGCTGACGTCATGAAGCCTGAGTCTGCAGAAGAGCTGATGAGGTTTTTTCTTCTGTGTGACATCATGGCAATAAGAGAGCTGGTGAATGGATTTCATTACCTTGTTTTTGTTTATTGGCCTAAACAAGTCACCCACAATACTATTCACATTATTCTTAGTTGACTCACGGAAGAGGTATAGCTGCCTTGTTTGAAGAAGTTCAGTTTGTATCTTTTAGTCTTTTCTTTTTTTTTTTTCCTTCACTGACACATTCCTTTATCCTCGTTTAAGTGCTGGTACCAACAGAATTCCCAGGGCCCAGTTTGAGTTGGCTTATCCTCTCAGAAACTGTGATGCTAGAGAGAGAAAGGAGAAAATTAAAAAAAGGAAAAGGAAGTAAGCGGTGAAGTAACTAAAGCACTTGGGAAGGCTTTAAGTTAATATAGCAAGACCCTTCTACCGAAGACTCAAGAACTTAGGCTAGTCGATGCAGGCAAACAGGTCTTGTCGCTCAGATTTCATCATCTTGCTTGTATGTTTGTGAGGGTACACTCAAAAGTGTAGTGGATTTTTAACTATCTTAATAACTTACATTTATGTTGTTTACTCTATGAAATATCCTATTTTGACAACTGTACTGAATTATGCAAGTATATCACAATATTTACGTTCACAGATAATTTAAAAACCTCATTTAAACCTTGCAAAAGAACATTGCCCATTTATACCTTTACATTAAGGACAAACATGTCAAATCTTAGAAGAACAAAGAAACATTTCCCAGACACTGCATTTTTACGCTATATTTTGATAAAGGAAAACCTCTTTTTGTACTTCTTTTCTTATAGAAATTGTAATAAATTTACTTAATAAAATAAGCAAATTCATGGTTCTGTAAAAGTAAACATATATATTTGTTAATATTAAGGTGTTTGTAGAACTAGATAAAGAAGGCTGTTAGTATCTGACCTCTTTCTGTTAATCAGATTTGGGAGTTCTAATTGGCTTAGAGGAAATTTTGTATCCTGGTAACCTCAGGACGTCCTAGATACACTAAAGCTTATGGTTCAAGGAGAAACCATTACTATAGATATAAAGGAGTATCTGATTTGAAATAATTTCTAGACCTCTTTACCATCCAAAGGTTTTTCTTTTCTTTCTTTCGTTTTCTTTTTTTTTTTAGAGCAATGAATAAGTCAGTAACCATATCTTTGTTCTATGAGCCTAATTCCAAAGACATCCTAATAGAATGTCAAAGGTCATGTGTAAGGCATTGTAATGCAGATCTGCAAATCTATATCTCACATAGGCGTGAGACTCCACTGCTACAGCTGAGAGCCGACCCATCCCTTTAATAGCCAGGGAAAGCAATGAATCCCCGACTCTAATTTTCTCTTGGAAATATTATGCATAAGCTTCCTTGAAGCTGCAAACTTATCTGAACTCTCCTAAATTACAAATGTCTTTAAGATTTTGGTATATTATCATTCAAGTGTTGTGAAAGACCATTGAAATGCTGTATTAATTATGTACAGAGACACGTCTCCTCAGTCATATCGAGTCAAGGGCAGATAACAAAAGGAATCATTTCTGATGCTTAGGATGAGACCTGTCTCCTAATCAGAAATGGACGTTGGAAATCATTTCATCCAAATTCCTTATTTCTCATGTGAGGAAAACTGAGGTCCAATGAGGTGAAATATTTAATTGGATCAGAGGTCAAGCTTTTCTCATTGAATATTCTCTTTAGTTGTAGTTTACCTTATACTCTCAATACTTTTTTAGAAAATTTATAAAAAAGGTATGATAATCTCTCCCTAGTGTTGTTTAAAGAAAGAAATGCCACCATTCTGTGTGCTGTGTGTGTTTTGCTTTTTCATCATTACTATGCAAGAGAACCCTTGCAACGGGATGTCCCATCTGCACTGAAAGACCCTGCCTAAATAAACAGCCCTAACCCTAAAGGAGAAGGTATACTATTACAAAGATGTATTTAATGGATACCAATTCCTTAACAAAATATTTGGCTAGTGAGTGATTTTACTAGCCAAACCAGTGATGATGTGTGACCCTGCCTTGTGTAAAATAAGAATGACTCACAAAACTTTGTATTCACAAAGTTTTCAGTGATTTGTATTTGAAAATAGAAAAAAATAGCTATTATTTTCAAAATGAATCTCCGTAAGTGGCCTCCTTTTCTTTTTTAACTGATTATTGAATTAATTTAGAATGTTTCCCAAGAAGAAAAGTATTTGATTTCTTATAAAAATGCTTTCATTCATCATTTTTACTTTCTAAATTCCATATTTATCTATCTGGAAGTCTTCAGGGCAGGTGACATGGAGGAAGGGACAGCTTAGAAGCAATATATAGAACCTATAGAAAGGCTATGAGAATTGTCAGGACAGTCCACGGCAATTTGGGTGCATAAACTTCAGAATGTTTACATGTTTGTTTGTTTTATTTTAATGAGGTAGAAGCAGAGTTCCTGGCTCCTTGGTGCTTATGGTGGGGTAGAAAAGTCCTGTCCCACCCAAGAGCGGGTTTCATGAGGGGATTAGAAAGGATTTCAAGAAGAGGGTGATGTGAGGGAGAGGAATGTCACCCTGCACAGAAAAAAAAATCAACAAAGGGGAAGAGAGAAAAAATCAACAAAGGGGCCACCCTGCCAGTGGCCCCACTCCATTCCATGGCCAGAGCCTCCCCAGCTGTTCCCTGAAGGCTCCAGTGAGAATCCCCAGACACTGTTTTGCCCTCTGCCAAGGACTCTGGTCACCAAGTGCCTGTATCACCCCAAAAGGGACAAATATTTGGAATAAGAAAACTTGAGCAAGGAGGCATAATTTGGGTGGGATTTAAGTAGATTCACCAAGATGTCTGGGAGATTAATATGCTCTGAGGGCTACGTGACATACTCGCTGCCCTCAGAAACTGTACGTTTGAAAAATTACCTGAATCTCAACAATTTCTCATTACTGTGTATACTAGTGTTTTATAAGAAATAGACAGTATATTTAAAAATATTCTATTTGAGAATGTAACATTTCCATTGATAAACCTCTTGTCACTCAGTAGCAGTGTCGATTTGTTAGCAGCTAGCCTCAAGTACAACTAAAATTACTGTACGTAGTCATTCCTACTCAAAAGCAATGGTAAGTATGCTCATGAAAGAAAATCAAACCAGATAGGAGAAAAGCTCCCTTCTCCCCCATAAAAGGACTTGGAAGGATGACAAAATTAATTTACTAAGGGTAGGTATATATAGACTGCTCCTCTGGGATCACCTATGCATTAGTCCTTTTCTTAGTTCTGAGATTATTTATTATTGATTCAATTTCTACAGAAACCAATATTATAAAGCGCAGAGTCCATCAAGAATTGAATACTATTTACCATTATTTTTTATACCTTATGTTCAAAGTTGCTTCTATTGCAGAATTTAAACTTCAAAATTTATATCTCTGGGTGTGCTATAACATTTCCAGAAATAATAACTTTATTGGTCAAAGAGTGAAATACGTACCAATTTTGGTTACACTTTTTATTTTCTTCTTGGTAATTTAACTCTATTAAATATGTCATTGCTTTAATTTGGATTAGAGGAACAAACCAGCTTAGTCCGAATGAGAAATTAATTATAACACCCAGGACAGAAAGTCCTTACCTTTAAGCCAGATTTTAAAATGCTGCTCCTCTCCAAAATTTAGGTCATTTTAATCTGCTTTTTGGTACCTTATATTTCTCTTTAAAATTCTTACAGATTTTTGAAATTTCATATAGAGAAGCTTCTCTATGTTACCTAGTGAAGGTTTGAAGGGCCACATTTTTTATTTGGTAATTCTCATTTCATAGTTGGGGAAACTGCAGCACCGAAAAGTTAAGTGAGTTCATCCAAGACATTCAATTACTGAACTTGGTACAGGAGGCCAAGGCTATATATAACTCTCAGCAGGATTCCGTAATCTAGCCTTGGCAATCCTCGGGGGATACTTCCCCTACTCTAGGAAGAATTAGTTATATACCCTTATTGAAGTCCCCCAACTGTGACTTCAGGTTGGCTTCGATTTAAGAGGACTGAGGGTAGGCTTAGAAAGTTACTGCATTAGTTCCCTAAAGAGCCTTATGGATGGATCTGTTGAAGAGAAGCATGGTGTAGTAGAAAGACCATAGGATTTAGAGTCAGAGCTGGGTTGGTTAGAATCCTGGTTCTGTTTTTTAATGACTGTGTTATTGAGGAAGAACTACTGAAATCTGCTAAGATTACTTCCCCATAGCCATGCCTAATGCACATCATAAAATGTCTATGATCCACTGGCTATGGTGAATTTTTTTTTTTTTGCGGTTCACGGGCTTTTCACTGTTGTGGCCTCTCCCCGTTGCGGAGCACCGGCTCCGGACGCGCAGGCTCAGCGGCCATGGCTCACGGGCCCAGCCGCTCCGCGACATGTGGGATCTTCCCGGACCGGGGCACGAACCCGTGTCCCCTGCATCGGCAGGCGGACTCTCAACCACTGCGCCACCACGGAAGCCCCCATATGGTGAATGTTTAATTGAAATGTTTCTTTCCTATCCTATTGAACTGCTCTGTCAATCCTTAGGTATCCTCTAGGCTGGTAGTCATTTGGGGGCCACAAGTGAAAATGTTTAACCCAAATCCTGGGGTAAATGCTATACGCTGGCCTCATTTTGGGCTTCGCACAACTAGTCTAGCTGGCCTTATGAACTCTTAAATCCCCTCCCACTGCGCTAAGAATTGATATTGATGGTTAAAGCCAACATCCCAAGCTACTTTTGTGCTTGGGCTATTTCAAAGGTAACAGCTGATCGGTGCCTCAAATAAAGCAGACCAAACCCTAAACAGCAAATCATCAGTTCTGTGCCCTGAAGGGCGGATGGTGAAAACTGTGAGCGAATTCTGAAAAGAGTTTTGAACGGGCTGTAGCTGTGCTAACCTATTCTGCTGAGTTAATTATTATTTTTTCAAATATATGGAGATACTGATGTGCTTAATAAAATATAATTAAGAGTGCTACTAAATTTCTATAGCCTTTTGTCTTTGTTTTAGCTCAACAGATACTAGAAAGACAATTACCTTCATGTGGTCGGTGAACCCTGAAACCGTTAAGGTTTTGTTATATGGTTTTGTTTTGGGGATGCTGTGGCATAACAGAGAGAAGCCTGGGCCTAGGATTTAAGAGATGCTGGTTTGGTTCCTGACCCTGCCGCTTCTAAGCCATATGATGTTTACCAGCTTTCTTTTCCCTTCTGCACTTTTTTTCCTCACTAGGGGGAATAACTTCATAAAAGCTTTTCAGTCATATCATTAACATTTATAGTATTTGAGAATATCTTGTAGTCTAAAAGTTCATTATCAAAATGATCTCACTGAAATACAGTGACATGCTTTATTTGGGACTAAAAAATTGAACAGGTTAAATGGTTTTGAAAAATTACTCATGTGTTACCGTAACACTTCAAAGACATTTTTATTGAATACTCCCCATGAGCTTTGAAGGCTAACTTGTTACTTAAGGAAATTCTAGTATCTTCAACATGACTATAAAATAATATTTTCAATGCAAATTGATTTTTAATACCTACATCAAACTTTTTCTTAGCCTTGCCCCTGGGCCTCTTGCTATTTTCCGTATGAACACACCATCCATAGATGGGCCAGACTTTGTCAGTGGCCCACATCTTAACATAAATATCGCTTGTTTACATTTGTACATGTACAGTAAATATGACTTTCTAATGTCTCTATTTAAAAGTCTTTAAGGTTGAGTGTAAACATTATAATCTAATAATTATCATTTGGAATTCACAGTGCTGGGGCAATCGATGAAGAAATTTGAGAAAGTATTACTTTCTTGGCATTCAGATACTGATGTCTTAAATATTTCAAATGCTCCCAGCACTTTACTTATATTAACTCAGTTAAAACTCATGACAACCCTCATGAGGTAGGTACAGTTATTATCCCCCATCATACAGCTTAGAAAACTTTAGCACAGAGAGATTAGTAATGTGGCCAAGGGCAGACGTTTCTAAGTGATGTAGCCAGGGTTTCCCTCAGTTTGGTTGCCGAGTCCATCCTCTTAACAGCAATGTTCTTACTTACTGAATCCTTATAATTGGCTGGATCCTGGGGGCTCTCGATTTCTACATTCATTATTGATAAAAAGCCACCATCCACAAAATAACCCAGCTGGTGAATGGAAGAGTTGAGGGTCTAATTAATTTCTGTCTAACTTCGATTAAGCCTGTGCTTATGTACGTATGTGCACTTAATAACAGCTTTGAGATATCCTTCACATACCAAAAAATCCACCCTTTTTTAAATCTACAATTCAGTAGTTTTTAGGATGTTCACAGTTCAACCATTACAGACATCTAACTTTAGAATGTTTTCATCACCCTCAAAAGAAACTCTGTTCCCATTAAGGGCTACTCCTGTTTCTCCTTCTGTCTAGCCCCTGGAAACCAGTAATCCTCTTCCTATCTGAATGGATTTGCCTATTCTTGAAGTTTCATATAAACAAAATTATACCATACGTGGTTTTGTGTGTGGGCATGTGTGTGTGGGCGTGTGTGTGTGTGACTGGCTGTATTCAATTAAGCATAACGTATTGAAGATTCATCCTTGTAGCATGTATCAGTACTTCCTTTTTATTGTCGAATAGTATTCCATAATATGGATATAAGGCACGTTGTTTATCCATTCATCAGTCGATGGACATTTGGTTGTTTCCGCTTTTTTCACTATCTTGAATAATGATGCCATGAGTATCTGCGTACAAGTTTTCATGTGGACACATGTTTTTGTTTCTTTTGGGTATATGTCTAGGAGTGGAATTTCTGGGTCATATGGTAACTCTATGTTTAACTTTTTTGAGGAATTTTCAGAAAGTCCACAGCAGCTGTGCCATTTTACATTTTGACCAGCAGTGTATGAGGATTCCAATTTCTCTACATCCTTGCTAACACTTGTTATTATTTGTCTTTTTGATTATAGCCAAACTAGTGAGTATGAAGGAGTATTGCATTGTGGTTTTGTTGTCCATTTCCCTGATGACTAATGATGCTGAGGATCTTTTCATGTGCTTATTGGCCATTTGTGTATTTTCTTTGAAGAAATGTCTATTCAAATCTTTTACCTATGTTTTTCTAGGTTATTTGTCTTTTTATTGTTGAGTTGTAAGAGTTCTTTATATGCTCTGGTTACAAGCACCTTATAAGATATAAAATTTGTAAATATTTTCTTTCCTTCTATGGGTTCCTTTATTTTTCTTAATGGTGTCTTTGGCACTCAGAGGTTTTTAATTTGATGAACCAAATTTATCTGTTTTTTTTCTTGCTTGTGCTTTTGTTGTCATATCTAAGAAATCATCACCTCACTCCAGGTCACAAAAACTTACTTCCATATTTTTAGAGGTTTCTAGTTTTAGCTCTTACATTTAAAACCTGTGTTGTTGTTTTTTTAAATTTATTTATTTTTGGCTGTGTTGGGTCTTCGTTGCTGCACGCAGGCTTTCTCTAGTTGCGGCGAGCGGGGGGCTACTCTTTGTTGCGGTGCGCAGGCTTCTCATTGCGGTGGCTTCTCTTGCTGCGGAGCACGGGCTTGAGGCGCGCGGGCTCAGTAGTTGTGGCTCACGAGCTGTAGAGCGCAAGCTCAGCAGTTGTGGCGCACAGGCCTAGTTGCTCCGCAGCATGTGGGATCTTCCCGGACCAGGGCTCGAACCTGTGTTCCCTGCATTGGCAGGCGGATTCTTAACCACTGCGCCACCAGGGAAGTCCCTAAAACCTGTCTTTTTTAAAACAATATTAAGTTGAAAATTTTTTTTTACCGAAGTACAAATTTTTAAAGTCGCTTCCGTTCTCAGTAATCAAGGGTCAAATATTCTGAACAACTACATTGTCCCTTATTAACTTTACAACGATTTTCTAAGTTTGAATGGAGCTTCAAAATTTGGGGTTTTGTGGTATCATACCATCCATTTTCTTTCTCTAAAAGGTAAGAAAGAGCCAACAAATTGGAGCAAGGCCTAGACTTTTGATTAGCTTATAACCTTTTCCCAGTGTAAGGCCTCTTGGCTTTGCATCTCCATTTACTCTTAAACTATGAGTGAGGTAAGCATTAGCAGATGTTCCCCTGATGCCTGGAGCTTGCAATAGGCGTGGCTCTTGATGCCTGGCATATCGAATGCCACTGATGTCTCTGTGGTGTACATCAGAATACCTGTCACTGTGAGTTGAGGCAGATAGAAAGGTTAACAAATTAGAACACTAATCATTTTCTCATGTTTAAATTAATCTTTTTGAACATGTCATTTAGAGATGCCCTTACCAATGATGAGATGTATGAAAGTGTGAATATTTCGAAGGGTGTTTTTAAGGGGTCAAAGCGACCCTATTGATTTATCTATGCGTTCTCAGCTTTAATTTTTTGTTGTCAGCCTATTTTAGTGACATCTCTGAGTGTCCATTTGGTATGTGAACTGGGAAAATGGTGTAGAAACTGATTGGGCGCTTTGAACCCTGGTTCTTGGGTGTAGCCCTGACTGATTGACAGGTAGTCCTTTGACATCCAAATTTTCTGTCTGTAAAACATGATAATTCCCTTTTCTAATCCAATAATATTATGTAGAGAATATATAGATTAAAATGGCTTTAATTCTAATGATATTCCTACAGAATAGCTTCCTTCTTCAAGCAAATCTTTATATCACAATATTATTCCATTTTGTTACCACACTAAATGCTTTGAAATTCCTATAAAAGAGAAAGTGTTATTTATTTTCATAGTTTTAAAATGGCATTAATTTTGACTAGAAGTGAATGTTCTAGTTTGGACTGCTAAAATACATACGTTTAGGATCCAGAAAATGATATTAAATTGCATTTTTTTTTTTTAAAAAATCACAGAGCACCTCAAAATACGACACCACATGGATACAGTCTTACATCCTTTCTCACAGATTATAGCCAACGATATGTCTTAATGCTTCTAGTCCTTTTAAAGCATTAAAAATAATAGCCAAAAGTTAGCATTCTGTAGAATAATAGAAGTGAGTGTCAAGGAATTGTACTTATTAAGCTTGTTATAACACTCATAATCTACATGAAAATATATATTTTTAGAAAAGGATCTTTATAAATTAAAAATATTAGGTCTGAAAGTCAATGATTCTGTAATTTCTATAATTATTTCAGAATTCCTTAATAATAATAACTTTCTTCAGTGAAATATAGAAATAATGATACACGTAGTATCAAATCAAGTAGTTTTCCCTCATTATCATTTCAGAGTAAAAATTTCTACATTTTTTTCATCTAAAGTCAGAAAATTCAAATGAGGTACATACAACTTGGTTGCCTCATAATTTGCAATGGAAAGCAGGATTATCTCGATATATTTTTAACCAGGGTGGTAGCAGACATATGAATTCCAGTCTAGAAACCTGCTGTACGTTCCACTATATTCAGTCCAGGATGTATAAAAATAAGCCTTTTTTTTAGTGCACACACACACATACACACAATGGCAATTGCAATGTACATAAAACCTGTCAAAGCTCCAATTTCCAATATTCCAATGAATATCAAAAGAGTCCAGTATTTCTGACTTTGACAAATTGCAGATGAGGTTTTATTCATTAAGAGGGGCTGCTAATGTTTATTTAAATGCAATTTACTGTTGCATTATTGATTAGCTACTGCAAAATTATCTTACAAGGAGCACGTGTGGCAAGAAGATTTCAGGTTGAGAGAGGATTTATCTAGGGAAGGCCTGTAGGCTCGATTTAGGCCCCAGGACATGAGAGTTTTAATTTATCTGGAAAGAAAGGCCTGGTGGAAGGTTTGCTTTGTTTGCATTTAGACAGCAGATGAAAGGGGTTTTGATGTTGAGCTGGGAGAAAATGGCTGCCACTCTTGTTATTCACACAGAGAATTCAGCAAAAGAAAAAAAATCTATTACCAGGCAAGATAAAACAAGCCTTTTCTTACCCTCAAATCATTTTTTCGAATCAAATACGTGGCTCTTGTTATCTTCCAAAGAAGAAATAAAATTTTTTAAATGTTGCCTGTTATCTAAAATCTTAAAATAATTTTCCACACTGCATTTATTACTAAACTTTCACTTTCTATTATGGTTCTATATACTTTGGTGGGGTCGTTGTGTCTGAAGTATTTTAAAATGGAATGTAACTTAATAAAAGAAACTATTCTAGACTTAAATATTTTAATAAAAATGAACAAACAACCTTTCATGTGCTCTTTCTGAAAAGAGCTGGTAGAAGCAGTATTTAGGCAGAAAGCCTATTAAACATACTAATAATACATTATTGATTCCGCGAGGTGGACACATTTGTCCTAAGAAATAAAGCTTTTTTGTGCTGATTTATGTTAGCTTAATCACTATGAATATACTAATGGGTAAGACAAAGCCATAAGGATTGTACTAGTAATCTTAATGTAACTAAGTTACATAATGTAACTAAGTTACTAATGTAACTAAGTAGCATGTTTCTATGCATGTCTATGAAAGGATCACAATTGGATCAAAAAGTTAGTTTAAATGAAGAAAATGAGTGCTAAGAAAATTCATGAAGTTTATAGAGAAAAATGTTCATCTCATAGTTTGTATATATTAAGCAAACAACATAAAAGTCTTACATTTCTTGCCCAGACAACTGCTGATTTATTCCCAGTAAATACTGAGATTTCATTTATTCAATCTTCTGTATACCCAGGGTGGAGATCAAGTTTGTAAAGGTAATTTGGGGATTTATACTTTTTTTTAATCATTTAAAGCTGAGAAATACATGTGGTGAGAACTGATGCTTAAACTCATAACGCTTATATGCTGGAGGTCAGTTATCAGTTTGTTATTCCTAAGCTTACCATGATAATTATTTTGAATGTATGTCAACCAACCACAAGAATTTAGAAAATGTCTCAACTGATCAGTAGAACATATGAATTGAATTTCAGTATGCAATGACGTGATACCTAAATCTGGACTCTGCAATGTTATCATTCAGAAGACATTTCAGCTGTCTTATTATTCTACAAAAATCAATTTCATAGGCAGCATTCTGCATTGAAAAAGCAGCAGAAAAAACTTTCTCTGTGTGATTTGGGGCCACAAATGAGAGTGACAGCAACAAGAATTATGTTTTCCTTTGGGGTTTACACCACTGGAGACACAACGATGATGGCTGTGTATCAATTCTGACAACCTGAAGGTTAATTACTTACCCCATATTTTGGGTCTGCCAGAATAGAATCCTGCTATGCATTTATTTACAGAAGTCTGAAGTATTCGCTATTTTTTAAACTTTGACTCGTAGTAATGCAACACTAATGACTTCATAATTGTTTTTTTTCCCCCCAGGTAATTCTTAGTTTTGATTTCCCTTTTAGTTAATTATCTCCTCTTTTTTTTCTCAAAGAGGTTCTTGCTATTTTTCCTTTTCACCATCAGTTCTTGGCAAACAACATAGCACTTCAGAACACTCAGAATGAGAGCAATGAAAAAATAAAGCAAGCTAGATAGTATGTGGTCCACTTCCAGATACACTAGCATGTTGCTCCATTAAGAGTATTTAAAAATTGCGATTTGTTATTATTCCAAGGTGAAACCTGGTACAAATTTGACTTACTAAGTAAAATCATTGGGAATAAGAAATCAAGAAGATAATTCTAAGAGAGATTCATTGAAGATGCTATTAATGAAACATGATTTATTGAATTACACTCGTTTTATTTAGGAAGGAGAAATGTGGTGGTGGCCATACTGATGCTGTTCAGACTGATATTTAACCTTTTTAAGCTCTCTGAAATTTTGTATAGCAAAGCGCTCTAAGTGGAAAAAAAAATAAAAGGAAAGGATGCTCCAAGTCAAGAATTAAGGGAGAAAATTTGGCAGCTTTAAGAAGCATTAGTTAATGTGCTCATAGCCTAAAACAAATAAAAGGATGACAAATGAGGACCAGCAAGTAAACGTATTACAAAAAAAGAATTTTTATTTGCGTATTACACTAAAAAATTTTTATTTTTATTTGTGAACTGCCAGTTTCCCCAAGCATGATATGGCGAGGGGAGCACATTCTCTAGCTTGGTGTATTTCTTTGGTCCTATGGACTTGTCACCCTTTGGAAGAGGGCCAGAGTGGGACCTTCTAAAGCCTTGCTCAGATAGAAGGATGGCACTTTGCAGCGTCATTTTCAGGCTTCTAATTTTCCTACTGTTGAATGACATCATTTTCCAATTTTTAGTTATTTGGTGTTATAATTTGTGTTGCAGTGAACATTCTTGAACATGCATCTTGATGCTCACTTACGAGGTTATACCTAAGAATAGAATTGCTGAATCATACTTTAGTATGAGCATCTTTGACTTTACCGTATTTTATAAAATGGTTTGGGGTATTTCCCTGTTCTGTGAAGTTCCTGTTCATGTCTTTTGCCCATTTTCTATTAAGTCGCTTGAGTTGCTCTTGTTGACTTGTAAGAGATTTTTCAAGGTCAGCATATACATGTCGTGTACATACATGATTAGTTGTGTACTATACAAGACGGCACATCCAAAGACACACTAGTTCATCTTTAATCCATTTTATTAAGTTATATGCTAGTGTGCAGGCAGGGATACTCCTGAAGCAATGGGGGGGAGTCCATTCCTCCAAAATCCCTCATGAGTACACATAACTATAAATCACATGTATGCAAACACTGAGCCATCTCCTGAGCCCTGGAATTCCCCTAAATGACTTCTCTCTCCTGCCTCCAGTCTTGGAGGGTCAATTCGCACCTCTGCCTAAAATGGGGGCCTCATCTAAGAGGTCAAAAGAAGGCATGCAGTGTGTGCATTGCTGGTATGTGTGCCCAGAATCTGGAGGAAGGCAAGGGTGTGTGTGTGTGTGCATGTAATTAGGTGAGAATGTGATGATATGGGGATATGAAGCCAGGGATGATGCCTACTGAGGTTGTTCAAGTTGTACAAAACTATACAAACAAACAATTTGAGTAACGATGCCTTTACCAATTTGTCCAGAGGCGCCATATGGACTGCTTGTGGCTGACCAAGATTGCTTATGCATTCTTATCTCACATTGTGGCTTATAGGTTGACTTTTTTATGTTGCCTTAAAGATGGACGTTCTCAATTTTAATGTAGTCAAGTTGATCACACATTCCATTTACAGCTTGGATTTTTTTTTCTCTTGTTTAAGAAATTCTTTTTTACTGTGAGGTCATGAAGTTATTTTCCTATATAGTTTTCTTTAAGTTTTATTGCCTTGTTTATTACATTTAAACATTTAATGCGCCTGGAATTGACTTTTGTGTGAGGTATGAGTTAAAGGTCCATTTTAATAAAAAATTCAACGAAATATCAGAAATAGCATTGAATTTATAAACCAATTTAGAGAGAATCCTTAGATTATATAGTCTTCCAATAAATTAACATGAGGTATACCTCTCTAATTATGTAAGTTTATTTTATTACTTATCAAAATATTAAAAAAATTTTTTCCAGAAATGTGTTGCACAGATTTTAAATTTATTTCTTGATACTTTATTGTTTTGATACTATTGTAACTGATGTGGGTTTTTTTTGTTGTTTTTTGGTTTTTGGGGGGTTCTTTTTGTGGTATGCAGGCCTCTCACTGTTGTGGCCTCTCCTGTTGCGGAGCACAGGCTCCGGACGCACAGGCTCAGCGGCCATGGCTCACGGGCCTAGCCGCTCCGTGGCATGTGGGATCCTCCCGGACCGGGGCACGAACCCGCGTCCCCTGCATCGGCAGGCGGACTCTCAACCACTGTGTCACCAGGGAAGCCCTGATGCGTTTTTTAAAATTACTTTTTCTAACTATATGGTTCTGACACATGGACATACAATTGACTTTTGTATATTGATTAAAAAAAAAAATCTGGCCAGGCTAATAGCCCTTCCCATTGATTCTAAATAGTTATCTAAAAAAATCATATCAAATAGTCATCTAAAGAATCGAGACCGTCTTGGTTCTTCCTTTCTAATATATTTCATTTCTTTTCTTGCCTTACTGCACTGTCTAGGATTGCCAGAATGTTGTTGAGTATAAGTGGTGGAAATGGACACCTTTTACTTGCTCCTGATGGTCACCACTCAAGTTTTACTATTAAGTATATGACATTCGATGCAAGTTTTGGGTAATGTTTATCAAGCTAAGCAAGTTTCTTTCCATTCTCGAGTGCTTTTATCATGAAATGGATGTTGAGTTTTATCAAATGCCTTTTCTCTGTATATTGAGACAAGCATATAAATTACCTTCATTAATCCATTAGTATGATGAATTACATCAACTGACATTTCTAATATCAAATAACTTTGCTTTGCTGGAATAATCTCAGCATAGGAATGACGAATTATCTTTTTTAAGATAACTCTATTGTATGCTTGCTCTCCATTGTGGTTATTTTTGTTCTTATCTTCATTTTTTTCTTCCTTCTTTATTCTTCATTTTTTGGTTTTATATGGTTTTTCTTTCTATATCCTCAGTGAGATTCCTGGTTCATTAATTTTCTCTTTTTTCTATAAATATTTGAAGCTATAGATACACCTTGTGGTACCAGTTTAACAGTATCTCACAGGTTTTCACAAGATTTTCATTAACATTTAAAGTAATTTCTAAATTTTTATTTATTTATTTGATACATTCATTAATTAGAAGTGTGTTCCTTGACTTCCAAGTTCTTTAAAAAGAAAAAAAAAACTTTTCATAGATACCTTTTGGTTATTGACTTCTAACTTATTTTCTCTGTTGTGGGAGAATATGGTTTGCATACTAATTTCTTGAAATATTTAAAGATTTGTTTTGTGACCCAGCTTATGATCAGCTTTCAAAAAATGTAACGTGTGAGTAGCAAATTTGTTGTACTGTTTTAGGATTAAAGATCTCTATATAGCCATTAGATAAAGCATATTAATGATTTCATTCAGAACTTTTATGTCCTTCTTGATATTTTCTCCCCTTGATCAATTAGCTACTTAAAAAGTTGTATCAAAGCCTTTCAATTTGATGGTGAATTTGTCCACTTCTTACTCAAATTGCTATTATTTTTACTTTAGTATTTTAAGGTTATTTCAGTAGGTACATATAAGGTCAGAATGTCCACTTTCTGGAGAGTTTTTATCATAATGGATGTTGAGTTTTGTCAAAAGCTTTTTCAGCATCTGTTGAGATGATCATATGATTTTCATTCTTCTATTTGTTAATGTGGTTTATCACATTGATTGATTTGCAAATATAGAAACTTCTTGCATCCTGAGATAAATCCTACTTGATCATGGTGTATGATCCTTTTAAGGTATTGTTGCATTGGGTTTGTCAATATTTTTTTGAGGATTTTTGTGTTTATGTTCATCAGTGCTATTGTCTTGTAATTTTATTTTTCTGTGACGTTTTGTCCAGTTTTGGTGTCACGGTAATGCTGGTCTCCTAGAATGAGTTTGGAAGCATTCCATCCCCTTCAATTTTTGGAATAGTTTCAGAGGATATGTTTTAACTCTTCTTTAAATGTTTTGTAGAATTCACCTGTGAAGTTGTCTGGTCTTGGACTTTTTTGTTTTGTTTGTTGGAAGTTTTTTAAAATTACGGATTCAATTTCATTACTAGCCATCTGTTTGTTCATATTTTCTATTTCTTCCTGATTCAATCTTGGAAGATTGTATGTTTCTAGAGATGTAATCATTTCTTCTAGGTTGTCCATTTTATTGGTGTATAATTGTTTATAGTCATCTTTTATGATTTTGTATTTCTGTGATGCTGACTATAACTTCTCCTTAATTTCTAATTTTATTGATTTGGCCCTCTTTTTTTCTTGATGAGTCTGGCTAAAGGTTTATCATTTTCTTCTGTGTTTTCAAGGAACTAGTTCTTAGTTTCATTGATCTTTTCTATAGTTTTTTAGTATTCATTTCATTTATTTCTGCTCTGGTCTTTACTATTTCCTTCCTTTTACTAATTTTGGGCTTTATTTGTTCTTCTTTTTCTAGTTCTTTTAGGTGTAAGTTTAGATCATTTATTGGAGATTTTTCTTGTTTCCTGAAGTAAGCTTGTATTACTATAAACTTCCCTCTTAGAAGTTTATATGACTTTGGCAGATTAGTAACTGGGTGTGGCCCAGACTCCTTTCAAATTACTGCCTCTGCACTGGGAGTCAGAGTGTGTGAGGTTTTGCATGCACCCTTTGGTCTCTCTTTCCGACAGTCCTCTGGCTCTCCTGTGAGCAAGCCCCACAGGCCATCACAGCCAGACATTCTGGGGGCTCATCTTCTCAGTGCATGTTCCCTGGGCTGTGGAGCCCAATATGGAGCTTGGGCCCCTCACACCTCGGGAAGAAACTCTGCAGTTGTGATTACGCTCCCATTTATGGGCCGCCTACGCTGGGGTGTGGGTCTTGACTCTATGGCATCTCTGCCCCTGCTATCTGTCTTGTAATGGTTCCTTCCTTGTATCTTTATTTGTGGAAAATGTTTTCTGCTAGTTTTTAGGTCATTCTCATAGATGGTTGCTCTGTAAACAGTTGTGACTTTGATGCGCCCATGGGACAAGGTGAGCACAGGGTCTTCCTACTCCACCATCTTGGCCACACCCTCCTAAACAAAGTGTTTAATCTGTCATACTGCCAGAAATAGAAGTTCTTCAAAATGCGTGCTGGGTGTATGTATGTGTGTTTACTGGTTAAACATGGAAAGAATAAAAATTTGATTGAGTTTTGCTATGTTCTAAGCACTATGCACCCAATGATTCTTAAGTAAAATCGCTATGATTCTTGTCCTCGCAGAGTCACTAACGTAAAGGCCAGTCCAGGAAGAAAAACTACCAAACAAACAACCAAATAACTGTTAATTTCCTTTCCCCACTTCCACCTGGTTGTTCTGATAAAGCTTCTATATGTTCCTCTTTCTGTTACATTTACTCTTTTCCATATTTATTCTCCTATCATATATGTATATTCTATACATTTTCAAAACTTGGGGCAAATAATATTTTATTTTCTACCCACCATGTATGATCTGCTTTATGCCCTTCCCTAAAGCAGGTTGAAATCAACTTCAAGGGGACACTGGATGTAAAAAAGAGTCCAGGTCATGGTAGGCCTTTGGCAGCAGGAGACTGAGTCAGGGAAAGCTTCTTCTTCATCCTAAGAGCTGGGTTTCTGAGCTGGTTGCAGAGCTGTTATTCAGAAGGTATGGACTGTACCCTGGTACTGTCTTTCATAGCTGGTGTTCTAATTTTAGAGCGTCTGTCCTGATTGGTAGATGCTCCTGTTATTCTAGCTGTTGAGTATTTTGACTATCATCCCTGACTGTGTGAATCTGAGATCCTTTTTAGTGCCACTTTACACCACTCACATCCTCAAAGCCCCAAATCAGCAGGAGAGAACACACTCTGCTCCTCCTTGACCACATGTAAAACATATAGCATATGTCAACATGTGAGTTGATCATAGCATCTTCTCTATCCTTTTGGTAAAGAACAGGATTCATCTACAGGCGAGCATTATTTATGAGTGTGCCCTTACATAAAGGCAGCTTACCTCCAGGCTTCCAGATCTGACTTAGACTTAGCATCAGTCTGGTCCTTTGTGTTTTAATTCCCACGCTTGGGATTGACCGCTGTTTTCCTGGGCCACACATCTGCAGGACCCTTCTTCTTTACTACTCTTATTCGGCTTCTTCACAGTGACAGTTTCTTAGCCATTGCTTTCCTCATCCCCGAGAGCCAGAAAGAATGCTGTGCGTGTCCCTCTGTTCTGAGCTTCTAGACTTTGTTTTTTGAAACAAGATGTTTGCCTTACTTCCCAACTTTGTTTTAATTTCTGTGCTTTTATTCAGGCCATTTTTTTTCTCTCTGCTCCAGATTTAACTTTACTTCTGTTTTTTCATATACCAAGGATTGAAGTGGAAAGGTCTGAGTTAAAAGCCTCTCCAGTTTAGAATTCAAGTGGACAGAGTATTTTTCATGGGAAAGTTTATTTCTCAGCTTCTAGTCCAGTATTCCGTGCACTACGTCAGTGAGGTAATGCCGCATTTATATAAACTTCTCAAAGCTTCTTTTTTAAAAAAAATTTTATTTTATATTGGAGCATAGTTGATTAACAATATTAGTTTCAAGGTGTACAGCAAAGTGATTCAGTTATACATATACATGTATCTATTTTTTTTCAAATTCTTTTCCCATTTAGGTTATTACAGAATATTGAGCAGAGTTCCCTGTGCTCTACAGTAGGTCCTTGTTGGTTATCTATTTTAAATATAGCGGTGTGTACAAGTCAGTCCCAAACTCCCAGTCTGTCCCTCCGGCCTACCCTTCCCCCCCACCGGTAACCATACGTTTGTTCTCAAAGTCTGTGAGTCGGTTTCTATTTTGTAAATAAGTTCAGATAAATTCTCTCAAAGCTTCTAATTCTTTTATGAGAATGAAGAACAAAGGGCACAGTTTAAAAAAATCCTTTCTAGAAGGCAATGTCTGGAAAAGTCAAGCTTGCAATCTGTCGATTTATATTCATTGAGGTTTTAAAATTGTTATGAGACACACTTAAGTTGCTCATATGATCAAGAAATCAAATTCAGGCATTGAAAGCAGAAAGTTTTTCATATTTATGTATTTAACAGGTGTTCATTTCTCATAGTTGGGTATACACCTGCACTGCTATGTTTTTTATCCTCAAAGTAGTTCAGGAATGCTCTACTCTTTTTTTTTTCTTTTGGGGTATTAAAAACTAATTTGTGGAAGAATAAACAATTTGGAAAGATGTAAAGAATAATGTATGAAGAACATTTAGAATATGTCAGTGTGGATCACGGGGAGGGAAACGTAATACCCTGTCCACACACAGTGTCTGTGAAAATGATAGAACTTCAGAGTTGAGTTGTACATTCCAGTGAAGTCTTCTCACATAACCCTGTACCTAACCATGGCTTCCTATCTGCACTGTTTTGGTTCTGTCGCTATTGACTAAAGATAGGATTGGCTGGACTTCCACTCTTCTGATAAATTTTTGGTGCTCTCCCCTGTGTTGAATCAAAATCTACCTTTTTGTAACTAATCTACTAATCGACTAACTTTCTTCTGTTCTTAAGTTTATTGAGCGTCAACCACATATCAGGTTGTATGTTCAGATGTATGGATACAGAAATGAATGCAACACATCCCATTTTCTGGAAAAACTTCAGTCTAGATGGAGAAACATATATATAAGCAAATAATTAGAGTACAGGAAACCATGCTAATAGAGGTGCTGACAACAGTGTTGTGTGAGCACAGTCCTTTAAGCCGTTCATCATATGATGTGGTTTCCAGGCCCTTTATCATCATAATGAAAGACTCTTCAAGTAAAGGTTGAAGAGATCTTACAAATTACCTTCTTATGTGAGGCGACTCTTCTGAGGCATCAGTTATAGTAAGTATGGCAATAATTAGGACTCAGCTTCAAGGTGATTCTGGATAGAAATAAGTAGTAAAGTTTCAGTCAATCCTGGATTATCAGATCAGAATAGGTATTTGAATGCATAAATGTAATTTGTGAATAGTCATTGGCTCTCAGAAATAAGTTAATAATGATGTTTGTCTATTCAACAGAAGAAATTTCCAAAGTTTAACTTTTATTAATGTTAATTAATGCATCACCCATACTCAGAGTTCTAGAATTTTCAAAATGCTTCTAGCTACATTGATTCCTTGTAATTATAGTTACTTCTCCTTCTGCTTTGATCTATGATTTCTAGTTCAGAAGTTTACAGGGATTTATATCGTCTGTTTTGTTAAATTGATCTGGAGTAATTGTGTACATTCCCTTATTCCTTTCATTTTAAGGAGGTGGAGGTGACTTAGTATTTGGGACCTGAATTCAGTGTGACTTTTAGAATGTTACTTGATCTATGGTTTGCAGTACCTTATCTTATAAACAAAAGAAAAAAAAGGAAGAGCTTCCAAATTGTGCAGATGATTCTCTTTTCACAGAGAGTTTTGCTTTGTACAGTGTTGTAACTGGGGATTTTTTGGAAATACTTGGAAGAATTTTAAGTAAAGTCTTGTGTTTATGTGTATATTACGTGCATTCTTCTCGGGTTGTCATCCACAGGATTTATCAAACACTCGATTGAGGCTGTGTACCTGGAAACATTCGCAAATCCCAGCAGTAGATCCTTCTTGCTAAAAATTCATGCAACCATACCAAATGATAATGTTCCCAAAGCCATGAACATGCTTTATGTCCTTCATTATGCCCTGTCATCCCTGCCATAAATAGCATTATATATTACTTTAAAAATGGATTCTCCCAGAAGGGATTAAGTAATAAAGGTCATGTTTGTGCATCACTTCATGGTGATGTCATGGTGCACAAAGAGATAAATACTCTTTTGTACATCAAATGTTTATCAAAATTTTCCTTTTGATTAGTTTCTGTGTTCTTTATTTAAATAGAGAGTGCCTGTGCCTTAGACTTGCTCTGTACAAGGGGAATCGTCTGGACAATGAACTAGGAATTTAAGGAAACCACACAACCTCTTGGGGCCTTGGTTTTCTCATATGCAAAATGAGGTAATCAACAAAAGCCACACTGAGATACCTTTCAGCTCCTTCATTCCATGTGTCTTTGTCAAAGTTTGGTCCAAAGCTTCTTCTCAGGAGAGCAGGTCCATTTATTATACCTGCATGCCAGGAGGGTTGGCGTGTTTCCCCACCAACTGCAGTTATGCCCCCAGTCCCAGTGTCCAGGCTGTGTGTTGGTGATCCTTAAAGTGTTTCTTCCTGCTGTGAGGACCCCACCTTAGTTAATCTTACAAGAACAGTTTGCCCTGAACTGGCGTTCATTCATCTTCTCTTTACCCAATTCTTGGCTAGAAGAATTATGTTAATCCTTGCTTTAGTGCTGTTAACCTGGCTAGGTTTTAAGATATTTTAGTTTTCCTGTATTATCATGTGATGTAGAGTAAGTAAATCATTGTTTAGAGTGTGCTTCTTGGGTGACATTAAGCTTCCGAACAAAAGAAATTCTGTTTAAAAACTCAGGAATTAACTTGATTAAGAATTCCAGACCCTTAGAAGGCTTGAGTCTATCACTATTGCCAGATTTGATTTAGAAGCTGCGTGTCCTGGTGGAAGAATGATTGAGTTGGGGATTCATGGTATAGGCTAGTCATTGGGCAAGTCCCTCATTAGAGCCTTAGCCTCTTCATTTATCAGTATGTTGAACCAAATGATCTCAAAAAGCCATGCCAGTAGGAAATTGCCTGCTTTTCCAGCAGTTTAATTAATAAGCTATTTCTTCCTGTTCTTCTTATATTTTGTAGCAGGATGGAACCTTCTGCTGTTGTCACTTGAGAGCCTTCAATAAGACCTAGAGTTTTCTCTGATAATGCCATGATATCAAGTATGCAATGTGTTCTTCCCCACCTTTCCCCAACCTGATCCCCCAAAGTTTTCCCCTCAATTTGTTTGACTTGTTAATTCCTCTATTTCTTTTAACTTTAAAATTGGTTGCATAAATGGAAATTGAAGCCACAGTACAAGCCCAAAACACGCTAGGTCAATATAAGCTCATTTTCTTCAGGACTACGCAGGTAGGCTGGTAGTTTTCTCTGGCTCAGGAGTGGGGACTTTCTTGGTGTGGATCTCTTCATGGATTCCGTTCAGCACTCCACACCGCCTGATGCAGTACCCACCCTAGAGCTGAAATCACAGGCTGGATTTTTATTATGATGGGATCATCTGCTATTGAAATAAGATATTGCTGTTCCATTTGTAGCCTGCCACCTGATAAATGCTAGATTATGAGTCAGAATAATAAGCACAGAGGTGTTTTAGTAGGCCCCAAAGCTTCCCATTGTCTAATGTTACATCTGTCTTTTTAAGAGTATTCTCAAAGGAAAACAAAATTTGAATGTGTGCCTGTGTACTCATGGTTTCTGGAAATGGCAGCCCCCATCCATTTTCTTTTTAAATAAAGGCTTTCTGTAAGCGGTTTACATAACCAGTTATTTGGCTTGAAATGGCCTCCCCATGAAAATGCCTGCTTTAATGTCAAGTCAGGGAATAGCGAAGCTTTGTTGGAGTCCCAGTGTCTAGCAGATATACTATAAATTTAATTTCATGGCAAAGTGAAGTCTATTACAGAAAATCAGAAAGAACTACCTTCTCAGCAAGGCCATCTCTCTTTTTTTATTGAGTCCTTTTTGTGTAGCTTTTCCAAGATTTGTCCACACCTGCCAATAAAACGGGGCTCTTTGTTTGAGGGCAATACTGACAAATTAACCAGCAAACATATTTCCAGGGGTGGGTGGGGACAGAAGTTCAGGAGGGGGCCATAGCTGCTACCTGTTTTACTATATCTGTAACTGAGGAGTTCAGTCTTGTGAACAATTTTTATTCTACTAAATTGGAATAGCCTTGGTTCTCTCCTTGGTTGTTTTACATATTTGTCAGTGAAACCGGGACATTTTTACAAATTTTTCTGCTCAAAGTATAAGCCACAGAGGGAGCACGATGACGTGGATATTAGAACCACACTGTCTTGTAGGAACCTCAACACTCCAAGACTGGTTAAAAACTTTAGAGCTAT
The DNA here is from genome assembly GCF_011762595.2 of Tursiops truncatus. Classification (NCBI taxonomy): domain Eukaryota; kingdom Metazoa; phylum Chordata; class Mammalia; order Artiodactyla; family Delphinidae; genus Tursiops; species Tursiops truncatus. The sequence goes on along the minus strand of NC_047050.1, from coordinate 10,157,464 downwards.
ATCTAGTGCTTCTTAATTGATGTTAACTGATTTGTTGTTATGTGGTATAACACATTAATTAAAGATCTCCTGGGTACTCTGAAGAATAGCTGATGACTTTTAAGTGGATGACTTGGCCAACAACCATTCTTTTCATAGGGTCAACATAAAATCTTTCTTGGGCATTTGAAAAAGAATGACATTCATGTATAATGTAAAAGTGATGAGCTGACGCTGTCATTATAAAAACCTCCGGAACTGGGGGTTTTGAGAGATTTTCTTTCGAAAATTACCATGAAATACAGTTCTAAGTTTCTCTAGTACTTGCAGAGGTGAACTAGACAGCATATTGAATATGAAAAGAAAGAATCACCACCATCACCACAATTTTCTTGTGACAATGTGACTGATTAGGAGTTTAACTAGATGTTACTTCATTGAAGTCTGGTTGTTCAGTTTAAACTCAGATCAATTTCTTGTGAATTCTTTATTAATCAATTCTCTGTGAATATCTGTGATGCTGTTGGCAGTCTTCTAAATTCTGTGAAATACAGAAGTAATAAATATGGCCCCTATCCTTAAGGAACTAATGACATATTCAGTGGTCTCTATAGATTGTTTTTTTTTTAAGCAGTGGATTCTTCCAGGAGTTTTACAGTTTCAGGTCTTACGTGTAAATCTTTAATCCATTTTGAGTTGATTCTTGAGTATGGTGAATGATAAGGTGCCAATTTTATTCTTTTGTATGTGGATATACAGTTATAGCAAAATTGTTTTATGTCATTTTCTCATATGTAAAGAGATGGAAATAAAATATACTTCCATAATAATGTTTCCCTTTATTAAATTTTGGCACAGTATTCATAAATTTACTATTTTACCATTTTTAAATGTATATTTTAGTGACATGTATAATTCGGTACATTCACATCACCACCGTCCACCTCCAGAACTTCATGATTTTTCCAAACGAAAACTCTGTATCCATTAACCCATTCACTTTTAAAGAAAAACATATTTGGAATTTTCCATTCTGTTTCAGTATTTTCCAAGCAACCTTTTGATAGAACTAGTCTTCTAATAAAAAAGAGGAAAGAACAAATTTATTCTTGACATGTTATTAACTGCTGGTTCATCTGATAAATGGAACTTAATTCTCAAAAGTGGCCTCATTGGGAGCGTAAACTAATCAGTTGAACTAACTAGCCACAGAGTGAAACATTTTCCCATGCCAGATAATCAATGTTGAACAACAGAGTTTGGTTTTACAGGACTCAAGAAACGGAGGCCCAGAGAGCTGGAGTGACTGCCCCCTATTTGATAGTTATTTGAGCAATATGACTAAGTCTCCTATCTAGAACTAGAATGTAGAGCTGAAAAAATAGATGGGTACAAATTACAAATTACTGCGTTGGATACAGAACCCAGATGATTGAAAGTGTTAGAAGGGCCCTTACAAAGTACCCTACTTGTCAGTGGAGCCTGACCCACCTTTGACTTCCTATGTCCTTGTATGCAGATATAGTGAGAGGTTTGAGAAGCCATTGTCCTGGGTGAAACGTGCACGTTAAGTGTGCTTGAGTGTTGGGAATAGACCCTACGGAACATCCGCTTATCCAAAACCTGCCCTCATAGACACTCTAGTTGACCAGAGGTATATGCACGGGCATATGTCCTAGTAACAGTATCACAACTAGCAAGTATTTGTAATCGTAGAACTTTGGAGCTGAGAGGGACTTCAATCAGCCAGGTTTTTGGGATGCTAATAAATGGTCTCTGAAAAAATTGGGGGAAATTATAGGGTAAAGTTAATTTGTCTTCTTGTTTTTAAACGGCTGGGCATCTCAATATCTTTATTGTCAACATGCACTTGAACCTTTACAACAGGTTATGATAAGAAACATTTCCTAAACTTACATGGCCTTGAAGGCAACTTTCTTTGGGAGCATCTTTAGGAACTAATCTTCCAAGAAACCCTAGTCTATTCCGATAGCTGTATCCTGCCAGGAGTCATGATAATCTTATTCCTCATGCTATCACTTACTTTTATGTCTATAATCACCTTAAACACATATAAATGTGTGAAGTAGGTAGGAATCATTGTTTATCCTGAGACAAAAAGTAATTTGTATTAACAGCGAATGAAATGTCCTTGCTTATTAGAATTTGACAGTTTGAAATTCTGGCCTAAATGCATAGCTTGGTTCCTTAGTTGGTAGGTTGCTTTTGGCTGCTTAATGTAACAAAATATCCAAACTTCAAGGGACTTTAGCAGTAAGAATGAATTACTCTCTACATAATAAGGAGTGGGCTGTGGAGCAGCTCAGCGGCTCATTGAAGTCAGTAAGGACTCGGGCTCTCGCCATCCTTCAGGTCCACATTCCTCAGTGTGACAGTGAGGTTACGACTCACGGTGGTCAAGGTGGCTGCAGCAGCCCCAGGCATCACGTCCTTCCAACCATGTCGAATATGGAGCTAAGCATCTCTCAGGAACTCTGCGCTCTATCCTTCATCCCCCATCACTCAGCAGATTTCCCTGCAGGCCCTTTGAACTGCAGTGGGTCACATGCCCAGCCTCTAGCTGCAAGGGAGGCTGAGAAAGTGAGTATCTGGCCCTTCACTCTCCATCCTAGGTGCTGTCTCTGCCAGCAGAACGTCAGGGGAGGATAGCTGTGTCCTGCGTGTGTTTTTAGTACGTATATTTAACTCTCATTTCTCTGTGGCTATGTGCTGATCTTCTCTTGCCGCAAAATGTCTTTGTTCAGTACTTTAAAATGAAATTACATACTGAAATACTTTAGAGCAACTCTATGCACACAGATTTATTGGAGAAAATGCAGGTATTATAGAAGGGAAGACCCTCTTGATATGCTTGAGTCCCGTAATTATCGTGAGAGGATTGTTTTCTTCTTCACTAGTTTATTTTAAATTAAAGACTTTCTAGCAGGATTATAGACCCTAATTTCAAAGAAAGCTATTGTTTTTAGGGAAAAAGTGAGGATCCATCAAAGGCTGGCTTTTTAAATGCTCTTTCTTCCCTTGCGCTGTTCCAGTTTGGCTTCCTCTTGTCCCCTGCATTTTATATTCCTAGCTGGGCTCCTGGATTCTGCTTTACGCGTGACAGTCTGGAAGGCTACTGCCTTCTTCTCTTCTTCCCACTTATGAGAGATAAATAGAGATGGGTGGACAGATCATAGGTTCCAGAAAAGATGTGCCTCATTGTGTTGCTCGTGTTTGTCTGTTTGCTTCTCTTTAGCCCAGCTTGGAATTTATAGATGTCAAATTTGGGCAAATTTGCAGGATAGAAGCCAGCTCCTTGGTCTCCCCCCATTCTCAACTTCATATGCTTTTCTTTAAAACCTCTCTGCAGTTAAACCCGAGTAGAAAATGAAGTGCAGCGAGGAGACGTGGTTAAGTGTAATCTGAGGATGGACAGGTTCGTTTGTGAATCTGGTGAGAGGTACAGCTCATGCATGTGGCATGTATGAAATTGCCACAGACTAAGTGTCAGGGGAGCCTACGCTATTTGAGGTGTCAGTGGAAAGAGTCCTTGTGGTCTCTGAAAATCTACGACTCATTTTCAAGTATCTTCTTGAGGAGACTTGGAAAGAGGGGGGAAGCAAGACAGACTAGATTGTGGAAGCAGGAAAACAATTAGGAGGTCAGCACAATCCCAGTTGAAAATATGGGGGTGGCTTAGACCAGGTAGTCAGATTCTGGATATAGACTGATACGACTGGATATAGAGCAAGCTTACTATACCAATGGGTTCCATTTAAGTGTGAAGGAACGAAAGGCATAAAGGGTAGCTCAAGGTTTTTGACCTGAGAAATTAGAATATCCATGTTAAGAAATTAGAATATCCATCGAATTTACTTGATGGAGACTTGTGGACGAACACTTATGCAGCAAAATCAGGAATTCTGCCATAGACACATTAAGGTCGAGGAGCCTGTTAGATGCCTAAATGGAGATGTAAAATAGGCAGTTGCACATAGAAGTCTGGAGGTGAGGGCGAGGTGAGGTCTGGGCTGGAAATGCAAATTTAGAAGTCATTAACATATGGATAGTATTTTCAAACATGAGACTAGATAGTGTCACCCAGGCAGTGGTGTCCATAGGGAAGCCAAAAGATCCAAGGACAGAGGTGGAGTAATCAAACCTTCAGAAGTTGGAGAAATTAGTAGCAGTGAGTACAGAAGACTGAGGAGTGGCCCGAGAGGGTAGTGTCTCAGAAGCCAAGTGCAGTGTTTGGAGAAACAGGGAGTGATCATCTGTGACAAAGCTGCAGATGGATTGAGAAGGATGAGGACTGAAAATTGGCCATTCAATTCAGTATCAGAGAGGTGGTGTCGATAAGAGCTATTTTGGGTGGAGTGGTAGACAAGAGCGTGAGAGTCATTTGTTCAAGAGAAATTTGAAGGTTGTTACTAGAGTTGGTGATTATGAATGACATTTCGAGGGCATTTATTGTGAAGAGGAGCAGAGACATGTTTCGACAGCTGGAAAGTCAACCGTGAGGTTTCTTGTTGTTTATTTGTTTGTTTTTTAAGGACTGGGAGTATTCATCATGTGATATCCAGAGTAGAGATAAAATAGTGTAGTAAGATTCAAAAGTCATTTGAAGATAGCTTCAATAAGATTCGGTGACCTCTTTGCATGTGGAAGGGAATGAAGTAATTGGAGAATATGCCAGTATTTCTAGTTTGAGAAATGTGTGAATAGTACCAGCTTAAAATTAGTAATTTGAGAGAAGAGTTTTTCTGATTTATCCTGAACTTTCATTTCTTTTTTTTTTTTTTTTTTTTGGCGGTACGCGGGCCTCTCACTGTTGTGGAGCAGAGGCTCCGGATGCGCAGGCTCAGCGGCCATGGCTCACGGGCCCGGCCGCTCCGTGGCATGTGGGATCTTCCCGGACCGGGGCACGAACCCGTGTCCCCTGCATCGGCAGGCAGACTCTCAACCACTGCACCACCGGGGAAGCCCCCCAATTATTTTTAATGTGTTAATAATATATGAATACATTGTAAACAGATATGAAGTAGTCTACTCCTGTCCAGCTGTCATTTTTAAGTAATAAGTCATCTGTATGACATCTGCACTGGCAGGATTGTTTGAAGGAAAATAACAAATAGATCTCAGTGGGAATCGAGTAGAATTAGTATTTTCTCCTACATGTATTCTGTGTTTTGTTAAAACTAACTCTTGAGACTAATTATGATCTTAATGGACATTCAGACTTTCAACTGCATGTAAATATTTGAAAAGGGAAGAGAAGGAGAAAAAAAAAAAGAGTCCATCAGGCAATCATGTTTGATATATCAGGGCTATCACTTCATTTTGGGAGGATGCAATTATATGGAAAGCAAATAAGAGAAACGGTGTCAGGAAATGCTAAAAGACATTGAAGTTCCCATGTACAGATATTCATACTTGTTCATAATCATCTCATGTATATGAAAGAAAACCCCTCCTCCAGCAGCCTCACCTGGCTCCTAAGATACATTTTCTTTTTGTGATTCTGTCTGCTTCAAGATACTCTTGCTGTTCATTTTGACAAGATTCCGTTTGTATAAAAAAGTTTAGCCCTTGGGGAAGGGAGGTAAGGAGAAAAGCACAGAGTATGATTTGCTTCGTATGCTACCTACTGCTAAGAATGTCTTGGTCCACAGAAAATAATTACCTTCCCCTTGTCCAATTCAGTAGAAAGGAGACCACATGCTAAAGCAATGTCTAATCTTCTTAAAGGCCAGTGACAGAACAATGGTCGCGGAGTCCTTTTGGTTTCAATTTTGATCTGTTTGCAACATCCAGCACCCTTAATCATGCCTCCTTTCGAAAGTTTCTCCTCCTTAGTTATTCCCAGGCCACTCAGTCTGCAATTTGGGCTCTTCTTCTTCACTTAACTGTGAATTTCATCATTTCCCCAAAGGGCCATGTGCCCTGACCCACTGCCCTTCTCATTTTTTATAGTCTCTCTGGTGACCTTGTCAAACCTCCACTAAGCTGGGCTACGTATCCTGCCCAGATCTCTCTGTGCATCTAAGATTTCTTTATCTATCTACGTCATTAGTATCCAAAACGTAACATTCATTGTTTTGCTCCAGCAACCTGCTTTTCCTAGAAGCCTTCTTTTTGTGAATGTTTTCCAACAACTACCCCATCACCCAAGGAGTTATCTTTGACTCTTCCTTCTTCTCCCACCTAATATGTCACGGCGCTCTTTAGATCCCGTCTTCTCGTCTTCTCGATATCTATCACCACTACCATCCCTCCTTTTCCCATGCTCACTACCACTGCCTTAGTTCTGGCTCTAATCACTAATTTCTTGCCTTACTTTGCCACTAATTGGTCTTTCCAATATTGTCCTCTGATCCATTCCTTATATTACCAGAGGAGTAATCTTTCTAACATGCAAAATGGGATCGTGTTACTCTCTGCTTAAATCCTTCATTTGTTTCCTAGACCATTCAGAAAAAAAAAAAAAAAAAAAAATTAAGAAATGTTGGCTTAGCACACCAGATAGTGAATAATCTGTCTTTCGTCCACAGCTCTGATCTCATTTCCTTCCACCCACCCACACCTTCCCTTTGCTCCAGCCATACCTACTTATAGGCTGCTCCCTGAATATATCATGCCACATTCTGTTAGAGAAATGCTTATCCTCATCCTTCTCTACTTAACTCCAGGTCATATTTAAAATTTCAGCTTGTGTCTTCTGCTCTTGAAAGCTTATAATGGTTAAGAGAGTTGCTCAAGATTGGGCAGTAAATCTAGCAAAGAAAGTAAGCTTGGAAGCAGGTTTCTGATCATTCAGCGAACACATACTGAGCACCTATTACGAAGTTTTAAAATGGAATGACCTGTGCCTCATGCCTTCCATCAACTGACAGTTAAGTGAAGCAGGCAGAGAAAGAAATCAACAAGAGGCATTGCATCCCAGTGGTTAAGAGCATGGTCTTTGGAGGCAGACGACTTAATGTCAAAACTGCCTATAACTCTCCTAGCTGTGTGACCTTGGGGAAGTCACTTCAACTCTCGAATATGGTTTTTTTTTTAATGTTTTTATATGGGAATAAAAATATCTACATGAGAGGACTATTGCAAAGATTAAATTAAATGAGATTATGTAACTGACTCATAGCAAGTGCTCACCTTGTGATGGTGAGAAGGAGGGTGTTGATGATGACATAATGACTGCAGTGCCCAGGATGAAAGTTTCAACAGAATATGCAGGAGGTGCTAATGAAAGTGCAGAGAATGTGCACCCCACTTCTAAGGGCCAAGGAAAGCTTTTATTTACTTAAACCCCTTCATTGATAAAAATGGGGATAATGCAAACTAATAGAGTTGTGAGGATTAAATAAAATAATGTGTGTGAAAGTACCTTCAAAGAACTGGGTGCATTTTGTATCCTTAGTAAATATTCATTAAATATGGGGTTTCCCTATCAATTTTTTCCCTCTCCATGTTATTATACTAGATAACTTGCTAGGATTCCTAATGGTAGTCAATGGTGGTATAAAGGTCATCTGTGGAACATTTATCACTCAAGATTTACTTAGTATCTAGAAACACTTGACCGATATGAAATCAAAAAGTTTTCTACACTCATGATAATTCAACAGGTACATGTCTTACGCATACCGCCACCAAACTTATGAGTTCCTTCATGCAACCAACACCTACCGAGAGACTAAGTACCCAGCACGATGCTGGATATTTGTCAGATGATGAGGTGTCATCACAGAAGACCTGGAATAAGAACCTGTCCACCAGATCTGTCACTGAGAGGAACCCTGTGTGGAAGGTCTTTACACAAACTTGGAGAGAAGTTCCAAGTACACTTACAGTGATGAAGTACGGATAATCTGTGGACTGAATAATAACGTTGCTCCAGAGATCCCGGGAAATACTGTGTAGCGTCACGGAGCCCTGAAGAATTTCTTTTGCACATTGCAAAAGAAAGGGCTGAGGCTGCAGGCCCAAGTCCTTGTACATCAGAGGAATTCAGTAAATGTACCCTGACTTGAGAAAGAAAACCAGTGCTGTTGAGGGCAATCATCCCATCACTCCCCCATCTTTATTACACCTTTAACAACATTATGAATAAGTTCTTGAAATGTTGTGTAGCTCTTGATCACAATTTGGGCATGAGACTTCTTCTGTTTCAGATAGGACCTGTTTAAAACTACAAATTTTGTGACACATGATTTAAATGCAAGCTTGTGTTAATTTACTAATGGAACAATAAATACTTCAACTTATTTAAATACTTCAGTGAAGTCACCATTATATGTCCTGTTCTATGATAAATCTTGATATGAATACTCTCCCCGTTTGTGTCCTCAAGTAGCTCAGAGCCTAGTGAAACAACCATGTTAATAAAAATATTGTGAAATTACACAGTGTTCCCAGTAATAGAGGGCTCACAAGGAACTAAGGAATCCCGAAGTTGGAAGCCACTAACTTGGCTTATAGGGAAAGCTCTCAGATGCCTTCCCATGTCTTTGAGCTTGATCTGAAGAATTAATAGAAATATGCCATGAAAATGTGGGCCATGCAAGCATTGGAAACAAACATCTGAGGATAAAATATTCGAGGCAGAGGGGAGGGAGCAGGTGTACAGACCTAGAGGCAAGAGGGGGCCTTGGTGTTGGAGGAAGAGAGAGGGGCCCAGGAAACCAGGAGGACCTGGGGAGAGCAGTGAGGGAAGTGGTGCTTTGTGGCTCTCCTCTGAGAGGTGGGGAGCCGGTGGAAGGTTCCGAGCTGAGGACACACTTGATCTGAGTTGCTTGATCTGCTTTTGCTCTCTCCTTCCCCAGGGCCACAACTACACAGTGTGTTACTAAGAGGGGTCTCTTAAGGTATACTACAGTGGCACTGGCTGTCTCCACCCGGACTGAGAATATTAGATACTCTTTTACTAAATAGGAAGAAAAAGATCTCCGGACGGCACCCGGCTGCCGCATGAGTGTGGCAGAAATAAAATGGCCTCTCAGAACTTCTCAGGGCAGGAGGTGCTAGGGAACACAGGTGGGACTGCTCTTGAGAGTAAACTCCTTTTTCCTCGAGAATGAATTTCACCAACACCTACAGAAACAGTGAATGAAGAAATGAAACAGTAAAAGAACGGGTAAAGATGAAGTGTGTGCACTGAGCAGGTTTACCAAAAGTTAAATGATTTGCCCACACCTGCACTGAAGGAGCTAAACTAGAAGGAACTAAGTTCCTATTTCCTTCTCAATTATTAGCCATTTCACGTCTTTGCTTTTTGGATCTTCACGCCTTTCAGTCCGGGCATATCTGTGTGGTGGTTCTGTCATTGGACTCGAGCAGTGAATACTAAACACTAATCCTAGAAATCGCTGACATTGATAAATCCCTACTAAGCCACCAGTTTCACTGAAAACGATCCTTTCTTTGCTTCTAAGATGGTGAAAGGGGAAATATTTCCCGATGAGAGACTTAACCATGATGGAAGAGTGGCAGAAGGTAGTTTAATAGTGGGAAAGGCCTGGCTCAGAAACCAGCATCCCTCTAAGACGCTCTGCCTTGAGTTTACTGTGGTGCTAAAGTAAGAAATGCCCTTATATTTATGTCTGAGGAATCTTAAATCATTTTAGCAAAACCCATTACAGTGGACCTCCCTCTTGTGTTCTGACTCTGTCTAGTACACGGGGCCTCAAAATGTTTGCTCTTGTGTTACGATGTTTTGGATATGCCTGAAAGCAGGGGATACATTTAAACACTGAAGTTGGATTGAATTTTCAATACAGGGGATTGTCTCCTCAATTATGTATAATATAATGAAGTGCACTCTTGGTGTAATTAAAGTTCCTTAATTCACAGATATATGTCACTTTTCACATCATTGAACACTCAAGTGCCTCTAAATGAACTAAAACCAGAAGGTCGTGATTTTCTTTACAACCGTATTTTTCATTGGCCTTTATGGGAAAACTAGTCTGACAAGGTATTTGAAGGACTCCTGCAAATGTTAAAACCTGCCTATTGTTGATAAAGGAATTTCAGGAATCATACAAGGCATATCATGGGGCTGCAAAAAAGGAAAACCAGTGTATTAAATCAATGCTTAATATAAATTACCTGCTAATTCAGTTCATAAAACTCTCCACCTTCATATTAGGAGATAACATTTTTAATCATCAAAAAGTGAATTAGATAAGCAAAGTTTTAATCCTTCATCAGTCACATAAAACATTGGCATATTCATTTTACTATCAAAATGTATGATTCGGGCTTCCCTGGTGGCGCAGTGGCTGAGAGTCCGCCTGCCGATGCAGGGGACGTGGGTTCGTGCCCCGGTCTGGGAGGATCCCATATGCCGCGGAGCGGCTGGGCCCGTGAGCCATGGCCGCTGGGCCTGCGCGTCTGGAGCCTGTGCTCCGCAACGCGAGAGGCCACAGCAGTGAGAGGCCTGCGTACCGCAAAAAAAAAAATGTATGATTCAACATCACAATTAAATGTTTGTTTTTAGTTATATGGTTTATAAATCAGTTTTGTTTGCCCTTTTAATTAATGATTGATTGTTCTTATATCAACATGATTGATTTCAAAACCACTGTGAATAATACAGTAGTTTCATGACAAAAATGAAGGTGAAGTATGAAAATAAGGAAAAGTAATTTATCCCAAACAGATGATTATACTTTTAAGCAGAGTGATCCTCAAAAAGTGACCACTGTGAGGTCTGATAAAGACCTGGATCACCAAAGTCCCAGTGGATTCTTATCCAACTCTAAATTTTGTCATAATATGGAAAAACTCTCTTGACAGGGTTCTCAACTGACAAAAGAATAGTGTTATTATCACCTTCCACTGAGTTCTTTTGGTATAGGAGTGTAGAAACGATCTTGGAAGTACACATTTTTCTAGAAAAGCTTTTTTGAGAGTTCTTAAAAGCATGGCTTTATTGATTCAAGATATACCTAATGACAAGGACCTTCTGTATAGCACAGGGAACTATACTCAATATCTTGTAATAACCTATAATGGAAAAGAATCTGAAAAAGAATATATATATATGACACTGAATCACTTTGCTGTACACCTGAAACATTGTAAATCAATTATACTTCAATTAAAAAAAGATAACCAAACCCCTACTATATCTAGATGTTGACAGATGCTAGGGGCATGGAGGTAAATATAAGCTGCCCTCAGTGAGCTCACAGTCTATTGACAAAAACTCATAAAGAACTTCAAGAAGGAGCTTAAGATGCCTTGAGTTGAGTCTTTACGGACATATAGGGGAAGGGTCAAGAAAGGAAGGGCATTCTGGGTATAGAGAACAAGGCATTGGGTTTTTTACCTGGGAAAGCCTTTCCAGACCATTGGGTCTGTGTTGTCTAATTCACAGATGATGAAATTGAGGATCAAAGAGAGGCAAAGTGCTTTGCTACGCTTCCTTCCTCTCCTTTCCCCTGGACAACTCCTATTCATTCTTTTGACCTCAGTTTAAATCTCACTTTGCTACTGGAAACATTCCAGAATACCTTTAAGCGAAGTAGCTGCCTCTGCTCTGGCCCTGTAGCCTTTTATCCTTCCCTGTAACTGACTTTGGTATGTCAGTCTTTCTGCCACTGAAAGTTCTGTGAAGGCAGAAATATTGCTCACTGTGGTCACTCTAGGGCTTAACAGATATTTGCTTAATAAATTAATTTATTAAAATTACATACCATCTCATTAATTTCAACCTTCATCCTGAAGATTCCTTGAATGCTCTTTTGCAGTTTATTATTGAAATGAACTATCTGGGAAAGTTGAATTTAGTCACCACCAGGCATGGCTGTGCTTTTAAATATACCATAGATATCATCATAACTTACTTAAGTGGTGGGAATAATGTGTATCATTTACATGTGATTCTGTGTAAAGGCAATTTTCATTAGCTAAATGTTAAATTTAATATTGAAGTCAAAATCTAATGGTTAAGAAAGACTTGTTTTATGATAGACTATGCAGGTCCCTTTCTATCTCCAATGTGTACATTGCAAACTGAATTTTAATTGTTATGAATCATTCCTCTTACAATAATCCATGTGTATTTCACCATGTGGGTGGCAAAAAGAAGTAAGAGCATAAAGAAAATAAATGTAGGATTCCTGGAGTTATATAAACTGGAAAACTTGTCTAGGACCATTTGGGGACTCATTTCTATATGAATTAAATAATGTTTCTGAAAGATAAGCTTTAGGTAATAAATAAAAACTTGTATTGAAAATAAAAGCAACCAGTAGTTTTCAAAAAAATTTCCTATCATATAAATGCAATGCCATTAATAGACAAATAAAATCCGAGTTATAGTCTTATCTGACTATGGGACTACAATAATTTTATTTTAGTAAAATAGATAAGCTTATCTCCTCTTCTTGCCCCTGAAAGATGAATATTCCCTGATACTCTATCGTTAATCCTTCTTGATGGGGCCTTTCTTTATTTCTGTTGGAATGATTATCAAAAACTTTTATTTTTATTTTCCCTGGTTGCCTCCCTGATACCTCAAACATAAGTTCAAAACCAAATTAAAATGTTTAATACTTTTTTTGTGAACCAAGTATTCGCCCTTTCCAAAAGAGTTTCTCCTGTTGACATCTCTACTTCTGTAAATGGAATAATCATTCTCGTAGTTACCAAACTTTGAGTTAATTCTAGAACATCCTCTTCTCCTTTCCTTACCTCACAGTGTTATCGAGCTTTGTGGATTCTTCTCCTGAAATGTCCCTTGACCTGTCCCTTCCATTAATGCCTCTGCCGTTATTTAAAGACCCTTCCTACCAGCATCCTGGGCTGTTGTTCAAACCTCTCACCGGTTTCCTTCCCATCCTGAACAGAAGTGCCAGATTCAACCTCTGAAAGCCAAGTTCTGATCCGGTCACTTTTATGCTGCAACCGCCATCTGCTTCTCCTTACATGATGGACGGACTACGGTCTAAACCGCATCTTCGGGACTTTCACAAACTGATCACAGATCTACTTTACAGCATCATCTGTCACCCTCTGCTCATGTGGAGCTTAAACACCAGCCAAACTAGCTTATCCGCTATTTTCAGACACACCATGACCCTGGCTCCCTGCGCTTGCGGAGTTAGCCCGTTCTCCTCTCGGGCCTACCAGAATCCTACTCAACGTTGTTTCCTCTGAGATGTTTTTCTTCGATGCCCCTCCCCCCCACCATGATAATTACTATTAAATATCAAATGCCTGCGACACTGAGAAGGTGTTTTACAGAAATCATTTTACTTCTCACAATAATACTGTAATATAGTTACGATTTTGCTAATTTCACAGTTTACTTAGTGAATTGGGAAACATTTGCTGGGTGCCTAGTATAGGGTATTCACCGTGTTAGTTACTGGGAATGAAAAACCCTTGCTTTCTTTTTTTAAAATCTTTATTGGAGTAGAGTTGATTTACAATGTTGTGTTACTTTCAAGTGTACGGCAAAGTGAATCAGTTATACATATACATATATCCACTCTTTTTTAGATTCTTTTCCCATATAGGCCATTACAGAGTATTGAGTAGAGTTCCCTGTGCTATACAGTAGTAGGTCCTTATTAGTTATTGCAATCATGGTATTTGCTCTGAACTAAAACTTAGAGGCATTGAATGGCTTGGCCAAAAGCAGGAAGTGACAGAGCTCAGCATTTCGCTGTTTGTTTGACCTACTCTACACCTGATTCGCATACATTTTAAGATGTATGTGTGAGGTAGGGAGGGGGGTGGGGCTGAGGGGTAGCTGGGCTGCTCAGGGGAGTTAAAAAAGCTTCCCAGATGTTCTGACAGCTCATTCTCCTGGTTGAAATCACTATGTTAAACTATATGTAACAAAGCTCCCATCTTGCTCTCGATCCAGTTGGCTTATATATTCAGCACACAATGCCCTGATTATGTTTTTTTTTGCTTATTTAAGGAGTAAGGAAAGTCACACTGATTGACTGAATACCAGTATTTTGCTATAGACATTTTATATATGTTACCTTCCCATTCACATCACAGTCACTCATTTTAATCCTGATCTGACACTTAAAGAGCCAGAGACCCAGCTGGTGAGGGGCAGAGGTGGAACCTGAACCCAGTCTGTGTGTTCCCAGAGTCCTTCTCTCTCCACTATACCATGCAGCTTCTGCCTGTGTATTAGAATGTAGACTCCTTAAAGAGAGAGGCCCTATTTTTCCTCTTATCCCCTACAGCACTTAGCACAATGCCTTACACAGAATGTGCTCTCTACATACATTTGTCTAAGGAATGAAGAACCAAAGCAGACCAGGAAACATTTCTTTGTTCAGGGAAATCAAATGAACATCAGTGTAGAAAGCCCTTGAAGAATAAATAAGCCATTGGAAATTATAATGTCAGACACATTATTACATTTCACAGTTTTTCACAATTTTGCACATTCCTACTGATCCATGAAATAATTTAATTACATAGATTATTGCATTATGATATAGTTTGGTATTGCCATTTTCCCCAGCATGTTGCTGGATGGAGATAAATTCTTTCTCAGAAAGAAAATATATTACAGAAGAGTCTAAATAAAGATGAAAGGACTTAATTCAACTCTTCCATCCCCAGGATAGTACAAGCTAGTTCCCTCCAGCATTTTTTAATGATTTTTTTTTTCCAGGCCAGTATTCCAAGTGAAGGAGCTTCGATCATTTCTCAAGGAACACTATGGAGAAATTGAGATATTTTAATGGAAAACTGTTGTGGCTAATTTTTTTTTTTTTTTTTTTTTTTTTTGGAGGGAGAGAACATATTCTGACAGTTATCCTCATTGGAACTCTCAAGGAAATCAGAACCTTAAAAATGCCTTTCTAATATATTTTATATTCACTTTTTTGTAAATATAAATAGTATAATTATTTTTTTCCTATTTTTTCTAAGTAATTCTTTATATTTATTGAAGTTTGGTCTTTTTAGATACATAGAGTTGTTATATCCCTTTCTATAAAATAGCCTGTTTTGTGTAGTTTTTTTTATATTTTAAAGCATTTTCGTATTTAATTTTACCTTTATTTGAAGTTCATAGGGCTGCTTGTCAGACTTTCTGGTTTCAATTCATAGAAACATGATCAGGGTACTTCAGCTAACGGGGGTTTTGGGAATGTATAGGGAAATGAAAAAGGAACCATTTTAATAATCTTGTAATAGAAGTCAGGGAACTTAGATTTCAAAATTTACATAGTTGATTTAATGCACTTATGATGGTACATTAAAAGCAGGATTTTTTTTCCTCCCTGGTAGTTGTGATGGGGGTTAGACATCTATTTATGTTTGTCCCAGTGGCTCTCTGCCTGTGGATTTACTCTCTTCTCTACTTTGAACTTCGTGTTTCCTGCTGACTCTTGGTTTCTACCAATTCATGGGTTTCGTTCACTGGCTTCTCTCTGTGTTTCTTTTGACTTCAGTTGGTCGTGTTACCTGTGCGTTTCTCAGTGTCCATGAATGATGGACCAGCCTATTTGTGTTGATGCCACATGAGATGTGAATCTCTAATACAGACACCCAAGGGTAGGTAAATGGTTTCCAGCTCCTTGTGCAGGAGAGGGCTGTGGGTGTACTCAGGGTCCTCACTCAGAGTACTGCACTCTCCTCCCCCGGTAGAGTTTGGTATTATTTGGATATGACAAATGTGGAAATGAAATCTCAGAAAATTTGCACGGTTTGTTTATATCCACGCAGCTACTGGAGGCAAGCGCAGGAATAGAGCACAGTTTTCCT
This sequence comes from Tursiops truncatus, assembly GCF_011762595.2. Taxonomy (NCBI): domain Eukaryota; kingdom Metazoa; phylum Chordata; class Mammalia; order Artiodactyla; family Delphinidae; genus Tursiops; species Tursiops truncatus. Next base: position 10,141,732 of record NC_047050.1, on the reverse strand, counting down.
GAATCATATCCAATGGCCATATAACTAACTCACTGAGCAAAGCTATCTTATGCAAATTTAGCTTGGCTTAACTTAATATTATAGGTGCCTCTAATAAGCTATTTATCTTTATGAGCTACGGTTTCTTTATTTGTAGAGTAGGAGCTTCCTAGGGTTGTTGTGAGATTAAATGAGATGATATATAGTATAAGGCTGTTAGCACAGTGCTAAGGGGCTAATGATTTATAACTATTGTTATTAGGCTCTATAGCATCTGAAATATTTGAGTGTTTGCATCTTACTGTTTACTTTTTTTTGCCAAAATTGTCCACTGCTCTCTTTATTTTTTCAATTATTTTTCTTTGTAAAAATGTTCTCCCATTTCTAAAACTTTCGGATTATTTAGCAGTGATAATAATGATGATGAAGTTGAGGATGATGATAATAATAGCTAAGATTCACTGAATGGTAATCTGCTAAGCATTTATATTATGTCACTGAATTTTTATAACATCCCTTTAAGGTCTATACTTTTAATACTCTCATTGACAGATGAGGAAGGAAGCTCAAGGAAGCTTCCGAGGCTCAGGAAGTTTAAGTTACAAAGCATTGCACGACACACGTCTGTCTGACTTCAGATCCATAGGTTTTAACCAGGGCACTTGCTGAGACTTTTATAACATCGCTTTATCCTTTTTGATAACGGGATTTGTTCTTCAGGGGTCACAGGGCCCATAATCATCCAATCAGTGTATATCATCACCACAGCTACAGTGATTATCCCAAGACGTGTCTCACTGACCTGTGCCTGGCCAGTTGATCATTCTCTTGTTTTATTTGTTTTTGTTTGTTTGTTTTAACACAGACTTAATTTCTCTGGATACAAAGCTTTAAACATATTGAACCCAAAAGATGTAAATGGCTATGTTTACAGTATTGAGGGTAGACCAGTCTGAGAATGAACTGACAGTAGAAGTAGAGCAGAGTGAGGAAACAGTCCTAACTGTTTCACATACTTGGCTTGTGTTGTTCCTAAGTGACTGTGCCCCCCACTTTTAATTACTTTGGGTAGAATTAACGTTAGACACGGCATTCAGCACTTTTAAAATTTATTTATTTTTTTAATTTTTTAAAATTTTTGGCTGCGTTGGGTCTTCGTCGTTGCGGGCGGGCTTTCTCTAGTTGTGGCAAGCGGGGGCTACTCTTCGCTGTGGTGCACGGGCTTCTCATTGCGGTGGCTTCTCTTGTTGCGGAGCACGGGCTCTAGGCACAGGGCTTCACTAGTTGTGGCGCACGGGCTTAGTCGCTCCGCGGTGTGTGGGGTAGCTCTTCCCGGACCAGGGCTCGAACCCATGTCCCCTGCATTGGCAGGTGGATTCCTAACCACTACACCACCAGGGAAGTCCAGCACTTTTTAAAAGCTACTTCAGCTTACTAACAGAGCATTTTGTCTAATAAAATATTATGCCTCCTAAAATAAAAAAGAATACAAGACTATACAACTTATAAAATGAGAAAAATAATTACAATAAAAAAGGAACAGGCAAAAGACATTAAAATTAGAGATATAGAAAAGATTAATGGAAAAATTTTAAACTGCACGGTAGAAAATGATTATTGAATAATGGTGAATTTGAGGAATTAAAACTTTATGATTTTATAAGTGAATGTGATTAGTTCCATAGCAAGGTTATGTGTTCATTTCATGGTGATCATGCTGAGGGGAAACTTTAAACCATATTTCATTCATTCACTAATTCATTTATTTATATTTATTTATGTTCATTTCCTTATTCGTTTACCAGCTACTATTTATATGTCATGCTATTTTGTCTTCTCAACTAACTAGAATATAAAAACAAACGTGACATAATCCCTGTCCTCTTGGAACTCACAATCTAGAGATGGAAACATAACTATGTAACTCCCTAGTCCTATAGAAGAGACAGTACAGTGGCAGCAACAAGGACTAAGTGATTCTATTGAAAATTAAAACACCATGTCAAGGAAAACTTTTGTGTGCATGACATGAAAAATAGAAACCATAATGCACCTCCCTCCCACACCCCTTTCCATCCCACCCATCTAGATCATCAGAGAGCACTGAGCTGAGGTCCAAGAGGGAGGGGATATATGTATACGTATAGCTGATTCACTTCATTGTACAGCAGAAACTAACACAACATTGTAAAGCAACTATACTCCAATTAAAAATGTATACATATAAAAAAACATAATGCAAAGAGGATTAATAAATTTGACTCTATAAAAATAAACAAAACTTCAAAAGCAAATAACATTCCAAAAATTGTTTGCCACACAAAAAACTAGTACACGTAATATACAAGGAACTCTCACCCACTGATGAGAAACTAACAATGAAATGGGCAAAAGGTCTAAATAAGGCTGTCCAAAGAAAAGGAATAAACACACAAAAAAGCATAATGCTATACATAATAGAAAAACACAAATTAAGACGATAATAATTTTAAATATTAGATGGTCCAAGATTAAAAGATTGATAATACTCATTCTCTCTCGGTGAAATATGAATGTGAAACAGCAAGTTTCATATACACTTGGGCCATTAGTTCAAGCTTTTGGGGAAAAAAATCAAACTTAGAGATGTAACCCAATAAATATTTTATATTTGTCTCAGCATATATTTGAATTCAAAGGTGATAGTCCGAATGCCATGTGTAATAGTATGATATTGGAACCAATATAAATATCCATTAGCAGAGAATTAATTGTGTAAAAATAGTATACTCACACTCGTGTATACATGGGAATGTTTGCATGAACATAAAATATGTACCAAAATATTGTTAGTAGGCATTTCTAAGAAGTGATTAGTGATACAGGAAGAATGGAAAAATCTTAAATTCTAAACCTAGATACAGCTGCATATTTTGTCCATTACAAAAAATGAGTCTGATTTAATCATCCACTGAAAATACCATAAAAAGAAGAATACTTTAAATAAAAAATATTCAGAAGAGGAGGCAAAATGTGATTTTCTGTGAAGACGGTGTCACATTAGCTTTCGTCCAGCAAAAAACAATTAAGTGAAAAGTGGAGTTGATCTCGTAAAGTGAACAAGAAGTTGGTTCAAAGATATGAGCGGAGAGATTGTGTAGGGAGTGAGGGAGTGGTAGTTGCCGAGAACTAAAGGGTTCTCTGCATTCTGACACAAGCTTTAAAATTCATGGCCATTTCTCATACCTTAAAGAGCATTTGGTAGGCTGTAGAAGGGAAAAGGGGGTATGGGAGGCAGTCTCAATAGGTTTTGCATTAGCTCATTAAATACTAAAATACCCTTTCTATTTTACATAATTTAACATGGCAAACTATAAAAAAGGTGAAATCGGCAACCCCTAGGCATGCGTTTTAAAACATCCTCATTTAGATGCTAATTTTGATTCTAAGTGTATGACTGGCTTAAAAAAAAGCCATTAACCACGGGCCAGATTACTTAAAAGGGATTATTAGGCAAATATGTGAGGGTGTTCTGATACCAAGTGGCCCCTTTTACGACCGATTCCACTACCTTAAGTAAAAAGGGATGAAAGTATTTGTTTTAAAATAAAAGAGAAAAACCATACAATAGATTTGAAAAAAAGAGAAAAGGAGATGATAATCGTCCACACGTAAATCACGCAGCTAAACAATAAGGTTACCTTTTCCCTAGTGCTAGAGGAGCGTGAGTTACTGTAACGTCTATAGCACTTAGAAGTACAAGGCACGGGTTGGCTGGATGTAATGGTGAAATGAGCTAATAAAAATCTGTTTAATAACAATTTAATACCCTTCCTTTTGTGTTAATAAAATCCACCATGACAGAAAACATGAAACAAGGCAAATAGCAGACAAGAGGGAGAGTATGTTATCTCCAGCTGAGACTATGACTGGCAAAAATGATGCTCTAAAGATATTAAGATGAAACCTGTCGGACAAAACAGATATACATAAACGTATCATAGCGCCTAAAAAAAACGAGTGATAGAGGATGCACAGGTGGTTCTGTAAGGACATCACGGCCAAGGAATGCCGAACTGGCCTTGAAGATGGGGAGCCACCAAACTCATACAAATTTCTCAGTAAAAGAAGAACAAAAGAAGTTTGACTGGCAGAGTTAAAACATGCAAACCTACAGAAACAGTTCCATTTCACCTTTGAGCTTACTGGACAATTAGTCTTTCTCATTTCATAATTGACTTTCCTGCTTTCAGTCACTTACAGATCAAAATTCTTCACCAAGAGGCTGCCAGCTTAATTTTCTTAAATGGCTTCTTCTTCTGTTATTGCTAATTGCTTAATAGTTTTATGCATTTGCAAGAATATAAACAGTAAAGGAACAGGAGTTGTTTCTTACTCATTTTCTCCTGTACCTTGTAGAGGATCTTGCCTGTTACAGCTTAATAAATTCTTGTTGGGTGCTTGGTTGGATGGACAGTTTTACATTCTTCCTCATTGTTTAGTGAATTTTAAAATAATACTTACTCTGACCCCCAATGTCCCTTATATCCTTCCAACGTTCTTTTCTATTACTTCAGACTAAACATTATTCTCCAGCCAAAGTAGATGACTCAGTGTTTCCGAAATTTGCCCCTCCTGTCCCTATTCATCTGTGTGCCTTGGCCCATGCTGTGAACTCCATCTGGAATACCATTTCTACTCCTCTGTATATCTGCCTCTCCAAATCCTACCTGCTTTCAAGTTCCATCATAAACATCAGCTTCTCCATTAAACCATCATCTTGACGGAGTGTGATCTCTTTTTTTTCAACTTTCATGTTGCCTGTAATATTCTCTTAATATTATCCCTCCTTAATTAAACTCTGAGGCTGTTTCCTTTTCTCTCCTTCTTCTGATTGGTATTATTTCTCTTTAAAAATATTTTTGTTTTATTTTTGCTATTTGATCCTAAGCTCCTTAAGGACAGGAAGTGGAATATTATTTATCTTGCTATTTCTTCAATATGATTTTCATACTGCAGATTTCAACTCATTAGTGAGTTTTGAAATTAATTTAGTGGCTTTATCATCGTTTTTATTAAACAAATTATAATAATAAATGATTGATTCGAAGAGGATAGAAGGTATCAGGAGGTATCACACATATTAAGATTAAATGTTGTTTCATAAAATTTTAAGTCATATAAATACATTTGTAAGTGTATACTGTGTCATATTATAAAATATGTTCCTTATTGCAATCAAAATTTCCAAAATCACTGCCATACAGCATTTAGCTCAGTTAATTGTGTGCAATAGGCTATCATGAATATTTTTAAAGGAAAGAATGGATTTTCGTGAATTTCCTCTTTCGCTTTAAAACACCTGTATGCTCCATCAGTTACTTCTGTAGGTACACTTTAGTGTCCAAGTAACACTGACAACCCTTGCTTCAGTTCAGGAATGATGGAACACTTAATATTGATGCCGTTTAAGAACAGGAGAGGAAAATTTCTGCTAAAATGGAAAGTAAGGTTACTTGTAAGAGACACTTTATAATGCTTAGATTTTGAGGTTTTCCTACTTGAATAGTGTGGTCCATTGCTATTCATTGCTAATGCTTTTTTGTTTCTTAATTCTAGTCTCATGAAAAGGCTCTGAATAAATGTAGATTTCAATTAAAAGAGTCTAGACTGTTATTTATAATTAACCATCCTAATAGTGTGAGATTGTTTACTAGCCAAATGAAATAGAAATGGTGGTTTTTACAATCAATGCGGGTTTGCAGCTTGTTGGAGCACGTTTGACTTTCTGTTATACCAACACAGCTGGAGACAGATGGTGGAAGTGGTTCTGAGCAGCCCGCCCATGAATAATGGGAGGCCAGGGGCGCCCAGCCCTGCGGGAGAGCTCTGGCTCTGCCATTTTTAGGAGAGACTCGGAAATACCTCTTTGGTTTAAAGTATTGTTACCTCTGAACAGGTTAGAGACCCCCTGCTAAAGAGCAGGAAACAGTGAGGGAGCAATGCCGTTTGAAATTAAAGTGATTACTTCACACACAAACACCCACACCCTTCCCCCAGCCCTCCTGGAAGGCTGGTGGAGGGGAGGAAAAAATTTCCCTCAACTCTCTTAGGGTCCCTGGCTGGGCCTGAAAATTAAACTGATGAAGACAGATTAACAGGAGGAGAGCAGACAAATTTATTTAATGTCAGTTTTACATGACATGGGCTCCTTCATCAGGAGATGAAGACTCAGAGAAACGGTTAAGCCTGAGTATTTCCGTAGGAGGAGTGAAAAGTCTTGGAAAAACATGGCTGCACACGCGCTGTGGAATCTGCCTTCCCTTTCCGGTCAGGCTCACCGGAAGCCCTAAGGCTCTTTTTACCTCAGTGGGGATCATACTCTTCTGTCCCTGTCATTACTGTTGCCCCATCTCCAATACCACATAATGATGTTAATAGGACAAGGATGACAATCTTAGGGTTTAAGGTGGATAAACTTCTCCAAGTTGATAAGAAGTTTTCAAATTTTACTTGTGATAGAGTTGGCAACCTTGCAAATACATTCATGGTGTTACGCCCGCTGTGGCATTCCTCACCTCTGTCTTGTACACCTTCCCCTCTCCTGTTCCCATTTATCACTGTTTTTCTCACTTCCTCTCAACAGTTCCTGCTCATTCAATACAATGGGATTGGCAGGATACTGGTTTGACACTTTGCTCGACAACCCTGGCTATCTTAGCCAGACCATTGTCATAGGCAACAGCACCCTTCCTCTCCCAGGCCTCCTGGAAGGCTGGTGTAGGAAGGAAAAAGTTTTCCTCCACCCTTTTAGGGTCCCTGGCTGGGCCTGAAAATTAAACTGACAAAGGCAGATTAATAAGAGAAAAGCACACAAATTTATTTAACACAAGTTTTCTATGACATGAGAGCCTTCATCAGGAAGTCAAGATTCAAAGAAATAGTTAAGCTGAGAGTGTTGTATTAGGTTTGATAAAGAGTAAAACGTTATGGAAAAACATGATAGGACAAAAGGGCACAAGCTACGGGTAGTAAACTGGGGGGAAATGAGTGAAGTCAGTTCATTCTGATTCCTCTCAACATCTCTCTGTCTTCAGAGATAAGGACGCTCCTTTCTTTCAGGTACAGGGAAGCACCTCTCGCATGAGGGTCTTAACACCTGCTTCAAGGGAGAAGCGGGGATTCAGAGAGTCCTTCTTTCTTTTATTTTTATTTTTTATTTTTGTCTGCCCTGGGTCTTCATTGCTGTGGGCAGGGTTTCTCTAGCTGCGGCGAGCGGGGGCTACTCTTCATTGCGGTGCGCGGGCTTCTCATTGTGGTGGCTTCTCTTGGTGTGTAGCACAGGCTCTAGGCACATGGGCTTCAGTAGTTGCAGCACACGGGCTCAGTAGTTGTGGTTCGTGGGCTCAGTTGCTCTGCGGCATGTGGGATCTTCCCGGACCAGGGCTCGAACTCGTGTCCCCCGCATTGGCGGGCGGATTCTTAACCACTGCACCACCAGGGAAGTCCCCAGAAAGTCCTTCTTGCACCTGCCACTTCTTGCATTCCTTCAACTTAATCAGTATGCCAAGGTGTCATTGTTTTAGGGAAGCATGTTCTGAATCCCATCACTGACATGACAACCAGATAAGACTGTGCTGGCCTTTAAGAAATTTTAAAGAGGTGTAAATTATTTAGCTTGAAGGTTATTGTTTATATTAATTAGAGGCTTGGGGTCAATAAGAACGATCATTCAGTAGGTAGTATTCTATCCTCCAGACACAAGAGAGCAAAAATAATTTTGTGAAAACGATGGCTGTCCTGTAGTCCTACTCTGAAGTATTTGGTTGGGATGATTGTAGATTGTGCTTTGACATCAAATGTCAGCACGTGGCCTAGTGCCAGTTTTGAACCTAGAGCTTTGTTGTCCAATACGGTAGTCACTAGTCATATGTGGCAATTTTAATCCTAATTTAAATGAATGGAGATAAAATACATTCCTTAATTGAACTAGTCTTGTCAGGTGACTAGTTGGACATGATATCCATCTGCCCTTGGTGTCTACCCTATTGACCAGTGCAGGTGTAGAATGTTTCCATCATTACAGAAAGCTTTATGGATAGCACCGTTCTAGAGACTTCCATCCTTTGTCCCACACTACAGGGTTCCAGAATAGTATATAGAATCCCAGTGGCCATTTTGAAGAGTCGTATGCTAGCTGGAGCTCTGTTCTATTCCACTGTCCACTTAACATCGACATAGTCCCCCTGCAACACACACATACTTTTCTTAGGAATAAGAAGTATCCAAAGGCACTCTGTTGAGATTATGAGTAGGTGGGGTAGAAATGGATACTTTTTTCTTGCAAATATTTGTTGAGTATTTACAATACCGTATAATATGCTAGATATTGCAGATAGGACAGCTGTGGAGACAGACATGATCCCCACCCTCATGGTGCTAACACTGTAATAAGGGACACAAATAAAACGAAATACACACATCTCTAGGTGATAGAATTCCACTGAAGAATAAAAGGGAAAAGTCTGGGAGCACTGAAGACGAACCAAGTCATTTCAATTAGTCCACTGATCTCGTAATTCACTAGTTTTGGAAGTGTCTGGTATTAATCTTTTTAGATCAAACTGAAGACAATCCTCACAAACTAAACACATTGAAGCCTTTTATCAGAGAAAAGACAAAGTAAGAAAGAGTAGATGAAGCTGAGGAAGAGAGCAAGACGGATGCCCATTTTAAATAGACCCTCGGAATGGACCTTGGAAAAGACTTTCAAGAATTTAACCCATATCAGAAACATGTGGTCCATGTTTTCATTCATTTTCTTGTTCATTTATGTATTTAGAATTTTCTGTTTGGTAATGTGCTAAAAATCCTGAGACTAAAAGCACTTCAGGATCGACTTGATTTCAGCCTATAGCCATGATGTAACCAAAAGTGGGCTTCGGCTGCTCAAAAGCCACTAAAGAGACGAGGTTGATGGAAAGGAGAGTTTGCTTTAATTTGGATGCCGGCAACCAGGGGAAGGGCGGACTCCTGTCCAAAGGCTGACTCGCCCCACTGGCAACCAGGAGGCAAGAGGTTTCACAGATGAAAGGAGGGGGCTCCATGCAGAAACAGCACAGGCAGCTCTGACAGTCATCTTGAAACTGGTCCTGCGGTGGTCTGACCGGCGTCATCTTGATTGTTTTAAGTATAGTTAATCTTCATTTCCAGGATCGGTTTGTTCCCATTTCCTTGAGGCCAATTCTCGGAATTGTAGCAGCTCATGTCATGGCTACAGTCTGCTCATCATGTAGTTAACTTCTCCCACCTGATGGGGGTTTCAGTACCTATAAGACAGCTCACGGGACACGGCTCAGAATATTATCTATAGCCCTTGAGGAGCAACTGAAGGTCCTTGGCTTTGCTTCATGACTAAACTGTTATTATTTTGTCCTGTGTGACTGCTTTTCTTTGCTTCTGCATTTTCTTACTTCTCTGATTAATCTTATTCTTTGGCTAAGTTTTTCCACAGACAAAAGGCAGACTGAGGACACGGGGGGCGTAGACCACAGGGCCATGCTCTGTTTCAATGAGAGAGCTGGAATACCCTGGAGCTGGATCCAAAATTTGAATGCCCCTTCCACATAGTTAAATTAGAGAGATGGATAATCCCTGTTCGGTTATACTTTTTTACTTTTTTTTTTTTTTTTTTGCAGTACATGGGCCTCTCACTGTTGTGGCCTCTCCCGTTGCGGAGCACAGGCTCCGGACGCGCAGGCTCAGCGGCCATGGCTCACGGGCCTAGCCGCTCCGTGGCATGTGGGACCTTCCCGGACCGGGGCACGAACCCGTGTCTCCTGAATCAGCAGGCGGACTCTCAACCACTGTGCCACCAGGGAAGCCCCTGTTATACTTTTATGATGCCCACTTAAAAGCCAGAAACCTTGAAGGAAGGCTTGTATCCTGCCTTTGCCTGGTTCAGGTAGTTTGATTAACACAGACACTTGCTTGATCCTGAGGGTGGGATGAGGGGATAGATTTGGGAGAACATGGTGACTATCTCTAGGACTTTGTCTAAATGGGCATTTAGATTGTTAGATTGCTACATTTTTTTTCTGGTAAGCCAGAGGTAAATTGCCCATTTGTGGTCAGATGCAGTCTGGTGTCAATGTTCCCTCTTCCTAGACAGCTCTTCCAATAACTTCTAAATACATGTCTTCCTGAACGTTGGTGTTTCTATCTTTGTTGCTAAAAAATGCCTCTGCCCAGTTATCACATGCTTTGCTGGTTTTCAGTGTTTCTAATCCTGTTGTATTCCTGGCCTCTTTTACAAAATTAATACATTTCATTGATTTTTGTGACTGGAACACAAAGCACACGTTGATTTCAACCATCCTTGGACCGCACTTTAAGTCACAAGGCTCTGAAGACTTTTCTCAATCACATTTTGTTGTTCGCTTGTATAGGTATTTGATGCTCAACCCATAAGCCCTACTAGGGCAGGAATTCAGTTTGTTTGGTTCATTGAAGTTTCCCCATCACCAAGCATATGACCAGTTGACTGGCACATAATTTGCCACCTTCCACCCCCCCAACACATACACAACTGTTGAAAGGATGAACATGGGTGAGTCAATCAGCATGTATCATGACCTTTCCTCTTATAGCTTTTCAGAATTTTAGTAGGAGTCGTTGGAATGGCACTGTAGTGTATATTGCATATGGTATAGGTTGCATTCCTCTGTCCCGGGTATACTTTGAAAGAAGTCATTTTGTATTTATTTTCTCTTCTCTCAAAAGATAGGGATAAGGCTGGTGACAGTTTCTGAACAGTTTCCAGAAACTATGGACAGTTTCCACAGTTCTATGGATTTAGCAAGTTCTTAACTTCTCTGTTCCTCAGTTTTCTTATTTGCAATGTGAGAATGATGATGGTAACTACCTTACAGACTTTGTAAAATACAGTTGTGCCTGTGAATGCTCAGTTAATTTTAGTTGTTATTCTCTTACTTCCCCAAGATCGTGAGCCTGTTGCCAAACATAATAAATGCTTAACATTTAAATGAACAAATGAATGAGTGCATGGTGAACACTTTCCTCTGTGTAGAACAGGATTCTGTGAAAATTTTTTTCTCCTGCTGCTAGAATAGAAATGTATGGAGAAAAGGTACACATCATCCAGCATTCAGGGCCCTCTACTGCTGTGGAAGAGACATAACCCTGCACGAGTAATCTTTTGCTTCCTAAAAGGGATTATTTTATTGCCATTCATTAATTGATTCCATGCTGCCAGATTTTTGTATCCTTAGATGCATAAATGTTTATATTATTGGATGACAACAGTGAGAATTTCCCTACAAGAAGTAGATGGGAGTGGGTGCAAAAGTTTATTTTACTAAAAATTAAAAAAAATAAGAAATAATACTAAACATTGATAATAGCAATTAGCATTTACTAAGTACTGTGTACCTTTAGATATTTATAAAAATCATCTCGTTTAATCCGCAGAAGACCCCTATGAGATAGGAACCAACATTACCCCATTAAGATAAAACTAATATTTGGGAAAGTTAAGTAACTTAGTCAATGTCATGTAGTAAAATGGGTCTTTGGATCCAAGTAGTTTGATTAGGATCATGGCAGTTTAACATGATACTGTCATAGTTTGGGAGAAAGATTTGTCAGCAGTGTTCTGGTGCACCTGCTGTCTGAAAAGAAAAATAAAAGTTCTGATTTATAGCATTTGGTGATTTCCATGGTAGAAATGCTCCCAACATGGTCAACTTCAGTGAGCCAATATGACATCGTCTAGCTCCCAGAGTCTTGGATCTCAGCAACCAGCCTGAGCTGTCTACAGCACAGCTTTGGTGGAGATAACAAAGCCCTCAGAGTGGCTGAGGTCTTGCACAAGACGTTGGACAGTGGCAGGGATGTGATTAGCAGGTTGGCAGGATGCATGGCAGGGCTAACATTTCACTGCAGTGCACGTGAAAGAAAACTGAACGAATCTGGGCCAAGCAAAGAATGCTTATGGCCTTAGCAAAGAAAAATTTGAATTTATAATTGTTTGGCCGAGAAAACGAGGAGTCACTTGCTGAAAAGGATGTGGACTTGGTCTAGGGACTTAGGATATTAAAAACAAACAAAAACCTTCCTTATTAATCAAGATAGAGATTTGATGGCAGAAACACTTGCTATTTTCCTTAGTTGAGAGAGAAGACAGATAAGCCATTAGTCATATTTTCTACTTCTGTGAATTCACAGGAACTTTCCCCCAGAAAGGTCTGCAGGTGAATTAGACTATGAAAGTAAAAAGAGAAATTCAGGGCTCATTTAGTTACCTTAAACCATTTCTAGAATAAGATATGATATAGGTGCATGTGTATATATACACGCACACGTATCAGATATAGTTCATTAATATATGGATATCTGACAAAGCACCATTTGCTATATCGAAGCATCTAACTTCACATTTACCAAATGTCTGCTAGCCCACTCTTTCCAATATTTATCTCTTGGAAACAAACAGTTTGTAAAGTGAATGGAAATTAGCTGTATATGGGTGCTCATCAGACACTGAAGGGTACAGTTGGGTTGTAGCAGCTGTTGTTTTCTGGCAGAGACCAAATGGTTTGGAATGCTGCAGGATGAGAAGCTTCCTGTCAACTGGTGACACTTACCACAAGGGAGCAGAGGCCTTTTTACACCTGCTTTAATCTGCAACTTTAGGAATTCATTCATTTTTCTTACTCAGCAAAGTCTACTTTTCTCATTCACAAGAAAAATCTATGAACAGACTGCATTGCTCCTGCAGTGTTTGGGGAGACAAGTGTTTATATATATGGATGGCGGGATGGATGGAATTAGTTCCTTTTAAATGTTGTCCTGTAGTCTTCGGTTTCACCTGAACTAAGCCCTTGGTATGCGGAAAAAACATCAGCCTATGCTAGAGGAATCAGCATTTTCCCTCTTGGTATCCAGGAATGTGATCAGACTCTAGGCAAGGTGAAAGAAAAGTCAAAGTTAAAGGGAGGCACAATTGTTTCAATTACTTAGGATCTCACAATGTCAAAGTCATGATACTCTGTTTTTCAACAAATAGAATTGGTTTTAAGCCGTTCACACTCCAGTTCTTCTTGAAACACAAACATGAAAAATTGCTTCTTTGCGGGACACAAAAGACTTTTTAAAAGACAGTGTAGTTTTATATGAGATTATACTTCTCATTCTTTTACAATCGGTGTGTCTCTGCTTCCACATCTTCACCCATGTTAGAGCTTCTGAAAAGCTGAGGCCCACGTACAAGAAGATCTGGAAGAATGATATCACATGGGTTTACATGGGTCTGCTGTCTTTGGATTGCTTTATTTATTCAGACACACACACACACACACACACACACACACACACACACACATTTATTCTCCAATCAGGTGATAGTTGAATTCTGCTCTTGGTTTAGTCGTTAGAGTTAATGAACTTTCAGAAAAATCAGTGCCTAATTTTATTGTCTTTTCAATAGTGTCAGCGAAGATGCTCCCGAATTTATTCCATTCACTTTATCACATAAGCTGAGGAGCTCGTTGCTTCTGCTGGGCAGTTAGAAGGATGCCCGTAGTGTTCAAACTACTGTTAGGTATTTACATTATATATTTACTTATTTTTTGCTCAACACAGTCACCAAAATGGAGGAAAGAACAGGAAATCTGTACTGTTCAAAGAATAGCACTTCATGGTCTACAGTCAAACGCTATTTTCCAAGAAGCCATAAAATTCAACTCAGTTCCATTACTTTTTACTGAGCACCTACCCGGTAATGTGGCAACACTCTAGATAGCATCAAATACCTGAAGTCTAAGGAAGGTGATAAATTATCATTGCCCTGTTTAAAGCCTTCTTAGTATTTAAAGTATAAATGGGGACTTAAAAAATTAATCCTCCCTTTACAAAACTGTATCATTTCTCTAGCTACATAATAAACCCTCTTCGTCTGGTTTATAGGTGGCTCCTTTGTGAATATTTTGTTAGCTGCTAATTTTCCTTTTGAAAAAGGTATTTCAGGATATTAATTTTTCCTGTATATCGTTTTCACTTTGATTAATGAATTGAGTGGCAACTTTCACAAATGATTTTTAAAGACTTAATTAATGACCTCATGTAATGTGATACCTCAAAGAGTGGATCCAATGTCTCCATACTATATAAATTTAAAAGTTGTTGAAAATTTGTATTTGAATTCAAGTGTGAATATCACACAGGGCTTTTTTCTTCCTTTTTTAACACTCAATTCTGGACCTTAATATTTTGGTTAAAGACCTTAAAATTTTCCATTTTTCCATGTAAATAATAAATTGAAGAGTGTTACAGACAGACATATCCCTAATGTATAAAATGTTATTGTAAATGAAAAAGAATCAGCCAGCTCAATTTTAATATAGTCCCTTAAAGCGTTGTTTCAAATCTCATTAAAGTTATTTCCTGTCATAACAATAATGGAAGCCAGTGAAGCAAAATGTATTCACTTGAGTTGATTTTCAGACAAAACTGAAGATTGTGTACTTCTGATATCCATCTTGTTTGACCCAAATAAGACAAAAGTGGGGGAAGGGCTAAAGATGGTCTCATTTTGTCACCATCGGAAGTCTTTCTGATTCAGTATGCGGTCTGAAGATACTGGGCCAGATGCACATCTCATGGGAACCTTCCCATAGCTACATGATTTAGGGCACGGATCTGATGCTTTTTTAACAAGGTAGATCTATGGAAATTCAGATTTTTTGAGCTTATTTTATTGTTGTGTTGTGCAGTAGTAATGTGTGTTGGTTTTTAAGTTTAGCTTGAGGTTTAATTTTTTAGAAGTTGCCAATTTATTCAAACTTCATTTTGGTGGGTAAAACATCTCCAAATCGCTTGTTTTTGTAGTTTTAATTTTTCTGGTTTCCAGAGTATTTTCAAAAAATGCATAAGATTTCACTAATAAATGTTTTGATTCCGACTTTTACAGTTTGAAGCGATAATGTGTATGCAATTTATGATCAGCTTTTAAATGCATTGCTGTTCAAAATCACTCAACAAAATTTTTTGTTATTGAAAAGAACATGCCCTTATATTTACCCTGGGCTTTCTGCATTTACAAAATGCTTTCACATTAATGCCTTGAACGATGCCTGTTACACTTGAATGAAAATATAAATTAATTCATTGTCTCATTTTATTCCCACATCTACCCTGAGAAACTCAGTTTTATTACTCTTACACTTCAAAAGAGGAGACAGAAGTTCAAAAGGCACAAAGTTTTACTGGCAGAACTGAGCCCAAAAACCAGGATAAGTTTATCCCTAATCCAGTCCTGTTTGCTCTACATTGTTAATTAATAATATAAATTATAATACTTTCTTGCCTGTTAATGTCTATTCTAGACAATATAACATGAATCTCACTGTCAAACATGTTTTAAATTTGTAGGAATACCCATTCTATTAAAACGTAAGTAAAGAAACTCTCAACAAACATGGAATGAGTATCTGCTACACACAAGACACTGAACAAAACAGGCACAAATTCTGCCCTCTTGAAGCTTACCTTTTAAGGAGGGAGAGAACCAATAAAAGCACTAAGTAAGCCAGTGATGCAATGTGTCAGCAGATGGTAAATGCTGTGAAGAAAAAAAGCAGCAAGGACATGGGAAGGGTGCCCTGGGGCAGGTTGCAATATTAAAGAAGGTGGCCAAAGAAGACTTCACTTATAACATGATGTTTGAATAAAGATTTTTAAAATGTGAGGGGGTTGACCAAACTGGTATGTGGGTGACAAGTGTTCTAGACAGAGAAGATGTGAGGCTCTGGGATAGGGCAGACTGTGAGATAGAAGAATTATGAGGAGGTCAGGATAATTGAAGCACATGGCAGGGGATGGTAAATAATTAGGTCAGAGGACAGGGCTGGGAGAGGGTGGTGGAGATCTTGAAGGCATTGGAAGCTATTGTAAGGTCTGTGACTTTCACTTTCACTGAGATGGAAGTTGTTGGAAGGTTTCGAGCAGAGGAGGGACACCCTTTAACTTACATTCTTACAGGATTGGTCTGCTGCTGTGTTAAAAGTAGACTTGAAGGGATGCAATGAAAACAAAAAGATCTATTCAAAAGCTATTGGGATAATCCAGGTGAGAAACGATGATAGCATAGAAATAAGAGTAGTAACAATTGTAGATGGTAAGAGGCTGATATATTTTGAATGTGCCAATGATAAGATTTGCTAATGGATGGGATGTAGGGTACAGGGAAAAACAACAAATCAAAGATAACTCCAAGATGTTTAGACTTAGCAACTAATCATACTGGTTCGCCAACAACTCATATAGAAAAGACTGAGAAAGGCAGTTTTGGGAGTGCAGGGAGTTTGTTTGGACCACCTTTAGTTTGAGATGTCATTTAACCATCACAAGGACATATGGGAACAGTTTGGGTATAAGAGTCTGGATATGATCTACCTGATCCAATAATGTAAACATATGAACAAATTAGCATTTTCCAAGGTGTGTTCCTTGGAGCATATACATCAGACATTTACTAGAAAGGGAGTTCTACAGTCGATTATATTTGAGGAATCATGCATTAAACAATGTTAATCACTGAAAGCTTTTAATATGTAAAAAATGTGCATTGCAATTTTCTAGCATATGCAGCAGGATATAGCTTGCTAAGATTATCTCACAGTGGAATCCTTATTTTTAAAAAACATATTAACAAATGTATACCTTAAGAAAGCTGACCTAGACCAAATTAAATCCACTTCCAAAATATTAGCACTGTTATCCTTCATCTTGACCTGCGTCTTTCCTTAGTAGCAATGCTTTTATAATCACAGCAAAGTTAGAGCAGTTCTCCCTGCCTTCCTGGTTCGCTCAGTCTGCCTCTAGCACCATCACTTCATCTACCACAGATAATACGGAGGCACTGCTGATTCTGAACCTCAGAAACCAACTGATGATTCACTCCTTAGGTAAGCAGAACCAACCAATACAAATGGCTTTATTGGATGGTGGGACTGCTTCATGAAAAAATATTCTGTAGGTGAGAAGCAAAGAAGAGCAAATCTGTAGCTGATGGATGACTAAACCAAGAGAACAAGAGAGAGAAGAGAATTAGGTTTGCTTTTGCTCCTGGAGAGACAGAGACCACTAGATTTGTCACGGGGTTTTAGAAACCATGAGGCAAAAATGGGGAAGCAAAAGGCAAAGCAGGTTTTCAGCATTTGGTTTTAGATGCAGACTAGCTGACAGGATGTAGGGCTGAAAATGTGTTACGCATGTTTTAAAATTTTTATAAAGTTTATGTAATTGTAGCTGTTGGGTTTCACAAGAAGAATTTCTTTCCTATTTCTTACGGTTCCTATAAATTCCTCATATACTCAGGTCGATTGACTATCCTAATTCCTTGGAAAAGTTACTCCAAAATTGCTCCATTTTGAGTGAAATAATACAGCTTTATAAGAGATTGAGTAAAAGAGAGTCCTTTAGTACAGAATGATCAGGCAAATCAAATTCCACGGTGATTATTTCCCTGGACATATCAGTTAGTATTCATTGACCTAATTTTCTTCATTTGTGAATGGAGATGCTGAGGAGGAAGGAAGAGACAGAACACACACATACACAAACAGGGGAAGGTTCTGGGCTAGTTGACAGCCAGACCCTGCCGGGGCAGAGTCGACAATGACAATGAAATGATTCCTGTCCTCAAAAAGCTTATGATCAAATAGGAGGAATCAAATGTGTCACAAAAATAAGAATAGCAGGTTATGGGAACTCAGAGGAAGGAATGATCATTTTCATGGGAGCTACTGAGAAGTCTCCCTGATGGTAATCTGTGCTAAAAGTTATGACTAATAGGTATGAGATCACTGTTAAGAAATTGGCAGGATTAGAGAAGTTCAGGCTAAACACGAACAATAGCAATGTTAACATCTTTCTTCCCACCCAGCTTGAGATCAGAGGCGTCTATGAAAAGTCCTAGGATTTGGCTTGGGAAATTTCTCCATGTTTTTCCCTCTCTCCCCCACTTATTTATTCTCTTCTAGCTTAGGTTACTGTCCCATTTGTCACTACAAGAATTTTCTATTTCTGCTTAACCCATTCAGATTGACAATATTCCATCTAAATTTTGGTGACCTTTCTTCTCCAAACATTGCCTCTTGTATTATATTGCCTGATTCCCCACACTGCCCTGCTTCTGCTTCTAAAAATCTGGAACACCAGATATCCTAACTCCCATTTGCCTGGGAGGTGTAACCAGACAGGTGGCCACCAACCTGAGG
The DNA here is from genome assembly GCF_011762595.2 of Tursiops truncatus. Taxonomy (NCBI): domain Eukaryota; kingdom Metazoa; phylum Chordata; class Mammalia; order Artiodactyla; family Delphinidae; genus Tursiops; species Tursiops truncatus. Next base: position 10,123,475 of record NC_047050.1, on the reverse strand, counting down.
AATCAGAAAGAGGCCAGAAAATCAGAGCTGTGTTCACAAGGGAACTATTGTTCCATTTGGTTGGAAATCATGGTAGGTGAAAAGGAATAGTATGAAACAGAGCTCCCCACACAGATGGAAGCTCTCATATAAAATCTTTGAAAACTCATTTAGTTAAAAATGTCAGACTGTTTTTTGTGTGTGTGTAGGAAGGGAGAGTATTTCATATATTTAATCAAGGAAGTAACATACTCTAGATTTTTCATTATGAAAGTTAATTTAGTGGCTATGAATAAAATGGATTGGCTGAGGAAGGTGCCCATACAATGATAGAACTTGGTCTGGAGTCATGGGATTGGGAAGACAGAAGAGAAGGAAATACGAGAGGACAGTTTTGGAAGTGAAATCAATAGGATATTGATTAAAAACGGGGCTGAGGAAGACACAGCAATGATATAATCATATCTCTGAGACATGCTGGATAACAACATGTGGCCTTGAGACTGAGTGGATGGGATTATTAAGGAGAAACAGGAAAGTCAAGAGAGGAAGTGTTTTTATGCCCAGAGGAGTTAGAGTGGTGAAAAGTATCCTCTATTTGGAATGAGAAGCTGAGATTTGGATCCCTTCGTGGACAAAATGTAACTTCTGTGAATTTATTTTCCTTAGCTAAAAACTCTCTTGCGGACTGGTTAAATGAATTATGTGAAATGTTTATGGGAGTTTCTGTTTCATAATTGGTGCTTTATAAAAGTTTGCTTGGAATTGAATTTCTGGATTGGGAGGGAACTTCACCCTAGCTCCCATGGGTTGGTTACCCTTCCTATGTTTAAAGATGTTCCCTAGCTTTTGCACCAAATGGCCATTCTGCTCTCCAGAGACAGAAAACCCTTGCAGGATAACTCCTTTGTCTATGAACAGCTCTGAGTGTAAACAATCTTCTGTACATTGTGAAGTGTCTTCCTAAAGAATCCATTCTCAAACCTTACTGTGCATAAGAACTGCTTCAGCAGCTTAAGGTCCCCATGAGATTCACATTGGGTTGATCTGTGGGTGGCACAGGAATTTGTATTTTAAAGAGTTTCCAAGTGATTCTGATGAGATTCTTTGATAAGCAATACCCTAAAACTTCACCCACATGTCTAATACGATTTTTAAAAATTGCTATCGTGTCTCCAGTGACTGTCTTCTCCAAGTATAATATGAAATGATAGCAGTTAAAGTGCTTTGAAAAAACAAGGCCTATAAATAATCTTGAGATGAACGAATGTTTTCTTAAGAAAACGGTGAAACTTCAAATAGTTTTATCATAATAACAGTTAATACTTACTGAAATTTTTCATCTGTATTGGATGCCTTATTCTGTCTGATGTTTATATTTTATTATTTCATCATTCTACAGTTGAAACTTAGAAAAGTTTCTTTCCTAGGGTCATAAAGTGGCACAGCCAAATTTCAAATGCATTTTATTGCCTTGTTTAAAAACTAAAGAGATGGTTTTTCCTTTTGTAGCCAAGAAAATCATCCAGGAAACTTATGGACGTAGTACCGCAGGAGAGATACATGTCCACATTTAAAGGTAAGCACAACTATTTCATCTAGTAATGTATTTTTTTCTTTTTCTTTTTTTTTATCTTTATTGGAGTATAATTGCTTTACTAGTAATGTATTTTTGTTCATCAGACTTCTCTTCGTTTGCATGGCTATTGTCATCGTGTTATCAGGTGTGTGTTAAACAATAAAAAATTGACTCCAGAGAAGGAGTCATTTGTCTTATCTTTTGGAATTATTTTCCTGTGAACTTAGCTTCCTAGAGAAGCCTTATGGGGTGAGCCTAGTATTGAAAATTCAGAGGGAATGGGATGGAGAGAGAAGAAAGGGAAGAGCAGCACACGCCAGACCCATTTTGTCCATTTCACCATTTTGTTCAGAGCTAATAGCTGTGTTCAGTCTCTCCATACTAGGTCTATAGCAATTAATTCTGAATCTACCAAGAGTTATTTTACATATGGAAAATTTTTAGAATAATATATGAATAACTGTCTTTTTACAATGGCATGCTCCTTTCTAGTCTTATGCTTTTTCAGACTTAAACAATATAGTGCCCTGAGTTCTAATTTTTCCAGACTGAAATATTCCTATTATGGTCATTATCATCGTAGGAAAAAAGGGACGTGTGGCTTTCGGTTTCCTTCACCAGCGTTTCTCAATCCTAGACGCAACCTAAACTCACTTGAAGAAGTTCAAGAACTAACGATGCTCAGATTTTTCTGGGACTGGCTATAATTAACTGAATCTTTGGTGTGGAACCTGGGTATATATTTTAAAGCTCCCAGGTGATTCTGGTGGGCACCAGAGTTGAGAACTAAAATTTAACTCCATGTTTAGAATCTATCATGAAATTGGAGCCTGCACCACATTTGTAAATGGAAAACAAAAACAATGACCAAACCAAAACCGAGTTCTTAGTATCTGTAATCATTACGAGAAGTACCGGCGATTGAAGGGTAGAGTGAAAGCTTTGCTTGGATCAACATAATAAATTCATGAAATTTATATGAGAGAAAGATTTTTAGGTAGAATGGTTCTCAGAGAAATAGAAATGCTACTCAGATAACCCTTGAGAATCTGAGGATAAAATTACACTTCAAACATCACCTAGGTAAAATCTAACTTTTTAATATCCTCGTATTAATGAAACTGAGTTTCTTTTAATCCTGATTCTGAAAAAGTTAAAATTTTACTTCATGTTACAATTTGGATCAATGCTCTACTTCCAAACAGAACAACTTCTCTTTAAAAAGTTTGCAAATTTCCTTAGAGAGCTGTATTTTTACTGAAATAACAGCATAATTATTGTCCTAAGTCACTTTTATGACCAAAGAAAGCTGAAAAATGGAAGCCCAAAGCGACATTATATTTTTTACTAATTCCTTCAGTTCCCATTTCCTTTGATATGTGGAGTCATGGTCACAACACATTATTTATTTAGCTTTACTTAAAGGGAGAATACTTTGATTTGTCAAGTACTTGATTCTTCCATAAATGGGAGGTTGCTTGTAGAACTGGCTTTAGAATTTTGGTTGAATGTTATTGGATCCTTTTCCTATGTCACCAGGGTTTACTTGAACTGAACGTAAGTGTGCTGGCTCTTAGACAGTGGTTCCTGTAGCAAACAGATCCTAACTATCTCAACATGCCAGTGGTATATTAATGGCCACTGTAAAGACACACAGCCTTGAATTACATTGATTATGGGGGTTCCAAGGAGTACCAGTGATTGACTCCCACAAGACTAAGGGCTGTCTCAGCTGTGGAGGGCATTTATTGTGATGTACTCTTTAAGTGGTCTCAACAGGATACCGTGAGACGAACATGGACTTATTTAGACGTGCTCTTGCCAAGAATGATTTCTAGTTTTGGTGTCGTTAGGAAAGGCTTTTACTGTTCCCACTGTCTTTTCCTCACATAAATCCTTGTCTCTGCCATCTGCTTTCACCTCATTCATTTTCAGCGAGAGGTGGTGTGGTGCCATTTGATTTCCTAATCATTAAGCTGTTCTCTTCTGGCCATAGGTTAGCTCCTTTCCTCCCCTCCCTCCCTCCCTTCCTCCCTTCTTTCCATGTTTTTCGTTCTTTCACTGGCTCTCCACCCTTCTCCCTTTCCTCCCTCTCTCCCTTCCTAACTGCAATTGCCGGCCACAATCAGACTATGACTTAGTTGAGAAGAATCTGTCGAATGCTGTTAAGTCCTCAGTACTGACACTTCCCAATTGTTAGGGGTTGTTTTGAAGGGCATAAATTGAGGTATTAGTTCAGAGTATTTGAGCTTCTTTCTTTTTTTCTGGTGCTTTTATCTAGTTTCTGACTTTTAGATCCTTTGCATCATTTTGTAAGGTTTTTGTAAAGTCATCCTTTGTGGAAATGTACCGCTTTGTTGAATCGCGTGGAATTTCTATTGATTTGCAGTTCCTTCATCTTGGGACAAATCCTCAGTTAACCTCGGATGATATAGTTTGTGTGTTAGCATTCCCTTTATTGTTTGCTATATATGTTCTCTTTGACGTTTTGATTTTCCAGTCTTCAAGCAAAGTTTTATCTTGAGTTTTCAGTGCAGAGTTTCCAACACTTTATGTTTGAATACTTTTCACCGAGATGACTTTTTTTTAAAAAATAAAATTATTCGTAATTGTATTGCTCGTCCCTTAACTGGTTCTGTTTGGTAGAGTTTACAAAGCATGTGACTGGCAGCTGTATTTCTCTTTATATGACTGATGGTCTGGATTTGCCCCTTTCTCTGATACTATAAACTACATCTTGGCTCCTGAGCTGTTACTGAAGTCAAATGTCTTTTCTATCTATTTCACAAGTTTGTTTTGAATCCTAAATGGTGCAATTATGATAACCTTTTTTTTTTAATTTTTTTAAAATTTTTCATCCTGATACATCATAAGTATTTCTATCAGCCCCCTTAAATGAAATTAATTGCTGCAGGTAAATAAATCAACTGCTTTCTAAGGGAAGAAATAGAAATACTGTTTATCCAGACTTGGGGGATATTAGGGAAAAATGTAAACTTCCACGAAGCCAGATGATGTCATGTTGTTCTCAAGGCAGATTCAGGGGCCGCCCTCGAAGCACAGAAATACTGACCCCTCTGCTGCCTCAGCCTCCTAAGTGCCCGTCTCCTCGGGCCGGCTCTCCCCAGGTGTGTGGGGCGGCTGGATGCCGACCTCGCCCTGCCACGTCTGACGACCATGATGCACCACTATCTGAAAAGAAGTATTTCTTTTTTCTTTTTTTTTTTAACATCTTTATTGGAGAATAATTACTTTACAATGGTGTGTTCGTTTCTGCTTTATAACAAAGTGAATCATGATAACCTTTTGTTAACGCTAAAACATTGTGTAAAAGTAAAGGATTATTATTAGCTGAAAAAAAGATCTTAATCAAATTTAGGCTTTTAAAAATATCAAACATTTAGTGAAATTATATCATTTGATGGAAAAAAAAAGGAAAAAGGGGAAAAGGAGGAAAGGGGGAATATATATAAAAAATTAGAGCAGTGAATGTGTAAAAGGTTAAAACATGGAGGAAAAAAGTCACTAGTACAATCTGAGACAACGTCTGAAAAGGAAAAAAAATTGGCAGTAATTCAGTTGTATAGTCTGTAATGACAAAACCATCATAAAAAAACAGAGAAGAAATTTATATGTGTTATTTTAATGAACATTTCTCTTTTTTTCTTCCAGATTTATTGAGATATAATTGACATATAGCACTGTATAAGTTTAAGATGTACAGCATAATGTTTTGACTTGCATACATCATGGAATGATTGCCACAGTAAATTTAGTGAACATCCATCATCTCATATACATACAGCATTAAATAGAAAAAAAAATTTTCCTTGTGATAAGAACTCTTAGGTTTCATATATAAGGTACAGCATTGTTAATTATCTTTATCATGTAGTACATCACATCCCTAGTACTTATTTATCTTATAACTGAAGGTTTGTACCTTTTGACTGCCTTCATCCAATCCTCACTTTTCCCATCCCCTGTCTCTGGTAACCACAAATATGATCTCTTTTTCCATGAGTCTGTTTGTTTATTTTTGAAGTATAGTTGACCTACAACACTATGGTAATTCCTGGTACACAGCATAGTGATTTGCTATTTCTATACATTTCAAAATGATCACCATGATAAGTCTACTTGTCATCTGTCACCGTACAAAGAGGTTACATAATTATTGACACTGTTCCCCACACTGTACATTTCATACCTGTGAATCAATTATTTTGTTACTGAAAGTTTGTACCTCTTCCTCTCCCTCACCTGTTTCTCTCATCTCCCCTCCCTCCTCCCTTCTGACAACCACCTCTTTGCTCTCTGTACCCATGACTCTGTTTCTGGGCTTTTTTGTTGTTGTTCTCATTTGTTTTATTTTTTAGATTCCACACGTAAGTGAAATCATCTAGTATTTGCCATTCTTTCTGATTTATTTCACTTAGCAAAATACCCTCTAGGTCCATCCATGTTATCACACATGGCAAGATTTCATTCTTTTTTATGGCTGGATAACATTCCATTGTATACGTCTACCACTTTATCCATTCACCTATTGATGACCACTTAGGTTGCTTTCATATCTTGTCTATTGTAAATAATGCTACAGTGGGTGCATATATCTTTTTAAATTAGTGTTTTCATTTTCTTTGGGTAAATACCCATGAGCGGAATCACTGGATCATATGGTAGATCTATTTTTAATTGTTTGAGGAGTTTCTATATGGTTTTCCATAGTGGCTGCACCAATTTATATTCCCACCAACAGTGCACAAGGATTCCCTTTTCTCCTCATCCTCGCCAGCACTCGTTATTTGTTGTCTTTTTAATAATAGCCATTGAGATAGGAGTAAGGTGATATCTCATTGTGGTTTTAATTTGCATTTTCCTGATGATTAGTGATATTGAGCATCTTTTCATGTGCTTGTTGGCCATCTCTATGTCTTCTTTAGAAAAACGTGTATTCACGTCCTCTGCCTATTTTATAATTGAGTTGTTTGTTTTTTTAGCATGGGCATTTACTGTTATAAATTTCTGTCTGAGCACTGCTCTCATTACAGGCCATAAATTTTCGTGTGCAGTGTTTTTGTTTTCATTCATTGCAAAGTATTCTCTAACTTTCCCTGAGATTTCTTCAACGGATTTGTTGTTCAAGAGTGTGTTTAATTTTAACATATTTATGAATTTTCCAGATTTTCTTTCTTTTTTAAATTTATTTTTGTCTGCGTTGGGTCTTTGTTGTTGCTGGCGGGCTTTCTCTAGTTGCAGCGAGCGGGGGCTACTCTTCATTGTGGTGCGTGGGCTTTTCATTGCGGTGGCTTCTCTTGCTGCGGAGCACAGGCTCTAGGCGTGTGGGCTTCAGTAGTTGTGGCACGTGGGCTCTAGAGCACAGGCTCAGTAGTTGTGGCGCACGGGCTTAGTTGCTCCACGGCATGTGGAATCTTCCCGGACCAGAGCTTGAACCCGTGTCCCCTGCATTGGCAGGCGGATTCTTAACCACTAAGCCACGAGGGAAGCCCTAGATTTTCTTTTTTTATTGACCTTTAATTTCATTCCATTGTGGTCAGAAAATTTATATGATTCAATCTTTTTAAATTTATTGAACCTTATTTTGTGGCCTAACATATGGTATATCCTGGAAGATATTCTCACGTGCACTAGAGAAGAATGTGTATTTTGCTGTTGTTGGAAGGAATGAACGTTCTCTATTTGTCTGTTAAATCTAATTGATTTATAGTCTTGTTGTCTTCTATTTCCCTGTCCTTTTTTTCTTGTCTAGTTGGTCTATGCATTATTTAAAGTGAGGTTTTGAAGTCTTCAGCTATTATTTTCAAACTTTCAATTTCTCCCTTTAAATTTATCAGGTTTTGCTTTGTATCATTTGGTGAGATTGTTAGGTGAGATGTATTTTTATAACTGTTATATCATCTTGATGTATTGTCCACTTTATCATTATATAATATTTTTCTTTGTCTCATAACCATTTTTGTCTTAAAGTCTCTTTTATCTGATATTAATTAAGCCACTCTGTCTCTGTTTTAGTACTGTTTGCATGGATGATCTTTTATGGTCTTTTTATTTCCACCTATTGGTGTCCTTGGATCTAAACTAATCTCTGTAGACTACATTTAAAAATGTAGATCATTTTTAAAATCAATTATTCCAATCTCTGTCTTTTAATTGTAGATTTTAATCCATTTACATTTAAAGTTGTTACTAATAAGGAAGAACTTACTTGTACCATTTTGCTAATCATTTTCCCAATGCCATATCTATTTTTGTTCTTTACTTCCTCCAGTATTGCCTTCTTTTGTGATTAATTGAATTTTTTCTAATGTTTCATTTTGATTTTCTTCCCATTCCTTTACTGAATATTTTTAAGTTATTTTCTTAGTGGTTGCCCTTTAACATTTTAATGCAATTAATATTTTAATTTATAACAATCTAGTTCAAATTAATACTTAATTGAATTTAGGTTCAAGAGTATACAAAATCTTTGCTGATATAGCTCTCAATAGATACAAAATCGTATATAGCTCTAAACTCCCTTTTCATTGTTGTCACAAATTACCCCTTTGTACATTGTTTGCCTTTCAGTGTAGATCTGTATCTTATTGTCTTATGTAGTTATATGTTATATCACATAGGAAAATAAAATGTTATAAACCAAACCAAAAATATAGTAATACTGAGTATACCTATGTAGTTACCTTTATTGGTGTTCTTTATTTCTTCCTATGGATTCAAAAAACTGTCTAGTGCCCTTTCAGACTGAAGGACTCCCATTAGCATTTCTTATAGGGAACTTCTACTAGTGGTGAACTTTCTCATTTTTTTTTGGCAGTGTCTTAATTTCTTCATTTTTGAAAGATAGTTTTGCCAGATATAGAATTATTGGTTAACAGTTTTTTTGTTCTTTCAGGACTTTGAATATGTCATCACACTGCTTCCTAGCCTTCATGGTTTCTAATTAGAAATCAGTTGTTAACCTTATTGAAGTTCCCTTGTACATGATGAATCTCTTCTCTCTTGTTGCTTTCAGATTCTTGTGTGTCTGTGTGTGTGTGTGTGTGTATATGCACCTGGATGTTGATGGTTTGATTATAATGTGTCTCAGTGTAAATGTCTTTAAATTTCTCCTATTTGGATTTGTTGAGCTTCTTAGATGTGTAGATTTATATATTTCATCAAATTTGGGAAGTTTTCAGCAATTATTATTCAAATATTCTTCTTCTCTTCTCCCACTAAGATTCCTATTATGTGTATGAGGGTACACTTTAGGAGCTTTGACCTGTCTCTTGGCTCTGTTCATTTTCCTTTTTCTTTTCCTTTTCTGTTCCTCAGACTAAATGACCTCCATTGACCTGTCTGAAGTTTACTGATTATTTTATCTGCTCAAGTCTGCGGTTGAAAGTTTCTAGTAAAATTTTCATTTCAATTATTGTACTTTTCAACACTAGGATCTCTATTTGATTCCTTCTTATAATTTATATCTCTTTATTGATATTCTTTATTTGATGAGACAGATTTCTAATGATTTGCTTTAGATATCTGTATGTGGCTTCTTTGAGCTCTTTGGATATATTTAAAATACTTGATTTAAAGTCTTTGTTTAATAAGTCTGGTGTCTGGGCTTCTTCAGGAATAGTTTCAAGTAATTTCTTTTTTTCCTTTTTATGGGCTATACTTTCATGTTTTTTTGTACAAATTGTAATATTTTGTTTAAAACTGGACATTCTGAATATTATAATATAATAAATCTGGAGATCAGATTCTCCCTCCTTCCCAAGGCTTTTTGTTGCTACTTGTTGGAGTAGTTGCTGTTTGTTTGTATGGTGATTTTTCTGTACTGATTTTCTAAAGTCTGTATTGTTCATTCTGTATGGCCACTGAAGTTTCTGTTCTGTTAGCTCAGTAGACAGCTAATGATTTGACAGAATTTTTCTCAGAATTTAAAGCTGAGATTCAGCTCTTTTGTTCTTATTTAAGCATTCACCTGCTTGCTGTTCACATCTGATGCGTTTCCAGAGTTCTCATGAACTTGACTTCAACTGTTTTTGCCAGTGTATTTGCTGCTTGTGTTGGGGGACGGGTTTTTGGAATTTCCTACTCTTTCCCTTTCCCTGATGTTATTCTACATATACTGACATTCAATCTTCACAATAAGCAGCTTTTGTCTGAGATAATGCAAATAGAAGCCCATGAACCCTGTTTCCTTTCTCATGCGCCCATCTGCTGGACGTGGATTCATGAGAAAGGCTCCAGGTGGGAACAACTGGGTCTACTTCAAACTGAATGCTTGGCCTGTTCTTCTGTTGTGATCCTTCCCATCATGCTCCAGCAGTGTGGAGCCAAGCCTCTGCTCTCAAGATGGGACTTAGAACAGCTTCTCCCCCAGCTGCTCCCACAATAACAGGTTCTTATGCTTTTTCTTGAACATATAATTTGTTACTATCTTTGTGATGGGGTTCACAAATTTTTTTTCAAAATTAGGGACTTATGTTTGGTTTTTTTTGTAGATTATTTCCAAATAATGAGCATTATTTTATGCTTATTTGTGAAAATGTTGTGATTTACTAGAAGAGTAACTATGTTTTCTTTGAAAATAGCATAAAGCTTTGATAACTTCCTGCCACTAATTGTCACAGTTTTATAACAGACAATGGTCTAGCTGCCAGAGGTAAAACAAGAAATCCTCAGGTATTTTGTATTATCTTATTTTTCTCATCTCACTCTTATTTTTTGGATGCATGTATGAAATCATCATAGTTGCAGATTCACATCTTAGATTTGCCCTGGAGTTCTATTTACTATTATATTTAAAACATTAATTTGAGTAAGTATATTTACATTGCTGTTTTATTGATATTTTTAATGCAGTTGTGAATCAATTTTGAACAGCTAATCTAGTTTATTTAAATTAATCAAGAACTTAAAGAAACATAATCATAACAAGGAAAATTTTTAAAGTTAACAAATATGTCATTTAAATGATGAGACAGTATATGTTTTTCAAGATAAAAAAATACCAGCACAGTCTTTGAAAGTGCGTGCACAGCACTTTATAATCAATGATTATTAAATACATTTGGCATTTTGTGAACATCATAGACTTACATTTCGAATTTGTTAAATACGTGTTAGCAAAGCTTTTCACTGTTTCTTGTCCTGAAACTTGCCGACCATTGGCAAATTCCTTTGTACTGTATGATTGCTAGTCTTCTGTGCACTTCACCCTGAGGAATTTTGCACTGAATCACATCTTTTAAACGACTATAATAATAGTAATGAGGGTAAGCCTCTGCTGCAGAATTTTAGACTCTTGCTGACACTGCTTTAGCAGCGTGTATGCATGTGTGTGCATATGCACATGTTTGTTTCACTCCAGCTATACGCTAGATTAGTACTGATATTAGGACTGATGTTAAAACCAAGATGACATACAGTTTTCTGGAGAATGATATTAATTTCTGTCAAATCATGCTTTCAAAATCTTCAGGTTTCATATTGCAAAGTTCTCCCTTTCCTGGTTTATAAATGTCTAATTATGAAAGTTATTAATTGAATTTCTATAATATATATCGTATATTTATATATTAAAACAATAGCTACCAGATGTTTTGCTATCTCTCTCCACCACTTAAATTTTGATGTTTTCACAGGTTCTGTCTTTGGCCCTTTGCTTTTCTAAATCTATTTGACCCCTCCTGACAATCTCACACTCTTGGGGATTCATCTACTGGTTATGGCCAGTGAATCCCCAATGTATATTTCTAGTCTTGATCTCTTTTATGAGATTCTACCTAAAAGCATCTCCTCTTGGACATCCACAAATACCTCAAACTCATCTTGTTCAAAAAACAATTAATTGCTTTCACTCCTGTGTTGTATTAGTCAGGGCTCTCCATAGAAACAGAACCAATACCAACAGGATATTTCTCTGTCTCTCTATCTCGTTTTATATAGATATACATAGATAGATAGATAGATAGATATGTATGTATGTTATTTCCTTGTGTTTTGCTTTGTTTTGTTCTGTTTCTCAGCCACCAAGCATCCATCCCCACCGGTGCCCTATTCTTTCCTTGTATTTCTTGAGAGAGAGAGAGAGAGAGGTTTCTGTATATGTAGGAGATTTATTATGAGGAGTTGGATCATGTGATTATGGAGACTGACGAGTCCCACAGTCTTCCATCTGTGAGCTGAAGATCCAGGAAAGCTGGTGATGAAATTCACACTCAATCTGAAGGCCTGAGAACCAGGGGGAGCTGATGGCGTTAATCCTAAGCTGAGGACAGAAGACGACGAGGTGAGATGTCCCAGCTCAGGCAGTGAGGCAGGAAAAAAGGGGCAAATCTCTCAAATTCCTCCTTCCTCCCTCTTTTGTCCTATTCAAGCCCTCAATGGATTGAATGATGCCCCTGCAGCCCCTGCAACCTTGGAGAGGGCAGTCTATCTTTCTGAGTCACTCACTCAAGTGCTAATCTTGTCTGATAGCACCCTCACAGACACACCCAGAAATAAGGTTTCAATCTGTGCACTGAGTCCAGTCAAGCTGATGCAGGAAATTAACCATTACATATATCCCCCTCCAACATGTTATTATTATTTTTTTTTCTTCCTTCAGTCGGTGGCGTTACCTGATATACCGTCACTCAAATCAGAAAACTGGCAGTTGGTCACCTGGTGCTTCTCATTCTATGTGAGAAATATTTTTTTCAGTGTCTTCTTCCTCTCTACCTCTACCACCTGCCTTAGTTCAGGTCTTTCTTGGCTGTGTCTCCCTGCCCTTCTGTGCTGGCATGGTTCTCTCACTGATCCCCTGCTGCAAGTGTTTCCATTTTCCTACCATTCCTCCACAGTCCCCAGAAAAATCCATCCATCTAAAATGTGAACCCGACCATATCACTCACCTGTGTCTCAGTATCTCCCTGTCCCCTGCAACGTAAAGGATTACTGTCCCTTCTGTGTGCTTATAACCACTTTCCTTCAAATGAACACTTATTCAGAAATTCAAGAGAAAATTGAGGAGAGATGCTAGCGAAGGGCATGTGTGTGAGCGGCACCGTGTAGTTCTTAAATATGGGACAGCTTTCGTAATGTTCTAAGAGAATGAACTTTAAAAGCTTGAGGGTACTGCAAATGCTATTTTGTATCAAATATTATTAAAGTCTACTGCATTCTGTAGAAGAAGATTATTGGATGTTTAATTTTTATATATATAACTAGTACTCAAGTATAGGATGCATGAGTTTCTATTCCTGGAACGTTATTTTGGATAGTGTAATCCAAAACGGACTTTTCCACAGGAACAAAATTACATATGGGAATTATGCTTCTAGAAAACCACCAGAAGGCTGTGCATATCATGAAAGAAAGAAAATAGGGAAGAAAAGTTAAAATGAGACTTGGACTGAAATAACATTTATTAAAAGACAGCCATCAACAATGAATCTTTTTTTTTTTTTTTAGAAGATGTTGGGGGTAGGAGTTTATTAATTAATTTATTTATTTTGCTGTGTTGGGTCTTCGTTTCCGTGCGAGGGCTTTCTCTAGTTGTGGCAAGCGGGAGCCACTCTTCATCGCGGTGCGTGGGCCTCTCACTATGGCGGCCTCTCTTGTTGCGGAGCACAGGCTCCAGATGTGCAGGCTCAGTAGTTGTGGCTCATGGGCCTAGTTGCTCCGGGGCATGTGGGATCCTCCCAGACCAGGGCTCGAACCCATGTCCCCTGCATTAGCAGGCAGATTCTCAACCACTGCGCCACCAGGGAAGCCCAACAATGAATCTTGTAGTTCAAGAACCAGATGTTTGCTAACAACAAAACAAAGCAACAACTAAACCCCACGTGATTTGGTCAGCTGAGTCACTAAGGGATATTTACACTATTGTCCTTAACAATTTAACACAAATGCTCATTTTCCACCCTTCATCAAATTTGTTCCTCCTTAGTGCTCCTATCACAGTAAAATACTCCTACTATCCACCCAAGTATTCGAGGCAAAAAATCTACGTATGATCTGTGAATCTCCGCTTTCCTTCATCCCTAATATCTAATCTATCAACAAGTCCTCAGGGTCCTTCCTCCAAAAGATTTCTCAAGTCCGTCTATTTCTTTTTGTCTCTATCACTTCCTTCTAGTCCATTTTCAGTCATCTAGATTCTTCCCATCCCTTCCTAACGGTTATTGGCACTTCCATTTTAGCCGAGCTACAACCCATCCTATACATCAAGAAGAAGGTGATCTTTCAAAAGTACAAATCAGATCATGTCACTCATCAGCTGAAAGCCATCCAAATGTGCCTACCCCTTAAATGAGATTCAAACTTCTTTCCATGTCCTGCACGGTTCTATATAATCTGGCCTTGCCTCCAAGTTGACCTTGTTATTCTCCCTGGACTATTTTGCCCTAAGCACACTGGACTTCTAGATGGACCATTCTGCCTTTAAGGGGAACTCGCTCCTGTCCCCAGGGACCTTGTGCTTTGCTCGGGACACTTTTCTTGAAATTCTTTGCCAGGTTGGCTTTGCCTCCTCCTTAGTCAATGTGTAACTATGTGTTATGGTCTGAATTTTGTTTCTCCCCAGTTCACATATTGAAGTCCTCAGAATGTGACTGTATTAACTTGCTAGGGCTGCCATAACAAAACGCCACAGACTGGGTGTCTTAAACAACATAAATTTATTTTCTCACAGTTCTGAAAGCTACAGGTCCAAGGTCAAAATGTCGACAGTTTTGGTTCTCCTGATTCTTCTCTCTTTGGCTTACAGATAACCACCACCTGTAGCTGTGTCCTCACACGACCTTCCCTTTGTGCCGGCACATTTCTGGTGCCCCTTCCTCTTCTCATAAGGACACCAGACCTATCGGATTAGGGCCCCACCCTTGTGCTTTTATTTAACCTTAATTATCTCCCTAAAGATCCTATCTTTGAAGACAGTCACATTGCGGGTTAGGAATTCAACATACGGAGTTTTTGCTTGTTTTGTTTTGTTTGCTCTTTGGCTGTGCCACACAGCTTGCAGGATCTTAGTCCCCTGACCAGGCATTGAACCCAGGCCACAGCAGTGAAAGCGTCGAGTCCTAACCCCTGGACCACCAGGGAATTCCCTCAACATAACGAATTTTGAAAGGACACAACACAATCCATAACATTGGCTGTATTTAGAGTTAGGGTTCTTAAAGAGGTAATTAAGTTAAAATGAGTTAAATGACTCCATTATCCTGTCCCTAGAAGGCAAGCCCATAAAAGCAGGGGTTTGTCCTGTTGTCTCTGAACATCTTTAGCATCTGGCTAGTTGAGTGGCCCGTAGGATTATGCGCTGTGGTTAAATAAATGGGTGGGTAACTGATGGACTGACTGAATAGTTAAGTGGATGAATCATCTTATAGAAACAGACCCAGAAGAAGTGGGACATGGACAGGGTAAATTTTAAGGAAAGGAACTTTACAGCGTCTTACCTAGGAAAGAACAGTGAGATTGCAGAGATGGGATGGCTTTAGGTCAAAGGTTTACTGGCAGCTGGAAGAGCCTGGGAGAGTGCATGAGAGGAGACACGGAGATGGAACGGCTACAGTGACTACGAGTGTTAGTTGAACAGCTACAGCTATAGAGTTGGAAATATAATATAGTTGTCTTCCCATGAGATTGCAGCAAATAGGAGACTAGCGATTAGCTTAGGAACCTGGCAGGAAGGGGAAGCAAAGCTCTCCATTGACTTCCAAAGAACCCAGCCCTTTGATTCTGACTGTAATGGAGGCCAGATCTCCCTTTCACATTCCAGAGGCTCAGGCCCTCCTTTCCTTTGTGTGAACTGAGAATGCCCCAGTCCTGCTTCAGTTTGACACCTCTCACCTCCACTTGCCACACAAACTCTCTCCATGGATCCCAGCTACCTGGCAGTGTTGGCTGTAGCTGTGTTCATATTTCTCCACTTTGTCTCCTTGATATCTGATTCTTGCCCAAGGTGACTCACACCGTGCTTTTTACAGGGCCTAATAGGAAGAGTTGATGTTGCCTTAAGATTATAGAGACTATGGTCTTTGCCCAGGTCCTAAGGGAAGGTCAGAGGAAAATAGGTCATAAAGTTACCACCTGACACACCAGCATTTAAGGAGAACAGCTCCAGAAATTGAAAGAATATATTGTAAATAAAAAATAAAATCAAAGCAAAAAAATTCAAAAATGCATATTTGATAGTACATAACTATTATAGCACATTAACTCTACATCAGTGTCGTGTGTTTTATTAGATTACTAATCCACTGCAATTCATGGTCCACATGAGCAAAAAGTGTTAATATGACTTGTCAGCCTGAACTTGAAAATTAGCTTGTAAGATGGCATCAGATGCTGTCATGGCACCATTAAAACTTGATTGAACCTGTATAAATACATTGATTTGAGTACCCAAGGTATAAATGACTTTTAAAAATCATTATTCAGGGATTAAAATGAGTCAAAATAACCACATTTGGTTTGGGGGACAATGATGATATATTCATCAATGGAATTCAAGCTTTCTCAGGCAGCTTTTATTTCTAAAACTTTTCAATGAATTCTATTTTCTGAATAGTGATAGTGAATGTATGAGTTTTAAGCACTACTTTATTAACTTTTTACAACTCTATGAGGTAGGAACAATTATTATCTTAATCTTATCCACGAGAAAACTGTTTTACTCTCTTGCCCTAAATCTATAAGTGGCAGAGTCAGGAATTAGACCCAGACAGTCTGATTCCAAGAAAACTTTCTTTAGCCATTGCATATGCTGAATTAGAGGAAAAACTTTTGTTTTATATGAATTACATATACAATTTAAAATCAAAGTTTATTTTCTTTATGCTTATAATTGCAAATTTTGGTGGCTATTTTATACATATATATTTTTAATGTAGACAATCTTTTCGGTCTAAGCAAAAATTAAAATGCATGTATCGTCATGTATGTGTAATCGCATTTGATTGATTGATCAACTGATGTTTAATCACGTACCTACTTCGAGTACCTGATTTAAGCTTTTCCCTGGGTGGCGAAGATGAGTTGAGACTGGCTTTGCAATTCCTGTCTCTAACTGCTGCACGTATAACGAGATGTTATTTGTTTGTAGAGTTGATATTCAGACACAGTTCCATTTCTCTTTTGTTCGTATTATTCTGCTTTCCAGCGAAGTCCAAGCCTCATAGTCATGTTTTGATTAAGGGACTAATGCTTTATTAAATTTTGAAGAGAGTCTGTTATCAGTGTACTGTTATTCTTATTGAAATAGCAACACAATATTCTTCAGCTGCTTTGTGAAAGGAGAGCAGAATGTGATTTCTATCCTTACTCTGATTCCTAGTTGTTTACAGTGGTTGAAATAATTCTTTCTGTGAAAGGTTCCCAATTTTAGTTTGAGATGATACTGGGCTGTATCATTGATTCTATTAGCATCAAATACATTGGCAGTGTGGTCCACCTATTCCAGTTTTATTACTTCTTGAGAGACAGAGGTACATTTACATGAAATACTGATTTCTACTCTGAATTCTGCTTAGTGGGGTCCCAGAGATGAAGTTTATTTCTGAAAGTCAGATGACTGCTTCAAAGGTTTCCATGTATCTTCTAATTCTTTCAATATTACTCGGTCAGCAAAACATAAGATCTTGGGAAGACTTTTCTTTTTTTCCACAAAAGACGCCTGAAAAAGGCCAGAGTTTGGAATTCGCGGTCTTCTCAGATATGCAAACCACTCAGAAGGATTTCACTTTCGTGTGCCTCAGTTACAGCATCTATGAAAGGAATGAAGGAATAATTTTTAATCCTTCTAACTCACAGTTTTATGCTGAATGATTTTGATTCTATTACTTTCTCCTTCTGTGTCGTAGTAGCCTCTATAAATGTATTGACAGCATATTCGCATGTGTATTGATTACCTAGTAGGATAGAAATGGTTGATTTGAGCCCTTTACTCACTCCCTTATGACAAATGTTTCACATGTATGAGACACATTTATTCATTCAACAAATGCTTATTCTCTGGCTGTTATATGCAAAGCACTCTGCTAGGTGAATACATGCAGGAAAAATAATAGACTATAAACACTCAAGCTGCTTCTTTTTTTTTTTTTTTTTTTTTTTGCGATACGCGGGCCTCTCACTGTCGTGGCCTCTCCCGTTGCGGAGCACAGGCTCCGGATGCGCAGGCTCAGTGGCCATGGCTCACGGGCCCAGCCGCTCCGCGGCATGCGGGATCTTCCCGGACCAGGGCACGAAGCCGTGTCCCCTGCATCGGCAGGCGGACTCTCAACCACTGCGCCACCAGGGAAGCCCTCAAGCTGCTTCTTGATTGTTGGGAATTTGGAGTGTAGCTTATATCCACAGAACCTAGCAGAAATATTCTACAAATAGGCAGAAATAAGATTCAAATGTATGGTCTTGACTTCAGTATCAGTGGGCTGAAATGAATTGGCAGGGATGCATTCCTATTAATCCATTTTCTTGCTCTTTCCAACCTCTGGAAGCTGCCTGCATTCCTCGGCTTGGCTTATGGCCATATCACGGAGACCTCTGCTTCATCATCACATCTTTGACTTTGGCATACCTGCCTCCTTCTTACAAGGCCCTTGTGATTACACCGAGCTCAGCCAGATAATCCAGGATAATCATTCCATCTCCAGATTTTTAACTTAATCACGTCCTCGAAGTTCCTTTTGCCATGTGAAGTAACACATTCACAGGTTCTGGGGATTAAGACATGGACATTTTTGGAATGCCATTATTCTGCTTACCACACATTTTTTGGTGGAAATGTATATGTTAACAATAAAAATCCATAGAGATTTTCTACTATGCAGGATGTTCATATAATAATATTACAGCTTTTAAAAAATCGAATTAATGTGACAGTTGCGTTAATGTGACCACCATTGCCCAAACTATTTCTAAAATGTCTACTTGGCAAATGCTGGACGAGCCTAGAACGTGTTCTTTATAGACCTTCATCCTCCAAAAGTGAAATGTGTTTATGTAATACTTATGGCATCTGATGAACAAAATGGTTACTCCCAAAGGACATTTTGGATTTTAACAAAAGAAAACAAACAACTACTGCCACAAAGACATGAGTCTGATTTTTTAAAAAATAGTAATAATTACTGTTATTGCTATTATTATTATTCCTGGGCACTAAGTGCTAAGCCGTGTTCTAAGTGCTTGTACGTATGTTAATTTGTTTAATCCTTATAACAACACAATGAGTTAGATGATGTTATTTATCTTCATTTTAAGATGAGGAAACTGAGGCACAGAGGTTAAATAAATTGTCCCAAATCATACAGCTAAGAGAGGCACAGGTGGGATTAGAACTCAGGTCTTCTGGCTCTGGAGTCCATACTCACCCTCTAGGCAGTTCTGAAAAATACTTTAGAGCCAAAGTCCTGCAGGAGGATTCAGATACACTTATTCTTAATATGCAGTTAGAAAGATAATGCGGCAGACAGTCAAAGAACCTCTCAGTGCTTTCATTGTGAAAGGCTCACTCTGAATGTTAAATGACTTCTTTCTCTTATTAAGCTTTGTTTGGGGATCATTCCTCACTTTACTCTTTTGACCCCCAATAGTCTAAAAAGCCACTAATAAAATGGAAATGAGTCTTGTGATTATAATAATTTTAAGCTTTCTTTCTAAGCCACACTCCTTGTAATCAGACACGGTCACAAGTGTGTATACGAGGTAATGTGACTGACTTTTAGGAAGCATGATAGAGCTTACCTATTAAAATGAGTACCTTTCCCAGTATGATTACACAGTTTGCTTATTAGAATTGGTTCAGAATGCCATTTAGCTATTCAATTTACCCTCAAAAGAAAATGTTGTCTGGTCACAAAAGTCAAAAACATACATCAGGGACTCTGAAAGAAATTCCCGAAGAGATCTTCCTACAATGGCTTGGGTGATGTCATTGTTCTTCAAAGCAGTGCACATCCTCCCAAGGTGACTACTCGGAAGATAATTCACAGATTTGCAGGTGTAATGGGTAGCAGCACCCTGACACGGTTTGATTCAAGAGTGCTATTTATTTGGTCCACCCATGAGTATCAGAATTTTGACTGCAGTAGTCTGTTTACAGTCTTCCTGAAAGAATTCTTATCTCTGAACATTAACAAAATAATTAGGATTGAATTTGTGAGTCCACAGTCAGGAATGGTAAATAGGTAGAGTTTATTTAAATAACAGTAAGCCATAAACAATACACGAGGGTTCTGAGGTCATTTCCAATACTCCGTCATTAGAGGTTAGTGAAAAATATTCCTTACCCAAGCAGAGCTAAGAAAAATCACCCTGTCTGGTTCATGTTTCTCTTCTTCAATTGTTCACATTCTGGCTGACCGTTCCTAACCATCCTAATTTGGTCTGGTTCCTCCCTTTCATCATTGAGCTTGTTCTTTTCCTAATTATGGACTTCTTCAAAGCTCATCTCGAGTGCAGGATGTCATCAGCGGTGTTGTTGAGGAGCCTTTGCTTACCTCTACTGTACTCTTCAAAATGCTTGCTCCTATGTGCTTATTATTGGGGATTGGCTTCTGTTTATATTTGTGTGGCCTGCAGCTTTCATCTCAATATTTGTGTTCACCCTCATGCACTCTAGTCAGTCTCTGTGGTGGTGATGAAAGGAGTGGTTTCAATTCACTTAGCTCAGCAGGAAGAGTAAGTTACTAAATGGGATCTAAGCTGAAAACGGATCTTCCCCATTGGGGAATATATAGCTCACACATCCACACACGCATGCATACATGCGTATATGAGAGTTTAATGCCGGCAAACTTCCTGTGTAGTACAATGAAGCCTCCTTCCCGGCTTGCACTGCTCAGGAGTGCTACCTTTTCCACTTCATGTCTAGTGTCATCCAGGCTAAGTCTGCATTTTAGAAGGTGTCTTCACTCTAACTCATTGCTGGTGGACAAAGCTTCAGTTCTCTGTTACCTTTGAATCCATCTTAAATCACTTGGCTTAGCTTCATATAAGCTAATGACTTAGACAACACCATGTCTCTGGATATGAAACTCCGGAAGTCCCTTAACTTGAAGCTGTAGGACAGAAACCCCTATAACTCCAGAGATAGCTATGAAAGTTTGTCAGGAGGCTGAGGCTGGCTATGCCACCACCTAGAAGATTCTGCTTTCTTACAGGGTGCATGGAGAAACTTTCCTCTGGGGGAAAACGGCTCAACAGCTTCAAAACAGAAAGTGAGATATAAAAGTATTGTACCTTGTAAAGTATTTTAAGCGAGTGGTTCCTGTTCTTCTGCATGCAGATGATAATAAATGTAGGCACAAAGGCTAAGAAACTTGGGTTGAAAAACAATAAACCATGTAGCTAAAAGTAGAAAAATTTGTAGAGTGTGTATTTGGAAAACCCACAATGTAATGTACATGAAAAAACACGGATTATTCATTAAACCAACAAATGTTTAAGTTCCTAATAGTACTAAAGTCTGTTAGAACATAAATGAAAATATCTAAATAAAACTGATTTTACAAATATTGAGCAAAAATCTCTGAATTGTTTAATACTAAAATAATTCTTCCTAATTTGCATGCAGCTTCTTTCACATAACACTTCAACCTTTTAGTCATTAAATAAGAAGTCTAAAATAAGGTAACTTGGTCAGTACTCATTAGAATGGACCATAAATGCTTACCTACTAACATTTTGAAATAAGCCAGCTTATTTATTTTATTTTTTAAAAATTTTTTTAATAAAGTATTTTTTTAAAGATTTTTTTTTTTATGTGGATCATTTTTAAAGCCTTTATTGAATTTGTTACAATATTGCTTCTGTTTTTTGTTTTGGTATTTTGGCCACAAGGCATGTGGGATCCTAGCTCCCCGACCAGGCATCAAACCCACACCCCGTGCATCGAAAGGCGAAATCTTAACCACTGGACTGCCAGGGAAGTCCCCAGCTTATTTATTTTATATTAGACATTTGTCCTTCTAGAAATGCTGAATATTTTATACCAGTCCAAAATATTATCTTAATTTAGTTTTAAGCAATTTAAGCATCAACTCTTTACCATCCTTTTAATTATTTTAATCACATGAAATAATTACTAATGTCAGAACTATGCCTGTGTTAGCCAAGGAATAAAAAATAGAAAGACACAAGGAGTATCATTCTTAGATGTATTTAATAAACCTGGAGAAGACTACATAGTGTGTGGTAATTCAGTGCCCTTACTATAAGGGCTCTCAAACATTGTCTTATAATGTTAAGTATATAATAAAATTGCCTTAACAATGCACTCAACTTCCATTTTCACTCTCAAAGAAACAGACCAGCAATTTTACGTTTAATATACTTAATAAATTCTTGTTGGGTAGACTAAACATGTGTTGACTAGACATTAGCCAGTTGAAAGAGATCTAATATGCTATAATGAAAGACTATATCACCTACAGCAGTGGATTTCCCAAGGATCAACACAATTACTTTGACAATATGTAAAGAGAGTGACCAGATCAGTGTAGCGATTCTAGCAGTAAGTTTCCAGATCAAGCAGCTGTTTACAAAGGCACTGCAAAACTTTATCAGATGTTTTATTTATATTAGAGCTTAAATGAAACATCTGGCCATACCTGATAGTAAAGTTACAAATAAGCGTCACAACTGACCTGAGTATATAATTAAGGTAAAGTCTAGGGAGGAGGCTTTGGGAGTATTAGGTAGCTCTGACTTTAATGACTTATTTCTCTTCAAAGAGCTGCTTTATAATTTGACTTGTAATTATCTCAAACTTGGCCTATGGCAGTCCTCTCCAATATAGCATAAAGTGTTCAAAAGTTTCCAATAAATTCACAAACTTGAATAACTGCTGATAATTTTGCATTTGCTTATATATATTCCTGGACACTAGCACATTACAAAGCTACTTTAAAATTTATTGTTTGACTTAAGAAAATACCCACCAAGAATCCAAAATCTATAATTTAGTAAACCATAAAAAATTACTAGATATGTAGGAAGCTTGAATTTTCAAAAAAACACTAGACACTAAATCTATGAGAAAACTCACAAGGAAGTTCCTCTTTCTCTCTCCCGGGATTGAGTTTTATTACATAAGGCCCCCTTGTGTTATGTCAGTTCCAGAAAGATGTAGGTATGAATGCATTTGTGTAAATGCATGGGGCAGAGGTGATAGTGGTGAGGTATGGAGATTAGGAAGAAAAAAATCATCCCATTATAAAACCATATAAGTTCATTAGGAGAACAAAAATCTCAGTAATCTTGTTCAATTTTGATTCATGAAAAAGGCATTGTTAGTTCTGAGTTGTCAGGGAAAGTACTGTAGAATGTGATTTTGACATGATTTGTACTTCACTTAATAAAGACACTGATCCCTTTTCACTCAGTAATGCATGCCAAGAAGCAGTGCTATGGAGTGCGTTTTGATAAACTGGATAATATTTCCTCATCACAATGTTATAAGCATAGTTTTCTCCCTAATCAACTACTCAACACCAAGCAAATCATAGATTTTATACGTACTATGCCATAAAAGCGACTATAAAACAACTATAAACATCTATAAAAATGCAAAATCATAAAAATAAGCTGCTGCTAGTTATATAAAAAAAGCATAAATATCCAGCTCACATTATTTATAAAATGAGCCCAAATGTCCAATAAAATGTACATATGAGGTTTAAAAGAAAACTCTATGCTTGAGAATTTGGCCCATAACTCATAATATTGATAAAATAAATAATAAACCTACTAATAAACAAAAATGACATAATATAATAAGCATTTTGCTTGTTATCTTTTTAAAAAATAGAGACCTTTATTAATGTTGAGTGTCAAACACAATGGCTAAATTAAAATATTAATAATGTTTATGAACTTTAGGATATCTGGAAGATACTTTAGGAAATAATTTCATTGATCCAAGTTTCTTTAAAAAGTCTGTCAAAGGATGTTTGGATTCTTTTTTCTACTCTCAAATGTCTTGCAAGCTAAGGAAACATTTTAAATTACTTTAATTTTATCTAAAGGTAGTATAATGAGCATGCTAAAATTGATAATTTGAGGAATTGATTCTACTTAGAATATCATAATAAGCCAAAAATAACATCAATAAATGGATACCATTACGTTGTGCTGGGTACAGAGTTGGTTGTTTTCTCTATTAATCCGAATTTACTCTTTCATTGTCTTCTATATTTGTAAATTACTTGTGTCTCTGACCAAATAATTTTAGATCAAATCAAGACTCCCAAGAATATAAGTAACAGCTGTATAAATACTTTATTTTAAAGAATAAGAAAAATTTTCTGGTTATCAGAAAACGTGAGGGTTCCAAAACCTCTCCCTCCGCATATCAAAGGCAGGCTTTAGGTATCACCCTAACTCCACATGTGGCTTTAAAGAGCAGTAGAAGACACCCAGTGGAAGGAAAAATATGGGTTCACTTGGAAGTGAGCTGCAGCATGTTTTAAAGTGCTCCCTTCTCCTGCTCTCCACACATAATAAATAATCTATCAAAACAACACTCAAATACCTCACCATTTAGTAGCATCCTGCTCTATTAAGAGAGTTGTACCTTACAGAAAATATTTAGTTATAAGCATAAGTATCTCTTATTTATCTGTTATGTCATGAATTATTTTCTTAAGCAGAGACAGTCATCCTTCAGAGAAAAGCAATCCCTTACCCATTTCACTGTCTATAACATTAGACTAATTTATTTTACTGATTTGGAAAAATTGATTTCCACTGGATTTTTATATTTACCCTATTAGAATATGTTGCATGAACAGTGAAGATTGGTCTGCCTTCTGTCTGCTCATGTGTAAATGACGATCTTGAAATACACTTACCAGTCTCCAGCACCACTATCTTACTGCTAACGGCAGTGTTTTCATATAAATTCCCTCTACTGGGGAACAAGTTCTTTTTCTTTGTGGGGTCTCAAGAGCATCTTGACTCTTGAATATTTGTTTTCTCTCAGATGGAGGCTATCTGTGTGTCCTAAATATTCAGACTTATAAATTGGTGAGAAATATAGATGGAAAAATAAACCTGATGTATCTAGTGAGCACACTATTTTCTTAAAATAAGTCTTTCAGAAGACATGTGGTACTCAACTCCATTATGCTATAAACATAGTATTTTAAAGGAATAAAATGAAATCGATGTTTTATCTTTATCATGTTTGGCATTATACTTGAATAACTTCAGGGTTTTTTTTAAAGCTACAAAACTTGGTAGTCAGTTTGGGTATTATTTTCCATCGTTTTTCCCTCTCATCCTTCCTTCTACCTTGTTTTAGAAATATATATATGTGTGTGTGTATATATATATATACACACACACATATATATTAAATATATAAGTACATATATAGTAAATACATGTATATGTAAATATATATATTCTAAAATAACCTTCACCAATATGGCTCATATATAGAAATTGGTATTGCATTGACAGCTTTAGTAGTAATGGTTTTGTTTAAGTATAAGGGCGATGTTTTACAGTTTGGTAAGTGGCACCAAAACATGCGGAATAACTAACATAGAGAATAGTGAGTCGATCAAGCTTGATGATTTAACTGGGGAGCAAAGGTCAAAGACCAGTATTCTCCAGAGGACACCATACGCAATCGCCAGATATTACAGATGTCCTTTATTAAGCAAATATTTATTATGAGAGTTGTATCTATTTTGTCTATTAATGACCAATTATACTATTTTATATAATTAGCTGTCATCCTTTGAAATGAAACCAATATTAGGTATTAGTAAGTCAATGAAAATATTTAAGCTATGCCCAAAGTGTCATAAGTCATGGAAAACTTTGCAGATTCAGTTTTCCAGGGACACCTGTTATTAGCAGTAATATCACACTAGCAGATGCTAGTGGTATTTACAAAGCGATTATCATAATTGATAATACTGACCAATCACGTGCTACATTAAACACATTCCACACATTGTCTCAATCCCCTAACAAGCCTATTATATTTTCATTTTATTCACAAGGAAAGTAATGTAGTTACATAGTTCACCCAAGGTCACACAATTAGGATAATAAAAATACCTTAAATTATGAGATATGAGAGTACAAACTACTTTAGATTTGCCTTAGAAAAATTTTATGACATTATTCCACTTCTAGATTTAGGGAGATTAAGATTTAGAAAATTTAAATGATCTGTCTAATGTCACTTAATGAGAAGGGCTGGGGTGAATGCAGAGCAGTGCTGGGGATATGCAGAAACACTGCCAGTTCACTCGGAAAAAAAACCTTTATGGAATGACGGCTGT
Source organism: Tursiops truncatus (assembly GCF_011762595.2). NCBI lineage: Eukaryota > Metazoa > Chordata > Mammalia > Artiodactyla > Delphinidae > Tursiops > Tursiops truncatus. Next base: position 10,097,615 of record NC_047050.1, on the reverse strand, counting down.
AAGCTGTTTGTACATCATCATCCCATTTGACCTTCAAAACCACTCCATGAGTTGAACTGGTTAGTTATAAAAATCCTATTTTGCAGGTGAAAAAAATGACACTTTAGAGACGGTGCCTTTTCTCAAGTCACAGAGCCGGGGACTCATGTATTCTGCTTTCTAATCTACTGCTTTTCCATTACACAATGAGTCTTCTTTCAGGAATCAGCAAAATGATTTATATGATAATAAATAAGTAAATTAAACATACAATAAAGTGAGTTCTGTTATGAATGTGTTGTGATTATGATAAGGAATACAGAAATTGAGAGTCTGGGGAGACCCGGGTAGAATTATAATTATCAATAATTTGTTCCTTGCCTCCTTGGCTTCTCAAATCATGTTACTTTCAGCATTCTTCCATTTCTTAGAATATTTTTCCATTCTGATCTCCTATAGATCTTCTGCATTAGGGATGATCTGGACCCAGTAAAGGATACTTCATATGCTTCATTAATCAATCAATCGATCGATCAATCAATCAATTCTTTTCTTTCAGTTAGTAATTGAGTCGTCTATGTGACAAGTACAGAGGATATACAGATAAATGAAGTGTGGTCTTGAAAGCTCCACAGTCTCAAAGCAGAGCGGTAGTAAAGCATTGAAGCGGAGTGTTGTTCCATAGGTATAAATGCAGTCTGTACAGCAATAGCACAAGAAAGGGTGTGATCAGCAGTCCAGGGAAGTCAAATGTGTCTTTGAGGACAAGACTCGTGTGAGTTTTTGAGGAGAGCAGCAGCTTGCTTGGTGGTCTGGGGAGGGGTTTGCTCATGAACGGCAACCTTATGTTCTGTGAATCAGCATATGGCAGTTTAGAAGAACTGCAAGTGCTTGGGTTTGTCTTTCTAGAGCATTGGCTGTTTGCCTATATTTGGCAGGAAATGACCCTGTAGGGACCACCGAGTCCTGCGTGTCATGACAGGCACTTTGAATGTCATCTTGTGGACAGGATGGGCATTGAGATGTTTGGAGCTCAGGAAGAAATTTATCTAGTTTACCTTTCAGGAGACTCAGCCTGTAAACACTGTGGATAAGGCATCAGGGAGTGAGAGTAGTGAGATGCATGTCAGGGAGGCTCTTTGGGGGTTGACTTCATCTGCTTGAGCTGCCATAGCAGGATCCCACAGACTTGGCGGCTTAAACAACAGAACTTTATTTTCTCACAGCTCTAGAGGTTGGAAGTACAAGAACAAGGTCTCAGCAAGTTTGGTTTCTCCTGGGACCTCACTCTTTGGCTTACAGGGAGTCTTCTTTCTGTCCTCGCATGGCCTTTTCTCTGTGTGTCAACATCGCCGACTGTCTCTTCTTCTTATAAGGACACCAGTCCTACTGAATTAGGGCCCCACCTTTATAACCTCATGTAACCTTAATTACTTCCTTAAAGACCCTAACTCCCAATACAGTCATATTGGAAGTTAGGGTTGAAGCCCTAGCCCCCAATATGACTGTATTTGGAGTTGTGTTTTGGGCAGACACAATTCCATGACATTCCTTTCTGTGGACCTTCAAAATTCATGTCCTTCTCATATGCAAAATGCATTCGTCCCATCCCAAACATCCCCAAAATCTTAACTCATTTTAAAATCGACTGTAAGTCCAAAGTGTCACCTAAATCAGGCATGGGTGAGACTTGAGGTATGATTACTCCTGAGGCAAAATTTCTCTCCAGCTGTGAATCTGAGAAACTGGTCAGTTTATGTGCTTCCAAAATACAATGGTAGGACAGGCATAGGATAGATATTTCTGTTGCAAAGTGGAGAAATTGGAAAGAAGAGAAGGGTCATGTGTTCTAAGCAAGTGCAAAATCTAGCAAGGCAAATTTCATTAGATATTAAGGCTTGAGAATAATCCTTTTGGGTTCAGTTCTCTGTTCTCTTGGCCCATTGGGGCAGAAGTGATGCCCTTATGGTCCTCAGAAGTGGCCCTGCTTTTGTGGCTCTGGGTGGCAGCCTTGCACCTGAGGCACTGAGCAGCTGCAGCCTGGCCCACTGAATCCTGGGAGGAGACAGCCTCACCCTTTAAAACTCAGGAGAAAACAGCCTTGCCCCTGGGCATTGGCACTTATAGGATCATTCTTCCCTTTTCTTGGAGGATTAGGCATGTTTGCAGCTGGATAACGCTAATGTCCTGTCCTATAGGATCTCAGAAATCGGAGAGCCTATATTTATTTTGTTCTCTCTCTGTCTCCTTTAGTGTGAACTGGAATATCTTTGCTTGTACAGCGCCATCTCTATTCCTGGCTTCTGCAGAGATGCTTGATTAAATCCGTGGGTACCTCTTTGTGGAGTGACTGCCCAGTCACATACTTGGTGTTCTCTTCACAGCACACATTCTCATTTTTTTGCAGTATAGATATAGGCTGAGAACATTCCATATCTTCAAATTCTGGTTTCTTCTTGCTTAACAATTCCTCCAATGTATCTCACGTCTCACATTTTGCTATAAGCAGTAAGGAGAAACCAGGCCATACTTCTAACACTTTGCTTAGAAATCTCCTCAGCTAAATATCCAAGTTCGTCACTTAATTAACTACTTTGCACAGAACACACTTCAGCCAAAATCTCCACTGCTTTATTACAAGAATCATCTTTCCTCCATCTTCCAACAACGTGTTCCTCATTTCTGTCTGAGATCTCACCAAAATCAACTTTCATGTCCATGTGCCTAACAGTCCCCTCAAGGCAATCTAAGCTTTCTCTAACATGTACCCCCAAACTCTTCCAGCCTCTACTCATTACCAAGTCCAAGGCCACTTCCACTTTTTTGGATATTTGTTACTACAGCACTAAATTTCTTGATACTAATGTCCATATTAGTCAGGGTTCTCCTGAGAAACACAACCCAAGGGAAATGAATGAATGAATTAATAATTATAAAGAATTGTCTCATCTGATTATGGGAGCTAGCTAGTCCCAATCTTCAGTATGGACTGGTAGTCTTAAGGTTCAGGAGAACTGATGGTACAAACGAAGTCCAAAGACAGTCAAGTGGTCTTTTGCTCTATTCAGACCTTCAACAAATTGGATGAAGCCCACCCACATTATGAAGGGCCATCTGCTTTACTCAAAGCTCAATGAGTTAAATGTTGGGGCTTCCCTGGTGGCGCAGCGGTTGAGAGTCTGGCTGCCGATGCAGGGGACACGGGTTCGAGCCCTGGTCTGGGAGGATCCCACATGCCGCGGAGCAACTGGGCCCGTGAGCCACAACTACTGAGCCTGCGCGTCTGGAGCCTGTGCTCCGCAACGAGAGGCCACGATAGTGAGAGGCCCGCACACCACGATGAAGAGTGGCCCCCGCTCGCCGCAACTGGAGAAAGCCCTCGCACAGAAACGAAGACCCAACACAGCCAAAAATAAATAAATAAATAAATTTAAATGTTAATCTCATCCAAAACACCCTTTGACTTGACATCCCAAATTAACCATCACAGGACGGTATTGATGAATTGGAGATGGTTAGAGTTTGAACTATAGCAGTGATACGAATCAAGTATCACTGTATCAAGAATCAAGTATCACTGTTAGCTTACAGGTTAAGGTGACTGAGTAGTTGGTGCTGTGAGCAACTAAATTGTACATGCTTGAAAAAGGAAAAAGTTTAATGAAGAAGATAACAAATTTAGTCTTGAACTTTTTGGGTGGGAGGTGACTGTGGAACTAGAATAGCAGATCTGCCCCAGGGTTAAGGGACAGTGGTGGACACAGAGATGTAGGAGCTCTTAGCTTGTGGGCAGCAGGAGAAGCTATGTGGGCAGAACAAAATTTCACTGAAAATAGAGAATGAGAAAGGATCTAAAGATGGACCCCATCTTTGATGTGTTAGGATTCTATTGGTGGTAGGCGACAGAAACGTACTCGTGTGAACTTAAGAAAACGACGGGGATTTGGTTTAAGTGTACATGTGTTTCTTGTGGAAGCCCAAGGTTCTAGGTCATGAGTGAACTAGAAACAGTTTTATCGCTTTGTTTGTTCACTCATTTAATTGTTTTAAAGATGAGAGATAATGAAGCTTGTTTCTACATTGTTAAGAAACTAGTGAAAGGGAAAGATTGAACATAGGTTAAGATAATAAATAATTAATGAGAAAAGATCCATGAGGAGAATAGGTTCTAGACCAGTACTTCTCAAACTTTAATGTACAGGAGAGTTAATCGGGGATCTTGTATAAAACCCAGATTCTGATTCATTAGGTCAAGAGGGGACATGAGATCCTGCGTTCTAACAAGTGCTCAGGTATTGGTAGTGCTGTTCATCCACAGACTACACCTTGACTCACGAGGGTCAGGGCACAGTTGCAGGATTTTTCAATACGATGTGTACACCACTTTCCCTAAAACATGTAGGGATTTCTCAAAGAATTGTGTTTAAAATCTGATCAAATTTATTTTCAATCTCAGGGTAAATAAGCATCCCAAGATACTTCCAGTTGGAAAATAAATTATTATCTTTTAAAAATACACTTTAATATGAAAATGTTCAGACGTAAGATGAAAACTCATACACCCACCAGGCAATTGTGGTCATTAACAACATTTTACAATCTTGTTTCATCATCCATTGCAGCCCCCCTCACTTTACCTCTGCTGCTGGCGTGTTTTAAAGAAAATCACACGTATCTATCATTTTGTCCATAAAGACTTCAATGTGTATCTCTAACAAATAAAAATTCTAAAAAATAAGCATAGTGCCATGATTACAAGGTCAGAATTTCTAATTGTCTCAAAAATGTATTTTCATAGTTAATTCATTTGAATCAGGATCCCACAAGGTTTTTACATTGCTTTATGTTGACCTATCTCTTAAGCGTGTATAAAATATATGTTACTCCTCTTCCTTTATTTTCAAAGTGGTTTTTGTTGTTGAATAAACTGGGTTATTTCATTTTCGATAACATTTCCCATATTCTGGACATGCTGATGGCATCTTTGTATGACGTTATTTAATATGCTCTACTATCCCCCCATTTCCTGTAAAATGATAGTGAATTTAGAGATCTGATTCAGTTTGGTTAATTACTTATTGGCTAGAATACTTCATAGATGATGCTGTGTAAATTACTTGGGTCACATCACAAGGCATGGAATTTCTTTTTGTCCCATTTTGATGATGTTAATATTAATTGTGGGTTCAGGTGTTGTCAGCCTCATCTATCCATTATAAAGTCCCTCATTAACTTCTCATGTAATTATTTTAACAGCCATTGATGATTGCAAACTTAGATATATTATTTGAATAGAAGTTTCAAAATGACAATTTTTCCTATTCTGCCATTTCTCTAGTATTTATTAACTGTAATTCTTCTATAGAGAAGAATTTTCTATGATCGAATATTTCATGCCAGGAAGGCAAGATAAATAGATTATTTTTCTACTTATTTAATAATTTTTAGAATAGTTATTGGTACCCTAGCAATTTCTAAATGTGACCACAAAAATGCAGTTAGCAAGATTTAGACTGTGGGAAAATTCTGCAGAATAACATTCCCAGTATCTTCAACTACTAAATTGAAAGAGGTAGAAAAGAAGATAGAGGAAGGGTTAGAACCTATATGTTAAAAGAGACTTAGGTACCTACCTACCAAACTCAATGTATGAGTCTTATTTAGTTCTTATGTAAATAAATTTTAAGTATGACACTTGAAAATCTATTTAATTTGAACGCTGATGAGATAGTTGATGATATTAATGAATTATTGCTAATTTTAGGTTTGATAATAATACTGTGTTTATCTTTAGAGATACGTACTGAAATATTGATGGATGGAATAATGTGGTGTCTGGGATTTTCTTAAAAGTAATGTGAAAGAGGATGTGATAAACAAGATGACCATGAGCTGATAATTGGGGAAGCTGGCGATGTATACGTGTGAATCCATTATACTACTCTTTTTGTATATGTATGAAATTTGCCATAATAATAATTTTGAGAGTCTATCCAGGACAGGAAAATTAAAGTAGCAGTCAAATTAAAGTCACAGAGTACATTTTCTTTTTCATTTGAGACCCTTAAACATTTGCATATATTACTTTGATATCCAGAAATAGTTCTCATTGTATACTTAATTCTATGTCTGTTTAATTGTTTTGTTCTTTAACCACTTGGCAATACAAGGCCAGAAGCTGTTTTTCGCTTCTGTATTTTCAGCATCTAGCAAATTTTCTGGTACATAGAGAGTTCTCACCAAATGTTTGTTTAATAAATGACTGATGCTTTTAATACCAGCCTCATATGAAACCAGACTTTCAATAGGGAATTTTCCATTTGAAAAACCACATGCCTAGTGTCAAAAACGATAATTAAAACAGCTAAAGCAAAAGAAAATTAGGTAATATCAAAAATTTGAAATTTGAGATCGATTTCAAATTTCTGGAGCAATTGTAACTGTCCCATGTCCTAACATGGAGACATCACAGCTTTATCTGTTTTAACTGTTATCTTTTTCTTTGGGAGCTGTTCATATGAAATTTTATGTTTACAAATTGTGATGGAAAGTGATTGCATTTTATTGTTAAGAAATCGCTGTATTCTTGCAACAATCAGAAGTTGAGAACGAGGACTGATTATTAGTTTCTCTAATGTTAACTTATTCCATATTTGTTCGCTCTGCAATGTGACTCTCAGGGCAGATTGGAACTCTAATTAGGGGTCTGTTTCCCTTTGATGTTGACGGCAACTCTTCTTAGTATTAATGTATATGGACGAGAGAATAGATCTTTAAATAATTTAAAAACGGCTTTGTGTATTATGAATACAGACATATAAAAGATTTAATGATGTGACTTTTACATATTTATACTATGGTGCACATACACACGCACTCCATGTATTGTATATAACTATGTCTTGGGGACTAAATGAAGCTCATAAAATCTTGCCAATAATTATGTTGACAGAGGGAATATCCTTTTTTGTTTATTCATTCATTCCTAGAAATGGCTGAAGCTTCTTTTAACAGTGATCTGCCTGATTTTCAAACCTTAGTCTCTTAAAAGAGAATCGTCGCTTAGATTCCCTAAATTGAGGAACACACGTTTTTACAGCCGTGGCAAATTAAAAGAAAGAGGAGCCTCAGCTTTATGTCTTCACAGGTCAGGCATATGGGAGTATACATTTCTTAGCAAAAACTGTTTCACAATAGTTGACATTTTCTCTTTTTCTGCATGTTTCTTTCATAAATATTGTGAGCTACAGCTGTAATCCTTCTTTGGGCACAAGTGGCCTACAGTGAGATTGTACTGTATTGTATTTATAAGTCGTAAGTGGTGCTTGACATGGCAGTAAGAATAGCTTGTCTGTGACTTCCACTGCGAGAGGCACTGGGGTTTTGTTGGTCAGAGGTGTATTTTTCACTTATTATGACACAGCTTCTGTATTTGAATGGTCCAGTTACATTTAACCTACACACTCTGGCTTTATATATGGATTGCTTAACACATAAATTATATCTTAAAGAAACTTCCAAAAGAAGAAAGGAAATAAAAAATAAAGCTAAGTAGGTTTTCATTCAGGGATCACAGAAACAAAGCTAAGAACAAACTCCTTCTAGGGTTGATTCTATTGATTCAGATGTAAGGCCGGAGCATTTCAGATTTCCTATATGCATAAATAATTTTTTCTTTTGAAGATCCAGCCCCTGAGAAGCAGCCCTGAAACGGTTGCAGGAAAGCCCCTTTTGAAGGACTCTCAGCACAGGTCAGGGAACAAACAATGCCAAGGGGCAAGGTCTTTGTTATGCAGGAGGCCGTTGGCCATTTCAGAGCAGCTCGGGGTGTCAGAGAACCCAGTTGATGACAGATGGTGTGACTGTCCTTGCAAATTTTTCACCTTAAAATGACAGCCTATGTGGAAATACCCTGTAATCACTGGGGAAAGATACTCTAAAAGCCCCTTGAAAATTACATAAAAGAAAACAGTTTTTATTTCAGGTATAGGTCTGGGCCCTTTTGATATTTAAGAAAGCTAGGATGCTTGTAATGAAGAGATAGGAAAGAAGGAAAATGTTTCAGTTCAAAGTTCAGTTCCCCTACACGCAAAGCAATAAACAGCAAAATAAAAAAGAAAAGAAAAGAAAGAAAGAGAAAAGATAATCGATATCCTTTCACATTTTGCCTTTTAAGGACATATATTGTTTGACTTAGCACACACTAAGTCTGTAACCATATACTATGCTCTTTGAATGAAAGACGGGTTCTTTTTTTTTTTTTTTGGTAACTTCAGTTATTGCAGAAACCAGCTGAAATAGAGAAATAGGAAGATTTCCCAGGTATATCCCAGGACAGAAGTAAAATACAAAATTAAGCAAGAAACTGCTTTAAGCAGCTTGCTTTAAAAATTGCTGTCAACATATGATCGGAGGGTTAAAAAACATCATTTTCCTTCCTCCATTTGTTCTTATTGAATCTACGCAAAAAGGTGAGGATGGGAGAATTCTGGAACTTCGGCAAAAATTTTGTATTTCCTTTGCATCTTTTCAGTTTTTAATCATGTTGCTTTGTTCAAAATCATTAAGGAGATATTGGTAAAATTCTGAGTGACATTGAGGGGTTTCTAGCTTATATACTCTATAGATTTCTGGTGGCAGTCAGTATTGTAAAATTAAGACATATTAAAAAGGCTTGGTTAATTCTGAATGCAAACATTGTTTTAGGTTGGTTTTAATGAGAAAATCATAGCTGTCATTTCTGCTTCACATTCTTCCTCATGTACTGTAATTTGCTCATATAATGCACTGTGGTCTCAAGGAGCAGAATGAGTTCACAACAAAAGAATCAATAGTTCATTATTTTTTGATTCAATTATTTTTATGTTCCTTTAGTAACCTCATTAAAATTAGAAGTTTGAAAATTAATATTGGGATCAATTCATTAAATTGTTGGTTTATGTTCTTAAATGAGATTTTGCTTTAAGCTTCGTGTAAGAAGAATATTAATTTTCCCTCTGTAACATCAGAGACAGTAGCAGTTATTCAGCGAGGTGCCTTGTGGACAGATCCCAGACTGACCAGCTTTAAAAAGTATGTTCTCCCTTTGTTCGCTGGTCACTTCCCTCATAAGTCCCCATGATAACTGAAGCCTTCTGTGGTTCACTACTGGAATTGAGTTTCTTGAGATATGGAGTTCAGTTGTATTTTGTAGTTTACTATTTTATTTTTAGGGAAAGGAAACATGGTTGAGTCAACAAGCTAAGTTTGGGGAATTTGCCTTTGGCTGACAACTGTATTATGAAAACGTAAAGAAAGAGGGGGAAGGAGGAAAGAAGAAGGGAGAGGATGAGAGGAGAGAACAGGAAGAGAAATAACAGGCTTTCTTATGGATACAGTCAATTCCACTCTAGTGTATTGGCATTCTACATTAGCTGTTCTCGCCCATGGTTTTCTAGTGTGGCCACTTACGATACTAAAATAAGGATAAAATAACATAAAATTATAAGACCATTTCTAAAAATCCTAAAAGTTATCTTCAGAAATAGTTACCTCATCTGTTTTTCCCCTGCACGGAGAACTGTGCTAAGGTGATAGGAAGGCATTGGGCTCTCACAGCTACGCTGCATCTAACCTTCCTGTCTGTAGCTCATTCCTTATTGTATTTGCCGTGGTCTTGTTATCTTTCCATCGTTCTTCAATCTTCTCTATCCAAAAAGTAATGCATTATTCCACATGGCATTAATCCGTTTTAATATGTTAAAAATCTCCTCTGAAATTTGCTGAGGTTGAGGTGTGCTATTTAGATGAATTTGACCCTTTTTTTTTTTTTTTTGCATGCGGTACCTTTCAGAACCTTTATATGCTGAATACATTCTGAGTGTCAAAACTGAAGCATAGTATGTGGGAAAATGTCTCAAACTTAGGCCATCGAGGCTTCTTTCTTCCATTCGGGAAACAGCTCACAAGAGTCCTGATCCAGATGGCACTTGGGGGTAAATTCTGTCGGTGTCATAGTGCCCTGAAGTTACACAGCTGGGGTCAGTGGATAAGAGGGGCTTAACACACGGACATACATACACTACCAAATGTCAAACAGATAGCTAGTGGGAAGCAGCCGCATAGCACAGGGAGATCAGCTCGGTGCTTTGTAACCACCTAGAGGGGTGGGAAAAGGAGGGTGGGAGGGAGACGCAAGAGGGAGGAGATATGGGGATGTATGTATACGTATAGCTGATTCACTTTGTTATACAGCAGAAACTAACACGCCATTGTAAAGCAATGATACTCCAATAAAGATGTTAAAAAAAAAAAAAAAAAGAGGGGCTTAACAGAAAGGGGTGGACATAAACCATGTCTGAAAACCCAACTGCCCAGTCCAACTGCTTTCTCCAGAAGAACATCCTGGACACAGAAGGAACACATTTTTGTCAGGTAAGAAGCAACAAATCAGGCACCCATTCACTTAATACCCAGTCACAAGTATGCTCAGCTGTACGATCAGCTAACTCTGTCAGGCTTACTTTACAGAGTTCTGAAGCATGAATTTTGTTTGTAAAAGCACCTGGAAAATGGCAAAGCATAACACCAGCACAAGAAACTGTTATCGTTGGATGCAAACATACAGTGAAAAAAAAGCACAGGATCTAACTTCACAAGTATGTGACCCAGTTTTGCAATTATCAAGATGTGTAAACTTGGGCAAACTGTGTGACCTCTATGCGTCTCAATTTCATCATCTATAAAATAGGGATAGTCATGCCTACCTCAAAAGTCACTGAGAAAGTTAAATGAAATAACATGTTTCAAAGCTAGGACTGTGCAGACACGAAATACATAATTCTAGTAGGGTTTCTTGCTGAGAAATATTCTTCGGGGTCTGACAACTCCTGAAACACACTGAGAAAATGCTAAATAATGTTCCTTCTTATCCAGGCCTCGAGACTTTAGTGCCACTACATTTATCAAAGAAAACTCAAAGACATAATAGTGCTAGAATGAAGAGGTTAGGTATTGGAAGTAGGGAACTAGATAAAGAAGTAGCATAAATGTGAGTCATCAAAGTAACCTCAACTCTCTATTAACCCACTTTGTGAAATGCTCTGAAAATTACCAAATATTCCTATCTGGGATGATTTTAGCTGTGTGCCATTGTTTGAGAGAGAAGCTCTATTTCATTCCTTCAAAGTTTCCTGTGTTGCTTGTATGATTTCTCCAAAAGACCAAGGAAGAAGAACAACTGCTATTCAAATCAATCACTTAGATATCAGAATGTGATATTATGTATGTCATGCTTTTATATTTAGAGTAGATGATATTTCTTTTCCATAAGCCTGTGGCAAAACACATAATGCACCCTTCATTAGCAATATTTGTTGCCAACTAGAGGGAAAAGGCTTCTTTGCTGTTCCAGATTCACATCTCCCTCCACACGTCCACTGAAATGTACAGGAAGATGTGAACTTGGCCCCAAGCCACAGAAAATGCACATAAGAGAGAAAGTATTCGACCTGTTAACAACACCATAGACGTGCAGATTTTCTTTTATTTTTTCTCGAAGGAGATGTTTTATTTTTTAAGTTAAAAATGTGTACATCCAAAAGAGCTGATAAACCATTTTCCCATACCATAAAAAGGGGCAACATAGTGGATTTTTTACTTCAGAGCCTGTACCCTTGTTCCCTGCCCTGAGAATCCTCTCTTCAATCCTCCCCTGAGGCTTTTCCCTTCTCCTTTTTTTAGATCTTGGCTCAAGTGTCACCACTTCAGAGGCGTTTCCTTGACCATCCTATCTAATCGGCTCCCTGCACCCTGTTCCCCTATAGGCTCTACTTACTGCTTATGCGTTTACTTCCTGATTAATTGTTTATTGTTTGTCTCCCCACTAGGCCTTTTTTTGTTTCCACTGAAAAATTGGTAGATGTTCTACCAATAGTTGAGTAAAAATGTGTACAGATTTAGACTAATAGCTTTTTTGTGTTTTTTTGCAATATGATAATAATTATTGAATATATTATCTGTATTACGTATTATGTGTCAGATATCATTCTGAGCCCTTTGTCGGTACAATTTTATTTAATCCTAACAACAATACTATGAGGTTGATACCACTGTCATCCCCATTTTAAAGCTGCATTTATTCAATAAGGATAAAGAACTCTAGAAGGTCAAAATCATTGAGTAATGATTTTCCCACTCAGTGTAGTGTAATCTTGGAAAGTAACTTAATTTTATTGAATGTTGGTTTCCTCATCTGTTAGAGTGGGATAATACCTCCCGCTTGGAGCTTCTGGAACATTGACTAGACAAGGGCATAAGACTGCATTTTCAGGGACAAATAGCTGTACAACAAAATGAGAATATTCTTTCTATGTCTTTATTCCTCTACTTTTCACCCAGTTCTCCTCAGTGATGTCAGTGGAATTTGCTTAGTCTCCAGACAGCTCAAGGCTGGTTACAATCCTGTTGTAAAATCTTACTCAGATGGTAGGTCAGATTCAGCTAAGTCAGATACTTCCAAATATAAAGCACTCCACGCTCCGAGTGAGTCCTGCCCTGGAGTTGATTATTCGTATGAAAAATGTGGGTTAAGCAAGGAGGAAGGCCCCCAGTAGGTGGGGATTTCCCTGAAAATAGAACTTCCAGATTCTGTGCATGGCAGGTATCCATGAACTAGTAGACACATGTAAGGGCCAGCAAGGGCCAGGCATCAGGAGAAGGTGCTTAGAGCCACTTGCCTCTGACTCTGATTCCCTAATATAAGTCTTTACAAGATTATATATTTAAATTGTGGCTACAAATTTAGCACCTGAGCCATATTGCTGAACTCCAGTATAAAGCTCAAATTGTGAACCATTGGAACCAAGTTGATGATAAAAGTCCATATAGCTAAATATATTTATATGTGTGGGTATATATGTAATATATATGTATGATATTGTATATGTATGTATGTGTATGTATGTATATAAATGCTTGTACATATAAGCTTTACAAATACATATTTAGAAAAAAGTACAAAGAAAAGTACAGGCAATCTTGCTCAGGATCATAAGGTCAGTTTGTAGCAGACGTGGGATTGTAATTCATGTCTATCTGACTCTAATGCTTGTTCTATATTAGCAGATGACCATTTGTGGTTAACAGTTATACATACACATAGGGTAATAGTCATTCTTTTTTTAAACACTTAACTAATTGTCATTAGCCATGCTGTATGTCTCATATAAGCCTCTTAATTGGTCTACAATATAGGTGTTTTTAGACTCACTTTACAAAGCGAAAAAGTGACTTCAAAAAGTTTATCCAAGGTTGCGTCACTGTTAAAATCACAGTCTCAAGGCCAAACCATGTCTCCCTCACCCACGCCTCACCCAGGCTTTCCTTTTCATTCTTTCCTTTTCACTATGTTGCTGTTCCTAATTTACTAAGTGTACAGTAAAATCAGAACTGAAAACATGTCTTTACTTTCATCATGTCCCCTCCAACATGCTGGAGCTCACATACTTGTACTAATCACTCATGTTGTCTTCTTTCTAACCGCATAAAAGTATTTGATTTATTAATGGTATGGTGGGAAAATGTTAAAAGGAAAAGAAGTCCAGAGGTCAAACAGTTTCTATGTAAACTCCACTGCCCCTTCCCTATTTGGCTACTTTATAGTAAATCAAATCCACTTTATATAATGAAGCTTGTCTTTATTATCCCATTATGGCTGCCTTAGCAAGGAAGTAGCGTGTACGTTTCAGTTTTAGGTCATTTGTAATTATAAAAAGATATGCAGGAAAGCCATGTACTTCTTGTATGCTTTTAAAATCTTCTCCTTCGGTTGTTCATCACGTTTTTACTGTTTTATAAAGAAAGTGTTAGAAAGCTGTGTTTTTATTGCCCTGATGCCTTTAATAGTACCTACTGTGAACCTAAGCTGGATACCTGATTGATGCCATTCCTACCTGTCTGGGAAGATAACGAGCAAACATCGAGGGGTCTGTTCTCCAGGTGATGTGTGCATGGAACTCCCATTAATGTTAATGGGAATCCTGCAGCTAAGCACGGTGACTGGAGACAAGAGGCTTAGGGTGTGGTAGGTCCATTAATACTTATTTCCTTCATAGCAGCTGGTTGGAGTACAAGGGGTAGGCAGTCCTTTTGAAGCTAACAATCCGCCATATTTAAAAAGTGTAAGCTATGTAGATGTGTTGTCAATAAACTCTCTGTAGAAAGTAGACTTACTGTAAATTTTACTACAGAAAAATTTCTTATGAAATGCTTATTTTTTGAATAATGTTTTCATAATTCATCTTCCTCAAAATGACTATAACAATTCTATAAAGAATTGTATAGGGGCTTCCCTGGTGGCGCAGTGGTTGGGAGTCCGCCTGCCGATGCAGGGGACGCGGGTTCGTGCCCCGGTCCGGGAAGATCCCACATGCCACGGAGCAGCTGGGCCCGTGAGCCATGGCCGCTGAGCCTGCGCGTCCGGAGCCTGTGCTCCGCGGCGGGAGAGGCCGCAGCAGTGAGAGACCCGTGTACAGCAAAAAAAAAAAAAAAAAAAAAAAGAATTGTGTAAAGAGTTTTGATCACTGGTGGTTAATTGAAAAACGGATATGAAATTTAAGAGCCAAAAACGACGTAGTTAAAAAGGTTGGTGACATAAACTGATTAAAATCTAGACAAGAGAAGAAAAGTATAATACACAGAAAAGACGAAATTCCATGCTTAGGCAAAGTCGTATTTTTAAATAATTCAGAGATAAGATACATGTATAACTGTATATGTATACATATATATGTGTGTGTGAATCAATCCACTAGTAAAGCAACATATACAAATATAAATTACTTAATTTACTCTGTAGTACTTTCTTAGGTCTAGGCATTATTTTAGACACTCACACTGACAGACTGGGGTCTTCGTCTCATGAAAGTTATAATCTAGGGGGATTATAAAGTAGAAAAGAAGCTTAGAAATAGATATCCAACCTTTATTTTCTGCAGATGGAAACTGACGCTCAGAGAGATGCATTGACTTGGCCATTGACACAAAGCTAGCTGATGAGAGAGCCAGTGTCCAAACACCAATTCAAAAACATCAAAGTGTTAAATAAAAATAACTCCCAACCTTTATTTGCATAATCAGAGAAAATATGTTTTAGAAGTATAAATTTTATAAGAATGTATCTATAGATATATAGATAGACAGACAGCAGTGGGAGGGTCGATAGCCACGGAGGGAAGGAGGGGAAGGGAGTGTTGGAGGTCAATCTCAAAAGATAGTTTGACGTAAGGCGTTAGATACTCTGTTGAGGAATGTGGGCTCAATCTTAAAAAGGTTGAGGAAGTGTTACAGGTTAAAACAGAGGCAACATGATCAAATTAATATATTTGAAGTGATATTTTGATGGTTGTATGAGATGGAGTGAGTCAAGAGTCGGCAGAGTTATCAATTTGGAAATATATGTGATATTTGATGTAGGGATGCTAGAAAAGGTAGAAAATGAGTGAAAACAAATGAATTTTAATTGACAAATATTTGATAGTGGACTTACAGGACTTGAAAAATGGGAGAGTGAGGGAGATTTGAGAAAGCTTTTTGAGAGAGAATGGCATTTCATGAGTTGTCAAAACCCAGGGTATGGGTGAAGTATCTCAGGGAAAGTGAAGAGATTTGAGAACAAGATGCTGAGGATCTCAGCTATTTATCGGACCTACTGAGCAAGGGGAAAGGTCCTGTGGAAATAAAGTAGGAAGAGTTAGTATCTGGGGTCTTTTGATAATTTACTTCATATGATGAAAATATTTCATCATTATGGATCTTAAAAATAATGTATAAAACTTAAAGATTACACTCTATTGTTGTAGATAAACTGTTGGCTTATCAGAACCTTCTTCATTAAGCCACCTGAATTTAATTTAATCAGCAGTAAATAATAAAGTTCATTTGCCAGCCAAACCCTGAGACTGATACATATCAGATTGAATTTGAAAGTGCTCTGAAGCACTTGTGGAATGCAAGCTGGTATCATGAGGAGCCCACCCTCACCTTTCGTAAGAAATCATACCACAAACTTCATTCATGTCGTTCACTGACCCCAGAAAGGTGCTGAGCCTAGTAGACACACAGAATATATTCTAACTTCACTTTGACATTTGAAGCATATCAGGCCATAAAGATAAGCTACATATCAATCCAGTGGTACGGAAACTTCAATCTGAGTGTACTTTAAAAAATTCAGATATCATGATATGGGATATACTTTTTAATTGCATTACCCATTTTAAAATGTGTCTGTTATAAAGTCTTGCCTCATTATAAACTAGAAGTTATGGTGACAGAGCAATATTTTTTACTGTCCAGATAAAAAAAGAATTCCTAATTCTACCCTTTTCTGGTGATGCTGTTAGTTGCCTGGGGTCTCAGTGGCTTCACTTCATTTAACATGAAGAAGTAAAAAACT
Source organism: Tursiops truncatus (assembly GCF_011762595.2). NCBI lineage: Eukaryota > Metazoa > Chordata > Mammalia > Artiodactyla > Delphinidae > Tursiops > Tursiops truncatus. The sequence continues at coordinate 10,081,201 of NC_047050.1, read as the reverse complement.
GACATATAACAATCCCCTGGAGGGACTATTCATAATTGTTCTTTTTTTCATTTAGTAAAAGTTTTTACATTAAATATAAGGCCTGTAAAATATCAGTGTTCTTTTCTACATAAACACACTAATTTATGTCTTATGGCAGAAAGCTGTAAATTGAATTTACATTTTCTATGTGCACTCTTTTTTGCAGTCTTAAAAAAGAAACCAGGATATCATCTTATCTAGTCATTATCAAATGCTTTATATAATAAATATTTAATAAACTCTTCATTGGATTCTTTTTTTTTTTTTTTTTTTCGGTACGCGGGCCTCTCACTGCTGTGGCCTCTCCCGTTGCGGAGCACAGGCTCCGGACGCGCAGGCTCAGCGGCCATGGCTCACGGGCCTAGCCGCTCCGCGGCATGTGGGATCTTCCCGGACCGAGGCACGAACCCGTGTCCCCTGCATCGGCAGGCGGACTCTCAACCACTGCGCCACCAGGGAAGCCCCATTGGATTCTTTAAATCGCTGTTATTGTGCTCTAATTCACATACAATAAACTGAATGCACTCATTTTTAAGTGAATAGTTTGGTGAATTTTGATATACGTCTACACCTATATAACCACCACCCTAATCAAGTTATACTACATATAATCATCTCAAAAACTTTTTTCACGCTCTTCTTGTTGTCCCTTCCTGGGAATCCCCTCCAGCCCTCCCCAGGTGCTATTAATCTGTATTTTATCACTATAAGTTAATATTACCTTTTTAGAACCTCATGTAAATAGATCATACAGTATATATGCTTTTATGCCTGGCTTCTTTCACTCAGCATGTTTTTAAGATTCATCCATGTTATTTGTGTATTGATAGTTTGTTTCTTCATATTGATGACTAGCATCTTATTGTATGAATATGTCACAGTTTGGACAGTGGGGTTCTACTTTGTGGCTATTACTAATAAAGCTATTGTGAACATTCATGTTCCAGTCTTTTTGTGGTTATATATGTATTTTTATCTCTTAGGTAAATACACTCACCAGATGATTTTTGCTGAGTCATATAGTGAGTGTATATTTAACTGTATAAGAAATTGTCAAACTGTTTTCTAAAGAGTATAACCGAAGAGCAAATATTTCCATCAGAGAGTTCTCAATGTTCCACATCCTCATTTAGCCATCCTAGCAGTAAGTAGAGGTATACCTCCTCAGTTTTAACTTCTTTTTCTCTGATTATTAATCATATTGGACCCTTTTTTCTTGGGCTTATCGAAATTTGTGTCTCTTTTGTGAAGTATCTGTTTAATTTTTTTGCCCATTTTAAAAAATTATCTTTTTATTACTGAGCTGTGTTCTACATGTGTCCAGGACACAAGGTTTTTGTTGGGTGTATGTATTATGAATATTTTCTTCCAGTTTGTGTTTTGTTTTTACATTTTCTTAATAGTGTCTTTTGAAGAACAGAGGTTTTCAGTTTATTATTTCTTTCCCTTCGTGGTTAGTGTATTTTGTGTCCTGTTAAAGAAATCCCTGCTTAGAGTTGCAAAGGTTGCAAAGAGTTTCTCCTGTTTTCTTCTAGAAATTTTACATCTGTACTTTTATGTTTCATTCTCGTATCTATTTTGAGTTTAATTTCATGTATGGTGTGAGGTAGGGTTTGATTTTATTGGATTTTTCATATCAGTTGTTCCAGAACAACTTGTTGAAAAGATTAATTCTTTACACATTGTATTGCCTTAAAACTTTTATCCAAACTCAATGGACCTTATATATGCGGGTCTATTTCTGATTTCCTATTCTTTTTCCATTGATACATATGTCTATCTTTATGCCAATTCCACACTGTTTTGGTAATTTTCATTTTATATTAAATATTGAAAGTTCTCCAAATGGTTCTTACTTTTTCAAAATTGTTTTAGCTATCCTAGGATTTTTGTATTGCCATATAAATTTTTAGAATCAGCGTTTACATTTCTTCGAAGAGCCTGCTGACATTTTAATTGAATTGAATGTATACATCAATTTGGGGTAAACTGACAACTTATTAATGTTGAGTCTTCCAAACCACAAACGAAGTATATCACTCCATTTATTTAAGCTTTCTTTAACTTTCACATGACACTGTTTTGTAGTTTTGAGTGCATTTTTGGGTTAAATTTGCCATTAAGTTTTTATACTACTGATGCTTTTATAAATGTTATTTAAAAATTATATTCCTATTGCCCATTAGCATTGGATTTTTAAAACTTTGGTCAGAATATGTTTCTCCTCTGCTCAAAAACTTCTAATGGTCTCTGAGTTCACGTAATAAAATCTAAAATCCTTCTGAGCTAAAGTATTTAGTCCCATACAATCTTGCCTTTGCTGCCCTACTGACCTCCTTGTACTTCATTTACTCTGCGCCAGGCACAATGACCCCCTTGCTCTTATTTGAAGATGCCAAGCAGTCTTCCACCCCAGGGACTTGCTCTGGCTTTTTCCTTGAAACACTCTCCTGCTTAGATTCACAGCTGGGACGCTGACTCTCTGTGAGGTCTTCTCTGACTACAGCACATTAAAAACGCACCCCTCTTCTCTGCAAGTTCAGGCCTTGCCTATTCCCTTATCCTTGCTGGATTTTATATCATCTCACACTCTCTATATTTACTTGGTTATTTTTCCATTTCTTGTCACTCCCACCATAAGCTCATGAGGGAACAAACGCTGTTTTGTTCACTGCTGTAATCATAACTGTGCCTGAATATTGTAGTTGGCACGCAATAAATACTAGGATGAATGGCCTGATTATGAGAATTATTTCAACTATGAGGGCAGAGATCAGACTGCTATGAGCTACAGGGTGGCAAGGCAGTAGAAGAAAGAATGGCTAGTGAATAATGTCACTCCTTGGGGACACTTGTTTGAGAGGGGCAACTGGGTAAGATGGAAGCTGCTTGCGGAGCTGGTGTTTCAATCCAAGCTAACCGAAGCTTGGAGGGCATTTGATTTCTGGATTTAAAAACTATAGTGTTTAAAATATGAGAGCTACTAATAAGGGAAAAAGAATTGATTAGTCACTCGGATCTATTAAAATATGCTGAATTAATTTTAAAGATAATAGTAATTATAATACAGTCTGTTTCTTACAAAGACATCAGTAATTGACAGATTATTTTTTATAAGTGTAGAAAACAATTCTCATCTTCATTGTACTGAGATACAGAGATACAATGATGTTTTTTCTTAGGCACACTGACTGGTAAAACTTGACTTGCATTTTATTCTCTTTCAAGTGCTTTCTATTTCAAGTCAGATTCGTGAAGTTTCAGAATATTCATGTATACTGTGTCCTACAAGATGGTCAACATGACTCCCCATTTTCCTGTGTAATTTGGAGTTAAATGAGCACATTTGGTTAAAGGTCTGTGCTAATGGTACCAATCTAATTAGTTTGTTCCCCATGTAAAGCAGGGAGCTTTGCTTTGTTTTTTATCCCAAATTGCACCCCAGTGGCCATTTTGAAATTGTATGACGGTTTTACACGAGGATGTCATGAGGAGGAAATGTGGATGTCTTAGTGAAATCCATAAGCTCTGTTCCAGATCATAAATGTGCTACGCTTTACTGGTGCTGAGTCCGTCGAGTAATCTTCACATGTTAATTTTATCTAGTTTACTTGTCTGCCTTTTCACGTGGCATCTCTTTGTGGGTCCTTCGTAATGTGAAACTTATCTGGGCGATTCACAGGCCAGGTGAAGACACCTTTGTGTTCTATTTAAGGACACGGCTAAAGACTATTGTGAGAACTTCGTCTCTTGAGGAATGCCGTGGCCTATTTACTTTAGAATTCACAGATTCTGAGCTCTATGGTATGTTGGTGAATTTAAAACTCAGAAAAACTATTATTCTCTTATGCATTTCTTAATCTGTGTATCTGAATGCTTTTTTAGAACGTAATGGATGTCCAATCCTGTCTCCAACGTTGGACATTATACTCCTTGTATAATGGAGTATAAATTGGAAATTATACTCCTTGTATTTCGCTTTCGTCGCCTCATACTTTAACAAATTAAAAAGTGGCAGTACCTTCAGTAATCTCACCATGATATAGTAACAAACCCTTGTGCTCTTATACAGGATAAAGAAGAAAATGATAACTAAGATAATAAACAACAGGAAAAAAAGAAAGAGGGGGAGTCCCTTTAAAATAGCCCTCGTTTAAGGCCAATGTTGGGAGCTTAGAAAAGGAGAGAGACAACCATTTAAAAGTAACCTTCATTCCTAAAATCTTGAATAAAACCTAGTCCTCTTCCAATGTTTTTAGTATAGCACATATGAGTTTTTGATATTTCACGGAAACAGACATTTTTAGGTAGCAATAGTGGCAGCAGTAAGTAGGATGCCAAGGATTGAATAAGTGTGGGACCCATGCTGGAGCCTGAATAGACAGAGGACTTAGTGAGTGACTGGATGTCAGAGCATCAAGGGTGATCTGCCAGCACTCTGGTCTAAGTAAGAGCATGGAAGGAGTTGCTATTAACTGAGATGAGGAAGACTAGAAGAGGAAGAGATGGGGCAGTGGTAGATGATCAAGGATGGTTTTTGATATAAGCTTGTGATCTTGTAAGACATGTAGCTGGAGATCTCATTTTGGCACTTGGATTGAGAATAGATATAGGCTGGTTATATAAATGGAAGACTTCTTGGCAAATGGGTAGTATTTCAAGCTATACAAGTGAATGAAATCATCTAGCGTTGGCTTGTGGAAGCATCAATCCATCTCTGGCTTCATCCTCCCATGGTGTTCTTCCTTTGCATGTGTCTGTGTCAAAATGCCCCCTCTTAAAAGGATACCAGTCCTATTGGATTAGAATCCCAATGACCTCATTTCAACTTGATTACCTTTGTAAAGACCCTGTCTCCAAATAAGGCCACATTATAGAACACTGACTGAATCAAGGGAGAATAAAATCCCAACAGCAAGTTCACAGGGTGCCTGTTAAGCTCAGAGCTAATCTTCTCTTCTCTGGAGACTCTGAATGATGTTTTAGAATTTTTTTCAGTAGGTAACTCCAGTTCTGATATCAATTCCCATGTGCGGTTTTCCAACACCACCAAGCAATTCTCCAACATCAGCTGGAGGTCCTACAGTTCAACTCCATTCTGACACTATCTACCTGGAGGTAGTATCAGATCCCACAAGTTAAGGGCTCAATCCCACAGGAAAGTCCCCCACTTTAGATGCCAATCGCAAGTCCATGTTGTTAACTATAAATAGGAAATCCCCATGACCCCCTTCTTGGGGTTAATTAATTTGCTATAGCAGCTCACAGAACTCAGAGAAACATTTTACTTACTAGATGACCAGTTTATTATAAAAGGATATAACTCAGGAACAGCCAGATGGAAGAGATAAGTAAGGCAAGGTATGGGGAGTGGACGCAGAGCTTCCAAGCTCTCTGAACAAGCCACTCTCCCCAAATCTTCACCAGCCCAGAAGCTCTTAAATCCCTGTCTTTTGGGGTTTTTGCAGTGGCTTCATTACATAGGCACGATTGATTAAATCACTGGCCACCAGTGCTTGAACTCAATGTCCAGCCCCTCCACTCTCTGGAGGTGGGACTGAAAGTTCTAACCCTCTCATCACAATGTTGGCTTCATTGGCAATCATCCCGCATCCTTAGGTTTCCTGGGGCTTTCCAAAAGTCACCAGCATAACAAGAGACACCTTTTCTGCTCTCCTTAGGAAATTTCAAGGGTTTTGGGGCCAGGAATGGGGACTAAAAGCAAATACATATTCCTTATTATAAATCACAGTACCACAATAACATAGTCACATGGTTCAAAATTAAAAAGTGAAAAGCTTCCTTCCTGTCTCTCCCCTAGTCATCCAGTTCCCCTCTCCATAGGTACCTCTGTCATTCTTTTATTTTGTATCCTTCCAAAGATATGTTAGGCTTATATAAGTATTTATAAGAAAATGTGAATATATATTTCGCATTCATTATATATTCAATATATATTTCATTATATATATTCAATATATATTTCACAGTTCATTATAACTGTGTTATAAACACAGTTTTGTGCCTTATTTTTCCCTACATAAAATATTTCAAGTTCTCTCCATACCAATATACAAACAACTTCCTTATTCTTGTTTATAGCTGAATTATATTCCATTTTCTGGATATAATTTATCTAATCAGTCCTCAGTTGATGAGCACTTAGGTTCCTTCTACTTTCCTAGTAGAAAATATTGTCGTGAGGATGCCTGTGTGTTATTTGAATGTGATCAAGTTTATCCATAGGATAAATTCCTAATAGCAGAATTACTAGGTCAAAAGATGGTGAGCTTCTAATTTTGTTGGACGTTGCCAAATTGCATTCTGTATGGGTTTCAGCGAATTGAACCTACACAGTCCAAGTGTAAGTTGGACCCCTTAAATCATGTAAGATTTTTCTCCAGTCTTATTTCAGCCTTAAAGATAGCTTGAAAAAAAAGGGAAACTTTAATCTAATTCTTAAATTATTTAAATAAACTTGAATTTAATGAGAATTAAATAAATAAAATCATAAAGCAAATTTGTTCAGCATAGATAACATTCCAAATATTGACTTTTTCCTTCCCCCTGGTGTATATTAAGTTACATGTAGCCAGCCAATTTCCTTTTGGTGTTATTATAAAAAGATAAACAAATCCTTAAGTAAAATTTTAAAAAGGACTCCATGAAGGAGTCATTTAAATTAGGATTAAATTTGTGAATTTTGATATGGAATAAAAGTATATTTTGTTGTTTGTTTTTTTCTGACAGTCTATATAAAACATTATATTGTAAAATAAGTAATGTTGAGAAAAAAGACAGGGAGAGAATTACTTAACAGTGCACTTTATCCTACTCATATGAAAGTAAGAACTTTGTTGTAACTTTGACTCCTTATGAAAGAAAAACGATTTCAGGGAGCACATTTCTATGACCAGAGTCAGAAGTGAAAGATTAACCACAGAAGCAGAATCAGTGTCCTGTGACTGAGGATGAGACAAGGAGGACTGATATTTGGAGTGTCCGGGAGAAAAGACGCATTGATGCTTAAAGGAAGAGTTTTGCAATATCTAATAACGTGATTTTTTTTATCTGGAGTGATGTAAAGAACCCCTTAGCGCCCAACCAACTTTGTTTTCCTTGGACAATATTTAAAAGGAAGTGGATTTTGCTCGATTTGACCCAGGTGGGTGAAAGGGAAGAGAACAAATAACCAGAAATTATATTAGCTAAGACTTGTGGGCTCCTGCCTGTAGACTTGTATGGAAAAGTTATTTTTTAAAAATAGGTTTAAAAAAAAAAAAAGTAAGATACTAGGCTAAGCACAAATTCCAAACAAATAAGGTCAGTAGGTCTCTGTGAACCTTATTCACTAAAATTTGACCGGATCAACCTTCTGAATCAGCTCTTCTTGAAAAAAGTATTTAAAACTCTATCTAGGCTTGGAAGCCTGGCCTGATGAGCAACACACAACAGCATAAAGCACACGGGGGTGAGCTTATCCACTGACTTATTGCCTGTCTTTGGCCAAGTCATTCACTGACTATAATTCTGGCCACTTGCAGAATCAACACAAAGGAACCCTACATTCTTTTCATCTCAGGGAGGATTTTACAGAGCTAGGCCTTAAAATTAGTTTAAGTTAGTCTAAAATTCTCGGCACAAGTTTCTGACCATATGATCATATATTTACTGACAGGATGCACTTAACTTTGTCCATTTTGTGTGAGAGTATGTGGAACCTGTTTGTGGATACAATGTATTTTAGTATATTTAAATTCATGATTTTTTTTTCCTGATAAATTGATAGGTTACTGTGAATAAAAAACTAATTTCTTCTTCTTCAACAAAATCTCAGCCTCAAGATCAAAAGAATTCCTCTCTGTTAAAAATGATTCCATTTAAACATCATTCATTAACTCCATGGAATTGATAGAGTTTAACACTTTGTTTGCTACTCAGGTCACATTCTTTTTTTCGTGGAAGAGCAAAAAAAATGAATGAATATTCACACTTAACTTTCAGCTTCAGGCTAAAATGTATTATGCACCGTATTTTGGTTTTTAAAAATAATCACCTTGTCACAGTTCAATGGCAAAGTGAAGTCAACTCTGTCAACAGAGACAATTTGAGGGGAAAAAACAGTCTTCACCCCCTTGAGTATCATTTCGTTTGAATGCTCCTGATTTTCTACCTGCTGCTTTTTTGGGAATGCTCCATGGGACAGTATAATGAACTCTAAAATCCCACACACGGAAACCTCATCCTTGCTGGCAGCACAGAGCTGACAGGTACGGATGTTCTCATACGTTGTCCCTATTTGAACACTATATTTTATGTACATGAAGTGCATGTCTAGAAGGTTCCTTTTAAACTCCACAGGCACAGAAAAAACCTGGATCCCCATATGTCTACCAATGTATTGCATGAATATATGAACACCATCACATCACCAACTGCTTTCATTGTTTTCCTGTAAATGGAATCATAGGCAGGATATACATCACTTTCGATGTATCTTTCGACATATCCCAGAAGAAAGCAAAAGTGTTTGTTAGAAAATGCTTAGGTGGAAAAGTAAAAGTAGTAGACATAATCTATGATAGCAGATATTGGCAATTGAATGCAGCTGACAATTTTTTTGATAGGGAGGGGAGATGGGGTTGTAGAGGAGGTTTGGATTCTATTATTTTAAAACTTATTCTCCAAGAAGGGCCAGAACGCTTTCCACAACTTTGTGTTGATTCTGTTTTTTTGCGGTACGCGGGCCTCTCACTGTTGCGGCCTCTCCCGTTGCGGAGCACAGGCTCCGGACGCGCAGGCTCAGCGGCCATGGCTCACGGGCCTAGCCGCTCCGCGGCTTGTGGGATCCTTCCGGACCGGGGCACGAACCCGTGTCCCCTGCATCGGCAGGCGGACTCTCAACCACTGCGCCACCAGGAAAGCACTGTGTTGATTCCTTAGAGGCCAGGTACTTTTCAACTGACCTCTGTCTAAAGCAGATGAAAAGTAAATGAAGATTATTTCTGAAGAAAATCAAGATGTGTTTAATGGCTAGAGTGGTTCAGCTTTCCTGCCTTTCATTATTATTGTTTTTATTTTAATAGAGATCAAAACCTTTGAAGAATTGATACTACTCTGGCATATTTTCAGATATTGCATAGCAAATAAGTAAGTAAATCAATGAATGAATGCGTGAAGGCAGATAAGGGAATCCTAAGGTCCTACAAATGACAGAAAAAGATTATTCCTCATAGGAGGATTGATACAATTAATATAGGTTTCTCTTTAATATTGTATTTTTTTGCCCTGGTCTGGGTACCCTGTGACAGTTGCTTAAGCTCTCAGAGTCTGGGGTGACCATGACCACAGGAATAATGTTGTCCAATTCCCATCTTCTGATAATGATGTTCTGAGGTCATATGAGATTTATAGAGACTTTGAGGTCCTTAGGAGAAAAGCTTAACACGAATTCAAGTGGCAGTCACTGCCAAGAATACATTCCACCCAAGAAAATTTTGGGTTTGATACTCTTAAGTTTCAGGAGAACAAGTTAAGAAAGACTCATATTATGAGAGCAGGCAAAAGCCAGCAGTAGTTCAAAATGGTTGATCCAAGAAAGAAATTGAATTGAGCTGTGGTTAATGAGCAGAGTAAGGCTAACTTCAGTGAATTTCATACAGGTCAAAGGCAGCTTTGTAGACAAAAGTCCCAAGCTGTCTGTGTTCTGCAGCTCACCATGAATTTTTTGTTGCAGAATCCCATACATGTGGACCTACATGTCTAGGAGATTGTAATAAAAGCCACCAAAGCAAGTGTGGGCAACTCTGCAAATTAGTAAGTGTATCTATAGATAGCTCCATAAATGCCAAATAAATACACATGTGAGAGACATATGTAGTTTGTGATTATTTTAAATTCCATTTTACAAACTGATAAACTTCCTGGACAGAGTGAGAAAGAAAGATACGCAGGTAGTACAATATTGTCAATGTGAGAAGGGTTAATGAACTAAGAGTATTTCTGTCATGGTTCAAAATGGCCAACAGTTACACATCTTTTAACAAAATCCAGTTAGGTGGTCAATTATAGACTTGGCTCATTTTTTCATATCATGTCTCCTTTTTCTTCTAAGATGGTTTATTAGCAGGACAAACTTCTTGTGGTCATTGAGAACAAAGGAAGTGAAGGTTGTATCTCATTATGTGCCTTGAGTCTCCGTGCCCTTCCACCCCCTCGACTTTGCTCATGAAGCACCTTGGATGTACCTCCATCACGGCACTGACAACACTGATTGAGATTGTGTGTTTACAGCCCTTCTCCTAGAGGACAAGGGTTTCCTTCTCGCTATCGCTAGTGTCTGGGGATTAAGTCACTTTTACAGAATAGGACTGAATGTTGTCCATGTGCTCAAAGAAATAGCGCTAAGCAGGTGTTCTTAAAAGGAAGGTCATGCAGCTTTAGTCACAGCTTAGGAGAGTAGGGTAACTATGGTCTGCATTAATAAATACAGGTCAATGAAAGGTAATGGTACAGCTGGGCTGGTAAGGCCACATTTGGAGTAATGTGTCTATTTCTCAGTAATGCGTTTTGGAAGGTCTTTAGTGTCCAATGTAATTGGAGAAAGGTTTAAGGAAACTGGAAAAGTTCAAGCTAGAGAAGCCTTTTGGGGGCATTACCTTTCTTTTGATTTTGTCAGTTTCTTATGAAGCAAGATTATATTTGTTTTTTGTGACTCCAGAGGAAAGAATTAAATGAATAATGATAGATAAAGCACACATTTAGCTGTATATTAAAAAAATATATTTTTCATTGTTTTAGCGTTATAAATAAAAATAAGTACATAATTCTATCTACCATTACCATTTTATAAATGTAATAATGTTTTCACAATAAAATAGAGTAGACATAGTCTCATAATAGAGGATAGTCTGTTAATATTAATAAATGTAACTTTAAGAAAAACCCAGAACATCATTCTTATTTCTCTCAATTTCTCATAAGCCAATAAAAACATAGTGAATTGTCCCTGATGTAAGGCCTACTTTGGGGAGCCATTGGCCTCAATTACATTCCTCTTTTCCTCTCTGAGTCTTTAATTCCATGAATTCAATAAAAGGCAAAGGACAAATGTTGGTAGTGATTTTAAATCAAAGGTTTAAATCAAATATTTTTTAAGTCTAAGATTTAAAAATTAGAGTGTGAAAGCATTTTTAATCCCTTATTAATGGCTAAACAAAACATTAATCCCTCAAGAACTGGAAGAGAAAGGTAGGGTTGAAACATTTTTCTCACTTGCTTTAAAGCCCTCTAAGATGCATCCAGATATTTCTTCTCTTCGCATTAGGCTCAAACTAGATGTTGGTGCAAATTGGTTAGTAAAATGGACTTTTCTGCTTTCTCATTTTCTCTCCATTCTTTGGATGAGCCGACTGGTTTAAAATATCAAGAACTGTAATGATAGGCCATAATTTATATGTGAGCATTAGCAAACTCTACATAAATGGTCCTAAGAATTGAAGAATTTAGTCAGCATTTTTCAGACGTCCCATAGCTTTTTTCAGCTTAAAGAAGGGTGAAGCTACACAGAGATTTAATATCTTCTTCCACTGGAAAGTAGCCACCTTTCTATCCAATTGTAACTAAAGAAAATGTATTTAATTTATTATTTCAATTTACAGAAGTGCATCTATAGCCTAAACCTCAGTGTAATACAGAGTATATATTTCATTTCAGTAAAGAAAGACTGAACTGAATCAATATTTGAAGGACCTGGAACTGTATGGAGGTCAACAGACTCTGGATCAGTCGAACTACCTAGCATATCTGAGTGTGTGTGTGTGTGTGTGTGTGTGTGTGTGTGTGTGTGTGTGTGTGTGAGTGAATGCCTGAGTATGTGTACGTTACTCATTGCCCTGCATATTTTTTTTTTTTTTTTTTTTTTTTTTGCGGTACGCGGGCCTCTCACTGTTGCGGCCTCTCCCTTCGCGGAGCACAGGCTCCGGACGCGCAGGCTCAGCGGCCATGGCTCACGGGCCCAGCCGCTCCGCGGCATGTGAGATCTTCCCGGACCGGGGCACGAACCCATGTCTCCTGCATCGGCAGGCGGACTCCCAACCGTTGTGCCACCAGGGAAGCCCTGTCCTGCATGTTTTAAAGTTATACACCTAGGGGTCTTATTATCTGAGTGCACAAAAGTACCTGTGAAATCTGATACATCACCAGCCCTAGTCCTCACCTCCATCATCTCACAGGTAGTTAGCCGGCTCTTTGAAGTGGAATCATTCATTTCAGGGTGTTACTCTTCACTTTCTGGAATGAACAATTCTTACATTTAAAACAATTAGTTTCAATCTGGTTTGCAGGCTGAAGTGGTTTACTGGAACCTTGTAAATAAAGTTTTATGTTTCTTTAAAACCTTCCCTTAGAAGAGGCCGTGCTACTGAAAAGAAATCTTTTTCCATGAAGTTTTAGGAATTTGAATAGCAGCTATATCACTCAATACCGTTGTTTAAACATCTCCAAAACCTGGGTTTCTGTTATCCACTAGTCTGTTTATTTTGTTTTTTGTTCCCTGTCCTCCAAGTTCTTCTCAAAACCTTTCGTTATTCTCAGCAGTTTTTTGTTTTTTTCTTTTTTAGACTCAGAATCAGAGTTGTACCACAGCACTCAGGAGGACAGTGAAAGTATCTCACTGGAGTTCAGGGACATGATCAAAGTCGTCTCCATAAAAGTCAGTGAAAAGCATGAGGTAGTCCAGAGGAAGTTTCCATGCCTCCTTCGTGGCCTGGCCCTGCAGCTTTGCGATAGTCATCTAGAATAGGATTAGCAAAAATGAAATTGTCTCCAACTGAAGGGTGTATATACTTACTTTCACCTTTTGTGAAAACTCATTACTTCCTGATATTTGCTGAGATGTAGCCAAGCTGTTTGAAACGCTAACCAAAATAATGTGCGAAATCCTTACTAACTAAAAAGTCCCCCAGACACAGTCACATCCAGAATCAGATTTTACTGCAAAGTCATTTCTAGAGATTTATTTGGAACTAAAAAAAGGAATATTCTAATAACATATTACTAAAATTATCATTTAAAACTAATATTTCCCTTTCGAGAGTACTCTGGAATTCTGGACATTTTTAGCTGATCGATGTCATTTTCTCTTCAGTTTAGGGAATTTTCTGAGATTTGAGGCACAAGTTCTGAGAGCAGATGCTAGTTCATGTTTTCAAGGCAGAAATTTGGATATTTCAGGATAATTTGTTTTTAATCCCTAATCACTTCCATGCTCATTTGATCTTAGACTCTAAATAGACTCTAGCTCAATCAATGAGCCTTAGACCATAAGAACAAGCGGAATATTCAATCTGCAAAGAGAGAGAGGAATGGAGAGACTGATGAAGAGGTTATGAGGGGTTCATTTATCAGCAGAGAAGGAGAAGAATGAGGCACTGTCTGAGGAAGGTACTAGATAACTACCATTGAGGGGCTAGCAGAAGGACTCTTGAAATGTTCTAGACGTATTTTGTTCTTGTACACAAAATAAGACTCTCTATGACAGAGTCACTTCCATGGCCTTCACTTGCACATAAAAATTGAAATTCCAAAGGCATTTTCCCTTATTTCTATTATTTCTAAATTATAATCTGATATGCTAGGAAAGAAATTAAAATACAACTATCTAATTTTAATTAATGTACTCATTCAACAAATATCTAACTTTTCTCTCTCCCAAAGATTATCTTTTCATATATGGGAATATTTAAGTGGATTATAATTTTTTTCTTTTACCTATAGAATGATTACCAATGGTTGTTCATTTCTTTGGAGTTGTGAATCAATTTGAAAAGCCCAACAAAATGTTTAGCCCCTATCCTAGATAAACGGTCAAACACACATACAATTTCAGAAACAATTTTATGGGCTTCACAAAATGCTTCAAGTTCATCCATGAATGCTTAAGAGACCCTAGATTAGAATAAGATAAAATTGTAGCTTAGGTGACAGCTTACTATGACTGAAAGAGTTTTTGTTGGTGCCTTGGAAGTAAAAAATAGCTGATAAGGTCCTCAGTCCTGGTTGTAATCTTTAAAAATGACGTAATTTATGGGCCTGTAATGAATGTTCAGGATTTTTGGAGTTTCACCAACTTCAATTTTAAAGTGAAACTTTTTCATTGCTATCCTTTGCTGCATTTATATGAGAAGTGAGAATAATTACCAGTGTGCTTTCCAAATGGAATCCAAGTTAATTTCTATTAGTGGCAGGATGTGCAATATCATATGTAAACAAAAAAGACTACCTAATTAAAAGATTTCTGAAGGAGATTTCAATTTTCTAAATGTTGGTGCTCATACTAAATAATATGTCTCAATCGAGCCAGCTTACATCATTGCCAAGTTTCTGTCATTTGGCAGGTTGTTCCAGCATTTAAATTCACATATTCAATGAAAAGAGCTTTGCAGAAAATGACATTTTTCTGAATGAGCAGTCTTACCTGCCATCCATGTATGAAACAAACTATTGCCCCACCCCAGTTATCACTGGACAGCCATTCAGCCAGTCATTAAATACTGACTCAATGCTTACTACATGCTAGACATTCAAGTACGGTGTACAATGTTTGTTTTAAAGGGCTGTGACCTACTGGAGGGGCAACTAGGATTTAGTGTGATGAATGTTATTATGGAGAAATATGGAATCAAATTTAGTCCCTCATTCAGGCTTGGGTATTAGGGAAGATTTATTGATCCCATTCATGTCTAAATGTAAACATAAAGATGAGTAGAACATAGTATGAGCAAAGGCAAAGGTATTTGGGAAAATGAGGATGGGAATGGAAAAGTTGCTCTGGGACCTAAGAGGAAGATATAATAGGCACAGAGTACAGAGAGCTAAAGATTTTGATCCCAAGAACAATGTGAAACTAGTGCAGAATTTTAAGCAGAAAGACACGCACTGTTTGGAAGTTTAGAAACATCACTCTGGCTGCAGTAGAAAATAGAAAGTTAGATGCCAGTGAAAAATTGTAGGTGAAAGATATGGGTGACTCTAGTAAAGGTAACAAATGTACAAGAGTGGAGTATTGAATAATTTGTCAGAATTAACAGTTGAATGATTTTGGAGAGAGAGCAAAGAGTAGAAAGTGATTCCCTCTTTTCTGTCTTATGTAAGTCAGTAAATAGCAGAACAATTTACAATGAGTGACGTGCTAAAAGGAGAAGGTTTTGGAAGAAAAAAAGGTGAGCTCAGTTTGAAGTATGTTGAGTTGTAGTTGAATATGGAAAATCTAGGTAGAGATGCCCAGTTAGTAGTTAAATATTTGGATTTGATGTTGTAAGTAAGACCTAAGCTATAAATATAGGTATGGGTGTTATTCATGCACACAGACCAATGAAATGATAAAAGACAATGAGATTAACCAGGAAGGATGGAAAGAGAGAGGGGTGGAAAGAGAGAGAGAAGGGGGAGAGAGAGAGAGGAGAGAGACAGAAAAAGAGGGAGAAATTTAGAGGGAAAAAACAACGGGAATGGAAGGGAAGGGAAAAGAGGGATGAAATGCAGATTCAAAGACAGAATTCTATAGAAACCATTCCTATAGGGGATGGTGGAGAAAATAAATCAAAAAAAGAAGGCTTAGAAGAAGCAGCCAGAAAATAAATAAAAACCCAGTTGTCCAGATGCCATGAAAAATGAGTGTTTCAAGAAGGCAAGAATTACCAACAGAGCTATATCCTATAGAGTTGTCACATCCCAATTAAAATAAGCATTAAAAGAAATCACTGAATTTATCGATGAATGTCATGAATGTGCCTGACAAACATGAGCTTTTGAGAACAATCCTAATGAAGGTGAATGCAGAAGCAGAAGCATTGTGGATTGAGAAAGGTAGTGAAGGAAACTGTGAATGGAAACTGCTCTCCAAGCGGTTGTCTGTTAAGTGGGAGGCAGACAATACCAGAAAAATGTTCACTTAAAAAAATATCTTCCATCATTTGCTCAAAAGAGTTGTATTTTATCATATATGTAAAGCAAATTGATAGCAACGGTGTTATTATTGCAAAACTGAAGTCCCAAATATAGGCCTGAGATTTATTAGGCCTTGTGTATTATATTTTCCTTTCCTCGTTAGGAAAATCAGGAAGTTTACAATCCCTGTGAATACGATTTGGCTTTTATTTTCATGTGTAATGTCAAATTGGGTACAAGAGTCAGAGACAGATAAAAGGGAGAAGAGAAACCCAAGCATATTTCTCTTGGGTGTCGATCAGCGGAGGTCCTCCCTAAAGGATAAAGGTAAGCATATTAAAATGAGAGTGCCTGCTGTATTTTAATTATTATTTCACAATGTGGGATCACTGGCTGGAAGGCCTGGCCAACTGAGCATAAGCCCTTGAAACAGTCAAAAGGCTCAGGGTAAGAAAGTGAGTTCAAGTGTGACAAAATCTCCCTGTCCCATTGGGTTCCAGTGATCAGAACCATGGTAGGTTAGAGCAGCCAATCACAATAAAGGTCAGCAGAATCTGGGTTCCTGTGTATTTCTGCAGCACCCACGATTAGTTTATGCAGAAAAGTACGTAGTAAATTTACACAGCACAAAAATTCTGATCATCGTGGTCTTTAATGTTTGTTAGTAAAATGATGGACTGAATTCTGCACCCAATACTGACCTCATGCTGTAAATGTGTAAGTTGATGAGCTAAGAAATTTGTCAAACTCATGGTGATTATTTTTCAGCTTATAGCAATTTTAATTCATTGGTCACCTCATTGAGTGTACCATACCATGCTATGACAGAAAAAAACTATTTAAGATAATTAGGTAAAAATTCTTTGATCATTTGCATTCAAATAAGGGAAGTGATCTAAAATATTTTGAAACCTCTTTTCAATATAATTAATTGAATTAGTATCTAAATCATATTTTCTTGCGCTTTTTGTTTCACAAAATCATCTAACGTATATCATTATAGTGGCATTTGTTATCTCTTTTTTATAGCTAGGGGTTTTTTGTGGGTTTGTGTGTGTGTGTGTGTGTGTGTGTGTGTGTGTGTGTGTGTGTGTATCTGTGTGTGTAAGTATATGGGCTGAAGCTGTGGTAGAAGGTTTAAGAGCTTGGGATCTGGAATCAGACAATCAGTTCTGCTATGGACTAGCCGGGTAGTCTTGAGTGAATTACTACATCCCTCTGTGCCTCAGTTTCCTCATCTGTAAAAAGATGATAGGAATGGTACTTATTGCCTTGAGATGTTGTGAGGATGAAATGAGATAACTCAAACCTTGATATAGTAAGCATTCAAGAAGTGTTAGCTCATTTTGGCCTTTGATGATTTCTCATCCTGAAAAGCTGAAAGACACAAGGAAGAACTGGTTGGTTAGACTTGAGTTGTTAGTTAGGAACCAATGGTTGGACAAGAACTGAAACTATCTCAAAATCCAGACCTTCCGGGTCTTTTCCTGCAGATAACAGAAGTACAAATGCTGTAATGTCTACAGCAAAAACACTAACATTCTGGGTCAGTGGAGGACTCCAGTCTCAGGTTTTCAACTAAACTTGATGAAGAAAAACCTGGCCCGCTCCTCCCTAATTAAATAAAGCTCGCAGTGGATTTATCTGGCGACCGATGCCTTAGGTACAGACATAGGAACCTTCCTTAGGGACCAAGAAGCACCTAGTTATAAATAATATTAAAAGCAAAACAGGGCTTCCCTGGTGGCGCAGTGGTTGAGAGTCCACCTGCCGATGCAGGGGACATGGGTTCGAGCCCCGGTCCGGGAAGATCCCACATGCCGCCGAGTGACTGGGCCCGTGAGCCATGGCCGCTGAGCCTGCACGTCCGGAGCCTGTGCTCCGCAACGGGAGAGGCCACAACAGTGAGAGGCCCGCGTACTGCAAAAAACAAAACAAAATTGGGGATTGTATGAATTTAGAAATACAAATAAATAAGAAAGATTTAAATTACCATAGGAGAATAAAATTTCATCACGAAGTGATCCCTACTACTAATATTCTGGTATAAAGTGTGTGTATGTGCAAAGTTACATTTACAAAAATAAGATCACATGGGTCATATCTTATAATCTATTTTTATTTCACTAAATAATATAGTCATTTTTCCTGGATATTTATATTCCATGGAATATTTATGCAGCATCCTTATAAAGAGTTGCCTATGTTTATTTAAAGCATACATCATAATTTATTTAACCACCCTATTATTGAATATCTGGTTTGTTTCTATACTTTTGTTACTATAAATAGCACTGTGATGAACATCTGGGCCTACGACATGTTAGTGTGTGTGGATGTATGTGTGTATTTGTATACACACACACGTTTACACACACATATTTCAGGTTCTCTTACGTAAAGATGTTCTCTACTCTCTTTCTCTCTCTCAAATGTTAAATATTTTCATTGCATCATACCTTAAAGGTAATATAAAAGAAGATGAAGCTAGAAATAAAAATGAGTTATATGAAATAATAGCATTTAGGGGAATTCCCTGGTTGTCCAGTGGTTAGGACTCCACTCTCACTGCCTAGGTTCAATCCCTGGCCAGGGAACAAGGGTCCTGCCAGCCGCCCAGCACATCCAAAAAAAAAAAAAAATTACAGCATTTACCCATTTTTTAGACAGTTGCTAAAAGGAATATTGAAAACATTACTTTAAAGGCCCACTTTGAGCACACAGTAAGAGCCAATACAAGACCCAGGTAACAATTTTATGTAAAGATGCCACATATACAGGCCATATCTATGCATATACACATGTGTGTGTGTGCGTGTGTGTGCGCGCGCGTGTGTGTGCGTGTGCATGTGTGTGCGTGCGCGTGTGTGTGCATGTGCGTGTGTGTGTGTACGCGCCTGCGCGCACTGCTCCCTTGGGAGGAAGTGGTCACATTCGATGGCTGGTGGCCCAGCTTGGAGACTGCCTCCTGTCCATCCCGCCCCAGAAGCCAGAGCGACTTCAGCTTCATTTTCAGAAGAATGTGGGCGGTGCCACGTTCCGCCCAAGCTGGGCAGAGTCTGGGTGTCCATGTGCAATTTCACAGGTGTCTCTGACCTTGACTATTCCATCTGAGTGCCATATCTGGCCTATTCAGTGTACCTCTGTCGCATGGCTGGCTCGTTAATCCACAGAGTCCTGAGGCCGTGAGCGCAGTTGGGAAACTGAGTTACACCCAGCCGGCAGAGATGGTCACCACCTGCAGGCAGTCCAGCGACAACAACCTCGTGACAGAAAGCCCAATGTCAGAGCAGTCCGTGGACATGACAGCGGCCAGCTGACCGCCACGGTCTGTGTGAGCTAACGGCAGCTGCCAGCGAAAGCAGACTTAGCATCTTTTCCCAAAACAACCATTTTAATACCATGATTAAACACACGAGTCACGTGCACCTACTTGTCACCAACCAGCGCTTTCTTTGGGAGGAGCAAATGGGGTGGGAGAGCACGAACGATGTGGATGAAGACAGCTGCTTCTGATGACCCCTAAGTCATCCCCTGCGGAAGGGCCGCGGAGCAGAAGGTGGGATGGCTCCCTAGAAAACAGCATCAGGTGGACCAGGATTACCTGATCGCCTTGTCCCTGCAGCTGCAGCAGTAGCCACCAAGCACACTGGGTCTCAACGACTTGGCACTGGCCCGGCAACTTCAGCGAGAGAAGTACCAAGAGCAACAAGTGGTCCAGCCTGTAGCAACGCAGGACCTAACGCTGTGGGCGTAGTGGGGGAGGAGCCACCTCTGGACCTGCAGCTGGAGAGCCAGAGCTGCAGCTAGAGTCACCTGTAGCCCCACCCAGTGCTAAGCTTCCTCTTTCAAAGCCTGTGGCTAGTTTGCTTGCTTCCCCAGCTCAACTCCTGAGATGCGTTCTTCCTGAAAGAACAATGAAAGAATCTCTACATAATCTGATGCTAACTTCGTCATGGCTTCGATTGAAGGAGATGTAAAAATTGGCAATTTTGAATTTCATTATTATGAAGTTTGGTTACTCTTCCTAGATCCTGTTGGTTATATTTTAGTATTGAATGTTAAAAACAATTTCAATAGTAATAGTGGTAATGACTGTCTATAAAAATGTTCAAAATTTAATCAGTTTCAACAAAAGTGTTCACAAAGATACACTTGAGACTATCATCAACAAAATTTCAGAGACCAGATACTTGTGTGTGTGTGTGTGTGTGTGTGTGTGTGTGTGTGTGTGTGTGTGTGTGTTTTAATCCATGAGAAGATTTAGTCTGGTCTGCCTGACATAAGGGTGATAGGTTTCTATTTCTTAGTCTAATTAACACCTTTAATCTTTTTTTAATGGTTAGGCATTCTCTCTTTGGTTTTGAGGCATGCTAAAGATAAAAGCACGGGAGGCTGGAGGTTAATCCTTCCTGTTCTTTATTTCTTAATTTCTGCCATGGGGACTCCCTTTCCATCATGCCTATTTATTCAGGAACCCTGACAATATGCTTTCAGTAAGAGATGGTTTAGAACTACCACCCAATATTACTATATATTAAATTATAGGGGCTGTAATTAATAGCTGCTAAATGAACACAACTCCAATTTCTTATATGTCTTTTTTATTATTGTGCCTAAGAAAGTAATCAAATTAATGCTTTTAGAATTAATATTGAACCTAAGTAGCACTATTCCTAGAATAATTCTAGCATTACAAAAATGGTAAACAACCCCAGATTTTGTTAATCAAGGATGTTACAGATGAATACAAGTTTATTGATGATGATTTGCTTCTTCTCACTCATATAAAGAATATTGAATTTCCTATGGTATCGATAGTAAAATACATTAAACTTTGGCATTCAAAAATCACAGAGATTTGATTTTTCATCTTAGAACTAAGAATTTTTTAATGTCCTAATATGTCTTACATAAGATAAAATGTTGTAACCATTTGCCCCAGTAGCAATTTTATTTTAGAATTTTGGAAAATATACTGAAATTTTACGTGTAAAAATGGACTCTCGTTCAGAATTGCCCATTTGGAATTTTCAGCAAACTACAGGTTTGTAAGTGTTTTGAAATGAATAGATTTGTATGACTTGAGATTTCAGCTCAGACTAATATATTTTAATACATTAAATATTAAATATGTAAACATATATATATCTTCAACCAATTTTGTTTTAATTGAGTCAACATGCCATATCTTCAGCATTGTAACTGAGGAGGAACTTGTCAAAATATGACTTGTTTTCTTTTAAAAAAGTAGAATTAAAATAGTCTCAATTTGGCAAGGATTATTCAATATTCCTGTATTATGCCCATGCACATAACACACACACAAACATACACACATTCTGAAGATCTCTAAATAACTTTAGGTAGAAAAACTCAGAGGTCAAAGGAGTGCTAATTAAATATTTTAAAATGGAGCAAATTCTTTGAAGAAAATACAAATATAGGTAAATTATAAATTAAAGCACTTTCAGAATTCTCTAATATGAGGGTTTTTCTTTTCAGAGTGTTTGTTAAAATACATATGTGGAACACACTCACAAAGAAAATATAATAATCATCTCTACCTTCACTTCCTGTTATGGGCAATGATTTCATTCTGTGTGGATAACTACATAAGGTGAAAATATAATGGTCTGAAAGAGATTTATTTTCTTCCCTTCTCTTATCGATTTGTGAGGGGAAAAAAAGAATAATGAATAATACAACAGTGATCTAATGAATGAGTTTGAATATGACGTGCTTTGTTTCTTTATAAACCTAACTCTCCCAGGAAAAATAGATGATTATTGTTCATTCTACCTTTTCTTGAAGTATTTTTTCTGACTGTACAAGTTTTATATGCTCATTGAACATAGATTAGGAGAAAGTAAAACCCCTGCTGTCAAACAGCTCAAGACACAATGAATAATTCAAGGAAGTATATGCAGGGACCAAACTATTGGTAGAAAAACAGAACTACCATTGGGTTTCAGACGAAATGAATGAAATGACCAGGATAAATGGAAATGGGGAACTGGTCTTGGAGATGTATCCTGAAGAAGGCTGGGCGCAGAGAGCTGGAATGAATAGAGAGGACATTCTGGGTAAAGGGGTCGCATGAAGAGAAAGGGAGAGACATGCCTGGGTAAAGAGACTGTTGATCATGGTAGGGAGACTGTAAAGCTTGGCAAAATTATGAAAAGAATGAGTACTAGGCAAAGAATTTTAGACCTCAGTTTGTAGGTCATATAAAAAAATATGGGGGGGGAGACATGACTGGAAATGAAATTTTTAAAAGATTAACATTGCAGTAGTCTCTTTGGTGGCTTTGCTTACAGAGGTACTAAAGGTGAGGGATCAATTATGATGTTATCAAAACTACACAGTTTATAAAATGGGAATAGTTTGAATTAGGGTGAGACATAAAATATGGATTAACATGATTTGGGATGGGTGGTATGGAAGTTAGGAGTATCAAAATGACTGAGATTTTGACCCTAAAGGATGAGAAGAATGGAAGCGTTCACAGAATAAAAAACAGATAATGAATTAAAAGACACAACCAGGGCTTCCCTGGTGGCACAGTGATTGAGAGTCCGCCTGCCGATGCAGGGGACGCGGGTTCGTGCCCCGGTCCGGGAAGATCCCACATGCCGCGGAGCGGCTGGGCCCGTGAGCCATGGCCGCTGAGCATGCGCGTCCGGAGCCTGTGCTCCGCAACGGGAGAGGCCACAGTGGTGAGGGGCCCGCGTACCACACACAAAATAAATAAATAAATAAATAAATAAATAAATAAATAAATAAAAGACACAACCACAAAAACTAACTAAAAAGCATTGTCTCCCCTGCCCCACCACCAATGCCATTAGAAGCTGGAACCCACCGCTCTCCCTCTTCACTGGCTCCTTAACTATGTCAACTCATAACTTGACAATGAGGCTGACAGTCCCATTTGCCCTAAGAGGCCAAATAGCATTCACTGTCATTGCAAATAACAGCATTTCCTCACTGAAGGTTGAACTAAATTACTTTAACAAGGCTAAATTAAAAATCAAACATGTTCATGCATTTAATGTGAGGCACAGAGGACACAAAAGATCATCAAAAATGAGTGGCAATATTGATTGTCATAAACTACTCTTCATGAAGTAAAATACATTCAGTGCTGACCCCTTGAAATTCAGTTACCCTGTTCCTTGTATATTTACTCACAGGTTTTATAATTTAGGAGAATTATTTCTCTTTTGCCATATTTCATCTTTAATGTGTTATCTTAACCTTTCCTTCCTCACCACAGTCTATTTTTCTCCTAAATGAAGATAATGGTGATAATAATAATTCCATCTTAAGTTTAGAATTTTATGAAAGTTTCATTCTTTTATGTTACATGTGTGAAGTAGATAAAACATCTAATTATACTTACTTCACAGAAAAAAATCTTACGGATTTTAAATATGTTCTGACAGATAACTTGGATATCGTGAGGCAACAAAATTTTTATTGCCTTTGCTCAACATTTACTGTATTTTCATCCATTTCCTAAAGGAAGTATGAGCCATACCTGTGGCCTTACTATTTCAGAAAAGTTTTAATTCTCTAAAACAGTACCAGATGGTATTTTAATTTGGTTGTGTTATAAAATGTTGGAAAACACCATGGGATTATCTGACATTTGTTGAGATTTCATCTTTAGAGCAGAATTTAATTTAGATTAAATTCTTACAACTCATATCTAAGAAAATTTGAGATGAGGTTAAAAACATTCTTGCAGAAATACTGGACATTAATACGATGATTCATTATAGAAAATTTGGTGATTTTCTTTCACCAATTTAGAGGAAAAACATATTTTGCAATATTTATTCTTCATCTTCATGGACAGCTCCACCAAATCCTGAAATATCACGTGACTATCATAAGGCCCTACGTAGAAGAATTTTAGAAAATTTCCATAGACAGTGTCAAATACACCGTGGAATATATTGCTCCTGGAGTTAAATATAAACAAGTACAACTTGGTTTTTGTAAATTTATGATTGATCCAATCATATTAGGGTATTACAAGAAACTAGAAATATTTTTGGAATAAATGCGTAAGCCCCTTATCTGTTTAATTAACATTAAGTGTGGTAAACATGCTTTTCTGCCTAATATCTGTTATCAGAATTGCAGTACTGGGTAGAATATGTCATGGATATGAAGCAGATTAATAGTTTTTATTCTTTTCCTTACTGTACATTTAGAATGTAATTCAGCCTAGACATAAAACATTACATAAGTTATATCCCCATTCTTCAACCTAATACCCCAATAAATCCATAATTGTGTCTCCAGACGTTTCTGCAAACCCTACCACAAATACATCTTCATGTATTTATACCCCACCCTCTATCCTCAGCCTATCCGTTTCTCTCCCCAAGTTTTCTCTCTAACACATGGGTTTGATTATTGTCCGCCTGTGCTTCAGAGCCGCGCCTATAGAACAAAACCCCTTCAGGTTATATTCAAAGCCCTTCAAAATCTGACTCTGGCAAACATTTCATTCTGTCAATGAATATTAAACCTTTGCCTCATGCTAGAACCTCTGTGGCAGCAAGGGTTCCTGGGGGGAAGGGAGAAGACATAGCCTGTGCCCTCATGTAGCTCACGGGGAACAGGAAATTACAACCCAGTGTGGTCAGTGCATTGCACTTGTGCATATGTAAAGATGAACTCAGACTGGAAGCCTTAGGGAGATTTCCCAGAGGAAGTGCTGGTTGAGATTTGTTTGATGGCTAGAAATTCATCAGAGAGAAAAGAGGTAAAGGGTCTTCTGGAAAAGAAAAATGACTTTCACAAAACCTCAGATGCATTACTGATCTGAGAAAGGCAAGCAGAGTTCCCTGACATTGGTGCGTAGGTTCCATGAGAGCCTTGGAGAGAGGGGATGTCAGAGCCGATTACAAGTAGCTTTCTGTGCAAAGGGATGTGGTCTTTATCAACAGATAGGAGGAGAAAACATTAAAGAAAACATAGGAGGAGAAAACATGCATGAAAGATTACCTGTAGGGAATAGCCCAACGGGGAATATGCAAAATAAAATGAGGACCGGTGCAAAGGACAGCAGGTAGTTGAGTTAGAAGCCAGTGGCCCATAGGATATGAAGGTAGGCAGACCAGTGAGATGTATTAAAAGCAGAATTGTCATAATTTCATGACAGGGTGGATAGAGGAGTGAGGGAAAAGGAGGAATGCAAGATGGCCTCTGTGTTTCCACCTTGCACAGATGGGTCAATGCTGGTTTGAGATTCCAAGAGAGAGAACGCAGAACAAGGAGAAAATCTGGTCAAGCAGGGCAGAGACGAGATTAAAAAGTTAGTTTTGTCCCTACTGAATCTAAAGTCCCTTTGGGAATCTGAGTAGCAGTGTCCCATAGGCAATTGGGTAGACATGCCTCTATATCATGGGGTTATTCCAAGCTTAGTTATTGCTCTGGGAATTATTGGGATACAGCTGATACTGAAAGTTGTTATAGCCAAACAGGGGCATAAAAAGTAGCCAGTGATATTCAGAAGTCTATATTCAAGACAATTATTTTACCAGTTCAGATTTATAGGCAAATTTAGTGTAACCCTGTATCTGCTCCTAATTTTCTCTTTTTTTCTCATCTTTGTAGCCTCAGTGAATCTGCTCACCTTATCTTTTAAACAAATTCTCTACTAGTAAAGAAATATATATTACTGTTACTACATGATGCATCAATGAGGTTTATAGCTATTGGGTAAAAATTATTTATAATAGGGTATCATAATAATTTTATAAGTGATTGTATGTTTTTTCTCTTGTTTAATTAATTAGGCACCCATCCCCTGATTGCCTTTTCCATTTGAGTTGCAGTGCACTTTGAAGGTGTACTAATTTTACAAAACTTATCATACCTTCAATACATTGTGTCCCTCAGTTTTTCAGTACCTAAAGTGAAAAACTTATGTCTAAGGCATACACTTTTTATTTGGATAATGTGTCTGAATTATTGTATGTATTTATTGTTACTATAGATTTATTCTTTTCTTTTTTAATTCCCCTTAACTCTCACAGCCACATACCAATCTCTATTTGAGCAAATTGTGCAATTACTTTAGTTATTTTATTTTAGTGTCCTAAATCATCCACAATATTAAAAAAGAAAACAATTCCAAGGGATTAAGTCAAAACTAGTAAAAAAGAGATGACTGTATAGCAAATTCTAGTTCATAAAATCTAAAACTGTGGTGAATTGCTCTGAGGACATAGAAAGATTTTTAAATTGCACTGGCATTTAATGGAAGAACAAAAAAAAAATCAACATTTTTCTGAAGGTAAAGGAAAAATCTGATAAAAATCCTAATGTTTTGCAGAAAAACAATGTCATAAAAAATAACATTATAAAAATGATATCCAAATACTAGGAACCAAAAACAAGATATATAACTGTGGCTAGAGGAAACCACACTGTTTCATTTTCTAAAACCATCCAATAAACTAGACAAATAAGGAAACAATTCAATGATTTCTACATGTGTCAATATTATTCCAACCATGAGTCAAATATTGCTCCAGTGCTACACACTTAAAGTTACTGTCTTTTTTTTTTTTTTTTTTTTTTTCCTGCGGTACGCGGGCCTCTCACTGCTGCAGCCTCTCCCGTTGCGGAGCACAGGCTCCAGACGTGCAGGCCCAGACGCCATGGCTCACAGGCCCAGCCGCTCCGCGGCACGTGGGATCTTCCCGGACCGGGGCACAAACCCGCGTCCCCTGCATCGGCAGGCAGACTCTCAACCACTGCGCCACCAGGGAAGCCCAAGTAACTGTCTTTTAATTCTTCCTGAAGACCTACAGAAAATGTATCCATTTGGGTGGATGTCACTCTCAAGACAATCTTGGTTGTTGTGGGACTTCCTCTTACTGTGCTTGATTTGCCCATTATAAAGGGCAAATGAACTCAGAGTTGCCCCTAAACTCACAGTTAACCAGTTTTCCCCCAGCTTTATTGAGATATAATTGACATAAAACATTGTGTAAGTTTAAGGTGTACAACATGTTGATTGAAATCAGTCTTGTTGGGAGTATTTAATAGGCAAACAACATAAATCAGAGCTTTTGTTTTTTTGAATTGGTTCACCAGCACACCACTGTTTCCTTGCAATGTGCGAAGTGCCTTCCATGTACAACTTAAACTCATGATCGCCCCTAGGTAATGCATGTGCTCGTCATTTGTAGATGGCATACATTTATTCTGAAGAAAGCTCTAGTCAGAATTAAAGTCATAGAGGTGGGATTAGTGGAAGGAAATGTCTTGAGGATATTAGTATTCAAGTTGGCCTTGCTGTGTTGGCAGTGAGAAGAATGGAATTTCCAGACAAGTGAAAAAGGATTATTCAAATCTGTGATGTGAGAAAAGCAGAGAATCATAGTAAGATTGCTGCATGGGGGTATTGGTTTCCTATCACAGTTATGACAAATCGCCCTAAAGTTAGTGGCTTAAAACAACACAAATTTATTATCCTCTGGATGTCAGAGTAATAAATGGGCCAGTGGGGTTGCATTCCTTAAGGCTTTAGGGGGACAATCCTTTTCCTTGCCACTTCTAGTTTCTAGAGGCTGCCCACATTCCTTAGACTGTGGTCCACATCACTCTTCCTTTGTTGCATCTTTTCTTGGGATTGTAAGTCTCCTGTTTCCCTGTTTCACTTAGCTTGTGATTACATTGGACCCAACAGGATAATCCTAGATAATCTCTCCATCTCCAGGACTTTAATTTAATCACATCTGCACAGTCTCTTTAGCCATGTTAAGCAACATATTTAAAGGTTGGAGGAATTAGGATATGGCTAGGATATGGGCTTCTTTGAGAGGCTGTTCTGCCTAACACAATGGGTAACATAGCCCGGTTGATGATGGGCCTTAAATGGATGAATGAAGAGATTAGAGAATTACTGATAGTGGGCAAGGGAGTGATTTAATGAAAATAGTATTTTAATAAAAATCTATTGCAACAGATGGCTCATAGAAACTGGAAACAGCTTCTATAGTAGATTATTGTCATAACCTACATAGGAGTGATTAGAGCATGCACTAGGAGATGGCATGCTAGCTAGGTATGGTGAGACTTTGACATGGACAGATACAAGGAAGTACTTGATTTTAATAATATAGCTGTGTTTTCAAGACAATTTACACTGGATACATTTAGCCCATTTAAGGTATACAATACAATACTTTTTAGTATAGTCACAGAGATTTGCAACCATTACTAAAATTAATTTTAGAATATTTTCATCCCTCCTAAGAAATAGACAAACAACACCTGTACTTTTTAGTAGTAACTTCTCAGTTCTCCTCAATACCTCAACCCTATTAGCCACTGCCCTCTCTCTATCTCCAGATTTGTGTATTCTGGACATTTCACATAAATGGCTTTTTGTGACTGACTTCCTTCACTTAATATGAGGTTTTCAGTGTTCATCCATCCTGTAGCATGAATCAGTATTTCAGTCACTTTTACTGCCAAATAATATTCTATTGTATGGGTATGCCACATTTATTTATCTATTCATCAGTTGGTAGACATTTAGATTGTTTCCACTTTTTGGCTGTCATGAATAATTGGGACTTCATAATGTTATGAACATTTGTGTACAAGTTTTTGCTGGACATATGTTTTCATTTTTCTTGGTACATACCTAGGAGTTGAAATGCTAAGTCATATGGTAACTCTATGTTTAGAGAAACATTTTCAGGAACTGCTAGCCTGTTTCCCAAAGTTGAATGCACCATTATACATTCCAACCAGCAGTGTATGAGGGTTCCAATATTCACCCTTGCCAATATCTGCTACAATCTGCCTTTAAAAAAAATTTAGCCATCTTGGTGTGTATGAAGTGGTATCTCACTGTGACCTTGATCTGTATTTATCTACTGACTAACAGTGTTGAACAATTTTTATTGTGTTTATCGGTCATATAGAATTATGACTTATAACATTATACCAGAACATATAAGATTTTTAGAAATTTCATGTAATGTCTGAAACATTTATATTAACATATTTCCATACAAATAACCCAAAGAAAGTTTAGTATTAGTTGTTTTCTTTGTTTTTTTATACTGCAGGTTCTTATTAGCCATCAATTTTATACACATCAATGTATACATGTCAATCTCAATTGCCCAATTCAGCACAACACCATCCCCAACCCACCAGGGTTTTCCTGCCTTGGTGTCCATACGTTTGTTCTCTACAACTGTGTCTCAACTTCTGCCCTGCAAACCGGTTCATCAGTACCATTTTTCTAGGTTCCACATACATGCTTTAATATATGATATTTGTTTTTCTCTTTCTGACTTACTTCACTCTGTATGACAGTCTCTAAATCCATCCACGTCTCAACAAATGACTCAATTTCGTTCTTTTTATGGCTGAGTAATATTCCATTGTATATATGTGCCACATCTTCTTTATTCATTCATCTGTCGATGGACACTTAGGTTGCTTCCATGTCCTGGCTACTGTAAATAGAGCTGCAATAAACATTGTGGTACATGTGTCCTTTTGAATTATGGTTTTCTTAGGGTATACGCCCAGTAGTGGGGTTCCTGGGTCATACGGTAGTTTTATCTTCAGCTTTTTAAGGAACCTCCATACTGTTCTCCATAGTGGCTGTATCAATTTACATTCCCACCAACAGTGCAAGAGGGTTCCCTTTTCTCCACACCCTCTCCAGCATTTATTGTTTGTAGATTTTTTGATGATGGCCATTCTGACTGGTGTGAGGTGATATCTCATTGTAGTTTTGATTTGCATTTCTCTAATGATTAGTGATGTTGAGCATCCTTTCATGTGTTTGTTGGCAATCTATATATCTTCTTTGGAGAAATGTCTATTTAGGTCTTCTGCCCATTTTGGGATTGGGTTGTTTGTTTATTTGATATTGAGCTGCATGAGCTGCTTGTATATTTTGGAGATTAATCTTTTGTCAGTTGCTTCGTTCGCAAATATTTTCTCCCATTCTGACAGTTGTCTTTTCATCTTGTTTATGGTTTCCTTTGCTGTGCAAAAGCTTTTAAGTTTCATTAGGTCCCATTGGTTTATTTTTGTCTTTATTTCCATTTCTCTAGGAGGTGAGTTGAAAAGGCTCTTGCTGTGATGTATGTCATAGAGTGTTCTGCCTATGTTTTCCTCTAAACGTTTTATAGTGTCTGGTCTTACGTTTAAGTCTTTAATCCATTTTGAGCTTATTATTGTGTATGGTGTTAGGAAGTGTTCTAATTTCATTCTTTTACATATAGCTATCTGGTTTTCCCAGAACCCCTTATTGAAGAGGCTGTCTTTTCTCCATTGTATATTGTTGCCTCCTCTATCAAAGATAAGGTGACCATATGTGCGTGGGTTTATCTGTGGGTACCATTGATCTATCTTTCTGTTTTTGTGCCAGTACCATACTGTCTTGATTACTGTAGCTTTGTAGTAAAGTCTGAAGTCAGGGAGCCTGATTCCTCTAGATCTGTTTTTCTTTCTCAAGATTGCTCTGGCTATTTGGGGTCTTTTGTGTTTCCATACAAAGAGTGAACTTTTTTATTCTAGTTCTGTGAAAAATGCCATTTGTAGTTTGATAGGGATTGCATTGAATCTGCAGATTGCTTTGGGTGGTATAGTCATTTTCACAATGTTGATTCTTCCAGTCTAAGAACATGGCATATCTCTCCACCTGTTTGTATCATCTTTAGTTTCTTTCATGAGTTTCTTAGCGTTTTCTGCATACAGGTCCTTTGTCACCTTAGGTAGGTTTATTCCTAGGTATTTTATTCTTTTTGTTGCATTGGTAAATGGGAGCGTTTCCTTAATTTCTCTTTCAGATTTTTCATCATTAGTGTATAGGAATGCAAGAGAATTCTGTGATTAATTTTGTATCCTGCTACTTTACCAAATTCATTGATTAGCTCTGGTAGTTTTCTGGTAGCATCTTTAGGATTCTCTATGTATAATATCATGTCATCTGCAAACAGTGACAGCTTTACTTCTTCTTTTCTGATTTGGATTCCTTTTATTTCTTTTTCTTCTCTGATTGCTTTGGCTAAAACTTACAAAACTATGTTGAATAACAGCGGTGAGAGTGGGCAACCTTGTCTTGTTCCTGATCTTAGTGAAAATGGTTTCAGTTTTTCACCATTGAGAATGATGTTGGCTTTGGGTTTGTCATGTATGGCCTTTATTATGTTGAGGTAAGTTCCCTCTATGCCTACTTTCTCGAGGGTTTTTATCAAAAATGAGTGTTGAATTTTGTCGAAAGCTTTTTCTGCCTCTATTGAGATGATCATATGGTTTTTATCCTTCAATTTGTTAATATGGTGTATCACATTGATTGATTTGCTTATATTGAAGAATCCTTGCATTCTTGGGAAAATCCCCACTTGGTCATGCTGTATATGATCCTTTTAATGTGCTGTTGGATTCTGTTTGCTAGTATTTTGTTGAGGATTTTTGCATCTACGTTCCTCAGTGATATTGGCCTGTAGTTTTCTTTTCTTGTGACATCTTTGTCTGGTTTTTGTATCAGGGTGATGGTGGCCACATAGAATGAGTTTGGGAGTGTTCTTCCCTCTGCTATATTTTGGAAGAGTTTGAGAAGGATAGGTGTTACCTCTCCTCTAAATGTTTGATAGAATTCACCTGTGAAACCATCTGGTGCTGGGCTTTTGTTTGTTGGAAGATTTTAAATCACAGTTTCAATTTCAGTGCTTGTGATTGATCTGTTTATATTTTCTATTTCTTCCTGGTTCAGTCTTGGAAGGCTATACTTTTCTAAGAATTTGTCCATTTCTTCCAGGTTGTCCATTTTCTTGGCATAGAGTTGCTTGTAGTAATCTCTCATGATCCTTTGTATTTTTGTAGTGTCAGTTGTTACTTTTCCTTTTTCATTTCTAAGTCTGTTGATTTGAGTCTTCTCCCTTTTTTTCTTGATGAGTCTGGCTTATCAATTTTGTTTATCCTCTGTTGGGTGCATAAATATTTACAATTGTTATATCTTCTTGGATTGATCCCTTGATCATTATGTAGTGTCCTTCTTTGTCTCTTGTAATAGTCTTTGTTTTAAAGTCTACTTTGTCTGATATGAGAATTGTTACTCCAGCTTTCTTTAATTTCCATTTGCATGGAATACCCTTTTCCATCCACTCACTTTCAATCTGTATGTGTCCCTAGGTCTGAAGTGGATCTCTTGTAGACAGCGTATATACAGGTCTTGTTTTTGTATCCATTCAGCCATTCTATGTCTTTTGGTTGGAGCATTTAATCCATTTACATTTAAGGTAATTATCGATATGTATGTTCCTATTACCATTTTCTTAATTGTTTTGGTTTGTTATTATAGGTCTTTTCCTTCTCTTGTGTTTCCTGCCTAGAGAAATTCCTTTAGCATTTGTTGTAAAGCTGGTTTGGTGGTGCTGAACTCTCTCAGTTTTTGCTTGTCTGTAAAGGTTTTAATTTCTCTGTCAAATCTGAATGAGATCCTTACTGAGTAGAGTAATCTTGATTGTAGGTTTTTCCCTTTCATCACTTTCAATATGTCCTGCCACTCCCTTCTGGCTTTCAGAGTTTCTGCTGAAAGATCAGCTGTTAACCTTATGGGGATTCCCTTGTGTGTTATTTGTTGTTTTTCCCTTGCTGCTTTGAAAAATATTTTTTCTTTGTATTTAATTTTTGATAGTTTGATTAATATGTGTCTTGGTGTGTTTCTCCTTGGATTTATCCTGTATGGGACTCTCTGTGCTTCCTGGACTTGATTAACTATTTCCTTTCCCATATTAGGGAAGTTTTCAACTATAATCTCTTCAAATATTTTCTCAGTCCCTTTCTTTTTCTCTTCTTCTTCTGAGACCCCTATAATTTGAATGGTGGTGCATCTAATGTTGTCCCAGAGGTCCCTGAGACTGTCCTCAATTCTTTTCATTCTTTTTTCTTTATTCTGCTCTGTGGTAGTCATTTCCACTATTTTATCTTCCAGGTCACTTATCCATTCTTCTGCCTCAGTTATTCTGCTATTGATTCCTTCTAGAGAATTTTTAATTTGATTTATTGTGTTGTTCATCATTATTTGTTTGCTCTTTAGTTCTTCTAGTTCCTTGTTAAATGTTTCTTGTATTGTCTCCATTCTATTTCCAAGATTTTGGATCACCTTTACTATCATTACTCTGAATTCTTTTTCAGGTAGACTGCCTATTTCCTCTTCATTTGTTTGGTCTGGTGGCTTTTTATCTTGCTCCTTCATCTGCTGCATATTTCTCTGTCTTCTCATTTTGTTTAACTTACTGTGTTTGGGGTCTCCTTTTTGCAGGCTGCAGGTTCGTAGTTCCTGTTGTTTTTGGTGTCTGCCCCCAGTGGGTAAGGTTGGTTCAGAGACTGTGTATGCTTCCTGGTAGAGGGGACTGGTGCCTGTGTCTGGTGGATAGGGCTGGATCTTGTCTTTGTTGTGGGCAGGGCCACATCCAGTGGTGTGTTTTGGGGTGTCTGTGAACTTAGTATGATTTTAGGCAGCCTCTCTGCTAATGGGTGGGGTGGTGTTCCTGTCTTGCTAGTTGTTTGGCATGGGTGTCCAGCACTGCAGCTTTCTGGTCGTTGAGTGGAGCTGGGTCTAAGCATTGAGACGGAGATCTCTGGGAGAGCTCTCGCCGATTGATATTACATGGGGCTGGGAGGTCTCTGGTGGTCCAATGTCCTGAACTTGTCTCTTCTACCTCAGAGGCTCAGGCCTGACACCAGGCCAGAGCACCAAGACCCTGTCAGCCACACGGCTCAGAAGAAGGGAGAAAAAAAGAAAGAAAATTAAATAAATAATAAAATTAATAAAGTAATTAAAATTAAAAAATTATTAAAATAATAAAAATTTTAAGGTAATGAAAAGAGAGCAACCAAACCAATAAACAAATCCACCAATGATATCAATTGCTAAAAACTATCCTAAGATAAACATAAAAATCAGAAACAAGTCAGTTGCATACAGCAAACCCCAAGTCTACAGTTGCTCCCAAAGTCCACCTCCTCAATTTGGGATGATTCGTTGTCTATTCATGTATTCCTCAGATGCAGGTACATCAAGTTGATTGTGGAGATTTATTCCGCTGCTCCTGAGGCTGCTGGGAGAGATTTCCCTTTCTATTCTTTGTTCACACAGCTCCTGGGGTTCAGCTTTGGATTTGGCCCTGCCTCTGCGTGTAGGTCACCTGAGGGTGTCTGTTCCTGCCCAGACAGGACGGGGTTAAAGGAGCGGCTGATTCAGGGACTCTGGCTAACTCAGGCTGCGGGGAGGGAGGGGTACGGAATGCAGAGGCCAACGTGA
Organism: Tursiops truncatus; assembly: GCF_011762595.2. NCBI lineage: Eukaryota > Metazoa > Chordata > Mammalia > Artiodactyla > Delphinidae > Tursiops > Tursiops truncatus. Next base: position 10,046,898 of record NC_047050.1, on the reverse strand, counting down.
CGTTGCACCAGCCTGAGGCACGCTGTGCGTTTTCCCGGGAGAGTTGTCCCTGGATCATGGGACCCTGGCAGTGGCGGGCTGCACAGGCTCCCAGGAGGGGAGGTGTGGAGAGTGACCTGTGCTCGCACACAGGCTTCTTGGTGGCGGCAGCAGCAGCCTTAGCGTCCCATGCCCATCTCTGGGGTCCCCGCTTTTAGCCGCGGCTCACGCCTGTCTCTGGAGCTTGTTTAGGCGGTGCTCTTAATCCCCTCTCCTCGCGCACCAGGAAACAAAGAGGGAAGAAAAAGTCTCTTGCCTCTTCGGCAGCTCCAGACCTTTTCCCCGGACTCCCTCCCGGCCAGCCATGGTGCACTAGCCCCCTGCAGGCTGTGTTCACGCCGCCAACCCCAGTCCTCTCCCTGGGATCCGAAGCCCAAGCCTCAGCTCCCAGCCCCGCCCGCCCTGGTGGGTGAGCAGACAAGCCTCTCTGGCTGGTGAGTGCTGGTTGGCACCAATCCTCTGTGCGGGAATCTCTCCGCTTTGCCCTCTGCACCCCTGTTGCTGCGCTCTCCTCCGTGGCTCCGAAGCTTCCCCCTTGCCCACCCCCTGTCTCTGCCAGTGAAGGGGCTTCCTAGTGTGTGGAAACCTTTCCTCCTTCACAGCCCCCAGAGGGGCAGGTCCCGTTCCTATCCTTTTGTCTCTGTTTTTTCTTTTTTCTCTTGCCCTACCCAGATACGTGGGGAGTTTCTTGCCTTTTGGGAGGTCTGAGGTCTTCTGCCAGCGTTCAGTAGGTGTTCTGTAGGAGTTGTTCCCATGTAGATGTATTTCTGATGTATTTTTGGGGAAGAAGGTGATCTGCACGTCTTATTCCTCTGCCATCTTGGAGCACCCCCAGTATACTAATTGATTTTTGGATGTTAAACTAACTTGCATTCCTGAGATAACTCCTGCTTGGTCATGTCATATAACACTTTTTACACGTTGCTAGCTGCTATTTGCTACTACAGTCAATCCTCATCCTGTGCAGCTCCCATATTTGTGAATTCACCTACTCAGTAAAATGTACTTGTAACCACCAAGTCAATATTGGTGGCACTTTCATGATCACTTGCGAACATGCACAGAACAGTGAGAAATCTGAGTTGCCCAATGTACACATTCCCAGCTGAAGCTGGAAAAGGGGATATTCTGCTTCCTTGTTTCAGCTCTCATACTGTAAACAAAGGGCCCTTTTTACGGCCCCAGAACTGTCCCATTTTCCACATATTTGTGCCTTCTGTTGTTGATTTTGGTATTTAAAAAGGTTCACGACATTAGTTCTGAAGTCCTGGCTAGTGTTTCTAAGTGCAAGGAGGCTGTGCTGTGCCTTCCATAGAAAACGGTTTGTCAGATGCGCTTTGTTCAGGCATGAGTTATAGTGCTAATGGCCATGAGTTCAATGTTAATGAATCAGCGATATATATTAAATAGGATGCCTTTAAGCAGAAATACACATAAAGCAAAGCTATTATTGATCAGTTGATGAATATATTGTGACCAGAGGCACTCAAGAGCCTAACCCTATATTTCTTTAGTGAGCAATGGCCCAGTTCAGTTTCTCACTGATTTTATAGTATATAACTTCTGTGAAAAATAAGAAAATGAATTTTTAAAGAATTTTTGCATATGCATTCACTAGAGAATTAGCTGGTAGTTTTCTATTCTTATGATGCTTTTTTTTCTGGTTTTGATATCAGGGTAATGCTGGCCTTATATTGTATAATGACTTGGGATGTGTTCTCTCTTCTTTTTTGGAAGAGTTTGTGAAAATTTGATATTAACGCCTTTTTAAAAAATTTTGGTAGAGTTCACCAGTGAAAAAAACTGGGTCTTAGCTTTGCTTTGTAGAGTTTTAAATTTTCTAATCGTACAGAAAAAAGTTAACATAGCAGGCCCAAGATCCTCAGGAAGCTTAGCTTACAGTGGGCTGGTGTCTGGGAATTCAGATTTTGAGAGGATTCCCACCATCCCCAGAATTGATAAGGGTAACCCACTGTGCTTTACCTGTTTGTACAAACAATGGTTTATGCCGAACACCTGCTTCCTTCTGGGAGTCTAGAATTTTGGTCTGTACCAGGCAGAGTCTGTCTCTATGACCAGCTCTTTGGAAGCTGAGTCACAACATTTCACACATATTTACATAACCCTTTGGTGGGGAAATTAAGCACGTCTTGTGTGACTCTAGTGAGTGATGACCCTTAGATGCTTGTGCCTTTTTTCTCCTTCACCACATGCACCTTTTCCCTTTGCTGATCATGCTTAGTACTCTTTCACTAACATAAATCATAGCCATGAATACAATTACATGCTGAATCCTGTGTGTGAGTCCTCCTAGTGAATTACCCATCCTTAGGGTGGTCTTAGGGACCCCCAAAATATTAATTCAATCTCTTCACTTGTTAAAGCCCTATGCAGATTTCCTGTTTCTTCTTGAGTAAGTTATAGCAATTAATTTTTTCCAGGAATTTTTTCATTTCATCAGAGTTAACTAATAATTATTAGTTAAGCCTGTAATTATTCATAGTCTTCCTTTATAATCCTTTTATTTCTGTAAGGTTAGTAGTAATGTACCATCTTGCATGCCTGTGTTTAGTCCGGCTACAGCCTTGTCAATTTTGTTGATCTTTTCAAAGAACCAACATTTGATTTCATAGATTTTCTCTATTGCTTTTCTACTCTCCATTTCATTATTTACATTCTTTTCTTTATTATTTCTTCCCTTCTGCTTGTTTTAGGTTTAATTTGTTCTTTTTTCCAGTATTTTAGGGTGGAAAGTTAGCTTACTAATTTGAGATCTTTCTTTTTAAAAATTTTTTTTTACTGTGAAAAGGCCTTTATATATTGTAATTGGATAACTATTATTAATATTTAATATTAATATTTATTTATATTAATATAGTTATATTAATATATATAGTTAATATTTATACTGGCATCCCCCACTTGTTGAATGTTCACTTTACACCACCTCGCTTTAATGAAAGACCTGCTGTTTTCACTAAACAAAAGAAATCTGAAGAGGATCTTCCCTCTTATAAAAAAAAAGTGAAAATAGCGTTCATCATTTGTTTTGCAATGGGTCGTTATAGAGGCAGCATGCATTGGAGCACAGCAGCAAGAGTGGTCCCAAGCTCCTTCCCCAAGAGCTACACTCAGCATCTCAGCACCAAGCCACCACAGCTTTGAACTATGTCTGTGAGCATCTGTGCTTTATCTTGATCTATTTTGTGCACCTGTTAGCAAGACGTGTCCTAAGGTAATTGTTTCTTTGCTTTACACCATTTTGGCTTATGAAAGCTTTCATAGGAACAATCTACTTTCAGATAGTGGGTTAATCTGTATGTTAGCAGTTGCCAAATCCTGTAAATACCAGCAATAAAATATCTATTGAATTAGTTCTCTTTCCTGTTGCCAACACTCAGCCCAGCCATGTTATTTTTTTTAAATTGAGGTATAATTGACATATAACATTATGTTGCTTTCAGGAGTACAGTGTAATGATTTGATATATGTATATATTGTGAAATGGTCACCACAATTGTTTCAGTTAATATCCATCACCACACATAGTTCCAAATTTTTTCTTCTGATGATGAGAACTTTTAAGATTTATTATCTTAAGAGATATATTGTATATTGCAAATATACAATACAGTGTTATTAACTAGAGCTACCTTGCTATACATTATATCCCCAGGACTTATTTGATAACTGAAAGTCTGCAGGTTTGGATTGCCTTCACCCATTTTGCCTATTGCCCATCCCTCACCTCTGGCAACAATCAATTGTTCTATCTATAAGTTCTTTTTTTGTTTTGCTTTTCTTTGTTTGTTTAGATTCCACTTACAAGTGAGATCACATGACATTTGTCTTTCTCTGCCTAAATTATTTCACCTAGCATAATGCCCTCAAGTTTCATCCATATTGTCACAAATGGCAGGATTTCCTTCTTTTAATGGCTGAATAATATTCCATTTTACCTATATCTATATCACATTTTCTTTATCCATTCATCTTCAATGGACATATAGGTTGTTTCCACGTCTTGGCTATTGTAAATAATGCTGATGATGCAATGAACATAAGGGTGCTCATAGCTTTTTGACTTAGTGTTTTCTTTTCCTTCAGATAAATATCCAGAAGTGAAACTGCTGGATTATATAGTAAATTTATTTTTAAGTTTTTGCAGAACCTTTATACTGTTTTCCATAGTAGCTGCACCAATTTACATTCCCACTATCAGTTCACAAGTGTTCCCTTTTCTCCACATCCTTGTAAACATTGTTATTTCTTCTCTTTTTGATAGTAGCCATCCTAACAAATGTGAGGTGATTTTGGGTTTGATTTGCATTTATCGATACCTCATGACTAAGGATGTTGAACACCTCTTCATGTACCTGTTAGCCATCTGTATGTCTTCTTTGGAAAAATGTCTATTCAGCTCCTCTGCCCATTTTTTAATTGGATTTTTTTTGCTATTGAGTTGTATGAGTTATTCATATATTTTGGATATTAACATCTTGTCAAACATGATTTGCAAATATTTTCTCCCATTCAATAGGTTGCCTTTTTACTTTGTGGATGGTTTCCTTTGCAGTGTAGAAGCTTTTTAGTAAGACAGAGTCCCATTGTTTATTTTTGCTTTTGTTGCCTTTACTTTTGGTATCAAATCCAAAAAATCATCAGTAAGACCAATGTCAAGGAATTTACCTCCTGTTTTCTTCTAGGCGTTTTGTGGTTTCAGTTCTTATGTCCAAGTTTTTAGTCTATTTTAAGTTAATTTTTCTGTATGGTATAGGATGGTGGTCCAGTTTTATCCTTTTGCATATGGCTGTCCAGTTTTTCCAACACCATCTCTTGAAGAGCTATGCTTCCAACACCATTTATTGAAGAGACAATTCTTTCCCCATTGGATATCATCTGCTCCTTTGTCGTAAATTAATTGACCATATATGCATGGGTTTAGTTCTGGGCTCTCCATTCTGTTCCATTGGGCTATGTCTGTTTTTATGCCGATACCATACTGTTTTCATTACTCTAGCTTTCTAATATACTTTGGGATCAAGAAGCATGGTGTCTCTAGCTTTGTTCTTCTTTCTCAAGATTGTTTTGGCTATTTGGGGTCTTTTGTGGTTCCATACAAATTTTAGGATTGCTTGTTCTATTTCTGTGAAAAATGCCACTGAAATTTTGGTAGGGATTGCACTGAATCTGTAGATTGCTTTGGGTAGTATGGACATTTTAAAAATATTATTTCTTCCAATCCATGAGCATATCTTTCCATTTGTTTGTGTCTTCTTCAATTTTTTTAAGCCACTGTTTTATAGATTTCAGCATACAAGTCTTTAACCTCCTTGGTTAAATTTATTTCCGAATATCTTATTTTTTCTGATACAATTGTAAATGAGATTGTTTTCTTAATTTCTCTTTCTGAGAGTTCATTATTAGTGTGTAGAAATGCAACTGATTTTTTGTGTATTGATTTCTGTATTCTTTGACTCTACTAAATTTGTTTATTAGTTCTAACAGTTTTTTGGTGGAGTCTTTAGGGTTTTCTTATATATATATAGAATATAGAATATATTATTCCACCTGTAAATAGACAGTTTAACTTTTTCCTTTTCAATTTGGATGCATGTTATTTCTTTTTATTACCTAATTGCTTTGGCTAGGACTTCCAATACCTTGTTGAATAAAAGTGGTGAGAGTGGGCATCCTTGTCTTATTCCTGACCTTAGAGGAAAAGCTTTCAGATTTTCACCATTGAGTATTACATTAGCTGTGGGCTTGTCATATATGGCCTTTAATGTATTGAGGTACATCCCCTCTATACCCACCTTACTGAGAGTTTTTATCATAAATGGATGTTAAATTTTGCCAAATGCTTTTTCTGCATCCATTAAGATATAACCATATGATTTTTATCCTTCATTTTGTTAAAATAATGTATCAAATTGATTGATTTGTGATGTTGAACCATCCTTGCATCCCTGGAATAAATTCAACTTGATCATGGTGTATGATCCTTTTAATGTGTTGCTGAATTCTCTTTGCTAATATTTTGTTAAGTACTTTTGCATCTATGCTCATCAGGGATATTGGCCTATAATTTATTTCTTTGTAGTGTCCTTATCTGGTTTTTGTATCAGGGTAATGCTGACCTCATAAAATTTTTTGGAAATGTTCCTTCCTCTTCTAATTTTTTGGAAGAGATTGGGAAGGATTTGGCGTTAGCGCTTTAAGTGTTTGGTAGAATTCACCAGTAAGCCATCTGGTCCTGGACTCTGTTTGTTGGGAGATTTGTGATTGCTGATTCAGTCTCCTTACTCCTAGTCAATCTGTTCAGATTTTCTATTTCTTCATCATTCAGTCTTTGTAGGTTTTCTATTTCTTGGAATTTATACATTTCTTCTAGGTTGTTCAATTTTTTGGCATATAACTGGTCATAGTAGGCTCTTATGATCCTTTGTGTTTATGTGGCATCAGTTGTAATATCTCCTCCTTTATTTCTGATTTTATTTATTTAAGTCCTCTATCTTTTTTTCTTGGTGATTCTAGTTTAAAGTTTGTGTATTTTGTTTGTCTTTTATAATATAGACGTTTATAGCTATAAATTTCCCTCTCAACACTGCTTTCCCTACATCTGGTAAGATCTTGTATGATGCATCTTTTTTTAATTAATCTCAAAGTATTTAATAATTTTATGTGTGTGATTCTTCCTGGACCCATTGATTATTTAGGAGGCTGTTGTTTAATTTTCACATCTTTGGGAATTTCCCAAATTTATTTCTGATTTTGATTTTAAGTTTATTCTCTTATAGCCATAAGACATTGTATAATTTCAATTATTTTAAATTTACTGAAGCCTATTTTCTGACATAATTTATGTTCTATTTTTGAGAATTTTCCATGTGCACTTGTGAGAGGAATGTGTATTCTGGGATTATTGAGTGGAGTTTTCTATATATGGCTGCAAGTCTATTTGATTATAGATTATATATTCACTTCCAAAGTGATGCAGTTCTCCCCTCAGGTTTTTAAATACCATTTCTATGTTTACAACAGCAAAATTCATATTCTCCATCTAGAATTTTTCTCTTAATTGTATACCTACAACTTCTTTCCTCACTTACCTATATTGGTTAATGACTACAATCTTCCAGTTACTTGTGTTAAAACTTTGGTATCAATCTTGATTCCTTCCTCTCATATCTGCTGCAACAACAAATTATGTGTATTCTATCTTCAAAATGATCTGGAATGCAACCCTGTCACAGTTTTTCTCCATGCTATTATCGTCTGTCTCGTGGATTATTGCACTGTTTTTTAAATTGGTCTCTTAGCTTCTGCATTGCCCCCATAGTCTACATTCAACATCTATTTGAAATTGTTTTCAGCCCACCTCTGATATTTCACATACCCATTCTTTGCTTTATATGTTTTCTTTAACATTCATTTTTCATGATATCAATATATTACTTTTTTATTATGTTTATTATCTATTTCCTTCAATAGTATGCATAATCTATGAGAGCAGGTATTTTTTTAATCACTTCTCTATCTTCAGTGCCTAACAGAATACCTAGTATAAAGTAGAAGCGTAAACAACTCTTGTTTTGAATGAATGATTAAAGAGCTTATAATAATTTGGGGAAATGGGACAGGAGGGAAAGTAAAAGATAGGATATCCAGGAGATAAGAATTTTTGAGTCGTGAGTATGGAGGAGATGATTAAAACATTTAAATGTATAAATTCTATAAGTTTAGAGGAAAGTCAGCAGATAGGCAGCAAAGGGAATCACTAAATTGATGGGCGAGAGAGAAGAAACAGCCCAATTAGTGAGAGATACAGAGAAAAAAATCACAGACATTATCCCGGAAACTCAAAATAAGCTATGTGAAGTACAGTGGGGATTTTGAGGCGTGTCAGGATGAAGAAACTCAATTCCGTCTGTAAAATTATTTAATTGAGCAGTTTCAAGACATTGATGGGTCCATAAATCAGAGTATAGGGGTTTAAGGAAGTATGGGATGGCTAGTGAGAGTAGTGGGGTGTGGAGGTGGGTTGCTTGTTTGAGGAGCTTAGCTATAAAATAATGTCAAATGATAGGAGAGCAATTAAAATGGAATAGTAGTTTCAAAGAGAAAGAATTTTTAAGATTTTAGAAAATCAAACACAATTCAAGAAGAAATGAAAGAGTTAAAGAAAAGACTAAAGGAGAAAGTGTGGTCTCTAGTATAGGAATGTGATCTCTTTAGAAGAATGGACCCCATCCAAAACAAAGGAGGTCAAGTTTTACTCTGAGAGTAGACATCATGTACGTATGTGACTTAAAAAGAATTGCAGGAAGAGGATTGCTGGCTTACAGTGAACACATTGAACTAATGGCTGATACGCTTAGGATGATCTGAAAAATCACTATGTGGAGAACATAGTTTCAAGTAACTGAGATTAAACCGATATTGGGAATTGCCTTTCAACTTTCGTGGAAGCCTCTCAGAAATTTGGTAACTCTGACTCCCAAATATCCAATGCATGTGTTTGAATCTGGAAGCACTTAGAGTGATTTTGTGGCCAGTGCACCTCTAATCCAAAGACTGAAAGCCCTCCAACTGAGTAGCAGTTAACAGTCAGGGCTTGGTTAATAAAGCGGTGGGGCTCTCCCACTTGGCTAGTTGCTGCAGGCAAATTCCTCCTTTGACTCTGCCTGAGGCAGGCCTTGGGTCTGAATATAACCTGGGAGAAAAGGAACTACTTGAAAACTCTGGCTCTACCACTTTTCTTTCTCTGATCTTGCCCCCTTAACCTCTTGATGCCCCGGGTTTTTGTAATCTGTACCTTAATTTCCTCATTGCCCACCCTAAGAGCTTAATACATGGGTAATTTTTCTGGTATCTAAGAAAGATAAAATATAAGCACTGCTGGTATTGTGGGTTAAGATGAAGTATTCCTCTGTTATTGAAAAAATATTAATAGTGATGATTTTGATGTTGAATGTTGGAAGTAAATTAGGAGATTTACTTCCAAAAATATGTTTGTTCATTTGTGAGTTCCATCATCGTAGTTATTTCATACAAAATTGAATGTTATTCCTGGCTGGGTAGAAAAAAGGTGGCTCATTTAAGAAGTCAAGAGTAATATTTTGTGCTTAAGACTGATGTTGGTTTAGTGCTATTCATTCATTGTTATTGCTATTGTTATGTTATGTAAATAAAACTGGCCTTTCCCTTCAGTGTGGTTGTGTTGTGGATTTAATTACATGTGAAATTGGGGCAGGGCAGAAAGGCTTATCAGTTTTAAAGAAATTTAAAATGGGCTCTAACAATTTAGAGTTATAAAGCATTGTAGTTTGTTTAAAGTTAAAATGTTAAAGTAGGTTCTTTAATCAACCACTGCTCTATGAACAGATCCAATCCATGAAAACACTCAATAGAACTATATTTCCTATAAAATTACAACACGTCAGTGTTGCTGCATAGTATGCAACTGACCAATGAAATGATTTTTTACTTAATTGAAGGTCAAAAAAATTTCAGATTTCTGAGGAGGATGCAGAAGTAGTTTCTGGTCAGCATATTACCTGGAATACTCTCAAGTAACATAATGGGATAATGACCATTTTGCTATTTAAAATCTTTCTATTAAGGGCACTTTGGTTTTCAGCTAATTAAAATTCGACTTTTTTTTGGTGGTACTTTTCTGAGTTGAGTGTTTTACCCTCCCAGAATATGGGGTTTCTGCCCAGGAAAGAATATAAATGTGGTTCAGTTTTTTTCACTTGAGCACTCATATAGAGGCATCTGTGTTCAATATTCAGTACTTATATATTAAATACAGTTCATTCATTACAGATTATTTTCCTCTCTTTCTAATTACAGAAGATTTGTGCCTAGTGAAAAGTCATTATTTATAATCTTTGGCCAATTTACTTAGGGCATTAGTTAAATTTTTATTCTTTCATAATATGGGGAAGTAATTATGATAGAAGAAAGAAATGCCAATTTAAAAATAGAGGCATTCTTATCATGTTTTTTACATGAACAAAAGGGTTTTAAAAATAGTTTTAGTTTGGATTAATTTATATTGCAGTGTACAGCTAAGAAAGGAGTTTACATTTGGGACCAAAATGTGGAAAATCCATAAGCACTAACAGAGGAATAATGATGCCCAGTTGATTATTCAAATTTGACTTAATCAGTATTTTTTTCTATTCCTATAAAACTGAAAAGACAGTTGGTCATATCAATTATGGTATAAATAATGATCAGTATCAACACAGTACAGCCAGTAAAATCTATTGTCTTCAGTAAAATAAACTAGAGATTTTTAATCTAAGCAACAGGAGCTATCTTTCCTTCATTATAGTTAAATATCTACCATTTTATTTTCTTTTTTAAAAAGCCTGTTTTTTTCAACATTATTTAAAGTAAAAGAACAAAATCTGGGATTAAAAAAAGCAGCAGCTGCCCATCTGTCCCATCCCCACACAATTGTTCAAATTGACAAGCTGTATTCTGAGACCTTATTCCAGCAAATGTGGGACACCGTGCATTTGCAAATGACGAAAAAGCCATACAGATATTTTAGTAGCATTTTTATATTGCCTCCTTCATGGATGAAATATGATATTCTTCGCTTAAAGAAAGAGGCCTCGCTATGTCACGTAACTGATTGCTATAGAGTTTTTCTTTTAAAAGACATAACTGATAACGCAGAACAGCAGATTGCATAGTTGGTATTCATATTGTTCTGTTTTATAACAGAAAACTTGTTTAGTAAAGTACATTTTAAAAATGGGGATGTGTGTCATGAGCTGTACGTTGTTGCAAAAGCAGCTGGAAAGTAGGCAATGTGCCCGTTGTCTTTTTTTTTTAATTTATTTTACTTATTTATTCTTTAATAGATCTTTATTGGAGTATAATTTTTTCACAATACTGTGCTAGTTTCTGTTGTACACCAAAGTGAATCAGCCATAGGCATACACATGTCCCTATATACCCTCACTCTTGCGTCTCCCTCCCACCCTCCCTATCCCACCCCTCTAGGTCTGCCTGTGCTATGCGGCTGCTTCCCACTAGCTAAATATTTTACATTCGGTAGTCGATGCTACTCTCACTTCGCCCCAGCTTCCCCCTCACACCACCCCGTGTCCTCAAGTACATCCTCTATGTCTACATCTTTATTTCTGCCCTGAAATTAGGTTCATCAGTACCTTTTTTTTTTTTAGGTTCCTTGTATATGCGTTAGAATACGGTATGTGTTTTTCTCTTTCTGACTTACTTCACTCTGTATGACAGACTCTAGGTCCATCCACCTCACTACAAATAACTCAATTTCGTTTCTTTTTATGGCTGAGTAATATTCCATTGTATATATGTGCCACATTTTCTTTACCCATTCACCCGTTGTCTTCGAAGAGAGCAATAACATGGCTACCAGAAGATTTCTGAGAATGTCTGGCATAAATTTCAGCTGTGGACCATGTGACTAAGTCTAAAATGAGCAAAGAGAAAATACCTTCCATGTTAACGTATTTCTGCTTCAAACCTTTTCAACAGACAAACTCACCTTGGTGGGGTATCTCATGTATGTGATTTTATAATCAGAGAAGAACAGAGTCCAAGTCCCAACTTAGAGATAAAGTGTTCAGGATATAATGCCAATATCTTGCAGGTACGTGCACATGCCTTGCTTTTCAACATGCATATAAAATGGCTACATGTAGAAAGGCATTATAACCATGGTAATTTTTCAGAAAAATGAAAACTGAATGTAAGAATTGTCACATGACATGTTTTGCACTACCTACCTGTTAAAATCCCTCTATGCAATAATTTGCATAACATGCTTAGACAAGCATACGTTGTCCCTCAATTTCTTAAAAGAAATGACCCAAGTTAACAGTGTGGTAAGAAACGTATTCATATTTCATTATATACAGTTACCATGGGCTATAGATGATCCCACACTAAATAAAAGAAAAATGATATAAGTAAGGAATTTAGGGAATTGTTATATCCATAGTTCAACCAGCTCTGTATCTACTACATACATAATATATATAGTAATTTTGGAATTTTAGGAAATTATTCTTATTATGAATGTCTTTCTGTTTCTTTTAAGGAAAATTCTAGCCTAGATGGTCAAAACATATTTTGAATATGTATTGTACCCACTTGATGTTTAAACTGAGAGATTTAAATCCACTACTTCAAGTATCTGTACCCAGTACAGTTGTTTTCTAATATGAACATTAAAACCAGTCGTCAAATCTGAAGAAAGAGCAAGCTTTGAGGATCCTTGCACATTTTTTTTTAATAACTGACAATCAGTTTATTTAAATAATTCATTTAAGTATCTGCAATGGTGACTTCAACCTTGAGTCCTGGCTATACTTCACCTATCATGTACTTTTATTACAAGCATCATCTAAAACATATGTTACTTTAATAGACCTGTTCCAGTAATAAAAAATGTGTTGCAGAAAGGAAGAATTTCTGCACAGCAGCAGTGGTTGGCAGTGCTGCACTGAATCCACCACACAGTCTGCAAAATAACACAGCCAACATTATATGCTTGAAGAATTCATGCCCAGTGGAACTGCTGCATTTAACTTTTTCTTCTTACCTTTCACTGTTTATCTAATTTATAATGTAAAAGTGCCATTTATCAACTCAAGTTTGAAATTGCAGACCACTTTAGTTGAAGATGGGTAGCAAACACAAATAAAGACTCATCAGAAAGAGAAGAATCAGTGTCATTACTTAACAGAGTGAAATCTCATGGGGACAAGGAGGTTGACCTAGATACCTTGTTTTTGCCAGAGATTTTCTTTTTTTTTTAACATCTTTATTGGAGTATATTGCTTTACAGTGTTCTGTTAGTTTCTGCTGCATAGCAAAGTGCATCAGCTATGCATATACATATATCCCATATCCCCTCCCTCTTACGTCTCCCTCCCACCCCTCTAGGTGGTCACAAAGCACCGAGCAGATCTCCCTGTGCTATGTGGCTGCTTCCTACTAGCTATCTATTTTACATTTGGTAGTGTATATATGTCCATGCCACTCTCTCACTTCATTCCAGCTTACCATTCCCCCTCCCCATGTACTCAAGTCCATTCTCTACGTCTGTGTTTTTAGTCCTGTCCTGCCCCTAGGATCTTCAGAACCACTTTTTTTTTTTTTTTAGATTCCATATATATGTGTTAGCATATGGTATTTGTTTTTCTCTTTCTGACTTACTTCACTCTGTATGACAGACTCTAGGTCCATCCACCTCACTACAAATAACTCAATTTCGTTTCTTTTTATGGATGAGTAATATTCCATTGTATATATGTGCCACATCTTCTTTATCCATTCATCTGTCGATGGATACTTAGGTTGCTTCCATTACCTGGCTATCGTAAATAGAGCTGCAATGAATATTGTGGTACATGACTCTTTTTGAATTATGGTTTTCTCAGGGTATATACCCAGTAGTGGGATTGCTGTGTCATATGGTAGTTCTATTTTTAGTTTTTTAAGGAACCTCCATACTGTTCTCCATAGTGGCTGTATCAGTTTACATTCCCACTAACAGTGCAAGAGGATTCCCTTTCCTCCACACCCTCTCCAGCATTTATTGTTTATAAACTTTTTGATGGCCATTCTGATTGGTGTGAGGTGATACCTCATTGTGGTTTTGATTTGCATTTCTCTAATGATTAGTGATGTCAGGCATCCTTTCATGTGTTTGTTGGCAATCTGTATATCTTCTTTGAAGAAATGTCTATTTAGGTCTTCTGCCCATTTTTGGATTGGGTTGTTTGTTTTTTTGATATTGAGCTGCATGGACTCCTTGTATATTTTGGAGATTAATCCTTTGTCAGTTGCTTCATTTGTAAATATTTTCTCCCATTCTGAGGGTTGTCTTTTTGTACTGTTTATGGTTTCCTTTGCTGTGTAAAAGCTTTTAAGTTTCATTATGTCCCATTCATTTATTTTTATTTACATTTCTCCAGGAGGTGGGTCAAAAAGGAACTTGCTGTGATGTATGTCATAGAGTGTTCTGCCTCTATTTTCCTCTAAGAGTTTGATAGTGTCTGGCCTTACATTTAGGTCTTTAATACATTTTGAGCTCATTTTTGTGTATGGTGTTAGGAAGTGTTCTAATTTCATTGTTTCACATGTAGCTGTCCAGTTTTCCCAGCACCATTTATTGAAGAGGCTGTCTTTTCTCCATTGTATATTCTTGCCTCCTTTATCAAAGATAAGGTGACCATACGTGCATGGGTTTGTCTCTGGGCTTTCTACCCTTTTCCATTGATCTATATTTCTGTTTTTGTGCCAGTACCATATTGTCTTGATTACTATAGCTTTTTAGTATAGTCTGAAGTCAGGGAGCCTGATTCCTCCAGCTCCGTTTTTCTTTCTCAAGATTGCTTTGTCTACTTGGGGTCTTTTGTGTTTCCATACAAATTGTGAAATTTTTGTTCTAGTTCTGTGAAAAATGACATTGGTAGTTTGATAGGGATTGCATTGAATCTGTAGATTGCTTTAGGTAGTATAGTCATTTTCACAATGTTGATTCTTCCAATCCAAGAACAGGTATATCTCTCCATCTGTTTGTATCATCTTTCATTTCTTTCATCAGTGTCTTATAATTTTCTGCGTATAGGTCCTTTGTCTCCTTAGGTTGGTTTATTCCTAGGTATTTTATTCTTTTTGTTACAGTGAGAATTAGGAGTGTTTCCTTAATTTCTCTTTCAGATTTTTCATCATTAGTGTATAGGAATGCAAGAAATTTCTGTGCATTAATTTTGGATCATGCTACGTTACCAAATTCATTGATTAGCTCTGGTAGTTTTCTGGTAGCATCTTTAAGATTCTCTATGTATAGTATCATGTCATCTGCAAACAGTGACATTTTACTTCTTCTTTTCCAATTTGGATTCCTTTTATTTCTTTTTCTTCTCTGATTGCTGTGGCTAAGACTTCCAAAACTATGTTGAATAATAGTGGTGAGAGCGGGCAATCTTGTCTTGTTCCTGATCTTAGTGGAAATGGTTTCAGTTTTTCACCATTGAGAACAATGTTGGCTGTGAGTTTGTCATATATGGCCTTTATTATGTTGAGGTAAGTTCCCTCTATGCCTACTTTGTTGAGGGTTTTTATCATAAATGGATGTTGAATTTTGTTGAGAGGTTTTTCTGCCTCTGTTGAGATGATCATATGGTTTTTATCCTTCAATGTGATAATATGGTGTATCACGTTGATTGATTTGCATATATTGAAGAATCCTTGCATTCCTGGGATAAACCCCACTTGATCATAGTATATGATCCTTTTAATGTGCTGTTGGATTCTGTTTGCTAGTATTTTGTTGAGGATTTCTGCATCTATGTTCATCAGAGATAGTGGCCTTAGTTTTCTTTTCTTTTTTTGACATCTTTATCTGGTTTTGGTATCAGGGTGATGACGGCCTCGTAGAATGAGTTTGGGACTGTTCCTCCCTCTGCTACATTTTGGAAGAGTTTAAGAAGGATAGGTGTTAGCTCTTCTCTAAATGTTTGATAGAATTCACCTGTGAAGCCATCTAGCCTTATTGCCAGAGATTTTTCTATATAGTCACCTGTGAAATGAGTAATGAAAGAGAGTTAGGTAGCTTTGCATATTTTTGTTTTTGGATGTTTCAAGCCGGCTTCTTACCTGCACAGCTTTCCGGTCAGTTTAACTCTTTTGTGAGGATTCAAATGGCAGGTAATGTGTATAAAGCACGTCATTGCTTAAAACACAATGAGTGTTTAATAAATATTAAGTTCTTACCCTCTTCACCATTTCCAATTTATTTTGAACATTCTACTTGTGACACTTGTACTATTTGGCTTCAATTCAATAGTTCTGGATTTTGTATGAATTCCCACTTCTTTTAATTAAGCTTCTGACTGTAACTTAAACTCTTCAGTAAGCCACCTCTTTCTTAAGTGTGAAGAGTCATCTGGATAAAGACTGATCAGTGATCCCACTTTTCCTCTCCACTTTGGAAACAAGCAGCAAGTATCTCCATCTCCCCTGCATCCCCCTCCCTCCTAACCCTACCTAGATCCCTTGTGTGAATCAAGCGTATCTTTGGGGTCAGGGGGCTGAGGTGAGATTAAATCACAAGCTGGAGAAGAAAAGACCTTTTTCAATAGCTGCTCTCAAACAGCTGAGGTAGGTGGTACCTAAGTCATGTATCTTAGGCTTCGCTCATCCATCTTGTGTATCTATATTAAAGCAACAGATGTCATCCTTGGGAAGCACACTAGCTGTGCTACCTGCTAGGCAACACTGCAAGTAAATAAGTGGAGGGACTTTATTTGATCCCTATCCCCATACTTCACTATCAGATTTTCTTTATGGTTAAAAAAAAGAAAAAGAAAGAGAAGGAAAAGAAGATTCTTTATAATATCTACACTACATTAATTTCGATTATTTCCCTTCTTTGTCTTAGTAGAGATAGAAAATAACTGGTTGGATTGAACTAATTATCTTCTCTTTAGGATCAGCTCTCATGTGGTGGATCAGACACTAGGCTAAGAGTAAGGTACTGACTTCATCACTGTCCTACTGACTTATTCAGGGAAAGTTGCTCACACTCTCTAAGACAATTTCCAGTCTATAAAATGGGGAAAGTCATATTTTTAATTGCCCAGAGCAGTGCCTGTCACATAAAATATGTTAATAGTAGAGGGTGAGATATATTAACTCAATGATCTAGGTTCTTACAACCTTCCTATTATAGAAAGTCAATTATAGAAAGTCACATAAATTGCATACACTCTCCATACACATATATACATGCACACATACATACACTAATCCAACACAATACCACACTGTACCTTTCCTTCAATTCACTGACAATAGTGTGTTGTGGCTATCTTTACATGTTATTGTATACTACATTATGTATTACAACTTCAGTTTTAATTTTAGTATAGCATTTTATAATAGGTATGTACTGTAATTTAATTACATTAAATGAATTATAGTCCTTTTGATAAAATATAACTGTTTTTTTAATCTTTCATTATTATAAATAATGCTTCGGTAATATCATTGTGTCATCTTGGTTTTTGGTTTGCTTGGTTTTTTGTTTGTCTTATTTTGCAAAACAAAAATTTTTATTGAAGTATAAGTTATTTATAGTATTGTGTTAGTTTCAGGTGTACAGCAAAGTGATTCGGATGCATATATATATATTCTTTTTCAGAGTCTTTTCATTATAGCTTATTACAAAATATTGAATATAGTTCCCTGTGCTATAGAGTAAATACTTGTTGTTTACCTATGCTATATATAGTGGTAAGTATCTGTTAATCCCATACACCTACTTATCCCTCCCCCACCCTTTTCCCTTTGGTAACCATAGTTTTGTTTTCTATATTTGTGAATCTGTTTCTGTTTTGTAAATAAATTCATTTTTATTATTTTTTAGATTCCACATGTAACTGATATTGTATAATATCTGTCTTTCTCTGTCTGACTTACTTCACTTAGTAGGATAATCTCTAGGTCCATCCATGTTGCTGCAAATGGCAATATTTCATTCTTATTTATGGTTGAATAATATTCCATTGTGTATATATACCATGTCTTCTTTATTCATTCATCTGTTGATGGACACTTTGGTTGCTTCCATGTCTTTTTTTTTTTCTCCCTTTAAAAAAATTTTTTTCTGCTTGTAAGTATATGTTTATCTTTTTCCTTTAAATTAATTTTTTTATTGGGGTATAGTTGTTTCACAATGTTGTGTTAGTTTCTACTGTACAGTGAAGTGGAGTTCCCTGTGCTATACAGCAGGTTCTTATTAGTTATCTATTTTATACATATTAGTGTATATATGTCAATCCCAATCTTCCAATTCATCTCACCACCACCCCTTCCCCGCCTTGGTGTCCATATGTTTGTTCTCTACATCTGTGTCCCTACTTCTGCCTTGCAAACTGGTTCATCTGTACTATTTATCTAGATTCCACATATATGCATTAATATACGATATTTGTTTTTCTCTTTCTGACTTACTTCACTCTGTATGACAGTCTCTAGGTCCATCCATGTCTCTACAAATGACCCAATTTCATTCCTTTTCATAGCTGAGTAAGATTACATTGTATATATGTACCAAATCTTCTTTACCCATTTGTCTGTCGATGGACATTTAGGTTGCTTCCATGACCTGGGTATTGTAAATAGTGCTGCAATGAACACTGGGATGCATGTGTCTTTTTAAATTAGAGTTTTTGTTTTTCCTAGATACATGCCCACAAGTGGGATTTCTAGGTCGTATGGTAACTCTACTTTTAGTTTTTAAGGAACCTCCATGCTGTTTTCCATAGTGACTGCAAAAATTTACATTCCCACTTACAGTGTAGGAGTGTTCCCTTTTCTCTGCACCATCTCCAGCATTTATTATTTGTAGACTTTTGAATAATGGCCATTCTGACTGGTGTGAGGTGATACCTCATTGTAGTTTTGATTTGCATTTCTCTAATAATTTGCAATAATGAGCATCTTTCATGTGCCTGTTGGCCATCTGTTTGTCTTCTTTGGAGAAACGTCTACTTAGGTCTTCTGCCCACTTTTTGAATGGGTTGCACAAAACGGAATTTTGATGTAATAACATTTGACCACTTATTCTTTTATTGTTTCTAGTTCTTATGACATGGTTACAAAGGCTTCCCCCAAAGCCAGTTTATAGATATTTTAAGCATTGCTTTCCATGATAAAAATTCATAATTTCATTGATGCAAAAAGAATTATTACCATTTATATTCTTGTTATTGTTGTTAGATATAAGAAATGAGGTAGAGATACCATTTTATTTTTTCCAAAATGGCTAACCAGTTGTTCTAATATTATTATTAAATAATCTATTTTCCCACTAATTTGAATATTTTCTTATCACATATTATTGAATTTATTTCTAGATTGTTATATTTATTTGGTTTGCTAAAGTTTGCACTGGTACCACACTTTTTAAAATGCTACAGGTGTTGTGAATAAAACCATTATTTATGAATTGCAAACATAAGGATTTGGAGGTAAGTAGGGAAAATCTCCAGCTCAAAGTATAATTGGAAGTATTGGTTCTGTGGTTTAGGGAGTTTGAACAATGTCTGCAAAAGGCAGGTGGGAACAGCGAGAGAGGTAAAACGATGAAGGGTGAAGAAAAATACAGATGAACAGCATAGCAATTCCAAAGGGGGTTGGAAACCATATACATATTGAGGTATTGATTTATATTTTCCCGTACAGCACTGTGTATAGTTGTATCAGAGTGAAGAAGGGATATGACTGGGTTGTTCCAGCACTGAGACTTAAATGGTGGCAGTAACAGGACTGACTCATATGGGCTTGAAGGCACCAACAAAAAGTTAGGCAAAATGATGACATATGAGGCTGAGGCTGGCTGCAGGACATAAAGCCTGGGGAACACAGATCAACTGAGAAGAGAAGTAAGAGTAGTCATGCAATTGTAGATATTGATGAAATTCAAGAGTATGTTAAATATTAGAGAGATTTAGAGAATAAAAGAACTAAATGGGTGGAGCTGCAGTCAGAGACGAGAATTTGAAGTTCACGTATAAGGACTCCATCGTAACTTCCTTCATGCTGCCTATTTTTATACAAGAAAATTATCAGAGGGGTGAGATAGAAGTTAGATAAAAACTTTGTGGACAGAGAAAGTATAAAATCCTTCTGCTATAATGAGGCAAGAAGAGGTTTAGAAGAAAAGGAGGGCAAACTGTATTTTAAAAAGCAAAATCTTATTACGATCCAAGGTGTGAGGCAATATTCCTAACAGGAAAAGAGGAATGGCCGGTATTTTAGAAAAAAATGAAAGTGGATCTGATCTAAAATGTGGTGTAGAATTGATGATGGGGCAGGAGGAGAAAGAGGAAGTGGATATAAATATTTGAAAGGAGTGCTCCATGTTCAATTAAATGCTCAGGCAAGTCCCCAAATTAAATTAGATGCCAAGAAATAGTTGGCAAACAAAGTGTAGTAATTAAGTGCCATGGGGCGAGGAATGAGGCTGAGCCTGGCCACATTGTGTCACCTCGCCCTGGCCTGTTCAACAGTCTATAATGGGGAGCTTAGCCAATGAAACAAATAGATCACAGTCCAAAATGGAACAAAAAGATAACTGAAACCAGATACTAAGGATAAACACAACTAGGGCCAGAGATGTGGATTCCAAGGGCAGCTCTGCTTTGGCCAAATGGGCATTTACACTCTGGTATAAATAATGTGCCAGGCTCCTGGGGTCCAGCCTGAATGATGGAAGATGCAATATTCACAGATGAAAGAAAAGCAGACTGTAAATTAATACACTGTTAATGTCTTTCAAATAAAGATATGTATGGGTTTGTAGCCTGGGTAATAACGAGAGTCTCAAGCTTTTAAAGTAAGTTCTTGCATGCAGACACCAGGCTCCTATTACAGCCCTGGCAGTAGCTCTAAAGTACCAAGGGTATAAGCCCAGCTTGAACTTCAGATTAGAATGTAAATATCAGAATCTTGAAATGTCTAAGAGCTCTTACCAAAGTTAATTCACTATTTGGAAACTATGTAAATAAATATATACATATATTCATCTTGTTGTTTGCTATTTTAATTTGGTTGTTATCATGGTGTTTAATTTAGCGCAGAGAAGCCCACCTTCAAATCATTTATTTTCATATTTTATATAGCTGTTTTTGAATAGTGGCCTTTCTGGTGAGAGTAGAGGAGGCATTCTAAATGATTGCAATTGTCAGAGGGAAGTAAGGTGTAGTTTATTTGTACCTTAGATCCAAGTATCTAGCAGACACATTTAGTTACTTCACCTCTAATGGATAGCATTAGCTTTGCTGTATATGAACACAAAATAAAGAGGAAATTATAGCAGCTGAAAGAAATTCTGTGGCTACCTAGAGCATTTTGCAGAGATCAGAAACCAGCTAATCCAAGCATTTTACAAGGATCAGGAAGCAGTTAATCAAAGGAATTAGTACTATAAGTTATTGTGAAAAATAGCGATTCAGAAATTACTCTTTATTTATTATGAAAACCAGTAGAGGATCTATAGGAGGTCCTCTGCATTGTGGTTATAAAATAAGACTCATTTTTCTTTCATTCATTATCTGCAGACAAATCGTTGCATTCATTCACACAGCAGCCTTTGAATAAAGTAGATCCAGGGACTGTGTTCTCCAGTTTAGGGATGTCCACATGGATGCAGAAAGCTCTCCATGAACTGTCCATAGAAGTGCAGCAGTGGCAGAACCAAGACTGAAGCCCTGCTACTGGTCTAAATATCTTTCTAACTGGTCCACACTGTCTTTTATACTCCTTAGACTCTTAAAGCCAAAATGATCCTAGAATATAATACTTTAATAAAGAGACTGGACTATTACAATATTAAAAAAAACTATAGTATGGGATTGCTCAGTACTTGATAAATGTAACTAAATCACCAACAATGTACAGCATTTCAGGTTATAGCCTCAAGTGTTTTTAACTGAGTTGCAGAAAAGCATAGAAAGCAGAAAAGTTTTCCATTTTTATGATTGACAGCCAAGAATACATGTAATAAGTTTTGCATAAAAGTTACTGTTGAATGGCCTTATGTGTTAGAGAATTTTGCCCAAATAAATAAATAATCTGTGAAATGGGAATAAAGCCTAGGACTGCTTTGCTTCATAAGGAATGAGGATTAATGAATAACACTGAAGACTGCACTAAAATGATTGGAAAAGGCTTGAAAAAGGGATTCAAGGTATTGTCAAGACACTAGGATTAATGGGAGAAGAGAATTGTCCAAGAGGAAATGTTAATTTACTTATAATTTAAGCGGTGAATCCAGGACACTTATGTGTGCTTTTCATTAGAACCATATCCTAAATGTAAGGTTAAAGCAGTTTTATTTTATCTCCAAAAAGAAATAAGTAAGAGAGAAATTTAAATTTAAGCAATAGAGATTGACTAGATATTTTTAAATCTTGTTACTTCACAATATGCTAATTTATAATAACAGTTTAACCAGAAACGGATTGAGCTTTAACATGACACGTGTCTTAAAAAAAAAAGGGGGGGGGGGGGCTTCCCTGGTGGCGCAGTGGTTGAGAGTCTGCCTGCCAATGCAGGGAACACCAGTTCGTGCCCCGGTCCGGGAGGATCGCACATGCCGCTGAACGGCTGGGCCCGTGAGCCATGGCCGCTGAGCCTGTGCGTCCGGAGCCTGTGCTCCGCAACGGGAGAGGCCAAAACAGTGAGAGGCCCGCGTACCACAAAGAAAAAAAAAAAAAAAGACTTCTTAATTAAGTTAATAAAGTAAATTGTTCTGTTCCTCTAGAAAGAAACATTTATCTTGCTTGAACATTCAGGCTGGTTTTAAGTAGCTTAATAGCACCTACTGGCTACAAATAATAATTTTTCAGATGTTTATTCTAATAATCGAAACATTTTGCAGACTATATACACAACACTTTATTTAATAGTACTTTTATGTTACTGTCTGTAAATGAAAGT
Source organism: Tursiops truncatus (assembly GCF_011762595.2). Lineage (NCBI taxonomy): Eukaryota > Metazoa > Chordata > Mammalia > Artiodactyla > Delphinidae > Tursiops > Tursiops truncatus. Next base: position 10,024,338 of record NC_047050.1, on the reverse strand, counting down.
CATTCCATAAACTTTACACTTTTTTTCTCATAAATTTCAAACTTTATAGTGTTCAAGCTGATCTTTCTCCTAAAAATTAAGCTTTTCCAAAATAACGTCTCCTACTGGCTCCTTGTTTTCCATTCTTTTCTAATGGCTTTAGTTTAGGCCTTCCTGAGTTCTCAGGTGGATTATTGCAAGTCTTCTGTGTCATGGGGTCTCTCTGGCACAGACACTGTATCTCACTGGTCTCTCTCTTTCCTGCTGTCCATCTAAACTCACTGTCACTGTAATGATCTTTGGAAATGGCATCTGTTATTATAAACTTTTTTTAAAAAAAAACCCTTTAAAACCTTTAATGATTCCCTATCACCTAGAGAATAGAGTCTAACACTTAATGGTGTTCTTTCACATCTTCATATCTCAGCCCTAAACTCCACTCTTAAAGCCTACACTTGGGTTTATTTGCTTTTCTAGGACCTCTACCCCTTAATTTTTCATGCTTCTATAACTTTTCCCATCCTGGTCATTCTTCCAGAAATGCCTTTCATTACTACCTCCATCCTTTCTAGGATAGGTAAACAGCTCTTGTATCCAGATAGAATCAAGCTTTACCATTTTCATGTTAACTTTCTCAACCGTTGTTTTTTTGTTTTGTTTTGTTTTTTTGTGCGCACTTACTAAACTCTGTAAACACATTAAGAAACAATAGTAATGAAAGCTAATATTTACTGAACACTTTTGCTAATCACTGCATGGATTATCTATTTAAAATTCACCACAGTTATATAAATATGATACATATTAGTTCCTTTCACTGACACAGATCCTTGTTGAAGGTAATTTAGTTAGTAAGTGAAGGAGCTGAAGTCAGATCCTTGCTCTGCTCTCATGTCTTCCAATGGTACTTACTTGTTTTCGGTCTGTCTTCCCAAACTACAAAGCAAACTCTGAGAACACAAACAATGCCTTTTCAGTATCTCCCACACCCAGTAGAGATTATAGAATAAAATGTAAGAATATAAGAGTAATCAGATAGTGATATGAACTACTCAAAGATGTAGTGAAATAATTAGTAATACAATTGTAAGATTTAAGATTATGTTCATCCTTTCTCTGTTAAAGTATGAAAAGTTTTCCTACTGCGTGTGTAAATTTTCATTTTAATGAATGCCAAATACTCCTGGTTTTCTATCCAACAACATACTCTACCTTTACTTCTTTTTAAAAATTTTTATTGAAATATATTTGAGTTACTATGTTGTGTTAGTTTCAGGTGTACAGCAAAGTGATTCAATAATATATGTATGTATATATATATTCTTTTTTTCATTGTCTTCCATTATAGGTTAATAGAAGATACTGAGTATAGTTCCCTGTGCTATACACTAGGTCTTTATTGGTTATATATTTGATATAGAGTAATGTGTATATTTTGCTTCTTTGCTAAAAGAAGTCTGGATTTGGCAAAGGTATTAAGGGCCACGTACTCGAGGAGATGCTTTAAGAGCGCATGTTAACTAATCTATGCCAATCGATTATTTCTTTTGTGCTGGTGATTAGTTTAGGAATGAGCATGTGGTACAATTTTAGCAGGAGGAGCCAATCTTCCAAGAAGTTTCTAGGAAGGTTTTATTACTCTTAAGAAGGGAAATAAGAAAAAGACCCTTCCTCTCTTCTGGTGTTTGGACATGTGCAATGATGTGCTTCCTGGTGCTCTCGTAAACATCTTCGAGGATGCAGGACTATTTGCATCCTCAAAGGGTGAGCAGACTATTTGTTAAATAAGGCAAAAAGGAAAGATGGAAAGAATCTTTCTTGTCTTGGGTGAGATGCTGAGCTAGTCATTTCTAGAACTGTTCCATCTCCAGACATCTTAGGATACGTGATAATATCAATACATTTTCTTTTCTTTATGTGTTGCTTTTTAAAAAATGGTTGTCTTTCAGCAGTTTCATTACAATGTGCCTGGGCACGATTTTCTTGGTATTTAGTGTACTTGGGGTTTATAGGTGGATGGATTTGTTGTGGGTTATGGTGGACCTATTTTACCAACTTCAGCAAATTCTTGGACATTATCTTTTCAAATATTCTTTTTAGCCCATTTTCTTTCTTCTCTTTTTCTGTGACTCCAATTCATATATTACGTTGTTTGCTATCGTCCTACAGATTTCAGATGCTTTGTCCTATTTTTTTCTGTTTTTGCTTCAGCTTAGATTTTTTCCGTTTACTTGTCTTTAATTCACTGATTCTAGTCTGTGTTTAATTTACTGGAAAACACATCAAATGAATCCTTCATTTCTGATATCATAATTTTCATTTCTACTATCTCCAGTTGACTCTTTTTAAAAATGATTTCCAGGACTCTGATGAAATTTCCTCCCTGTTTACTTATTGTCCAGTTTTTCCACTTTCATTTAACACAGTTGTCATAATTATTTTAAAGTCCTTGTCTGAGAATTCCAGTATTTATTCCATTTCTGCTTCTACCAACTGGTCATATTTCTTTGCTTCTTAATATGTGTCATGATTTTTAAAATTGTATGCAAGGAATTGTGTCTAAAAGGATAGTAGAGACTGAAGTAAATAATAGTAAAGCTCAGAAGAAAGCAGGCTTGTTTTTCTCTTAGGTCAGTAGAATCAGGGGGGCTGAGTCAATCTAATTTATAGATGAACTGAGACTGTTGTCATTTTAGTTGGAGTCAATTGACCACTGACCTCAAATGACTTGAGATCAGCATCAAGACATTCCCTTCATTCCAGCTGGAGATCTAAGCACCCAGGAGACTCTAGGTACCTCTTGTGCTTTGTAGCCCACCACCAGCTTTCAAGCCATGGGAGATCTCATCATGTTCACAGCATGCTGCCAGTTGGTTGGGTTGTGGTGTGTTCTCTCCTCTCCAGTGTTGACCCCAGCTTTCTGTGCCTTAAGACACTTTTTTCTACCCTGCTTGCATGTACCCTGTTTTGGAGGGCTGAAGCGGTAGTTTTGGTGAAGGCCTGGAGTGCCCATGAGGGGTGGTTCTCAGTTCTCTGGCGCTGCCCCCAGGTTTGGCTGGCCCTTCCTGCTTGGTCATCAGAAGGTGGTCTCTCGCAGCTCTCCTGCCCTCCCCAAGCCTTAGGCAGCCACCAATTCATACTTTCTGGGGGACGGGATAGTCTACCTTGCCCTCAATGTTTCATCAGGCCCTTGTCTCCACTCAGCCTTCTATGTGAGTGTTCAAGGAGAGCCTAAGTGAAAGAGTTGGTGGGTGGGTGCAGATTCCGTATGCGGCTACTGCCCATTGAATTCTAAACTGTCATGCCTGTCCATACTGGCCTTAAAAATTTCTAAAAATTTTAGTGATTTTTCTTTACCCCTGTCCTTCTACTCTCACTGCTCCTCCAAGTATTAAAGTGGTTCTGGATCTCTTTTCTCCTAGGAAGAGCTTGCCACTTTCTAGATATCAGTTATTTACATTCCTTTGCATCCTGAGGTCTGATTAAAAACAAACAAACAAACAAAAAACCAAAGTTATGGTTGTATAGGTTATCTGCGATATTCTCATTGTTAGAATGGAAGCAATGTTATCCTGCAACTGTCTTTCCTGAGTGGGAGTGGAAGTCTAAGGCACTTCTAGTTGAGTTTTCTGGGACTTGCTGCTGAATATACCCTAATCAGATCTACACTGTATTTGAAATTGTTCTTTGGGATGAGAAAACCATAGATTATTTTAATGACTTTTCTGGTGATTATAAAGTTAACCTATTTTTTATTAGAAAAAATATAAAAAATACAGAAAAATTACAAAGAGGAAAATAAAAATTATCCATAGTCACTTTTCACAGATATAAGCATTAATATTTTGTTAAATATCTTTTCAAAGTTTTTTGTCTATAATATATATCTATTTTTTCATAGTTTAAAGCAAAATATACTTTGTATTTATGTAAGACTATGTCATGCACATTTTCTGTATTATTACATCTTCTAAAATATGACTTTTAATGCAGCATTATATTTTAAGATTTAAAAAAATTTATTTAAATAAATTATTGGGCACATGTTATTGGGCATTTTGAATGATTCTAATTTCTCACAGTGACAAATAACCCTGTGATGAAAACCCTTATATTCTGAAAAGGTTGAAATCTGTTGAAGGTCAAATAGCTGGTTGGCTAATCTGGCAACCAGGTGTGAGGTCTACACCACTGTTTTTTGTTTTTTTTTTCCTTTGCGGTACATGGGCTTCTCACTGCTGTGGCCTCTCTGGACGCGCAGGCTCAGCGGCCATGGCTCACGGGCCCAGTCGCTCCGCGGCATGTGGGATCTTCCCGGACCGGGGCACGAACCCGTGCCCCCTGCATCGGCAGGCGGACTCGCAACCACTGCGCCACCAGGGAAGCCCTCTGGCACTGTTCTTGACTCTACCACACACTAATTGTGATGGAGCAGCAGGAAGTGTACAGGTCAAAGGAAAAATGAAGATCAGACAGCTTATTATAGCAGAAATCAGGACCTAAGAGCCCAAAGTGTCAAGTTTCTAGGACTCAGGAAGAATCTAAGTTAGAGAAGTCTAGAGCTAGGCAAGTGATCTGTTTAGGTAGTTATGATTGGACCTCTTTAAGTACTTCCTGACCAGGCATAAAATGGATCTGAAGTGTAATCTGCTTGCACTCTCAATGCCCACTGATTGATATAATCTACCTCTCTCATAGATCACTCATCTTACAGTGCCTGTTTTCCTAAACAGAGTGGGAACTTAATTTCCTTTTTCCCAATCCCTGCTATCAGGGCCTTATTTTAGGATCTCACCGTTTCTATCCTTGATTAATGTAAAAGCATTCTTTTTGTATTATCTGACTTTAGCTTCATCCTCTTCAGGTTACCTAATCATACTGTTTCCCCCTGATTTAAATCCTGTTATGCGTTTTTATAGATTGCAGTAAAAATCAAACTCCTGTCTCTCTAGACAAAACTCTTTACGATCTTGTCCCTGCCCAGCATTTCAGCTCTTCGTTTGCCAATACTCAGCACAGACCTTCCATCCTGTGAGCTTCTAGTTTTCCAAACAGTTGTACCTTATTTCTGTATGCATTTGCCCATACACTTCTCCACATCCCCAGCACCCTTCTGTCTCTCCTACGAGTTGTTATTCTTGTTAATTTCAACTCATCTTTTAAAACGCAGCTCCAGTTTCATCTTTATTGGAGATACTTGATAATCTCTCAAACTCATATAAATTCTTTACTCTCTGCTGCTCAAATATCCTCTTCATATACTTAAGATAGTACAAGTTATGTCATACTAAAGTTTCTAGTTTTGTTTTTGTTTTCTTTGCATAAACAGTGGTTTTATTTTGACTTTATATTCCCAACACTTATCACAGAGCCTGGATCCTAGCAATTTCTTAATCAGTATTTATTTGAATACTATCATAATGATAATATATTAAGAGGAGGAAAAAGCACATGTGTCTAATTACCCAATCATCCACCCCCAATCCAATCTTCCTCAAGCCTTTTACATATCAGTATGAGACCACCACCATTTACAGAATTGTTAGGATCAAAAATCAAAACTTCATTGTTGTTACTTCTCTTTCCTTCATATTCATCACTTACTCTGTCAGCAGGTCCTGCTGAGCAAAATGTATTCCGACTCAAGCTGTTTCTCATTTTTCCATCATTGCCCTCCTAGCTCTCGTCATCTTGTTTTTTCTCTACTTCTATAGGCTTCATACTAGTCTCTCTCTCTCTCTCTTTTTTCTCTACCATTTTCACATTAGTCTATTCTCCACGTAGTACCTAGAGAGCTCTATAAGAAATGGAAATCCTGCCTTAGTTCTACACGCAACTTCACCATCATATTCAGGATGAAATCCAGAGTTCTTTGCAAAGCTAACAAGTGTCCACAGAGCCGGCAGCTGCATCTCTCTCTGTGTCATTTCAACCACTCTCCTCTTTAGTCACTCCAGTCCACTCAAACTGACTTTCTTGCAGTTCCTCAATACACGCCAATCTTTTTCTTACCTTGGGGACTTTGCTTTGTTGTGCCCTCGGTTGAAATGCTCTCACACCGTTCAGGTTCCTGATCAGACATCACCTCCGTGATTCCCCTTTACAGCTGTATTGCAATAACCCCCTTCCTACCCTTGGTTTCATTCTCTAAGCCTCTTCTCTTTTTTCTTTTCTTTATGGCACTTATCACTAAAGATTATATCACATATACGTTTTGTTTACCGGTGTATTTTCTGATTTTTCACTGTAACATAAGTTTCATGATTCCACAAACTTTGTCTTCTTCACTGTCGTACCAGTGATAAATATTTATTGAACACGTGAATTAAGCGATGCATTTCATATCTAGACTCTGTTTTTTTCTATGCTCCTTTTTCTTTTTTTTTTTTTTTTTTTTTGCGGTACGCGGGCCTCTCCCTGTTGTGGCCTCTCCCGTTGCGGAGCACAGGCTCCGGATGCACAGGCTCAGCGGCCATGGCTCACAGGCCCGCCGCTCCGCGGCATGTGGGATCTTCCCGGACCGGGGCACGAACCCGTGTCCCCTGCATCGGCAGGCGGACTCTCAACCACTGCGCCACCAGGGAAACCCTCTATGCTCCTTTTATGCTGCTTTATTAGAAGATCTTCCCAACTGTTATGACCATAATTCACAGTAACAAATACGTAATACATCATGATACACACACTGAGACACATTCATGTAACTGATAAACACATCTCACAGAACAGTTCTTATCTTTACTACATGAAATGAATTCTCTTATTTTCTGTTTTATTCTATTTTTCATAAAATTGATTTTACCACTTAGTAATGGGTTATAACCAGGGTCGCTACTTATGGTTTCGCAGGCTGTATCCTTCCCAAGGGGTTATAGCCAGATATATGTATCTATGTAAAAATAAGAGTGGGTACATACACACATATCTGAAAGTACTTATTATATTAAATTTATTTTCAGAGTAACAAGGTTATAGGAAAACGTAAGTTGAATTTAACGTTCCTGGAAATTAGAGCCTTGCTTTTCTGTTCAACCAGCAATTTCTTTTGAAGTATCGACTTGGCTTTGAGAAAAGATTCATTCTTTTAATTGGGTTAACCATAAAAATTAGTTAAAACTAAAAATAATTAATAGGTTTTGTATGAAGGAAAAAAATTTAAAAAAAAACAGAAATAAAAGTTTTTATTTTTGTTAAGAAAATGTATGTGACAAAACTTAAAAGTGAATGCAAGAATAAATGAAAGTCATTCCCCTGAGTCATGAACTTGGCCCTTCTAGCCAGGAGTGTCCAACTCCAGGAGTAAAGAGATGGGTGTACTCTTCTTTGTAAACTTGCCTTTAGAATTTAAGTCTGACAGAATGAGAAGTTCATATCTAGGGGCTCTGTGGAAAAATGTCACCCATGACGGAGGGTCAGAAAAGTTGGAATAAGGTCAAGGGATTATTTCTGTATCTTTTTTTATTTTTAAGCATGTAAATTTCACTTGGATTTGTCATGTTCATTCATCTTGTTGCATTTCTCAGGCAGAGCACTGGGGAACAGCAAAGAGAATTTCATTTATATAAATTAATGTGCTAATTAGCAGCAGTCTTAGAGCTCTTGGAAAATTGCCATTTCATTTTATTGCGCATTAAAGATTGGGTGTCCCAACCCTTGTATGCCTTTAAAAATCAAGAAACACCCCTACTAAAATATATTTGCCACTCTAAAGGGAAATGTTAAATACAGTGGGCTTCAGGCGCAGTTTCTGAGTACTCCATAGTAGCCTATTTTGTACCATTTGTGCCTTTAGTCTGGAATTTCTTTTTTTTTCTTTAAGAGGTGGAATAAAGTTCTATAAAATTTTAGCTCTTTCATCTTATTATGTTGATTAACAATTGTGTTTGCATTTATAACATATTTTACATATATATATATATATATATATATATATATATATATACTGATATGCCCAGAAAAAGTATTATGCTAATAAACAAACTATATAAAAATGCAAAAAATGTGAATCTCAAAGGCTGAACTGTTTTAATTAATATTTTTAAATTTTGGATGCTATCCCTTTAAAGGATGTGTTCCAGAAGTTTGTATTCCCATCTGGGATCTACCACTATTGAGCTGAACAACCTTCACCAGTTAAATGGATTTTTCTTCATTTTGACGATTGCACACGAGTGACATATTTGCCTCTTTCACTTTTTGGAATAATATTTTGGAAAGAAATAAAAAGTGCTCTTTCTTGGAGTAGCTCTGAACTTTTGTAAATCCAAGATACACACATGAGATATTCACTACTATCACCACACACACACACATACACACACCCACACCAACTGAACTAATATATATGAGTGTTAATGTGAGTTATTAATTAATGCTACATGAATACTAAAGTGACACAAATATACTCTTTGTTTCTGTCCACGCTTCTTAGATTTACGATTTAGAACAACTGGCCTGGTCCTCTATTTTATTTTCTTTCCTTCAACTGTTGCCTAAGAGGAGAGTTTGTTTTGTTCTTCATCTCTTATAACTCTTCTATCAGAATGGGCACAAGACATACTATTTTTAACTGATAAAGTGTTTACTGATTAAAATTTAATCACAAAATAGCCTAGGCCTTCTGGAAAACTCTACCGCTGATTTTCATCCTGGAGGTAAATCCCAGTGACTGCTGAGAAGGATGTCCTGTCCTCTGTCTGCTCCACCTCTTAGAAGTTGAAGAAAGATTCCTGTTTTGAAATATCATAAATCCTTCTGTGTATCCCAGAACCTCCGAAAAAGAACCACAGCATTTTAAGAATCCTTTTTATAATCTGTAAAATGGAAAGAACACCAAAGGAAATGTCATGAAAAGGGTAGAGGATAAAGGCAATGATTGTGGGGCATAGAAGAGCTGAGTGTTTCTATAGGGATAGGGGATTATGAGTGACACAGCTGAATGTGAAAAGGGGTAGGTAGTCACTTAAATAGCCTCTCCTTATTCACCTTTCCTGAAAAAGCAAACAAATAAACAAACACACAAACACTAGTTCTGGAAAGAAAAAGGCAAAAAAGTAAGATGGTATAAAAACCACTGCATCAACCACTGTATCATGTGGCCTTGGTGCTGGTCTTGGGTCTACTGCCAAAGATCTACTTTGTTTTATTTCACCAGCACGTTGTCTTTGACCTGCAGAGTGAGCTGGTTGGCTTCAGTAAGTCCTCAAGCCCCTTCTATTTCCATGATTCTGTAACAATATTTTTATTTTTCAGAGACTATCTAACCTGTTAATAAATCCTTACATATTTGCTATCACAAAGCATTCCAGAAATTATGAAAAACAATAGTAGCAAAAGTTGCCTACCGTGCTAAATTAGGCAGAGTTTCCTAAAATTCTTATATAAGAGAAGTGGTGAGATAAACCGGTAGCTTGGTAACTCTTTAAATTTTGTGTTTAAAATATTCCAGAATTGAAATAAGTAGTTCTCAGCTGTTAATAGCTGTGGGCAGTATATAACACGATTGCCTATGAATACTATCCAGGGAAGAACAAATGAAAGAGATGCCATGGAAGTGATAAGTGATAGGCTGATAGCTTTCTAAAAGCTACTGCATACGTTATTCTAAGTCTTTTCTCTAGAAGCCAATCAAATGAGGACTATTTGGGAACACTGGCATTAGCTTACTAGACGATGGCATTTGCATCTTGAATTATTCTATTAGATTCTAACCTTGGCACCATATAACCCTTTTGCTGAAATATTTATAATTGCCTAGTAACATGGGAAATAAACAATTTATTCCTATTATCTGTGTGCATGTTTTGATACAGAAGAAGCAAACTGTGAATGACTAGATACTAATAAGATCATGGAATGTCCCCAGCTTGTCATAATGGCTAGTAACAAATATTTGCATCAAGCTTTGGTTATCCAAATATTCCTTGTGACAAGTGGCTGAGTGGGTTTGATTTCTCTAACCTTGCAGAATCATTTTATTCTATTGTTTCTGTGATGGATATTCAGGGTAATGCAGTCCAAAGCCTTCAGGCAATGCATGAATTGAATATTTGCTATTTGTGTAGCATGTGGTTTCTAAAGCGTCTAATTTGGGAGTGATTTAGTAAATACAATCATCAAGAATGTGGTGATGTTTTCCCTTTGGTTTTTGCATAGGGGGATTTTGAGAAAGTCTCCCCCCAACCATAATTTACAAGCAAATGGGGGAAATAGCTTAACTTAATGCTGGTAAGAAGCAAAGTATATATATTTTTGGCAGCTGGTGAACGAGTTTTAGGGAAAGAAATGATTTCAACTAACTGCCTGGATCCACATTATAGAATAGCCACAGTTTTATTTCATAACTTTTGTGTTACTTGACAGAAAAGCTCTCGAATTATTATACAAGAGTGCTAACACTAAATGACTTTGATTAAAAAAATCATCTTTGTGGGACACACATGTATTGTCATGGACATTATCTGCAAACCCGAGCATAACATCAAAAGGAAAAGGCCTCATTGCAAGTCAGAACTGTTTTAATTTAATGAACTAATATTAAAAAGATTCACATAGTATATCTTTCACCATCTTTCAGCTGGAAAGCATTCATTAAGGAAAATCTATGCTAATGTTAGCAGCATAAGCAGAATTCCAAATAAGGAAGCACGCAATGAACATCCTGAAAAGCCCTGTGGTCTCCTTAAAGGATTTACTGCGCAGGCAGCCGCTGCCCCGTCACAGCCCCCCAGCCCCCGCCCGCGTTGCCGCATTGCTGGTGGGGGCTCCCGAGACAAGTTGCTCCTGGCTACCATCACCACTGGTAGAGAGGGGGCACTGACTGCTTTGGAAAAGTTTCGAATCAGCTCCAGTTTGGTGGTTTCAAAGCTTGACCTATTTTAGTCTTGACTTCTTTCTTATTCCCTTGAGAAAAATGTATCTTTGCATGATCAGGGGGAAAAAAAAGCCAAAATGAGTTCCAAATCTCTTTAGATAGTAAACAGCATTGGATCAGCTAAATACAAAGAGACACACGCAAAAGAAGAGAGAGATTATATTTCTCTTTCCACTATCCACGGAGTAGGGTGATGTGTCCGAAGAGATACTGTTTGGAAAAGTTCCTCACACTTTAAAGTGACACACAACTAAGTGACCTTGAGCAAATCACCTCTTCCACATCTGGGTCTTGGTTACCTCACATACAGAATGTGGAATTAGACTAAATTCTTCTCGCTCTGAAAATAACCTACCCAAAGTTTTTAGAACTTTGCCTGATAATGTTTGGTGTTATAGGAAATCTGAAGTGGTGGGGTGGGCAGGGTGTGTGTGGGGGGTGCTAGATAGGAGGGAAGCTTTGCCAGGATGTGCAGAAAATTCTGGAGCCCCGCACATAGTAGAAGTGGTTCTTGAAGTTGGCTTTTAAGCCTTAATGGTTAGGAGGTAGAATAATGGATTAACACAAGAATTTTCACAGCAATTTTCTTCCAATGTAATTTGTAGATTTCTCCATCTAAGTAAAATAAAGCAAGAGGAAATTAAAAAGGATTAAAATGTTCCACATATTTACCTTTCAAAATATCCAAACTTACGCAAAAGAAATTGGCCCAGGGGAATACTCAATGCATTTGTTGGCTCCCTGGACAGACAGCGTCCTATATACATGGACATTTAACTAATTTAAGTCAGTAGATAAAATGTTCATAATTATATGTAGATAAACCTAATATTTCTAAGTTTGAGGTGCTTTTTTTTTACTCGTCTCCCACAGGGCTTCGTGAAATACATTAGTTCTTTCGTATTCTAAACTTTTATGGTCAAAAATAACAATTGAGCCCAACAAGAAATGATATTTTTAACAACCCATTTTCCTGGAATGGGGGGGAGGGGCAAAAGGTAATAAAAGATTACATCTTAGAATGATTTTACTTTACAATTAAAGTTAGTTTTAGTATGTCCTTTAATCTAGTTTTTATTCTGAATTGAATTTAAGCCCTAAATAAGGGATTATTCATAGAGACAAAGCAATCATATGATTTACCGTTATTACATTTAAAATTTCATAACTGTATGTTCTGCAATAAATAGGTGTTTGAAAATAAAATGTTGTGAAAATGTTTTAGACACACACATCAGGAACTGGACACTCAGGGCTCTATCCCCTTCAAAAAGTCATCTAAAACCAGTGAGTGGGCATTGATCAAAATATTACTAAAAGCGAATTTTGGAATTATTTTTCACAACCTGTGAAATGTTCTTCAAATTATAGACTACCATCAAAGACTGAGAACCTTTTTTCTCTGAGGATTATTTTGGTTTGAGAAAGAATGATAATTCATTCAAAGCAAGTCTAATCCATAAACCAAACATTCCAAACTGGATAATACCATTTTCGGGGTCTAAAACTGTGATGCCTAGGTAATAAGACTGACTCTCTTGTGTGACTAATGGAAGAAATGACCAAATAAAGAACCCTGTACGCAAAAGCCAGTGAGGTGGGACGAAGTGCAAAAGCTCACTCTTTACAAATGGCAGTCCTGGGAGAAAATAGTTAACTGGCTGGAACCCAAGCTACAGAATATACTGTCACTCCAGTTTCTAACTTCTCTGCTCATCATTTTTTTCTCTTTCAAGATATAAATGCAGTGAAAGTCATACAAAGTGTTGCCGTAAAGTCATGAGTAGATACATTTAGAAGTAGCAAATTAATATGCACATAACCAGATGAGTATTGTCCTTTAAATGAGCCATCCTGGAGCCATACATTCTACTGTCTTTGTTCCTAACTTGTTTTGAAACTCATCTTTTAGAACTATCTTCTGAATACGTTCATGACTCACACAAGAAGACTGGTCACTGATTCTATCACCCAGCCTCTTAAAATCTTTCTTTTCTTCTTCTGCTTCATGACCTAAAACAAGCTAGATCACCTATCTGTCCACCAGTATTGGCACTGAATGATATTACAAATCCTCTCAATACACAATACTTTGACCTCACTGCAGACTTACAAGCAGGATGCCCACCAAGAATGTAATTTTAAAGAGAAGAATGACCACACAAATGCAATAAATACAGGCTCCTGATGTGATGCCTCTAAATTAAAAGACTTATTTGAAAATGTAAGTTTGAGGTTTTTCTGTTAGATTGCTTTTATTGCTTTATACTCGGGCCTCTATGTTTTATATAATTTTGGTGCCCAAATTAGGAAACGATTATATGGTGCTTGAATGGGATCTGCCAGTGGAACTGATTGTAGTATCTTAGAAGGAAGTAACTAAGTGAAAACAAGTATATACTGAGTGTTTTAAGAGGGTCGAATATATTTTACTAGACTAAGATATGAATTTTTAATTCACACATACTTTCCCTTAGAAAGACAAAGATTATAATTTCAAGGAATTAGCCTCATGTGAAAACACTAGGGTTTCAAAGATTTCTATCACACATCCTATGTGAGATATGGAGGGGACAAGGAAAGTGGAGACATTCCTCGAAATGTTCTAAATCCATGAGGTATAGAAGGTAATTAAATTATCCACAAAAAAAGGTTAACTTCCTGGTACAAAATAAATTGGAAAAGGACAATCTGTCTTTACACCCCCAAAGAAAACAGGAAGGAACATCTTTAGTTTTCACTTTCCTTCAGATTTAGTACGCCTCATTCTTCAATTTGATGATTTGCTGGGAAAAAAATGGCAACTGTTACTTTTTTCATTAACTGAAGAATGACAACTTTTGTTACTTTACAAAATGAGGGTTGCAATAAAACAGATACTCAAGCTTAAACCCTTTCTTTGTGTTTGGGCTGATAATTCTTTCTCTGCTTTGCATGTCTGGAACTCACATGATATCAAGAGTATCCTGATTTTAAATAAATTAATACATTACATAATCTTCTTAACAAGCAGAGATTAGATTACTTTTTTCATATTAAAATAAACTAGCAAAACAACTGAGAGGGCACATCTTAGGACATATTCATTTTTATAAAATCATTTAAATCAACCTAATTCCCCTTTGCAAGCATGGATGTATCGAACCATATTTCTAAATATATCCTGTGCACTTTGCTTTGAAAATAAACTCCAATGAGAAAGAGCACAATTAATACCTCACTTAGATCTTAAACATGCAAATACCATATATTTTGGCTTTCTGAAGTATGGAGCCAGGATCATTTTATAGTTGAAACATGTGAGAAACATTTGACACTTGTAATCAAGGCTTCAGAGATGCCTGCATGCGTTATTTTAAATACTTTCTGCATCTGTGATCATTTCTACTTCTCCTTAGGCATGAAGCTTTCCTACCCATCATCCCTCTCTCAACACACACACACACACACACACACACACACACACACACACTCACACAGACAATACATCCCCCAAACTAAGATGATCAATTAAGCAAAATAACTGTTCAATTAAACAAAAATTCAATCAAATCGTTAAATTGATCATTACATTTATTTTAAGATATTCCACCGTATCTTTAGCATCAAGTCATTTCAGTCAATTAGAGTGATCAGTGAAAGAGGAGAAAAAAATATTTGCCCATATGTATAAATACAATCTAATAAAGATGGGATTTTGTTGGTTTTTTGGCAAGATGTTTCCTAAATATCTCTGAAACCATATTGATACAAATGGGCCATTGCTTTCTTCCGGGGAATGTTTTATAGTGAGAAAGTGGGCAAGGAAAGAAGATCTTTATGTACCTGAAACATTCGTAAGTATTTAAAAATGGACACATTGTCTATACACCTGATTACACATTTTCTTCATTATTTCATTTAGCAGTTCCTGTGACTGATTCTCTACAACATTTTAAGGTGAATATACGTACATCACACACACACAAATATCATCTCAGCATACAAAACAACAAGGTTATCTGAAACGAATATGGAATTCATAGCTATGTATCCTTTTTAAATGACATTTGCAAATGGTCACACTGCACATCTGTGGTTTGCTCCGAATAAATGTAAGATTATAGCATTACCTTTTAAACCTGCAGATTCTTTCTGTAAGCTTTGGCTCCAGCAAATCTCAGCTCGTCTTATTACAGGCCTTCTCACATGCCCCCAATTGAGGAGCGCTTTGCAAGCTTTTTGGCAAGATGTGTTGTTTAAGCTGAGCTATTTATCTGATAAACATTTTCACTATAACTCAGTGTTTTTAATTTTTCCCCTTTGTCTTAAATAACTGACAAAATTCTAAACTGTAAAAGTAAAAGGAAGAAAAAAAAAGAACCCGGGGTAATTATTATCTTCACAAAAGTATCTACCATAACATTGTTCAAATAACAACTGTCCTTCCTTATTCCCTTAAAAGTGATTTACCTAACATTTTCATATGATTGACTATCATAGAATCTTTACAATTTTTTTTATAAAGGGCTTGCAATGATGTGGGAAAATTCTAATAACATACTTTGGAATAAAAGCATAGGATACTAAGTTAGGTAAAATTTATTATATTAAATTTATATAAAAAGCAAAATCCTAGAAAAAAAAAAGACTGGAAGGAAATATTCCAAAATATTTCCAGTAGTTGCCTATGGTTGTTAGGATCGTAGATGACGTGTTTTCTTATTACACGTTTTTTTTCTATTTTTTTCAGATTTAACACAGTGGGTTAAAAAATGGAAAAAATAATTACAAAGATGTTTTTCTTTGAACAAAAGGGATTCTGTGAAAACTTTTAAAGTGTTACCTCTCTGGTATAAGGCAAGAAAGACATAAATGATTTTTAAAGATATAAAACCTTTAAAATTTTTTTCTTAACAGATTCAAACAATGATTTTAGTACAGACTAGATAATTTATGTGATTTAGAGTCTCTGAGAGTAAATTCCAAATTATAAGAGGAATTGTATTGACCAAATACTACCTATATGTAGTGTGCTGATATTTAAAAATTCTTCCTGTTTGACAATACACTTATTCTCAGGTGATAGTTCTGATTCTTTCATATGGATTTTTAGAGTAGCATTTAACTAAAAAGCTTTTTTATTTGTGCTACAAATAAAAAATTGTACATAAAGCTAAAGGTGATTTTAATAATACTAAAGTCCTTTTTAGATACCTATTTAAAAGATTCTTAGTTGGCCAGCAGAGTTCTCTCTTCTTCTAATTATATTGTACAGTTTTCTAATTGCAAGGTATCATTCATCTATTTGCTAAACAAATAGTTTAAGGGATTTTTTTCCCAAGTAGAGATAATAATATTTTGGATTTACTGTGATTAGCAACCCTTTTGATATTATTTTCGTTAGAAGAAATCAAGGTTTTACACCAATTAAATTATTTACAGGAAAAAAATCTGCTTTATAAATCATTTTCACACATGCTTCTTGATTCTTTTATGTAGATTAAAACAGAATTTGTAAAGCATATTAAGTATTGATTATATTGTCTAAAGGTATACGTGATAATTAAAAATTCTTTTCCCAAATTGTATGCAGAAAGCAGACAAAATGTAGGTAAAGAAACAGCAAGTAAAAATGGTCTGCAGTCCAGTTGTGCATGTATACACAGCAATTTGAAAATACTAATTTTGTTCCATTGAATGGTAAAGAATTATTTCTTTTTCCTTCTTTGCCTAAAGGTCATCTATAATTGAGGACAAGGTAGGAAGGGTCTAGAGGCTGAGTGTGGCTTTGCTCTAGATGTCCAGCCTTTCTCAGTGCAGATCATTCTGTGGAGGAAGGTAGGAGTCACATCAATGAATTGGTTGCCTTCCTAAAGGTTATCAAGGCCCCCTTTTCCCTTCTCTCCTGCCGCCTCTCCGACACCACACCCTTTGTGAGCACTTCTGTATTTCTGCAGCAGTTTGACTTTGTCTGGCAGAAATTGTACTCTGGTATAATACGAAGCCTTAAACCTGTTCATCTTTATTTGTACCTGGTTACCCTGATTTTACTCTGAGATTCATGGCATGTGTTTTCATCTCTGACCAACTGTATCAAATCATTTAAAAATATGTATAGCACGTTTTGTTTGATTTTGGATAAGCAGAATATTCTCATTCTCAAAAAAAGGATCAGAATACCATTGGTTATATAAATCACTTCATATGATGCTTTCCTTCAAGTATTAGGGCAATAATATTGATACTATGGATTTTCTTTTGAAATAAAAAGAACAGCATTAAATGCTCCAAATTAGAATAAATCCTGGAAATATTAAAAAAAAAAATATATATATATATATATATATATAGAGAGAGAGAGAGAGAGAGAGAGAGAGGGAGAGAAAACAGAGAACCTAGGTCCATTTATGGAGTTCTTTGGAAATACTTTTATCATGTTTTTACTTTTATTACAAATATTAATAAAAACATGAAGAAAGATTAAAATCATTCTAAATAGCCTTTTACCAATTATTTAGACCACGTTGTACAATTTGAAAACTTGGCAGTAATTTTATCAAACATCTTATAAATCACTGTCAGAGTTCTGTTAAACAGTCATTTTGAATTACACTATAACCAATTATTTTTATAATCAAATATTTCATCAATTATCAAATGCATTAATCTTTTATGCCATTTAGATAAAAATAAGTCAGCTATTTCCAAAAACAGTGCTTCTTGTAATTACTTATGCAGGGCTAATTTATGTTCACATCATTTTGTACTTTTTTCTGTCAAACAAAAGTATTTTTCACTGAAGAGATAATATAGCTTTAATTTCAATCCCCATACTATTTAATTGAATAAATATTTATATTTACAAAAATACTTTGAATACTCTTCTAACCTTAAAGAGGTGATGATGACAGCTATACACTTGTTTCCAAGTAATGTCTTAGAGTTATAGGAAAATTCTTTTGGAGAAGAAGAAATCCTATGACAAGGTTACAGATACTTTCACGTCTTTCTTATGTCATTCTACCTTCTTTAATATAGATAGACTAAATATTGCATTTAAAATAACTATAGAATTTTTTTGGTATAAAATGAGTATTTACTATTGCATGTTAAAATAAAAATATATAATTTTAATGTTACATACATTTCGTTTGGAATAATTCCATTTCATTTAATGCATTAATTCTGCAGTACGTTTTAATAATTACATACCTCTAATTGCCATATGTACTATGTATGTGGCTAAGATAAAATACAATTTGAGTCTATGGTGAATGCATTTGGTTCTTAGACATAATTTTTGCAGTATTTACTACCAATTTGAATATTCTTTGTGTTATATTTTATGCTATGAACCTTGTGGTAGCATCACAAAACATCAGAATAAGTTTTTATCTTCAATCAGTTATGTAAAAGTAGCTCTCAGGGTACACAGGAAATAATTACATTTATAAATGACTATTTGCACATTATTATATTTATATATAATTTTTTCCTGACATTTTGAATAAGAAATTCTTTTAACTTTAAAAAATCTGTCAACATAAAAACATCTATTCACTTTTTTAATCATGGCAGGACTATTTTCTAGGGAACTCTATCTCAAAATTTAACAAATATTGCTATTGAATAATATTAAATTTAATAATTGAGAATAAATTTTTATTTTGAAAAATTCCCTATGTTTTTCTATTCTCTAATAAGATATTAGTTCATTTTTATGGCACAATTATTAATCACTTTTGCCCATGTAGCCTGGTTGTATATTATATTACACAGTCTTAACACTTGCTTTCCTGAGAAAATCCAATTCTAATGCTACCAAATAGAAAAAGCTTTTGCATGTGATATTTTATCCCCAAGAAAAATAATTCTTGGTTTTCTCTGAATATCATGTATAAGGCAAAAGACGGCTATTTTTTCCAAACGTGATCATTAAGTATCCATTTTCATATCATTTTTAGTAAAAGAAGCAATCTCATTTAGGAGGAAGGCCATTTAAATGTAAGTGTGTCCTTGTATGAAAATAAGCTTGTCACACTCCTCTCTAATAGTGAAGGATTTCAGTTTCCCTTTACACAGACATTTGCACCTAGTATTTTCCAATTCTGTAATGCAAACATTCACAGAGAGGTTAAATACAGTGTTGGCTTTGCAATATGTATGCAGAAGAGCGGCACGCATTTTGCACAGGCTTCCTTGAATTTAACCCTGGGTCAGCAGACATGTTTAAATGTGGACTTGAACATAAATGGTGCCTACCAAAAGAGAGTCGAGGGGGAAGTTTTTATAAAATATCACAATTGAGGTAAGAACTAGATCTCGAAGGGAAAAGACAAAAGGTGGGAAAGATGTTCCAAAATCACTTGGTTGAACATATATTTCATCCTTTTAATTTGATTACTGTACCAAATCACAAGGAGCCAAGTTGGAGTTACAACTATCCGTTAACATTTTCTTTTCTACATTCCTGGTATGTTCTCTCACTTTCCAACTCTTCTATTTCCAGGCAGTTGTACCATATGAAACTGAAAGCAATTGTTCTGATTCATGGTTTAGGAGGAGTAGCTGATTAATCCCATGTCAGCAGTCTTGACCCTACGTGGAAAATAGAACCTTAGACGGCCCACTCAACAATATATCAGGGAACAGAGTTGTGTGGCTTGCCTTTCTCTTAAATGTAATGAAAGTTTAGGGCAATGTGGAGCAGTGATGTGAGGCCCCATCATCCCTTTTAACCTATGTTTCAAAAGAACATTCTGGTGTGGGGTGAGAATGCAATGGGGAGAGAAGATGACCAATTAAGATTTTCTGGGACAAAATCTTAGTTTTCCAAATATTTTATTTGTGTCCTCTATGAAATGCTTTAAAACATTTTTTTTCTTAAGCGTAATTACTGTTTTAAAAAAAAAAATAACTGGTTGTATGTGTTTATCTTAACCCTTTAAAATTTCAATCTTGGCATTTTTTTTCTCCTCTTTGATGTCTGTAGAACGTTCCTCCACCTTTTATGCAGAGATCTAATTGTACTTATTATAAAATAATTGCAAATAACTCCAAATTTCAGAATCATGTGTAATAAGACACACTCAATTTTAAAGAAAAATGTACATGTTATATTTTCAAAACACAAAAGACAAGCTTTGAGGAATCCACTTAGTCCTAAATATCGATAATTTTCACAAAAGCCTTACACTGAGCATGTATTTCTACTATAAATTAGGAGAAAACCTTCATATTTTGTAAAATGTTCTCAGAGCTTACAATTAAAATAAAGGGATAAAGTGGAATTACATCTTTTTCAAAGAGGACCACAGGCACAAAGGCATGAATGTGTGAATTTTATTTACAACTCTAAAGCAGATTGAAATGCCAAAGCAACTTGGAAATCTGTCAAATAATGCTAAATCTTAAACACAGGGTGCTGTAATGGTGGTCACAGAGTCCAAGTTGGATTTCAGTATTGGAAGCCATGCATAACTATTAGTAAAAGAAAAGGAAAACACACACACACACAACTACCTAGCATAACTAGACAAAGCTGAAATGTGCTGAAATCTCCCCGTGCAAACTGCATAATAGCACTTGCAGTGGCCCCTTTCTGTCACCCACCGTAACCATCAAGCCTGATTCTGCTGCAGTCAGGTGCACAGCCGCAGAGCTCTGATGGCTGGCTGCAGAGAATTCCGAGGAAAGACACATTTGTGCAATTTTTCCTTGGACAATAATCAACAGTACTTTTTGATACATTTAGATTTTTCCTAAATCAATTGGAAACAAAGCGTGCAGGAATTTCTTCTGCCTTCTCCTAAAGTGAAGGTTTTATTTTGACTGAATCCTTCACTTAAGAACGTGCAGCCTTTTGATCAAGTATCATTTGCATTTCTGTATGGGGCCGGGTTTTGTGTTCTTTTCATGCATACTGTCTACTACGTGTATCATGTTGGTTCGTGCTAGTCACCATTTAAAACACTAGGTACCAAGTGTCGCCTTGTGAACAGAATCCATATGTATAAGCAGAAGACAATAGGATAGTGCAATTTAAAATTCAAAATTAATAGGTCTTTTGAATGGAACATATTTTTACTATGGATATTTTAAATATATGCTCAGATACAAAACGCGATATTTTGGTTTTTAAATGCTGCATCTTCAGATTAGCCCTGTCTCTTAAATTTTTTTTTAAAAAAAGGAAAAACAAAAAATGAAATGCTTCTCAAGGCTTTTCTTCAGAGCCAAGCACTCTGCATGTTCCGTCAAGGTGGGTAGCATTAAGAAATAATAATAAACAAACTTTACGTTACATTATGTAGCCCAAAGAGTTCTTAAACAAGAAGCTCTGGTTTTACAAAAAGTTGTCTTTGTGGGGATCAGCAAGCACACTGCTTTGTGTACAGAAATGGAAAGAATTTGTAAGGGCACGTATATGTGTGTGTGAAATAATCTTTATCTACATCATTTTTATTAAAAGGTCAACAATTTTTTTTTCCTTGCTTCATGGAGAAATGTTCTTTTACCATCCTTATCTCAAAAAGCTGGTAAGAAAAACAGTTTTCCCCTTTTCTCCAATTTTGAAGGCATCCTTTCATAGAGAAATGACCAGACCCTGTCTGTTTCATTTATCCATGTGTGGCTATTAAAACTGCCTAGATCTCAAACACACACAAACACCTTGTCAATAAAGTAGTAAATTAAATGACTGGCATTTAAAAAAAAAAAAAAAAAAAAACCTTCTGGTAAATTTTCTCATTAGCAGACAAATATTTTGCACCCAAAATAGTTGTCTCAGGCTTAGAGCTTCGACAAAATTTTAATAAGACAGGCTCTGAGTTTAGCAAAGAGTGTATTATAACACACATGGAGTAGTCATCCATTTTATCATTTTTAAGAAAAGTATTTCAATTTAACACAGTTTTTCTTAAAAGAACAACAGCTTTATTAACTAGGTCTCACATAGCACATTTTTTTGAAAAATATGATTCAAGTTTGCGTTTGAAGCATTGTGATAGCATTCATCAAAAATAAAGCTAAGCAGAATACAAATTACGTATCTCTCAATCAGAGAGAGTTGAGGCTCTAATGTCAGGAATATATTATTGGAGGAAAGCCTTTTAGTGTCTTCACTAATCGGGTGGTTCTTTCTGCTTTTCCTCACCTACTGAGCAAGGCAGCGTGTAGTATCTATGAAGATGCTTGATGTTTCTTAGATAATGTGGTTTGGAAGATGCTGTTTGCAAGCTTATTTGCTTCTGGGTTGCGTTCATAAAGCAGGAGAATATAATTCATTTCTGCATATCTGCTAGACTGGACAAATCAAGGTGACAATCCGTGGTTAGCTCTGTCAGGCCCTTTGTCCCACTGCTGCTGTGAATGGAAGTACAATGAGAGCAAAATGGAATATATAACAGTCCAGCTGCCTTGTTGTGACAGCCCAGTCCCACCATTGCTGTGTGTCAGCTCACGTTTGTGTACCGGTAGCCAGTCCATAAGATGACAATGCAAATAGTGTGAAGAGTCTTCTGGAAGATAACAAATCATGTTGGGGGTCGAGGTGTGCGAGGAGAGGAAAAGGGGAGGTTGGACACATGTCTTAGAAAAATAATGATCCGTAAAAGGTTATATTTTTGGTACAGTGATTCCATTCAAATGCAGGGCCCTCATCGCCATTCTGGCATGTGTTTCAAAGACGCAGGTAGGCGCTTATCCTTAAATTTATCATACCATTTCTGTATGCAAGTTTCTGCATTAATGTTACTTTTAGGGCTATTTATATTTCATTTACGCATGCAATTAATCATCTTTACTGTGTTGATGCTACTGGCGTCAGCAGTGTGACTTAATTAAATTTGAAATTATAGTACAGTAAATATAGGCTTCCAACTAGCCAGTCCAAATTAAATGCTGTGGTCTATTTCTTACCCATGGTGTTTTCCAATTTAAGTGTTCATTTGAAAGGTTACATTTCAGGCGGAAATCAGGTTTCTTTTTCAAAAACTTAACTGTTGCTATACTAGAATCTCTCTCTTTCAGTGAGTATTCCTATCTAGTATCTCTATTCGCAGTATATAAGTACAGTGTCATCTGTATTGATTACCTTACCTTTGCTATTTATCTGATTGGATAACTAATATTCTTTAAGGGACGTTTTTACCCCCTTCATACATTTCCCTCTGATACATCAGCCCTGAGCTGCCTTAAAAAGGTCTCGCCTCCATTTTGTTTCAGGCTGAAAATCACACAATTAGCCCACAGAATGGAGGTTCTCGGCTCTGCTCTATATCCTGGCTCTCAGATGGGTAGTTTTACCTGTTTGAAAGCCCAGGCAGAACGGTTTACTGTTGATCTGGTTAAACTGGCCTCTGAAGAATATTCTTACGATATCAAAGAAACGACTCTCGCTTAGCAGAAACCTTAGAGCTCGAGATCTCTGTGGTGTTATCAGTAGAGAATTATCCTCTGTGCAAGTCTTGCACATCCTTGCCCTCCTTACTTGATAGCGTGAACAATTAAACTATTTATTCAAAAATTCCACTGTAAAATGCCAGGCTCTAAAACACTGCTCACTTAATTTCTTTAAATGTGTATATGTTATGTATTACAGCCTTCTTCAAATAGTTTATAATGTATCTAGCAAGGTATCTGACCAGAAACATAGTCACACTCCTATCATGTATACAATACAGGGTTTGAATACTAGGAAATTTGTCATCCATAAAGTGCAGCACAGGACTTGTGTGTAAAAAGCACAAGCTCTTTTTCTTTTTCTTTTCTTTTTTTCTTTCTTTCTTTCTTTTTTTAATGCAGTGCTGCCTTGTCTGCACTTTTTGAAATTGCATATTTATCAGTTCATGAATTATTTATGAGATTGGAAAAGGTTGGGGGGTGAAGCACTGAGAGGATGAAGAAGAAGAACATACAAAAAATATATGCTTGAAATACTTGGGATGGGAGACGCTTCTAATGTGAACGCCAGCAATTCTGCTCAAGAGTAGCTGCATTTTGATCTTTTGGTGTATGTTTGGATTCAGTGTTATATATTTTGGTATTTAAACGTTGCTTTGCTGTGCTGTCTGCTTGCTTTCCGAGGAAATTAGGAAGAGCATAGTCTGTTTAAAATTAGGTGAAATGGGGACAAAAATGAACAGAGCATTTCAAACACTTCTAAAGTGTAGAGTATTTAATAAATTTTAATCTTTTGTCTGTCAGCCTCTATTGTTATCAAGAAAGAGCTGACAGATTGAGGATTAATGAAATGTTTCATAAATTAGAAATGAAACTATCAGCAGAATGTCCAAAGTAGGACTCAAACATTGTTCAAGCAAGAGCTTTGGACCAGTAGAATAGCCCGTTCTTAAATCCAATCCCTTTCAATCTCGTGGGGGAAAAAATAAACCTCCCATATCCACTGGCTGAGAACATATATTCAGCTTCTTTCCTTAAAGAAATCTATGTTTTCTACTTGTTTTTGGCAGAATATTTTTCACTTATCTTTCTCAAAAACAAACTAAAAGCACAAGAAAGAGGAAAACAACCTCAAAAGTGACTTTAAAACCAAGAAACTCAATGCTAAGAATTTCATTAGTGAGTATAAACATGTTAACGGGTAGAATGACACCAAATATAACGTAGGATCCTAACCCTTCTATTTCCAGAGCACTTCAGTGGGGTACGTGTGTGTGGAAGGAGGACTCATGGGAAGAGAGGAGTGGATGTATTTAGGACCCTGCTGTAACTTCTGAATATATTCCACAGTATAACATCAGGATGGGTCACTAAATCCCCCAACCTAACCCTCCCTGTTAAAAATAAATACATAAAAAGATGAATCGTCTGACAATAAATTCTAAAAATGGTATTTTCTTAATCCCCACAGAATTTCCTATATAAAGGGTGCAATAGGAAACATGTTGGCCGAAAATAAATGAGGGACATGTGTTGTGTTGAACCTTGAAAATGTGCTACGCTGAAAAGAAAAATATTTTGCGTGTGCAATACATGACCCAACGCTCCATTTTCGGTTCGGAAGATCCTGATTTAGGTATTAACAGTTTAAAGTTGAAACTGATCTTTTAACTCTTCTTCTTGCTGTTCTATTCATTTGGAGTTATTAACTTTTCTTCATGGTCATTCTGACCGTTTTTCTTATCGGCCAGAGATACAGAATCTGAAAGTGGGCTGGTGGAGTGTATAAAAATGTTTAGCCTAATCACTCCCTAATGACAGCGACTTATGTCCTCAGTGCAGTCGATTTGTTTCCTGGGTTTTAAAAGTAGATTATTTCCATGGTGCAGGCTTAGTGTAAGCTGTTGAGAAAACCACAAGCACTGCACTTCAGCCTGGGTTTGGGACATTCGCCAAGGGTAATCTGATTAAAAGGGCATTTTTTTACAACATTGTGCTGCTTTGAAAATTCTGCGCCACCAGACAGAGTAGGGGCCACAAAACTGCGTTTTGAAGACCAACTAGTTTTCTTGAGCAAAATTAAAAGCCTGGTGATTCTCTTCAACCTAAGTGCAACGGAGAAGCAAAACCTCCTTACAACACATCTGTCACCTATCACAAGTCCTTTCGAGATCTGTTTAAGCAGCTGTTCAAGCTTGTTTTGCTTTGAGCCACATGAACTCATGACATAGGTGTACCGCTCGTTAGCCTGGTTCCATGGAGAAGTATGAAAACAGTAAGTTTCCAGTTCTGGTTTTGTTATTGTGTGACTTGCATTGAGAACCGTTAACAGTTATGGTTGGTTACCTAAGAAGTCAGCAGCTGTAAGTTGTTAAAAGGTAATTATCATATCTCAAATCTGGGGTGTCTTCTAAAAGATGGAATATAATACTAATCAAATATGTCATGTTTGCACACATTGGAACGTACTCAGAGAAACTTCCTTGCATCACTTATTGAAGTATTT
The DNA here is from genome assembly GCF_011762595.2 of Tursiops truncatus. Classification (NCBI taxonomy): domain Eukaryota; kingdom Metazoa; phylum Chordata; class Mammalia; order Artiodactyla; family Delphinidae; genus Tursiops; species Tursiops truncatus. The sequence goes on along the minus strand of NC_047050.1, from coordinate 9,998,596 downwards.
TCATATTTTTTCCATGGGATCTCAGTAGGCAAGTAAAGATAGATAACTAAATCTGTTCCCATTTTCCTAACATCCCTAGAGTAGGATGGATAGTAAATTCATGTGAGAATCCATCCATTTAAATAACCATAGGTCTGTTTGCACCCAAAATTTGTATACACTGCTGATAGGTGAATACTTGGCTTCTGTTGCTTCTTCAGACTTTGCTGATGGATTTTGTTAACACTTTGTCTTTGTTGGGAGGACATTTCCTCCCTTTCTCCCATCAAATTAAGGAATTTCAAAATAACTGAAACGTTGTCATGAGATACTATGACACAGTTCTGAAAAGAAAAATAAAATATATTTTAATGCCATGTATGATTTGTTCAGCAAATGTGCCAGGTATTGTGTTAGTGCTGTACATGAACCAGTCCCTTCCCATGAGCTGATCACACTCTACAGAGGGATAGTATGATACAAAGGGGTAAGTGTAACACTTAATCCAGAAGCCAATGGCTGAGGGACCAGAGAGTAGGGAACAGTATTACTCTTGAAAGAGATTGGCATCCGTGAACTATACGTTAAAAAAAAAAAAAAAAAAGAAAGTATTCCTTTTAACAGTGGAATGTTTTATAATCCCCAAGTTTACCTGTCACAATAAAAACTAGTGTCAATGAAAGAACATAGACAGACATTTTCGTGTATATACCTCACAACATTCAGGTCTCATTACTGGCAAAAGCTTTGCTACGTTTTTGTGGTACCCTACAACATGTTGAATTCTTCTACATTGTGTGTTTCTAAATTCTCTGGGCTATATTTTCAGGGAAATAAATCCCTGAGCGCGTCATTCTCAGTCAATATCAAAAATGGTGGCATTTCTTAAAATACACTTTCTAACTTTTGGTAATGCAGAGGGAATGTGCTGAAAACAACTCGAGTCAAAATAGAAACCCGGAGATACTGCCGATTGAATTAGGCCTTTCCCTGCGACAAGCATCTATTGCATTTCTTTGTTAGAGATGACTGTTTTTCTTCTGAGCCATCTGTAACTTCCCGGGAACATTGCTCTAGGATGGCTCAGGAGTGTGTGATATGGTAGAGAGGGGTCAATGACAAAACATGGGGTTTCCAAAGAAACTCTCTGCAATCAGTAGGTCATGTTTCAGGAAAGCACTGCTGTCACTTCAGAGCAAAATTCCCATCTGTGCCAGTGGGGTTGCCCTGATGGATGCAGAGAGCGTTTTATGGTCTTTCTTCCCCCTGCAGAATAGAAAGGGTAATTTCACTCAGGCACATTAATATGAATGGCTTGGAGTTATATGATTGAAGATTTTTTAATACTAGCACCCATGTCAGCACGTAGGGTAGAAACAGTGCCCCGGGGTGCCAGTGAGCCAAAGTACACACTCCTGTGACCAGAGAGACAAAGTGAAATGATTTTATTCTGGAGAGGTACAGGTAAGGGTGAAGAGGTATTTTCCTGCTTTTCTCTGTATTTGGTGTGTTATTTTAGAAGCAGTCCTTTGAAAACCTTCTAGGGAAAATTGGCCATGAGAAACCATAACTCCACACATCTGCCCGTATAACCCTTCTGTAGCACCAGTAATGTTTCTTAACCAATTTTACCCTTTGAAATTCAAGGGTAGATTTATTTTTTTAATTTAAGTTTTGGATATCTCTTTAAGATTTTTGAATTTTGTGCCACTAAAAATGAGATATTCGTGTCAGGGAGATGTCCTGCTGTTCCATGAAAGGGAGGGGGACACTATTTAAAAAAAAAAATCCTGATAATCAAGGCCACCTGTGATCCTGGGCTGCTTTCTGGAACACAAAGGCACTGAGGAGAGCTGTTCCCCGAACCAAAGCGAAATTTCTATGATCCACAAGACACTTCAACCTCTTCCCACTAAGAAAAAAAAGAAAATCATGCTACAGCAAGATCAGCTGCTTTCTGTTCCTTCCTTTAAAAAAAAAAAAAAAAAAAAATCGAGGTGGTTGCTATTTAGCACAAAGCCCTGTGACCTTAGTACTGGGGCTGCTTTGAAACACCGAGCTATTTAATGATGCAAATTACAAACAGAGGGAAAACATCAGAAGAGTCTGTCTGGAAATTAGCTTGTTGGACTGAAAATTAACTAGCTTAATCGAACTTGCAGGACTCAGATTTTCTCTGCAGAAGCCTGGCTTGGAGCTTTGGTCCATTTGCATTATCTCACTATTCAGTGGAACCCTTGGAATTGCTGGAAATTAGAGACAGGAAAATCTATCTTCTATTTGCATGGTTGAAATGACCAAATAGGCCTCTTGGATTTTTAGGAAGGGTCTTAAGTTTTCCAAAGAACCATTACATTAGATACTTGCAAAAAGTCAACCTAGAAAAATTCAATTAAATTATAACTATATTTTAACAGTTCCTAAAATGCTGAGTCAAATTATCCTTTCATCCTTAAGAACTAGGGTGAATCATATATGTGTTGATACATGATGACATTTTTCTTTGGTTTTAGGACATGGTATTGTAACAACAGGACTCAATTCATGCAGAGAGAATCCTTGTAAACATTGAATCTAGTCAGAGACTTCAAAGTCATGCTTAAGACATAGGGCTACATTTGAGGCTTATGAATAATTCTGAAGGTCAAATAATTGTACCACGTAGAGATAACAGCATCGGGTCATCAAGATCTATATTAAAACATCAGTTTTTAAATTAAGGGAAGAACTCAACAACTTTAAAGCCATATTTTTATTTTCTAAGAGCTATGAATGGGACTGTGTGATGATTTCTCTGAATAGTTTCAGAAATATTTGTGCTTTCACATTTTTTTTGATAGATGGGATGACTATACTTGGTTTTTTTTTTTTTTTTTTGGTACGCGGGCCTCTCACTGTCGTGGCCTCTCCCATTGCGGAGCACAGGCTCCGGACGCACAGGCTCAGCAGCCATGGCTCACGGGCCCAGCCGCTCCGCGGCATGTGGGATCTTCCCAGACGGGGGCACGAACCCGTGTTCCCTGCATCGGCAGGCGGACTCTCAACCACTGCGCCACCAGGGAAGCCCTATACCTGTTTTTTTATTATAAAACCAAGGGAGCAAAAATCCTAAACCATATACCGAGCAGATCTTCTGCTTTATGTCCAGCCTAGCAATCAAACATCTCTGTCTGACAGGGGAAAATAACATATATAAGTGATGACACCCAATACAGTATATCCCTAAATTAAAAGAATTCTGTAAATGGTAAAAGTATACTTAATGATAAAGTAGCCTCATATCCTAACATTTTTAAAAACTTTAATTTGAGAAATGTAGTAGTTCAGAATAGAGTTGGAAGCAATATCATAGCACAGAGACAGTGGAGAGAAATCCACTGCTACTATTTGGATATCATAATACAATAATATTGATGACCTTAGGCAGAATTCAGCAAAATAAGATGATAAACATTTTTATCATTTTTTTATTTTTTAAAAAGTAAAATATGTCATAAATTTGTTATTTGTAAACTTTAAATAAGAAAATCTCTGGTAATAGTTTCTGAATTTCTATTGAGACTAATGACAGTTCATAATTATGTCAAATTAAGTTATTAGGAACATTTCTAACTTTTTACCAGAACTTTCTAAGTTTTTACAAGATGGTAACTTATTATCTTTGCAACTATTTTAAAACAACTGAAGAAACTCAGTCTCTGTTAAATTTTTTAAGTTGAATGTTTTTCAGTGATGAAGTAGCCTATAGACTTCCACAATATGCCAGTATCAACAGCACCAGGTAGCCAACTTATTTAATTGTGATATTCAAGTCCATTGTAGCAATGACAATTCTATTATTAAGCATTTGCAAACTAAACAATAGATGTTATTGGTTAATATTTTGACAAGTGTTGAATAAAATGCATTAACTATCATTAAATGCTTATAAAATCATATTTTACAAATTAATGCACAAATCTTATTTGCAAAAAAATGATGCTATCAACATCTTCAATCTGTGTTTAAATAGCACGTACGATTTTGGGTTATTTCTTTACCTTGGTGTCTTTAAATTGATAGACAAGAGAGCAATGGTCCTCCAAGAAAATTGACTGTGAAACTGTTTTACTAAGTCTCTGGATCTCTGTGATGTACGCAATCCACTGTTTGTTGATTGCATACATCAGTGCTTTCTGGTTTCATTCTCTTATAACTATGATAAAGGCCCAATTAAAAAAAAAGTGATTTAAGCAAGATAATTCTTTTGATCACTGTGAAAATACATTCAGGAGATGATAAGGTGTTTTCTTTTTCATTACCATTCAGGGTCACTTTTCGTAGTGCTACTCAAATTTAAGGGCTTGGTTCTAAACAACTTTCATTTTGTAATCTGAACAACTGTCTGAAAATATTTCACCTCTAGAGGGAAATTACCCAAGATTCCCTCTCTTCCTCTTTCCCACTGCCTACAGTTTGCTTTACCTCTCCAGTTCTCTGAATAGGTGAATACTACATTGTCACCTGATTCACAGTTTAAATGTCTTGCCCTCATCTAAGTAGTGCAATACATCAGCCTTAGGTTTTACATCCCTGGGGAATCCTAAGGTTGATAGCATGGTGCTCATGCCAACAGAGGGACTCTGAAGTACCAAGCCATCATCTTTATTCTATGAGGTGAAATTCATATTCCCACTGTGAAATTCACATTGGTTCATATATTTTTGTTATTATTATAGGTGGCTGGCTTTGATTCTTCTTACACATTTGGTGACTGAAGCTGCCCCCACCCCATGACTTAAAAGTATCGAAGATGGAACACTTGTTCAGTGACTAAGCTAATTCTGAAGCCTAATGTGTTTACATAAAGAATGGACCATAATAGTATACATGTAAGTATACGTTATGATACATATGAATATATGTTGTAAAATATAGCAGATACAATACATATTATGATATGTTTAGACTGTATTCATAGATATGCACATATACCACTCTAGGTGGCAAATAAGTTTATTTAGTGTGTGTTATTTCAAAAAAAAAAAGTCCTGCATGCATTAAAAACTGTAAATGGTTTATAGGCAGAGCATACATGTTACAGTGGGGGAAAAATTTTGCCATAAAAGACCATAATAGTGGTTAGCTTTTAACGTTCACGTTGATAGATTCTGAGTGAATCACCCCTAGAAAGTGGGCGATGTAGGAGGCGGGTCAGGACGCCCTCATGTCCTTCTGCACAGAGAAGCCGGCTTCCCTAGGTAGGGATGTGGGGCGGTTCCCAGAAACTGCATCTCGGCAGCACCAGCACATCCATCCTGAGCCCAGGCTGTGGACAGCTCCTCCGCGGAGAAGGAGCTTAGGATCGCGGTCCCTCTTTTCCATCACCCCCTCCATCCCCTGGCTCCGTTTAGCAATCTGAGCTCTGCATGTGAGCTGCGATGTGATGTCTGACATTTTTGCAGCAGAGCCTGCGGGAAGAAACAATATTGGTGTCTGCGGGCTGGGAGGGGACAGGAAGATCCGAGGGAGAGATGGGTGGCAGGGAGCTCGGGCAGGCAGGGACCTGGGGTGCAGAGGGGTCTTATCTCTTCCCACGAGATCTCCCTTTATCTCAAGGCCGAGAATAGAACCTCCTGTTAATACAAGTACATCCTATTTAAACACATTGCTTCCCTCCACCGGCTAGCTGTGGGCTTCAGGTACGGTGACTTCACTACCATCGCCTTAGGTGGATTTCAAAGGCCAGGAGCCCACCAACATTTTTCTTTTTTTTTTCCCCTTACAGATTGCTTTTTTCTAGGAAGCTTCCACATGTTTACTTATTCTACCACCACCAACAGGTCGTTTGTGTTTCTGGCACACTCTGGTCATTACATAAGAGTAAATATTGTTAACAACAGGAATAGGAATTTGGAATTACCTTACCTGCATGTAAAATTAATGCTTTCCTTTCTGCAGGAACCGTGAAAGCTTGAGAGGCTTATATAAAAAGTGCTACACAATTGTCAGAAGAAGCATTACTGTGATGAGCATCCCCTTCATTTTACAAAGTAAACATTTAAGAAGTAATTAGCAAAGAAAATACTGCTTACTTAAAGGTAGAGAGATGACACTTTAGTTACATTAAGTCTGTATATTCTAAACTTTTAACTTTACATCGTGTGATTTCCCAAGGAATAACTCTCACTTAGCATTTTCTCAGCGCAGGCATCACTCAGACTTATTCAGTGGCAGAAACTGTGCTGAGTGTACACTTACACCCTTCATGAAAAGATCTGATAGGAGGCAGACAGCCAGAGAGAACTTCAAGGATTTGGCAAAGGCAAGGACATCTCTTAACCTATCCCAAATTCTCATTTTTGAACATGTAAAATTTCAGGCATTTAAAAAAATAAATTTAATTATGTGGAGCTCAGTACTTTCTTCACAGTACTGGTACTAGAAATAGTTGAAGAACAAACTGTTCTAAGTTTTATTTTTACTGGATCTGTAGGTAAGACTGCCAAAACTGTCACTTAAAAAATGTTGTTTGCAACCAGATTTTGGAGTCCTCGTTTCTGGTTCAGAACTTTGAAAATAGCAGCCAAATGTTTGGATACTTGTTCAGTGATGCAGATAAAAACTCTGGGATGGTCCAAGGCATTCCTATCTCTAAATGGAAAAAAATAATAGCAATAGTAAAAGGAAGGAGAAAGGCAAGAAGGAGGGTAGAAATTCAACCTAATGAGAAACGTTACAAACACTGTGCTTTGACCTACTTTGGAACTTTCCCTTTCTACCAGACTATATTCTCAAAGACAAAGTCAGCTTCCTCACCAAGTAACATGATTACTCTTTCATGACACCTTAGAATTCCAGGAAGAAAAGACCTCTGGGGTCACCTTGACATCCCCTGCCACTGCAGGCTTGAGTCGAGATCTCATGGATCACGCCCCGTGGTGCATTAAGGCAGGTTCTGATGTTGACGTAGCCCCTGTGATGAGGAGGGGAACAGATTTCCTTTACAAAGTAGGTCTAATAGCTCCCCTTTCCAAATTATTCAGTCACAGGCTCCGGTTCTACCTTCCTCCTGTCCTCGCCTCCCTCCCTCTGCAAACAAAAGGCACAGTACTCTGCACATTTTTGTTGTTCCCTGGGTTGCTCTGGTTGGGCAAAGATCATCATGCTCTGATTTAGTGTTTTCAAATAAGTGTGCCCTGGGCTGCAGCACTCTATTGAGAGACAACACAGCCCAAGCGGGAGAGTTCAGCATGGCCACTAATAAAACACAAGTGCGGCTTTGTCAGGCCACGAGTGATTACTTGAACAAGTGCCAACGAAGAAACCAAACATTAGAGCTCAGCGCTTCAGACCCTCAAGACAAAGGGCCAATTGACTTTCCTCATTAGTTTTTGTGCCAAACATGTAAACACAGTTTCCTCTCTATCTTTGATGCTCAAAACATGCCAGCTTGTTAACATCTTGGGTGGTACTGTGGTTTATGAGGCTATAAAGACTATTATGTTGGGTTGGGTATTTTTTTTCTCTTCTTCTTGGAAAAGACCAGTTTATCCTATTTAACTTTTTTTTTTTAGTGAAAGGAGAGTCTTTGGGGCACTTTTTACTTACCGTTAGTTCCATTGATTCAAATACAATAATTCACCCACCTGGGTCAGATCGAGCAAAATCCACTTCCTTTTAAATATTGTCAAAGGAAAACAAAGTTGGGTGGGCGATAAGGGGCTCTTTACTTCGCTTCAAATACAATAATTCAGAAATGTAGAAAGAAAGAAAGGAAGGAAGGAAGGAAGGAAGGGAGGAAGGAAGGAAGGAAGAATGAAAAGAAAGAAAGGCAAACCCCAGAGAGACATGATTCTTACTAAATCCTGCTGAATGTGTACAGTGAAAAGTCTGTTATGAATGTTTCAAAGGCAAACCCTGTAAATATATCATTGTGAGAATAAGAATAAATAATCTAGAGGACGGACCAAGGAGAGGTAACTATGGTTGTCAAGTCACGTCAAAGCTCCGTCTTGTGTTAACTGACACTCACCGCCTCACCACACCCTCTTTTGGTGAGTGTCCTAATGGTGTCTCGGAAGTTTCGTTGTGCTATTTCAGCGGTGACTCTTGCTTCTCCTCTCTTCCTGTCCTCTTTGTATTTTGGCTGTTCTCTTACACCTGTGCTTACCCATACTTCAGACCCCGCTTCCTTTCACTCCTAACTTCTCAGGCCAGAGGAAACAGGTGTCTACAAACGTGTTGTCATTCGTGTGGTTATACAGAAAACCCTTTTCTTGACTATGTCTCCGTAACTAGGTTAAGACGATGTAACTAGGTTAAGACGTAACTAGGTTAAGATGGCTTAGGCATCTGATTGTCATCATTGTGAGTCTTGACTCCATGAGTCGGCTGTGTTAACTTCTTCGATGCGAAATCATTTTGTTGCCTATTAAATTGACCAACATTAAAGTGTGATATCACAATATAGTGTCAAGGTATGTAAATTGTTCCAGATTCTGTGGATGGCCCTTTAATAGTATCTATCAATATTAAAAATGCATATATCTTTTATTTCAATAATTCCATTTCTAGGAATTTATTATACACATATACTCACACTTATGTTTAAAGGCTGATTTTAAACATACCGTATATAGGGAATTCCCTGGTGGTCCAATGGTTAGGACCCCACGTTTTCACTTCCTAGGACCCAGGTTCAATCCCTGGTTGGGGAACTAAAATCATGCAACTGGCACGGTGTAGCAAAATAAATACATACATATAAAAATTAATTAAGTACCATGTGTAGCATTGTTTGTAATCACAAAAGGTTGGGGGAGAAAACCCTAAATGTCCATCACTAGGGACTGATTAAATAAATCATGAGATTTCCATCCTAAGGAAAACTATGTATCTGTTCAAAATAACACTGCTACTCAGTATGTATTAAAATAGAATCATCCCACTTTATACGTTTTAGTGAAAAAAGCAAGGTGTATAAGAATATGTCTAAAAAGCTAACATTCGTATAAAAGAATTATATAAATATATTTGCATATATGTGAACATATCTATATTATGGATTACCCATGGGAAAAGGCACAGTTAATTGGTAGGATAAGTGGCCTTAGAGAAGGGGGAATTGGACTCTAAGGGCCAGGAAAGGAGACTTACGTTTTACTATATAACTTTTTGTACCTTTTGAATTTCTTATAATATCAATGCATTTCTTGGTCTAGTGAAATAAATTACATATTTTAAAGCATATCTTAGAGAGGAATACATAAATTCACTACTATCTATTAAAACCATTATTAAATAGTTTAACTGTATTGAATGGTTTCATGATTAATTATTAAACCATTATTAAGCAACTCACACTATTAAAACCATAATATGAGTTATTTTGTCTTTTAATAAAAACTGGCTCTACGTTTTACGCCATATACAAATACTGAAACGTTATGTTGTATATCTGAAACTAATATAATGTTATATGTCAACTATACTTCAATTAAAAAAGAAAAGCTGGCTCTGTTGACTCCAATGGAAATGGGACTGAATTTTGATATATTTCATCATGGAAGAATAAACACCGGGAGGCAGTGTGAGGACTCTGGGTCCCTGGATGAATTAGATACTAGGTGGACGGGAGAGCAGATGTGAGACCTCTGAAGTTAAAATAAACTCAAAGACGATTTGATATGGTGCCAGCCTTGGCCAGAAACCTTAACAGATGTTTACGTGTCTGGGAGGTGAAGGGTTTTGGGGAACATCCCTAAGCTTTGCAGCAAGTTTAGCACTAAGGAAGGTGCATTAGTTCTTTCGGGCCACTGGGGTCCCATTTAGCGCCGACTACTACTATCACCACAGCCAATGGCCTAGAAACAGAGGATTTCCAAGTAATGATACCCCAGTGGCTGGGAAGAGTTAACGTACTTCCTCAGTGACTGCTTTACCATTGGGGAGTTACGTAGCCTCTGGGGAAGACAGAATTTGTTCTCACAAAGGCAGAGTAGTTTTGTCAATAACACTGAGAAATATCAGTAGAACACAGAAGCATGTTCTATTATGACTCCTTTGTAGATTTGTTCTGCTACCTTGGTCAGCACCTAACATTTCCTTGTTCCAGCACATCTGTGAGACAGGGCCATGGTCCCTGAGCCGCCCAGAGTTCAGGCATGGTATACGGATGGCTAAAATAGCACTTGGACAGCAAGTACTCTTGTAATATGGGGTGGCAAACTGTTACAGAGCCCAAAGCCATGTGCTAAAAATCAAATGCCTAGATGTTCGTGCTACTCACTAGCTAGCTGACCTTAGATATATTTCTTAACATCTCTCGGCCTCAGAGTCCTTAATTGTAAAGTATAAGATCAGACTTGATGACCTCTGACACTTGTTCCAACTTTCACTTTGATGAATTTTAGCCAAATACCTAAGAAACAGTGAAATAGAAGTTTGTAAAATGTACAATAGAATGTTACCATTTTTACTTTCTCCCAAGCTCCTCTATCGTTAGCCAAGCAATAACACTACTAAGAATGTAAAATTTAGAAAATACATCTTGGCCTAAAGAGATAAATATGAATTGATAAAATGTAGTGCTTATTGGCAATAGATTTATCTCTCTGTTTTGAAAAGGGGGCATGTACTCATGTGAAAGGCAAAAGAAAACTTAAAACATATTCAGCAGCACAAATAATATAAATAATCCAGAGCCACATTAAAAAATATGCAAAAATTAGGTGTGGTTAAACCAAGAAGGCTTACTGGAAGATGCAAGGAAAATAGGATATTTGGTATCTTTAACAAAGGAGGCAAGAATATACAATGGAGAAAAGACAGCCTCTTCAATAAGTGGTGCTGGGAAAACTGGACAGCTACATGTAAAAGAATGAAATTAGAACACGCCCTAACACCATACACAAAAATAAACTCAAAATGGATTGAAGACGTAAATGTAAGACTGGACACTATAAAACTCTTAGAGGAAAACATAGACAGAACACTCTATGACATACATCACAGCAGTATCCTTTTTGACCCACCTCCTAGGGAAATGGAAATAAAAACAAAAATAAACCAATGGGACCTAATGAAACTTAAAAGCTTTTGCACAGCAAAGGAAACCATAAACAAGATGAAAAGACAACCCTCACAATGGGAGAAAATATTTGCAAAGGATTAATCTCCAAAATATACAAGCAGCTCATGCAGCTCAATATCAAAAGAACAAACAACCCAATCCAAAAATGAGCAGAAGACCTGAATAGACATTTCTTCAAAGAAGATACGCAGATTGCCAACAAACACGTGAAAGAATGCTCAACATCATTAATCATTAGAGAAATGCAAACCAAAACTACAATGAGGTATCACCTCACACCAGTCAGAATGGCCGTCATCAAAAAATCTACAAACAGTAAATGCTGGAGAGGGTGTGGAGAAAAGGGAACCCTCTTGCACTGTTGGTGGGAATGTAAATTGATACAGCCACTATAGAGAATAGTATGGAGGTTCCTTAAAAAACTAAAAATAGAACTACCATACGACCCAGCAATCCCACTACTGGGCATATACCCTGAGAAAACCATAATTCAAAAAGAATCATGTACCACAGTATTCATTGCAGCACTATTTACAATAGCCAGGACATGGAAGCAAGCTAAGTGTCCATCAACAGATGAATGGATAAAGAAGATGTGGCACATATATACAATGGAATATTACTCAACCATAAAAAGAAACGAAATTGAGTTATTGTAGTGAAGTGGACGGACCTAGTGTCTGTCATACAGAGTGAAGTAAGCCAGAAAGAGAAAAACAAATACCGTATGCTAACACATATATATGGAATCTAAAAAAAAAAAGAAAAAATTGTTCTGAAGAACCTAGGGGCAGGACAGGAATAAAGACGTAGACGTGGAGAATGGACCTGAGGACATGGGTAGGGGGAAGGGTAAGCTAGGATGAAGTGAGAGAGCAACATGGACATATATACACTACCAAATGTAAAATAGATAGCTAGTGGGAAGCAGCCGCATAGCACAGGGAGATCAGCTCAGTGCTTTGTGACCACCTAGAGGGGTGGGATAGGCAGGGTGGGAGGGAGACGCAAGAGGGATGAGATATGGGGATGGATGTATATGTATAGCTGATTCACTTTGTTATACAGCAGAAATTAATACACCATTGTGAAGCAATTATACTCCAATAAAGATGTTAAAAAATAAATAAATAAATCCATCAATTCACACTCAAGGGGAGATTTATCAGGATGCATATACCAGGAACGGAAATCCTGGAGTCATCTCAGAATTATGCCTATCACACCATGTTAATTAATTAGAAGATTCAGTATTGTGAAGCTGTCAAACCAGTGTGTGTGTTATAGTGCAAGTTAACAAGAGAGTAAACCCGGAGTCCTCATCATGAGGAACTTCTTTTTCCCTTTCATTTCATTTTGTATTCATAGGAGGTAGTGGATATTCACTAAACTTAATGTGGTAATCATTTCATGATGTATGTGAATCATTATGCCGTACACCTTAAACTCACACAGTGCTGAATGTCAATTATAGCTGAATAAAACCGGAAGGGAAAAGAAAGAAATTAGAAAGAAAATATTTAGGGATAGAGTTTAGAGAAAGTAGGTCACCATTTCTCTTCTAATTAAGGATTAGATTGGATTGCAAGAAAAAGTTGTAACATTTCATTGTACGTATTATGCTTTGTGCATTACATGGAGCATCCTTCAACAGATTCCTCTCAGATAAGTGATTGTCTGAAATATTTATTTCATCCTCCTAGGGAGACATTGCAGATGAAAAACACACAAGTAAAACTCCTGAAAATATATCTAATAACGAACCTATTCAATATCTTGTTAGCACCTAACTTTGCAGAGCACCGCAGCACAGGCAGCTCAGACTCAAGTAACAGTCCTCTTGCTTCAAACAGTTTTCTATATAAATCTCCATTTGGGGATGTAAATATTCCAATAACACTGTGGTATAGTTAAATGAATTAACTAAGTACGTGAACAAATACCCTGACTAACGTACAGAGAAACACAAGCTAGCGAGCAGTCTCTGGGGAGCCAATATAGATGCTACAATGCTCACGCATATAGCATCTGGATGTTACTCATATTATGCCCGTCAGGTCTTCCCTCAGATTCTGCTTAATCTGATTTCATACATGATTATTCTCAGTCTGGTTGTATATACTTATTTCTCTCAACTCCATAGAATGATCAGAGGAAAAATCGTCAGGAGAAGGGGACTGTTATCGGCAGGCACACTGCCAGCCCAGACCTGTTGAAGGCTGTCACACGGGCTGGAGGAGGAGAGAATAAAACTACAGAACCACAGATATAGGAACTGGAACAGGTAGGCAGGGCAGGGCCATTAAGTGAAGGAGCAAATGGCTCAACAGAACTCACGAGCTCTCCGGGGCATGAAACATGGGCTATTAGAGCTCTGTACAATAACTGATAAAAATAGCGATGAACCTGAATCACAAAGAATAAAATAAATTATATTAAGTACATGTTGACCAACATAAATAGTTGAAACCAAAAGAACGTTGTGTTTATAGAGATTAAACTTTGGTTATCCAAAAAATTATGCTATTTGAAAAAGCTTAGTCCATTGGGAATTCAGCCAGCGTTTAAATACAATATACTTTTTTCCCCTATATTTACTGAAAGAGTGCTTTATAAAAGCATCTTTTGTGATACATGGACAAAAATCTCTCCGTCTTGAGTTCAAGTTTGTTTTACTGTAATGCATGACAAGTTTATGTATTTAGTTTCCTTAGATGCAAAATGGTGGTAGTAAGACCCACCTCAAAGTGATTATATAATGGTTAACTGATGATAAAATTTTTTTAAAAAATCACACTTAGAAAAATCACATTTATGTTCCAGTCTCTGTGCAAAAGCTTTATATGTATTAATTCAATTCTCACAACCACTTTATCAGGTAGGTCTGTTAGTATCACCCCCAGATTACAGGTGATGAAACTGAAGAGTAGAGTTACCATGTGTCTTGTCCAAAGTCTCACAGTTATACAGTGGCAGAGCCAGGATTCAAATTCAAGTATTTTGGCACCAGTGTTTGCTCTTTGAATCACTAATCTAACACATATATAAGGAATATGTATAAAAATCATAGTGCGTAGCATAAATTGGGTTCCAACTAGCTTCTTCTAACTTTCCGTTCCCTTTCTGCAAAAAGTAAATACCAAAACAGTGAATAATAATTTTATTTTTCTAATCACCATTTTTCTTATTGATGCTGGTGGCTGTTTCCCCTGTTGTATCTCACAAAGCTGTGATATGGCTCTGCATTTATCACTTATATCACTCAACACATGTTAATTACACAACTTCTATGTACTAGGCACCAAAGATGTAGGGATGCCTCATCTACGTTCTGGTCTTTTAATTGCTTATAGCCTGGGGTAGAAGGGCACTGTTTACAACTACTGAGCTTCCTAGTCAATGCTCTACCTTTACAGATAGGAAAGGAATCCTGTCCATGTGGTTTTATCTGATACAGAGGCTATTCAGTCAACAAGAACATGAAGTTCCAGATCTCATTTTGACCATGTATTCAAATGTGTTCTTGCTTTATTGCCCACTAGTTGAACTACATAGCAGCTGTGAGAATGCATTATTGTAAAATGAAGAACTGCTTTGAAAAAAAGTTTAGGAAAAAATGAATGAGAAGTATTGGGAAGGAAAGTTTAAAAACACCTGATTAGTTGTGGGTGATGCCTTGGAATGTCTGGGGACAGCATAGGGAACAGAGATGGGATACCAATAACCTGATTTTGGCAACCAGTATAATTGAGTTAGTGTGGTTTTACTAGAACTTGACCATTTTTCAATTTGTCTTTATGAGAAAGCATTTCTTAGGATTATATATACATGTGATTGTGAAAGAAATGATACATATAAAAACAGGTATACCATTGAGAATCATATGTAACCATTTGTCTCCTAAAATAAAAAAAATAGTTATATATATATAGTTATAAAAGAAATGTGAACTTTTGACAAAAAGAAAGGAGAGGAGGTGAGGTGGAGAGAGAGAGAGAAAGAAAGAGAGAGAGAGAGAGAGAGAGGGAATGAGGATCACTTTAAATTTTAATATCCTAATGAACAAACTTTAGCAATTTGTGTATATTTTCTTTCAGGTTTTATTCTAAGTACATGTGTTTTTCCAAGTTATATGCATGGTGTAAATACAATTTCGTTTCCTGCTCTATTAATAGTTTTTATACATTGTAATATAATTTCATACCTTAAAAATCTATTTTGATAGCTGTACAGTACTTTATCTACAGCTTGTTTTATTCATTTATTCCTTTAAAAAATTGAATAACAAATGCTTGTCAGGTGCTATGTTACACTCTAAGAATGAAAATACAATAAAACTTGTTCTTGGTGTCCAATATTTTATAGCTTTGGGGGGAGGAAAATAGTCATATAATCAAGGAAGTACAATAGGATTGTATAGGTACAATGGTAGATTTACGGAGAAAGTTGTTTGGAAAAAAAAGAGAAATGGTCCATCCTTTTTTGGAGAAAGGGTGGTAACATGCTTCTTTTCTAAAAAAGTTGATTTTCTGGGGGGAGGCAGTCAGAATGTACAGAGTTCCAGTTGATAAATATGGACCAATGATGTACAACTTTATAAACATAATTAACTGCTGTTATGTTATACATGAAAGTGAAGAGTAAATCTGAGTTCTCATCACAAGAAAAAAAAGTCTTTTTCTATTTCTTTATTTTTGTATCTGTATGAGATGATGGGTGTTCCCTAAACTTACCGTGATACTTCATGATGTATGTAGATCAAATCATTATGCTGCACACCTTAAACTTACACAGTGCAGTATGTCAGTTATATCTCAATAAAACGGGAAGAAGAAAAGTTGATTTTGAAGGCCGATTACAAGATTGTGAGGTTGCAATGCTGGGGAAATGTGAGAGAAGTTGAACTTCCAGACAGAAGGAGCGAATGAGCGAGGAGACTGAATACATAATGTGGCAAGGGCTGCAGACAGTCATTCTCAGAGAAGCTTCTGGTGTGAGAGAGCTTGCAAAAAAGAGGTGAGGTCTAATGTAAGTAGGGGCATGATGAGGAGGTTTTATAAAACCACCAGGAGCGTCAAAGCTGGCACAGTCGCCTTTGTATTTGAGTAACGTCACCCTGGTAAGAAAGCAGCAGATGGTCAAAGGGAGGCACAACTAGAGGGAAACTGCTTAGTGAACTCTGGTTAGATTGGTCTACAGATGTTGCGTGTATGAACTACAGAGGTGGCTGGACGTATTGACATGGAAATAAGGTAGAGAACTCTATGAGGGGACAGGTATTTGCTCCGGTATTACTGTTTGCGATAGCTATTGGATATTGGATTGGAGAAACATGGGCTAGAGATAGAGATGTAACATGGGCTAGAGATAGAGATGTAAGACTATCAGAATAGATGAAAAGTGTTAAAATTGGACTCTTTTTCGTTAGAATTTAGATTGAGGTTCAGAGGTGAGAAGAGTAGGTCCTTCAGGGCTCCCAGATTTCTGTAGCAAACAGCCCCAAAACGGTTTGTCCAAGTTCATTCATTAACCCCTTCCAGACTATATCAGAGAAGATGAGTATTTATTATAGAAAGAGTGGACAAGATAGGATTTCTTTGAGGGAAACCCAAACCCAAGCAAGGGGAACCTCGACAGCTTGGCATGTGTATTTCCAATAACGGCTGGTACCTGACTCTCACCAGAAAATCGTCTGACAGGGATCCTCTGGCCGGCAGGGCCAGCAGGACAGGGGGGCTGCACAGGGAATACCTGGTGTTTCTGAAGTTTGCCAAGGATCATTGGTCATCCTAAAAGGAACCTCTCTTCATGCTACAACATGGATGAACTCTGAGGACATTACACTAATTGAAGTAAGCCAATCACAAGAGGACAAATACAATATACTTTCGCTTACATGAGGTACCTTAAGTACTCAAATTCATACAGACAGAAAATAGAATGGCGGTTGCCAGGGACTGTAGGGAAAGGGGATGGAGAATTATTCTTTAATGGGCGCGGAGTTTCAGTTTTGCAAGATGAAAAGAGTTATGTAGATGGATGGTGGTGATCGTAGCACAACAGCGTGAATGTAAATGTAGTGAACTGTACACTTTTAAATGGTTAACATGGTAAACTTTATGTTATCTGTATTTCACCACAATTAAAACAATTAATTAATTACTTTAAAAAAGAGGAACCCCTCCCCCAAACAGATAAAGGCACAATATAGGTTTGAAATTTCTGGAGCTAGAAGCTGAAGAATAAGAAGTAACGTGGTCCTGCGAGCCAGCTCCCATGGCCTCATAATAGCCAATTGTTAATTTTTTAGGAATTTTGTGAGCTAATTGTTAAACAGGGCCATTATTTAAACTAATTATATACTCAAATCAATTACATTATTGGTTTCAATTAAATAAAATCTATTTTAAAAGGTAATACGTATTCAAAATTCATTACTTCTTTTTATTTCATTACATTTTTACTATTACCTACATTCTTGTGTTTAAGATGGAAATACTATAAAATTTTGTGCTATTCCCCACTTAGTGACATCTGGTTGATGGGTTAAAATCCACCATGACAGGAGTATATATATCCTGGAAATCAGAATTTTTTTCCCCAGAGATCCAATTATTAAACTTTTCACCAACATCCCACTGGGCACAGTGCATATCAGAAAACCGTAGAGATTTCCAGCAATTAGAGGTGATGTCTTCAAAGAACTTACAAACTTCCGGAGATGTTCTAAGAGAGAAAGTATTTGAGCATTAGCCCCATCCAGAGGGGTGCCATTGAATCTACTCTTTCCAGCTGAATCTTGTTGTACCCTTTACCTCTTTGCTCATCCCCAGCTCTGATTCTCCTCAGCGGTGGAGAACATTTTAACACAAGTTACCCATTTCCCTGTACTCTAAATTTAGGTTGCTTTCAATGATTAGCTATTTTAAATAAGGGTGCAATACATATTTTCATGAATATAGCTTTTTCTATACTTGGATTTTTTTAAGGAAAATTCTTACGAATTAAATTAGAGATGATAGATGTTTTAAAAAGAAAAGAGGGGATATATGTATACGTATAGCTGATTCACTTTGCTGTACAGTATAGACTAACATAATAGTGCAAAGCAACTATACTCCAACAACAACAAAAAAAAGCCCAAAAAATAAACAAAATAAATAAAATGAACATTATTTTTGTAATATTAAATTGTACATGTTTTCTACATATTTTCTACAAAATTTGGTTTCTAGTCTAAACTGATCTTTAATTCTGTTGAGTTAATGATTTCTTTTGTATTTTTGGATATCATTTCATATTTTGGAGGGTAGTAATTAATGGTAGGGAAGTCACTCCTCAAAATATCTTGTTTCCTTTTGTCTTTGTGAGATTTGTAAGCAATGTATTCCATTTAAAATTCTGAATGGTTAAAATCTTTTAATAAAAATTATTCTTATCACGAAAGTAAAACATGTATACCATGAAAACAATTAAAATCCCCAAGATATAAACGGAAAGAAAAGCTTTAATTCCTATCCCTCCAATGTGCACTTCAGAAGCCATCGCTCTCCATCATTTTCATGATTTTAGTTGCTCTGCTGGCCCCCACCATAATTCTAAATTTGTTCTTATTCGATGTCTTACTTTTTCAACTTAAGACATATCTACTCTTTCAACTCATTGAAACCATCCCCACAATTGTTAGTTACATAATGTTCTGTTTCTAAATTATTTCATTCATGGTTTTAAATAATATTTTAAAATTTCCATCTTATTTCATAAACCAAAGTTATTATGTAAACAATATTCTTCATAGAATAAAGTACCTGCTGGGTCTGTACAGAGGGAATGTAATTCCACATCTTTCCATTTTTGTTGCTTGAAAAAGAACATGTTCCAAGCATCAAATTCAAATGAAATAACTTTATTATTCACAATCAATTATTTATTATTGACTACCCTTATTCTGGCACAAGTTCATTCACTTCATGTTTGGACCATGACTTTACTGAACAAATTTTTCCCTGGCATTTCCAATTTCCTTGCTTTTTAATGGATGGGGAAGGTATGTGTCGTCTTCACCATCTCATGGAGCTCTTCCAGCTTATTCTTCATATAACATTTTGAATAAAATCTGTTTTCTTCTTGAAAGAAAGTCTTTGGAAGCCTTTGATATCCTCTGGGGATAGTTTTCTTACTAGAGTAGTTCCATTTTTTCCCCTTGTAACTCATGCCTAGTGGCTATGTCGTAACTATGAAGCAATCTACGCAACCGGAAGCTACAATTTCTTTCTGGAACTCCTCTTATTTGTTACATATTGGCATTCTAGAGTGATGCTATAGTAGCTGTCATGGGTTTCCTTTGCAAGTTGTGTAGGTAAATTAGGCTTTTCTCGGAACAGCAGAGCTGAGTTTGAGGTCTATGTAGTTGCCTGGGGTGTGTCCACCTGTGAGTTTTGTGTTTTGGTGCAGGCAGGAGTGGACTGTGTCTTGACCTTGTCAAAGGCAGGTGTTTATTTCAGGATATCAAAACCCATAGCCAGCTTACATTCCCCTAAGCACATTTTTCCATATCTTTCTCATCGCGGAGCTCAAGAGCAAACCTTGCTGCAGCCAGTCTGAACTTCAGAGGAAGGAAGAGATGTGCCCAGCTGGTTGACATTGGTCCCTCCTGTCACCTGGATCGCTGTCCCCTACCCAAGTCCTGTTAGTCCACCGGGGCTTTTAAGATGATATGCCTTTTCCTTTGTTCTGAATTTTTTTGCTTTTCTTTTTCAAAGAGCTGCTGTTTTTTGTTTGTTCATTATTTGAGGCTTATTCTTTCTTAAGTGAGAAGGTCATCCCAATGTCATGCTTATCCTAGTCTCCCTCTGTTCATTTGGGTGCTCAGTAGGTCTCCTTGTCATAATGCAGCTGGAGGGCAGTTTGATACATTCCCTCCTAGACGAATTTCCAGCATCGGCAAGCATTTATCCTGTGGCTTCTATAGCAGCGCGGTATAATTTTCTCCTATTCCCATCGCCTGGGTATCTTACTCTGATGCAATGGAGTTGCTGGGAAACTACAGTCCCAGGGATGCGCTCAGACCTGGGCTGCTTCCATTGCTATGCACCTTCTAGCAACCTACTCATTGGGGATGAGGCCTCTCAGCACACAACCCTGCTGTGACTGTGCTCTCTGCCCCCTCGTTTTGTGGAAATTATAGTCTCCAGATAGATGTGGAAAGAAAATTTCCAAGAGAGAAAGGGAACAAAAAGTAGGAGAGAGATGGTTGGCTGGGCTTTATTAGTAGAAAAACATGGGTGTCTAGGGTGAGGTGGGCTTGGGCATCTCAGAAAAGACACTAGATTTCATCATCTTCCTTTAAACTGGTAAGTTTATTTCTTTTGAGATGGAATACTTTAAATGAGTCATCAGGTTTCATTCTAAAATTATGTGGATATATACTTCATGGTTAATGAAAATCTCTTTGATTCTGTCCAGCAGTTGGCTGTCAGTAACTTTTGGTCTCTTTTTCTGTTTTTGTTTTTTATTTTGTTTCTTCCCCATGTAAGTTATCTTTATACGATGGGATAGACTGAGCAAAGTGCCATTTCTTAAACACATATCTGCTGAAATCTACTGTGAACACTGTTAAAGAGTTTTGTATATAACTGAGAAGCTTTCCTAATGTATGAAATGTCATTGTCACAATGCCCACAAAGAAATAATGATCATATTTACTTCCACTAATTGGATAGTTTAAAAGTATTTTTCTCTTTTAAAACATCTATTAAAATAAGTTTCTACAAAATAAAGATATTTTCCCCATCTTTTCTGACATACCATATGTAATGGAACAAAGGTAAAGACATATATATATATATCAGAAGTCATTAATATTCAAAATATTTCTGTACAATGTAGTGGTTAAGTGCCAAGGGGTTGGAGCCAGCAGCAGTGAATATGAGCTCTGAAATTAACTCGGTAATCTTGGATCAATTACTTAACCTTTCTTAGCATTTGTTATCTCATTCGTAAAATGGGAATAGTAATATTATTTTTGTCATAGGAGATGTGGATATTAAATAAGGTAGCACAGGGAAGTTCTTAGGACCAAGCCTGACACAAAACAAGCACCAATACACACCAATCTTTGGTATGATTATTATTTTATTTCTAATTTCTTCAGTATATTTTTAATTCAGAATCAACTTTTCAGCAGTTTCTAAATATCCCATTGCTTCTTTTAGTCTTTTCTGTGATAGGATATGATTTTTTTTTTCTTATTTAATTATTTAATAGATACGGAGTTTATTTAATATATAGGATGAAGTTAGAATCTTAAATATCATCCTTCCCCAATCTTCAAAGTCATTTTTAGATACTTTATTGAATATTATTCTTCCATACTGATGTATCATGTTAATTTCATTAAATATTAAATTCTTATAAAAATAGTAACATCTGTGTGGTCTAATTATTCTGAGATGTTGAAATGACTATTCTTACCTCAGGGTCAAAATCTTTCAATTATAGTAGTTTTAAAATATGTTTGATTACTTAATAAGATAAATTCTATTCAATCTCACTGACAGATATGAAGGCCTGGATTCTGGGTCCAATCTAGGGTATCTCTTACTTTCATTTGAATTGCATGGAATATAAAGCAGTTGATCTGAGAAGCTTCTTCTTGATAGAGGCAGAAAAGAAAAGAAAAGGAAAGGAAAAGAAAAGAGAAAAGAGAAAACAAAGACAAGACAGGCTATACAAGTTTGTCATACACTCATAGGGTTAGCTGGGGAACACAGTCAAATCAATAAGAAAGAAAGAGAAGTTCAAGGCTAAGAATCAGAGGAACATCCAGGATAAATTGCAAGCGTGAAAAAGAGTAGCTTCACACAGTTTTTGTAGCCTTTACTATGGGAGAGTAGAGAGTGGCTATAAGTGCCAACAAAACTGGACATTACCTTTCTACCATGCTGCTTCTTTTTAAGAAGTTCAGTTTTATTTGGACTTGTTCAGTTTTCCAATCGAGCATTCCAACCTCAGCTTTTCCACTTACTGGCCAAATAACATTCCCCAGTCCCTTAACCTAACTCTTTTTATCCTCATCTACAAGGTAGAGATACTAAAGTCCACCTGTAGGGATGCTTAGATCTAAGAAAAAAACCTTGACAGTGGACGTTAAAAACAAAACAGCAACTCCAACATCGTAGTTCTTTTTTTTTTTTTGCTTGTATTTTTTTTCTGGTAAGTAGAAAAATAGGCCTGAGTCTCAACCCAAATGATGTGAATAGACTGATGCCTTAAAGAGAGGGAAATAGGAATGATTTTTCTTCCTCAATCCTTTATCTTTGGCTTGCAATCCTCTGTTCTCTCCTATGTCCACTCTGATTGCCAGTTCATATTGCATATGAAAGTGGCTGAATCCAGACCCACTCTGCTGCCAGGTGTTGACTGTTCCTAATTGTTTGCTGGACCCTGGAAGAGCAATTGTTTCACATGCTTGGACTTGTCGATGAATAATTGGCTGGGGGCTTTTTCTGACTAAAAATATCTTTCGGGAATATCAAAAATATAAAATGGAGCCTGAGAAGCTGTTGGAGTAGTCAGTCAGGACCCCAGGTCCTTGTCTTTCATCATCAGAGC
Source organism: Tursiops truncatus (assembly GCF_011762595.2). NCBI lineage: Eukaryota > Metazoa > Chordata > Mammalia > Artiodactyla > Delphinidae > Tursiops > Tursiops truncatus. The sequence continues at coordinate 9,975,930 of NC_047050.1, read as the reverse complement.
GTCAACCTCTCAGGTCCCTCTTTTGGCTTTTTTCCGTAGGTCAGAGGCCAGACCACCCACTTCCAGGCAGCAGAGCAAGAAGAGACACTCGCTGAGAACCCAGCTTGTTCAATAGTTGTTAGTATCCCACATTTTTTTTTTAACATCTTTATTGGAGTATAATTGCTTTACAATGCTGTGTTAGTTTCTGCTTTATAACAAAGTGAATCAGCTACACATATACATACATCCCCATATCTCATCCCTCTCGCGTCTCCCTCCCACCCTCCCTATCCCACCCCTCTAGGTGGTCACAAAGCACCGAGCTGATCTCCCTGTGCTGTGCAGCTGCTTCCCACTAGCCATCTAGTTTACGTTTGGTAGTGTATATATGTCCACGCCACTCTCTCACTTTGTCCCAGCTTACCCTTCCCCGCTCCCCGTATCCTCAAGTCCATTCTCTAGTAGGTCTGCATCTGTATTCCCATCTTGCCCCTAGGTTCTTCTGACCATTTTCTTTTTTTTTTTTTAGATTCCATATATATGTGTTAGCATACGGTAGTATCCCACTTTTAACAACATCATTCTGGTTCAAAATGACTGAACAGTAATTTTAATTTTGCTTTTGGAAAAACTCTAAGGCAAAACACCTACTGGCATAATTTATCTGGGGAGGAATAGATCAGCTGGCTGTAAACATCTGCGTGATCTTGCAGTGTCGGTGTGATGAGATTCTGGTTCCTCCTGTTGTCAGTGGTGACAGCATTGCAGTTACTGAACATAACTTGGCAGGCAAGATTGTATTGAAATGTACTGTATTTATTGGTCACGATGAATAAACACTAAACCCTTGAGTGGGTCCTGGCCAATGTGAAAATTGAACTGCAAAGCACAAGTGCTTGACCGGAGAGTTCATTATTGTAACTTCTGGGGTTGCTTCAAACCATGTTCTTGTCACTTAAAATCAGATGCAGAAGGCATGCCAAAGATCCACTTTTCTCTGTTTAGAAAACAATGCTTCCTAGCATATTTTATAAATAGATTAGAATGGCTACCAATATGCAACAAATGCTGCTCTTCATGTGTTCATGATTTTTCTAATACAAGCTTAGAACTGTGCCAGATCAACACACCAACTGTTTTCCCAACTGCTAAGAGGGAGCGAGCGATGCTGTCTCATTCTGAATCACTTAGTTTGGAAGTCTCATCTTAACTTTACCTTTTAAAGTAATACTTCAGAGGCACTGTGACTGTATTCTCTGATCCAAGAGTCACTGAGCGTGACCTGAAAAGAACTTGTATAAATGAGAGAACAAAATGATACATTTTTAATTGATGTGGACCGTTCCTATAAATGACAATTGTATTATTATTTTCACTCTGTGTCTAAGTTTCTCCGTATGTAATACGAAGAATACAGCATCATTCTCATTACCTTAATGAAGTATTTACCAGATTAACCAGATTATTACCAATGACAAATGAGAAATAACTTCGTAGGAAAAAATCATTGAGAAAATGACTAATAGTGAAAAATGTGGGGAAATGTATTATCCAAATGATCTAACGATTTAGGAAAAGAACATGGAAAATCTATTGATTTAATCATTGACTAAATTGATCATGTTGCTGAAATACGTCAGTATGTTTATACTCACTGAGGATGGAATCTTTGGATCATGTGGTACCATGTATGCATTTTTGGGGGGAGCAGTTGGGGTTTCGTTGGAAGAGTCAGTTTTCCTTCTAGGAAGGGTACACTGTAAACTGATACCCTTCTACAGCAAAAGTAATTTTGCAATCTATTGAGCCCTAACGGTGGAAATATCTGGGTAAATAATAGTACCTAAAAGTTTTTCTGAGAGTATGTGTTTTTTACAAGCGTACATGTTATTTTCATGGCTCTTGGATATCGCTTTGTTACCGCTTTATGGAATTTTTTTTATTCAAACACTGCCATATTTGTTGAGTACCTACTATGTGGACCTCAGCATGCTAAATGCTTTCACATACGCCATTTGATCTGAGTGAACAATAGGGCATGTTTACAAGTGAAAAGACATGGACAAATATGTCTAACTGTGCCTTTTCAAAGATGCAATGGGTCAGTCATATATGTGAGTTCTGAACTAATCAATCACCTTAGGACACAAGGCGAATTTTGATTAGTCCCATGCTTAGAAACCTCTTTCAAAATTTGCAAGCTTTACTATATATTGGAATTCTAAATATAATGCTGTTCTTCCTACCTTTGTTCTTCTGCACTGATAGTTTTTAAAATGAAAGCCCTAATCTGTATTATATAGGATCATTAATTTCTGCATTTTACACTTGAGTAACAGCACTCTGATTATCTACTGCAATGAAAAGTAAGCAGCCCTGCCTTTGCTGCTGACTTAATTACCTACTGCAGGGCCTTTCTTTTGCCCATACCACAAACAGTCTGGAAATGGGGTCAAAAGCATGATTAGAAACCAAATTAGCCACTGAATCCGAAAAACAAACATGGAAACAGATCCAATAAGCCACTCTGATACAGAAATCAGTTTCCTATCACACCTGAGTTTATCCAGAGAGTCTCTTAATTTCATGTTCCTTACAAGAGCAAAGCCATGTAAGAAGAGCTGTACAGTGACTTCTATATTTAAAAAAATAAAATGAACTTAATAAAAAACAAGGGATCAGTATTACGCAGATCAGAATCAATCTAGGTAACAGGAACTTTCAAAGAATTTGATTTATAGGTATATAAATGCCAGAAAAATGCCCACATAGTTTTTAAAAACTATCCTCAGATTTCAGCTTAAAAATATCATAAAATAGGAAATTTCTTGATTATAAACTATTCTACAATAGTTAAAAATAATTAGCATTAGTCTTTTTAAAAAATATATCTTTCTTTTATTTGAGAATTTCATTATATACCATTTTATGAGTGTTTCCTAAAGCTCTGTTAATTGATATGACAAATCCTATCCATTTAGTGTTTTTCTTTCATCACATCCAGGTTCTAAACACAGCGCTAAAGTGCTAAGAGAATTTGGCAGTATTTTCTAGCTACATATAAAAGAAAGATGTCTCAGATTAAGGTCTTCTTGTTTAGGGAGTTTAATGGACAGTTAATAGAATTTTATACCATAAATGAAATGATCGATTTATATTAACAGGGATAATAGTGTTTACTTCCAATATTGATAGGTACAGTAACATGATGGTCTAATTTAAAAGATTATAGGGCAAGACAACTATTGAACTATTTGAAAATATGCATAGGAAGCAACAGGGAAACAGAATGATAAAATATTTAAGGAACATAGAGGGAAATGAGTCAATAAAAACCACAGTTAACATTAAGAGATCATTCAGTTCCACTTGGAATTGGCTTACTTGAATATATTGCATACAATTAAATAGTCACAGTAGCTAAAGCTTAAAATATCCAATCTAATCCTATTTTATTCATAGGATGAGTGTTCAGAAAGCCATAGTTTGACAAGTTTTACTCATTAGTAAAGTCTTGACTAAATAATCTGACTGTAGTCAAAAGTCATTGCTTTTATATTTCAGGTGGCTACGTGCCCGTAACCTACAAACAACTGTCTTCACGACCACTTATAGCTTAATAATAGTTATTTATAAATCCCCACGTCCATTGCCAGATTCAGGAAAATGCATAGGTTTCCTCAGGTTAGCAATTCCTTTTCTGGATTTATGTCCATTTTACTTGTATTTTTATCTAATTTCTTTAATCCAGTAATAACCAGAGATGAAAAAGCTTACACTTCATAATGAAGCTATCACATTACCTTAACCAAAGTAAAGGAAAGATTTGAAAAATTATGCAGTGAATATATGGGAACTAAACTGAATAGAGAGAATGAACTAGGTCACAGATCTTTTACTTTAATCAAAGTTTTCATTTTTTTCTTCTTCTGAGGGGATGCGTATAGGGTTGGAAAAGTCCTTCCAGTCTGTATTGTCCAGTAATTCGATGGATGCTTCCATTTCGTGACTGCAGCCTTGACTAAAGCAAAGACTGAAAGCTCACTGAATGAGTTTTGAAACAACCTTAGAGATGGCCTCCTATTTCCTGACTTTTCAGAGGATATTAGTAAAATATAATGTCCAGGTATTATTGAACTGAAGCCATTTTTTCAAGGAGAAAATGAGCTCATTTTTACTAACTCATTTTTCTAGAGCTATTTTCTCTCATCAAGGGACCATTGTCCAGGGAGTATAATTTTGGAGCCAAAGAGCCTTACAGCCTCTCCAGGTTGAACACACTTCTGCTACGTGCCTATTTATTTTGAGGAATTCTGTCACAAAACTTCAACCAGTTGATCAATATTTATTGTCTGCTGAGGCAGTGTGTGCTTGGATGATACAAAAGAACTCTAAGACCTCACAAAGCCTTACAGTCCATTTGAAAAGATGTTAAAAATAACAGCGTTCATAATATAAACCACATCCTGTAGAAGTGAGCTGTGGCACCTTAAGAGACTATAATCTTTGGGGCTAAGCAGGTGTAAGTCAGATTCATTCTTTCCTTATTGAGGCCTGAGACCTTATATAAATGAAAAGTTTTGACACTCAGCCTTCTCACCTATAAAATGAGAATAGAATTATCCAATTATCCAATTCAAAGAGATTTTTTGAATACTAGAAACACTACATTTTTAGCACCTGGCATATAATATGTGCTAAGTGTATAGTTGCTAATTATGACTATGATGATTACTCCTAGTAATCCTGTGTATAAGCACATTATATATAATACATATGCATGTGTTCTAGCAGCTATACATAAGGTGGTTAGGAAGACAAGAGACTGAGGCAGGAAACACACAGAAACTGAAGAAACCTAAACAAGTGGTGATAAAAGAATGAATGAAAATTCACAGAATTGAAAACAGACCATTTTGGAAACAGAAATGAAAAGCAGGATTTAGTAGACAATATAAAGAAAGAATGAGAGAAACTTATAGCAATTTAGATATATGTACAAAGAAAATTAAGATACAAAATAAACAACAATGTAAAATTCACAATGTTTGTCATTCAACTGAAGATTACCAGGCATACAAATAAGCACAAAAACACAGCCTATAATAAGGAAAATAATCAATCAATTGAAACTTCTCCAGAACTTACATTTGTTATAATTAGCAAGATTCTGGATATCATTTAGGTTAAAAAATAAATTGCATTTTTAAATACAAGACAAAACTAAGAAACAAAATATAAGGAACAATAACACTTAAAATATTATCAATATTTTAAATACATAGGGGTAAATATCTATCTGATGTAGCACTAAGACAGTACTGTGATGTAGTGTGGTGATCTTTTCAATGATACAGGACCAATTAAATTTCCATATGGAATAAGCATTAATTCTGATCCCTGCCTCACACTATATATAAAACTTAATTGCAGTTGGACTGTACATCTATACATGAAAGTCAAAACAATGAAGTGTCTTGAACATGACCTATATCATCATAATCTGAAGTAGAAACAAATTCCTAAATAGAACATTATTCATAAAAGAAAAACTATAGAAATGCAATTAAATTAAAATTAAGAATGTCTGTTCTTCAAAAGAGAGTGAAAAGGTAAATCACAAAGTAGAAGACATTTTCACACATATAACTAGTAAGATAGTTATATATCTAAGATAAAGGATCTATCTAAGATAAAGGATCTATCTAAGATAAAGGATCTCTTCAAGTTATTAATAAAAAAGATCACACAAGAAAATAATATGCAAAAGACTTAAACTGGCACTTCACAAAAGAGGCTATCCAAATGACCAATTAATTGATATATGAGAAGCTTTCAACCACACTTGCCATCAGGGAAATATAAATTAAGACTAAAATGAGATACTACTATACATCTACCAAAATAGTTAGAATTAAAAAGGTAATACTAGAAAAAGTTAGTTGAAGATGTGGAGCAATTGTTGCTCTTATACACTGGTAGTGGAAATATGAACTGATACAATAACTTTGGAAAACCTTTTGAATCTATCCATTAAAGTTTAATGTGTGCATACCTTAGAACTCAGCAAATCCAACCCTGTTAAATATGTAACAGCAATGTCTGCAAATGTTTACTGAGAGACAGGTACAAAAATATTCACAGCAGTATAGCTGGTAATAGAAAACTGGAGAGAACCAAATGTCCCCCCACAGTAGAATAAATATATTCATACAATGGAACAGGACAAAGTAATGAAATGGAGGAACTCTTTCCATATGCAATAACATGGCTGAATCTCACAAACATAATATTGAGTGAAAGAAGCCAGCCAGAAAAAAAAAAAAAATATATATATATATATACACACACACACACATATATATATAAATTTATAAATTTATATATATAAATTTATACACACATATATATATAAATATATTATAAACTTACAATAGGTGATTTTTATGTCATGTATATTAGGCCTAGGTTAAAAAAAAATTTTGACTATGGGGTTTAGAAATAATTTTACTAAAGGGAAAATTCCATATGCACTTTTATTTCTAAACAAAATTAATAAAAGTAAATAAACTTACCATTTAATTCAAAAAGCTAGAAAAGAATAAATTAAACCTAAGAACTTTAAGATTGGAATTAAAATTATAAGTTGGATAATTGCCCTGAAAACTGATCTGAACTCAGCAATGGTGACAAGATAGATGATAAATAGATACATAGATAGATGATATGTAGATACATAGATACAAATATACATAGATAAAGCATAGTTAAATTTAACAATAAAAAATTAATTACATACATAAGGTAAATATTTTGCAATAGGAAAAGAGAACATAAGCACAGGTACAGTGAGAATTAAAAGAACTATGAGAAAACATAGTTCTTCACAGATAAATATGAAAGCTACATATTGTAAATATATATTATATACATATGTATATAGTATGTACATATATTTTAGGAAACTTAATTCTAAGAAACAGTTTAAGTGGATAGATAACCATAAAGTATGTTGAGAAAGTTTTGCAAGAACCAGTCTTAATAAAAGTACTAGATTTAGATATTTTTATCAATTCATTTCATTTCAAGGATTTAAGGAACAAAGAATTCTTATGCTAGTAAACATGTTATGAGACAGAAATAAGAAATGAACATGCATCAATTCATTTTCTGTAGTCATCATAACATTGACAATAAAATGTAGCAGAAACATCCCAAAACACAGAAAAAGACCAATCTCACTTGCAATATTGATGCAAAAAATCTACAAAAATATTTAAAAATTAGCCCAGCATGAAAACATAAAACTCTATCAACCTAGGCTTATTGTAGGAATTTGCTAGGTTGTTTTAAATTTTATTTTTGGAAACTCATTAATATATGTCTCCATGTGATTTTTAAAATTGACACTAAAGTCATAATTGATAAAATTCAATACCAATTCATTATTTTAAAAATAAGCTTTAAAATTATTTATAGAAGGAAAATGCCTTAACATGAAAAGTTTGTACATCACAACTAATAGACAATTTGATTGGTTTAATGCATTGATTTTTAAAAATACATATTCCAACAGCTGCAAATTTTAAAGCACTATTAATTTACAGAGAGACTCTAAATACTCCAGAGTATTTAGATAATAATAAAACTTTATGGGATGCAACAAATTTATACCTATAAGAATATTACATGTGCATTTTCATTTTCAAGAAAAATTAGTGGGACTTTCCTGTGGTGCAGTGGTTAAGAATCCTTCTGCCAATGCAGGGGACACGGGTTCGATCCCTGGTCTGGGAAGATCCAACATGACGCGGAGCAACTAAGCCCGTATGTCACAACTACTGAGCCTGGGCTGTAGAGCCCGCGAGCCACAACTACTGAGCCTGTGCACCACAACTACCGAAGCCCGCGTGCCTAGAGCCCGGGCTCCACAACAAGAAAAGGCACTGCAAGGAGAAGCCCACGCACCGCAACGAAGAGTAGCCCCCACTCGCCGCAACTAGAGAAAGCCTGCGCACAGCAACAAGACCCAATGCAGCAGAAAATTAAATAAATAAATAAATAAAATTTAAAAAGAAAAATTAGTAAATGCAAGTAAATTTAGAATTCATCTATGACTCTATCATATAAATACATATAGTGGATAGAGTGATAGGGTATATATAGCATGTAAAAATATAGTACATATGTTATACCTGAATGTAGTATATATGCATATCGTGTGTGTATATATATGTATATATACATACATATGTAATAAACAGAAGGGAAATTGATAGAAATATACCACACTGTAAATGTGGTTTTCCTGAGAGAGTACAGAAAAGCATGAAATAAGGATTCAGGAGATCTTTTTACATTCTGCTTTTTTATGCTTCTGTCTTTTTTAGTTTTTTAAAATCAGTATATTCTGCTCATGTGGCTTAAAGTAATGATAAAAATAGAAAATTCAAGAGTAAAGTTATTTTTGTGTCATAATTTTGAATTTGCAATGGGTCATCTGAAATTATATAATTCAGATATGAAATTTGTAAACACAACTTCTGGTTAGTAAGAATTATATGAGAATACACATGTATCTATCTTTGCCCCTTCCCTAACTCTTCCTAAAATCAAACTTATAAAAACTGGTCAAAACCTACATGTGCAAAAAGGATCGGGAGAGAGGAGAGGGCAGAGGAGAGATGCAATACATTTTTTGGACAAGTATTATGGATTGAATAAATCATACTGATGGATAATCTGAAAACGAATTTTCCAGGAAACATGCAAAATCATGCCAGTGTACCCAGGAAAGCCTCCAGAATTAGAGATACCAATTGTGGTAGAAAACAGGGATGTGGTACTTAAATACTGTGGGACTTAGAAGCATGATGCATCAATAAAAGATTGGTTTAAACCATCTATATTAGAAGGAGATAGATTCACAGGAACCGTTTCTCATCCCCTGTGTCCCCATGATTACCTTTCCTCCAGCCCCAAAGAAGGATTATTCCATGGCAAGTTTGAACCAAGGTATCCCCAAAATCAGAGATACCAAGCACATTGGAGGACAGAAGCTCTGTACAAAAACAAGGAGAGACTGTCAAAACCTACATATGAAACACTGTTTCTCTCAGAGTTTATGAACACCAACAATCATGCATAATCACTCCTGCGTCTTACCCTGAAGCAGTAGATTGCTGAGTATTTCTCTGGAGAAACTGAAAACAGGGCCAGCAGAAATTGATACTGAGACATCTACCAATGAAATAACTGCTCCTGTGGTGTGAGAGCCAGCTATTACTGCTTTGCGAAGACCAATTGTTAGATTTTCAGGAATTTTACAGCCATTTGAAGTCAAATTGATAACTTGAAATCAGCTATGGTGGGAATATTACACCATGGAAATCAGCACACACTACCTATCAGGGTTCCCCCCCTTGAGAGCCACTTGTTAAACATTTATCATTTAAATGCAAATGACTGACTCCTTACCTATTACTTAACCAATAGTAATCATCTGATAAGTCAGACACATTAACACCTATTTTAGTGTCTTACTATTAATATGAATGCATACCCAAGAATTCCCAGTGACTTGAGGAAAGTCTCCAAAGAAAGACAAAGAATCCAACAAATAAACAAAGAACTCAAAGGAAATAGGGATGTTCCTGGAAGAAAAAGGAGACTTCCAAAAACATATTGTTAACTGACTCAAGGAGAAAAGGAAAGGTATAGCCAGAAAACCGTGAGACTATGAAAAAGAGTAAAGAACACTCAGAAAGCAAGAAAGAGCTTTTGGGTTTATCTCTTGTAAAAATAAAATACCGTGTGTGTGTGTGTGAAAAAAAAAGAAAGAGCTGTTGGAAATATGCTGGATGAAATGAAGAACAATCAATGGAAGGATGGTTAGATATAGTTAAAGAAATTTCCCAGGACGTACACATAAATGAAAGAGGTAGTTAAAGCATCTCACCAGGTACGTGTCATGTGACTCACTGGAGGAGAGAACAGAGCAAATGTAAAAAAATACCAAGGAAATAACACAAGGAAAGTTCTCAGAACTCTAGAACATGACTTTTCATGGAAAGAGATTGCCAAATGTTCAAAACATAAATGAAAGGCATACGCCTACACACAAGCCGAGGCATAGCACCATAAACTTTCAGTATAATCGAAATTAAACAAAGAAAGCCCTTCACGCTTGTGGAGTGGGGAGATGGGCCATAGGGAGAATGAAGACCAAGATGGGATAGGAGTTCTTAATTGCAACACTGGAAATGATGCCAACACAACTCTAAAGGAAATTTTTTTTTTTTTTTTTTTTTTGCCGTGCGCGGGCCTCTCACTGTTGTGGCCTCTCCCGTTGCGGAGCACAGGCTCCGGACGCGCAGGCTCAGCGGCCATGGCTCGCGGGCCCAGCCGCTCCGCGGCTTGTGGGATCTTCCCGGACCGGGGCACGAACCCGTGTCCCCTGCATCGGCAGGCGGACTCTCAACCACTGCGCCACCAGGGAAGCCCCGGAAATTTTTGTTTTATATTATTCTGGACCCAACCAAACTACAAAATGTGATCAGAGAACAATAAGATATTTTAGATAGATGTCTAAAAGAATATTTCCCACAAACTCTCAGGAAGCTATTACAGCATGAGCTAAAACATGAGAGAGCAAACCAAGGAAAAGGGAGACATCAGGTCCAGGAAAGAAAAGATCCCACACAGGAGAAAATAGGAGAGAAGTCCTAAAATAAGTGCTGTGTGGACAAAACAGCTAATCCCCAAATAAAATGAGAGGACAGAGAGCTCCAGCAGGGATGAGGCCAAAATTTACTAAATCAAGAAATAAAGTTAGAAACTATGTTATTTACAAATAAAGTTGTACCATTATAAATGGCTACATTATTTATAAATAATGTTATATTATTTAGAATTATGGAGGTAAATACCAGAAGGCATGGCTAAAAGAGTGTGAGAAATGATTGTCTCTATTGAATGAGAGTGGCACGAAGTGCAGGAAAAGATGCTATTTTTCACAATAAGACTTGTAGCATTTTATGACGTTTTAAAATAGACACGTGTATTACTTTGACACACAAAAAATAAAACAAAAATAATTAATGTCTAAATCCACATAGCTATGTCTAATCAATAGAACTAAGTTTCACTGATGGAATTTCCACTAGCAGGGAAATATCAAAGACACAGTACTGTTAACTGAAACTTGTGCATATCTGAATCATGTCCATGCTTTGCACATCAGTTACCATGGACTTGTGCAAGGCAGATACACAGTTCCAACATACATGAGTTCATTAACGTGGTACTGTGCAAATCAGACTGCCTGAACCAGTCCTAATAAATCCCAATTGGAAATCGATCCTTCATTATTATTTAACCAGTATACCAGAAAGATTTGTTTTCTCCTCGATCCATATAAACAACAACTTTAGAAATTTCGTTTGGAAATCAAGTTCTTAGAAAAGACCACCATGTCATATATATTTTGGGAGATATTTCTGGAAGCCTCCTTCCTTGTCACAAGTACCATAATATCTTTCCTGCTTTACAGTCCTCAGTAAAAATAGGGTACTTGGAAGTGCACTGATGTGTGAAAATCAATTAAAAACACAACTAAAGTTTTAGGATTTTGTTTAATTTAGTTCTAGTTTTAGATTAGGGTTCAGGTCAGTTCTTACTTTATCCCTATCAATTCATCCATCAGAAATTATAATTACCTTTTTTTCTAGTCCTTAATTACTTCTACCAATAGTCTGTATAATATTCAAGATGGTTTAAATTGTATTATCCAGAAGAAAATGCTTAATTCAGGGTGATTAGTCTGTACATTTGATAACGACATTGTTTTCCCTACAGGGAAGAGGCATTCATTCAGGATAAAGAGTTTTAATGCAAGCAACAAAGTAAGTCCATTCTACATAATATGAAAGTGCAAAAAAGCTCAAATCTCATTAAATAGAGTATATATATGAATATGAAGAAATTGATACACTGAAGAGTTTAGCTATGTTTAAAAATTACATTCTTATATAATACCATGTTCTGTAAATGCAGTTATGTTTTACAGTTCCTTGTTACTTTTTAATACAACTTTAATAAAGTATAATTTAAGAATAGAGAGAAAAGAGTTCTTACAGATGTGTACACCTCTGTTGTCACCACAACAGAGTTGGATATGGAACAATTTTTACCTTCAAAATTTATCTTAGGCCAATTTTCTGTCAACCACACTCCCTCCCACCCCGAGAAACCACTCACTGGTCTACGTTCTGTCACTGTAGATTAGTTTTCTGATCTAGAATTTCATATAAGTGGCATTATACAGTATGTATTCTTTTTGTTTTTGACTCTTTTTGTTTGGCATAATGCTTCTGAGACTCATCTGTGTTGCTGAAGTAATCCATTGATGAGGGACATTTGTGTTCTTCCAAATATGGCTATTGTAAGTAAAATTGCAGTAGACATCTGTGAACAAGTCTTTGTGTGGACAAATGGTTTTATTTCTGTTAAATTCCTAACAGTAATATTGTTGGGTCATATGGTAAGTGGGTGTTAAACTTTCTAAGGAACACCAATCTGTTTTCTAAGGCGTGTGTACCATTTTATATTCCCAACAGTAATACACAAGACTTCTCGGTGCTCTCCATCCTTGCCAATACTTGTTATTATCAGTATTTTAAATTTCAATCTTCCTAGTGTGTTCAGTGATTAATCACTGAGGTTTCAGCTTACATTTCCCTAATGACTACTGATGATTAATAATATTTGGCATCATGTTATGTGCTTACCAGCCATTGATATATCCTTTCTTGGTGGTGTCTCTTCAAATCTTTTGCACTTTTTGAAAACTGAGTTGCCTAGGTTCTTACTGAGCTGGAAGATGTCTTCACAGGTATTCTGGATACAAGTCTTTTATCAGATACATGTGTTGTTAATAGGATCTTCTTGTCTATAACACGCTTTTTTACTTTCATAAAGGTGTCTTTTTAAAGAGATGTTAATTTTAAGAAGTCCAATCCATATGTCCACTTTTTCCTTTTATGGTTAGTGCTTTCTGTGTCCTTCTACAAAAACTGCTGTCCCAAGGTAGCAAAGATTTTCTTTTATTTTCTTCACCTATACATTTTATAGTTTTAGTTTTTAGTTTAGTTTTTTATAGTTTTAGTTTTTAAGTTATAGTTTAGTTTTTAAGTTCTTTTTCTCAGTAGTGGTCTCTTTCTTGGCATTAAGTCTCACTCTACACACGAGCAGCGGAAGACTCGAGAAGCCCCCAGTGCAGATGTCTGGAGCTTTTTCGATGTCTCTCCACTCTCTCGGTGCTCTGCCCCACGATGTCCAGACATTTCTGGCTCCTTGAACTTCAATCTGTCTCTTCAACTTGACTCTGCCTGAGGTTGCCCTCCCTGTGCCACAGTCTTTTTGGTGCCTAAAGGCAGAAAGCTTAGAACTAACTCTTGTGATTCTCTTCTCTTTGAGATTACAGTCTGAAAAACTATTGTTTAGTATATTTTGCCCAGTTTCTTAATTGTCCACAGTGGGAAGTCAGGGCCACTTTCAATAACTCAGTTATAGCCACAAGTGGAAACCCTGTTATGATTGTTCACCTTCCAGGCAGATGAACTCACAAATAAAAAGCTATATGGCATAGACTAGAATGAACAACAAATATTCAAGTCATTTTCTTCCATTTTTACACTCCTAAATGATAACTAGCAGCAGAAGGAAATAACATGAATGCAGTGATGATTTCATGATGTTTTCCGGGTAAATAACCAACAATATTAAAAGATAAGGCATTTATATTGCAAAAAAGATATTGGGACATTATGTTAAAAATAATGAAGCAGTGGAGACTATAATATGTACAATAATACCAGGGAGCAATTATTCTCCAGATACTATTAATATTTTTTATAAACTTTCTCTCGTCAGTCAACATTGTTATAATAAATATATTATGGATGAAGCTGATTATTAGTTTTCCTTCCCGTGATGTAAGAAGTCATCCTGTGGTTATAAGATTTGAGGCTGGGTGGTTGCTTTGGATAAAAAGAAATTTAAAAGTTTGAAATGCAGAGAATTGATGTTAGTGAGGGAAAAAAGAGAATATTGTAAGAAGATTTTCCACATGTGTACTTGTGGCCGCCTGCTTATTCAAGTGATTTCGATGAATTAATCAGTTTCTTTAAGTTTACCAGCCAATTTAATCTAACATCTGTTTTGATTACCTTTTTATCACTAAAATTTGACTGTGAGCATCCAAGTATAGTTTTTAACATTATGCAGAAATGGTTGAAAGTCTTTTCAACCTTAGATAGACTATAATCTATTTCTCTGTCTCATTTGCATTCCCCAATCCACTCAGTTAATTTAGCCTCTTTGCAAGCATGTGAACTTTTTCAGGTCATTACTATACCATGGAATAAAAGTGGTGAACTATTTATCAAATTCTCTTCCAAACATCCATCGTTTTATTCTACCTAAATTCAAGAACACTAAAAATAATCGTTATTAATTATAATGACCTGCATCAGCAAAGGACCAATATAGTGAGATAATAGTCATAACTATCTTGTATTGAACAACTGCTTATGCTGCATGCTTTGCTTACATTTTCTGTCTTGTGTTACTTTATTATTTCGCATATATAACTAAGTACCTAGCAAAAGGTACTTAGTTAGATAAGTTATTCAAGATCTTACAGCTCACCAGCACCTGAAGCCAGGATTGAAACCTAGACTTTTCTGACTCTAAAACCGATGGTTATTTTACTGTAGCGCTATGCCAACTATTATATTTTTTTAAACTTTTTATTTTATAGTGGAGTATAGCCGATTAACAATGTTGTGATAGTTTCAGGTGCACAGCAAAGTGACTCAGCCATACATATACATGTATCCATTCTCCCCCAGACTCCCCTCCCATCCAGGCTGCCACATAACATTGAGCAGAGTTCCCTGCTCTATACAGTAGGTCCTTGTTGGTTATCTTTTTTAAAGATAACAGTGTGTACATGTCAATCCCAAACTCCCTAACTATCCCTTCCCTCCACCCTTCCCCCCCCCCAGTAGCCATAAGTTCGTTGTCTAAGTCTGTGAGTCTGTTTCTGTTTTGTAAGTACGTTCATTTGTATCATTTGTTTTTAGATTCGGCATATAAGCGATATCATACAATATTTCTCTTTCTCTGACTTACTTCACTCAGTATGAAAATCTCTAGGTCCATCCATGTTGCTGCAAATGTCATTATTTCATTCTTTTTTATGGCTGAGTAATATTCCATTGTATATATGTACCACGTCTTCTTTATCCACTCCTCTGTTGATGGACATTTAGGTTGCTTCTATGTCTTGGCTATTGTAAACAGTGCTGCAATGAACATTGGGGTGCATGCATCCTTTTGGACCATGTTTTTCTCTGGATGTATGCCCAGGAGTGGGATTGCAGGGTCATATGGTAGCTCTATTTTTAGTTTTTTAAGGAACCTCCATACTCTTCTCCATAGTCATTGCCATCTATTTTATCTGAGTTCTTGCGGGTGTAAGTTGATTCCAGTGAATTGTCTTAAAGGGCGTAAGAGGTTCACATGAAGAAAGCTATCAAACATTGATATTTTCCAGGAAGTTTCTTCAAGACTGCAAGTGGAAGGCCTTAAGAGTATAGAGGAGCCTCGTCACCCTACACAACAAAGAAAGGAAGAAAGGATGGCATGGCTCCCCTTCACACACTCCAATGCATCTCAGACTTGATGCAATTCTTCCCACACCATAGCTTCTGCCTTCCAACTGCACTTACACTCAGGATTATATACTTCCAGTTGTGCATTCAAATTGCCAGAGAGTGAATCTTACAAATACATCACTAAGAGTTCATCCCATTTCACTAAAATATGCTCTACTCTTTTCTGTTAGCTATGTCTGAGATAAAAGGTTACTTTAATGCTATTTCACTATCTGAAAATAGAAGAAACATTCAAATATTAACAAAATTTGTTTCATGGCCAGATTGGCTATCATGATTTTGGACAAGTCGCTAAGTATTCTGCTTCAGTTCCCACATTTCAAATATGAAAATGATAATTCTCCTACTCCAGCCAAATGATGTGGTTGAGTAGATAGTGATTCAAGGGGCTTGGGATGGCTTCAGTAGAGCTTTGAAGAATCCTAGAAAGTGCAGGATTTGGGGTCTTGCCTATTAAATAATTTTAATGGAAAAGTGTATTGCAAAATTCATGAGCCTATGAGAGGTATGGTAATTTATGGAGGAAGGTCTAGAATACTGCATAGAGAAGAAGGACTTAGGTATTTTATTGTCCAATCAGTGCATGTGAAGATTCTTTAGAGACCCTGGCATCATTGCTTCATGTTCTTTCCTGTCATAGACAGTGTCCATGGCTTATTTCCCACTTGGAGAAAAAGGTAGAAACACAGTTATTCAAAAAGCCACCCAGTCTGTGTATCTTTGTTACACTGGCCCTAAAAAACAAATACAGTAGTCAACTATATCAGTTATTGTATGTCTGAAAGATCCTTTATTGTGCCCTTATTCTGAAAAGTTGGTTTTACTTAATACAGAGTTCTATTCATTGCTATTTTTATCATGTTAAAGATATGACCCCCTGGAAAGGAAAAAATAAAACAAAATTCCATCTCTTCACGGAGCTTACAAACCAGTGAAGAGAAATAGACAATACGTAATTGTACGTTAGCAAGCAATAAGTTCTATGAAAGAAAGAAAAGAAGACATCAGAGTAAGGTGGATTGGGAATGCTGGCAGGGGATGAGCTGGCCTGCAACTTCAGGTAAGGTGCTGAGAGAGGTCTCACCAGAGGGTCATGGGGGAATCACACAATTGATATCTGGGGGAAGAGAGCTCAAGGTGAAGGTAATAGTCAGTGAAAGGCCTTAAGTCATGTTTGAGAAACTGAAGAAGGCCAATATGACTGAAGTGTTGGGAGCGAGGGAAGAGAGTAGTATGGGATAACATTCCTCAGAAGATGAAGAGACTCAGATCATGTTGACCCTTGTAATTCAGTGTAATGATTTCAGTTTTCATTCTGAGTCAAATGGGAGCCACTGGAGGGTTTTGAACACAGGAAAAGCATGATCTGATTTATGTTTTTAAAATACCTTTAGCATTGGTAAAAGAATAGACAAATAGGGCTTCGCTGGTGGCGCAGTGGTTGAGAGTCCGCCTGCCGATGCACGGGACACAGGTTCGTGCCCCGATCCGGGAAGATCCCACATGCCACGGAGCAGCTGGGCCCGTGAGCCATGGCCGCTGAGCCTGCGCCTCTGGAGCCTGTGCTCCGCAACGGGAGTGGCCACAGCGGTGAGAAGCCCGTGTACGGCAAAAAAAAAAAGAATAGACCAATGAAGCAGAAGAAAGCCCAGGAAAATATCCGCATAAATGTAGTTAATTGACCTTTGACGTGGGAGTAAAGGTTATACAATGGAGAAGAGATCGTCTTTCAAACACTTGGTGCTGAAACAGCTGGACATCTGTGTGCAAAAAAAAGTGAATCTAGACGTGGACCTTATACATTCCACCCCAAATTAACTGAAAATGGATCTCATACCATTCAATAGTTGTATACTTTTGAATCTTTAACTGTAAAATTCAAAACTGTACAACTCCTACAAGACAGCATAAGAGAAAATCCAGATGACCTTGAGTATGAGGCTGGCTTTTTAGATGCAACACCAAAGACATGATCCATGAAAGAAAGAATTGATAAGCTGGACTTCATTAAAATTAAAGATTTCTGCTTTTGATAAAAGACACTGTTGAGAGAATGAAAAAACAAACCTCAATTCATAATTGCCAAAACTTGGAACCAACCAAGGTGTTGTTTAGTAGGTTAATGAATAAATAAATTCTAGTACATCTAACAATGGAATATTATTATTCAGCACTAATGAAAAGACATGGGCATCAAAAGAAATTATTATTCAAGCCATGAAAAAACCTGGAGGAATCTTAAATGCATATTATTAATTGAAAGAAGCCAACCAGAAAAGGCTACATACTCTATGATTCTAACTGTATGACATGCTAGAAAAGGCAAAGCTATAAAGACAGTAAAAAGCTCACTGGTCGGCAGGGTTTCTGGGGTTGGGGAAAGGGATGGATAGGCACAGAACAGAGGATTTCTAGGGCAATGAAAATACATGTAATTATATACTTGTCCAAACCCATAGAATGTACTCCACCAAGAGTGAACCCTAATGTAAACTATGGACTATGGGTGATGACGTGTCAATGCAGGTTCATCAAATGTAAAAAGTGTCCTGCTCTGGGGGGATGCTGATAACAGGAGAGGCTGTGCGTGTGTGGAGGCAGGAGGTTTATGGGAAATCTCTGCACCTTCTGTTCGTGTTGCTATGAACCTAAAACCACTCTAAAAAATAAAGTCTACTTTTAAAAAGGCCCTGTGGGTGATGTGTAGATAGTCATCTAATGAGGAGCAGGGATAGAACCAGGAAGACTGTTTAGGAGTCTTACAATAATCCAAGTAAGAAATAATAGCAGCTTGGTGTTGATGGTAAAAAGAAAGGTTTGGATTCTGGTATTTTTGGACTAACAGATGTAGGCTCTGACAGAGACAGAATAATAAAAGATAATTCCAAGATTTGGGATCTGAGCCACGGGAAGGATGGAGTTGCCATAAACCAAGCTGGAAAGAAGACTGTAGGTAGAACATGTAGAGTGGGGAGGGAGGTAAATGATTAGAAGTTTAGTTTTCTATCTGTTCCATTTAAGATTTTTACTAGGCCAAGTGCAGAGAGCATATCTAAAGTAGGGAATGACAAACGAAGTATCACTATTAAAAAAGAAATACATTCTGTGTTGGATTTTATGATGCAGAGGTCATTAGGGACTCGACAAGAGCATTTTGCATGGATGGAATAGTTGGAGACAACCTGATTGAAGCAGGTATAAGAGAACTGGAAGGGTGTGTGTGTGTGTGTGTGTGTGTGTGTGTGTGTGTGTGTGTGAGAGAGAGAGAGAGAGAGAGATTTATAAGGACTTGGCTTATGCAATTACGGAGGCTGAGATGTTCCAAGATCTGCAGTCAGCAAACTAAAGACCAGGAGAGCCAAGGATGTCGTTCCACTCTGAATTCTGTAGCCTGAAAATCAGGGGAGTTGATGGTGTATGTTCCAGGCTGAAAGCCAGCAGGCTCAAGACTCCAGAAGAGCCAATGTTTCCACTTGAGTCTGAAGGCATGGAAGGACTGATTTCCCAGCTCATGTAGTTAGGCAGGAAGAGTTCCCCCTTACCAATGGGAGGGCCAGCATTTTTGTTTTATTCAGGCCTTCAGCCGATGAGTGCCACCCACATAAGGAAGGGCAGTCTGTTTTGCTCAATCTAACAAACTAAATGCTAATTTCATCCAAAAGCATCCTCACAGACACACCAGATAATGTTTGACCAAATATCTGGGCACCCTGTGGACCAGTCAAGTTGACATAAAATTAACCATCACACACCCCTTTGTGATTTTGTTCAAATTTCTCTAGTATATACATAAAAATGGAATTATATGTACACACTCATCTTTAATAGATATTGTCAAATTGTTCTCTAAAGTGATTTTTCCTCTTTATATTCCCAGCACTATTTCACAAGTTTATTTAGTATTCAATGTTTCCCTTTTGTGAAATGCTGATTAATTTAAAAAATTTTTCTATTGGATTGAACATATGTATTTTACATTTTAATAACAATTGTCTAAATTCTTGGGAAGGGTGTAGCAATTCACATTCTGATCAGCAGTACATGATAAAACTGCTTTCATGCATCCTCCTGAGAAATTGGTATCATCCTTCGTTTTCATTTTCCCTAACCTAGTGGTTTCTCATTGTTGCATTATTTTCACATTTTTATTACTAGAGAAGGTAATCATTCTTTTGTGTTTATTATTCAAATTGATTTTTTTTCTTTTGTGAATGACCTGTTCATATACAATATATAACTATCTAATTTAATTTATCTAAACAGTAATACTCCAAGAATACACATCAAGTTATTAGAAAGAGCACTGGAGAAAAAGGAGCTAGAGATATAAATAAGCTAAATCCAAAAGATGAATAGTGAACCATCCTTGAATTTCCTTTTGATCATGATACATTAGCTTTTCAATGCATTGCTGAATTTGTTATGCTTGGAAATTTTCTTTTACGTATATATTATTCTACAATTTTTGGATTTCCAACTGAAATCCATTTAACCTGATAGTTCAGTGCTGCAATATTGTAAGGAGATTTTTCTCAAGCATTGGAACTATATATTCATTGGATTTTTTTTAAATGTAGATAATAATTCCAAATATCACTTTGAACTGAAATAACTCTGACCTGAATGAAAATAATCTTTCCATGATATTCTGAAATCTATGGTTCATTTATAATATGTTTTCCCCTGAACTTTTTAACTTTCAAATACGTTTTCGAAGAATTCCACAAAGGGATGTTTTTAATGTCTGAATTAGCAAAGAGCATTTATTTGTAGATTTAAGCTAAAAGTGAAAACTACTCTCTGTCATTATTGAATTACACATTTTCGGCTCTAAGTAATTAGCCCTTACATATTACTTAAGTCCCTTTTGATTTACATATCAAATTAAAAAAAGGATGGATGTGTTGGTATATATAACTATGCCATCGTCAGTATTGTGCAGTGTATCTCACTATCACTAATAAGAGAGTAAAGCTCATTTTTAGAGGTTAATTATAAATTTTGCACCTACAGTTAAAGTGTCAGAATCTGCCTTTTTCAGTCTGGAAGAAAATGAGTCTTTTCCCCAATGGTACATTGGTCAGCTTTGTCACTACAAAGACTGCTTTTCTTTCCATGTCTTGCAAAAGCTGAAGGAAAGTCAAAAATAGAAGATTAAAAAGGAATTTTTAAGTTTCCATATACCTATGTCTCTTATTATTTTAAGGCTGATTTCTCATAATAAAGAAATTTTGATGACAGCCATGGAAGAATGGAGCTAAAATCAAGAAACATATCTAACTCTCTCATTTTTAATATATGCAATTCTGTCTACTTATGGTAAACTGGTAAGCAACAATAAAAATAATAATAAGCATGTTTAATTTCCTGCTAATGTAAAAGCGTTAGAGAATGACAATTCATGAATGAAGAAGGGAATATATTCAGAAAACAGAACGTGTAAAAGGTAATACATATATATATATATATTTTAGATATCAATGATTTGAAATCTAAATAGATTGCGAGGAAGAATTGACTTATTGAAAGAGACAAAAGTTACACTATCTAAATACATTTTCAAAGAATCTCTCTTGGGGAATATACCTTTAAAATTATATTTTAAAAATATATCTAATATGTTTCAGTACACGATAGTATTTCTGAAGTTAGGAATTGGTTTTACTTGAAAATGTTAGTCTTCAGAAAAGAAAATAACCCTAGAACACTGTATTTTGTGGTTATTTCTGTTCTTGATACCTATTTTCACATTTTGTCTTTGAAAAATATACATTTACTGAGTAAGGTATAAGCTGATATTTTGCCTAGGTAAAACTATATTAATTTATATAATTTATAGAAGAATTATAAATAATTGTTTCCATATTTTAAAGATAATTTACTAAATTACATTTTAAGGTATTTATGCTGGATATTGGGCTCCGAAATATTCCAATAAGAATTCTCATTGTGGTGAAATAAATCTTTTAAAAATAAATGGCCGAATATGTATGTAAAAAAAATCTGAAAATATTTTTAGGTAGAAATTCAGTTCATGTAAGAAAAGCATCTGTGACGTCTATTTATTAAAATTTAGTGTTTATTAAAATACCAAAATCTGGTATTTATTAAAATACTAGCATCATATTTGATATTTCTTTTGAAAAGAGTACTTATTATATGGTTAAGAACTTTACAAAATTTCCAGTATAAGTATATTAAAAAGTTAAACACTCTATCAGCTGTAATCATTAACATTTTATGAATTTTAATAAACTTAAAAGATAGGAAAGACAATCTCAAACTGAAGGAAACCTTGAGATGTATTGACTTTATGAAAAACTCACTCTTTGCATTTTTCACATTTTTAAGAAATCAGTAAGAACTTTGTCAGGAACTGATTCCAAGTCAGGGCCTGACATTTAGCATCTGTGGTTTTCCTCTTCCTCTATTCCTCCTCTAATTTAAGCTCTGTATTAATGGGCCCCATTAAAGCAAATGTGCTTGAGAATCTGTGGGAAATCTCTCCACCACTGCCTTTACTACTAGTGTCTACCGTCAAGAGATCAGATTCCAGTTGTGTCAAAACTATTAGTATGTCTATCAGTCATATATTGAGCTCAAGGGCTCTCAGCATCCTGTGCCCCACTGTCCCCTTGGAGAGAGGAAAGAGTCCCCTTCTCCAGCCTTGCGTTGTGCTCCAGAACATTGTTCACATAGTAGCTCTTCTCTGAATCCCTCTACTTAAATGTGTGTGTGCATTATTCCTTTCAGTTTTGTTTTTTTTTTTCCTTCGGAATCTCTTTTCTTAGGACTTGAATACAAATTCTTACATTCTAGGCTGGAAGACAAATCCAAATAGCAAAACTTATGTCTGTGCTGACAACTGGGGCATGATTAATTTTATTGAGCAATAGTTGCAAGGTTTCTACTATGTATCTTAAGACAAGTTCTTTTCCAGATTCTCCCTCAGTCAATCCCTTGGCACAATCAGTTACCATTCTTCCAGAATATACATATATCTGAAGGCTGAGAACCCTGACTCGTTACGTATATTGAGACAGTTCCCACAAAACATAGTTTGTAAATTGACTTTTATGCATCATTATCAATCACTGAACTGCTTCACAATGGAAATTATTACTGTGAATCTTAGGACCTTCTGTGAAAACATTGTATATATGTGAGTATTTTTCGATACTAATTCAACATCAAGAAGTATTGTATGGATTATAACCCCACCAAGATGTAGTGTAGTAGGCACTATGAGAGAGAAGTTATTATGACACATCATTATGACAAAATCTAAGTGTTTTGTTTAAATATCTTTTGGAAAAATAAGATGGTTTGTCTATCTGTAGGAAGAATTATACACACTGAATTAAGAGTAGAGGTTCTATTGTCAGACAATCTCTAGAGATAAGTCAAAATCCCAGGTCTATCATTTACTGGATAGAAATTCCAGCTTTATTATATACTTGTTCTACCAATGTTTAGTAAGGTACTTAGCCTTTCATTTCTTACTTATATAAAACGGATAATGTTAGTTCCTTCTCCACAGTTGTTATGAAGATTAAATGCCTTAATTTGGAAAAGATGCTGGGGCAAAAATTGAAAAGGCAAGGTTTTCTTGTTACAGGGATCCTACAATCCTGGTCTCAGGTTTGCACGGAACTGTCCAGCAGAGTTGCTGCTAAAATTACAGATGGGATCTGTTACTGTTATATTTACTTTTTTTCCCCCTAAGGGAAGAAATAAAACGTATCCAATTTCAACAGATATCTGTCCTTTTGAGTTGATTTTCTATTTATAAACATCCCTAATAAGTCTGACTCCTTTTTTTTTTCAAACTTCCCTCTTCATCAAGTGAACACTTCTTTCTTACATATTCACATATAGTGAACACATTAAGATTTTAGAAAATATTAAAAAATATCAGTGTTAATCAGAGATTTTTATGTTTCAAAGACACATTGATTTGAGCAAATGCAAACATAAATTAATTTTTGGCAATATGTAGAGTGTTTCAAAGTTTACACTGAGCATTGAAATTTTAATAGAAATTAGAGGTTGCCCAAAGAAATGGGCAATACTTGACTCTTTGGGAAGGTGTCTATTAGCTTCTGGTTTAAGCTTGCCTCTATAATGCTGTAAAGAGGTTAGTTGGTCATGGTATCATCCTTGTTTGTATCCACTTTGTGCTTTTAAAATACCATAATATACAATAACAAGCATTACATTCTTGAAAGCCATCAAGAATCTGTAAGAAAGAAATTGCCAGATTTCTTTAGGACACACACATGGATTAGAATTCTAGTCCTTTAATCCACCAACATACGTATAGCAAAGTCTACAGTGTGGCCAGTTCTTTTTTTTAATCTTTTTTTTTTTTTTTTTTTTTACTGAAGTATAGTTGATTTACAATGTTGTGTTTATTTCTGCTGTACAGCAAAGTGATTCAGTTATACATATACACACATTGTTTTTCATATTCTTTTCCATTATGGTTTATCTCGGGACATTGAATATAATTCCCTGTGCTATGCAGTAGGACCTTGTTGTTTATCCATACTATATGTAATAGTTTGCATCTGCTAACCCCAAACTCCCACTCCATCTCTCCCCCATTCCCCCTCCCTTTGGGCAACCACAAGTCTGTTCTCTATGTCTGTGAATCTGTTTCTGTTTCGTAGATAGGTTCATTTGTGTCATATTTTAGATTCCGTATATAAGTGATATTATATAGTATTTTTCTTCCTCTTTCTGACTTACTTCACTTAGAATGATCATCTCCAGCAACCATGTTGCCGCAAATGGCATTATTTCATTCTTTTTATGGCTGAGTAGTATTCCATCGTGTATATGTACCACATCTTCCTTATCCATTCATCTATTGATGGACATTTAGGTTGTTTCCATGTCTTGGCTATTGTGAATAGTGCTGCTATGAACATAGGGGTGCATGTGTCTTTTTGAATTATAGTTTTGTACAGATATATGCCCAGGAGTGAGATTGCTCGATCATATGGCAGCTCTATTTTTAGTTTTTTAAGGAACCTTCACACTGTTCTCCATAGTGGGTGTACCAATTTGCATTCCCACCAACAGTGTAGGAGGGCTCCCTTTTCTCTACACCCTCTCCAGCATTTGTTATTTGTAGACTTTTTAATGATGGCCATTCTGACCAGTGTGAGGTGGGACCTCATTATAGCTTTGATTTGCATTTCTCTGATAACTAGCAATGTTGAGCATCTTTTCATGTGCATGTTGGCCATTATGGTGTGGCCATTTCTTATTAACTTGTTCTCCACATAGTCCTCACATGCTCAGTTTTATGATCTTATGCAATTGGATCATATGTGTCTCTTTTCACCCCACTAGGTCAAACCACAAACCACAGGAGGCATAGTTCTACTTAGATTGAGTTACTCTAAATCCCTCAGCTTATATGAGCTCTTATAAACACCATCTATGCTTTTATATGCTTTTAAACCTACATTTTAAAAACTAAAATTAATTTTGCATGTTAAAATGTGTTATTTGTCTATATGTTAAACCCAGTGCCTTCCTATTGACTTGTTATCAGTAAATATGATCTTTTTCTTAACAATATTCTATTTCACTATGCAATGGCTCTCTCATAAATTGAGAAGGTTGACTATCATTTCAAGTTGCCTAAAAACTTTCATTCTGATATTTTGCTGAGTTGTATGCTAGAAGATGAAGAAAGAAATATTTTGACCAAAAGCCCAACTAGTATTTCCATACTCTGTACTTTCAGTTCCAGACCACAGAAAATACCTGATTGCATTTCTCACATTAAGGCTAAACTTTCCTATGTAAAAAATCCCTTGATATTATACCAATTCAAGCCTCAGATTTTGGATAATTGAGAATTGATAATAACTGGGAATTGAAGATTTCCTGTGAGATTCTTTGTTTCTCCTAGTAAAAATAGGGCCAAACTAAAATTAAAAAAAGAAATTCTCTTTTATACTTCAATAATTCTACTTTTCATAGTGGCCTATGAATAAAATATGAGGAGATTGTTTTAGAATTGCAAAGTGATGGCTACCATAGAGCAATGACTTTCACTTCACATTGTCAGCCATGTCCACTCTCCCCTTGACATGTGTGACATGTCTACCCACCAAATGACAGAATGTTACAACAGAAGAATCAGTGGGTCTGTTCCGTTTCTTCCACTGATTCTACAGATGACCTTCAGGAGAACATTTGTACCCTATTGAATCTGGAGAATTTGGTGCCTCCTTCTTCAAAATAAGGAAGGTAGAACTTCCTTAGAAATTAAATAGGGATTAATGAGATCTTGCCAGTAAAGTACTTCAAGGCTAAATATAAAAGACCTCTTATGAGTGCAAACAATTATCTTTTCTAAACTAAGCCACCTTTCCTATTGAAACCGTGCACCTCTGTTTGGGACTTGAACCCATATGCTGGGACTTGAACCCAGCCAAAACCCTGGTTGGAACTTGAACCCACGCAGCTGGGGCTTGAACCTGGCCAAAAGCCACAGTCTTCCAACTGAGATCACACACCTGGTTTCAGGACTTAATGAAGCTCAGGTTCTTGATGTCTCATCACAAAAAGAATTCAGTGAGAGACAAAGTGATAGGTAAGAAGTTGATTTATTTAGAGCAAAACACACTCCACAGACAGAGTGTGGGCCATCTCGGAAGGTGAGAAAGGCACTAGGGATGGGGTTGTCAGTTTTTATAGGAGTGGGTAATTTCATAGGCTAATGAGTGGGAGGAGTATTCCATCTATTTTAGGAAGAGGCGGGGATTTCCAGGAATTGGGCCACCGCCCACTTTTTGATCCTTATGGTTGGTCTTGGAACTGTCATGGCACCTGTGAGCATGTCATTTAGCTTGCTGATGTGTTATAATGAGCATATACTGAGGCTCAAGGTCTAGTGGAAGTCAACTTGTCCACCATCTTGGACCCAGTTCATTCTAATCAGTTTATGTCATGTCCTCGGGCTATGTCATTCTTTCCAAGGTTGTGCCCTGCCTCCTTCCCTCCTGTTTCACTATGAAACCCTCCACACATAACAGCTGATTCAGGTCTATCTAAATTGAAGAGGTCATCTGAGGATGAGGAGTTTCATTTTTTAATTTCTTGATGGTAAGGAAAGAAATAAAAAGTTTCAGCCCTTTAAGTACATAGCCATTTATCTCAGTATAAATTAAATGGTTCCCATTGGAAGTAAATGAAAGAGTAAGATTTTTATCACAACTGTTTTAAAACAGGATGATATTCTTGTCAGGGAAATTAGCAAAGAGATCTTAAACTCTTTGCCCTTCATGAAGAAATGTGAAATTGCTTTCATTTCTATTGGCATTTTACTGAGCACACTCTCTCTTCACTCTAAACTGGAGGTCACAATTTGTTTTGAATTTGAGCTGGAAATAAGATAACAAATATTGCCTAGGGCTTTCTGGGATGCCTTTTATCTCTGAATTAGATTAGACCATCAGAAACTAGTGCAAATCCTTTATTATTTTGTTTTTAAGCCCTTAAAATCAAAAGCAATGCATACAGGCAAAGTACATTGAAGAAGTTAGCATTATACCACAAGGGCTCCATATATATCTTTTCCTATATTGCTCAATTTATATGGGGAATAAACAGAAATTTCCTTTGACTATTAAACTCTAATTTTTTTAAATCAGATTTTTGCTGTCATAGGTTACCATTCTAAAAATTCTAAATGTAGGGTTGGAAGTGGTGTAAACTTTAGTATTATTAGAGGGGGAAAAAGTTTTATTTTTTCCTTTTCATTGGAAAAAATTGTGTTAATTATTCCTCTGCACCTGCCTAATGGGGCTGAAGTAATTCGATTGTCATATTGCAGATTGTTGCTTTGTGTAATGTATCACCCCTGCTGTTCCATTAAAAAAATTCTATACTCTTCCATTATTCAGCAAGGCCTAATGATTATTCCAACATTTGTACATGCTGCACTGTTATTCTGATTTTAATTGACTTCACTTTTTTAATTAAGCACATTGGTTTTAACACTGTTGTTGACAAGCTTGGCTTTGTCATTATCAGCATTTGCTCCCATATACATTCCATACCTATTGACATTTTATTTAGATTCATTATAAATGATAAGAGCAATACATACCCTGAGTTTATCGTCAACTCTAACATTAACTCATGTCACACATTATTGATACATAATGGTCTGCAGAATACTTTAAGGGATCAGTTACTCTGTTTAAAACATCTTTTAAAATTAAATTATTAAATCTTTAGTTTTCAAATTAGAAATAAAGATTTCATTATTTCTGAATGTGTAATAATCTTTCAATGAAAAGAACACATGTTTTACTCCACCAGTAAAATATAATCACATGTAACAAGCACACGTGGTGGTATTATCAGTGTTTAGCGAAACATATGAAATTATCATTTGTATAAATTTGAAAAATTAACCAATTTTTGAAGGAGAATTGTTTCCTTTATTTAAATTATGTAAAGATTTATTAAAAGTAAATCTTTAAAATATTAATTTATTGTAGACAATATGTTCTTTTAAGCATAGCATCGTACCCTAAAAGAAAATAATGCCCTTGCAAAACCCATTGAAATGTCTCCTTCTGAGTGATATCTCAGTCATTTATCACAACACAAGATAATGAAAAGTGGGCCATAGACAAAATAAGTCAAGCTTTATTTAGCTGAGATGTTAGAAATTGCTGAACTGATAGGAAGAACTGGAAAGAGAACAAAATAATGGTAAATTTTAAGATGAGTAAACGTTTGAATATTTTTAAAAACTACATGATAATATTTTGTGGTTTTTATATCTCTGAACACAAATCTGGCACAAGTCTCTGGCTTTTAAAGCTCTGTAAGTGGTATAGACATACCTTACTTTGGAAAGGGTTGACATGTGAACTCTTATTTCCACTTTGCCATCTTTGTTCTGTCAGTGGACATGAATGAATGAATGAATGAATGGGACAGTGAATGAATAGGTCACGTGGGACTTGCCAGCCATGTGGTCATCTGAGCGACAGAAGACAATGATTTCAAAGTGGGCCCTTCTGCCCTCGTTTGGTGCAGCTCCATTGCTGTAGTCCCGACTGTTGACGAACCTGCTGCCCAGGATTTATGTTCAACCTCTCCTTATGCCTTCATGTGCCTGACCCAGCTCTATTAGCATAACTTCCATTTCCAGTGACAACATGAATAAAAGATGACTGGTGTGACCTCAGAAAGTGCCAAGATAGTATTGATGTAATGAGCCCGGTATCCACTCTTTTATGCATTGCCACACAACAGCAATCTTAATAAAAGGTTAAACAGCATTATAATGCGTGTTTCTTTGATGTCTCATTGACTTCACTTTTCCATTCACTGGTGCTCCTTTGAATTTTACCAATAATAAAAATAATAAAATTCCCCTTTATTTTTGTAAACCTAAAACAAAACAAGACAAACAGAAAGAAAAGTTTTGCTTTCAGAGTCTTCTCAAGTTCGGAAAATAATCTTTCTTTTGCTTTGCATTGGTTTCTGTTCAACAGCAACTATTATTGCTAATAGACTAGAGAAATTACTGAACATACTCTGACTTGAATGTCCCATTTTAACCTTCAGAATTCTGCACTACCACCTCACCTTCTTGGCTTTCCACATTTTCTTTTCTAATGGTGAACATCTAAAATAAAATCTTATCAGTGGAAGGCCCTCAATACCAGCCTTGTGTTGCATTGTTTCCTTTTCACCTTGATATAGTTTAAAGACCTGTTGTATATGGAAATCTTTGATGCAAATACTCTGATTATCTAGCTCTGAAAAGCCCAATGAAAGGAATTGCAAATGTGCATAGGAAAATATCAAGGAATCTCCTTTTTCTGGAGCTTCTTGGCCAAAAACAATACCAGTCAGTTAAACTTTTCATCACACTTCTCCTTAGCTGTATAAATAGGCAGGAAGTAAACGGAAGATGGGACTAGCAGGCGTCTGTCTAAAGTAATATCACACCTTGCCAACAGCATCCTTTATTATATTTTTCTTTAAAAGCAAAAGCACAACACACTAATATTCACCCTTTTAACAACAGAAAGAAAATTGTGTGCTTTTTATAACTTCTCTCGATAGCAAATCACAGGTGCTCTTGTAATAGTACTCTTTGCTTTCTTGCTAGGTCTGTTACTTAGATGATCTGGAAATGTGACAATATGTTAACAGCTAGCACTCTGTGCATCTTTGGGCCTTATAGGTATATTAAAACTCATTTAAAACAAGCAGTTGCTGAAACATCTTACCACTTCAAACCCCCAATTTACTGCTTGACACATGGGTTGTGTCACTCTGCATTTTGAAAGGGTGATGGTAAAGCAACAAATAGGGAAGTTTTTCAAACACCTACTCTGTTGCTTTGATGATATCATGTCTTATTGGAGTGTTGCATATCTAACATAACAGAAAATGATCAGATATAATTTGACATGACCTTATGCAAGCAGGCACTACTGTCAAAGACGTGAAACGGTAGTTTTCATATAGCAAAATGTAAAGTTAATTAGACTACAGTCATTGGGGCTTTGTCTTGGAGAAAACAAACACCTTTGTATCTATAGCCTCTCTTGGATCCTTGAGTAATGAGAAAATCATATCGTATTTCTATATCTACTGAAGACTCATGGATGGCTTACTTAAGAAAATTCTAACAATGATACTTCATTTATCTCCCTTCAATTTGATAGTGACTCCAACAAATGATAGTGTATGAACTTTCTTGTATGGGTAAAAGTTGTTGGAAAATGGAGATTTGCCTAATCATAGTTAAGGTGGCATTTGATGTTGAAAAGAAGCTGTAGGAAAGAGTTGGGATTCTACCACACACCGTGCAGTGTGGATTGCTACACTCCTTAGGGAAGGACCCTTGATGAGGTCTAAGTAGTTACAAACACAGCCCTACAAAATTCAACCTTGAGACTGCCAGAAAAAAAAATTGGCTGCTCGAAAAATTGAAGCAGATGTCAGATGCAAGCAGCTGTGGCCTGGGAAATTCAACAAAATTCCAATATTCAAATTGCTTCTCTAGATAAAAACTGCTTGATAGCACAGTTTCAGATTTGATCTGGACTGCCAGTGAACCATCTGCGTAAAATGAAAGTAATCTGCTGACATTGTCAATACAGGTAGGCATCAGCGTCATTTGGTCAGAAAAAGAACACTGCTAAGATGTTTTTGGGTGAGCTTGTCATGAAAGTAGTAGAATAATTAACCCCAGTTTTTAGAATAGTGAACCCAGAATAAAGAGAGACAAAAAGTGTGCTTGCCTCATTGTTAAGCATTATTTTCCAAAAAAAAACCACCCCAAAAAACAAAAGCGAAACAAGGTAACAACCTTTACTCTAATTTTAGGCTCAAAATGGAATATTCTGGTAGGGATTGAATTGGGGTGAGAATATTGGGGAAATTACATTCCCAGCACCAAGGAAAAAGTGATGTTCATTCTGTTAAATTTGACCTTGTGAGAATAATGGAAACGCACAGAGGGTTGGTAAGCAAATTGTTAGGCAAATTGTGAGCTTTAAAAATTTAGTATCACATGCAAAGGAATAAATCCCTACAGGGTTAGAAAATACAATTCTAATTTTACCCAGCTATGTGTTGGATAAAATAAACATATGTAGATGCTGAAAGGTTGCTCACAAATAGGCTTGTGGCGGAAGTCTTTCATAATTCAAGATACATCAGCCTTGGCAGTAGCTGAGAATAAGAGCGAGTAATCAAAAGTGACCCAAACAATGACACCAGAGTTTCCAGATGGTATAGAAAAAAGTCCATGATTTATGATTGCCGGTGCAGTAAATAAATCTAAAACAATAGGCGTGGATGGGGAAGCAGTCACAGCTGACCAAAAGAGCAGTTGTAATGCAACCCACAGAAAGCTTGGTGCCAGAAGTAATTGACATAGTCGTCAAATCAATTTCCTAGGGTGCAGACGCTCCAGCACTCCGTCTGATTCTGCATGCTGCACAACGCTTGGATTATACAGCTGCCTCTAATTCTGATAGCCTTAGCTCAATATGAATCCAATTCAAGGAACTGTCTGGAAGCGAACAGTAATTATTTAGGCTTCCTTTCTGCAAGTTTACTGTTTTCTAGTCAAATTACTCTATTTTGAGATTACATACATTTCATATTAATTATTTAACATTTTGCTGATTTTTTTTCTTCCCCTCCTCTGTCACCAAACTCAATGACATCCCTGAAATACATTGTCTTTTCTCCCAGGGAACCCGGAGGTACTGCTTCAGGACAGAAAAGGCTTATGAGGAGTAAAATATTCTTTGTATTGACTACGGAATAAGCCACTTAGTTGCAAATATGCAATATCCCTAAGAGGAGGATCTATCTATATCTATCTATCTATTTTTCTATATTTCAGTTCAATGCAATAATAAGATTAAATAATCTTTTGCTGCAAATAATTTCATTGGCATTCATTTATTTTTTATTCATCCAATGTTTATAGAATGTCTGCAGCACATCAGATACACAATTAGACACTGGGGTATCGAGATAAGAGACAGAGTCTCTGCCTTCAAAGAAGGCATAGCTTAGCAAACTGATGAGACAGGTAAAGAATCATGTGGGAAAAATTACAGAGAAAATACAGAGGGCAGTGGGATAGCTGCAAAGGAAGCCCTAAGCCGGCTGTAGGTGGGGCGAGATTGGGAGCGTGGTAGGGGAAGGATTTTGGAGATGCCAACATTTCCATTGAAATTTGAAGATGAGGAGAATTTTGCCAGGTTGAGAGAGGATCGCAAGTATTCCAGGCAAACCGAACACCAAAAAGAACCCATGGCATTTTTCAGGGAGTCACATACCCAGTGCAGCAGGCATAGCGTCTAGCAGTGAAGAGAGGGAAAAGCGTTGAAGAGAGAGAAAGGGATAGGTATGGACCAGATGGTAGAGGGCAAGCGTGGTCAGTCCTTTAGAGCGGGGGTCCCCAACCCCCCAGCCGAGGACTGGTATCAGTCCGTGGCCTGTTAGGAACCGGGCCGCACAACAGGAGGTGAGTGAGCGGGCAAGCGAGCAAAGCTTCATCTCTCCCTCCCCGGCGCTTGCATTACCGCCTGGACCATCCCGCCGCGTCCGTGCAAAAACTGTCTTCCCTGAAACGGGTCCCTGGTGCCAAAACGTTGGGGACCGCTGCTTTAGAGGGTACAGAGCACTTTCACTCAATGCCTACAGAGCTTGTGAGAATATGATTGCCCCTATTTGAAAATAAGCGAAGATCGACGGTTGAGAGAGGTTTGGTCCCTGACAGAAGTCACATAGCTGGGATTTAGGCCCAGGTCTGTCTGCTTTAAAGACCACATTCTCAACACAGCATTCACTACTTGGCTTCTCGATCAAGGGGTTCCCTGGATATGTGCTCAGCCACTTATGACAGTTTCCAAATTTTTGGAAAACACAAAGGCAGGATGATGGGGCTGCCAGCAGTATGTGAGAGGGTGATGGAAAAAGAGTAAGCAAACTAGGAAGTAGAAGAAAAGGAGGCAGAGGAAAAGAATGTATATTAATTTCAAAACACTATAAAGACAGAACAAGCTGGCCAGTCCCCTCTGGGATATAAGGAAAGAAGATAATTCCACAGGGACTGCAGACTCAACACAATTTCTATTGTTGAAAAAGATCTTTGAGAGAGCAGATTAGAAGATGATAAAT
Source organism: Tursiops truncatus (assembly GCF_011762595.2). Lineage (NCBI taxonomy): Eukaryota > Metazoa > Chordata > Mammalia > Artiodactyla > Delphinidae > Tursiops > Tursiops truncatus. The sequence goes on along the minus strand of NC_047050.1, from coordinate 9,942,505 downwards.
CACATCGTTAACAAGCTATTTGTTTGCTATTAATTTAAGATTCTATCTTTAGAAATAGGGAAGACTGAAGGGTCAGGAAAAAGAGATAGCAAGTTGATTATGGGTGCAAACTGGCTGAGCCGTCATCAAGGGCAGAGACGAAAACAAAGAACCAGGATGACAAAAGCTGGTGGGATTAAAGAAGCAAGCAGTGAAGACAAAAGAGCAATGATAGGAGTGAGGACCCAGAGATAATTCTGAGAAGCAAATGAGAAAAGAATCATAGAGAAAATAGTATAGCTCACAAAATCAAAAGGATCAAAACACAGGGGAAAAAAGGTTACATTGAGAAGAAATTTAAAGTGGAAAATAAAAGGCAAGAATTAAACCTGCATTTTAAAATAAAATGCATTATATATATTTATAAAATAATACTGCAATTGTAGAAAAGTAGATAATAAATAATAGTATAAAAGAGAAAAAATTACTTCTTTTTCACTAATGAAAACAATTGCACTTTGTATTTTGAGGTACTTCCTTCCAGTCATTTTTCTCTAGACACTTAGATAACTGTGACTATAATGTGGAAGATTGTAATCTCATTTTTCTTCTAGTATTTTAGAATAAATATTTGCAATGCTATATAATCAATCTTTATAAGTATTTTCTTTCAAACATGATTTAATGACACTGGAAAATAGCATCCTATTATATCTTTGAGAATAAATATTTTGGTTAATGGGTAATTTCCAGATGCACAAGATTACCTGTTTGTTATATTTTAATTTAAGATTTTTTATGGCTCCAGAAACAACTCCACTTTCGAAATTAAGAACTATTTAAGCGTACCTAATATAAATTTTAAAAGAATACGTGAAATAAACATGAACAGTATGCATAGGTATCTTCTGTTTCATCTAGTAAGTCAGATAATGAAGTAAATCTTTATTATTTTTCAATTTTATTAAAACAATTCAGAGGCAGGTTGAAGTACATGGTCCATGTTATCCACACACAAGATTATGCTTGGCATCAAGCAGCCTACAAGTGAAAAAGATGTGCCGCGGCGGAATGCATGGACTTCCCTTTAGTAATATAGAAATGTAAAAAACACACAAGGCAGATAGTGTTTAGAGCACTTAATCCACCATTCTGTCTAATAAAACACCTGGGATTGCTCTGTCCTTCGGCATATCTCAGTGGTTATCAGATTCAAATATGCTGACGCTCTGGTTGCAAAGGAATTTGTAAATCTATGGTAGATGCACTTGATCAGATTAATTTTATCTAGTTCTAAAACAAGTTTCACTTATGATTATAATAAACTCTTGCCAAAATTAACTAAAAATATTAGCTTGCAGTGTCTATATCAGTTAAATTATTTCAAGTTGTTTCAATGCAATATATCAATTTTTTAATCTAGCATAAATAATTTATCAGAGGAAGAGAATAGCAAAACTAGCTTTTTTTTTTTTTTTTTTTTTTTTTTTTCGGTACGCGGGCCTCTCACCGTTGTGGCCTCGCCGGTTGCGGAGCACAGGCTCCGGACGCACAGGCTCAGCGGCCGTGGCTCACGGGCCCAGCCGTTCCGCAGCGTGTGGGATCCTCCCAGACCGGGGCACGAACCCATGTCCCCTGCATTGGCAGGCGGACTCTCAACCACTGCGCCACCAGGGAAGCCCAAAACTAGCATTTTTTAAAGTATGGATAATATGATCTTCTGAAACTCCCTAAAGGAGACAACTTATTAGTAAGATAATAATCAATTCAGAGTGTTTGCATTGAAATACACCACAAAGAAAGAGGCTATTCAAATTACACTGGTATACATCGGGGGCGGGGGGGTGGGGAACAACTTGTAGAAAAGAAACATGGAACTATTTGGATCACTAGATTCACGGTTCCAGACGAAAAGACTCTTTTGAGAAAAGATGCCCTTAAAATGTACCTGCTTCTCCGTAGATTTCCATCGTCACGAAATGGCCACTTCAGTAGTTCGTTTTACAAAATGTGTTCCTGTTACATGCCAACCACTAAGCAAACAAAAGGGAACAAAATAAACATAGTCTCTATGTAGAGCTTTGATATGATACATTTTCAAAATTTTTCCAGAATTACAAAATAGTCAAATTTATTTTATCATATGCGAAGAAAGCACGTGAGCTACAGTTTTTGACATATATACATGTATGTCTACACACACACACATATATGTATAGAAAAATTTGCTGGATTGTTTGCAAAAGAGGGAGGACTACAAATATTTAGAGTTTTCTGTGAGAATAATGACAAACAAGGACCCTAAACCTGAAAACATTTTGACCTTTCAAATTACACTTTTAATTGCCCTAATTGCATTATTTGATATTGAAAATTTCTGGACAATGTTTGAAGAGAAGATTTCTCTTTGACCTATAACATGTCCTGCAATGTTGGTAGTTATACTTTTCGTCCATCTCATCTTTCTCAATTTCAATATATTGATTCAATTCAAAGAACACATTTTTAAACTAATGAACGACATAAAGAAGATGTTTGAAAACATCATTTTATTAATTTTAAGTCCTATTACCTATTCCTCTCGAAGGATTATCTTAAATTCTAAAGCCCTAGGAGCAATGAAACATCTTAGATGTAAATTAGAATAATCTAGTAATTAACCCCAGGTTTTTTTCTGCACTAAACGTGACAGCAAAACGAATCAGTGTTAATGATGAAGGATATTCCAGACCTAATGGCCCTAAGGTATCAAGTTTTTTCTCTTAGTCAGGAAATGGATCAATTATATTTAGTTCTTCAGTGAGGTTTGTTTTGAAGGAAACTTCTCGAAGTAGTTTTCATGAGTGATGATCATACTAGTGTTACTTTCAAAGCTCACGCTGAGAAATGATTTCTTGTAAGTTTTTTCTGTCCACCTGGCATAATACATTTATTTATGTGAGGTAGATGAGTAGCCTATAACCCCCATTGCCAGTATCTAGTTTCAGAGAGCATCTCTCACCACAGAGTAGTTGTTAAACACTTTCTATTGATATAGCTACTGGGTACAATTGCCAAACCACAGTGCGCTACAAAATAAGGATGTGAGAAACTTGAGGCTTCATCTATCTTGCTCCCTCCGCTTAATGTGGGGTATCTCAAGATGTCACCACCATTCAGTAATTCAATGTCATCCAACATAGAATGATTCAATTGTACAATTATTCAAATGTGAATTTCAAGAAAAGAATAACATTTGTCTTTCCTATGAGACAAATGAACATAGATGTGTCAGTGGGTACTTCAAAAACATTTTTCTACCATGATCATGAAATTAACATATTGTCCAGGAGAAATTTATTTTTTTATAATAGCTCCAGTAACATATTAGTGAACATGCTTATAGGTACATGTATAGTAAAAGTGTAAGACAACTTCTTTGAAATAAGAATCTTACCAGATATTTCCATACTGTCTAGGGAACAAGAGATTATACAATAAGTCTAAAAGAAACTAAGTGATTAGCTAACCTATCAGTTAAATCAGGAAAAAAATTTTAAATTTCCAAGATTTATGTTTTTGTTTTATCAAATTAGCTGAGTATCTGCCTATAAGGAAGACATTGCAAGAACTAGGAAAAGTCTTTGGGTAGCTGAGGAAGATGGCGCTGAAAAGGGTAACGGTAGGAAGACTTTACCTTATTTGGAAGCAGAATTCACCTTATGTATCTCTTCCCATAGCTAGTGTCTCCCTCTGGAGCAGAGGGCAGGTTTGTCCAGGAGAACAAGAATAATGTCTCCTTCTAGGATGAACTTTGGGAAGGTTTGTATAGAAAAAGATTTGGGGGCTTCCCTGGTGACGCAGTGGTTGAGAGTCCGCCTGCCGATGCAGGGGACACGGGTTCGTGCCCAAGTCCAGGAAGGTCCCACATGCCGCGGAGCGGCTGGGCCCGTGAGCCATGGCTGCTGAGCCTGCGCGTCTGGAGCCTGTGCTCCGCAACGGGAGAGGCCACAAGAGTGAGACACCCGCGTAACGCAAAGAAAATTTTAAAAAGAAAAAGAAAAAGATTTGGGTTTCTTAGCTCAGGATTCCTCAGCTGTGATGGAAACCCACCGTGTGTGTAACACCATTCGCCACCCTGCAGGGATTTAGAGCGCGGGAAGAGCCACGCCTGAAACCGAAACTCCTGCTGCCGGTGCCATAAGTCGTAAAGTTCTAGGATCCATGAAAGTGGTGGGCTGACCTGTTAGGTGCAGACAGGATAAAATCTCTGACCCTGAACAGTCTTGACGCTTCCATGGAGAATTTAGGGGAGGGGGGACTTACGTAAGTATAACTTTTCACTCAGTAAACTGAAACAGTTTATTTATATGATCCTAGTATTTGAATTTACCCCCCATTCTTTTTCTCTTCCACCTTTTCATTCTTTCTCTTCTGTACTTTACTGTTGCCGTATCTGATTGATGGCATTTTCGGTACCATCCGAATTCCTCTCTAAGCCCATTAAGGTCTTTGCCGACAGCAGCACTATGTGGTCAATATGTACTTTCACGACACGCATTCTGCCGGCACTCTCATAACCCCCATTGTAAAGAATGCAATTGGGTTAGAATTGTTTTCCCTCATGAATAGATATAGAATGGCTCCATTCTTTCTGAACATGCTCTATAGGGGCTCCTATCAAGAACCCAAGTGGTGTCAACAGGAAGAGAAACCTCTATCTTTGTTCAAAGAGGTCGCATATGGCACAGATGGGCCACATGTCTTTCAGAGTGCTAGAGCTAATAAATTCCCTTTTCACAGGATGACCAAGAAGGACCAAATGTTGTGTAGAATATAAATACATGGTACCAGATAGTAGACGGAAAGTCAAATAGGATGCAAAATGCCTGCACAGGTTGCACGGCTGACCCCAAGAGCCACATGTCAGCCACACTTAAAGGATTTCTGTCTCTAAAGAACATTAAGAGGTCATCCCAAGGTTATTGACATCAGGTGATCCCGTGTACGAAAATATAATTCTGAGACTTCCTAAAACTGACTAGAAAGGTGCAAGCGCTAAGTTTCAGCTCAGAAAAACACCGACCCCTTGGTATTTTAGTATTCTGCACGGACACCGCAGAGGAGTCTCAAACCTCATGCTTCTCAGTGTGGCATGATATTACATTTAGTCAATGTGTGAAATCTCTGCAGAAAATAGGTGGGAGAGAGAAGGCAGTTTTATTCTGCCAAATAATTGCCCTGAGCCATGGAAATAAGCACTAGCCATGAGTCTGGATAAAACCAGGGTGATACTAATCAGAACATTCTATGAAGTAATTTTCCATGCTTAGGCAATTCTTTTGGTTTTCTTCTAGTTTTATTTTCCAGAGGCTCAGCTGAAGTCACGTGCTCTTAGCCTTTTGGAGTTTAGTGATTCAGTAAGACAAAAGGAAGGTGAAGCTGACTCCAGGAGAACATTGAGATATATCAGGGCCTTTCTAGGATGTTGCCCTTGCAGTCTGTGCCCTGAAACTAGAGCAAAGAGGCTTTACACGAGGTTATTTGGGTGGCTTCCAAACTGATATCTAATGGGTACATTTTCATTTGATTAGCTTTCATTCTATTCTAGTGCAAAAGATCATCACAATAAGTTGCAAGATGTTTGTCAATGGGAGTAGAGTTAGTAGTAAATAACTAATTCAGGATGAAAGGAAACATTAAGTTCAATAATTTTCTTAAGTTTTTTTCAAGGTCAAATTAATTTAGGCTTTGTGTGAATACATCTTCCTCCTTATCCAATGCAGGGATCTCCCAGTATACATCCTAGCATAGAAGCCAAGAGTTTGACCAGGGCACAAAGAATGCCTTCAGGGTTCCCTCGCAGATTAAGCTGGAGGACTCTGACAACTTACCCACAGACCAGAAAACGCCCTTCTGAGTTAGATGTACTCTGCGTTGGATCTGCCCCTGAAAATTTTCACGACTATGGGCTTCCCTGGGGGCGCAGTTGTTGAGAGTTCGCCTGCCGATGCAGAGGACATGGGTTCGTGCCCCGGTCCGGGAAGATCCCACATGCCGCGGAGCGGCTGGGCCTGTGAGCCATGGCCGCTGGGCCTGCGCGTCCGGAACCTGTGCTCCACAACGGGAGAGGCCACAAGAGTGAGAGGCCTGCATATCGCAAAAAATAAATAAATTTCACGTCTATAATTTCCCCTTCAAAAATGACAGTTATAATCAAGGTCATGACATTTCCTCCCAATATCACACAATTGATTCCTCACTTGAATTTTGTTTTGAAAATGCAGACCAGGCTTTCAGGGGCTAAATATCAATACTATGAGAAATGGAAAGATGTCAGAAAGAACCATTTGCAGCCAACCATGTGCCTGACCTGAGAGCTGGTTACACAACTCAGCAAATATATGGCATGCACTTGTCTGGAGGAAGATGGACTGCAAATAAATTATTAAGCTTTTCCTACTGGCGGATGGGACATTTCACATAGACTGCAATGTGTGTCATCACATACAGCAAAAGGATAAACAGACATGGACCAACTTGAAGAAAATTGATAGTGACTTGTACATCCTTATTCATAACCACTTCTTTGCAGATTAAGAAAGTTTGAACAGAAATTTCTATAACAATCCTACAGATCTCTTTACAGCTCTCCAAAATCACACATATAAAAACCCCCAAAACACCAAAAACAAAACCCAAAACCCTCCATTGATTAAAAACTAAGAGTTTTAATTTGGTGGCTCAGATGTTTGCTAAATAGTCAAACCAGGTTGTATTTTAAGGGAGGTGAGTGAGACAGAGCACATTGTTGGTTGGAAGGTTAAAGATGAAAACTTATTTTCTTACTATTCTATGCTAAGAGCACCTGAATGGCTCTTTTCATTCTTATGAGCAATTCTGTTTCCCCCTCAGTCGCAGATGTCTGTTTGTCTCTGCCTCTGTTAATAAAAGGAGGTTATTTGAGGCAATATGTGATCATCCACTTTGATATAAGGTAACCAGAAAGGCTAGGGTAGAAATGAGACCAAAGCAAACATTTTTTTTTTTCTATTTCAATGAAACAGAATAAAAACTGTTAAGAGAGAGATCCAGGAGGAAAAAAAAAAAAAAACACAACCCACTGTACTTGAGTGTGAAAAATGTGTCAAAGATGGAAATTGGTAGAATATAAAGAAAGAAAGTGTTGGGAATCCATCCTTTCAAAGACTAGCAGAGAAAAGCATAAAGGAGAATTTGGGAAGCAGCTAAGCCTCAACTCAAAGCAAGACCACTGAGGTGACTTTAGCCCTACCCTTCGCATTCTGTTTACAGTAAGAGAGCACGTGCTGAGAAAATACTTTTATAGAGTATCTTACCCACACTAGTTATCCAACAAATCTTACTTCAGTTTGCACATGCACAGAGGATTTACTCTTTTCTTTTCTTCTTCTTTTAAATTATTGCCTGAAGATGAAGAATGGCTTCTGATTTGAATTGGATACAAAGAAATGGATCCTACTGGACTTACCACCTCAAAGGGTGAGAAGAGGTGCATGCCACACCTTTGCAGGTGTCTCTGAAAATACCAGGATAAAACCTAAACTCTCACTAAATTTCTCAACGTGACCTCACCATGGCCGCTCACCAATTAGACAAATATACTAAGGTAAGTGACAGGAGATTGTACCTAGAGAACTTCCTGTCCTCACTAGTATCTGATTCTGTAGTTCTCTGGGAAGGACACAGAAAGGATATAAAATCACAGTGTCAGAGGGACCAGGAAGCCCATTTCCTTCTTTCTCAGAGCTCAGCTAAACGCCGGCTCAGTGGATTTGATTTAGCTCAGTGAAGAACCTCTGACGCTAGCGGCCGAGCTCAGGAAGCTTCTATTTCAAAGGCTATTTCCTGGACCAAGTCTCTCCCACTGTTCTCTGCCCTTCTGAAAGCTGGGTCCCTCTCCTGGAACCCTGTCCACAGTGTGTCCTGTTCAGCTCTACCTGGCTTATGCATTCCAAAGGTCATTAGAGCTAGATGACCTTTTGTGTTTTTCTGCTTCTCAGCTAAAAATTTTTCTCCCTAATGTCTATATTATATTCACACCTTGTAATGGCGATGGTGCTGGTGATGGTAGTGGTAGTGGTTGTGTATGTCCAGACCCTTTGGAGCAGCAGCTGTAGGACCAAATTGGCAAAAATTAAACTGATAGGTATCTGAATTCTCTCCCTTAGAAGTTCAGTGGCTACTGTCCCAGACACTCAGTCCTGGTCTTGAATCCAACTTGGCTGTGATCTCTTTTTCTAAACTGTCCCAGTCCTAAGTCCAGTCAGCTCTGCATTTTACTGATACCTGGTGTGTCTGTGTTTGTCTATGTGTTTTACCCTATTATTTTAATGGGAAAAACGTTAATAAGGCACTTTTCTATGTCAAGTACTCTAGCTGCCATCCACGTATTAAAGAGTTGAGTCTTCATAACAGCCTTACAGGATAGGCAGGACTTTTCTTCCCATTTTAAAGGTAAGGAAAACAGGCCACAGAGAGTTTAAGTACTTGGCCCAAAGTCACCTATCAGGAAGTGGCAGCGTTTGGATTGGATTTAGGTGTCCTGGCTCCTAACTTAGAGTTAGGAGTCTCCACTGCACTACGCGGCTCTCTACACCACCCTTTTCTTTCTTTAAAATAAATAAATAAACCTATGGTGTAAAATTTGAAACATACAAAATATTCTGTGAAGATTTTTTCATGACCGTGTCTCCCAGCCTTCATGTTTCTCTCTCTAGATATAACCATTGCTGTTGCATCCTTGAGTATTCTTTCAAAAATATTCTATGTAAATATGAGTAAATACAGCATATATGCACTTTCCCTTTTTTTTTTTAAACATCTTTATTGGAGTATAATTGCTTTACAATGGTGTGTTAGTTTCTGCCTTATAACAAAGTGAATCAGTTATACATATACATATGTCCCCACATCTCTTCCCTCTCGCATCTCCCTCCCTCCCACCCTCCCTATCCCACCCCTCTAGGTGGTCACAAAGCACCGAGCTGATCTCCCTGTGCTATGCGGCTGCTTCCCACTAGCTATCTATTTTACGTTTGGTAGTGTATATATGTCCATGCCACTCTCTCACTTCGTCCCAGCTTACCCTTCCCCCTCCCCTTGTCTTCAAGTCCATTCCCTAGTAGGTCTGTGTCTTTATTCCCGTCTTGCCCGTAGGTTCTTCATGACCATTTCTTTTTTTCTTTTAGATTCCATATATATGTGTTAGCATACAGTATTTGTTTTTCTCTTTCTGACTTACTTCACTCTGTATGACAGACTCTAGGTCCATCCACCTCGCTACAAATAACTCAATTTCATTTCTTTTTATGGCTGAGTAATATTCCATTGTATATATGTGCCACATCTTCTTTATCCATTCATCTGTCGATGGACACTTAGCTTGCTTCCATGTCCTGGCTACTGTAAGTAGAGCTGCAATGAACATTGTGGTACATGACTCTTTGAATTATGGTTTTCTCAGGGTATATGCCCAGTAGTGGAATTGCTGGGCCATATGGTAGTTCTATTTATAGTTTTTTAAGGAACCTCCATACTGTTCTCCATAGTGGCTGTATCAATTTACATTCCCACCAACAGTGCAAGAGGGTTCCCTTTTCTCCACACCCTCTCCAGCATTTATGTTTTGTAGATTTTTTCATGATGGCCATTCTGACTGGTGTGAGGTGATATCTCATTGTAGTTTTGATTTGCATTTGTCTAATGATTAATGATGTTGAGCATCCTTTCATGTGTTTGTTGGCAATCTGTATATCTTCTTTGGAGAAATGTCTATTTAGGTCTTCTGCCCGTTTTTGGATTGGGTTGTTTGTTTTTCTGATATTGAGCTGCATGTGGTGCTTGTAAATTTTGGAGATTAATCCTTTGTCAGCTGCTTCGTTTGCAAATATTTTCTCCCATTCTGAGGGTTGTCTTTTCATCTTGTTTATGGTTTCCTTTGCTGTGCACAAGCTTTTAAGTTTCATTAGGTCCCATTTGTTTATTTTTGTTTTTATTTCCATTTCTCTAGGAGGTGGGTCACAAAGGATCTTGCTGTGATTTATGTCATAGAGTGTTCTACTTATGTTTTCCTCTAAGAGTTTTATAGTGTCTGGCCTTACATTTAGGTCTTTAATCCATTTTGAGTTTATTTTTGTGTATGGTGTTAGGGAGTGTTCTAATCTCATTCTTTTACATGTAGCTGTCCAGTTTTCCTAGCACCACTTATTGAAGAGGCTATCATTTCTCCACTGTATATTCTTGCCTCCTTTATAAAAGATAAGGTTACCATATGTGTGTGGGTTTATCTCTGGGCTTTCTATCCTGTTCCATATATCTGTATTTCTGTTTTTGTGCCAGTACCATACTGTCTTGATTACTGTAGCTTTGTAGTATAGTCTGAAGTCAGGGAGCCTGATTCCTCCAGCTTCATTTTTCTTTCTCAAGATTGTTTTGGCTACTTGGGGTCTTTTGTGTTTCCATACAAATTGTGAAATTTTTTGTTCTAGTTCTGTGAAAAATACCATTGGTAGTTTGATAGGGATTGCATTGAATCTGTAGATTGCTTTCACTTTTCCGTTTTTAATGCAAATTTTAACTCACTAAATACATTATTTAACATCCCTTTTTTTCCACTTAATTTTGCAGCTTTATAAATCAGTTTCTATATCAGTCTATAAATACTGCTTTATTCTTTTTAAATCGCTGAATATTTTGTAATATATGGGTGTAACAAACTTATTTGACCCATCTTCTGTTAAATTATACAGTTAAGTTATTGCAAATCATTTGCCACCCATAACGTCTTATATATCAGGTTGCACTGATGTGAGTTTCAGTTGGATAAATTTCTAGAAGTGGAATCCCTGAGTCTAAAAATAACTGTATTTTTAATTTTTATTGCCAAATTGCCCTTTATAGAAGGTGGTATTAATTTACATTCCACCAGCAATGTGTGAGGGTGCCTGCTTCCCGCATAGCCTTGCCAACATAAGACATCATCGGACCTTGTCCATGTGCATTTGGGTCTTTGCTAATGGAAGAGGTTAAGGCAGTTATTTCATTGTAGCTTCAGTCTGAATTTTTATTTAAGCATTTTTCCTTTTCCATGAGATGTTTTTCATATCTTTTGCATATTTTTTATTTTATTGTCAGACTTTTACGTATGGCTCTGTAGAGAAATTTTCCATTTAAGGGCTAGCCCTTTGATAGTCTATAAATTGTAATTCTTCCTCAGATCAGCTTTTGACTTTATTTATTTTGAATCATGAAGGAATTATTTTTTCATATTTATTTTATTTATTTTTATTTATTTATTTTGGCTGCACTGGGTCTTGGTTGTGGCATGCGGGATCTTCCTTGCGGCATGTGGACTTCTTAGTTGGACCACCCAGGACGTCCCATGAAGGAATTATTTTTAAGACGTTGATTGAATCAGTCATTTGTTTTAATGACTTTGTACCATCAAAAGGTGAAAAATTTTATATTTGGAGTAAGTATAAGGAAATTGAGCCTCTTTTGCTGTCACTGCTAAATATCTCAGTTCATTGCTCCTAATGTTTGTCATATTTTTATTGTTGAAGAAATAATTTATATAAGTACTCCTTATATATTTATATTTCTCATGGCAAGGTATTTTTTGATATGAATATTAATGTGCATTTCTTAAAGCTTTTTTTATCCATGACCTAATTTACTCTGGCATTTTACTTTAAAAAATTGCAAAATCTAAAAAACACTACATGTGCCTTTTAATATTCTGCTTATTTATCAATGGAAAACTAAGCAATTTTAAAATTTAAAAATTTTAACCCGATCAGGTAATGATCTTTCTGAATCTTCCATTCATTCTTGGCTTTTTCAATTAATAAAGAAAATCAAGGTTAACAACATTGTCCTTAAAATTTCTGTTGTTTGACACCGAAAAACAGTACAAAGATGTAGATTCATTTCCTGCTTTTTCCTTATAACCCCAATGCATTTATGTTAATGTGTAATTTTGCTACAAGCAAGATTTAAAATACAAAGGAAACCAGAAAAAACATGTGTTAGAGTTAAGATCTATTTGCTTTTGAATCAAATCTTATTTTAGGAGGCTCTTTGGGAGACTAACCCTGAGATAGTCATCTCTGTCTGACATGTGGCTCAGAACCAAGTTGCGCCTCTAAATGTTTGCCAACATGTACATATTGTAGTAGCATGGCGCAAATATCAGTGTGGTAGATGCTGAACAGGGTAGCTCTGATGGGTCTACATTGATCCCAGGTCTTAAATGCAAGGTAGTCCACATAAACTATTCTGATGAATTAGGATAATGCAAGGGAGATCTGAAGGGGAGAAAGAAGAACATTTGACCCAAATATAGATGCTAGTTGTCTATAGATCATCCAAAACTCTCTGGTTTCCCTGAAAGGAGATGAGCTGACAATGTTTTCAGTTAGCTATAAGTTTCTGAGGATTAGAACAGTGAATTGATACTACAGCATTCCTGAATATGCTAGACAGGAATATGAATGTTTAGCAGGTTGAATGCCATGCTTTTGAGGAATTAACTACTTATTCATTCAGTCTTTAAGCACTATTGCAACAAGAATTACATTTGAATTTTTAAAATGATTATGAACTGGCTAAAGGCTGAGAATAAACCTGCATTTCTCTACCATTGCCATGGGAAAAGGAAACCCTTAATTACAATGCTTGTCTTTGAATAATATTTCAGTTGTAATAGCACATTTTTTCCAGTTTTGCATGATAAGTGCATTAATATTTATTCATATCCTGTGACCTTTACATAATTCTCCTGGGCACTATTTTCCAAACTATGATGTTTGCTCTCTTTTTTTCTTTTTTTTTTTTTTTAACTCTTTAATACTTACCGCTTATGCACTCTTGCTACTCCATATTTTATGAGAATGTTAGGACTACTAGGGAATCAGTTGGAATGAGACACTGACTCTGACTCCTTTTTATCATGTTTGTCCTATAGTGGTAGGTACACAGTTTTATACACTTGTCAAAAATCATCAAAGTGACATCAGCAAAAATGGCAGAGTGGGAATTCAAAAAGTCTATCCCTTCACAAAGCAAAGGATAAACTAGCAAAAACTATCAGAATCAAACTTTTAGAAATCTGGAAAGTAACCAGAAGTTTGCAGCAACCAGGAAAACATTTAATTATAGAAGAAAAAGAAGCTGAATTTTGGTAAGACAACTTTGTGGCATTTTAACTTACCCTGGTCACATCCCTCATCCCATTGTTTGCCGGTAGCCTTGAACAACAGCCCAGAGCTAACATAGACACTTATGCCACAGAATAGCATAATGTAGCACAATGGGCCTTATTCTGGGATCATTTGTTTTAAGCAGTCTGGTAGCTCTCAATGGGACTGGCTCAAAGAGTTTGCGGTATCTCACCTAACTCTGAGTGAGGTCTCCCACTGTTGAGGTGGAGCATTTGTTGAAAACATTTAAAGGAAAATGTACTCGTTTCTACTGTCTAGGGCAATGGAAAAGAGCAGGGATGAACAACAGAGTAACCAGATGCCTAGGAAGAAAGGCTGGAGAATGAGAAGCTTAGAGGAAAAGGAATGTGAAGAGTTCTGACATATTCCTTGGAATCTAGAAGGCCTGGCACATGCCCAGAAAAGATCCAAGAAGGCCTTCCCTCTCATGTCTGGATGACCTTCAGACTCGGTGAAAGCAGAAAGTAAAGGCTATAACACAGCTGTAAATTGCCTGGCCGAGAGTTGAATGTGTGCTTCAATACACAAAGCCCATCTACAGAGAATAAGAGAATTATTTTCCTTTTTTTATGTCAGGTTTTAAAACCCTTGTCCAATCACTAGCAAACCACTAAGCTAATAAAACATAGACTTCGGTGGCCACGCATAACAAAGAATATAGACTTTACAAAATTCAGTCAGAATGATTATTAAACAGATATAGAATGGCAACTATAACAGAAACAAAATGCCCTTGGCAAGGGGGAGAATCTGATTTCCAAAGCTGCCACACTATAATATTAAAATATACAGTTTTTCAGCAACAACAAAGTATATGAGGTATGCAAAGAAATAAGAAAATGTAGCCTAGTCAGAAAATAAAGAAATTACCATAAACTATCCTTGAAGAACCCCGTAGATTGGACTTACTAGACAAAGATGTTAATTCAGCTGTCTTAAATACATTCAAAGAGGTAAATGAATCCATGAACCAAGAACTGAGAGAAACCAGGAAAACATTATCTCACCAAATAGTGAATATCAACAGAGATAGACACTATAAAAAGAAAAGATAGGCTCATTTTCTTATTTCAAGAAAATTAATCCACTGTTTTCAAGAAAATTAATAATTTGTGTATCATTTAATTTTTGTAGCATAAAATTAACTTTCATCCTAATTTCAAATTACTATTTTGAAGCTTTCTTTATTTAAAGAAATACCAGCTCCACCAGCTGTTTCAGATTCCTAATCTGATATGTTGTTCCTGGAATTATTCATCTGCTTTTTAGTCTAGAATTTTTTATCTGAAAAGGACCTAGAGTTTGCCCGTTGCAACTCCTTGATATGCTACCTGAAAAAAAACAGGAGACCAGATATACCAAAGTGCTTTCTCTGGTTCACATAGCTGCAGAGGCCTGGCCTCATATCTTTCTTTTTTTTTTTTAATTACTTAAATAAAAAGTCTGGATTCTTAAATAAACTCAATTTGCTAACTCACTCAATTGTAGACTGCCCATAGGGGATTAATCTGACATAAACTATGGTACCATATGTATACACTATATAAGACAGAGAAAATTTAACAGGAAACCGTATCATGGGGTCTGAATACGAGAACAAAAATTGTCTTAGAAAATCTTCTAGCTCTGATAGAATCTGGTCATTCTGAAAACCAAGAAATAATTAGATCATTAAATTCAGTGAGATTATTAATTTACAATTTAACAAAATAACCAAGTTTTGTTTTTGCAATACTAAATGTCAGGAATCTGATTATAAAACAACAAAAAAAATTAGAATGAGACATTATTCTTATAATCTGGAGAATTAGACTAAGGTCAGAAAAAAAAATCTAAGTAAAAGAGTGCTAACTTTCCCTGACTCTAGTCATATATTTTTTTCCTATTTTGTCTCTCTTTTGCATTGCATGTTTTGTATATTTGACTCATTAATTTCTAATTATAATTTAAAATACATAACATATAAAATACTAGATATTGAAGACCTGTGCTTAGAGTTTGCATTTTTGAAGACCAAATCATATTACTCTGCATAATTAACAACATCAAAAGCCTTGAGAAATTATACAAAGTCTTAAGAAATTTACTTAAAACCTCAAATAATAATGGAAGTGTTGTTTTTCCATGTGGAAGTAAAATTTACTATACTATGGTGTTTTCTTTGGA
This sequence comes from Tursiops truncatus, assembly GCF_011762595.2. Classification (NCBI taxonomy): domain Eukaryota; kingdom Metazoa; phylum Chordata; class Mammalia; order Artiodactyla; family Delphinidae; genus Tursiops; species Tursiops truncatus. The sequence goes on along the minus strand of NC_047050.1, from coordinate 9,927,119 downwards.
TTTAGAAGGATGTAATATCCTCTGGAAAATAGAAAGAAGTCAAGTTCTTTAGCAGTGTTTGCTCTTCATGCAACTTGAGTAGAATAAGAACAGGACGAAGATCCGGAATTCAGAGAACGCACTGCCAGTAAGATTCTGCCTTACACTGAACTATCCTTGTGCCAGATTGTTCAGCAAAGTTTTCTTCAATGGCCTTATCCTTCTTACCCACATTCCCCTAGCATTCCTTCTCCTTTTTTATTGGGTGAAAATATACTTTTGACCCACCACCAATAAAAACGTGCTTCACTTCACAAGGGGAGCTATAAACCCTTTTGCATGAAGGTGATATTGATGAACGCATTTTAAAATATATCTCTTCCTGAAGGTATTTGCATTTCATCATGTAGCAGAAACCTAGCAAAGGGTTGCATCTCTATAGGTGACGTTTCAAACATTTCATGTAGAGGGCTTTTAGATTTAACACTAGCGTTTAGATGTTTCCAGACCCCCTAAGATCTTACCACATGGGTGTACACCTGCTCTAACCACCTGCACGGTGAACCTTGTGTCTGTTTGATGCTCAGATCACCCCTCACCACCTGGAATCCTCCCTCCAGCAAAGCTGTGTGATTGAAAATATTCTCATTCTGTGCTTCTGCTCTGTTTTCGGAAAGGTATTGATGTGGGTTGGGTTGGTATGAAACGTACTTTGCCTCTTCTGGAGGGACTCTTTCCATGTCATAAGGACTTGTGGGTGCAGGATCCCCAGGCGGACACATTCCGCATCTGGGTATCTAGGAGCTCTGTGGCAGGTGCTGCAGGCCACTTGTACTTGGTGCCTAGAACTTGGCAGCTCCCAGAGAAACACACAGCAGGGACACGCTGAAGGGCAAAAAGAGCAGCTGTCCTTGTCACAGGTAGGAAGGGCTTACTCTCCACATAGAGGAAAGTAGGGCAAGCAGGGTTGTGAGGCAGGGAAAGCTGAAATGTTCTCTTTGAGCAGCAACCTCTAGGGATGCTTCTTCCTTCCTACAAGGGCTAATATGGTTCTTAACATGACATATTCTAAAGAGAATGTTTTCTTAGCCAGTATTAGCTCGTGGTGCTCTACATGGATCACCATGAAGAAAAGATAAGAGTAATTACATATTTGGGAACAGAATAGTCTCACTTTTAGGCTGACAGTAACGTAAACAAAGTAGATGGAAGTGTAGAAAGAATAAAAAAAAAAAGAGGAGTGGTGCAGTGAGGGGCAGTGAAAAAAGTGGCGGCATTAGTTAACAAACAAGAACATAGTTTCAGGATTGAGAGTTTGGGAAACTGAAGATACAACCGACTGGCCTTGAAATTGAAAAAGCAAAACTCTGTCAGAGGAAAGGTTATTCCAAAACAAAACCAAGTATATTTGACTGGAACTTTCATTTAAATTTGAGGAGTTAATCCAGTGAAAAGTCTTTCAATGTGCAAATGGAAAACCAGAGAATTTAGAAGGGCAAGTGGAGAGAAAAACAACCAAAGCAGTCAGTAGGACTTTAAAAGAAAGTTGTGTTTTACATCGTCTCATAAGTCATTGTTATTTCATTAGTTCTGGTTGGAAAATGATTAGACATTGCCCTTGGTTTTGGTCGTAACCGGGCAAGGCAGTAACTTACTTCGTTTTCAATGCCTCCATTTTGACACCCTGAGAGGTCCACCCAGAGCGGGCTTTCTATCAGTACTCGAAGAGAATGAATTTCTTTTTGTGAAAAAAAGAGGAACTTGTAGAATTTTCTTATTCCTTAAGGGTACTATCTAATATTTGATATTTATTCTTTAGGAAACAAAATTTCTCTTTTTTTTTAGGTTCAATATTCCCAGGGTGGTGGAAAGATATTCAGGCAGGTTGGTGCTGGCTAAATAATTTATCTGCATATCAACAAATCAGCCAGTTATTTCTGGTTTGGATAATTTAGAAAAACAAAGCAGCGTTTCTTTCAAAAACAGTCCCTCTAGATAAGCGCATATCTCCGTGCTGTGTTAAAGATTGTTCCTTAAGGCAGAGAGTCAAATTAGTATCTAATCGTGTACTTGAACCTGCACAAAAGGTTTTTGTAGAAAAGAAAAACAATGTTGGAGAAAACTATACTTCCTGAGCTTTTCAAAGTCTTTTAAATGCAACGCAATTGAAATGCTGCTTTCTAAGTAATGAGCGTTTGTTTCAAACAATTACTAAACTTGTTTTAATGTAAGTTTGATAATAAAATAACTAGGAAACAAAACCAATGTTGAAGGGGCTGATCAGCTGCTAATTCTTCTCTTGGCTGCCTGGAATCTTTAAACCTTGCCCTGGCAAACTATAAGACAATGGCTTAGAATCTTAGAATTGCTAAGTAGCCTCGAGGTTATGAAGTCCCAGGCTCTTATTTTGCATATGAGTAAACCGAAGCTTAAAGTGATCAGGTAAACAGCTAGGTGTGCAAAGTTACTTGTACTGGTGTGACTTACATCTCAAGGTTGTTTTCTTCTAACCCCACTGTCCTCATTTCTTGGGTATCTTTCTTAGGTATCTTTTGCATATACCTTCCCCCCCACCCCCCCGAAAGCACTTGGTGTATGGTTATTTAAATGCTGGTTTGCATCTCTTTCCCACTAGGCTAAAATCTCCATGAAGGTGGTAAACCGGATTGCAGATTCAACTTTGTTTACCTCTAGCCTAGTTTCTGGCAGAAAGAAGGGATCCATCAATGGCGCTCAATTTATCTGAATTTCACTGAATGTCGTATGCATATCAGTACAGGGACAGGAGTCACAGATCTCCCTAGCCTTGTCTCCTTGATTTTCCACTTATACATTCTCCCACACAAACTCCACAAACTCTATCACCACTAAAACTTACCCTTTTTTTTTTTTTTTTCCGGTACGTGGGCCTCTCACTGTTGTGGCCTCTCCTGTTGCGGAGCACAGGCTCCAGACGCACAGGCTCAGCGGCCATGGCTCACGGGCCCAGCCGCTGCGTGGCATGTGGGATCTTCCCGGACCGGGGCACGAACCCGTGTCCCCTGCATCGGCAGGCGGACTCTCAACCACTGCGCCACCAGGGAAGCCCTCATTGTTCTTTTATATCCACACCTACATCCTCCATCCAGTTCCTAGAACAATGTCTTATATATGTTGGATATAAATATTTGTAGATGAAGGAAAAATTATACCCTCCTGCCAAGGAAAGAAGTGAGAGCGCGACTCATTTCTCAACATCTTTCAGAGAATTTTAACAAATGGTGATTTATCTTTTCTTTCCTGTATTATTTTTTCCCTAAAAGTTCAAATCATCAATGTGAATACAAAGCCAAATCCTTACCTTGCCTATAACACTAAGAAGAGTCATAATAAAAGAACCAACTGGAAGTCTCAAGGGTTGATTCATGGTCTCACTGCTCCAAGCTGAGAGGAAAGTTATAACGGTTCCTGGAGTCAGCTGTGGGGTCCTGGTGCACATCTTCAGTATCTTTTCTTGTTCTGCTCTGTCTCCACTAATTTATCTTCCTTCACCTCAATTCTATCACAAACCCTACGGAAGGAGAGTGGCCGGCATCACTAATTTTGTCATTCAGACTGATCACTGCATTCCACACTAAAGAATGAGAAGTCTAACAAAGACCGTGTCTTTGGCCAACCTTTAGTCAGCCTCCGCTGACCCTTCTTCTTGACTAAGCCTCAGCTTGGCCTATGAGTACTGCCAAGTCTCAGCACAAACGATGTCATCCACACATCTCGCTGCCACCTGCCACCCGCCACACTGAGACTTGACTAGCATAGTTACTAAGAGCTCGCATCTTCTAACATCCCTAGGATGACCTAGCCATTTTAAGTTCCTGCCTGAGAAAGCTCACAAGTGCCAAAAATCTTTACTGTTTGAGTTACACCCTGATCCTATACCTGCCTTGCCTAACAGTTCTTGGAAACACAGCCCCCTGCCTGATTTTTGCAAATTTCCACTTCCGTGACCCTGCTCAAGCCTCTGTTTGTTCCTCCTCCCTCCTCCCTCATCCGCCCTTTAAAATGTCCAGTCAGCTATGCACAGATTGGAGTTGAGCTCTCCAGTTTATACTGGAGTCTCTCTCTCCTACTGCAGCAGTCTGAATAAAATGTCTCGCCACCTTTAACAAATGGTCAACTCTGCTTTTTTGACAATTCTCCAGTCTAAGGCTGTGAGGGAGGAAAAATAAATGACTGAGTGATCTCTTGGCCGCCTTATGCTTATGGAAATTTTTCTAGAGCAGTGTTTTCCAAGAAATGTGTGGGCTTTTTAAAAAACATAAAACTTATTAAATCCTGCAATAACATTTTTGGAAAGGCTATATGGAAATACAAACATAAAGTATGGACTTTAAAAAAAAATTTATTGAAGGGGCTTCCCTGGTGGAGCAGTGGTTGAGAGTCCGCCTGCCGATTCAGGGGACACGGGTTCGTGCCCCGGTCCGGGAAGATCCCACGTGCCGCGGAGCGACTGGGCCCATGAGCCATGGCTGCTGAGCCTGTGCGTCCAGAGCCTGTGCTCCGCAACGGGAGACGCCACAACAGTGAGAGGCCCGCGTACTGCAAAAAAAAAAAAAATTATTGAAAAGAAAAGGCATTAGGGAGTAGGAATTACAGAGCCTAGTTCAATGAACAAATACATATTCACAGAAAAACAGTAATTTTGAAAAAGACTTACTCAGCAATTCAAGATTGTTGCCTGTATACTTTAGTTCAAGAAATACAGCTACAGGACATAATGCTGTCATCTACTTCTGCTTAACAGGACTGTCTTACAATTCTTTGAATTTACCTCAATTTTCAAAGCATTTGCTTGACAGATTTTAGATGAGCAGCTAATCTGTCATTTACAGAAGGGACAGTGATGAGAGGGACCAATGCCTCATTCATTCATATGTTCTTTTATCTGTTGATTTAATTTATTTAGTTCATTTTTTACTAAAAGTATTGACAGAGGGGGAAAATATTTAATCACAATCTTGCAGGTTTAAAATAAAATGCTGATATCAGGCTCAGGGCAGCAGGAGAAAGCTGGGATGTTTCTGATCCCAGGAGGAAAGAAAAATGTGATTGAGTGATGCTTATCTGACCTATTTTCCTCTGAATTGTTATGGATGCAGCAATAGTAGTAGAGAGCTTCCTGCATGTGACAGGTATTCACCAAAGGATTTTCCTGCACTGTGTGTAATCACAGACATGATTTCTTTACCCACATCCCACCGTAGAATTTTTGTTAGCGTTGTGATTGCAGCAAATCAGAAGCCAGAATTGTAATAATATTTTATAGAGAGAGAATGGTCATTTCACGTTGTCTAGGCTTTGAAGGGTTTTTCTTGTTGTCTGTCCTATTTTAGATGTTTATTTAATTATTTTATTTAGCTTTCAGAATTCTTGATCCTCTGGCCATGGAGATATCCAAAAAGGGAACAATACAACATGTAGGTGACAAACACTGTTTTTTGTTTTGTTTTTACTTTGTTGCTCTTGATGGTTTTAAAGCCAAGGGTAAAAATATTTGGAATAGTAGAAATAAGATTCCATTTTTATTCTTAAAAGATAATTATTTGCTTCTCAGTAAAACTGAGGAAAAACATCCCTTTTAATAATGCTGCAATTTTTTTTGGTCTTGGCTCCAGTTGACTCTTTAAAGTGGGAAGTTTAGAAATCATAAGAAATCTGCTGCATAAAAAAACAAAGTGGAGAGACCAATTTACAGCTTTCTTAAGTGGAAGTAATCTAAGGTCTTAGGACTTTTCTGAAGACTGGACTTGTGCTGTGGCTTGCCTCTGAATGAAGTTCTTGAAATGTTATCCTCTAGTGGAGAGTTCTCCCTCTGAGATGTCTATTTATATAATCACATGGTCACAAAGTAGAGTAGTTTTCTTAAAAGTGCCAAGTATCTAAAAATGTTGACTGAAAGAACACACTTTATTCATTTAACAAATATGTATTGAGCACCTACTGTGCTCTGGAAACTACTAACTTCTGGGTGTTCAGTGGTGAACAAATAAGACTTGATCTCTGTTGTCATAAGTAGTAGAAGAACTCAGTTACAGAGTAGTGATAGAAATAAGTTGTATACCAAATAAACAAAAGTACGCATATGATCTCAAATTGTGATGATACCTATAATTAAAAGTAAGTGCAATTTTTGAAAAGGGACTAACATAAGAGGCTAAAATCAGATTGGAGACAGATGTTAGAGATGCTACTTGAGAAAGTGACATTTAAGCTGCACCCTGAAGGATGAACATGAGTGAATTAAGACAAGAGATGATAAGAATAAGCATGTGGCCAGAGGAGGAAGGAATAATATTCAACACAGAAGGAACAGCACAGGTGAAAAGAAAGGGTGTGGGATCTCTTAAGGATGAAGAGAAGGCCATTGTGCCTCTACCTAGTGAGCAAGGGAGAAAGTCAAGATGAAGTTAAGGAGGAAAAGCAGAATCAGATCTCGCAGGGTCTCATAGACCAAGTGAGAGGATATGGAATATTAGCCCTGATTGAAAGTTCTCAAACAGGGGGATAAAGTTGTATAATTTAAGTTTAAAAGAAAATTCGTCTGCTATTGTATGAAGACTATATTATAGAGCGGTAGCAGTGGAGATGGCAAGATTAGAAGCAAAGACAATATTGAAAAATTACTGTGTTAGCCTATGTGATAGACAACTGTTGCTTGGATTAGAGTGGCAGCGGTCGAGACCAAAATAATTTATATTTGCCATTATGTAGAAAAAGAATTGCTAGGACTTGGTGATGCATTAGTTTGGGGACATAAGGAACAGGGATTTGTAAAGAAGAACTTCCGGGTTGATGGCTTAAGCAACTGGATGGCTAGACCTGCTGCCATTTACTAAGATGAGGAAGGTTAGGGTCATTTTGGGGATGTTTTAGCTTTGGAATGTCCACGACACTTCAGTAGATATGCAAATGTGCCGTTGAAACCCAGAAAAGGAATCTGTGATGAAGATAAGATTTTCAGAGATGACACATATATTAGGGTTCTCAAGAGAAACAGAACCAATAGGATATATATATAGAGAGAGTGAGACAGAAGGAGATTTATTATACAGAACTGGATCATGTGATTACGGAGGCTGAGAAGGCCAAAGACCTGAAGTTGGCAAGCTGGAGATCCAGGAGAGCCAGTGGTGTAAGTTCTAGTCCAAAAGCTGGCAGGTTCAAGACCCCAGAAGAGTCAATGTTTAAGTCCAAGGCTGAAGGTCAGAAAAGACCAACGTCCCAGTTTAATCAGTTAGGCAGGAGAAGTTCCCTTTTACCCAGCCTTTTTGTTCTATTTAGGTCTTCAATTGCTTGAATGAGGCCCACCTACATTACGGAGGACAGTTTGGTCTACTGAATCTACTGATTGAAACATTAATTTCATCCAAAAACACTCTCACAGATACACCCAGAATAATGTTTGGCCAAATGTCTGGGCACCCCTTGCCCAGTCAAGTTGACATATAAAATTCAAATTCAAAACATATAAATGCCATTTAAAGCCATGGGGAGAATGAAATTACTGAGGGAAAGAGAATAATAGATAAGAGAAGAAGGTCCAGGGCTTGGATAAAAGATGTCCACCATTCAGAGTTTAATGAAGGGAAAGACCGGTGCTGTGGGTACTGTGGCTATATAACAAACAACCCCAAATTAGTGGAATAAAATAATAGCAATCATTTCCGAGTACTGTGTTTCATGGTTCTGGGGGTGGCCTGGACTCCATAGATGTTTCTTGATCGGGTTCTCTCACGTGGTTGCAGTCAGAGAGCGATGAGGCTGGAATCATCTTGGAGGCTCCTCCCTCCCCGGTGTGGTACTCGAGTAGCCAGTGGCTGGAGGAGCTGAGGCTCCCCGGGCTTGTCTCTATGTCTGGGTGGTCATTCCAGCATGGCAACTTCAGAGTAGGCAGACTTCTTCCACCGCAGCTCAGGGCTCCAAAAGCACGTGCCCTGAGAAAGAGAAAGCCAGACTTTTACGACTGGACTTAAAAGTCACATAGCTAGTTTCACTTTTGCCTCATTCTAGCATTAGAAGTGAGTCACTAAGCCCGGCCCGTATTTAAAGAGAGGGTATTTAGATTTGTCTGTTGAAGAGAAGATTGTCCAAGTAGTTGTAGATAAGGTTTAAAACCCCTACCATAACTTAGAAAAAGAGGAGAATGCAGTTTTCTGGGAGCCAAAGGAAAAGTGGTTTAAGATTTTCTTTGCAAAATTTCTATGTTGGCGATTTAGAAAGTCTTCACCCTCTTCTTTCTGACCTTCCTTTGTTGTTTTATAGAGTAATCGATCTGTGGCAATTGACCTGTCTTACCTACTTTATTCCTTGATTGATTATGTAAAAAAGAGAATAACTTTTGTTTTCAAGAAAAGTCGGTCAGTCAGAAGTAATTCAATTTATGAATGTAATATGGTAAAGCTATTGAGCCAGATAGGGAGGGAGAGACAACTCTGCTTTGAAGATGGTTTGTCCTCAATTGAATCAACTGCGTGGTATCAATCATAGTTTTTCAAAGCATTTTGATGAAAAGATAATGGAATCAAAGTAAAACATTTGATTAGACGTCAGTGAATGAGTGAGCACAGCAGAGCCGGTCTTCCAGAGCTGCTCCGTGCTCCCACTGAAGTGCACAAGCCAGAAAGAATGAACGTCAGCTTCCGAGGGGGGAGAGTTGGAGGCTGTCATCAACGCTTAACAGGACCTCTCCCACCTGGCCCCGTGTGCAGGCAAAGAGCACGGACAAAGAGGATGAAAAATCATTAGCCACTCACCGTCCCAGCCCAGGCGTCTTGGGCTGGTCTCTTCCCCAGCTTTCACTTAGCCCTAGCACCCCACTGCCGGCCTTTTTGTTTGTTGGTTGGTTGGTCTGATTTGATTTGATTTGAAGGACTTGCTACCATGAGGAGGTTATTGACATGAAATAGTCAGATGTGAGTCAAAAATTGTCTGTGATTGTGCTTTATTTCTTCTCCTCGTCTGTCCTGATTTACTCTTCCCCCCTCTCTGCTCTGCCCTGTATCCTAGGCGGCTCACCTCCAGGATCATCTCAACATCATGAACAGAGTTTGTTTCCTTTCTTTCTTTTTTTTCTTTATGGATTCAGAAAAAGTACAGGAGTTCTGAGGTGCCGAGTAGAGTGACTTAGAGCTATCGTTTCTAGCCTCCCCCCTCACGCTGGGCTGACGGCCACCCACATGGACTGGGAGACACAGATCCTGTCGAGTCCTTTCCACACAGCCCTCCCTGCCTCAGATTTTAGGAACCGCTCTTTTCTGTTGCCCCTTCAGGCCTAGGAATGGATTCTGGGTTCTCGTTGTCACTATTTCAGAGATACTGCAATATTACTTGCCGGTTTCTTTAAACGCCATTTTCACCTTTATAAATAGGTTTTTATGAAACCCTCTTTAAATGACGTAATTTGAGAATGACTTCTGGGTTTATGGCAAAAGCAACTGGAGGAATAGGGGTATCATTTACTAAGATAAGGAAGATCAGGGGTTGACTCTGGGATGTATTAAATTTGTAATGTCCGTGATACTTGAATAGATATGCAAATGGGAAATTCACATCAGAAGAGAAATCTGTGCTGAAGATAAAAACTTCAGAGATGACATATAGCTGCCCTATGCCAGAACCCCATCTTATACAGGAGGATGTCAGTGGCCCGACTGGGCGGCCGGCACAGAGAAGAGGAGAGCTGGTGAGGTGCTGAGTGATGCAAGGCAAACTTGCCAGGCACCGAAAGTGCCACATTCCTAGTCCCTGAGCAGAAGAAAGGAGAGATGGCAGCTCCAGTGAGGGCCAGCATGAGAACTGGCCTGTGAGCTCTAGTTCAGCTCTAGTGCCTCCCGGGCCCTGGAACAAGGCCTCTCCTTGGGTCCTTTACCAAATCCAGCCTCTCAGCTGTGCCTGAGCTTTCCCTGGTTGGTCCCTAGCCCCCACTTGCCATGAGTCTCCCAGGCTCCCCTTCTATAAACCTTATCCTTCCCTCCTCCACTTTCTGACGCGCTCCCTGTAGTCTCAGGGAAATTCTTTCCTCACCCTGGTGTATCCCCTTCTACCTTCCTTTAGAACCCTCTTTTCCTTCTGTTATTACTTAATAGACTTGGACGGACCATTAAATGCAGAGTACCAATCATTAGCCACTGAAAAACTCATTCTTTTTCCCAAAGCCTCCCTGGAGGGAAAATATTTGCATTCTGTTCTTTCGATGCAGCCAAGAAAGAGAGGGGAAAAAATAAAAAAGTAAACAGAGCCCAGGCCATTTCAAGGAAAATGGAAGGTATGATCTTTGAGATTTTATAACCTGATGAGAGGGGGAGTTTGGGTGGGGAAATGAAAATATAAAACTCACAACAAAATTGTAGCATAAGTAAATTAATGTATAAAAAGCCACCTGAGAAGAAAAGTAACAATCAGATATTGGCATAGTCCAACTAGGAAGGTTTTAAGGGGGAAGGAAATTTGGGATAGCACCTGAAGAAGAGGGAAAAAATGTGAATCCTAAGAGAGGTTATCCCTGGCAAGAAAATAAGGCATGCCTGAATGCACAGGCAGAAACAAGAACACTCTACTTTGAACATCCAAGCAGATTTTCTTTATAGGACTGGGAATGCGGAGCAGTGGAACCAAGACACGAAGAGTTCATTCATGAGCTGGAGCATTTGCATCTCAGGCCCAGAATCTAGGATAGACCAATAGAATGTTCTGTCCACGGTACCATCAGTAACTGTCGTGTCGATTAAATAAGCCTTTTGACTTCCCTGTGCCTCCCTGTAGATGCCTATGACCTTGGTCCATCTAATTTCCTTCCTCAGGTCTGAGGGCAATACTGGGCTTCTCTAAGAATAAAGAGGAGAAGATACGGCAACCCCATATTTTCCGGGGGGGAGGGGGGACCAGAATGAGTGAATCAGGCTCATGGTGAGCCAATCAGGAAAGAGCTCACTCTACCCAGGAAAGTACCAAGCCAGCCAGAGCCTTTGGAGAATCAGCAAATACATACAGAGGATGCACGTATTATAGAAAGATAAAGATCTGGCTTGGTGAGATTTAATCAAAGTGTTCAGGACCTGATAGGCTCCAGATTCAAGATAGCCTCTCTGGGTTGGAGGATTATTGGACTGGGGGCTGCGCAGAAAGATAGTTTTTCCTGAAGGCATCAATATTACAGCACATACTTAATTCCTTATACAATGACCACCGTCAAATTTTAATTTTGAACTTCTGTGATGTCTTTATAAAACATAAGCACTGTCAAATCAACAACAAGCTAAGAAAAATACAATTGGATAAACTATTTGAGTGAATTGAGCTGCCTTTGAATATGGGAATAATGACTGCCATCAGACGGATCTGGAAACAACCTTGTGTTGATCTGGGCTCCTGCGATTATTAGGAAAATACCATAATCATTTTTATCCTGGAAACTTGGGTTCTTATTTATCCCCTTGTAAATAAGTCACCTAAAAAGCATTATGTTTTCTTTTGGCTCAGAAATAAATTGCAGCTAGAAGAAAACATTTTCCTTTGAAAATGTGGTACAAACTAATGTCTAGTTTCTCTGACTATTGAATTACAGACATTAGCAAAAGAAACAGGAGAAATAAGCCCATCTGTCAGTCAGAGAAGAATAGGAAAACAAGTAGAGGGTTTAATAAAAATACAAAGGAAAAATTACAGGTATATTAAAGTCCCCTGCACTGCAAACACATTCTGAAAAATATACTGTTCCTTGACCACCACAATCAAATGTCCAAGGGCTACATGACCTGGAGTATGTCTCCCCAGTAGTTCTGGCTACATATAAAGAACATATTAAGAATTAATAAACAAAGAAAAATTAATAATAAAAATTGACTACAAACTCTGTTAACATTCAAATGAAGTGTAATTAATTAGTTCATTTAAAACAATAAGAAGCTCACCAGAAGGTGAAGTTATAGTGTGGAAACACTTTGATCAACAGCAAAAGAAGCATTAGATAAATTATGCACCAACCAAGTGGTCCTGGAGTTTACTCTGCTGTAAGTTAAGGATTTGGCCCAAATATAGGAAAATTAAGAAAAAATAGGGCTTCCCTGGTGGCGCAGTGGTTGAGAGTCCGCCTGCCAATGCAGGGGACACGGATTCGTGCCCCGGTCCGGGAAGATCCCACATGCCGCGGAGCGGCTGGGCCCGTGAGCCATGGCCGCTGAGCCTGCGCGTCCGGAGCCTGTGCTCCGCAACGGGAGAGGCCACAGCAGTGAGAGGCCCGCGTACCGCAAAAAAAAAGAAAGAAAAAATATATTTTTCTGCCTGTGTGTGCAGTGACCTAACCGTTCTGTGTGAGCAAGTAGAAAAAGTGAGGACTGAGAGGGAAGAAGAGAAGTGGGGTAGGAATTAGAGAAGGTGTGATCAAGGGTGGGAGACCAATAGCCTATGCTGGTCCTCAACTCCTAGCCCACCAAACAGTATCTCTTTGAAATGAAAGATACTCTAATGCAGAAGTTCTTGTCCTATTAATCTATTTAGTAAGGAATATAAGACATTCAGCAAATAATCTAGTAGGATAATTTGGCTAAACACAGGATTTTAAGGAAGCGATTGGAAGGAGGTATAACCAAATCTTGAAACAGGTAGGAGCTGAGACTTTATTCAAGGAAGGCTTTGCAAGTATGGTGTCACAGAGTAAGCTGAGTCCTGAAGGATGAGAATGAAGCAGCCAGAACAATTTGGGGAAGAAGGACACTCTATAGAGAGGGTTTAAATAATTACACATGAAAGTCTAGACAACTCAAGAAGGACCCAAAATTACTGAGAACTTTGTACTCAGGTAAATGGAAAAACATTCGTTATCCACATGTGTTGAGTAAAAGTAAAAGATCTTGTCTGAGAATTAGGCAATGTAATTTATTTTTTTCCTGAACTAATTTTTAAAAAAAATTTATTTTATATGGAAGCATAGTTTATTAGCAATGTTGTATTACTTTCAGGTATACTGAAAAATGATTCAGTTATACATGTATCTATTCTTTTTCAAATTCTTTTCCCATTTACATTGTTACAGAATGTTGCACAGCACTCCTTGTGCTATACAGTAGGTCCTTGTTGGTTATCTATTTTAAATATAATTTAGTCCTAAAGTATCTGCTGGCAGACACTGAGATACAGGTCATGAAAACACTTGGAACACTAGCTTCCTAGTTGGTCTATGTTAAAGGTTAACTATAAGACTATATGCTCTAGGAAGCTGTTTGCAGGTTTAACAAAAATATGAACTCAAACAATATTCATAGCTTATGCTTAATAAAGTTTACCAGGCACGGTTGTTAACACTGCGTATGGTAATGATGAAGGACACTGAGACCCAGGGGATCTAAGTGACTTTCTCAAGCTTTCACAACTAGTGAGACAGAACTGGGATGAAAATGAGGCAAGCTGATTTCAGAGTCTGCACTCTTAACCCTAGACTAAATTGCTGCTCAATACTGAAAGCATAGGTAATATTAAAAATTATCAGATTTTTATTATCATCTTCCTTATGCTTCAAATCATGTAAATCATACCTTTGTAAGAGAAGGAAACAACATAAGTAAACTCTGTCAAATATACCGTATTTGGTTCAAAACATCTTCCAAATATTGAAGAACTATGAGGTTAGATAGTACCAAATACATAGGTAAGTGAACATCTTAAATACGTTCTACTCTCTCGGGGAAAACGGCATCATGTGTTAATTCTAGTTCTCTTATTTCCAGAGATTCAAGCTAACATTCCAGATAAGTTCCACACAAAAGTAGCATTGGTTAGAATTGATAGAAGCACTGGAACAAAGACAGAGAACAATAAGCAAATCCCAAATTAACTTTGCATGTAAATGTTAAAAATCACCTACCCTGGGCTTCCCTGGTGGCGCAGTGGTTGAGAGTCCGCCTGCCGATGCAGGGGATGCGGGTTCGTGCCCCGGTCCGGGAAGATCCCACATGCCGCGGGGCGGCTGGGCCCGTGAGCCATGGCCGCTGAGCCTGCGCGTCCGGAGCCTGTGCTCCGCAACGGGAGAAGCCACAGCAGTGAGAGGCCCGCGTATCGCAAAAAAAAAAAAGAAAAAAATCACCTACCCTATAGCCTCTTTGCTACTCTGTCTTTGGGGACTGTTCCAAAGGACATCTTTAGAGAATCCACTTATTGTAGAGCCCTTTTGTCCTCAGCAAGTAACTCCATGCATGAGTTCCAAGATGGAGATGCCTATTTTCCAAGCAAGTTATGGTCAAATTTCATTATTTTTCAAACAAGAGGGTGAATATATTAAGCCAGTTCTTTTAAATAGTCCTTTAACTTTATTCTTGATATGAAGTGTTTTTATATATTGTCATGGCTAAATGTACAATCTATAAACAAACAAATACACCAAACAACACAACAATGAACCTTAGATTACACAGTCATCCATGAGAATCATCTCATCTATCTTTAAAAAAAGATTTTTTAACAAATTCATATCGATAAGGATATTTCTTTCTTTGCAAAAGAAGACAATTTTTGGAGACTACAGAGTAGAGTGGAAAGAACTTAAGTGTTTAAGAAACTGTAACTTTTTTAGTTTCTTAGGGCAAATTAACGCTGTTGTGCCTCAGTTCCCCCATCTGTCAATTAGAAGCAACAATACCTACCCTGCAACATTGAAAGAATAAATGTACACATTAAATGTGTTAAGGATACATAAATCCTGTAACATATTGTTTGACACAGGAGCAACCTTCAATAAAAAAATATTATGTTACCATTGACACTAGTAACACTATTATTAGAATTTATGCCCAAATCCCCAAATCAACTATACAACCTACTTTTTAATCCTTATTATTTTATCTGAACATTAAAAAAAAAACTTTTGCAAGAAAATAAGAAAGAAATTTGAAGTCAATCCAATTCATACAATTCTATTAGACAGCCGCATAGGTAGACATACTGATTCTGCCCAAAGAATTGATGCTGAGTATTACAGAAGGTAAAAAACAAAACAAAACAAAACACACCTATTTAAACAAAATGGGGGGAAAAAAGGAATGGGGATGTTGATGAGAGTCATTTGAGGATTTTCAGTTTCATCAGACAGTAAATACATTGCAGCTTCTTTGTTCTTGATGAAACAAAATAGTCCCTACTGAGTCATGGAACTTAGTTTGTGCCTTGAAGGAATAATTACAGAATAATAATGGGATCACTAAGAAATTTATGAGTGTAAAATAAATGTCTTTACCATAATACCAAGATTTGATGGAGTAAAGAAAGTCAACAGCCCCTTCTCATCAAAGCCACTTGAAAGTGTTAATGTCTTCCAAATGTCAAAACAATGCGACAATTTAGTTAGAAAACAGTCAGATTCCTGAAGTGTGTGTTAACAAGACACACAACGTATATGCTTAAAAGACTAAAGTTTTACGTTTTCAACCAGTATCTTTGGAAGTCTTAAAAAGAATTTCAAGGCATTGCACCACTGTGTCCCTAGTGCCGGGGCCGGCTTCACGGCATGAGACTAGTGCAGTCACACAGGGCACGAGGCTGAGAAGGGTCCTGTGTTTAGGCTTAATGCTCTGTGGTTGCCATCTTAAAATTCTTAACAATTTTATCTTTGCATTTATTTGTACCTTGTAAGTGAAGTCCTCTGGGGCAGTGGAGCACGTGCCATAGATCTGGACTCAGCTCAGATGACCATGCCTGCTACCACCCTCCCTGGTGTGGGTTCTCCCCTACCCATCCCTGCACCCTGGGGGCTATTTAATATCTCCCTTGATGCCCCTTCCCAACAGTCTTTGCTGCCCTCCAACCCTGGTGGGCATCTGTGTGCATGGAGAGCTGGGGTGAGATGTATGGCTTCCTGTGTCTTAGGATGGGGCATGGTGGCAGCTGTCCCAGTCTGATGCTGGGAGCCCCAAGGCCCGTTCACAGGTGACTACCAAACCTCGCATGCACACCTGAAGACGTACCAAGTATGCCCTGGTACAAAAGCTGAAGGGAAGCTGGAAGCTGTCTTGATGCCTTGGATACAATTGTGAACGCTGGCAAAGACCACAAGAAGTCAGCCTGGCACCCTAGTGGGATCCTGGAGAAAGACCTGCCTAGCACCAAGCTGCTCTGCTTCCTGCAGAAATGGGACGCCCTGTGGCGCTATGTGCAGAAACAGGAGGCCAAGAACAGGCAGGTGGCAGAGCTACAGCTGCGGGGCCAGGCCTGGCAGGCTCTACGCAGAGAACAGAATGAGCCAGTGGCTGTGCTGAGGGGGCTTGGCGAGGAGGGGACAGCTGGGCCCAGGAGCAGAGACAGTCAAGGTCGAGGGCTCGTGGCCCAGCATGCTGGGCCTGGGCAAGCTGCTCTCAGAACAGCCAAAATGGTGCCAGGCCAAAAGCAGTGATGGAATTTGCTGGAGGCCAAGGCCTGAACGGTCCTCACTGCCACCGTGTCTTTGGGGCTCCCTTGGGCTCACACACACACTACCTTCGGATTCCTCCCTGTTTTCTTCCAACCTGAGGATTCTTGGCCTGTCGCCACTTGGGGAATCAGGCACCATGCTTTCTCTTTACTGGGTTGGGGTCAACACCAGCACTGTCCCTCCACCCCCAACATACACAAACACACACACACACACACACACACACACACACACACACACACACCAGGTTCCTGAGCCCTTCCTCCCTAGGACTGACTTGGGGCATCTGTTTTCAATCCCCACCCATTGCCCCTTTGCAGGCCAGTCTAAGGGCCCTCACCATGTTTTCTGCACATCCATAAATAAACTTCCTCTTCTAAACTGTTTAAAAAAAAAAATCCCTTGGAGTGGCCTGTCCATTGTGGGCTGTGACAGTGAGCCTGTGAGAAGAGAAGTAGCCCAGGAGGTGGAGTAGCCCATTGCCTGAGGGAGCACAACATCAAACAGCAAATAAAATACACCAGGACAAATCAAGAGAGAGAGTGGAAGAAAAGAATTGTCTGTATTATACCTTGAATGACATTTTTTTCCGCTTTTTGAATAAGCAGCTCCACAGTTTCATTTCTCACTTGCACTCACAAATTATGGAACCATCCCTGCCTAGCTCCTACTGTGCAACACACACAATGGGTAGTCAACGCATTCCTTCAGTGGTTGGTGAATGTAATTTTCATGAAAGAGACTGCCATTGTCAATGTGGACAATTTCATTTATCAAATAGCGAGAAATTACTTTATATTTCTGCATCAAGGAGAATGTGTCCTTTTAAGTACAAGGTGAGGAGAGTAACAGTAGCTAGTGTCACATTTTTGGCTGATTTGAAAACTTGATAGAGTTCTTGTTCTTGTCCTGTATTAGCCATTAAAAAGGCCAAGATCCAGGACCATATTATGCCTAAATTCAACACCTTTTACTCTTGCTTCATTGCAAGAATATTAAGGAACCCAACTTATGGAGCTCAAATCATTTTTTCTTCAAATAATTCCAGTTTTCTGTCTCATTCTAAACTTGACTTTTGTATAAGACTTGGAAAGAAATTTTGCAAATTTCTACCAGAAGAGCCATCTTTAAAAAATAAAAATCTGGAGACTTCCACTTTGGGGAAGATGAAATGTGCACAATTTTCTCTATTCCTTCCACTAAGTGCAATGAACATTACACAATGGACATTATGTATAAAACAAACGTAAGAAGTATCTGAAAGATGGAGAAATAACAGAAGACCAGGCAGTGTCTTCGGGACCTGAGGAATGACACAGGGGCGAGTTCTCTGGATTTCCTTCTTGCCTCAGACTAGAAACTGAAGAAGCTGACAACCCAGAAATCTAACAGGTACAGACACACAAAAAAGTTTCAAGAAAAACCTGCTTTCTCTACCCAAAGAACCAGGAAAGGGACAGCCAACCAAGAAAGAAACCTTTTAGACAGTAACACTCTACTGTAGCCAAATACTACAGAAAGAAAAGAGAAAGTGAATCCACCCCCATCCATGCCAACTAAGGCTAAGTGGGGATCCTAGACTTCCATGCTCATAAGACTATACGGAGGTGCTCCAAACTTCTGCCTGGATAGTATCAGAAAAGACCAAATAGGGAGCTGGGACTTTGGTCTATCTGGTAATGATACCCCACTTCCCCTCCCATGTCACTGAAGACAAGAGGGGAATCCCGAAGTTTCACTCCACCCAGCATGAATGAGATGGCCATCCCTCTCAACACTGGGGTGGTATCAGAAGCCCCAATGGAGACTCAACACCTTCACCACCACGAAGCAGTAAAAAGCTATCAGTGGAAACCATGTGGGGAGCTGGAAATCCCACTCATGTCCAACAGTAATGAGCTCCCTACCTAGAAGGTCTACAGAGGTCACGTGGCAGTAATGAGGTGGCACCCTCTTCCCCTGCCAGAAGAGGATCATAGAAGACCAGCTAAAACAAAAAGTTTAAATAAGATCCAGAGTCTCATTTCATGATACACAAAGGTCCAATTTTCAATAGAAATTTATTTGCCAAAGTAAGAACCAGGAAGATCTCAAAGTGCATGAGAAGAGGCAATGAACGGATGCCAGCACTGAGATGCCAGACATCGTAGAAAGAGCTCATCATGATTTTAGAGCAGCTCTGATAAAAATGTTTCAGTGAAGAATGAAGAACATGCTCGAAACAAATGAAAAAATAGACTCAGCAAAGGTATAGAAAACTTCAGTGAAGAAGTAGACGGCATTAAAAAAACACAAATAGATATTTTAGAGCTGAAGAACATAATAACACCAAAATAAAAAGACCAGTGGATGAGCCAGGAACAGAATGTAGAGGACAGAGGAAAGAATCAATGAAATGGAAGATAGAATAGTACAAATTACTCAGTCTAAGAAAACAGAGTAGAAAAAAATAATAAACAGAGCCCCAGAAATTTAGGGATTATCACAAGAGGTAAACATTCATAGCATCAGAGCCTCATAAGGAGAGAAGAATCAGACTGGGACAAAAAGCACTCAAAGAAATAATGGCTGAAAAATCCCAAATTTGGTAAGAGATATAAACCTACAGATTCGAGAAACTGAAGAAAACTTAGGTGGGATAAACCCAAATATATTCATGGCAAGACATATCATGCTTGTGCTTCTGAGAACTAAAAGCAAGGGAAAAACATTGAAAACAGCTAGAGAAAAAAGAGCACCTTACAAATAGGGGGGAAAAGAGTTTGAATGAAACTCTTTCATTACTCATTCAGAAACCATGGAGACCAGAATATAATGGTATAGTATATTTCAAGTGCTAAAAAAAATAATTATAAAATTAAAACTCAAGCTAAAATCATATGCTGAGTGAAAAAACCTTTAGCAATAAATGAGAAATCAAGACATTCGCAGATGAAGGGAAACTGAGAGAATTTATTGCCAGCAGATCTACTCTAAAAGACTGCTTAAGGAAGTTCTCTAAACAGAAAGGAAGTGATTAAAGAAGGAAATCTGGAAATTCAGGAAAGAAGTAAGAACATGATAAGCAAAAACATGGGTCAGCTCAATTTGGTTTCCTTCTTCCTTGAGATTTTAAAATTATGTTTGATGGTTGAAGAAAAATTGTCATATTACCTGATGTGGTTCTAAATGTATGTACAGGAAATATAAATACAATTATATCATAAACAGAGCAGGATAAAAGGAGGTAAAGTTTCTATAGTTCACTTGAACTGGTAAAATGATGACATCAGTAGACTATAAGTTATGTAAATATAACTTAAAACCTAGAAAAAATATATATATATTATTGTAGTTAAATAGTGAGTCTTGAAATCAGACTGATTCCACCCACTTTCTTTGATTCCTGTGGTTTACTTGTATATTTCTCTCTCTCTAATATATATATATACATATATATATATATATATATATATATATCCCAATCTCCCAATTTATTCCTCCCCCCTTTCCCCCTAGGTAACCGTAAGTTAGTTTTCTACATCTGTGACTCTATTTCTGTTTTGTAAATAAGTTCATTTGTTCTGCATCTTGATTGTGTTGATGTCCATATTCTGGTTGCGATATTGCGCTATAGTTTTGCACAATGTTATCATTGGGGGAAATGGGGTAACGGTTCTCTCTGTATTATTTCTTATAACTGCTTGTGAATCTTCAATTATCTCTACATAAAATGTCTAACTTAAAAACCTAAAAATATTAAATCTTAGATTTATCAACATCTAAGAAGGGATAGATTGGGAGTTTGTGATTGACATGTACACACTGCTATGTTTAAAATAGATAACCAAAAAGGACCTACTGTATAGCACAGGGAACTCTGCTCAATACTCTGTAATAAGCTAAATGGGAAAAGAATTCGAAAAAGAATAGAAACATGTATATGTATAACAGAATCACTTTGCTGTACATCTGAAACTAACACAACATTGTTAATCAACCATACTGCAATATAAAATAAAAATTAAAAAGAAAAGAAGGAAGAAAGGAAGGAAGAATGATAGCCACTGCACTAAATAGTTTATGCTTTTCAACAATTAGGTTCATTAATACCTCAAGAATTTTGAAAGGTAAAACCTTACACCTACGTTTGGTATAGGTTCTTTCTGTCTTCAAGTGCTTCTAACATAGTGAAGTGAAAAATGGAGTAATGTGATCAGAAAATACTTGATCTAAAAATAGTCATTTAGTATTTCCCCACAAAACAATGAAATAAAAATAGCCTTGGTTCAGTCAAAGTCACTGCAAAATTGCCACAAATTGAAAGGTAGTGAAAATCAGTGATAAGCAAACCTAGGAAGAGGAATTTTTTGGACAATACACTATGGCCATGAAAGCTTTACTGCACATTTTTAAAAACCCTAGTTCACATGCTTATCTACTTCCCAAAGACCTTTGCATTCCAGTATTTTAATGTATGTCTTGGGTGTTTATTAATAGGCACTTTGGAAAATCATTCAGGCCACTGGCTTCCTTCGTTTTAGTGACGGGAAACAGTAATTTACTAAATAGCAACTCATTAATGTGAAAGAGTTAATGGAAAGACTATGTTATGCATTTTGATAATCTACTTCAATAAGTATAAGCACATAATGATGACTATTTTGTAATATAAGCAGCCATAGTAAATCTAAATGAAGCCGTTATTTACAAAGT
The DNA here is from genome assembly GCF_011762595.2 of Tursiops truncatus. Taxonomy (NCBI): domain Eukaryota; kingdom Metazoa; phylum Chordata; class Mammalia; order Artiodactyla; family Delphinidae; genus Tursiops; species Tursiops truncatus. Next base: position 9,906,013 of record NC_047050.1, on the reverse strand, counting down.
TGGGGCCAGTAAGATTTTCCCACGTATTGTTAAGATGAAAATGATTTTTTTTTTAATCTTTTTATTCTAGATTGTTGGTCATTTAGAATTAAGAAGAAAAGAAAATCATTTCTGAGGAAGTCCAGAGAAAAGAACTTGGACTAAGGATGATTGTAGCCGTTGTTTACCCTTGAAATTGTTCTGGGTATCAAGCTATGTATATTCCCTCTCCTTTGACTTCACTCACAAGGCAAAGCATTCCCGGCATCACAATGGTAGTGAGTCTCCTCTGCTTTTGCTGCATAATAGTTTCCCAGTGAGAAGGGATATGAAACGTGGCAGGGGTGAAGGAGACATACTACAAGACCGTTTCTTTCTTTTCATTTCCTGGAGCCAATCTGAATGAAGACTCAGAGAGGAACGGGAGAAGTGGAGCTGCCAAAATCAGACAATGGGAGAAAGAAAGTGAGGAGATGAGAACGGGCACCGAAAGTATCCTGGGATGAACATGAGAAGAAGCTGGGATTTGTCATTTTCACTGTTATCATTTTCTGTTGTATTTTAAATCTGAGAGTTTTATGGAGGAAGTATACACACTTTTCATATAATGGCTTTGAGGAAATTTATCTTTAGTTTAATGCACCTGTTCCTCATTGGACTTTTTCATCCATTTATTCCTTAGCGCTGAAAAGATTCATAGGCAAAACAAAACGAAACAAAACTCTCTATAAATGCAATAGCGAATTCTAATTATTTTTCAAGTTTATTCAGTTATTATAGCCATGGGATAGCTATATATTTGTATCCATCTTTTTGTCAAATACATAGTCTTTAATTCAATATTCACTAACCTGCCTAATTTACCAGTTTTTCTTTTGAGCTTTCTGGACTCCTTTTTTGTACTTTTGGGGCCTGAAGTTTGCTTCTGACAAGAGTGTTCCTTAATCTAGTAGAAGTTAACCATTGGTCCATAACCATGGGTCAGCCATGGAGTGATTTGTCCTTGATGCTGGGGTCTTAAACCCCATCACAGTCATTTCTGCCTTATATATAGTCTTAGAATCTCATTGAATTTCCTCTGATGCTCTGTAGACTGCCCTCAACCACTTGCTCCAAACAAGCCAGTCCCAGCCCAGTGATTATTAGCCAGCAGTATTACTGAGTGTGAGACTAACCCCTAAAAAGTGACTCTATTTAAGTTCTTTGATGATGCTTTACAGAGGCTGGATGTCCAGAGCCTGTGCCCCACTGACACCTAGGTCTGAAAGAAACTGGTAGAGGTACTCTGAAAGGAAAAGACAAGAAATGTATTTGTTTCCCCCAAAGAGTCCTTGGAGAAGACAGGAAGGTCTGGTGGGGATTTACAGCACCGCAAAATCTGCTTTTTGCCTCTCTTTCAAAGAGGGCCTGGGACAGGCATTCTCTAGACCCGTTCCTCTTCCTTTTGCACCCTGCTCTCTGTGCCACGAGGTTGAACCACGTGGGCTGCACCAACTGACTCCACACAGACAAATAGCTGGGTTCAGCCAATGGGGAAACTTGGCAAGGGACAAAGAGAGAAAAATGAGGTTAGGGCAGATGTCCCCAACCTCTTTGGCACCAGGAACCGGTTTCGTGGAAGACAATTTTTCCATGGACCGGAGGGTAGGGGGAGATTAGGGGATGGTTCAGGCAGTAATGTGAGCGGTGGGGAGCAATGGGGAGCGGCCGATGAAGCTTTGCTCACTTGCCTGCCACTCACCTCTGGCTGTACAGCCCCGTTCCTCACAGAGGTTGGGACCTGTTAGGAACCCTGGGTTAGGGCACCTATTCCCCTGGTTCCCTCCTTAAGAGGTTGCCTCAGGCTCATGGTGTCCCTTGACGGAATGTCAATTCTCCTCTCCAGGACTCTTCATACATACCTAACTATTCTTCTGTGTTTCAAGAATTCTTTTCATTCGTGATTCCTCTGGACTAGGTGTAAGAAGAGCCGACTGCTGTTAGTCCCAGTTTCTTCAAACAGGATTCCCTCCTCCCTTTGGTGTCTCTACATTCTGCACACACCGAGTGAATAGTCTTTTGGGAAAAAAATCTACAAACAATAAATGCTGGAGAGGGTGTGGAGAAAAGGGAACCCTCTTGCACTGTTGGTGGGAAAGTAAATTGATACAGCCACTATGGAGAACAGTTAGGAGGTCCCTTAAAAAACTAAAAATGGAACTACCATACGACCCATCAATCCCACTACTGGGCATATACCCTGAGAAAACCATAATTCAAAAAGAGTCATGTACCACAATGTTCACTGCAGCTCTATTTACAATAGCCAGGACATGGAAGCAACCTAAGTGTCCATCGACAGATGAATGGATAAAGAAGATGTGGCACATATATACAATGGAATATTACTCAACCATAAAAAGAAACGAAATTGAGTTATTTGTAGTGAGGTGGATGGACCTAGAGTCTGTCATACAGAGTGAAGTAAGTCAGAAAGAGAAAAACAAATACCATATGCTAACACATATATATATGGAATCTAAAAAAACAAAAAATGGTTCTGATGAACCTAGGGACAGGACAGGAATAAAGATGCAGATGTAGAGAATGGACTTGAGAACACGGGGTTGGGGAAGGTTAAGCTGGGACAAAGTGAGAGAGTGGCACGGACATATACACACTACCAAATGTAAAATAGATAGCTAGTGGGAAGCAGCCGCATAGCACAGGGAGATCAGCTTGGTGCTTTGTGACCACCTAGAGGGGTGGGATAGGGAGGGTAGGAGGGAGACACAAGAGGGAGGAGATAGGGGGATATATGTATATGTATAGCTGATTCACTTTTCTATATAGCAGAAACTAACACACCATTGTAAAGAAATTATACTCCAATAAAGAAGTTAAAAAAATAATAAATTTTTAAAAGTTTTAAAAAAAAGAAAAAAGAAAGAAAGTGGTGGGACATGATTTGCACCAAACCATTCTTGGGCACTGCATAAACACCCCATAGGTGAGCGCCTCCAGAAATGCATGAGGATTGCAGTCTTACTGTTCCTGCAAAAGTACTGGGTCTGATAATTTACATTTTTTGCTAATTTAATCTATAAAGAGTTACCTCGTTTTAATTTGCATTTTGTTGATTAATGATGAATATTTATTTCCGTATGTTATCCCTAGCTATTTGTCCTCAGAAGAGATTGTCTTTTTGCGGTCTTTGACTATTTATCTATTGAGGTCTTTGGGTACTTTCCTATTTTATGGGGTCTTTATGTAATAAAGTGTTCTTAGTTACATGCATTTCAGTTTTTATTCTATTTTCAGACACAAAAATTCATATATTTGTTCTTTGTAATTTGATTTAGAAAAGGTTGTTTTATTATTAAAAACGTGGTCATTGAAATATGTTTATTAAATGCATAGAAGGAAGGGAAATAAAGCTCCTTTAGAATCACGCCCATCAGAGATGACCGTTGTTCCCAACTAGAGCTACTTTCCTTCAGACAGCTCTGTATTTCTTCTCACTGTTTCTTTTCAATTCATTTCTTCAAAGGTATGCCTGATATTGCTACCGACCCAGGTTCTTGGACTCTTTAATCAATAGAAATTGTTAAGAGTCCAGACGAGAAATTCAGGCAAGACTTTATTAGGACGAGGGAGTGAAAACAATAACAGGTTTCCTTGCTCGCTCCCTGGGGGGAGGGGAGCTGGTCCTTTAAATGGGGTGAGGGTAGGAGTGGACCTGTGGGTTGGACTGGAACGGTGGCTTAGGTGGTCTGCCCATCCCCTTGGTGGTACCATGTGCGGTACCCTGCTTTTGCTCCCGACACCTCGGATGTGGCAGCTGGGTTTTGGGCCTTTTTTTTTTGGAGTATAATTGCTTTACAGTGTTGTGTTAGTTTCTGCTGCACGATGAAATGAATCAGCTCTATGTATGCATATATCCCCTCCCTCTTGGACCTCCCTCCCACACTCCCCACCCCCCCATCCCACCCATCTAGGTCATCACAGAGCACTGAGCTGAGCTTCCTGTGCTTTATAGCTGCTTCCCACTAGCTGTCTGTTTTACACATGGTCGTGTAGCTATGTCCATCCTAATCTCCCAATTCGTCCCACCCTCCCCTTCCCCCGCTGTGTCCACATGTCTGTTCTGTACGTCTGCGTCTCAATTCCTGCCCTGCAAATAGGTTCATCTAGAAAAACGGTACAGGTGTTTTTGTATCTTGTTCATAATTTACCCCAACTGCACGTGCACGCAGTTACTTTTAGTCCCTTATAGTTTCATAGTTTCTTTGTATCTGTTGCTAGAGGAGACGTTTGTCCAGGTGCAGGCCCTGCAGCAAAGGGTCCCCGGTTGCAGGTCCCAGCTTGTCTCAACTTTCTAACACAATGGGAAAATGTGTTTACGAGTTTGAAGAATCATAACAACATACATTTATGTAGCATTTTATGTAGTTTACAAAGTGCTTTTGGACTTAAAAAAATACTCATTTGACCTCATATCATTGTTATATTTGATACCATTTCCCCATTTTATAGAGATATTGAGATAAATTCACAAGGTTTTATACAAAAATGTAAGTGAAAGATGCAGAAATATAGCCCAGCTTCCTGAGAAAAAATATATTCTTGAGAATTATATCCTATGGTAATATGTAATATAAATGATTGGTGGGGGGCTCTGAGTCCTCATTCCATTGATGCAAACAGCGTCACATAGTGTCGGCAAATGGTGTAGTTAAGTACTTATTAATAGGAATTAAAATCAAGGGAAGCAACACTCACAAAGAGTTGATTATTTGTTACCAACTATACATATTGGGTCACAAATCTTAGGGTTCACAGAGTCCAATTTGTTAAATGAAATTTGCTATTTTTATGTTATATGTACATAAAATTTTCCACTGTAAGTTTATTTATTGACTGATTTTATGATAATTTTGGTCTCGTGAGATCATTTGAGATCATTTGATCTCATAATAATAAGGGGAAATGTGAAAGAAAAGGTCAGGAAGGAAGAATATTGCATGGACAGGAATGAGACTCCAGCTTCATATACTTGACCTTGACAGGAGCCTGCCTGCTTACAGTAGGGCACCTGCACAATTGCACCTTAGCCCCCTTACCACAGAAAGCAAGCTAGCCTCTTCCTAGAGAAGAAGACACCCTCTGGGTTCTCAAATTAATCATTGTTGGGAAATGTAATTTTTTTTTTTTTTTTGCGGTACGCGGGCCTCTCACTGTCGGGGCCTCTCCCGTTGTGGAGCACAGGCTCCGGACGCGCAGGCTCAGTGGCCATGGCTCACGGGCCCAGCCGCTCCGCGGCATGTGGGATCTTCCCGGACCGGGACACGAACCCGTGTCCCCTGCATCGGCAGGCGGACTCTCAACCACTGCGCCACCAGGGAAGCCCTGGGAAATGCAATCTTAACCTACAGCCTCCTTTTCTCTGCACCATTCTTCCTATTTTGCTCTAGTATTTTAAACCTGGTTGTTGGTAAGTTGCTCTTGTCTCTGCTACAGAACCATGTGTCTTAAGCACACCCAATGTGAGGATGAAAGTGAGTCTTTGCTTAATAAATGATACAATGGGGAACAATGTTTCATACGGTTTGAACAGCAAAGACTAAATCCCTAACTTCTCACTTCCATTTTTTCACAAAAAGATCATGGCGTGCTCTGGGGAAGGAATTCTAAATTAGCCATTCTACATTACCTTCCAACAACATGGTTGATACAGGGCTTGCCCAGGAGAACATCGAGACGTGAAAGGCATAGTGTGACCTATCCAACAGAAATCAAAGAGACAGCCTCCTTCTGATACCGCTATGGTTTCCTGCACATCCCGCGGCAGTCTTAATGCCTCTAAATCTCTCTTTCTTCAAATTGTAATACCATCCTAGTGGGTCATTTATTGGAGTAATTACCCCATCTCTTCCTACTGTGATATTATAGGAAAATACTTAGCTTTCCAATAGTCGCATTTTCTATGCTGTATCATATCATAATATGAGTTACTACTCCCTTTTGGCTAGTGTTTTTATTTAAGAAGCAAAATTTCTACTTTAAAAAGAATTAGAGAGGATCATTTAAAACAGAAAGACTAAAACATTCTATGTCAAACGCCATACCAAACACGATATAAAATAGAGAGCCGAAGCCTTTGATCCATTTATGGCTGTTAGCCCTGCTGGCTATCCACAAAACGTGCATACTTGATGTCTTCTATTGAATTGCGATACATGGTTTCCTATGACAGCAGAGGGAAATGACTTGGAAAATACAAGAAAAGTATAGAACTTTAGAACAACAGCTTAAAGCGTTTAATGAACTATAAACAGCTTCCACTGTTTAAATGTCTATGAGCAGTGCAATGACAAAGAACAGCAAGGAAGGAATAGAAGACTGTGCAGTTTATAATTAGCGCTATTAGGAGTACTAAAATGAATCTAGAAAGCAGCTAGTAAAAGTGAGCTGCTCACCAAACCTTATACAAAATTGCATACGCGAGCGTGTGTCTACACTAGCCCTTTAAAAGGAAACACATTAAAGCACATTTATATCTGCCTGGTGTCAGCATGTAGGCAACAAAAATGCATTACACCCAAAGAACGCTTTCTATTATGTGCAATAACATCTATATTATACATCACAGTGATGGGCACTATTGTGGTGTCATTGCCGTAGCTTTCAACATTAACACTATGGGAAATGGACTCTTTCTGAGTACCTTAAGCTAAAACAAAATGCTTGGTGGAAACATAATGTTCATCAGTGAATTCGTGTCACTCCTAAATGAATTGTATTTGTCAATAATGCATACATGTGCCTAATGTAGGTATGTCTAAGATGTATCCCATTTACTTTTATACTCGGGAAATTTTGAGTAACTTCATTTATCACAAATGAGTTGTGTTAGGGTTCTAGAGAGCTACTTGGTGTTGTTAATTACAGTGTGACTTGGAGTCTAAGATGAGCCCTGTGTGAAAAGGAACAGACAGGCTGTGCCAGAAACACGTCATCCTCCTTGGAGTGCCCATAACTCATAGTGTCCATAATAAAACAGAACAAAACAAATGAACAGAAACCACTGCACAGTCCTTGTTCAGACCCAGTTATCTTAACTGCCTTGAAATTACTTCTTCACCAAAGTTTGTTAAAGCACAGGGTGTCTGCAAATGGCAGTGACAAAATTCAAATGTGGGTAAGTTCAAATATAGATAAGTTTTTTTCCTACTTTACCAAAATCTGTCTTTATTAAAATGAACAAATCATTAGAGCACTATCCCAAACGTGACGAACGCAGGCTGTAACTCGCTCAGCTTGCCCACTGTCAACTAGGCAAATGCCAGCAAGGGTACCATTCACTATCCTCATGACTGCATGTCAGCAGGAGCCCCTTTGTACTTGTAACAGTTGTTTTAGCAGAAGACAGACTTTGCAGATTTCAGGGCTTTTAGTGAACTGGTGTTTTCAGTAAACTTTTTCTGAGCAGCAAGGAACAAGAATTTTTTTTCAGAAATCTTAGAATTGGATATAAACATTGGCAGTAGACACAATCAATAAATATTATACAGTTTCTCAAATGAAAATGATTTCCCCAATACAAATTCCTTTCCTACAGACATTCAAACACCGTGACCCGAGATCGAGTCTCAATCCTATAATCTCATGACATTACAGCTGGCCAAAAAGAGGATTGTCAGGTCATGTGCAAAAGGAGGTGATGTGAGAGGCAAGAAAGCAAAGTAAATCACTGTTAACTTATACTGAAGGAGAACTTCAAGTAAAAGGAAGCCGCTGCCTGGAGCTCTTGAATGGTGACCATTTATTTTGATATCAAAGATCTTTGATTGATCCAGTTGAGTTCCCTAATTCCTTTGTTTTTTGAAAGAGGGGGCTGGAGAGTCTATGAACATTGGCCTGAATCTTGTTCTATTACTAACAAGCTGTGTGGATTTGCACGTTGAGTCAACCTCTCTGAATCTCAGTCTCCTCTTTTATATAATGCAGATTATGTTACTCAGGTCAGAGGTTTTCATTAGATTGATTAGAATACCTACCTACCTACATATATAATACATAGAGTATCAATAAATTATAGTTCGTCTCCTCATCCATGGTTCCTAAGGCTAATTATTCCTAAAGATAATAATGCTTTTTTTTACTGTCTTTATTGACCTTAGTGACAAAATCAGAAATTTTCTACTCTTCTTCCAGGAAAAGAAAATTCTATTAAGAGAACATGAGGACGGGAACTTGACTCAGCTAGAGGGAGGAGTGCAGGGAGAGGGGAGACAGCACAGTAGGAGAGCTGTATCTTCTGCTGGTTTTTCTGTGTTGGATTTTGGAACAAGTACAGATGCCCGTGTGTGAAAGAATCTATAGCGCTGGGTACTGTTGTAAAAGTATCCATAGCTCTCTGACAACTCTGGAATTGACTGGGTTATGAGTAGAACTTGGATTCTATTATTCTGTAGGCTTCAAAAGCAGCTCAGTGCCATCTTCACCTCATCCCCTTTGGCTATCAGTCCCTTGGTTTAGTAACAGTACCATTTCCCAACTTCTACTGTCCTAGCTCCTATGTTCTCTCTTGGAAGTGAATTCCCCTGGGTCTCTCATATAAACTATCATTCAAGCTAGGACACTTTTGAGAGTGAATGGGGATGCTATTAATAATTACTCCAATACCAAACACATAAGTCAGAAGTACACCCAGCAAACTGATAGAGGCCATGGGTCCTGATAGAGGAGCTAGATTATCTTTCAGCAGTGTTTGTGAGCCACAGGAAGAATTCAAAAGGGTATAAAGCAAAGTTTAACCCTGGTACAGTTTAACAAATATGACAGAGTAAAAATTGTACACTGAAATATGATATAGTCTAATCTATAGGCATATGTAGTTGGATAGCAAAGAGTCTAGGTCCATCAGAGAAGGTAGGAAGTAATCCTTGAGTCAACTCTTGAGGGAAGAGTGGCCATGAATCGGCAGAGAGAGAGTTTTTTGATGAGTGAACTTCAATGAAGGATGAGAGAAATAAATTTGTGTTAGTCTTCACTCAGGTTCTCTTATGGAAATTTCTAAATTTTTACCAAATTTCTCAAGATGTTGTCTTTGCCCCCTTCCCAATGTAAAGGACTAGCTCTTATTTTAGAAAGAAAAAAGCAGGCCATAAGAAGGAAAATTTTCTTCTCCCTAACTATGTAGATATACTGTGATCTATACTCAGACTTATCTTCTCCTCCATCTCCTAGAAAGATCTGCCTCTCCTTTCGTTCATGACTTCTCCTTGGTCAAATCCATCCCCTCTCATCTCTTCCATATTCACTATAGTTGTATCATTTATTTCTCCTCCCCCCTCTTTTTTTAGCCTCTCCTTCTTTACTGGATCCTTCTGAGCTCTTCTCTGCTATTTATAAACATGCCTAAGTATCCCTCTTCTTATATATAAATAAAAGAATCCCTCCATTGCCCATGGATTTTCTCTCAATGTGTGATTCTCTTCATTTCATTGTGATGCTCTTTAAAGACTATTCTTCTGTAGATCTCTGTATTTCCTCCACATGTTACCCCAGGAACAGTCCAGCCCCATTATTCACCACACCGTAAACACTGCTCTGGAAAAAAAGTCTCTAATGCACACCAACTGGACAAATGCAAAAGCCACTCTTCCCCTGTCCTCGATGACTGGGTGGTCCAAAACCCCTCTGACTACCTCCCTTTTCACGCATCTCCATTGTTTCTCAGCTACTCACTCTTTTTTTTTTTTTTTTTTGCGGTACGTGGGCTTCTCACTGTTGTGGCCTCTCCCGTTGCGGAGCACAAACTCCGGACGCGCAGGCTCAGCGGCCATGGCTCACGAGCCCAGCTTCTCTGTGGCATGTGGGATCTTCGCGGACCGGGGCACGAACCCGCGTCCCCTGCATCGGCAGGCGGACTCTCAACCACTGCGCCACCAGGGAAGCCCTCAGCTACTCATTCTTTCTCCGTTGCTTCTCTTCAGCCTTCTTCACTCATTCCCATGTCTGCTTAGGTCTAAAGGCCCTCTAGTGTCTTGTCTTTACGTGCTGTCCATCTCACTCTACACACTTTCTCAGAACAAGTTCATGTCCTCCCTGACATTCAGCTACCACTCCTGTCCCGGTAAGTCCCAAACAAGCATCTACAGCCTCCATCTCTCTTGAGCGCCAGACCTTTATTGTAAGTGTCTCCTGACTCCACCTCATGTCCAGAGGCACTTGAGAAGCAGAATGCCACTTCCTCCTGAATCCCTCTCTCAGGAAACGGCATCCGTTTCACTGAGACAGCTTAGCTGGATCTAGGGAATCATTTTTAATATTTTTTCCTTCATCGTCTCAAGCCATGAACACATCCTGCAGCTTCTATGCTTCTAGCATCTTGAGTATCTGCCAACTTTCAACCCTCAGCCCCTAGTCCACACCAGTGGTTAGCTTTTAGTTTAAAATCCCATCATTTTTGGTCTGGATTCTTGACCTAAATGCTGTGACCGTCAAGTCACCTTTGGATCCATTTACCACATACCTTCAGAGATCTCCTTAGGATCGTCCTGCTTAAGGATCTTGCTTATAAAAAAAGGATTAGTCTAAAATCCCTGCTAAATTAGTTTCCTGAGGCTGTGTGACAAATTACTACAAATTTAGTGACTTAAACCAGCAGACATTTATTCTCTCAGTGTTGCCAAGTCTGAAAGTCAAGTGTCAGCAAGGCCCTGCTTTCTCCAGTGGCTCTAGGGCGGAATCGTCCCTTGCCTCCTCCAGTTTTGGTGGCTCCAAATGCTTGCTTTGTGTCTGCATCACTCTAATCTCTGTCCCTAAGTTTACACAGCCTTCTCTTCTATCTCTCAGATTTTCTGTGTGGGGCTTCCCTGTTGGTCCAGTGGTTAAGAATCCGCCTGCCAACGCAGGGGACACGGATTCTAGCCCTGGTCCTGGAAGATCCCACATGCAGCGGAGCAACTAAGCCCGTGCGCCAAAACTATTGAGCCTGTGCGCCACAACTACTGAGCCTGCGCTCTAGAGCCTGTGAGCCACAATACTGAAGCCCATGCGCCTAGAGCCCGTGCTCCGCAACAAGAGAAGCCAGCGCAATGAGAAGCCCATGCACCGCAACGAAGAGTAGCCCCTGCTCACCGCAACTAGAGAAAGCCCGCCCGCAGCATCGAAGACCTGCTGCAGCCAAAATAAAAAAATAAATTAAAATATCCTGTGTGTCTTTTTTAAGGACACTTGTCCTGGGATTGAGAGCCCATCTGGAAAATCCAGGATGATCTGTTCATGCCAACCTCCTTAGTTATATCTGCAAAGATCCTTTGTCCAAACAGTCAGATGTTCTAGGAACTAGGATATGGATAGAACTTCGGGTGGGGCGCCATTTAACCCACTATACCAGCCTATAAGAAAAAATTCAAACTCCTTTATGTAGCATCAAAAACCCTCTTATCTAAATCTGGACTCCACTGAATCCCTTGGATATTATGCTCAGCCGTGCTAAACTGCTTGCCATCTCCTGAATGCCTCTTCCTATTCACCCCTCAGGGCCTTTGCCCACTGCTTTATCTGCTGAGCATCGTCTGCCCTATTTCCCTGCCTATGAAACGCAATGCATCTTCAAGTTCAGGCATTACTTCCATTATGAAATGGTCCTGAGCCCACCTCACTCTCCATTATTACCGAGCTCTCCTTCTGTTGTGACATTATTGTAATCACATGTACTTTTATTACATTAACATATTGAAGCTCATTTCTAATAGTGTCTTCTCCCTCCCATCCTCTATCCCCCTTTTTCATACTCGCTAGGCTATTTCTTAAAAGAAATTTACATCTCATAGGATTTACTTGTCCAGAGTCTGATATGGCACCTGGCATATGGTGGGCTTTTAGTAAAAGATTGATGAATAACATTGGTGACTGAGTACCTGGTATAAACTAGTCTTCATGCAGGGAATTTACACATGAGATAATATTTTTTGTATTCCTCACAAGAAGACGGTAAGGCGAGTATTATTAGGCCCACTTTAAAAAAGAAAAACTAAGACTTAGAGTAGTAAATAGCTTTTGCAAGACCATAGAAAAAATAATTGGCAAAATTAGTATTTGAACCAAGGTTTGTCCAACTTAAGCTGGTACTGCTTTCAGCTAAAGATATTCATCATCTAAACATTATTATTAGACATGTGTTGAGATACTGAGTTTGGCCAACTAGGTTTTTGATACTATAAAAATCTGAATAGTAAAAAAAAATAAAATCTGAATAGTAGATAGAAACTTTATTCAAATAACATTTGGGGGTTACCTACTATGTGCCAGGTATTAATCAGGCAGCAGGGAAATAGCTGTGAATAAATAAGGCCAAGTTCCTGCTCTGACACAATTTATATCTTAGTGGGAGAGAGGGGAACAGCAAAGCTCAGGAGGAGAAAATGAATCAGAGCAAGGAGACGCAGGATGATGCAGAAATCCTTTTTTAGAGGGTTATCAGCAAGGTCCTCTCTGATCAGGTACCATGTGAGCCAAGGTCTGAATGAAGGAAACAGCCATAATGCACTGGGGGAGCCATTCTGGGCAAAGAGCAGCTCGTGGAAAGGTGTCCGGGCATCGGGAAGCCAAGGGCGGCAAGGAGGCCAGTGCGAATGGAATGGAACGGTCGGTGGAGAGAGCGTAGGAGATGCATCCCAGAGGCAGTGGTTGGGGAACATCCCATAGGTCTGGTCAGCTCTGGTGAATATAATTGGATATCACTGTGAGTGAGATAGGAAGTCAATTGGAGGTTTCTGAGCAGAGGTGTGATTGTGATTTGACTTACGTTTTTTGTTTTCTTGTTTTTTTGCGGTACACGGGCCTCTCACTGTTGTGGCCTCTCCCGTTGCGGAGCACAGGCTCCGGATGCACAGGCTCAGCGGCCATGGCTCACGAGCCCAGCCGCTCCACGGCATGTGGGATCTTCCCGGACCGGGACACGAACCCGTGTCCCCTGCATCGGCAGGCGGACTCTCAACCACTGCGCCACCAGGGAAGTCCCTGACGTTTTAAAAGGTCATTCAGGCTGCTGTGCCTGGGAGTGTGAGAGGACGCAGGGGGCATGCAGATAGTGGGGGCCAATAGTAATGGTGGACCCAGCAGCACGGAGGCAGAGGAGTTGGGAGGAATTAACGGGCTTTTGTACATGTACTAAAGCTGGATCCAGGAGAACACGCTGTGGAGGTAGGAGTGGGAGAAAAAGCTGAGGGAAGGGCGACCCTAAGATCCGGGGAGTCTTTGGCCCCTACATGGTATCTCAAGTCACAAGAACGCGAGAGGGAACCTGTGGTGAGCAACCAGTCCTGTGAAATGCCTACATTCACCACAGCATTTATGAACTCCTACATTTATAACCAGGAGAAATCCCAAGTGAGTCAATGGCAGCCGCATACATATTCTTAAACTTTCTTGTAGCCACATGAAATAAAGTCAAAAAAACAAACTCAATGCTTTTAGCATGTAGTTTGCTTATCCCAATACATCCAAACTCTTATCATTTCAATACGTAATCAATATAAAATACAGTTGGTCTTATTTGTGGATTCTGTATTCGTCAGTGTACCTACTAGCTGAAATCTATTTTGTAACTCCAACGTGAATACATGCAGCACTTTTGCAATCATTTGCAGACATGCGCAGAGGGAGGATGGTCACCGGATGTGCACTTTCCCGGCTGAGGTCAAACAAGACAATGCTCTGGCTTCCTGTTTCGCCCTCATACCCTAAAACAAGCACACTTTTCACGGTTTATTCAGTGCCACATTATCTATATGTCTGTGCCTTTTGTTGGTAATTTCACTGTTTAAAATGGACCCCAGGCATAGCGCTGCAGTTCTGCCTATAGCTTCCTAAGCACAGGAAGACTGGATGTGCCCTATGGAGAAAATACACGTTTTAGATAAGCTCTGTTCAGCCATGAGTTCAGTGCTGTTGGCCATGAGTTCAATGCTAATGAGTCGACAATACATATGAGATAAGCTGTCTTCAAACAGAAACACACACCACACAAGGTTGCGTATTGACTTCGGGTTGTGACCAGAGGATCGCAGGCCCCTATTCCTGTATTCCTCCTAGGGAAGATGGTTCAGTGTTCACTACCTTGTGTTCCTGGAGACTTTTTAGAACATCACACACACACATGATGAGAGCTGACTGTTTACTAATAAGATAATGAACATGCTTTTTTCCTACTAAGTGCTCAAATTCGGGTGTGTATACTACACGCACATCACATCTTAATTCAAACTGGCCACGTTTCAGGTGCTCAGTCGTCATACGAGGCTGGTGACTTCCATTTTGGGCACAGGAGATTTAGAACTAAGTTAGAGGAGAAGCGAATGGGAAAGAAAATGAAAAAGGAATGACCAGAAAGTAAGAGAAGAAAACCCAGGAAAGTCAGGTGGAGTAGAAGAAGGCAGGAAATGAGAAGTCTCACAAAGAGAAAGTTTCACACGTGGGCCATGCTACGGCGACATCAGGGAGGGTGTGTGCTTTATTCCTGGGGACGTGGACTCTATCATTTATCTTAGCAAGTGATACACAGTTCAAAAAGGGTGCCTGAGACCAGATGAAATCATGATTCCAGAATGAGGAAGTGGAGAAAGTGTGTATAAAACCCTTTGAGAAGCCTGGCTATGAAAAAGAGCTTAGAGGCAGACTGTATGCTTGAAAAGACATGCATGAATACAAATTATGAGCTCAAACGTCTAAAAATGTAGGGGATGGCTGACATATTTGTGAAACCCACTAACGAGGAATTGCTAAAGCTTTTTTTTTTTTCCAACAGTAAAAAGTACCCACTGCCCATTTCTTTTCCCTTGGGGGGGAAGGCAGCCATAACACATAGCAACACAGACCCGACCGTTTGCCACTTGCAACATGGAAAATGAAATTCAAACAAAGTCAGCTGCATTGTGGTGGAGATTTATTTGTGAAGAAAAGAGCCCCTGGGCTTCCCTGGTGGAGCAGTGGTGAAGAATCCTCTGCCTGCCAATGCAGGGGACACGGGTTCAAGCCCTGGTCCGGGAAGATGCCACATGCCGCGGAGCAACTAAGCCCGTGCACCACAACTACTGAGCCTGTGCACCACAACTACTGAGCCTGTGCTCTAGAGCCCGCGAGCCACAACTACTGAACCCACATGCCACAACTACTGATCCTGCGCGTCTAGAGCCCGTGCTCTGCAACAAGAGAAGCCACCGCAATGAGAAGCCCGTGCACCGCAACGAAGAGTAGCCCCTGCTCACCGCAACTAGAGAAAGCCCGCACGCAGCAACGAAGACCCAACACAGCCAAAACCAAATAAATTAAGTAAATTTTTTTTAAAAAAGAAAAAGAGCCCTCTTTTTCCTCCCTAAGTCTGTGATTACAAAGTAACTCCTTCACCATAATAGAATTGGACTGATTTTCAATTTGCCAGCTTTGCACAGGAAGCAAGCAATTAAAAAAAATGTTGTCTTTTGTGGTTGATGATTTTTCAGTTTGCGTCATGCTTCATGTGTCTGTGTATGCGAGCACTGTGGCACTGTGGACCCGAAAAGGAAAAAATACAAGTGCACACGGAGCATCTTATAAGTACTGTGCTGGCCAGTGTTGGTATCTCTTGGTGACTGAGGCTTAATTTTGAGAGCATGAGTCCTGCCAGAGCATTGCTTGCTGGAAGGTCCCTGGAGTCTGAGTGGGCCCCAGGAGCATGCTGGGTTGGGGGAAATTTTCCCCCATCCCCCTTGAGTTCTTTTAGCTGGTCTACTAATTAAATTTACACAAGACAGATTAACAAGAGAATAAAACAGTTTAATTTGTACACATGGAGGTCTCATAGAAATGGGACCTCAGAAGTGACCAAAGCAGACTGTTTCTATTTCAGTTTTAGACATAGAAAAATTATTTGTGAAGTTAACAAAACAAAAGGGATTGTGCTTGTGGTAGCAGAGTAACGAAAAAGTATCAAATGTTGTTTATATAGCTTTCTTAGCCTTGAATTCCCTAACTCTGAGAAGGATGCTTTCTATCCTCCCTGTATAGGAAGGATACCTTCACACAGGAGATTTATTTCCCACTTTTAGGGGGAAAGAGGGGGATCAGAGTGGGCTTTTTTTAATATCATATTTTTTGTCACCAGCTATTTCTCAAGTCATTTTAATTCAAAATAATTAATGTGCCATTAAGGCGTATTTGGGGCAGCTAGCTTTGAGCCCCAACATGCACCATTTCCTTATGTTATAACTACTGTGTAAGATTCTTTCCTAGACCTGTTTTCAAATGGGAAACCAAATAGTTGCAGTTCTGCAATCAGCTCAGACCTCTTTCTCCATTTTGATTGGGGATATTTCAAGAAAGGACTTCTTTTCTGCTTGATAAATAAGAATACTGCACATTCACCATTTGAAGAAAGAATATAAACAGAAATTCTCATCATGTTTCAGAAGTGGTGATGGTAAAACAAGGCATGAAAACGGGTAGAATTTTCTTGATAGATAACAACCGCAAAAGAGCTCTCCCAAAGTGTAGGTATTACTTGTTTAACAAAAGCAAAACTCTTCTCTTGTGGTGGGTAGGAGAATCCCTTCTGTGAGGGACCATATCCTGTCCCCAGTCTTTGTTGGGGAGAAGCTTTGAGAAATCCTCTCTGGGGCAGTGGATGAGGCTCTGGGCCTCTGTGAATGGATGTCTGCACCTTCTAACAGAATGGTTATTTGGAACCTGTGAAGGAGATGGAAAGGGGAGAGGGGCTGAGTTCTCTGGGCACAGTGTAACCTCCTCCCCAAAATACCCAAATATCTAATAAAAAATTCAAACCTGCTGATCATAGGTAAGTGCTTTAACAGAACTGGACAAGGACCCAGTTTTGAATACAGTCGAGTCAGAACAGAGCCAACCCACGGTGGACAGGTTGGCAGTCGACCTCAGGGTTACACAAATAAATTCATTCACTTATACCTCACAGTTCTTTTTATAATAAGATTTGGGATGCCTTGTAATAAAGGACATGAATAAAATAAAATGTGAACTAAAAAAGGAACGTAAGCCACGAGATAAGAAAATTCATAATCAGAAATGTAAAAATCTCATTAGCACTCCAAGAAAGATAGATGTGTGCCTCATTCCAAAGGATGGTGCCTTCACTGAGGTGTAACCCAAAGTGATTTTAATAGGAATATTCCTTTCAACTGACCTGAATGAAAGTTGAAGGAAAGAAGGAAGGATAACTCAGGAAAGGCATGTCCACAGACAGAAAACGAATATGGTCTAAGTTCATAGCTTTCTGGTGATCTGATCGGATCTACTTCAAAAATTAGTAATGGGATTTCAAAAATCAGTTATAAGGTATGCATACCTTTGTCTCTGGCCCATTTTTCAATCTTCTTAATTTTTTGTTTATGGTTTGTTTTCCTTATTTTACTGTCTCTAATGTATTCAGTAATTGTTTTTGAAGTTTTCTATTTTTAAGAAAACGGCAGTGGGAAGATTGCATGGCACATAGGAACAGCCTGGTTCTAGGTTTCATTTTGGGTCCAAATTCAGTACTTACTGGATGCATATTCTTGCAGATCATTCAACCCTCTGAGCTTAACTTTTATTGGCTTTCATTACGAACAGTATGAATGTCTGGTTTATTTCCTTATTAAATATTGCATAAATGTCTAATTTGTAAGTGTTAAGAAATAAGCCAGTGTTCCCTTCTGTATCCACTTCCCTTTCCATAGGCAAAGACGACGTCAGGACTGTGTTTGAGTACCAAAAGGATTAAAGTAAGATTTGTGACTATGTTAAAGAAGACCCTAATTTGATGAATATCTTGGAAATCTATGAGTATTAGGAGTCCCACAGACCTTACATTCAACCAATCTGAGGAGGAGAGGAAGAAGGAGAGAAGGGGACTAAACCGGACGGCATCAGGACTGTAGGAGGAAAACGGTAGAAGCAATGAAGGAAAGTCAAACGCACCGGTAGAGGATCATTGGAGTTGGATGTCAATTTGTTTATTATTTCAAACTACACATGTTTGTTGAGGTTCTGTAGTACAGGTTAGTCCTGGATGTGTCAGAAACTCACAAGCATTGATTGAGGTCAGGAACTGCTGTTTTGTCAATTCATATTAAAGCTTAGATTTTTCTACCTGTACATGATGTGGTATTTGAATAAACAAAGGGATCAGTTCATGCCCCTTGGGGAATCATTAACAAGACCCACTGTTATTATCAAGACCCGCTGAACTCTGTAATGGTTTCCTTTGCTGTACTGACGACACCAGTCTTGGACCGCAGTAAGGATTCTCCTAGCCTAGTGTAAGCTCGTACACTACCTTCATTTTCCTCAGCCTCCAAGTTCTCTCTCCTGAGTTTCTTCAAATTTGAGGTTTATAATGCCAGCATGCACTGTTCCAGTGACCTCTCTTCTGCAGCTACAGGAAAGCCATCTATGACTTCTGATGGACACAATTCCCTAGGCTTTTGAAATATTTGCCAATAACACTTTTCTACAAATGCAGCATGCCAACGCATAAAAGATGGAATTGAAAGCAACTCTGCTTTACTCCTCTTGCAGTAAGACAAAAAAATAGAATAGGGCACCAGGAAGTTGCATAAAACTGACTAAACTGTTATAGAACAAAAATCTGAAACAATTACCGAGACACTCAGTAGAGCAAACCCATTGCAGTACATGCAGAGTAGAGCCTACCAGTAATTTGACACTGGAAGGAAATACGCGTAACAATGATGGAAGAACAGATGGGATTATGGGTCAGAGGATGAAACCATTAACGACATTTGAAGGCTCAGTAGACAGAGCTGGAAGTTGATTACATCACAGGATAACATCCACCCAAATAGTTTACATGGAGTTCATCCAGATTATTTTCATATATATTTGAACAGGTAGCAGTGTATTTTCTCTTTTCACAAGCTCTTAGACTTTCAGATTACTGAAGTATAATTTTGCACACAAAAGACAAAGTCATTAAACTGAAAAATGCTCTGGATAATTAGAAACAGTTTACCTTCTTCCACAGGGTTTAACAGATCTAAATTGGCCCCGTATGAAATGCTGGATAAGTTTAT
Organism: Tursiops truncatus; assembly: GCF_011762595.2. Lineage (NCBI taxonomy): Eukaryota > Metazoa > Chordata > Mammalia > Artiodactyla > Delphinidae > Tursiops > Tursiops truncatus. The sequence goes on along the minus strand of NC_047050.1, from coordinate 9,886,958 downwards.
TTTATATAGTTGCAGTAACTTTTGATGAAAAGTGGGCTTTCAATTTCAGGTGCAGCCGTATGTGAATTAAATGAGTATTATGTTATATAACACCACCTTCAAATTTAATGTTCATGCTTTAGTCACAAGTTTACCATCTCCTTTTGACTCAGAATCAGGTTTTTGTGCATTCCACATGAGCAGCTGAGAGAGCATTGATGCATTTCAGCGGCAACCAGAAAAACAACTGAATCGAGAAAGAAAAATAAAAAGAAACACCAATTGATTTCCACCCATGGTAATTATACGATCTTTCTGACTTTGTACAATCCCTGTGAAAGTTAATCATCCTTTCACAATAACCAAAGTATTAATCTTTTTAACACGTTAATGATGTTTGGGCCGTATTTTAAGAGAGTCAGTAAAGTGTTGTGAAATCGTTTCAACATTTCTTTAGAAGCCTGTAGTTTTTTTTTCTTTAATGCCTCCTATACTTCTGGACTGGCTGGCTACCTCACTGTGGAATTTCCACCTCTTTTGCCTTTGCTGGATTTAGTTGGTACCAGCCAGACCTCTAATGTTATTTTAATGTTGGGAAGAGGGGGGCTTGGTTTAATTCAAATATATTTTCATTTTAAAGTTATAATGACTAAGTACACCTGCTCACTTAAAAATTAGTACCTAGTTAGGCAGTTTTCAATAGCCTAATCATCTTTTGATTGTCTGTACTTGTATCATAGGCATTTCACCTGCTCTTCATCTAAACTTAAATGTTTCCTGTTTACACGTGTGAAAACACTGAAAGATGATAATATTTAGAAAACAAAGAAAACTGAAACTTACATTCAAATACATTATTTATATAATTATCCTGTAATTAAAATAATTATAGTTTGTGAAAAAGTAGAGGTGTTTTTTTTTTAATTTTCATTTAGATTTCTCATGGGATAAGCTGTGAAGATGGAAAAAGCACACATACACAGACACACTCACAAGTTATCAATGATGTTATCTGTGCAGTAAATAAAATGTTACCTCCAGATTTAGGGATTTGAAATCTGGTTTTTTTTTTCCTAAAACAAATATACCAGGGAAGCCGTTCAGTGAGTTAATCCTATAGAAGGGATTACCTAGATTGAACTTTGGCAAATCTTTAATCCTCTATAGTTTCAACAGCGACAATAAGAAAAAACTCCCAGTTATACCTTGCTGAGCTACACGCTGGTGCCCGGGAGAGTTCGTCGTGTCAAACAAATGATGAGTCTCCAGTGTTTCCTGTAAGACTGGGACAATGTCAGAGAAGGCCATGAGACACAAGTGTGTTTGAGGGTGTGCAGAGGAAATGCAGAATTTTCAAAGAAGCCCCAACAAGCACTCACAGTGGGATTTCTGTTATCTTCAATGGAAAGACATATCAGTCAGCTTTGGCTACATAGTGCCATCCGCATTACTGCTTTTTATACGATTTCAAAGTGGACAGCACAGTTTGTGTCCAGTTTTTCATTCTAAATAACCTATTCAATAGTTATTCTTCTTTTCTGTACCTTGAAACCTATTTTTTTTTTAACCACAGTGAGATCACATCACAAGTTGAGAACATTAGCTTGAAAGTGAGCTCATATATCTGCCTCTTAGACCATCTTCAGAAGCTCCTTTAAAGAAACACTTGGAACTGAATCACAAAAGTTTTATTTTCTCTACGCTTTTGATCAAGTTTTGTGGGAAGAAGTGAAAAGTACTCAGAATATCTTCCTGCAGTTTCCACAGAGAAATTCTATATTCTCATATGTGCCCCCATAACACTTTCCAAATACTTGGCTTCAGGTCTGCATGTAAGGACTCAGGTTGTCACATTTATTCGTTTTAAGACTACATCATCACCTTTGACATTAAAGGGAACTTTCAGGATACATTAGTGACAATACCTCAGTGACACCCAACCCCTGGAAAACATTGCCCATGAGGCACCCGATGCCTGAAGCAGCAGCCTCGGCTGTCACTCGTTCCTCAGTGTCTTGACTTCAACCATCCTGAAATACCAAGAACAAGAGAGGAGAAGAAATAAAGCACCAGCATCACTGCATTCCCAAACATAAACATTTTCTCAGGTCATGACCAAGGCCTGCAAGTCACGTCGAGATGAATATTCTTTGCCACCGTATCAAACTAGTGGTAAATAAGGCAGGAACCTGAACATCAAGATCTCCTCCCCGCAGAGCATCTTGCATCTTGGATTTTGCCTGGAAGTTATCCCCTGACACACACACCACTCACACCACCCACTTAGACCACTCTGATTCCTTTTCAGGTTAAAATACTGAACTCTCATTACCTGAAAATGACCTTCTGTAAAAATGACCTTTAGCAGGAACCATTAGTATTATAATCAGCAGGAAAATGACAAGAGTGTTGAAGAGATGCAAAACTGTGTCATGGGGAAAAATGAGTACAAGAGACTGGAAATGTTTTTTAGCCTGGACAAGAGTAAATTCAGATACTGAAGATGCTGATGGAGTCAGCAGTATTCTCTGCTTTCGTGAACAGCCTTTTTAGGGAGACAGGATAGCACATGATGTTTGATGCATTCAGTCTACCAGTTAGTTGGTATCATCTTGGCAAAGAAAAATATTCAGTAGATTCGAAAATTCCTTTCCCAAGAGTACAGGTGCCATATATTCTCTGTCAGGCAGGAGAAAACTATGAGGAAATATGGTGAATACACATTACCAACGCAAATGATATTCTGGATAGCTATCCTTAGAAGAGAGAATATAATATAAGATATATTGTTTTCTATAATTCAGAATGAAAATTTAGAAAGTAGCTATTTTGTTTTTGCAATGGATGCGTGTTCATTCATTTATTCATACAAAAATATATGGGGTGACGATGTATCAGACACTATTAACGTCCTGGGAATATAATTGGGAACAAAACAGACAAGTCCCTCCCCTCAAGGAACTTACATTCTCAAAAAGATACATTTGCAAAGTGATGAAGAGAGAGATTTTACAGTTTTCATGAAGTTTAGCTTATATCACAGAGATACTGCTTACCAAATTCATGCCTCAGAAAATTTAAGCAAAATGAATTTTTCTAAAAGTTTAATTTTATGTCATGATATATTCAGTACTGACACACACTTGGCTTCCTCCATAATATAAGGAAAGAAATGTAATGAAAACTCAAGGAAGCATAAACTACAAGTAGACATGGTGTGGTCAGAAAATATCTGTCTACACATTAAGTGAGATCAGTTTTGGTAGCCAATCTCTTACAATTTCCATGAAAACAGAAACTGTGTCATCGTGACCCTCCAATCTAGCTTCAGGGACTAGGGACAATACCTAGAACAGAATTGGTGATCAATAAATATTTGTTAAATAAATAAATGGGTGGATGGATGTTTTATGGAAAACATAAAATTAAAGTAAAAGATCACCTAATCTTCTAGTTCTAAACAGAGGATTAGTCAAGGAAGGAAACTATTTTCTGCCTTTCCCTCAAATAATAAATGCAAAGGAGAATTCGTCTGCTTAAATAGTGTTCATGACAATAATATCTTGAAAGTAGCAGATGTAGAATGATATCTAGTCAATTCAGTGAGGACCTAAGGCTACTGTCGAAAGGAGAAAAGGGCATAATTGTTGTCAAATATGAGGCAAGTTCCCAAATTATGTAGGAGGAAGGCACGCATGTCAGTCCTGGGGCAGCAACAGTTGAATGTTGGTGACCAGTGCAAGACTGGAGAGGACCTAGGAGTAATTTGGGGGGAAAGTCTGAATTGAAAATAGGAGCAATAGTGCTTGTGAACTTAAGAGTGGGAACTGGCTTCAGATGCAGGGGATGGGCTCTGCTGTAGGTCCCACAAGAGAAGCTAAGAGGAAATATTGGGCGTCTGTCTGGGACTTAGCTTCCTCTCCATTGTGCTCCCACCCCTCCTGTCCAAGAGCATTCCTTTTATCTAACCTTCCCTGAGGTCTTCACTGCAGAATATGTCTACCTCAGTACTTGATGTTTGTGGGTTGCTGGCTTCCCTTGAGTCAGGAGACAGATGAGCCCCGGGGCAAACGGTTTGAGTTCATTCCCTGTGGACCGATACTCAGAGACGGGAATAACAGGACAATTGAGAGAGGAGGCTGGGCCCTGCCCAGATAGAAGACAAGAGACCACATATCTCTCATTCTCCAAGTCAGGAGATCTCCCCGACTACACATGTGCAGAAAGGCTCCTTGGAGGCCAAAACGGAAGTGATGCTAACTGATGCCAACTGATGCTCACTGCCCATAGGCATCCTGGGTAGAATCCATCATGGCTAAGAGATGCACGCACATACATGGGAAGATCCTGAGATACACCGAATACGGACTCTGAGCCAGGCAAATCAAGATGACTGGTTCAAGGAAACATGGAAGAAATGCCCCATATAAGTGATTTAAACTGCCACGAGGGCTCGACTCTCTCTGAGCCCGCCCGTGTGTCTATCCACACATACTGTACTCTTTTCTCCTAATAAATACTTTAGTCGTTTCACTACTTTCCGTCTTTGTGGGAATTCTTTTTCTGCAAAGCTGTAGGGCCAGGGCCTTTTCACCGACCACTTGTCTAGTGGCTAGGATTCGGTGCTCTCATTGCCGAGACCCGACCTCAATCACTGGCCAGGAACCAAAACCCTGCTTCAAGCCGCTGCAGGCCGAGACCACCCAAGATCACCCTGCAGCTGGGGAATGAAGCCACTGTCTGAAATCCCTTTTTTTTTTTTTAATAGTTACCATTTATCGGGCACTTAGTATGTGTCACTGTGTTAGCTGGTTTACATACATTGCTTCACCTAATGCGCACGACAGGTAAGGGTTATTATTCCCATTTTACAGATGAGAAAACTAATTCTCAGAGAAGTTAAGTAAGTTGTCCAAGGTCACACAGGTAGAAAGTAGAGAAGCCAGGATTCAAACTCAGGTCCACTTGACTCTGAAGTCTGTGCTCTTTGTCCTCTGATAGCTCGCCTCCACCTTGGGGTCGTTCTGCTGGGGCACACTGATACCTACTGACTCTATACCTTTTCCCCCAAATGTACGAACAGATTAATGTTCAGCAAGGAACAAAAAAGTAAAATACTGGCTGAGGACAGAGCAATGTATTCCCTAAGCAAAATTCTGTCTTAGCCCTTGAAAAGAACCAGAGGAAGAAGAGGTTTTTCTTTCCTAGGCTTTCAGAAACTCCACATTCCGTGGACAAGATGAGGGAGCCTGGACCACTTTCTCTTTCCACATTTCATTTACTTGAAAAGGCTTGATTTTACATGGGACTTAGCCTGGCAACCCTACTAAAAAGAAAAAAATCTAAATGAATGTCTAAATTTAAAATCTACTCCCTCTTCCCTGATGGCTTCTGCCTAACAGAAGTCAGTGCTGGTAAATTCTTTCTGCTACCTGAAACTGACATCTTCATCTTGATTCGCACATATGTATGCATATTAATTTACCCATTTTTTGCCATTTTGGGATTGCACCTAGCACACAGAGTCTTGAATCTTCCCTCCTTAGGGGTCTGGATGTGATGACAATCCTGGGTGGTGAGTCCATTCATCAAGGAGCACACATCCGCATCAGTCCCGTGCAGTGTGTAGGCATTTTTTAATTAGCTTTTTCAGCTCAGAAAGAACTAATTAGGGGTGTGCACTAAAACAACAATCATCCTGAAGACAACAAGTATTTTATCATGTTTCTTCCAGGATGGCTTTGAATAGAAATTTTGCACTTTTTTATTTCTTGATTTTAGGTAGCCCAGAACAATCACACGTTTCCATTCACACACTATATATATATATATATATATATATATATATATATATACATTTCTCTGTTTCTGACACAGGCTCCTCTTTGTCTGTTTATTTTCTGTCTCTGATGGCTAAATACTTCTTATATCTCCATGTTTGACTGAGCCACTTAGAAGTCAGCCCCACCGTCTATTGAATCAACATGGCAACAATTCATCACCAAATATTCATCAAACACTTACTAAACTGTCAATAGCACTAGACAGCTATGGGAAAAATAAAGAGATGCGAAGTAAAAGTAAAGTACGAAGCTTCTGTCTAATAAGGAAGTTACTGTCAGGAATTCATGGACTGTGTGTTCCCATTACAAAAATTTACATATGTAATTGGTAATATTAAACTGCGTTTTTACCTAACAAATTAAAATTTTGTATGGTTCAAAGTAATAGGTCCACATACATAACAATGGTAAGTTTTTGTTTCAATATGGAAAATTTGAGAGTAGGATAGCATAAAGCATTACTTTTAGGTAAAAAAAAGAAAGAATGCCATCTGAATGGAAAATTTCAGCTTAAATGAGAAATCACATTATTTCAAAAGAAGTTAACTATTAAGGTGGACAAACATTTTAAATCTCAAATTTTCACCTGCTATCCTGTTTTATCCCATGCAGTCAAATGACTCAAATCAAAAACTACTTAACTACAACTACTGGGCTTCAGAAATGGAAAAATTGGGACAAATTGATGAGTCCCAGTACCACCACGGGTCCGTGGATATTAATGGATAGTTTTAGAAGTTCCTGTTACATTCAGTAAATGGCTATTATAAATTGAAGGAATTCTACCAAACATTTATCAACAATGTCCGAATAGATGATTTTTGTTATAAATTAGATGATACTAACTATTCAAGGATGGTAACATCTATTTCTGTTCATGGTGTTTATACCATATTAACAAGCAACTTCCTAAACATTTCTCCCCCATGTTTTCTCCTGCTATTGGGTCACAATTTCCTGGCCTGAGGCCAACAGATTATTTTACTGGGCTTCCACATTTTAAAGTTGATGGCCCATCTGTTTTCTTGTTTTAAAGAGCTATTTGTCTGATTAAACCCGTTGTTAAACAAAACAACTCAGTATGGCAACTCCAAATGGCGGTTATGTCAGATTGCAATTTACACCTTTAGAAAGGGATTTAGGGGAACAATATTGTTTTGACACATTCCTTTCACTTTTAAGTCTTCATTCAGATTTATGGCTCTGCTCCTTTGTTTTAATCTTGACAATCTGGAGGAGTTTCAAACTGAAAAGAAAAAATAAAATTAATGTTCATTTTGTTGTTTTAAAAAGATATTATTACAAAAAAGTTGAAAAGGACCTAAGGGACTATTTTATAGTAATCAAGGTACGGAGTTAGAGCCTTTGTCCAAAAGTACATAGCCAGACTGCACTCTTTTATGGTTTTCTCAACATATTAATGCTAGTAAGATATTACAGATTATGATGAAATTAATTCTATATGTCATGTCTTTAGTCATTGCATGCTGAATTTGAAGGATACTTAAATGGCATGTGGGGAAGGACCTTCCATAACTGATATTCCATCAAAATTAGTTAATTTTTTTCTCCACAAGAAACTTGCAGAAAGTTCTTCCTCTGTACATCATTGAAGCAGAGAAAACGTTAGGTACCTTCCGGCCTAAAGGCAGGAAAACGGAATAGTTGATTTCTGGAAGTGCTAACCACCTTGTATTTATAGAACTACGCTTGTCCCAAAAGAATGCTTGTGTTGGGAAATGTTTCTTGGTTTATGGAGGTTGAATTCTAGCTCACTTCAGTTTAGTCCAATAAGCAGCTACTTCATGTAGAGAGCAGGATTAGACACCAAAGAAACACATAATTAACTTGTTTTCTGCTGGTCCTTTAATATGCATTGAACTTTCGCAATTCCACGATTGTCCTCTCTACTTCCACTGAGAAGCCTTCCCTCATGTTACTTATCTTAAAATTCTACTCAGTTTTCAAGGTAAACCTTGAATGTCACTCTTCCCATGAAGTTTTGCCTAATATTTGTCGCTTCCTAAACTAAACTCATCTTTGTCTCAATTCACCTCTATTTTCATTATACTTCTATCATCATGTACCAAATATTATCTTTTACTAAAATTATTTGTGTGCATATATTTCCATAAGTAGACTTGAAGTAGCTCGAGGACAAAAAATATACTCACTCAACTTTTGTTTCCTTATAGTGCCTAATACAATGTCCCTCATAGAAGATAATTGCAATAAATACTAGTTGAATAAACAAATGTTCATAATTATCTAGTCAAATAACTAAGTCCAGAGAATTCTAATGTTTCCCAGTTGACAATATCCCTAAAAATAGTTATTTGTTCTCTCATCTGTAGGGGTGGATAAAACTCCCTGTTACTTTTAACTTTTATTTATGTCTCAGTATCCTCTTTAAAAAACAGTACGTAGTGAACTGCAGAAGTTCAAAAATCACCAAACTTCAGGAAGAAAACAATTTATCAGGAATAAATTAGCTGATTCTTCATAAGCAGGAAGGAAATATATGATATTTTTGAACACTCTAGGAAAAGTGGAATATCCAGTTAAAAGATTTTTATTCTATGAGTGCCTTTAGTTTTAGCAGATGCATGTCCTAAAACTGGAAATATTTTATTCACCAATATTTACTGGATTGGTCACAGTTGTCAAGCATCACCTTTATGTGGCAGGGTTAGAGCCATTGTAAAATAATTCAGGGAGTAAACTGTACTCAGAAATTACTTCCCAGAAAAAGTCACAAAATTCTCTTGCATCATGATAGTAACTTTTTCCCCTTCCTTTATCAAAACTTATAATGTTGTCTCCCTTCAGTAGTTCAGAGCTACCTTCCATAAATTCTCTCATATCTGTCAACTGTATTCATTTATAAAAACTGCTTAACTTTGTTAAGCACTGAAAAAGAAATACTTTTATCTCTTCATTTAAAAGAGAACTGAACATAATGTAGTTTCAATTTTCAAATTTAGGCATATTCATGAAACAAAATAGTCAGTAATTTTAATTGGCTTTAAATTTGCAAGGTACTTAACCTGTCATTGTTTATCAGCTCTGAAGATGTTACCAATTTATTGAGTGCTTATTTTGAATCAGGCTACCCAATTTCACGAGTGTGATGGTAGAACAAAAATAATACTGATCCTTTCCCCTCTAAAATGCTCACCTTTTTACATGTAATACTGAGAACTGCATGTTTTCTTTTTTTTTTTTCAGATTATCATAGACTATAAATTCTTTACTACATTCCTTTGCTAGCAGATATGAATGGGTGGTTTCTCAGAAATATTCTGTTGTCCTGTAGTAGCCTCAGTCTTCTACATTTTGGCTTAACTTGCATCAGTGCTACAGTGAAGTCTTCCCCTCAATGGAAAGTCTCTTTGTCTGTCTTTTTCTCTGTGAACTTCCAGGATCTAGCAGAAATTCAAGTATATATGAGAGAGAAATGACTGACTGCCTTCTAGAAGGCATGTATTCAGCAGGATACCTCTAGACTACAATCATACACACTTTTAAGCTACTGGAGAAGCAAAATGGCTCTCAATAAATGGCTCTGATCCCCTCTCTGTTTTTTCTTTGGTCTGCCTTGCTGTTACTATACCTGAATAGAATTATCTGCCCCTAGAATGAAGAGATGAAGAGCTATCCTGTGGTGCAGCACAGAGATAACCTTACAACCTATTAAACCTGAAGTTATTTTGTGTCCAGCCTGATTTGAAGAGATATTTTAATCTCTACCATCATCCCCAGTGACAAACACATTGCCTGGAAATTAATAGTAACAGTAATAATAATAATAAAATTCATTGAGTTCTCTTATATGTTCTGTACACTGTTAATAAATCAAACGTTCTTCAAAATAATTCTATAAGCTGGATGCCATTATTATTGACATGTTACAGATGAGGAAACTGCAACATAACAAGTTGGAGAGAAAAACTTTAAACAAATCATTATACATATATAATACATATAAATTATATAATACATATAAATTATAATACATATAAATAATACATATAAATTATACAAATACATGTATAATTATGTATAAATTTACGACTATAGATGTAAAATACATATATATGTAAAATTACAATTGTGATAGTGCTACCAAGAAAGTATAAGATGTGATGTAAATGTATAACAGGGATTTGGGATCAGGACAGTCTTCCCCAAGGAATGTTGAACAAGAGTAAATTAGGAGAAAAATGGGTGTAAAAAGGCAAATATGAATACAACATGGTCTCTGTTCTCAATGTTCATTTGGATTAGTCAGGAGATATACAGTAGAGAATTAACACATGTGACTTAAACATTCTAATAGAAGTATATAGAGGAGACTATGTATGCAGAATGAGAAAACAATTGGTTACTTAATACCTCTGGGCTTTAGTTATCATACACGCAATATGAAAGGGCCTGGAATGACCATTAAGGTTCCCTCCATTTCCAACAATCTGTTCCATAACCTCTTGTGATCGTCCCAACTCTCCCATGAAATAGGGAGAGGATTATCCTTCCTGTTTTCAGTATGAATGCAGAGGTATAATGAAGGCCAAGAACTTGCTCAAAGACACTGGGCGATTTCCTGGTGGGGTTGAGTCAAAAATTCACCCCATATGTCTTCTCGTAGACTTCTGTTTTCTAAATATTACACTATTGCCTGTTTTAATCAACGATTAATTTTTGAAAAGGAGATGCAGTATTTTTGTCTTGCACACATTTAAGAACATTTCTTACAATAAAAAGTTGGACAAATTAATCAGGTTTCTTTTAGTCAAATACCTCAAAATATTTACCACTACAACAGGTAAACAGGAATTGTGTAGTTTTTTTGGTTTGGTTTTGTGCTTTTTTGGTTCCAGATGAGGTCATTTCATCTTCCTATGACCAGAAATTCACAAAAAGCAAACACGCATGAGTGGAAGAAAATCATCCTTCATCATCTTGATAGTCACAAAACCCACGGATTAGTAGATGGAGAATCCCTTCTATGTCTATTTCCTGGCAAATCAAAAAAATTTTCTTTTATTCTGGCAAGTCTTCTGAATACATGAGTTGTAGAGTCACTGACAGTGTGTGGCTCTTACACCATTCAGAGCCTCCCTCCTTTTTTCCATACGTTCCATGATATTTCCCACAGCAAGTAGAAACATCTGTGAATTATCTAAGGATTTAAAAAGCATTGTGCCAGGATAGAAAGCCCAGAGATAAACCCACGCACATATGGTCACCTTATCTTTGATAAAGGAGGCAAGAATATACAATGGAGAAAAGACAGCCGCTTCAATAAGTGGTGCTGGGAAAACTGGACAGCTACATGTAAAAGAATGAAATTAGAACACGCCCTAACACCATACACAAAAATAAACTCAAAGTGGATTAGAGACCTAAATGTAAGGCCAGATCCTGAAAAACCCTTAGAGGAAAACATAGGCAGAACACTCTAGGACGTAAATCACAGCAAGATCCTTTTTGACCCACCTCCTAGAGAAAGGGAAATAAAAACAAAAATAAACAAATGGGACCTAATGAAACTTAAGAGCTTTTTTACAGCAAAGGAAACCATAAACTAGATGAAAAGACAACCCTCAGAATGGGAGAAAATATTTGCAAACAAAGCAACTGATAAAGGATTAATCTCCAAAATTTACAGGTAGCTCATGTAGCTCAATGTCAAAAAAACCAACAACCCAATCCAAAACTGGGCAGAAGACCTGAATAGACATTTCTCCAAAGAAGATATACAGATGGCCAAGAGGCACATGAAAGGCTCAACATCACTAATCATTAGAGAAATGCAAATCAAAACTACAATGAGATATCACCTCACATCGGTCAGAATGGCCATCATCAAAAAGTTTACAAACAATAAATGCTGGAGAGGGTGTGGAGAAAAGGGAACCCTCTTGCACTGTTGGTGGGAATGTAAATTGATACAGCCACTATGGAGAAGAGTATGGAGGTTCCTTAAAAAGCTGAAAATAGAACTACCATACGACCCAGCAATCCCACTACTGGGCATATACCCTGAGAAAACCATAATTCAAAAAGAGTCATGTACCACAATATTCATTGCAGCTCTATTTACAATAGCCAGAACATGGAAGCAACCTAAGTGTCCATCAACAGATGAATGGATAAAGAAGATGTGGCACATATATACAATGGAATATTACTCAGCCATAAAAAGAAATGAAATTGAGTTATTTGTAGTGAGGTGGATGGACCTAGAGTCTGTCATAGAGAGTGAAGTAAGTCAGAAAGAGAAAAACAAATACCGTATGCTAACACATATATATGGAATCTAAAAAAAAAAAAAAAAAAGGTTCTGATGAACCTAAGGGTAGGACAGGAATAAAGATGCAGACATAGAGAATGGACTTGAGGAAATGGGCAGGGAGAAGGGTGAGCTGGGATGAAGTGAGAAAGTGGCATGGACATATATACACTACCAAATGTAAAATAGTTAGCTAATGGGAAGCAGCCGCATAGCACAGGAAGATCAGCTTGGTGCTTTGTGACCACCTAGAGGGGTGGGATAGGGAGGGTGGGAGGGAGATACAAGAGGGAGGAGATATGGGGATATCTGTATACATATAGCTGATTCACTTTGTTATGCAGCAGAAACTAACACAACATTGTAAAGCAATTATACTTCAATAAAGATGTTAAAAAAAAAAAGCATTGTGCAAAATACTATTTTTCAAGAAGAAAGGATACGTTTCTGAGTGTAATCCCTGGTGGAGCACTGGAGTAGCCCATAAAAAGCCCTGTAAAAGTTAACAGAATTTGAGTTAATATTTACTATATGCCATTTGAATATATACCATGGAATTAATTAAGCTCAAGACTATCTGAGACTAGTAGAGATAAAATTTCAAGACATAGTCAAATAGCTGAAAAAACGTTCAAAAGAAAAGAAATTATAAACATGAAATATGAACAATGATAAAAAAGTAAATGCTTTCACATATAAAATATTTTTATTAAAGATTTATCTCTTCAAATCAAAACCACAATTGTTACTACATAAATGTTTTATTTGGTAAAACATTCATTAGAAAATTGTTTTGCCTCTTTATATTTACAGTGGCTTTTTTTTTTTTTTTTTTAAGCCATGCCACGCAGCTTGTGGAATCTCAGTTCCCCAACCAGGGATTGAAACTGGGCCCTGGGCAGTGAAAGCCCAGATTCCTAACCACTGGACAGAAATGGAATTCCCAAACGTTTTTTTAAATTACATCAAACATTTTATTTTTGAAGCATAAAAAGTTTATTTTTTTATTTAATTCTTTGTCACACTAATAAACTTTTAGCTACCGTATCACTTTCCTTATTTCTATAAAATAAATTACAAATTATTCAGAGGGAATAATCTAAATATTAAGCATTCAGGAACAGTTACATAGAACCTTCACCTTCTAATTCTCTTATGAGAATTAACGGCATCATCAACATTTCCACCCTGAGAAAGCATCCTATTTTCTACCATAAACTGCATAGAAAACATCTTAGATTACTGCTTATTCTAGTCAGAGAGGTTTTGGCTATGAGAAACAGACCAATTTCAAATTAGTTCAAGAAAATGGTGAGTGCATGCGTGTGTGTGTGTGTGTGTGTGTGTGTGTGTGTGTGTGTGGTGGAAATGAGGGAGATAGGAAAGGGTTGTCAAAGACTCAGAGTTTGGACAGCATCCAGGAATAGTAAATGCAGTACAAATGGGTCTCATGAGAATTGGAAAGCTACCAGGAACCCAGGTCATATTCTCTTTTACTTACAGGCTATGTGAGCCCTTGATTTGCTTCTCTGCGTGTTATTCATCATTTATTTCTGGTGTTTACCAAAATTCCTCTACTTCCTCTTTAGTTAATGCATGGTTCAGAATTGTCCACTCCATCTCCCAAGACCAAATGGATTTCTAATTCTAGAATACCCTACCAACTGACTTGACTTAAAAATTTTGCCTCAATTTCAAACTCCCAAAGAAGGAGTCTGATTGGCCTTTATATCTTCGTTTAAACCAGGTCTTACATCGGTAATTAAGATATGGCCACCTCTGTTTCAATCACACGTGTTAAAAGAGACTTTCTCATTTCAAAAGGGCTTTAAGTGGAGCAGCAATGAGTTTCCTTCCCAGCACATTCCTTTTTTTTTTTTTTTTTTTTTTTGGTACGCGGGCCTCTCACTGCTGTGGCCTCTCCCGCTGCGGAGCACAGGCTCCGGACGCGCAGGCCCAGCCGCTCCGCGGCATGCGGGATCTTCCCGGACCGGGGTACGAACCCACGTCCCCTGAATCAGCAGGCGGACTCCCAACCACTGCGTCACTAGGGACGCCCCCCAGCACACTCCTTTTAAAGTAGACCCTTTAAAAATGAAACCTGGGATCCATGTACGGCATTTAGGAAAACATGGTGTTTACATAACAGGCTGTAAGGAACCTGTAAACCATGTTGGAGAAAGCCCACAGCTGACGTCAGATTCTCAAAGTTCTCCATGTCTCCTCCCCTCCCCAAATTAAGAATCATTTCTTTAAAGCAATCTTTAAGTTTATCCCCACAATTTTTTACCCCAGTTATACTTTAAATGATTGGTATAATTATTAAGAGGCATGGAACAAACTACAAATATAGATAATTATCAGGTACCACAGGAGAGTCATTTTTATTGCATTGTTGTTGTAATTTTTTCTATTAGTTTCTTGGTAACCGCTTTACGTCTTCACTTCTGCACTATGATGTTGGTAGTAATGATGTGAAAAGAAAATCTGCCCAAAAGGGCTTCAGTAAACTAATCAATGAACGTTTATTGAATATCTATAATATACTTAGAACCAGCTAGAAGCTAGAAGGTAGAACAGAAAAAGAAGTCCCCGTGTACGCTCCTGGAAATCTTGCAGTCTAATTAGAGAGACAGAGCATCCATTCGTGAAATTGCTGCTGAGCAAGGGACATTATGAAAATGCTAAGCTATTTGTGTAGGAAGGATTGTACAAGATTTAGAGCTTGAAGGTCCTGTCAAGCTTCTCCTCATTTTACATATCAGGCACCTGGAGCCCAGAGATATTAAGAAGTTTACTTTAGTAATTGACAAATATGAAAGTCCAAGCCAAGGCTATTTCTACTACACCAAGATAGGTACTAATCACTGCACAGGAGTTAAAGAACCAAGATACTAATATGGGCAGAAAAATGAGAAGAGAAATGAACTGAAGTTTTAGAAACAGGTGATCCACAGAGATGAGCAAAGATGTAAGAATACACAGTTAAAGGGGCAGTAGCTTTTAGCAATGACTGGAAGTAAGAGTAAGTATGGATTGGGATGAACAAATGGATTGAAGGAGAAAAGAAGAGAGGGAAGATTTAGTACAGAAACCTGCTCAAAGAGAGATGAAGCCCATGTTGGCTCAGACAGCGGGTGAAACCATTATGATGCATCATTTATCTGCTTTGAGATTTATGGCCAAAGGCTATCAACATCATCATGCATGCCTCTTGCTTTGGTTTGGTTTTAGTCTGTGCACTCACACGTGTGTGCATGCAGTAAGGGTGGATTCAGTGAAATTGTCTAGTGTTGTGAAAGGGAAAGATATGTAGCTCTTTTGGGTTCTGCCCACAATTTCAGTGTGGGGTGTTCCTCCGTCAACAAGCAATTCTTGGAATACCAGCTGGGTGTCTTAAAATTCAACTCAATTCAGATACTATTGACCCTGAGATCAGATCCCACATGTCAAGGGTTCAGGCTCACAAGACTCCCCCCTGCTCCCCCTGCTTAAGATGCTGGTCACAGGCCCAGGTTGTCACCTGTGCTTCTGATTGACCAGCCATAGCTCAGAGGTTCCAATGACTCCCTCCTTGGGTTCAATTAATTTTCTAGAGTGGCTCATAGAAGTCAGAGAGACATTTTACTTCCTAGATGACCAGTTTACTACAAAAGGATATAGCTCAGGAACAGCCAGATAAAAGAGATGCACAGGGCAAGGCACACGGTAAGGGGCTTGGAGCTCCCATGCCTTCCCCAGGCATGCCACTCTCTCCACATCTCCATGCATTCACCAATGCGGAAACTCTCTAAACCCCATCCTTTTCAGGTTTTATGGAGGCTTCATTACATATGCATGAATGATTAACTCTTTGGCCATTGGTGTTTGATTCGACTTCCAACACCTCTCCCTCCCTGGAGGCTGGCGTAGGGACGGGACTGAAAGTTCCAATCCTCTAACCACATGGTAGGTTCTCTTGGCAATCAGTCCCCATCCCTAGGTGCTTTCCAAAAGCCACCTCATTAACATAACAAAAGACACCTTCATTGTTCTCATAACTTAGGAAATTCCAAGGATTTGAGAAACTCTGTGCCAGAAATGGGAAGAAAGACCAAATATATATTTCTTATTATAAATCACAATATCACATTAGCTTTTCCCATTTCTGTGCATCCAAGTGTGAATTTTGTGGGAACTAATTCAACTCGTGGCACCATATGCTAAATTACCAAATCTCCTATTCCACTCAATTGTATGGTCTTCCAGTTTTATTTCATATAACACTGAAATTTTCTTTATACATCTTAGATTTAATTAATTTCTGGACTTTCAAAGACTAATTTTTAAGTCACATCTTAAAACCAGTATCACTGTATCTTTTATAACAGGATAGCTAATCCAAAAGCATTATAGTTTTTAAGACCTCTGTGTCTTAGAACTGATGCTACACTTTTAACCAGAAAATAATCAAAAGATTTGTACCTATAAATAAGCTAAATGCTTTCAACAAGGATCCCAACAGTGTCCATTTCCTGGGAGTAAATTTTACAGTAAAACTAATCAAAAAAACCATGGTTATAAAACCCCCAAAGAAAACATCTATTTCAGCGATATCATACAAAAAAGAAAATCTATTTTTAAATGGTTTTAAAAATAGAATTTTGTGTTCATTTATATCCTGAAACATACTATTTGTTTCTTTCTTTAAGACTCTTGGTCCACAGAACAGAAATGTGATGAGATATGTATTGGATGTTCAAGATAGGACCCACCTCTGACGACTCTCCAATTTTATTGAAATTAGAGACTGTGTGAATAAGAAACTTACTTTCTGTATTTTACTGACCACTTTATGAAAAAGGAAAAAATAGAGCTCAAATATCTAAACTCTTTGATTATTCCTTCGCACATTCACTTTCTATCATCTCAGAGGTAATTGGCTGAAATATAATTATTATTCATCATCTATGCTGAAAAATTTAAACAGAAGAGGCAAGAGGGTTTCCTCCCCCCACCCCCACCCCCCACCCCCTGTCCCAATGACAAATTACTGCCTGATTCTAATTACAATTTTAACCGCTAGCTGCTGATTCTTTTATGGGTAGTGAGGTGATCCAATCAGGTGGATTGGGAGCTCATGTTAAACATACCACACATAGAATTAAAGTATAACTGATGGGCTTAAAAACTGTTAATCAATATGTAGAGATAGTGAATTCAATTCCTTTGTGTTTCCCTGCTTCTAAATCATTGTCCAAAGCTTACTGGAAGTTCTCATTCTTCAATGCAAGGAAATATAGGTGTCAGGCTCCCTTTTACCTCTTTTCCAACTTTTTAAACTGCTGGTTGGCTGAATTAGGTCTGCCTGACTTGTATTTTCTCTTTTTCTTTCTTTCTCCCTTTCTTTCTCTCTTTCTTTCTTTCAACCAGAGGCTTTGAGTTAATAGTATATTCACTAGGTATATTCACAGGTCAAGGCATTCCTGGTTTCACTAACGCATTGGTCTACACGATACTTTTATCTGCTTTCATAACATAGTCAGTCTAAAATACACTGGGTTTATTTCTTGAAGTACCCTTTTAACTGATACATTCAGAAGCATGAAAGTAGCTAATTATCTTTACCTGGAAGGCCATTAAGAGTCTACCTGCATGAGGGACAGGCAAGAGTGGCTAAACCACTGTTATAAATTAGCAGCTTCCCCAGCATGTAAGCACTAAGGAGGGGACGAGGCACATAAGCAATTAAAAGCCTCCCCGAGTCTAAAGCATGTTTTCCTTTGAGAGTGTTGCTGCTTTTGGATGGGGCTATATATGGGGTTTTCAGCTGCACATTCTCTCGTGGTGCTTGTAAGCACGCCATATAATTTGGACCCATCTTAAAAGAGATCCTATAGAAAAAATGGGCTTTTTTTTTTTGGATCCGCACACTCTCATTTTTCCTAGGACTCAAAATTAATGGGGTTTGGGGGAGGTGGGGTCCAGACGGCTTTTGAGACATGGAAGAAGAATTTGGGTTTAGAGGGTTATTTTCTTTGTGATGAATTACTGATGTTTTAAAAGATTGGGAGTGAGAAAGGAATCTTAGAATGAAAGAAAAATTAGCCATTTTAAGCAATGGTTTTGGGGGTTTTTTTCCTCCTAAGATAGGTTTAGAACACCAGTTTTAGTTCAGTGGGTTTCAGTTAGAACATAGAATCTGTCACATTGTTGCAACATCTGATTTTAGAAAAGCCATGCAATTCCTCATCATCTTCAAACAAGTGAGCACATACAGATTGACTTAAAATACAAGTTTATTCTCACTACTGTTCAGTGATTTGTAACTGAAGTGTGTGGCCATAAAGTGTTTTGTTTGTGATCATTAGCTCATTCTGGTTTGGTCTCTATCTTCTAATTATTTCCACATGCTTGCCTTGAAGCGTGAGCTTCGCCATTGCCTGGGTGCCTGGACTGACTCTTCACGGACCTACCATCCTGCCCTGCCTGCACTTCCACACCCAAACATATCCCTGTTCTCAAACATGTCACATGTCTATTTGTTTGACCCCAGCTTCCATTTCTGACCTGAACTCTCCCATTGGGTATCATAAAAATCACACAACTTTTGCACTCAAGATTGAATGGAACACCCCCATCCTGCCATAGACGCCAGCTAGCTTGTGGCACCCACAACCTAGCATGGACAGACGTGAAGAATCTGTGCCTCTTTTCAAGGCAATGGGAAGGGTTATGGTGGCTATATCTATGATTTTATATGATACTTAGATATTGCTGCTTATAACTATCATGTATGAAAAAATACATGACAGAAGATAAAAAATTATATATATATATATATATATATATATATATATATATATATATATATATATATATATATATATATATATCAGAGGATGATGGGGGTAAAGAAAGCGCTGCTCTAAGATCTAAGTCTGACATTTACTGTTACCAAGGTCCTCCATTCTTCCCTATGAAATGAGCATTTTCCAAGCTTATAATAGCTTCTTCAGTGTTTACTCTGGGTACTGGTTTTTCTCATTTTATTCTCAAAACAATTCTGTAAGGTATGTACCATTTTACAGATAAGGAAAATAAAACTTAGCAAGTAAGCCACAGAGCCCAGACACAATTCCTGACCTCATGTATATTCTTAGACAACGTACTAGATTCCTTCTGGGCTAAAGGAAAAAGAAGCAGTTAGTGCATCATACTTAGGGCAGATTTAAGGACATTAAGAAAAAATGGAGAAGCTTTTATTTGAAGAGATGGTTCTCAACCAGTCTGATGGACTATCTCTAAGGCCCCATCTAGAGTGAAAAGGACTAGCTGCAAACAGATGATAAAAGGGCCATTTGAAGGAGGAATGTCACGAGATTTAGGATGTAAGGGGTGCAGTTTCAGAGCCCCAGTGACTAGTGAAGTATCAGACGTGGGGGATGAAATTCTCTCCATTTACACATGGAATTCAATAGCATCCAAGGAGAGTCTGAAGGACCCCCTCCCAGTACCACAGCAAGGCCAGTATGGAGGGGTTTCATCAAAGGACTTCTAGTCAATGGGCTTCAGTGAGGATATCAAATGAAAGGAAAAGAGCAGGCATTTCCGAATACATGTGACACAGCCCCAGGGTACTCTCAGAAATTACTGGTGTGATTAGGTAGGAGAGCTGATGTTCTATAGTCATGTAGGTAGGGGCCACAAGCAAGCCGAATTTGGTAATTATGTTACTATGACCCCACTGATATGATACTCAAGCTAGGAATGGGATGTCTGGGGATGTTCCCTCTTCTCTCTTTTTCTTTAAATATGTATAATATAATATAATAATATTCCCTCTAATAATACTTTTCAAATGTGGGTGAAATTCCTAATGCAATGCAAATTCCAGTGTAAATGAATGCTGTTTCCATTTGCATTATGCTGAAAGGAACACTGTAAACACTAACACTTTATTAATTTCCATCGAATGGTGATAATATATGCCTGTTAAGTGGCTCTTTTTTGGGATTAAATCATTTCCTTTAGGTGACCTGATTTTGTTCTCCTATCACAAATGATTCACAAGGAAAATTAAAGATGCTACAAAAGGTCCCTCATGTTGCCTAGTTCCTATGATAATAAGAGCTGCCACCTTGAAATTAACATGCCACGTGAAGGGTTCAGTCCTCCCAGTACATCAAGTAACTATTTCTTGACTCATTAAGTGGTACGTAAGAGAGCTGAGAACTACAGTTCAATTTCCCACAGTACCTGATGTATTTGAGAGGTGGTGAATGCTAATGCATCTGTACCTGTACAAGGGCCTCCTTATCTTCCACACCCTCTATTTCTGCTCTGCCAGCATCAGGCCACCATCTCTTCAAACCCCACCTCTAACCTGTGTATCAAGTATTCATGAAAATTGATAATCTGGCAAAAGGCAAACAACCTTCTGCTCTAAGATCAGATTCTTTCTGTATTTCTCTTTGGTTTTGCTAATGCCTCAAAACCCCATAGTCCCCTGTCCTCCGGGTCTTGCTTGCCTTTGAGATAAGCATGGTGCTCAAGGCTGGCTTAACTCTTAGGGGTCAACTAACTCTCAGATCATCAAACACGGTCCGACCTTTCCCCCCTTGATGAATGAACTTGGATTTTCCATTTGCCTGCTTTGACTGTGGACATGGACCTGCTAACTCAACCCTAAACTCCCACTCCCAGCCTTGTTGAATGACTTCTCTTCATTTCTTCCCAAACGAGTCACCCAGAAAAGAAGCCAAAACAAAGACATTCATAATTTAGGTTAAACCAACACTATGAATTTAAAACTTAAAAAACAAAAAGCAGAACATGAAATAACAGCCTTAAAGAACAGTCAGCAACACTTCCTGGCTCTAACTTTCTCTCATTTGTTAATAAGCATTACAATAACAGCTGTCATATTTTGAGTATATACATGTACCAGCAGGGTCTGGAATTTGTCATCTATAACCTCATTTAATCCTCTCCTCCATCATGCTAGGTAGGTATATGTAATCTTACTTTACAGATGACAAAATTCTCTTTCTTTCCCCCCTACAAACAATAAGGAAAGCAATCAATTCTTCCCCCCTACAAACAAAAAGGAAAACTTGTCACGTGGCACACTTTATGTGCTAGTTACGGTATGCCAATAATTCTTCAATTAAATTGATTACAAACAAGTTGTCTTCATATACCAAGAGATATTGCAAATCAATAAGGAAAACATCTCCCGTAATTCACCTGGTGGAGAGGAGCCATATCCCATTTTACAACATCGCACAGCCCATCTCTAAGGATTTGGTCTGATGTGATAGGATTGCTCTCTTACCTAACCCCAAAGTCATGTGTCAGTTAACTAACTTTCAGTCTCTTGACCAGCAAAAAAGCTGACGGGTTTATCCATGGCTGTTTCAGCCAATCTGACTTCTTTCTCCTTAGCCTCCCAAACTTTTCTCAAAGGTTAAAAATTGGACTCCAGGAAAGAAATAAGCAACGGGCATAATTTAGGTTGTGGATTATTAGGCAGATTGGAAATAATTTCAACTCAAATTGAAAGCAATAAACATTTCAAGAGGGATTCATATTAAGAAATCAAAATCTGAAAAATCTAGAAGGCTCGTTTTGCTCTAGAATAATTGGGTTTTCTTTATTGGTTAGAGCAGTCATAGGTAGCACTCATTGTAGGGCCAAGATTTCTGTAGTTGGAAGACATATATTGGGTAAAATCTCCTCGTGCATCATCCTCCCAAAACTCTCCAAGGGGCTTTAGGCCTCAGGACTCAAAAGACTGGAGATTCTGTTTCCTAAAGAGCCCTGAAGGAAAAGAACAACACAGCCTTGATCTTTCCATGGAAGAAAGAATCCGGGGGGTGTTTTCGGAGTAGCTTAATGCTGTGACTTTTCTTCCTGGAATTATTAGTGTACTCCCTTTCCCTCTACTGCTCTCAGAACATTAGCCTGATTTTTTCCCCTTGAGTTCTAATCATAGCACCATGGTCATTATTTCTTATAATTTAAGAAACAATATTAAAGCCTTTCAGCAGGTGACAATTCCAGGTGAGCAGCCAGCTCTGAAGCCAAAATATCCTGAAAGGATGGAATCCAATAAAATGCTCAATAAATTCTGGTAAATGCTTGATCTTGAACTTATTGTTATAGGTTCTAGGTATATGAGATTCTAGGTATATGAGATTTGTATAAATTACATGACTTATCATAACTTATATAAGGTGAACATTTTTTTTTTTAGATTTCTAGGACAAGAAGGGAATACTGGGATGATGTTTTGCTCTGCTGAAGCCCATGTTGAGTCCTCTGAGTCCCAGACACCCAGTTGCTGGGACTGAAGGTAGCCCCTGTGGGTGTGTGCATTGTGAGTAATGCAGCCTCGAGTGTGTGGCTGGCTGGGTGTAGGGGACAATGAGATCCCTCCCCTGTGCTAGGAAAAGTCCCTTGACCAATCTCAGGACAAAGAAAAACTCAAGGGGCATCAGCTAAGACCCAAGGGACAAGGTAGAAAATAAAGAGGAAGGTAAACTCCCTGAGTCAGTGGAGGAGATCGAACCACATAAATTCTGCTTCCCCACCTCCTTCAGACCTGCACTCAGCCCCTTGGGTTACATCTCCTAAAGTAGTTGAGAACTATTTTAGTCTAGGATGGTCATGGGACCATCAGTTACCTTCTCGGCCTCCACTCTTCCCTCTCCCCTGATAAGAGGGACCGGGGATGAACCCCATAAATCTGTTTTTATTTCTTTCTGTGTGTTCTAGCTGACCTCAGCGACTGATCACAATGGTTACTGGTAGTAACTGTTGGGGTTTAAGGAGAAAGTTTTGACACCCCCAGCCGTCTCCCCCAAGCCTGTAGTATTTCAGTGTGTATTTAGATTAACAAGCAAGAATTACTCTAGTAATTAATAAAACACACTGCTATGTGAATTCATCAAGTTCTGTACGTAGATGTATACACACACACACACACACACACACACACACACATACACATCCAGGAAACCATCACTATAATCAAGCTATTGAACGTATCCATCACACCCAAAAGTTTCCGAGTGCCCTTCTGTAACCCTACCCTCCTCTCCTACCTGCCTACCTTCCTCCACTGACCTGCTTTCTGTTAGTATAGATTGGTTTGCATGTTTAAGAGTTTCATGTAAGTGGAATCATAGTGTATCCTCTATTTTGCTCATTTTCCAGTGCCTTCAAATAGTTGTTTTTAAATATTTTGTCTAGAGTTTCTAATTGTGATGTCCTGTTGGAGAGCTGACAATCTGTCATTACCGAAAGCTGAACTCTAGCAAAAACAAAAACTTGTTGCCTCAACAGAAAATATATTACATATATTTTGATGACAAAACCCAACGACATGATGTTTTCCTTGATAATGTTCATTTAAGGAACGGTAGTGTGATTTTATCCTGATAACTATGGGTAGTTGTTGACAAATTTTAGACATTATTCGCATTTGTGTTTTCGAAACACATCACTCTAGCAGCATGGAGAGACAGATTGAAGGCCAACTTCCAGTCTGGTCCCTGGGACAGCACTTTCTTCTGAGCGTAGCCCTCCTGAGCAGCTCCTACTGAGCAACTGCTACGAGCATCCTCAAAGCACTTTAAGCTCATCATGTCCAAAACTAACTGTTGGCTTTTTCTCAATATTCTATCAGTTGGTTTCCATGACCATCCAGCCATCCATGCTGTAAACCAAGAGGGCATTCTTGTCTCAACCCCTTCCTTTATCATCATACCAAATACAGTTAGAGACTGTAGAAACTTTATGGTTGCTAGTAATGCATTTTAAATGTGTTTTAGGGGGAATTCCCTGGAGGTCCAGTGGTTAAGATGGCTCTTTCACTGTCGTGGGCCTGGGTTCAATCCCTGGTCAGGGAACTAAGATTCCACAAGTCCTGCGGCGTGGCCAAATAAATAAATAAATAAATGTGTTTTAGGGTTCAGAGGTATTGTGAAAACAAAAGGCCAATGGATGACTCCATAGTTAGGGGAAGGGAGTGAGTAAGAAGACTGACTTTATCACATGGATTGTGAGATGAAAGATTTAAAGAAGAAGAAGAAAAAACCCACAAGCCTCAGTTTCTGGGACTGGGAACTCTAGCAAGGAAAAATAGAGGATTGGGGCATGTCAGCACTGTCCAAAGACCATGGTCCTCAACAAGGGAAAACCCCCAAGTGGGCAGGGATACGTCAGACAGAAAGAAGAGTGTACTCAAAGCATCAGGATGAAAAAAATGTAAGTCTAGGAGCATGGGAGGAATGTGAAAGAAAAAGAGAGAAGAAACCCAAAATGCTAATAGTACATTATAAGGGATGTAATATATTTTCTGTTGAGGCAACAGGTTACCAACAGATTTTTAAATGAGAGAGATTAACTTGTCCATTTGTTGTCATTTGATTTTTATTTTTATGTTTTATTAATGAAGATAACCTTGTAGGTAATTCATAGGGCTGAATGTGGTAGGTAGAAAGACCAAATACGATTCCTGTTAATACTAAAAGATTATGAAATTGGAGAACCAAGACGATGCTTTGGCTGAATGATGACCGGAAGACAAGGAGTCCAAGCCTAACATAAAAGGGTCTTCAGGCCCCGAGGGCACCCAGGAAAACCTTTTTGTAGTTATGCCTCATGGAAACACTGGGTTGATGGAATGAGGGCGAAGTCATTTCCAGATTTTAGATTCCTAGGAAAATCTATGGAATATGGAAGTAGCAATGTGGAAGTAGATCGTGTTATTTTCCAATTTCATCCTAAGAAATAAGTTATAATAACACTTTATGGAGGCTAAGCCTGTCATCCTAAATGTGTTATAATATCTTTTCAGCTGAAATGCATCCTGTAATAATAAGAATAAATTTTAATAAGACACAGGAAGAGTGAACCTGAAAATTTGACCTTCAGTTTCTAATTTGGAGATGTTTCCCAAGAGCTCTCATCAGGTAATCTTATCATCTTTTGGTGAACTCTAGGTGACTACGGCATTTATCACTCACCTACTAACACTAGAAAGATCTCTAGTTGCATCTGGGAGCACTCAATACGCTGTCACCACAGTTAGATCACACTTGGCTCTCTCTGATATCCAGCATCTGAATTCAAGTCAAATATTCACTTAGGAATGTCCTAGGCATCCTCACCTCTGTGTTAGGCTTAGGTCCTAAGAGAAGTCCAGAAAACCAAAGAACAAAGCGTCAACAAGCCATTTTTACCCTGGATCCATGGTTAGACCATCTGAAAGACCAGTGATATTTAAGGGGTCAGCAGAACACTTTTGCTGTTGTTGGTACCAGTGCCAGGGGACCCCAGAAAAACGCACTTTGCCTGGACTATGGGAGGTCTAGGGTAGTGTGGGGAGATACATGGGAACTGAGGCTGGAGAAATAGATCAAGATTAGAATCTGAAGCCCTAAGAATGCCAGGCTAAGGAAACTGTGAGCTACTGGGAGTTTTTGAACTTAAAGTATTCATGACTAAAGATGTGCTATAGAAAAAAACAATTAATCTAAAATGGATGTTAGTGATAGACTGGCCTTTCACGTTGATAAAATTATCAGAATTGTTTAAATGTTTGCATTTTGACTGTGCACTGTTTTTAAATTATACTTAACTGTAGAGAGTTATATTTTAACCCTCAAAATTATTCCAGAATGAACCAGCGTAAAAATGGGATTGAAAGACTCAGAAAGAGTTGCTTTCAAATTTTCTCTTAAAAATAATCTCACCTATACTCCTTGCTTTAGAACTTTGGGGAGATATAAAATTCTTTCTGAAACTCTATCACAAACATGTCACAGATGACAATTTTCATAGCTTGTCTGCTGAAATCTGTGAAATTCTAAAGTAAATACTTACTATTTAAATATACTCTACCTACTTCCAAAAAGGATGTAAGATGGCTTAAATTGGAATGGAGTTTAGCAAAACAACAAGTAAGACATGGTTTCTTCATAAGTACTACTTACATGAAAACTTTCTGAACTATCTGTGATACAAGGGACACATCCACAATGTTCAAATACTAGAACAATAGGGGAAAAATCAATCTCTTATTAGCTAGATATAAATTAGGTCAAAGGAAGCATGCTTTATGTTTTAGTTTCAGCTTAGATTTCATTTTTTTAAAAAACTGGGATTCAAAACCATGTGTGACATATCTAGGACGAACACACATATACAAACAATGATTTTATTATCCTGCATCATTTCCCCAGGAAGAGTCACAGAACATATTCCATATCTTTAAAAGAATGAAGCTATTCAGAATTGATCTCTTTAGGCTAATACGGATTGGCATGGTATGTCAGCAGAAATCCTATCATTTGGGGAAATCTCAATACAATAATTTAACTGCATGTTCTATAAAATTTCAAATGTCATTTTCCCAATCTTTGAGCACTGTCATGCTCCTTTCAAGTCCTTGTCTTCACATCTCTGAGGCTGTAGCTCTCACTTTCTCTTACTTTTGATCCATCCCTTTCTTTCTCCCTCCCTCTTTGCGATCTTTTTAAGCCTTTTCTTCTTTGAAACGAGATTGGGAAGCAGAAGCAGCCAGGAGAAAATACATAGTTCGTTTTCTTCTAAATATACTCAAATTTCTATTCAAAATAATGGCTTCCTTCTATAATTATTTTAGAAGCAGTAAGCTGACTCACAACCACAGCTAATAACAAAAGCAACTCAATTTAGTCCTTTCTAGTAACTGCCTAAGGCCCTGGCTAATGGTGAGAGAAAGTCACAAAGAACGTCCCAAAGGGGGAAAAAGAGCTACAATTAAATAGCTTTTGTTAAGCCAATGTTTTAAAAGGCATATACTACAGTTATAAGTGGGCCGAAGTTGGCAAGAGTTTAGAGGAGAAGGCATGGAGAAGGTCATTCTCCATCCCTCTCCTCACACCCTCACAGAAAACAGTGCTTATTTGAACTGATAAAAGCCAGAGAGACTGATTGGTCTATAATACTGGGAATAGAGCTTTCAAAGGAGTTCAACTGTTAACAGTATTTGTAATTTCATAGACTGTCTCTAAGACACACAAGAAACAGATAACCCCAAGAAAACAGAACTGGTGTCCTGGGGAGATTTCGATATAGTTTGAATTTCATAACATGTGAACGTCTGGCCACTATGACCTTAAATATACATCTACAGGTTCTTTGATACTCTTCTCCTCAAGAGATGGTACTTAACTCACTTCTCCATGAGTGTGGGCTGGACTTTGTGATTTGCTTTGATCAATTAAAAGATGCCAGAAGAATGGGAACGTCACTTCTAATATTAGGTTATAAAAGCCTGCAGCTCCTGTCTTGAGCATTCTTTTTCTTTCCTCCTGGGAATCGCTCACTGTAGAGTTCTCCAGATGCTGTGAGGTGTCAGCAGGCTAAGAGGCCCACACAGAGTCACCTGAAGCCTCCTCTCTTGACAGCCACTGGAGAGAGCTTAGAAGTCGATTTCCCAGCCCCTTCAGGTACCCTCAGCCCAGGGTCAACGACATGACTGTAAGGTCCTAAGAAACCTTAAATGAGAACCATCCAGCTAATCCCTCCCAGTTTTCTGACCTTGAGAAGATTTGAGATAATAAACGTTTGTTGTGCAAACTGCTAAATCTTGGAGTAACTTGTTACGCAGCAATAGGTGACTAATACAATTACCAGTCTGAAAATACAAGCACACACATTAGTTAGTTAATTAGTTAAATGGAAATGGAAACACACATTCCTGAGTTCTCTTTGGTCTAACTTACTTCTACTGCACTTGAATGATAACAGCAATGAAACTACTCCCAAAGGGGAGGCGATCTGACTGTTTCTCTTGTCTCAGACTCTTTCCACTCTCTCCCAGCAGTTAAAGAACACAGGACTGGGCTTCGCTGGTGGCGCAGTGGTTGAGAGTCCGCCTGCCGATGCAGGGCACACGGGTTCGTGCCCCGGTCCGGGAAGATCCCACATGCCGCGGAGCGGCTGGGCCCGTGAGCCATGGCCGCTGAGCCTGCGCGTCCGGAGCCTGTGCTCCGCAACGGGAGAGGCCACAACAGTGAGAGGCCCGCGTACCGCAAAAAAAACAAACAAACAAACAAAAAAAACACAGGACTGCTTTGAGTCTGATCTCTCAGATTACTTTCTTAGCTGGCTCCCTATGTGCCCCTCCCATTTGATTATGATTGCACATAGCTTACTTGACAAAATGGTCTCTTTCCTGCATTTGAAAAGATCTGATGACACTGTCATGGGTTTTTTCCACTTGTGAAATTGAAATTAATGAAATGAAATAGTGCTTGAATTTACTCATGTTGTGGCATGTACAAAGAGCTTGTTATTTTTCAATACTGGATAATAGTCCATTTTATAAACATACTACAATTTATAAAGTCATGTATTGAAGAGCATTGGAGTTATTTTTTGTTTGGGGCTATTGAAAATAATGTTACGGACATCCGTCTGCCTGTCTTTTACTGTACACAGTATATATTGCTGTTGAATATACACTTAGGAAAGAAATCCCTGCATCAAGGAGGTATGTATATCTACAGTTTTAGCAGATACTGCCATGATTTTAACGTTGTTAAATTAATTTTTACTCCCCCTAGCAATGTACGATAATTCTTGTTGGTCCCATATCCTGATAAGATATTGCTATTGACGGTCTTTATAACTTCAGCCATTTGGGTAGATTTATACCAGTACCACATTTTGGTATTAATCAGCATTTTCTTGATGACTAATTGTGGTTGAGCACCTTTTCATATTTGGCCATTTTGATGTCGACTTTTGTGAAGTGAATGCTTTTTCTATTTTATTTATTAGATTGTGGTTTATTTCTTCTTAATTTGTAAGCGTTTCTTCTGGACAGGAGATCTTTGGTGGACATCTGCATTCCAGACATATTTCTCACTCTGTGGTTTGCACTTGCAGTTTCCTAATAGTGTTCTTTTGATGAACAAAATTCTTAATTTTATTGAAGTAGAATTCTCCAATCTTTTCTTTATGGGCAAGTGTGTTTTTTGTCCAGTCTAAGAAATTTTACCCACCCCAGGTCATGACCATATCCTTCTAAGTTATTTTCTAGCAGGTTTGTTATTGTAGATTTTCTATTTAGGTCTATAGTTCATCTGGAATTTCTTTTTCCAATGGAGTAAGGTAACATCAAAGTTCAATTCCCTTATGGATAGCCAATTTACCCAGCATCATTTATTAAAATAACAATCCTTTCTTCACTGCATTATAGTAGCAACTTCATCAAAATTCAGATGACTTTATATATATTTTTGGACCGTATTCTGTTCTGTTGGTCCATCCGCCTACCCAATGTGCTTACCATACTGTCTTAATTACAATAGTTTTTTTAGTAAGTCTCAATATCAAGTAGAGTAAGCCTTCCAAATTCTTTCTTTTTATTCAAATGTTTTTTGAATATTCTTGAAACTTTTCGTTTTCATACTAATTCGGAATCTTATTTTTTGAAGCTTATTATTTCCCACCACAAAAAAACTTTTAGAATTTTTATTGGAATTGCAATGCATTGTTTAGGTCAATTTGTAGAAAATTAGCATTTTTACAGTATCAAATATTCCAACACAAAAATATGGTATATCTTTGTATTTGTTTAGGTTTTTGTAATTTCTTTCAATAATGTTCTGTAGGTTTCAGCACATAAAATATTTTTCTTAATTTTTTCCCTAAGTACCATTTTAAAATTCCAAGTTTATTAACACTTCTTACTATACATAGAAATACTTTTAATTTTTGCATATTAAATGTGCATCTAGCAGCTTTGCTAACTTCACTTATTGATTCTAATAACGTCTCTGCAGAGTCTTCAGATTTTCTACATACACTATCCTGTTGTCCTGAATCATGACACCTCATTTCCTCTTTTTAGCCCTTATAACATGTTATTTATTTGTGTTCTCTTATTGCAATTGTTAAGACCTCCTGTCTTAACATAGACCATAGGACCATAAGGAATTGAAGTGGTTTAAAGAAATCCTCATAATTCAATATGCATATAAAACTCCTGGAGATCTTCTTAAAATGCAAATTCTAAGGGAGTAAGTCTGGAGTGGGGCTTAGGATTCTACATTTTTAACAAGCTCCCTAGTGATACACATGATGTCAATCTACAAACCTTACTTCAATTAGCAAAGATGTAGTGAATATCCTTGTCTGATTCTTCATAAGCACTTAACATTTCAACTCTGTCTGAGGTGTGCTAGAGGTTTTATCTGTTTTTGCAGATATCATGTATCAGATTACGAAAATTTTGCTTCGACTTTATTTGTTAAAATTACTAACAAGTATTGAATTTTATAAAATTATTTCACTTTTAATGAAATCATCGTATGTTTTCTCTGAAGCATTCTGTTAATGTACTGAATTACATTGATTGATTTTCAAAAGTTAATCAATCTTGCATTCCTGAAATCAGCTCAACTAGGTCATGAAATATTATTCTATTTATTTATTGCTGGATTCAATTTGCTAATATGTTGTTTGAGACTTTTATGTCTATGTTCATAATTGAGGTTGGAATGTAATTTTCATTTCTTTCAATATACCTGTCAGGTTATGGTATTATGATCACATTGATCTCATAATTAATTCAATTTTGGAATGTACCCTCTATTTTTATCCCCTGGAAGAATTTGTATAAGAATGATTTTATTTCTTCCACAAATATTTGAAAGAAGTTAATGGTGAAATAAATCATCTAGGCCTGGAATGCTCTTCCTATAGAGGCTTTTAACTAGGGATTCAATTTATTAGATAAAGAGCTTTCAGTTTGTTTTATTTTGTCTTCTATCAACTTTGGTAAATGCTATTTTTCTAGCAAATTTTTCTTTTATTTAAATTTTCAAATTAAAAAGTTTAATAATATCAGTCTATACTTATGATCTGAAGAATCTATAGTGGTTCTTTTATTTTTATTCCTGAGATCAGGAATTTGTACTGTCTTTTATTTCTTGATAAATCTTGCCAGATATTCATCAATTATGCTATTCTTTCAAGTGACTGATTTGCGGTATGATTAATTCTCTCCATTTGTTTGCTTTCTATTTCATTGCTTTCTGTACTGCCTTTATTTCCTTCCTTCTATTTTATTTGGGTTTTTTTTTTCGGCTGCCCTTTTAATAACTTTTTGAGGCAATATTTAGATGACTGAATTTTCACCCTTTTTACTCTTCAAATATAATGCATTTAAAACTACAAATTTCATTCTAATTACCTGTTTAGCGGCCTCTTACAAGTCTTGACATATTTATTGATATATTTATTATTATACAATAAAAATGTTTTCTGTTACCCACTGAGAATTCTTAATATTTTTGTTAACTGCTGCCTCTAATTTCCCTAATCTCCAATACTGGGGGGACTTTTAAGTTAACTTTTTGCTGTTGCTTTCAAGATTAATTCTATGATTGGAAAACATACTCTGAATGATTTTCATTCTCTGAAAGATTTGGGGATTGGTTTTGTGGCCAATATGTGGTCAGTTTTGATAAATAGTTTAAATACACATTTTCCTCTCCCCAAACTACCACATTTTTTTTTATTGCTACCATGCCTTTGAATTCCATATTCATTTGAGGGCTCAGAACGCTACCCTTACATTTTGTTTAGTCAATATTCATTTATTTTTACCCACATAGTTGCCTTGTGTTTCTGTCTAGAATAATTTTTCTTCTGCCTGAAAAGTCCTTTCATTTTTATCCTTTAATTCAGATGCACTGGCAATGATTTAAATTATGTTCGTGTTTTCTTGTCTGGAAATTTCTGTATTTTACTGGCACTGTTGAAAGATCATTTTCTAGGGTATACAATTTTTAGGTTGTCATCTATTTTTCTGCTCTTTAAAATTGTCATTCTATTGCAACTGGCATCTACTGTTTCTTATCAAAAACTATTTCTCATATTGTTTCCTCCTTGAAGGTAATGCATTTTATTCTCCTCTGGCTTCTTTTAACTTCTTACTTTGCCTTTCCCTTTCAGAAATTTTATTATGACGTGTCCAGGGGTGGTTTGTTTGTCTTTATTCTACTTGGGGTTCATATTTCTTTGTGAATTTATGAGTTGATTTCTCTTCTCAGGTTTGGAAATATGGTTTTGCATTACCTTTTCAAATATTGCTTCTGTCATACTTTCTCTTTCCTGCCTTTCTAAGGCAGTTGAACATACATTAGACCTTTTCACATTTCTATTATATTTCTTATGCCCTTTTACAAATTCTCCAACCATTTTGATCTTCATGTTTGAGTCTGGATATCTTCTACTATCCTGTCTTCAAGTTTACAAAACCACTCTTCTTCTGTGTCCAGTTCAAACCCACTTACTAGTTTTTAATTTTCATTACTGCATTTTGTGATTCTATAATTTCCATTTCACTCTTTTTCTGGACATCAGGCTTCCAGTGAAATATTTCATTTTGTCATTTATTTTCTTGAACATGTACAGTTGTTTTACAGTTTGTGTTTGATAACTTCAATGATTGGGTCATCTGGAAATTTTGTATCAGTTTTCTTTCTCTTGACCCTTTCGGGTGCCTATAATTTTTTTTTGACTGAATGACAGATATTGTACAAGAAAAACTGAGAAGGCTCTGGAGGATATATACTTCATCTTCTGGTAGGCAGCCTGAGTTGGAGCAGATCACCTTCATCTAATGAAAGAATGACTCAACCGAACTGAAGTTTTTTAAGTCACTTTCTACCTCTAGTTCTCCCCTGTTCCCAGGCTTAACTATTGTGCATCTTAACTGATTGTCTAGGCTCCTTTTTGGCAAGTCCTGAAAGCTAGTTCACACACCCTCAACACTAGAAGACTACTGAAAACTCAGCTCCTGTGCAGTGACTTCTGCTTGGTTTCCTTATCTATCACTTTGCACAACATTAGAATTTGTCAAATGCCTCTAGCAGGAAAATAAAAGTATCTTGGACTCCTTTCTCTGTGCATTCTTTCTCTCAAGGATCACTGCTCCAGAACTGCCACTAAAAAAAAGAGAAAATTGTCAAATATTGATAATATTTAGAAATTCAGACTCTATGTTGGAAAATAGAGAGCTTTTAATTGCCTAACATACCAGAAGAACTTGAAAGTGCTTTTGCTTAAATGTTTTCTTTCTATAGAAATCTTTAAATGTTGTCACAAGAATACATATTTGCATTTATCAACAAATAGACAGAGTTTACTATATAGTACTAAACTTAATTACATCTAGGATATACATAATCGATCATATTCCCTAATCAGACATAAATAGAAACCAAATGGTCAAGCAACCGCAAAGCTCAAAACGAAAAATACGAACACTGGGGACTTTCCTGGCAGTCCAGTGGTTCCCTGTTCAATCCCTGGTCGGGAAACTAAGATCCTACATGCTGCTCAGCTCAGAAAGAAAGAAAGAAAGAAAGAAAGAAAGAAAGCAAGAAAGAAAGAAAGAAAGAAAAATATGTACACTAAGAAAGAGTCACTGATAATAACTATAAATGGAATATAACCTTTAAAAATTGTGAACCACCATATTGTACACTTGTAACATATAATATTGTACGTCAATTATAATTCAATTTAAAAAAAAAAGAAAGTCACTGTACCTTGGCATACACAGCTGGTTCTGAGATTTTCAAAGTGGCTGATTTAGACTCACTGACAGATAGCATTTTTTTTGCTTCCTTTTAGTTTTAGTTTTTGTTTTTATTGAAGTATGTTTGATTTACAGTGCTGTGCCAGTCTCTGCTGTACAGCAAAGTGACTCAGTTATACCCATAGAGACATTCTTTTTTAATATTCTTTTCCATTATGATACATCCCAGGAGACTGGATACAGTTCCCTGTGCTACACAGACTCACAGACATAGAGATCAGACTTGTGGTTGCCAAGGGGTAGGGGGGAAGGGAGAGGGATGGGCTGGGAATTTGGGGTTGGTAGATCCAAACTATTACATTTAGAATGGATCAACAACAAGGTCTTACTGTATAGCAGAGATAGCATTTTTAAAGTTGGCTGTTTTTATTAGCTCAAGAGTAAAGTTGGCATCCTGTTGAGATGAGTTTCAGTGAGGTTTATGGTTGTTCTTTCCATTTCCGGGCTCTTGTCCTATGAGGTATTATCCATTTCAAAAAGTTGTGCTATTTCAGCAATTTCTTGTTTAACATTGACAGTTGCCATTTCACAAATATTAGAGAGATTGAAAAGGCCTATAAGATCATTAAATCCATCCCCCTGGCACTGTAGGCGAGGCAAGTGAAGCAAAACTATTTTTTTTGTGTGTGGGTTATATTTGGTATGGTCCTTTCTAGTAAAAAATAATATTGAGTAAAATGGGTGAAGGTGCCTAGGTAAGTGAAAAGCTTCTGCAGGAATTTTCATTGTTTCTTCTCTTCCTTTTCAGTCTGAACATCATTAATTATTCAATGCCTATTTTATATCCCAAATGCATATTTTAAAACAATTTCTGAGATTTAACTTATACTTTTCATTTAAAACCCATTATCTAGTTAATTTCAACACTGACCAGATAATCTGGGGCTGAGTGGAATCCCACAACCAGTAGTCTTGGAAATTTATTACCTCAATGTATAAAGTGATGAAAAATACATAGACTGCATTACCTTTAATTTAATGATAATTTCACAAATGTCTGTATTTTTTCTAACATTTAAAGGTGGTAGAAGTGTTCTGGTTAATATTAAATAGCCAAATATTATTGAATTTAGTCAAATTTACTCTTTCATATTAATGTCCCAGGTGATAATATACTAAGGAAGCATCCATGTATAATTATTCAAATATCAGTGGTGTCTATTCATTATATTTAGTTAAAATTAAAATTTAAGCATCTTACAAATACCTACTTAATCATAAGATATCAGTGAACCTACTTCTTGAGTACAAAAACATAGCTAAAATATTAAATATTATGTTTAAACACAATAAGGATTTCTTATAATTATGTAATCACCAAAATATTTTCTGATTTTTGCTTATTATTAAATACTCAATATTTAATTAATCACCCAAATTACTGTATAGTGTAAGCTTTGTAATACAAATATGGCCACATATAAATGAATAACAATATCCTTTAAGCAATATCAAAACATTGCCTTTTATGAATAAATTACAAGAAAAAAATAGCAAGAAAATATACATAGAGGGGTCTATATATGAACTATGATGGTGATTAATAGCAGCTAGTTCTAAAAGTTTTGCCATCTAAACTCAAACTAATGAATAAGACAATTCAAGCTATGTCTTTGGAGCCTTGCTACATCATTTATTTAATTTTTTATTACATCGTTTAAAAAGCACAAAGAACCAAACATTTTATAACTATCCTTTAGCAGAGCTCAAAATGTTGCAGAATAAATTATGGATCCCACAGTCCCATGCCTGGTGGTACATATATTCCGAAATGTGGATGAATTGCTGGTACAAAATAATGCAACATTATAGCTCCATACACTCAGAAAACAGGTATTGCCGGCAATCTCAACTACTATGGAGGCCTTACCATAACATGTGAAGTTCAAAGTCAGGTATAGTTGTGGCTGCTCCCATTTCAGTACCAAATAATGAAATGCCACTTGCAAGATTCCACTCCTCTCACCCTGCTTTGAACATTTTACCCGGTGTGTTATTTGAATAATTTAACATATCTGCATTAGTAAAAGCAAAATTCTCCTGACACAACATTTAAAGAATATACATACATGAAAAGTTTCCAATAGGTAGAGTCCTTCTGCTGTAAGAGTAATTATGTAAATCCACATGTGATATTATGTAATGTTGATATTAATATTTTATCTTCAGAGATTTTAATAAGATAGAGACTTTTTGGCAGGAGACAATGACAAATTAATAAGTGAGCAAAGCTCAGGTAAGCCAGTACTCTTGAAGGATAAATATAATAAATAAAACCTTTCCTAACTGAGAGTTGTACAAATATTTCACCATCTGTCCTTGTTGCACTGGATTCTATACTCCCCTTCCTAGGTCCTGGAGACCATGAGATGAGCTATATTCCTTCAGTTAGTCTCAGGAGCATGGACTTTTCTCATAATGTGAGCAACTTGCTATACTGAAGGTGATTGTACTTTAAATCTTCTATGTGATGCCCACTCCCCGTGCCCGCCAAAGTGTAGTCTGCTTCAGAAGAACAAACTTGCAGTGTTGGATTTATGGAGAAACCGCTTGTTGATTCCCAGTATGGTGATCTCCTAAAGAACGTCCAAGTGTAAATCCTCTCACACACCAGTGTCATCTTTACTACCCACTCTACGTTCTACATTTCACTTTCTATACTGCTACACTTTTTCTCTTCGCTTCATCTTCTCTACCTCCTTATCCTCTATATAAGAAGCAGCCTTACTGTAATCATATATTAGAATCTTACATTTTTAGGAAATTTTAGATCATCTAATCCTATTCTGTCACCTAAGGAGGATCAAGGGGGATGAAAAACTCTTGATTTGCCCAAGCTGCATTTGTTTTAGTAAAGCCTTCACTAGATACAAAGTAGTTTTGACCCCCAGGTCACCGTTTGCTCTACGGCATGTGGTTCTTCATGAAGGGTCCTTCTCAAGGACTGGTGTGTCCCTTCCCAGCTTAAGAGTCAAGGGTCACTCTTGCTGTCCTAGAGATGGCATGCCCCTCTTGACCTACATGCTGCTCTCCAATTGGCTCCTACACTGTAATACTGCAAGAAACTCTAGATGCCCTACTTCAGACGAATATAAAAAAACAAGACGTATGTTAAACAAAATTGCAGAAATTCAGGATTACATTGTTACATTTGCTTTATACATTTAGGAGACCACAACTTTGAACATTAGAATGCTGGATTAGGAATCAAGAATCTAGTTTTGGGCTTGCTTCTAAGTACCTTTGCAAGTTTGGGTAAATTTCTTAATCCCTCTGTTTCTCATTTGCCTTATCGGGAACTTAAGAGGATTGTACTAGATGATTCTTAAGGTCCCTTCCAGCTAGAAAATTCTGCGATTCTTTATCATACAAAGTAAAGTGGAAAACTGAGATAACCACATAGCTGCATCAAAGGGTAAACAAGACTTAGTACTTTGCTTTACTTGTCTGCATATTTCAGAGGAAAATTATTTTTTAATCCTAAATCACCAGTAAAATTGCTTCTGCTTTAACTTTACTCTGTGTGCCAGTGCAGAACTCCATGCTTCGCTCATATATACTAAGTCTAGTGGACCGTGTGAAGCAGAATGCTAGACTGAGCTGCGTGGAATTGGCATACACTGTACTTATATTAAAATGGATCCACATTCCCTGTGGCAGAATCAGAGAGGCAACGCACACAAATATAAGTAGGTGGAAAACTTCAGGGCTTGTTTATGTAACTACATTCTCGTATATATAGGAAGATGTTGCAATTAGGAAAACTTTGCTTGTCAAAACTGGTCACTTCAAATTTGTTCACACTTCCTTTTCCCTGTGATTTCTTTTTTTTTTTAGCAATGATTTTTAATCACCTCCTTCACCAAAAATAAGTTGAAGTGTCTCTTCAGTTCATTTGCACTTTTACTTTCCCAGCTTTTCCTGACAGCTTTTTCTTGGATGTAGCATTAAACAGTTCTGCTCTGCTTCCCCTGTATTAACCCTGGGGCTGAGTTTTGCCTCTGTGTGCACATGTACCAGCACATCGGCAGCACAGTCAGCTTTTCTAGTTGAGTCCTTTAAAGGAGATTTGTTATGCCACTAAACAATAATGTGTCCACCATTTTCTGTATTTCAAAAATTTTCTTGAGAATACCCCATTTTTAAAACCTCCGCTAGTAAACCTCTCATTTCCCAGTGCGACTAAAATGGAAATAGGTTCCCACTTAAGGGTTTCCCTTTACTGCATCCCCCATCCTCAAGCCTAGTCTCTTTCATTTTCTGTTCAGTCCAGCAGTGGACACTATGTTCAAACTAGACATCAAGTAAATGCCTAACAAATGTGCAATTTCACTCTCTCGTCTCCTCTCCTTCCCCTTGGATGAGATAACCTAGTAAATCTGGATTGCTTTTTCTAATGCAGTTGTGCCCTATGCTGATGGTTGGCAGATTTCCCCACAATATCCTCCAAATCCTTTTCTGGGTGTATGTTCTGCGTAATTGGCTCCTTGATCCCGTACTTATTAGTTTGTATCTTTATACCTGAACAGCGTTCGGCATCCTCTGCCTTAATCACCCTCAATTCAAATCCTTCTCAATCTGATAATATTGCACCTTATTATTCACTAAGACTTCAACGTTAGTATCACCAGCAAATTCGATGATCTTTTCTCCTCTGCACATGTCCCCAGATGTGTAGGTCTGATTCCCAGAGCTCTGGAAAACATGCTATTTCTAACCCCCTTCGAAGCCGAGTTTGCCATCTATGGCCGTCTTTTGTCTACTACTCTTAAATTAGTTTTCAGCTACGACATCCTATTGTACCTCCTGTTCCCTGGGTCTGCTTTAGATATAAATCTTCAACGTCAAACCTTGTCAAATGCTTTTTTGCAAACGATTTTTTTTCTTACCTATTGAGGCAGTGCTGTCCCAGAGAGAATATGAGAGAAATATGGCCACCCGTGCATGAGTCCACCTTGACTATCTCAAAGCGATCTGGCTAAGATTCTCTATTTACATTCAGAGAAATTCAAGCAATCTATTAAAGTAGATGAACAGGTAAAGCAAAAGCAATAAGAATTTCTTGTTTTATTTTCCTACATATTTCAGGACAGAGCTGCAGAGCCCAGTTTTTCCAT
This sequence comes from Tursiops truncatus, assembly GCF_011762595.2. NCBI lineage: Eukaryota > Metazoa > Chordata > Mammalia > Artiodactyla > Delphinidae > Tursiops > Tursiops truncatus. Next base: position 9,848,072 of record NC_047050.1, on the reverse strand, counting down.
GCCTCTTCTGGAAAGCGCTATGTGTTGGTAACAGGGGCTGTCACATAGGGCTCAGGTTTGGGGCAGAGGGCAGATATGTGCACTGGATTTCACACACATTCTGGGTGTGGCCTGGCAAGGCAGCCCAGGCAGGCTAAAGCTACAATGACATTGGCAATCCCCAAGGTGAGTCTGTCAAGCATTTACTATATGCCAGGCCCTGTTCTAAGCGCTTTACATTCTTTTAACCTGAGTTCGTTATTTTGACATAGGTATGAACTGTCAGAAAAGTTGTTAAAATGGTACAGAGAATTCCTGTGTAGCTTTGACCCAGCTTTGCCTTAGTGTTAGCATCTTACATAATCATAGGTTGATCAACAAGACTTAGAAATTGACATGGTGTAGTACTACTAATGAAACTACAGACTAGTAAAATTTTTACAAGTTTTTCCTCCATCATCCTTTTTGCACTAAATTGTTGTGTCTCTTTAATCTTCTTCAATCTGTGACAATTCCTTGTCTCTCCTTGTCTGGTCTGTGACAGCTTTTCTTGTCTGTCATGAATTGACAATTTGGAAGGGTACCGGTCAGGTATTTTGCAGAATGCCCTCCAGGTGGATTTATTTTCCTGAAATTTTCTTGTGATTACTTTAAGATTACTTATTTTGGGCAATTTTACCACAGAAAGGTGACCTTCTCAGTGAATCATATCAGGGTACAATGTTCAGCTTGACTATTTGATAAGATGGTGTCTATCAGATGTCTCCATGGTAATGTTAATTCTTTTTGTAATTAATAAATATTTGGTGGGAGATACTTTGAGACTGCATGAACACCATATTTCTCCTCAAACTTCTGCCCAGGAATTTTAGCATCCATCGGTGTAGCTTAACGGTGACAATTATTACTCTACTGGCTGTCCATTGGTGATTTTCAACTTCCCTCATTTCTTCCACATTTATTAATTGGAATTCTTCTGTAAGAAAGAGCTTTCCTTTTCCCCCTATTTATTTGTTTATTTCATTATATAGCTATATCAGTATGAACCCATGGATATTTATTTCATTTTAAGGATGATGTATAAGAGGGCCTTCAAAAATTTACCAGTATAGGGGCTTCCCTGGTGGCGCAGTGGTTGAGAGTCCGCCTGCCGATGCAGGGGACGTGGGTTCGTGCCCCGGTCTGCAAAGATCCCGCATGCCGCGGAGCGACTGGGCCCGTGAGCCATGGCCGCTGAGCTTGCGCGTCCGGAGCCTGTGCTCCGCAGTGGGAGAGGCCACAACAGTGAGAGGCCCGCGTACCACAAAAAAAAAAAAATTGACCAGTATAAAAATATATTGCTAACTATGTGTGAAAACATTGGTAATGTCTACATAGAGAAAATAAGTCTAGGAAAAAAATATGGTTACACAGGTATTCAGCATGAATAGACTTGTCTGATGGATAAAATTGTTTACCTGGAATGGCCCAATGACCACCAGATTTGCCTCATTGGATTTAAAATAAAAGAGCATCATCACTCCTGCATCTCACCTCATGAAATATAGGCTTGGAGAGAGGTAAACAGAGGTGCATAGATTCAGTATCAGAAATGATCGAGCAGTTGGTAAATCTAATAATTCAAGAACAGAGCAGGTAGCAGGGTGTGATAATGGAAAGAAACACAAAATTGCCTACAAGCTGTCTATGGAGGAAGTCCAGTCAGGGAAGTGAAATGTACTGGCATACAGCAGAGGAAATTGAAACTGATAGGAGGGATGATGAAATAACCCTGCCAAATGTGCCCTGCTCACCCAAGGCTGTTATTAATAAGTTGCTGACACAGTCCCAGAACTTATTCATGATGCACCAGGCCTTGGTAATCAAGAAAACTGAATCCCAGGAGTATAGGACTGAGGGTACTGATATAATCCCTGTCATACCTAGCTCAGAACTGGCCTAGGCCTGGGCCTGTGGGCATATCTGCCAACACGCCGAGTTTCAAGGAGTAGAAGACAAAGGGCAGAAGAAATGAAATAGATGGCAATGACGCCCCTATCAAGCAGGTAATCAAAGTTTTATAGCAATACTTCTGTTGAAAGTATCTATTCTTCCGTTGTTCTATATATCCCTTTATTTCCTCAGTAAATATTTAGGGAGTGCATACTATATTCCAAGCATCGTGCTAAGCTCTGAGAGCTCAAAGGTAAACAAGAGATGACCCTTGCTCTCAAGAGGTATTTATAATCTTCAGCTTCCCTCTAAGCCCCTGTTTGAGAATTGCTTCCTCCAACATACTTATTCATCAATTAAACTGCGTGTGTGTTGTGCGTGTGTGCATGCGTGCTCACGTGTATGATAAAGATCTACAATGACCCCTGCAGATGCTACCTTATGGTGATATACAGGTGAAAGTCTCTGCACTTGCTCTAAAGGAGCTCATAAGTGGACCTGATAAATAAACACAATTGTGATATGACATGATAAGTGGTACACTGGAAATGTACACAAGATCTGTAAGAACAGATGGAAGAGGCACCTGACTTAGAGCAGAAGCACTGAAGTTTTCTTAACGGCAAAGACACTGGCCTGAGTCATGAAGGAAAAGTTGAAGGTTTTCAAGATAAGTAGGTGTAGAAAGGATGGAAATTCTGGATGCAAGAGGCACCCAAGCTCATTCATTATAGAAACGCAAGTCACAGAGGGAGGCTGGTTACAGAGTTCCAGGAGAGAAGAGGTAAAATATCAGAGTACAGAAGCAGGTGGGAACCAGATAATGAAACACCTTGGAAAATATTCTAAGAGTTTAAATTCTATTTTCAAGGCCATAAGAAGCTATTTAAGCGAAAAAGGTGACTCAATCAGGTTTAGATTTTTGAACAATCATTTTGGAGGCAGTGTAAAAAATAGATTTGAGCAATGTAAGACAATAGACAAGGTGGCAATAAAGGATTGCATTAAAGTAAATCAGGTGAGGCTTCTGGGTATGCACCCAAAGGAAATGAAAATAGGATCATCATAGAGATACCTGTACGCCCATGTTCATTGCCTCATTATTCACAATGGCCAAGATGTGGGAACAACCTACGTGTCTATCAATGGATATCAATGGATGAAGGGATAAAGAAGATGTGATATATAGACAATGGAATATTAGTCAGTCATGAGAAAGAAGGAAATCTTGCCATTGGCAACAATATGGATGGACCTTGAGGGCATTAAAGTAAGTGAAATAAGCCAGGCAGAGAAAGACAAATACCACATGGTACCACTTATATGTGGAATCTAAATAAAAAGTGAGGGGCTTCCCTGGTGGTGCAGTGGTTGAGAGTCCGCCTGCCGATGCAGGGGACACGGGTTCGTGCCCCGGTCTGGGAAGATCCCACATGCCACGGGGCGGCTGGGCCCGTGAGCCGTGGCCGCTGAGCCTGCGCGTCTGGAGCCTGTACTCCGCAACGGGAGAGGCCACAGCAGTGAGAGGCCCGCGTACCGCAAAAAAAAAAAAAAAAAAAAAAGTCAAACTCATAGGAACAGAGTAAAAAAGTGGTTACCAGCTGGGGTGGTGGAAATAGGGAGAGGTTGGAAAAGGGTACAAACTTTCACCTAAAGATGAATAAGGTCTCAGGATCTAATGTATAATATGGTGACTAGAGTTGATGACACTGAATTGTGTAAGTGAAATTTGCTAAGAAAGTAGAACTTAAATATTCTCACCAAAAAATTTAAAAAGTTAAATATGTGAGGTGATGGATGTGTTAATTAGCTACATGGGAGGAATCCTTTCACCATGTGTACATTTAGCAAATTATGATAGACACTTTAAAGATCTTACAATTTTGTCAATTATACCTCATAGCTGAGAAATAAATAAGTAAATAAATTACATGTAGTAGTCATGTACTGATAGGAAACATGAATAGCAAATAAATCATATTTTTAAATAAAAAATAAATCAGGCAAACAATGACTAAACAAAAAAATAAAGGAAGAGAGTGGGCATCCATGATCTTAGAAAAAATGGTGTGGATCCCATAATTATTAGGAAGTCAAGATATGATAATTGATTGAATGTGCAGTTAAGGATAGTTTATGACTCTAGAAACAGGTGCTTTTCTCAGAGAGAAGGAATACCACTGGTGTAGCATATTTAAGCAAGAAATCAATTTTCACATGTCAAATTAGAGGTGTCTGTAAAAAAAGAAAAAAAGAAAGAATGAAAAGAAAAAGGAGTTCTGGAAATACCCAGATAGAAGTCATGGTTCTAGGACTCGGGAGAAATCTGAGCCTGATGTGATTTTGGTTCTTCAATAAGTAGTCATTTGTCATTTACTCTGTTAGACTAAGGGCTGGAAATGCTGCTGAATGAGACGGACCTAATCCCTGCCCTCAAGGAACTTACATGGTACACATTACAGTCACATTACAGTCATGAAATGTAGCTGACAGCAGAGCTAGAAAAGTGGGTAAGACCACGAGGGGTAGTGCAGGGTTTTTTCTCAACGCTTTGTTATCCTTTCCACAAGTTTTTCTCGGATGTGCATGTACATCTGAATCACCTGGGGGCGCTGTAAAGATGAAGCTTCTGATGTCATAATAAGTCTGGGATGGAGCCTGAGGGTCTGCATTTCTGACAAACTGTCACGTGACACGAGGAGGCTGCTGGTCTGTGAATAGTACGTCTCCTCCCTCGGGTCAGAATAGCTAAGAGCCATCATCAGAGTGAAACTTGTCGGAGAAGTCAAGTAAGGGAGGGGCTGAGCCCTGAGAAAGAAGGACAGAACAGGTGGTAGCAGAATGGAAACCAGTTCTTCACTGAAGATGACCAATGAGGACTGGTCACCCTCATCCTGCAGCTATTACTAAACTTCTATGAATCTGCTCTGGTCCAAGTACATTGGATACAGGCTCCTATAATGAATTGGGATGAATTCCAACAATACGCTCACTTGTCTGATTTGTTATAAATGTAATACAGGAAGCCTAGGAGAGGCGTCTGTAAGCCTGCTCTCCATGGTGGAAAGCACTGGAAATAGAGTCAGAGCTTCCTTAGGGATTCAGGCCTGTGGCAGAGCCACGTTCCTGGCATGGTGTTCATTCCCCTTCTCAGGGTCCCTGTTCCCTATTCTGGGCTTTCTTCCTCACAGGGCACTGCAGAGACCACCTTGCCTGGAGGGCACTAAGGTGTCTCATGCAGGGCCTGGGAGAGGACATTTGGTACTTCTCTTTATTTTGTTCATTCTTTCCTTTTGGGGGGCAAAGGTCTTTCTCCGTGTGAGAAGATGATTCCCTGACGCTCTGGGCCTATGGAAGCCGTGTGCTCACTGCCCCTGAAACAGGGAGCGACTCACCGGCAGTGTTGGCATCACCGTGAACTTGTCGGAAATAGGATTTCGGGACCCCTACCCTGACCCTTGAATCAGAATTTCCAGACATGGGGCTTAGGAAAATGTGTTATAGCAGGTTCTTCGTGTACGTCCAAGGCCAGGAACCCCTGTTCTACAGGATCCCAGCCCAACTGGCTTACCTGACTCCAGGATTTGTGGGCTATGGAAGTACTGCCTTCTTCTCAACCAGGATAAAGGTCTGAGACCCAAAGCAGGCCTGTGAAACAGACCTCACGGCATTCTTCCCAGCCCTCATGTCCTGTGACAGAGGGTAAAGGAGACCGGGACTTCCCAAATTCCATCACCAAGGTAAATGTTATTAAACGAAACTACTTTCAGGGGACCTGACAATCACAGTTTACTCACTCATTGGTAACAAAGATTCATCTTCGTATGTGTGAGATTTAATCGGAGGTCTCAGAGAGACAAAGTAACTGCTAAGTGGCTGACCTGGGGTCCGAACCAAGGCTCTGACTCCAACTCCTTTTCATGCTACTTAGAAAAGATTCTTGACAATAGCTTCCAAAGTTGAATTCTTCCTCTTTTTTTTCTTTTTTTTTTCTAAAAACATCTCATAAAATCAGTACATTTTGTGAACCAGACTACATCTGGTGGGTTTTGGGGGCTTTTTGGGGTTTTTTGCTTGTTTTGTTTTGTTTTGTTTGTTTGTTTTTGAGAGCCTGCACGATTGGGTCTGTCTTTAGAAAAATCTCTTAGTTTTCTAGAAATTACCCTGCACACATTGCCTTTTTCCTCCCAATTAGGAAAAGACCTGCCCATGGCTGAGTACCAAAAACCAGCAATATATGTCAGAGAAATGAAATGCTATTGTTCTCCCTTTGCAGTGGCAGTATTGCATAATAAGCACAGACACAATGGAGAATTCTGCAGAAATTCCTTGGGAATTCCAGCACAGAGATAGGCCAACATCATTAGACAGCATTACAACTATTATCCTGAACTACCTTTAAAATATTCTTTGCTCCCCATGGCTGTGATGACCAAAAATCTGTTTTAACCAAGCCACCAAAACTTCTAGTGCTTAATAGGCAAAGTACACATGGAAAGAAGCTATAAGACTCTTGTGTCAATGATTTTCTCTCTTTTTCTCTCTCTTTCTCTCTCTCTCTCTCTCACATTCAAACACACACACAGAGACATTACTAAAAGGAAAAATTACCTATTACTTTCTCCTCACAAGTCTAAATTCAATTCCAAGCAGTCTTGAGCAAATGGGAAGGGGTGGAAAAATCCTTCCTCAGAGATCTGTGAAAGCTTGCAGAATTCCTGGTGATTGACGCCATTGCTTTTAGGGCTAATGCATTCTCAATTTTGCAAGCCTATGGCAGCAGAGAACACCGTGTTGGTCTGGATATCTGGCAAAACTTGTTTTTTATTGAAATAGAATATTGATATCTTTCAAGACTTTCTATCACAGATACTGAATGCATAAAATCACATTTTACATTGTTATCAGGTTTCTAGAAGTGACAATCTTTACATAATAAAATAACTATAATGCTTCATACTGCAAATTATAACTGTGTTTTATTAACCAATTTATATACAACCTTGACAATTAAAACAGCTAACAGGACTTCCCTGGTGGCGCAGTGGTTCAGAGTCCGCCTGCCGATGCAGGGGACACGGGTTCGTGCCCCGGTCCGGGAAGATCCCACATGCCGCGGAGCGGCTGGGCCCGTGAGCCATGGCCGCTGAGCCTGTGCGTCCGGAGCCTGTGCTCCGCAACGGGAGAGGCCACAACAGTGAGAGGCCCGCATACCGCAAAAAAAATAAATAAATAAAAATAAAATAAAACAGCTAACATTTATATATCTCTACTTTTAAAAATATTTGTATGTATAATATATATATTTATACATATTTCATTTTGAACCTCACAAGTTATTTTGGATAGTCATATTATCATATTATCATGTGGTCATATTATCAGCACTTTGCATATGAGTAAACTAAAGCAAAAAAGCATCAGGTGAAGTTTCTGAGTTTGGAAAAGAAGTTAATTCCACAACCAGGAATATAACCCAAATTGCCTGGCTCCCATTTTCAACGTCATTATCCAAACAAATTAAATGAAGAATTTTGGTATATATACTGCTGTACATACCACCCAGAATTATTGCTGCTTGTAACTTTGATAGTTCCAGATAATCCTTAATTCTTGACGTCAATTACATCCTGTATCGGTAGTCCAAAAATCAAATTCAAAACTTCAGACAAATACAATACACATATGAGGAAAAAGAGGAAGAAGAAGAAGACGGGGTCGGGGGGAGGAGATGAGTCATCCTAAGGGTGTTGTGTCTGGATATTATACTCAAACTAGACTGTAAGAACTAAAACTGAGGAATCACCGCCCAAGTACAAAGCAGTCATTCAATTGAACGCAGATTACAAGTATGATCTGTCAACCACTGCTAGATACCCAAAGTGAAACAGTTCCAGGCTGCAAGGAGCTCATAGCATTAAATTCATATTAGATACAAATGGAAGTATGAATATAAAATATACATATTTTCAACAAGCTATAATCGATATCATATGATGACAATTTGTTTTGTGGTGATTATCAGTTCCTATTGATAGTTACTAGATTATTGTCATGTACTCCGAATGCGTTGTTAGTTTCTTGAATGTTTCATTTGAAACAGACAAGTTATTAATGAGATACTGCCAAATAGAACATTTTGTAGATAAATCAAATAGATACATTTAATATGAAAGATTTAAATTATATAAAAAGTATATTTGAGCATTCTAATTCTTTCAGGAATGAAAAGATTAAATAACGAAAACCATAAGAAAAAAATAAGAGGCTTTACATGACATTCTCTCATGCCCGATACTCTGCAGTGCTTTTTATGGGAAATTACAGCTGCCAGAGTTAATTTAATTTGATGTAATTTAATTGTTGAATTTGTATTTTGTACACATCATTGGAGGCCCTAAAGCAATAATATCTTTTTCTTTAAATAAATAATTTTCTCTCACAGTTTAAAGAAATGATTGGCTTAGAAGACATTATTATACTGTAGAGAATATGCAAAGTACCATACAGAAAGATTTTTCTGACACCAATCCACCAATGAAAGTACTGAGAGGATCAAGGCATCTATTTCTCTCCTTTTACAAAAATGTAATTTAGTCTTAAATTCTCACCAAACACCACTGCCATGGTTACAGGGCTTGGAATAGATACTCTATCTCCCTCACAACTAGCCTCCCTCACCCAGAATTCCCAATACGCAGTGCCTGCTCCACCATCTTGCTTTGACTCTATGAATGTAAGTGTAGTGACACTTCCATAGATGCGTGTCTCACATCTAATGTATTCATTCTATAAATTGTCATTAATGTCAATAAAAGCACAATAGTTTCTAATTCAAACAGGTTCATGGATGTACTCAAGGATACTGAAATTTAATAAACATAAAAATAAAGAATGAAAAACATTACCCTATATCCAGCTTGAGTTATGAATGATTGGGTATTTGACTCTTCTGGATGTCATCTAATGTTGTCACATTTTCTCTCCTCCTGCCTCCCCAGATGCCCTCATCCTAGTCTGAATCCCTAGGGTTCCAGAGAAGAAAGGATACAAATGCCCTTGAAAATTCTCACATTTCTTGCTTTTCGAAGGCAGAAGAATGTATCTAGAAGCAAATGAGATGAACTGTAGGATATACATAAGTATTTTTTTTAATATGTTCAACCTATGTATTTTCAAGTGTCTACCATATTGGGGGAATTATATATTATTTAATCATCATTACACACTAGTGTAGGCAACATTATTATCTACATTTTACTGATGGGGAAACCAAGGCAATTGAGGTCAATGACTTGCCCAAAGTCACACAGCAAGTGAAGGCACAGTTAGAATTTGTTCCTTGGTTATGATCAACCCTGAGCTGGTTTTCAGTGAGATGTTTAACTGCCGTACCTTGTTCTTGGTTCTGACATCTACACAGACATTCATTGAGATATCCATGACCACACTTGATTGTTATATACAAATCATGCTGAGTTTTGCTCTCATGTTTCCTCTCATGACAGTGAGATTGCTTTGATATCCAGTCTCTCACACGGAGCCAAATGCTCTGCCCTTCTCAGGAACAGAAGGAAAGTGTAGCTTCTCTCCTCTATTTCTGTCACCGAAGAGACTCAGTGAAAGTTCCTCAGGCCTGCCTGACACAGCACCGCACACCCATTTTTACCTCTTCCATGTCATTATCATTGTAGGAGAGAATCCCCAGAAGTTCTTGAAATAAATTTGATTGTTCAGGAGTAGAACAGACTTGGCCTATTTGACTCCTAGATCGTCACAGTTAGTGGGAGCTCTACTGACAGTTTCCTCCTGAAGCTAAATAGTGGAGTGAGTCAGTGAGGTCCTTTCTCAAAGAACTTCACAGGCCACCATCACTCACAGTGCTGCAGGAGCTGGCATACGTCAACTTGTGAGGCCAGTTTTTAGCAGCCCCTCCCAGCTCCACACTGAGTAATGGCACATTGGTAGCTTGAAATTAGCCATGGTAAGAATATTTATAGCACAGACCTTAAAGAAAAACGTTACAAATTACAACTCCCCCCCCGGCAAAAGCTGATTATTAAACATTTATCAGCATTACTTAAGCTTCTCTTTGAATTCTTTTTGCTTTCCCCAGCCCAGAAGGTTTATTTTTTCCTTCTCTTTTTCTGTGGGTAAGGGTGAACAAAACTAGATCCACATTCTTTCAAATCTTTTAGTTTTATACTTGCTCTAATCCCTCTTGAACTATTGGAGACCTTATATCTAGTTGTCATAATGAGGGAGGGTAAAAGAAAGTAGGGAAAATTTGGTTATAGTTCACAAAATATATTCACAGAAATAATGTGATGCAATTGCACATGGAACACTTCCCAACACTTTCCAGAGGGAAAAAATCAACATCGATTCGACACAATGTTTTCCAGAGAAGGGAACCCTTTCCAACTCATTTTATGAAGTTAGTTACAAAACCAAAGAATGTACAAAAAAAGAAAATCATAGACCAATACGCCTCATTGAATACTGACATCAAAATCTTTAACAAAATATTAGCAAATATAAATCATCGATAGACAAAAAGAATCATACACCATGACCAAATGGGGTTTATTCCAAGGATACAAGTTTGATTTAATATTTGAATATCAATCAATGTAGTCTACCATTTTAACAGGCTAAAGAAGAAAAATAATATGATCAGAGAAATTGATGAAGAAAAGGTGATTCACAAAACACAATACCCATTCATGATAAAAACTCTTAAAAATAGGAATAAAGGGAAACTTCCTCAACTTGAAAAGGACATCTTTAAAAAAAAAAAAAAACTCTACAGCTAACATTACACTTAATGGTGAAATAGTCAATGCTTTCCACTAAGGTCAGAAACGAGGCAAGGATGTCTGCCCTTATCACTCTTTTCTAACATAGTGCTATAAGTTTCAGCCCGAACAATCAGGCAAGAAAAGGAAGTAAAGACGTACAGATTTAAAAGGATGAAAGAAAACTGTCCCTATTTGCGGATGACATGATTGTCTCTGTAAAAAACGCAAAGAAATCTTTAAAACCTCCTAGAACTGATAAGTAGGTTTAGCAAGTTCAAAGAACACGCCCTAAAACACACAATCCAATTGTATTTCTATATAGCAATGAATGTGTGGATACCAAAATTTAAAATATTTACAATCACTAAATAAATAAATAAAGGAAATAGGTGTAAATGTAACAACATATGCATAGGATTTGTATGCTGAAAACTATACAACACTGATGAAAGGAATTTTTTAAAGATCTAAATAAATGGAAAGGATGATGATGATCATGGAATGGAAGACCCAACATAGTAAATATGTCAGTACTACCTAAACTGATAGATGTAACTCAATTCTTATTAAAATCCCAGAAAGATTTTGGTAGATGCAAAGTTTTCCTAAAATTCATATGGAAAGGTCAAGTAACTAGAAGAGCAAAAAAAAATTTTAAAGAAGAAAAAAGTAGAAACAATCAGTCTACTTGATTTCAAGACTTGTTATTTAACTACAGTAATCAGAACTGTATGGTATTGGCAAAGGGATAGAGATACAGAACTCAGAAATAGACCCATGCAAATAGGCTCAACTGAGTTTAGAAAAAGGGGCAAAAGCAATTCATTGGTTGAAAAATAGCCTTTTCGGGCTTCCCTGGCGGCGCAGTGGTTGAGTGTCCGCCTGCCGATGCAGGGTACACGGGTTCGTGCCCCGGTCCGGGAAGATCCCACATGCCGCGGAGCGGCTGAGCCCGTGAGCCATGGTCGCTGAGCCTGCGCGTCCGGAGCCCGTGCTCCGCAACGGGAGAGTCCACAACAGTGAGAGGCCCGCGTACCGAAAAAAAAAAAGACAGTGGACTTTGTTCAGCACCAGACCCAGGCTCTTGAATGTTTCCCTTTCCTCAAATCATCCATAACCTTTATCTATCCAAAACCAAAGCCAAACAAACAAATAATAAACATAGGGAGAGAACTTTGGAACTTTTCCAATTTTACCTAAGGGTCATACTATTAAAAGTGAAGGTTTCTTCTTATTAAAAAAGAAAAAAAAACCCTATATTCTCTTCTTCATTAACCTTGAGTGGAAAAAAAAAGAAAAACCCTATATTCTCTCTCTCATTAACCTTGAGTGATGGACCCAGATATTTTCTATACTGACACCCTGATGCACATGGAATCCACTAGGATTCTGAGGGGAGGCATAACCAGCCTGATTCTATTGGCCTCACTGAAGACAGTAGCACCTGTGCTCTGGTGTCAGCCCATACCAACAAGGGTTCCCACTAGAGAGATCTAAACGAATAATGTCCTTAGCTTCTGGAAGTTTCTGTGACGGCCTGTGTTTCCTCAAAGAGAATTGCTGCACACACTACACATCGCGGCTGCACTGCAAACAGCTCCTCAGAAAGAAGCGGAGCACCGAGCCCTCTGACCGCACGGTGGCTGATCTCAGAGGAAGAAGTGGTTTCCTCCACTCAGCCGGCTCCACCTCGTCACCTCTGAGGCCACCTTCCCTTCCCCAACTGGTTCTGACTCCGCTCTCTGCGCATGTTCTATTTCCTAGAATAACAGCAAACTTATCACTGAATTTACTCTTCGGTAAGAAGCAACTGTAAAACCAACTCATGTGGTTCAGACAAAGCCTGGGGGAAATGGTGGTGCTTCTTTCAACAGCACGTCTCTGGGCAGAGGAGGACAAAGGATGGAAAACGAACAGACACGCCAACCGGCAGTGTCCTGGCTTGTTTCTGTTTCTGCTGAAATCATAGGCACTTTTTAATGAGTAAGTTCAATGATCGTCCTGGCCTTTCTTCCATCCCCTCCCTCTAGGCTTTTCCTATTGTCTTTAACTGCACAGAATTCCACTTTCTAATTTTTTTGTGTACATTTTATAAAAATCTCAAATAAGATGGTTTGAGGTTTTTTTTTTTTACTTTAAAATGTCTTCCCTTTTTAAGCTGAAGACTCTTTGTCTCGAAAGATCATAAAATATTCAACGTTTTCCCTAATCTAAAAAGGGAATGAGATGACGCAGTATTTCAATGACCTGGTCAACGCTGGCCGTCTTCACGAGAGGACAAGATGCTAGGAGAGCAACACGCAGAAATCGTTTAAGAAGAACGGTTGCTCTTCAAAAATGTCAGCTAAGCCACAATTTCTCTGTTCATTAAAATTAACATAGGGTGCTCTTTCAGAAAAAAAAAAGTCAAAATACTCACAGTCTCCCTGGTTGTTCTACATCTGTGTTTAGAGCCAGCCAAAGTTTTAGCCACAGTTCTAACACCCCTCTCTTACTGGTCCCTTGGCACCTACATTGTGCATTCCCATTTTATTCCAGCTCTGCCGTCACACCCAAGAGGTGACTCATTTTGGTGGGAAGCAGACAAGAAGATGCCCAAGGTTTGACAATGTTCAAATCAGAGTGTTAAGTGAATGCAGAAGATTATACTTAAAATACCTGTCACAACTCAGGTGGCATCTATTTCAAGAGCACAAATAATCCAGTATTTTGTCATCTTGTCATTCACGGCTCTTTGAGAGAAAACAGAAAGCAGAACAAGCTACTAGTGAAACTAAATAAACAAATTTTGGTTCAGGCAGGGGGGACAGACCGAGCTATTTTAAAACCTTAAAATATAATCACCTTACTTGCTTGTGTGAAGTGCACATATTTTGACAAAGTTTTAAAGCCTGCATTTTTCTGAATTAACATGGTTGTCCAAATATCGGCTGATTTCAAGTGATAATGATAGCAGTGAGAATGAAGATGGCATAACTGCTCTGCTATATATAAGCTATATGTAAAAAATTACACATTTACACACACATACATGATATATATATAAACTTTATAAGTGATCAGACAGGACTTCTTAATTTGTATCATTAAAACAACCATATGCTTTATACTAGAGACCATTTCATGCCTTTGGAGAATTTAAACTAGATAAAAAACCATAAATAGTACATCTTGCCTCTTTTGTATTTCATTTTCTATTTGTACAAACACAAAATAGAAATGTATATCTTAAAGGTTGCCATGCAAGTTGCTGGGATGTCTGATTCTCTATAATTTTATCACCCCCATACTCATATCAATATTTAGAAATTTGCTCTAGAGAGAGATTGATTTACCATATGTGGTGATAACAACGATTACAAACTCCCAATATTTCACAAACCATGATATAAATTGACTTTACTTCACACTCCTGGATGCCATTAGGCTCCTCCCCTACCAGGGAAATGGTTTCCATGGTAACTGAAAGGGGAAAAGCACAGGGAAGGAAAAAAAAAAAAGAGGTACAGAAAGCTTAATGAAATGAGGTATCTATGGAATAAACAAAATATGGGCAAGTGTTGGATGTCAGAACACTCTTAGGACTTCTAGATACAAATACGTCCAGAGATGCTAAGGCCATATCATCTGACAGATCAGATGAGAAGGAAAAGACTGTGCCTAGGATTGGATTGTTAAAATGGCCAACCACCAGCAGGGCTGCCTGCTAGTTCCCAGTGTAGATGTCTCCCAGTAAATGAAGCCTGCTGAATCTTTCTATCACCACCAACTCTGCAGAACCCACATGGGCATGGCTGGACCAATTCAGAGTGCAGCCAAGAGTGAGATGGAAGCAGAGCTGTTCACAGGAGCCCTGAATCACCCTCCCCAAAGCAGCTGCAGACCTGTCTCAGCCACACAGAGAATTTAGTGGGTGTCAGGCACTAAAATACATCCTGACCAGTTCAGGCGCTTCGGAAGTTCTCTAGAATGAAACGTTAGGTAGCCTCTGCTTTTATCTTTTTCTCTATGTTGCTGCAGTAAAATATGCAGCAAATGTCATTTAATTTTATTAGATTCTGCATATATGTGGCTTTTAGAATGAACTCAGGGGAACACACATTACTTATAAACATATACTTTTTAATTAATTTTTCTTTGTAATTTGAAGTAGGTAACTAATGCATTCATGAAACGATATGTACTCCCTCTGGGGGGCAACTTTAATACCTGCAATTCCTTAGCTTGTTAATCAAAGACTTTTTAGCCTTGTAGATCATTTATATCAGCTTAATGTTCAGAAGGTTGAAGTTGCAGCTATATAAAAAAAAGTCCTTACCTCTTACAAAATCAGAAAGATAAAAACCTCATGGAAATTCTACAGGAATGGGAAATGGAGGAAATAGTCTTTCAGAGCTGCTTTCCTTGAAACTATTTTGTAGCTTTACAGGGGGAAAAAGAGCTTTTCCCCCCAGAAGACACAAAGGCATTGCTTGGCTGAAAATGCAGCAACAGTCAGGAATCTCCATCTTGGAACCTGCCTATTTCCAGTAGTTTTGTATTTTGAATGAATGCCTTTTTTTGCTCCTTACGAAAATAATATTGGCAAAAAAAATAATAACATGGAAGAATTTGATTTTGTGAGGGTTCAATTCAGGTTTAAGTTCAGGTTTGCTAGTCTCAGACTCCATTTGTTTTTCTCCTGTTATGTTTATGTGTCACCCCGTCATTAAGCTCAGTTTTCTCCTGCACATAGTCAGACAAGAACGGTTTCACCTGCACCCAGGGCAATGGCTTTACACGCAGAACTGTGGTGGGAGGCGCCCTAACGCAGAGAAGGGAAGGGGATGGGAACACATTCTCTGCATCTGTGATCCTTGCCCATGGTGAGGCACTGCTCCTTCACACGTGTGCATGCTTGTGTGAACATCTGCACATGTACAGACACCTTCACTTGGACGTGGACACACACACACACGTGCACACACATTTTTCCTTGTAGATACACAGCTACATTTTAACTGTAGTGGCAGTTCTACCATGGGGCCAAGGAGAGAACGGTGGACCCTTAGAGATGGAAAGAAGGTTTGAGAACGCCCCATCTAATCACTTGTTCATAGAGTGGGGGAATCAGACGTGGCCTTATTTTCACAGCCTGGTTGTGCTGCTGACTCATATTGAACTTAGAGTTGCCTTAACGCTCCTAGATCTTTCTACCGCCTGAAGTCTGTCCTACCCATTCTGCACTTTGTCTGCACCCATTCAGCTGACTTTCTGAAGCTGATGGAAGATCATTACATTGATCGCTGTTAAAATTTATCTCACAGGCTAAGTCTCCCTTTTAGCCTGTTCATATCGTTCTCAACCCTCATTCGATTATTTTAGTATTAGCTGTTACTCTTGGATTTTGAGTCAGTCACAAAGTTGGACTCATGACTCAATCTAATTCATGACTCAATCAAGATTCATGACTCGATCTAAGTCCTCATTCCAACTTGATGCAGGTGCAGATGAAGAAAGGCTGTCTGGGCTGCTACTAGAGACTTCTCTTGGAGTAACAAGAATATATATTCTCTGAAAGTTAATCAGCTGTGAGTATACCTCACTGGGCTATCGGGCCACATTTCTAAACTTTATCCATTAAGGGAAACTAGGAAAGAGTTTTGTGAATACTTCTGGAAATTAAGAAGACTTCTGTTTCTCCTTGACCATTTTATGTGTAAATCAAAAGAAAGGGGATGTGAGTAGTCTGATGTGACTGGGATCCCTTGTGTTGCTTCCAATTGTCTTTCCTTCTGTTTACTCCTTTACTGGGCATTTCTTCTTACTGCCATCTTTCCGTGATACAATAATATTCCTTCATAAGAATTGTTTAAATAGTTTTATCTGAGTATTTTTCTCCTTCAATTTAGAAGCTTCCTGCTAACATTCTTCCTGACCCTTATACTGCCAGCCCCTTATCAAAGAACCTAGGTTTCAGGGTCTCAACCTATAATCCAGAAAGCCAAACTGTATTATTTAACAATTTCTCTTTGGTCTTCTTTAAAGTCACAACATTCAATAGCAATGAACTGATAACATCACCTACAACTTCAAGTCCTTTAAAAAGTGTTTGTTTTTTGTTTTGTTTGTTTTTGTTTATATATCTGTAACACTTCTTTTTGTGAATCTGTAGAAATGGGAAGGGGCTAATGGACTTGATGACTCTGGATAAATCCTCTGTCCCTGAGGATGTCACTTTCAGGAAGAAATTTCATGCTTCCAACACATCAGGATGTCAGTTGCTTGACTTCCTCTTCTCTCTGCCGTAGGAACTCTGCTCCAGTTGGGCAGCAGCTCAGATGGGCTGAAGCGACAAGAGGAGAAGAAAAAGCGGGTCGAGGTAAGAAAGCCAGAGAGTGATTCTGGGCCCTGACTCACTGACAACTCGTCAGCCAGGTACCAAGGCCACAGGTGGCAAACAAAAGACCTCATGGCTCCGTCCCAGAGGACCACACAGTGCTTCCCAGGCCCATACTGCACTAACACATCTAATTTAGAACTCTTGCTTCTGTTCCGGTGTCCCCAATTTCCAACGTGATACCACATGCCTCATCTTGGCCTAATACATCGCCTCATATTGATGCTTTCCTTAAATTGTCAACTTCGCCCTAGAAATTACTTCTTAGATCTGTTACATAATATTTTGAGAGGCCATGTTGATGCTATGGGTATTTTGTTGCTGTGGGAGTGAGAGAGGAAGGAAGTAAGGATCCGGGATGGAGCAAGGATTGCTGGATCATTTTTTGTTTCCATGAACATCTTTTTAGAAGCAGAAAATACCCCTGGCACCAAAAGTCTGTTGAATTGGTTATTTCAAAACCTTTCTCCTGGTTCTCTGTTCAGCTCGTGATCTCAGTTCTGTTGTTGACTCCACCCTGCACCTCATCACACACCTCACACCCAAGCCCGGACCTGGGAACTTGGCCTTGCACCCTGACTTTCACTTGCCAAGGAAAGGAGTTCAGGTAATTGTGGGAATCAACTGAGCTAGTTTTATACAATTCTGACCACTCCCCGTTTCCTTTTTCTTATTATACAGGAAGAAGAAAACCAAACCCTTCCAGATGGTGTTCATCATTACTCCACCAACATTTGTGCAAGAAAAGAATCTGGGACACCTAGCACACAGTGGAAAGATTTGAGGGGCCATAAGAGTTCAAATATGGAGTCTGGTGATACAAAGACAGCAGTGGGTAGAGTTTGGAGCCCAATAAGTTTCCATGGATTTACACAGTTATTTTTGTAAAATAGGACCATAAGCTTTCAGATGGCTAAGGAAATATGTAGAACACTACCAGAAGGGAGTGATGGACCACTGCAGGGAGGAGACTGTTCCTGTGAAGGATTACCGTGAGTTTGGAAGGCAAAGGCAATAGGACAGTAAAGGGATATTTGATTCAGTTCTTGAGGAACTCTAGAATTTTCTGGTGTTCTGGCCTTTCAGAGTCTTAAAGTTGGGGTTCTGTCAAACTGCATGGGGCAGCATAGTGACTGTCCCATGAGAGTGTATATTTCTGTATTCTCATCCACTGCCCCTCAGCGACTCACAAGCATGTATGCCCAGTTCTGGCCTCTCCCCTGAGCCACAAGGTGATAAATCCAATGCCCATAGGTACGTCAAAGCTATCTAAAATTTAACAGGCCCAAACGAGGATACTCGATATACCTTCTTTTCTAAGGCTTCTCCCTACACCAGTAAATAGGGATTCCCTATATTCCCTCTTTCAGTAAACAGCACCATCACCAACTTACATGCAAAGTCAAAAACATAGGAATCCTCCTGAATTCCTTCACCACTCACACCCAATTCAGCAGGAAGTCCTATTAGCACTGCCCCCAAATATATCCCAAATCAACCCACTTCTTCTTATGTCCACTGCCACCATCTTAGTCCAAACCATCATCAACCATTCCTTAAGTGGGTTACTTCAATAGCCTCCAGACAGGTCTCTCTGTAGCTCTCTAAATCAACTTACATGTTTTCCTTGTTCAAAACCTTTTGATGCTTTCTATTCTAGTGAAACAAATTAATGTGCAAAGAATTTGCAGGGCCTATTCAGTCCCATATAATCTGGGTACAGCTTTATCTTTATCTCCACTTTATCTCCACTTACTCACCCGGCCTTCCCTGGTCCCTCCACTTACTCACCCGGCCTTTATCTTTATCTTTATCTCCACTTACTCACCCGGCCTTCCCTGGTCCCTCCCTCCTATTGTCCACTCCCACCAAAACTTGCTGTACCTCCAGGGCCTTTTCATTGACCCTCCATGCTATCCAGAGCTTTCTATTTTCAGATCTTGACCTGACAAACTCTTTATTATTCAGGTCTCAGACCAAACATAAACTCTTTATTATTCAGGTCTCAGATCAAACGTCCTTCCTCAAAGGTCACTTCCAACCACCCTACTTACCATTTTTGAAAGTCACTCTCCATCTCATTGCTTTGTAGTATTTCTTTTTTATTGTATTTGCCACCTAAAGTTGTCTTGCTTAATGATTTACCTACTTCTTTACTCATTTATTATCTGTTTCTCCTGCTAAAATAAAAGTTCTATGAAAACAGCAATCTATGATGTCTATTTCACCACCACATCTCTTGTGCCTGAAGCATGACATTCGATAAATATCTGATAATGATGTAACATGAGGAAAATTCTCCTTTTCTTTAATTTTTAAATGTTCCTTATTTAAACTAGTTTAGCTATGTTTCCTGAATATTAACAAAATGCATAAAATCTTAGCTCATAATGACCGTATAGAACTTTACTGATTCAAATAAAAATCATTTAGCTACTGAAACTAATGAACGAATGAGTATTGATTCATCACAGGAAAATGTTGCTAGTGAACATTTTATTTATTTCACTAGAAACCATCAGTATTTTAATCTTTTATAAGAAATTATTATGTGAGGTTGCGACTTGATACAAAGTAAAGTGAGTGGCAAGAGAAATAGACATTTCCCTTGGTAGCCTTCCTTATGACTTACTAATAGACATCCTTGAAAAACATTAAAGGTGACAGAAAAAAATCAGTAAGAAACATTTCTAAATCATGATTTATAATCTGAGAGACATGAGTTAACTGGCAATGATCTCACAACCCATACTTGAACAGTAGTGTGCAGAGGATCAAATAAAAACTGTTCATAAATCTATAAACACGTAGTTGAGAAAAACTCAGTTTGAACATGTGTACGAAATTTGTACATGAACATATCAGTCAGCAGAAGCTCATTCAGGTAGAATAAGCAGTAGATAAAAATCCAGAAATCCTGGATGCTAGCAAGGTGATCATCAACCAACTTGCCAGTGCTATAAAAAGCAAAACAACTAAAGGTATAATAGTTTGCGCTTATTGAGCAAATGCTACATGCCAGGCACTCAGTTCTAAGCACCTTATAAGCAATGGTCCTGTGTCTCAAATCCTTTTTTCAATGACCCGAGCATTAACAAGCATTTTTACAATGTATCTAATGAAGAACATTTTAACATACTAATTTCACCAACTTAAGAAAGCCAAACATTAGGTAGTTGAGGGGGAAAAAACCCTTCATGATCAGAAATACAGTCTGAGTAGTATGAGGAATAGGGTTCAAATAGCTCAACCTTATGGGAAAAGGCAAACCTTGGACCAGGTTAGTAGCCAGTTCTCAGAAACTGGGAATTTGCAGGACAAATGGTAGGCAGAGATACTGAGAAATGAGAAAAAGCCAGGCGTGGAGGAAGTCCTTCAGGCCCTTGCGATGCCTGAGGTCTTTGCTTGGTCTGGGAGGCTCCACGTAGGCTGGCCTCTGTCGTGCCTCTGATTCACCTCCTACTCTTCTCACCCACCCTGGTTTTTTGCTGTGCCTCCAAGTTTCCAGGCATGCTCCAGCTCAGAGCCTTTGTACTCTTCCAGTCTCTGCAGGAATGCTCTCCCCAGATAGCCTCAGGATTAACTCCCTTGAAAGAGGTCATCTTTCAAGCGCTCACTCATTCTTTCCTTCTCAGTGATGCCTACCCTAACTGTTTCCCTCTACCTTCAGCACTACTGGTGCCCTAATCCTACTTAACTTTAATTTTTCCATAGCATTTGTCACCTTCTTATATATTATGTAATTTACTGGTTTTATTCAGTGTGTTGGTTCTTTCTCCACTCTGGAATCTAGGGTCTAAGAGTGCATGGAGTTTTGTCTGTTGTAATATATTGTGAAAAAAATGGCTTCTACTTTCCATCCCTCCCTGTATTAATTTACTAGGGCTGCCATAACAAAATGCCACATACTGGGTGGCTTAAACATTAGAAATTTATTTTCTCACAGTTCTGGAGTCGAAAAGTCCAAGATCGAGGTGTTGACAGGTTTGGTTTCTCTTGAGGCTTCTTTCCTTGGTTTGTAGCTGGCCGCCTTCTTGCCGTGTCCTTGCATATATAGTCTTTTCTCTGTGCGCATGCAACCCTGGTGTCTCCTTGTATGTCCAAATTTCCTTTTTTATAAGAACACCAGTCAGATTGGACTAAGGCCTACCCTAAAGGCCTCGTTTTAACTTCATCACCTCTTTAAAGGCTCTACTCCAAATAGAGGTAGTGGTGTTAGGGCTTCAATGAATATTGGGGTGACACAATTCAGTACATAGCACCTTCTATAGCTATACATTTGTCACATAACCTTGCAGTGGTCTCCCACTCTGCCTCTAAGTTTGACCATCAGATTTACTTTGGCCAGTGGGATGTTAAGAAATATGACAAAGGCTTGAAAAGCACATACATGATTGGACTTGTTCATCCTTGCTCTTCCATGACCACCAGGACACACTAGACTAGCCTGCTGAATAATGAATGAGACACGTAGAACAGAACTATGCTGCCCCAGTTGTACCAGCCAAGGCCATCTGAGGTCAGTCACAGCCAACTGACCCCCAGCTTGATGAGAAAGCCTGCAGACGCATGAGTACCGCAGGTGTGACTGGCCAAACCCATGCCACACCAGTTGAACCCTGCAACTCATGTTTATTGTTGCCTCATGCTCTGATTTTGTGGTTGTTAACATGTTATTGTGGCAGTGAAAAACTGATACAACTGTTTTGTCCATCGATGTATCCCAAGTGGCAAGAATAATACCTGGCACATTGCAAGGGATCCATAAATAGTTCTTGAATGAATAAATGAACAAAGTCTAGAGTTAAATGCACATAAACGAGTGCCTGTCTACAGGGGACCTCTTTCAAGATCCATAATACATCTCTCAATAGGATGACTTCCTCTGGCTTAATATCCTTGAGTTTTAAAGTGGTTTCCTGAGTAGCATCTAACATACGATTCATTACGGTCTAATAGGTTTACTACTCTTTGAGGAGTACACATTTCTTCAGGGAACATGGCCTGAAACAGAAGAATAAATATGTGAAGCCAATAAGGGAAATAAGAGGGGGAAATCTTTGAAGGTCTCCTTGCTGCATCTCAAATTTCATTAGGTACAGGTGACCACGAATCCACCCAGAGGAACTGCTGACTCTAGCCTAAGGCTTTAGGCTGAAGGAAATTGTTCAGAGGTGATGAGGGAGTATTACAGAGAGACTAGTAAAAGTAGTGGGAGAGTGACTTTAGTAACAGTAAATAAAAATATAAGAAAAACTGCTCTTTGGAGCCTATGTGATGCTAAACATCACTTTTACACGTTATTCCCTCATTCTGAGCAAACCCCCACATCCTCACCCCACTTCATCTAGCTCAGCCTTATTCCTTCTTCAGTGTGAACATCTCCTCCGCTGAATGGGAGGCAGGAGGATGGGCAACCAGTCCATGCCCCTCCCACCCGACCCCAAGGAAGTCTTATGTAATCTCATACTACCTTATGCTTTCCTTGACACCATTTTCCAGAATATGTGATTACAAATTGTAGTGTATGTTTCTTGTGCACGATTCTAACTCCATGAAATTAACGTGTCTATTTAGCTCGGTATATTATATTCTTAGAATCCAGGACAATGACCCCATGACCCCAACGCAGGTTAGTATACAATTAGGGAGAATTAGGGAAGTGACCAAATATTATTCATTGTGTATTCTCCCTATCTAGTAATAGAGAGATATCACTGATATAGGTATCAGTGAGAGAGGGAAATCACAAATGAAATTAAATACTGCTGAAATAAAACATTTTTAAAAAGTCTGATCATTACCAAAGAATTTCTGAACTTCTTTACTTGAGGAAGGTTTTCAATAAATATTTGTTAAATTGAAAAATTACTTTAAAGAAAACATTCTGAAAAATTATATTTCTGTAATGAACTCAAATTTCTCAATTAATATATTATTAAGGTTTTCGCAGTTTTTCTCTATTGAGTAAAATTCCAATAACAAGTGATTCACATTATTAACCAATTTTGGCAGTTTTGTCATGCCTCTCCTAGCATCAGCTTATGAGACCAAATCTAGAATAAAAAAGTTTGGAAGCAGAGTGTTTCCACAGATGTGGAGATCATGCTTAGATTCGGATCTCTACTTGGGAATGAATAGAGACAAATTATGAAAATGCTGTTTCGTGAACTTCAGGAGGCTTTGTACCCAAGCTTGGAAGGTCTGATTCTGATGGAGAACTTTGTAGAGGAAAGAGCATTTGCAAAAGCCCAGTTACATAGGAGTAACGGAGAGAAAGCTATGTAGCTGGAGGGCATTGAGCCTGAGATAAGGCTCTAGTGTTCCCCAGGGCCAGATCATGCCTGGCTTAGAAGGCTGCATTAAAAGTGCTTGTATAATCACTCTAGCTATCATGTGGAAGAGAGACTGGAAGGCAGAGTTAGACGAGGCCACTGTGACCATCTAGTGATACTTGACAAGGCTTGTGGGAGAGACCCTGGCCACAGATATCTGCTATTTTTTCTTTTTCACAGGCATAAATAGAAATGTGTTTTGAAATTAGCCAAAGCTTATTTTCAGGGGAATAATGCATTAGACTTGTTGAGACTTGGGCTTGGGGCCCTAAATATCTAGCAATGAGGTCTTATCCATGAACTGTAAT
Source organism: Tursiops truncatus (assembly GCF_011762595.2). NCBI lineage: Eukaryota > Metazoa > Chordata > Mammalia > Artiodactyla > Delphinidae > Tursiops > Tursiops truncatus. Next base: position 9,824,338 of record NC_047050.1, on the reverse strand, counting down.
CCCCATTAAAAGAGGTTGTGAACATAAGCAAAACTCTAGTGCCTACCCTTACAACTGGCAACAGCACCGCGAATGAATGACTACATGAATCAAGGGTTACAGAAAAGGGTTACAAACAAGGAGAGACTCCAAGAAACGTGGGCAGTAGCAGTGAAAGCCAGTTTCCTTTCTAAACCCCTAGTTTCGTTACTTGCAGGAACCCGATAATTTTTTTTTCATTTTTTAAAAGCATTTGTACAGATGCCCATTCTATATGCCGTACCATCAATTAAAATAGACTGTACAAAATGCCCACTCTGCAAAGCGCGCCTGCCTCTGGTCCACGTTCTGTTTCAAAACTGGCGCAACCAAAATAACTAAAGTGGCTGTTCAGCTCTGGGGTCAGCAATTTGTTCTGTCTCAATTCCTAAATCCCGAGGCAAACAGCTCTGAGATGCTAGAACGAAGAGAGCGAAAAGGAAATTGCCGGTTCTTTTGTTGCCTTATTAAGCCTGCAGTATTCTATTTAATCATATCTTCCTCTAGGAGAAATCAACTATTTGAAGAAAAATGCATTCCTGGTGTCTGAATGCTGTCTTTCAATAGGGAGCAAAGATCAAAGAGGGTGTGTTTTCTAATCTTTGAACATTGACAATGTCCCTTGTACTGCAAAATAGAATTACTTAGGGCCGTTATGGAGACCCTGTAGTTTTGAGCATATAAATGGAATGTCTTAAGACATCATATAAAATTAATTGTAACATATTTAATAACCCTCAAATAAATTGGAAAGAACAAGGTATTTGGCACTTGGATATTTATTTTAAACATTTCACCAAGTACGTGGAGCTCTGTAATGTGTCTGAAGTATTTAATACAGATAAGATATCTTACACAAGCTCGGCATTTTTTCCCAATGTTTGTAATTTTTGGTATAAGAAAATTGGACAGTTTTTATCACCAGATAATATATGTTAACCAGTGTCTGGGAAAGGGGAAAAGATGCATGGCTGCTGAGTTATCACGTGGCCTGCCAAGAAAATAAAAGGAGACTCACGGTAAGTGATTTTAATCTGTTGGTCAGCGCCCTATTCAGGGTGTCAATTTTTTTTTTTACGCAAATGCAGAGGAAAAGGTTCATAACACAGAATGCTGAAGTTCTGTGATTTGCAAAGAGTAGGCACCTCATTGACTGGTGGATTTATTCTCTATTTGAAGATAGCACTTGGATTAACCAAAGAGAGCTTTCTTATTTTTGTAATTGCTTTATCATTCCAAGGGGATGCTGGTGCATGGCTCATTTTCCCTCTCTTTCCACTGCCCCTTATACCTCTGCCTCTTAATCACAGGACACTTTGCCCAAGAATGCATTTACAGAAAATTGAGATACACACTCTGCATGAATGAAGGCAACTGTGTCATCTACATTTTCCACAATTCAGCCATGCCCTTTGTTCTTGGACATGATAGAAAATCTGTTTTCATTCTCAATTGGAAAGCCAGCATGAGTTAGACCAGATGGCTGCTGACCTTCAGGCGATAGAGAAGGGGAGAGATTCCCAACTGTTCTCATTACTCGGGGCACTAACCTCCTTTGGAGCCACAGCCTCAAGAAGCTGATACCTAGAAAACATTTCTCCTTGAACATAGACATTTTACTTGTTGTGTGTTGAGACGCTGGAGGTTGCCTAACTGTCATGGCATCAATGCCTTGTGCCACTGTTTATATACATTACTCTTTATCCATGGAAGTCAAGCTGCTGGTGTTGTAAATGTCTTGATAAGTAAGCAAAGACATCTGAGTTCAGATGTTTTCAAATTTTCCCTTATTTTATATCCATCAGTGTGTAACTCACTCAATGTGTGTGTGTTTGACTGAATGACTAAAACATAAATGTTAGTTGCCACACCTTACATTATCCATAGGTATTTTCAGAAAATGCACATATACAGAAGTATAATGCATACACTGAAAGCACTATGTCAATGTGTCTCCCAGTAGAGCCAGTGCTATAGGCTCTGTTATTATCCTCTTTAGCTAGATGAAGAATTCGATATTATGTAACTAGTAAGTGCGAGAACTGGCACTGGATCAAGTCTGTCTCTCCAACTCTGATGCTCAAATATTTAACTAGGATGTTCTACTGCTTCCCCTTTTGTTATCATGGGGAGACGGCTAACTAGGTTAAAATTATATCCCAAAAGTCATGGGATAGTTTCCCTGTAATTTTTCAGAGTCCATGTCTGCTCATTCTTTGTTTATTTACATACTTACAAGAAATAAATGACTATATGTGAGATATAATGTATCAGTATTCTTGCTACAAAATTGAAAGAGCTGATGAATGCTTGACAGAGTTTGGGATAAGAGTATTTTTCTCTTCTATTTCCATGAGGTTGCCTTTTAGATCTGATCTGAACTGACATCTCCCCCCAGGACATCTGAGTGTGCAGAGTTATCGGTTCTCTGTCTATTTCCTATTGTCTAGCCAAGAAAAACTGGCATTTTGCTGGGCTGGGTCTCTAGCTCTCTGCACTGCATATATTAAATGAATAAAACTGAAAGGACTGGGTCATTGGAGGAAGTGTATCCATCTATTGAGCCACAGATGAACGGGTGTCTAAAATGCGCCCTTAATTATGGAACGTATCTGAATCCAGTGTTATGTCACATATTAGTTAAAATCACAGACAGAGCAGCCCTTTTCACCCACATAGCTATTCAAATATCGCTTCTTGGCAAAACTGCGTTCGCATGCAAGATGGCGGTAAGTAGGATTCTGTTTCTCCGTTAGCCTTAAAACAATCCACTTTCTTCACATCTTAGTGCCGTAATTCTGTCCCCTGGCTCAGCAAAAATAACCATCCCTCGGGAGGTACAGCAGAGTGGAAGGAACCTCCGTTACGAAGGGAGAGAAAACCCCTGAGGGCGGGTCTTAGTGGGACTGAGGGGCTGAGGGAGTGGCCTACAGCTATTGCTTCCCATCACTCAAACCTGTTAACATGGCAGTTTGCTTACTGAGCACATTTGTGTTGGTCTTACAGGAAGGTGGGCCCCAGGTCAGAGCGAGTACACTTTACTCGCATCCTCGTCTTTATCCCCTCCATTGCAGAACTTCTGCATAAAGCTAAGAATGTTTCTTTTCACAGCGTGTCTCATTTCCCCTGGCCCACACTTATCCATTCTAAGTGTGTCTGTTATCAAGTACTTACCAATTTAAAAGCAGCAATTTTTTTTGATATTTTGTTACACATTCAAAAGGAAACCATTATACATCTTTAAGGCCTCAGTTTTTGAATCTAAAGGAAAATTGTAATTGGGCAGAAGGTTATTTACTAGGTATTTTTGAAAAGACCAAATAATAGCTTTTCAGCATATCCTACATTAAGCAGCATCAAAATGATGCATGAAGATAGTATCCAACAATGACTTGGTAACTATGTGTATACATGGTTATGGCATTTTAATGCATCTGCCCATATTCTAGACTCCATTCACAAAATTGTTCTGAGCTATTCAAAGATGTTTTTACTTGAATATATATTTATTATTTGGCACAAACTTAGTCATTTTATAACCATCACTTTAAAACTAACACAATAGTTTTGAAACTATGTTGAATTTGAAGGAAATTAAGGAATCAATAATCTGAGATACTAAAAAAAAAAAAACAGTTTTTAAAAGTATCCTTCTTGTTGCATTAAGAAAACTTACTTCACAATTCTCACATTCTCATTCCTAAAAATGTTTAAAGACAGAGCTTTTCCCCTCTGAATTAGTTGTTTACAAGGATAGCTTGCAGGCAAGAAAAAAGTCTTCTGCCCCCTCTTCTGGCTTTAATCCAATAAAAAAAATAATAGATATCGAGGGTCAGCTTTTACATGTCAGTTTTAGTTACTTGGAATGTTGAGAAGAATTTTGAAGCTCCATTCTGACACAGTGGAAAAAGTGTTATCAATTAGTGATGTCTGCCTTGGGAACACAATTGAGGAATTAGGTCCCATGTGCCATATATTTAACATCTGTGCTTTAAAGTTTTTCTTAAATATAACCACTTTTATTGAGTTGAACTTTATGAAAAAAATAGTTGCACATAGTAAGATTAAATGATTTGTGTTTATTGAATATTGCATTTTTAAATGGATATATATATATATTTTTGGATATATATTTTTAATTTTTGGCTATATGGTTCAAAATATGACATGAAAGAAATCTCATCAGCTTAATAATCGTAACTTTTGTATTGTACTTTGCAGGTTGCAAAGCACTTTTCAAAGACGTGATTCCATATGTGCTCCAACAAACCTATGAAGTAAGTATTGTATATTCCCTGTTTATATATGCTTGGACTAAGACACAAGAGTTTCAATAACTTTTCCAAAATTACACCCAGGATGAAAATGCCTGCCTCACAAAAGTAGTATATAGTGAGATTGTTGAGAATAGCCAAAGAATTCTGAGATGGCTACATTCACTCATGATGAGAGTTCTAAAATCAGTCTGAGAAGATGCTCTCTAGACCATCCAGGGCACAGCTGATACATGATTGCTCTACTGTATGGTCCAGACAAATCAAACTGCTTATAATTCCACAGTAAAAAAAAAAAAAAACAAAAAACAAAAAAAACACAGTGATTTTCTACATCTGTCCCTTTGCTCTAGAATGTCCCCTGCCCATTTTTATCATCTGGTTAGCTCCTACCTTCCTTTCAAAACAACTCAGGCATTCTTTCATTTTCACTGTCTTACCTGTCCCTTCCCAGAATTGAAATAAGTGTCCCTCTTTATACATCAATGAACTCAACTAGGGAAATGTTCCACCAAAATCTCACACCAAGGAGCTTCCCCTTCTGAGGGTTCTATTGGGATAATAAAAGGAGTTTTTGTTTAATTATTCTGTGATTGCCAGGACATTCATTAGATGATGTGGGATCACCATGCCTTAAAACACATAAAGACAGATGTAACACACTCTATTTTCCCTTTCTTACAAATGTCTCCTTTCTTACCTCTGTGTGGTAGACGGAAGCTTGGAAGGACCTACATCCTGGGGCCCATTCGGGAAACCTCTCTCTCTTCCACTCCACAGAGTGGGATGCGTTCTTAGACACAAAGTCTCTTCTTTTTTCTTTTGTTTCTTCCCCTTCACTCCTTCTCTGCTTCCATAGATTGGCTCCAGGATTCAGAATATGGGAATGAGATCTTTTTACTGAGTCCCCACTTAAATCTTTAGGCTCAAGAAACACCCTCCAATCCAATGTTAATAAAAATTCTTTGTTAGATTATTAGACACATACAAAGCCATGAAAAGTTACCTTCATACTTAGTCTGCTGCTGGTTATCATGGGGGTAATTCCTTTAGGAAGGATTGTTAATATGAAGGATGTAGGCATTCTGGATTCTCTGGCCATAATAGCACATAACAGCAGTGAATCCCCACAATTGTAATGCTCCTTACATAGATTATTGCATTTACAAAATAATCTGCATAAAGTAGACCTTACAGCTCAAGAACTACTGAATCCTTTACCTTCAGTATTATTTTTTAGAATCTCAGTCATTCCTTTTTGATTCAATAATTTCTTACAGGCTGCCCCTATCGACACAGCCTAAGGTCATATAGAAGTCTTTGAATCCATTCACTGATATGTATACTCACAGTTCCCCTTGTATTTTTGCGGCAGGGAAATAATAATCACAAATTTACTGGGAAGGTCACTGTGGACAACTCCTTTTAGCTACTGTCATACATTTTGTTTTACTGCTATTATTATCATGATATGTAGTAAAACAATGGTGCTCATGTCAGAGCCAAAGGGCCAAGATACCAAGTCAGTCTCATCATTATTTCCTTTCCTTCTATTAAATTTCTTCAGAATTCATCCGTATTTGCAAAAAAGAAAATAAGATATAAAGTAGACTAGATAGGATTCACCACCCTTTTACACTGCTTGTGTGCAGATTCTTTTTAAATGACTAGAAAAGCAAGGAAGAGTAAGATTGTGAGGGATACATCAAGCTTGAGAACATTTAAGTGTCTGGGCTAATATACAGCAAATATGGTTCACTATAGGTAAATGCAAAGTAATGATCTTTCGAGTAAAGAATATAAAATGGGAAATATCTGCTTAATGGAAAGGTGCTGCAGCATGCTGATTAGAAACACATTTGAGAAGTTGCTGCAAAATTGTATCCATTTAGCCTTTAGCCCAACACGGGATTGCAGAGAGATACTGAGTTAAATTGCTGGAAAAATGTGTTGTAAACCAAAGGTAGAATCACTGTAATAAAAAGTAAGTATCAGAGACCTTCAAGATGGCAGAGGAATAAGACGTGCAGATCACCTTCCTACCCACAGATACATCAGAAATACATCTACACGTGGAACTGCTCCTACAGAACACCTACTGAACGCTGGCAGAAGACCTCAGACGTCCCCAAAGGTAAGAAACTCCCCACGTACCTGGGTAGGGCAAGAGAAAAAAGAAAAAACAGAGACAAAAGGATAGGGACGGGACCTGCACCAGTGGGAGGGAGCCGTGAAGGAGGAAAGGTTTCCTCACACTAGAATACTCTCCGCGGGCGGAGAATGCGGGTGGCGGAGAGAGGAAGCTTCGGAGCCGCGGAGGCTCTGAGCGCAGCAACAGGGGTGCGGAGGGCAAAGCGGGGAGATTCCTGCACAGAGGATCAGTGCAGACCAGCACTCACCAGCCAGAGAGGCTTGTCTGCTCACCCGACGGGTTGGGCGGGGCTGGGAGCTGAGGCTCGGGCTTCGGTCGGAGCGCCGGGAGAGGACTGGGGTTGGCGGCGTGAACACAGCCTGCAGGGGGTTAGTGCGCCACGGCTGGCCGGGAGGGAGTCCCGGGAAAAGTCTGGAGCTGCCGAAGAGGCCAGAGACCATTGTTGCGGGGGGCGCAAGGAGACGGGATTCAGAGCGCCGCCTAAACGAGCTCCAGAGACGGGCATGAGATGCTAAGACTGCTGCTGCCGCCACCAAGAAGCCTGTGTGTGGGCACAGGTCACCCTCCACACCTCCCTTCCGGAGAGCCTGTGCAGCCCGCCACTGCCAGGGTCCCGGGATCCAGGGACAACTTCCCTGGAAGAACGCACGGAAAGCCTCAGGCTCGTGCAACGTCACGCCGGCAGGGCTCGCCCTGCACTCCGTGCCCCTCCCTCTCCCCGGCCTGAGTGAGCCAGAGCCCCCGAATCAGCGGCTCCTTTAACCCCGTCCTGTCTGAGCGAAGAACAGACGCCCTCCGGCGACCTACACGCAGAGGCGGGGCCAAATCCAAAACTGAGCACCTGGGAGCTGTGAGAACAAAGAGAAAGGGAAATCTCTCCCAGCAGCCTCAGGAACAGCGGATTAAATCTCCACAAACAACTTGATGTACCCTGCGTCTGTGGAGTACCTGAATAGACAACAAATCATCCCAAATGAGGAGGTGGACTTTGGGAGCAACTGTAGACTTGGGAGCCGTATGGCTACAGGCTCTTGGTGCTCGGGTTGGCTGTCAGGCCAAGCCTCTTAGGTGGGAGAACCGAGTTCAGGACATTGGTCCACCAGAGACCTCCCAGCTCCACATAGTATCAAACAGCGAATGCTCGCCCAGAGATCTCCATCTCAACGCTAAGACCCAGCTACACTCAATGATCTGCAAGCTACAGTGCTGGACACCCTATGCCAAACAACTAGCAAGACAGGAACACAACCCCACCCATTAGCAGAGAGGCTGCCTAAAATCTTAATAAGGTCACAGACACCCCAAAACACACCACCAGAAGTGGTCCAGCTCACCAGACAGACAAGATCCAGCCTCATGCACCAGAACACAGGCACTAGTCCCCTCCACCAGGAAGCCTACACAACCCACTGAACCAACCTTACCCACTGGGGGCAGACACCAAAAACAACGGGAACTACAAACTGGCAGCCTGCGAAAAGGAGACCCCAAACACAGTAAGTTAAGCAAAATGAGAAGACTGAGAAACACACACAGATGAAGGAGCAAGATAAAATCCCACCAGACCTAACAAATGAAGAGGAAATAGGCAGTCTACCTGAAAAAGGATTCAGAGTGATGATAGTAAAGGTGATCCAAAATCTTGGAAATAGAATGGAGAAAATACAAGAAATGTTTAACAAGGACCTAGAAGAACTAAAGAGCAAACAAACAATGATGAACAGCACAATAAATGAAATTAGAAATTCTCTGGAAGGAATCAATAGCAGAATAACTGAGGCAGAAGAACGGATAAGTGACCTGGAAGATAAAATAGTGGAAATAACTGCCACAGAGCAGAATAAAGAAAGAAGAATGAAAAGAACTGAGGATAATCTCAGAGACCTCTGGGACAACATTAAACGCACCAACATTCGAATTATAGGGGTCCCAGAGGAAGAAGAGAAAAAGAAAGGGACTGAGAAAATATTTGAAGAGATTATAGTTGAAAACTTCCCTTATATGGGAAAGGAAATAGTCAATCAAGTCCAAGAAGCACAGAGAGTCCATACAGGATAAATCCAAGGAGAAACATGCCAAGACACATATTAATCAAACTATCAAAAATTAAATACAAAGAAAAAATATTAAAAGCATCAAGGGAAAAATAACAAATAAAATACAAGAGAATCCTCATAAGGTTAACAGCTCATCTTTCAGTGGAAACTCTGCAAGCCAGAAGGGAGTGGCAGGACATATTTAAAGTGATGAAAGGGAAAAACCTACAACCAAGATTATTCTACCCAGCGAGGATCTCATTCAGATTCGAGGGAGAAACTAAAAACTTTACCAACAAGCAAAAGCTAAGAGAATTCAGCACCACCAAACCAGCTTTACAACAAATGCTAAAGGAACTTCTCTAGGCCGGAAATACAAGAGAAGGAAAAGACTTACAATAAAAAACCCAAAACAATTAAGAAAATGGTAATAGGAACATACATATTGATAATTGCCTTAATTGTAAATGGATTAAATGCTCTAGCCAAAAGACATAGACTGGCTGAATGGCTACAGAAACAACACCCATATATATATGCTGTCTACAAGAGACCCACTTCATACCTAGGGACACATACAGACTGAAAGTGAGGGGAAGGAAAAAGATATTCCATGAAAATGGAAATCAAAAGAAAGCTGGAGTACCAATTCTCATATCAGACAAAATAGCCTTTAAAATAAAGACTATTACAAGAGACAAAGAAGGACACTACATAATGATCAAGGGATCAATCCAAGAAGAAGATATGACAATTGTAAATATTTTACACCCAACATAGGAGCACCTCAATACATAAGGCAAATGCTAACAGCCATAAAAGGGGAAATCGACAGTAACACATTCACAGTAGGGGACTTTAACACCCCACTTTCACCAATGGACAGATCATCCAAACTGAAAATAAATAAGGAGACACAAGTTTTCAATGACACATTAAACAAGGTGGACTTAATTGATATTTATAGGACATTCCATCAAAAAAAAAAGGATACACTTTCTTCTCAAGTGCTCATGGAACATTCTCCAGGATAGATCATATCTTGGGTCACAAATCAAGCCTTGGTAAATTTAAGAAAACTGAAATCACATCAACTATCTTTTCCGACCACAACACTATGAGACTAGATATCAATTACAGGAAAAAATCTGTAAAAATACAAACACATGGAGGCTAAACAATACACTACTAAATAACCAACAGATCACTGAAGAAATCAAAGAGGAAATCGAAAAATACCTAGAAACAAATGAGAATGAAAACACTATGACCCAAGACCTGTGGGATGCAGCAAAAGCAGTTCTAAGAGGGGAGTTTACAGCAATACAATCCTACCTCAAGAAAAAAGAAACATCTCAAATAAACACTCTAACCTAACACCTAAAGCAGTTAGAGAAAGAAGAACAAAAAAACCCCAAAGTTAGCAGAAGGAAAGAAATCATGAAGATCAGAGCAGAAATAAATGAAATAGAAACAAAGAAAACAGTGTCAAGGATCAATAAAACTAAAAGCTGGTTCTTTGAGAAGATAAACAAAATTGATAAACCACTAGCCAGACTCATAAAGAAAAAAAGGGAGAAGACTCAAATCAATAGAATTAGAAATGAAAAAGGAGTAGTAACAACTGACACTGTAGAAATACAGGGATCATGAGAGATTACACTGATATTATTTTACAATTATTTTATGTATTACCATACATGAAGTGAGCTGTCTTGCTAACCCCAAGACCAGCAATTGTGTGAATAAAGATTTATTAAGAAAATCCTTAGCCAGAGTACAAGTGCACTGCCTCAAGTATAGAGCCTAAAATAGTGCACGTTTTACTAAATTTGCATCCAAATAATTAAAATATAAGACTTCTATAAGACTTGTGTCTCAGAGTATGCTGGATGTCCTACTGTATGATCAGACGTATTGAGGAAAATTGCTTTTTGACTCACACAAAAGGGAAAGCTTCCCTAGAAAAAGTGTAAGTCATAAGAATTCCATTTTTGTGTCTAAATAGTGACAATATTTTTTAATTTCAGAAAAAAAATGAATGACTGAATTAATGTGTTCTAACATTTAAAAAATTATCAATAAATTAGGAAATTTTTGCATAGAAAAATAATTCTATTTTTATAGAAAAAATATTTTCTAAATCATTTTCGTAATTTCTTGAGATTTCTTCAGAATTCTAGTTCTATCCATTTCCTTTACACCTAGATAAAAATACTTCACATATATTATATCTCTGAAACCTTGTTAACTACTTAGCTCACTATTAAACTTCAATTTCCCCCACTTTCTACAACTAATGCAGATTTTCTTTGTTGTTGTTGCTGTCCTTTGGATCCATGTCCATTGTTTGCTATCATTGGTTACCACGGTACAACAGTGTGGACACCAGCAAGCAGCCCCCAAACATGTGTCTGCATACAGTTTGAGAAGAGAGCCCTGAAAATGTCTAGTTATTTGAGGAAAAGTACAGGGCTTCAGTTCAATGTGTTTAAATGGATTCAGTGGTTATTTTTCCAGTGTTTATATTGTGCAAGGTAATCTGATTTCTAAAATATGGCCCTCAAAGTCCACCAAATGGATAATCCTAACCCAGATCTTCAAAAGTGGGGCAGCTCTCATGTCCTTTGCTATGGGGTTATCATGGCTTCCTCGGTCCAGCAAACTTTCCTTTAAAGCAGCATCTGGAGCTTCCGATCTGGCTTATATGTCTGTGAGGTCTAGTGCACTTGGGGCTCAGAAAATGTCATTGGCTTAAATAACCTACAAAAATTGGCCATGATATTGTAGAACAGGCCTGAAAATAAAGTCCCAGGGCTTGCACCCCACTCCTTCCACTTGCCCTTTAGACTCTGCACATTCAGGACGTGGTCTGGAGATGAAGGATGGGAAAATAAGAAGGAGCATCTGCTTCTCAGACCGAATCCCCACGCAGCCGTTCAACGCTCTTTTATGTTTTCTATCTCTTAATCCTTGCAACATCTCTAGGAGGCAGCCTATACTATCATCCTCAGTGCACAAATGGGTGAAGTTTGAGAAAATGAATCATCTGTCCTGAAAAGCTGTTCTTATCTCCTCATGGGCTTCATCAAGACCACCTGAAATTTGGTCTAATCTCAGGGGTGGGCTAGCCAATGCCTCGGGGAAGCGGAAGAAATAGGAAAACTAAATCTGTGTCGGGCTGAAAGCAAAGACAGGTAAGGACTTCATTCCAGTCATCTCTTTCCACTACAAGTCTATAACCTTGATTAATCTCAAAATACCCCTCTAACCTTGAACAGAGGCGTAGAATGAGAACTCCCGCTGATTTTTCTCCTCACATTTTTCTAAATACTCTTTAAAAGGGGAATATTGTATTCACATTCTAAACGTCCAAATAATTAGCTAGGGATTTGGTAAACTCAACCTGGTCAGTATCAGTACCGCCCAAGAACCTATCCCAGTGTTTGTGTTTGTTTAATGCCCATTGCCTTTTCTTCATTCATTCAGCAAATGTTTACCAGCACCTACTGTGTTTCCTACACTGCGTTTGACATCAAGTGTCTATAAAAGGGATAAGGTTTCAGTACTTAAGACATTTATTCTTTAGTAGATGAAATAAGTCATAAATATGATAGGATAAGATCAACTGCATGATCAAGGTAAGCACATGATAGTATGGGAATGTAGAGGAATAAAACTTAAATAGAAAAAGGTCAGGGAAGGATATTCAGAAGGTGTGAAGGGTGAGGAAGGAGGGTTGGTGGAGAGAGAAGCATGTGTAAAGGAACAAAGCTGTGGTTAGCTGTTGGTATGTTATTATAACTGGAGGAACATGAATAGAATCTCAAGAGAAGATGAAAGCAGAGACCAAGACAGGGACCCTGATATGAAGTATGAATTTTATCCTGAGGGCAGTGGAGAGCCATTGAAGGATTTAAAAGGGGGATTCTTTTGATAAAGATCACTGACAGCAAAATGGGGCATGGGTGGGAAGAAGGGAGATCGCACATGTTAGGGAGTAACTGACACAACTGCTGTGGAATTAGAAACTTGCTGTCTCCACCACAGCAAGTGAAAATTATTTGTAACCTGGAAAAAAAAGTGATTGTCCTGCCCTTTTTAGAACCATGCAAACAGGTCGTGCTAACTGAGTTTTGTGTTTTCATCATATCTGACTACATTTCATGTCACATCTTTCTTCCAGGTCAAAGGCTCGTTCTAAGTTAGGATGTACTCTGGCTTCTGAAACTCCTTGTATCCAGTTCTAATAGTATTTATTGATATATGTTTACCAAGAAGAACTATATGTTTCCTTTTAAAAAAAATTACTTGTAACTAGAGACAAAAACTACCAATTTATATAAAGAGAAAAATCTGATGGGAAGGTCATTATATACTTTGTGCATATTCAACCAGCTCGATATTGCCCATCTATTTGCATATTATTGCACATTTTAAAAATATCTAGTGACCACAACATTCCAGTCCAATTTCATGTGAAAGAGAATATGTTTTAGTCTGTAAGAAAGCCCAGACACTGTGCAAGGTATCTTGTTCCTTGTTCTCTAGGTTAAAATGCATCATTTATAAATGGAAATAAAGATTCTACACATGGTCTGATTTTTGAACTCAAGTTTATCAAGGCAATGTTTGACAATGTGTTATCTATATTTCGCAGATGAGCAATTAAGATTCAGAGAGATCAAGTGATTTGCTAAGGGTAACACAGTAGAAGATCTGACTCTATGATCTGTATTTTCTTCCGCAACAAACACATTATTTGCAGAGTGCCTTGTATTTTACAAAATGCTCCCATATGCATTTTCTTATTTGATCCATTTTATAGATGTGAAAACTGAGTACAGTAACTATGAAGCTTATAGGTATAAGGCTAAGAAGCTCTAGGTACTACACCGAAACTCCATTTTCTTAATAGAGATTTTACCTCCTTTCCCTTACATCTTGCTCCTCTAGGATTTATTGTATAGAGAAGAAAGCTGGGAAATTACATGCGAGTGTATTGAGAGAAAGGGAAGAACAGAGAACTCAGGCATTTTGACCTTTCTCCCTTTGTAACTCATTCTTTTTTTTTTTTTTTTTTTTTACAGTCTGTTGCATTTATTATTATTTTTTAACATCTTTATTGGGGTATAATTGCTTTACAATGGTGTGTTAGTTTCTGCTTTATAACAAAGTGAATCAGTTATACATATACATATATCCCCATATCCCCTCCCTCTTGCATCTCCCTCCCTCCCACCCTCCCTAGCCCACCCCTCTAGTGGTCACAAAGCACCGAGCTGATTTCCCAGCTATGCAGATGCTTCCCACTAGCTATCTACCTTACGTTTGGTAGTGTATATATGTCCATGCGTCTCTCTCGCTTTGTCACAGCTCACCCTTCCCCCTCCCCATATCCTCAAGTCCGTTCTCTAGTAGGTCTGTGTAATTCACTCTTGAGACCGGCACCCATATGTAAAATTTTCCTTCCAGAGGTAGTCAATGAAGAGCCCTCTTGTATTAAACTCTACAGGAAAATGAGGGTTGAAACATCAAATATAAATAGAAAATTTATAAAATAAATTATAAATAAATTATTCTATTTATATAAGTAAAATAAAGAATTTTAGAAGTGACTCTTGATATTTCTGTTTTATATAAACAATTAGAACTCCATATGAGAATTCACACACACACACACACACACCAAGTACCAAAAATCCAAAAAGGTGAAAGAACCAAGACTCCTATCAATTCTATTAGTTAAATACTTTATCCTGTAAACCTAAGTTGTGTAACACTAAAAGCAAACATCTTACCAGTCTTCCTGTTTTTTTTCCCTAAGGAGAAATTAAACTGGATTATCTGTTTGATGACTTCAAATAACTCAATTTTCTAGTGAGTATTAATGGGAAAATGCACGATAAGTCAAAATGATAATTGTAAAAAAGTGTAGCAACACTAAATGCATCCCTAATAACTTCATTAATTTATAAAGTATCTAAAATATTAAAAATAAAATAGAGGTGCAGGGATTCTAGTGCAGATTCTGTCATATGAAGTTGTTACCTTCGGTTTGTTTTCTCATGCTCCTTATATATTAAAAGTAGACGATAATTTCTTCCCAGTCTACATCATGACTTGTTTTAATAAGTGGTATGACTTATGTAAAAAGTTTCTTGGAAACTATGGCATTCCATGGTATGAGGTCGCTATCTCAGCTCTCCTTTATTTTAGACTGAACTGCTCTGCTCATTGTCATCTTTTCAGGGAATAAAAATTTGTTTTAAAAAAAGAGTTAACAGGGCTTCCCTGGTGGCGCAGCTGTTGAGAGTCCGCCCGCCAATGCAGGGGACACGGGTTCGTGCCCCGGTCCGGGAAGATCCCACATGCCGCGGAGCGGCTGGGCCCGTGAGCCATGACCCCTGAGCCTGTGCGTCCGGAGCCTGTGCTCCGCAACGGGAGAGGCTGCAACGGTGAGAGGACCGTGTACTGCAAAAAAAAGTTTACAAATGTAAAGTATTTTCTTTAAAGTGATACTGACCACGAGTTGGGGTACAGGTGAATTAACGCAATAACAGGAATAAGCCATTAAAAAAAGAAGAGGAGACAACCTCTTTTTTCTGATATTTATATATGGAAATATGTTTATGTCACACACACACTGTGTTCCTTGCTTTATAAGTTCCTTAATCCTCTCAATTCTAAAGACCTTCAAGTCTACCCCATTTCAGTAACATACTTATCCCTTGTCCTAAATGAACTGGCTTCTGAGATTTTAATCATTAAAAGCTCTCTCTTTTAGTATAATTTCCCTCATTTCCGCTCATCCCCACCCATCTGTTTTCTAATGTCACCAAGGCCACTAGTTCCTTGACCCTTTCATTCCTTGTCAGTTAGCTTCTTCTTGCTTCACTGTTAAGCAATGAACCCATGGTCTAGCTCTGAAATCACTCACCATTACCCTCAATCCTTCCGCTCTCTTTTTTTTCCTACCTTAATGATTCAGTGTTGGATCAAAACAGTGATTCAGCTCTGTAGCTACAGGTAAACAGCACTGTACCTATTCAGCTGCTGGACAACACAGCTACCCAGACTGATGCCGCAAACAAGTGATACTGAACTAAGTGTTTCATTAAATGAGCCAGGACTATTTTCAGACTCTAGAGCTGATGGAACCTCATTTTACAGATACAGTACAGTACTCTGGTATAATATTTGTCACATTATGATCCTACTTAGCTACGCTCTCTGTGCTCATACTAGAGGATTTATTTCAAAGGCAACCACCTGCTACAAGCCCAGCTCCTCATGCCTCTTCCAAACTTTCCCACTGTCCTCTGGTTTCCCCATCAGTGTCCCTTTGGCTTTCACCTCTCTGTCTCTGCCTAATTCTACTGATTAACTCTTCAACGGCTTTCCTGTTCAGCAAGACAGTTCCTTGACCCAACATCCAAAAGGTCGATAATCCCACACCTGACTCAGTCTGTAGACTTTCACAGGGATGGGCACTTCAGGCCTCAGCTTGCCTGGGAGGAACGATTGGACATATTTATTATGATTACTTATTTGTACAGCTGTATTGTCTAGAAGACAATGAAGCACTTATGACCAAGAACTGAAAGAGTTCAAGACATCAAAGTTAAAGAAATCCCCTACATAGGGTCTTCCATGGGTTACTTGCAACAGAGTCACCCGGGACTTTTTAAATATATTCTTTCCCGGACTCCACCCAATACCAGTCATTGCTCTCCTGGGGGGTAGGGTAGAAGCATTTGAACAAGTTTCCCGGGTGATTTTTTTTCACCATTTCAAAAGCTCTACTCTAAGGAGACCTGTGTTATAGTGGTGAGAATTTCAAGTGTCCTACATACTCTAAACAGGCTATAAAATGTAGAGATGCAGAAATTAACACAACATTGTACATCAACTATAGTTCAATAAATTAAATTATTTTAAAAAGTAGAGGTAAGCGTAGGTTCTGAGTTGGGCTAAAATCTTGTACTACTTACTTCCAGGAGATCTCTGCCCCCTCAAGAAGCTGAATTCTAGGGTTACCAAACTTTTTCAGTTTTCTGATTCCAGAAGCCTGGTATTTTATGTGAAATCTGCTGATTTTTATACAATGGAAAATAGTTCTTAATTTGTTAAAAATTGTTTGAACTACAGAAAACATGTCTACACCAGTTAATAATTCTGATTTTAGAGCAACCTGGACAATTATAACTAGAAAACACATAATTGAGGGCCAAGAAACTAGAAAACCAGTATTTGAAGGCCCAGCAAGGAAGGAGGGACACAATTCAAATAGTCCACAAGGAAAGAGAAGAATGAGGAAGAGGTCAAGGGAAGAAAGGGCTACAAGTGAGGGCTGCTCAGCAGCATCGCATGGTGCGGAGAGGTCAAGCTGGACCAGACTGAAAGTACACAATTGGCAATTAGAAAGTCATCGGTGACTTTGGTGAGTGCACTTTCCGAGCGCTGGGGCAGAAGCCAGAACATAATGGGCGGAGAACGAGTGAGATTAAGAGAGACAGAATCAAGTAGAAATTATTTTCCAGACACTTGGCAGTGAAGTTGAGGAGTGAGCTAATACAGTACAATGAGAGTAAGACAGTACAAAGAAAGCTGCTCTCCTAATAGCTTTATTGAAACAGAACTTTACTCGATGCTCTGTGGTGACCTAAATGGGAAGGAAACCTTAAAAAAAGGGAAGGTATGTATACGTATAGATGATTCACTTTGCTGTACAGCAGAAATTAACACAGCACTGTAAAGCGACTATCCTCCAATAAAAATTTTAAAAATAAAATAAAATAAAACTAAGTAGGAAAACAGAAAAGCCAGAGCCATAGATTTTGATAGTGGGAAGAGAAGAAGAAAATCGGAGGAAGAATGGATAATGGATAGATTATTTCCATTTATTTAAAAAAACAAAACAAAAAATTAGTACACACTTTTCCTGTGTTTGCATGTCTGTAGCTCTCTCCTTCTTTTGGGCTTATAGATGGCAGGTTTTTTATTGCTTTTTTGTTGTTTATTTTGTCTCATTTTTTAAATCAAATCTCATTTTCTAGGCCTATTGGCTTTGAAGGAATCATGTCACTTGCATGTTTGCACAGAAAAATAAAAATTTTGAATCTTAAAAAAAAAAAAGAACACACACAGAAACGTTCACAAATCCTAAGTGTAGAGTGCAGTGAATTCTCCCAGAGTAAACACCCCTTTGACCACCACCACGGTATAGAAACAGAACATTAGAATATTATCAGCACCCCAGAATCCTCCCTCATGCCCTTTCAATCATGTCTCTCTTTTTCATCACCAAAGGTGACTGCTATCCTGACCTCTAAACACCGCAGAGTAGTATTGCCTTTTGTGAACTTTGTGTAAATGAGATCACAGAGTATGTAATCTAAAGTGTTCACTTGTTCACTCAAAAATAATTTTAATAAAATTCATCCATGTTATTGCATATATGTAGTGTCACTTATTTTTGTTGCTCTACAGTATGGCTAGATTACAATATATTTAGGACAGGTGTCTAGTTTTGGCAATTGTGAAGAACGCTGTTATGGATATTTTGTATGTAAACATTTTGGGTATATTTTTACGCACATATGCGTGTTGATTATTTACCTGTGAGTGGAATTGCTGCATCACAAGGTAAATGTATGCTTAAATTAATCAATGCTATTCCATTTTTCATAGTTGTACCATTCATATTTACATTCACATTCTCTCCATCGACATATGACTTCCTATTGCTCCATGTTCTTTTAACACTGAGTACTGTGTTTTTAATTTTGGCTTGTTGATGTTTTGTAGTGGTATCTCATTATGACTTTAATTCATTCACATTTCCATGATGATTAATGAGTTGACCATTTAGATACCCTCCTTTTTTGAAGTGTCTGCTCGTCTGCCCACGTTTTTTCTATTGAGGTATCCAAATTGTTTCTTGTTGAATTAAAGGAGAATTCCTCGTATAGTCTGCACAAGAGCCTCTTTTACATTTATATATGTGATAAATATTTTCTCCAACTCTACACTCATAAATTTATTTATTTATTTGGCTGTGTTGGGTCTTCGTTGCTTCACAGGAGCTTTTCTCTAGTCGCGGTAAGCAGCTACTCTTTGTTGTGGTGCGTGGGCTTCTCACTGCACTGGCTTCTCTTGTTGCTGAGCACGGGCTCTAGGTGCCTGGACTTCAGTAGCTGTGGCACGCAGGCTCAGTAGTTGTGGCTCACGGGCTTAGTTGCTCAGCGGCATGTGGGATCTTCCCGGACTAGGGCTCGAACCCATGTCCCCTGCATTGGCAGGCGGATTCTTAACCACTACCCCACCAGGGAAGTCTCTCCAACTCTACACTCTTAAACAGTCATTTTCACCCTCTTACTGATGTTTTTTGATGACCAGAAGATTTTGATTTCACACAAATTGATCAATTTTTTCCTTTATGTTAGTGCCCTAAAATCCTATAGCTGTAGAGTAAGTCTTGATATCTAGTAGACTACAGTCTTCCACGCGGCTTTTTTTCTTCAAATATCTTACAGCTCTTCTTGGCCATTGCGCTTCCGTATAAATTTTAAACCTGGGTTGTCAACTTACACATGCATGCGCATGCATGTGCACACAAATATAATCTGTCATTTTAATGAGGATTTCTGGGAATTTATAGATCAGTTTGAGAATTCACCTCTCTTTAATATAGAGTTTTCCAATTTATAAACATAATATATATCTCCATCTATTTAGGTGTCCTTTACTTCCTTTCAGTGAAGTTTTATAGTTTTCTGGGTAGAGCTCTCTCGCAGCTTTTGTTAGATTTATCCTTAGGAGTTTGATATATGCTCCTGTAAATTGTATAATTATTTAAATTTTATTTTCTAATTATTTGTTAATTAAAACCTTGTTAAGGTCACATATAATAAATTATCTATAGATTTAAAATTTTTCTACATAAAAAATCCTGTTGTTATAGAAAAAGAGTTTTACTTCTTTGTTTCTAACCCTTATCCTAATATACCTTTTCTTGCTTTTTCAAACCAAAGCTTCCATACTGTGTTGAAAAGAAAAATGACAATATTTTTTCATTTTTCCCTTGGTTCTGTTCTCACAGGGAAAACTTAACAATACTTCACCATAAATTATGCTGATTATTGATTTTTAAACTTTCTTCTTTTTAATAAATAAATTTAAGGTTTTAACTGTATCCTATAAGTTTTAATATGAACTAATTCAAATATTTTTAAAATTTCCATTCTATTTTTTTCTTTTAACCCATTAGTAATAGAAGTATTTGAAATTTTTAAAATACAGGGTTTTTTTTGGTTTTCCTGTTATTTAATTTTCCTGTTATTTATTTTTTAATTTTCCTGTGATCAGAGAGCATATTAAGTAGTATTTCAATTCTTTGAAATATTTTAAGATCTATTTTATGGTGTAACATATGGTTAATTTTCATAAAAGCTTTGTTGTGTGCATTTGGAGAAAAATGAATCCTTCAGTCTGGCAGTTAAATATTCTGTATCTGTCACTTATGTCAACTTTGTTCATCATGCTATTTAAATCTATATATATTTTAACATTCTTTTTGATTTTTATATCAGTTATATAAAGATGTATATTAAAATCTCCCCATGACTATAAATGTATCTATTTTTTGTAGCACATTATTAGTTACATGTTAATTTAGAATTATTATATATTTCCAATGAATCAAATCTTTTGTTACTATAAAAGTTTATAAGTAGTTATTATCTAATGAACAATATTAACTTATGTCACCCAAATGATTGTTAATTTTGTTCTTTATTCCATCTTGCATCTCCAAATATTAATTTTAGATTATTTTCCTTTTACCTGAAAAATATTCTTTAGATTGCATATCCTAGTGAAAATTCTTCTAGGTTTTCTTTACCTGAAAATGTTTTTATATCACCTTTATTTCTTTAGGAAGTTACGCATTGTGTGAAGAATGTGATGTTGGCAATTTTTGTCATTAAGGGCAGCATTACTTTGTCTTTTGGTTTTTAATTTTTATGTTGAGAAATTGACTGTCTGATTGTGGCTTCTTACAAAGTAATGTATCTTTCATCTCTGGATGTTTTTAAGATATTTGTCTTTGTATTTGGTTTTCAACAATTGTTCTATTATCTGGTTGTGATCTTCTTTACATTGATCCATTTTGAATCAGTAGGGTTCACAGTACTTCTTGAATTTGCAGCTTGTTTCTTTACTCAGCTTTAGAAAATTCTTAGTCTTCATCCTTTATATATGTCCTCTATTTTGATACGTCAGTTACATATATGTAAGTCATTTTTATTATATGTTTATGTTTTTTATGCTTTCTTTTTTTTTTTTGCTTTTTAAAACTTTATTTCAACATAACTATACTTACAGAAATACACTCATATTGGTTATTAGAACACAATTGTCCTATCTTCTAACTTACCAATTCCCTCTTCAGCTGTGTCCTTTCTATGTTATTCCTAACTACTGAATCCTTATTTTTGATTAAGGAATTGGTCTGTTTAAGAATTTTAATTTGCTTCCTATTTATTATTTTCAGTTCTGTGTCACAACTCTAAGAAGTTTGCCATATTTCACTATTATTTGCCACGTATTATGGTCAGAATGATATACAATTATCCCATTTTAGGGGACGGATAAACCGGTAAGGCACAGAGAAGTGAAGTAAATTGAAGTCACACAGTGAGGGGAGGTAGATTTTTCAGCCAGCTCTGTGGGGCTCCAAAGCTCATGCCCCTTTCCGGTTTATTAAACTAGATGTAATATTCTGTAAACCAAGGAAAATACAAGATAAAGAGCCTAAAAAGATGATAAGGAATGAATATAGTAAACAGTTTACTTTTCATTCAGAAAAATTTAAGGGAGTCTTTCCTAAATTACTTCCTTCATATTTCTCTGTTTGTCTGAAGATACTGGTGATGTGAACCTAAACAAATGTGTTTCTGTTGCACGGCAGAACCCCAGGCCTCAGTGGCCTCTCTCTCATCTGGCCTCTTGATGGGCAGAGGGGTGGTACTAAGAGAATATTTGTGGATGGATGTAAAAAAAATAAAACAAGAGAAAACAAAAACAGTCTTTAATGTGGCTTTGAAGGCCTTCCCCTCTCCAACTTTCTTCTATCTTCTTGACCTTCTCCATCCCTCCATTCAGACTCCTCTCTGATGTGAAAAAAACAAAAAAGATTTTTATTTTGAACATGTTAAGTATGAGATGTTTATCATACATCTGTTATTTACCAGGCAGATATACTGGGGCAATAACATGACTTTCCCATCATATCTACTACAGAGCATATCTGTTCACAATCCAGTCATGACAGAAGCATCTTTATCTTGGACTTCAAAGGGTCCTTCTCACTCTAATAATCACTAAGGGTCATATCATGGCACCATTGGCATGACCTGAGGCATGTACTCCCCTCTGAGAGAACTGTTCACTCAAAGTAACTTCTGCTGTATTCGTTGTTACACTATGGATACTGTAGAAGGGAGAAAAGACATCAAGACTGGGAATACAAAAGAGAAAGACTGTGACATAGACTTTAGCCTACAGGTGCTCAAAATACGCAATAGAGGATAAAGACGTGCCAAGCTGGAGATCTGAACACCATCTGCCATGGATTCATTAAGCCCTGGAAAATGCATCTACCTAGAGGTCCCATCTCAAGGAGCATCAAAGGGGGATGAATGGCTGCAAATTTGAATTGACAGAACTGTGAAGTCATTTGTGTGTTTTTATTTTTACAAACACTAATCCACAGGGTCTTGTATAACATTTCCTCTCACAGTAACCTTTAAAAAGGTTATATTATCCCATTGTGGAGAATTATCTGAATAGAGTTTTACCTGCATTTAGGGGCTGAGAGGAACACTTTGTCCAAGTTAAATTAGCAGTACAAGTGTATATATTACATCTTGAGATACATTTCTTACCTGCAATTAGTTCAGACAACAGAGGGTTCAAAATACACAGTTTAATTTTCCAAGGCATTTGGGACAATAACAATATTGCCAAGAAAAAAGTCCTGCTGAAGACCTATTTTAGGTACCCATTTGACATTTAGAGTAAAGATATTCTTTAGCATGTTAATTTATATAGACATCTTTAAGAAAATAAAGGGCTTGAAAGACTCTAGAAAAATAGTACTAAATCTCTTCATTATTATTGTGTTCCCTTTTCCAAAAAGTGTGGAGTAGATTAAGAGGGTAGCTGATAGCTATAGGGGATTATGGTAAAATGGAGACTTAAAAGGAATAACAGAAAAATATCACAATCTTGACTGACTTTATGAGTAAACTTGCTTGACAATTCATTCAAGTTATATTGATAAAATGGCCCTTTTAAAACGCAGTGTCATGCTACATCTTATATGTTACATTTTTCCACATTTTAATGGAACGTTTGTAATTACATTAGATTAAAATGTTATAAATTAGAATATCATGCTTTTTGGGACAACACAGGACAAACCCACAGAATTGAACTTTCTAGCATTGCCCCTTCCCTGTTCACTTTTCGGGAGAGCAGAACTGACCTCAGAATTTATTACGCAAGATCAAATAATGTGTTTTCTACTTTGCTGTCTTGTTTGTTTATTGTTGGTGGTTGTTGTTATTGGGCTCCAAAAAGTTTGAAGTTATATATTTATTGGATGACTGTATTAAATGCAGCTAAATAGAATCATGGAGCAATTGGGTTTTCAGGGGCTTAGGAACCAACAAAAATATTAACTAAGGCACTGTTCAAATTTGATCAAGCTTGGGAAAACCTAAAAATCATTGATATTAGATTGCTTGTGGGTGACCGGAGTTAGGATTCTTAATACAGCATCAGGAGGCATTTATCTGTGTCATAAAATAACCACAAATATTTGCTTTCTTTTTCAAAAACAAACTGAGCCCTTCTTTTGCTTTACCAACCTCTCTAGTTTAGGGAAGAGGCCAACAAAGGGTGGTGTGAAGATGAAAAATTTTTTGTAATCAATTTGTTTGAATTAAGAAATAAACAAAAACAATAGATAACTCCCTGGGGAACAAATTCCCTGGAGCAGGAAGCAGATAATCAAGGATTTGTACTTTTTATTTAACAATCTATAATCTTAGTTATAGCTGCATAACTAGTATTTAAAAGAATATCTGCTTTAGCAATTAGGTGTGGAAATCCTTAGCTAATATGACCAACTCAATACTAAAATCCTATAAGGCAAGGATTTTAATGAATGTGGTTTGGGTTATGTTTTATTGAAATCTATTACAATCATATCTATATTTGAAAATGTTAAGTCACTGTTGAATATCCTCTACTGGTTGTATATTGTACAATTGTGCCTTTTCTTTTCAGCAATACAGAAATTTACATGTTGAATTAAAATGAGGGAAGAAATATTAACAGTTTCTTTCTTTTTAAATAAAGAAATTATAAAGATCGTAATTGTTCCTGTCCCAAAGAGCATGTTACAGGAAGTTTGTAGGTAGCTTTCAATTTTTTTCTTATATGAGATTCTATCTGTTAGTGAGAACATATTAGTACAAGAGATTATGTGACATAAGGCAATATTGGCAATAGAATGAAATAATGGCTTTTGCCAAGGACACATGGAATGAGAGGGTAAAGCAGCTACATGAGATGAAATGAATTCTACCCATGCTGTGACGTTCATTCTGAATCTTCTCTGGATGTTTTGATGAGAAAGAGTAAAAGTATTGGATTATTTTATTACATAAATTTAATTTAAAGGAGAGAGTAAGGTCAATAGATTAAGTAACAATCAAACTTCTGCCATTAGCTATAGATGTTGTGTAATCTAACTCCCAGATTTTTAAATGAACAATTTTCCCTCAACAATATACTTGGGAAAATTGCTTCCTCGTTCCATTGGTCAAAAGCCAGAAGAAAATTTTGTTGCAGTAACTTGGGTTCATTTTTCTTAGAAAGAACACATGCAAATTTGGGAAACCAAAAAAGCAATGTTTTACATATAAAGTATAAAAAGATGATAGCAGATTCCATGTCTATGTACATTGTATACACACACACACATATGCGTGCACATGTGCACATGCACACAGCATTTGCATGATGCAAATATGTCACAGAGCACTGATCTTTTCATTGTAGGAACTTGAAGGGCAGCATAGAACTCCTACCTCCCTCACAGAGGCATGAAACACACAAGTGTTACTCTGTAAAATGAATTTTATATTGTGATATTCCTGTTACTCAGTTAACTGAAATGTATTTTTAGGATTTTCTTTTTTACAATACCTAGACTACTTAAAATAAGTAATGAAAAAAAATGAAATAGAAAACCATCAATTATTTTTCCTGTCAATATACTAGCCTAGCACTTTCCAATAGAAATATCATGCAACCAACATACATAATTTTATATTTGCTAGTGGTTACAATAAAATAAAACTAAATCTACAAAAAACTAAAACTAATCTAAACTAAATATAAAGGTGAAACATACTGTAATATATTTTATTTAACTCAAGATAGCCAAAATATTTTCATTTCAACATGTTGTCAGTATAAAAGTTATTAATGAGATAGTGTACATGTTTTTATTGTCTTCAAATCCACTTGTATATTACCCTTACAGGGCATCCGTCTTTGCAGGAGCTCCATTTCAAATGCTCGGTAGCCACATGAGGTGTGGTTCTGTGAAAAGTATTTCTGATTCTCAAGTCTAACCCTTCCCAGTGTCTCTCCTAAACTCCTGACTCATATTTCCAATTGCTATTATCCATTTCCAACTACATATAATGGGCTGTGACTGACTGTAATATTTTTGGCTTCTTCCTCTAATCTCACAGCTTCACTACTTTTGTCCCTTACCTTGGTCAGTAGCATTGCTATCCACACCCTTAATTGTTCAAATTAAAAATCCGAAGGATATTCTCTACTTTTCCCTCTCCCTCATTCCTCTTCAATGGAATAAGATTTAAAACATCCCAAGTTTGCACTATTTTTTGTTTCCCCGCCGTCTCAACTTCATTCAAAACTGTAAACATCATGTACCTGGATTATTAAGGACTTCTTAATTCATCTCTCTACCATTCATCTCTACCATTCTCTTACTTCAATCCACCCCATGATCTCTTGAGCATGTGGGCTATGAATTAACTTTTTTTTTTTTGGTCGCGCGTCGAGGCTTGTGGGATCTTAGTTCCTCAACCAGGGATTGAACCCGCGCCCTTGGCAGTGAAAGAGCAGAGTCCTAACCACAGGACTTCCAGGGAACTCCCGACTTTAAAAAAAATTAAAATTAAGTTACATTACTCATGTAAATCAAGATGTTATACAGATTCCTTTGGCTATATTTCTATTTTAAAAAACACGTTGCATTTCTTCATGTACTAATTGTAAGAAATACAGCAGCAAACTAGACAAATTGTCTTCCTGTTCTCAGGGAGCTTAAAGTGCAGTGCCTATGAGATGCCCACTAGGACAAAAAGAAAAGTTTTTGTTTTGTTTTTTTGTGGTACGCGGGCTTCTCACCGCTGTGGCCTCTCCCGTTGCGGAGCACAGGCTCCGGAGGCGCAGGCTCAGCGGCCATGGCTCACGGGCCCAGCTGCTCCACGGCATGTGGGATCCTCCCGGACCGGGTCACGAACCCGTGTGCCCTGCATCGGCAGGCGGACTCTCAACCACTGCGCCACCAGGGAAGCCCAAGAAAAGTTTTTAAAACTATGACCCCATACTACACATCCAGTTTGCCCTGAGCAAGTAAACATGACCACCAAGCCAAAAACATCATCTTTAGTGGTGTAAGACTTTCAAAAGTTAGTCTCATTGGAATCATTGGAAGGCTAGTCAAGTTTTTTTTTCCCCCTTAGGAGTTAAATGTCACTCTAGTTTATCGCTATATAAAGTTGATACTCTATGTAAACTTTTAGAGAGAAGAGAAATGGCTCTAAGTTTAGTGAGAATGTTATATACTATTTTCTGATTATATTTCACTAATGAATTATAATAGTATTAATCTTTTACCTTGTTTATTTATTTCAATTCCCTCATTTCTGCCTAGCTCTAATCCCAATTCATTGTATTGTTTCTTCCCTATTTTCATTCCGATGGAAATCTACCCAAAAAATTACTTTGCAGTTATAAGAATTAAGACATCTTTTAAGGGATACATTTCACTCTATAAAATCCATATGAATCATACTACAACACTGGATTATTGTTAAGACGCTTTGAGTTCCTCCACTGGATCGGGCTGGAGCCCAAGGAAATGAAGTACGGTGGATCGTGCAGAAAGTGTGATGGGATGGGTCTAGAAACAGTGAACCTCACTTCTCCAAATATTTCATCGGTCAGAAGGCAGTCACATGGTCTGGGAAAGACAGTCTTCTTGGAAACCAAGGAGGAAAAAGAAAGGGTTTCTGCATATAAAGCTACATTTCTTCTGTGCAAGGAAGTGGATATTTTTATCCTCACTTTATAAATGAAGATAGGAGGTATTAAGTAGCTTGCCCAAGATCATGGAGCTAAGAGGGAGAGAGCGAATTCAAATCTAAGTAATCTGACTTGAAAACCATTTATCTTTCTACAGACTTTTTTTCTGGCTGATTGCTTTTTTCTTAAACTTTTCCAAAATAACAGGGAGGCAGTAGTTGCCCTACTTCCACTTCATTACTCTTTGTAGTAATTTATTTGATTGATAAATTTGACTCAGTCCCTTCATCTATTTAGAGCAACCTGCCTTCAACATGTTCCTGTTCATCTTTCTGCTATATGGGAAGTACCTGCCTAGTCAGGGATATGTTATAGCTCTGCCCTGGGGAGTGGAAAGGAGGTTATTTAGAGTGTGAATATTAGAAGGACTTGGCCATGGAGCCAAACCACTTTCCCAATAAAACTTCTCACTAATATAGCTGATGTCTTGATCTCGCTCCATCTCAATCCTTTCTCCCTAATGGTTCCAAACTTCAGAGGGGAAAAACGGCATATAGCTGGTCTTAAGTCAATCTACTATTTCATTTAATTTTTAGAACAATAACTTAGCATGCAAAATTTAAAAGTCAATGTACATCAAAGGCAACTAAGTCCCTTCCAGAAGAATGTGTAGCCATTAGAAATTCCAAGACAATTAAAACAATAGCAACGTTTGTATGTTGCATAATACTTGACGATTTCATTTTTAATCATGCTGCTTAACATCGGTTATAACCAGTAATGGAGCAGTACCTTGAAATGGGTGGTTAGTAACATAAATGACCCCAAGAATAGTTTTGTCTTTGCTTAGAATGCATAGAAGTTTGACATCTTAGGGTGACCCAGTGACTAATGAAAGATACCCCTTTCCAAGAGGGAAAGAGGGGAAGAAACTGAAGCTTGAAGAGGTCAGACTAGGCAAAAAGTTTGTGGAAAAAGAGGAATGAGGACAAAAACCTCCTGGAACTTGGTCCCGTTTTTATTATTTAATTTTTGAGAGCAAATACATTCTTTATTATGAGTAACTTAATTCACTGTAGTAAAGGAAAGTATCCCAACATATACTCTATAATGGAGGGTTGATATTTCACTTCAGTTAGTCCATGATGTGAATCTAAGTGCAGTTAATGAGGACTGGATTTTAGATTATATTTTCTAATGGGATTTTTTTTAATGAATACCTTTTTTTCCACAGTGGAAAAAAAAATGAAGGAAACTCAAGTAACATGCTCTAGGTCATAATATAAGTGCAAAACCAAGTAAGAAAATAAGCTAACAGTCCCTCTCTACCACTTATAAGTACAATGTAATAAAATTCATTATAATAGCATTCTAGTTTTGTCATAAAACCTTAACAAACCATAGTTATTACATGAAAAATAGAGTAAATAATATTTTGCCTAGTAAAACTATAGTAAATTGGTCCTAGTAATAGCAACACTATAATGATCATACTGAAATATAGCAGCAAGTTACGATCTGTATATTTACTACATTATTATAATAATTTTAGTTCTACCATAGATTTCTTTTATACAAAAGCTAAATTTACTCTAGTAATTGCATTCTCTTTTCACTTCACTTCACATAAGACCGTAAAAGAGTAACGTTTGATTTGAAATATGAAAGTTTCAAATTTTTTTTTTTATTAAATGATTTGCAGTTGGGGAAGATTAAAGGAGAAAAACACAAAACTTTTTCAGAACAAATATATCTACCTGTGTAAGACTAGTAAAATGTCAAAATCAAAAAGTAAGCTTTTATCAAAATTTAAGCATAAAATTTTTCTTAATATGTGGAATACAGAATAACCTGACATAACTGAACCGAACTGAAAAGAAGCTCTTGAACATATTCTATGTCTTCTCCAAGGGAATCTCTCCATCTTTTCCTTGCCTGGTGACATGGACCAATGCACTTGGACTCTGCCTGTTGTACAAGCTCTCAGACAAAGGTAAGGACTCATCAGGAATTTCTAAGGGAAAATGATGTAAAGGGACTCACTGAGACTCGTCAGAGGATGCAATAGACAGTTGAACAGGCGTGAGCCTAGGAAGAAGTGAAAACGGTTTCTTGGCCAAGAGTAATCTTACTCATTAGATATCGACATTTCCTGTGAGAATTCAGGTCTAAAAATATTTGATAAAGAAACTTCAGCTTCTATAGAAAATGTTTTCTCCTTCTGTCATTTGCTTCTACCTGTTCATACACTGAAGTGACGGTACTATGACAGAGGCTGGCTAGATGCTCACCAAATCTGTTTCCAATTCCTGGACATAGAGTTAAACTACATTTCCCAGCCTGTTTTTAATTAGGTGTGGGCAATATGACTCTGTTCTGTCCCAGAGAACGTCTGCCACCTCCAGGCTCACCCTCATGAGAACCTCATCATACTTCCCGCTCCTATGGTAGGTAAAGACGGCAGCACCACAAGATGAAAGGGACCCAGGTCCCTGTGTCTCATGCTTGCGGGAGAGATTCCCTACCCTCGTGGCTGCCATGTGTGCAAGCAATTCATCTTTACTGTATTCAGCCATTGAGAACTTGAGGTTGTTTGTACAGCACTTAACCTTCACTGACATTGGAACCCCAAGTTCCAGTGGCCTCTCTGAATTTTGCTTTAACACTATTTGTAGAAGCTGTGAGAGAAAACAACTTTAACTATACTATGTTTTCTTTCTCTTTCTTCCCTCCCTCTCTCCCTTCTTTCCTTCTTTTTGTTTCTTCCTTGCTAATGGAGCTAAGTAGGTGGAGGGCTATCACGCTCCCATACCCCTATTTCCTCGCCTTTCCTTTCTTTCAACTCTCAGTACCACCTCTTTGCTTCTGTTTTGAATTATATTTGGAATAATATTGTAAATGCAGATGTGTAATGTTTTGACGGTAACCTCCTAAGAACCTCTGCTGAATATCTGTACAAATCTAGCACAGAGACTCAAGCAATAAAAGGTTTACGTATAAACTGTCTAAATAGCTTAAGGATGTATTGTAACAGTGAATTTCCTGTTACTTAACATTACTTAAAGTAAGGTAGAAAAACACTGGTGATTTTGATTTTGAGCTCTATAATTTCTAAGACAGAAAAAGCATTGTGTTTCATCATGTTTACGGATTTTTTCTGTAATTTCCTGCCTCTTGTTTGTTTTCAGAACTTGCATTGTATTGACTCCTTCAACCCAGCTTCTTGTACACACCTCTGCTGTGCATATCTAGAAGATCTTTCTCACTCCTTGCAAGAGAATCGCAAATCCAGCTTCCCAGCCCCACAGTAAATGCCATATTTTATATGAATTGTTTCAGAAGATTCTCCAAATTGAAACGGATCACCTTATTCTCTTCCCATTGCCTTCATTTTCTTAAATGGAATTCATCTCACCATACCTCTTACAGCCTGTTACAAGGTATCATCCAGAACACACAAATATCTGTCAGGGTCTTTCTGCCTTTAGCAAATTTCCCTCTCTCTAAAAACTCGAGAGAAGAAAACGCAGCAAGTCCTCAAGGGCGATGTAAGTATTTGTATATGTATGTGCATCAGACTGGACTTATTATTTTTTTAATTGCTTAGAAAGAAACAGATTTTTTTATAGAAATTGTCAAAAGCAAGTTTTGCTCTAAATGAAATTTGGGTTTTGTTTTTTATACGCTGCTAACATGAGATAATCTGGTTCGTTTGTTTGGAAGACAGGCAGCATGGGAGCACTTGGCTGTTCCTGATTCGCTGGTTCGGTTGGAGAGGCTCGAACAGCATTGCTGAGGAGCTGTCCAACCCAAGAACTTCAGTTCTCTCCTCCCCCACTGATGGCAAACATCCAGGGTCCTCCTGTAGTGGCCCCTGAGAGTGACCCCGGAATCCTTAACATCGTGTTAAGTGCAGTTGCTGTAACTGCTCAGAATAAATCTTGAGTTAAAACTTACTTCCCGGGCTTCCCTGGTGGCGCATTGAGAGTCCGCCTGCCGATGCAAGGGATGCGGGTTCGTGCTCCGGTCCGGGAAGATCCCACATGGCGCGGAGCGGCTGGGCCTGTGAGCCATGGCCACTGAGCCTGCGCGTCCAGAGCCTGTGCTCCGTAACGGGAGAGGCCGCAACAGTGAGAGGCCTGCATACCGCAAAAAAAACACCTACTTCCCATCTCGTTTTTAAGGCCCTACTGACACATGAGTTTTAAGATCAGAAAGGCCTATGTTCAACTCTCTGGCACTAACCTGTTATCATTCAAGAGGACATTTTGGGCACTGCTACTTAAGGTGGCAGGGTAACCGCCAGCCTCCAGAAGTGAGCCCAGAACATGGTAGGAGGCTGGCACCCAAATTCCTCCCTGTTTTGCACCGTCCCCTTTTGGGCAGGAACATGGCCTCCGAGGGGAAGGTCACGGTTGGCTCGGGCACCTACCTGCCTGCTCATGTATCCAAAGCCTTGACAACTTCCCTTTATCAAAATCTGCCTGGATTTGTTGGCTTCTTTAAAAAAACCATAACGCAAAAAGGTTTTGCATTGAAATGCTGACTTTCACCCAGCCTTAGAAAAAGGATGTCCAGCACATGGATGGAAGAGTGGCTACATTTATGTCCAGGGAGCTTATATGTGACCTTCTTACGAGAGCAACCACTTCTCTTTTAAGCACTTCTCTTGCTATTATGCGTGCGTGCACGCACACACACAACTTCAGCTGCGCAGGGCATCTTACTATGTATGTCAGTCACCTATAGGAATGTCCTGCACACTATTAGGTATGACGTTCATGTTAGCACACTTGTCTTTCTAGGTGCATCTATTGTTTATTGCTCATTGTTCCGTCGGGCTATATCTATGTATTGTTCTTCCAACTATTTCATACTTTATCAAAGGGGTGGGTGTCTCATCCAAACAGAATTCAGATGAACTCCACCCAAGGTGGGTAGGTGAAATGCTAGGCAGTCTTAGATTTAGGAATGGAGATCTCTGATTACTAGCAACAAGCCTATTAGGGTATTTCTTTCAATATTTTTTCTTAATTATGTAAATGTAAGGGGTAAATAACCACCCTTGGTATTCAAAGGACAACTGAATAGGAATGTTCAGGAATTCTTTTGTTTGTTTTTAGAATTCCATATCAAAAATCTCTCCCCCTAGAAAGGGGGGATCTATGACCAATTTACAAAAGATATTCAGGAGTCTTCAGATCTAAGGAGACCCATTGGGGTGAATGTGGTTGCTCCATGTCAGGTCCAAAAGGGGGGAAGAACAATAATCTGGATTAGCATCTGTTCACTCTACAAGGGATTAAGTGCTCATTAGACAGAGTTTGTGTGTGTTTGTCCGTTTTCCACTGTACATGACAGTTTCTGGAAGCTTCTACTGACCCAGCCATGCTGGCACAGTGGCCGGAGCTTGGGGAACAACGGCCAAGCCTGTGGGTGTGAAGTGGAGAGCTGGAATGTGGGCACTCATGCAGTGGGCAGGGATCTGAGCATCACAGGCAACCAGGCAGAGCAGACCTGTGTCTCTCACACACTGTTCTCACGTCGCGGCAACAGGCAACGGCAGAGCTGCAATTCCAGATCCCCCTAGAACTAGGTGTTCAAGGCAGCACTGGTTCTGCGTCAGGAGTGAGCCCACGAGGGTTCTTGAACCCTTGGTATGTGGGGACCTCAAGAGGAACATGTAGGATTTCATTGTTTATGCGATGATTTCCTTGCTCTAGAGAGTAATTGGGAAAAAAAAAAACCCCAGATATTTATAAACTGAACTGGTGAAGCAAGACGTTGGAGAAGTTTCCATTTGCCATGTCATCTACTCCCCTCCTTGTTTCTTGCTCTATAATATAGAAAACAGAAGAAGCTAATGTATGCTTCCATAGATAGCAGAAGTCTTATTTAGTATGGTCAGTAAAAAAGACGCTGAAGAAACCACTCCAAACTCCAAAGTGTAAATGAGAATTCAGAGCTATGCATATAAGGACCTATAAAATGTATCACTACAGGTAGGGAGGACTCTATAAAACAATGTGGATTATTGGATCCAATCTGCAGTTGTGAAGCACTAATTCTACACAAGGCTCTACGTCTGAGACTTTACCCTTGAGATGGGGTAAAGAATTATGAAAAGTGTTGATCCAAGAGTCCAGTTCCTTGGTTCTTGTTACAGGACTGCATCTTGCTAGCTTTGTGCCTTAACTTCTCTGGCCCTCAGTGTCCTATATAGGAAGTCGGGGGTAATAACAGTCCCCATCTTACAGATTTGATGTGGGAATTGAATGACTATTTAATATAAAGCTCTTAAAACAGTGTCCGGCACATCCTAATAATGAAGAGTTGTTATCATTATTATCGTCATGGTTATTATTACTAATAGTAATGGCAATAGTACTATGTTACTTGACTTGAATAAGGAAGTAACATTAGACCCTCCCCTCACACATAAAAGGAATTGTAGACTCAGGATGATGAAAGGAAAGGGGGAAAAAAATCAAAAGGAGACAAACAATTGAAAGCACCCAGGATACTTATTTGGGGCAATTGGAAGGAGACCATTTTTCAAGGAGTTTTACGCATTTAGTCAGTATACCAAATAAATTCTTGGATCAATACATCGAGAAATAACTTTGCAAAGCGGAAGTCTAGGATTCTTTGGGTCTCCATAGGGCTCCCCTCCCAAGGTAACAATGCCTTTCTAGGTGTTCACCAAGTAACACGCTCCCCACCCTTCCGCAGCCACAGGGCCGGGGAGGTGCAGGAAGTTATCTTAATGCCACCAGTTGTTAACTGCTGAGCGAGATGATAATTAGTAATAATTACCACACTTCAAAGAAATTAAAAATAGTACAGTGTGCTCTCTTGATTGTATTAAGTAGGCATGGCCTCTGGTCTGAGCTCAAGCAAGAACTCCAGCCGCAGAAATAAGTTGAAAAGCTACAAAGAATGCTGATTTGTCTGTGGCTTTTGCTGTTACCTTCTCCTTTGGACTCATTCTCCTCTATACAATGAATTCAATCAAAAGTTACAGTGAAAGAAGGGGGGATGCAAAAATACTATTTTGGACATAAAGGGAAAACAAAGAAAATTGACTTTCTCTAGAAGATAGGGAAACACATGTTTTTTAGGAGGAAGAATATTTTTAAATTGTGTCTACACTGACAGTCTATACGGGTGCTAATTTAGTTGTTTTTTGTAACTGTTATCAAACTACAAAATTGGCAGGGATTTTTCTCTCAAGTGCTTTATTTATTCCTTTTTTTATTTTGGTATATGAGAAAAAAGGTCCAAGTGTCAAAACAATTGCTGGTTCAAAAAAACGGATTCATTACCTGACTTTTGTGTGTGTGATAACATATCAAAAACAAAGAGTTAGTACATCCCAATTCAAGAGAAACCAAAAGGTGACTAATGATCTTCCCACATTCAGAATACAGGGATTCGTTAATGAATCTTTCTTCTCTGTGTGGCTCAGACGCCCTAAAATCGGGCCCATTTTTCTTTCTTATTTTCAATTGGCTCCGTCTGCTAATTTTAACTTCTTGCTTTCTTTGGGGGTCGGGGTGGGTGCAGTAGTTTTCAAATAACCTTTCAGTGACACAAAGGAAAAACTGGAGTTTGCAGTTTGGGGAAGCTAACGCTTCAAATTAGCAACTGCATCTAACAGCAGCAGCTATGATTAGAAACAAACTCCTGCCAATGGCACCAACAAAAGAGAAAGAGATGCAGAAGCACACGCCATGAAAGCCAAAGCCTCCTGCGGGAAGACGGGAGGGTCCTGATGGTGCTGGAGAAAACGAACTTACGATACCATGACTTTAAAATATGGGGAATAATATTTATTATATTTATACTGTACAAATGCAACTGCCAGCGGGGTTGGGGACTGTACAAGATTGCTTTATGACATAATGGTAACACTTGATTTAATACATGAATATCACAGGGTCTTCTACCGGGAGCTCGTTAGGCAGGTCACCATATTCTGGGACATATATTGGGATAAATCGCTTACACTGACTGTTAGAAAATACATGCCATTTTCCTTTTGCATTTTTGAACAATCTTTTAATCCTGATAATAGAAGTCAGGCATTTGAAGAAAATCTAGAGCTTACAGAAAAGAATAAGAAACCAAATATAATCTCACTATCCAGAGATCACCTTTGTTGATATTTCACATTTTTGTCTTGCACTTGTATGTCTGCATGTATATGATAAATACGATAATGTAGAAAAACAATTTGATTGCTTTTAAAACTATATATTTCTTAAAAAAATATTTAAAGCATAATTGATTTACAATGTTGTATTAGTTTCTGGTGTACAGCAAAGTGATTCAGTTATATTCTTTTTCATATTCTTTTCCATTACGGTTTGTTACAGGATATTGAATATAGTTCCCTATGCTATACAGTAGGACCTTGCTGTTTATCTATTTTATATGTAGTAGTAAAACTATATTTTAATATACAGAAGTAATAGATGCTTATTGTAGGAAATTCAGAAAATGTGGAGGAAATTTCAAAAAAGACAAATCAGTCATAATTCTACTATCCGTATCCTGGGGTACGTGGATCCAGATTGCCTTTTTCTTTATACATATAGGTTAATATTTTAGCTACTCATTTTAGTCAACAATACATCATCATGTACATCTTATCAAGTCTCTATAACCTGCTTTTTAATGGCTGAATAACATTCCACTGAATGACTGTACCATTGCTTAGGCAACATATTTTAGGATACTTGAGTTATATAAATGGCCATTTTCTAACACTTTTTCAATAATAGGTTTTTGGTTTTGTTTTGTAAATTGAGGGCTGTATGTGTACTTAGGAGTAGAGTGTGATCGGAATACCTAACTACTCTGCAATTAGAGACCCAGGAGATGCACTATGGTGCTTGCATCTTCGTGTCAACAATACTAAAGCTGCCACTGACTGAATTATTAACAGGAGAACTTACCAAAAGCAGCCCAAAAAGATGACACAGTTTTGATCCTGAGTAGCCAAATGTGGCCCAAACAGAAAGGTCTGTATTAGCCCCAGCATTTTTATTTACCAAGTTACCAAAGATAATACGAGGGATCCTTGGCATTTTATAACATCATTTCACAATGTCCATATGCAAACTCATACTAATTGTTGGAATTAATCACTCTTTACAGCAGCTATATGAAATAGCTTTCTGTTTCCAAGTTCTGTAAATGGAAACAATAAAGAGATATAAGAAAATGTGACTTTCATAAAACGACAGAGGAAATCACGAGGAAAACAAAGCACAAATCCTTACTTTTTCCCTTGCTTCCGCATTTAGAAAAGAATTAAAATTAGCTCAGGAAACCTATGTTAAGAATCTTTTCTTGAATAAACCTGTTCATTCCTCATATAGATCTGAAGCTACCCACCCTTATAGAGAAGTTTATGCTTTTCAAAAGCATCTAGATGGTCAGGGCTTCAAACTGAACAATTTATTTAGTCGAGTCTATCCATACATGAGTTAGTTTGAACTGTATCATCAAACTGGTCATTAGTGATGATTAAATAAAACCCCAAAGAAAGAAGATGTATGTGTGTTTATGTAAGTGTATAGTATACAATTTTTATCTTTTATTGCATTTTTGATTAAGCCATTCAGTATTTTTGAATCAAGTAAACCAAAAATATTAGTTATATCTAATATCTAACAGTGTTATCAAATGGTCATAAGTGTTGATTAGGTAAAGTCCCAGTGGTGAAGACAGCTCCGAGCAAATATAGATATCTGCTATACGTGTACAGTAGAATTGCTTTTTCCATTTTAAGTGCACATATATCTTCATGTCTGAAAGAAAAATGCTGATCTATCTCTAATGTTGCTGCAGACTATCATCTGTCCTTTCCAAAAACCTGATGAACAGACAAACCCCAGGCTCTTCTCCATAGAAATCCCACTAAACAATATTGCTAATCCTGAGCATTCCACTAAACCAAACAACTAGTAAATAAGTTTAGAAAAAAAAAAAACAAAAACCCTTTTTGTTTGATCAAAGTTATCGGTAAACTCAGTCAGAATAATTGAACTAGGATTCTCAAATAGGCAACACTCGAAGACTCTTCAAAGGTTTACAGGACAGAAACAATTTCATTTTCAAAGCATACAGGGCTGTGTAAGAGAAAATGTAAAAATACCCTCACAACAACAGTGCTCAACTAAAAATAAGCAGTAGAGATTCAGCCATGTGGAAGAGTTTCTACCTTACAAATCCCTAAGGATTTTGAATAAGAACGCTTAGACTAATAGCTGTGTGTGGTACAGTGGAAGAAAACAGCCCTTCAGGAAAACTGTGTGCTCGTGTTAGGATGTGTCCAGTCAAGTTATGCTCTTCCTCTCTCAGAGAAACAGAAATCTTGAGCTATGAAAAGAATAAAGAAAGCTAGATAAATTTCTGTGTGGTGCTGAAAATGTGAATTATTCTTTGTTCTTAATATATAGAGGCAGGGTGCTGCTAACAGAGCATGGGCTTTGGAAGGAGATTAACTGGGTTTAAATCCCAACCTATCAGTGTGCGACCTTGGGCGAGCAACTGAATTTCACCCTCCTTCCTTGTAAAATAGAGGTAATAATACCTGCCCACTTTTCAGGGCAGGATATAAGCAGTAAATTACCTACTGTGAGGGGCAAAAACAGCTTAACATAGTCCCAAGCACCTGCTGGATACCCAACAAATGTTAGTTTTGTTTCTTCCTCTTAAAAATACTTGGCTCTAAATACTAACACTTGGGTGTCTGTATAAAAGACACTTTAGGATTTTGGCATTTCTTAATTTTCAGTTTTATCACAAGTTCTAAGTGTTCCCTTAGTTTATCTATGTTTTCCTCATTGTTTTCCCTGTTTTATTTTACTTCATAGCTTTTATCATCACTTGATACCTATTTGCTTGTCCGTTTTCTACCTTTTGCCGTTAGAATACCAGCCATAAGGGAGCAGGAACTTTGAGCAATCTCCACCAGTGGGACTTCAATAAATATTTGTTGAAATAAAGAATAAATGCCTTATAAATGTGTTTTATTTAAAGCTGTTTCCAGCATTTCATGCTGAAATCGTTGGCAACAACACACCAGCTATTTGTAAATAAA
The DNA here is from genome assembly GCF_011762595.2 of Tursiops truncatus. NCBI lineage: Eukaryota > Metazoa > Chordata > Mammalia > Artiodactyla > Delphinidae > Tursiops > Tursiops truncatus. Next base: position 9,786,325 of record NC_047050.1, on the reverse strand, counting down.
TATGTACACGAATAGATAGTATCATAATATATACTCTTACAGCTCCCCATAAGATAAATAGTTCCCTGAATACAATCAACATTTAATCAATATTTGTCAAACGTGTTAATACGAGCTCCTCATTCAACCAATATATATGCATGAGTATATCTTCGGCTGGCAGAAGGGTATTGTTTCTTATTTTTGTGCAGACAAATGACTGCTTTGTGTGGAGATAAAATACCATAGTCATGTATCGCCTAGTAACATATATTCATAATTTACCATAATAAGTACTGGAGGAGTCTTGTAAAAAGCAATATTCTGGGATTGAGTTGTCATTCACACATGTACAAATAAATATAACATCATAAATGTTTAGGTGTGTTATGTGTGCATATGTGTACGTGCTTGTTAAGTGGATCCTGGCTGTCTATTTGTTGAATAATTCATTAATATATTCACATATGTGTATAAAAAACAAGCTATAAAAATGCATTGACACAGTGGCATGGTACCATAAATGTTGGGATAAATGGTATATGCCAAATGTCACTGAACTGAGTTGTGAAAGAAGAAGAATGCTAAAGTTTGATTAAAAAAAAGGCAAATTATGTGAGATGAGCTTAAAAGAAGCCAGGTTGTATACCATGTTTTTATTTACCATCCTTTTAATATATATATATATATATTGCCACGGATGAGAGAGAGACATGGAAAAGCCTTCCAAGGGCCTTTTGGACGACAAGGAACATTAGAAACAGGGGTGGAAAGTTCTGGTCGTGGAGAGATTGTAGCCAACCTCCGGCCCGCACACCCTCAGTACTTCAACTCCTGCCAGGCAGGAACTAGAATCTTCTGTAGAGCACCATTATAGTATTAGGAAGTAAGACAACCACAAAGGAGAGAAGAAAGGCTCTATCTACCGCCGGATAGGACTCTAAAATGCTCCCCTGCGAGGAAGGCTGGGGCAGCGTGAGTCGGAAGAAAAGACCTCCCCACCGAAGTGTCATGTCTAAGAGAAGTTCTGAAGCCGGCTAGGAAAAACATTTCCACCCCCAAGGGCTTTCATTTATTTTATTTTTTTTTAAGTTAGTTCAAAGTTAGAGATAATGAAGCACATTTGTGTAATTCCATCCCTAATCTTGGCTCTGGACCAAGGCCTCTCCCATCTCTTGCCTACCTATCTCGATTCTCAGGCTCCTCCCACATCAGGGGAAACTCAGGGATCTCTCGTGAAATGTGCTTGACAAGTTATTGAACATTGGCAGAGGATGGCACTATTGACAGAGAATCCAGACACACACACACACACACACACACACACACACACACATGCTTGAAAGCATCTTTCTCCATTCGCTCTGTCAGTTAGAATATTCTCCTTTATTGATTTATTTATTTTTAATTGGAGTATAGTTGCTTTACAACGCTGTGTCAGTTTCCACTGTACAACAAAGCGAATCATCCATATGTCTACATATATCCCCTCCCTCTTAGACCTCCCTCCCACCCACCCCCACCCCACCCATCTAGGTCATCACAGAGCGCCGAGCTGAGTTCCCTGTGCTGTACAGCAGGTTCCCACTACCTATCTATTTTACACATGGTCAATCCTTAAAAAAAAAAAAGAATATTCTCCTATAACTCCCAGCCCACATCACCATTTTTATCCAGACCCCTTTATTCCCCTCAGGAACAGTCTGGGATCTTCCAAACTGGCCTGTGACTTTCTCAGTAAGGTAACAGGGAAAAAACCCAATAAAATAATATTGAAAATCCTGCGGCACCACCTCCCGTACTCCCCGCCCCAGACCCACACACAGAGGCACACACGATTCCTTGCTCCACTTTACAATGGAACACTGGCTGTTTCATGGGCCTTGGCTGGTGCTAAGGCCCAATACATCTGAAATCTAGAAGCTGAAGGAAAAATAAAAGCTAGGTGTGCAAAGGAGCCAGAAGGAATTGTTGTCTTGTCCTGGATCAGAGCTGGAGAATATTCCCTTCTGTGATTTCCTCTCCCCATCACAGGGCTATGAAAAGTCTCCCTGAAATAGGGAGACAGAAGAGGGGAAAGAAAAGGTGAAAGAAAAAGGGACAGTCATAAAAAGACTTATTATTTACTTTTGAAATAAATCAGCAAAGGGAGGCCCAATCTGCCACGCACTCTGAGGGCCCTGGGATCCCACACTGACTGATGTGCCGCTGCCCATTTTGATCTGCACTGAAATTAACCATCAGCTGCTTTATGAAATATTATCTTTGTTAGCTTTACCGCTAACAAAAATACACTTCCAATTTTTCACATCCACACACTACATCTATTAAAGCAATCTGGGAAATTAGTTTGAGATAAACTGTACAGCAATTTTATTCATAGCTTCCCCATATCTCACACTGTTAATCTGCATCACAGCTCACTAAATAGTGCCTAATGTTTATTGCATTTAACTGAATGTATACAATTCTGAGGGTACGCCAGGGACCGATTATCATAATTATACATGTTTCTATGGAAACCCACAAGTCTAACAGTTTTGATTCATTATATTGTTATACCTTCTAGCACTTTCTAATTATTAGGTGCCCATAAAAAGTCTCCGTCTTGCTGTTACTATAGAAATGAGCTATAGACAGGCCTCAATTGTTAACCCTTAAAGGACCAAAATATATAGACTCAGACAGCTGGTAGCTATTCACATAACTGATACAGCTAATAATTTCATCTGTTACTTAAATTCATAATTGATTTTATATAAATTTCTGAAAACATTTCGCATGGATAACTCACGAATGATTATCTCAGATTTTATAAAACTGTCCTGACTTTGAGGTTCCCTATCCTATCAAACCCCTTCAGGTCTGATAAAAGACACACGAGCATTAATGCAACCTGGAATTAGCATACGCCCAAATCTGGAGTCTTTCAGGACCTATTTCTTATTTCATAGTAAGGATGCTTTTGCTGCTGTAAACTTAGAATTCACATGCTAAGTGATAAAACAGATAGCTCAGGATATTACAGCAAAAACTCAGATGTACTGAGAGCCTTTAAGTCAAACATCTAAAATGGCTTCAGACTAATATGGCTATTTAGGTATAATTTAATATTGCTACTTAAATTGCAATTTGTAATTTAATATTTTCATTTTACTTTTTCTCCTATATTCACTAACAGAACCCTGTGAAAATTGAAAGGGACTGAGCAGTTTCATTGTCTCTCTAACCCTCCTGCTATTATAGTTTTCAATTAGAAGTGCCTTTTAATTTAGATCAGGAAAGCTCTCCTAAAGTGACAGCTCGCCCTTCACACTGCATATCTATTTATTTCGGAAGTCAACACACCATTCAATAACCTGAGAACAGCCCTGATTGCTATGCTAATAGTATTCAGAAATATGTCGACACAGATCGAAGCAAGTAAACTAAGGCTAATTCATAAAGTGAATAATAAAAGGCAAAGGAAAGCCTTTCATACCTTCTACTACTACTTCTTCAGCTGGAATCTTAAGCTTACAAATTTAATTTTTTTCCCTCCCTTAGGGAAATGAACACTATATGGTAACCAAACTGAAATTAGATTTTACCTAATATTACAGCCTTGCCTCTTTGACGCGGCTTGTTTTATTATATAAGGCTGCCATGGGAAGCACAGAGACAATGACCGGGTATGTTAATGTTTGTGTGATCTAGGAGTTGCTTGCTTCAGCTCAAAGCTAAATGCATTTTGCTTTTGGAGGTAGGGGGAGGAGATGGGAAGCCATAAGAATTTTAAACGGATGCCCACATGAAAAACAACAGCACATGTGAGGGAACAATTGTCTTCTTATTCCACGCCCAAGCCACCCATGTCCATAGCAGCTCCCCGCCAATTAGGAATAAATCAGACTGTATAAAGAACAAAAGGTATGGACATTTGCGTGTTGACATTCAAACTCTTAAAAACCAGAGAAGCGATCACAGCCTTTTGTTCCCAACTCTTATAACGCCATGAGCCTCTGAGAAAAGTAGATTTACCACTAAATAGAAAATTTAAAGTCAATTAAGAGTAAATTAAATCAGAGAGTTTAAAAACTCCATTCATCAGTATGTGCATATATTACTACTTACATGTATGTGGCCTGAAATTGATTATATTTAATTCACATTAAAATTCGTCTCCTCGCTATAACCAGTTATTGGTTATCCAGAATAATTAAAGTAGGTCTGCGTATTTTTTTTTACTTAACCATAGAAATCAAACTAACCTTCGATAATCAACATCTTATTTTTCATCGTGTTTATACTGTCATTCCCATGATTATTAGTTACTCCACCTAATTCAATAGCCCCCTCCAAAAATCTAAAGAGCTTTTTCATACATTTTAAACCAAGCAAATGCATACACTCATTGATAAAATGTAACAAAATATATGTGTGCAGAAAATATATGAATGTGTCTAGATGAGTCAAAGAACTAGATGAGAAGAACAATGATACTAGAGCCAAGATTTCACACACTCGATTAATAAGCCTTAAAAGTGACAATAAAAGCTTCTGAAAGCAAAAGCACAACCGTTGTGTGTTTTTGAGAATACCTTAAGATCACTGTTAAGTTAGTGAGTCCTGGGGTAAGACGGGGGTCAGACACCGAGGTCAGGAGGGTGATCAGGCAACAAAAGCAGAGACAGTAAGTCGTTCAAGCAGCAAACATATTACCACCTGGGATGTCATTTATTTCCTAGCGATAGAGGTGGGTAAAGTCCCTGCACGGTAAAACCATGAATTAATTATATTCTGCCCCTCCCAGTGAGCATAAAGTGCTCAGATTTTCTTTTGGGGGGATAGGGGGAAAGATGGCTTATCATTCACAGTTGGATGTTAAAATCCCAGAGGAGAAAGCCAATAAAAGCAGCTCCTAGTGACAAAAATCCAGGAGCTGTACCATCACTATCAATCAAACTGAAATGTTTTAGGATTCATATTTATTTTCACCACTTTGTCACTGAAGAAAATGTCTAGTCAACTAGACAATGTATAAATTCTAGTTTTCTGATGCTTAAAAGAAAAGTGAAAAGACATTAGGGAGTTATGATTTACTTCAGTGGAGGGGATTCCTTTGGAGAAGGCCGGTCCATGGTGAGGGCGGCTGATAGATGCCTCTGGCACTGTTTCTAGCCCCCAGGGTCAGTCTCAGGGGGACCAGCATCAGCCAGGCCCCGGGCAGAGGCACCCAGACAGGTTCCCCTCCTTGAAGTGTTCAGGATGAAGCAGGAAGATAATGTTATTTCTGTGGGGCTTAATCAGAGGCCCTTGGGCAGTAGTTCTTTTTCCAGTTTAATTACAAGAAATCAGAGAAGGAAGTAGATGGCTTGCTCCCCAGTTAGGAGCTAGCCAGTAAGTGTAACAGAGTGAGACCAGGTAAAACAAATTCTGATCCAGCTGAAGGAAGATGTTCTGGGGAGAAAATGTAGGAAGAGAAAGAAGCCAAGGAGAGGCTCAGCTAAGCAGTCACCACAAGCAAAAATGCTCACCTACACTGTTCCTTCCAATACCCTTCCTGGCCGTTTGTCTTCCATGTCAATTTAACATAGACACACGTGCCTTTCAGCTGTGGATTGCCACATCGCTATGAGCACTAAGGATCTGGGCAGGGGCACTGGGTACCAAAAAGAAAGCAATAAAGGAGCCACTCCCACGGGAGACAAAATGTAATCACTACACAAGAGTATTACAATACCATCAAAGTGTCTTAATGTGTCTATTTTTCTCAGGCCCGATGTATTATTTCAGAAAATATTATATTGCTTATGCTTGAGGAACACAAAAAGTCAAATATTTTAGTTTCTCCTCTTTAAGCAAATGAAGAATATAGCTCTCACTTTCTCTTTCTCTGTGTCTCCCATGTTTCCTCTCTCCCTCTCTTTCTCCCGCTCTCTAGCTCTCTCTCTTTCACTCTTCTACTTTATCAGGGCATCAACAAAACACTCATTATTATTCACTCTGGAAGACAGTCGTTTTAAGAGGCTAATCAGCAATGCTCGCGGTTTATGTTTAGTTTTTAATGCTACTTGGAAGTTGGAAAATGAAAAATCACCAGTATTAACACGTGTTTGTTTGAGTCTCACTGTCTGGCTGATAGACACCGTTCCTTGGATGTTCATACATGGCACACACGTGTTCCCTACCAGCAAGTAGCTTACATTCTCTCCCAGAGGCAGGACACAATACTAAACAATTACATATACAAGGGGTGTGCTGCAAACCAGTGTGTCAGCCAGTACGTGCTCTGTGACTCAGGTAAGGATGGGGGGGCTAGGGAGGGTTGGGACTACCGGGGACTTGAACGTGAGCTACAAGGAATGGTAGGTTTAGCTCATGGAAGGGAGATGCAGAAATGTATTTGACAAATACGGAAATTATAATCACCTAAATAAAGTGGACCGTTTGTTTAGATGGAGAAGAAGCAGAGAAACTAGAGGGTGCTGACTGATTGGTACACGAGTTTGGGGATTATTGTATTGTAATAGAAAGTCATTAACGATACTTTTGAATAGAAGATGTAGCTTGTGTAGCAGGAGAAAAGTTGGAAATCATGTGCCAGAAGACTAAAATGAGGAAAGATTTTGCCTAAAAAGCCTGTTAGAGACTCTTATACAATACTTCTATAGACACGAGTTTTATACTAGAGTGTTCCTGGGGAGAGGAAAAAGAAACAAGCGTGATGAAAGAGAAGTAGGATGAACACATTATGGGCAGAGAGGAAGAAATAAGGGGTTAGTCCAAGCCACCAAGGCAAGTCACAAAGGGATGAGGACGTACTGGCAGAAATCAGTTTTGGGGGCAAGAGAATTCGCTTGACTGTTGACATATTGCTGGAAACCGTGCTGAAGTCCAGCAGGCAGCAGGACTAAAGATCGGAAAATGATCTTTAAAGCGAGGTCACTAATTTTCATTCTCATAGTCATGCACATGTTTTGTTTTGTGTTTTAAATGAGCCAGTAGGTAAATGAATATGAATAAGTAAAAAATGAACAGTACATGTGATCTGATAGTTGATGTTGTAAGAAAGAATAAACTCTACAAGAAGATATGGAGGGGGAAAATTAAATAAATAAGAACCGAATCTTTTAATTTTCATCCAACTATGGACAAAGGAAGAAGTAAAAGAAAGAAAGAAAGGAAAGAGAAGGAGTCGCAAAAATGAAGGGAAAATCTGCAGCAACATGGAAGGACTTGGAGGGCATTATGCTAAGTTAAATAAGTCAGACAGAGAAAGACAAATACTGTTGTTATCACTTAGGTGTAGAATCTTAAAAAAATACAACAAAGTAGTGAATATACCAAAAAAAAGACGCAGACTCACAAATATAGAAAACAAACTAGTGGTTACCAGTGGGGAGAGGGAAGTGGAGAGGGGCAAGATAGGGGTAGGGGATTAAGAGATACAAACTACTATGTATAAAATAAGCTACAAGGACATACTGTACATCGTGGGGAATATAGGCAATAGTTTACAGTAACTATAAATGGAGTATAACCTTTAAAAATTGTGAATCACTCTATTGTACACCTGTAACTTATATAATATTGTACAGTAACTATACTTCAATTTTTTAAAAAAGTGAAGGTAAGGCAAAGACGAGAGGATGTCAAGAAGAGAGAAATAGAACAGTAGCCTAAGGGAGGTATCAAGACTGAAAGAAGCTTTAGTGACGTTGAATTTGTGTGTGTGTGTGTGTGTGTGTGTGTGTGTGTGTGTGTGTGTGTGTGTAAAATAAGAGAAAACTAGACACATATGAAGGCACAGGAGGAGACACCAATGAAAAAGTTCAGGTTAAATGTTTCATTCTTATAAGGACCGGTTGATACTCTCAGGGGCGAAGGCAGAGGGGAGAAAATTTGGGAGAGTTCCAGGAGGACTTTAGACCTGGCAGTGGTAGGGGTGGGGGGAGGTTTATTCTATTGAAAAGGAAAGAAGAGAAAATAAGTGATGATCCAGAGATATTTTGAGGTTTGAAGAGATATGTGCACAAAGATATAAGTAGGAAAGAAGACGGAATACATCCAGATGGTCTCAAACTAGGAACAAAATGGCTGGGTAAACCAGGCTTTAAGGAACCAACTGAATGAAGCCAAAAAGTAAAATTAATATTGAAGAGTTGAAGGGGCAAGGCCCTAGTATTGCTACTGTGAACAATAGTCACCAGGATTTTTACTGCTAAGTAAAACTTCCATCTGCAAATCTTGGAAGACTACCAGGTGTAACAGTGAGGCAAACAAAACTGTCAGCAAAAAAAAAAAAGGAACTATCTTAAAACTCAATTCAATTAAAAATATATCTTGAGCATTGATTACATGCCAGGCACTATATTAGATAAGAGCAGGAAAATTTTAATGGAATTCTAGGACCTGGAAACTTGCAAAAAGTGAACATAAAATTTGTGCTAGTTTCTTAAAACTCTAAAAATGAGCTTCCTCTAACCAGGATGACTCAAGATGACATGAAACTGGCCTCAGATGACCCCTCCATTCTTTTCCATATCAGCTTGTTGGGAGAACTCTGCATATCTAGCCAAAAAAATTTAAGTGAGGATTAGGTAAACTAGGATACCACCAATAATAATGCTGTTGTGCTACCAAAGCCAGAAAGAAATAGTCTTAGTTATTACTCCCTAATTTCCGTCTCATCCATCCCAACGGCTGTAGGTTTTCTCATGACCTACAACAAAGCATGAAAAGCACGATGAAATGATGTACAAAGATTTAACAGATGTTAAATATTGAATGACTACTGTTTCGGGAACACTATCCATGTCATCTCAATAAATCTTTATATCTTTATGAAGCAGGTATTATCATCCCCATTTTACAGGTGAGGAAATTAAAGCTGAGAGACAATAAGTAACTGCCCAAGGTGACTAAATCAGTAAGTGGACAAGCTCCAGCTGAAGCATAGCTGCATCGTTTTCCGAAGTCTGTAAATTTTCCGCCTAGCCTAGTGATGCTCAATCTTGGTTGCATATCAGAATAAGGTGGAGAAGTTTCAAAACATACCAGTGCCTAAGTCTCATCACAGACCAATGAAGTCAGAATGTCTGTGGGTGTGGAACCGGCCTCTGGGTGCTGAATGATCTTCCGGGTGACTCTCACGTGCGGTCACCACTGGGAACCACGCTTCTACATCAAGCTGCCATCATTCAGTCATCTTTCATCCCTCTGTCTTTCTCTGACTTCCTCAGAGTCAGCCTACTTTTTTATTAGTGCTTACACTGGACAATAAGAGCAAATACTATGTCTTCGTGACCTTATATTTTCAAATTCCTGGTTTTCTCATCTGCAATTGTCCCTTCTAGCTGAGACTTTATGATTCTATAATTAATAGGTGTAACATCTTTTACATTTTAATGAGTTATATTTATATCTGTTATACACATAATACACATTATTCTTAGAAAATTATTTATCAAGTATTCACTATTTTTCAAGCACTATTCTAGGGACTAGGGGTATGGTAAGGAAAAGAAAACACAGGCTAATAAAGAGTCAGAATTTGAATTCAGCCTTTTAATTATAGGTTTAGTCCTCTTTCTACTTCCTTATACTCATATAGAGTACATTTATGTAGCTATTATAAAATTATTAAGGGGGAAGCTAATATAATCCAAGGGTTGGCTATGCAAACATTACGTTTATTACAATATATTCTGTATATGATTCCGTCTGCTCCAAAACATTTTCCTCACTATGCTATCTACTCTAATTCTTCTTTTACTATAAAGTCTGAAATTCCCACCACTCTTTAGAAATATACATCAAATATAAAAATGATGATACTTCAGTAAGGGTTACTATCACCTGCTACTTACAGAAGTCCTGATTAAGAAGAGCTTAAGCCAATCAGTTCTTTACTTCCAAGAAGTCTGAAGACAGGTGGCTATTAACATTGGTTCAGTGGCTCACAGATGGCAAAGCCAGTATCTCTGTAATTCTCATGAGCAGAGTGACAAGATGGTGACAAGATGGATGTGCAGTGCCGTCATTCCCATCTACACTAAAGGCAGGATAAAAGAAAAAGGGGCTTTCTGTGTCAGCTGTCTGTCCCTTCCATCAAGAAAGCAAAACATACCCTGAATCCCCAGCTCACTCCAGCTCATATCTCTATAAACCTTGTTACATGATCGTATCTAGCTGCAAGGGAGACTGGGAAAGTGTGTCTTTTCTCGTCTCTTTAGTGAGGACTTGAGAGACAACGTCTAGGCTCTAGTCACACATTATTTAGAAGCCATATTTAAAAGGTACTGCATTTGCAAGGATATGTGGACCATCAGGAAGTCTAGCCTTTTCTCATCTGTTCATTCACATTACTTAATCAAATACGCTGAATGTTTTCTTGGAAAGCTCAGAGCTCCAAACCAAGGAATCCCGGAGTTTTTAGACAAGAAGAGGTCGAATGCCAATGATAGCCCTATACATCTGGAAACACCAAAAGGGACTAAGGATTTCAGCACCTCTGAGGGGTTGTTGGGGAGGCAGCTGCTCATAAACACGGGAGATCCAAAGAAGGGGTCTGTGGAAAGGTCGTGGAAACATGGACACAGTTTGGATGAGAGTTGGTCCTCTCTCCATGTAAACTGATTCTAATATTGCAAAAGTCATTTCAGTTTTAACTGCTTTATTGGGATATAATTTAAATACCATATAATTCACACATTTAAAATGTACATTTCAATGGTTTTTAGCGTATTCACAGATATGTGCAAACATCACCACAGCCAAGTTTAGAACATTTTTATCCGCTCAAGGAAGCCTGTAATATCACCTGTCTATCCTTCATCCCCCACCCCTGTCTTAAGCAGCCACTAATCTACTTTGTATCTCCATAGAGCTGCTTCTTCTGGATGTTTCATTTAAACGGAATCGTATAATACGTAGCCTTTTGTGACTGGCTTCTTTCACTTAGCACTAGGTTTTCAAGGTTCATTCGTGCTGTAAATGCATCAGTACCCTATTCCTTTTTATAGCTGAATAATATTCCATCCTATTATTTATGTTTGTCCATTCTTTAGTTGATGATGTTTAGGTTGTTTCCACCTTTAGGCTACTCTGAATAACGTTGCCACAAACATTACTGTTCGAGTTTTTATGTGGATGTATATTTTCATTTCTCTTGGGAATATACCTGGGAGCAGAATTTCCGGATCTATATTAACCATTTAAGAAATTGCCAGAATGTTTTCTAAAGTGGCTGCATCATCTTGCATTTTCATGAGTAGTGATAAGCGTTCTGATTTCTATACATCCTTGCCAACACTGTTCTCTTTTTTTATTCTAGCTCTTCTAGTTGGTGTGAAGTAATATCTCATTGCAGTTTTGATTTGCATTTTCCTGATTACAAATGCTGTTGAGCATCTTTTCATGTGCTTATTGGCCGTTTTTATTTCGTCTCTGGAGAAATGTCTATGCAGGTCCTTTGCCCAGTGTTAACTGGGTTATTTGTCTTTTTTATTATTGAGTTGTAAGAGTTTTTAATATACTCTAGATACAAGCCTAATATTAGATAGATGATTAGTGGATACTTGCTCCATTTTTTTGGTTTTTTTACTTTCTTAATAGTGGTTTTTGAAGCACAAATGTTTTTAATTGAGATGTTGTCCAATTGATCTTGTTGTTGTTCATGCTTTTAGTGTCATATCTAAGAATTCACTGCCCAGTCCAAGGTCCTGAATATTTACTGCTATGTTTTATTCTAGAGTTTTATAGATTTAGCTCTTACATTTGAGTTTTTGATCTATAATCAATTGATCTTTGCGTATGGTGTGAGGTAAGGGTCCAACTTCATTCTTTTTCATTTGGCTAACCCATTTATTCAAAAGACTATTTTTTTTGTCTATTCAATGGTTTTGGCATCCTTGTTGAAAACCAGTTGACTATGGACACATAGGTTTATTTCTGGACTCTCAGTTCTATTCCATTGATCTATATGTCTGTCCTTATACTAGTACCACACTGTCTTGATTACTGTTGCTTTGTTGTTAACTTGAAATTAGGAAGTGTGAGTCCTCTAATTTTGTTCTTTTTCAGGACTGTTTTGGCTATTTTGAATCTTGTACAATTCTAGATGAATTTTAGAATCCGCCAGTTGCTACAATGAAGCTAGCCGGAATTCTGACAGGGATTGCATCTTATCCGTAAGATCAGTTTGGGGAGCATTGCCATCTCATCAATAGTAAGTCTCCTGATCCATAAACTGGTTCTTACCTTGTCAAGGACATTTCTTACTGTCTCTGTGTTTGCCATTGTTCAGTCCCTTTTCACTTTATTGGTCATGTGTAAGCAGAGTGTAATAAGGAAACAGAGAATCGAAGTATAGTGGTATATGGACAAGGAACCATAATTAAGGAATAGAACATGGTTCCTGTGAATAAATCCAGGTAGAACAGTTTCTTGTAAGATCAATCTTTTGTGTTTGAAGGGAAATCCTAGAGGCATTCCATTCCAGCGCCTCATTTGGGGTCATCTCTTTCTTTCATATGCTGCAGCCCTGGGCTCCCTTTTTTTTTCTTTCTTTTTTATTGCTGTGGCTGCCATGGCAACGGTTCACATGGGCTGGAATAGAGAAGATGAGGCCTCTGCGGAGCCATCATTAGTGCTACTCTGGCCAGCAGGGGGTGCCAAGAAGAGCAGCCACTTGCACCTTCTGTTTGTAAGTGTTCACACCCACACCCAGGAAAGCAGAGGACCTGGAACGAACTGAGGGGTGATGTGTGTACTACTACAAAAGGAGATCTTGAACTCTCTGGAGAGGTTTTTAAAGATTTGTAAGGATTTCACTAGGAATTCATATCAGAACATAATGTGTGAGTGATTAAATAGATAGGAAAATTGAAACTTAAAAAAATGTCACTACAAAATATGACCTTTCCAGAAATCAGAGGTCATATTCTTATTTTTACTTCTTTCTGCTACACAGATTTAATTTTTATGTACCCTTCATTCAAAAGACTCCCACAGGTTAGCTTCTCTTTGTGCAGAGTGGTTAGACATCCTAAGGAATTAACAAATGTTTATTAAGTTGAATTCAAATGCCTGTTCTCTAGATGCTGAAGGAAATTCTGTTTCCATTCAGTATAGAGCAGTGAGTTGACCACCCACCAGTGCTCTCCTAGAACCACAGAATGAAATTTCAAGAGGACACCTGGTAGCTCTTTTACAATTCCATTTCACGTATGCATCAGAATATTGTACCCTCACACACGTAAGCAGGCAAGCAGCTATTAAATTAAAATGTGATGCCAAATACACTTTAAAAGAACTGTGGAGAACAAGGTAATGACCTCCTATCACTCTCCCCAAAGTATTGTGTGGATAGTTATGGATTTATATTTTGGGGTTTATATTATGTGGAATAATTTGCACAGCTCTGACGTGTGAGCTTGAAATCTTCAGATCTTTGATGCCTATGGCTGACAGTTTTTACCTTTGCAAATTCTTTGGTATGCAGCCAGTGCTGCCTGATACACAGAGTTGACTAAATATTTAGCAAATATTCATACAGTTACTCAGCGCATTAATTATTGAACAAGTTTCCACTCGACCATCCTTCTTTTTGCTACAGCTAATTCTCCGTCGCTCCACTGACATCTGTTCTGGGGAGAGGCAGAGAAATAGCCAGCTCAGCAACTTTTATTCCTTTCAAGGTTATGTATTAAAGTGTGAGAAAGCAAGACACCCATGAAAGCTACATCACTGGCTTGGCTAGCTTAGAAGTTTAAATATATAGATGAAATTCCTAATGGGTTTGTGTGTTTTGCTTTTTGAACAAACTTATTTTTAAAGTAACTCTTTAATAATCTATTAACTGACAAAAAAGAAATTTTTTTTTTGCAAAGCTAAAATTTTTTATTACAGAAGACAAAATATTTTCCACTGAGTAACGTTCATAATAATAATTATGAATTACAACAGAAGCCCTGTTCTTGATGAAAATATTCTAATTTTAATGGCTTATTAAAAACATTTATTTAGTTATTGAATATTCAATCTAGTTTATCTTATAGACCTTAGATATTTCTAAATAATGAAAGCCAATACGTTTATAACCACTTAAACTGAAATGTACAAGTTCTGTTTTCAGTAGCTTTTTCTTCTTTTTTTTTGAATTTTATTTTATTTATTTTTTTCTACAGAAGGCTCTTATTAGTTATCCACTTTATACATATTAGTGTATATATGTCAATCCTTTAAATAGCTAAAAAAATAATTATTTCCATAGAGACTTATTATAGTATATTCTCCTGTGCAGTATTTCATTTTTTTCCAGAGGAAACCCAGGCTAGCTTCTCTATTCCCATTTTACAGAGGAGGCAGATGAGGTTCTGAGCTACTCACTGATTTTTCCCAAATTCACACAGTTGATAAGTGGCCAAACTGGCACCGGGACTTGTGTTCCGTTTTGTGTAGTGTAGCATAGCTATGTATATTAAAGGGAAAAAACGGAAATATTTGCTACTGGGATCAATAGGATTTTATTTTAGCAATGTTTTCATCATTCTCTGTATTCAGAATTGAAATTACATTATGCACAATTCTCCTCTTGATTTTGATAGACTATACCAAAAAGAAGTTACTGTTTCCATAAACCAGATCAGAAGAAATGGGGGAGAAGGCGGACCCGGGGATTTTTGTCCCCTCGTAGAGCAGCTGTGCTACAGCACTGGGATAGTCTGGACCAGAACGAGCAGGTGTTCAGGGATCAAGTGATTGCATCATCACCGCCAATCAGTCATCCAAAAATTCATGACCTTAGAGAAGACGGTAGAAATAAGATAGGTCGTGGGGGGAGGGGCGGTGCAGGGGAGGAAACCAATTACTGTCAATATTCAACTGCGGCATAGTCTTAAATAACAGGATTCTCTTTGGGATCTTTAACATAGAATTTGCACTCCTCGGAAGAATATCATTTCCATTACAGAGTTTGATTTCCGCTTTCAGTTAGATCTAGGTAATTTATATCTCCTTCATAGAAGAACAGATCCCAAGCTACCATGCAAGCATCAGGCATCTCAGCATTTCTATATTCCAATCCAGTGCAGAGTTCTCATTTCTACACCCTTTAATTGGGTCAGCAAGATTTTGTTTTTCCATCAAACATTCTCAACAAGACGTTATAATGTCATGTCATATGCTACATCTCTTCATTTTTTCCCTAATAACATTATCATAGTTTACCCATTTGGGCAGTCTACTTAAAATCTTAAAACTAGGAATTTAAACAATATTTTTGGGATCACAGTAAATAAAGATTTTGAAACAAAACGCCTTAACATGCTTCTAAAGTATCCTTTTGTGAAGAAATGCTTAAAAACAAAAGATTTGCTATACATGTGATAATTAATATCTATTATAAATAGGTCAGGATTTCAAGGTTACTGACCAACCATTAATTACTAGTGTATTGTTTCAAATAAATAATAATACAGATTATTTACAACATTATCAGCAGATGTGATCATGTTGTAAAACACGGGTAGTATATTTAATTAGTTGTAAGTAATACAAATGCTCGACATAAACTCTTGAGACTTCAGATGTGGAGATGGTTTGTGAAAAGCTTTGAAATCCACTGGCACACACCATTCTTTCATTCAAGACAAATATGTGGACGAATCAGCAGGAGTCCATTCTGGCTTCCAGAGAGTGCCCTGGAGCTGTCCACAGGAAGGTGCTGGAAAAGGCAGCCGCAGATGGTCCAGGTACACAATTATTTCAGCCTGAAATGCAGCAGAATAATCAGACTCATGTTAGGGTATTTCTACAATTACATGACCTGGAAACGGCTTCATGAAGGTTTTCAGGGCCACCTTCAATCTCCTTTGATAATTATAAAGAAAAGATTTTTTTTCCTAAGAAATAGGGAGAAGATTCACGTAAGACAAGGAATCATTTATTTAGTCTCAGATTTAAATGACATTCCTAATAGGTACCTGGCTGAATTGCTACATAACTGGCATTTTATTCCAGAATATTTAAGTTCTTTATTGAAGAATGTTAAGTTCAGACTCTCTGGATGTTCCTAATATTTCCAAATCCATATTGGAAAATCAAACATCATTTAAAAAATCAGCTATTTACCTCCAATAGAGTTGCCCTCCTAGCACACTGAAAAGAAAGGGGACAAAAGGATTTGTAGTTTTAGCAATATACAAGGACTGACTTTCAGATCCGTGGTAAAGGTCAGGTGTAATATTCAAAAACAAATTAAAAGGCAGCCATTCTATTGGACTCAGAAGATTCCAGCAAGCATTGGGTACCCATGGGCATTGGCTCAAAATGTGTTTATTGTGATCACACCCCAGATGATGCTGCAAGCACTATTAAGGACCCTATTCACCACCATCCTTCTTGCATTATGTATGCAGTTATTGTTTTGCATTATGCACTATCTAAAATGATACAAAAACATTTTGCTGAAAAATAAACCACTGGTTTTATGCTTAACACCAGGATTACAAAATGTGATGTCATGAATTATTCATATCATTCGATTTAATGTAATCATTTTCTCCCCAGCGCTAAGCCTCTGTGAATGGTGTCCTATGCAGCCACTGTTTTGAAGAACTTAATACGAGGGGGAGAAACACCTGGCATTAACTGACAGTGAATTAGGCTCATTGTCACTCTGGAAAAAAAATTGCAGTTTAATCTTTGATCTTCTGTACATCCTAATTCCAAGGAGCATTTATCAGCACTACAAAATGAACCAACCTTAGGAATTTATGGAAATATTGACCTCGACGTCTAGACACAGATGTATATAAAAGTGCACATACACATTTGAAATTTGAACTATAGAATGGAATCCATCTTTGTTTCTTTCAAAGCAATAGTGGGATCTATTTTGAATGTGTTTACACTAATAGCAAATAGATTTTGATACACATTGATAATTTATTTAGATCAAATCTTTCAGAGAAGAACTGACCTTAGGACAAAGCATTTTGAGAAAGATAAATACATCAATGCAACTTAGCCTGCAGATTAAAGTAATTTATCTTCAAGGCAGCCCCGCCCCTCAAAAAAAATCAAAACCGAGAGAAAAGAACACTTCTGAATGTTTGAAACTCTTTAGAGAAAGTACAAACATTGGCTTAAAACTGGTAGAAGAAACTTTTAAAAATCAGAATCTCCTTCTGGTGGCCTATCTTTGACTTTGAATCCATGTTTAATGAGAAAAGTTACACCAAAATGTTTCTATTACTCTTAAATTAGAAGATGCTTTGTTCTGGGATTGAATACAAGATTGTGTTATTAGTGAGAAGAGAAGAAATGCAGCCAGCCTGATTCCTAATCCCAGCCCCTTTCAAAGTCCAGCCCCCGAGCATCTCAAAGTGGTGCTCTCACCTACCCTACCACCCACAGGATGGGGTAGGGAGACCCAAATGATGTACTGAGAAGTAAAACACATCCAAAACTCTGAAGTGATCCACAGATGTGAGGAGTTATTACTTAAAACCAAAAATGTCTGTAACCCGTACATGTCTGTAATCTACAGAAGTGTTGGAATGGATACTGATACGGGTATCAGTAAGAAAGTAAGAAAGATTTAAAAATAAAAAAGGAATTGACTTAACACAAAGAAAAGAACAACATGCATAGCAATTTAAAAATTAAATGGTACCCAAATCTATACGGAATAACTCACCCAGGTAATTAGGAAAAGGAAGGAAAGTTTGTACATAGTGCCAGGCGAGATCACAATCACAGTTCCAGAACAATTTTTATCTCTCGCGGCACCTAGTATAGCATCTGGCACATAGTTGGGACTCAGCCAGTGTGGCCTGATTGAAAATGAAGATAGCTACCATGGTCAACCAGTAATTCAACGTTCAGTCTTTATAAGGTCAGTGTAGTCTGTCAACTGCTCCTCTGTGGTAACAAACGCCTGAAAAACTTGAAACTTGGGCTTTACCAAAATAATAATTGACAATGTTTGCCGCTTTTCAAAACAGCAATGGGGTATTTTAAGAGGTGCTGGGGCAGGGGGCCGGGGAGTAGCAAGAGAGGTAGAGCCGTGGATGGAAAGTATTCCTTAAACTAATGGCTTCTTTGATTTGTTTCTATAACAAATCTCTTTTCTACTTCATAGGTAAAGGAAAATTTCTCTTTCCCCTAAATAAAAATTATTAGGCACTTTGTCTATCAATCTTAGAAGCAGGCTTCAACTAGTCTCATTAACATTGTGAACTGGGCCAGAAGAAACCGTGTCATGTCATAAGAGCAGCCTTCCTTTCATTTCAAGAGCACCTTGACCTTCTCCAGCACCCTGTGCTCCTATCATCGTTCTCACTGCTTCCCAGGGCGGCTGTCTGGTCTCCCGAGGGTCCATCGGTACAGGGTGATTCCCAGAGACAGTCTGCACGGGAAGCCTTTAGGGTCAGCTTTTCATTTGCTCACTTACACACCCACGGTTTTAAAACATTATCATGGCTCCAAATCCAAAAAATGTTTGTGCTTTAAAAAAAAAAATCTGGAGAACTGAGAACCAGAGCCGGTGCTTTAAGCCTCTCCGTGAAGCTACAGCCTAATTACTGCCTGCTGCGTGGCGCAGTTAAACACAATCAGTCAGAAAGCCTTAAAGATACAATATCCCTTTTCACAAACTGTCTGCTTGTCAATTCCAAGTCACCCCCCTGCTTTAAATCAACCAACCACAGAGCTGTTATGAACAGCAACTGATTTTCCATGCAGTGCTGCAAAACAAAATCACACCGTATCCTATTTTTAATGGCCACAGTTTTTCAACTACATAACAAGAGTTAGCTGGCACTGCTGAGCTGAATGGTATCAAAAAAAATGGGTTCAAGTAGAAATAGCATGGAACCCTTGAAGTGAACAAGTACAGACCCAATTACAACCGCTCAGTACCAATTACATCCAAATAACAGTGGAGCAAATTCCCCCTTAACAGTTATATTGTAGACATCAACTTCTTTTATTTTTGTTCCTCTAGGTTACAGCTTGATACTTAAAAGGAAAGAAAAAGGCTGAATCATAAATATTATTTTATTAATACATGGTCTATTTATGCACAAAGACCTTTCTGTGATGTCAGCTTAGAGACACGGTACCTTGGTCACCATAGAGAGAAGTGCTCTGCTTCTTTCTTGCAGAGTTCGTGGTCTGTCAGGAATTTCACTTGGGAAAATCAGATTTTCTTCCTTGTGTATTGCTCATTAGAAATGATCTTCCCTCAAACAATACTGTTTTCAATTATTTGAGCCTTAGAGATATAAACAGACACTACCAGGGAATTTTTTTTTCCTTTTTAAAGGAAACCTAGCCCCATCTCCAAAGTAGTGGGTAAAATTAGGCATTCCATGAATTAAGGAAGCTGCCACTCGGGCCCCTGGGGGTTGATACATGACAGGTGCCTTAATAGCTAGAAAGAAAAAAGGAAGAAAGGGAAATAGAAAAACAAATGAGGCTGAATGGGAGTTGAAGAGATGGAAAAGAAGGTGCAAACACCAAATAGGTCCTTAAAACACGGAGACAAGGTATGAGGAAAGAAGCAGCAAGGGAGACCAGATTAAACCAAGCAAACCAAGGAAACGTAGCTCTAGCGTATGTGTGGTGTTTTGTTGACTATCAGAGAAATGAGGTCCCTTCAATGTCATCCTGTCTAATCCTGGACCACATACTACCCCAGTGGTCACCCTTGCTCTGCTGGAATGTTCTGCTGTAGCAGCCAGCGTTCACTTATTCCTTGGGTATTAACTTCACTTCCAACTTCTTCCAGGCCAGTATGGGCTCTAGAGTCGTCTGTAACAGCAGAACACCGGCTGCACCTTTCCAAGGCTGGCCACTCAGGCTTGAGGAAGGTAGCGAGAGAAATTAATGATGTCTCCAAGGCTTCAACAACATGCTTCAGAGGATAGGAGTACAGTTGTGAACAAGTAGATCTTTCTTTATTTGCCCCTTTGCTCTGCCCATTTTCTCATTATTCAGAACCATGAGATGGAGCATGTGGCCCCTAATTTCCCCAGCTTGCCATCCTTTGCTCTTTCCTCTTTTCCAGTTCAGTGTGAGCTTCATCCTGAAACATAGCAAAACAGAATATGCACCTTGGGGTGTAAGATGAAATGCAAGTTCTTTAAAAGTTTTCATTCAGAATAAAAGCTAAACAAGAGACATGCCACTGATACCAAGAAAAGTGTTAGAAAGCTACCAACCATCTCACCTTAGAGACGAGGAAACTGAGACTTCGGATGACCATGAATTCAATGGCACATTTGTCGTCAGCAAGCAGGGGTGTCAACGGCAGTGACACCTGGCATTGATTCCAAGACTCGTGGTAGCAGGGGAATGCTATTTATTGTACATAGTGACTCACAAATCTAGGTTATGTGAACTATAAAAAGCCTGACTCAGAACCCCAGAGAGCAAGGAGGTGATCCTACTTGAAATATAGGCCATAGATTGCGGTATGAGGGTGTTTGTAGGATTATCTTTCAAGGCAACACGATCCAGGCAGCATTGAATATAGCCATAGGTCCAGTGATGAATAGGTGTCAGGAACTTTATAACATTAACTACAATAACTTGTGATGGTAATCAGCATATATACTTCAGGGCGTTCTTGGTGAGAGGGAGGGAGAATCGGGGTATAGCCGAGGTGGAGGTTGTGAGGCGATGAGCCTGTGATGCAAGTGCGCCTGGGGGCGGCCAGAGAGGGCAGGAGAAGCCAGGGCCCCAGACCCACCAGCAACCCAGGGCCAAGTCTCTGTCAATCTCTGCTATCTCTTTGTCCCTCTGGAAGGTCAGGGAGAAAAGTTATAAACGTTTCCATGCCCAACTTCAACATCTCCCCCAAAATGTTAAAGCAAGTCTACCTTCAGGACATTTGAATGATTTCAACCCCTCCTGCCTTGCCTCCAATTTCCCCAACCTCTGTCAATAACTGACGTTCCTTTAGACACTGAGAGCTGAAATGACCTAAAATGCAAATGCTTGGATGAGGTAATGTTTAATCAGTGAAATAAAAAATAGAACCAATCCATCAAAAGGCAAAGCCTGACTTGTGATCTTTTCCTGTTTTGACGGAGGAGTCTGTAAACAGTAGGAGGATACTGGTTACCTCACGTACTGGGGAGAAGAAATCAGTTTTAAAAGAGAGAGAGCTGAAGACACAGAAAGAACATTTCAACGACAGCCAACACAGCAGGGGTGTGGACGGAGGCTTAGTATCGAGTGTATTTTAATCTGCAGCTAGGAAAATGGAGTTTTATCCTCAAATGATTTAGGGAGATTTTTGTGGGGATGTTTTGGAGATGTTATGGGGATTTTTATTGTTTGCTGCTTCTGTCGTTTTTAACATCACTTGCTTCCTATAAAGAGAAATTTTTCCTTCAGGGGATTCTATCCCTGTAACTACATTGACTTAATTCTGAAGCGCCAATGCAATTAAAAGACGGTTCTAATTAATAGGCAATAGAATGGCTGTATGTGAAAGATTTAAGCAGTTTATGCTTGGTGCACTAAACGAATCTGAACAAAGTCGCAAAAGGCATCGGAGCTCCATTAGAATTTATCAGTTGAGATGCTTGGAATATTTTTCACACTGGGTAGCCACACTGCTCCCTGCATTTGAGATCGCACTGAGAGGAAAAATAAGGTCGACAAATTTTTCTGTACCGGTGGCAGTAAAACGGCTTCTCATTTCAGCTGAGAAGTGCTAACCACCAGAGCAAAAGTACCTTTACTGCAGGAATGCTGCTTCTGACCCGCCAAAGAGAAACCTGATAGCATCACTGTGTGTGCTTTTCTAACAGGCAGCTGGACTGAGTGGGTCAGGCTCTGGGCTCTGGGGTCAGACTGCCTGCTTTCCAATCTGGTGCTGGCCACTAACGAGATGTAGAAGCCTGGGTGGGTAACTTGCTCTCTCTGCTTCAATGTCCTCATATAGAGGAGAATAGGATAAGAACAACCTTTCTTCTTAGGGCAGTTGTGAATTACGTAAGTTAATTGACATAAAGCACCCGCGATGATGTCTTACAGTGCCGTGAGCACTTGATGAATTTTGCATTATTATTATCTAAGTCTGTCGTCACAAATCTGTGATGGTCTTGTAAAGGAGCTGCATGACTAAGCATGTTCCATATTTCATAGGATTATATTTTGTCCTGTGGATCTTATAATGCGTGGTCAGGTATGAAGGGAAAGAGGTTCTAAACTCTTATCTCCTAAATAAATAAAGTTCCCCAATGGAATGCTGTACAAAGCATTACAATTCCACTTTCTCTTCTGTTAATGCCCATGATTTCTGAGCACTTGAAAAAAAGATGATCCCTGGTTACCCACAGAGGCTAAACACAGTAAATCTTAGATACTGTGTCATTATCACTTATTTACTTTTAAAAATAACGTCCTTGATATTCTTACTCCTGCGTGCAGTCTGTAGTTAAAATAGCAAGAAAAAGTATTATTCAGAAATGGAAGCATTTAATCCCCTACCTACCAGAGGCCATCTTAAAAAGGTAAACATGGTACAGAGAATTTTGGTCTTTACATAAGTCTAAGATGAGAGGGTATAAAGTAAGGAGGTAAGAGGGCACCAACGGTAATTTTGCCAGTCTTGGGGCTGCCCAGCTTCTGAACTCTCTGCCTGTGTTTCGAGAAGTCTCCCCTCATCTGGTGCAGTTGTACCATTTTCGCAGCCATTGTCCTGACATGAGTCCTAGGCATTACCAAGAGCCTGAATAGCGGCTCTGCTATCCGGGCAGTGGCTGCTGTCATTCCAGGGGCAGCTCCAGGCTCCAAGTTCTGTGGGGCAGGAAGTAAAGCTCGGGGGTACAGTCCCCAGGGGCAGTGGCCTCTCCACCGGAAGCCAATCGAAATGTCACCTTGGGCTCCATTCCTGGCTGCTTAAGCTCTGAGCCTAGTCCTCTGGCCCTGGTAGAGATTTTGTAAGATTTGTAAATTTCTTTCCACTATACATCAGCCACTGTAAGTTTCTGTTGCTTACAGCTAGGAACTCTGGTGGACTGATAAACTGGCCAGCGGGGTTTTTCTGAGCCAAACAGTCTCGTAAATATTGATAAGTATGAACTGAAGTGAAATAACCTAAGCAGCTTTCCCTGGACTCTTCTTGATCAGGGCACACTGGAAACTGCACTACTTTCTGAGTGCCAGGTATCGGGAAAGACATCGTCAGACTGGAACTTGATCCCAGCGCAAAGCTAGGATAACAGTGTGGGAAAACCTATCAGTTAAGGAAGGTTCTGAGGCTATTCCTCCAGATCTCTGCTTCCAGGCTGGAATAACATAGACCAACGACAAGCTCCCTTTCCTTCAGTAATCCAACAGGATCCTTACGAAAGGGCTACCTTTCCTAGAGTAACTGTCCTCAGGGCCTTCAGCATGGGGTAGCAGGTGAGATTAGGTTACATCTGAGATCCCTTCCCAATACAAGATGCTATTCAAGCTTGGGTGACCTAAGGTGAAAAAATATTGTCTGACGTCCACTAGCAATAACTTTTCATCTTCAGTACCACCATCTAATGTGAAGGAGAAAGAATATTTGACATCACAGGTAAAATATCATGTGTATTCACCAATTTTTCTTACCTAAGGTTTCAAAATGGACTACATTCAACACCTAGTAGGAACTCAATCAATACTGCTCTGAATTGGACTGAATTATGTCCCTGTGTCCATCCATCCAGAACACTTTTTCCAATTTTTCAGCTTATCATCCTTACTGGTTCCCTGACTCTGTGCTCACCTTCTCCCTGACCCTAAATTCACAGGCACTGCTGTAATCACTGTGTCTTCTTGGTCTCTCCCCTACAGACAAGCGCATCTCAGCTTCAGCCTGACCCTGATCACCAGCTTTCTTTACCAACTTTTTTTTCTTCCTTTTTGTCCATCTAGTCCAAAAACCCACTAGTCTCCCTCTGCCCAAGTTCCATTCTCAGAGTAGAGGCTCAGAAAATATTTGTTGAATAAAAGAATAATTCACTATCTCGTAATGACTTTTTTTTAACACACATTGGCTTAAAAAAAAGTTTATCATTTTCTGATATTTCCTGATGTTAATGAGCACATATTTTAAACTCTTCTTGAAAAGAAAAAAAAAAACTGATTTAAGATCTTTCAAACATCACTTACATTTGTACTTATTTTTATTTGGGGTCAAAGAACATACCTAGAAATAAGACTTAAAAGGCTATCTGTGGTAAACGTTCTATAAACTTTGAAAAGGATGGCTCATTTTCAACGCTATCGTTCATAGCTTATCATATTCCTAAAATTATGTAATATAACAGTGTGAATTAGCATTGCTCTAAGCAAAGCTTGCAAATAAATGCCTCTTTTCATAACACTAAATAAATGTAGAAGACTCTGCCCTCTTTATTTAACAAACCAGGGCCACTTTGACCTTACATGAAAAGGTACTGGTATTACGCGATTAAGTAGGGACTTTTCCAATTTGCACTTGAACACTGGAAGTACTAGTTAAGTGAGGTATAAGTCTCTCATTTTAAACATTCCATCACAAAATTTAGGTAAAGCTGCCTCAATTTTCCTCACAACTGCCCAGCAAGTAGCCTTTAAAAATTTTAGCCACTAAAAAAAGCATTTCTATTAATTTTTATCTTTCTTCCTTCAAATATTAATGAATAGATCCAGTGATAATTAGCAATTTTCCCTAATTACAGAAAATTGGCATTTCACAAATAGCAAACTCTGATATCTAGTATTGTGCCAGTTTTCCTATTAATTTGGAAATTCAGCAATTATCACCAGAACTATGTAGGTTAAAGTGTGTCGGATTCTGGATAAACAACTTAAAATACCCAGCAATACAAGGTTCAGTGTCAAGGAAAGTTCAATATCGACATTTAAAGACAAAAAAAATATTAGTGACCACCCCTGCTATTACAGTTCTGTGGGAAGGCTTTCCAAGTTTGTTTTCTTTCAGCCCAGCCCCTCAGATGACATCAGTGGCAGAACCTGGACAGCTTGCCTCATTGTCATTTGGAAGAAAACTGCAACAAAAATGTAAATTCTCAAATTGGAAAGCAGCATATACAAAAGTGCTGTATCAGGTCTCCAATGGACATTGTTATTAATTTTCTTTTCCGGAAACAGAAATTCTCCAAGACCTTCGTTGGGTGAGAAATAACTGACACACTCATGCACTTAATTCCTAACATGTAAATATGTTTACGGAATGCAAACCAATCTTTATACGAACTGTGTTCTTGAGGTTCACCTTGCTGTTAAGAAGTCAGGTGTTGCGGAAGTGCAGTATATCTCAGTTCACTTTGGAATAGCTTGTTTCATGCCGGCCTCTCACAAGCCCCTAATTAACTCTGGTTAACACTAGGAGTCAGCAGATAGACTCTTACTTTTTCATCTTAATGTGTGTCAGGATTACTCTCAGCACAGTGTCACTTAGTTTTATCTAGAACAGATCCTCGTAAGTTCAACAGCTGAAGGCAAATGCTTGACTAGGCTTCCCAGCTTTCAGCAGTCTTTCCTGAACTCAGCAATTCTGAGACCAAAATTTAGGCTGCATTTGCATGTCATAAAAATAACTGGTTTTTCTGAAATGTAGAAAATTCAGTCAACTGAATCAATCCTCAGGAAGCCAAATCATTTTGACAGATTTTTTTTCATTAAATTGATAGTGTTATGTGTGTTACTCAACCTCCTCAAAAAGGGAAAACAAGGTCAGGCAACAAGGGTGGTCAGATTTCTGTTAACGTGATAAATAAAACTACAGTTTCCAAAAATGCCATTCAGAAATTAAGAACGTATTAAAAATCAAACTATGTTGAAAAACATCGCAATTGATTTTCCACCTTCAGGGAGGGAAGACAAGAGAGGAAATGGACTAAAATTCCAATAAAAAAGATTTAACACACATTACTATATATAAGATAGATGACCAACAAGGACCTATGTATAGCACAGGGAACTCTACTCAATATCCCGTGATAACCTATATGAGAAAAGAATCTAAAAAAGAATGAATATATGTGTATGTGTAACTGAATCACTTTGCTGTGATTGAAACTAACACAACATTGTAAATCAACTATACTCTAATAAAGTTAAAATATAGAAAAAAGAGATTTAAGTCGAACCAAAACAAAATCTTCCAGTCTTTGGGGGTTAGGAAATGATGAAATGTATTAGAGAGGGTGAGATAATAGGAGACGTTCTTTCCTGTGATACAGTTTCCAGTCCACCAGAATTTCGACATGAGGGAGATTATTTCCTGTATCACACCCTATGAAGAAAAGAAAATCACAGTGGTTCTGCGTTTTCCCTCAGGCCAAGTCCAAACCTTGACACACCGTAACCAATTCACCCCTGCCTCCTGCAGTTCCTCGTGCCCCCTCCACTTCCTCGTGCCCCCTCCACTTCCTCGTGCCCCCTCCACTCTTGCTCCCTACTCCACCGCCCCCAGACATCATAGCTATCCCTATTCATTGCACCTTTGGTCAAGACAGCCCTCTCCCCTTTACTCTACTTAGGCAAATCCTGCCATGCTTTCAATCTGTCAGCTCAAATTATGCAGAATATATCAAGCAATGCTTCCTTCAGTGGGACAGTCCAGTTGAACATATTTCCTCTATTTATCTGAGTCCTACCTGAATCCATTTAAATCCCACCTCTTCCTTGAAACTTGTCCTAAAAACTGCAGGTAATGATGGCCTCTCCTCACTGTGAGTCTTGTAATACCACAGGCATTGTACTAGATACTTACTTTGGCACATGAATTTTGTGTTAGAACTTTGTTGGTTCACTAACTAGTTCCATTTTCTAATTATTTTTAGGACATGAGACATGTGTCCCTAATCAGATGACAGCGTCCTTCCTTGAGAGCAGGAACAAATCTCACCTTTCTTGTGTCATCCACAAAGTCTAACAAGTACTTGACAGAAGAGGTTAATGGTTTAGAGAAAGGCTCTGGGGTTGGACCAGAGGTCATTCTAGTCCTTTGTCACTGACCAACCAGATTATGTTGTACAAATTGCTAAGTTCTTACTAAGTAAGTAGCATTTGTAAAAGCGGTAATAATTTCCACCTCATTTATTTGTTAAGAGGATTAGATAAAATAATCTATAGAAATTCCTAAATGCTGTGGAATATGGGGTATAATAGGAAGCTGGATCATAGTCTATGTCTTATATTATAACTTACATTTGTACTATAAATATTTTTGGCCTTATCTGAAAGCAGAGGACTCACTCCAAAGCCTATTTTACTTCTAAAATAAAATACTAGAAACTCTGTTTTATTCTTTAAAATAAACACTTGACTCTGGTCTTTCCCTGTGAACCGCCTTCCTCCTCCTTCAACCTCTGTTTTTCCTTCACCTATAGGGTGTCAAATCACCATGGTTTTTCTGGAGTAATGAGGAGTGTCAACACCATTGACCAGCTTGATCTAACTATACTCAACAAGTAGAGAATTCGTATTTTCTCAAGAAAACCTGACACATTTACAAAACTTGATTATCACTAAGATTATAAAGCAATATTCAAAAATTTCAAAGGTTAATACTCCAATCACATATTCTGATCACAATTCTAAAAAATCAATAAAACGAAATTTTAAAGCACCATACATTTGGAAATTTTTATAAAACACTATTAAATAACCCATGATCAAAGAAGAAATAAAAATGGAAATATAAATGAAATTATAATAATTAAACTATAATTTTATAACTGAAAGATAACTTTGGATATAATAAGTTTATCAAAAGTTGTGCCATATAGTAAAAACAGTATCTACAGGAAAATTTAGTTTTAAAATTTTTACATTAGAAAAAAGCTAAAAACGAATGTTCCAATTAAAAAATTTTTAAGTATAATGAAAGATAAATTAAAAAGAAAAAAAGATAAAGTTAAAAATATTGGGTTTCCCTGGTGGCGCAGTGGTTAAGAATCCGCCTGCCAAGGCAGGAGACACGGGTTCAAGCCCTGGTCCAGGAAGATTGCACATGCTGCAGAGCAACTAAGCCCGTGTTTCACAACTACTGAGCCTGCACTCTAGAACCCGCGAGCCACAACTACGGAGCCTGTGTGCCGCAACAACTGAAGCCCGCGCACCTAGAGACCATGCTCCACAGCAAGAGAAGCCACCGCAATAAGAAGCCCACGCACCGCAACAAAGAATAGCCCCCGCTCACCACAACTAGAGAAAGCCTGCATGCAGCAATGAAGACCCAACGCAGCCAAAAATAAAAATAAACAAAATAAGTAAATTATAAAAAAAGAATCAATAGGCTAATTGTTAACACCGACAACCAATGTTTAATAAACAAGTAATAAAAGTATTAATCAGTGAATATAAAAATAAAAAGATTCAATACAGAAGGTCAACCAAAACAATTTTTTTAAAGGCTAATAAAGTAAAAAATCTTTACTATGCTGTCTAAGGGAAAAAAAAGAAAAAATACTAATAAACCAAATTAGGGATAAAAGGGTATAGATACAACAGGAATTACAAAGATACTAATACGTAAGAGAAAATTCTGAGTTTTTTTGCCAGTAAATTTGAAGCTTTTTATGAAATGAACAAAATCCTAGTGAGATATAATGTATAACTGATTTAGGAAGAATGAGAAAGGTTGAAAAGTCCTATAGCTATTAAAGAAGTTGAAATAGATGTTTTCACAGGTTAATTCCACCAAAGTTTAAAGGTGAATATCTCTTATGTTATGCTTGCTCTCCCAGAAGATAAAAAAGGGGGGATGCCTTCCAGTCCATTAATGAGGTTAAGTGTAACCTTAATATCAGTATGAGAAATGCAAATTACCTGCCAGATGCACTCACCATCCTGATAGTTTATGTGAGTTAAATCTTTATCTTGCATCATGTGGCATCATAGGACAGTATGCTATTTAAAAATCAACAAGTAAAAGTATAACAATACTATTTAAAATTATGGGCATATAACCGATGAAGCTAACAACAGACACAAAAAATTATCACCTCTGGGGAGTAAGAACAGAGTTGGTGGGTGGGAGAACTTCTTCAGAAGCACTTTTGAACTGTTTGACCTATAATCAAATGATAAATTAAAATGTGTGTTTTATCAGAAACAGAAGAAGAGGATATATGGATAAGAAGTAAAGATAGCAATTGGAATATAACATATTTCCAGGAACAGGAACAGGTTAACGAGTGTCTGAAAGTTTAGATCTTATTTTCTTCTTCCATTACCAGGCTGCCTTCTTCACGATTGGCTGGGACAGTGTTGCCATGGAACCAGGGCTTGTATAGTCACAGCATCATGTTTGTCATTGTTCAGACGTATCGCTTTTTTTCAAAATAGGTATCAAGGCTTTGCCATAAATTAAGTTACCTCCTTTCCCTGTTTTGTTTTGTGGTTCTTGAATCACTAGAATTATTTGGATTAATGCACGTTTCCTCATTTGCTTCTATAATAAAAAATATAAATATAAATGAACTGATATGTGTAAAGTACCTAAAACATGGTAGACATCTAATAAATATAAATTTTCTTTTCTCTGCTTGGGTTTCTGGACCCACTCATTACTTCTCATTGGAAGATTTAAGGGGGGAGAGAGGATCAAATCGTATTTTGTAGACTTCAATTAAGCACTGCCATTTTCTTAAAACTGATGTCCTCTTATTACTAGAGCACATAACTGCTATTTGTTATTCCAGCACTTTCATGAATACATAAGCACTCCTTTCCATTTGTATATCCTTAAAGAACTAGTAAGTTGGCATTATTTTAAGATAAGATTCTCGAAAGCATATTCAATAGTTTTTGTGGAGCATTTAAGTGGATACAAAGATTGAGGAGTACCCAAATAGTTACCGTCTACCAAGGATCAAAGTTACATCATCATATTAGGACAACTTGAGAAAATAAGGGATGGGAAAACAGAGTTCTTGAATAATTTTGTTTGTTTGCCCTCATTGCATGCAGTGAAAAACAAATCCTCTTGTGATTCAAACATTAATAAAACATTCTAGATAGCTCTCAATGTCTTCAGTATGTATATTGCTGAAAATATGAAGTTTTTGTAGCTATTTTCTTAGCTACATAGACGTCTTATTCTTAGCAATGACAGCTAACAACACTTTCTCTTTTGCAGGGGATAAGTTAAATCCAAAAGGGTCCTGGGACACAAACGATCCCTGCAAATATTTCCTGATGTCAGAAAGACACTTCTCCTGCCCATTTATCCTTGTAGTAGCAAAGTGATATTAAGTTCCTTAGTTTGACTGGAAAAGAAAATCACCAAAGTAGGGCTCAGTCAAGGGAAAAAAATCATTGTATGTTCAAATATAATACTGCGGTTCAAAACGAAACAGCAAATGTTGGAGCCAGTACTCTTCAGGTCAGATGAATAAGAGCTGCAGATGAAGAGTGATACTCTCCTTTCTTGCTAAGATTTTGCTATTGCAGAAGATTTGGAGGTGGGATATTAAATTATTTGCTCTACTTTGTGACCACTGCATAGTATTCTAGAGCCTCCTATGTGAAGAAAGCTCATGAAAATAAAATACAGAGAAAGAGGCGGAAATGTTGAAGCCCTTCATTGAGGTTCTTTAGACCAGTGACCACAGAAGAGATCCCACAGTACCTAGAGTTCAGTGCTGCCTTAAGGTTCAATGAATAAAGACGTAAAGACAAAAATCCTTATGCCTTCCATCACTGAAGTATTAGCTAATAAGTGAACAAAGACATCAGGATACTTGGCTGAATTTCCCTCATTTCTTCAGGATTTCTGGAATCATACAGATGTTGAAATAACCCCTTTGAATAAAATGTATTCTACTCTATGGTAAATGAACTTCTGCTTCAGAAGTTCACTTGAAAGAAATTTGATGAAAGGCTTGATGTCTTGGTCATCTGCAGTTTTCCTCAGTTTATGCACACTGGGCTCTGGATAGGAAAGAAGGACTTTCACAGAGCATGAATCGAGCATCTATACCGTTTTTCACACCCACCTCAAATCTGAACCCTTTGAAAAATAGGGGTGTAAACTAACTTTGTGAAAAAACTGGTCTCAGTAGTCCATAACCTAAAACACATTGTACTACAGGGGTTTAATCTAACTTTGTGAAAAAACTGGTCTTGGTAGTCCATAACCTAAAACACATTGTACTACAGGGAAATAATATCCTGAGGATTTTTTTTTAAAGGAAACACACTTCCCAGAAGCATTAGCATTATGTTTGGTTTCCATCCACGTCAGGTGTCACACTTTATAACGTGGGATACCTCTGTTTACACAGATCTATTTCAATAAAGTTGTTAAAATTCAGATTGTGAACCCCACTGGTTACTAGCTTATGGAGTTTTTATATTTATGTATTCCTCTACAAAAAAAGCTTTATTTGTGGATGGAGTGAGTACTGCCTATTTGTAAAGTCCCAAATGGGTCTTCTTGTGCCAAAGCCTATTATCCTACCATTATAATTCCATGTTTTTGAGTCCTGAAAACTTTTTGTATTCAGAAGTTCCCTATTATACTTGTATGCACAGCTCTTCAAGCTTATGTTTCTAAAATTGCAGTAGATCTACCACCTGGCACATGCAGAATTGTGTCAAGGGAATGAGAAACTATATAATAAATATGACATCTCCTCCTGGAAAATAAATTTCACTTGAAAATTTTGATGCAGAAAGTGAAGTGATTTAAATGAAAATTTAAACACATTTTCTTTTTAAATATATATATATATATATATATATATATATTTATATTGTTGAGGAGAATGCTAAGTGTGTGTAAATTGTTAGGCTGAAACCCAAAACTTCAAATAATTTCAAGGATATGGAGTTCGTGCTAGTGATTTTCATTTGTTTGTTTCAAATGGCACAAAGTACCCAGGTGGCTTAAACACACACACACAAAATATTTGCTTAGATAAATGAAAAGTCCAGGAACGGGACTGGCTTTAGATACAGCTTGTCCAGAGACTCAAAAGATGTCTCCTAGACTTTGTTTTTCTTCATCCTCTCTCAGAATCTTCCCTCCTCCGTACTGACTGTATTCTTATAACCAAAAGATGAGTGCCAAAGCTTCATATTTTATATCTTCTCTGTCTTTAATCTCAGGGGGAAAAAAGCAAGAGTCTCTTTCCTAGAAATCTCAGGAGAAAAGAAACCTTGAATCTCACTGACTCCGGTTGGGTCACTGAATGAATCATGGTGGCCAGCTATAGAATTAGCCAAATGTCACACCCACCCTGGAACTTCAACAGAAGTCTGTAAATTGAGAGTGGAAGAATCCTCTCCCCACTAGGTAAATTGTGGGATGTTTCCCAGAATAAAAGTGAATCATGCCAGGTGGCATGTTTTACACACACACACACACACACACACACACACACATTGCTGTCACCCTACCTCACCTCATACACACACACAACACCTTCCCAGGTTTAGTTCCATATCTTAAGGGTATGCTGGTGGACAAGAATCTGAGACACACTGCTTTAACTTATCCACCAGCACTTTAGCAGGGATTAACAGCTGGTGGAATCCAGCAACGCTCACTGGCGATGGGATAGAAGTACCCAGCTCAGAGGCTTCCGATGCACTGACAGCAGATGCACCAAAGATCCTTAGCTCCTGAGTTCCTTTAGTGCTTTTCTCACCTAATGACTTGCTGATGGGAGATAAACCTAGCTGACTTAGCGTAGGCAGAGCTGGAGGAGTGTTTGCAGGACAAGGCCTTTTTGAACTCATCTTCAAGGTTGGCCAAGATAGTTGCCAACAGTATAATGAACCATAATAATGACACTGCAGAGAGCTGTAAAGTGCAGGATGATCAATGCTGAGCTCGCAAAGTACCTGATCCTCTAGGCAAACCACACAACTGGGAAATTCCTTGTTAATGGATGAACTTTGTTTCTCTCCAAA
This sequence comes from Tursiops truncatus, assembly GCF_011762595.2. Lineage (NCBI taxonomy): Eukaryota > Metazoa > Chordata > Mammalia > Artiodactyla > Delphinidae > Tursiops > Tursiops truncatus. Next base: position 9,753,433 of record NC_047050.1, on the reverse strand, counting down.
TTTCAACAGCAAGGGGTTTTGTTTCACGTGCTATAGCGCTGCACTATATTTTCCCATACTCCTTTTTCCCCAAAAGCAGATCTCTTGCTCTGCCTCAAGAGATTACGTTGAGTTTATTATGAAATTTATTTTCATGTAACTACTTGTTAAATATACATGAGGTAGTGGATTTTGCTAGAGAGAATCCAGATTTTGTTTAAGGTGGAAGTGTGCCCAGAAAAATAAACCCTCCATATTCCAACCTTGATCACAGATAAGGGTGACCTTGGGACATATTTCTGACCATCGAGATATAAGCAGAAAGCTTCTGTGGATTTCCTTCCCACTTCAGTGACTTCCTGACACACAGACATGAAGGTTGAGCTGAAGTAGCCATTCTGTGACCATGTGGTGACACACACGAGGGTAAAACCGTGTGTCAAGGAAAGTACAAAGGAGGAAAGAGCCTGGAACAATGACAGAATGTGCTGTACCACCCTGGGTCTAGGCTTAGTTGTTAGATGAAAACCATAACGTATGTTGTATGAAGCCGCTATAATTGACTTTCCTTCTGTTGCAGGCAGCCAAACATGTTCTTCATCAGTAAAGCCTGCTTTTCAAAATTCTGCAAAATCTATTGATTTCTCACAACCATGGCAGAAAATTAGCCCAAAATAATTCATTCCACTGGAAGTTCAGCCAGTATAATTTCTCCCCATTTTCTTTTTTTCATTTGATTGATTTTATTGTAACTGGATCAGGTCTGAGATGAGGGAGATGGAAATAGCCTTGTTATAAAGAATCAAACATTATAATGGTTCTAACTGAAATTAAGCTTTTCTTATAGGAGAATTATAAATATATGAGCATTACAAGAGCTGACTATACACTTTCACGTTCATATTTTCTGCCAACAGATTTGATCTTTCACCATCATGTAATCCAGATAAAAGGAATCCCTTGTCCCATATCAGGCATAATGGGAAATCGCACAATCCCGAGAATATGGGGGCAAGGGGTGCCCCTCTTTGACCAAGTAGCAGGTCAAAGGTGACCTACATCATCTCTCCTATGAAAAAATGTGCTTCACCATGACATGGAAATCAGACTTGATTTTAGACCACATAGTAGGGCTTTCCTCTTGATGTGAAACTAATAACAATAGCAGCTGTGTTTTTTTGTTTTCTTTTTATTCTCAAACTGATTGTTAACGAGAAAAAACGCAGAGCAGTTAACAATGCAGCTCGAATATTTAGTCTTCTCTTTCCAACTCAAGCACTGAAATATGACACTACTTTCATAATATTCTGGCCACCACATTCTCTCTTTTCTTTTTGGCTTCAGAGTCCTTTCCAAAAGGAAACATGCTGCCTGGCATTCTATACTACTCCTAATTTCCAGGTGGAAAAATGAGACAGATGAAGTGACATCTAAAAACACCGGGGATGATATTTTTAAAAACAAGACAGTAATTCAGATCTTCTTGCTTTAATTCTTCTCTGTGTTACCATGACAAAATATTTATCAAAGTTCAAGAGATTACTGATATGCAATAATGGCCAATGACTACACATTAATGGAGCTATTCATAATAAACTCATTAGTGAAGTAACTGGAAAAGAAGTTTAAATATAAAGAGTGATTTTCACTATTCTGTTTATACAGTATTGAAACAACCATAACTTCAAACACCCATAAAAGTGCAAAACTCTAAGTAACATTAAACAATAATTGATAACTCTGAAATACTGCAGCATCCTGACGTATCTTCCAAATGACCAAAAACAGATGAAATTTTATTCAGTATAACTTCAGTTTTTTTACACAGAACTATGTATTTTAAAAACTGTAATCCATGTGAGATATACACAAAACCCTGAACTGACTAGATTGTTCAATGAATAATACTTCACACTGCTTTGTTGTTATGGACAAATGAGCTTATAATTCAATGAAACCCATTTAAGAAATTCTAATCTATAGAATGACATGTTCAAATTGTTTGTTTAATTAACAAAAACCTCCTATTCCTTTGTCAGACGTTGAATTCCTCTAAATATCATCTTTAAAAGGCCTGATTTGATTGTTGTCAAAATAAACCACAGGTCAAGTGCAACCCTCCAGTATCCAGCCTGTGGGCTCTTCATGAGTTTTGGTTCCGTGTAAGCCACACAATGACCTTCCCATGAGTTTTCCATTGGAGATTTCACAGTCTAATTTTAACGGTCTCCACAAAGTATCCCTCCCTTCTCTAGGCTTTGGGTAGAATGTCAAATTAATAATGGCACGTGGGTGCTTGCTTCAGCACATATACTAAATTGGAACGATACAGAGAAGATTAGCATGGCCCTGTGCAGGGATGACACACAAATTCATGAAGCGTTCCATATTTTTAAGCTGGGACGAAGTGAGAGAGTGGCATGGACATATATACACTACCATATGTAAAACAGATAGCTAGTGGGAAGCAGCCTCATAGCACAGGGAGATCAGCTCAGTGCTTTGTGTCCACCTAGAGGGGTGGGATAGGTAGAGTGGGAGGGAGACGCAAGAGGGAGGAGATATGGGGATATGTGTATACGTATAGCTGATTCACTTTGTTATACAGCAGAAACTAACACACCATTGTAAAGCAATTATACTCCAATAAAGATGCTAAAAAAATAAACAACAAAATAAATAAACACTGATATAAGGGGAAAAAATGGCAGGTGGTGTTCCTTAGCATAGCTTGCCAAAATGTGATAATTTCCTTGGAAGAAAAGCCATGGGCTGCAATCATGCATCTGAGTTGACAGACATTCAGATGGATCCTATATAAAAAGAAAAGGTTGGTGTCTTCTGGAATATGAATGTCCACTTTTAATAAATTCAAACAGATCCCAACATAAACATCTTCAAACTTGATGGGTTTTACGTGACTCATCATTTCATAGATTCTTGGCACCAAATTTCTGGATATTATATAACCCAACCCACCGCAGTAGGGAGGAAACACCTTGAAGGGATACCCCTGGTATGAAATATGGGGGTTTTGGTAAAATCCTCTATAGGAATAATCATCAATTAGAGGATAACTTGTGAAAAACTCCTCTGAGTGGTTTAAATTTAAAAGATACTTCACTAAGTTGCCAGTATTGATGAAAACACCAGTGTCTGTCTTCGTGATGTACCATGCGTTGGGGCAAAACTCAGTTACCCACCTAAATGCCATAATTGTTTTCAAGGTCACATTATTGTATGTGTCTAAAAAATCTTGTATTATGTTGCCATAAAGGAGGTGTTCATCCTCTAAGGATAATGCTAATACTTTGTCTTCCCTTTCAGCCTACTGGCCTAATAAGAAAAACGTAAGAACCTCATATCTCCACCAAGACTTCTTTTCACCCCGAGTAACTCCAATGGCCCATCTGGCTTTCACATCTGAGGGGTGTGAGGTCACCGGGATGACAAGACATGCATTTTGATGAGAGCAGCTCCAATGCTCTCGAAGTGTGAAGCGGAAGACTTGTCTGTAAATGGGCTCATAGTCATAGAAGTACATACAGTTCACGCGTTCTAGCACATTGTAGTGGGGAAGACTGAGGTACCACATCACCGGGAAACTCAGGAGCGACGGCAGCAGGAGGCTCCAGGGATCTCAGTGACATCCACCCGGAAGGGTGGTTCGGAGCGCCGGGGCCATTCACAGAAGCTCAGGAGAACGCGAGCCTCGGGTTCTTGATTTACTTCTTCTGAGTGAAAGACCTTCAGTTTCATCAACTGAACATTCCATAGCAAGTGGTAGTCAAAACTAATGCTTGAAATTTCTACTGAAAAACAAGACTCTCAGATTGGCCTAAAACTCTGCCATATACTGCTTACAAGATACATGCCTGTAGAATTTCAGGTGAGACTAAAGCACTAGTTGAAGTCTTTTGTTTCCCGTGTTCCATATGCTTTAATTAAACGATTTGCCATGAACTCTCCGCGCGCCGCGCGCACCCTGCTCCAACGCGGGCAGAGGGCCAACCCTCCCCTCTCCCCATTTTCCAAGGCCATATTAATACTGACATCTTGGACAAGTCACTTAACATTTCTGAAACTCACTTTCTCCACCTCTAAAGTGGTATTAACGTATCACCTATTCCCTAGGTTTGTTATGAAGATTAACTGAGATAATCTGTAAATATTTCCTGGTAAAATATAAGCACTAAAAAATGGAATCCATTATTATTAATTATTATTTAATTGTATAATCTTGACTGGAAAGAAACATATCAAAAGGCACATAGTAACCCCCTAATATGCATTTATGAATGAATGGTTAACAGTGGTTGTCTATTTGTTGGGAGTAAGAGAGTTGGTGATTCTTTTTTCTCTTCTTCTGCATTTTCTAAATTTTATTGAATAAACATATTTATTATTTTATAAGAACATTTGTTCACCTCTCCGTCCACCCTAAATACCTAATAACCAAAATTATATATATTATATAATATATAATTTGATATAATAAATATATTTAATACATGTTTTAATATAGTTATTTCGTAGTTAATTGATAAAGTATAGATTTATAACATATCTGAGGCTTTATTTAAAAGACTAAGAGTGTTAGAATGAGGGGGAAGATGCAGTGATGCTTCTGTGAATACAAACACATATGCACGTATACATGCACAGACAGTCACAAATTATAACAATAAGCTATTTGAACAAGACACACCTAAACCATGGCATCAAGAGTTTAAAAATAAATATGTAGTCTATAAATAAAGAAAGCAAGGATAACAATATTATTATCTGACATATAAAAGTCAAGGTGACAAGCATCAAACAGTAAGAATGCTTGCTTGAATTATATTATTAATAATGTGGCCCATTTTTATATGGTAGAATACAGCAAATACGTAATTATGTTGCTGCGTTAGGAATTAAGAATTTCTGTGTACGAAAATAAGGGATCAAAATAAAATGACACAGCAAAAACTTGTAATGTTAAATCTGAATTGGAAATACTATTAAATCATGAACTTTTTCTTTAAAAAGTATGTATTCCCTAGTTCTGTCCACTTAAAATGCCTGAAGGCAATGACACCCCCAGGAGCAATGAGTGCTCCTATATGTAGACTGTGCTCCGTAAATACCAGGGTTCTTTGGATAAGTGGCTGATTACAAGTCTGAAGCATAACATTAGACTTGCCTGAGACATCTTGTTCCAGAACTCAAGGACACTATCACAGACTAATGGGGTTACAACCCGATGACACAGGAATCACATGAAGGAAGAAGGGACACGTGAATGCCAAAGAGCGCAAAGTCTACAAATTATTAAATCTATGGAACAGAAAAGCTATGAGTTAAAAAAGGAAAAGAAAAGAAAAGAAGAATTTATAGTAGTACTTAATAAAGAGAAAGCCAAAATAAACTCAAATCCTGAAGATTATTGCAAATAACCATTACAACAAAGAAATCTAGCTAATGAAAGTGAAAGAGAAGATAGAATTTTAAAAATAATTCGACTTCTGGTTTCCAGTTCCATATGCAAGGAGCCTGGAAGTCACTCCATCATAGCAACAAGCAAAAAGCTGAACAGACTGAAAAATCAACAATTCCTCATGGATTCATAAGAGAGATTGAGGGCACAGGACAAATCCCCAACACTGGAGAGACAGATGGCTGAGTATAGGGAGTCACATATAGTCAAGAGCATAAACTGCCACAGGGACCAGTGCCAGGGTGGGAAAACCTCAACTATAATTTAAAAGTTGCTGGAAGCTCAGTGTGGACAAGTCCGAGAGTTAAAAACTTTGGGCAGACCCTATCACATTGAGATCCCCACGCGTTTTGTAAGTTTTACCCCCAGGAGCTCAACCAGATTTTCACTGTAAATACTGGAGAAAAATCCCCTCTTGCTTCCAGCAGGGGGAGGAGAAAAGAAAGAAACTGGAAATGAACCACAGTACTCTGGGTTGTTTTTTTTTAATGGATAAAACAAACTTTATTTTATTTATTTTTTTTAAATTTATTGTAGGGCTTCCCTGGTGGCGCAGTGGTTGAGAGTCCGCCTGCCGATGCAGGGGACACGCGTTCATGCCCCGGTCCAGGAAGATCCCACATGCCGCAGAGTGGCTAGGCCCGTGAGCCATGGCCGCTGAGCCTGCGCATCCGGAGCCTGTGCTCCGCAACGGGAGAGGCCACAACAGTGAGAGGCCCACGTACCACCAAAAAAAAAAAAAAAAAAAAAAATTATTGTATAGTTGATTTATCTATAGTTCATTTACAACATTTTGTTAATTTCTGCCATACAGCAGAGTGATTCCGTTGTATATATAGATACATTATGCATGTATATACATATACACATTATATATATATATATGTGTGTGTATATATATGTATACATTCTTTTTCACATTCTTTTCCATTATGGTTTATCACAGGATATTAAATATAGTTCCCTGTGCTATACAGTAGGAACTTGTTGTTTATCCATTCTATGTATAAAAACTTGCATCTACTAATTCCCAACTCGCAATCCATCCCTCCCCACCCCTCTCTGCCTTGGCAACCACAAGTCTGTTCTCTATGTCTGTGAGTGTTTCTGTTTTTTTTTGTTTTTTTTGTTTTTTTTGTGGTATGTGGGCCTCTCACTGTTGTGGCCTCTCCCGTTGTGGAGCACAGGCTCCAGACGCACAGGCTCAATGGCCATGGCTCACGGGCCCAGCCGCTCCGCGGCATGTGGGATCCTCCCGGACCAGGGCACGAACCCGTGTCCCCTGCATCAGCAGGCAGACTCTCAACCACTGCGCCACCAGGGAAGCCCTGTTTCTGTTTTGTAAATAAGTTCATTTGTGTCGTATTTTAGATTCCACATATAATTGATATCATATAGTATTTGTCTTTCTCTTTCTGACTTACTTCATTTAGTATGATAATCTCTAGGTCCATCCACATTGCTGTAAATGGCATTATTTCATTCTTTTTTATGGCTGAGTAGTATTTCTTTGTATATATCTGCCACATCTTCTTTATCCATTCATCTGTCAATGGACACTTAAGTTGTTTCCATGTCTTGGCGATTGTAAATGGTGCTGCAATGAACTGTGCTTAACAAGGCCTGTCCTTAGGAGAAAGTACTTAACCAGCACTTAATCTGCTGAGGTATTACCAGACCATAATGGACCTAGGGGAGGAAACTAATCAACTCCAGTCAGTTCTACACTTACACATGGGAGAAGGGAAACACTGAACTCCAGCTCATTCTAGCCATCCTGTCTGACTTAAGGGGAGAGAAAAAACTGAGAAATACTTGTGAGGTTCACAGTCTAGAGGCATAGGCTCAGGTAAGACTGAGACTTAATCATAGGACTATACAATTATTCCCCTGCAAACCCACATTATCACCACATTACTAGAGAACTCTTTACAGCAGTGCTTTTACCCAGTACATCATGTCTGGCTATCAAGAAAAAATTACAAGGCATACTAAAAAGCAAAAAACAAAATTTGAAGAGAAAGTGCAAGTGGCAGAACCAGACATGACAAGGATGTTAGAATTAACAGAAAAGGAATTTAAAATAACTATAGTTAATATGTTAAGGGCTCTAATGTAGACAGCATACAAGAACAGATAAACAAGGGAAACAGAGAGATGGAGATCCTAAGAAAGAACTAAAAAGAAACAAAATGAGAAATACATTAGATGGGCTTATTAGTAAACTGGACACAGCTGAGGAAAGAATCTCTAAGGATGTCTCAACAAAAACCTCCAAAATTGTAAATAAAAGATAGTAAAAACTTTAATATAAAACAGAACAGACTATCCAAGGACTGTGGGACAACTACATAAGGAAACAGAAGAAATATCTGGAACAATAATGAGTGAATTTTCCCAAATTTTCAAACTGGTCAGACACCAAACCACAGATCCAGGAAGCTCAGGGAACACCAAGCAGGATAAATGAAAAGAAAATATATCTGCACCTAGGAATGTCATTTTCAAATTACAGGAAATCAAAGATAAAGAAAAATTTTAAAAGCAGCCAGAGGAGAAAAAATGTAAGAAAAGAATTATGTTCAACTTCTCCTCAGAAAACATGCAAGCAAGAATAGAGTACAGTGAAATATTTAAAGGGTTGAGAGAAAAAAACACCAACCTGGAATTCTGTACCCTACAAAATTATCCTTCAAAAGTGAAAGACTTCCTCAGACAAACAAAAAATGAGGGACTCTATTGCCAGTAGACCTGCCTTGCAAGAAATGTTAAAAGAAGTTCTTTAGAAGAAAGGAAAATAATATAGGTAAGAAATTCAGATCTACATAAAGAAAGGAAGAGCATTGAAAAAGGAATAAGTGAAAGTAAAATAAGAACTTTTATTTTTCTTATTCTTGGTTCTTAATAGATAACATTTTTTCAAAATAATAATAGCAACAATGTATTCAATTATATATATATTTGTAAATGCTTATGTGTAAGTGAAATGAATGACAATGATACAAGGGATGAGGAAGAAGGAATTAGGGTAATTTTCTTATTATAAGGTACTCACTACCAGTGAAGTGGCATAGTTTATTTAAAAGTGAACTTGGATTATTTGTAACTATATATTGCAAACTCTAGGGCAAGAACTAAAATAGGGGGAAAAAATGAAGCATAACAGATATGTTAAAAAAGGAGAGAAAATGGGGTCATATAAAATGCTTGATTAAAACCAAAGGCAGAAAAATAATGAAAGACAAAAAGAGGAACAAAGAACAAGAGCAACAACTAGAAAAAAGTAACAAATATGGTAGTTATTAGTGCAAGTATTTCAATAATCACTTTGAACACAGATGGTATAAAAGCACCAATTAAAAGACAGAGATTGTCAGGAATTCTCCGGCGGTCCAGTGGTTAGGACTCGGGGCTTTCACTGAGGGGGCCCACATTTGATCCCTGGTCAGGGAACTAAGATCCCGCAAGCCACATGGCACAACCAAAAAATAAATAATAAATAAAATAAAAGACAGAGATTGTCAAAGTGGATCAAAAAACAGGACCCAAATATATGTCATCTACAAGAAACCCACGTTGTATATATTGCATACATATAGCTTAAAATTAAATGGATGGAGAAATATCTACCATGCTAACACTAATCAAAGGAAGCAGGAGTAGTGTATCAATTTCTGACAGAGCAAATTTCAAAGCAAGGAAAGTTATGAGGGAAAAAGAAGGGCATTACATAACGATAAAGGGTCAATTCTCCAAGAAGACATAACAATGTGTATGCACCTAATAGCAGGGCATCTAAATATGTGAGGCAAAAATTGATAGAATTGCAAGGAGAATAACTGAATCCACCAACATAGTTGGAGACTTCAACACCCTTCTATCACAGATGGAAAGATTCAGCAGCCAAAAAAAAATCAATAAAGACTTAGTTGAACTCAACAGCACCATCAATCAACTGGATATAATTAACCTCTATTGACTGCTTCATCCAACAACGGCAGAATACACATTCTTCTCAAGCTCACATGAAACAATCACCAAGAAAGACCACATGCTGAGTCATAAAACACACATTAACAAATTTAAAAGAATAAAAATCATACAATGTCTGCTCTCAGACAACAATGGAATTAAGCTAGAAATCAATAACACAAGGGTAACTAGAAAATCCCCAAATATGTGGAGATTAAAAACCACACTTCTAAATAACATGGGTCAAAGAAGAAATCTCAAGAAAAATTTAAAAATATTTTGAACTAAGTTAAAATGAAAACATAACTTACCAAAATTAGTGGGATGCAGTAAAAGCAGTGCTAAAAGGGAAATTTATAGCATTGAATGCATACTTAGAAAAGAAGAGGATAGGAGTGAGGAGAGGAGGAATTGGATGAAGGTGGTCAAACAGTACAAACTTCTAGTTATAAGATAAATAAAGTCTAGCAATGTAATATACAAAATGATAACTATAGTTAACAATGTTGTATGGTATACTTGAAAGCTGTTAAGACAGTAGATCCTAAGAGTTCTCACCATAAGAAATTTTTTTTTCTTTTTCTTTTGTATCTACATGAAATGATGGATATTAACTACACTTACTGTGGCAATCATTTCACAATATATATAACTAATACCATTATTCCATATGCCTTAAACTTACACAATGCTGTATGGAAAGTATATCTCAATAAAACTGGGGGGAAAGAAGAAAAGAAGAAAAATCTAATATCAGCCACCTAAGTTTCAACCTTAGGAAACTAGGAAAAAGAAAACAAAGCAAATTTAACCCAAAGTAAGCAGAAAAAAATAATAAGTATAGCAGAAATCAATAACATTGAAAACAGGAAATCAGTAGAGAAAATCAACACAACCAAAAGTTGATTGAAAAGATCAGTTATCTATAAGCCTCTAGCCAGGAAAACTAAGACAAAAAGAGAGTGCACACAAATTACTAATATCAGAAATGAAAGAAGGCAATGACTTTTTAGATACAATACCAAAAGCATGATCCATGAGAGAAATTACAGATTAGCTGGACTTCATTAAAATATAAAACTTCTCAAAGTTAGCAGAAGGAAAGAAATCATAAAGATCAGATCAGAAATAAATGAAAAAGAAATGAAGGAAAAAATAGCAAAGATCAATAAAACTAAAAGCTGCTTCTTTGAGAAGATAAACAAAATTGATAAACCATTAGCCAGACTTATCAAGAAAAAAAGGGAGAAGACTCAAATCAATAGAATTAGAAATAAAAAGGGAGAAGTAACAACTGACACTGCAGAAATACAAAGGATCATGAGAGATTACTACAAGCAACTCTATGCCAATAAAATGGACAACCCAGAAGAAATGGACAAATTCTTACAAATGCACAACCTTCTGAGACTGAACCAGGAAGAAATAGAAAATATAAACAGACCAATCACAAGGACTGAAATTGAAACTGTGATTAAAAATCTTCCAACAAACAAAAGTCCAGGACCAGATGGCTTCACAGGCAAATTCTATCAAACATTTAGAGAAGAGCTAACACCTATCCTTCTCAAACTCTTCCAAAATATAGCAGACGGAGGAACACCACCAAACTCATTCTATGAGGCCACCATCACTCTGATACCAAAACCAGACAAAGATGTCACAAAGAAAGAAAACTTCAGGCCAATATCACTGATGAACATAGATGCAAAAATTCTCAACAAAATACTAGCAAACAGAAGCCAACAGCACATTAAAAGGATCATACACTACGATCAAGTGGGGTTTATCCCAGGAATGCAAGGATTCTTCAATATACACAAATCAATCAACGTGATAAACCATATTAACAAATTGAAGAATAAAAACCATATGATCATCTCAATAGATGCAGAAAAAGCTTTTGACAAAATTCAACACGAATTTATGATAAAAACCCTCCAGAAAGTAGGCATAGAGGGAACTTTCCTCAACATAATAAAGGCCATATATGACAAACTCACAGCCAACATCGTCCTCAATGGTGAAAAACTGAAACCATTTCCACTAAGATCAAGAACAAGACAAGGTTGTCCACTCTCACCACTATTATTCAACATAGTTTTGGAAGTTTTAGCCACAGCAATTAGAGAAGAAAAAGAAATAAAAGGAATCCAAATTGGAAAAGAAGAAGTAAAGCTGTCACTGCAGATGACATGATACTATACATAGAGAATACTAAAGATGCTACCAGAAAACTACTAGAGCTAATCAATGAATTTGGTAAAGTAGCAGGATACAAAATTAATGCACAGGGCTTCCCTGGTAGCGCAGTGGTTGAGAGTCCGCCTGCCAATGCAGGGGACACAGGTTCATGCCCCGTTCCAGGAAGGTCCCACATGCCGCGGAGCAGCTGGGCCCGTGAGCCATGGCCGCTGAGCCTGCGCATCCAGAGCCTGTGCTCCGCAATGCGAGAGGCCCGCGTACCGCAAAAAAAAAAAAAAAAATGCACAGAAATCTCTGCATTCCTATACACTAATGATGAAAAATCTGAAAGTGAAAATAAGAAAACACTCCCATTTACCATTGCAACAAAAAGAATAAAATATCTAGGAATAAACCTACCTAAGGAGACAAAAGACCTGTATGCAGAAAATTATAAGACACTGATGAAAGAAATTAAAGATGATACCAATACATGGAGAGATATACCATGTTCTTGGATTGGAAGAATCAACATTGTGAAAATGACTCTACTACCCAAAGCAATCTACAGATTTAATGCAATCACTATCAAACTACCACTGGCATTTTTCACAGAACTAGAACAAAAAATTTCACAATTGGAGCTGGAGGAATCAGGCTCCCTGACTTCAGACTATCCTACAAAGCTACAGTAATCAAGACTGTATGGTACAGGCACAAAAACAGAAAGATAGATCAATGGAACAGGATAGAAAGCCCAGAGATAAACCCACGCACATATGGTCACCTTATCTTTGATAAAGGAGGCAAGAATATACAGTGGAGAAAAGACACCCTCTTCAATAAGTGGTGCTGGGAAAACTGGACAGCTACATGTAAAAGAATGAAATTAGAACACTCCATAACACCATACACAAAAATAAACTCAAAATGGATTGAAGACCTAAATGTAAGGCCAGACACCATCAAAATCTTAGAGGAAAAGATAGGCAGAACACTCTTTGATATAAATCACAGCAAGATCGTTTTGACCCACCTCCTAGAGAAATGGAAATAAAAACAAAAATAAACAAATGGGACCTAATGAAACTTAAAAGCTTTTGCACAGCAAAGGAAACCATAAACAAGACAAAAAGACAACCCTCAGAATGGGAGAAAATATTTGCAAATGAAGCAACTGACGAAGGATTAATCTCCAAAACATACAAGCAACACATGCAGCTCAATATCAAAGAAACAAACAACCCAATCCAAAAATGGGCAGAAGACCTAACTAGACATTTCTCCAAAGAAGATATACAGATTGTCAACAAACACATGAAAGAACGCTCAACATCATTAATCATTAGAGAAATGCAAATCAAAACTTCAGTGAGATATCGTCTCACATCAGTCAGAATGGCCATCATCAAAAAATCTACAAACAATAAATGCTGGAGAGGGTGTGAAGAAAAGGGAACCCTCTTGCAGTGTTGGTGGGAATGTAAATTGATACAGCCACTATGGAGAATAGTATGGAGGTTCCTTAAAATACTAAAAATAGAACTACCATTTGACCCAGCAATCCCACTACTGGGCATATACCCTGAGAAAACCATAATTCAAAAAGAGTCATGTACCAAAATGTTCATTGCAGCTCTATTTACAATAGCCTGGAGATGGAAGCAACCTAAGTGTCCATCAACAGATGAATGGATAAAGAAGAGGTGGCACATATATATAATGAAATATTACTCAGCTATGAAAAGGAACGAAACTGAGTTATTTGTAGTGGGGTGGCTGGACCTAGAGACTGTCATACAGAGTGAAGTAAGTCAGAAAGAGAAAAACAAATACCATATGCTAACACATATATATGGAATCTAAAAAAAAAAATGGTCAGAGGAACCTAGGGGTAGATGGGAACAGATGCAGACCTACTATAGAATGGACTTGAGGATACAGGGAGGGGGAAGGGTAAGCTGGGACTAAGTGAGAGAGTGGCATGGACATATATACACTACCAAATGTAAAATAGCTAGCTAGTGGGAAGCAGCCACATAGTACAGGGAGATCAGCTCGGTGCTTTGAGACCACCTAGAGGGGTGGGATAGGGAGGGTGGGAGGGAGGGAGACGCAAGAGAACATGGGAACATATGTATATGGTTAACTGATTCACTTTGTTATTAAGCAGAAACTAACACACCATTGTAAAGCAGTTATACTCTAATGAAGATGTTAAAAAAAATAAAATAAGGTAAAATAAAACTTCTGCTCTTCAAAAGACAGTGTCAAGAGAATGAGAGGACAAACCTCATACAGGGAGAAAATATTTGCAATATACATAACTGATAAAGAAGTGTTAGCCAAAATATACAAAGAACTCTTAAAATTTAGCAACAGAAACCCAAACAACCCAATTTTTAAAAAATGGACCAAAGACCCTAACAGACATCTCACAAAAGAAAATATACAGATGGCAAATAAGTATATGAAAAGATGCTCCACATCATATGTCATCAGGAAATGCAAGTTAAAATAGCAATGGGAGACTTCTATATACCTATTAGAATGGTCAAAATCTGGAACACTGACAACTCCAATTGCTGGTGATGATGTGGAATGACTGGAACTCTCATTTCCTCCTGCTGCAAAAGCAAAATGTTATAGCCACTTTGGAAGACAGCTTGGCAGTGTCTTACAAAACTAAACACATTTTTATATAATCTAGCAATCATGCTCTTTGACATTGCTGGTGGGAATGAAAAATGCTACAACCACTTTAGAAATACGTTTGGCAATTTTTTATAGTTAAACCTTTACTTAGCATTCAACCCAGGAACTCCACTGCTAGAAATCAAAAGACAAAAAAATGAAAACATACATTCACAAAAAGGCTTGCCGAATGTCCATCAACTAGTGAATGAATATACAATTGTGGTATATCCATACAATGCAATCGTCCCTGTAGATTAAAAAACTGTATTAGTGATATATGTAGTAATATGGATGAATGCCAAAAGCATTATGATAAATGAAGAATGCAGACACAAAGGACCACATAGTTTATGATACCATTTATACAATGTTCTGTAACAGTCACATTTGTTCCCCAAGCATGTTTCCATGTCTCTACATGAAATACACTTTTCTTCCTCACCTGAAAAATTCTACTCATTATTCATGGTACAAGCCTCCACCAAAATATATCAATCATTGGTTTCTGATGCAACTTTTTGGAAGTTTCAGTTACAGAAATTACTTTTTTAGAGGTATTTTTCCTCTGTTTTCCCTAGAAAATATAAATTCCTCAAGGACAAAGATCCTCTCTCCTTTGTATTCCTAGTGTTTGGCAATGACTGATATGCGGTAGGCCCTCAATCCATGTTGAACAATGTGTTTAGTTTTCTGTCTTCCAGATTCCCTTTTGGCCAGCATTTCTATAATGAAAAACAATTCAACTACAACTAAGTTGTCTCTATTTTAATTTATTGGTGTTGTCTAATTTTAGAGAATAAGCCGAAGAAACAGAGAGTATCTTATTTTTTCATATAAAAATATAGATTTTAGTACACTTTCTCTTGGTCATTTGATAGAAACTAAGTCCTTTCTTCTTCTTTCTTGTTTCCTTCCTTCCTTCATTCCTTTCTTCCTTCCTTCCTTCCTTTATTTTGATTGTCAGTATTTCCTGCTAAGGAAATAAAATGAGGTGGTGTTTAAATAAAGACAGGAAAGATAGAGAAATCTATTTAGTGGACACTGAGAAAATTCTGACAGCTACTGTATGATGGAGCTGGTGATGATTATATTTTCACAGACACATTGCACTGATATTTAAGCAAAATACACTGAGAATAAATACTTATAGAAACATGGCAATTCATTTCTATTGTCAAGCAAATTACAAATTCCAAAAACTTCTTTAGAAAATACCACCATGAATTCTCATTCATTTGTTAGGCTTGATTGCTCCTGAGAAAGTAAAGGTTTTGTTTTTTAAGATATAAACATGTGTCTACCTATATAGACATAATTAAGAAAAGTGTGCATACTTAAAACAACATTTATAGGTTAATAAAAGATACTTTTATTTAAGGGCCTTAAGGTAGAAAGACGATGAAATATAGAGCTAGCGACAACATTTAAAATAACCAAGAGGAACAAAAAGAAAATAGAAAACTAAGATCAAACGAATATAAAATGAATTTATAAATACACACACACTTTCAGGGGAAATCTATTTTAAAGGGTAACTTTAATACTGCATAGCACACATTTAACAAAATAAAATTTTCACTATGAGAAGAAGCAAGGAAATCTGAAAATAGGGCTCCCCACAAAGCTCCCTTTGCTAACACTAATTTTCACTCAATCCATGTGTAGATAGTCTTGGACTGTGGTCTCATAGGATGAGTGGTGAGACCACTAAGAGGAGAAGATTGAGAAACACAGCCTAATACTCATGATCCAAGGCAGCCAGCGATCATTCTTCCCGGGGCCTCCGGAATCCACCACCTCCAGCTTGTCAGCTCAGAAACGTTGCCTTCTGTTTGCCTGGGCTTTCCCTGCTCTCAAGGACCTACTGCTTCAGATTATTCCTTTCTTCCTGCCCCCAGACATCTAAAATGTCATTGAACTTTTGCTCTGTGCTCTATAATGGGCTGTTGGAATCTACTTATCTTGCAGCCACCCAAGACAAGCCTCTAGGTAAGTTCCCTTGCTTTTTAAACCTGCCACCAGCCAAGCTAGAGTGGTCTGCCTCTTTCTTGGGTCTCTCTTGCCCTTTGGTTCAGAGACTGGTTTCAGATTACACCAGGAAGCTCCCGAGGAGGTTGCACAGCAACAGGGGGCAGTTCAACCCATTTCCTACAACTCAGCTGAAATTTCTGGAATGCCAGTGTGAGCCAACCTTGAAGGGCTGGGAAGGTCAGACATAAAGACTGTGACACTTCACTCAACAGCAGGAATCAGACGTTCCTCTAGGAAGTAGGAAGGGCTGGTCCCCTACTTTATTCATCCAGCTTCTTCAGGGGAGAATTCTAAGGAACAGAAAAATTAACACATTGGAGCTCAGTAGGAAGACGGGGGAGGGGAAAACAAATGCCAAACACAACAGAGAGGATAAAGTCCCAAGGAGGCAGAAATACTGGCAGAGATGGTCACAGATATCCCTGTGCCTCATAGAAAATTCTCTTTCTCCACTTTAACTTTCTGCAAAATAAAATATTTGTAGATGTGAAGAAATTTCAAAGCAGCCTGGAGGGGCCCTGGAGATGTTTGGGTTCTTGAGAGGTTTGAACTTCAAGGGCTTATGGACAGGATTTCAATGACCTGAGGTCTCTGGGTCTCCTGAGACATTTGGGTGAAAAGGAGGTAGAGGCCTTTCTATGGCAGTGAGCTCCAAGGAACACAGTATATCCCAGAACAGAAGCTGGGGCTAACTGTTCAGGATTGACTCTGGTAAAGGGAGAGGAGTTGTCTGAGTTCCTTTTTCTGCTGCTCCTGCTTATCTAGGGGCAAAATTTCAAGACAAAAGTCATGTCTATAAATTAAGAAGATGATTTTGGAGTTATCATTTATCATTGCTGCATCTCTTGGGGCCTAACCCAAGGAGAGAGGAACACTGTTTGAGGCAGTAAGGCACTTTAATAGTCTCCATGCAAATCCCGGAGGGGAAGTTTGCAGGGAGAAATCATCTCCACCACAAATAATGAAAATGCACAACTTGAATCCTTTAAAGGCCCAGGAGATACATAAATGAACAAACTTACAATGAATAACATCCCTCCAAAATGCCATGAAATGTGTGTTTAAGTTTCTAGTATAAACAAATTCACCTCAGTACAAAACACAATGCAGAATATTAATTAGTCACCATTAATCTGGTAACTGGATTCTCGGACAAACCAGCTGCCCAAATGTACAGCTCTTTCTGGAATACGTAACATTTGGAGTTCGAATCCTCATAAATGAGGGTGGTGATGAGAAACTGAAAAATGTTCTTCTAAATTTTAAATGAGATAATACAGTGCCTGGCATATAGGAAATGCTAAATAAATGGATTTCATTTTCTATAAATTTCTATTCCCCATCACCCTGGACTTCTCCTTTTTGCACATTCTTCCTTAATGGCCCCAAATTCCTGATGGCATCACAAACCAATGTCAGAAAGACCCATCACTGGATTATTAGGGACAGTACTCTCTACACTGCTCTTAATGTTGTGCGGGTGGGATACAGATCAGCTGGGATTACATTTGAATAGAAATGGAGATTCAGAGCACAGATTTAACAGCAAGTCAAAGAATGTCTACCAGAGCAGCTCATTAATTACATGATAATTTTATTTTATTTTATTTTACAATGAAATAGCATCTATCCATCCAGGAAAATGTTCCTTTACTTGCTGTTTGAAAGCAATGATTTCCATAGCTGACTTGTGTACATGTATTCCTTCAGTGACTGAATGTCTGTTTAAAGCAGTTCAAGAGCTCAGAAAATTCCCTCTGATGTGACTATAAGGCAGGAACAGTATTTAGGATATTATAAAACTGCCTCTGGTATTCAGGTTTGCAAGCATTTAACAAGCACCCTCTGCAGAGTCAGGTACCACTGGGTGCTGGGAGGATAAAAACAAACAAGACAGGGTAGAGTTTACCTTCAAGGAGCTCAGAGACAAACAAGCAGGTGACTTCAGTACCGTGTGAAATGAAGGGTTATGATAGAGAAGGGGCACCAGATCCAGCTATCCTGGGAGCGAGAGGCTGGAGAGGCGACTGCTTATAAGAGGTGATGTATGAGAAGAGTCTTAGACAGTGAGTGACACAGGCCAAGCAAAACAGTTTGGAGCAGAGTAGAGCGTCCCAGGAGGGAGTGGGGCAGAGAGTGGAAATTGACTGGGGTCAGAGGAAGCTACTATTACGTAAAAGAGCTTAAAGCTCAAACTAGAATGGACAGGGAGCTTCAGAGAAGCTTATTCAGAGGAATGTCATGGTTAAAGTTGCCTTTTATTTTTTATTATTATTATTATTTTTTGCGATACGCGGGCCTCTCACTGTTGTGGCCTCTCCCATTGTGGAGCACAGGCTCCGGGCGCGCAGGCTCAGCGGCCATGGCTCACGGGCCCAGCTGCTCCGCGGCCTGTGGGATCATCCCGGACCGGGGCACGAACCCGTGTCCCCCGCATCAGCAGGCGGACTCTCAACCACTGCACCACCACGGAAGCCCTAAAGTTGCCTTTTAAATAGTTGAATCTGATAATCCATCTGAACAGGCTTGGGGCTGAAGTTAGGAGGCCCAAACAAAGGATAATAATGGCCAAATTTAGGATAGGGGCTGTAGGTTTGAAGGAGAGAAAATAGGTTGAAAACATATAGGAACTAGAAATCATGATACCGGTCATTCATTATATATGGAAGGTAAGGTCGAGAATGAGTCCAGGGTTCTTCACTTGAGCAAATACTGATACCAACAAACATGAGAGGGATACAAGAATTCTCTGAACCAATAAGCTGCTGCATAATTCAAGGGGCACTACAGCGTATAGAGGGAGAGCGTGAGCTTTTGAGCCAGAGTGGCTGGGTTCAAATTCCATCGCCATCGTTTAGAATCTAGGTTAACTTGGAAGAGCGCCTCCATTCTTCCATGTAATTTCCTCATCTATGGAAAGGTGATGATAATGGTAGTACCTATATTGTAAGATTGTTATGAGGATTCCATAAGGAAATATATGCAATATGCTTAGAGTAGTTTCTGACACAGCAAGCAGTAAACTATATATATATGTATGAAAAACACTCAAGGTGAGAAGATAAGCGGAACAAAACCCAAACTGCAGTGAATACGACCATGAAGTAGATTAAAGGCAGAAGCGTAGCATAAGAAAGTCCAAAGAAGTAGAGTTTCAAGGAGCAAGAGGGAGCGAGTTTCAGATGCTGTTGAGAGATCAAGCAAAGTTAATGTAACAGAGGACTTTAAAGGCAGCAGATAGGTACACAGTGAAATATAACTTCTCATCCTCTTCTTCAGATGAAGCTCTACTGTGTTTTGAAAGCAAAAACAACGACTACTTCTCTCTTAGATGTTGTCAGTTCCATTTCACCAAGCCAATACAAGGCATAAGAGCAAATGCGATTTGGGACAACTGGCTAACTATTTAGGAAAAATAGAAGACAACTAAACTGGATCCCTATACCACCCCTCATATTAAAAGAAATCTCAGGTGCATCAGAGATTGATATGTAAAATACGAAGTCAAAAAATATAAAAATAAATCCATAAACATTTTGTAATCTAGGGGTGAAAAAGTATTACCTTTAAACATGATGAAATGTTTAGACACTATAAAGAAATGATTTACAACTTTTCTATAGAAAAAAATACCATAAAGAAAAATTTTAAAAACACGACGATACGAATATTTGTTGACTTATTTGAGCAATAATATGGCCAAGACTCTAATATTTGAAAAACTATGTCAAAAATGGAACAAATTTATAAGAAAAGACCACAACCCCAGGAGAAAAACTGGCAAAGAACATGTGTAACTCACAAGAAATGAAAAATAAATGAATAATAATCATTGAAAATATTCTCAATGTAAATGTGAATTAAATCTATAAAGTAATTCTATTTATCACCGTCCATGTAGGCAAAGGTTGATAAGGTAAATATCTTCTAATGTCGATGCTGTTAGAAAAAACAGTCACTAATTTTTACTAGTATTTGGAGTATAGATTATTAAAACATCTTGGTCGTCATTTAGCAATAACTATTAAATTTTAAGTGCAAACATCAATCCAACCACCCTACAAAAGACCTGGCCAGTACTCTTTAGAACTATCAAGGTGATGGGAAGCAAGTGAGAAATAGTCACAGACCAGAAGAAAGAGGAAACACAATGACTAAATGCAATTGGTATCCTAAATTAAATTCTGGGACAACAAAATTCAATGGGAAACATCCCACTGAAATCTGGAATTTAGTGAATAGTAATGTACAAATACTGGTTTCTTACTTTTGACAACTAATATGGTTTATTGTATTACCATGCTAATATAAGATGTTAATTTTAGAGTAAACTGAGTGAGGGGTATATATTATCTTGCAACTTTTCTGTAAATCTAAAATAACTCCAAAATTAAAAGTTTATTTAAAAATTTGATTAACCAGCAATTTCATTTCTAAGAAATGTATCCTATAGAAATACTGCAGCAGGACTTCCCTGGTGGCTCAGTGGTTAAGAATCCACCTGCCGGGCTTCCCTGGTGGCGCAGTGGTTGAGAGTCCGCCTGCCGATGCAGGGGACACGGGTTCGTGCCCCGGTCCGGGAGGATCCCACATGCCGCGGAGCGGCTGGGCCCGTGAGCCATGGCTGCTGAGCCTGCGCGTCCGGAGCCTGTGCTCCGAATCGGGAGAGGCCACAACAGTGAGAGGCCCGCTTACCGCAAAAAAAAAAAAAAAAAAAAAAAAAAAAAAATCCACCTGCCAATGCAGGGGACACGGGTTCGAGCCCTGGTGCAGGAAGATTCCACATGCTTAAGCCCGTGCACCACAACTACTGAGCCTGCGCTCTAGAGCCCGCGAGCCCCAACTACTAAGCCCACGCAACACAACTACTGAAGCCCACGTGCCTAGAGCCCGTGCTCCACAACAAAGACAAGCCACCACAATGAGAAACCCGTGCACCACAAAGAAGTGTAGCCCCTGCTCACCGCAACTAGAGGAAGCTCGTGCACAGTAACGAAGACCCAACACAGCCAAAAATAAATAAATAAACTTATTAAAAAAGAAATCTTTGCCGTAAATGTCCTGAAGAACATTTAAGAAAAAAAAATACTGCAACCAGCATAAAAAAATAAGTATATAAGGATATTCAGTACACAGTAATTGTAACTGGAAAAAGAAATGTAGAAAAGAAGATTAAATAACTGAGCTGTAACTATAAAGTGGAATGTTATACATCTATTAGAAAGGATGTGTTCTAGACTTAAAACTACTGGAAAGAAAGCTGTCTATGGTATATTGTTAAAAGAAGTAAAAGCAAGTTGCTGTATACAGATGCAGATAGAGAGATAGAAATAGATATTTACAGTTAAAACATTCACACACATACAAAGAAGGAATCTGGAAAAAACATGTAATCCGTTTTTGAGAGATAGGAAAGTGGAGGACTTTGACTCTCTCAGTTTTTCAAATTTTTCCCCTTGAACATTATTAATTTAGTACAATTGATATGTTTCTTTTCAAATGTTGTAATGGAAAATATAGTGGACAATTAAGAATTAGAAAATTTAGGAAATATCCAGTTTTGCATTGCCATTATATGATCTCGGGCATGTGGCTTAGTGTATCTGGGCCCACCTTTTCCCAGATAACAGGAAGAAGTGAGATTTGATCACCTCTTGATATCCTTCCCAGACCTAAAATTCTATTAGTTTATTGTCTTGAAGGTTGAGTGATCCTGCCACTCTAACATCTGTAGAAATTGGTTTACTTAGTTTTACGATGTCTCTGTTAAGAGTTAATAAATGTTATCTTTTAGCTGATGGAGGAAGAGGTGTGGGGCAGGTAAAAACGGGATATATTAACTCATTTACTCCAAGAGTTTCATAAAGTAACTTGGGACTCATGTCCAATTCATAATGAACACAACTGGTTTGTGGTTCATTACCTAACGGTAACATTAGGTTACCTGGAATATTCCTCTTTTACAAAATGGTTTTGACCAATTATTGGACACCATCAGCCTGAGAGACTATATATACTTTCAGAGGTTAATGGACATTTCAAAGGCACCATGATTCAAACTTTCTTTAAACTCGTTTATACACTTAAATGAGTTGCTCCTAGTCAACCTTGGGCACACACATTACGAAGAAGAATTCAAACACATTCTTTTCATTCCTACCAATTATATATTTTTCTGAAATCTATTCAGTTATTGCAGGCAGTGTAGGTTTATCAATTACCTCTCCAAGCTGTCCATTATCTATTTTGAGAGTATAATTTGTTTCCCGCATAGAGTACGTGTTAACAGCATGATGAGTTTTACATTCGTAATTAATTTTGAACTGACAAAGAAGGTAGGAAAAATTCTCCCATAAATAAAAGTAATGAATGCAAGTGTTTAAACAAAAGATCCTAGTAACTTCAAGCAACTAAAAAAGAGGAAAAAACTCAATCTTCTCTATCTTTTAAATTAAAAATACCAAGATATTTTGTTCCTTCTTCACGACACTCCAGAGATTTTGAAATTCTAATACTAAAAAGGATAATAAATGACAGGTATGCGCACTGCATTGAATCTGTGAACAAGAAATTGTTTACTTCTCAATAAAACTAATAATATTAGCTTTCCTGTACATGACCAATTGGCTTGTTCACACAAAGTTTTATCAAAAAATCATTTTTCTAGACATAAATTCCTACCCATGATGAAACTAAATATTTTGCTACTCTTAACACTTTTAGAATGATAGAGAGCTTGAAATTAAATTACACTAAATGCCTTTATATTTATTCGGCATTAAACCTTATTTTCTTTACTGTCATTCTGCCAGCGTGATATCATCGGAGTTGAAGAGGGATGCTAATGCTATTTATATTACACTGCACTGTCCTCTAATTGACCTTGTTTGTGCAATGGAACGGCTGCTTTTCTCAAGCTGCCAGCCCTTTATTGCAGCATTTTGACCATGCACTGGTGGCTCTTTGTGCTAATGCTGAGTTCAAGAATCAATACTGCATTCCCCACAGCCAATAAAGGCAGCTGACAGCATGAATTAACTGAGTGTGGCCAGTTGCATGGAGGGCCATTGTCTTTAAGGAAAATCTGGACGTGATTACCAGCCTCCTTCTCTGAGTGAAGGTTTTAATGCAAAGTGCGAGGTTTCTATAATTTAATTTTGGCCTGCTGCTCTGACACGCTCTGCTTTGCCACCTCTTCATGGAATCCAAGCTATAAATGGCTGCAAACCAAAACACATACAGAGACAAAGGCAAAGGCTCACAGTCATATGATAGCAGTGGTTTCACCTGACTTGGCCATTCTCTTCTGATAGTATCCTTATAACAGGTTCTATTTCTTCAACCCAGTCTACCTACCATAGTCATAAGTCAAGCAAAAGTTAAAAATTAAACTTGTTATAACCTCTATATCTAAATGAAATTTTCATATGTGGCAAGGTTGAAAAATCTGCATGAAGAACCCACTGCTTTCAAATCGACTGTCAAAATTATAGAGAAATTTGTCTCTACGTCCTCATCCCCACCCATGGCAAGATGACTTCCGTCCCCTCTATTCCACTGACCTATTTTCCCTTACAACAAAATCCAATCAATTATTTTCAGCTCTTATCTTCTCCGCAGTATTTACTGTCAAAGACTTCCTCCTTTGTCAAGCGTTCTCATGTCTTGGAATCTTGCTGCTTCTCAGTGTTGGTGGTCCTCTCATTTTATCCTTCTCTTCTGACTTTAATGTGGCCCCTCTGTGTACAACCTCATCCTTTTTCAGGCCTGTAATTACTTTCAATTTCCATGTATTGACTCCCAAGTATTGACTATCATCTTCATCTCCAACCTGGTCCTCTTAAGAATTTTGATTGTCCCATCAGTATTTTGAACCCCTTATGTCTCAAACTCAGAGCATTATCTCCTGTTGGGTTTTCCAGTTCAGTAAATGACCATCAGTTTCATATGCAAGAACCTGGACCTGTCCTTCCCCTTCCACACCGAATCAGCTATCGAGTCCTCCTAATCTACCCCTTATTCTTGCAACCAAGCCATCCCCTCACCTCCATCATTTCCACGGCCTCTTTATACTAGTCAGGCTCTCCTTCAAAGGCCTTCAAAGGCCTTTCTCATCCATCCCTCCATACTTGGCCCTGCCCCTGCCGTTGAAATATCCACCCTGAAACTAACCTTATCTTTCTAAAAATCGAATCGGTTCACATTACTTCTTGTTAAAACATTTCAAAGACTCCACATTAAGACTTTAGCTACCTCTTTAGCTTCAAGTTTTACGGGGTGTTGTCTTTTGCCCTTTTGCAATGACATGTATTTTGGTCCCATAACTACTAACTCAATGATTTAAATACAAGGACAAGGACCATGGCAAAGACTTACTTTGCAACCAGAACAAAGGAAAACTATTAGACACTTGACTGCAATCATTATGCTCCAAGGCTGCAGTTATTGTCTAAGTTTCCACAAGTATGTTAGACAAAGAGAAAATCCACAGAATAACAAAGGAGGATTTATGTAAGCCTTTAAAAGGGGAAATGACATGTCATTTCTTGCTTTATCAAAAGACCTATATTTCCAGAGAATTTTAGTATTGAAAACATCAGTTCTGTTTATAATAGGCAATGCTCTTGGTTGAAATTAATTCAAGCAGAGTTATTCAAGGGACAGTGTATTATATACAAACCATTTAACTTGAGCTTTAAAACGATTTTTCATGTCTGAGAATTATCAAGAAGATACAGGTCTGGATCAACACTTTCCATAAACTGGAATAAAACCTGTGGTTTTAAAGGCTTTTATTTTAAATGCAGACATGTGTGAGACTCTTAAAGGCACAGTTTCAGATCTCTTCCCCTCCAAAATTCTGTTGCTATTCATTTTTTTCAGGGCGGTTTTATTTTACTTCCATTGTCCCCAAATATCCTACCCATTAAAAAACAAATTAAAGCAGCTCATGCAGCTCAATAACAAAAAAACAAACAACCCAATCCAAAAATGGGCAGAAGACCTAAATAGACATTTCTCCAAAGAAGATACACAGACTGCCAACAAACACATGAAAGGATGCTCAACAACATTAATCATTAGAGAAATGCAAATCAAAACTACAACGAGATATCATCTCACACCAGTCAGAATGGCCATCATCAAAAAATCTACAAACAATAAATGCTGGGGAGTGTGTGGAGAAAAGGGAACACTCTTGCACTGCTGGTGGGAATGTGAATTGATACAGCCACTATGGAGAACAGTATGGAGGTTCCTCAAAAAACTACAAATAGAACTACCATACGACCCAGCAATCCCACTACTGGGCATATACCCTGAGCAAACCATAATTCAAAAAGAGTCATGCACCAAAATGTTCATTGCAGCTCTATTCACAATAGCCAGGACATGGAAGCAACCTAAGTGTCCATCATTGGATGAATGGATAAAGAAGATGTGGCACATATATACAATGGGATATTATTCAGCCATAAAAAGAAATGAAATTGAGCTATTTGTAATGAGGTAGATGGACGTAGAGTCTGTCATACAGCGTGAAGTAAGTCAGAAAGAGAAAGACAAATACCGTATGCTAACACATATATATGGAATTTCAGAAAAAAAAAATGTCATGAAGAACCTAGGGGTAAGACAGGAATAAAGACACAGACCTACTAGAGAATGGACTTGAGGATATGGGGAGGGGGAGGGGTAAGCCGGGACGAAGTGAGAGAGTGGCATGGACATATATACACTACCAAACGTAAAATTGATAGCTAGTGGGAAGCAGCCGCATAGCACAGGGAGATCAGCTGGGTGCTTTGTGACCACCTAGAGGGGTGGGATAGGGAGGGAGACACAAGAGGGAAGAGATATGAGAACATATGTATAACTGATTCACTTCGTTATAAAGCAGAAACTAACACACCATTGTAAAGCAATTATACTCCAATTAAGATGTAAAAAAAAAGATGCAAAAAAAACACAAATTATATAATTCTTATATTCCCACTTCCAGAAAGGCTGAAATGAAGTTTGTAATGCTACAGCTACCTAAGCTGCCTCATTCTCCCCAGAATATGTAGCCATCAGCTAAGAAATAGGTGTGTTCAACTTCAAGTCAGCATGTGATGCTCCTTCCAGGATATCTGTAGAAAACATGTTTGTTGCTTTCCTACCCTTCCTCCCACCAGCTCTTTTCATCTCTCATATGAGGCACTTCCCTGGCCTGAGAAACTTCAAGGGTTTATGGCTTGGCGGCTCAACACCATTTGAGGGTTCTGTTGAGAGTGCAAGAGGCAGATAAAAGGAAAGCATGCACAATTCTCTGTCCTCCACACCTCTCATGGAGGACGGAGGATTAGAGCGTGGAAGGAGGCTCAGGCTGCCTCCATAATGACTGGCTTGCTGCTGCTTGTAACGTATGAAGAGTTAGTGAGCGGCAGCGGGAGGGGCATTTTGTGATCGTAGGTACATTCACTTTGCCATTAAAAGAGGCAACGTGGTCCAAGAAGCCCGAGGAGGAATCACCAGGTAACATCTCTAACTCACCCTCCCTTATCTTGTCAGGAGCCTCCTGGCATTGAAGTATGGCTACTAGCAAGAAAGAAAGTGGACACAAAGGAGAAAATGTCACACCCCCTTATACTTGGGAAGGTACATTTGTGTAGCTGCTTCCGAGACTTCAAAGTGACTAATTAATCCATTAAGTACTTTGGCTCTTGATTTAGTTTACCTAAAATGATTCGTCTGAGCAGCAAGATCTTCTGATTTTTACCAAGTTCCCTTAATCAAAGGCAACATCCACTGGATTAGATCTGCCTAAAAATATATTTTATAGGATTCAGCATACTTTACACCTTCCTGAAATAACTCTACATTTTTAACGACAATTGTGGTTGCCCGGCCTTTTGACCTGATAGAAAAGTAATAGCAGCCCAGTTCCTTGAAGTGGTGCAAGTCTGGATGGGAGTGGGGGAATGGAGAGCCATTCTTTAAAGTCTTCGCTGTGGGCCTGTCCGCAAGAATCGCTGTACATCAAAGCCTGAAAATATATAGGCTTTTTCTCCCTCTTCGGTCATGTGCAAAAGCCACGTTTATTTGTTAATCTAGTCTCCATCCCCTTACCCTTACCCAAAAAGTCCTGTTTCCATTAATAAAAAAATGTGGCTGCTTTTTGTTTTTCGAACCAAGCCTCCGAGTGAATTATCTGGGGGCCCCCTGGATAATATACGAGAAGGCTCTATGGCATCAGCTGGGAAATCTGCAGCCAACATTGGAATAATCAAAAGTGACCCATATGCAATAATAGCATGTGTGACAGTGAAGAGGGGACATCAGGAAGCAGGTGGTCTATATGACAGAAGATCAATACTCCTGTAGAGGGGATAAAATAGATTCCAAATGGAAAACAAGCTCCTGGAGAATACGTCCAGGAAGACAAGAGGAAGGAAAATAAGCCAGACGTGCAGAAAACAACACAACAAAGAGAAAGTGAGGGCATGTGTGAGGCCCACAGCTGATGTGATGATAAAAACTGACTGTGTGAGAGTCGATAGGAATTTGCTTCCCTGGCAAAGAAAGGGGGCGATGCAAGCATTCAGGAGCTCAAGCGACTCAGGTGAGCCATCTTCTCTATGCTAGTTTAATATGCTTAAAACGTATCGTCATTTGTACAAAGTGTTTACAGCCTCAAAAACTTGGTTTTGTTTAGTGAGGCCTAGTTTTTAGTAAGGAAATGAGGACAACCCATATTTCACTTCTTCTGAAAATTATTTCAACGAAAAGGGAGATGGATAGAGGTAAACCTAATTTGCATTACTTAGTTCAAAAGAAATGTTGCTTTGATGCCACTGCGTATACTTGCAGTGCTTCCTTGTTCTCCTGGGAGCTGGTTTGTATTAACATTCCATTCCTCTTTTTCATTATTGCTACCACATATATTAAAACACACGTACGCCCCCCCCCACACACACACAATTAGCTGATAAAAACCATAACAGCAACCTCCAGTATGAGAACTTTCTCCAGAATTCAATTCCAAACATAAATAAAACTAAAGACTCTGACAAATGTTAATAAAATTTCATTAGCTTAAAAGACAACATTGGAATTTCATGATTCTTTGTTCCTATCGTGGGTCGCGTGAATCCGTGCTTCCAGGGACTCTCGTTATTCTGCAGTTAGGCCTGGAGAATATTGCAAATCTCCTTCAAATGGTGGAACATTGCATTATCTACAGCGTCATCTTGATTTCTTCCTTTTATTTTTTTGTAAAGGAAACTCGCAATGCGTTGTTCCTCAGATGCTGGGAGAGGAGTGGGGTGTCTCACTTCCCATCTGCTCACTGATACCCGAGGAGGGTTTTCCTCCCAACTACTGCAAACCTACATGGAAATCAGAAGTCAAGGACTGTGATCTTCTTACAGAAACGGCTTTAAAAATCTCCAGCTATTCCTGCAATGCAGCAGATGCGTGGGCTACTGCCCAGCTCCGGCTGGCTCTCAAAACTGCTGACACCAAGCCTGAGATTCTGTAAGGAAGCGGTGTAATGTTTACACAGAGCTGCTGGGGTTGATGAGATGCTCTCCTTGGCACGCTCTTCAAGTACATCTTTTGTTCCTGCATCCCCACGTTGCTTGAAACGGTCTTGCTTTCCGTGGCTCTGGGCTCACTCTGCCTGGACGGCGAGCTCCATGAGGGCAAGTCTGTGTGTAATAATTCAGGTATCATCTCTCACAGGGCACGGAACATGGTAAGAACTCTGTGATCACTTGCTAGCTGAATAAACGGAATGAATAACCTTGAAGAAGCCTCCTAAAGGCCAATCACTTCCTGAATCTGGCAGGTAGCTCTGTGTCCCTAAAGGAAGACACATAACTGAGAAGAGCCCACTCCCCTACCGCCTGGAGGGGAAGAAAAGCCAAATAAGCCCTGATGCTGAGGACCCATTTGGACCAGCACAGGGTAGACTATAACTGGGGGCTGTGCTGAGAAACACAGGCTGAGCCCTGCGAGCAGCTCATTGAAAGGGAAGGAAGGTCTTAATGAACTGCCTGGAGGGCTCCGCCTGTGTTTCTCAGTACAGCCCCCAGTTATACACTGCCCTGTGCTGGTCTTTCTTTCCTGACTGGGATTCCTTTGCTCCTCAGGATGAATCTCAGCCATGGCGAGCCATCTGCGTGTCTGGAACCCAACCAGGGAGTGGGATGCTGCTTCCAAAGTCAAAACCAGGGTCAAGCTTTTGCCTTTTGACCCTATTATTTTAATTTTGGGTGAGTCTTAAAAAGTAGAGATACCTGGATGACTACAGCTCCAGCTCCAGGTTTCTCGCAGCCCCAACCTCCATGCCTGATATAAAAGGCCCAGGAGACTGTGGGCCCCTCCTGCCACTGCCTTTCTCCTGACTGCCCAGCCCTGCTGGCCGAGCTGCCCTGCTGCAGTGTGACAACGCCTGATTCATGGCTGTCTGCGCTCAGGCAGGCAGGCTTTCGCTGGAGCCTGCACAGCTGCTGTATCCTGACAAGAGCCCACGTTTTATCAAGTCTTTCCCTCAGGAAGATCAGAAACCACGTGGCGCACAAACATCTCTTCATCCGGCCCCATCGCTTGGGAAGGGAAGACTCCGTGAAGCCTTAGAGAAAGAGGCTGTCAGAACTCTGACTAAAATGCGGCTGGTGTGCAGAGGGTTACTCTGTCCTCCAACAGAATGTACCATATGCTCTTCTGTAAGCACAAGTGACTGAATTTATTCTTTATCTGAAAGGTAGTTAAAATGAGTTGTCAAACACTTTCGGTTTAGTACCATATTCAAGACTCTTTTTTTGTTGTTGTTTCAAATGGCTCTGTGCGTAATTAGGACATTCTTAAATATATTAAAAAGACCTTTCGTCTATTTACCTATTTAATAACTTTCAAATTTAAGTGTCAGGAGCAAATCAAGGAAGATCTAATATAGAAATGCCTTCTGTGTTATTAAACAATGCACTTAATCTCCAGGACTTCCAGATGGATCTTTCAGTCTGGGGCAGGTGGATAATGCTAGCAGCCCTCCCTACAATGCATAAACATACATGCACGTACACACACAGTTATCTCTCTGCGGAGTGCTACAAACTCTATTTTTTATGCCACGGGCTACAGGATATGACCAAGTGAGAATTATAGTCTTTTGTGGTTTCACAACAGTATGAACGTTCCTTAAAAAACTAAAAATAGAACTACCATATGACCCAGCAATCCCACTACTGGGCATATACCCTGAGAAAGCAGTAATTCAAAAGGACACATGTACCCCAATGCTCACTGCAGCACTGTTTACAATAGCCAGGACATGGAAACAACCTAAATGTCCAATGACAGATGAATGGATAAGGAAGATGTGGCACATATATACAATGGAATATTACTCAGCCATAAAAAGGAATGAAACGGGGTCATTTGTAGAGATGTGGATGGACCTAGAGTCTGTCATACAGAGTGAAGTAAGTCAGAAAGAGGAAAACAAATATCGTATATTAACACATATATGTGGAATCTAGAAAAATAGTACAGATGAACCTATTTGCAGGGCAGGAATAGAGACACAGATGCAGAGAACAGACATGTGGACACGGGGGGTGGGGGAAGGGGAGGGGGGACGAATTGGGAGATGAGGATGGACATATCTACACGACCATGTGTAAAATAGATAGCTGGTGGGAAGCTGCTATAAAGCACAGGAAGCTCAGCTCAGTGCTCTGTGACGACCCCCTAGATGGGTGGGATGGGGGAAGGACGCCCAAGAGAGAGGGGTTATATGTATACATAGAGCTGATTCACTTCATTGTACAGCAGAAACTGACACAACATTGTAAAGCACTTCTACTCCAATAAAAAGGGAGGAAGGAAGGAAGGAAGGGAGGGAGGGGGGGAGGGAGGGACGGAGGGAGGAGGGAGGGGGAGGAAGAAGGAAAGAAAGTCCTTTGTGGTTTAATAAGGAGCTAAATGAGAAGAATCAGAATGTCCCCCTTGATCAAACCCCAGCCTCTATTTGCTCATCGTATCTGGGTTTCAAACGACCCCTGCTCCCCAAAGCCTAACCCCATTCTCTGTGAACCACCTGTGAGGACTTTACCACGGGGACTTGAAGACTTTGTGGGAGTGTCAAATGTATTTTATAAGGAAAACTATGTTTTACTCTTTTGAAGCTATCAAACAAAAAAAGAGTGCTTTTCAGTGTCGTTTTAATACACGAACCTAGGGATAATTTCCTTAGCCAAGTAAGGGAGCTCTCTTGACTCCATTTCCGTGCACACTGATATTTGCTTGAACCCACCCACCTGACGGTATAGACAAACAGGTAACTTGGGAGATTTTTTTCTGTTCCTTAATGTATCAAACCCCAGCCTGATTCTTGAAAAAATAAATATTCTAAGAAAAAAATTAGGGGAAATATCTGCTTATCTCTCCTTTTTGAATAAAGAACAACACAAGACAGCATGAGCAAGGGACTAGCAAAATGAAAATGTGGCTTTAGAAAAGGTTATTCACAACCTGAGCAGCAAAATTCATCCCAGGTGAAATCTTTTCTTTAGAGAAGTGGATGATTTCCTTGATGCTCTAAGTGCAAATGGTATTAGATATTCAGGCACCTGATCTAGCCACCTGGATGGGTTTTTGGATTCTGTAAAATTCATTTTCCTTTACTCTTAAAACATCATTTATTTTCTTTATCTAGGTATGTAAAGGGAAAGAGAAACAAACAAACAGAAATAAAAATTACTGAAGAGGGGACATAACAAATCATTCCCTAAGCAGTAATAGTTGTGGAAAGCGGCCTTTCACATCCACTAACTTTTTTCTCTGAGTGAAAAACAAACACAAGTTGAACATATTTTCCCTTGAAAGCTGCAAAATGGTTTGTATTCTCAGAATTATCAAAGTGATTCTGTGCTCTCAGAAGCATCAAACAATTCACAGGAAAAACTGGAACTACTAACCTATTAGTAATGATATTCAAAGACGGAAGGAGAGAAAACTGAGGAGACAGTTCTCCTAAACATGTCAGTGTAAGAAAAGAAGGAGACTTAAAATGACCTGTCCAGCTTAGAGCAAGATGTTTGAAATGATAATTAGGAACTCCGATCATTAGAGTTTTGCCTTTTTATGCTAATTGCATCTATTTTAACTTAGTCTTCCTTTTTCACAAGGTTTAAAGTAAATCTTCTGATATAAAACTACTGAATTAGACAAATGACATTTGTTTGATTAATGTCTCTCATAAGCAAGGACTCCATGACGTCTGCATGTTTCTGTCAGGTGTCATTTAGGCTACATTTAAATTTAGGCTAGGATCATGGAGACACTGGATAAAGGATTGGTTTCGCTGTGATGATGTGCCTTTCCTATAGGCAGATAATGAGTGTGAAATAATTTTTCATATATATGGGATGGGAGAAGGAACAGTGTCAACTCAGAGCATATTTTATTTCAAAAATAGAATAAATTTGAAATAAATTCCCCAAGGCTTGTAAGTAACTTTCACTCACCTAATTTGGCATGTGTTTACTTGCATTTATGTACCACATTTGTATTACTATGTGACCCATATTAAACCAATTTAGATTATGGTTGGGGAACGTTGAGCAGATAATTTAGATTACCACAATATCCTTAATGTGATATTTTAAATCACTAGCTAATTTAAATGGTAACAATTAAGATTGTAGTTATAATCTTTACCTGTTAGGAATGTATTTAGCTGCAAGTAATGAAGTACTAAACTATACTATCTTAACAAAATAGGTATTGGTTTTTTTCCCACAAAAAAGCAAGACGAGCTGTTTCTTTTTTTTTTTTTTTTACATCTTTATTGGAGTATAATTGCTTTACAATGGTGTGTTAGTTTCTGCTTTATAACAAAGTGAATCAGTTATACATATACATATGTTCCCATATCTCCTCCCTCTTGCTTCTCCCTCCCACCTTCCCTATCCCACCCCTCTAGGTGGTCACAAACCACCGAGCTGATCTCCCTGTGCTATGCTGCTGCTTCCCACTACCTATCTATTTTACATTTGGTAGTGTATATATGCCCATGCCACTCTCTCACTGCGTCCCAGCTTACCCTTCCCCCTCCCCATATCCTCAAGCCCATTCTCTAGTAAGTCTGTGGCTTTATTCCTGTCTTACCCCTAGGTTCTTCATGACATTTTTTTTTCTTAAATTCCATATATACGTGTTAGCATATGGTATTACGACAAGCTGTTTCTAATGTGAGTTGGACAGCTCTAGGATGTCAAGCCAGACATGTTTTCTCTCTTACAGTCACAAGATGGCTGTACAGCTCCAGGCATCACATCTGCATTCAAAGCAGGAAACGAGGTGAAAAGTGGTGTGAACCATGTCTATTCTTCTATACAAAAAAGGGAAAATCCTTTGCAGAAACAATCTTAACAGACTTCTTCTTAGATTCCATTGGCAGAACTGAGTCTCACGACCACCCCTTATGCCCTGGAGACCAGGAGAGCAAGGAAAATGATTGTCGTGATTGGCTTTGGCTAATTACAATCTATCTACATCGGATCCAGGATGGCAAAGGACATTGCCATTCTGAATAAATGTGGGCCTCTGTTAGAAAAGAAAAAGGAGAATGGATGTTAAGTAGGCAATAACACTGTCCTACATCCATAAACAGAAATCAATAGTTCTCTTGCTTATTTGCCAAAATAGGCAAGCTTCAGTCTTCAAACTCAAAGTGTTTGCCCAGCTGACAACAGTCAAGCACGTCATCTCGGTATGGAGAGAAGCATACTTCCTACTCATTTCCACAGGGTCCTTCATATCTATCATCAGGACTGATGTTATATGACAGCAGAACTTAACCAAAGTTCAAATAAAATATCTTTCTTCTCCTACTGTTGTTTGAAAACTGCTTCATATGGGCCTATGCGTGTCTTCACACTCCATCTTCTCTACATTTGCTCTCCAAGCCAATAAGGAACAGGTTACTTGGTTTGTTGTAAGATGCCCAGATCATCCTCAAGGTCTTTAAGCGAGTCGACAGAGCTTCACGGAAAGTTCACAGACGCTGGTAAAAGACAGACCTGAGCTTGCCCCCAAGTTTCTTCTCTTACTTGCTGCCTAATCTTTGGTAAGTTACTTTCTACTTCATCTTTCTCATCTGGACACGAGTGTAACCATCTCCAACTCATGAGCAGCGACGAGGATGGAAGGGGTCACGTAGACCAACGTTCAGGACCCCCCATGCTGTGCCTCAACCTCTCCCCCTTAAAAGTGTCACCTCTCCTGGGAGCCAGCAGAGAGGAACCACTGCCCGCTGAGAATTTCAGGATTGGTCTTAAATCTCGCCCTTAAGTCTGCAGAGAAAAAACTTTCATTTCCCAGGTTACAAAAGGTCTTTTATTTTGCTGAGATAAAAAATGAATTCAAATCCTTCCAAGTTTAAATCTGCAGTCCTAGAAAATAGAAACCCGACTTGACAATTCTTGGAAGTTGGGGTCTGGAGGCTTCTGAAAACAGAGATCCGGGTCGCTGGGGATGAGGGAGGGGAACAGAGTGACCGCACAGAAGAAGGTGAAGAGGTTCTGAAGCTGTAGTCAAGGCTTCCTTCCCTGCGACCTTCAGCCCTCATTAAAGTAGCTGATCTCTCCTCTAACTGCGTTTTTTTTCTGAGTTTATTTTATATCCAAGCTAACATCAGTTTTATGATTATGTAGTCAATGTTATCTGCTTTCTCAAGTGTAGAAATAGGCTAATAATAATATCTTTTTCCGTGGAATTATGTGGGGATTAAATGAGCTAATGTAGGTGAAAGTGCCCAGCACAATGCTTGACTCAGGTTTGGTCCTTCAAATATATGCATTAAGCACGCGAGTGTGTGTTTTCTGACTAGTTACTCATCAGAACTTTCCAAAGTAATTTTCATCATTCTTTGAATAGTTTGGGTCTTTTAATAAATTTCCAACTTTCTTCATTTTATTCATTATAGCCTTTCGGAAGTCTTCCCAAGGGATATAACATACTAACTGATGCTCTGCTACACTGAATAAACATTTCCAAACCATTACATTTATATGAAAAATCGTTTTTCATCTATCTGCAAAATTTCGTTTACAGCACAGACTGTCCGTGAGGAACAGACTTAATGTGACTCTTGTCTAGAAATCATCCCTAAAAACAGCAAAAGCCACTCCTCTAAAGGGAAGTTTTGATGAAGAGACCTGCAGGGCAGAACTGATTCTCATATTAGAAAACTAACACCCTGGGACTTTCCGGGTGGCACCGTGGTTAAGAATCTGCCTGCCAATGCAGGGGACATGGGTTCAAGCCCTGGTCCAGGAAGATCCCACATGCCTCAGAGCAACTAAGCCCATGCGCCACAACTACTGAGCCTGTGCTCTAGAGCCCACAAGCCACAACTACTGAGTCCACGTGCCACAACTACTGAGCCCGCATGCCTAGAGCCCATGCTCCACAACAAGAGAAGCCCCCGCTCTCCCCAACTAGAGAAAGCCCACACAGAACAACAAAGACCCAATGCAGCCAAAAAAAAAAAAAAACTAACACCCTGCCTGCACCAGTAATTCCTTTCCAAACATTCATTCCATGATGGGTAGACACAGCCTTAATGGCAAGTGAACACTGTATTTGAAGGATTGTTTTTGAAAATTGGAGACACATTAGGCATGAGTCTCATTTATGTAGAACTAGAAAGAGCAGCTCTGCTACTTGCAAAGCATTAGAACAAAATCCTGATCATAAATAAAATAAAAAGTCACACGTAGTGTTTTAGAGCTTAATTGACTATGCTGATTTTGGCATATTTTCTTTCCTGTTCTCCAAACTATTTAAGTAATAAAGTTTTAATTGCTATCCGCACCAATTAAGAGTCCTTGGCAAAATGCTTGAAAGCAAATAATAAGTGATTCAAATGTATAAATAAAATGAAAATATGCTAACATAGGAATGATAGACTGTACATACAGCACACGGGGGCTTCCCTGCAGGAGAATGGAGGAGTCCGCCTCTTTCTAATATTACCATTTATTTCTGTAGCAAAGGAAAAGGCAGCACCAGCAAACAGAAATTGCTTTTCACTTTGCCAACAAGCTAAATAGAATGAAATTTCAAAGAAAGTGACTGGAAAATGTACACGGTTGATGCTAAATTTGCAAAAAATTCCAAAGATATGGGTACAGTTTGTCACAAAAATGATGTTGAAATCTTTTTGTTTTGTCAGAAAAATTATGCAAAGGAAAAAATTGCCAATTTTCCTCCTCCAGCTCTTGTCCTTGCCTATTCTAGAATCTGTTGGCTTTCTGAAGAAAAGAGACAGGAGTATTTTTACTTTTAAATCTTTTATTTTGCTAATCAATAAGAATCTGTGGCAGCCATGTTTCTGTGGGAGATTTCAGGAAGATAATAGGCCTGCATCTGTCCCTCACAGCATCAGAGGATGACCAGAGACAGAGCCTTACATGAAAGCCCTTTTTAGACTTCAAAATGCCCCCAAATGTTCATTTCCCTTATTAGCTAAATGCTGACTTAGATACATTGAAATACTGTTTGTGGAAAAGAAAATGAGATTCTAAACTCGGGATCAAAGGGAAATTAGATAGCCTTAAAAGTAAGGATGGAAGATAAGAAAAAACAAAACATTCTTTTACTAAGATTGATAGACCAGGCCTAGATTCAGTCCTTATCTTTCATAACAACAGCAACGCACTTTTTTTTTCACAGATCAGAGGAGCACAGACTCTTGTCTGAGTCTTCTCTGAACACCCAGCCCTTAAAACGTAGGAGGTCTATGCAAGAAGGTCTGTAAACACATTCAATGAATCAATGAATGTTCACTAATGAACAGGTACAGGGCTGAGGTTTTGTGGTTTTTTTAACTTGCCATTGTTTAGTTGTCTTTACATTAAACGTATGAAATAGGTTTGGTCCTTCATTTTTTATTAAAAAAAACTAAAAATCGGAAAGGTATTTGCTATATGCTTACTCTTCCTAAGCATTTCACGTAATTATATCATTTAACGTTTCCTACAGCTCTATGGGGTGAGCGCTATTATCCCCATTTAAAAGTAAGAAAATTGACATAGAAAAAAGTAAAATTACTTGCCTAACAAATGAGGCCCACCAAGCAGGATTCTAATCCAGGCAGTCTGACCCCCAAGACCTCACTCCCAGTGTGAATATTATTCTGCCTTCCCTGCTGAGGGCACACAGCAAGGATGCGGTACAGACAAGATTTTGTATCTGACTCTGCTTGATTCCAAAGCATGATCTCTTTGCATTCCACCTCCTGGAGAGTATTTCAAAAGTTGCCAAAATAGAAGATTGGAGTCAAAAAGAATTGGAGGATTGGGAGTCTTGGTAGGAAGAACTGAAGTTGATAAGCCCTGTTTTGGGGTCAGTTTTGCTAAGGAGACAAAGAGGAAGACAGCATTGATGCATTGATGTGAGTGAGGGAAGCTGACCAGATCCAGGAGAGAGTCTGAATTCCATCACTAATGAGTGGATGACACTGAATGCTTTAATGCAACTGATCTAAGACTCAATTCCTTAAATGAGAGACTCAAGTAAAAGAGTGAAGCAAATGCTATGCAACTTGGGTTTCATACCAAAGTAAGCGGGACTATGAAGTTAGAAAATGCCATGTTAGGGCTTCCCTGGTGGCGCAGTGGTTGGGAGTCCGCCTGCCGATGCAGGGGACATGGGTTCGTGCCCCGGTCCGGGAAGATCCCACATGCCGTGGAGCGGCTGGGCCCGTGAGCCATGGACGCTGAGCCTGCGCGTCCGGAGCCTGTGCTCTGCAACAGGAGAGGCCACAATGGTGAGAGGCCCGCGTACCGCAAAAAAAAAAAGAAAAGAAAAGAAAAGAAAATGCCATGTTAGAGAGTGACAGTATGTCTTAATTCTTTTATAGGAACTACTGGCTGTAATTGAAAAGTAATAGACCAGGTCTGCTTTGGTGGGAAGGAGTATATGATGTTCAATTCTGTTTCATTTGAAAGCTCTTTTGAAAGTTAGAATCTTCAGTTGGACCTTAGGGTCAGCTTATTTTTTTTAATTAAATACAGATTGCTCTAGAGTAAAGATCATTCAAAATCCAATCTATTTGTTTTCAAATCAGATACAAGGTATTTTTGAAAGAATGAAAGAATGATAACAATGAAAAGGACTTCAGAAATGCATGTAATCCAACCCTGTGTATTTAAGCCCTGTTTCCTCCAAATGTCTTTGAAATGGTTCAACCATGAACCCCTTCAATTAACTAGAGTCTATTGAATACTCTTTGTGTAACAATAATATTTATTGAACAATGCTCTGTGTCATATACAGGGCTAAACTTCATTTGGATTATCTCATTAAATCCACACAATAACCCTTATAAAGAGTGCTTTTATTATTACCATGTCACAGACAAAAGGCCTGGAGCATATAAGGAGGTTAAGGTAATACCCAAGAGTACAGAGGTCATAAGTGCTCAGGCCAAGATTAGAACTGGGTGTCCATAAATCCAGAGCCCATGAAGCTAATCCTCAAGTCACAGAGAAACTGTACTTGGTGCTGTGTTAATTCGGAAAATTTTGTTTTTGGAAACAATATTCAATTTATGGAAAACTTGAAATAATAAGATGAGTAGCATAAGAATAGTACAAAGAACATCATTATACCCTGTACATGATTCATCCATTAAAATTTTACCCACTTGCTTTGTCATTTGGGGGATAGATAATAGTTAGATAGATGATGATAGATAGCTAGATAGATAGACAGATAGATAGATGACAGATTAACAAATTGATATTGTGAAAGGAAAAATCAAAATTAAGTCAGTATTGCTAAGAGAGCTCTCTAAAATGGAGCCAGGAGACCATTATAGAAGTGAAACTTTGCATGTCTCAGCCTGGATGGAATCTGATCTTTTGACCACTTGTTGTCGTAAAAAAGTCACCCAGAACATCTACCAGAAACTCAAGATACTTATCTGACCCTTATCCTAAAATAACTCACAACAGCCTATCTACTCATTGGACCCCCTACCCTATAGTAACCTATGATTCCTTAAGGACAAATGTTTCCCAACTCGAGTCAGAGTTAATCACAATTCTCGGGGCTCTTTGTCTTCATAAGCCTCTGACTGTTTCTCTTCCCCAAGCACCCTTTTGCTTTTACCCTAACCTGTGTCTCCTGAATTGCAATTCTTAAGACCCCAAATAAACTCTTTTCTTATCTGCAGCCTTCTGAACTGTTTTTTGGTTGACATTACCAATAGATCTATAGATTTATACAGATAGATAGATTAGGTATTAAGGTAGGTGAGCAGGTAGATGGATAGATGGGTGGGTGGATAGAAAGACAGATATTACTTTATAGATATAGATACAGATACAGTTGTGTACCTTTTTTTCCTGAATTCTGAGAGAGTGAGCTGTATATGTCAGGGTCCATTATCTCTATATACTTCAATATCTAATTCTTGAGAATAGGATATTTTCTAAATAAATATCCTATTTATTTATAGGATATTTATTTATAAACTACAGTTATCAACCTCAGTATAATTAACATTGATAGGATACTTTTTTCTAATCCTCTGTCCTCTAATTTTGCCAATTGACCCAGTAATGTCCATCACAGCATTTTTCCCTCCAGTGCAAGGTCCAGTCTCAAGTCAGTTAATACATTTTATTATTATGTCTCTTTTGCCAAGTTTAATCTAAAACATCCTACAAACTTTGTTTCTTATGACATTGACAAGTTCGAAGAAAATAGCCCTTTATTTACATTGGGATATTCTTCATTTGGGGTTTGTCTGTTTCTTCATGATAAAATTCAGCTAGTGCATTCCAAGCTGGAATAATTCGTAAGTGATATTGTGTCTTCCTCAAGTTATCACACCTGGAAGCCCACGATATCCGACTGCCCATTGTTGGTAATGTTAAGTTGGATCAACCAGAGAAGGTTTGTCTCGTTTCATCATTATATATTGCTACTATATATTTACTATTATACAGAAACTAAATTGTACATAACTATATATATATATACATATATATATATATATATATATACACACATATATAATAGTCAATATATAGCTATATGGCGTTAGTATTACACTGGTACTATTTTTCCCCTTACAACTGTAAGTAATCTGTGGGGAGATACTTTAATACCAAATAAATATCTTGCTCCATCAAAATTTTCCTCTGAATCAGTAATTCTTAACTGATCCAATCTTTAGCAAGATGGTTGCAAAATGCTGATTTTCTAACTCCAGCACTTCCTCTATATTTACCAGTAGGCACTTGGGATTTTACTGTAAGCAACAACCCTCCTTTTTCCCTCTTTTATTTGTTTATCCCTATTCTTATTTTTCTGTGGTCTGTTACTGTGCTTAATTGTTTTGGTGCTCAGATTGTCTTAGATGTTACCAGTAGAGGTCCTTGGAGCTGTTTCTGTACCCTTGCAATATGTCCCATCATTTTATTAACTGGGGGAAGGGGGGGTGCTTACTTTGTGGAATAAGAAGATATTCCCAACTCGTTTTGTACCCATTGTACCTCAGCCCTAAAAACAAACATTTCTTCAAGGAATCCTAATTCCTTCTCATAAGGGAACAGTATTAGAGACAAGATGCTAGTATGATAAGCTTTATTTTTAATCTTTTATCATTCTTTAATGTAGAATTTCTAAAATTTTTAGAGCTATCAGAAATCTTCCACTAATTAGAGCATGAACTCTTTCTTATGTATGTGCAATTTTAGTGGGTCTTGAAGGAGTTATAGGAGGATAAGGGAAGGGAGAAATATGGGATAAGAAAGTAATGAAGAGCTTCCTGAATTCCACCCCTAAAATTTTTAAGTGGCAAATACTCAACCTTGAACATCAGGGAATTGGGTTTTAGAATGGTTAAGCTAAACATATTATGAAGAAATGTCATCCCATCTGCTTTTGTTCTATAATTTGTATTAACATTTCCCCAAGTTTGTTCAGTGGAAATTAGTTTTATAAGTTCCTCTTTGAGAAAGGCACTGTGGTCAAGTTTAGGCAATGATGCTTACCAAATATTAGCAAGTTAAAGGCTCTGTTAAGTCCTGCATTAGAGAGACAACTGGTTAACTTTAACCCAATATCGCCACATTTATTTGAACCCCCCCAATAACACTTGTTCCCATCATTCAGAGCATTATTTGAAAATGTTAATCTGTATATTTGAAGCTAATTTGTATATCTGAAGTATAATGCTGTTGAGCTGCCTTTAAGGTCCGTCCTCTTGTCCTTTTCTCTTCCATAGCCCTCTGAGCAGCCTTCTATGATAGCTCTTAGTAAATTGCTTTGCAACCAGTTATTTGCTTATCAAACAGCTCCATTTGACAGAAAGGTCCTAGAAGACACAAATTTGTTGTCCTCAATATTTGCCATTTCTGTTACAGTACCTGGTACCTAATAGGCATTCAAAAGATACATCTGCTGTTCAGTTGAAGCAGTGACTTGCCTAAGAGATAGCGAATTCACTCGAAATTTTATCTTAGTCCAGAAGTTTCTCTTCCTTCAGCTCTATCCCCCTTCAGTGAATTATTACCAAATTAAGTTTACCCTGGAAATTTAGGAATCACTCTCCTTTATCCTTAAAGAATAGATGTCCAGTGGAAAAACAAAGCAAAACATAGCCAGTGAGTGTAAAAGTTCATTTACCACTTGGATCAATGATGTTTTAAGTGATGGGTGTGGCCTCCGTCTCCATCTAGCCCAGGATGAAATTGAACCCGCGGGGCAGAGCTACTTGTTCATCACTTCACGGTCCTTTCACACTCTACTAGGGTGAATAAGACAAACAAGGTCCCTCCTCTCATGGAGCTATATTCTAGAGGATGAAGACAAATGAAAAAGAAGTGAGCAAATAAATAAACAAGAAAATTCCCCAGAGCCCTAGGCACTTTGAAGACAATAAAACAACATAATAAGATAGAGGGTAAAGCGAAAAGGGCTAAAACTTTGAGGATGAGAAGAAGCCAAGCCTGTGAAAATTGAGGGTCTGAGAATCTGAGAAGGAGGGAACAGCAGGTGGAAAGACCTTGGGGCAGGATGCACCTTGGAGGGCTAAGCACCAGGAGGGGCCCAGTGACAATGAAGCACAGGCATCATATGACATCCTATTGCTGCAGCATGCGACCATCCTTAGCAGCATCTTGGGAAGGAGGGGGATGAAGGAGTAAATGATAGAGAAAGGTCTGAAAGCTCTGAACAGCAATAAATAAAGGAGGCGAGGTTTTAAAGTTAAGTGATGGATGATAATGTACAGAATCTAAGTGAGCAACACGGTGGGAAAACAGCACCACTGCCTTAGCTGCTTATCCCTCAAATCTCCCTGCTGCCTTTCCTGTGCATTCCCACT
Source organism: Tursiops truncatus (assembly GCF_011762595.2). Lineage (NCBI taxonomy): Eukaryota > Metazoa > Chordata > Mammalia > Artiodactyla > Delphinidae > Tursiops > Tursiops truncatus. The sequence continues at coordinate 9,710,696 of NC_047050.1, read as the reverse complement.
TGGTTTCTTTCTCTTCTGCTATCAAAGTCTTACCTTCTGTATTTGTCTCCCCCAGCCCATCAGCAGATCTCTCTCTTCTTTTCTACTTTCGTTCTCCCTTTACCTTTCTTATTCTTCTTGTGTGTCATAGCTTCCCCTTCAGCTAGCCCTTCTCATTCATATTAATTTATTTGACAAACCTTCACCAAATTACTACTTTAACCAGTCACTCTTCTAAGTACCTGAAGAAAATACTAAGATGAATTAGCTTTAGTGCCCCCTGCCCTCAAGGAACTCCTGGGCTTCTATGGGAGACAGATGAACACATTGTTACAATACAGTCTGTGCTATATAAACGTACAGACGCATAGATGGCCCCTCATCTTCATACGCCTTCTTCTCTCTGCCTTAAGCAATCATAATATGGCAACAGTCTCCTGGCATTCCTGCTTTCACCTCTCTGCCCTAAAATCTGTTTCACATGCTGCCTTAAAAGTAATCTCCCTGAAATACTGCTCTTGCAAATTTTGGAGTAAGAAGAAATGGGTTCAAAATGTGCCCTCTAAAATAAAAATTAAGTGCAGTGTTGGATCTTGGATAAGATCCTGGAACAGAAAAAGGGCATGAGGGAAGAAACTAATGAAAGTCAAAGAGGCCCACGGATTAGTTATAATACTGTACCAATGTTAACGTCCTAGTTAACTGTTCTATGGTAAAGTAAGATGTTAACATTAGAAGTAAGATGAGCGGTCTGTAGGAACTCTCTGTACCATTTTTGGAATTTTCCTGTAAGTCTAATATTCATTTAAAATATTAGTTAAATGGGGCTTCCCTGGTGGTGCAGTGGTTGAGAGTCTGCCTGCCGATGCAGGGAACACGGGTTCGTGCCCTGGTCCGGGAAGATACGACATGCCGCGGAGCGGCTGGGCCCGTGAGCCATGGCCGCTGAGCCTGCGCGTCCGGAGCCTGTGCTCCACAACGGGAGAGGCCACAACAGTGAGAGGCCCGCGTACCGCAAAAAATATATATATATATTAGTTAAATGTTAGTTAATATTAGTTAGCTAATACTGTTTAATGTTAGTTTTTTTTCTTTAAAAAAAAGAAAGAATACACATCACTGAAAATGTTTAAAAACAGGAAAAAATAGAGTATTTCTAGCAGTACTGTTCTTAATAACAAAAAACATAAAACCACCCAAATGTCAAACAGAAAAATGTCATCCAAAATATTATTCATACAGTAGAATTCAGGATGGCAGTGAAACGAGTGGACTGCAAGTACACCCATCAACACACATGGACCTCGTAGACATATATCGGGCAAGAGAAGCAACTGTGGTGGAATCTGTGTGGTGTGAGCCCAGTTGTCTAAGGTCTGAGAACAGGCCAGTAGAATACTAAATGTAAACCTGTTTAGAGAAACACAGGTGGGTGGCACGTATAGAAAGAGAAGAAAAGGGATGACGACCACAGAAGTCAGGCTGGCCTCCCTCTGGCACAGAAGGGTGGAAGCACACTCAGAGAGGAAACACTAGCTCTCCTCCTGGCGGTGCTCACATGTGTGTTTGTTTCATTATAATCCTTCAATTGCACACCTACCCCTTTATCATCCTTCTGAATGAGGATTGTGCCTAACAGTTTTAAGTATATACAAAAATTATATATTATTCAAAATTACATATATTCTCAGTAGGGGAAGGGAAAAATTTTCCTCTAACTTTCTAGGTTCTTCTGGCCGGTCAAAGAATTAAATTGACATGAGTCAAATCAACAGGAGAAAATCAAATTTAATTTTGTACGTACGGGGGCTTCATGAGAAAAGACCCAAAGACAAGTTAGGCAAGTGAGGCTTATATGCCGTCTGAGAGGAAGAGAAGGGGGAATGGGGCTTGGGACTTCAGAAGGAAGGAAGGTGATTCAGGGGAAGATGGAAAAGAGCAAATGTTTGGTTCACAAATGTTTGCTGGGCCACACAGAAACAGTGAGACTCAGAGAGGAATTTTAAGAAACAGACTTTACGAGGTCCCATTCCCCCGCTACCCCCCAACTTCCCCACCCACAGTCTACACACCAAGTTCATATTATACTATAGTTATCTATGGCATCTATGAAGATAGCTCCCTTCCTGGAACAGATCCTCTATCTACATTCTTTTAGGCAGTTAAGGGGAAGGTCAAAAGAATAACTTCCTGAGTCTTCTATTTCTTAAAACAATCAGCCCCAAATAATCCTCATTATTATTTAGCTCCCCTAGGGCTCCAGCATTACTGTGTGACTCCAGGCAAGTTGCTTCTCTTGCTTATTTGTTAGTCAACTGATTGTGATGATGACTAAATCAAATGATGGGTAAAGCACTTAACGCAAGCTTGGCCAATAGTAAACGCTCAATAAATGCTAGTTTACAAGTAAAGATATATATAAATACATTTTTAAGCATATAGCATTAAAAATAAAAAAGGAGAAATGGTCTCCTCAAGGCAGAATTAAACCACTTTATTAGCATTATTATTATGCTTGTTATTGTGGTGTTAGAGTAATAATAGCTAACATTTATTGAGCTGATACTATGTTTCATGTTTCAGGAGCTCTGCTAGTTCTAAGGGGACCCTGGATTCTGGACGTTTAATTTTGTAGGTGATTCTACCACAGATGAGAGTGGATCCCCACTTGGAAAAGCAGAGCTCTAGCAGTACTGTCCCATAGAAAGAGGACACAAGTGTTTGGAAATGTAGGTCTTATCATTACACAATTATGGCAAGGCAAACAGATCAGAAAACGACTGCCATCGAAAAGGTCGTTTGTTATATTCACAGATCCCAGGAGGAGGGGCAGGTCATTCCATGGGGAGCCACCTGGGGAAGTACCAGGGTCAGTCAGGAGGCAGGGAGTGAGGTGACAGTGGGTGAGAGTCTTTATTGTGGGTTCCACAGGGAGGAATGGGTGAGGCAGGGCAAGCCGGTTTGGGATTGGCTAGTTTGAATAATTCCAGCTGGCTCTGGGGCATAGGGGCTCTTCCTAGCTGTCTGGTACCTGGACCTAGGATGATTAGGGCAGGTGGATACCGGCCTGGAGTGTAAGAGTCGAATAAAGGAGGTAGCTGGGGGGTATGGGCTCTGGATTCGTCGCTTTGTATTAATATATGGAAGGTGCTCTCACATGCCAACTTTTACTATCTAGAAATTGGCGAGCCCGGGGAGACACAGCCCCTTCGGGGTCAGCAAGGCCCCAAGATGCCAAAGCATCGAATACAGAAACTAGAAAACGCAGTTGTAAAGCTAGCCACAGATGTAAATGTACATTTGCTAGTAACAGAGAGTGAAAGAAAAGAAATGAATTCTAAGGAAATGTCTTAAATATTATCATTTCAACATGTAATTGATATAAAAATTATTAATGAACCATTTTACCTTTTTAATACTAAATCTTTGAAATCTAGGATGTATTTTACACTTGAAACAGGAGGCGATTTTGACGAGCCACATTTCAAGGGCCACATGTGGCTAAGGGCTACTCTGTCAGACAGTGCAGCTCTAGAGAACCACAGAAGAACTCCGTGAGGTTGACAGAGACTTCCGAGAAATCTCTGAGCATCTGCGGGGGCAGCCGTGTGGCTCATTAAAATGATCTCTATCCTCTTACTCCCAGCCCCGCCTCAGCACATTATCAACGCTGCTCTTGTCTTTTCGGAGCCCCCTCTCTCTGCCCTCCCCCTCAGTACCAGGTCCCCCATCACTGCTGCCACTTCCTCTTTCCCCATCTCCCTGTGAGTGGTCTCTCCTGGGTTGGACAAAGGAAAGATGCTGCTACGGCTTTTCTCGAGTTACTGGCATAGAAATCACCTCTCCTGTGGAAGGGACTGAGAGTGACCTTGGTGGGGAGAAGGATGCCAGAAGAACTTCCTGAACAGGCTTTGGCTGCCAAAAAATACAAATTTAAAGAAGATAATCACAGGTTCTATAGTCACTGCTGTATGCACAAAACAATCCTTACCCAACAATAAAACTTCTTTCTTGGTGATTTGGATATAAAGAAAGAAAACTGATTTTTTTGTTGTTGTTGTTGTTATTGCAATCTATATGTCAGCTAAAGGATCACAAAAGAAAAGCCAAAAAATAACAATTTATATTATATTAAAGGGTAAAATTATTTAAAACAAAGTAGTTTGCTAGTCTCAGAAAACAACTTCAAATCATGTCTGCTTTTTCACTTTTGCCTCTGATCATTTGCAATATCTACCAGCATTCTTGGTGACATTTAATACAATTCAAGCAGTTTTAATGCCGAAATGAGCAAGGTCCATGTAGCACTTCTCAACCTACACATCACATGACAAGCTAAGTTTCTCAAGATAACGTTCCCTTGGTTTCAAGCTCATTCGCCTTTGATCTCTATTTTTTTTAAAATAAATTTATTTATTTTTGGCTGCGTTGGGTCTTCGTTGTTGCGTGCAGGCTTTCTCTAGTTGCAGCGAGCAGGGGCTACTCTTCCTTGCGGTGTGCAGGCTTCTTATTGCGGTGGCTTCTCTTGTTGCGGAGCACGGGCTCTAGGCATGTGGGCTTCAGTAGTTGTGGTACGTGGGCTCTACAGTGCAGGCTCAGTAGTTGTGGCGCATGGGCTTAGTTGCTCCGTGGCATGTGGGAATCTTCCCGGACCAGGGATCGAACCCGTGTCCCCTGCGTTGGCAGGCAGATTCTTAACCACTGCGCCACCAGGCAAGTGCCTGATCTCTATTTTTAAGGTATAAATCTGACACGCAGGAAAGTGAGGAATAAGGAGCGTTGTCCTGAGCCAGGAATCCTGTGAATACATCTCAGGCAGGTTGATTCACAGCTCAGCACACAACCTGCGACCTGAGAGGTGCCCTTGTCTTCACTGTGTTTCCTATAAATAGTGGTTGACTACAGATCTTCACAGAAAATGTCAGCTCCAGTGACATTTCCAGGACTAGGAATTTAGATCTACCTTAACGTCTTCTTGAAGTTTCATAAAAGATTTATAAAAATATAGCTACAGGGCTTCCCTGGTGGCGCAGTTGTTGAGAGTCCGCCTGCCGATGCAGGGGACACGGGTTCGTGCCCCAGTCCGGGAGGATCCCACATGCCGCGGAGCGGCTGGGCCCGTGAGCCATGGCCGCTGAGCCTGCGCGTCCGGAGCCTGTGCTCCGCAATGGGAGAGGCCACAACAGTGAGAGGCCCGCATACCGCAAAAAAAAAAAAAAAAAAAAAAAAAAAAAAATATATATATATATATATATATGTATATATATATATAGCTACATCTGGTAACAGCCACTCTAACTTTGCATGTTGAAAAAAATTCTTGTTTACGTTGTTATTTTCAATCAAGTTACTCCTCATGAACATCTCTGGTAAAACTCTCTGAACTTGAATGAGAATGAACTTGAACTTTAAATGGTCTTGAAAAATATGCACTGCTATTCCTTATAAAGTAGTACTTAAAAGGCGCATGGGTTATACAATGACACGAAGCAAAAACTAGGGCTTCGTTCTCGGTCTCAATTACTCAAGTGATACAGGACAGAACGATGCTTCAAGAGATTTCTCAGAAACCCTCCACATCCATGATTTCAAGGGAAATCACTAGTGTGTCTTCAAAACACTAGTTTGCACTGGTGGAATATCTGTCTGATGAAAGGCCACAACCCAGTACAAGGTAATCATTAGGGAGACATTATTATTATTTTGCTAATTAGTCAAAAATCATTGGCTTTCCCGTGGCTTCTTCCTGCTGAGCAATCATTTGATCTCGCTTATGTTGACAAACACGCACGTCACCGATTCTGCTTCATTTATCATTTGACAGGGACAATGTTTGCTTCTTCGTGTGTGAAAAAAAGAAAACTGAGTGTAAGCAAACAGGCAACAGGAACCAGGCGATAACTCAAACTCGTTTTCTTGTTTAGAAATAAATTTATAAATAAATAAATAAACAAGTAAACAAACAAATAAATAAAAGGGTGCAATTGCTTGCTTCCTAACAAACTAGTTTTTGTGTGCTCTGGCAGGTGCTAACAGAGATTTCATACCCTTAAGAATAAACCAGACGAGAAAGCGAGGAAAATCGGCATACTTAATATTGAGAGAGGGAGCAAGTGAGAACCTAACAAAAGACTGAAAAATCTTATGAAAGAGTCAAAGATGTGGGATATTCTTTTTTCTGTTTGAATTAATAATATCGAACATACGTTCAGCTAGAAAGAAAGATAAAAAGGACCTTCCCTTTGCCTCTACTTGGTTGAAATATAAGAAAAATGTTACATTCTGTGTAAGACAGACTTTCAGATTCAGTGTGACAATCATTTGAAATTCCAATCAGGCTGCTTAGATTCTGTTACTAAAAAAAAAAAAAAGAAATTAAATCAGGAACTAAAATAAAGTGTCTAATAATTGCTTTGGGAAAAATATATTTGCTTCTATAGAGGAATGTGTCAGATAGAGCTTAGCAAAATTTTGTAGTCGGGGCAGCCCTGGCCAGTTAACGGGATCAAATGCTTGACTGACTGGTTGATTATTTATGCAGAAATCATCATTATGATAAGAAAAAAGAAGTGGATTCAAGGGCTTCAAGTAAAAGGGCAGCTGGAGGTGGCTAAGGGGGGCAGATTGGGACAAGAGTGAGGCAAGGAGGGGGGTCATACATCCCAGGTCAGAATAAACTGGGAAGACTAGTCGGTTTCTACAAGGAGGACCTGGTTTGGGAGCCTGATGTTCCCAAACAGTGTCCAGGTTCTATGTTGCCTGTAATCTCAGGTGGATTAAAAATCACTTCCTTCATCTGCAAAACAAAATAGCCATTTCACCCAGATACTGCAACTCAGCTTCAGACAGACCCCAAAATTCTTAAAACTGCCGGTGTTCTTATATGAACATTGAAAAAATCTTAAATAGAAGATTAAGTGGTTGCTGAGATGTGAGAAACACAAGTCAAGGAACATTCCCTGTATGTTCTTACGTCTGTTTTAAAAGTATATGATCAGTGACGTGGATGCGATAATCTATTAAAGGGTCGTGTAATTTTTATTAGCCGTGAAAACTCCACTTATATAAATTCCTTTTAATTTTTACTAAATTTTACTCATGGTTTTCATTTGTGAATGTAATTTGTATTAGGGAAACAGTACCAAACTGCATTTTTAAAAAACCTTTCCTGCTACTGAAATTTAATATGTTATAGCTTAACTTCTGTATTTGTTAAGTAAGAGGCATTCGGAATTCAATAGTTTAAACCCTTTCTTTACCAGCATCCCAACAAGTGTTAGATTTTTCATCAGACAAGAAAAATATTATTTAAATAATAATAATAGTCCACAGATAATTTTCTTGGCAAATTTTAAGATGTTAACTATGCCACTGCCCTCTTATACAGGAATTTTTAAAAGTGAGGCCATTTCCAAGTTTATGTGGTAAGTGGAATCAAGGTGGTCTGGATGTCATGCTTTAAGTTAGAGGAAAGTTACTAGCTAAAAAGAAAAAAAAGCTACAAACTTTATCTAAAGTACTTTTCTAAGCCATTTTAATAAACGAAAGCAAATTTACCATGATGAAAGAGTAAGCAAAAACAAAGATCTTCCTTTTATTCTCCAGAAGACACAAAGTATAATTTGTTTAGGTACACAAACAACTTATACTTTGTGTCCAGAAGACACAAAGTATAAGTTGAGCTAGCATTTAAGTGCTCGCTCAAATGCTTTTGATCTTTGTTAAACGGTGGAGGTTGGCTTGACACACAATTTGTGTATGTATGTAATTCCACCTAAACATTTTGCCAGAAAAACGAAGTCCCAGGGCCCTTATTTTGCCAGCTAACTGTCCAGAACGCCTTTTGCCCCTTCCTCTTAACCCATGCTTTTAGAGATAAAATTAACTCCTGAAGAATAAAATGCTTTCTTCAGAATGTCTGACAACTTTACAAAGAGGAAAATCAGTGTTTTAGTCACTATTTGCAAATAAAATATTATAATAAAATGCTTCTTCTCATCTTAAATGGATGCAGGATATTAGCACATAGAATATTCAAGGCTTAACTCAAATGATTAAAAACTGTAGCTGTCTCATTAATATAGGATTTTAAGGTAATGGCACAATGGCTCATTGGTTCTTTGTGTGAATAATGTGATCAAACGAAGCGGGGGAGGGGAGGGAGGCTAAAAGACTACAGAATCATAAGAGCTTATTTCCACTGGCCACGAGGAAAATATATGGAACAGTATCCCCACTCTCTTTTCTTCTCCCTGACAATGATTTTGAAACGTTGAAATACAACTTTTTGGGCTACTGTTCGTCAATAATGATGGCTAAGAGGTACCTGGCAGAAGAAATCAAACAATGTGCTTATTAACTTGGATTATTAACAATTTGCCCACATTTCTTTTCCACTTGAAATTATAAGGGTTATATTTTGAGTTTGATTATAACTCTTGTATGTCTCCAGGTATGGTGAGAAAAGGGACACACGCACGCACACACACACACACACACACATCTCTGACCTACTGCCTTTGGTTTCTTATCTATCAACATAGCATCTCATGTTTGCCCATTTGAATAGCATCTTTGTTCCAGACCCATGAAATTATTTCACACACTATACCAATTAAGTCCCATCACAATTGTTCTTTTCTTAGGAATTATCCCATATTCCAGATCCAAAAGTGAAATCACAGGGAAAAATGAATATTCCAAACAAGAACTAAAAGTGATTTGAAAAATCCCACTCCTTACTCATTATTTTTTCTCAAGTTTTTGGACCATTTTTATCTCTCTCAAGAGTGCTGAAAATCTACACACATGCAATAGAGGCTTTAAACCAAGTTACATGAACATGGAATCTGCTCTGTGCAAAAAATAGAAATATCATATCACATTCATTTATAGTAATAATTTCATGCTTTGTCAGCCTGTCATCTGTTATCAAAATTGTGGACAAATACCCAGATTAATTTGTTCAACGATAGGGTAGCACTGCAGTATAATACAAGGCTTTTCTTTTCATTCTTTGTGTCCCAAATCCTATAAAATAGGGCAAAAATAAACAAAAGAAATACACATGTTGTGTACACATAGTGTGCAATCTATGTATTTAAAGAGGCAGGGTTTCTCACATAAAGGTAACCACGAAAAACCGACTCAAAGAAAACCAAATCAATTTTCAGTAGACAATGGAACAATTAAAAGGCATCATGACTGAATATGTCTTTCCCACTGCAGCTTGGGATGTATTTTTAGGGTTAAGTGGGCCGCAGTCAAGCCTCCTGTAATCCCCTCATTCTGGAAGGCAGTTTGCTCCAGGGCCTGAGCTGGTCCTTCTTCCCTAGCTTGGTCTCTGCCACTGCTTCGCCCGCCTCCCTGTGTCCAACATCAAAATCACACACCGTCAAGAGGAAGAAAGCCCTCTGCTTCCGCAGTCATTGTGAGTGATGGCAACACACCAGGACGATGGCGAAAGTGTCGGAGAGAGTGTGTTACCTCTAATCACCGGCAATTATCAGAGAGGCCCCCTGAATTCCGCCCTCTGTCCCAGGCCCTGGGAGGGAGCTGCGGTGGTGAACAGAACAGAGGCATTCTCAGGAAACCATTTCATCTTAAGATTTCTATACCATGCATTTTTAGCCTCTTTTTTATGAGGGCTAGAAAGATACCACCTCACATTTGTTTCCCAGTGAATGTCACAAATCTGTTCTCAGACTAAAGAATATCCTTGTCAAGAGACGCTGCTAAAACCCCAAAGCAGACAGTTAATATTTTTGTTCCATTTTAATTAAATGCTTAAAACCCTCAAGGCGCCCACAGTATTCATTCTAAGAGTTATTTATCTAGATAAACTGTATTAGTGTAGGTGAGAGATTATCATTTTATCACATTTTATAAATTACACGTGGCTACATGCCTACATACCAGTCTCCGCTTCCAGGAGATACTGTATTTGTTTAAAAAAAAAAAAAAGACAGCATTTTATTTTTTTATACAACAGTTTTGAAAACTATGCATAGCACATTTCATTTACAATATAGGTTAGGTACATAATTCTGCTGGGTAGAGCTATAGCTGGACAACAGTGCTATTTCTAACTCACCTGAACAGGTTTAAAATTGCAAAAAGCTGGACTTATGCTTAAAGTTCTTGATAATGAACTAAATATATTTTCACAGCCTGCATGCACTCTTAAAGGCAGATCCTGCTGTGGTCTCCTCCGTAAGCAATGCCGTAGGTGTTTGCATATCGGCATAAGATGTTACAGTGTGGTGGAGGGCTTGAATACTTTCCAGAATGAGGGAGCCTTCATGATTGGTCCAATTGATCACTGCAGTCGCTTGATATTACATGAAAGATTGGTGTTGAAGCATATGGATTGGATAATAATCAGAGTTGTTCTGACATGGTCTATTTAATAATTCAAAAAGGAAAATTTGAAAATGATTCTGCACAAATCTGCAGCACCCAGGTGACACTTTATTTATAGCAAATGCTCTTTGTGTAGTTTGTGAGCTGTGCAGATTTTCTGTTCGATGTAGTTCTTTTTCTGAAGCATCAATATTCCAAATCACCATCAGCAAACAATCAGACACATCACCTGTCACTGTGTCAGGGGCTGAAATGTTCAGCTTCTCTATACACTGATGTAGCAGAAACCAACATGTAGGAAAATCACCATTTATGAATGTGTCCAAAATGCATAGAGTTAAAGGCTTTGTGGAAGCGATTGGTCCACCTGGAAAGAAATACTTACTGGGAACATTCAATGTGGTCAGAGTGTTTCTATTTAATGTATCTTTTGTACCACTGGAAAAATCCAGGGTGGGTAGAAATGCAGCTAGATGAGTGATGCTAACCTGCTCTCAGGTGAGCACACAGTCAGGCTGTTTCAATAGTTGAGAACTAAGAGCCAGGTGCTCATGGTTCCACATGAACACGTGGAACCTATAAAAAGGGTCTGAGCACGATGGGAGAGGGGCAGGTGTGTTTCCACACCCCTCAACTGCTAGCTCCCCGACTATGCTCAAGACCCCCTTGGCAGGTACCCTCGCTGGTCACCCTTTTGAGTGAGAGTAGCACAATCTGTGGACCACATTCCCCCCCACCTGTGACATGGAAATAGCACTACAATACATCATGGGCTTTCTTTCTGACTACTCTAGCCAAAGAAATGATTCAGATGGCCCTGAGGAATTTTTAACATATGCTTTGGAAATACTAAATGGTAACAATTTAAGTTTTCAAAAGGAAAGCCAATCGTTACTGAAGGGCAGGAAATATATTCTTGTCTTACATTATACTGCTGTACTTCTATTTTTAGTCTCAAAAATTAATCACAGCATATGTGTAAGTGCACAATTCCTAAGAGCAACCCTCGTCAATAGGCTTTGCCTCCATAAACAAGGGCGGGTCGCATGTTGCAATAACCACATACCATTTTAAATGCTAAATTTGTCTCTTAATGGTTTTGCTCACTAAAAAAATGATCTGAAAGATTTTAATCTTGGAGGAAAGCTGCAATCTTTAGTATGTTTTCTAATCTTTTGTATTTCATCCTAGTAAGAATCAGTACATGAAGTGCTGACATATATCCAGCCTCAGAATGAACTAATTTAAATAGACATGGCCCCAAATTCTTAGCAGCCACATCAAAATGTACTCATTAGGGCTTCCCTGGTGGCGCAGTGGTTGAGAGTCCGTCTGCCGATACAGGGGACACGGGTTCGTGCCCCGGTCCGGGAAGATCCCACATGCCGCGGAGCGGCTGGGCCCGTGAGCCATGGCTGCTGAGCCTGCGCGTCCGGAGCCTGTGCTCCGCAGTGGGAGAGGCCACAACAGTGAGAGGCCCGCGTACCGCAAAAAAAAAAAAAAAAAAAAAGCACTCATCAGACACCTGGTTGTCAAAGGTACATGTTTTTCAATGTACAAAATAATTGTATGAACATTTTCTCTTCCCTGAACATGAATCTAAGAAAGACAGATGACAGTCAACATCCAAGGGAATTTTAAATTGAAAATAAAACAAATTAGCTGATACAAAAAGATAATAAAGTAAGAAAAAAGGTCTATCTCTCTTGGCCTAAATGTTCTTCATTCCAATCCCCAAACTACTTACGACCCATCACTATTGTTACTGGCTACAATCAATATTTGAGATGAGGCGATATGATGTGTAATGCCATTTTTCATTTTGGCTACGCCACGTGGCTTATAGGATTCTTGTCCCGACCAGGGATCGAACCCAGGCCCTCGGCCCCGAGAGCACGGAGTCTTAACCACTGGGCCGCCGGGGAATTGGGATGCCACTTAACATTGCCCAGAGTTATCTTCATTGGAAATAATAAATAAATACATCTGGTTTACATATAGCATGAGGAGCTTCAAAGCATCCTAGAGCACCCCTAGGGAAAGGAGGTGAAATCTGTGCTTCTGAATAAAAACATGCACTCTTTTTCTTGCAAGTATTTCCTACCGTCATGAAGCAGTTACATTATGCTCCATCACCTCAAGTGCAAAGCTGTCCTCATGGACTTTGATTTTCTGAAGAACATTCTGGGAGAATTTAATAAACAAGAAGGTTAGGGACACATGGCATTATGATAAATTAAGAAGGCTTGGGACCTGAAATCATAGGTTCTTCCTTTCATTTCTCATCAAAACTTTTAACTCCTCAAAAGAGAATGTAATCACATGGCCAGATGAAAGTTCACAGATGAGGAAAAGACCACGACCTCTGTATGTATACAGGTGACATTTATCCGGGGATCTGGGTCCAAATATCTGGATGCTAACAGGAGAAGCTGATTGTATCCTTTCATGGTCCACCCCCGTCTATCCTGTTCCCTGGCCACTGAAGCACCCCTAACTTGGTCTGCTCATCTCTCAAATGCATAAGACAAAGAGACAGAAAAATCCCTGCATTAGTTTGTTTCATATTTGCAATCTAATTTCATCCTGAAAAGTATTTTATAAGTTAAGCATCATTAACCCCATTTTATTGATGATGACTGTGAACCCTAGAAAGTTAAAATAACTTACCTGGGGTCAGACCTCTGATAAAGTAGTGAAGCTGGGTTTTCAACCTTGAGCTTTAGAACCCAAGTTCCATGACTTGTCCCGTAACCAAACAACAGATATTAAATGACAATAAAAGAGCAACGCACACGTCGTAAATTTGGCTAATCAGCATCTTCTACTTATATATAGCTCAGTCCACTCAATTATCTGTTATCTAATAACTGATTTAAATAACGATTAATAAGTACAGTCATGTTGTCAATTATGATTCACAGAACCAAGCCCATGCCATGAAATAATAATCACAGGAAAAAGACAGAAGAGACAGGGGATTCGTCAAAGGCTTTGTAAACCACTCTCCCCAAGACAAAAGTCAACAACATGGGGATTATTTAAGTACATCATAGTATTTCTCTATAGGTGCTTACCTCAGGGGCGGGGCTATTGTCACTTTTCCTTACAATGCTATTATTTTTATTTTTACTTTTCTAAAGTAGGGAATTAGAGATCGCTCCCCGCCCCCAAGATCCTGCCCATCTCTAGCTGTTTCCGGGACAATGAGATATGAGGCAGCCCATCTGAAACTTTTCAATTCTCTATCGGGCACAAGTATGGTGTCTCTAGAAGTTACCTCAATGTATTCAATACAGACATTCCTGGAAGTTTGGATAAAGTGTGAGTTTTTTTTAATTCAGCACCTTTTTATATTTATTGGAATAGATGACTATTTAAAGGAAAACCCTGTGAATGCTTTCATAACCTCAAATACTGGATTTCAAAGTTAGTGGAAAGAGCACAGAGTTTATGTGAACAAGAGATCTGAGTTCGGGCTTCCCTGGTGGCGCAAGTGGTTGAGAGTCCGCCTGCGAATGCAGGGGACACGGATTCGATCCCTGGTCCGGGAAGATCCCACATGTCGCGGAGCAACTAAGCTCGTGTGCCACAACTACTGAGCCTGTGCTCTAGAGCCCGTGAGCCACAACTACTGAGTCCGTGTGCCACAACTACTGAAGCCCACGCGCCTAGAGCCCGTGCTCCACAATGAGAGAGGCCACTGCAATGAGAGGCCCATGCACCGCAACAAAGAGTAGCCCCCGCTCGCCGCAACTAGAGAAAGCCCGCGCGCAGCAACGAAGACCCAACACAGACAAAAATAAATAAATAAAATAAATTAAAAAAAAAAAAAAAGAGATCTGAGTTCAATTTCTGCCTTTGCTGTGTACTACCTTTCCAGAATGTCAGTGGTCTCATCCTTATTTTTTTATAGGACTGCTTCAAAAGTTGATTAAAACAGTTTGCATTAATGCACAATATAAACTGTAAATGTACGATGCAACTTAATTATCATCAATATGTCCTAATTTTAACTCACGCAAGAGAGATTGTAATCAAGTGGCAATATGAAAGTTAACACCTTTGATAACTCAGATATTTTTGCGATTATTTTCTCATAGAGAGATACAACTCTTCTTTTGAAATGAAACTGTGTCCTCAAGATCTGAAAAACACAAAAGGTCTTGTTTAATGCCCCTCTCAACCTCAATCTAAACAAGAAACCCTGTTACACTCTTTCATAGTGTCTGTAATTTATCTTCACAGCACTTACTGAAGACTCTTTTTCAAAAATAAAGAAAATTAAAGACTATTGGCTTGAGCCCCCAAGTTCCTAGCCTATAAGAAGCCAAAGTATTCCCCATACTTTCTGCAAATCTCAGAGTATTTAATAAACCACAGCCCTTCTGTCCCCCTTAGGCCACCTCGATTTAATCTCTCACTGATCAGGGCAAAGAGAGCGGCACTTTTATAATTTTTCCACAGATGATCCACTGTATCGAGCTTTTCATGAGTTTAAAGGATCGCAGAGCACCTCACAGCTTTTAGCTTTCTTCCCCTTTTTTAATTCTACCTCGACTGCCTCTTCCCCTTCCCCCCATACAGGAAAACTAGTCAATCCCTCCCTTGGTATCCATATACAGCCCCTTCAGTATCTTCAACACCCCCCAAACCAAGGTCTTTTCAGTATTTTTCCAAATAATTCTGATTCCATTCATAGAATAATTTCTACTCCCAGCTATTAACGTAAACTTTTGTGTCCCTGTTATATTCATCTTTATTTGTATAATCATTTGTTGACCGTCTCCCGATTTGGACTGTCAGTTCCATGAGGGACCATATCTATTTTTCTCATCACTGAATTCCTAGCACCTATACATAAGTGCTCAGTAAATATTTGTTGACTGAAATTAATAAATGAGAATGAATAGAATCTAAAGGGGAGATGGGAAAGCAGTAGACAATGCAGTTAATTGTAGATTGACATTGATTTCCAATAAAGTTCTCTTTAGCTGTCTATGCTTCAGAAATGGTTTCCTCCCCATTTTCCATCTTATTTGAAGAAAGAGGAGGGAAGAGAGGAAGAGAAAGAGGAGGAGGTGGGGAGGGGGAGACAAAACAATTTAACGGTTGATATTTAGACTGCATTGGGGTTTTTAACGAAACATCTACTATTTTCCTCAAAGAACTATTAAATGTCATTTCTATTTAGTCTATTTAGGTATATAGCCAATGAATAGGCTGCATGATGGGGATACATTAGCAAGAAAACACTGAAAAAAACTAAAATAATTATTTACAGTGCTGGCATTTCTGAAAATATATTCAGAGACTTTTATCATTTTGTGTTAAGCTTTAACAAATAAGAATAATATTTATTGGCCTGAATGTGGACATCAATAAAATCCCTTTTGATCCCTGTTCTGTTTTAAAGAATTTCCCAATTTCTGGTTGGAATGAAATCAAAATCTGGAGCAGGAGGTGATGCCCTTTCCCTAGATGATAAAGAAACCTACCAAATGGCACAATAGATTTTAATATTACGGGGAAACGCATCTGCCATTTGGTTGACTTTCATTCTGATGAAATGGTTTGGGGTCAGCGCACAGTTGCAGCTCTTAAATGCAAATGCTGCCCGATCTGAGCACAGGGAATGACATCAGCGCCTTTGATGAGAGGATAGAATCAATACAGAGGTCAAAAGTGCACCTTTGGGAGGAGAGCCGCAATCAGGCACAGGGATTCCCCAAGATTACAATTCCCCCGACCAGACAGAGCAGTTGCAAGAGCCTTCTTCACACAGGGGGGCTCCCTACCTACCACGCAAAGGACAGGCTCGTGAGGGTTTCTTGCTACCCACACTCATCTCTGCCCCGACTTGATTGGATGATGTTGCCAAGTTTGCCAACAAAATGCTGACATGTAAGACCAAACTTTCAGAAAATCAATACCAAATAATTGCCCAGGCCATGCTGGAAGATAAACTTATCCTGCATATTATGTACCTTCAGTTCTAGAGTGTGGTAAGCCTCAGAGCCCAGGGAGTTAAGCTGTTCTTATTGCGCATAATATACCTTTATATATCAGCAGGCAGCACAAATCATTTCCTTCCCCGCTGCGTAGTACCCAGTGATTCCATCTCGTCTCTATATTCATTTTTTGTACAGACTGATGCCCTGAAATGCTACGCTGCTGTCAGTTCCTGGATATTCCTTACCTGGCAGCCAAAGTGGAGTACTTAGGAATAATCTCTTGTCCTCACAGTAAACGTCTCCAGATGGTGGTATAGTTTGATAAGTTTAAGAAACAGATCATAATATCAACCATACTGTATTTCCCATAAAATCCTATCCTACAGAATGCACTTCTCAATTTTTCTACTGAATGGATAAGTGATGAGGTGAAACAGATACCAGAGGTCCTTTGTTATTGCAATGTTTAAGTAAAATGATTTCTGCATCCAACAATATTAAAAGTCAAGATATCAAACCAATTATAATATAGCATATACGTTTGTTTATACTTCAGTGACGAGAGCTATTTTGTTATAAAAATTAGAGCAAGAACCATACAGTTCTTCACATTTCTAAACTCAGTTTTCCCCTCCCCCAATTAAAAAAAAAGATTTCTCTTTTGGGTCATAGCTGTGTGTCTTCTACGCTATTGGTTTCAAAATGTGATTTCAAGCTTAGACAACAAAGCAATGACCTAGGAAAAAGCAGTTCAGTTGCCAAATGTATGAACGCCTAAGTCCTACCCCCATACACTGTTGTTTTTATTATTGTGTTAAGAAAAATAGAGAGCTAAAAATATTTCAATAAAAATAACAGACATGCCTATTCAAAACTCTTTGGATGCTAAATTCCTGCCAACCTTGTTCATCTCAAAGATATCATATTCCCATTTATAGAAAAATCTACCACATAATATAATTTGGAGATGCAGGCATAGAATGGGGGGGGAAAGCCAGGAATAAAAAGAAACTATGTCAAGGTATTTTAGCATGAAATTGGCTTGAACAGGAGGGAAAAAAAGAGAAGGGAGTTTATAATAACTGGCACTGGAATGCATATTCACCTCCTTAGAAATATATTAATTTTCCGTGATTGTTCCTTTGCACTTTATGACAGAAAGCAAGGCCCTGTTAACATTAGTCCAGCACCATCTTTAATCACATTAATTCAGTAACGTTCTAATTGGAAGATGAAAGACTAGTGTTTTATTTACATAAATATAAACGATAAATGAGCAATTCCTGGATTGAATCAAATCAATACACACTGCATTGTCATGTTGACCTCACTAGCCTTGAGGTCAATAAATGTGTGAATCCTCAGAATAATATCCCATCAAAACCAGAGGCAAATCTCCGAGTCTCCAGGGATGTTTCCATCACTCCTTTATCTACTAGTCTGAGGCTAGCTGATGAATGTGTGACGATGTTAGCTGGATGAAATGCAATATTTAGAACTGAGAAAAAAAGACCAGCCCGGGTGACCCCCTGGCTGATATCTAGCATGTATTGTTGGCTGCATCTGGTAGGGGTTAGTTAGCCGGCTCTTACTCACCAAATGAGTGAACCACAGATGGATGCGCTCACACTGATGTGTCAGCTTAGCGTCCTGACTTGAAGAATGTAATTTATTAACAACTGGAAACCTGGCACAAATATGCCATATCTACAGCAGTTCACGAGAATTTTCTGTTTTGCCACCAAACTGTGCCTTTCTGCCAGGATACTGCAAACTTGTGAAAAATATGTGTTTCTTGTCCTTATTAACAACTCACAATGCAATGAATTAGTGAACATTACCTAAAATGGCCTTAAGAGATTGTACCAGCCTAAGGTATACAGAGAAAAAAACTACACTTCCAGCAGCTTATTGAAAAAGGAAGAATACTGCTATATAGCAACTCATAAATTATTATCAAAACTATGCTATCTACAATATCCAAATATCAGAATAAAATTAAATCAACAAATACGTATTGATTATCTACAAATCCAGACTATTCATTAGAACTAAGTTTCAGGATCATTTACTCTCTGAAGGCAATTTATCATCTGATGGCAGATTAACAAACTGCAAAGACTGAAAGAGAGAAAAAGAGTCACGGGAAAATACACCAAAATATACAATGCATAAGAAAAGACTGTTTTTCTATCTTATCCCTGAGGCAACTTGAAAAGGAGTTCACTTTTGAAAGCTAAAGAACTATCCAAGTTAAGAGAAATAGCCTATATTTCTGACTGCATGAAACCTAAGAATTAAGGATTAATTTGTGAAAAGATGGGATATACAAGAGGGTTCAAGAGCAGTGTTTTAGACGAAAAGAAATTTTAATATACATTTTTGAAAACACAATAATAAAAATATTAAGGTATTATTAATTTTGGTACAATAGTGGAATTATAGTTCTTTTTATCTTTTTAGAGTATACATTAAAATTATAGGAAAAAATAATATGTCTGGAATTTGCTTCAAAACAATCCAGACGGAGAGAAATGAGGAGTTCTGTTTATGAAACAAGAATAACCATGAATTGATAACTGTTAAAGGTGGTTGATGGACTCATGAAGTATATTCATACTATTCTCTCCACTTTTGTATATGCTTGAAATTTCATACAATATTTACATGTGTATACAAATATATTTACAAATGTTTTAAGTATGTATAAATTATAAATATATATGTATGTATACAAATGTTAAGTTTGCATATATGTATATACATACGTATATAAAATTTTATATTTATATAATACACATTCGTATTAGTAACACCTTGAAGGTTTATCTTTACCCAACACTGAACACTGGTTCTCCAGCTTTTTTGCTGAAAGTCTTGTCTGTCCCTCTTGCCAAAGTGTTCAAGAGTAATCCATCCTATATTCACTATATGTCAGGCCCAGTGTTAGGTTTTGAAGATTCAATGATCACTGACAGGTTTCTGACTTCATGGCACTTACATTCTGGAGGAGACAGGCATTTATCAAACACATAATGACTAAGCAAGAGAGCTACAGATTGTGATCAGTACTCTGAGGAAAGTAAGCCGAGAAATAAGAGAGAGAGAAACTGGAGAAAGCCACCTGAAGGATAGTGGTCAGAGAGTCCCTCTTTATGTAGGTAACATTGGAGCCCAGTCCTGAAAGATGAGAATGGACCAACCATGTACATGTTGGAAAACATTTAAGGCAGAGGGGTTAGTTCAACTGATGATCCTAAAAAAAAGAATAAGCATGGTATGTTTAAAGAACCAAAGGTCAGTTTGGTTGGAATGAAGAATTGACCACACTTGATATGGGGCATCAGAGAAATAGAGACTCTATCTTTATTTCATCTATCTATCATCTATCATCTATCTATCTATCTATCTATCTATCTATCTAACTTTACGTAACATATATCCTTTATACCCATAGCTATAATACATATATTACCCCTAATAGAAATATGTATATTTTTTATCCTAAATATGCAATACATAATTTTAAATTTAAAATACATTTTTATTATTACAAAGGTAATACAAGTTCACTGAGGAAAAATTTTTAAATAAGCTAAAATAAGAAAATTAAATGAGAGACCCATAACCTCCCCATACAAAATGAGCCACAATTACCATATTATTCTTTTAATCTTTTCCTTTCATATTTTTGAATAAAATAATGTAAATATATAGAGAGAGAGACAAATTTTAATCTGATTTATTTCACTTAACAATATAGTGTGAATAGCTTCCATCTCAACTATTTATTACACATTAATTACATTGTGTGGATAATTTATTTAACCCATCCTCCAACATTCAGTAAGTACATTACTTCTATTTTTTCACTATTATCAGTAACACTGAGATGAACACTCATAGAAAACTGTGTAAATCTTTAATGATTTCCTTATGATACAATTCTAAAAGTGGAATGACTTAGCCAAAAATCATGTACAACTTTCAAGGCAAAGTGCTTACTTTTGCTGGAAGAAATATGCATCAAAATAAAAATCATTATGTCCACATTATTCAAATCTCCTTTCTGTTTTATTTTAATTCTAGATCTTCGAACTTCTACTGTCTGCAGACTTAAATCCTTATGTAGGACTTATTCCCCCAGGATGGTATTTAAGAACATACTCACGCAGACAGACTTAGATATTTTCTTTTAATAAGATGTATTGAATTCATCCTTCACATTAAGAAAAAAGCGTGGGGGGTGAAGGTGTTTGTTTTCTTCTCTTTTACTTGGGGATCACATTTAACCTATGTGATAAATCCTAAATTAACTTAGACTCCTACAATTAGAATCGGGAAGAAACTTAGAGTTTCCTTATTCTTGTTCTTCTCCCCTATTCAATGGAATTTGCCAACGTGGCAAATATGGTGCTCAGAAACGAACATGACTTTGTTTCCCATGATCTGAATATTGTATTTCAATTAATGCTGCCTACAGTGCTGAAATCTTTGTCTACATCCTGCCCTCAAAAAATAAAGAATAGATTTTTTTTTTATACTGGTTGGCCTTCAATTTTCTCCTAATAATTTCATCTTCTCGAGATTTCTATCCTTGGGTCTGCAGTACACACACTCAAAGCTTACTGCCTCTTACGTATTTTGAAACATTTTGGAATTCTTTCTCTGGTTAATCCTTTGTTTCTCTCTCCTTTTTTCTTTTTCTTTGTTTCCTTTCCTTTTCTGCAGCTACTCACATGTTTTACTTGTGTTAAATAGGTATATTTGGGGCCATGCTCTCTGGAAGGGTGAAGTACATATGAAATTGGACAGGAAGAGAGTGAACCATCCATTCTCAAGGTTTGTTCAAGACTCTTGTCTAGGACTTGCCCAGAGAACCTTGCCGCTGTTCACCATGGATGAAGCAGCCCTAGCATCCACTTAAAAGAAGGGTATACACTGGCTTTTAAAACAAAATGTAGCATTTTGTTGGGACCAAACCATCTTAAAGTTTGTCATTTGGAACAAAGTTAACTGAGCTCCTCAGGCATGGAGAAAGGAGTTACATGTACTTACATGCCCAGCACTCTCAATAGACTGTGAGTTCCTCAAGTCAGGGGTTCTAGTTTATTGATTCTTCTTCCTCCAGCACCTGAGAAATGCCTGGAACAAAAGATTACTAGAAATATTTGTTGACTGGGCAATTCATAAGTAAATGGATGGGTAGATTTCATGGCACAAATCATTCATAGTATTTGTAAGGTATGAAGATTCTTTTTCAAATTTGCAATTTCAGATTCAATTAATACATGTACAAACTGTCTGACTCTGCTTTTTACACATAGAGAACCCCCCACACAATTACCTTTAAACAGTTTACTTTTTAAAATTTTTTGAATTTAAGTATAGTTGCTGTATGATATATAACTTACAGGTATACAATATAGCGATTCACAATTTTTAAAGGTTATACTTCCTTTACAGTTATAAAATATTGGCTAAATTCCCCTTGTTTTATAATATATCCTTGTAGCTTATTTTAAACAGTTGAAACGCACAAGCCTATGCTTACTTTTTTGTGACTATCTAAATTTCTCTGAAAACAATCATTGTTATACAAAAGTAACGTTCACAATGGCTACTTTGTTACTTTAACAATTTACTTTGAAATCCAAAAACATTTCCTCTACTATTATTTGCTATAAACCATTTGACCTGTTAAGCATGGAATAATTCTGATTTATTTTCAAGTTGTAAGTTTTTTCAATAAATTAAGTAGAAGTGCTCTCTATTATTATTTTTTCTCAAAATTTCAGGTCATATTCAAAATAAGAATGAAAACAATTGCTTTTGAAATTATCTGTATATACTTTTAAGAACATTCTAATAATTCCATCTTTTCTTAAGTAAAATTTTCTATTTTGTTCAAAGGGACACTTTCTGCACTGCAGAAAGGTTTAGTTTTGTTTTGGTAGGTACTTCTGCCCACTCTCTGATTTTTCTTTCATAGGCAGGAACTTAACCTCTTATAAATTTACAGCAATCAATTAATCTCCTCCACCCTTCTCAGTTTATGTGAAGTGGCCCCCAAATAAATCTTTGCTTAGAGTGCACTGTGATAAGCCTTCTCTCCGGGATTTTTGTTCGCAACCCAGATCTCTGTTTCCCAACTCTGAAAGCTGACCTTGGTTTTCTACTTCGAAGTCAGTGCATTCCTCCGCACCATACTTTTTAAAATTATGAGTAGATTATGTGCCATCTCACTGTTTACTCACGTTTCCAAAGTTTCACAGCCCAAAGATGAGGAATGCAAAAGAGCATATGGAATCACTCTTCGGAGTTGCTGGTGCAACTTTATTAATTATGTTGATAAGTGTGGCTAAGATTTGAAGTTTGGCCTTCTATCTTTTCCCTATTTAACACAACGCAAGACGACAGGTTTACAATTCAGTCATGCCATCCTCACCAGGAAGGTTCACAACTCTAAATACTGCTGTATGATCTTAGTGAACTCCTATTCAACCTCTGCTGCCCAGCTCACCATGAAGGATTCTTTGACTCCTGAAGGAAATGTCAGCCATTGATTCCTTCCGTTGTTGAGGTGCACATCTGCCAGCTGGTCACCTTGATATCATGGCTTCTTTCTTATGATGACTGCATCCTGGACAAGCATGCTCCTTTCCATGCTTCAAGTCCATGTGGTTCTGCTGGGACCCATTGCATTTCTTCAGCTGTTCATGACAGACGCCCAAGTCGTCGGCGTATCCCATTCCCACGGCCTCAGTGATTGGTTCAAGAAGGGGCACAAGATCTAACCCAGGCCAATGTGAAGGATTTCAGGAATTTTATTGGAACTGGTGAAAAGGATGTGCGTTTTCCAATGGGATTGCTAAATTGAGGATGATAACAGTCTGCAGCTGCCGGGAACTATGTTACTTATGAAGAGTGCCAGCTGGATAAAGAAGCCAAGACAGAGGAAAAACAACCTGAGACAGAGCCAGAGACAGAGCAGAAGCTGACTTGCTTAGCAGCCCTGATACCTTATGGTTATCTACAGTCATTGTCAGTGTGATTTGTTAGCAGGTCCATGTTATACGCTGCACTGTGAGCTCCTCAGCAGTATCACTGATGCTCCCCAGGGTCTTGAATTTGGTTTTCTTTTCACATCTTTCTCAAGCAGGGTTTCTTACACATAAACCACAAAACACACACAGATTTGAGGGCTGTTCTTTCATTTCACCCAAAGATGATGTGATGGTTAATTTTCATAGGTTAACTTGACTGAAGCATGGGGTGCCCAGATATTTGGCTAAACATTATTTCTGGCTGTATCAGTAAGGATGCTTCCAAACGAAATTGGCATTTGAATTAGTGGACACAGGAAAGCATTTTTCCCTGCCCAGTGTGGTGAGCATCATCTAATCCACTGAGGGCCTGAAAAGAACAGAAAGGCAAAGGAACAAGAATTCATCCCTTCCTGACTGACGGCTTGAGTTGGGACATAGATTTCCCCCTGTCCTTGACACTCTTGCTTCTCAGAACTTCAAATTGAGACTGAGTTACACCACTGGCTTTCCTGGGTCTCCAGCTTACAAATGGCAGATCATGGGATTCTCAGCCTCCATAAAAATGTGAGCCAATTCCTTATAATAAATTTATTTACATATATAGATAGGGGTGTGTGTGTGTGTGTGTGTGTATATATATATATATATGTATATATGTATGTGTATATATATGTGTGTATATATATATCCTATTGGTTCTATTTCTCTGGAGAACCCTGAATAATACAGGTTTTTTTTTCTTTTAATAACTAATACCATTCTAGATGTCCAGGAAAGACACTAATTCATTATATACAATGGATGCCTGAGGGCAATCAGGCTTAATTTCCTCACAGATTCTCCCCCCTTGAAAAGGCCTTAATTTTTTTCCATGGTTTCTAATGATTTCTGTATTTTCATATATAAAAATTTCTCATTTTTCCCTATACTACCTAGCTCTTGTTTCTATACTCCAGACACTAGTAAATATATTCAGTTGGCCTTTCAAACCCTGGATGTGCAGGTGTGAAGTCATCACACTTGTCCCCAAAAGTGCTTCTCTCCCTGGATTTCCCTTCAGTCAATGTCACCAGAAAATGGCAGTCATTCTAGACTACTTCTTCATCCCATAAATCTCAACTGTATTTTTTCCTATAGATTCTAATTCCTCAAATGTTCCTTAAATCTATATTCCCAATTCAATCTCTATTGCCATTGCAGGAGTTAGGCTCATTATTTTATATCCAGACTATTTTAAAAATCTCCTAAAGGTTTTCCTGCTTCCACCCCCTATTTCTTCACACTCATCCTTTATAGCCCTACCAGGAATGTCTTTCTAAAATAAACTCTTACCATGCATTTCTTGTCTTCTCTACTCTGTCAGAGACAGGGTTAGAATTCAAGTCAGGTTTGCCTGTTCTATAACCTATCTTTTCTATATATCAAACTATACTTACTGAGTTCACCTAGAATAAGATTTTTCAAACATTTTTTTAGCTTTGGAGCCCTTGGTTTAAAAAGCATCAAGCGTGGGCTTCCCTGGTGGCGCAGTGGTTGAGAGTTCGCCTGCCGATGCAGGGGACACGGGTTCGTGCCCCGGTCCGAGAGGATCCCACATGCCGCGGAGCGGCTGGGCCCGTGAGCCATGGCCGCTGAGCCTGCGCGTCCGGAGCCTGTGCTCCGCAACGGGAGAGGCCACGGCAGTGAGACGCCCGCGTACCGCAAAAAAACAAAAACAAAAACATCATGCACAGGTCAAAAATGGAAAACACAAATTAGAATTATTCTGGTTAAAGCAGGGGAAAAAAATACCTAGGAACCATGCCTGTCAGCCCCTTCATGACCTCCTCACATCTCCGCAGAATGTTATTTTTTTGTAAATCAGTCACCCATTTTACAGATGAGCAAACTAAGGCCTGTCAGGATTCAATGTTCTGCCCTGGCACCATCTCCCTTGCCTGCGATTCAGCTTCCTTCCCACTCTATCAAGCTGCCTCCCTGAAAGATGACGTATAGTCTATTATTTTTAAGAATTTTATATCATATGTTCATGAACAGGGGAACTAATCTTTTTAATTGAAAATGCTGAAAACCCTTTAATAAAGCATATAATTCTTTGGTAATGCCAAATGGTCATCTTTCTGATTCATCTGTTTGGGAAGTTTGGTTGGCACTTATCAAATTTTCTCACGGTCTAGATTTCATTATCACTTAATCTACCTAAAGCTTGCTGCTACATTCCACCCCTCTGTGACAGCTGGCTTATTTGTAATGAGCTATTTGGCCTCTGTCTATACCATTTCTTATAGATAAGTATCCTTGAAAAGGCAGAATTAGTTGGTGGCCTTTACCTCTAAACCTCCTTTGAATAACTGTGATTTTTATTGAGGTATAATTGACAGATAACGTTATTTAGTTTCAGGAGTACAGCATAATGATTTGATATTTGTATATATTGCAAAACAATCACCACAATGTCTATAATTACGGTTATTTTCATGGCTTTCCAGACCTTTATCTAAACTCAACTAATTCTGCCTGATGGGTTGTATTCCATTGCATAATTTTTTTTAAAGACCAAAAGTCTGAATCAGATACAGTTGCCTGTAAGTCTTGAAATGGATTATATGTGTGGAGCGAGATAGATATATTTCCCACCTGATCTCCTCCACGCCCCAAATTCATTTTATATGCAGAGCTTTTCTGCCTCTAAAATGATCCCTGTGCAGCAAAGGATGGTGAGATATGTAACACAGTATAACATAAGTGCTGGACAGTCATGGTTGGTGTGGAGCGCTGAGGAAGGGAAGGACCCAGGGACAAGACAAAGAAAATGAGGACCATGGACCAGGGAGATTAGGCACAGTCTGCTAGGAAGACAGGGATGGTGCCCAGGAACCTCTAATCCAGGGTGAGAGAGCAAATGATGAAGGTTCCAGAGCGTGGGGTTAGATTAGCTTAAAGATGTGAGAGAAAGACCTCGGCAATGAGGATGACTGAGAACTGCGTCAGATGTGTCGCGCCCTGCAGGGCACCAGCATCAGTTCTGGCCAGTATGGGTGGCTAAGCACTTGTTTCCTCATCTTCCTCACTCTTCCAGGTTCACCCGCTGACGTTGTGGGCCGTGGAAGGTAGGATGGCTCACTCAGACTTGGCTCCAACCGCAGAGTCACAACATTCTTAGGTGAAATGATTACATTTCCAGATGTGAGTCTAAAGCGGCCTTTCACTAAAATGATGTTTCGTTACAACCCCGGGTGCTGAGGAAATTTTGCCAAGTTCTTCTCACAAAAAGAACAATTTGGCAAATATTTTTCTGTTCGCATCAAAAAAAAGTGACCTATTACAGGAAAGATTTTTCCTTCCAAAATCTCGTAGAGTGAAAGATTTCCATCTTTTTTTTATACTGGGGAAGGGAAGACAACTGTAACCCATTTTCCCCTATTCCCAACCTTGGTCAAAAAAACCCCTGGTGTTAAACATATAGAGGTGCCGTGATAACCAATTCAACATTTTCTTTAGTCTATGCCTTTGGGGTCAGTAGCTACCAACCACGATCCCTGAGAAATAGCCTGTCGGCGCATCTATTCCAACCCTCAAGGTGTGGGGAGAGGGTGCAGGGAGGAGAGAATGGGATGAAAATTGAGGGGATGGGCATTCGTGATAACCCTTGATAATACAGTGTTTCGTATTTCCTATACAAAGCTCTCATACCCAAAATCAAACTAAAAACCCACTGAAGGAAAGAAAAGCCTTCAGAGTGTGTACACAGCACAGGAAATCAATACATACTTCTCGAATCAAAATTTAAATTAATTCGCGCTTTCTTTTAAGACCTAACCAAAATCAAGTGAGAGAGAAATCCAAGCTATAATTTAATCCAAGAGGAAATCTTCGACTTTTTTAAACCAACAAAAAAGAGCATTTCAGAAAAAGGCTTGTTACTAATTATATTTTGCTGACATATGCCAATTACATTCAGCAATATTGTTCTCGCAGCCTGTTGGGTCACGTAACAGCCTGAGAGAACAATGATGCTGAATTAACAACTGGCGTGAAAGCTTTCAAGAATCTCTTACTCAATTAGATGCTGACAAATTCACCTGTAAGTCATAAAGTTTTTTATGCAATTTAAATAGTTTCATAAAGTACATTATTTCACACAGTTAACACAATAGCTCTGAGATATGGAGTCCATTTTTACATATTTAGAACGTTCCTTTCTTATATTTAGGTGACTTAGTCAAATATTTATGCATATTTTTAGCCATTTCATCACATAATGTATGTATTAAGTTGTCTCTACAAGTCATTTGAAGCTAATGTAGAAAATGTAATTCACCAATTCAATGGCTTTCCAGTGATGTCCAGTTATGAACAAATTATTTAACCTTCAGAAGGCTGGTAGTGAAGATGCTAAAGCAAAGATTAATCACAAATACCAAAATTAAGCCAACAGGCAAATGTTTTTAAGCATCCATGACTCATAGAAATATTAACAGTCTGATTGAGGTACCAGAAATAAGCATTACCATATGCATTACAATGTCATTAGGAATGCAGTTTGCTTTTGGAACACAATTGCTTTGTATTAAATTATTATTTTAGAAAAAGAGGAGAATGTTTCCACAGCCATTGTACAGACAGAAAAGTAGAGGTACAGAGCTAGGATTGCATGATAAAAGTATCACACAGAAAGTCTCACGTAGACTGAAATGCGCTCTAAGAACTTCATCGGACTCTATATTGACCTCTCCCTTCCAGTGGGGAGTTCAAAGATTGTTCAAACCTTGAGAACACACAGTGACAACAATCTTAAAAAAATATAAGATCAGGATCTTAATACCTATATCTTAGGTATTTTTCTGACTGATCGATTAACTGAATAATCTCCCCGTAAGTATATATATAAGTACAAACTCCTTGAGAACAAGAGTTATATTTAGCTTGTTTAAATTACAGACAGCAAACATACAGGTTTCCACAGCTATCTGAAAGTTTCCTACGAAACCTTTCTTAAGCTGAAATGGTGAAAGCAAAGAAGCAATTACCTCAGGCCACATCTTGCTAATGGATGTACAAAATAAATAGAGTTAAAGCACAAATGCCCCCAGACCCAGATCAAAACTATGGCGGTTGGATGCTGAGATGCTGAGTGAGGTTCCCGGGGAAGGAGCTTGGCCGGGCCACACTCGCCACTCAGGGTGCCCGCTGCCTCTCTAACTGCTGGCCGCAAAATAAATGCTAAACTAGATTTTTGCTTTTTTGCCTTTTTCATAGAAGCAAATGTCTTCTTCCAATTTCTTTTATTTCTTTCAGTTAACAAAAATAGGTACTAATGTAGTTCTTCCGTAAAAGAGAACTTTTGAAAAGCAGGGGATGCCTATACAACATCTCATTGAAGCAAGCCTTACTGATTCCATGCGAAAATAATTATGACAAATTTCTGGTACTTAGCCTATAGGCTAAGTAAAAACCATGTTGAGCAAGACATATTCTGACCTTCCTTAAAATTTTATTTTTAAATTATTTTTCTTTTAATGTTATCAAACTTAGCCAACTTTCAAATAATTCTCACACGTTATAGAATATTATTCAAACAAGAATAACTAGAGTCATATTTTATATAAAGTCTTCAGAATAGCATAGGATTCCTTTCTAAAACACTCTTGGGCTGCACCAGGGAGAACTGAATAATTTAACAGGAAGTTTGGGAAAATCCAGGGTAGTGATATTCTTCCCCTTTAAAATAAGCATGTCTATATATTCCCCAGTCTCATAAGCCCTTGTAAGTTTTCCTAGATACTATTTTAAAAAATATGTCGTGTCAAAATCAGCTGAGATTTCCTTTCTATAATCATTTCTCAAAACAAGGATTCTGGCTACTGGTTCAGAAGTCATGTGGATTGTGGGTACCCTCCGCTTAGTCTCATTTACAGGCTCTCTTTGCCCTCTGGTAGATAGGAATGGCTTATGGAGTCCTTACTTGATTGTGTATCTTGACCTTGACCACTGATGCTTTAGAAAAGCACTTCTTGCTTGTGCAAGGCAGCCATCGCTCTAGCAGTTCTTCTTCTCAGCTTGAGAAGGCTTCAGGTCATGAGATACGGCCCCTTCTCTGGACCACTATCTTTGTTTGGCTTTTTCTCCTGAAATTATCTTGTGCTGACTTCCAGACTTGCACTATCATTCATTCTTTTTTACTCTCTTCTCTCTCATTCCCTCCCTGAAGAGGGGAAGCCTTACTTGCGTGCACACACACACACACACACACACACACACACACACGCATACACACAGAGGAAAATCTATATGTGTCAGACATTCAGCAAGGGAAAGACAAAGGCACTGAGTTAATTACCCATCATTTACTGCTGCTGAGAAGAGCAGATGGCAGCAGACGATATGTAAATGGCAAGGGGCAGTGAATTATTCGATTTTTTTAGATTAATCGTCGATGACAAAGGAAGTGATTACAGGCTGTGACATTTATACAAATGTATAAAGTACATCACACTAAAAAATAGAGCTTAATATTATTATGAGGATGTCAGGCATATGAACGCTATTGTCATAATACAAAGCAACAAATTTTACAAAAAACTGAGAATAGGCTCTCCTTTTACCTTAAAACTTTAGGGAGGCCCAGACTCTGAAAAAAAAAGATGAAATCAAGTCTAAATATCATGAAATAGTCCTCCAAAACCTAACCAGATAAAATAAGGTACAAGATATAGGGACTGCACCACAGAGTAGAATAATGTTTATGGGAACATGAAACAAACCGTATTGTTTGCTCACAACAGATCTGGTGCCACATGAGGACAGAAAAGGTGCTAATAAAATACAGGCTAGCTGCACAGCACAGGGAGATCAGCTCGGTGCTTTGTGTCCACCTAGAGGGGTGGGCTAGGGAGGGTGGGAGGGAGACGCAAGAGGGAGGAGATATGGGGATGTATGTGTACGTATAGCTGATTCACTTTGTTATACAGCAGAAACTAACACACCAGTGTAAAGCAATTATACTCCAATAAAGATGTTAAAAGAAATACGGGCTAGAAATAGAAATTAAAATTAAAGGTGATGTTTGGCTGTGAGGCCCATTTAGGTGGTGTGGAGGAAGAACAGATTAAAAGGGAAAAGAAAAAAAGACTGTGTTCCTATTATATCAAAATACTACCTTATCAGACACACACAATCTCCCAATAATTTTCAAGGTTAAAATGAAGAAATTTCTGACCAAGATTCCCTTCTAAGTAATATACACATATGTATAAACATGAGCCCAAGAGCACAGACGACCACACACACACACACACACACACACACACACACACACACACACACACACACAGACACACACACTACAGCCTCTTTGCAGGAGGGAAGCCCAGTAGGCTGTATTTTCTGTTGCTTCCATAATTAATTGGTACACGAACAAATCAGATGCTTTCAGATGCTTTCCTTTGCAGATCAGAGAAACTGCCCCATCATCAAAATGTTTTCAATCACCCCGTTATTAAATCTAGATGGTGCTAATATTCTTGAAAAGAGAGGAAGTCGCTGAGGCACATATTTGTTCCCTGAAAGCGTTCTGGGCACTGCGGTTCTGAGGCTGCCCCTTTGGATGAGAGCTTAGCTCCAAGTATCAGCATAGAGAAAGGGGGAGAGTTTAGGGCACATTTATTTATACTCTTCAGAAATACTTTCAAAACATGCAAGGCAAAACAGCATCAAAATTACCACTAAGTACTTCACCATTATTTATTCTTTGTGGACAATAGGGCCACCGGTGCCTGTGAATGAATGTGTGTGTGTGTATGAGAGAGAGAGACAGAGAGAGGGAGAGCGGATCAGAGGAAGACAGAGAAGAAGAGAGGGAGAGAGAGAGCGATCGCCCGAGTGTGATGGGGTGGGAGCCGCGGGGGGAGGGGGGGGGTGTTATTAGTCAGCAGCAGCGGCACGGGATAGAGCATTTACGTCTGTCAATCCATTTCGAATGAACGTGGGTTCAGGAATAAAGTGCAGGCAGAACCAATCTGCCCTGAAGAGAAGAAAAACATAAAATATTGCACAAAGAAAGGAGAATTTCCAGGGTGGCTTTAATAGCATCCCAACTGGCAGGTGCATGAAGCAAACCATTAGCTTTGTGGGCTGGTTTTAGAAAATATTATTGTTTTTTGGGTTTTTTGTTTTCATTTAACCATACAAAGCAGTACTCACAGATGCAAATAATGCTGACGTAGGCCTTGCTGTAAACAGGATGGGTACACGACTTCACGACTTCCGTTTTGCATTTTACCTGTACAGACGCCTTGCTGACATTATATAAATGTATGCTTAGATACAGGTGATTGTTACCTTTAGTGGAAACGGAGCCTAAAATGTAGCCACCTTATCTTTACTCAGCATTTCATATGTATTTCAATGCAGTCATCTTTTAAATAAAAAGGTTGAAATATTAGTGAGGGTTAACCACCCCCTGGAAAAGTTATGTAAATATCTGGACCCCACGACAGAAAAGGACAATTATTTGAGCCAAGGCTACTTTTCTACACGTGCTTCACACGCACTCTGTCTTCTGCACCTTCAGGGCACCCGGCCTGTGACTTTAAGTTCATCATTGACAAGTAAAAATAAGCCAAACAAAATAATTCTCCCTATATGTGAAGAGGGAAATATTCTGGAAAAATTCACATGTAAAAAAACATCTAGAAATATGTATAAAATCGTACAATATTAAAATAGCAGCCCTATGAAGCCAAAGTTATTGGCTGCTACTGAATCGTTATTAGAAGATCCACTCAAAGTAATCATTCTTGCTCCAGATACTTTTGTTTTAAAACAAAACAAAAATTAAGAAAACATATTTACCCACAGTGAAAACTGTATCAAAAAGAACCTTTATTTTTAAAAAACCTCTGAAAGGAATATAAATAATTTTTTAATCTTCCTTGGATTTTATTAGAAGTCTCTCTTCCCCAGTTCATAGGAAAAGAAAACAAAAGACAAACAGAAATCTAACTGGTAATCAAACCCTTGTACGTTAACAGTCAAGTTGCCATTGTGTTTAAATATTTGTTTTAGCAAAATATTTTGTAAATAAAAAAAAAATTGAAAATGCTTTTATACATAATCAAACCAAATTGCATTTGCTTGATAACAGATCATAGTGAGGACATATGTTATGAACACAGTATTCATAAACAACGATTTAGCATTCATAAACATACTGTGAATAAAAAAGGATTTGTCTATTAATGTAATCAGATCAAAGTATCATATATAGAAAAATCTTAGCAGGTCAAAGCCATTATAGTGAAAATAACTATAAGCCTTTTAAAGAAATACAGATCATAAATACAGACTATATTAATATACTATTACATAAAAACATACATTCATTATACATAGATTATATACTAATGGTTAACTTGGAATACTAAACTGTAGTCTGCATTTGTATTCAGGAAGATCTAGAATGAAACATTTAGACAGTGAATACAGGCATTTATTAAGATGCCAGTATTTCTAAATGACATTTAGAAAATATTTTAAAAGGGTATTTTTGGAATTTAGGTAAATGCATTTTAGGAAATATAACCAAACTTCAAATTATTTATTTAAATTGAATGTTAGTTATGCCAGCTACATCAAATGAAATAAACATTTTTCAACTAGACGTAATAAGATGGGTTAAAAATTTTTAAAGCTGTCTGCTCATGGAAAGTAATGAGCCCATGCATTTCAAAGAACATTGAAAGAGATGAGATTAAAACATTAGGAGACAAAGATCTATAGTCCAAAAGTAACTTATTGTTTTAGTTTATTCTTTGCTTTACTTTAATGCATATATTGCAAGCTTCTTCGATCTGAAAATAGAATAAAAAGCTAGGCCTAACGTGAAAAAGTAAACTCCGTAATATGCATAGGTAAAGAAATATATTTCACTAGAGCTTATTCTTATGCCTTTGTACTTCACCTTTCTAAACAGTATCACTTGTCTTTGTAAAATATTTTACTAACATTTTGCATTTTGCATGCATACACATATATACGCTGTGCATTAAATATTTACAATGTATTTTATGTACATACCACATCTCCTTACACCAACACTAAATCATTTGCCAACAGCAAAGATAAAATGTCTCCAAAGAGAGAATGAATGCAGTAGCTCCTCTTTTCTTTTAAAATGTAACTGAATGAGGTAATATTAATAGTACTTCAAAGCATGGAATATCTCTAATTTGCCCACTTTCTTATTTAGAGATGGTAAAATGTATTTTGTCTTTTGAAAAGAACATCAATTCAGAGAATGATGAAATTCTGTCTTATGAGAGGAGACCTTACATTTAATCTTTGGATGATTCTTCCAGTTCAACTCAACTGACTCCATTTTTATCAGTTCTATTTTTAAGGACATTACAGCATTTACTATAGCAACCTAAACCCAAGTAGTTTTTTCTCACTTTCTTTCTCCACCTAAATCAAACCCATAGGGCCCTCTGCTGGGAGGATTTCAGATTGCATCGCGCTGCCTTCATTTGGAGCACAGGAACTGTTTGTAATGCTAACCTTTTTTATTTTATGTTAACAATTTTTATTTTGGAGGACATAGGACACCAGGTTACATGCAGCTTCCTCAACACAACAGAAAACATTTTGTGTCAAAATAGTAAAATATATCAGCACATGATACCTTTGTTCCAGAAACTCCAATCTGTGCTGCATTAGTTCGGCGGGAATGATGTTAAAGCAGCAGATTCTACTCACTACATTCTTCGGTCTGTAAAACACTTGGATGCTGTTTTCACAAAAGGGAATTGATACAGGCATCCCTTGGTTTAGCCTGTAAGAGTGATCTAGAGGCGAGAGATACGCTCATTCGACAAGGAATCGTTGAAATGGGTTCTAGGAGGTTTTCAAAGTATTAAAATTTTTATACAGTCATTTGCAACAGCAATATTTTCCCATATTTAAAAAAGATGTAATCCAAGGAGAAGATTAATGAGCTGCTAAAGGGTATTTTTTTTAATACACGGCTTTGTGTGTAGCACATTGTTAATATCAAATGGAGGAGGAAGACGGTTGGCATACCAGGGTGCCACCTTTCTGGGACGGCTCGGGGCTCCCACATGCTACAGACGCCCTCCGGGTCTCCTGTAGGTTTCCTCAACTTATGCGGACTCCTATTTGGTTTCAACGGTGGCACGTGTCTTATCACTTCCCACCGTCCTTATGGCTGCTACCCCGGGCTTCAGCCTCGTCTCCCAGAGAACCATCCTCCGGATCTAACACAGCACTGCTTTCTCTAACAGGAAAATGACACATTTTACTTCATCTTTTATAAAAACCATTGTTGCTCCACACGCTAACGGCATGACTTTTATGGGTAATGTGGCTGACCTCTTGGCTGGGTCAAGAAGCATCTTAGTTGGCATTGAATAACTAATTTTTTAATGCATTGTGTTCATGAAAGTTCCCACTCAACGCATGTGGCAGACTGACAGATTTGGAAAACCCTAAAAATTAACCAACAATTTATAAAATTCGCACTTTATATGAAACGAAAATGCATATTTCAATCATACTTGGGGGCCAAAAACAAGGTGTGTGCACGCCAGTTTGTCTTCTCTCAAGGACCCTTAGCTTCTATGATATAGATTTTTAAAAGTCAAACTAATTCACCTCAAAAAAAGGCTTTTCGCTAGCCCCAGGCAAAGGGCATTAGGTCTATTTTTTAAAAGACTCAATCATCCCACATTATTTAAGAAGATATCAGAAAGTAGGCCTTAGGAATCTTCTCTACATGAAAGGAAATGCTGATCTTCTTACCCCTGAGCCAACCTAAAGCTTTTCTTTAGAACTTATCCCAGCACACCTTGTCTCCAATAAAACTAGCTGAAAGTTTATAAAATGCATACCCAGATAGATAGATAGGTAGGTGCCAATACATATCGATATATCTGGAGGGAATGAAAGAAGGAACTCAAGCCAGGGAAACAAAACTTAGGTAGTCATGAAAATAAGCAATGGTCCCTAAGTCAAAATTTGGGAAGGGAATCTGGGAATAAGCTCAGAAAAAAATCAAGATGGCTGCTTTGCTTTATCCTTCTGGCTTTAGCTTTCATGGGACTCTGTCCTGGAATAACTCTTGTGTTCGTTTGCTACAAGCATTTATGTATTTTTACCTCATTCTGTAAGGGGAAGGGGAGGAAGTAGAGGGGATGGCTGTGAAGGAGAATGTGACATTGGTAAATAAGGACAAAACCAACCCAAGGTGTTTGAGACAATGAAATTGCGGTGAAGGAGGTCAAAAGAGTAAAGGGCATTTCAAAAATAATTCCAAGACAAATCCATAGAATTAGAAATGGGATTTGGAAGGAAGGCCAATTTTCCTAAACTTGAATTCATTTGCATAATAATCCTGAAGAATTTCCTTCAGTAACTATATGATAAGGATTCCAGCTATACAGAGAAGGGTACTCAAAATTCCAACCAAATGAAGGAGCAAAATCTTCAACCACAATTAAACTCTGGGCGTTAGTATATATCTATCAGCTGATTCTGGTCTCTTAGTCTCAAATTCCTGAGCTCAGAGCACAGAAACTGGGAAAAGTGCATTTCCCTGGTTAGCAGATTCATCCCTGCTATCTCCTGGGGGATGAGAGAGATGTGTCCGTGGCCAGCACTCAGCACTGGCAAGTCACTGCAGCCAGTAGATTTGCATCAGCACCTTGGCAGACTGGGGTGTCATTTGTGAACTCGATGGCGCATTCTGAACTCGTGGGCCTTCTAAGTTCGTCCTCTAGAAGGAACGTCTGCAGGCTCTGCACGGCATTTTTTACTGATTAGGTTTCTTGTGTTGATTTTTAGCCCGACAGTCAAATGGAGGTGCCTTTTTATCATCTGCATCTTTGCATCTGAACGTCCTCATTTCAAGAAACAACATCACCTTTGGAAGGTAAAGTAAGTAGTTACAGAATCATGTTTCTTTGGGGGACACACATTAAGTGTTTATATGCGAGAAAGCATCACATGCTAAAAGCAATTTGCTTAACACTGCCCCAAACTTCAGACGCTGGGTAGCAGACTGCTCATCAATAATAAAAGTGAGAATCACCAGTGCTTCTAAAGATATGGTTGTTAGGTATATGCACCTTGTGTCCTCATTAAAACGTTTTGAGAATAAGATCTCAACTGACCATTGTATCAGAGCATCTGATATTAATTTCTACCTGTCCTTGCACCTGGTGATAAAGGTAAGCACTTGAATTTTCCATACTAATAAGATTCTGCAAATACATATTTTGATGTATTTAACTAATGAAAAAAAATTGCATACGCATACATATTTTCAGTATCTTTCAAATCAGTTTCAGGATTGGAAGAGTTGCCTGGGTCTCTTCTCTTTCAGTGAAAACATTTAGTAAAATCACTTGAGGAAATAAACCATCAACAAGATGTATAATACTGTTAGTTTTCAAGACGCTGAATTTCAGCAAATTAGATCAAATTCCATAAATTTGATAAAGCACGATAAAAAGAGAAAAATCCATTTCAAAAACTGTCTTAAAATCATAACCTTAGAAATTCCTTTATCCAGAAAAAAAAAAAAAAACCCTAAAGATATGCTTTTTTCCACTGAGAGTAAAAAGGAATTCAATAGGGAAACCTAATTTTAAATGGCAACCAGATAAACCTCTAAAAATGAATTAAAACATGTCCTAGTGTTTTTCTAAGTTTGTCTAAAGAAATGTCCAAGGAGAACTATTTAAACTTCTTCCTTTTCTTTGTGGACTCTAAATCAAACCAAAGCAATAGCATCCCAGGAAAAATCTTCATCACTAAGATTCACCAACAGAATTCTAGAAAGAGCTGAGGGTGGTCCCCCTCCACTGATGGTATATGACGGGCTCCTGATGCCAGCTCTTTGAGGGTTGTATTAATAGTCCTCAGAGCCTGGGTTAATGTTAATTAGAAACACTTTCAGGTTAGGCACTAAACTTTCATCCAGCATCCTCACATTTTGTAATTTTCCAAATTGCAGAAAAAACAAATATATCTTTGGCTTTCACGCTATCAAGAGAATTTGGTATGTATGTATGAAAGCAAGGGTTTAAACTGGAAGAGAATCCACAAGGGCCAACCTTCCTGCCTCTAAGCTCGCTCTCTCTCCAAGCCATTCTGGCATTTTACCAAGCGGATCTCTGTTAAAATGCTTTATTCATCAGTTCACCTTTCTCTTTAAAACCCTCAGTGATGCAAGGTCAAGGGCAGAATCCTTGGCTTGGCGTATAAGGTTGGGTTGTCAGGTAAAATACAGGATGCTTAGGTAACTTTGAATTGCAGATAAATAACAAATACATTTCTTTTATTATAAGTATGCAGTATTTGGGACATAATTTAGACTGAAAAATTATTTGCTGTTTTTCTGAAATTCACATTTAACTGGGCATCCTAAATTTTTACTTGTTAAATCTGGCAAAGAAGCCCTGTCCCAACACTACTGTCATCTAATTTCCCCACCGCTGCAGAAGCAACCCTCTGTTCCAGACAGAATAGGGCCTCTGTGCTCCCAATACCTGCACTCTCCCGACTCCGTGCATTTGTGCAGTGTTGCTTCTGCCCATCACGCCCTCCTTTCTCCACTTGATTAAAACTCTGCTCATCTTGAAGACCCAGTTTAAACTGCATCATTTCCATAAAATCTTTCTCAATCATTCCAGAGTCAATTCCTATAGCACATTGTCTTTCACATTAATTCCTCAATTGTCTCTGCCCTGTGGTAGCTTTTTTTTTTTTTTGTATTTATCTTTTTCTTTTTTTTTCGGCCGTGCGCAAGGCTTGTGGGATCGTAGTTCCCCGACCAGGGATTGAACGCAGACCCTTGGCAATGAGAGCACAGAGTCCTAACCGCTGGACAACCAGGGAATTCCGTTATCTTTCAAATTTCATTTAAAACCTGGAGTCAGTTTGAGCTTTTCTCCCACTTAAGCTCACATCCTCAAAGAGTTTATACCTGCTGTTTATCTTGTGCATTTGCTCACAGACCCCAGAACCCTGCCTCGAGCAAAGCATACTTTCAGGAAGGGAAACAGAGGTGAAGACGTACGCTGGGAGGCGCCACTATGTACTGGAAATTTTCGTATGTTATTTTATTTCATCCTTACAACAGACTGACATTATCTTCTATTTGCAACTGAAGAACCCAAGGCTCTCAGAAGGGGCGAGCAGCTTGCCTACGAGAGCAATAACAGAGGCAGAATCTGAACCCAGGTCTGACTCCTGCGTCAGTGCCCTGACCCCACCTCCATAAGTGCCCTCGTCACTCGCTGCTGCTGCTGCTGCTGCTGCGGCTGCTACCGCTAGGTTTTCAGGGAGGGTTTGGAAGGCTTGGGAAATGAAAAATCAAGGCAGGGCAGCTGAGGTCAAGTAGGCAACTAAGGAACCTTGTAGGAAGCACAGATTGCAGCAGGGACGGGCTCTGCCATCCTGGGAAAAGCAAGAACAGCTGGGGCAGCAGAAGAGAAAAACCCAGCGCATGGGGTGAAGAAAATTAAGTGGAACAGGGGCAGAGCTGACTCCACATTTCCTGGTAACTGAATGTGTGCGAGCAAACAGCAGTCCAGAGCCAGCCCGGGCGAGGGGCTCGCCCCACACTCTCCCTGTGGGCTGAAGCAGTTGGGGTCTTGCCGCAGAACAGGGTTGCTGGGGGAAAGGCAGAAAGGGGAGAAGCAGCAGGCAGGAGCCTGGAGTTGAATTCCCAGCAGAAGCTAGGCATTTACGTGCAGTAATTTCCCGTAGGTCAGTAGATTCTTAAACAGCATGAAAGCTCCCGAAAGGTCAGTGAACATTTTTAAAAATTTCAGTCCACATTTGTGCATCATCGCATGCTTTGCTGTGCAAAGCTCAGCAAGGGAGAAATGCAGTGATTCTAGGGTCCGGGAGCCTTACCCTGCCCTATGGAAAATACCATCTACTAGAGAAAGACACTTTCCTTCACCCACCTGGTCTTTTGGAAGGCTTATCTGATGATACATTTCATCTCTGTCTCCTTACTGTTCGGAGTCCTCTGCAGTCAGCACGAGTGAGATAAGAACAGAGGAGTTGGATTTTCTCCCTCTTGCTTTTGTGGATTTCTGACGTGGAGGCCTCTCATTTTAACATATTTCGTGCAGTTAAATGTGAGCCATTTGGAAGAAGAACATTCCAGAGAACATTTGCCTGCCCACTGAATAGCCTCAGTAGCTAAGGTGAAATGCAAACTGTTGTTGTCAGGATAAGCAATAATTCCCCCACGATGCCAAAGACATTATCATCAACTCAGGATCAATAGACATTACAAAGCAGCGCTGCTTTCACTTTCAGCTTTAACCTTTGAGAAAATCAAGGCTTTGGAATATCGAATCGGATCAGGGCATCAGCTATTGCAGACACAGATACAATTAGGGCATCTGGCCAAACAATTATAAACCTTCTTTGTAAGGTGCCTTAGTTTCCCATCCTGTGTGGTGTCCACACAAATAAAGCATCTCACTGAACAGAGCTTTGGCCTTAACACATACCGAAGTGCTTTTACCATTCACGATTATGGGACATTCCGTTTTACATATGGGAAAACTAAAGTCACAGGGTTTATAAACCCTAGATGTTGATTAACCTATCAGTTCTCTAGCCAAGAGGAGTGGCCAAAACTGAACTGAATGCATGAGGTGTTATTAGAGTCAAAAGATGTAAAGTCTCAACTAGCTAAACAACCCTCTGCAACTGATGAAAGCTCGGTGAGTGAGAGGCCTCTCTTCAGCCGTAACCCTGCAAAATCCTTACAAAGGAGACACTCGATTTCTGAGGCACCTATACTTTTGCGTACTTTCCTGCTAAGGTGGTTCTTCTGCCCACTTGTCACTGTTTCTGATGGCCCAAAGGTTCAGACTTGGGGGATAGACAAGGGATGTTTTGGAAGCGGGACAAAAGTGAACAGCAGTTTTAGGAAGCCAAGCTCCTTGGACAAAGCTCCAGTTTGCTATCTGTTTTGGAAGCAAGACAAATCCTTCAGACGTTTCAAGGGCACACAGATACACTGA
This sequence comes from Tursiops truncatus, assembly GCF_011762595.2. Taxonomy (NCBI): domain Eukaryota; kingdom Metazoa; phylum Chordata; class Mammalia; order Artiodactyla; family Delphinidae; genus Tursiops; species Tursiops truncatus. Next base: position 9,670,283 of record NC_047050.1, on the reverse strand, counting down.
AATACAGAATCTTGCTAATAAATGACAGCAGCCAGCCAACCACGCTGGCTGGCAAGGGGCCACCAGAGGCGAAGTGATTCTCTCTGAGCTAAACTGTAGGTCAGGTCTTCCCTCGCTCTCTCTCTTTCACTGTCAGTACACACACACACACACACACACACACACACACACACACACACACACGCAGGCACACACAGACATATGCACTCTTTGCGTGTGTACACCATTGAACAGGTCTGTGACAGAATCTGAGATCCAGAGAAATTCATTCTTTTGCCTCTTCTAAGTAAAGATATGCTCATGGATTATGAATATCATAAATAATTTTGTCTGCAGGCCTAGGGGGCAAGAGGGCCCCGAGGAGACCATACTTACTTAACATGCGATCTTCAAGCACATGGAGAGGGGAGAAGTAGGGGTTCTTGGAGAAGATGAAAGGCAGCCGTGTTGTTTATCCTCAAAAAGGGCAGGTGAGTAGATGATCTGGTGTCTGGTCTCGAGGACACAAAGGGCATTTTTTGGAAGGTGGTGGTGATTAATGGCGCCCCATATTAGCAGAGGGCCCAACAGGAAGAAATGGGCCTATAGACAGAGTTCAGTTAAACATAAAGAAAAGTGTCCGCAACTTCAGGTTGATCAAACATGGAAATGGCTGGCAGGGAGTTGTTCATTCCTGAGTTCTTCAGAAGAAAGTAATCATTTATCTTCCTGGTGTCCGAAGTCACACCTGTCTGAGAGGACCTCCCAAATGACCACTTATTACTTATTCCAGGTTAATGGTTAGGAAATGAGAATGTGGAAACTGAGTGCTATAGGAAATTATATTACAATGCCTCCAGTATTGACAATATATTTGGTACTCATTTAACACCAAAACAAACCCCATGAGAGTTACCATTGAGCGTCATGCTGTCACTTGCCCTGTCAGCTACAATGGACACAGCTCTTCACTTCCTCCTTCTTGAAATCTATCCTTCACTTGGCCACTGGAAAGGCACTTTCCCTCCACCTTATTGGTTACTCCTTATCAGCCCAGCCTCCAAATGTGGTCATAGACCCAGTCCTTAGACGGACCTCTTCTCTTCTCTGGCTATATTCCCCTCATAGGTGGTCTCTTCCAGTCCTGTGGTTTTAAGTACCACATACACTTCCAAGACTCCCAAATTTATATCTCCAGCCTGGACTTCTCCTAACTCCAAACCCATACACCCACCTGAATACCCTACACCTCCCACTGGATCCCTAATAGAGAGAGAGCGAATAAGATCAAGCTCCCAATATCCCTCCTCCTTTGTCACTAAATTTGCTCATCTCACCATCTTTGCCTTCTCTCTAAATGGCAAATCCATTCTTCCAGTTGCTCAGGCCCAAGATCCTGGAGTCCTTCTTATCTCCCCTCTCTCTCTCCACCCCACATTCAATCCACAGCAAATTCTGTCAGTCACACTCTCAAAATATGTGTAATTTAACCTTGCTACCACCCTGCTTCCAGCCACCATCATCTCCTGCCTTGATCCTTGCAACACTGTCCTAATTCATCTCTCTGCTTCCACCCTTGCCATCCAAAGATAGTACAGGATCGTTCTCTTAAAATGTGTTAATTCATATCACTCTTCTGCACACATTTTTCATTGGCTCCAAACTCCTTCAGACTAAAGCCCAAGTCGTTATGCTCTGTATTTACCTTGGTCCCCAAGGACGTTGGTGATTGGGTCGCTCTGACCTCATCTCCTATTATTCTTTACCTCACTCACTCATCTCCAGCCATGCCAGCCTCCTTATTAATCTCTGACCATGTCAAGCATGCTCTCACCTCAGGGCCTCTTGCGCTTGCCTGGAAATTTCTTTTCTCAGATATACAAATTGCTCACTTCCTCTCTCCTCGCTCAGAGGACATTTTAGTAGTGAGACCTTCCCTAACTAACCATTGTATAAAATAGTAACCTCCACCCCAGACCCCTGCCCAGGCGTTCTCTCTGTGTGGGTGACCGAATAATTTACCAGCCAAAGAGACATTTACAGGACTGAAAGGAGCCACTATCGTGACTACTACATGTGACACATACACCAGGACTTTTCCAGGCGAACCCACGTGGATGGCCCCTAGTACCTATCGCCACCCAACATAGCATTTACTCGTGTGCTTGCCCATCGTTTGACTCTCTTCAGTGGACCATAATCTCCAAGAAGTCAGAAACCTTTTGTTTACAATTACATCCCCAATGCCTGGAAGGTAACTGGCCAAAGTAGGTGGTGAATCACTTACTGATTCAATGGAGAGCGGGATGAATCAATACGCCCTATACTGAGTCGAATCGATCAAAAACTGTGCTATATCAATAATAATTTAAAATATTAGCTAAAATTTTGGAACACTTACTAAGAAACTGCCAGATGGCTACTGTACACACATCCTCATTCACCCTCACACCCATTCCTTTAGCCCCACGTTACAGACTGAAAGGTGACACTCAGCTTGAGGATCGGCCTGAAAGCACTGACCAATCTCTGCCTACGATCTGTCTCGACTCCATCCTTCCCTCCATCTTCAGGGGCCCTTCCTAACGTCCACACTCCACCTCCCAGGCCTTTCCACTGAGTCTCCCAGCTGGCACTCAAAGCCCCCGGGGATGGCGTGAGCCTGCCTGCCTCTGCCCCTCACCTGATGCTCTCCCACCTCCGCCTCCACCCACTCTGCCCGAGACACTTCCAAGTGGGCAGCAGCCCCTCACTGATCCTCAGACTGCGTGAGCTTTTCAGCCTCCTTCTTACGCTAAGGCCCCTACCTTTCCCCCTCCCCCTCCTTCCTGCATCTGTCAAAGTCTGCCGTATTCCGTCCTATCTGTCCCATAACATTTCCCAAATCCCCCCAGTAAAAGTCAAGATCTCTCTCTCCCAAATCGGAAAACGCGTAGTCGAACCCATTCATTGTTTATTACAATGTGCCTTATTAAAGCTCTTTATATGTGGTTATTAGAGATTCACAGAAGACAGGGCCATGCCTAATTCCTCACTGTATCTTAGCAGGGCCTAGCAGAGTGCTTGGCTCCTAGGAGGAGCTAAAAACAGTATTGATTTTGCTAGATGTGCTGTGCGTGGATTGTTTAAGAAGCAGTTGGAGATGCAGAGCTGAAGCTCTGGATAGAAATTGTAAACATTCACATGTAGATGAAAAATACACGTGTAAGTGAAAATGAGAACTTTAAGAAAACAAGTGACAAGTGAGAGGGCTTTAAGAAATGCCATATTTAAAGTAGAAGTATAAAAAGTGTGAGTAATTTTTAAGAATGACTTGGTATTCATAATTCTATGTAATATGTAAATATATACAATATGACAGAGAACGGAATGAACGAAGGGTACTGATAGAAATCCCTTCCCTTTTCACGGCCTACCTGGGGCTGATTTCTTAGCCTTGATCATTTGGTTTCCCCGTGAAGTTAGATTTCAGAGCAGACCCCATGAGGCCATCAGAATTCGTATGTAAGAAATATGGGTGCTATCATGTGTAGCTCTAGACCAGCAATTTAAGGGGGAAAACTATACATTGGCTCAGTGAAATCATTCCTTTGAGCTACTGTACAAATCTGTTTGATCCACAGACCTACTTGGGGGAGGGGGAAAGGAGGCTGGGTCTAAAACAAATTAAAAATGAAAATTTAAATAAAATGTTAAAATGCAGCCGCACACAAAATTAATCAATTTGCTTTGGTATATTAGCGGTCATTGACTCAACATGTAGCATTATACATAGCTTTAGGATAAGTCGTAAAAATCTTGCAAGGGAATGCATTTTACTTGCAACTTATTTGCAGATCAAATGGGAGAATTTCCAAATTTTTGAAAACAGACCACACAAATCTCCATTACGTCGGGACACAGGCAAAGTTTCCAAGGACAAAAAAAAAACACTGTTAGCCTGACTTGCACCAATACCTGAGCTATCAATTACTTCACAGGCAGTTATATCATTGAGTTAGTCTGTCCTCCCGCAAGGTTACCATTACAGTATTGTCCCACTGATGAAGCCAAGGTTTAAACTGGGAAATGTGTGTGTGTGACCAGGTTGATGTGTTCAGGTATTAGCGGCCTTCTCAGCATTATCATCACAGGAGCAGCTGGTGCTTTCCTGGTGTCCCTGTGAAGACCCCATCGCCTGCCTTTTGTTCTATGCATCACTTTCATTAGGGAGCGTACGGCGGCATTTCCCAGGTGTGTTGCCTGTACAAAGGGCATTCATTCTACTGGTGCCCAGGTATTAAAGATAAAGGACCCAAATTATAGTCGGAGCTGTGTGCGTGGATAAATGAATCAGGGAGAGGATAATGTTCCTGTGCTTCCTGGGTAATCCTACCCTGAATTCCTGAGATGCTTGTATAGACACTTTAGCCAAGAGGGAAACAGGTCGTTGGGTTTCTTTGCCTTGAGAGACAATGAGATGCCCCATGAATGTTCTGCCTCCTCTGTCTATAGGAGAGCCTTTAAAATGCTAAGTTCCCAAGCCAATGTTACAGTGATGCTATTCAGAAGTATATCTAGATGGTAGATGTTGTGGGAAAGGACAGTCTACCCTTTCCCACCCTGGAACATTCGCAATAGTCTTCCTGCCTCCAGAGTCTTGAGAGGGAGTAAGAGGAAATTAATAGCCAAAGCCAGCCCGTGGTGAAAGCTTACTGTGGTCCCTGAACTGTTGCGAGCTTTGTCCTTATGAACTTATTTAACCCTAATTCAGCTATGACCATCCCCATTTTACAGACGAGGAAACTAAGATACATCGCAATTATATAAATGACCCAGGATTACATAGTGAATGGCAGAACTGAGATTTAAAATGCAGGTCGTCTAACTCTAGAACCTACCTCCTGAGCACCTATACTCTGAAGATATTACATCTCCCTACTTAATAAAATTTCAATTAAAATGCAGTATGTTCATCTGCACAATAAAAGCTATCACTTCCTCCTTTATTAAACCATTTTACCCTTCCTCCTCCTTAGTAGGTTATTTGAATTCTCACCTGGATCTGTACTGAGGCATCCTGATGCTTTTGAAATCTATTTTACCTTTGAAAAGGGCAGAGAAGGACACAAATCTTGTCAGCAGTTTTCCAGACTATAGAACAATGAGGGAAAGAGGTAAAGGAAAAAGAGAGGGATTTTTAAAGGTGTTAATATCTACTGAGTGACTCTACAAATTGAAGTAAGATATTCAAGGCTGTATTAATTTCCTAGGACCACCATAACAAAGTACCGCAACCTGGGTGGCTTAAACAAAAAGAATGTATTGTCTCAAAGTTCTGGAGGCTAGAAGTCCAAACTCAAGATGTTGGCTGCATTGGTTTCTTCCGAGGGCCCTAAGGAAAGAGTCTGTTCCTGGCCTCTCCCCTTGGCCTTGAGATGGCCGTCTTCACATCATCTCTCATCTGTGTGCGTCTGTCTCTACGTCCAAATTTCCCCTTTGTGTCAGGCACCAGTGATACTGGATTAGAGCCCACCCTAAGGGCCTCATTCTAACTTAAAATGAGGGTCTCTATAAAGACCCTATCTCCAAATAAGGTCACATTTTGAAGTCCTGGCAGTCAGATTTCAACATATGAATTTGGAGGGACACGATTCAACCCATAAGAAAGGCCACAGAGCTACTAAGAGGTAAGGCTGGGATTCTAATTCGGATTCTTTGATGCCAGTAGACGTTCTATTCATTATCACGCTACTTTGCATTTAAAGACCCATAAGCAACTTCCGATACCAAGTTCTGGGGTACTCAGTAATTCACATGAGGCTCTAAACTGGTAAAAATAGGCAAAAGGTTTTCTTTCTGAAAGTAAACACCTTTAATTTCTGTCTCTCCAATATCCCTTCCTCACACTGGAAATAGCACCTCGTGTACCCTCCCCTGGGGAAATGACCCTCCCCATCATGTTCTGCTGGCTGGAGACCTCAGCACCACCTCCCACTGCCAGACAGAGGGTGAACTCAACTCTCACCAGCATCTCTTTCCCTTGGGTCTGAAGACTGTAAAGACCTGATCCCAGATTTCCCAAAGTTAATACTCCCCCCAAAAAAGAGAAGCCTGAAATCCGATACCCTGAGTACCAGCACATAAAAGCCAAGTAAAGAGACCTAGAGATGGAAAAACAGACAGAACAGACCAACAGATAGAGTGACTGAGGTCAGCTATGCTTTCAGGCCCTGGTTTTATTTATCCTGAGACTAGATCTACCCCAGCCTGAGCATGGGTGTGTTATATGAGTCAAGAAATGATCCCTTTCTTTTCTTTTTCCCGAAGACAGTTTGAGGAGTCTTTTATTCACTTGTCCCCAAATAGCGGCTAGAAGTGAATAAATCCTGAATCTCATTTTTATATATGTAATTGCACCACAGAATTTATAACATATGAAGTACCGTGATATGAAGAAACATTTCAGAAGTAGAATTCATACAGTCCTATTTCAGAAACTAGTTTAACTGTTTGAAAGGTCATAAACTCTATGTTTTCCATTTGCACCATAATCATTTTGACTCATAATTTCACACAATAACCCCTAGAGCAAACCATCAAGATGGTTAATTCATTTTAAGTTGAAAAAGTGAAAATTAATAAAAGTAAATATGGGGGCTACTATCAAAGTGCTGCTACTAATGGATATGTTTTTCATCTCATCATTACAGATCATGTTTTAGACCAGAGACTCAAACTATTCTATATAACATTTAAAATAAACTGTATTGCGTTCTCTGGAATAAAAAAAATGTCAGAACCCATTTCCAAATACAATAAAACAACTGCTCATTTACATAAACATCTTTACTACTTAGTCATATTTTTCTGTATTAATCTTGAGCTTATTTACCAGACTCATGCTTTAAAAGTTAGTTGGATAATCTGTATCTCAGCAAATAAAGTCAACAATGTGTTCTGGAGGAACAGCATCTGCCTCAGTAATGAAAAGAAAACCAACGGCTAGAAACACCAGCTTTAAAAAACTGAAAAGTTCAGATTTCAGGTGAGAAATTTTATATCTGCAATACAAGAACACTTTAAATTATATAAAGTGTCACACGTCTTCTCCCAGGAGTATTCCTCCTGCCAACGTCATATAAAGAAAAAGTTCATAAATCATATGTGCACACCGTGTACAAAGTGTTGTAAGAATATTTCACCTGCTTTGAAGCAACATTAATTCTAATGGTTGAGGGAAAAAAATAAGACATAGAGGACATCTGAACCTGATTTGAACCATTTGAACCTGATTTCTTATATTCTTGGAACTGTATAGACTGTCAGTGTTCAATAAATATTTATCCAGTGGCTACATTCAAATAATGGATCATCTTTACCAGAAACATATTCCAAGGTGCGATAGAATAAATATTACATAGACAATAGGTGAATATAGATACAGACAGATGTGGATATTGACACATATATAGATATGTAGCTGCAGATATCCGTATAGCTATAGAGACGTGGGCATAGACATACAAGGTTCTAGTTATTTATAGTTTTCTGCCTGCAGTAGACATCTGTTATTTCCGTCTCTCCAGCATCCCTTTCCTCCCACTGGAAATAGCACCTCATTACCTTCCATTGGGGAATGGAGCCTCTCCTCCACTACATGTTCTGGTCAGCTGCAAATCACAGGACCTCCTCCCACAGCCAGACACATGGTGGATTCATAAAGTCTCACCAGCACCTCTTTCTCTGGGGTCTAAGAATTGTAAATATGTGATCCCAGATCTCCCAAAGGTAATGCTCCCTCTTCCCTAAAGAGAAGTCTGAGATTTTGAGCACAACACTCAAAAGCCATATGGAGAGCCTGAGAGATGGACAGACAGAGAGACAGACCTCGTGTGGCTTGAGCTCCATGGCATGCATCTGTTACACTTCCCAGACTGTAGCAAAAGATAGGAAAGGGAAGAGAGAGGTGATGTTTGCAAATGCCAAGAAGGAATTTGAGTCCTTATGTGAGGAAAAAAAGTTTTTCCCAAAATTTGGATTCAAGAGTCTTCTACAAAGCATGGAGGGTGTTAAACGTTGAAATGGGACACGATGAAAATTTTTTTAACCAGGAAGTCTTTAAATAAAAATACACTCTTCCTCAATCAGACTTTAGATAAAATAAGGAACAAGATGTGAAAACAGAACTTAGAACTGTAAGGATGGGATGGTCGGGGCAAAGCTAGATACACAGAGGTCCCACGATTCAGTACACTCTCTACGGAATTCTCCTAAAGCACGTGAAGATACAGGTGCAGCTAATTTAAAAATAAGATGAGTGACCATGTGGATATCTACCTTGCAAAACACAGGAAGCAGAACTGCTTTCTAAAATAAAGAATCTCCAGCATTTGATGTTGGCTAGATATAAATAAGGAAGGAGAAAAGAACCGAGATAATTCACACAAAGTCTCGGGAGTAACACCAGTGACCAAATAATTCAGTAATGAACTCCCTTCTGGGAACCAGCTCCCCCCCAGAGGCTCCCTTAGCCTCTGAAAATAGCACTCTAATTGAGACCGTGGGCCTTCAGTGTAAGATTTAGAGATAATGCAACAATATGCTTGTGCCTCTGCCTTTTCTATCAAATGAAACAACATAAAAAAAATAGTTGTTCAGAGTTAAATTATTTTACATAGAGTTAAATCATTCTAACCCCCAACTCTCTAATGCTAAGTAGGGCAATCAAAATACAATTTAATTTTACCAATAATGGCTGTGGTTTGCTATAGCCTTCAAGAGTTAGACATATTAAAGGAACCTAGAGACACGTAACTCTAAAATGTTTAATTATAATATGTGTTATAATTGTCAAGGTTTAATGATTCATATTAAAAAAAAATGATGTGTCTGTTGCTTCATGGTTTTGAAAGGGAACCTTTTACTAAGTCCCTCTTCTGCCACGTCTATTGATTTATTCCCAGTACACTAGAGAAGAGGCCTTTAAACTGGTTCAGATGATTTTCAGGGGTAAAATCGCCCCTTAACAAACTCCCAGCTCTTCCTTCCAAGCACAACACGAAAATGACCAGAAAGAGCAGATTTACTTTGAGGGAGACAACAAAAATATCAGCATGCATAACATATTCATTTGTACCAGAAACTGACACTATTTCACATGATAAAGAGCTGCACTATCAAAAGTTGAGACATTCTCAGTAACCAAGAAGATTATTCAGGATAGAAATTTAAGACCCTTATCTATTCACAAGAAACACACTCTCGCCAATCCAGAAAACATTTTGTTATCCTTCAACTATAGAGGACAGGTAAATATCACTTTTTTTTTTTTTTTTTTAAAATATCACTTTTAAGGTCACGTATATTCTATAGGCTGGTATAACACACCATGGTCCTAGTTCCACTACTGTGTTTCAGACACTTTTTATTATTTATTTTTCTTTATTCTTTAAGATAAAAATATATAGAAAGACAAGGCAAAATGAAACGAATCCATTAGATTTAAAGAGGTGGTAAAAAAATACTTCCATCAAAGAGAGGACTAGAGTCTAAGTAGTTGTCATAAAATTGTTCCACATTGATAAGCTTTCTTTCTAAACAATTTTTAAATCCTCTTCTAAAACATATGCCATCAGAACCATTTTCAAATCTCCACTAAATTTTAATAATGCGCTTAAGTGTTTAAGAATACTTGGATGTTCTTAGGTAATTATTAGGATTTGAAGGAAGGTTTATCTTTGCTCTTAGGTCAAACAGAGACATATTTAAGCTCAAAATATGAATATGAAATGGTGATGGCTAGGAATCTGCAAGTAAGTTCTCTTTTGAAAAAACCTCATTGTCCCTGCCAGAGATGGCAGAAATTACACTACCTACCATTCCTGTTGGGCTGCTGCTACACACGGTCTGCCGGTACACAGTGGACCTTAGGAGAGCGACTGACAACACCTACCACTCCTGAAGCCACACACAGGACCTCACAGGTCCCAAGCCACCCATGAATCTATCCCCCAAAATTCCACAAGGACAAATGACTTCACAGCACAACTCTGAACACCTGCCTATGACAGTCTCATGAAAGCCAGTCTTGCTCCTTATAGAGTTTAACTAATGATAGAAAATGCAGCATAACAGGTCTTAAACAAGACAAAAGTCTATTACTATCTTAGGCAAACAAAGTCCAGCAGTGGGCAGTTCAAGACTGGGTAGGTGGGGAATTCCCTGGTGGTCTGGTGGTTAGGACTCCGCACTTTCACTGCTGTGGGCCTGGGTTCAATCCCTAGTCAGGACACTAAGGTCCCGCAAGCTGTGTGGCATGGCCATAAATAAATAAAGTCTGAATTCTGAAAAGATATTTCAAAAAAAGAACTTAAACCCAATAACAACAAAAAAATAAACATTAAAAAAAAAAGACTGGTAGGTGGATCCCCCTTCTATCTTTTAGCTACTTATTTCCAGCACATGACTTTACCTCACAGTCCAAAAGTGCTGCTGCAGATCCAGCCCTCCTATCCACATTCTAGCCAGGAAGAAAGAAGAGAGTTTAAAACAAAGTTTGACCCTTACTCACAAGGATACTTTATGGAAGTTATATATATGACACTTCTGCTTACATCTTACTGGCCAAAACATAATCATTTGGCCACACCTATCAAGGAAGCCTTGGAAATGTAGTCTTTATTGAAGGTAGCCAAGGAAAATCAGGGGATTCTACTGCTAACTTAAAAGAAAAGAGCTAATACTGAGGGATGAATAGCAGCCTCTGTCTCTTTCCTCTCTTCTAAAACCCTTTAGAATTTAAAAAGTTAAAGGGAGGGTGCTATTACACAATCAGATATCAATAGCCAATGTAGAAAAGATAAACATGGAGAGAGATCATAAATACAATGATTTCAGTTTTCTCATTTGAGCATCACGATACACTGTGAAATTATATTTAAATAAACAAAAAAGTCTGTAAAAATTTATTATGACAGATACTTTACAAAAAAAAAATAATCCGTCAGGAGCAAAACCCCACTGAGTATGTGTGAGTAGGATGGATTTCTAAAAATTGTATTCCCAGGAAATTATAAATTATGTCCCATTAGAAAAGACCCAACCACATCTAATGCTATAACCAAGAGCAAGACATTTCTACAAATTCTTTATTGAATTGTTGCTTAATATTAGAAATTACATTTCTGTGAAAATAAGTATATTTTAATTTTATCTGTTCGGCGATCAACTTAAGATCTGGGGCAGACAGCAACACTGAATTTACACAGTGACCAAAAACTGCATTTTTTTCCAGCCTTGCAGTTTGGCTTCATTAAAAAAAAGTCTCATCAGAAGTAAATCACTTCAGCAGAAATCTTTATGGCATACGATGTAGGTAAGATGGATAGTGCTGACGGTTTAGGAGAAAATTACTTTGCCAATCCAGGTATGTTCTCAAATTCAGAGTTTAAAAGCCAGAGAGCAAAATACACCAAATTATAAGCCAGAGCAAATAAATATTAAGACATTAATATGGCTGAAATATTAATACCCTCTAAGGTTAGGCTCTTTCAAGACAAAATTTCCACTGAATATTCCAAACTTGATTTATTTCCAGTCGATGTCCCACTAAGATATGACCTCTCCTAGCCTCCCTTCTACATCCCTAATCTTCAATCCAACAAATGAATGCTCTTAGACATAAAAATTTTTAAACTCATGGAAGGAGTTAATCTGGAAATTTTGATCAAGAAGAAATAACTTTTCTCGTGTGTGTGATCACTTCGGATTTCTCCACTTCAAAGAGGAGAAAACAACATTCACGGCAGCACCAGGAATATCCAAACTCAAGCCAAGTCAGGGTTAGTGCACGTCAAGTTCCTGCAAAACACTTTCAGAATAGGAGCGAACAAGCAAGAACCAGAAGCCACAGTAATCACTTTCTGAGCCCCTCTAAGCGAAGGAAGAAAATGGGAAGGGACCCAGCATTTGACACATGGCCCTCAAGAGCCAGAAAAACTGTGTCCAAAAGACCTAACTCGCTTTCTAGCTGAGGCAATACATTTTGTTTATACATTGCTGTTAATCAAAGAACACTTCTGGGTGACTGCTGCTAAAGTTGATTCCCTCACTCATTTACTCCTCCGACAAATAGCTACAATTTGAGCATTTACAATTCTAATCCCCTGAGAAACAGCATGAATGAAACACACCATCCTTACCTCCATGGAAATCACTCTGTGTGTGTGTGTGTCCGCCTGTGAGCGCGTGTGCGAACGCATACTACAGAATCTTAGAGAGGAAATTGACATAAGCATTACAAATACTGTATAAAGGGAAAATATGGAAGCTAATTAATCCCTCAGAGGAGCGCCAGCCTGACTTGGTGGTGGTGGTGGAATAGGACAGGGGGAGAGGAGAGACTTCTCAACGCAAATGACATATAAACTGAGACCAGTGGGTGAATAGAAACAGAGAAAAAGAGAAGACAGTTTCAACGTGAATGCAGAGAAACAGTTTGAAATCAATTCATGGTTTGGTGATCCAACTGGTCAATAGAATTATTTTCCCTAACCACTGATAACTGAATATTGAAGACATTATTTGCATTCATTCAACAGATATTTTCCTGAACTCTCGATGTACCGAGCACAGTTCTGGGCAGTGGGTGTGCATAGAAGCAAGAGGAGGAGATGGGACCCAAGATTCTGTCTCTAAAGTGTTTCCTGTTGATTTTGGAAGTCAAATTAAAAACATTAAGCATTTATACAAGGATGAAAGCATTCCATTACTATGCATTAGAGTCACCGACTCACAGGGACACCATATCCCCCAAGAGGCGGGCACCTCTAGTGGTTATGAATACGGACTTGGGAGCCAGACTGCCTCGCTTCCAATTTTCACTCTGTCATTTATCAGTTATGTGAGCAACAGCGAGATAATTAACCTCTTTGGGATGCAGTTTCCCATCTATAAAATGAGGGTAATAATAATCGTTCCTACCTCACGTGGTGGTTTGAGGATTAAATAAGTTAATACATGTAAAGCACTTAGAACAGTGTCTGCTCCATCGTAAGCAGTCAGTCAGGGTTGCATATTATTACAGCGAAAATTCCAGTATAATCATCCTGGAGTTCAATTCACTCTATGTTACTCTGAATAAAGAGCATTCTGTCAGTCTCGGGGCTTTTATATAACCTTAGACAAGTCACTTAAACATCATTAGCCCAAGTTTCCTCCTCTGCAAAGTGGGAGCAATAATACCAGCCTCACAAGACTGTCTTGAGGATTAAATGAAACAGCAGACTGAAGGGCCTGTAGGCTGCAAATTGCTATGCGACCGCTGCTTGTTGTTATTATCTAGATCTTTTTAACCCTCGTCCCCAAGTTGGTGTTTCTCTCCTTAGGAGGAAGACAAAAACGAACACACGTACAACTTTGACATAATGTCTCCCGCTTTCCAGATAGGAGAGAGCAGTTAAAAACGAACGCCTGCAAAGAAAGACCGGAAACTAACTTGACATCAATTTATAAATTCAAAAGCTGATATACCTTCAGGGATGAAGAGTAGAAGCAATACCTTTTTAGTGATAGTTTCTGCTTTCCACGAATGCTGCACTCTGTCTTACATGAGTGGACATCTGCGTTGTCCTTTCTTCAAGCAGCGTTTGGATAACTGAGAAATCAACACACCAGCAGCCCGTCACCTCCAAGTTTCATGTGAGCCCCACCTTGCTCCCCATCTGAGCGCTTTCTGTGTGTTGGTTTCCTAAGAGGTCTGCCACACCCACCTTTCCTCTGAGAAACACACTCCAAAGAGAGATGCTTGGAGGAGAGGAAAGGGTTGACCTGACAGGCCCGGGAACTGCCTTGGATTCACTTCACTGCCCCATATGGTCGTTGAACACTGACTGTGTGTCTGGCAATGTTTCTAGTCTCTGTGGAATGTGCCAAAATGAAGCTGATAGAACCCCAAGCCCAAGGGTCTCACAGACTCTAGTGGGAGAGATGTACAAAAACACAAATTACGCAAGTCAGAATTTGGAATCAGTGCTAAAAATAAAAGTGCAAATGAAGTATGGAGGCTCAGAGATCGTAGGGATTTAATCAGACTGGATCAGTGAGGATGGGGCATTAAAACTTGGTTCTGCCTTCCCAGAAGAGACAGCATCTCAGCGGAGATGTGAAGAACGAGTAGGTTTCTCAAGTGGGGAAAGGAATAGACAAGAACGCCAGGTTGAGGAAAAAGACTGAGTACATAGATGTGTGTAAGAACAGCTTGTGTCCCTAAAACAAGGAGAAGAACAAAGGGACTGGGACATGGGATCTGATGGGGACAAGAAGGAAGAAGGAAATTAAGGTGAACAAATGTTAGGCCCAAGATAGAGAAAGCCATAGAGAGAGTCGTAAGAAGAAACTGGAATTTTCTGGGCAGATTTTGCCAATATTATTTTCTGGGCCAGCTTTGGAGCAGTTGTGTGGATAACCCACTCCTGGGTCTGCAGAGCTAAATCCCTCTACTCTGGACAAGAAGCACCAGGGATTCATTTCCTTCTAGAGAAGAACTGCCATCAGCAGACAGGATACTATGAACTTACCAGCTTGTCCAACACCTGCAGGCGGGACGTGTCCAAATGCTGCAGTAAAGACACTGCAGGACTTGGGACCTGGAGAAAACATAAAAAAATCATACTGTTCACTCACTAGGGACAGTGTTACCACCTAGAAAACTGATGGTGTGGAGATACCTGGTCATTTAATTTCATGTTAACTGATAACGCTTGATTTCTCTGGAATATACACATATACATGTATGTATGTGTATTCATGTTTATAAGGGGGCCTGTGGCTACATTAGAGTGTGTTATTTCTTTCATTTCAGGTGAAGTCTCTGTATAAAATGGAAACAATTAATTTCAAATGCCTCAGTCTCCGAGGAGGAAAGCTGGCTTCCCCCGATCAGCCCCAAGGGGGGTGCTGGCTCCACTGTGGCATTTGACAGTTTTTACTGTTCTTTCCCTGCCTATTCCTACCCCCAAGAAGTTCTAGAATTTGCCTGTGATTTCCTGCCATCTCTTCCCCAGGATTCCTTCCCAGAGGAACACACAGAGAGTGGGGCAGAATGATAGGTGAGAAGCAGATTGCTGAACTGGCTCATTCCACAGCTGTCCTATTTTTTTTCAAGTAGTTTAGACAAGGGTAAAAGAAGGCAGTCACAAACTAAACACCCACACAGCTTTTTATAATCCTCTGTTCACACTCTCTTCAGAAGCAGGCGAAAATTAAGGTCCCAGTGATTTCGGTTGAGCCCGAGTCAGGCAGGCAGATGTTGCCTGATCAACGGTGTTTTGAGGATTCTGCTTTGAATTTAGAGCCGGAGAACAAGGCCTGCCTCTCCCAATCATCGATGTTCTTTTCAAGTTTGTCTAATTCATTTTTGAAATTTGGAGAGGAGGAATTATTTTCATGCCTGTTTTACTGACTGGAAAATCGTAGTCCTAGACGGTGGAGCCAATGATTGACAATTGGTATTCTTGGCACCCTTTCTATTTTGTCTAAGAAATTGGCACAGATCCAGAGGAGTGAGGACATCTGCCGGCCATAACTCACAACAAGATCAGTACATGTTTATTGAGCAGCTATTATTAGGAATCAGAAAGACACAAACCAGTATCTTTTAAAGCCGCTGTATTTGAGGAACTTTTATTCTAGATTAAGAAATAAAACACACATTTATGAAAATTTAAAAGCTAAATAACAATGTATGACTGAAAAATGCTCTCTAGGGCCATCTTTCAGGTGTTCCTAATCACTCAACGTGGAATGTTTCCGAACTCTCCACATGGTCCCTCTGCTAGCAATACGCCTCCGACGCAGAATGCCTCCACATTGACTCAGAGGGGTGGTCCCATGAAACAAAGCTGACCAGGGGGGGAAAGGTGTTCCCCATTTCTGGAAGTTTGGGGGCCACATTGCTAAGCGTCGTAATAGGGTCTTCACTCTGGTTCCAGTTTACTTCCCATAACTTCATTTCTGTATTCCTTTCCTACTGCTGCTATAACAAATTACCACCAACTAGCAGCTTGAAACAACACGGATTTATGATCTTGCCATTCGTTCTGGAGGTCAGAAGCCTGAAATGGGTTTCACTGGGTTAAAAATCAAGGTATCGGCCGGGCTGTGTTCCTTCCCGGAGGCTCTAGGCAGGAATCCATTTTCTTGCCTTTTCCAGCTTCTAGAAGCCACCTAGACTCCTTGCCTCGTGGTCCCCTTCCACCTTCAAAGCCAGCAACAAGGTCAAGTCTTTCTCACATTACATCACTCTGATACTGACTCTTCTGCCTCCTCTTCCACATTTGAGGACTCTTGAGATCACATGAGATTCACCTAGAAAGTCCAGGCTGATGTCTGCCTCTCAAGGTCAGCTGATTAGCAAACCTTAATTCTCAATTCCATTTGCAACCTTAACTCTGCCTTATGTAACCTAACAGCGCCACAGGTTCCAGGGATTAGAACACGGACATCTTTGAGGAGGCCATTACTCTGTCTCAGGAAATATTTTCTCCAATTTTCTCAGGCAAAGCCCTCTCTGAACAGTAATTCATTCCTACCACTTTTCATTCAACCAATATTTCTATTGCTATGGAGCAATAATTCTATTATATTTTGAGTAGACAATGATGAACAAAACAGACAAGACTTCTTCTCTGAGGGAGTCAAGTGGAAGGTCTAGAAATGAAACAACGAATCACATATGTAAAAGTAGGTCATAAGCCATGATGATGCTGTGTGAGTAGGAAGAACTGTGTGCACAGGAGAAGCTGAGGGGGAAGGGGTTGGAATGGAGGGCTCAGGAAACACTCTTCTGAGAAAGGGATGTTTAACCTGAGGCACAAGGGGAGTTAGTCAGGGGAAGGGAAAGAAGCAAGTGTGGCAGCCAAGCGGGGACAGAGGTTGGTGTGATCAAGGCACTGACAGCAGCAGTGGACCTGGCATGAGAGCGCCTGAGACATAGCCTTCTGGCTAAAACACAGCCAGACGCGTGAGCTGCAGCCAGACCTCGTGGAGGAGTTTGCACTTTGTTCCAATGCAGTGGGACATCATTTTAGTGGTTCCAGTAGGAGACAAATGTAATCCGTTTTGCATTTGAAAAAACTCACTCTGGATGCTGTGTGAACAATGATTGGAGGAATCCAGAAAGGGAGCAAGAATTCCAGACAAGAAACGTTTGGGGAAAGGAGATGGAGACCGCACTGAAGAGAGAGGAAGAGACAGGAATGGTCTTTTAGGGCACGCTTATGAGAGAAATATAGATTTCTGGCCCATGTTAAGTATTCATTTGAAATGATATTGATACATTTGAAGGCAAACCTGTCTGCCCAGTTTATAATTTTCACCAGCGACGATCAACTGCTCAGATGTAGCCACAGGGGAGACAGATGGTTGGATTTATCCCGGTTTGGGGTTTGGCCAAGAAATATTGTGGATGGAAAATATGGTGGGTGAAAACTGGGGCAAAGCAATTGAGGGCTTTTGCAAGGAAGTGATTATAATGATTTACCACTGAATCCTCACGGGATCAGAAGGCAAGGAGAAAATGGGGAGGAAAATAGGCGGTAGAAATCTATGGAATGATGCCATCAGGGTATATTTCAACAAGTGAATTAGGAGGAGGTTGACGGGAGAAAATGGGCTGTTTCGTTTTGTTATTTTATATGTAGTGTCCTTCCTGATTATGGCAACATCCAGGATGTGACTATGGGAGGGAGATGGAAAGCAGGAAAGAGTCAGTAAAGATGGGTGGTCCAGGAACTGGGAGTTCAGTGAGCGGAAGAGGTCATCTCTGTGGCTGTCTGTGTGATCCAGAGCTCGTGATAAACAAGGAGCTGGTTACCTAGGGATTATTGGCAGACCACACACTGAGAAGAGACAGGTGGTTTTACCAGATGGTATAGGATTCAAAGTAATAGGATGGAGTTGGATTTTTATAAGGTGGAGCAGAAATACTGGCCAGAGTTGGCAGTGGGGATCGAGAAGGGCACTGACTCCACACCTCAGCCCTGAGTTACTGTATTTTGAGAAAATAAGCAATGAACCTCTCGTAAGAAAACCACATCTTTATGGAACAGCTGGGTGCCAATTAAGGATCCAGGAGGTGGAAGCAGCATTCAGATAAGAGTTTGGGAATATAGGGAAGATTCCTGAGTGTGGACAAGAACTCCTGAAGGCAGATGGTAAGACTTGGGGATAAGAAGGGAGAGAGGATTGGATTAGACCAGAGGAAGAAAAAGGATATGACTGAATGATAAGGTTTTTCTGTTTATATACTTTCTTCCCCACTAGAGAGTGAGTGTTTAAAGACCAAGGACTTTGTCTTATTTCTTTCTATATTTTAGAATAATACTCGAAATATCGGGTGCTCAGGAAATGTCTGTTGAGAGAGTAAGGCATGATTGCTAAATGGCAATTACAGAGTATAACTTTGATGCTATTCAGAGGAAATAATCCTATGGCTTAGAAAAGCTATGCAGACAGTGCATATGTACTGCATGATTTTGAGCAACAACGCATCTAAGTGAAACAGCATGAGAATAACTTTTGAGGGAAGAATATCTGGAAGTAAAAAGAAGTATTCTATGGTCATCTAAGACCTGGGTTAAGAAGCAAAGTTCTTCAACACGTAAGTGGAAATTTCCACGTATTTGATGAAAGAGGAAAAACGGGACACTCAGCAAATGCGAAATCTATTTATTTCCTTTTCCATCTTGGAAAGGCTGGATATAATTCTGATTTATTTCAGCGTCACTTCCCAGATCGTCAGACGGTTTGTGCAGAAGTGGGTTTTCTCCGCCACTGATGGAGTACAACGCGGACAACTCCTCCCTGTCTTAGGCTGTAGGCTTCTCTGCCCCATAAGACCTAACAGGACATTTTGCTCATGAAGATAGCTTCACAGTGACTGGCTGGCCTCAGGGATGGGTCACTCAAGAGATAAAACAGAACATGTCATTTGCTAGGTTAGTACAAAGAAATTAGTGCCAACGGATAATTTGGCAAAGTGTTCAATGTTGTGGAGATTACAAAAGGGATTAGCATCAGCAGTGCGACCTGCAGCCACGTGTCCCTGTGCCCACAGATCTGTGCAGGTTCTTCCAGAACCGCAAAGGAAGACAGGCTGCATCTCCCCTCAGTGAGTTTGCACTCCACTGTGGGAGGAAACAAATGAGAACAACAAGCTCTTAGATACTGAAATAAAGGGAGTGGGTATGGGCTACAGTGGAAAAAAAGTCAAAACTCAAGAATCAAAAGAACTGAGTGCTGGTCTTGCTATCACCTTAGGTCTTTGAACTTGGTCTTGACCAACACAAACTATTTCAACTTCAAAATGAAGTGGTTGCATGGAATGATTTCCAAGTTCCCTTAGAGTTCTAAACTTCTATTAGTTTGAATGTATACTAACAAAGACATTTCTTAGGAATGTTTAGAGAAGCAGGGGTTATCAGAGCTAGGTGGGTTGGTGGAGGTCTTCCCGTTTGTGAAGAAGAGGATCTGGTTAGAGGGAGAGTTTCATGTGGGCGGTCATGCATGAGCGAAGGCTTGAAGCCAAGAAACCTCACGCACAGAAAAATGTGGAGACATTTGTGTCTGAAGAGATGCGCGCAGCCTGAGAAGTTGTGGGAACACATTAGTAAGGGGAAAAGAGTGGCTTGCCTAGTAACTAATTCTGCAGGTGTGATTTTGAGCTGTAGTTGATTTTTGAAGCGATTCGGAGCCACTGTTGATTTCTGAGAAAGGAAGTGACTGATGGAAGGAAGAAAGGAAGTGGAAGAAGCCGCTGAGGATGAGAAAAGCAAGGGCCCTTGGGGAAGCCCTGGGACAGGAGAGAGAATCCTCCCCTCCTACCCCCTGCCCTGTGTGACCTTGTGTCCCCTGTCTCTCACCTCCTGCAGCTTGGCGACCTTCCTGGGGGAATAAACAGGCTGGGGAGTGCCTGTGCCCAAGGGCACAGGCTAGAATTCGAGTTTCCTGCCACCTGGACCAGAGCTCTTTTCCAGTAAAGCCTGCCCCCTGTCACTTCCCTCACGGAGGCTCTTTCCCCCTTTGTTTCCATGTCTCCGAGAATAGAACGTGTCTACATTTCATGGGTGCTGCATCCTAAGTGATCCAAATAAAGGGTTGGGAAAACGGGTGCATATCACAGCTGATAAGTGTCGCGTGTCGCCGGAAATAATAGAAGGAGAGAAGCAGGAGAGGGCCCCTCTTCCCTCTCTCCCTAACAGAAATCTAACGGGGCTTCGGGGAAGGAGGAGGGTGAAGTCGCCGTGCTGTGCTCCATTAGCATTCTAGCCACACACTGTCCCATCAGGGGCAATGCTTCCCGCACACACACGTGTTCAGGATATCAGTGTGATGGATCTGAGCAAGGGCCCCTCCAAACACAGTGACCATCTGCTAGGCAAAACATAGGGGTCTGACAAGCAGAAGCCATTCAGGCCCGTTGTTGGGCCACATTATTACAGATTTGACAAGGGTAATGAGGGGCTGTCATTAACCTTACATGACAGGTGCCACAATGACACGCTAAAGCAAGGACAAAGAAGCCCAACTCAGTAAAAAGGCACCTACTTCTCATTTAACCCTGGAATTATGTGATGCCATTATTCCTGACGGAGGCTGGCAGGCCTGGGGTTAATTTCCATTTCTGTGTCTGCTTGTTCTCGTTTTAAAATGTACTCCTCGTATGGCTGAGGCAACTGTTGGGAAGGCGCTGCATTATTTATCACAACACACTGAGTTAGACGCAAAGAACAGAAAGGAGCTACTGGCAAAAAAGAAACAAATAGATTCCACGAGCCCTGGCGAGGGCCGGAAATAAGGCTGCTACACTCTGCCTGTGATAGTTAAGGTAACTCTCACCTGTGCATGACATTTCTTGGAATCTTCTGCTGGACTTTTACCAGACTTAAAGGAGTAGGAAATAGGAATAGATCATTACTATGGCTTTTCAGGCCGTGGACAAACCTGGGGTTGGGGGGTGCGGGAGTTAAGATAATAGTTTTGACCATTAAAACACTTAATTTTAGAATCTAACCTTCGGGATCTTACTGTTGGAAATATCCTTAAGAGCATCCCGTGCTTTTGTTTTATTTTACAGAAGGGGAAGCCAAAATCATGAGGTGACCAGGTCCTCCCAGCCTCACAAACCCCCGAAGCTGAAGAGGTGACGGCCAAACAGCCCCCATGCTGTCCTGCTTTCCAGAGTCATGCCTCGTCCCAGCTTCCTCTTTGACCATTCAGCTTTCATTACCAAAAGGAAAATCTTCTTCATTTGATTATTTTGATTATTTAAATCTCCTCTGAAAAGCATGCCGGCACGCGTGGAGTTTGCCATGCTACTGTTCGTGAGAGTTCTGTTTCATAATTCGGGAAGAGGGTTCTGCATAATTTGGCCACTCAAAGCGTTTCTCTCCTTGGTGCATTCTGTCTGCCTGACGCCAGGGAGCCACAAAAGTCATGACAGCCAATCAGGATGCTTTATTTTAAGTTCAGAAACTGTAATCAAGATGGCCCAAGCCATGAAGCAAAAAAAAAAAAAAAAATTTAGTAGAAAATAGAAAGTTCTGGTTTGGGTAAAAGATCTTATTGCTTTAGGTACCACCTGCCTAAATGACACCAAACCAAGGCAGTCCCAGAGTCTGTAACAGTCAAAAGACTCCAAATACCTAGCTATGTTGGTCTAAAATTCAATCTCTCCCTTCTGTCACGTGTCCAAACTAGAAAGATGGATAATTTAATTTTTATGAAAGGTACCCAACTTTTATATGGCTCAAACCTGAGCCAATGCCATCAGGTGGGCCTGTGCCTGCGACCGAGGGGTCTGCGGTCCTGCTCTGTCACTCAGCTAGCATGAGATACCAGGAAATTACTAAATTTCCTGGAGATACCAGGAAATTACTAAAATTCCCCCAGCTGCGGAGTGAGGAGATTAGATGTGATACCGTCAAAGGTCAAAACTAGTTCTGTTTTGGCCAAACACTTCCAAGTCCACAGCAGAGAAAAGGTTTCTGCTGTTCTTCCAGAACGTTCCAGCAGCTCCTTCTGAATATAATCAACTCAATACGTGGATGAGTTTGGGTGATTTGGGAACTAGGAACAAAAGAAAATGAAAAGAATAAAAACCATCCCATCCCCCTGGGATTCATGTGCATCTCACATAAAAGCATAAAGGCTCCAGAAAGTTCATAAATGGACCAAGTTAGGCAAACGCACGGGCGGTGGGAGTGGACGGTTGTAGAACTGGCACCCTTTGGCTGAGGTAGGACTGGAGTGGAGGCAAAAAGGAGAAGTGGGCGCAGTGCTAGAGTACAGGGTATTCCTCTGTAAAGCCACCTCATACTCTACTATCTGCCACACAGGGCTCAATAAATCAGTGAGTGAATGTATGGAAATGTGAGTGTGAGAAACACAGAGACCATTAAAACACGAACCTTCTATCTTTCTAGATCCCAAACTTCATGATAGCAGAGTATCAACTCTTTCTCAAAAAATTACCAGTTAAAAGTAGAAAGATGTTTGGGAAAAGCCAAGAGAAAGGAAAAATCCAAAATGGGCCAATCTTGACATCAAGAAAGGAAAATATTTAGATTTGACCTTGAAAGTTTGCTGCTGTGTTAATACACTTTTTAGCTAGATTGGTGGTGATGTCTTGGTAAGATCTTTGGCTCGGTTAATTATCATAGTTACTGAGTCCTCATAATTTCCCTGTGTGGAATCCTGACACACAACTGCAATTTAAAAATCAAAAGGAAAGAGTTTAAAAACACTGTGAATTTAAAATCAGAGCACTTGTAAGATGTACTGGTTCTAGTTAAAAGTGTTCATTTTTACTACAAAGAACACCTATTTTTACTCTTAATTCATAATTTTTAAAGAGTTAAAGCAAAGAAGTGGCAATTTTAGAAGGTACTAGAATAAAATCTCATATAGAAAACCAAACCAGCTGAGTGTAATTTTTATCTTCTATACAGGTGTAAAAATGTCCAAAATTTGTTTTCCTGACCTAAACTGCTAATTTAAAAGTGTTACCTGACAGCCTGTAACACAGAGTATTTTAACAGTTTTCCAAATAACATACTTGTAAATAAAAATTATAATGCACTAGGACAATATTATAATGAAATTTAGCTAACACACTTAAAAATGTACACATATATACTACACAATAAAGCTTACATATTCCAATTGTATGTGTGTTACCTATACACCTAATGTTTATATACCTAATGTATATGAACAATACATTAACTACCTTTTCACTATATTCCGTATGTTAAATGGGACAAACATTATTCTCAGAATTTGAGAGTGTCAAGTGAAAACAAATCTGGACTTATGTAAGGAGAGATGACTATTGCAACAGGGAGAATGCTCCAACCTTAGGACCTACAGGCTTCTCAAAGTTAGGCAGAAAGGGTTTTTTTTTTATGAGGAGTGAATAAGGTCAGAAAGAACTGGGTGTCAGGAAGTGGGATAAGTAGGTGGCATGATTAGAGAATTGAGCAGGAAATGTCTCTGTGATCAGCCAATTTTCAGGATGGGTCATTAGGAGGGGCTGCTCCGCATTTCCAATGCTTGTTTAAGCTCAAGGGCAGGCCAAGCTCTAGGGGCTTGTAGAGAGGGGAGAAGCCTGGCTAAAGTTTGATCAAGTTGACAAGTATTTTGTCCAGATTGATCAGTGGGGACAAATCCTTAGCTAATCATTTATAAGATAAAGAATAGGTATTTGGAAGATCTACGTTGGTCTTTGTCATAGAGAAACAATGAGATCATCCCTTCGCTTATCTAAGTCTTATGAAGGAGGAGGATTCTTTGCAGCAACCTCAGGAATGCAAAAGATAGAGACATTTCTTTTTCTTTTCTTCTCTTTTTCTTTTAAATTTTTTCATTGTGGTAAATACACATAACATGAAATTTACCATCTTAACCATTTTTATGTGTACGGTTCAGTCGTGTTAAGTACATTCAAATTATTGTGCAACGAATTTCCAAAACTCTTTTCATCTGTTGAAACTGAAATTTTATACCCATTGAACAATAACTCCCAGTACCTCCCTCCCCCAGCCCCTGGAAGCCATCATTCTACTTTGTCTATAAATTTGACTACTATAGGTACTTGAATAAGTGGAATTATACGGTATTTGTTTTTTTATAACTGGCTTATTTAACCTAGCATGATGTTCTCAAGATTTATCCATGATGTAGCATGTGTCACAAATCCTTACTAGTTAAAGCTTGAATAATGATCCATTATACGTATATACCACTTTCTGTTTATACCTTCATCCATTAATGGACATTTGAGTTGCATCCACCTTCTGACTACGGTGAATAATGCTGCTATGAGCATGGGTGTATACAATAAATATTTCTTAGAGACTCTACTTTCAATTCTCTTGGATGTATACCCAGAAGTGAAATTCCTGAATCATACGGTAATTCTATTTTTAACTTTTTGAGGAACTGCCATACCATTTCTCATAATGGCTGCACCATTTTACTTTCTCATCAGCAGTGCACCAGGGTTCTACTAAAGAAAAACAGAGCCTGCTAACAGTTAAAGTGGTAAAAATATATTTTATTTGGGAGCTATCACAATGGGGGAAAAAGAGACCTCAGTACAGAACTGGGCTTAATTCTAAATACAATAGGTACAAGTGGGGATTCACAGCCAAGGAGCAGGGTGGGGTCAGTAAATGGAAAATTACTAAGAGGAAACAGCAGGACAAAGGGAGATTCTGGCCAAACTGACTCCACACGGTTCTTGCTGAAAGCTGGCCAGGGTTTTCAGATATCACCTGGGAAATCACGGGGGTTAAGAAATTTGATCAGATATTGAGGGTGATCAGATATCAAGGGTGGGAGATTCCAACTTAACTGATTTAACAGGATTCTTGCTAAAACTGGACAGTGCAGAGATAAACACAGAAACTCAAAAGCTGGAGCCTAGTTGAGTAGAGGCTTCAGAGGAGGCTGATTTCAGTCAAGGAGAGGCTCTTTGTCAGTTTCAATTTCTCCACATCTTCACCAACACTTGTTATTTTCTGGAGTTTGAAAGCTGCCATCCTAATGGGTGTGAGGTGGTATCTCATCATGGTTTAGATTTCCATTTCCCTAATGATCAGTGATGTTGAGCATCTTTTCTGGCGCTTGATGGCTATTTCTATATCTTCTTTGGAGAAATATCTACTCAAGCCCTCAGTCCATTCTTTTTTTGTTTTGCGGTATGCGGGCCTCTCACTGTTGTGGCCTCTCCCGTTGCAGAGCACAGGCTCCGGACGCGCAGGCTCAGCGGCCATGGCTCACGGGCCCAGCCGCTCCGCCGCACGTGAGATCTTCCCGGACTGGGGCACGAACCCGTGTCCCCTGCATCGGCAGGCAGACTCTCAACCACTGCGCCACCAGGGAAGCCCTGTATCTTCTCCTCGATTGATCCTTTGATCATTATGTGTGTCCCTCCGCATCTCTTGTAACAGTCTTTATTTTAAAGTCTCTTTTATCGGATACGAGTATTGCTACTCCAGCTTTCTTTTGATTTCCATTTGCATGTAATATGTTTCTCCATCCCTTCACTTTCAGTCTGTATGTGTCCCTAGGTCTGAAGTGGGTCCCTTGTAGACAGCATATATATGGGTCTTGTTTTTGTATCCATTTAGCTAGTCTGTGTCTTTCCATTGGGACATTTAATCCATTTACATTCAAGGTTATTATCGATATGTATGTTCCTATTACCATCTTCTTAATTGTTTTGGGTTTGTTTTTGTGGGTCTTTTTCTTCTCTTGTGTTTTCCACCTAGAAAAGTTTCTTTAGCATTTGTTGTAGAGCTGGTTTGGTGGTGCTGAATTCCCTTAGCTTTTGCTTGTCTGAAATGCTTTTGATTTCTCTGTTGACTCTGAATGAAATCCTTTCTGGGTAGAGTAATCTTGGCTGTAGGTTTTTCTCTTTCATCACTTTAAGTATACCCTGCCACTCCCTTCTGGCTGGCAGAGTTTCTGCTGAAAAATCAGCTCATAAACTTATGGGGATTCCTTTGCTATGTTATTTTTGTTTTTCCCTTGCTGCTTTTAATATTTTTTCTTTGAATTTAATTTTTGTTAATTTGATTAATGTGTGTCTTGGTGTGTTTTTCCTAGGGTTTATCCTGTATGGGACTCTGTGCTTCCTGGACTTGGGTGACTACTTCCTTTCCCACGTTAGGGAAGTTTTCGACTATAATCTTTTCAAATATTTTCTCAGACCCTTTCTTTTTCTCTTCTTCTTCTGGGGCCCCTATAATTCGAATGTTGGTGCGTTTAGTGTCGTCCCGAGGTCTCTGAGATTGTCCTCAATTCTTTTCATTCTTTTTTCTGCTCCTTGGCAGTTATTTCCACCATTTTGTCTTCCAGGTCACTTATCCGTTCCTCTGCCTCAGTTATTTTGTTATTGATTCCTTCCAGTGTGCATTTCAGTTATTGTGTTGTTCAGCTCTGTTTGCTTGTTCTTTAGTTCTTCTAGATCCTTGTTAAACATTTCTTGTATTTTCTCAATCCATGCATCCATTCTATTTCCGAGATTCTGGATCATCTTTACTATCATCACTCTGAATTCTTTTTCAGGTAGATTGCCTATTTCTTCTTCATTTATTTAGTCTTGTAGGTTTTTACCTTGCTCCTTCATTTGTGACATTTTTTTTGCCGTCTCATTTTTTTTTTTTTATGAGTGAGATTGTGTTCTTGTCTTACTGGTTGTGTGGCCTAAGGCTTCCAACACTGGAATTTGTAGGCTGTTGGGTAGAGCTGGGTCTTGGTGCTGAGATGAAGACCTCTGTGAGACCTCACTCCAGTGAATATTCCCTGGGGTCTGAGGTTCTCTGTTAGTCCAGTGGTTCTGACACAGAGCTCCCACCGCAGGAGCTTCAGCCCGACCCCCGGCAGTTCATTTGGGGGTCACTCCTGTCTCCTTGGGTGTCAGGGTCCCCCACCAGCGGCCGACAGACACCCTAGTTGTGGGGAGACACTAACTCGGCGTCTTCCCACACCACCATGTTGATTCCCAACTGGGATTTCTTAACTATTGCTGCTTTCTAGGAGCAAGGGACTGAGGTAAAGTTTGACATTGTCAAGAATAATGCTCATTCTTAACTGTTATCATCAATTATCATGGGAAAAGATGTAGCAGAGAATCTTCAACCCCTAACTATAACCTTAACGTTCAAAGAGCAGAGTGACATGGTCCATTGTAGTCCAACATGAAGAATCCAGGAGAGCATGCAGGAGGGTTCCCCTGATATCCAGTTCAAGCCCCTGTGCAATCCAATCAGAGGACATGGTCAAGAACTGGGCAAGTAGTTGGGAGTCTAGGAAAGCATGTGATTCATATGGCTCAACAACAAACCAGAGAAGAACCACATGGGCAGAAAAGCAAGGAGCACCTGGAAACAAGAAGTCACGAGATAGGCAAGATCTAGGCCGAAAGCCAGGAAGTCACAAAAATTTGAGAGCAAAGAAAGGCTGGTGATGTGGGACATTGTCCTATGGATGGAAACAAGACGAGTAAACCAAAGGAGAGGTCCCTAAATCTCAGTCAGTTCATGTTTGAAGCAGAGACCCAGAGAATCTCCAGGAGGTAGATAAACCATGAAGTCATCTCTTAAGTCCCATCATCAAACAGATGCCCAAATACTTTCTTATTTTTCTATAATATATTTTAAATATTTAATTTTTCATCTAGAAATTTCAGTAATACATAAACATGACTTTTTTAAAAGTTAGGGAGTACTACAGATACTGTAAAAAGTAAATCATTTTCCCCTCTCCAATCCACTTCCCCTTATGTAGACTCAATCACTAGTAATAGATTCTTGTGCATCCTTTCAGAAAAATTTGAATGCACATATCAGTATTTCCAAAAGGATATATTTTATATATTACCTTGCATCTTATTTTGTTTATTTAATAATATTTCTTGGAGAATTTTTCTTCATCGTCATATTTGAATCTCCCTCATTGTTTTAACAGATTTGAATCTCCTCACAGTATTCCACTGGGTTTATCATATTTAATCAATTACCTATTGATCAACAATTACATTGTACCCATTCTTTTGTTATTGCAAAAGTACTGCTAACTTATACATATATTCTTAGGAACACATGAAAATATGTCTGTATAATAAATTCTTAGAAATGGAATTTTCTTGTCAAAAACACGTAGATTTAAAATTTGGATAATACCAAATCATCCTCAAAAAACTTTATACCAATTTGCAGTTCCACTAAAAGTGTATGAGTGATTATTGCCCCATCCTGTGTCTATACAGTGTAGTATCAAAATATTTGATCCTTGCAAACTCTTTGTAATAAGCATCTCCTAGATTTATTTCATTATGAGTGAGGTAATGTCTCTTTTATATTTATAAAATAACCATATTACTCTCTATTAACTATATTCTGCCCATTTTAAAATTAGGTTTTTTATTATTGATTTGAAGGATTATTACATATTAAGAAAGTTAAAAGTCCTGTATCTTACATATCACAAATATATTTCCCAGTGTGACTTTGTTTACAGCATTTGTTTAATAAATTTGTTTTTAATTTTATGTAATTGTTATTTTATGTTTCAAAACTAACAGCATTTAAGTTTTTATTGTTTTTAGAAAGAAAAACCTTTCCCTTTCCATTATTAAGAAAAATGTTTTTCCAAATTTTTAATCTACCTAGTATTGATTTTAGAGTAAGGGATGAGGCAGCAATTCAAGTTATTTTTTTTTTCAAATGGATAATTGATTATCTCACACCATTTATTTAATGGTCCAAATTTTTCCTATTTCTGCTTCTATCACATGTCCAGGAGCCATGTATATACCTAGCACTGACCAGCTCTTCCAATACAATGATGAATAGAATCAATGCTGGTGAGCATCTTTGCCTTATTCCTGATTTTAAAGGAAATGCTCTTATTTGGGTACCATCAAAAACGATGTCTGCCAACCGAACTTTTTTAAAAGGTCAGAAGATCTGAACAACTATTTCACCAAAGAAGATAGATGAATGGCAAATAAGCACATGAAAAGCTTATCAGCATCACAGGTAATCAAGAAAACACGAATTAACACAAAATAAAATACTACTATACCCACTAGAATGGCAAATAACCATTTTACAAATTTGTTACAGGATTCTGTGGAACACTTAGCTCCTGTTATTATTTTATTATTCTTGAACTTATGCTGAAGACAAGAGAGATCCAGTAGAGGTTTTGGCTGAGATGCAACATGGCCATACTTGTCTCTCAAAAAGATAATCATGGCAGCAATGTGAAGGGGACTGGAGTGAAATAATCTTAGAGGTGCAGAGGCCCCAGAGAAGAAAGTTATTAGAAACAGTCCGGAGAAAGGAAAGCTTGAACCATGGGAGTAAGAAGTGAGGGAACAAATTAAAAAGTCATTACTAAGACAAAAATTGATAGAGTCTGGTTTATGATTAAATGTAGGATACCAGGATTCCAGAATTAACCTATTGGTAGCACTGTCCTAAAAATCAGATATTGAAATCTGATTTCAAAGTGGCAAAATTGTATAAATTGTATAACTCTCACATGAGGGAAAATATTAATGAGGTATAGTTCCAATCAATCTTGAAATTCTTAAAAGATAATCTTGAAGGTTTTTTGTTTTGCTTCATTTAATCAAATATTCAGATAAACATAATTAAGTCTATTGACTTTTTTCCATGTGTAGTACGTATCACACAATACACTTACAATACAAAATAAACACACCGGCTCAGGAAAAAAAATGCATGAAGAAAAGGAAATTACAGGAAACAATTTTTTAGTTTAAACAGATATGTCAGTTATGTGCAGATACCCTAAAAATGGAATAGAAATTTCATACATTTTGAACAGGAAGACTGGGTTCGTTTAATATGTTTAGCATATCTTGGTAAATTGAAAAATATATAAAATGGCTCTCCACATGCGCTTAGTGTTTTAGCCTAAAACACTAAAATCTGGAGGGAAGGGGAGACTTCCGTATCTAAAGAAAATAGGCCTATAGGGACAAGAAGAACTGAATTTGGATACAAAACCTCCTTGGGACTGATGCTTATCTTTTCTGAATTTCAGTTTCTGCTTATAAGTGAGAATTATAGTCCCCCGCTTCCAACACACATACAGGATTTTTGTGAAAAACAAGCAAGTTAAAAATTGTGAAAGCATTTGAAAATAGTGAAGCAAGAATGGCATACGAAGCACTTCTCCAAAAGCGATGGCACCTGTGCATGCCCCTTCTGACTTCAGACTAGCAATAGACTGGCTCTTGGCATTGGATTTAAATGGATCTCCTCACTTTAAAAGAAGAACCATCAAGGCTGGTTCAATCTTATTTCCTAAGGACTTAAAAAAAATTTTTTATCCTGTAAAATCATGATAGGATAGAAGAAATTCACAAATAACCAAACTGCACATGTACTGCATATGCATTCCTTTAAACATGGGTTAAATTCACACACACACACACACACACACACACACACGATTCCAGATGATCATATCAGAATGAGAAAAGTCATTGTTGAGAAACTTCAGTCTAGACTGTTTGTTTGGCATGTTCTTAAAAATTCAAAGGCCTTGTGTGTGTGTGTGTGTGTGTGTGTGTGTGTGTGTGTGTGTGTATTTGTGTGTCAAATGTTCTCAAATCTGATGACGGCAATCAATAGTTGAGCATTAATTCTTTCTGCAAAACTTTCAGGTAAAATGTTATGCTGCACTGCCCCACACGCACTCTCCTATGTAGGGCCCACACCAGGGGAATGGAGTTACCCATCCAAATGTTTTGAGAGCCAAAGAAACTACTGTCTAAGTATTGATTTCCCTTTCTAAGGAATTGACTTTGTCCATTTGAAAATTGCCATGATAGGAATGCTCACTCGGGAATTTGGCCAGGGTAATAGTTTTCACAATTCATCGTCCCACTCTTATGAAATCTGACACCTATTTTGTTAATGAATAAAATAGGTCAGAACCTGAGCATTAGCGCAAATTCAAATGCTAGAACTTCCAGTAACTCAGCTAATTCTTTATATTATTGCTCAGGACTCTGCTTCTAGAATTCTCAACATCGGGACATGAGAATATCTATCAAAACAGCACACGCTACTTTAACCATAATAATTTCAGAAAGTAAAATCGCCGGGGACCACAGTCCCATGCTAAACAAGCAAAGCCTATGAAAGGAGTAAGATCAAGGTGCCCAGGAAATGAAGGTGGCTTAATTGCCCCAAGATTTGAGTCCTATTCTTAGTTATACAACTTACTGTGTAACCTTTGAAAATTCACTGAAACTTCAGTTTCCAGATTTGTATAATAGAGATAACATCTTTCCTGACTGCTTCACAGAAGGAGGAATGCATCTAAATGCCCTTCGTAAACAGTAAAGCCCTATCTAGTCACAATTACAATGTATTATTAATGGAAGATCATGGTAAGAGATGTTTTTGTGCCTGTTGGCATCAACTTGCAATTGTTACTGTTGCTTTGTAAAAGGCACATTAGGAAGTGGTTTTTTTCTGGAAATCTCTAGACGTGAAAATTTATCCACATCCCCATTCTTCACACTCTGTATGAACATTGCTCAATGTTTCTTCACATGCTCTGCAAGACAGACTCAGAGCTGTAAATGTGAAACAAAGTATAGGTTTGGGAAATAGATGGAACGTCATCCAGACTCCCTCCGATGTAACCGTACAGTAAGTCCACTGCACACGAATGAGTTCCGTTCCTAGAGTGCGTTCGTAAGTCCAATTTGTTAGTAAGTCCAACAAAGTTAGCCTAGGTACCCAACTAACACAATCGGCTATACAGTACTGTATTGTAATAGGTTTATAATACTTTTCACACAAATAATACATAAAAAGCAAACACAAAAAATAAAGAAAACATTTAAAACCTTACAGTACAGTACTTGAGAAGTACAGTGCAGGACCAGCTACATCACCGCTGCTTTCCTGCTTGCTTCCGGACATCCTGGGCTTGAAATAAAGA
Organism: Tursiops truncatus; assembly: GCF_011762595.2. Lineage (NCBI taxonomy): Eukaryota > Metazoa > Chordata > Mammalia > Artiodactyla > Delphinidae > Tursiops > Tursiops truncatus. The sequence goes on along the minus strand of NC_047050.1, from coordinate 9,638,264 downwards.
TACTGTACTACTGTGCTCTACACAGTACCATATAGTAAAGTAGACAAAAGCACAACCACTTGTAGAGGATGCACGCACGTGGCAGTGAACGCCAGACACGTGAACTTATGTGACTGCACAGGCAAATGCACGTTCACATTTTGAAAGTTCGCAACTTGAAGGTTTGTATGGAGGGGACTTGCTGTGTTCATGTTAGGTATCAAACAACCAAACGAATCAGCAGTAGAGCATAAGTTCCTTATTTTGTGCACTGCTGCCTCCAGCATGTACAATAGAGCCTGGCACAGAGAAGGCAATCAAACTCTTCCAAATCAATTCATTAATGCTTCTAACTAACGCCGTTGGTACGACCATCTCTAAAGGTCAAATATTTTTTGTAAGTACCATTATATGGCTCTTCTCAGAGCTGTTGTATATATAACATCTCGACTCTGCCAAAATTCAGGGTTTCCAAAGCAAGAGCACAGTGACCAATCTGCTTGATAAATGTTGCATATAGTATTTATATATGTTTTATATATAGTCATATATATGTTTTATATATTCTCATATATATGATTTGGTACTTAGAAATAAAAACACTTTTATTAACTAAAAGGTTCACGGCATAAAGTGTCACAGTAACTGGAAGGTTTTCTTAACAATAACTAAACAGTAAGAATTGTTCATTTCAAGCTTTATTGAGATCTGCCTGATTTGAATTTGAATTTATTTTTCCCACTTCTTTAAGAAAATTATGCTATAAATATAATGAAGTATTTTGTGTTTGAAAATCTTACAGTGCCTGAATATTGTCAACTTGAATATTGGCTTTTTTGTGCAACAGAATAAATAAGAATTTGGGTTGATTTTGTTTTGATCCCAGAATGTACACTAAACTTTCTTTTGAGAATAAACCCCTTTTATCAACTTTATAGTATTTTGCCTCTTGTTTTAAGACTGAAACTGCAGGGTACGGAAAAAAAGAAAAGGAAAAAAACCTTTCCTCATTGTGGAGACTTCACTGAAATGATTTTGATAAGTATACATTTTACTTGGCGCATTTTTATAGCTCCATAACAAACAATTTTTGTTTTTCTCTGTACTCCGTCTCCTCATGTTACAACTACAGGAAAGAAAGATGAACCTCAAATCTCCTATTTCTGTGTTACCACCTAATTGTTTAGAAGCTTCAGGACTCACTTACCAAATTAGCATTATTTTACTGTATTCACTGCAGTGGAACAACCAGGATTTTTTAATGAACATCCAAAAGAGACAATATGGTTTACCAACAGAGTAAAAATTTGGAATCTTAGGTGAGATGCTGTGGCTTCTGAAGCACTGCACTGTACCAATGGCAGGAATTATTCATGACAGCTCTGCCAGGTGAGAACATACTTTCTTTTTTAAGACTGGGATCTTGTGGTGATGGTGTCTTTCTTACTTTTAAACTGAGATTAAAATGTTATATATTCTCTTTGAGATTGAATCTAAAGATATGCTTGTTCAAATATATGTAGCCCGCCCAACTAATCCAAAATCATTTACTTAAATTCCCCCCCACCGCCCCGCTCCCAGACTGCCTGGAAATCCAGTCTGATTCGTACCTGCTTGAGCAATAGCATTGGGTCTGATTAACTAGGGAACTGGTGGTCTGCCTTTGTGGACGAACAGCTTTTCCTTCGTATGTTCAAGAATCAAATCAGAACCAAAATTCAGGTTTGGTTTAGTGACCAACTATCTGAAACTTCCGTGAATTAAAAGTGAGCAATTATTTCTTCCTCCTCACTGCAACCACTCTGGTCCAAACCTTTAACATGCCATGCTAAAGAACTCTGAAAGCATCCCAGCTGGGTCTCACCAGGGTCTCAGAGCTCTTGTATCCATGTGCTAGATCATTTATTCTGCAAACACTCGTGGAGTCTCAAATGAACATGAGGGACTTTAGGGACACAAAGATCACAAGACACAGTCATTGCCTCGTGCCTATAATAGACTGCAGAGAAAGGGAGTGTGTACTCAAATATTTTTTGAACTGGATCTTCAAGAGAGGGAAAGTGGAAAGGGAATTCCAGGGGAAAGGTACAAAGTGAGCTAAAGTATTAAGGCAGGAAAGATGGGCCATCACTGTAAACAGTGTAGCCATGAAGCCCAACGTCACCCACTAGTGATGCAGAACACTTGCTTCCGTCTGAGAACACCTAGCTTTGCCATAGTGCTGGTACACAGCAACACAGTGACAAGAAAACCTTACATAAAAAGAATGCAGAGCGCTTGCTCAGCGTTGAGTCATGGTGATGTAGTGCTCAGAACTACTTGACGTGACCTTTGATATTGATTATTTAATAAAATAAAATTGGGACTGCACAGCTGGGATATGGGGAATGTCTTCCACCTACTCTGGGAAACCTCTTGTTGGGACACCGAGGGAAATTTATTTGCTGAAGGTAAAAAGGAGCAGCTCTGTGTTGGGTCCCCAGCTTGGCTGTGACGCTGCTTCTCCTCAATCTTCTCGTACCCCTTTCTGTAGAATAAATCTCACTTTGCAGAGATTTTGGGAATTGTATTAATGACCTTGTGACAAACAGTAAGTTGTCCAGATGGACTGTATTTATTCCCACCCACCTTCAATCCAAGCAAAATTGAAAGCTATCTCCTTTCCCTTTTCCTAACAATTTAACCACTGATTTAACGCTTAACAGCTAGGATTGGTAATTTGTTTATGAGTTTCTTGCTCCCTAATAAATGTGAGTGCCTCCACGCCAGGAACTATGTCTCTTCATCTCTGCATCCCCAGAGAATAATACAGACACCATGCACAACACATTATTAAATGTAACTAGTGTGTGCAGAGAACATGTTGGGCATTGGGGGTTAGGAGAAGAGGGTTGGACTCCACCAGAATTCAGGTCTTGCAAGACCCTACAGGCCCTGTTAAGGCACGTGTGGATCCAAGGAAAGCGATCTCAATGGTTCTTTCCGTACACACCTTATTTCATGTTTCTGTAACACTTTCAGGGAGGCATCATTATCATCCCTTTGTTATAAATGAAGAAGCTGAGCCTCATCAAAATTAAGTCAATTGCCCTAGGTCTCTAATCCAGTAAATGGGGAGCCAGGACTGGAATGCCGTTCCGTGATACCCCAAGTCCATGCTCTTAACTATTACTTTACACTTCAACTCCAAGAATTTTATTTTATGTCACGATGACGGCCAGCAGGTGAGTTAACTGTCCTCACATGTCAACAGGGACACCCATCTAGATCACACCAAGAATCGGATGTCTCGAGTTGTGAATCAGTAAGTCTCAGCTCTGTTGGATTCTGAGAGCAAGATCATTAGACAGACTCTAAATGCCTCTTCGTACAAATTGGCCCCAGGGCAGCAGAGGCAGCTCCATTTGTTCCTGCCCCTTGCACACTTGAAAACGCACTTCGGACAAAGCCCATAGGTCGTATTATATGTCTATATGGAAGTATAGCATCTTGCCTGACAGAAACAAATGTATTCAAGTATAAGCTCCCAAAACCTTTCCCCTTCCTCACCTCCTGAAAGAGATTCTGTTTGTGCTGCAGTGCCAGTGTAACAAGTTGGGAGAAGGAAAAAACAAACTGAGAGGACCTTCACCGACTAAACAAGAAAGGGCATGATGTCAGAGGAGGGTAGGAGGAGGGGATGCATAGTGAATGAGATTATAGCAGTAGAGACATCTAAAAAGGATATTGAAGAAACTTTGGTATTGTGTTGAAAAGTGTAATCTATCTTACAGCCCCTCAAGAAGAAATTTACCATGTTCTTCAATATTTGGGGGTAGAATGTTTTTCCTTTGCGCATGTCACCTTGGTCAGATGGGACTTAAGACAGATGCAAGAATCCACGGTCTCCGTGAACGTCACTTACATCTGGCAGGACCTTAAGGGTCTCTCTCATACTTTACTTTGATGAAGCAAGTATGGGTTGGTGAAAAAACTAGTCCAAAGTACCACAAACTCAGTGGCTTAAACAACAGAAATCAATTTTCTTATAATTCTGGTGGCCAGAAGTCCAAGATCAAGGTGTCACCAGGACTGGTTTTTTTTTCCTGAAGCCTCTTTCTTTGACCTGTAGATGGCTGTCTTCTTCCCTCGGTGCTTTTGTGTGTCCTGATTTCCTCTTCGTATAAAGACATTAGTCATATTGGATTAGGGTCCATGTTAATGACGTCATTTTCGCTTAATAAGCTCTATAAAGATCCTCTCTCCAAATACAGTCACATTCTGAAGTACTGGGTGTTAAGACTTCAACATACGACTTGTCGGGGGGGGACACAACTGAGCCCATAATGCAAAGGCAGAAGTATGACTCATTATATGGGTCTCTGTGTCTACAAGACAAAAACGAATCAGATGCTCAGGAAAAGCAAATGTGCTCCTCCTACTAATGACTGAAAATACTCCTCCTGTAGATTCTCAGAAAGAGGTTTCTGAGCAACAGGTGGGAAATTTCCTTAGCAATATCCTTAGAGTAAATACAATGCATTTCATAGCACCGTTTCTTGTGACAGTCTCAACGTAGGTCAGTGGCACAATGCTAAAATGCAGTTTAGTGAAAGTATATCTACAAGCACGCAAATTCACATGACGTGTTGGCTTAATCCCAGAAGAGATTTTAGAATATCTAAGAGAATGGATTAATAGTTCTTGTTATGGAAAACCTCCATAAATGTTTCTCTCACAAGAAACATGTTTCTCCTTTCAGAAGTCTTAAGCGAGAGGCGGTTTGAAGCTTACCTCCAAAAAAGAACCTGTAGTCCAATTATTCTCTGTTGCTACTTTCAGCATAGATCCAAATACAGTCAGGTCATCAGAGCTGGGGTGACTTCTCCTTCTAGAAGACAGTGCTCCTTAGTGGTACGAGCAGGTGCTCTGCAAACTGCCTTTGATCTGCTCCTCACTAGAAATGTAACAACAGAGAATAATTGGACTACAGGTTCTTTTTTGGAGGTAAAGCTTCAAACCGCCTCTCGCTTAAGACTTCTGAAAGGAGAAAACATGTTTCTTGTGAGAGAACATTTATGGAGGTTTTCCATAACAAGAAACTATTAATCCATTCTCTTAGATATTCTAAAATCTCTTCTGGGATTAAGCCAACACGTCATGTGAATTTGCGTGCTTGTAGATATACTTTCACTAAACTGCATTTTAGCATTGTGCCACTGACCTACGTTGAAGACTGTCACAAGAAACGGTGCTATGAAATGCATTGTATTTACTCTAAGGATATTGCTAAGGAAATTTCCCACCTGTTGCTCAGAAACCTCTTTCTGAGAATCTACAGGAGGAGTATTTTCAGTCATTAGTAGGAGGAGCACATTTGCTTTTCCTGAGCATCTGATTCGTTTTTGTCTTGTAGACACAGAGACCCATATAATGAGTCATACTTCTGCCTTTGCATTATGGGCCTCAGTTGTGTCCCCCCCGACAAGTCGTATGTTGAAGTCTTAACACCCAGTACTTCAGAATGTGACTGTATTTGGAGAGAGGATCTTTATAGAGCTTATTAAGCGAAAATGACGTCATTAACATGGACCCTAATCCAATATGACTAATGTCTTATACGAAGAGGAAATCAGGACACACAAAAGCACCGAGGGAAGAAGACAGCCATCTACAGGTCAAAGAAGAGGCTTCAGGAAAAAAACCAGTCCTGGTGACACCTTGATCTTGGACTTCTGGCCACCAGAATTATAAGAAAATTGATTTCTGTTGTTTAAGCCACTGAGGTTTGTGGTACTTTGGACTAGTTTTTTCACCAACCCATACTTGCTTCATCAAAGTAAAGTATGAGAGAGACCCTTAAGGTCCTGCCAGATGTAAGTGACGTTCACGGAGACCGTGGATTCTTGCATCTGTCTTAAGTCCCATCTGACCAAGGTGACATGCGCAAAGGAAAAACATTCTACCCCCCAAATATTGAAGAACATGGTAAATTTCTTCTTGAGGGGCTGTAAGATAGATTACACTTTTCAACACAATACCAAAGTTTCTTCAATATCCTTTTTAGATGTCTCTACTGCTATAATCTCATTCACTATGCATCCCCTCCTCCTACCCTCCTCTGACATCATGCCCTTTCTTGTTTAGTCGGTGAAGGTCCTCTCAGTTTGTTTTTTCCTTCTCCCAACTTGTTACACTGGCACTGCAGCACAAACAGAATCTCTTTCAGGAGGTGAGGAAGGGGAAAGGTTTTGGGAGCTTATACTTGAATACATTTGTTTCTGTCAGGCAAGATGCTATACTTCCATATAGACATATAATACGACCTATGGGCTTTGTCCGAAGTGCGTTTTCAAGTGTGCAAGGGGGCAGGAACAAATGGAGCTGCCTCTGCTGCCCTGGGCCAATTTGTACGAAGAGGCATTTAGAGTCTGTCTAATGATCTTGCTCTCAGAATCCAACAGAGCTGAGACTTACTGATTCACAACTCGAGACATCCGATTCTTGGTGTGATCTAGATGGGTGTCCCTGTTGACATGTGAGGACAGTTAACTCACCTGCTGGCCGTCATCGTGACATAAAATAAAATTCTTGGAGTTGAAGTGTAAAGTAATAGTTAAGAGCATGGACTTGGGGTATCACGGAACGGCATTCCAGTCCTGGCTCCCCATTTACTGGATTAGAGACCTAGGGCAATTGACTTAATTTTGATGAGGCTCAGCTTCTTCATTTATAACAAAGGGATGATAATGATGCCTCCCTGAAAGTGTTACAGAAACATGAAATAAGGTTGTGTACGGAAAGAACCATTGAGATCGCTTTCCTTGGATCCACACGTGCCTTAACAGGGCCTGTAGGGTCTTGCAAGACCTGAATTCTGGTGGAGTCCAACCCTCTTCTCCTAACCCCCAATGCCCAACATGTTCTCTGCACACACTAGTTACATTTAATAATGTGTTGTGCATGGTGTCTGTATTATTCTCTGGGGATGCAGAGATGAAGAGACATAGTTCCTGGCGTGGAGGCACTCACATTTTATTAGGGAGCAAGAAACTCATAAACAAATTACCAATCCTAGCTGTTAAGCGTTAAATCAGTGGTTAAATTGTTAGGAAAAGGGAAAGGAGATAGCTTTCAATTTTGCTTGGATTGAAGGTGGGTGGGAATAAATACAGTCCATCTGGACAACTTACTGTTTGTCACAAGGTCATTAATACAATTCCCAAAATCTCTGCAAAGTGAGATTTATTCTACAGAAAGGGGTACGAGAAGATTGAGGAGAAGCAGCGTCACAGCCAAGCTGGGGACCCAACACAGAGCTGCTCCTTTTTACCTTCAGCAAATAAATTTCCCTCGGTGTCCCAACAAGAGGTTTCCCAGAGTAGGTGGAAGACATTCCCCATATCCCAGCTGTGCAGTCCCAATTTTATTTTATTAAATAATCAATATCAAAGGTCACGTCAAGTAGTTCTGAGCACTACATCACCATGACTCAACGCTGAGCAAGCGCTCTGCATTCTTTTTATGTAAGGTTTTCTTGTCACTGTGTTGCTGTGTACCAGCACTATGGCAAAGCTAGGTGTTCTCAGACGGAAGCAAGTGTTCTGCATCACTAGTGGGTGACGTTGGGCTTCATGGCTACACTGTTTACAGTGATGGCCCATCTTCCCTGCCTTAATACTTTAGCTCACTTTGTACCTTTCCCTGGAATTCCCTTTCCACTTTCCCTCTCTTGAAGATCCAGTTCAAAAAATATTTGAGTACACACTCCCTTTCTCTGCAGTCTATTATAGGCACGAGGCAATGACTGTGTCTTGTGATCTTTGTGTCCCTAAAGTCCCTCATGTTCATTTGAGACTCCACGAGTGTTTGCAGAATAAATGATCTAGCACATGGATACAAGAGCTCTGAGACCCTGGTGAGACCCAGCTGGGATGCTTTCAGAGTTCTTTAGCATGGCATGTTAAAGGTTTGGACCAGAGTGGTTGCAGTGAGGAGGAAGAAATAATTGCTCACTTTTAATTCACGGAAGTTTCAGATAGTTGGTCACTAAACCAAACCTGAATTTTGGTTCTGATTTGATTCTTGAACATACGAAGGAAAAGCTGTTCGTCCACAAAGGCAGACCACCAGTTTCCCTAGTTAATCAGACCCAATGCTATTGCTCAAGCAGGTACGAATCAGACTGGATTTCCAGGCAGTCTGGGAGCGGGGCGGTGGGGGGGAATTTAAGTAAATGATTTTGGATTAGTTGGGCGGGCTACATATATTTGAACAAGCATATCTTTAGATTCAATCTCAAAGAGAATATATAACATTTTAATCTCAGTTTAAAAGTAAGAAAGACACCATCACCACAAGATCCCAGTCTTAAAAAAGAAAGTATGTTCTCACCTGGCAGAGCTGTCATGAATAATTCCTGCCATTGGTACAGTGCAGTGCTTCAGAAGCCACAGCATCTCACCTAAGATTCCAAATTTTTACTCTGTTGGTAAACCATATTGTCTCTTTGGATGTTCATTAAAAAATCCTGGTTGTTCCACTGCAGTGAATACAGTAAAATAATGCTAATTTGGTAAGTGAGTCCTGAAGCTTCTAAACAATTAGGTGGTAACACAGAAATAGGAGATTTGAGGTTCATCTTTCTTTCCTGTAGTTGTAACATGAGGAGACGGAGTACAGAGAAAACAAAAATTGTTTGTTATGGAGCTATAAAAATGCGCCAAGTAAAATGTATACTTATCAAAATCATTTCAGTGAAGTCTCCACAATGAGGAAAGGTTTTTTTCCTTTTCTTTTTTTCCGTACCCTGCAGTTTCAGTCTTAAAACAAGAGGCAAAATACTATAAAGTTGATAAAAGGGGTTTATTCTCAAAAGAAAGTTTAGTGTACATTCTGGGATCAAAACAAAATCAACCCAAATTCTTATTTATTCTGTTGCACAAAAAAGCCAATATTCAAGTTGACAATATTCAGGCACTGTAAGATTTTCAAACACAAAATACTTCATTATATTTATAGCATAATTTTCTTAAAGAAGTGGGAAAAATAAATTCAAATTCAAATCAGGCAGATCTCAATAAAGCTTGAAATGAACAATTCTTACTGTTTAGTTATTGTTAAGAAAACCTTCCAGTTACTGTGACACTTTATGCCGTGAACCTTTTAGTTAATAAAAGTGTTTTTATTTCTAAGTACCAAATCATATATATGAGAATATATAAAACATATATATGACTATATATAAAACATATATAAATACTATATGCAACATTTATCAAGCAGATTGGTCACTGTGCTCTTGCTTTGGAAACCCTGAATTTTGGCAGAGTCGAGATGTTATATATACAACAGCTCTGAGAAGAGCCATATAATGGTACTTACAAAAATATTTGACCTTTAGAGATGGTCGTACCAACGGCGTTAGTTAGAAGCATTAATGAATTGATTTGGAAGAGTTTGATTGCCTTCTCTGTGCCAGGCTCTATTGTACATGCTGGAGGCAGCAGTGCACAAAATAAGGAACTTATGCTCTACTGCTGATTCGTTTGGTTGTTTGATACCTAACATGAACACAGCAAGTCCCCTCCATACAAACCTTCAAGTTGCGAACTTTCAAAATGTGAACGTGCATTTGCCTGTGCAGTCACATAAGTTCACGTGTCTGGCGTTCACTGCCACGTGCGTGCATCCTCTACAAGTGGTTGTGCTTTTGTCTACTTTACTATATGGTACTGTGTAGAGCACAGTAGTACAGTATCTTTATTTCAAGCCCAGGATGTCCGGAAGCAAGCAGGAAAGCAGCGGTGATGTAGCTGGTCCTGCACTGTACTTCTCAAGTACTGTACTGTAAGGTTTTAAATGTTTTCTTTATTTTTTTGTGTTTGCTTTTTATGTATTATTTGTGTGAAAAGTATTATAAACCTATTACAATACAGTACTGTATAGCCGATTGTGTTAGTGGGTACCTAGGCTAACTTTGTTGGACTTACTAACAAATTGGACTTACGAACGCACTCTAGGAACGGAACTCATTCGTGTGCAGTGGACTTACTGTACGGTTACATCGGAGGGAGTCTGGATGACGTTCCATCTATTTCCCAAACCTATACTTTGTTTCACATTTACAGCTCTGAGTCTGTCTTGCAGAGCATGTGAAGAAACATTGAGCAATGTTCATACAGAGTGTGAAGAATGGGGGATGTGGATAAATTTTCACGTCTAGAGATTTCCAGAAAAAAACCACTTCCTAATGTGCCTTTTACAAAGCAACAGTAACAATTGCAAGTTGATGCCAACAGGCACAAAAACATCTCTTACCATGATCTTCCATTAATAATACATTTGTAATTGTGACTAGATAGGGCTTTACTGTTTACGAAGGGCATTTAGATGCATTCCTCCTTCTGTGAAGCAGTCAGGAAAGATGTTATCTCTATTATACAAATCTGGAAACTGAAGTTTCAGTGAATTTTCAAAGGTTACACAGTAAGTTGTATAACTAAGAATAGGACTCAAATCTTGGGGCAATTAAGCCACCTCATTTCCTGGGCACCTTGATCTTACTCCTTTCATAGGCTTTGCTTGTTTAGCATGGGACTGTGGTCCCCGGCGATTTTACTTTCTGAAATTATATGGTTAAAGTAGCGTGTGCTGTTTTGATAGATATTCTCATGTCCCGATGTTGAGAATTCTAGAAGCAGAGTCCTGAGCAATAATATAAAGAATTAGCTGAGTTACTGGAAGTTCTGGCATTTGAATTTGCGCTAATGCTCAGGTTCTGACCTATTTTATTCATTAACAAAATAGGTGTCAGATTTCATAAGAGTGGGACGATGAATTGTGAAAACTATTACCCTGGCCAAATTCCCGAGTGAGCATTCCTATCATGGCAATTTTCAAATGGACAAAGTCAATTCCTTAGAAAGGGAAATCAATACTTAGACAGTAGTTTTCTTTGGCTCTCAAAACATTTGGATGGGTAACTCCATTCCCCTGGTGTGGGCCCTACATAGGAGAGTGCGTGTGGGGCAGTGCAGCATAACATTTTACCTGAAAGTTTTGCAGAAAGAATTAATGCCTCAACTATTGATTGCCGTCATCAGATTTGAGAACATTTGACACACAAATACACACACACACACACACACACACACACACACACACACACACAAGGCCTTTGAATTTTTAAGAACATGCCAAACAAACAGTCTAGACTGAAGTTTCTCAACAATGACTTTTCTCATTCTGATATGATCATCTGGAATCGTGTGTGTGTGTGTGTGTGTGTGTGTGTGTGAATTTAACCCATGTTTAAAGGAATGCATATGCAGTACATGTGCAGTTTGGTTATTTGTGAATTTCTTCTATCCTATCATGATTTTTACAGGATAAAAAATTTTTTTTAAGTCCTTAGGAAATAAGATTGAACCAGCCTTGATGGTTCTTCTTTTAAAGTGAGGAGATCCATTTAAATCCAATGCCAAGAGCCAGTCTATTGCTAGTCTGAAGTCAGAAGGGGCATGCACAGGTGCCATCGCTTTTGGAGAAGTGCTTCGTATGCCATTCTTGCCTTCACTATTTTCAAAATGCTTTCACAATTTTTAACTTGCTTGTTTTTCACAAAAATCCTGTATGTGTGTTGGAAGCGGGGGACTATAATTCTCACTTATAAGCAGAAACTGAAATTCAGAAAAGATAAGCATCAGTCCCAAGGAGGTTTTTGTATCCAAATTCAGTTTCTTCTTGTCCCTATAGGCCTATTTTCTTTAGATACGGAAGTCTCCCCTTCCCTCCAGATTTTAGTGTTTTAGGCTAAAACACTAAGCGCATGTGGAGAGCCATTTTATATATTTTTCAATTTACCAAGATATGCTAAACATATTAACGAACCCAGTCTTCCTGTTCAAAATGTATGAAATTTCTATTCCATTTTTAGGGTATCTGCACATAACTGACATATCTGTTTAAACTAAAAAATTGTTTCCTGTAATTTCCTTTTCTTCATGCATTTTTTTTCCTGAGCCGGTGTGTTTATTTGTATTGTAAGTGTATTGTGTGATACGTACTACACATGGAAAAAAAGTCAATAGACTTAATTATGTTTATCTGAATATTTGATTAAATGAAGCAAAACAAAAAACCTTCAAGATATCTTTTAAGAATTTTCAAGATTGATTGGAACTATACCTCATTAATATTTTCCCTCATGTGAGAGTTATACAATTTATACAATTTTGCCACTTTGAAATCAGATTTCAATATCTGATTTTTAGGCCAGTGCTACCAATAGGTTAATTCTGGAATCCTGGTATCCTACATTTAATCATAAACCAGACTCTATCAATTTTTGTCTTAGTAATGACTTTTTAATTTGTTCCCTCACTTCTTACTCCCATGGTTCAAGCTTTCCTTTCTCCGGACTGTTTCTAATAACTTTCTTCTCTGGGGCCTCTGCACCTCTAAGATTATTTCACTCAGTCCCCTTCACATTGCTGCCATGATTATCTTTTTGAGAGACAAGTATGGCCATGTTGCATCTCAGCCAAAACCTCTACTGGATCTCTCTTGTCTTCAGCATAAGTTCAAGAATAATAAAATAATAACAGGAGCTAAGTGTTCCACAGAATCCTGTAACAAATTTGTAAAATGGTTATTTGCCATTCTAGTGGGTATAGTAGTATTTTATTTTGTGTTAATTCGTGTTTTCTTGATTACCTGTGATGCTGATAAGCTTTTCATGTGCTTATTTGCCATTTCATCTATCTTCTTTGGTGAAATAGTTGTTCAGATCTTCTGACCTTTTAAAAAGTTCGGTGGCAGACATCGTTTTTGATGGTACCCAAATAAGAGCATTTCCTTTAAAATCAGGAATAAGGCAAAGATGCTCACCAGCATTGATTCTATTCATCATTGTATTGGAAGAGCTGGTCAGTGCTAGGTATATACATGGCTCCTGGACATGTGATAGAAGCAGAAATAGGAAAAATTTGGACCATTAAATAAATGGTGTGAGATAATCAATTATCCATTTGAAAAAAAAAATAACTTGAATTGCTGCCTCATCCCTTACTCTAAAATCAATACTAGGTAGATTAAAAATTTGGAAAAACATTTTTCTTAATAATGGAAAGGGAAAGGTTTTTCTTTCTAAAAACAATAAAAACTTAAATGCTGTTAGTTTTGAAACATAAAATAACAATTACATAAAATTAAAAACAAATTTATTAAACAAATGCTGTAAACAAAGTCACACTGGGAAATATATTTGTGATATGTAAGATACAGGACTTTTAACTTTCTTAATATGTAATAATCCTTCAAATCAATAATAAAAAACCTAATTTTAAAATGGGCAGAATATAGTTAATAGAGAGTAATATGGTTATTTTATAAATATAAAGAGACATTACCTCACTCATAATGAAATAAATCTAGGAGATGCTTATTACAAAGAGTTTGCAAGGATCAAATATTTTGATACTACACTGTATAGACACAGGATGGGGCAATAATCACTCATACACTTTTAGTGGAACTGCAAATTGGTATAAAGTTTTTTGAGGATGATTTGGTATTATCCAAATTTTAAATCTACGTGTTTTTGACAAGAAAATTCCATTTCTAAGAATTTATTATACAGACATATTTTCATGTGTTCCTAAGAATATATGTATAAGTTAGCAGTACTTTTGCAATAACAAAGAATGGGTACAATGTAATTGTTGATCAATAGGTAATTGATTAAATATGATAAACCCAGTGGAATACTGTGAGGAGATTTCAAATCTGTTTAAAACAATGAGGGAGATTCAAATATGACGATGAAGAAAAATTCTCCAAGAAATATTATTAAATAAACAAAATAAGATGCAAGGTAATATATAAAATATATCCTTTTGGAAATACTGATATGTGCATTCAAATTTTTCTGAAAGGATGCACAAGAATCTATTACTAGTGATTGAGTCTACATAAGGGGAAGTGGATTGGAGAGGGGAAATGATTTACTTTTTACAGTATCTGTAGTACTCCCTAACTTTTAAAAAAGTCATGTTTATGTATTACTGAAATTTCTAGATGAAAAATTAAATATTTTAAAATATATTATAGAAAAATAAGAAAGTATTTGGGCATCTGTTTGATGATGGGACTTAAGAGATGACTTCATGGTTTATCTACCTCCTGGAGATTCTCTGGGTCTCTGCTTCAAACATGAACTGACTGAGATTTAGGGACCTCTCCTTTGGTTTACTCGTCTTGTTTCCATCCATAGGACAATGTCCCACATCACCAGCCTTTCTTTGCTCTCAAATTTTTGTGACTTCCTGGCTTTCGGCCTAGATCTTGCCTATCTCGTGACTTCTTGTTTCCAGGTGCTCCTTGCTTTTCCTGCCCATGTGGTTCTTCTCTGGTTTGTTGTTGAGCCATATGAATCACATGCTTTCCTAGACTCCCAACTACTTGCCCAGTTCTTGACCATGTCCTCTGATTGGATTGCACAGGGGCTTGAACTGGATATCAGGGGAACCCTCCTGCATGCTCTCCTGGATTCTTCATGTTGGACTACAATGGACCATGTCACTCTGCTCTTTGAACGTTAAGGTTATAGTTAGGGGTTGAAGATTCTCTGCTACATCTTTTCCCATGATAATTGATGATAACAGTAAGAATGAGCATTATTCTTGACAATGTCAAACTTTACCTCAGTCCCTTGCTTCCTAGAAAGCAGCAATAGTTAAGAAATCCCAGTTGGGAATCAACATGGTGGTGTGGGAAGACGCCGAGTTAGTGTCTCCCCACAACTAGGGTGTCTGTCGGCCGCTGGTGGGGGACCCTGACACCCAAGGAGACAGGAGTGACCCCCAAATGAACTGCCGGGGGTCGGGCTGAAGCTCCTGCGGTGGGAGCTCTGTGTCAGAACCACTGGACTAACAGAGAACCTCAGACCCCAGGGAATATTCACTGGAGTGAGGTCTCACAGAGGTCTTCATCTCAGCACCAAGACCCAGCTCTACCCAACAGCCTACAAATTCCAGTGTTGGAAGCCTTAGGCCACACAACCAGTAAGACAAGAACACAATCTCACTCATAAAAAAAAAAAAATGAGACGGCAAAAAAATGTCACAAATGAAGGAGCAAGGTAAAAACCTACAAGACTAAATAAATGAAGAAGAAATAGGCAATCTACCTGAAAAAGAATTCAGAGTGATGATAGTAAAGATGATCCAGAATCTCGGAAATAGAATGGATGCATGGATTGAGAAAATACAAGAAATGTTTAACAAGGATCTAGAAGAACTAAAGAACAAGCAAACAGAGCTGAACAACACAATAACTGAAATGCACACTGGAAGGAATCAATAACAAAATAACTGAGGCAGAGGAACGGATAAGTGACCTGGAAGACAAAATGGTGGAAATAACTGCCAAGGAGCAGAAAAAAGAATGAAAAGAATTGAGGACAATCTCAGAGACCTCGGGACGACACTAAACGCACCAACATTCGAATTATAGGGGCCCCAGAAGAAGAAGAGAAAAAGAAAGGGTCTGAGAAAATATTTGAAAAGATTATAGTCGAAAACTTCCCTAACGTGGGAAAGGAAGTAGTCACCCAAGTCCAGGAAGCACAGAGTCCCATACAGGATAAACCCTAGGAAAAACACACCAAGACACACATTAATCAAATTAACAAAAATTAAATTCAAAGAAAAAATATTAAAAGCAGCAAGGGAAAAACAAAATAACATAGCAAAGGAATCCCCATAAGTTATGAGCTGATTTTTCAGCAGAAACTCTGCCAGCCAGAAGGGAGTGGCAGGGTATACTTAAAGTGATGAAAGAGAAAAACCTACAGCCAAGATTACTCTACCCAGAAAGGATTTCATTCAGAGTCAACAGAGAAATCAAAAGCATTTCAGACAAGCAAAAGCTAAGGGAATTCAGCACCACCAAACCAGCTCTACAACAAATGCTAAAGAAACTTTTCTAGGTGGAAAACACAAGAGAAGAAAAAGACCCACAAAAACAAACCCAAAACAATTAAGAAGATGGTAATAGGAACATACATATCGATAATAACCTTGAATGTAAATGGATTAAATGTCCCAATGGAAAGACACAGACTAGCTAAATGGATACAAAAACAAGACCCATATATATGCTGTCTACAAGGGACCCACTTCAGACCTAGGGACACATACAGACTGAAAGTGAAGGGATGGAGAAACATATTACATGCAAATGGAAATCAAAAGAAAGCTGGAGTAGCAATACTCGTATCCGATAAAAGAGACTTTAAAATAAAGACTGTTACAAGAGATGCGGAGGGACACACATAATGATCAAAGGATCAATCGAGGAGAAGATACAGGGCTTCCCTGGTGGCGCAGTGGTTGAGAGTCTGCCTGCCGATGCAGGGGACACGGGTTCGTGCCCCAGTCCGGGAAGATCTCACGTGCGGCGGAGCGGCTGGGCCCGTGAGCCATGGCCGCTGAGCCTGCGCGTCCGGAGCCTGTGCTCTGCAACGGGAGAGGCCACAACAGTGAGAGGCCCGCATACCGCAAAACAAAAAAAGAATGGACTGAGGGCTTGAGTAGATATTTCTCCAAAGAAGATATAGAAATAGCCATCAAGCGCCAGAAAAGATGCTCAACATCACTGATCATTAGGGAAATGGAAATCTAAACCATGATGAGATACCACCTCACACCCATTAGGATGGCAGCTTTCAAACTCCAGAAAATAACAAGTGTTGGTGAAGATGTGGAGAAATTGAAACTGACAAAGAGCCTCTCCTTGACTGAAATCAGCCTCCTCTGAAGCCTCTACTCAACTAGGCTCCAGCTTTTGAGTTTCTGTGTTTATCTCTGCACTGTCCAGTTTTAGCAAGAATCCTGTTAAATCAGTTAAGTTGGAATCTCCCACCCTTGATATCTGATCACCCTCAATATCTGATCAAATTTCTTAACCCCGTGATTTCCCAGGTGATATCTGAAAACCCTGGCCAGCTTTCAGCAAGAACCGTGTGGAGTCAGTTTGGCCAGAATCTCCCTTTGTCCTGCTGTTTCCTCTTAGTAATTTTCCATTTACTGACCCCACCCTGCTCCTTGGCTGTGAATCCCCACTTGTACCTATTGTATTTAGAATTAAGCCCAGTTCTGTACTGAGGTCTCTTTTTCCCCCATTGTGATAGCTCCCAAATAAAATATATTTTACCACTTTAACTGTTAGCAGGCTCTGTTTTTCTTTAGTAGAACCCTGGTGCACTGCTGATGAGAAAGTAAAATGGTGCAGCCATTATGAGAAATGGTATGGCAGTTCCTCAAAAAGTTAAAAATAGAATTACCGTATGATTCAGGAATTTCACTTCTGGGTATACATCCAAGAGAATTGAAAGTAGAGTCTCTAAGAAATATTTATTGTATACACCCATGCTCATAGCAGCATTATTCACCGTAGTCAGAAGGTGGATGCAACTCAAATGTCCATTAATGGATGAAGGTATAAACAGAAAGTGGTATATACGTATAATGGATCATTATTCAAGCTTTAACTAGTAAGGATTTGTGACACATGCTACATCATGGATAAATCTTGAGAACATCATGCTAGGTTAAATAAGCCAGTTATAAAAAAACAAATACCGTATAATTCCACTTATTCAAGTACCTATAGTAGTCAAATTTATAGACAAAGTAGAATGATGGCTTCCAGGGGCTGGGGGAGGGAGGTACTGGGAGTTATTGTTCAATGGGTATAAAATTTCAGTTTCAACAGATGAAAAGAGTTTTGGAAATTCGTTGCACAATAATTTGAATGTACTTAACACGACTGAACCGTACACATAAAAATGGTTAAGATGGTAAATTTCATGTTATGTGTATTTACCACAATGAAAAAATTTAAAAGAAAAGAGAAGAAAAGAAAAAGAAATGTCTCTATCTTTTTGCATTCCTGAGGTTGCTGCAAAGAATCCTCCTCCTTCATAAGACTTAGATAAGCGAAGGGATGATCTCATTGTTTCTCTATGACAAAGACCAACGTAGATCTTCCAAATACCTATTCTTTATCTTATAAATGATTAGCTAAGGATTTGTCCCCACTGATCAATCTGGACAAAATACTTGTCAACTTGATCAAACTTTAGCCAGGCTTCTCCCCTCTCTACAAGCCCCTAGAGCTTGGCCTGCCCTTGAGCTTAAACAAGCATTGGAAATGCGGAGCAGCCCCTCCTAATGACCCATCCTGAAAATTGGCTGATCACAGAGACATTTCCTGCTCAATTCTCTAATCATGCCACCTACTTATCCCACTTCCTGACACCCAGTTCTTTCTGACCTTATTCACTCCTCATAAAAAAAAAACCCTTTCTGCCTAACTTTGAGAAGCCTGTAGGTCCTAAGGTTGGAGCATTCTCCCTGTTGCAATAGTCATCTCTCCTTACATAAGTCCAGATTTGTTTTCACTTGACACTCTCAAATTCTGAGAATAATGTTTGTCCCATTTAACATACGGAATATAGTGAAAAGGTAGTTAATGTATTGTTCATATACATTAGGTATATAAACATTAGGTGTATAGGTAACACACATACAATTGGAATATGTAAGCTTTATTGTGTAGTATATATGTGTACATTTTTAAGTGTGTTAGCTAAATTTCATTATAATATTGTCCTAGTGCATTATAATTTTTATTTACAAGTATGTTATTTGGAAAACTGTTAAAATACTCTGTGTTACAGGCTGTCAGGTAACACTTTTAAATTAGCAGTTTAGGTCAGGAAAACAAATTTTGGACATTTTTACACCTGTATAGAAGATAAAAATTACACTCAGCTGGTTTGGTTTTCTATATGAGATTTTATTCTAGTACCTTCTAAAATTGCCACTTCTTTGCTTTAACTCTTTAAAAATTATGAATTAAGAGTAAAAATAGGTGTTCTTTGTAGTAAAAATGAACACTTTTAACTAGAACCAGTACATCTTACAAGTGCTCTGATTTTAAATTCACAGTGTTTTTAAACTCTTTCCTTTTGATTTTTAAATTGCAGTTGTGTGTCAGGATTCCACACAGGGAAATTATGAGGACTCAGTAACTATGATAATTAACCGAGCCAAAGATCTTACCAAGACATCACCACCAATCTAGCTAAAAAGTGTATTAACACAGCAGCAAACTTTCAAGGTCAAATCTAAATATTTTCCTTTCTTGATGTCAAGATTGGCCCATTTTGGATTTTTCCTTTCTCTTGGCTTTTCCCAAACATCTTTCTACTTTTAACTGGTAATTTTTTGAGAAAGAGTTGATACTCTGCTATCATGAAGTTTGGGATCTAGAAAGATAGAAGGTTCGTGTTTTAATGGTCTCTGTGTTTCTCACACTCACATTTCCATACATTCACTCACTGATTTATTGAGCCCTGTGTGGCAGATAGTAGAGTATGAGGTGGCTTTACAGAGGAATACCCTGTACTCTAGCACTGCGCCCACTTCTCCTTTTTGCCTCCACTCCAGTCCTACCTCAGCCAAAGGGTGCCAGTTCTACAACCGTCCACTCCCACCGCCCGTGCGTTTGCCTAACTTGGTCCATTTATGAACTTTCTGGAGCCTTTATGCTTTTATGTGAGATGCACATGAATCCCAGGGGGATGGGATGGTTTTTATTCTTTTCATTTTCTTTTGTTCCTAGTTCCCAAATCACCCAAACTCATCCACGTATTGAGTTGATTATATTCAGAAGGAGCTGCTGGAACGTTCTGGAAGAACAGCAGAAACCTTTTCTCTGCTGTGGACTTGGAAGTGTTTGGCCAAAACAGAACTAGTTTTGACCTTTGACGGTATCACATCTAATCTCCTCACTCCGCAGCTGGGGGAATTTTAGTAATTTCCTGGTATCTCCAGGAAATTTAGTAATTTCCTGGTATCTCATGCTAGCTGAGTGACAGAGCAGGACCGCAGACCCCTCGGTCGCAGGCACAGGCCCACCTGATGGCATTGGCTCAGGTTTGAGCCATATAAAAGTTGGGTACCTTTCATAAAAATTAAATTATCCATCTTTCTAGTTTGGACACGTGACAGAAGGGAGAGATTGAATTTTAGACCAACATAGCTAGGTATTTGGAGTCTTTTGACTGTTACAGACTCTGGGACTGCCTTGGTTTGGTGTCATTTAGGCAGGTGGTACCTAAAGCAATAAGATCTTTTACCCAAACCAGAACTTTCTATTTTCTACTAAATTTTTTTTTTTTTTTTTGCTTCATGGCTTGGGCCATCTTGATTACAGTTTCTGAACTTAAAATAAAGCATCCTGATTGGCTGTCATGACTTTTGTGGCTCCCTGGCGTCAGGCAGACAGAATGCACCAAGGAGAGAAACGCTTTGAGTGGCCAAATTATGCAGAACCCTCTTCCCGAATTATGAAACAGAACTCTCACGAACAGTAGCATGGCAAACTCCACGCGTGCCGGCATGCTTTTCAGAGGAGATTTAAATAATCAAAATAATCAAATGAAGAAGATTTTCCTTTTGGTAATGAAAGCTGAATGGTCAAAGAGGAAGCTGGGACGAGGCATGACTCTGGAAAGCAGGACAGCATGGGGGCTGTTTGGCCGTCACCTCTTCAGCTTCGGGGGTTTGTGAGGCTGGGAGGACCTGGTCACCTCATGATTTTGGCTTCCCCTTCTGTAAAATAAAACAAAAGCACGGGATGCTCTTAAGGATATTTCCAACAGTAAGATCCCGAAGGTTAGATTCTAAAATTAAGTGTTTTAATGGTCAAAACTATTATCTTAACTCCCGCACCCCCCAACCCCAGGTTTGTCCACGGCCTGAAAAGCCATAGTAATGATCTATTCCTATTTCCTACTCCTTTAAGTCTGGTAAAAGTCCAGCAGAAGATTCCAAGAAATGTCATGCACAGGTGAGAGTTACCTTAACTATCACAGGCAGAGTGTAGCAGCCTTATTTCCGGCCCTCGCCAGGGCTCGTGGAATCTATTTGTTTCTTTTTTGCCAGTAGCTCCTTTCTGTTCTTTGCGTCTAACTCAGTGTGTTGTGATAAATAATGCAGCGCCTTCCCAACAGTTGCCTCAGCCATACGAGGAGTACATTTTAAAACGAGAACAAGCAGACACAGAAATGGAAATTAACCCCAGGCCTGCCAGCCTCCGTCAGGAATAATGGCATCACATAATTCCAGGGTTAAATGAGAAGTAGGTGCCTTTTTACTGAGTTGGGCTTCTTTGTCCTTGCTTTAGCGTGTCATTGTGGCACCTGTCATGTAAGGTTAATGACAGCCCCTCATTACCCTTGTCAAATCTGTAATAATGTGGCCCAACAACGGGCCTGAATGGCTTCTGCTTGTCAGACCCCTATGTTTTGCCTAGCAGATGGTCACTGTGTTTGGAGGGGCCCTTGCTCAGATCCATCACACTGATATCCTGAACACGTGTGTGTGCGGGAAGCATTGCCCCTGATGGGACAGTGTGTGGCTAGAATGCTAATGGAGCACAGCACGGCGACTTCACCCTCCTCCTTCCCCGAAGCCCCCGTTAGATTTCTGTTAGGGAGAGAGGGAAGAGGGGCCCTCTCCTGCTTCTCTCCTTCTATTATTTCCGGCGACACGCGACACTTATCAGCTGTGATATGCACCCGTTTTCCCAACCCTTTATTTGGATCACTTAGGATGCAGCACCCATGAAATGTAGACACGTTCTATTCTCGGAGACATGGAAACAAAGGGGGAAAGAGCCTCCGTGAGGGAAGTGACAGGGGGCAGGCTTTACTGGAAAAGAGCTCTGGTCCAGGTGGCAGGAAACTCGAATTCTAGCCTGTGCCCTTGGGCAACAGGCACTCCCCAGCCTGTTTATTCCCCCAGGAAGGTCGCCAAGCTGCAGGAGGTGAGAGACAGGGGACACAAGGTCACACAGGGCAGGGGTAGGAGGGGAGGATTCTCTCTCCTGTCCCAGGGCTTCCCCAAGGGCCCTTGCTTTTCTCATCCTCAGCGGCTTCTTCCACTTCCTTTCTTCCTTCCATCAGTCACTTCCTTTCTCAGAAATCAACAGTGGCTCCGAATCGCTTCAAAAATCAACTACAGCTCAAAATCACACCTGCAGAATTAGTTACTAGGCAAGCCACTCTTTTCCCCTTACTAATGTGTTCCCACAACTTCTCAGGCTGCGCGCATCTCTTCAGACACAAATGTCTCCACATTTTTCTGTGCGTGAGGTTTCTTGGCTTCAAGCCTTCGCTCATGCATGACCGCCCACATGAAACTCTCCCTCTAACCAGATCCTCTTCTTCACAAACGGGAAGACCTCCACCAACCCACCTAGCTCTGATAACCCCTGCTTCTCTAAACATTCCTAAGAAATGTCTTTGTTAGTATACATTCAAACTAATAGAAGTTTAGAACTCTAAGGGAACTTGGAAATCATTCCATGCAACCACTTCATTTTGAAGTTGAATAGTTTGTGTTGGTCAAGACCAAGTTCAAAGACCTAAGGTGATAGCAAGACCAGCACTCAGTTCTTTTGATTCTTGAGTTTTGACTTTTTTTCCACTGTAGCCCATACCCACTCCCTTTATTTCAGTATCTAAGAGCTTGTTGTTCTCATTTGTTTCCTCCCACAGTGGAGTGCAAACTCACTGAGGGGAGATGCAGCCTGTCTTCCTTTGCGGTTCTGGAAGAACCTGCACAGATCTGTGGGCACAGGGACACGTGGCTGCAGGTCGCACTGCTGATGCTAATCCCTTTTGTAATCTCCACAACATTGAACACTTTGCCAAATTATCCGTTGGCACTAATTTCTTTGTACTAACCTAGCAAATGACATGTTCTGTTTTATCTCTTGAGTGACCCATCCCTGAGGCCAGCCAGTCACTGTGAAGCTATCTTCATGAGCAAAATGTCCTGTTAGGTCTTATGGGGCAGAGAAGCCTACAGCCTAAGACAGGGAGGAGTTGTCCGCGTTGTACTCCATCAGTGGCGGAGAAAACCCACTTCTGCACAAACCGTCTGACGATCTGGGAAGTGACGCTGAAATAAATCAGAATTATATCCAGCCTTTCCAAGATGGAAAAGGAAATAAATAGATTTCGCATTTGCTGAGTGTCCCGTTTTTCCTCTTTCATCAAATACGTGGAAATTTCCACTTACGTGTTGAAGAACTTTGCTTCTTAACCCAGGTCTTAGATGACCATAGAATACTTCTTTTTACTTCCAGATATTCTTCCCTCAAAAGTTATTCTCATGCTGTTTCACTTAGATGCGTTGTTGCTCAAAATCATGCAGTACATATGCACTGTCTGCATAGCTTTTCTAAGCCATAGGATTATTTCCTCTGAATAGCATCAAGTTATACTCTGTAATTGCCATTTAGCAATCATGCCTTACTCTCTCAACAGACATTTCCTGAGCACCCGATATTTCGAGTATTATTCTAAAATATAGAAAGAAATAAGACAAAGTCCTTGGTCTTTAAACACTCACTCTCTAGTGGGGAAGAAAGTATATAAACAGAAAAACCTTATCATTCAGTCATATCCTTTTTCTTCCTCTGGTCTAATCCAATCCTCTCTCCCTTCTTATCCCAAGTCTTACCATCTGCCTTCAGGAGTTCTTGTCCACACTCAGGAATCTTCCCTATATTCCCAAACTCTTATCTGGAATGCTGCTTCCACCTCCTGGATCCTTAATTGGCACCCAGCTGTTCCATAAAGATGTGGTTTTCTTACGAGAGGTTCATGCTTATTTTCTCAAAATACAGTAACTCAGGGCTGAGGTGTGGAGTCAGTGCCCTTCTCGATCCCCACTGCCAACTCTGGCCAGTATTTCTGCTCCACCTTATAAAAATCCAACTCCATCCTATTACTTTGAATCCTATACCATCTGGTAAAACCACCTGTCTCTTCTCAGTGTGTGGTCTGCCAATAATCCCTAGGTAACCAGCTCCTTGTTTATCACGAGCTCTGGATCACACAGACAGCCACAGAGATGACCTCTTCCGCTCACTGAACTCCCAGTTCCTGGACCACCCATCTTTTACTGACTCTTTCCTGCTTTCCATCTCCCTCCCATAGTCACATCCTGGATGTTGCCATAATCAGGAAGGACACTACATATAAAATAACAAAACGAAACAGCCCATTTTCTCCCGTCAACCTCCTCCTAATTCACTTGTTGAAATATACCCTGATGGCATCATTCCATAGATTTCTACCGCCTATTTTCCTCCCCATTTTCTCCTTGCCTTCTGATCCCGTGAGGATTCAGTGGTAAATCATTATAATCACTTCCTTGCAAAAGCCCTCAATTGCTTTGCCCCAGTTTTCACCCACCATATTTTCCATCCACAATATTTCTTGGCCAAACCCCAAACCGGGATAAATCCAACCATCTGTCTCCCCTGTGGCTACATCTGAGCAGTTGATCGTCGCTGGTGAAAATTATAAACTGGGCAGACAGGTTTGCCTTCAAATGTATCAATATCATTTCAAATGAATACTTAACATGGGCCAGAAATCTATATTCCTCTCATAAGCGTGCCCTAAAAGACCATTCCTGTCTCTTCCTCTCTCTTCAGTGCGGTCTCCATCTCCTTTCCCCAAACGTTTCTTGTCTGGAATTCTTGCTCCCTTTCTGGATTCCTCCAATCATTGTTCACACAGCATCCAGAGTGAGTTTTTTCAAATGCAAAACGGATTACATTTGTCTCCTACTGGAACCACTAAAATGATGTCCCACTGCATTGGAACAAAGTGCAAACTCCTCCACGAGGTCTGGCTGCAGCTCACGCGTCTGGCTGTGTTTTAGCCAGAAGGCTATGTCTCAGGCGCTCTCATGCCAGGTCCACTGCTGCTGTCAGTGCCTTGATCACACCAACCTCTGTCCCCGCTTGGCTGCCACACTTGCTTCTTTCCCTTCCCCTGACTAACTCCCCTTGTGCCTCAGGTTAAACATCCCTTTCTCAGAAGAGTGTTTCCTGAGCCCTCCATTCCAACCCCTTCCCCCTCAGCTTCTCCTGTGCACACAGTTCTTCCTACTCACACAGCATCATCATGGCTTATGACCTACTTTTACATATGTGATTCGTTGTTTCATTTCTAGACCTTCCACTTGACTCCCTCAGAGAAGAAGTCTTGTCTGTTTTGTTCATCATTGTCTACTCAAAATATAATAGAATTATTGCTCCATAGCAATAGAAATATTGGTTGAATGAAAAGTGGTAGGAATGAATTACTGTTCAGAGAGGGCTTTGCCTGAGAAAATTGGAGAAAATATTTCCTGAGACAGAGTAATGGCCTCCTCAAAGATGTCCGTGTTCTAATCCCTGGAACCTGTGGCGCTGTTAGGTTACATAAGGCAGAGTTAAGGTTGCAAATGGAATTGAGAATTAAGGTTTGCTAATCAGCTGACCTTGAGAGGCAGACATCAGCCTGGACTTTCTAGGTGAATCTCATGTGATCTCAAGAGTCCTCAAATGTGGAAGAGGAGGCAGAAGAGTCAGTATCAGAGTGATGTAATGTGAGAAAGACTTGACCTTGTTGCTGGCTTTGAAGGTGGAAGGGGACCACGAGGCAAGGAGTCTAGGTGGCTTCTAGAAGCTGGAAAAGGCAAGAAAATGGATTCCTGCCTAGAGCCTCCGGGAAGGAACACAGCCCGGCCGATACCTTGATTTTTAACCCAGTGAAACCCATTTCAGGCTTCTGACCTCCAGAACGAATGGCAAGATCATAAATCCGTGTTGTTTCAAGCTGCTAGTTGGTGGTAATTTGTTATAGCAGCAGTAGGAAAGGAATACAGAAATGAAGTTATGGGAAGTAAACTGGAACCAGAGTGAAGACCCTATTACGACGCTTAGCAATGTGGCCCCCAAACTTCCAGAAATGGGGAACACCTTTCCCCCCCTGGTCAGCTTTGTTTCATGGGACCACCCCTCTGAGTCAATGTGGAGGCATTCTGCGTCGGAGGCGTATTGCTAGCAGAGGGACCATGTGGAGAGTTCGGAAACATTCCACGTTGAGTGATTAGGAACACCTGAAAGATGGCCCTAGAGAGCATTTTTCAGTCATACATTGTTATTTAGCTTTTAAATTTTCATAAATGTGTGTTTTATTTCTTAATCTAGAATAAAAGTTCCTCAAATACAGCGGCTTTAAAAGATACTGGTTTGTGTCTTTCTGATTCCTAATAATAGCTGCTCAATAAACATGTACTGATCTTGTTGTGAGTTATGGCCGGCAGATGTCCTCACTCCTCTGGATCTGTGCCAATTTCTTAGACAAAATAGAAAGGGTGCCAAGAATACCAATTGTCAATCATTGGCTCCACCGTCTAGGACTACGATTTTCCAGTCAGTAAAACAGGCATGAAAATAATTCCTCCTCTCCAAATTTCAAAAATGAATTAGACAAACTTGAAAAGAACATCGATGATTGGGAGAGGCAGGCCTTGTTCTCCGGCTCTAAATTCAAAGCAGAATCCTCAAAACACCGTTGATCAGGCAACATCTGCCTGCCTGACTCGGGCTCAACCGAAATCACTGGGACCTTAATTTTTCGCCTGCTTCTGAAGAGAGTGTGAACAGAGGATTATAAAAAGCTGTGTGGGTGTTTAGTTTGTGACTGCCTTCTTTTACCCTTGTCTAAACTACTTGAAAAAAATAGGACAGCTGTGGAATGAGCCAGTTCAGCAATCTGCTTCTCACCTATCATTCTGCCCCACTCTCTGTGTGTTCCTCTGGGAAGGAATCCTGGGGAAGAGATGGCAGGAAATCACAGGCAAATTCTAGAACTTCTTGGGGGTAGGAATAGGCAGGGAAAGAACAGTAAAAACTGTCAAATGCCACAGTGGAGCCAGCACCCCCCTTGGGGCTGATCGGGGGAAGCCAGCTTTCCTCCTCGGAGACTGAGGCATTTTGAAATTAATTGTTTCCATTTTATACAGAGACTTCACCTGAAATGAAAGAAATAACACACTCTAATGTAGCCACAGGCCCCCTTATAAACATGAATACACATACATACATGTATATGTGTATATTCCAGAGAAATCAAGCGTTATCAGTTAACATGAAATTAAATGACCAGGTATCTCCACACCATCAGTTTTCTAGGTGGTAACACTGTCCCTAGTGAGTGAACAGTATGATTTTTTTATGTTTTCTCCAGGTCCCAAGTCCTGCAGTGTCTTTACTGCAGCATTTGGACACGTCCCGCCTGCAGGTGTTGGACAAGCTGGTAAGTTCATAGTATCCTGTCTGCTGATGGCAGTTCTTCTCTAGAAGGAAATGAATCCCTGGTGCTCTTGTCCAGAGTAGAGGGATTTAGCTCTGCAGACCCAGGAGTGGGTTATCCACACAACTGCTCCAAAGCTGGCCCAGAAAATAATATTGGCAAAATCTGCCCAGAAAATTCCAGTTTCTTCTTACGACTCTCTCTATGGCTTTCTCTATCTTGGGCCTAACATTTGTTCACCTTAATTTCCTTCTTCCTTCTTGTCCCCATCAGATCCATGTCCCAGTCCCTTTGTTCTTCTCCTTGTTTTAGGGACACAAGCTGTTCTTACACACATCTATGTACTCAGTCTTTTTCCTCAACCTGGCGTTCTTGTCTATTCCTTTCCCCACTTGAGAAACCTACTCGTTCTTCACATCTCCGCTGAGATGCTGTCTCTTCTGGGAAGGCAGAACCAAGTTTTAATGCCCCATCCTCACTGATCCAGTCTGATTAAATCCCTACGATCTCTGAGCCTCCATACTTCATTTGCACTTTTATTTTTAGCACTGATTCCAAATTCTGACTTGCGTAATTTTGTGTTTTTGTACATCTCTCCCACTAGAGTCTGTGAGACCCTTGGGCTTGGGGTTCTATCAGCTTCATTTTGGCACATTCCACAGAGACTAGAAACATTGCCAGACACACAGTCAGTGTTCAACGACCATATGGTGGCAGTGAAGTGAATCCAAGGCAGTTCCCGGGCCTGTCAGGTTCAACCCTTTCCTCTCCTCCAAGCATCTCTCTTTGGAGTGTGTTTCTCAGAGGAAAGGTGGGTGTGGCAGACCTCTTAGGAAACCAACACACAGAAAGCGCTCAGATGGGGAGCAAGGTGGGGCTCACATGAAACTTGGAGGTGACGGGCTGCTGGTGTGTTGATTTCTCAGTTATCCAAACGCTGCTTGAAGAAAGGACAACGCAGATGTCCACTCATGTAAGACAGAGTGCAGCATCGTGAGAAAGCAGAAACTATCACTAAAAAGGTATTGCTTCTACTCTTCATCCCTGAAGGTATATCAGCTTTTGAATTTATAAATTGATGTCAAGTTAGTTTCCGGTCTTTCTTTGCAGGCGTTCGTTTTTAACTGCTCTCTCCCTATCTGGAAAGCGGGAGACATTATGTCAAGTTGTACGTGTGTTCGTTTTTTGTCTTCCTCCTAAGGAGAGAAACACCAACTTGGGGACGAGGTTTAAAAAGATCTAGATAATAACAACAAGCAGCGGTAGCATAGCAATTTGCAGCCTACAGGCCCTTCAGTCTGCTGTTTCATTTAATCCTCAAGACAGTCTTGTGAGGTGGTATTATTGCTCCCCACTTTGCAGAGGAGGAAACTTGGGCTAATGATGTTTAAGTGACTTGTCTAAGGTTTATATAAAGCCCCGAGACTGACAGAATGCTCTTTATCAGAGTAACATAGAGTGAATTGAACTCCAGGATGATTATACTGGAATTTTCGCTGTAATAATATGCAACCCTGACTGACTGCTTACGATGGAGCAGACACTGTTCTAAGTGCTTTACATGTATTAACTTATTTAATCCTCAAACCACCACGTGAGGTAGGAACGAT